>NC_054474.1:95677968-98297968 GCF_017639515.1 Carcharodon carcharias
TGTCTGTCTGCTCACACTCCCCTCACTGCTGGCTGGCTTTCTGCTCACACTCCCCTCAGTGCTGTCTATCTGTCTGATCACAATCCCCTAACTTCTGACTGTCTGTCTGCTCACACTCCCCTCAGTGCTCGCTCGCTGTCTGCTCACACTCCCCTCAGTGCTAACTGTCTGTCTGCTCACAGCACACTCAGCGCTGTCTCTTTGTCTGCTCACAATCGCCTCGGAGCTGTCTGTCTGCTCACACTCTCCTTGGTGCTGTCTGTCTATCTGCTCACGCTCCCCTCACAGCTGCCTGTGTGTCTAATTCCAATCCCCGCAGTGCTGTCTGTCTGTCTGTTCACGCTCCCCTCAGTGGTGTATGTCCATCTGCATAGAATCCCTTCAGTGCTGTCTGCCTGTCTGCTCACACTCCCCTCAGTGCTGTCTGTCTGTCTGCTCACACTCGCCTCAGTGCTGACTGTCTGTCTGCTCACACTCCCCTCAGTGCTGTCTACCTGTCTGCTTACAATCCCCTTAGAGCAGCCTTTGTGTCTCCTCACACTCGCCTCAGTACTGTCAGTCTGTCTGCTCACACTCCCCTCAATGCTGGCTGGCTTTCAGCTCATGTTCCCCTCTGTGCTGTCTGTCTGTCTGCTCTCTCTCCCCTCAGCGCTGTCTGTCTGTTCACACTCCCCTAAGTGCTGATTGGCTTTCTGCTCACACTCCTCTGACTTCTGTCTGTCTGTCTGCTCATACTCCCCTCAGTGCTAACTGTCTGTCTGCTCACGCTCCCCTCACTGCTGTCTGTCTGCTGTCACTCCCCTCAGTGCTGTCTGCCTGCCTGCTTACAATCCCTTCAGCGCTGTCTGTCTGTCTGCTCACACTCCCCTCATTGCTGTCTGTCTGTCGGCTCACGCTCCCCTCAGTGCTAACAGTCTGGCTGTTCAGACTCCCCTCAGCGCTGTCTGTCTGCTCACGCTCCCCTCAGTACTACCTGTCTGTCTGCTCACACTCCCCTCATTGCTGTCTGTCTGTCGGCTCACGCTCCCCTCAGTGCTAACAGTCTGGCTGTTCAGACTCCCCTCAGCGCTGTCTGTCTGCTCACACTCCCCTCAGTGCTACCTGTCTGTCTGCTCACATTCACTTCAGTACTGGCTGTCTGTCTGTTCACACTCCCCTCAGTGCTGTCTGTATGTCTGCTCACTCTCCGCTCAGTGCTGTCTGTCTGTCTGTTCACACTCCACTCAGCGCTGTCTGTCTGCTCACACTCCCCTCAGCACTATCTGTCTGTTTGCTCACACTCCCCTCAGTGCTGGCTGTCTGTCTGCTCGCACTTCCCTAGGTACTGGCTGTCTGTCTGCATACACTCCCCTGAGTGCTGTCTGTCTGCTCACACTCCCCTCAATGCTTCTGTCTGTCTGCTCACAGTCACCTCAGTGCTGTCTGTCTGTCTGCTCACACTCCCCTCAGCAGTTTCTGTCCCTCTGCTCACACTCCCCACAGCGCTTTCAGTCTGTCTGCTTTCAATCCCCTCGGTGCTGTCTGTCTATCTGCTCACACTTCCCGCAGTGCTGCCAGTCTGTTTGCTGTCACTCCCCTCAGGGCTGTGTGCCTGTCTGCTTACAATCCTCTGAGTACTGCCTGTCTGTCTGCTCACACTCCCCTCAGTGCTGTCTGTCTGTCTGCTCACACTCCCCTCAGTGCTACCTATCTGTCTGCTCACATTCCACTCACTACTGGCAGTCTGTCTGTTCACAGCCCCCTCAGTGTTATCTAACTGTCTGCTCACACTCCCCTCAGTGCTGTCTGTTTGATCACACTGCCCTTAGTGCTGGCTGTCTGTCTGCTCACACTCCCCTCAGCACAACCTTTCTGGCTGCTCACATTCCCCTCAGCACTGTCTGTTTGCTCACACTCCCCTCAGTGCTGACTTGTCTGCCTGCTCATGCTCCCCTCACTGCTCTCTGCCTTCTCACACTTCCCTCAGCGCTGTCTGTCTGCTCACACTCCCCTCACTGCTGGCTGGCTTTCTGCTCACACTCCCCTCAGTGCTGTCTATCTGTCTGATCACAATCCCCTAACTTCTGACTGTCTGTCTGCTCACACTCCCCTCAGTGCTCGCTCGCTGTCTGCTCACACTCCCCTCAGTGCTAACTGTCTGTCTGCTCACAGCACACTCAGCGCTGTCTCTTTGTCTGCTCACAATCGCCTCGGAGCTGTCTGTCTGCTCACACTCTCCTTGGTGCTGTCTGTCTATCTGCTCACGCTCCCCTCACAGCTGCCTGTGTGTCTAATTCCAATCCCCGCAGTGCTGTCTGTCTGTCTGTTCACGCTCCCCTCAGTGGTGTATGTCCATCTGCATAGAATCCCTTCAGTGCTGTCTGCCTGTCTGCTCACACTCCCCTCAGTGCTGTCTGTCTGTCTGCTCACACTCGCCTCAGTGCTGACTGTCTGTCTGCTCACACTCCCCTCAGTGCTGTCTACCTGTCTGCTTACAATCCCCTTAGAGCAGCCTTTGTGTCTCCTCACACTCGCCTCAGTACTGTCAGTCTGTCTGCTCACACTCCCCTCAATGCTGGCTGGCTTTCAGCTCATGTTCCCCTCTGTGCTGTCTGTCTGTCTGCTCTCTCTCCCCTCAGCGCTGTCTGTCTGTTCACACTCCCCTAAGTGCTGATTGGCTTTCTGCTCACACTCCTCTGACTTCTGTCTGTCTGTCTGCTCATACTCCCCTCAGTGCTAACTGTCTGTCTGCTCACGCTCCCCTCACTGCTGTCTGTCTGCTGTCACTCCCCTCAGTGCTGTCTGCCTGCCTGCTTACAATCCCTTCAGCGCTGTCTGTCTGTCTGCTCACACTCCCCTCATTGCTGTCTGTCTGTCGGCTCACGCTCCCCTCAGTGCTAACAGTCTGGCTGTTCAGACTCCCCTCAGCGCTGTCTGTCTGCTCACACTCCCCTCAGCACTGTCTGTCTGTTTGCTCACACTCCCCTCAGTGCTGGCTGTCTGTCTGCTCGCACTTCCCTAGGTACTGGCTGTCTGTCTGCATACACTCCCCTGAGTGCTGTCTGTCTGCTCACACTCCCCTCAATGCTTCTGTCTGTCTGCTCACAGTCACCTCAGTGCTGTCTGTCTGTCTGCTCACACTCCCCTCAGCAGTTTCTGTCCCTCTGCTCACACTCCCCACAGCGCTTTCAGTCTGTCTGCTTTCAATCCCCTCGGTGCTGTCTGTCTATCTGCTCACACTTCCCGCAGTGCTGCCAGTCTGTTTGCTGTCACTCCCCTCAGGGCTGTGTGCCTGTCTGCTTACAATCCTCTGAGTACTGCCTGTCTGTCTGCTCACACTCCCCTCAGTGCTGTCTGTCTGTCTGCTCACACTCCCCTCAGTGCTACCTATCTGTCTGCTCACATTCCACTCACTACTGGCAGTCTGTCTGTTCACAGCCCCCTCAGTGTTATCTAACTGTCTGCTCACACTCCCCTCAGTGCTGTCTGTTTGATCACACTGCCCTTAGTGCTGGCTGTCTGTCTGCTCACACTCCCCTCAGCACAACCTTTCTGGCTGCTCACATTCCCCTCAGCACTGTCTGTTTGCTCACACTCCCCTCAGTGCTGACTTGTCTGCCTGCTCATGCTCCCCTCACTGCTCTCTGCCTTCTCACACTTCCCTCAGCGCTGTCTGTCTGCTCACACTCCCCTCACTGCTGGCTGGCTTTCTGCTCACACTCCCCTCAGTGCTGTCTATCTGTCTGATCACAATCCCCTAACTTCTGACTGTCTGTCTGCTCACACTCCCCTCAGTGCTCGCTCGCTGTCTGCTCACACTCCCCTCAGTGCTAACTGTCTGTCTGCTCACAGCACACTCAGCGCTGTCTCTTTGTCTGCTCACAATCGCCTCGGAGCTGTCTGTCTGCTCACACTCTCCTTGGTGCTGTCTGTCTATCTGCTCACGCTCCCCTCACAGCTGCCTGTGTGTCTAATTCCAATCCCCGCAGTGCTGTCTGTCTGTCTGTTCACGCTCCCCTCAGTGGTGTATGTCCATCTGCATAGAATCCCTTCAGTGCTGTCTGCCTGTCTGCTCACACTCCCCTCAGTGCTGTCTGTCTGTCTGCTCACACTCGCCTCAGTGCTGACTGTCTGTCTGCTCACACTCCCCTCAGTGCTGTCTACCTGTCTGCTTACAATCCCCTTAGAGCAGCCTTTGTGTCTCCTCACACTCGCCTCAGTACTGTCAGTCTGTCTGCTCACACTCCCCTCAATGCTGGCTGGCTTTCAGCTCATGTTCCCCTCTGTGCTGTCTGTCTGTCTGCTCTCTCTCCCCTCAGCGCTGTCTGTCTGTTCACACTCCCCTAAGTGCTGATTGGCTTTCTGCTCACACTCCTCTGACTTCTGTCTGTCTGTCTGCTCATACTCCCCTCAGTGCTAACTGTCTGTCTGCTCACGCTCCCCTCACTGCTGTCTGTCTGCTGTCACTCCCCTCAGTGCTGTCTGCCTGCCTGCTTACAATCCCTTCAGCGCTGTCTGTCTGTCTGCTCACACTCCCCTCATTGCTGTCTGTCTGTCGGCTCACGCTCCCCTCAGTGCTAACAGTCTGGCTGTTCAGACTCCCCTCAGCGCTGTCTGTCTGCTCACACTCCCCTCAGCACTGTCTGTCTGTTTGCTCACACTCCCCTCAGTGCTGGCTGTCTGTCTGCTCGCACTTCCCTAGGTACTGGCTGTCTGTCTGCATACACTCCCCTGAGTGCTGTCTGTCTGCTCACACTCCCCTCAATGCTTCTGTCTGTCTGCTCACAGTCACCTCAGTGCTGTCTGTCTGTCTGCTCACACTCCCCTCAGCAGTTTCTGTCCCTCTGCTCACACTCCCCACAGCGCTTTCAGTCTGTCTGCTTTCAATCCCCTCGGTGCTGTCTGTCTATCTGCTCACACTTCCCGCAGTGCTGCCAGTCTGTTTGCTGTCACTCCCCTCAGGGCTGTGTGCCTGTCTGCTTACAATCCTCTGAGTACTGCCTGTCTGTCTGCTCACACTCCCCTCATTGCTGTCTGTCTGTCGGCTCACGCTCCCCTCAGTGCTAACAGTCTGGCTGTTCAGACTCCCCTCAGCGCTGTCTGTCTGCTCACACTCCCCTCAGCACTGTCTGTCTGTTTGCTCACACTCCCCTCAGTGCTGGCTGTCTGTCTGCTCGCACTTCCCTAGGTACTGGCTGTCTGTCTGCATACACTCCCCTGAGTGCTGTCTGTCTGCTCACACTCCCCTCAATGCTTCTGTCTGTCTGCTCACAGTCACCTCAGTGCTGTCTGTCTGTCTGCTCACACTCCCCTCAGCAGTTTCTGTCCCTCTGCTCACACTCCCCACAGCGCTTTCAGTCTGTCTGCTTTCAATCCCCTCGGTGCTGTCTGTCTATCTGCTCACACTTCCCGCAGTGCTGCCAGTCTGTTTGCTGTCACTCCCCTCAGGGCTGTGTGCCTGTCTGCTTACAATCCTCTGAGTACTGCCTGTCTGTCTGCTCACACTCCCCTCAGTGCTGTCTGTCTGCTGTCACTCCCCTCAGTGCTGTCTGCCTGCCTGCTTACAATCCCTTCAGCGCTGTCTGTCTGTCTGCTCACACTCCCCTCATTGCTGTCTGTCTGTCGGCTCACGCTCCCCTCAGTGCTAACAGTCTGGCTGTTCAGACTCCCCTCAGCGCTGTCTGTCTGCTCACACTCCCCTCAGCACTGTCTGTCTGTTTGCTCACACTCCCCTCAGTGCTGGCTGTCTGTCTGCTCGCACTTCCCTAGGTACTGGCTGTCTGTCTGCATACACTCCCCTGAGTGCTGTCTGTCTGCTCACACTCCCCTCAATGCTTCTGTCTGTCTGCTCACAGTCACCTCAGTGCTGTCTGTCTGTCTGCTCACACTCCCCTCAGCAGTTTCTGTCCCTCTGCTCACACTCCCCACAGCGCTTTCAGTCTGTCTGCTTTCAATCCCCTCGGTGCTGTCTGTCTATCTGCTCACACTTCCCGCAGTGCTGCCAGTCTGTTTGCTGTCACTCCCCTCAGGGCTGTGTGCCTGTCTGCTTACAATCCTCTGAGTACTGCCTGTCTGTCTGCTCACACTCCCCTCAGTGCTGTCTGTCTGTCTGCTCACACTCCCCTCAGTGCTACCTATCTGTCTGCTCACATTCCACTCACTACTGGCAGTCTGTCTGTTCACAGCCCCCTCAGTGTTATCTAACTGTCTGCTCACACTCCCCTCAGTGCTGTCTGTTTGATCACACTGCCCTTAGTGCTGGCTGTCTGTCTGCTCACACTCCCCTCAGCACAACCTTTCTGGCTGCTCACATTCCCCTCAGCACTGTCTGTTTGCTCACACTCCCCTCAGTGCTGACTTGTCTGCCTGCTCATGCTCCCCTCACTGCTCTCTGCCTTCTCACACTTCCCTCAGCGCTGTCTGTCTGCTCACACTCCCCTCACTGCTGGCTGGCTTTCTGCTCACACTCCCCTCAGTGCTGTCTATCTGTCTGATCACAATCCCCTAACTTCTGACTGTCTGTCTGCTCACACTCCCCTCAGTGCTCGCTCGCTGTCTGCTCACACTCCCCTCAGTGCTAACTGTCTGTCTGCTCACAGCACACTCAGCGCTGTCTCTTTGTCTGCTCACAATCGCCTCGGAGCTGTCTGTCTGCTCACACTCTCCTTGGTGCTGTCTGTCTATCTGCTCACGCTCCCCTCACAGCTGCCTGTGTGTCTAATTCCAATCCCCGCAGTGCTGTCTGTCTGTCTGTTCACGCTCCCCTCAGTGGTGTATGTCCATCTGCATAGAATCCCTTCAGTGCTGTCTGCCTGTCTGCTCACACTCCCCTCAGTGCTGTCTGTCTGTCTGCTCACACTCGCCTCAGTGCTGACTGTCTGTCTGCTCACACTCCCCTCAGTGCTGTCTACCTGTCTGCTTACAATCCCCTTAGAGCAGCCTTTGTGTCTCCTCACACTCGCCTCAGTACTGTCAGTCTGTCTGCTCACACTCCCCTCAATGCTGGCTGGCTTTCAGCTCATGTTCCCCTCTGTGCTGTCTGTCTGTCTGCTCTCTCTCCCCTCAGCGCTGTCTGTCTGTTCACACTCCCCTAAGTGCTGATTGGCTTTCTGCTCACACTCCTCTGACTTCTGTCTGTCTGTCTGCTCATACTCCCCTCAGTGCTAACTGTCTGTCTGCTCACGCTCCCCTCACTGCTGTCTGTCTGCTGTCACTCCCCTCAGTGCTGTCTGCCTGCCTGCTTACAATCCCTTCAGCGCTGTCTGTCTGTCTGCTCACACTCCCCTCATTGCTGTCTGTCTGTCGGCTCACGCTCCCCTCAGTGCTAACAGTCTGGCTGTTCAGACTCCCCTCAGCGCTGTCTGTCTGCTCACACTCCCCTCAGCACTGTCTGTCTGTTTGCTCACACTCCCCTCAGTGCTGGCTGTCTGTCTGCTAGCACTTCCCTAGGTACTGGCTGTCTGTCTGCATACACTCCCCTGAGTGCTGTCTGTCTGCTCACACTCCCCTCAATGCTTCTGTCTGTCTGCTCACAGTCACCTCAGTGCTGTCTGTCTGTCTGCTCACACTCCCCTCAGAAGTTTCTGTCCCTCTGCTCACACTCCCCACAGCGCTTTCAGTCTGTCTGCTTTCAATCCCCTCGGTGCTGTCTGTCTATCTGCTCACACTTCCCGCAGTGCTGCCAGTCTGTTTGCTGTCACTCCCCTCAGGGCTGTGTGCCTGTCTGCTTACAATCCTCTGAGTACTGCCTGTCTGTCTGCTTACAATCCCCTCAGTACTGGCTGTCTGTCTGCTCACACTGCCCTCAGTGCTGGCTGTCTATCTGCTCACACTCCCCTCAGCGCTGTCTGTCTGTCTGCTCACACTCCCCTCAGTGCTGTCTGCTCACATTCCCTTTAGTACTGGCTGTCTGCTCACACTCCCCTCAGAGTTATCTGTCTTTATGCTCATACTCCCCTCAGTGCTGTCTGTTTGTCTTCTCAGACTCCCCTCAGTACTGGCTGTCTGTCTGTTCACATTCCCCTCAGCGCTGTCTGTCTGCTCACACTCACCTCTGTACTGTCTGTATGCTTACACTCCCCTCAGTGCTGTCTGTCTGTCTGTTCACACTCCCCTCAGTGCTGTCTCTCAGCTGACACTCCCCTCAGCGCTGTCTGTCTGTCTGCTCACACTCCCCTCAGTGCTGTCTGTCTGTCTGCTCATTCTCCGCTCAGTGCTGTCTGTCTGTCTGTTCACACTCCCCTCAGCACTGTTTGTCTGTTTGCTCACACTCCCCTCACTGCTGGCTGTCTGTCTGCTCGCACTTCCCTAGGTGCTGGCTGTCTGTCTGCAAACACTCCCCTGAGTGCTGTCTGTCTGCTCACACTCCCCTCAGTGCTTCTGTCTGTCTGCTCACACTCCCCTCAGCAGTTTCTGTCCCTCTGCTCACACTCTCCACAGCGCTTTCAGTCTGTCTGCTTTCAATCCCCTCGGTGCTGTCTGTCTATCTGCTCACACTTCCCGCAGTGCTGTCTGTCTGTTTGCTGTCACTCCCCTCAGGGCTGTGTGCCTGTCTGCTTACAATCCTCTGAGTACTGCCTGTCTGTCTGCTTACAATCCCCTCAGTACTGGCTGTCTGTCTGCTCACACTGCCCTCAGTGTTGGCTGTCTATCTGCTCACACTCCCCTCAGCGCTGTCTGTCTGTCTGCTCATACTCCCCTCTGTGCTGTCTGTTCACACTCCCCTCAGCGCTGTCTGTCTGCTTACACACCCCTCAGTGCTGTCTGTCTGTCTGCTCTAAATCCCCTCAGCACTGTCTGTTCACTCTCCCTCAGCGCTGTCTGTCTGCTCACACTCCCCTTTGTGCTGTCTGTTCACAAACCCCTCAGTGCTGTCTGTCTGCTCACACTCCCCTCAGTGCTGTCTGTCTGTCTGCTCACACTCCCCTCAGTAATGTCTGTCCTTCTGCTCACACTCCTCTCAATGCTGGCTGGCTTTCTGCTCATGTTTCCCTCAGTGCTGGCTGTCTGTCTGCTTACACTCCCCTCAGTGCTGTTTGTCTGATTGCTCACACTCCCCTCAGGGCTTCTCTCTGCCTGCTTACAATCCCCTCAGTACTGTCTTCCTGTCTGCTGGCAATCCACCCAGTGCTGTCTGTCTGTCTGCTCACACTCCCCTCAGCGCTGTCTGTCTGCTCACACTCCCCTCACTGCTGGCTGGCTTTCTGCTCACACTCCGCTCAGCGCTGTCTGTCTGTCTGCTCACACACCCCTCAGTGTTGGCTGTCTATCTGCTCACACACCCCTCAGTGCTGGCTGTCTGTCTGCACACAATCCCCTCGGCGCTGTCTGTCTGTCTTCTCACACTCTCCTTGGTGCTCTCTGTCTATCTGCTCATGCTCCCCTCACAGCTGCCTCTCTGTCTGCTTTCAATCCTCTCAGTGCTGCCTGTCTGTCTGTCTGTCTGTTCACGCTCCCCTCAGTGGTGTCTGTCTGTCTGCATACAGTCCCTTCAGTGCTGTCTGTCTGTCTGCTCACACTCCCCTCAGTGCTGTTTGCCTGTCTGCTCACACTCTCCTCAATGCTGTCTGTCTGCTCACACTCCCCTCAGCACTGTGTCTGTCTGCTCACACTCCCCTCAATGCTGTCTGTCTGTCTGCTCACACTGCCCTCAGTGCTGGCTGTCTGTCTGCTCACACTCCCCTCAGAGCTAACAGTCCTGTCTGCTCACGCTCCCCTCACTGCTGTCTGTCTGTTCACGCTCCCCTCAGTGCTGTCTGTCTGTCTGCATACAATCCCCTCAGTGCTGTCTTCCTGTATGCTGGCATTCCACCCAGTGCAGTTTGTCTGTCTGCTCACACACCTCGCAGCACGGTCTGTCCACACACACTCGCAACATTACTGTCTGTCTGTCTCCTCACGCTCCCCTCACAGCTGACTGTCTGTCTGCTCACACTCCCCTCAGTGCTAGCTGGCTTTCTGCTCACACTCCCCCCAGCGCTATCTGTCTGTCTGCTCACATTCCCCTCAGTGCTGTCTGTCCATCTGCTCACAATTCCTTCAGTGCTCTCTGTCTGTCTCGTCACACTCCCCTCCTCGCTGTCTGTCTGTCTGCTAACAGCCCGCTCAGCGCTGTCCATCTGTATGCTCACAATCCCCTCGGTGCTGTCTGTCTGTCTGCTCACACTCTCCTTGGTGCTGTCTGTCCATCTGCTCACACTCCTCTCGAGCTGACTGTCTGTCTGCTCACACTCCCCTCAGTGCTGGCTTGCTTTATGCTCACACTCCCTTCTGCGCTGTCTGTCTGGCGGCTTTCAATCCCCTCCATGCTGGCTGTCCGTTTGTCTGATCATGCTCCCCTCAGTGCTGTCTGTCTGTCTGCATACAATCCCTTAAGTGCTGTCTGTCTGTCTGCTCACACTCCCCTCAGTGCTGTCTGCCTGTCTACTAACACTTCCCTCAGTGCTGTCTGTCTATCTGTTCACACTCCCCTCAGTGCTGTCTGTCTGTCTGCTCACACTCCACTCACTACTGTCTGCCTGCTCAAACTCACCTCAGCGCTGTCTGTCTGTCTGCTCACACTCCCCTCAGTGCTGTCTACCTGTTTGCTTACAATCCCCTCAGTGCAGTCTGTCTGTCTGCTCACACTCCCCTCAGTGCTATCTGTCTGTCTACTCACTCTTGCCTCAGTGCTGTCTATCAGTCTCCTCACACTCCTCTCAGGGCTATCTCTTCTGTCTGCTCACACTCCCCTCAGCGCTGTCTGTCTGTCTGCTCACACTCCCCTCAGCAATGTCTGTCTGCTCACACTCTCCTCAGCACTGTCTGTCTGCTCACACTCCCCTCAGCGCTGTCTGTCTGTCTGCTCACGCTCCCCTCAGTGCTACCTGTCTGTCTGCTCACACTCCCCTCAGTGCTACCTGTCTGTCTGCTCACATTCCCTTCAGTATATGCTGTCTATCTGCTCACACTCCACTCAGTGTCATCTGTCTGTCTGCTCACACTCCCCTCAGTGCTGTCTGTTCACACTCCCCTCAGCGTTGTCTGTCTGCTTACACACCCCTCACTGCTGTCTGTCTGTCTGCTCACGCTCACCTCAGTCCTGTCTGTCTTCCTTCGCACACTCCCCTCAGTGCTACCTGTCTGTCTGCTCACATTCCCTTCAGTACTGTCTATCTGCTCACACTCCTCTCAGTGCTGGCTGTCTGTCTGCTCACACTCCCCTCAGTGCTGTCTGTCTGTCTGCTCACACTCCCCTCAGTGCTGTCTGTTCACACTCCCCTCAGCGCTGTCTGTCTGCTTCCACTCCCCTCAGTGCTGTCTGTCTGTCTACTCCCGCTCCCCTCAGTGCTGTCTGTCTGTCTTCTCAGACTCTCCTCAGTGCTACCTTTCTGTCTGCTCACATTCCGTTTAGTACTGGCTGTCTGTTCACACTCCCCTCAGTGTAATCTGTCTTTCTGCTCACACTCCCCTCAGTGCTGTCTGTTCACACTCCCCTCAGTGCTGTCTGTCTGCTTACACACCCGTCAGTGCTGTCTGTCTGCTCTAACTCCCCTCAGCGCTGTCTGTTCACTCTCCCTCAGCGCTGTCTGTCTGCTCACACTCCCCTCAGTGCTGTCTGTTCACAAACCCCTCAGTGCTGTCTGTCTGCTCACACTCCCCTCAGTGTTGTCTGTCTGTCTGCTCACATTCCCCTCAATGCTGGCTGTCTGCTCGCACTCCCCTCAGGGCTGTCTGTCTGCCTGCTCACACGCCCCTCAGTGCTGGTTGGCTTTCTGCTCACTCTCCCCTCAGCGCTGTCTGTCTGCTCACACTCTCCTCAGCGCTGTCTGTGTGTATGCTCACACTTCCCTCAGCGCTGTCTGTCTGTCTGCTCACGCTCCCCTAAGCGCTGTCTGTCTGTCTGCTCATGCTCCCCTCAGTGCTACCTGTCTGTCTGCTCACACTCCCCTCAGTGCTACCTGTCTGTCTGCTCACATTCCCTTCAGTATTGGATGTCTGTCTACTCACACACCACTCAGTGTTATCTGTCTGTCTGCTCACACTCCCCTCAGTGCTGTCTGTTCACACTCCCCTCAGCGCTGTCTGTCTGCTCACACTCCCCTCAGCACTGTCTGTCTGCTCACACTCTCCTCAGCGCTTTCTGTCTGTCTGCTCACTCTCTGCTCAGTGCTGTCTGTCTGTCTGTTCACACTCCACTTAGCGCTGTCTGTCTGCTCACACTCCCCTCAGCACTGTCTGTCCGTCTGCTCACGCTCCCCACAGCATTGTCTGTCTGTTTGCTCACACTCCCCTCAGTGCTGGCTGTCTGTCTGCTCGCACTTCCCTAAGTGCTGGCTGTCGGTCTGCATACACTCCCCTCAGTGCTGTCTGTCTGCTCACACTCCCCTCAGTGCTTCTGTCTGTCTGCTTACAGTCCCCTCAGCGCTGTCTGTCTGTCTGCTCACACTCCCCTCAGCAGTTTCTGTCCCTCTGCTCACACTCCCCACAGCACTTTCAGTCTGTCTGCTTTCAATCCCCTCGGTGCTGTCTGGCTATCTGCTCACACTCCCGTCAGTGCTGTCTGCCTGTCTGCTTACAATGCCCTCAGTGCAGTCTGTCTCTCTGCTCACACTCCCCTCGGTGCTGTCTGTCTGTCTGTCTGCTCACACTCCCCTCAGTAATGTCTGTCCTTCTGCTCACACTCCTCTCAATGCTGGCTGGCTTTCTGCTCATATTTCCCTCAGTGCTGGCTGTCCATCTGCTTGCACTCCCCTCAGTGCTGTTTGTCTGATTGCTCACACTCCCCTCAGGGCTTCTGTCTGTCTGCTCACACTCCCCTCAGTGCTGTCTGTCTGTCTCATCACACTCCCCTTGGTGCTGTCTGTCTGTCTGCTCACACTCCCCTCAGTGCTGGGTATCTGTCTGCTCACACTCCCCTCAGTGCTAACTGTCTGTCTGCTCACACACTCCTTCGTGCTCTCTGTCTATATGCTCACACTCCCCTCACAGCTGCCTCTTTGTCTGCTTTCAATCCCCTCAGTGCTGTCTGTCTGTCAGTCTGTTCACGCTCCCCTCAGTGGTGTCTGTCTGTCTGCTCACACTCCCCTCAGTGCTGTGTGTCTGTTCACACTCCCCTCAGCACTGTGTCTGTCTGCTCACACTCCCCTCAGTGCTGGCTGTCTGTCTGCTCACACTCCCCTCACTGCTGTCTGTCTGTTCACGCTCCCCTCAATGCTGTCTGTCTGTCTGCATACAATCCCTTAAGTGCTGTCTGCCTGCCTGCTTACAATCCCCTCAGTGCTGTCTGCTTACAATCCCCTCAGTACTGTCTTCCTGTCTGCTGGCAATCCACCCAGTGCAGTCTGTCTGTCTGCTCACACTCCCCTCAGTGCTGTCTGTCTGTCTGCTTACACTCCCCTCAGCACTGTCTGTCTGCTCACACTCCCCTCACTGCTGGCTGGCTTTCTGCTCACACTCCGCTCAGTGCTGTCTGTCTGTCTGCTCACACACCCCTCAGTGCTGGCTGTCTATCTACTCACACTCCCCTCAGTGCTGGCTGTCTGTCAGCACACACTCCCCTCAGTGCTAACTGTCTGTCGGCTCACAGCACGCTCCGCGCTGTCTCTCTGTCTGCTCACAATCCCCTCGGCGCTGTCTGTCTGTCTTCTCACACTCTCCTTGGTGCTCTCTGTCTATCTGTTCATGCGCCCCTCACAGCTGCCTCTCTGTCTGCTTTCAATCCCCTCAGTGCTGTCTGTCCGTCTGCTCACAATTCCCTCAGTGCTCTCTGTCTGTCTCGTCACACTCCCCTCCTCGCTGTCTGTCTGTCTGTTCACGCTCCCCTCAGTGGTGTCTGTCTCTCTGCATACAGTCCCTTCAGTGCTGTCTGTCTGTCTGCTCACACTCCCCTCAGTGCTGTCTGCCTGTCTGCTCACACTCCCCTCAATGCTGTCTGTCTGCTCACACACCCCTCAATGCTGTCTGTCTGTCTGCACACACTCCCCTCAGTGCTGGCTGTCCGTCTGCATACAATCCCCTCAGTGCTGTCTTCCTGTCTGCTGGCAATCCACCCAGTGCAGTCTGTCTGTCTGCTCACGCAGCTCGCAGCACTGTCTGTCCACTCACACTCGCTACATTACTGTCTGTCTGTCTCCTCACGCTCCCCTCACAGCTGACTGTCTGTCTGCTCACACTCCCCTCAGTGCTAGCTGCTTTATGCTCACACTCCCACCAGCACTATCTGTCTGTCTGCTCACATTCCCCTCAGTGCTGTCTGTCCGTCTGCTCACAATTCCCTCAGTGCTCTCTGTCTGTCTCGTCACACTCCCCTCCTCGCTGTCTGTCTGTCTGCTAACAGCCCGCTCAGCGCTGTCCATCTGTCTGCTCACAATCCCCTCGGTGCTGTCTGTCTGTCTGCTCACACTCTCCTTGGTGCTGTCTGTCCGTCTGCTCACGCTCCTCTCGAGCTGACTGTCTGTCTGCTCACATCCCCTCAGTGCTGGCTTGCTTTATGCTCACACTCCCTTCTGCGCTGTCTGTCTGGCGGCTTTCAATCCCCTCCATGCTGTCTGTCCATTTGTCTGTTCATGCTCCCCTCAGTACTGTCTGTCTGTCTGCATACAATCCCTTAAGTGCTGTCTGTCTGTCTGCTCACACTCCCCTCAGTGCTGTCTGCCTGTCTACTAACACTTCCCTCAGTACTGTCTGTCTATCTGTTCACACTCCCCTCAGTGCTGTCTGTCTGTCTGCTCACACTCCACTCACTACTGTCAGCCTGCTCAAACTCACCTCAGCGCTGTCTGTCTGTCTGCTCACACTCCCCTCAATGCTGTCTACCTGTTTGCTTACAATCCCCTCAGTGCAGTCTGTCTGTCTGCTCACAATCCCCTCTTTGCTGGCTGGCTTTATGCTCATGTTCCCCAGAGTGCTGTCTGTCTGTCTGCTCATACTCCCCTCAGCGCTCTCTGTCTGCTCACACTCCCCTCACTGCTGACTGGCTCTCTGCTCACACTCCGCTCAGTGCTGTCTGTCTGTCTGCTCACACACCCCTCAGTGCTGGCTGTCTGTCTGCTCACACAGCCCTCAGTGCTGGCTGTCTGTCAGCACACACTCCCCTCAGTGCTAACTGTCTGTTGGCTCACAGCACGCTCAGCGCTGTCTCTCTGTCTGCTCACAATCCCCTCGGCGCTGTCTGTCTGTCTTCTCACACTCTCCTTGGTGCTCTCTGTCTATCTGCTCATGCTCCCCTCACAGCTGCCTCTCTGTCTGCTTTCAATCCCCTCAGTGCTGTCTGTCTGTCTGTCTGTCTGTTCACGCTCCCCTCAGTGGTGTCTGATGTTTGCATACAGTCCCTTCAGTGCTGTCTGTCTGTCTGCTCACACTCCCCTCAGTGCTGTCTGCCTGTCTGCTCACACTCCCCTCAATGCTGTCTGTCTGCTCACACTCCCCTCAGCACTGTGTCTGTCTGCTCACACTCCCCTCAATGCTGTCTGTCTGTCTGCTCACACTGCCCTCAGTGCTGGCTGTCTGTCTGCTCACACTCCCCTCAGTGCTAACTATCTGTCTGCTCACGCTCTCCTCACTGCAGTCTGTGTGCTCTCACTGCCCTCAGTGCTGTCTGTCTGCCTGCTTCCAATCCTCTCAGTGCTGTCTGCCTGCCTGCTTACAATCCCCTCAGTGCTGTCTGCCTGTCTGCTTACAATCCCCTCAGTGCTGTCTTCCTGTCTGCTGGCAATCCACCCAGTGCAGTCTGTCTGTCTGCTTACACACCCCTCAGCACTGTCTGTCCGCTCACACTCGCCAGATTACTGTCTGTCTGTCTGCTCACACACCCCCTAGTGCTAGCTGGCTTTCTGCTCACACTCCCATCAATGCTGTCTGTCTCTCCGCTCAAACTCCACTCAGGGCTGTCTGTCTGTCTGCATACAATCCCTTCAGTGCTGGCCGTCTGTCTGCTCACACTCCCCTCAATGCTGTCTGCCTATCTGCTCACATTCCCCTCAGTGCTGTCTGTCTGTCTGCTCACACTCCTCTCAGTGCTGGCTGTCTGTCTGCTCACACTCACCTCAGTGCTAACTGTGTGTCTGCTCACAGTCCACTCAATACTGTCTGTCTGTCTGCTCAGACTCCACTTGGTACTGTCTGTCTGTCTGCTCACACTCCCCTCACTGCTGTCTGTCTGTCTGCTTTCAATCCCCTCAGTGCTGTCTGTCTTTCTGTCTGTGCACACGCCCTTCAGTGATGTCTGTCTGTCTGCATACAATCCCTTCAGTGCTGGCCGTCTGTCTGCTCACACTCCCCTCAGTGCTGTCTCTCTGTCTGCTCACACTCCCCTCATTGCCAACTGTATGTCTGCTCACAGTCGGCTCAGTGCTGTCTGTCTGTCGATTCACGCACCCCTCACTGCTGTCTGTCTGTCTCCTCACGCACCCCTCACTGCTGTCTGTCTGTCTGCTTTCAATCCCCTCAGTGCTGTCTGTCTTTCTGCTGACTCTCCCCTCAGTACTGTCTGTCTGTCTGCATACAATCAAATCAGTGCTGTCTGTCTGTCTGTTCACACTCCCCTCAATGCTGTCTGTCTGTCTCCATACAATCCCTTCAGTGCAGTCTGTCTGCTCACACTCCCCTCAGTGCTGTCTGTCTGTCTGCGCACACTCCCCTCAGCGCTGTCTGACTGTCTGCTCACACTCCCGTCAGTGCTGTCTGCCTTCCTGCTTACAAGGCACTCAGTGCAGTCTGTCAGTCTGCTCACACTCTCCTCGGTGGTGTCTGTCTATCTGCTCACACTCCCCTCAGTACTGTCTGTCTTTCTGCCCACACTCCTCTCAATGCTGGCTGGCTTTCTGCTCACGTTTCCCTCAGTGCTGTCTGTCTGTCTGCTTACACTCCCCTCAGTGCTGTCTTTCTGATTGCTCACACTCCCCTCAGCGCTTCTGTCTGTCTGTTCACAGTCCCCTCAGTGCTGGCTGTCTGTCTGCTCACACTCATCTCAGTGCTAACTGTGTGTCTGCTCACAATCCACTCAGCACTGTCTGTCTGTCTGCTCACACTCCCCTCGGCGCTGTTTGTCTGTATGCTCAGACTCCACTTGCTGCTGTCTGACAGTTTGATAATGCTCCCCTCAGTGCTGTCTGTCTGTCTGCTCACACTCCCCTCAATGCTGTCTGTCTGCTCGCACTCCCCTCAGTGCTGGCTGTCTGTCTGCGCACACTCTCCTCAGTGCTGTCTGTCTGTCTGCTTACACTCCCCTCAGTGCTGTCTGTCTGTCTGCTCACACTCCACTCAGCGCTGTCTGTCTGTCTGCTCACACTCCCCTGGGTGCTGTCTGTCTGTCTGCTCACTCTCCCCTCAGTGCTGTCTACCTGTTTGCTTACAATCCCCTCAGTGCAGTCTGTCTGTCTGCTCACACTCCCCTCAATGCTGGCTGGCTTTATGCTCATGTTCCCCAGAGTGCTGTCTGTCTGTCTGCTCACACTCCCCTCAGTGCTATCTGTCTGCCTACACACTCTCGCCTCAGTGCTGTCTATATGTCGCCTCACACTCAACTCAGGGCTGTCTCTTCTGTCTGCTCACACTACCCTCAATGCTGTCTGTCTGTCTGCTCACACTGCCCTCAGTGCTGGCTGTCTGTCTGTCTGCTCACACTCCCCTCAGTGCTAACTGTCTGTCTGTTCACGCTCCCCTCAATGCTGTCTGTCTGCATACAATCACTTAAGTGCTGTCTGCCTGACTGCTTACAATCCCCTCAGTGCTGTCTGCCTGTCTGCTTACAGTCCCCTCAGTGCTGTCTTCCTGTCTGCTGGCAATCCACCCAGTGCAGTCTGTCTGTCTGCTCACACTCCCCTCAGCGCTGTCTGTCTGCTCACACTCCCCTCACTGCTGACTGGCTTTCTGCTCACACTCCGCTCAGTGCTGTCTGTCTGTCTGCTCACACACCCCTCAGTGCTGGCTGTCTGTCTGCTCACACAGCCCTCAGTGCTGGCTGTCTGTCTGCACACACTCCCCTCAGTGCTAACTGTCTGTTGGCTCACAGCATGCTCAGCGCTGTCTCTCTGTCTGCTCACAATCCCCTCGGCGCTGTCTGTCTGTCTTCTCACACTCTCCTTGGTGCTCTCTGTCTAATTGCTCATGCTCCCCTCACAGCTGCCTCTCTGTCTGCTTTCAATCCCCTCAGTGCTGTCTGTCTGTCTGTCTGTCTGTTCACGCTCCCCTCAGTGGTGTCTGATGTTTGCATACAGTCCCTTCAGTGCTGTCTGTCTGTCTACTCACACTCCCCTCAGTGCTGTCTGCCTGTCTGCTCACACTCCCCTCAATGCTGTCTGTCTGCTCACACTCCCCTCAGCACTGTGTCTGTCTGCTCACACTCCCCTCAATGCTGTCTGTCTGTCTGCTCACACTGCCCTCAGTGCTGGCTGTCTGTCTGCTCACACTCCCCTCAGTGCTAACTGTCTGTCTGCTCACGCTCTCCTCACTGCAGTCTGTGTGCTCTCACTGCCCTCAGTGCTGTCTGTCTGCCTGCTTCCAATCCTCTCAGTGCTGTCTGCCTGCCTGCTTACAATCCCCTCAGTGCTGTCTGCCTGTCTGCTATCAATCCCTTCAGTGCTGTCTGTCTTTCTGTCTGTGCACACTCCCCTCAGTGATGTCTGTCTGTCTGCATACAATCCCTTCAGTGCTGGCCGTCTGTCTGCTCACACTCCCCTCAGTGCTGTCTCTTTGTCTGCTCACACTCCCCTCAGTGCTAACTGTATGTCTGCTCACAGTCCGCTGAGTGCTGTCTGTCTGTCGACTCACGCACCCCTCACTGCTGTCTGTCTGCCTGCTTTCAAGCCCCTCAGCGCTGTCTGTCTGTCTGTATGCTGACTCTCCCCTCAGTACTGTCTGTCTGTCTGCATACAATCAAATCAGTGCTGTCTGTCTGTCTGTTCACTCTCCCCTCAATGCTGTCTGTCTGTCTGCATACAATCCCTTCAGTGCCGTCTGTCCGCTCACACTCCCCTCAGTGCTGTCTTTCTGTCTGCTCAAAATCCCCTGAGTGCTGTCTGTGTATCTGTGCACACTCCCCTCAGCGCTGTCTGTCTGTCTGCTCACACTCCCGTCAGTGCTGTCTGCCTTTCTGCTTACAAGGCACTCACAGCAGTCTGTCTGTGTGCTCACACTCTCCTCAGTGCTGTCTGTCTGTTCACACTCCCCTCAGCACAGTGTCTGTCTTCTCACATTCCTCTCAATGCTGTCTGTCTGTCTGCTCACACTCCCCTCAGTGCTGTCTGCCTGTCTGCTCACACTCCCCTCAATGCTGTCTGTCTGCTCACACTCCCCTCAGCACTGTGTCTGTCTGCTCACACTCCCCTCAATGCTGTCTGTCTGTCTGCTCACACTGCCCTCAGTGCTGGCTGTCTGTCTGCTCACACTCCCCTCAGTGCTAACTGTCTGTCTGCTCACGCTCTCCTCACTGCAGTCTGTGTGCTCTCACTGCCCTCAGTGCTGTCTGTCTGCCTGCTTCCAATCCTCTCAGTGCTGTCTGCCTGCCTGCTTACAATCCCCTCAGTGCTGTCTGCCTGTCTGCTTACAATCCCCTCAGTGCTGTCTTCCTGTCTGCTGGCAATCCACCCAGTGCAGTCTGTCTGTCTGCTTACACACCCCTCAGCACTGTCTGTCCGCTCACACTCGCCAGATTACTGTCTGTCTGCTCACACACCCCCTAGTGCTAGCTGGCTTTCTGCTCACACTCCCATCAATGCTGTCTGTCTCTCCGCTCAAACTCCACTCAGTGCTGTCTGTCTGTCTGCATACAATCCCTTCAGTGCTGGCCGTCTGTCTGCTCACACTCCCCTCAATGCTGTCTGCCTATCTGCTCACATTCCCCTCAGTGCTGTTTGCCTGTCTGCTCACACTCTCCTCAATGCTGTCTGTCTGCTCACACTCCCCTCAGCACTGTGTCTGTCTGCTCACACTCCCCTCAATGCTGTCTGTCTGTCTGCTCACACTGCCCTCAGTGCTGGCTGTCTGTCTGCTCACACTCCCCTCAGAGCTAACAGTCCTGTCTGCTCACGCTCCCCTCACTGCTGTCTGTCTGTTCACGCTCCCCTCAGTGCTGTCTGTCTGTCTGCATACAATCCCCTCAGTGCTGTCTTCCTGTATGCTGGCATTCCACCCAGTGCAGTCTGTCTGTCTGCTCACACACCTCGCAGCACGGTCTGTCCACACACACTCGCAACATTACTGTCTGTCTGTCTCCTCACGCTCCCCTCACAGCTGACTGTCTGTCTGCTCACACTCCCCTCAGTGCTAGCTGGCTTTCTGCTCACACTCCCCCCAGCGCTATCTGTCTGTCTGCTCACATTCCCCTCAGTGCTGTCTGTCCATCTGCTCACAATTCCTTCAGTGCTCTCTGTCTGTCTCGTCACACTCCCCTCCTCGCTGTCTGTCTGTCTGCTAACAGCCCGCTCAGCGCTGTCCATCTGTATGCTCACAATCCCCTCGGTGCTGTCTGTCTGTCTGCTCACACTCTCCTTGGTGCTGTCTGTCCATCTGCTCACACTCCTCTCGAGCTGACTGTCTGTCTGCTCACACTCCCCTCAGTGCTGGCTTGCTTTATGCTCACACTCCCTTCTGCGCTGTCTGTCTGGCGGCTTTCAATCCCCTCCATGCTGGCTGTCCGTTTGTCTGATCATGCTCCCCTCAGTGCTGTCTGTCTGTCTGCATACAATCCCTTAAGTGCTGTCTGTCTGTCTGCTCACACTCCCCTCAGTGCTGTCTGCCTGTCTACTAACACTTCCCTCAGTGCTGTCTGTCTATCTGTTCACACTCCCCTCAGTGCTGTCTGTCTGTCTGCTCACACTCCACTCACTACTGTCAGCCTGCTCAAACTCACCTCAGCGCTGTCTGTCTGTCTGCTCACACTCCCCTCAGTGCTGTCTACCTGTTTGCTTACAATCCCCTCAGTGCAGTCTGTCTGTCTGCTCACACTCCCCTCAGTGCTATCTGTCTGTCTACTCACTCTTGCCTCAGTGCTGTCTATCAGTCTCCTCACACTCCTCTCAGGGCTATCTCTTCTGTCTGCTCACACTCCCCTCAGCGCTGTCTGTCTGTCTGCTCACACTCCCCTCAGCACTGTCTGTCTGCTCACACTCTCCTCAGCACTGTCTGTCTGCTCACACTCCCCTCAGCGCTGTCTGTCTGTCTGCTCACGCTCCCCTCAGTGCTACCTGTCTGTCTGCTCACACTCCCCTCAGTGCTACCTGTCTGTCTGCTCACATTCCCTTCAGTATATGCTGTCTATCTGCTCACACTCCACTCAGTGTCATCTGTCTGTCTGCTCACACTCCCCTCAGTGCTGTCTGTTCACACTCCCCTCAGCGTTGTCTGTCTGCTTACACACCCCTCACTGTTGTCTGTCTGTCTGCTCACGCTCACCTCAGTCCTGTCTGTCTTCCTTCGCACACTCCCCTCAGTGCTACCTGTCTGTCTGCTCACATTCCCTTCAGTACTGTCTATCTGCTCACACTCCTCTCAGTGCTGGCTGTCTGTCTGCTCACACTCCCCTCAGTGCTGTCTGTCTGTCTGCTCACACTCCCCTCAGTGCTGTCTGTTCACACTCCCCTCAGCGCTGTCTGTCTGCTTCCACTCCCCTCAGTGCTGTCTGTCTGTCTACTCCCGCTCCCCTCAGTGCTGTCTGTCTGTCTTCTCAGACTCTCCTCAGTGCTACCTTTCTGTCTGCTCACATTCCGTTTAGTACTGGCTGTCTGTTCACACTCCCCTCAGTGTAATCTGTCTTTCTGCTCACACTCCCCTCAGTGCTGTCTGTTCACACTCCCCTCAGTGCTGTCTGTCTGCTTACACACCCGTCAGTGCTGTCTGTCTGCTCTAACTCCCCTCAGCGCTGTCTGTTCACTCTCCCTCAGCGCTGTCTGTCTGCTCACACTCCCCTCAGTGCTGTCTGTTCACAAACCCCTCAGTGCTGTCTGTCTGCTCACACTCCCCTCAGTGTTGTCTGTCTGTCTGCTCACATTCCCCTCAATGCTGGCTGTCTGCTCGCACTCCCCTCAGGGCTGTCTGTCTGCCTGCTCACACGCCCCTCAGTGCTGGTTGGCTTTCTGCTCACTCTCCCCTCAGCGCTGTCTGTCTGCTCACACTCTCCTCAGCGCTGTCTGTGTGTATGCTCACACTTCCCTCAGCGCTGTCTGTCTGTCTGCTCACGCTCCCCTAAGCGCTGTCTGTCTGTCTGCTCATGCTCCCCTCAGTGCTACCTGTCTGTCTGCTCACACTCCCCTCAGTGCTACCTGTCTGTCTGCTCACATTCCCTTCAGTATTGGATGTCTGTCTACTCACACACCACTCAGTGTTATCTGTCTGTCTGCTCACACTCCCCTCAGTGCTGTCTGTTCACACTCCCCTCAGCGCTGTCTGTCTGCTCACACTCCCCTCAGCACTGTCTGTCTGCTCACACTCTCCTCAGCGCTTTCTGTCTGTCTGCTCACTCTCTGCTCAGTGCTGTCTGTCTGTCTGTTCACACTCCACTTAGCGCTGTCTGTCTGCTCACACTCCCCTCAGCACTGTCTGTCCGTCTGCTCACGCTCCCCACAGCATTGTCTGTCTGTTTGCTCACACTCCCCTCAGTGCTGGCTGTCTGTCTGCTCGCACTTCCCTAAGTGCTGGCTGTCGGTCTGCATACACTCCCCTCAGTGCTGTCTGTCTGCTCACACTCCCCTCAGTGCTTCTGTCTGTCTGCTTACAGTCCCCTCAGCGCTGTCTGTCTGTCTGCTCACACTCCCCTCAGCAGTTTCTGTCCCTCTGCTCACACTCCCCACAGCACTTTCAGTCTGTCTGCTTTCAATCCCCTCGGTGCTGTCTGGCTATCTGCTCACACTCCCGTCAGTGCTGTCTGCCTGTCTGCTTACAATGCCCTCAGTGCAGTCTGTCTCTCTGCTCACACTCCCCTCGGTGCTGTCTGTCTGTCTGTCTGCTCACACTCCCCTCAGTAATGTCTGTCCTTCTGCTCACACTCCTCTCAATGCTGGCTGGCTTTCTGCTCATATTTCCCTCAGTGCTGGCTGTCCATCTGCTTGCACTCCCCTCAGTGCTGTTTGTCTGATTGCTCACACTCCCCTCAGGGCTTCTGTCTGTCTGCTCACACTCCCCTCAGTGCTGTCTGTCTGTCTCATCACACTCCCCTTGGTGCTGTCTGTCTGTCTGCTCACACTCCCCTCAGTGCTGGGTATCTGTCTGCTCACACTCCCCTCAGTGCTAACTGTCTGTCTGCTCACACACTCCTTCGTGCTCTCTGTCTATATGCTCACACTCCCCTCACAGCTGCCTCTTTGTCTGCTTTCAATCCCCTCAGTGCTGTCTGTCTGTCAGTCTGTTCACGCTCCCCTCAGTGGTGTCTGTCTGTCTGCTCACACTCCCCTCAGTGCTGTGTGTCTGTTCACACTCCCCTCAGCACTGTGTCTGTCTGCTCACACTCCCCTCAGTGCTGGCTGTCTGTCTGCTCACACTCCCCTCACTGCTGTCTGTCTGTTCACGCTCCCCTCAATGCTGTCTGTCTGTCTGCATACAATCCCTTAAGTGCTGTCTGCCTGCCTGCTTACAATCCCCTCAGTGCTGTCTGCTTACAATCCCCTCAGTACTGTCTTCCTGTCTGCTGGCAATCCACCCAGTGCAGTCTGTCTGTCTGCTCACACTCCCCTCAGTGCTGTCTGTCTGTCTGCTTACACTCCCCTCAGCACTGTCTGTCTGCTCACACTCCCCTCACTGCTGGCTGGCTTTCTGCTCACACTCCGCTCAGTGCTGTCTGTCTGTCTGCTCACACACCCCTCAGTGCTGGCTGTCTATCTACTCACACTCCCCTCAGTGCTGGCTGTCTGTCTGCACACACTCCCCTCAGTGCTAACTGTCTGTCGGCTCACAGCACGCTCCGCGCTGTCTCTCTGTCTGCTCACAATCCCCTCGGCGCTGTCTGTCTGTCTTCTCACACTCTCCTTGGTGCTCTCTGTCTATCTGTTCATGCACCCCTCACAGCTGCCTCTCTGTCTGCTTTCAATCCCCTCAGTGCTGTCTGTCTGTCTGTCTGTCTGTTCACGCTCCCCTCAGTGGTGTCTGTCTCTCTGCATACAGTCCCTTCAGTGCTGTCTGTCTGTCTGCTCACACTCCCCTCAGTGCTGTCTGCCTGTCTGCTCACACTCCCCTCAATGCTGTCTGTCTGCTCACACACCCCTCAATGCTGTCTGTCTGTCTGCACACACTCCCCTCAGTGCTGGCTGTCTGTCTGCTCACACTCACCTCAGTGCTAACTGTCTGTCTGTTCATGCTCCCCTCAATGCTGTCTGTCCGTCTGCATACAATCCCCTCAGTGCTGTCTTCCTGTCTGCTGGCAATCCACCCAGTGCAGTCTGTCTGTCTGCTCACGCAGCTCGCAGCACTGTCTGTCCACTCACACTCGCTACATTACTGTCTGTCTGTCTCCTCACGCTCCCCTCACAGCTGACTGTCTGTCTGCTCACACTCCCCTCAGTGCTAGCTGCTTTATGCTCACACTCCCACCAGCACTATCTGTCTGTCTGCTCACATTCCCCTCAGTGCTGTCTGTCCGTCTGCTCACAATTCCCTCAGTGCTCTCTGTCTGTCTCGTCACACTCCCCTCCTCGCTGTCTGTCTGTCTGCTAACAGCCCGCTCAGCGCTGTCCATCTGTCTGCTCACAATCCCCTCGGTGCTGTCTGTCTGTCTGCTCACACTCTCCTTGGTGCTGTCTGTCCGTCTGCTCACGCTCCTCTCGAGCTGACTGTCTGTCTGCTCACATCCCCTCAGTGCTGGCTTGCTTTATGCTCACACTCCCTTCTGCGCTGTCTGTCTGGCGGCTTTCAATCCCCTCCATGCTGTCTGTCCATTTGTCTGTTCATGCTCCCCTCAGTACTGTCTGTCTGTCTGCATACAATCCCTTAAGTGCTGTCTGTCTGTCTGCTCACACTCCCCTCAGTGCTGTCTGCCTGTCTACTAACACTTCCCTCAGTACTGTCTGTCTATCTGTTCACACTCCCCTCAGTGCTGTCTGTCTGTCTGCTCACACTCCACTCACTACTGTCAGCCTGCTCAAACTCACCTCAGCGCTGTCTGTCTGTCTGCTCACACTCCCCTCAATGCTGTCTACCTGTTTGCTTACAATCCCCTCAGTGCAGTCTGTCTGTCTGCTCACAATCCCCTCTTTGCTGGCTGGCTTTATGCTCATGTTCCCCAGAGTGCTGTCTGTCTGTCTGCTCACACTCCCCTCAGTGCTATCTGTCTCCTCACACTCCACTCAGGGCTGTCTCTTCTGTCTGCTCACACTAAACTCAATGCTGTCTGTCTGTCTGCTCACACTGCCCTCAGTGCTGGCTGTCTGTCTGTCTGCTCACACTCCCCTCAGTGCTAACTGTCTGTCTGCTCACGCTCCCCTCACTGCCATCTGTCTGTTCACGCTCCCCTCAATGCAGTCTGTCTGTCTGCATACAATCCCTTAAGTGCTGTCTGCCTGACTGCTTACAATCCCCTCAGTGCTGTCTGCCTGTCTGCTTACAGTCCCCTCAGTGCTATCTTCCTGTCTGCTGGCAATCCACCCAGTGCAGTCTGTCTGTCTGCTCACACTCCCCTCAGTGCTGTCTGTCTGTCTGCTCACACTCCCCTCAGCGCTCTCTGTCTGCTTACACTCCCCTCACTGCTGACTGGCTCTCTGCTCACACTCCGCTCAGTGCTGTCTGTCTGTCTGCTCACACACCCCTCAGTGCTGGCTGTCTGTCTGCTCACACAGCCCTCAGTGCTGGCTGTCTGTCAGCACACACTCCCCTCAGTGCTAACTGTCTGTTGGCTCACAGCACGCTCAGCGCTGTCTCTCTGTCTGCTCACAATCCCCTCGGCGCTGTCTGTCTGTCTTCTCACACTCTCCTTGGTGCTCTCTGTCTATCTGCTCATGCTCCCCTCACAGCTGCCTCTCTGTCTGCTTTCAATCCCCTCAGTGCTGTCTGTCTGTCTGTCTGTCTGTTCACGCTCCCCTCAGTGGTGTCTGATGTTTGCATACAGTCCCTTCAGTGCTGTCTGTCTGTCTGCTCACACTCCCCTCAGTGCTGTCTGCCTGTCTGCTCACACTCCCCTCAATGCTGTCTGTCTGCTCACACTCCCCTCAGCACTGTGTCTGTCTGCTCACACTCCCCTCAATGCTGTCTGTCTGTCTGCTCACACTGCCCTCAGTGCTGGCTGTCTGTCTGCTCACACTCCCCTCAGTGCTAACTGTCTGTCTGCTCACGCTCTCCTCACTGCAGTCTGTGTGCTCTCACTGCCCTCAGTGCTGTCTGTCTGCCTGCTTCCAATCCTCTCAGTGCTGTCTGCCTGCCTGCTTACAATCCCCTCAGTGCTGTCTGCCTGTCTGCTTACAATCCCCTCAGTGCTGTCTTCCTGTCTGCTGGCAATCCACCCAGTGCAGTCTGTCTGTCTGCTTACACACCCCTCAGCACTGTCTGTCCGCTCACACTCGCCAGATTACTGTCTGTCTGTCTGCTCACACACCCCCTAGTGCTAGCTGGCTTTCTGCTCACACTCCCATCAATGCTGTCTGTCTCTCCGCTCAAACTCCACTCAGGGCTGTCTGTCTGTCTGCATACAATCCCTTCAGTGCTGGCCGTCTGTCTGCTCACACTCCCCTCAATGCTGTCTGCCTATCTGCTCACATTCCCCTCAGTGCTGTCTGTCTGTCTGCTCACACTCCTCTCAGTGCTGGCTGTCTGTCTGCTCACACTCACCTCAGTGCTAACTGTGTGTCTGCTCACAGTCCACTCAATACTGTCTGTCTGTCTGCTCAGACTCCACTTGGTACTGTCTGTCTGTCTGCTCACACTCCCCTCACTGCTGTCTGTCTGTCTGCTTTCAATCCCCTCAGTGCTGTCTGTCTTTCTGTCTGTGCACACGCCCTTCAGTGATGTCTGTCTGTCTGCATACAATCCCTTCAGTGCTGGCCATCTGTCTGCTCACACTCCCCTCAGTGCTGTCTCTCTGTCTGCTCACACTCCCCTCATTGCCAACTGTATGTCTGCTCACAGTCGGCTCAGTGCTGTCTGTCTGTCGATTCACGCACCCCTCACTGCTGTCTGTCTGTCTCCTCACGCACCCCTCACTGCTGTCTGTCTGTCTGCTTTCAATCCCCTCAGTGCTGTCTGTCTTTCTGCTGACTCTCCCCTCAGTACTGTCTGTCTGTCTGCATACAATCAAATCAGTGCTGTCTGTCTGTCTGTTCACACTCCCCTCAATGCTGTCTGTCTGTCTCCATACAATCCCTTCAGTGCAGTCTGTCTGCTCACACTCCCCTCAGTGCTGTCTGTCTGTCTGCGCACACTCCCCTCAGCGCTGTCTGACTGTCTGCTCACACTCCCGTCAGTGCTGTCTGCCTTCCTGCTTACAAGGCACTCAGTGCAGTCTGTCAGTCTGCTCACACTCTCCTCGGTGGTGTCTGTCTATCTGCTCACACTCCCCTCAGTACTGTCTGTCTTTCTGCCCACACTCCTCTCAATGCTGGCTGGCTTTCTGCTCACGTTTCCCTCAGTGCTGTCTGTCTGTCTGCTTACACTCCCCTCAGTGCTGTCTTTCTGATTGCTCACACTCCCCTCAGCGCTTCTGTCTGTCTGTTCACAGTCCCCTCAGTGCTGGCTGTCTGTCTGCTCACACTCATCTCAGTGCTAACTGTGTGTCTGCTCACAATCCACTCAGCACTGTCTGTCTGTCTGCTCACACTCCCCTCGGCGCTGTTTGTCTGTATGCTCAGACTCCACTTGCTGCTGTCTGACAGTTTGATAATGCTCCCCTCAGTGCTGTCTGTCTGTCTGCTCACACTCCCCTCAATGCTGTCTGTCTGCTCGCACTCCCCTCAGTGCTGGCTGTCTGTCTGCGCACACTCTCCTCAGTGCTGTCTGTCTGTCTGCTTACACTCCCCTCAGTGCTGTCTGTCTGTCTGCTCACACTCCACTCAGCGCTGTCTGTCTGTCTGCTCACACTCCCCTGGGTGCTGTCTGTCTGTCTGCTCACTCTCCCCTCAGTGCTGTCTACCTGTTTGCTTACAATCCCCTCAGTGCAGTCTGTCTGTCTGCTCACACTCCCCTCAATGCTGGCTGGCTTTATGCTCATGTTCCCCAGAGTGCTGTCTGTCTGTCTGCTCACACTCCCCTCAGTGCTATCTGTCTGCCTACACACTCTCGCCTCAGTGCTGTCTATATGTCTCCTCACACTCAACTCAGGGCTGTCTCTTCTGTCTGCTCACACTACCCTCAATGCTGTCTGTCTGTCTGCTCACACTGCCCTCAGTGCTGGCTGTCTGTCTGTCTGCTCACACTCCCCTCAGTGCTAACTGTCTGTCTGTTCACGCTCCCCTCAATGCTGTCTGTCTGCATACAATCACTTAAGTGCTGTCTGCCTGACTGCTTACAATCCCCTCAGTGCTGTCTGCCTGTCTGCTTACAGTCCCCTCAGTGCTGTCTTCCTGTCTGCTGGCAATCCACCCAGTGCAGTCTGTCTGTCTGCTCACACTCCCCTCAGCGCTGTCTGTCTGCTCACACTCCCCTCACTGCTGACTGGCTTTCTGCTCACACTCCGCTCAGTGCTGTCTGTCTGTCTGCTCACACACCCCTCAGTGCTGGCTGTCTGTCTGCTCACACAGCCCTCAGTGCTGGCTGTCTGTCTGCACACACTCCCCTCAGTGCTAACTGTCTGTTGGCTCACAGCATGCTCAGCGCTGTCTCTCTGTCTGCTCACAATCCCCTCGGCGCTGTCTGTCTGTCTTCTCACACTCTCCTTGGTGCTCTCTGTCTAATTGCTCATGCTCCCCTCACAGCTGCCTCTCTGTCTGCTTTCAATCCCCTCAGTGCTGTCTGTCTGTCTGTCTGTCTGTTCACGCTCCCCTCAGTGGTGTCTGATGTTTGCATACAGTCCCTTCAGTGCTGTCTGTCTGTCTACTCACACTCCCCTCAGTGCTGTCTGCCTGTCTGCTCACACTCCCCTCAATGCTGTCTGTCTGCTCACACTCCCCTCAGCACTGTGTCTGTCTGCTCACACTCCCCTCAATGCTGTCTGTCTGTCTGCTCACACTGCCCTCAGTGCTGGCTGTCTGACTGCTCACACTCCCCTCAGTGCTAACTGTCTGTCTGCTCACGCTCTCCTCACTGCAGTCTGTGTGCTCTCACTGCCCTCAGTGCTGTCTGTCTGCCTGCTTCCAATCCTCTCAGTGCTGTCTGCCTGCCTGCTTACAATCCCCTCAGTGCTGTCTGCCTGTCTGCTATCAATCCCTTCAGTGCTGTCTGTCTTTCTGTCTGTGCACACTCCCCTCAGTGATGTCTGTCTGTCTGCATACAATCCCTTCAGTGCTGGCCGTCTGTCTGCTCACACTCCCCTCAGTGCTGTCTCTTTGTCTCTCACACTCCCCTCAGTGCTAACTGTATGTCTGCTCACAGTCCGCTGAGTGCTGTCTGTCTGTCGACTCACGCACCCCTCACTGCTGTCTGTCTGCCTGCTTTCAAGCCCCTCAGCGCTGTCTGTCTGTCTGTATGCTGACTCTCCCCTCAGTACTGTCTGTCTGTCTGCATACAATCAAATCAGTGCTGTCTGTCTGTCTGTTCACTCTCCCCTCAATGCTGTCTGTCTGTCTGCATACAATCCCTTCAGTGCCGTCTGTCCGCTCACACTCCCCTCAGTGCTGTCTTTCTGTCTGCTCAAAATCCCCTGAGTGCTGTCTGTGTATCTGTGCACACTCCCCTCAGCGCTGTCTGTCTGTCTGCTCACACTCCCGTCAGTGCTGTCTGCCTTTCTGCTTACAAGGCACTCACAGCAGTCTGTCTGTGTGCTCACACTCTCCTCAGTGCTGTCTGTCTGTTCACACTCCCCTCAGCACAGTGTCTGTCTTCTCACATTCCTCTCAATGCTGTCTGTCTGTCTGCTCACACTGCCCTCAGTGCTGGCTGTCTGTCTGCTCACTCTCCCCTCAGTGCTAACTCTCTGTCTGCTCACGCTCCCCTCACTGCTGTCTGTCTGTTCACGATCCCCTCAATGCTGTCTGTCTGTCTGCATACAATCCCTTAAGTGCTGTCTTCCTGACTGCTTACAATCCCCTCAGTGCTGTCTGCCTGTCTGCTTACAATTCCCTCAGTGCTGTCTTCCTGTCTGCTGGCAATCCACCCAGTGCAGTCTGTCTGCTCACTCTCCCCTCACTGCTGGCTGGCTTTCTGCTCACACTCCACTCAGTCCTGTCTGTCTGTCTGCTCACAGACCCCTCAGTGCTGGCTGTCTGTCTGCACACACTCCCCTCAGTGCTAACTGTCTGTTGGCTCACAGCACGATCAGCGCTGTCTCTCTGTCTGCTCACAATCCCCTCAGCGCTGTCTGTCTGTCTTCTCACACTCTCCTTGGTGCTCTCTGTCTATCTGCTCATGCTCCCCTCACAGCTGCCTCTCTGTCTGCTTTCAATCCCCTCAGTGCTGTCTGTCTGTCTGTCTGTCTGTTCACGCTCCCCTCAGTGGTGTCTGTCTGTCTGCATACAGTCCCTTCAGTGCTGTCTGTCTGCTCACACTCCCCTCAATGCTGTCTGTCTGCTCACACTCCCCTCAGCACTGTGTCTGTCTGCTCACACTCCCCTCAATGCTGTCTGTCTGTCTGCTCACACTGCCCTCAGTGCTGGCTGTCTGTCTGCTCACACTCCCCTCAGTGCTAACTGTCTGTCTGCTCACGCTATCCTCACTGCAGTCTGTGTGCTCTCACTGCCCTCAGTGCTGTCTGTCTGCCTGCTTCCAATCCTCTCAGTGCTGTCTGCCTGCCTGCTTACAATCCCCTCAGTGCTGTCTTCCTGTCTGCTGGCAATCCACCCAGTGCAGTCTGTCTGTCTGCTTACACACCCCTCAGCACTGTCTGTCCGCTCACACTCGCCAGATTACTGTCTATCTGTCTGCTCACACACCCCCTAGTGCTAGCTGGCTTTCTGCTCACACTCCCGTCAATGCTGTCTGTCTGTCTGCTCAAACTCCCCTGAGTGCTGTCTGTCTGCTCAAACTCCACTCAGGGCTGTCTGTCTGTCTGCATACAATCCCTTCAGTGCTGGCCGTCTGTCTGCTCACACTCCCCTCAATGCTGTCTGCCTATCTGCTCACATTCCCCTCAGTGCTGTCTGTCTGTCTGCTCACACTCCTCTCAGTGCTGGCTGTCTGTCTGCTCATACTCACCTCAGTACTAACTGAGTGTCTGCTCACAGTCCCCTCAATACTGTCTGTCTGTCTGCTCAGACTCCACTTGGTACTGTCTGTCTTTCTGCTCACGCTCCCCTCACTGCTGTCTGTCTGTCTGCTTTCAATCCCTTCAGTGCTGTCTGTCTTTCTGTCTGTGCACACTCCCCTCAGTGATGTCTGTCTGTCTGCATACAATCCCTTCAGTGCTGGCCGTCTGTCTGCTCACACTCCCCTCAGTGCTGTCTCTTTGTCTGCTCACACACCCCTCAGTGCTAACAGTCTGTCTGCTCACGCTCTCCTCACTGAAGTCTGTGTGCTCTCACTCCCCTCAGTGCTGTCAGTCTGCCTGCTTACAATCCCCTCAGTGCTGTCTGCCTGTCTGCTTACAATCCCCTCAGTGCTGTCTTCCTGTCTGCTGGCAATCCACCCAGTGCAGTCTGTCTGTCTGCTCACACACCCCTCAGCACTGTCTGTCCGCTCACACTCGCCAGATTACTGTCTGTCTGTCTGCTCACACACCCCCCAGTGCTAGCTGGCTTTCTGCTCACACTCCCCTCAATGCTGTGTGTCTGTCTGCATACAATCCCTTCAGTGCTGTCTGTCTGTCTGCTCAAACTCCCCTCAGTGCTGTCTGTCTGCTCACACTCCCCTCAGTGCTAACTCTCTGTCTGCTCACGCTCCCCTCACTGCTGTCTGTCTGTTCACGATCCCCTCAATGCTGTCTGTCTGTCTGCATACAATCCCTTAAGTGCTGTCTTCCTGACTGCTTACAATCCCCTCAGTGCTGTCTGCCTGTCTGCTTACAATTCCCTCAGTGCTGTCTTCCTGTCTGCTGGCAATCCACCCAGTGCAGTCTGTCTGCTCACTCTCCCCTCACTGCTGGCTGGCTTTCTGCTCACACTCCACTCAGTCCTGTCTGTCTGTCTGCTCACAGACCCCTCAGTGCTGGCTGTCTGTCTGCACACACTCCCCTCAGTGCTAACTGTCTGTTGGCTCACAGCACGATCAGCGCTGTCTCTCTGTCTGCTCACAATCCCCTCAGCGCTGTCTGTCTGTCTTCTCACACTCTCCTTGGTGCTCTCTGTCTATCTGCTCATGCTCCCCTCACAGCTGCCTCTTTGTCTGCTTTCAATCCCCTCAGTGCTGTCTGTCTGTCTGTCTGTCTGTTCACGCTCCCCTCAGTGGTGTCTGTCTGTCTGCATACAGTCCCTTCAGTGCTGTCTGTCTGCTCACACTCCCCTCAATGCTGTTCTGTCTGCTCACACTCCCCTCAGCACTGTGTCTGTCTGCTCACACTCCCCTCAATGCTGTCTGTCTGTCTGCTCACACTGCCCTCAGTGCTGGCTGTCTGTCTGCTCACACTCCCCTCAGTGCTAACTGTCTGTCTGCTCACGCTCTCCTCACTGCAGTCTGTGTGCTCTCACTGCCCTCAGTGCTGTCTGTCTGCCTGCTTCCAATCCTCTCAGTGCTGTCTGCCTGCCTGCTTACAATCCCCTCAGTGCTGTCTGCCTGTCTGCTTACAATCCCCTCAGTGCTGTCTTCCTGTCTGCTGGCAATCCACCCAGTGCAGTCTGTCTGTCTGCTTACACACCCCTCCGCACTGTCTGTCCGCTCACACTCGCCAGATTACTGTCTATCTGTCTGCTCACACACCTCCTAGTGCTAGCTGGCTTTCTGCTCACACTCCCGTCAATGCTGTCTGTCTGTCTGCTCAAACTCCCCTGAGTGCTGTCTGTCTGCTCAAACTCCACTCAGGGCTGTCTGTCTGTCTGCATACAATCCCTTCAGTGCTGGCCGTCTGTCTGCTCACACTCCCCTCAATGCTGTCTGCCTATCTGCTCACATTCCCCTCAGTGCTGTCTGTCTGTCTGCTCACACTCCTCTCAGTGCTGGCTGTCTGTCTGCTCATACTCACCTCAGTACTAACTGAGTGTCTGCTCACAGTCCCCTCAATACTGTCTGTCTGTCTGCTCAGACTCCACTTGGTACTGTCTGTCTTTCTGCTCACGCTCCCCTCACTGCTGTCTGTCTGTCTGCTTTCAATCCCTTCAGTGCTGTCTGTCTTTCTGTCTGTGCACACTCCCCTCAGTGATGTCTGTCTGTCTGCATACAATCCCTTCAGTGCTGGCCGTCTGTCTGCTCACACTCCCCTCAGTGCTGTCTCTTTGTCTGCTCACACACCCCTCAGTGCTAACAGTCTGTCTGCTCACGCTCTCCTCACTGAAGTCTGTGTGCTCTCACTCCCCTCAGTGCTGTCAGTCTGCCTGCTTACAATCCCCTCAGTGCTGTCTGCCTGTCTGCTTACAATCCCCTCAGTGCTGTCTTCCTGTCTGCTGGCAATCCACCCAGTGCAGTCTGTCTGTCTGCTCACACACCCCTCAGCACTGTCTGTCCGCTCACACTCGCCAGATTACTGTCTGTCTGTCTGCTCACACACCCCCCAGTGCTAGCTGGCTTTCTGCTCACACTCCCCTCAATGCTGTGTGTCTGTCTGCATACAATCCCTTCAGTGCTGTCTGTCTGTCTGCTCACACTCCCATCAGTGCTGTCTGTCTGTCTGCTCAAACTCCCCTCAGTGCTGTCTGTCTGCTCACACTCCACTCAGGGCTGTCTGTCTGTCTGCATACAATCCCTTCAGTGCTGGCCTTCTGTCTGCTCACACTCCCCTCAATGCTGTCTGCCTATCTGCTCACATTCCCCTCAGTGCTGTCTGTCTGTCTGCTCACACTTCTCTCAGTGCTGGCTGTCTGTCTGCTCACACTCACCTCAGTGCTAACCGTGTGTCTGCTCACAGTCCCCTCAGCACTGTCTGTCTGTCTGCTCACGCTCCCCTCACTGCTGTCTGTCTGTCTGCTTTCAATCCCCTCAGTGCTGTCTGTCTTTCTGTCTGTGCACACTCCCCTCAGTGATGTCTGTCTGTCTGCATACAATCCCTTCAGTGCTGGCCGTCTGTCTGCTCACACTCCCCTCAGTGCTGTCTCTCTGTCTGCTCACACTCCCCTCATTGCTAACTGTATGTCTGCTCACAGTCGGCTCAGTGCTGTCTGTCTGTCTACTCACGCACCCCTCACTGCTGTCTGTCTGTCTGCTTTCAATCCCCTCAGTGCTGTCTGTCTTTCTGCTGACTCTCCCCTCAGTACTGTCTGTCTGTCTGCATACAATCAAATCAGTGCTGTCTGTCTGTCTGTTCACGCTCCCCTCAATGCTGTCTGTCTGTCTGCATACAATCCCTTCAGTGCTGTCTGTCTGATCACACTCCCCTCAGTGCTGTCTGTCTGTCTGCGCACACTCCCCTCAGCGCTGTCTGTCTGTCTGCTCACACTCCCGTCAGTGCTGTCTGCCTTCCTGCTTACAAGGCACTCAGTGCAGTCTGTCGGTCTGCTCACACTCTCCTCGGTGGTGTCTGTCTATCTGCTCACACTCCCCTCAGTACTGTCTATCTTTCTGCCCACACTCCTCTCAATGCTGGCTGGCTTTCTGCTCACGTTTCCCTCAGTGCTGTCTGTCTGTCTGCTTACACTCCCCTCAGTGCTGTCTTTCTGATTGCTCACACTCCCCTCAGCGCTTCTGTCTGTCTGCTCACACTCCCCTCAGTGCTGGCTGTCTGTCTGCTCACACTCATCTCAGTGCTAACTGTGTGTCTGCTCACAGTCCACTCAGCACTGTCTGTCTGTCTGCTCACACTCCCCTCGGCGCTGTTTGTCCGTATGCTCAGACTCCACTTGGTGCTGTCTGACAGTTTGCTCATGCTCCCCTCAGTGCTGTCTGTCTGTCTGCTCACACTCCCCTCAACGCTGCCTGTCTGCTCACACTCCCCTCAGTGCTGGCTGTATGATTGCGCACACTCCCCTGGGTGCTGTCTGTCTGTCTGCTCACACTCCCCTCAGTGCTGGCTGTCTGTCTGCCACACTCCCCTCAGTGCTAACTGTCTGTCTTCTCACGCTCCCCTCAGTGCTGTCTGTCTGCCTGCTTCCAATCCTCTCAGTGCTGTCTGCCTGCCTGCTTACAATCCCCTCAGTGCTGTCTGCCTGTCTGCTTACAATCCCCTCAGTGCTGTCTTCCTGTCTGCTGGCAATCCACCCAGTGCAGTCTGTCTGTCTGCGCACACTCCCCTCAGTGCTGTCTGTCTGTCTGCTCACACTCCCCTCAGAGCTGTCTGTCTGCTAACACTCCCCTCACTGCTGGCTGGCATTCTGCTCACTCTCCGCTCAGTGCTGTCTGTCTGTCTGCTCACACACCCCTCAGTGCTGGCCGTCTGTCTGCTTACACTCCCCTCAGTGCTGTTTGTCTGCTTGCTCACACTCCCCTCAGCGCTTCTGTCTGTCTGCTCACACTCCCCTCAGCGCTGTGTGTCTGTCTGCTCACACTACCCTCAGCCCTGTCTGTTTGTCTGCTCACACTCCCCTCAGTGCTGTCTGGCTGTCCGCTCACACTCCCCTCAGTGCTGTCTGTCTGCTCACACTCCCCACAGTGCTGGCTGGCTTGCTGCTCACACTCACTTCAGTGCTGTTTGTCTGTCTGCTCACACTCCCCTCAGTGCTGTCTGCCAGTCTGCTCATACTCTCCTCAGTGCTGTCCGTCTGTTCACACTCCCCTCAGCACTGTGTCTGTCTGCTCACACTCACCTCAATGCTGTCTGTCTGTCTGCTCACAATGCCCTCAGTGCTGGCTGTCTGTCTGTCACACTCCCCTCAGTGCTAACTGTCTGTCTTCTCACGCTCCTTTCACTGCTGTCTGTCTGCTCTCACTCCCATCAGCGCTGTCTGCCTGCCTGCTTACAATCCCCTCAGTACTGTCTGTCTGTCTGCTCACACTCCCCTCAGTGTTGTCTGCCTGTCTGCTCACACTCCCCTCAGTGCTGTCTGTCTGTTCACACTCCCCTCAGCACTGTGTCTGTCTGCTCACATTCCCCTCAATGCTGTCAGTCTGTCTGCTCACTCTCCCCTCAGTGCTAACTGTCTGTCTGCTCACGCTCCCCTCAATGCTGTCTGTCTGTCTGCCTACAATCCCTTAAGTGCTGTCTGCCTGCCTGCTTACAATCCCCTCAGTGCTGTCTGCCTGTCTGCTTACAATCCCCTCAGTGCTGTCTTCCTGTCGGCTGGCAATCTACCCAGTGCAGTCTGTCTGTCTGCTCACACTCCCCTCAGAGCTGTCTGTCTGCTCACACTCCCCTCACTGCTGGCTGGCGTTCTGCGCACACTCCGCTCAGTGCTGTCTGTCTGTCTGCTCACACATGCCTCAGTGCTGGCTGTCTGTCAGCTTACACTCCCCTCAATGCTGTCTGTCTGTCTGCCTACAATCCCTTAAGTGCTGTCTGCCTGCCTGCTTACAATCCCCTCAGTGCTGTCTGCCTGTCTGCTTACAATCCCCTCAGTGCTGTCTTCCTGTCGGCTGGCAATCCACCCAGTGCAGTCTGTCTGTCTGCTCGCACTCCCCTCAGAGCTGTCTGTCTGCTCACACTCCCCTCACTGCTGGCTGGCGTTCTGCGCACACTCCGCTCAGTACTGTCTGTCTGACTGCTCACACACCCCTCAGTGCTGGCTGTCTGTCTGCTTACACTCCCCTCAGTACTGTTTGTCTGATTGCTCACACTCCCCTCAGCGCTTCTGTCTGTCTGCGCACACTCCCCTCAGCCCTGTCTGTTGGTCTGCTCACACTCCCCTCAGCCCTGTCTGTTTGTCTGCTCACACTCCCCTCAGTGCTGTCTGGCTGTCTGCTCACACTCCCCTCAGTGCTGTCTGGCTGTCTGCTCACACTCCCCTCAGTGTTGTCTGTCTGTCTGCTCACACTCCCCTCAGCACTGTCTGTCTGCTCACACTCCCCTCATTGCTGGCTGGCTTTCTGCTCACACTCCCCTCAGTGCTGGCTGTCTGTCTGCGCACACTCTCCTCAGTGCTGTCTGTCTGTCTGCTTACACTCCCCTCAGTGCTGTCTGTCTGAATGCTCACACTCACCTCAGCGCTTCTGTCTGTCTGCTCACACTCCACTGATTGGTGTCTGTCTGTCAGCATACAATCCCTTCAGTGCTGTTTGTCTGTCTGTTCACACTCCCCTCAGTGCTGTCTGCCTGTCTGCTCACACTCCCCTCAGTGCTGTCTGTCTGTTCACACCCCCCTCAGCACTGTGTCTGTCTGCTCACACTCACCTCAATGCTGTCTGTCTGTCTGCTCACACTGCCCTCAGTGCTGGCTGTCTGTCTGCCACACTCCCCTCAGTGCTAACTGTCTGTCTTCTCACGCTCCCCTCACTGCTGTCTGTCTGCTCTCACTCCCATCAGTGCTGTCTGCCTGCCTGCTTACAATCCCCTCAGTACTGTCTGTCTATCTGCTCACACTCCCGTCATTGCTGTCTGTCTCTCTGCTCACTCTCCCCACAGTGCTGTCTGCCTGTCTGCTTACAATCCCCTCAGTGCTGTCTTCCTGTCTGCTGGCAATCCACCCAGTGCAGTCTGTCTGTCTGCTCACACACCTCGCAGCACTGTCAGTCCACTCACACATGCAACATTACTGTCTGTCTGTCTCCTCACGCTCCCCTCACAGCTGACTGTCTGTCTGCTCACACTCCCCTCAGTGCTAGCTGGCTTTCTGCTCACATTCCCCCCAGCGCTATCTGTCTGTCTGCTCACATTCCCCTCAGTGCTGTCTGTCCGTCTGCTCACAATCCCCTCAGTGCTCTCTGTCTGTCTCATCACACTCCCCTCCTCGCTGTCTGTCTGTCTGCTAACAGCCCGCTCAGCGCTGTCCATCTGTCTGCTCACAGTCCCCTTGGCGCTGTCTGTCTGTCTGCTTACATTCTCCTCGGTGCTGTCTCTCTGTCTGCTCACAATCCCCTCGGCGCTGTCTGTCTGTCTGCTCACACTCTCCTTGGTGCTGTCTGTCTGTCTGCTCACGCTCCCCTTCCAGCTGACTGTCTTTCTGCTCACACTCCCCTCAGTGCTGGGTTGCTTTATGCTCACACTCCCTTCCGCGCTGTCTGTCTGGTGGCTTTCAATCCCCTCCATGCTGTCTGTCCGTTTGTCTGTTCATGCTCCCCTCAGTGTTGTCTGTCTGTCTGCATACAATCCCTTAAGTGCTGTCTGTCTGTCTGCTCACACTTCCCTCAGTGCTGTCTGTCTATCTGTTCACTCTCCCCACAGTGCTGTCTGTCTGTCAGCTCACACTACACTCACTACTGTCTGTCTGTTCAAACTCACCTCAGCGCTGTCTGTCTGACTGCTCACACTCCCCTCAATGCTGTCTACCTGTTTGCTTACAATCCCCTCAGTGCAGTCTGTCTGTCTGCTCACGCTCCCCTCACTACTATCTCTCTGTCTGCTCACACTCACCTCAGGGCTAACTGTGTGTCTGCTCACAGTCCACTCAGCACTGTCTGTCTGTCTGCTCACACTCCCCTCGGCGCTGTTTGTCTGTCTGCTCAGACTCCACTTGGTGCTGTCTGACTGTCTGCTCATGCTCCCCTCACTGCTGTCTGTCTGTCTGCTCACACTCTCCTTGGTGCTGTCTGTCTATTTGCTCACGCTCTCCTCACAGCTGCCTGCCTGTCTGCTTTCAATCCCCCCAGTGCTGTCCGTCTGTCTGACTGCTCACACTCCCCTCAGTGGTGTGTGTCTGTCTGCATACAATCCCTTCAGTGCTGTCTGTCTGTCTGCTCACACTCCACTCAGTGCTGTCTGTCTGTCTGCTCACACTCCCCTCAACGCTGTCTGTCTGCTCACACTCCTCTCAGTGCTGGCTGTCTGTCTGCGCACACTCTCCTCAGTGCTGTCTGTCTGTCTGCTTACACTCCCATCAGTGCTATCTGTCTGTCTGCTCACACTCCACTCAGCGCTGCCTGTCTGTCTGCTCACACTCCCCTCAGTGCTGTCTGTCTGTCTGCTCACTCTCCCCTCAGTGCTGGCTATCTGTCTGCTCACACTCCCCTCAGTGCTAACTGTCTGTCTGCTCACACTCTCCTTGGTGCTCTCTGTCTATCTGCCCACGCTCCCCTCACAGCTGCCTCTCTGTCTGCTTTCACTCCCCTCAGTGCTGTCTGTCTGTCAGTCTGTTCACGCTCCCCTCAGTGGTGTCTGTCTGTCTGCATACAATCCCTTCAGTGCTGTTTGTCTGCCTGCTCACACTCCCCTCAGTGCTGTCTGCCTGTCTGCTCACACTCCCCTCAGTGTTGTCTGCCTGTCTGCTCACACTCCCCTCAGTGCTGTCTGTCTCTTCACACTCCCCTCAGCACTGTGTCTGTCTGCTCACACTCCCCTCAATGCTGTCAGTCTGTCTGCTCACTCTTCCCTCAGTGCTAACTGTCTGTCTGCTCACGCTCCCCTCAATGCTGTCTGTCTGTCTGCCTACAATCCCTTAAGTGCTGTCTGCCTGCCTGCTTACAATCCCCTCAGTGCTGTCTGCCTGTCTGCTTACAATCCCCTCAGTGCTGTCCTCCTGTCTGCTGGCAATCCACCCAGTGCAGTCTGTCTGTCTGCTCACACTCCCCTCGGAGCTGTCTGTCAGCTCACACTCCCCTCACTGCTGGCTGGCGTTCTGCTCACACTCCGCTCAGTGCTGTCTCTCTGTCTGCTCACACACCCCTCAGTGCTGGCTGTCTGTCTGCTTACACTCCCCTCAGTGCTGTTTGTCTGATTGCTCACACTCCCCTCAGCGCTTCTGTCTGTCTGCTCACACTCCCCTCAGCCCTGTCTGTTTGTCTACTAACACTCCCCTCAGTCCTGTCTGTTTGTCTGCTCACACTCCCCTCAGTGCTGTCTGGCTGTCTGCTCACACTCCCCTCAGTGCTGTCTGTCTGTCTGCTCACACTCCCCTCAGTGCTGTCTGTCTGTCTGCTCACACTCCCCTCAGCACTGTCTGTCTGCTCACACTCCCCTCAGTGCTGGCTGGCTTTCTGCTCACACTCCCCTCAGTGCTGGCTGTCTGTCTGCGCACATTCTCCTCAGTGCTGTCTGTCTGTCTGCTTACACTCCCCTCAGTGCTGTCTGTCTGATTGCTCACACTCACCTCAGCGCTTCTGTCTGTCTGCTCACACTCCACTGATTGGTGTCTGCATACAATCCCTTCAGTGCTGTTTGTCTGTCTGCTCACACACCCCTCAGTGCTCTCTGCCTGTCTGCTCACACTCCCCTCAGTGCTGTCTGTCTGTTCACACTCCCCTCAGCACTGTGTCTGTCTGCTCACACTCCCCTCAATGCTGTTTGTCTATCTGCTCACACTGCCCTCAGTGCTGGCTGTCTGTCTGCCACACTCCCCTCAGTGCTAACTGTCTGTCTTCTCACGCTCCCCTCACTGCTGTCTGTCTGCTCTCACTCCCCTCAGTGCTGTCTGCCTGCGTGCTTACAATCCCCTCAATACTGTCTGTCTGTCTGCTCACACTCCCGTCATTGCTGTCTGTCTCTCTGCTCACACTCCCCTCAGTGCTGGCTGTCTGTCTGCGCACACTCTCCTCAGTGCTGTCTGTCTGTCTGCTTACACTCCCCTCAGTGCTGTCTGTCTGATTGCTCACACTCACCTCAGCTCTTCTGTCTGTCTGCTCACAGTCCACTGATTGGTGTCTGTCTGTCTGCTCACACTGCCCTCAGTGCTGGCCGTCTGTCTGCCCCACTCCCCTCAGTGCTAACTGTCTGTCTTCTCACGCTCCTTTCACTGCTGTCTGCCTGCTCTCACTCCCATCAGTGCTGTCTGTCTATCTGCTCACACTCCCGTCATTGCTGTCTGTCTCTCTGCTCACTCTCCCCACAGTGCTGTCTGCCTGTCTGCTTACAATCCCCTCAGTGCTGTCTTCCTGTCTGCTGGCAATCCACCCAGTGCTGTCTGTCTGTCTGCTCGCACACCTCGCAGCACTGTCAGTCCGCTCACACATGCAACATTACTGTCTGTCTGTCTCCTCACGCTCCCCTCACAGCTGACTGTCTGTCTGCTCACACGCACCTCAGTGCTAGCTGGATTTCTGCTCACATTCCCCCCAGCGCTATCTGTCTGTCTGCTCACATTCCCCTCAGTGCTGTCTGTCCATCTGCTCACAATCCCCTCAGTGCTCTCTGTCTGTCTCGTCACACTCCCCTCCTCGCTGTCTGTCTGTCTGCTAACAGCCCGCTCAGCGCTGTCCATCTGTCTGCTCACAGTCCCCTTGGCGCTGTCTGTCTGTCTGCTTACACACTCCTTGGTGCTGTCTCTCTGTCTGCTCACAATCCCCTCGGCGCTGTCTGTCTGTCTGCTCACACTCACCTCAGTGCTAACTGTGTGTCTGCTCACAGTCCACTCAGCACTGTCTGTCTGTCTGCTCACACTCCCCTCGGCGCTGTTTGTCTGTCTGCTCAGACTCCACTTGGTGCTGTCTGACTGTCTGCTCATGCTCCCCTCACTGCTGTCTGTCTGTCTGCTCACACTCTCCTTGGTGCTGTCTGTCTATTTGCTCACGCTCTCATCACAGCTGCCTGCCTGTCTGCTTTCAATCCCCCCAGTGCTGTCAGTCTGTCTGACTGCTCACACTCCCCTCAGTGGTGTCTGTCTGTCTGCATACAATCCCTTCAGTGCTGTCTGTCTGTCTGCTCACACTCCCCTCAGTGCTGTCTGTCTGTCTGTTCACACTCCCCTCAACGCTGTCTGTCTGCTCACACTCCCCTCAGTGCTGGCTGTCTGTCTGCTCACACTCTCCTCAGTGCTGTCTGTCTGTCTGCTTACACTCCCCTCAGTGCTGTCTGTCTGTCTGCTCACACTCCACTCAGCGCTGCCTGTCTGTCTGCTCACACTCCCCTGGGTGCTGTCTTTCTGTCTGCTCACTCTCCCCTCAGTGCTGGCTATCTGTCTGCTCACACTCCCCTCAGTGCTAACTGTCTGTCTGCTCACGCTCTCCTTGGTGCTCTCTGTCTATCTGCTCACGCTCCCCTCACAGCTGCCTCTCTGTCTGCTTTCACTCCCCTCAGTGCTGTCTGTCTGTCAGTCTGTTCACGCTCCCCTCAGTGGCGTCTGTCTGTCTGCATACAATCCCTTCAGTGCTGTTTGTCTGTCTGCTCACACTCCCCTCAGTGCTATCTGCCTGTCTGCTAACACTCCCCTCAGTGTTGTCTGCCTGTCTGCTCACACTCCCCTTAGTGCTGTCTGTCTGTTCACACTCCCTTCAGCACTGTGTCTGTCTGCTCACACTCCCCTCAATGCTGTCAGTCTGTCTGCTCACTCTCCCCTCAGTGCTAACTGTCTGTCTGCTCACGCTCCCCTCAATGCTGTCTGTCTGTCTGCCTACAATCCCTTAAGTGCTGTCTGCCTGCCTGCTTACAATTCCCTCAGTGCTGTCTGCCTGTCTGCTTACAATCCCCTCAGTGCTGTCTTCCTGTCTGCTGGCAATCCACCCAGTGCAGTCTGTCTGTCTGCTCACACTCCCCTCAGAGCTGTCTGTCTGCTCACACTCCCCTCACTGCTGGCTGGCGTTCTGCTCACACTCCGCTCAGTGATGTCAGTCTGTCTGCTCACACACCCCTGAGTGCTGGCTGTCTGTCAGCTTACACTCCCCTCAGTGCTGTTTGTCTGATTGCTCACACTCCCCTCAGCGCTTCTATCTGGCTGCTCACACTCCCCTCAGCCCTGTCTGTTTGTCTGCTCACACTCCCCTCAGCCCTGTCTGTTTGTCTGCTCACACACCCCTCAGTGCTGTCTGGCTGTCTGCTCACACTCCCCTCAGTGCTGTCTGTCTGTCTGCTCACACTCCCCTCAGCACTGTCTGTCTGCTCACACTCCCCTCAGTGCTGGCTGGCTTTCTGCTCACACTCCCCTCAGTGCTGGCTGTCTGTCTGCGCACACTCTCCTCAGTGCTGTCTGTCTGTCTGCTTACACTCCCCTCAGTGCTGTCTGTCTGATTGCTCACACTCACCTCAGCGTTTCTGTCTGTCTGCTCACACTCCACTGATTGGAGTCTGTCTGTCTGCATACAATCCCTTCAGTGCTGTTTGTCTGTCTGCTCACACTCCCCTCAGTGCTGTCTGCCTGTCTGCTCACACTCCCCTCAGTGCTGTCCGTCTGTTCACACTCCCCTCAGCACTGTGTCTGTCTGCTCACACTCACCTCAATGCTGTTTGTCTGTCTGCTCACACTCACCTCAGTGCTGGCTGTCTGTCTGCCACACTCCCCTCAGTGCTAACTGTCTGTCTTCTCACGCTCCCCTCACTGCTGTCTGTCTGCTCTCACTCCCCTCAGTGCTGTCTGCCTGCCTGCTTACAATCCCCTCAGTACTGTCTGTCTGTCTGCTCACACTCCCGTCATTGCTGTCTGTCTCTCTGCTCACTCTCCCCACAGTGCTGTCTGCCTGTCTGCTTACAATCCCCTCAGTGCTGTCTTCCTGTCTGCTGGCAATCCACCCAGTGCAGTCTGTCTGTCTGCTCACACACCTCGCAGCACTGTCAGTCCACTCACACATGCAACATTATTGTCTGTCTGTCTCCTCACGATCCCCTCACAGCTGACAGTCTGTCTGCTCACACTCCCCTCAGTGCTGTCTACCTGTTTGCTTACAAACCCCTCAGTGCAGTCTGTCTGTCTGCTCACGCTCCGCTCAGCACTGTCTGTCTGTCTGCTCAAACTCCACTCAATGATGGCTGGCTTTTTGCTCATGTTCCCCAGAGTGCTGTCTGTCTGCCTGCTCACACTCCCCTCAGTGCTATCTGTCCGTCTACTCACTCTCGCCTCAGTGCTGTCTATCTGTCTCCTCACACTCCACTCAGGGCTGTCTGTCTCTCTTCTCACACTACCCTCAATGCTGTCTGTCTGTTCACGCTCCCCTCAATGCTGTCTGTCTGTCTGCATACAATCCCTTAAGTGCTGTCTGCCTGACTGCTTACAATCCCCTCAGTGCTGTCTGCCTGTTTGCTTACAATCCCCTCAGTGCTGACTTCCTGTCTGCTGGCAATCCACCCAGTGCAGTCTGTCTGACTGCTCACATTCCCCTCACTGCTGGCTGTCTGTCTGCTCACACACCCCTCAGTGCTGGCTGTCTGTCTGCTCACACACCCCTCAGTGCTGGCTGTCCGTCTGCACACACTCCCCTCAGTGCTAACTGTCTGTTGGCTCACAGCACGCTCAGCGCTGTCTCTCTGTCTGCTCACAATCCCCTCGGCGCGGTCTGTCTGTCTTCTCACACTCTCCTTGGTGCTCTCTGTCTAATTGCTCATGCTACCCTCACAGCTGCCTCTCTGTCTGCTTTCAATCCCCACAGTGCTGTCTGTCTGTCTGTCTGTTCACGCTCCCCTCAGTGGTGTCTGTCTGTCTGCATACAGTCCCTTCAGTGCTGTCTGAATGTCTGCTCACACTACCCTCAGTGCTGTCTGCCTGTCTGCTCATACTCCCCTCAATGCTGTCTGTCTGCTCACACTCCCCTCAGCACTGTGTCTGTCTGCTCACACTCCCCTCAATGCTGTCTGTCTGTCTGCTCACACTGCCCTCAGTGCTGGCTGTCTGTCTGCTCACACACCCCTCAGTGCTAACTGTCTGTCTGCTCACGCTCTCCTCACTGAAGTCTGTGTGCTCTCACTCCCCTCAGTGCTGTCAGTCTGCCTGCTTCCAAGCCCCTCAGTGCTGTCTGCCTGCCTGCTTACAATCCCCTCAGTGCTGTCTGCCTGTCTGCTTACAATCCCCTCAGTGCTGTCTTCCTGTCTGCTGGCAATCCACACAGTGCAGTTTGTCTGTCTGCTCACACACCCCTCAGCACTGTCTGTCCGCTCACACACGCCAGATTACTGTCTGTCTGTCTGCTCACACACCCCCCAGTGCTAGCTGGCTTTCTGCTCACACTCCCCTCAATGCTGTGTTTCTGTCTGCATACAATCCATTCAGTGCTGTCAGCCTGTCTGCTCACACTCCCATCAGTGCTGTCTGTCTTTCTGCTCAAACTCCCCTGAGTGCTGTCTGTCTGCTCACACTCCACTCAGGGCTGTCTGTCTGTTTGCTCACACTCCCCTCAGTGCTCACTGTATGTCTGCTCACAGTCGGCTCAGCGCTGTCTGTCTGTCTGCTAACGTTCCCTCACTGCTGTCTGTCTGTCTGCTTTCAATCCCCTCAGTGCTTTCTGTCTGTCTGTCTGATAATTCTCCCCTCAGTACTGTCTGTCTGTCTGCATACAATCCGCTCAGTGCTGTCTGTCTGTCTGTTCACGCTCCCCTTAATGCTGTCTGTCTGTCTGCAAACCATCCCTTAAGTGCTGTCTATCTGTCTGCTCACACTCCCCTCAGTCCTGTCTGTTTGTCTGCTCACACTCCCCTCAGTGCAGTCTGGCTGTCTGCTCACACTCCCCTCAGTGCTGTCTGTCTGTCTGCTCACACTCCCCTCAGTGCTGTCTGTCTTTCTGCTCACACTCCCCTCAGCGCTGTCTGTCTGCTCACACTCCCCTCACTGCTGGCTGGCTTTGTGCTCACACTCCGGTCAGTGCTGTCCATCTGTCTGCTCACACACCTCTCGGTGCTGGCTGTCTGTCTGCTCACGCACCCCTCAGTGCTGGCTGTCTGTCTGCTCACACACCCCTCAGTGCTGGCTGTCTGTCTGCACACACTCCCCTCAGTGCTAACTGTCTGTTGGCTCACAGCACGCTCAGCGCTGTCTCTCTGTCTGCTCACAATCCCCTCGGCGCTGTCTGTCTGTCTTCTCACACTCTCCTTTCTGCTCTCTGTCTAATTGCTCATGCTCCCCTCACAGCTGCCTCTCTGTCTGCTTTCAATACCCTCAGTGCTGTCTGTCTGTCTGTCTGTTCACGCTCCCCTCAGTGGTGTCTGTCTGTCTGCTTACAGTCCCTTCAGTGCTGTCTGTCTGTCTGCTCACACTCCCCTCAGTGCTGTCTGCCTGACTGCTCATTCTCCCTTCAATGCTGTCTGTCTGCTCACACTCCCCTCAGCACTGTGTCTGTCTGCTCACACTCCCCTCAATGCTGTCTGTCTGTCTGCTCACACTGCCCTCAGTGCTGGCTGTCTGTCTGCTCACACTCCCCTCAGTGCTAACAGTCTGTCTGCTCACACTCTCCTCACTGAAGTCTGTGTGCTCTCACTCCCCTCAGTGCTGGCTGTCTGTCTGCTTCCAAGCCCCTCAGTGCTGTCTGCCTGCCTGCTTACAATCCCCTCAGCGCTGTCTGTCTGTTTGCTCACACTCCCCTCAGTGCTAACTGTATGTCTGCTCACAGTCGGCTCACCGCTGTCTGTCTGTCTGCTCACGTTCCCTCACTGCTGTCTGTCTGTCTGCTTTCTATCCCCTCAGTGCTTTCTGTCTGTCTGTCTGCTGATTCTCCCTCAGTACTGTCTGTCTGTCCGCATACAATCCCCTCAGTGCTGTCTGTCTGTCTGTTCACGCTCCCCTCAATGCTGTCTGTCTGTCTGCAAACCATCTCTTAAGTGCTGTCTGTCTGTCTGCTCACACTCCCGTCATTGCTGTCTGCCTGTCTGCTTACAATGCCCTCAGTGCAGTCTGTCTCTCTGCTCACACTCCCCTCGGTGCTGTCTGTCTGTCTGCTCAAACTCCAATCAGTAATGTCTGTCCGTCTGCTCACACTCCTCTCAATGCTGGCTGGCTTTCTGCTCATGTTTCCCTCAGTGCTGGCTGTCTGTCTGCTTACACTCCCCTCAGGGCTGTTTGTCTGATTGCTCACACTCCCCTCAGCGCTTCTGTCTGTCTGCTCACACTCCCCTCAGCCCTGTCTGTTTATCTGCTCACACTCCCCTCAGTGCTGTCTGGCTGTCTGCTCACACTCCCCTCAGTGCTGTCTGTCTGTCTGCAAACACTCCCCTCAGTGCTGTCTGTCTGCCTGCTCACACTCCCCTCAGCACTGTCTGTCTGCTCACACTCCTCTCACTGCTGGCTGTCTGTCTGCACACACTAGCCTCAGTGCTGCCTGTCTGTCTGCTTACACTCCCCTCAGTGCTGTCTGTCAGATTGCTCACACTCACCTCAGCGCTTCTTGTCTGTTTGCTCACACTCATCTCAGCGCTGTCTGTCTGTCTGCTCACACTCCCCTCAGTGCTGTCTGTCTGTCTGCTCACACTCCCCTCAGTGCTGGCTATCTGTCTGCTCACACTCCCCTCAGTGCTTACTGTCTGTCTGCTCACACTCTCCTTGGGGCTCACTGGCTATTTGCTCACGCTCCCCTCACTGCTGCTTCTCTGTCTGCTTTCAATCCCCTCAGTGCTGTTGTCTGTCAGTCTGTTCACGCTCCCCTCAGTGGTGTCTGTCTGTCTGCATACAATCCCTTCAGTGCGGTTTGTCTGTCTGCTCACACTCCCCTCAGTGCTGTCTGCCTGTCTGCTCACACTCCCCTCAGTGCTGTCTGTCTGTTCACACTCCCCTCAGCACCGTGTCTGTCTGCTCACACTCCCCTCAGCGCTGTCTGTCTGTCTGCTCACACTCCCCTCACTGCTGGCTGGCTTTCTGCTCACACTCTGCTCAGTGCTGTCTGTCTGTCTGCTCACACTCCCCTCAGTGCTGTCTGCCTGACTGCTCATTCTCCCTTCAATGCTGTCTGTCTGCTCACACTCCCCTCAGCACTGTGTCTGTCTGCTCACACTCCCCTCAATGCTGTCTGTCTGTCTGCTCACACTGCCCTCAGTGCTGGCTGTCTGTCTGCTCACACTCCCCTCAGTGCTAACAGTCTGTCTGCTCACACTCTCCTCACTGAAGTCTGTGTGCTCTCACTCCCCTCAGTGCTGTCTGTCTGCCTGCTTCCAAGCCCCTCAGTGCTGTCTGCCTGCCTGCTTACAATCCCCTCAGCGCTGTCTGTCTGTTTGCTCACACTCCCCTCAGTGCTAACTGTATGTCTGCTCACAGTCGGCTCACCGCTGTCTGTCTGTCTGCTCACGTTCCCTCACTGCTGTCTGTCTGTCTGCTTTCTATCCCCTCAGTGCTTTCTGTCTGTCTGTCTGCTGATTCTCCCTCAGTACTGTCTGTCTGTCCGCATACAATCCCCTCAGTGCTGTCTGTCTGTCTGTTCACGCTCCCCTCAATGCTGTCTGTCTGTCTGCAAACCATCTCTTAAGTGCTGTCTGTCTGTCTGCTCACACTCCCGTCATTGCTGTCTGCCTGTCTGCTTACAATGCCCTCAGTGCAGTCTGTCTCTCTGCTCACACTCCCCTCGGTGCTGTCTGTCTGTCTGCTCAAACTCCAATCAGTAATGTCTGTCCGTCTGCTCACACTCCTCTCAATGCTGGCTGGCTTTCTGCTCATGTTTCCCTCAGTGCTGGCTGTCTGTCTGCTTACACTCCCCTCAGGGCTGTTTGTCTGATTGCTCACACTCCCCTCAGCGCTTCTGTCTGTCTGCTCACACTCCCCTCAGCCCAGTCTGTTTATCTGCTCACACTCCCCTCAGTGCTGTCTGGCTGTCTGCTCACACTCCCCTCAGTGCTGTCTGTCTGTCTGCAAACACTCCCCTCAGTGCTGTCTGTCTGCCTGCTCACACTCCCCTCAGCGCTGTCTGTCTGCTCACACTCCTCTCACTGCTGGCTGTCTGTCTGCACACACTCTCCTCAGTGCTGTCTGTCTGTCTGCTTACAATCCCCTCAGTGCTGTCTGTCAGATTGCTCGCACTCACCTCAGCGCTTCTTGTCTGTTTGCTCACACTCCACTCAGCGCTGTCTGTCTGTCTGCTCACACTCCCCTCAGTGCTGTCTGTCTGTCTGCTCACACTCCCCTCAGTGCTGGCTATCTGTCTGCTCACACTCCCCTCAGTGCTTACTGTCTGTCTGCTCACACTCTCCTTGGTGCTCACTGGCTATCTGCTCACGCTCCCCTCACTGCTGCTTCTCTGTCTGCTTTCAATCCCCTCAGTGCTGTTGTCTGTCAGTCTGTTCACGCTCCCCTCAGTGGTGTCTGTCTGTCTGCATACAATCCCTTCAGTGCGGTTTGTCTGTCTGCTCACACTCCCCTCAGTGCTGTCTGCCTGTCTGCTCACACTCCCCTCAGTGCTGTCTGTCTGTTCACACTCCCCTCAGCACCGTGTCTGTCTGCTCACACTCCCCTCAGCGCTGTCTGTCTGTCTGCTCACACTCCGCTCACTGCTGGCTGGCTTTCTGCTCACACTCCGCTCAGTGCTGTCTGTCTGTCTGCTCACACACCCCTCAGTGCTGACTGTCTGCTCACACTCCCCTCAGTGCTGTTTGTCTGATTGCTCACACTCCCCTCAGTGCTTCTGTCTGTCTGCTCACACTCCCCTCAGCCCTGTCTGTTTGTCTGCTCACACTCCCCTCAGTGCTGTCTGGCTCTCTGCTCACACTCCCCTCAATGCTGTCTGTCTGTCTGCTCTCACACTCCCCTCAGTGATGGCTGGCTTTCTGCTTACACTCACCTCAGTGCTGTCTGTCTGTCTGCGCACACTCTCCTCAGTGCTGTCTGTCAGTCTGCTTCCACTCCCCTCAGTGCTGTCTGTCTGATTGCTCACACTCACCTCAGCGCCTCTGTCTGTCTGCTCACACTCCACTGATTGATGTCTGTCTGTCTGCATACAAACCCTTCAGTGCTGTTTGTCTGTCTGCTCACACTCCCCTCAGAGCTGTCTGTCTGTTCACACTCCCCTCAGCACTGTGTCTGTCTGCTCACACTCCCCTCAATGCTGTCTGTCTGTCTGCTCACACTGCCCTCAGTGCTGGCTGTCTGTCTGCCACACTCCCCTCATTGCTAACTGTCTGTCTTCTCACGCTCCCCTCACTGCTGTCTGTCTGCTCTCACTCCCCTCAGTGCTGTCTGCCTGCCTGCTTACAATCCTCTCAGTTCTGCCTGTCTGCTCACACTCGCTCTGTACAGTCTGTCTGTCTGCTCACACTCCCCTCAGTGCTGTCTGTCTGTCTGCTCACACTCTCCTTAGAGCTGTCTGTCTGTCTGCTCCCACTGCCCTCAGTGCTGTCTGCCTGTCTGCTCACACTCCCCTCAGTGCTGTCTCTCTCTCCGTCTGTTCACGCTCCCCTCAGTGCTGTCTGACTGTCTGCATAAAATCCCTTCAGTGCTGTCTGTCTGTCTGCTCACTTTCCCCTCAGTGCTGTCTGTCCGTCTGCAAACACTCACATCATTGCTGTCTGTCTCTCTGCTGACACTACTCTCAGTGCTGTCTGCCTGTCTGCTTACAATCCCTTCAGTGCTGTCTGCCTGTCTGCTCACCATCCCCTCAGTGCTGTCTGTCTGTCTGCTCACACTCCCCTCAGCACTACTTGTCTGCTCACACTCCCCTCAGTGCAGCCTGTCTGTCTGCTCACACTCCCCTCAACGCTGTCTGTCTGTCTGCTCACACTCCCCTCAGTGCTGTCTGCCTGTCTGCTTTCAATCCCCTCAGTGCTGTCTGTCTGTCTGCTCACACTCCCCTCAGTGCTGTCTGCTCAAACTCCCCTCAGTGCTGGCTGGCTTCTGCTCACACTCCCCTCTGTACTGTCTGTCTTTCTGCTCACACTACCCTCAGTGCTGTCTGCTCACACTCCCTTCAGTGCTGGCTGGCTTTCTGCTCACACTCCCCTCTGTGCTGTCTGTCTATCTGATCCCACTCCCCTCAGTGCTGGCTGTCTGATTGCTCACACTCCCCTCAGCACCTCAGTCTGTCTGCTCACACTCCTCTCAGCACTGTCTGTCTGCCTGCTCACACTCCCCTCAGTGCTTTCTACCTTTCTGCTTACAATCCACTCAGCACTGTCTGTCTGCTCACAGTCCACTCACCGCTGTCTGTCTGTCTGCTCCCACTCCCCTCGCCGCTGTCTGTCTACCTGCTCACACATCGCTTGGGGCTCTCTGTGTGTCTGCTCATGCTGTCCTCAGTGCAGTCTGTCTGTCTGCTCACACTCTACTCAGTGCTGTCTGTTTGTCTGCTCACACTCCCCTCAGTGCTGTCTGACTGTCTTTCTGTTCACGCTCCCCTCAGTGCTGTCTGTCTGTATACAATCCCTTCAGTGCTGTCTGTCTTTCTGCTCACACTCCCCTCAGTGCTGTCTGTCTGTCTGCTCACACGCCCCTCAGTGCGGTCTGTCTGTCTGCTCACACTCACCTCAGTGCTGTCTGTCTGTCTGCTCCCACTCCCCTCAGTGCAGATTGACTGTCTGCTCACACTCCCCTCAGTGCTGTCTGTCTGTCCGTCTGTTCACAATCCCCTCAGTGCTGTCTGACTGTCCACATAAAATCCCTTCAGTGCTGTCTGTCTGTCTGCTTACACTCCCCTCAGTGCTGTCTGCCTGTCTGCTTACAATCGCTTCAGTGCTGTCTGCCTGTCTGCTCACAATCCCCTCAGTGCTGTCTGTCTTTCTGCTCACAATCCCCTCAGCACTGTCTGTCTGCTCACACTCCCCTCAGTGCTGTCTGCCTGTCTGCTTACAATCCCCTCAGTGCTGTCTGCCTTCTGCTCACAATCCCCTCAGTGCTGTCTGTCTGTCTGCTCCCACTCCCCTCAGTGCTGTCTGCCTGCCTGCTTACAATCCCCTCAGTGCTGTCTGTCTGTCTGCTCACAATCCCCTCAGTGCTGTCTGCCTGTCTGCTCACACTCCCCTTAACGCTGTTTCTCTGTCCATCTGTTCAAGCTACCCTCAGTGCTGTCTGACTGTCTGCATAAAATCCCTTCAGTGCTGTCTGTCTGTCTGCTCCCTCTCCCCTCAGTGCTGTCTGCCTGTCTGCTTACAATCGCCTCAGTGCTGTCTGCCTGTCTGCTCACAATCCCCTCAGTGCTGTCTGTCTTTCTGCTCACACTCCCCTCAGCGCTGTCTGTCTGCTCACAATCCCCTCAGTGCAGCCTGTCTGTCTCCTCACACTCCCCTCAGTAGTGACTGTCTGTTTGCTCACAATCCCCTCAGTGCTAACTGTATGTCTGCTCACAGTCGGCTCACCGCTGTCTGTCTGTCTGCTCATGTTCCCTCACTGCTGTCTGTCTGTCTGCTTTCAATCCCCTCAGTGCTTTCTGTCTGTCTGTCTGCTGATTCTCCCCTCTGTACTGTCTGTCTGTCTGCATACAATCCCCTCAGTAATGTCTGTCCATCTGCTCACACTCCTCTCAATGCTGGCTGGATTTATGCTCATGTTTCCCTCAGTGCTGGCTGTCTGTCTGCTTACACTCCCCTCAGTGATATTTGTCTGATTGCTCACACTCCCCTCAGCGCTTCTGTCTGTCTGCTCACACTCCCCTCAGCCCTTTCTGTTTGTCTGCTCACACTTCCCTCAGTGCTGTCTGGCTGTCTGCTCACACTCCCCTCACTGCTGTCTGTCTGTCTGCTCACACTCCCCTCAGCGCTGTCTGTCTGTCTGCTCACACTCCCCTCAGCGATGTCTGTCTGCTCACACTCCCCTCAGTGCTGGCTGGCTTTCTGCTCACACTCACCTTACTGCTGTCTGTATATCTGCTCATACTCCCCTCAGTGCTGGCTGTCTGTCTGCACACACTCTCTTCAGTGCTGTCTGCCTGCCTGCTTACAATCCCCTCAGCGCTGTCTGTCTGTTTGCTCACACTCCCCTCAGTGCTAACTGTATGTCTGCTCACAGTCGGCTCACCGCTGTCTGTCTGTCTGCTCACGTTCCCTCACTGCTGTCTGTCTGTCTGCTTTCTATCCCCTCAGTGCTTTCTGTCTGTCTGTCTGCTGATTCTCCCTCAGTACTGTCTGTCTGTCCGCATACAATCCCCTCAGTGCTGTCTGTCTGTCTGTTCACGCTCCCCTCAATGCTGTCTGTCTGTCTGCAAACCACCTCTTAAGTGCTGTCTGTCTGTCTGCTCACACTCCCGTCATTGCTGTCTGCCTGTCTGCTTACAATGCCCTCAGTGCAGTCTGTCTCTCTGCTCACACTCCCCTCGGTGCTGTCTGTCTGTCTGCTCAAACTCCAATCAGTAATGTCTGTCCGTCTGCTCACACTCCTCTCAATGCTGGCTGGCTTTCTGCTCATGTTTCCCTCAGTGCTGGCTGTCTGTCTGCTTACACTCCCCTCAGGGCTGTTTGTCTGATTGCTCACACTCCCCTCAGCGCTTCTGTCTGTCTGCTCACACTCCCCTCAGCCCTGTCTGTTTATCTGCTCACACTCCCCTCAGTGCTGTCTGGCTGTCTGCTCACACTCCCCTCAGTGCTGTCTGTCTGTCTGCAAACACTCCCCTCAGTGCTGTCTGTCTGCCTGCTCACACTCCCCTCAGCGCTGTCTGTCTGCTCACACTCCTCTCACTGCTGGCTGTCTGTCTGCACACACTCTCCACAGTGCTGTCTGTCTGTCTGCTTACACTCCCCTCAGTGCTGTCTGTCAGATTGCTCACACTCACCTCAGCGCTTCTTGTCTGTTTGCTCACACTCCACTCAGCGCTGTCTGTCTGTCTGCTCACACTCCCCTCAGTGCTGTCTGTCTGTCTGCTCACACTCCCCTCAGTGCTGGCTATCTGTCTGCTCACACTCCCCTCAGTGCTTACTGTCTGTCTGCTCACACTCTCCTTGGTGCTCACTGGCTATCTGCTCACGCTCCCCTCACTGCTGCTTCTCTGTCTGCTTTCAATCCCCTCAGTGCTGTTGTCTGTCAGTCTGTTCACGCTCCCCTCAGTGGTGTCTGTCTGTCTGCATACAATCCCTTCAGTGCGGTTTGTCTGTCTGCTCACACTCCCCTCAGTGCTGTCTGCCTGTCTGCTCACACTCCCCTCAGTGCTGTCTGTCTGTTCACACTCCCCTCAGCACCGTGTCTGTCTGCTCACACTCCCCTCAGCGCTGTCTGTCTGTCTGCTCACACTCCCCTCACTGCTGGCTGGCTTTCTGCTCACACTCCGCTCAGTGCTGTCTGTCTGTCTGCTCACACACCCCTCAGTGCTGACTGTCTGCTCACACTCCCCTCAGTGCTGTTTGTCTGATTGCTCACACTCCCCTCAGTGCTTCTGTCTGTCTGCTCACACTCCCCTCAGCCCTGTCTGTTTGTCTGCTCACACTCCCCTCAGCCCTGTCTGTTTGTCTGCTCACACTCCCCTCAGTGCTGTCTGGCTCTCTGCTCACACTCCCCTCAATGCTGTCTGTCTGTCTGCTCTCACACTCCCCTCAGTGCTGGCTGGCTTTCTGCTTACACTCACCTCAGTGCTGTCTGTCTGTCTGCGCACACTCTCCTCAGTGCTGTCTGTCAGTCTGCTTCCACTCCCCTCAGTGCTGTCTGTCTGATTGCTCACACTCACCTCAGCGCCTCTGTCTGTCTGCTCACACTCCACTGATTGATGTCTGTCTGTCTGCATACAAACCCTTCAGTGCTGTTTGTCTGTCTGCTCACACTCCCCTCAGAGCTGTCTGTCTGTTCACACTCCCCTCAGCACTGTGTCTGTCTGCTCACACTCCCCTCAATGCTGTCTGTCTGTCTGCTCACACTGCCCTCAGTGCTGGCTGTCTGTCTGCCACACTCCCCTCATTGCTAACTGTCTGTCTTCTCACGCTCCCCTCACTGCTGTCTGTCTGCTCTCACTCCCCTCAGTGCTGTCTGCCTGCCTGCTTACAATCCTCTCAGTTCTGCCTGTCTGTCTGCTCACACTCCCTCTGTACAGTCTGTCTGTCTGCTCACACTCCCCTCAGTGCTGTCTGTCTGTCTGCTCACACTCTCCTTAGAGCTGTCTGTCTGTCTGCTCCCACTGCCCTCAGTGCTGTCTGCCTGTCTGCTCACACTCCCCTCAGTGCTGTCTCTCTCTCCGTCTGTTCACGCTCCCCTCAGTGCTGTCTGACTGTCTGCATAAAATCCCTTCAGTGCTGTCTGTCTGTCTGCTCCCACTCCCCTCAGTGCTGTCTGCCTGTCTGCTCACACTCCCCTCAGTGCTGTCTCTCTCTCCGTCTGTTCACGCTCCCCTCAGTGCTGTCTGACTGTCTGCATAAAATCCCTTCAGTGCTGTCTGTCTGTCTGCACACTTTCCCCTCAGTGCTGTCTGTCCGTCTGCAAACACTCACATCATTGCTGTCTGTCTCTCTGCTCACACTACTCTCAGTGCTGTCTGCCTGTCTGCTTACAATCCCTTCAGTGCTGTCTGCCTGTCTGCTCACCATCCCCTCAGTGCTGTCTGTCTGTCTGCTCACACTCCCCTCAGCACTACTTGTCTGCTCACACTCCCCTCAGTGCAGCCTGTCTGTCTGCTCACACTCCCCTCAACGCTGTCTGTCTGTCTGCTCACACTCCCCTCAGTGCTGTCTGCCTGTCTGCTTTCAATCCCCTCAGTGCTGTCTGTCTGTCTGCTCACACTCCCCTCAGTGCTGTCTGCTCAAACTCCCTTCAGTGCTGGCTGGCTTTCTGCTCACACTCCCCTCTGTGCTGTCTGTCTATCTGATCCCATTCCCCTCAGTGCTGGCTGTCTGATTGCTCACACTCCCCTCAGCACCTCAGTCTGTCTGCTCACACTCCTCTCAGCACTGTCTGTCTGCCTGCTCACACTCCCCTCAGTGCTTTCTACCTTTCTGCTTACAATCCACTCAGCACTGTCTGTCTGCTCACGGTCCACTCACCGCTGTCTGTCTGTCTGCTCCCACTCCCCTCGCCGCTGTCTGTCTACCTGCTCACACATCGCTTGGGGCTCTCTGTGTGTCTGCTCATGCTGTCCTCAGTGCAGTCTGTCTGTCTGCTCACACTCTACTCAGTGCTGTCTGTTTGTCTGCTCACACTCCCCTCAGTGCTGTCTGTCTGTCTTTCTGTTCACGCTCCCCTCAGTGCTGTCTGTCTGTATACAATCCCCTCAGTGCTGTCTGCCTGTCTGCTCACAATCCCCTCAGTGCTGTCTGTCTGTCTGCTCACACTCCCCTCAGTGCTGTCTGTCTGTCTGCTCACACTCTCCTCAGTGCTGGCTATCTGGGTGCTTACACTCCGCTCAGTGCTGTCTGCCTGTCTGCTCACACTCCCCTTAACGCTGTTTCTCTGTCCATCTGTTCAAGCTACCCTCAGTGCTGTCTGACTGTCTGCATAAAATCCCTTCAGTGCTGACTGTCTGTCTGCTCCGTCTCCCCTCAGTGCTGTCTGCCTGTCTGCTTACAATCGCCTCAGTGCTGTCTGCCTGTCTGCTCACAATCCCCTCAGTGCTGTCTGTCTTTCTGCTCACACTCCCCTCAGCGCTGTCTGTCTGCTCACAATCCCCTCAGTGCAGGCTGTCTGTCTCCTCACACTCCCCTCAGTAGTGACTGTCTGTCTGCTCACACTCCCCTCAGTGCTGTCTGCCTGTCTGCTTTCAATCCCCTCACTGCTGTCTGTCTGTCCGCTCACACCCCCCTCAATGCTGTCTGCTCACACTCCCCTCAGTGCTGGCTGGCTTTCTGCCCACACTACCCTCAGCGTGTCAGTCTGCTCACACTCCCTTCAGTGCTGGCTGGCTTTCTGCTCACACTCCCCTCAGTGCTGCATGTCTATCTGCTCACACTCCCCTCAGTGCTGGCTGTCTGATTGCTCACACTCCCCTCAGCGCTTTGGTCTCTCTGCTCACACTCCTCTCAGCACTGTCTGTATGCCTGCTCACACTCCCCTCAGTGCTTTCTACCTTTCTGCTTACAATCCACTCAGCACTGTCTGTCTGCTCACAGTCCACTCACCGCTGTCTCTCTGTCTGCTCCCACACCCCTCGCCGCTGTCTTTCTGCCTGCTCACACATCGCTTGGGGCTGTCTGTGTGTCTGCTCATGCTATCCTCAGTGCAGTCTGTCTGTCAGCTCACACTCCACTCAGTGCTGTCTGTTTGTCTGCTCACACTCCCCTCAATGCTGTCTGCTCACACTCCCATCACTGCTGTCTGTCTGTCTGTCTGTTCACGCTCCCCTCAGTGCTGTCTGTCTGTATACAATCCCTTCAGTGCTGTCTGTCTGTCTGCTCACGCTCCCCTCAATGCTATCTGTCTGTATACAATCCCTTCAGTGCTGTCTGTCTGTCTGTTAACACTCCCCTCAGTGCGGTCTGTCTGTCTGCTCACACTCACTTCAGTGCTGTCTGTCTTCTGCTCCCACTCCCCTCTGTGCTGTTTGCCTATCTGCTCGCACTCCCCTCAGTGCTGTCTGCCTGTCTGCGTACAATCCCTTCAGTGCTGTCTGCCTGTCTGCGCACAATCCCCTCAGTGCTGTCTGTCTGTCTGCTCACACTCCCCTCAGTGCTGTTTCCCTGTCTGCTTACAATCCCCTCAGTGCTGTCTGGTTGTCTGCACACACTCCCCTCAGTGCTGGCTGTCTGTCTGCTTACACTCCCCTCAGTGCTGTCTGTCTGATTGCTCACACTCACCTCAGCGCTTCTGTCTGTCTGCTCACACTCCACTGATTGGTGTCTGTCTGTCAGCATACAATCCCTTCAGTGCTGTTTGTCTGTCTGCTCACACTCCCCTCAGTGCTGTCTGCCTGTCTGCTCACACTCCCCTCAGTGCTGTCTGTCTGTTCACACCCCCCTCAGCACTGTGTCTGTCTGCTCACACTCACCTCAATGCTGTCTGTCTGTCTGCTCACACTGCCCTCAGTGCTGGCTGTCTGTCTGCCACACTCCCCTCAGTGCTAACTGTCTGTCTTCTCACGCTCCCCTCACTGCTGTCTGTCTGCTCTCACTCCCATCAGTGCTGTCTGCCTGCCTGCTTACAATCCCCTCAGTACTGTCTGTCTATCTGCTCACACTCCCGTCATTGCTGTCTGTCTCTCTGCTCACTCTCCCCACAGTGCTGTCTGCCTGTCTGCTTACAATCCCCTCAGTGCTGTCTTCCTGTCTGCTGGCAATCCACCCAGTGCAGTCTGTCTGTCTGCTCACACACCTCGCAGCACTGTCAGTCCACTCACACATGCAACATTACTGTCTGTCTGTCTCCTCACGCTCCCCTCACAGCTGACTGTCTGTCTGCTCACACTCCCCTCAGTGCTAGCTGGCTTTCTGCTCACATTCCCCCCAGCGCTATCTGTCTGTCTACTCACATTCCCCTCAGTGCTGTCTGTCCGTCTGCTCACAATCCCCTCAGTGCTCTCTGTCTGTCTCGTCACACTCCCCTCCTCGCTGTCTGTCTGTCTGCTAACAGCCCGCTCAGCGCTGTCCATCTGTCTGCTCACAGTCCCCTTGGCGCTGTCTGTCTGTCTGCTTACATTCTCCTCGGTGCTGTCTCTCTGTCTGCTCACAATCCCCTCGGCGCTGTCTGTCTGTCTGCTCACACTCTCCTTGGTGCTGTCTGTCTGTCTGCTCACGCTCCCCTCACAGCTGACTGTCTTTCTGCTCACACTCCCCTCAGTGCTGGGTTGCTTTATGCTCACACTCCCGTCCGCGCTGTCTGTCTGGTGGCTTTCAATCCCCTCCATGCTGTCTGTCCGTTTGTCTGTTCATGCTCCCCTCAGTGCTGTCTGTCTGTCTGCATACAATCCCTGAAGTGCTGTCTGTCTGTCTGCTCACACTTCCCTCAGTGCTGTCTGTCTATCTGTTCACTCTCCCCACAGTGCTGTCTGTCTGTCAGCTCACACTACACTCACTACTGTCTGTCTGTTCAAACTCACCTCAGCGCTGTCTGTCTGACTGCTCACACTCCCCTCAATGCTGTCTACCTGTTTGCTTACAATCCCCTCAGTGCAGTCTGTCTGTCTGCTCACGCTCCCCTCACTACTATCTCTCTGTCTGCTCACACTCACCTCAGGGCTAACTGTGTGTCTGCTCACAGTCCACTCAGCACTGTCTGTCTGTCTGCTCACACTCCCCTCGGCGCTGTTTGTCTGTCTGCTCAGACTCCACTTGGTGCTGTCTGACTGTCTGCTCATGCTCCCCTCACTGCTGTCTGTCTGTCTGCTCACACTCTCCTTGGTGCTGTCTGTCTATTTGCTCACGCTCTCCTCACAGCTGCCTGCCTGTCTGCTTTCAATCCCCCCAGTGCTGTCCGTCTGTCTGACTGCTCACACTCCCCTCAGTGGTGTGTGTCTGTCTGCATACAATCCCTTCAGTGCTGTCTGTCTGTCTGCTCACACTCCACTCAGTGCTGTCTGTCTGTCTGCTCACACTCCCCTCAACGCTGTCTGTCTGCTCACACTCCTCTCAGTGCTGGCTGTCTGTCTGCGCACACTCTCCTCAGTGCTGTCTGTCTGTCTGCTCACTCTCCACTCAGTGCTGTCTGTCTGTCTGCTCACACTCCCCTCAGTGCTAACTGTCTGTCTGCTCACACTCTCCTTGGTGCTCTCTGTCTATCTGCCCACGCTCCCCTCACAGCTGCCTCTCTGTCTGCTTTCACTCCCCTCAGTGCTGTCTGTCTGTCAGTCTGTTCACGCTCCCCTCAGTGGTGTCTGTCTGTCTGCATACAATCCCTTCAGTGCTGTTTGTCTGCCTGCTCACACTCCCCTCAGTGCTGTCTGCCTGTCTGCTCACACTCCCCTCAGTGTTGTCTGCCTGTCTGCTCACACTCCCCTCAGTGCTGTCTGTCTCTTCACACTCCCCTCAGCACTGTGTCTGTCTGCTCACACTCCCCTCAATGCTGTCAGTCTGTCTGCTCACTCTTCCCTCAGTGCTAACTGTCTGTCTGCTCACGCTCCTCTCAATGCTGTCTGTCTGTCTGCCTACAATCCCTTAAGTGCTGTCTGCCTGCCTGCTTACAATCCCCTCAGTGCTGTCTGCCTGTCTGCTTACAATCCCCTCAGTGCTGTCCTCCTGTCTGCTGGCAATCCACCCAGTGCAGTCTGTCTGTCTGCTCACACTCCCCTCAGAGCTGTCTGTCTGCTCACACTCCCCTCACTGCTGGCTGGCGTTCTGCTCACACTCCGCTCAGTGCTGTCTGTCTGTCTGCTCACACACCCCTCAGTGCTGGCTGTCTGTCTGCTTACACTCCCCTCAGTGCTGTTTGTCTGATTGCTCACACTCCCCTCAGCGCTTCTGTCTGTCTGCTCACACACCCCTCAGCCCTGTCTGTTTGTCTGCTCACACTCCCCTCAGCCCTGTCTGTTTGTCTGCTCACACTCCCCTCAGTGCTGTCTGGCTGTCTGCTCACACTCCCCTCAGTGCTGTCTGTCTGTCTGCTCACACTCCCCTCAGTGCTGTCTGTCTGTCTGCTCACACTCCCCTCAGCACTGTCTGTCTGCTCACACTCCCCTCAGTGCTGGCTGGCTTTCTGCTCACACTCCCCTCAGTGCTGGCTGTCTGTCTGCGCACATTCTCCTCAGTGCTGTCTGTCTGTCTGCTTACACTCCCCTCAGTGCTGTCTGTCTGATTGCTCACACTCACCTCAGCGCTTCTGTCTGTCTGCTCACACTCCACTGATTGGTGTCTGCATACAATCCCTTCAGTGCTGTTTGTCTGTCTGCTCACACACCCCTCAGTGCTCTCTGCCTGTCTGCTCACACTCCCCTCAGTGCTGTCTGTCTGTTCACACTCCCCTCAGCACTGTGTCTGTCTGCTCACACTCCCCTCAATGCTGTTTGTCTATCTGCTCACACTGCCCTCAGTGCTGGCTGTCTGTCTGCCACACTCCCCTCAGTGCTAACTGTCTGTCTTCTCATGCTCCCCTCACTGCTGTCTGTCTGCTCTCACTCCCCTCAGTGCTGTCTGCCTGCGTGCTTACAATCCCCTCAATACTGTCTGTCTGTCTGCTCACACTCCCGTCATTGCTGTCTGTCTCTCTGCTCACACTCCCCTCAGTGCTGGCTGTCTGTCTGCGCACACTCTCCTCAGTGCTGTCTGTCTGTCTGCTTACACTCCCCTCAGTGCTGTCTGTCTGATTGCTCACACTCACCTCAGCTCTTCTGTCTGTCTGCTCACAGTCCACTGATTGGTGTCTGTCTGTCTGCTCACACTGCCCTCAGTGCTGGCCGTCTGTCTGCCCCACTCCCCTCAGTGCTAACTGTCTGTCTTCTCACGCTCCCCTCACTGCTGTCTGTCTGTCTGCTCACACTCACCTCAGTGCTAGCTGGATTTCTGCTCACATTCCCCCCAGCGCTTCTGTCTGTCTGCTCACATTCCCCTCAGTGCTGTCTGTCCGTCTGCTCACAATCCCCTCAGTGCTCTCTGTCTGTCTCGTCACACTCCCCTCCTCGCTGTCTGTCTGTCTGCTAACAGCCCGCTCAGCGCTGTCCATCTGTCTGCTCACAGTCCCCTTGGCGCTGTCTGTCTGTCTGCTTAAACTCTCCTTGGTGCTGTCTCTCTGTCTGCTCACAATCCCCTCGGCGCTGTCTGTCTGTCTGCTCACACTCACCTCAGTGCTAACTGTGTGTCTGCTCACAGTCCACTCAGCACTGTTTGTCTGTCTGCTCACACTCCCCTCGGCGCTGTTTGTCTGTCTGCTCAGACTCCACTTGGTGCTGTCTGACTGTCTGCTCATGCTCCCCTCACTGCTGTCTGTCTGTCTGCTCACACTCTCCTTGGTGCTGTCTGTCTATTTGCTCACGCTCTCATCACAGCTGCCTGCCTGTCTGCTTTCAATCCCCCCAGTGCTGTCCGTCTGTCTGACTGCTCACACTCCCCTCAATGGTGTCTGTCTGTCTGCATACAATCCCTTCAGTGCTGTCTGTCTGTCTGCTCACACTCCCCTCAGTGCTGTCTGTCTGTCTGTTCACACTCCCCTCAACGCTGTCTGTCTGCTCACACTCCCCTCAGTGCTGGCTGTCTGTCTGCTCACACTCTCCTCAGTGCTGTCTGTCTGTCTGCTTACACTCCCCTCAGTGCTGTCTGTCTGTCTGCTCACACTCCACTCAGCGCTGCCTGTCTGTCTGCTCACACTCCCCTGGGTGCTGTCTTTCTGTCTGCTCACTCTCCCCTCAGTGCTGGCTATCTGTCTGCTCACACTCCCCTCAGTGCTAACTGTTTGTCTGCTCACGCTCTCCTTGGTGCTCTCTGTCTATCTGCTCACACGCCCCTCACAGCGGCCTCTCTGTCTGCTTTCACTCCCCTCAGTGCTGTCTGTCTGTCAGTCTGTTCACGCTCCCCTCAGTGGCGTCTGTCTGTCTGCATACAATCCCTTCAGTGCTGTTTGTCTGTCTGCTCACACTCCCCTCAGTGCTATCTGCCTGTCTGCTCACACTCCCCTCAGTGTTGTCTGCCTGTCTGCTCACACTCCCCTCAGTGCTGTCCGTCTGTTCACACTCCCCTCAGCACTGTGTCTGTCTGCTCACACTCACCTCAATGCTGTTTGTCTATCTGCTCACACTCACCTCAGTGCTGGCTGTCTGTCTGCCACACTCCCCTCAGTGCTAACTGTCTGTCTTCTCACGCTCCCCTCACTGCTGTCTGTCTGCTCTCACTCCCCTCAGTGCTGTCTGCCTGCCTGCTTACAATCCCCTCAGTACTGTCTGTCTGTCTGCTCACACTCCCGTCATTGCTGTCTGTCTCTCTGCTCACTCTCCCCACAGTGCTGTCTGCCTGTCTGCTTACAATCCCCTCAGTGCTGTCTTCCTGTCTGCTGGCAATCCACCCAGTGCAGTCTGTCTGTCTGCTCACACACCTCGCAGCACTGTCAGTCCACTCACACATGCAACATTATTGTCTGTCTGTCTCCTCACGATCCCCTCACAGCTGACAGTCTGTCTGCTCACACTCCCCTCAGTGCTGTCTACCTGTTTGCTTACAAACCCCTCAGTGCAGTCTGTCTGTCTGCTCACGCTCCGCTCAGCACTGTCTGTCTGTCTGCTCAAACTCCACTCAATGATGGCTGGCTTTTTGCTCATGTTCCCCAGAGTGCTGTCTGTCTGCCTGCTCACACTCCCCTCAGTGCTATCTGTCCGTCTACTCACTCTCGCCTCAGTGCTGTCTATCTGTCTCCTCACACTCCACTCAGGGCTGTCTGTCTCTCTTCTCACACTACCCTCAATGCTGTCTGTCTGTCTGCTCACGCTCCCCTCACTGCTGTCTGTCTGTTCACGCTCCCCTCAATGCTGTCTGTCTGTCTGCATACAATCCCTTAAGTGCTGTCTGCCTGACTGCTTACAATCCCCTCAGTGCTGTCTGCCTGTTTGCTTACAATCCCCTCAGTGCTGACTTCCTGTCTGCTGGCAATCCACCCAGTGCAGTCTGTCTGACTGCTCACATTCCCCTCACTGCTGGCTGTCTGTCTGCTCACACACCCCTCAGTGCTGGCTGTCTGTCTGCTCACACACCCCTCAGTGCTGGCTGTCCGTCTGCACACACTCCCCTCCGTGCTAACTGTCTGTTGGCTCACAGCACGCTCAGCGCTGTCTCTCTGTCTGCTCACAATCCCCTCGGCGCGGTCTGTCTGTCTTCTCACACTCTCCTTGGTGCTCTCTGTCTAATTGCTCATGCTACCCTCACAGCTGCCTCTCTGTCTGCTTTCAATCCCCTCAGTGCTGTCTGTCTGTCTGTCTGTTCACGCTCCCCTCAGTGGTGTCTGTCTGTCTGCATACAGTCCCTTCAGTGCTGTCTGAATGTCTGCTCACACTACCCTCAGTGCTGTCTGCCTGTCTGCTCATACTCCCCTCAATGCTGTCTGTCTGCTCACACTCCCCTCAGCACTGTGTCTGTCTACTCACACTCCCCTCAATGCTGTCTGTCTGTCTGCTCACACTGCCCTCAGTGCTGGCTGTCTGTCTGCTCACACACCCCTCAGTGCTAACTGTCTGTCTGCTCACGCTCTCCTCACTGAAGTCTGTGTGCTCTCACTCCCCTCAGTGCTGTCAGTCTGCCTGCTTCCAAGCCCCTCAGTGCTGTCTGCCTGCCTGCTTACAATCCCCTCAGTGCTGTCTGCCTGTCTGCTTACAATCCCCTCAGTGCTGTCTTCCTGTCTGCTGGCAATCCACACAGTGCAGTTTGTCTGTCTGCTCACACACCCCTCAGCACTGTCTGTCCGCTCACACACGCCAGATTACTGTCTGTCTGTCTGCTCACACACCCCCCAGTGCTAGCTGGCTTTCTGCTCACACTCCCCTCAATGCTGTGTTTCTGTCTGCATACAATCCATTCAGTGCTGTTTGTCTGTCTGCTCACACACCCCTCAGTGCTCTCTGCCTGTCTGCTCACACTCCCCTCAGTGCTGTCTGTCTGTTCACACTCCCCTCAGCACTGTGTCTGTCTGCTCACACTCCCCTCAATGCTGTTTGTCTATCTGCTCACACTGCCCTCAGTGCTGGCTGTCTGTCTGCCACACTCCCCTCAGTGCTAACTGTCTTGTCTTCTCACGCTCCCCTCACTGCTGTCTGTCTGCTCTCACTCCCCTCAGTGCTGTCTGCCTGCGTGCTTATAATCCCCTCAATACTGTCTGTCTGTCTGCTCACACTCCCGTCATTGCTGTCTGTCTCTCTGCTCACACTCCCCTCAGTGCTGGCTGTCTGTCTGCGCACACTCTCCTCAGTGCTGTCTGTCTGTCTGCTTACACTCCCCTCAGTGCTGTCTGTCTGATTGCTCACACTCACCTCAGCTCTTCTGTCTGTCTGCTCACAGTCCACTGATTGGTGACTGTCTGTCTGCTCACACTGCCCTCAGTGCTGGCCGTCTGTCTGCCCCACTCCCCTCAGTGCTAACTGTCTGTCTTCTCACGCTCCCCTCACTGCTGTCTGTCTGTCTGCTCACACTCACCTCAGTGCTAGCTGGATTTCTGCTCACATTCCCCCCAGCGCTTCTGTCTGTCTGCTCACATTCCCCTCAGTGCTGTCTGTCCGTCTGCTCACAATCCCCTCAGTGCTCTCTGTCTGTCTCGTCACACTCCCCTCCTCGCTGTCTGTCTGTCTGCTAACAGCCCGCTCAGCGCTGTCCATCTGTCTGCTCACAGTCCCCTTGGCGCTGTCTGTCTGTCTGCTTAAACTCTCCTTGGTGCTGTCTCTCTGTCTGCTCACAATCCCCTCGGCGCTGTCTGTCTGTCTGCTCACACTCACCTCAGTGCTAACTGTGTGTCTGCTCACAGTCCACTCAGCACTGTTTGTCTGTCTGCTCACACTCCCCTCGGCGCTGTTTGTCTGTCTGCTCAGACTCCACTTGGTGCTGTCTGACTGTCTGCTCATGCTCCCCTCACTGCTGTCTGTCTGTCTGCTCACACTCTCCTTGGTGCTGTCTGTCTATTTGCTCACGCTCTCATCACAGCTGCCTGCCTGTCTGCTTTCAATCCCCCCAGTGCTGTCCGTCTGTCTGACTGCTCACACTCCCCTCAATGGTGTCTGTCTGTCTGCATACAATCCCTTCAGTGCTGTCTGTCTGTCTGCTCACACTCCCCTCAGTGCTGTCTGTCTGTCTGTTCACACTCCCCTCAACGCTGTCTGTCTGCTCACACTCCCCTCAGTGCTGGCTGTCTGTCTGCTCACACTCTCCTCAGTGCTGTCTGTCTGTCTGCTTACACTCCCCTCAGTGCTGTCTGTCTGTCTGCTCACACTCCACTCAGCGCTGCCTGTCTGTCTGCTCACACTCCCCTGGGTGCTGTCTTTCTGTCTGCTCACTCTCCCCTCAGTGCTGGCTATCTGTCTGCTCACACTCCCCTCAGTGCTAACTGTTTGTCTGCTCACGCTCTCCTTGGTGCTCTCTGTCTATCTGCTCACGCTCCCCTCACAGCTGCCTCTCTGTCTGCTTTCACTCCCCTCAGTGCTGTCTGTCTGTCAGTCTGTTCACGCTCCCCTCAGTGGCGTCTGTCTGTCTGCATACAATCCCTTCAGTGCTGTTTGTCTGTCTGCTCACACTCCCCTCAGTGCTATCTGCCTGTCTGCTCACACTCCCCTCAGTGTTGTCTGCCTGTCTGCTCACACTCCCCTCAGTGCTGGCTGTCTGTCTGCGCACACTCTCCTCAGTGCTGTCTGTCTGTCTGCTTACACTCCCCTCAGTGCTGTCTGTCTGATTGCTCACACTCACCTCAGCGCTTCTGTCTGTCTGCTCACATTCCACTGATTGGAGTCTGTCTGTCTGCATACAATCCCTTCAGTGCTGTTTGTCTGTCTGCTCACACTCCCCTCAGTGCTGTCTGCCTGTCTGCTCACACTCCCCTCAGTGCTGTCCGTCTGTTCACACTCCCCTCAGCACTGTGTCTGTCTGCTCACACTCACCTCAATGCTGTTTGTCTATCTGCTCACACTCACCTCAGTGCTGGCTGTCTGTCTGCCACACTCCCCTCAGTGCTAACTGTCTGTCTTCTCACGCTCCCCTCACTGCTGTCTGTCGGCTCTCACTCCCATCACTGCTGTCTGCCTGCCTGCTTACAATCCCCTCAGTACTGTCTGTCTGTCTGCTCACACTCCCGTCATTGCTGTCTGTCTCTCTGCTCACTCTCCCCACAGTGCTGTCTGCCTGTCTGCTTACAATCCCCTCAGTGCTGTCTTCCTGTCTGCTGGCAATCCACCCAGTGCAGTCTGTCTGTCTGCTCACACACCTCGCAGCACTGTCAGTCCACTCACACATGCAACATTATTGTCTGTCTGTCTCCTCACGATCCCCTCACAGCTGACAGTCTGTCTGCTCACACTCCCCTCAGTGCTGTCTACCTGTTTGCTTACAAACCCCTCAGTGCAGTCTGTCTGTCTGCTCACGCTCCGCTCAGCACTGTCTGTCTGTCTGCTCAAACTCCACTCAATGATGGCTGGCTTTTTGCTCATGTTCCCCAGAGTGCTGTCTGTCTGCCTGCTCACACTCCCCTCAGTGCTATCTGTCCGTCTACTCACTCTCGCCTCAGTGCTGTCTATCTGTCTCCTCACACTCCACTCAGGGCTGTCTGTCTCTCTTCTCACACTACCCTCAATGCTGTCTGTCTGTCTGCTCACGCTCCCCTCACTGCTGTCTGTCTGTTCACGCTCCCCTCAATGCTGTCTGTCTGTCTGCATACAATCCCTTAAGTGCTGTCTGCCTGACTGCTTACAATTCCCTCAGTGCTGTCTGCCTGTTTGCTTACAATCCCCTCAGTGCTGACTTCCTGTCTGCTGGCAATCCACCCAGTGCAGTCTGTCTGACTGCTCACATTCCCCTCAGTGCTGGCTGTCTGTCTGCTCACACACCCCTCAGTGCTGGCTGTCTGTCTGCTCACACACCCCTCAGTGCTGGCTGTCCGTCTGCACACACTCTCCTTGGTGCTCTCTGTCTAATTTCTCATGCTACCCTCACAGCTGCCTCTCTGTCTGCTTTCAATCCCCTCAGTGCTGTCTGTCTGTCTGTCTGTTCACGCTCCCCTCAGTGGTGTCTGTCTGTCTGCATACAGTCCCTTCAGTGCTGTCTGAATGTCTGCTCACACTACCCTCAGTGCTGTCTGCCTGTCTGCTCATACTCCCCTCAATGCTGTCTGTCTGCTCACACTCCCCTCAGCACTGTGTCTGTCTGCTCACACTCCCCTCAATGCTGTCTGTCTGTCTGCTCACACTGCCCTCAGTGCTGGCTGTCTGTCTGCTCACACACCCCTCAGTGCTAACTGTCTGTCTGCTCACGCTCTCCTCACTGAAGTCTGTGTGCTCTCACTCCCCTCAGTGCTGTCAGTCTGCCTGCTTCCAAGCCCCTCAGTGCTGTCTGCCTGCCTGCTTACAATCCCCTCAGTGCTGTCTGCCTGTCTGCTTACAATCCCCTCAGTGCTGTCTTCCTGTCTGCTGGCAATCCACACAGTGCAGTTTGTCTGTCTGCTCACACACCCCTCAGCACTGTCTGTCCGCTCACACACGCCAGATTACTGTCTGTCTGTCTGCTCACACACCCCCCAGTGCTAGCTGGCTTTCTGCTCACACTCCCCTCAATGCTGTGTTTCTGTCTGCATACAATCCATTCAGTGCTGTCAGCCTGTCTGCTCACACTCCCATCAGTGCTGTCTGTCTTTCTGCTCAAACTCCCCTGAGTGCTGTCTGTCTGCTCACACTCCACTCAGGGCTGTCTGTCTGTTTGCTCACACTCCCCTCAGTGCTCACTGTATGTCTGCTCACAGTCGGCTCAGCGCTGTCTGTCTGTCTGCTAACGTTCCCTCACTGCTGTCTGTCTGTCTGCTTTCAATCCCCTCAGTGCTTTCTGTCTGTCTGTCTGATAATTCTCCCCTCAGTACTGTCTGTCTGTCTGCATACAATCCGCTCAGTGCTGTCTGTCTGTCTGTTCACGCTCCCCTTAATGCTGTCTGTCTGTCTGCAAACCATCCCTTAAGTGCTGTCTATCTGTCTGCTCACACTCCCCTCAGTCCTGTCTGTTTGTCTGCTCACACTCCCCTCAGTGCAGTCTGGCTGTCTGCTCACACTCCCCTCAGTGCTGTCTGTCTGTCTGCTCACACTCCCCTCAGTGCTGTCTGTCTTTCTGCTCACACTCCCCTCAGCGCTGTCTGTCTGCTCCACTCCCCTCACTGCTGGCAGGCTTTGTGCTCACACTCCGGTCAGTGCTGTCCATCTGTCTGCTCACACACCTCTCGGTGCTGGCTGTCTGTCTGCTCACACACCCCTCAGTGCTGGCTGTCTGTCTGCTCACACACCCCTCAGTGCTGGCTGTCTGTCTGCACACACTCCCCTCAGTGCTAACTGTCTGTTGGCTCACAGCACGCTCAGCGCTGTCTCTCTGTCTGCTCACAATCCCCTCGGCGCTGTCTGTCTGTCTTCTCACACTCTCCTTGCTGCTCTCTGTCTAATTGCTCATGCTCCCCTCACAGCTGCCTCTCTGTCTGCTTTCAATACCCTCAGTGCTGTCTGTCTGTCTGTCTGTTCACGTTCCCCTCAGTGGTGTCTGTCTGTGTGCTTACAGTCCCTTCAGTGCTGTCTGTCTGTCTGCTCACAATCCCCTCAGTGCTGTCTGCCTGACTGCTCATTCTCCCTTCAATGCTGTCTGTCTGCTCACACTCCCCTCAGCACTGTGTCTGTCTGCTCACACTCCCCTCAATGCTGTCTGTCTGTCTGCTCACACTGCCCTCAGTGCTGGCTGTCTGTCTGCTCACACTCCCCTCAGTGCTAACAGTCTGTCTGCTCACACTCTCCTCACTGAAGTCTGTGTGCTCTCACTCCCCTCAGTGCTGTCAGTCTGTCTGCTTCCAAGCCCCTCAGTGCTGTCTGCCTGCCTGCTTACAATCCCCTCAGTGCTGTCTGCCTGTCTGCTTACAATCCCCTCAGTGCTGTCTTCCTGTCTGCTGGCAATCCACACAGTGCAGTTTGTCTGTCTGCTCACACACCCCTCAGCACTGTCTGTCCGCTCACACACGCCAGATTACTGTCTGTCTGTCTGCTCACACACCCCCCAGTGCTAGCTGGCTTTCTGCTCACACTCCCCTCAATGCTGTGTTTCTGTCTGCATACAATCCATTCAGTGCTGTCACCCTGTCTGCTCACACTCCCATCAGTGCTGTCTGTCTTTCTGCTCAAACTCCCCTGAGTGCTGTCTGTCTGCTCACACTCCACTCAGGGCTGTCTGTCTGTTTGCTCACACTCCCCTCAGTGCTCACTGTATGTCTGCTCACAGTCGGCTCAGCGCTGTCTGTCTGTCTGCTAACGTTCCCTCACTGCTGTCTGTCTGTCTGCTTTCAATCCCCTCAGTGCTTTCTGTCTGTCTGTCTGATAATTCTCCCCTCAGTACTGTCTGTCTGTCTGCATACAATCCGCTCAGTGCTGTCTGTCTGTCTGTTCACGCTCCCCTTAATGCTGTCTGTCTGTCTGCAAACCATCCCTTAAGTGCTGTCTATCTGTCTGCTCACACTCCCCTCAGTCCTGTCTGTTTGTCTGCTCACACTCCCCTCAGTGCAGTCTGGCTGTCTGCTCACACTCCCCTCAGTGCTGTCTGTCTGTCTGCTCACACTCCCCTCAGTGCTGTCTGTCTTTCTGCTCACACTCCCCTCAGCGCTGTCTGTCTGCTCACACTCCCCTCACTGCTGGCTGGCTTTGTGCTCACACTCCGGTCAGTGCTGTCCATCTGTCTGCTCACACACCTCTCGGTGCTGGCTGTCTGTCTGCTCACGCACCCCTCAGTGCTGGCTGTCTGTCTGCTCACACACCCCTCAGTGCTGGCTGTCTGTCTGCTCACACACCCCTCAGTGCTGGCTGTCTGTCTGCACACACTCACCTCAGTGCTAACTGTCTGTTGGCTCACAGCACGCTCAGCGCTGTCTCTCTGTCTGCTCACAATCCCCTCGGCGCTGTCTGTCTGTCTTCTCACACTCTCCTTGCTGCTCTCTGTCTAATTGCTCATGCTCCCCTCACAGCTGCCTCTCTGTCTGCTTTCAATACCCTCAGTGCTGTCTGTCTGTCTGTCTGTTCACGCTCCCCTCAGTGGTGTCTGTCTGTCTGCTTACAGTCCCTTCAGTGCTGTCTGTCTGTCTGCTCACAATCCCCTCAGTGCTGTCTGCCTGACTGCTCATTCTCCCTTCAATGCTGTCTGTCTGCTCACACTCCCCTCAGCTCTGTGTCTGTCTGCTCACACTCCCCTCAATGCTGTCTGTCTGTCTGCTCACACTGCCCTCAGTGCTGGCTGTCTGTCTGCTCACACTCCCCTCAGTGCTAACAGTCTGCCTGCTCACACTCTCCTCACTGAAGTCTGTGTGCTCTCACTCCCCTCAGTGCTGTCTGTCTGCCTGCTTCCAAGCCCCTCAGTGCTGTCTGCCTGCCTGCTTACAATCCCCTCAGCGCTGTCTGTCTGTTTGCTCACACTCCCCTCAGTGCTAACTGTATGTCTGCTCACAGTCGGCTCACCGCTGTCTGTCTGTCTGCTCACGTTCCCTCACTGCTGTCTGTCTGTCTGCTTTCTATCCCCTCAGTGCTTTCTGTCTGTCTGTCTGCTGATTCTCCCTCAGTACTGTCTGTCTGTCCGCATACAATCCCCTCAGTGCTGTCTGTCTGTCTGTTCACGCTCCCCTCAATGCTGTCTGTCTGTCTGCAAACCATCTCTTAAGTGCTGTCTGTCTGTCTGCTCACACTCCCGTCATTGCTGTCTGCCTGTCTGCTTACAATGCCCTCAGTGCAGTCTGTCTCTCTGCTCACACTCCCCTCGGTGCTGTCTGTCTGTCTGCTCAAACTCCAATCAGTAATGTCTGTCCGTCTGCTCACACTCCTCTCAATGCTGGCTGGCTTTCTGCTCATGTTTCCCTCAGTGCTGGCTGTCTGTCTGCTTACACTCCCCTCAGGGCTGTTTGTCTGATTGCTCACACTCCCCTCAGCGCTTCTGTCTGTCTGCTCACACTCCCCTCAGCCCTGTATGTTTATCTGCTCACACTCCCCTCAGTGCTGTCTGGCTGTCTGCTCACACTCCCCTCAGTGCTGTCTGTCTGTCTGCAAACACTCCCCTCAGTGCTGTCTGTCTGCCTGCTCACACTCCCCTCAGCGCTGTCTGTCTGCTCACACTCCTCTCACTGCTGGCTGTCTGTCTGCACACACTCTCCTCAGTGCTGTCTGTCTGTCTGCTTACACTCCCCTCAGTGCTGTCTGTCAGATTGCTCACACTCACCTCAGCGCTTCTTGTCTGTTTGCTCACACTCCACTCAGCGCTGTCTGTCTGTCTGCTCACACTCCCCTCAGTGCTGTCTGTCTGTCTGCTCACACTCCCCTCAGTGCAGGCTATCTGTCTGCTCACACTCCCCTCAGTGCTTACTGTCTGTCTGCTCACACTCTTCTTGGTGCTCACTGGCTATCTGCTCACGCTCCCCTCACTGCTGCTTCTCTGTCTGCTTTCAATCCCCTCAGTGCTGTTGTCTGTCAGTCTGTTCACGCTCCCCTCAGTGGTGTCTGTCTGTCTGCATACAATCCCTTCAGTGCGGTTTGTCTGTCTGCTCACACTCCCCTCAGTGCTGTCTGCCTGTCTGCTCACACTCCCCTCAGTGCTGTCTGTCTGTTCACACTCCCCTCAGCACCGTGTCTGTCTGCTCACACTCCGCTCAGCGCTGTCTGTCTGTCTGCTCACACTCCCCTCACTGCTGGCTGGCTTTCTGCTCACACTCCGCTCAGTGCTGTCTGTCTGTCTGCTCACACACCCCTCAGTGCTGACTGTCTGCTCACACTCCCCTCAGTGCTGTTTGTCTGATTGCTCACACTCCCCTCAGTGCTTCTGTCTGTCTGCTCACACTCCCCTCAGCCCTGTCTGTTTGTCTGCTCACACTCCCCTCAGCCCTGTCTGTTTGTCTGCTCACACTCCCCTCAGTGCTGTCTGGCTCTCTGCTCACACTCCCCTCAATGCTGTCTGTCTGTCTGCTCTCACACTCCCCTCAGTGCTGGCTGGCTTTCTGCTTACACTCACCTCAGTGCTGTCTGTCTGTCTGCATACAATCCCTTCAGTGCGGTTTGTCTGTCTGCTCACACTCCCCTCAGTGCTGTCTGCCTGTCTGCTCACACTCCCCTCAGTGCTGTCTGTCTGTTCACACTCCCCTCAGCACCGTGTCTGTCTGCTCACACTCCGCTCAGCGCTGTCTGTCTGTCTGCTCACACTCCCCTCACTGCTGGCTGGCTTTCTGCTCACACTCCGCTCAGTGCTGTCTGTCTGTCTGCTCACACACCCCTCAGTGCTGACTGTCTGCTCACACTCCCCTCAGTGCTGTTTGTCTGATTGCTCACACTCCCCTCAGTGCTTCTGTCTGTCTGCTCACACTCCCCTCAGCCCTGTCTGTTTGTCTGCTCACACTCCCCTCAGCCCTGTCTGTTTGTCTGCTCACACTCCCCTCAGTGCTGTCTGGCTCTCTGCTCACACTCCCCTCAATGCTGTCTGTCTGTCTGCTCTCACACTCCCCTCAGTGCTGGCTGGCTTTCTGCTTACACTCACCTCAGTGCTGTCTGTCTGTCTGCGCACACTCTCCTCAGTGCTGTCTGTCAGTCTGCTTCCACTCCCCTCAGTGCTGTCTGTCTGATTGCTCACACTCACCTCAGCGCCTCTGTCTGTCTGCTCACACTCCACTGATTGATGTCTGTCTGTCTGCATACAAACCCTTCAGTGCTGTTTGTCTGTCTGCTCACACTCCCCTCAGTGCTGTCTGTCTGTCTGCTCACACGCCCCTCAGTGCGGTCTGTCTGTCTGCTCACACTCACCTCAGTGCTGTCTGTCTGTCTGCTCCCACTCCCCTCAGTGCTGTCTGTCTGTCCGTCTGTTCACAATCCCCTCAGTGCTGTCTGACTGTCCACATAAAATCCCTTCAGTGCTGTCTGTCTGTCTGCTTACACTCCCCTCAGTGCTGTCTGCCTGTCTGCTTACAATCGCTTCAGTGCTGTCTGCCTGTCTGCTCACAATCCCCTCAGTGCTGTCTGTCTTTCTGCTCACAATCCCCTCAGCACTGTCTGTCTGCTCACACTCCCCTCAGTGCTGTCTGCCTGTCTGCTTACAATCCCCTCAGTGCTGTCTGCCTTCTGCTCACAATCCCCTCAGTGCTGTCTGTCTTTCTGCTCCCACTCCCCTCAGTGCTGTCTGCCTGCCTGCTTACAATCCCCTCAGTGCTGTCTGCCTGTCTGCTCACAATCCCCTCAGTGCTGTCTGTCTGTCTGCTCACACTCCCCGCAGTGCTGTCTGTCTGTCTGCTCACACTCTCCTCAGTGCTGGCTATCTGGGTGCTTACACTCCGCTCAGTGCTGTCTGCCTGTCTGCTCACACTCCCCTTAACGCTGTTTCTCTGTCCATCTGTTCAAGCTACCCTCAGTGCTGTCTGACTGTCTGCATAAAATCCCTTCAGTGCTGACTGTCTGTCTGCTCCCTCTCCCCTCAGTGCTGTCTGCCTGTCTGCTTACAATCGCCTCAGTGCTGTCTGCCTGTCTGCTCACAATCCCCTCAGTGCTGTCTGTCTTTCTGCTCACACTCCCCTCAGCGCTGTCTGTCTGCTCACAATCCCCTCAGTACAGGCTGTCTGTCTCCTCACACTCCCCTCAGTAGTGACTGTCTGTCTGCGCACACTCCCCTCAGTGCTGTCTGCCTGTCTGCTTTCAATCCCCTCACTGCTGTCTGTCTGTCCGCTCACACCCCCCTCAATGCTGTCTGCTCACACTCCCCTCAGTGCTGGCTGGCTTTCTGCCCACACTACCCTCAGCGTGTCAGTCTGCTCACACTCCCTTCAGTGCTGGCTGGCTTTCTGCTCACACTCCCCTCAGTGCTGCATGTCTATCTGCTCACACTCCCCTCAGTGCTGGCTGTCTGATTGCTCACACTCCCCTCAGCGCTTTGGTCTCTCTGCTCACACTCCTCTCAGCACTGCTATCTGTCTGTATACAATTCCTTCAGTGCTGTCTGTCTGTCTGTTAACACTCCCCTCAGTGCTGTCTGTCTGTCTGCTCACACTCCCCTCAGTGCGGTCTGTCTGTCTGCTCCCACTCATCTCAGTGCTGTCTGTCTTTCTGCTCCCACTCCCCTCTGTGCTGTTTGCCTATCTGCTCGCACTGCCCTCAGTGCTGTCTGCCTGTCTGCGTACAATCCCCTCAGTGCTGTCTGCCTGTCTGCGCACAATCCCCTCAGTGCTGTCTGTCTGTCTGCTCACACTCCCCTCAGTGCTGTTTCCCTGTCTGCTTACAATCCCCTCAGTGCTGTCTGGTTGTCTGCACACACTCCCCTCAGTGCTGGCTGTCTGTCTGCTCACACTCTCCTCAATGCTGGCTGTCTGTCTGCTTACACTCACCTCAGTGCTGTCTGCCTGTCTGCTCATACTCCCTTAGTGCTGTCTCTCTGTCCGTCTGTTCAATCTCCCCTCAGTGCTGTCTGACTGTCTGCATAAAATCCCTTCAGTGCTGTCTGTCTCTCTGCTCACACTCCGCTCAATGCTGTCTGCCTCTCTGCTCACACTCCCCTCAGGGCTGTCTCTCTCTCCGTCTGTTCACGCTCCCCTCAGTGCTGTCTGACTGTCTGCATAAAATCCCTTGAATGCTGTCTGACTGTCTGCTCACACTCCCCTCAGTGCTGACTGTCTGTCTGCTCACACTCACCTCAGTGCTGTCTGTCTCTCTGCCCACACTCCTCTCAGTTCTGTCTGCCTGTCTGCTCACAATCCATTCAGTGCTGTCTGCCTGTCTGCTCACAATCCCCTCAGTGCTGTCTGTCTGTCTGCTCACACTCCCCTCATCACTGCCTGTCTGCTCACACTCCCCTCAGTGCAGCCTGTCTGTATGCTCACACTCCCCTCAGTACAGACTGTCTGTCTGCTCACACTCCCCTCAGCGCTGTCTGTCTGTCTACTCACACTCCGTTCAGTGCTGTCTGCCTGTCTGCTTTCAATTCCCTCAGTGCTTTCTGTCTGTCTGCTCACACTCCCCTCAGTGCCGTCTGCTCACACACCCCTTAGTGCTGGCTGGATTCTGTTCACGCTCCCCTCAGTACTGTCTGTCTTTCTGCTCACACTACCCTCAGTGTGTCAGTCTGCTCACACCCCTTTCAGTGCTGGCTGGCTTTCTGCTCACACTCCCCTCAGTGCTTGCTGTCTGATTGCTCACACTCCCCTCAGCGCTTCGGTCTGTCTGCTCACACTCCTCTCAGCACTGTCTGTCTGCCTGCTCACACTCCCCTCAGTGCTTTCTACCTTTCTGCTTACAATCCACTCAGCACTGTCTGTCTGCTCACAGGCCACTCAACGCTGTCTGTCTGTCTGCTCCCAGTCCCCTTGCCGCTGTCTGTCTGCCTGCTCACACATCGCTTGGGGCTGCCTGTGTGTCTGCTCATGCTCTCCTCAGTGCCGTCTGTCTGTCTGCTCACACTCTACTCAATGCTGTCTGTCTGCTCACACTCCCCTCAGTGCTGTCTGTCTGTCTGTCTGTCTGTTCACGCTCCCTTCAGTGCTGTCTGTCTCTCTGCTCACACTCCCCTCGGTGCGGTCTGTCTGCCTGTCTGTTCACGCTCCCCTCAGTGCTGTCTGTCTGTCTGCTCATACTCCCCTCAGTGCGGTCTGTCTGTCTGCTCACACTCCCCTCAGTGCTGTCTGTCTGTCTGCTCCCACTCCCCTCAGTGCTGTCTGCCTCTCTGCTCACACTCCCCTCAGTGCTGTCTGTCTGTCCGTCTGTTCACGCTCCCCTCAGTGCCCTCTGACTGTCCACATAAAATCCCTTCATTGCTGTCTGTCTTTCTGCTCACATTCTCCTCGGCGCTGCCTTTCTGTCTGCTCACATTCTCCTTGGTGCTGTCTCTTTCTCTGCTCCCACTCCCCTCAGTGCTGTTTTCTTGTCTGCTCACACGCCCCTCAGTGCTGTCTGTCTGTCTGCTCCCACTCCCCTCAGTGCTGTTTTCTTGTCTGCTCACACGCCCCTCAATGCTGTTTGCTTCTCTGCTCACACTCCCCTCGTGCTGTCTGTCTGTCCGTCAGTTCACGCTCCCCTCAGTGCTGTCTGACTGTCCACATAAAATCCCTTCAGTGCTATCTGTCTGTCTGCTCACACTCCCCTCAGTGCTGTCTGCCTGTCTGCTCACAATCCCTTCAGTGCTGTTTGTCTTTCTGCTCACACTCCCCTCAGCGCCGTCTGTCTGCTCACACTCCCCTCAGTGCTGGCTGTCTGTCTGCTCACACTGCCCTCAATGCTGTCTGCTCACACTCCCCTTAGTGCTGTCTCTTTGTCCATCTGTTCAAGTTCCCCTCAGTGCTGTCTCACTGTCTGCATAAAATCCCCTCAGTGCTGTCTGCCTGTCTGCTCACACTGCCCTCAGTGCTATCTCTCTCTCCGTCTGTTCACGCTCCCCTCACTGCTGTGTGACTGTCTACATAAAATCCCTTCAGTGCTGTCTGTCTGTCTGCTCACACTCCCCTCAATGCTGTGTGTCTGCTCACACTCCCCTCAGTGCTGTCTGTCTCTCTGCTCACACTCCTCTCAGAGCTGTCTGCCTGACTGCTTACAATCCCTTCAGTGTTGTCTGCCTGTCTGCTCACAATCCCCTCAGTGCTGACTGTCTGTCTGCTCACACTCCCCTCAGCACTGCCTGTCTGCTCACACTGCCCTCAGTGCAGCCTGTCTGTCTGCTCACACTCCCCTCAGTACAGACTGTCTTTCTGCTCACACTCCCCTCAGCGCAGTCTGTCTGTCTGGTCATACTCCCCTCAGTGCTGTCTGCCTGTCTGTTTTCAATCCCCTCAGTGCTGTCTGCTCACACTCCCCTCAGTGCTGGCTGGCTTCTGCTCATGCTCCCCTCAGTACTGTCTGTCTTTCTGCTCACACTACCCTCAGCGTGTCAGTCTGCTCACACCCCCTTCAGTGCTGGCTGGCTTTCTGCTCACACTCCCCTCAGTGCTGTCTGATTATCTGCTCACACTCCCCTCAGTGCTGGCTGTCTGATTGCTCACACTCCCCTCAGCGCTTCGGTCTGTCTGCTCACACTCCTCTCAGCACTGTCTGTCTACCTGCTCACACTCCCCTCAGTGCTTTCTACCTTTCTGCTTACAATCCACTCAGCACTGTCTGTCTGCTCACAGTCCACTCACCGCTGTCTGTCTGTCTGCTCCCAGTCACCTCGCCGCTGTCTGTCTTCCTGCTCACTCATCGCTTGGGGCTGTCTGTGTGTCTTCTCATGCTCTCCTCAGTTCAGTCTTTCTGTGTGCTCACACTCTACTCAGTGCTGTCTGTCTGGTCACACTCCCCTCACTGCTGTCTGTCTGTCTGTCTGTTCACGCTCCCCTCAGTGCTGTCTGTCTGTCTGATCACACTCCCCTCAGTGCGGTCTGTCTGTCTGTCTGTTCACGCTCCCCTCAGTGCTGTCTGTCTGTCTGCTCATACTCCCCTCAGTGCGGTCTGTCTGTCTGCTCACACTCAAATCAGTGCTGTCTGTCTGTCTGCTCCCACTCCCCTCAGTGCTGTTTGCCTGTCTGCTCACACTCCCCTCAGTGCTGTCTGTCTGTCCATCTGTTCACGCTCCCCTCAGTGCTGTCTGACTGTCCACATAAAATCCCTTCAATGCTGTCTGTCTATCTGCTCACATTCTACTCGGCGCTGCCTTACTGTCTGCTCACACTCCCCTTGGTGCTGTCTGTCTGCTCATGTTCCCTCTGTGCAGTCTGTCTGTCTGTTCTCACTCCCCTCAGTGCTGTCTGTCTGTCTGCTCACACTCTCCTTAGTGCTGTCTGTCTGTCTGCTCCCACTCCCCTCAGTGCTGTCTGCCTCTCTGTTCTCACTCCCCTCAGTGCTGTCTGTCTGTCTGCTCACACTCTCCTTAGTGCTGTCTGTCTGTCTGCTCCCACTCCCCTCAGTGCTGTCTGCCTCTCTGTTCACGCTCCCCTCAGTGCTGTCTGACTATCTGCATAAAATCCCTTCAGTGCTGTCTGTCTGTCTGCTCACACTCCCCTCAGTGCTGTCTGTCTATCTGCTCACACTCACCTCAGTGCTATCTGTCTCTATGCTCACATTCCCCTCAGTGCTGGCTGGCTTCTGCTCACGCTCCCCTCAGTAATGTTTGTCTTTCTGCTCACACTACCCTCAGCGTGTCTGTCTGCTCACAATCCCTTCAGTGCTGGCTGGCTTTCTGCTCACACTCCCCTCAGTGCTGTCTGTCTATCTGCTCACACTCCCCTCAGTGCTGGCTGTCTGTCTGCTCACACTGTCCTCAGTGCTGGCTGTCTGCCTGCTCACACTCCCTTCAGTGCTGGCTGTCTGTCTGCTCACACTGTCCTCAGTGCTTTCTAACTTTCTGCTTACAATCCACTCAGCACTGTCTGTCTGCTCACAGTCCACTCACGGCTGTCTGTCTGTCTGCTCCCACTCCCCTCGCCGCTGTCTGTCTGCCTGCTCGCACATCGCTTGGGGCAGTCTGTGTCTCTGCTCATGCTCTCCTCAGTGCAGTCTGTCTGTCTGCTCACACTCTACTCAGTGCTGTCTGTTTGTCTGCTCACACTCCCCTCAGTGCTGTCTGCTCACACTCCCCTCACTGCTGTCTGTCTTTCTGTCTGTTCACGCTCCCCTCAGTGCTGTCTATCTGCTCACACTCCACTCAGTGCGGTCTGTCTGTCTGCTCACACTCACCACAGTGCTGTCTGCCTCTCTGCTCACAATCCCCTCAGTGCTGTCTGTCTGTCGGCTCACACTCTCCTCAATGCTAACTGTCTGTCTGCTTACACTCCCCTCAGTGCTGTCTGCCTGTCTGCTCACACTCCCCTTAGTGCTGTCTCTCTGTCCGTCTGTTCAAGCTCCCCTCAGTGCTGTCTGACTGTCTGCATAAAATCCCTTCAGTGCTGTCTGTCTGCTCCCATTCCCCTCAGTGCTGTCTGCCTGTCTGCTCACACTCCCCTCAGTGCTGTGTCTCTCTCCGACTGTTCACGCTCCCCTCAGTGCTTTCTGACTGTCTGCATAAAATCCCTTCAGTGCTGTCTGTCTCTCTGCTCACACTCCTCTCAGTGCTGTCTGCATGTCTGCTTCCAATCCTCTCAGTGCTGTCTGCCTGTCTGCTCACAATCCCCTCATTGCTGTCTGTCTGTCTGCTCACACTCCCCTTAGCACTGCCTGTCTGCTCACACTCCCCTCAGTGCAGCCTGTTTGTCTGCTCACACTCCCCTCAGTAGTGAATGTCTGTCTGGTCACACTACCCTCAGCGTGTCAGTCTGCTCACACTCCCTTCAGTGCTGGCTGTCTTTCTGCTCACACACCCCTCAGTGCTGTATGTCTATCTGCTCACACTCCCCACAGTGCTGGCTGTCCGATTGCTCACACTCCCCTCAGCGCTTCGGTCTGTCTGCTCACACTCCTCTCAGCACTGTCTGTCTGCCTGCTCACACTCCCCTCAGTGCTTTCTACCTTTCTGCTCACAGTCCACTCACCACTGTCTGTCTGTCTGCTCCCAGTCCCCTCGCCGCTGTCTGTCTGCCTGCTCACACATTGCTTGGGGCTGTCTGTGTGTCTGCTCATGCTCTCCTCAGTGCTGCTTGTTTGTCTGCTCACACTCCCCTCAGTGCTGTCTGCTCACACTCCCCTCACTGCTGTCTGTCTGTTCACGCTCCCCTCAGTGCTGTCTGTCTGTATACAATCCCTTCAGTGCTGTCTGTCTGTCTGCTCACGCTCCCCTCAGTGCTGTCTGTCTGTATACAATCCCTTCAGTGCTGTTTGCCTGTCTGCTCACACTCCCCTCAGTGCTGGCTGTCTGTCTGCTCACACACCCCTCAGTGCGGTCTGTCTGTCTGCTCACACTTACCTCAGTGCTGTCTGTCCTTCTGCTCCCACTCCCCTCAGTGCTGTTTGCCTGTCTGCTCACACTCCCCTCAGTGCTGTCTGTCTGTCCGTCTGTTCACACTCCCCTCAGTGCTGTCTGACTGTCTGCATAAAATCCCTTGAATGCTGTCTGACTGTCTGCTCACACTCCCCTCAGTGCTGACTGTCTGTCTGCTCACACTCACCTCAGTGCTGTCTGTCTCTCTGCCCACACTCCTCTCAGTTCTGTCTGCCTGTCTGCTCACAATCCATTCAGTGCTGTCTGCCTGTCTGCTCACAATCCCCTCAGTGCTGTCTGTCTGTTTGCTCACACTCCCCTCAGTGCTGTCTGTCCTTCTGCTCCCACTCCCCTCAGTGCTGTTTGCCTGTCTGCTCACACTCCCCTCAGTGCTGTCTGTCTGTCCGTCTGTTCACACTCCCCTCAGTGCTGTCTGACTGTCCACATAAAATCCCTTCAGTGCTATCTGTCTGTCTGCTCACACTCCCCTCAGTGCTGTCTGCCTGTCTGCTTAAAATCCCTTCATTGCTGTCTGCCTTTCTGCTCACAATCCCCTCAGTGCTGTCTGTCTGTCTGCTCACACTCCCCACAGTGCTGTCTGCCTGTCTGCTCACACTCCCCTCAGTGCTGTCTGCCTGTCTGCTTAAAATCCCTTCATTGCTGTCTGTCTTTCTGCTAACACTCCCCTCAGTGCTGTCTGTCTGCTCACACTCCCCTCAGTGCTGGCTGTCTGTCTGCTCACACTCTCCTCCATGCTGGCTGTCGGTCTGCTTACACTCCCCTCAGTGCTATCTGCCTGTCTGTTCACACTCCCCTTAGTGCTGTATCTCTGTCCGTCTGTTCAAGCTCCCCTCAGTGCTGTCTGACTGTCTGCATAAAATCCCTTCAGTGCTGTCTGTCTGTCTGCTCCCACTCCCCTCAGTACTGTCTGCCTGTCTGCTCACACTCCCCTCAGTGCTGTCTCTCTCTCCGTCTGTTCACGCTCCCCTCAGTGCTGTCTGACTGTCTGCATAAAATCCCTTCAGTGCTGTCTGTCTGTCTGCTCACACTCCCCTTAGTGCTGTCTGTCTCTCTGCTCACACTCCTCTCAGTCCTTTCTGCCTGTCTGCTTACAATCCCCTCAGTGCTGTCTGCCTGTCTGCTCACAATCCCCTCAGTGCTGTCTGGCTTTCTGCTCACACTCCCCTTAGCACTGCCGGTCTACTCACACTCCCCTCAGTGCAGCCTGTCTGTCTGCTCACACTCCCCTCAGTAGTGGCTGTCTGTCTGCTCACACTCCCCTCACTGCTGTCTGCTCACACTCCCCTCAGTGCCGGCTGGCTTCTGCTCACGCTCCCCTCAGTACTGTCTGTCTGTCTGCTCACTCTCACCTCAGTGCTGTCTGTCTGTCTGCTCCCACTCCCCTCAGTGCTGTTTGCCTGTCTGCTCACACTCCCCTCAGTGCTGTCTCTTTCCGTCTGTTCACACTCCCCTCAGTGCTGTCTGACTGTCCACATAAAATCCCTTCATTGCTGTTGTCTATCTGCTCACACTCCCCTCAGTGCTGTGTGCCTGTCTGCTTACAATCCCCTCAGTGCTGTCTGCCTGTCTGCTCACAATCCCCTCAGTGCTGTCTGTCTGTCTGCTCACACTGCCCTCAGTGCTGTCTGCCTGTCTGCTTACAATCCCCTCAGTGCTGTCTGCCTGTCTGCTCACAATCCCCTCAGTGCTGTCTGTCTTTCTGCTCACAGTCCCCTCAGCGCTGTCTGTCTGCTCACACACTCCTCATAGCTGGCTGTCTGTCTGCTTACACTCCCCTCAGTGCTGTCTCTCTCTCCGTCTGTTCACGCTCCCCTCAGTGCTGTCTGCCTCTCTGCTCACAATCCCCTCAGTGCTGTCTGTCTTTCGGCAAACACTCCCCTCAGTGCTATCTGTCTGCTCACACTCCCCTCAGTGCTGGCTCTCTGTCTGCTCACACTCTCCTACATGCTGGCTGTCGGGCTGCTTACACTCCCCTCAGTGCTTTCTGCCTGTCTGCTCACACTCCCCTTAGTGCTGTATCTCTGTCCGTCTGTTCAACCTCCCCTCAGTGCTATCTGACTGTCTGCATAAAATCCCTTCAGTGCTGTCTGTCTGTCTGCTCCCACTCCCCTCAGTGCTGTCTGCCTGTCTGCTCACACTCCCCTCAGTGCTGTCTCTCTCTCCGTCTGTTCACGCTCCCCTCAGTGCTGTCTGACTGTCTGCATAAAATCCCTTCAGTGCTGTCTGTCTGTCTGCTCACATTCCCCTCAGTGCTGTCTGTCTCTCTGCTCACACTCCTCTCAGTGCTTTCTGCCTATCTGCTTACAATCCCCTCAGGGCTGTCTGCCTGTCTGCTCACAATCCCCTCAGTGCTGTCTGACTGTCTGCTCACACTTCCCTCAGTAGTGACTGTCTTTCTGCTCACACTCCCCTCAGTGCTGTCTGCCTGCCTGCTCACACTCCCCTCAGTGCTGTCTGCTCACACTCCCCTCAGTGCCGGCTGGCTTCTCTGCTCACGCTCCGCTCAGTACTGTCTGTCCGTCTGCTCACACTCCTCTCAGTGCTGTCTGTCTGTATACAATCCCTTCAGTGCTGTCTGTCTGTCTGCTCACACTCCCCTCAGTGGGGTCTGTCTGTCTGCTCACTCTCACCTCAGTGCTGTCTGTCTGTCTGCTCCCACTCCCCTCAGTGCTGTTTGCCTGTCTGCTCACACTCCCCTCAATGCTGTCTCTGTCTGTCTGTTCACGCTCCCCTCAGTGCTGTCTGACTGTCCACATGAAATCCCTTCATTGCTGTTGTCTATCTGCTCACACTCCCCTCAGTGCTGTCTGCCTGTCTGCTCACAATCCCCTCAGTGCTGTCTGTCTGTCTGCTCACACTGCCCTCAGTGCTGTCTGCCTGTCTGCTTACAATCCCCTCAGTGCTGTCTGCCTGTCTGCTCACAATCCCCTCAGTGCTGTCTGTCTTTCTGCTCACAGTCCCCTCAGCGCTGTCTGTCTCCTCACACTCCCCTAGGTGCTGGCTGTCTGTCTGCTCACACTCCCCTTAACATAGCCTGTCTGCTCACATTCCCCTCAGTGCAGCCTGTCTGTCTGCTCACACTCCCCTCAGTAGTGACTGTCTGTCTGCACACACTCCCCTCAGTGCTGTCTGCTTTCAGTCCCCTCAGTGCTGTCCGCCTGTCTGCTCACACTCCCCTCAGTGCTTTCTGCTCTCACTCCCCTCAGTACTGTCTGTCTTTCTGCTCACACTCCCCTCAGTGCTAGCTGTCTGATTGCTCACACTCCCCTCAGCGCTTCGGTCTGTCTGCTCACACTCCTCTCAGCACTGTCTTTCTGCCTGCTCATACTCCCCTCTTTACTTTCTACCTTTCTGCTTACAATCCACTCAGCACTGTCTGTCTGCTCACAGTCCACTCACTGCTGCCTGTCTGTCTGCTCCCACTTCCCTCGCCGCTGTCTGTCTGCCTGCTCACACATCGCTTGGTGCCGTCTGTGTGTCTGCTCATGCTCTCATCAGGGAAGTCTGTCTGTCTGCTCACACTCTACTCAGTGCTGTCTGTTTGTCTGTTCACACTCCCCTCAGTGCTGTCTGCTCAGACTCCCCACACTGCTGTCTGTCTGTTTGTCTGTCTGTTCACGCTCCCCTCAGTGCTGTCTGTCTGTATACAGTCCCTTCAGTGCTATCTGTCAGTCAGCTCACACTCCCCTCAGTGCTGTCTGTCTGCTCACACTCCCCTCAGTGTGGTCTGTCTGTCTGCTTAGACTCAACTCAGTGCTGTCTGCCTGTCTGCTCCCACTCCCCTCAGTGCTGGCTGTCTGTCTGCTCACACTCTCCTCAATACTGGCAATCTGTGTGCTTACACTCCCCTCAGTGCTGTCTGCCTGTCTGCTCAAACTCCCCTTAGTGCTGTCTCTCTGTCCGTCTGTTCAAGCTCCCCTCAGTGCTGTCTGACTGTCTGCATAAAATCCCTTCAGTGCTGTCTGTCTGTCTGCTCCCACTCCCCTCAGTGCTGTCTGCCTGTCTGCGCACACTCCCCTCAGTGCTGTCTCTCTCTCCGTCTGTTCCCGCTCCCCTCAGTGCTGTGTGACTGTCTGCATAAAATCCCTTCAGTGCTGTCTGTCTGTCTGCTCACACTCCCCTCAGTGCTGTCTGTCTCTCTGCTCACACTCCTCTCATTGCTTTCTGCCTGTCTGCTTACAATCCCCTCAGGGCTGTATGCCTGTCTGCTCACAATCCCCTCAGTGCTGTCTGACTGTCTGCTCACACTTCCCTCAGTAGTGACTGTCTGTCTGCTCACACTCCCCTCAGTGCTGTCTGCCTGTCTGCTTTCAATCCCCTCAGTGCTGTCTGTCTGTCTGCTCACACTCCCCTCAGCGCTGTCTGCTCACACTCCGCTCAGTGCCGGCTGGCTTCTCTGCTCACGCTCCCCTCAGTACTGTCTGTCTGTATACAATCCCTTCAGTGCTGTTTGCCTGGCTGCTCACACTCCCCTCAGTGCTGTCTGTCTGTCTGCTCACACTCCCCTCAGTGGGGTCTGTCTGTCTGCTCACTCTCACCTCAGTGCTGTCTGTCTGTGTGCTCCCACTCCCCTCAGTGCTGTTTGCCTGTCTGCTCACACTCCCCTCAGTGCTGTCTCTGTCCGTCTGTTCACACTCCCCTCAGTGCTGTCTGACTGTCCACATAAAATCCCTTCATTGCTGTTGTCTATCTGCTCACACTCCCCTCAGTGCTGTGTGCCTGTCTGCTTACAATCCCCTCAGTGCTGTCTGCCTGTCTGCTGACAATCCCCTCAGTGCTGTCTGTCTGTCTGCTCACACTGCCCTCAGTGCTGTCTGCCTGTCTGCTTACAATCCCCTCAGTGCTGTCTGCCTGTCTGCTCGCAATCCCCTCAGTGCTGTCTGTCTTTCTGCTCACAGTCCCCTCAGCGCTGTCGGTCTCCTCACACTCCCCTCAGTGCTGGCTGTCTGTCTGCTCAAACTCTCCTCATTGTTGGCTGTCTGTCTGCTTACACTCCCCTCAGTGCTGTCTCTCTCTCCGTCTGTTCACGCTCCCCTCAGTGCTGTCTGACTGTCTGCAGAAAATCCCTTCAGTGCTGTCTGTCTCTTTGCACACACTCCTCTCAGTGCTTTCTGCCTGTCTGCTTACAATCCCCTCAGTGCTGTCTGCCTGTATGCTCACAATCCCCTCAGTGCTGTCTGTCTGTCTGCTCACACTCCCCTTAACACAGCCTGTCTGCTCACACTCCCCTCAGTGCAGCCTGTCTGTCTGCTCACACTCCCCTCAGTAGTGACTGTCTGTCTGCACACACTCCCCTCAGTGCTGTCTGCTTTCAGTCCCCTCAGTGCTGTCCGCCTGTCTGCTCACATTCCCCTCAGTGCTTTCTGCTCACACTCCCCTCAGTACAGTCTGTCTTTCTGCTCACACTCCCCTCAGTGCTAGCTGTCTGATTGCTCACACTCCCCTCAGCGCTTCGGTCTGTCTGCTCACACTCCTCTCAGCACTGTCTTTCTGCCTGCTCATACTCCCCTCTTTGCTTTCTACCTTTCTGCTTACAATCCATTCAGCACTGTCTGTCTGCTCACAGTCCAGTCACTGCTGCCTGTCTGTCTGCTCCCACTTCCCTCGCCGCTGTCTGTCTGCCTGCTCACACATCGCTTGGTGCCGTCTGTGTGTCTGCTCATGCTCTCCTCAGGGAAGTCTGTCTGTCTGCTCACAATCCCCTCAGTGCTGTTTGCCTTTCTGCCCACACTCCCCTCAGCGCTGTCTGTCTTCTCACACTCCCCTCAGTGCTGGCTGACTGTCTGCTTCCACACCCCTCAATGCTGTCTGCTCACACTCCCCTTAGTGCTGGCTGGCTTCTGCTCACGCTCCCCTCAGTAATGTCTGTCTTTCTGCTCACACCACCCTCAGCATGTCTGTTTGCTCACACCCCCTTCAATGCTGGCTGGCTTTCTGCTCACACTCCCCTCAGTGCTGTCTGTCTATCTGCTCACACTCCCCTCAGTGCTGGCTGTCTGATTGCTCACACTCCTCTCAGCGCTTCGGTCTGTCTGCTCACACTCCTCTCAGCACTGTCTGTCTGCCTGCTCACACTGCCCTCAGTGCTTTCTACCTTTCTGCTTACAATCCACACAGCACTGTCTGTCTGCTCACAGTCCACTCACCGCTGTCTGTCTGTCTGCTCACACTCCCCTCGCCGCTGTCTGTCTGCCTGCTCACACATCGCTTGGAGCTGTCTGTGTATCTGCTCACACTCCCCTCAGTGCGGTCTGTCTGTCTGTTCACGCTCCCCTCAGTGCTGTCTGTCTGCCTGTTCGCGCTCCCCTCAGTGCTGTCTGTCTGTCTGCTCACACTCCCCTCAGTGTGGTCTGTCTGTCTGCTCACACTCACCTCAGTGCTGTCTGTCTGTCTACTCCCACTCGCCTCAGTGTTGTTTGCCTGTCTGCTCACACTCCCCTCAGTGCTGTCTGTCTGGCCGTATGTTCACGCTACCCTCAGTGCTGTCTGACTGTCCACATAAAATCCCTTCAGTGCTGTCTGTCTGTCTGCTTACATTCTCCTCGGCGCTGCCTTTCTGTCTGCTCACACTCCCCTTGGTGCTGTCTGTCTGTCTGCTCACGTTCCCTCTGTGCAGTCTGTCTGTCTGTTCTCACTCCCCTCAGTTCTGTCTGTCTGTCTGCTCACACTCTCCTTAGTGCTGTCTGTCTGTCTGCTCCCACTCCCCTCAGTGCTGTCTGCCTGTCTGTTCACGCTCCCCTCAGTGCTGTCTGACTGTCTGCATGAAATCCCTTCAGTGCTGTCTGTCTGCCTGCTCACACACCCCTCGGCACTGCCTGTCTGCTCACACTCCCCTCAGTGCAGCCTGTCTGTCTGCTCACACTCCCCTCAGTACAGACTGTCTTTCTGCTCACACTCCCCTCAGTGCTGTCTGTCTCTCTGCTCACACTCCTCTCAGTCCTTTCTGCCTGTCTGCTTACAATCCCCTCAGTGCTGTCTGCCTGTCTGCTCACAATCCCCTCAGTGCTGTCTGGCTTTCTGCTCACACTCCCCTTAGCACTGCCGGTCTACTCACACTCCCCTCAGTGCAGCCTGTCTGTCTGCTCACACTCCCCTCAGTAGTGGCTGTCTGTCTGCTCACACTCCCCTCAGTGCTGTCTGCCTGTCTGCTTTCAATCCCCTCAGTGCTGTCTGTCTGTCTGCTCACACTCCCCTCACTGCTGTCTGCTCACACTCCCCTCAGTGCCGGCTGGCTTCTGCTCACGCTCCCCTCAGTACTGTCTGTCTGTCTGCTCACTCTCACCTCAGTGCTGTAAGTCTGTCTGCTCCCACTCCCCTCAGTGCTGTTTGCCTGTCTGCTCACACTCCCCTCAGTGCTGTCTCTTTCCGTCTGTTCACACTCCCCTCAGTGCTGTCTGACTGTCCACATAAAATCCCTTCATTGCTGTTGTCTATCTGCTCACACTCCCCTCAGTGCTGTGTGCCTGTCTGCTTACAATCCCCTCAGTGCTGTCTGCCTGTCTGCTGACAATCCCCTCAGTGCTGTCTGTCTGTCTGCTCACACTGCCCTCAGTGCTGTCTGCCTGTCTGCTTACAATCCCCTCAGTGCTGTCTGCCTGTCTGCTCACAATCCCCTCAGTGCTGTCTGTCTTTCTGCTCACAGTCCCCTCAGCGCTGTCTGTCTGCTCACACACTCCTCAATGCTGGCTGTCTGTCTGCTTACACTCCCCTCAGTGCTGTCTCTCTCTCCGTCTGTTCACGCTCCCCTCAGTGCTGTCTGCCTCTCTGCTCACAATCCCCTCAGTGCTGTCTGTCTTTCGGCAAACACTCCCCTCAGTGCTGTCTGTCTGCTCACACTCCCCTCAGTGCTGGCTCTCTGTCTGCTCACACTCTCCTACATGCTGGCTGTCGGGCTGCTTACACTCCCCTCAGTGCTATCTGCCTGTCTGCTCACACTCCCCTTAGTGCTGTATCTCTGTCCGTCTGTTCAACCTCCCCTCAGTGCTATCTGACTGTCTGCATGAAATCCCTTCAGTGCTGTCTGTCTGTCTGCTCCCACTCCCCTCAGTGCTGTCTGCCTGTCTGCTCACACTCCCCTCAGTGCTGTCTCTCTCTCCGTCTGTTCACGCTCCCCTCAGTGCTGTCTGACTGTCTGCATAAAATCCCTTCAGTGCTGTCTGTCTGTCTGCTCACATTCCCCTCAGTGCTGTCTGTCTCTCTGCTCACACTCCTCTCAGTGCTTTCTGCCTATCTGCTTACAATCCCCTCAGGGCTGTCTGCCTGTCTGCTCACAATCCCCTCAGTGCTGTCTGACTGTCTGCTCACACTTCCCTCAGTAGTGACTGTCTTTCTGCTCACACTCCCCTCAGTGCTGTCTGCCTGCCTGCTCACACTCCCCTCAGTGCTGTCTGCTCACACTCCCCTCAGTGCCGGCTGGCTTCTCTGCTCACGCTCCGCTCAGTACTGTCTGTCCGTCTGCTCACACTCCTCTCAGTGCTGTCTGTCTGTAAACAATCCCTTCAGTGCTGTCTGTCTGTCTGCTCACACTCCCCTCAGTGGGGTCTGTCTGTCTGCTCACTCTCACCTCAGTGCTGTCTGTCTGTCTGCTCCCACTCCCCTCAGTGCTGTTTGCCTGTCTGCTCACACTCCCCTCAATGCTGTCTCTGTCTGTCTGTTCACGCTCCCCTCAGTGCTGTCTGACTGTCCACATGAAATCCCTTCATTGCTGTTGTCTATCTGCTCACACTGCCCTCAGTGCTGTCTGCCTGTCTGCTTACAATCCCCTCAGTGCTGTCTGCCTGTCTGCTCACAATCCCCTCAGTGCTGTCTGTCTTTCTGCTCACAGTCCCCTCAGCGCTGTCTGTCTCCTCACACTCCCCTAGGTGCTGGCTGTCTGTCTGCTCACACTCCCCTTAACATAGCCTGTCTGCTCACACTCCCCTCAGTGCAGCCTGTCTGTCTGCTCACACTCCCCTCAGTAGTGACTGTCTGTCTGCACACACTCCCCTCAGTGCTGTCTGCTTTCAGTCCCCTCAGTGCTGTCCGCCTGTCTGCTCACACTCCCCTCAGTGCTTTCTGCTCTCACTCCCCTCAGTACTGTCTGGCTTTCTGCTCACACTCCCTTCAGTGCTAGCTGTCTGATTGCCCCCACTCCCCTCAGCGCTTCGGTCTGTCTGCTCACACTCCTCTCAGCACTGTCTTTCTGCCTGCTCATACTCCCCTCTTTACTTTCTACCTTTCTGCTTACAATCCACTCAGCACTGTCTGTCTGCTCACAGTCCACTCACTGCTGCCTGTCTGTCTGCTCCCACTTCCCTCGCCGCTGTCTGTCTGCCTGCTCACACATCGCTTGGTGCCGTCTGTGTGTCTGCTCATGCTCTCATCAGGGAAGTCTGTCTGTCTGCTCACACTCTACTCAGTGCTGTCTGTTTGTCTGTTCACACTCCCCTCAGTGCTGTCTGCTCAGACTCCCCACACTTCTGTCTGTCTGTTTGTCTGTCTGTTCACGCTCCCCTCAGTGCTGTCTGTCTGTATACAGTCCCTTCAGTGCTGTCTGTCAGTCTGCTCACACTCCCCTCAGTGCTGTCTGTCTGCTCACACTCCCCTCAGTGTGGTCTGTCTGTCTGCTTAGACTCAACTCAGTGCTGTCTGCCTGTCTGCTCCCACTCCCCTCAGTGCTGGCTGTCTGTCGGCTCACACTCTCCTCAGTACTGGCAATCTGTGTGCTTACACTCCCCTCAGTGCTGTCTGCCTGTCTGCTCAAACTCCCCTTAGTGCTGTCTCTCTGTCCGTCTGTTCAAGCTCCCCTCAGTGCTGTCTGACTGTCTGCATAAAATCCCTTCAGTGCTGTCTGTCTGTCTGCTCCCACTCCCCTCAGTGCTGTCTGCCTGTCTGCGCACACTCCCCTCAGTGCTGTCTCTCTCTCCGTCTGTTCCCGCTCCCCTCAGTGCTGTGTGACTGTCTGCATAAAATCCCTTCAGTGCTGTCTGTCTGTCTGCTCACACTCCCCTCAGTGCTGTCTGTCTCTCTGCTCACACTCCTCTCATTGCTTTCTGCCTGTCTGCTTACAATCCCCTCAGGGCTGTATGCCTGTCTGCTCACAATCCCCTCAGTGCTGTCTGACTGTCTGCTCACACTTCCCTCAGTAGTGACTGTCTGTCTGCTCACACTCCCCTCAGTGCTGTCTGCCTGTCTGCTTTCAATCCCCTCAGTGCTGTCTGTCTGTCTGCTCACACTCCCCTCAGCGCTGTCTGCTCACACTCCGCTCAGTGCCGGCTGGCTGCTCTGCTCACGCTCCCCTCAGTACTGTCTGTCTGTCTGCTCACGCTCCCCTCAGTGCTGTCTGTCTGTATACAATCCCTTCAGTGCTGTTTGCCTGGCTGCTCACACTCCCCTCAGTGCTGTCTGTCTGTCTGCTCACACTCCCCTCAGTGGGGTCTGTCTGTCTGCTCACTCTCACCTCAGTGCTGTCTGTCTGTGTGCTCCCACTCCCCTCAGTGCTGTTTGCCTGTCTGCTCACACTCCCCTCAGTGCTGTCTCTGTCCGTCTGTTCACACTCCCCTCAGTGCTGTCTGACTGTCCACATAAAATCCCTTCATTGCTGTTGTCTATCTGCTCACACTCCCCTCAGTGCTGTGTGCCTGTCTGCTTACAATCCCCTCAGTGCTGTCTGCCTGTCTGCTGACAATCCCCTCAGTGCTGTCTGTCTGTCTGCTCACACTGCCCTCAGTGCTGTCTGCCTGTCTGCTTACAATCCCCTCAGTGCTGTCTGCCTGTCTGCTCGCAATCCCCTCAGTGCTGTCTGTCTTTCTGCTCACAGTCCCCTCAGCGCTGTCGGTCTCCTCACACTCCCCTCAGTGCTGGCTGTCTGTCTGCTCAAACTCTCCTCATTGTTGGCTGTCTGTCTGCTTGCACTCCCCTCAGTGCTGTCTCTCTCTCCGTCTGTTCACGTTCCCCTCAGTGCTGTCTGACTGTCTGCAGAAAATCCCTTCAGTGCTGTCTGTCTCTCTGCACACACTCCTCTCAGTGCTTTCTGCCTGTCTGCTTACAATCCCCTCAGTGCTGTCTGCCTGTATGCTCACAATCCCCTCAGTGCTGTCTGTCTGTCTGCTCACACTCCCCTTAACACAGCCTGTCTTTCTGCTCACACTCCCCTCAGTGCTAGCTGTCTGATTGCTCACACTCCCCTCAGTGCTTCGGTCTGTCTGCTCACACTCCTCTCAGCACTGTCTTTCTGCCTGCTCATACTCCCCTCTTTGCTTTCTACCTTTCTGCTTACAATCCATTCAGCACTGTCTGTCTGCTCACAGTCCACTCACTGCTGCCTATCTGTCTGCTCCCACTTCCCTCGCCGCTGTCTGTCTGCCTGCTCACACATCGCTTGGTGCCGTCTGTGTGTCTGCTCATGCTCTCCTCAGGGAAGTCTGTCTGTCTGCTCACAATCCCCTCAGTGCTGTTTGTCTTTCTGCCCACACTCCCCTCAGCGCTGTCTGTCTTCTCACACTCCCCTCAGTGCTGGCTGACTGTCTGCTTCCACACCCCTCAATGCTGTCTGCTCACACTCCCCTTAGTGCTGGCTGGCTTCTGCTCACGCACCCCTCAGTAATGTCTGTCTTTCTGCTCACACTACTCTCAGCATGTCTGTTTGCTCACACCCCCTTCAATGCTGGCTGGCTTTCTGCTCACACTCTCCTCAGTGCTGTCTGTCTATCTGCTCACATTCCCCTCAGTGCTGGCTGTCTGATTGCTCACACTCCTCTCAGCGCTTCGGTCTGTCTGCTCACACTCCTCTCAGCACTGTCTGTCTGCCTGCTCACACTGCCCTCAGTGCTTTCTACCTTTCTGCTTACAATCCACACAGCACTGTCTGTCTGCTCACAGTCCACTCACCGCTGTCTGTCTGTCTGCTCACACTCCCCTCGCCGCTGTCTGTCTGCCTGCTCACACATCGCTTGGAGCTGTCTGTGTATCTGCTCACACTCCCCTCAGTGCGGTCTGTCTGTCTGTTCACGCTCCCCTCAGTGCTGTCTGTCTGCCTGTTCGCGCTCCCCTCAGTGCTGTCTGTCTGTCTGCTCACACTCCCCTCAGTGTGGTCTGTCTGTCTGCTCACACTCACCTCAGTGCCTTCTGTCTGTCTACTCCCACTCGCCTCAGTGTTGTTTGCCTGTCTGCTCACACTCCCCTCAGTGCTGTCTGTCTGGCCGTATGTTCACGCTACCCTCAGTGCTGTCTGACTGTCCACATAAAATCCCTTCAGTGCTGTCTGTCTGTCTGCTTACATTCTCCTCGGCGCTGCCTTTCTGTCTGCTCACACTCCCCTTGGTGCTGTCTGTCTGTCTGCTCACGTTCCCTCTGTGCAGTCTGTCTGTCTGTTCTCACTCCCCTCAGTTCTGTCTGTCTGTCTGCTCACACTCTCCTTAGTGCTGTCTGTCTGTCTGCTCCCACTCCCCTCAGTGCTGTCTGCCTGTCTGTTCACGCTCCCCTCAGTGCTGTCTGACTGTCTGCATGAAATCCCTTCAGTGCTGTCTGTCTGCCTGCTCACACACCCCTCGGCACTGCCTGTCTGCTCACACTCCCCTCAGTGCAGCCTGTCTGTCTGCTCACACTCCCCTCAGTACAGACTGTCTTTCTGCTCACACTCCCCTCAGTGCTGTCTGTCTCTCTGCTCACACTCCCCTCAGTGCTGTCTGCCTGTCTGCTTTCAATCCCCTCAGTGCTGTCTGTCTGCTCACACTCCCCTCAGTGCCGTCTGCTCACACTCCCCTCAGTGCTGGCTGGCTTCTGCTCACACTCCCCTCAGTACTGTCTGTCTTTCTGCTCACACTACCCTCAGCGTGTCAGTCTGCTCACACCCCCTTCAGTGCTGGCTGGCTTTCTGCTCACACGTCCCCTCAGTGCTGTCTGTCTATCTGCTCACACTCCCCTCAGTGCTGGCTGTCTGATTGCTCACACTCCCCACAGCGCTTCGGTCTGTCTGCTCACACTCCTCTCAGCACTGTCTGTCTGCCTGCTCACACTCCCCTCAGTGCTTTCTACCTTTCTGCTTACAATCCACTCAGCACTGTCTGTCTGCTCACAGACCGCTCACCGCTGTCTGTCTGTCTGCTCCCAGTCCCCTCGCCGCTGTCTGTCTGCCTGCTCACACATCGTTTGGGGCTGTCTGTGTGTCTGCTCACACTCCCCTCAGTGCGGTCTGTCTGTCTGTTCACGCTCCCCTCAGTGCTGTCTGTCTGTCTGCTCACACTTCCCTCAGTGCGGACTGTCTGTCTGCTCACACTCACCTCAGTGTTGTCTGTCTGTCTGTTCCCACTCCCCTCAGTGCTGTTTTCCTGTCTGCTCACACTCCCCTCAGTGCTGTCTGTCTGTCCGTCTGTTCACTCTGCCCTCAGTGCTGTCTGACTGTCCACATAAAATCCCTTCAGTGCTGTCTGTCTGTCTGCACACACTCCCCTCACCGCTGTCTGTCTGTCTGCTCACACTCCCCTCAGTGCTGTCTGCCTGTCTGCTTTCAATCCCCTCAGTGCTGTCTGTCTTTCTGCTCACGTTCCCCTCAGCGCTGTCTGTCAGCTTACACTCCCCTCAGTGCTGCCTGCCTGTCTGCTCACACTCCCCTTAGTACTGGCTCTCTGTCCGTCTGTTCAAGCTCCCTTCAGTGCTGTCTGACTGTCTGTTCCCACTCCCCTCAGTGCTGTCTGCATGTCTGCTCACACTCCCCTCAGTGCTGTCTCTCTCTCCGTCTATTCACTCTCCCCTCACTGCTGTCTGTCTGTCTGTTCACGCTCCCCTCAGTGCTGTCTGTCTGCCTGTTCGCGCTCCCCTCAGTGCTGTCTGTCTGTCTGCTCACACTCCCCTCAGTGTGGTCTGTCTGTCTGCTCACACTCACCTCAGTGCTGTCTGTCTGTCTACTCCCACTCGCCTCAGTGTTGTTTGCCTGTCTGCTCACACTCCCCTCAGTGCTGTCTGTCTGGCCGTATGTTCACGCTACCCTCAGTGCTGTCTGACTGTCCACATAAAATCCCTTCAGTGCTGTCTGTCTGTCTGCTTACATTCTCCTCGGCGCTGCCTTTCTGTCTGCTCACACTCCCCTTGGTGCTGTCTGTCTGTCTGCTCACGTTCCCTCTGTGCAGTCTGTCTGTCTGTTCTCACTCCCCTCAGTTCTGTCTGTCTGTCTGCTCACACTCTCCTTAGTGCTGTCTGTCTGTCTGCTCCCACTCCCCTCAGTGCTGTCTGCCTGTCTGTTCACGCTCCCCTCAGTGCTGTCTGACTGTCTGCATGAAATCCCTTCAGTGCTGTCTGTCTGCCTGCTCACACACCCCTCGGCACTGCCTGTCTGCTCACACTCCCCTCAGTGCAGCCTGTCTGTCTGCTCACACTCCCCTCAGTACAGACTGTCTTTCTGCTCACACTCCCCTCAGTGCTGTCTGTCTCTCTGCTCACACTCCCCTCAGTGCTGTCTGCCTGTCTGCTTTCAATCCCCTCAGTGCTGTCTGTCTGCTCACACTCCCCTCAGTGCCGTCTGCTCACACTCCCCTCAGTGCTGGCTGGCTTCTGCTCACACTCCCCTCAGTACTGTCTGTCTTTCTGCTCACACTACCCTCAGCGTGTCAGTCTGCTCACACCCCCTTCAGTGCTGGCTGGCTTTCTGCTCACACGCCCCCTCAGTGCTGTCTGTCTATCTGCTCACACTCCCCTCAGTGCTGGCTGTCTGATTGCTCACACTCCCCACAGCGCTTCGGTCTGTCTGCTCACACTCCTCTCAGCACTGTCTGTCTGCCTGCTCACACTCCCCTCAGTGCTTTCTACCTTTCTGCTTACAATCCACTCAGCACTGTCTGTCTGCTCACAGACCGCTCACCGCTGTCTGTCTGTCTGCTCCCAGTCCCCTCGCCGCTGTCTGTCTGCCTGCTCACACATCGCTTGGGGCTGTCTGTGTGTCTGCTCACACTCCCCTCAGTGCGGTCTGTCTGTCTGTTCACGCTCCCCTCAGTGCTGTCTGTCTGTCTGCTCACACTCCCCTCAGTGCGGACTGTCTGTCTGCTCACACTCACCTCAGTGTTGTCTGTCTGTCTGTTCCCACTCCCCTCAGTGCTGTTTTCCTGTCTGCTCACACTCCCCTCAGTGCTGTCTGTCTGTCCGTCTGTTCACTCTGCCCTCAGTGCTGTCTGACTGTCCACATAAAATCCCTTCAGTGCTGTCTGTCTGTCTGCACACATTCTCCTCGGTGCTGCCTTTCTGTCTGCTCACACTCCCCTTGGTGCTGCCTGTCTGTCTGCTCACGTTCCCTCTGTGCAGTCTGTCTGTCTCTTCTCACTCCCCTCAGTTCTGTCTGTCATTCTGCTCACACTCTCCTTAGTGCTGTCTGTCTGTCTGCTCCCACTCCCCTCAGAGCTATCTGCCTGTCTGTTCGCGCTCCCCTCAGTGCTGTCTGACTGTCTGCATGAAATCCCTTCAGTGCTGTCTGTCTGCCTGCTCACACTCCCCTTGGTGCTTTCTGTCCGTCTGCTCACGTTCTCTCTGTGCATTCTGTCTGTCTGTTCTCACTCCCCTCAGTGCTGTCTGTCTCTCTGCTCAAATTGCCCTCAGTGCTGTCTGCCTGTCTGCTTACAATCCCCTCAGTGCTGTCTGCCTGTCTGCTCACAATCCCCTCAGTGCTGTCTGTCTGTCTGCTCACACTCCCCTCAGCATTGCCTGTCTGCTCACACTCCCCTCAGTGCAGCCTGTCTTTCTGCTCACACTCCACTCAGTACTGTCTGTCTGTCTGCTCACACTCCCCTCACCGCTGTCTGTCTGTCTGCTCACACTCCCCTCAGTGCTGTCTGCCTGTCTGCTTTCAATCCCCTCAGTGCTGTCTGTCTTTCTGCTCACGCTCCCCTCAGCGCTGTCTGTCAGCTTACACTCCCCTCAGTGCTGTCTGCCTGTCTGCTCACACTCCCCTTAGTACTGGCTCTCTGTCCGTCTGTTCAAGCTCCCTTCAGTGCTGTCTGACTGTCTGTTCCCACTCCCCTCAGTGCTGTCTGCATGTCTGCTCACACTCCCCTCAGTGCTGTCTCTCTCTCCGTCTATTCACTCTCCCCTCACTGCTGTCTGTCTGTCTGCTCACAATCCCTTCAGTGCTGTGTGTCTGCTCACACTCAGCTCAGTGCTGTCTGTCTCTCTGATCACACTCCTCTCAGTGCTGTCTGCGTGTCTGCTAACAATCCCTTCAGTGTTGTCTGCCTGTCTGCTCACAATCCCCTCAGTGCTGTCTGTCTGTCTGCTCACACTCCCCTCAGCACTGCCTGTCTGCTCACACTCCCCTCAGTGCTGTCTGTCTGTCTGCTTTCATGCCCCTCAGTGCTGTCTGTCTGTCAGCTCACACTCCCCTCAGTGCCGTCTGCTCACACTCCCCTCAGCGCGGTCTGTCTGTCTGTCTGTTCACTCTCCCCTCAGTGCTGTCTGTCTGTCTGCTCACACACACCTCAGTGCGGTCTGTCTGTCTGCTCCCACTCCCCTCAGTGCTGTTTGCCTGTCTGCTCACACTCCCCTCAGTGCTGTCTGTCCGTCCGTCTGTTCACGCTACCCTCAGTGCTGTCTGACTGTCAACATAAAATCCCTTCAGTGCTGTCTGTTTGTCTGCTCACATTCACCTCGGCGCTGCCTTTCTGTCTGCTCACACTCCCCTTGGTGCTGTCTGTCTGTCTGCGCCCACTCCCCTCAGTGCTGTTTGCTTGTCTGCTCACAGTCCCCTCAGTGCTGTTTGTCTGTCTGCTCCCACTCCCCTCAGTGCTGTTTGCTTCTCTGCTCACACTCCCCTCAGTGCTGTCTGTCTGACCGTCTGTTCACGCTACCCTCAGTGCTGTCTGACTGTCCACATAAAATCCCTTCAGTGCTGTCTGTCTGTCTCCTCACACTCCCCTCAGTGCTGTCTGCCTGTCTGCTTACAATCTCCTCAGTGCTGTCTGCCTGTCTGCTCACAATCCCCTCAGTGCTGTTTGTCTTTCTGCCCACACGCCCCTCAGCGCTGTCTGTCTTCTCACACTCCCCTCAGTGGTGGCTGTCTGTCTGCTTCCACACCCCTCAATGCTGTCTGCTCACACTCCCCTTAGCGCTGGCTGGCTTCTGCTCACGCTCCCCTCAGTACTGTCTGTCTTTCTGCTCACACTACCCTCAGCGTGTCTGTTTGCTCACACCCCCTTCAATGCTGGCTGGCTTTCTGCTCACACTCCCCTCAGTGCTGTCTGTCTATCTGCTCACACTCCCCTCAGTGCTGGCTATCTGATTGCTCACACTCCCCTCAGCGCTTCGGTCTGTCTGCTCACACTCCTCTCAGCACTGTCTGTCTGCCTGCTCACACTGCCCTCAGTGCTTTCTACCTTTCTGTTTACAATCCACTCAGCACTGTCTGTCTGCTCACAGTCCACTCACCGCTGTCTGTCTGTCTGCTCACACTCCCCTCGCCGCTGTCTGTCTGCCTGCTCACACATTGCTTGGAGCTGTCTGTGTATTTGCTCACACTCCCCTCAGTGCGGTCTGTCTGTCTGTTCACGCTCCCCTCAGTGCTGTCTGTCTGTCTGTTCATGCTCCCCTCAGTGCTGTCTGTCTGTCTGCTCACACTCCCTCAGTGTGGTCTGTCTGTCTGTTCACACTCACCTCAGTGCTGTCTGTCTGTCTACTCGACTCCCCTCAGTGTTGTTTGCCTGTCTGCTCACACTCCCCTCAGTGCTGTCTGTCTGGCCGTATGTTCACGCTACCCTCAGTGCTGTCTGACTGTCCACATAAAATCCCTTCAGTGCTGTCTGTCTGTCTGCTCACATTCTCCACGGCGCTGCCTTTCTGTATTCTCACACTCCCCTTGGTGCTGTCTGTCTGTCTGCGCCCACTCCCCTCAGTGATGTTTGCTTGTCTGCTCACAGTCCTCTCTGTGCTGTCTGTCGGTCTGCGCCCACTCCCCTCAGTGCTGTTTGCTTCTCTGCTCACACTCCCCTCAGTGCTGTCTGTCTGACCGTCTGTTCACGCTACCCTCAGTGCTGTCTGACTGTCAACATAAAATCCCTTCAGTGCTGTCTGTTTGTCTGCTCACATTCTCCTCGGCGCTGCCTTTCTGTCTGCTCACACTCCCCTTGGTGCTGTCTGTCTGTCTGCGCCCACTCCCCTCAGTGCTGTTTGCTTGTCTGCTCACAGTCCCCTCAGTGCTGTTTGTCTGTCTACTCCCACTCCCCTCAGTGCTGTTTGCTTCTCTGCTCACACTCCCCTCAGTGCTGTCTGTCTGACCGTCTGTTCACGCTCCCCTCAGTGCTGTCTGACTGTCCACATAAAATCCCTTCAGTGCTGTCTGTCTGTCTGCTCACACTCCCCTCAGTGCTGTCTGCCTGTCTGCTTACAATCTCCTCAGTGCTGTCTGTCTGTCTGCTCACAATCCCCTCAGTGCTGTTTGTCTTTCTGCCCACACGCCCCTCAGCGCTGTCTGTCTTCTCACACTCCCCTCAGTGGTGGCTGTCTGTCTGCTTCCACACCCCTCAATGCTGTCTGCTCACACTCCCCTTAGCGCTGGCTGGCTTCTGCTCACGCTCCCCTCAGTACTGTCTGTCTTTCTGCTCACACTACCCTCAGCGTGTCTGTTTGCTCACACCCCCTTCAATGCTGGCTGGCTTTCTGCTCACACTCCCCTCAGTGCTGTCTGTCTATCTGCTCACACTCCCCTCAGTGCTGGCTATCTGATTGCTCACACTCCCCTCAGCGCTTCGGTCTGTCTGCTCACACTCCTCTCAGCACTGTCTGTCTGCCTGCTCACACTGCCCTCAGTGCTTTCTACCTTTCTGTTTACAATCCACTCAGCACTGTCTGTCTGCTCACAGTCCACTCACCGCTGTCTGTCTGTCTGCTCACACTCCCCTCGCCGCTGTCTGTCTGCCTGCTCACACATTGCTTGGAGCTGTCTGTGTATTTGCTCACACTCCCCTCAGTGCGGTCTGTCTGTCTGTTCACGCTCCCCTCAGTGCTGTCTGTCTGTCTGTTCACGCTCCCCTCAGTGCTGTCTGTCTGTCTGCTCACACTCCCTCAGTGTGGTCTGTCTGTCTGCTCACACTCACCTCAGTGCTGTCTGTCTGTCTACTCGACTCCCCTCAGTGTTGTTTGCCTGTCTGCTCACACTCCCCTCAGTGCTGTCTGTCTGGCCGTATGTTCACGCTACCCTCAGTGCTGTCTGACTGTCCACATAAAATCCCTTCAGTGCTGTCTGTCTGTCTGCTCACATTCTCCACGGCGCTGCCTTTCTGTATTCTCACACTCCCCTTGGTGCTGTCTGTCTGTCTGCGCCCACTCCCCTCAGTGATGTTTGCTTGTCTGCTCACACTCCCCTCAGTGCTGTCTGTCTGACCGTCTGTTCACGCTCCCCTCAGTGCTGTCTGACTGTCCACATAAAATCCCTTCAGTGCTTTCTGTCTGTCTGCTCACACTCCCCTCAGTGCTGTCTGCCTGTCTGCTTACAGTCCCTCAGTGCTGTCTGCCTGTCTGCTCACAATCCCCACAGTGCTGTTTGTCTTTCTGGCCACACTCCCCTCAGCGCTGTCTGTCTTCTCACACTCCCCTCAGTGGTGGCTGTCTGTCTGCTTCCACACCCCTCAATGCTGTCTGCTCACACTCCCCTTAGTGCTGGCTGGCTTCTGCTCAGGCTCCCCTCAGTACTGTCTGTCTTTCTGCTCACACTACCCTCAGCATGTCTGTTTGCTCACACCCCCTTCAATGCTGGCTGGCTTTCTGCTCACACTCCCCTCAGTGCTGTCTGTCTATCTGCTCACACTCCCCTCAGTGCTGGCTATCTGATTGCTCACACTCCCCTCAGCGCTTCGGTCTGTCTGCTCACACTCCTCTCAGCACTGTCTGTCTGCCTGCTCACACTGCCCTCAGTGCTTTCTACCTTTCTGCTTACAATCCACTCAGCACTGTCTGTCTGCTCACAGTCCACTCACCACTGTCTGTCTGTCTGCTCACACTCCCCTCGCCGCTGTCTGTCTGCCTGCTCACACATCGCTTGGAGCTGTCTGTGTATCTGCTCACACTCCCCTCAGTGCGATCTGTCTGTCTGTTCACGCTCCCCTCAGTGCTGTCTGTCTGTCTGTTCACGCTCCCCTCAGTGCTGTCTGTCTGTCTGCTCACACTCCCCTCAGTGTGGTCTGTCTGTCTGCTCACACTCACCTCAGTGCTGTCTGTCTGTCTTCTCCCACTCCCCTCAGTGTTGTTTGCCTGTCTGCTCACACTCCCCTCAGTGCTGTCTGTCTGGCCGTATGTTCACGCTACCCTCAGTGCTGTCTGACTGTCCACATAAAATCCCTTCAGTGCTGTCTGTCTGTCTGCTCACATTCTCCTCGGCGCTGCCTTTCTGTCTGCTCACACTCCCCTTGGTGCTGTCTGTCTGTCTGCGCCCACTCCCCTCAGTGATGTTTGCTTGTCTGCTCACAGTCCTCTCAGTGCTGTTTGTCTGTCTGCTCCCACTCCCCTCAGTGCTGTTTGCTTCTCTGCTCACACTCCCCTCAGTGCTGTCTGTCTGACCGTGTGTTCACACTCCCCTCAGTGCTGTCTGTCTGTCTGCTTTCATGCCCCTCAGTGCTGTCTGTCTGTCAGCTCACACTCCCCTCAGTGCCGTCTGCTCACACTCCGTACAGTGCTGGCTGGCTTCTGCTCACGCTCCCCTCAGTACTGTCTGTCTTTCTGCTCACACTACCCTCAGCGTGTTAGTCTGCTCACACCCCCTTCAGTGCTCGCTGGCTTTCTGCTCACACTCTCCTCAGTGCTGTCTATCTATCTGCTCACACTCCCCTCAGTGCTGGCTGTCTGATTGCTCACACTCCGCTCAGTGCTTTCTGTCTGCTCACACTCCCCTCAGTGCTGTCTGTCTGTCTGTCTGTTCACGCTCCCCTCAGTGCTGTCTGTCTCTCTGCTCACGCTCCCCTCAGTGCGGTCTGTCTGTCTGCTCATAGTCCCCTCAGTGCGGTCTGTCTGTCTGCTCACACTCACCTCTGTGCTGCTTTGTCTGTCTGCTCCCACTCCCCTCAGTGCTGTTTGCCTGTCTGCTCACACTCCCCTCAGTTCTGTCTGTCTGTCCGTCTGTTCACGCTCCCCTCAGTGCTGTCTGACTGTCCACATAAAGTCCCTTCAGTGCTGTCCGTCTGTCTGCTCACATTCTACTCGCCGCTGCCTTTCCGTCTGCTCACACTCCCCTTGGTTCCGTCTGTCTGTCTGCTCACGTTCCCTCTGTGCAGTCTGTCTGTCTGTTCTCACTCCCCTCAGTGCTGTCTGTCTGTCTGCTCACACTCTCCTTAGTGCTGTCTGTCTGTCTGCTCCCACTCCCCTCAGTGCTGTCTGCCTGTCTGTTCACGCTCCCCTCAGTGCTGTCTGACTGTCTGCATGAAATCCCTTCAGTGCTGTCTGTCTGTCTGCTCACACTCCCCTCAGTACTGTCTGTCTTTCTGCCCACACTACCCTCAGCATGTCTGTCTGCCCACACCCCCTTCAGTGCTGGCTGGCTTTCTGCTCACACTCCCCTCAGTGCTGTCTGTCTATCTGCTCACACTCACCTCAGTGCTGGCTGTCTGTCTGCTCACATTGTCCTCAGTGCTGGCTGTCTGTCTGCTCACACTCTCCTTAGTGCTGTCTGTCTGTCTGCTCCCACTCCCCTCAGTGCTGTCTGCCTCTCTGTTCACGCTCCCCTCAGTGATGTCTGACTGTCTGCATAAAATCCCTTCAGTGCTGTCTGTCTGCCTGCTCACACTCCTCACAGTGCTGTCTGTCTATCTGCTCACACTCACCTCAGTGCTATCTGTCTCTCTGCTCACATTCCCCTCAGTGCTGGCTGGCTCCTGCTCACGCTCCCCTCAGTACTGTCTGTCTTTCTGCTCACACTACCCTCAGCATGTCTGTCTGCTCACAATCCCTTCAGTGCTGGCTGGCTTTCTGCTCACACTCCCCTCAGTGCTGTCTGACTATCTGCTCACACTCCCCTCAGTGCTTTCTACCTTTCTGCTCACAGTCCACACATCACTGTCTGTCTGTCTGCTCCCAGTCCCCTTGCCGCTGTCTGTCTGCCTGCTCACACATCGCTTGGGGCTGTCTGTGTGTCTGCTCATGCTCTCCTCAGTGCTGCTTGTTTATCTGCTCACACTCCCCTCAGTGCTGTCTGCTCACACTCACCTCACTGCTGTCTGTCTGTCTGTATGTTCAAGCTCCCCTCAGTGCTGTCTGTCTGTATACAATCCCTTCAGTGCTGTCTGTCTGTCTGCTCACGCTCCCCTCAGTGCTGTCTGTCTGTATACAATCCCTTCAGTGCTGTTTGCCTGTCTGCTCACACTCCCCTCAGTGCTGGCTGTCTGTCTGCTCACACACCCCTCAGTGCGGTCTGTCTGTCTGCTCACACTCACCTCAGTGCTGCCTGTCCTTCTGCTCCCACTCCCCTCAGTGCTGTTTGCCTGTCTGCTCACACTCCCCTCAGTGCTGTCTGTCTGTCCGTCTGTTCACACTCCCCTCAGTGCTGTCTGACTGTCCACATAAAATCCCTTCAGTGCTATCTGTCTGTCTGCTCACACTCCCCTCAGTGCTGTCTGCCTGTCTGCTTACAATCCCCTCATTGCTGTCTGCCTGTCTGCTCACACTCCCCTCAGTGCTGTCTGTCTGTCCGTCTGTTCACACTCCCCTCAGTGCTGTCTGTCTGTCCGTCTGTTCACACTCCCCTCAGTGCTGTCTGACTGTCCACATAAAATCCCTTCAGTGCTATCTGTCTGTCTGCTCACACTCCCCTCAGTGCTGTCTGCCTGTCTGCTTACAATCCCCTCATTGCTGTCTGCCTGTCTGCTCACAATCCACTCAGTGCTGTCTGTCTTTCTGCTAACACTCCCCTCAGCGCTCGCTGTCTGTCTGCTCACACTCTCCTCCATACTGGCTGTCGGTCTGCTAACACTCCCCTCAGTGCTATCTGCCTGTCTGTTCACACTCCCCTTAGTGCTGTCTCTCTGTCCGTCTGTTCAAGCTCCCCTCAGTGCTGTCTGACTGTCTGCATAAAATCCCTTCAGTGCTGTCTGTCTGTCTGCTCCCACTCCCCTCAGTGCTGTCTGCCTGTCTGCTCACACTCCCCTCAGTGCTGTCTCTCTCTCCGTCTGTTCACGCTCCCCTCAGTGCTGTGTGACTGTCTGCATAAAATCCCTTCAGTGCTGTCTGTCTGCTCACACTCCCCTCAGTGCTGTCTGTCTCTCTGCTCACACTCCTCACAGTGCTTTCTGCCTGTCTGCTTACAATCCCCTCAGTGCTGTCTGCTTGTCTGCTCACAATCCCCTCAGTGCTGTCTGGCTTTCTGCTAACACTCCCCTTAGCACTGCCGGTCTACACACACTCCCCTCAGTGCAGCCGGTCTGTCTGCTCACACTCCCCTCAGTAGTGGCTGTCTGTCTGCTCACACTCCCCTCAGTGCTGTCTGCCTGTCTGCTTTCAATCCCCTCAGTGCTGTCTGTCTGTCTGCTCACACTCCCCTCACTGCTGTGTGCTCACACTCCCCTCAGTGCTGTCTGCCTGTCTGCTTTCAATCCCCTCAGTACTGTCTGTCTGTCTGCTCACTCTCACCTCAGTGCTGTCTGTCTGTCTGCTCACACTCCCCTCAGTGCTGTCTCTGTCCATCTGTTCACACTCCCCTCAGTGCTGTCTGACTGTCCACATAAAATCCCTTCATTGCTGTTGTCTATCTGCTCACACGCCCCTCAGTGCTGTGTGCCTGTCTGCTTACAATCCCCTCAGTGCTGTCTGCCTGTCTGCTCACAATCCCCTCAGTGCTGTCTGTCTGTCTGCTCACACTGCCCTCAGTGCTGTCTGCCTGTCCGCTTACAATCCCCTCAGTGCTGTCTGCCTGTCTGCTCACAATCCCCTCAGTGCTGTCTGTCTTTCTGCTCACAGTCCCCTCAGCGCTGTCTGTCTCCTCACACTCCCCTCTGTGCTGGCTGTCTGTCTGCTCACACTCTCCTCATTGCTGGCTGTCTGTCTGCTTACACTCCCCTCAGTGCTGTCTCTCTCTCCGTCTGTTCACGCTCCCCTCATTGCTGTCTGCCTGTCTGCTCACAATCCCCTCAATGCTGTCTGTCTTTCTGCTAACACTCCCCTCAGTGCTGTCTGTCTGCTCACACTCCCCTCAGTGCTGGCTGTCTGTCTGCTCACACTCTCCTACATGCTGGCTGTCGGTCTGCTTACACTCCCCTCAGTGCTATCTGCCTATCTGCTCACACTCCCCTTAGTGCTGTATATCTGTCCGTCTGTTCAACCTCCCCTCAGTGCTGTCTGACTGTCTGCATAAAATCCCTTCAGTGCTGTCTGTCTGTCTGCTCCCACTCCCCTCAGTGCTGTCTGCCTGTCTGCTCACACTCCCCTCAGTGCTGTCTCTCTCTCCGTCTGTTCACGCTCCCCTCAGTGCTGTGTGACTGTCTGCATAAAATCCCTTCAGTGCTGTCTGTCTGTCTGCTCACACTCCCCTCAGTGCTGTCTGTCTCTCTGCTCACACTCCTCTCAGTGCTTTCTGCCTATCTGCTTACAATCCCCTGAGGGATGTCTGCCTGTCTGCTCACAATCCCCTCAGTGCTGTCTGACTGTCTGCTCACACTTCCCTCAGTAGTGACTGTCTTTCTGCTCACACTCCCCTCAGGGCTGTCTGCCTGTCTGCTTTCAATCCCCTCAGTGCTGTCTGTCTGGCTGCTCACACTCCCCTCAGTGCTGACTGCTCACACTCCCCTCAGTGCCGGCTGGCTTCTCTGCTCACGCTCCCCTCAGTACTGTCTGTCTGTCTGCTCACGCTTCCCTCAGTGCTGTCTGTCTGTATACAATCCCTTCAGTGCTGTTTGCCTGGCTACTCACACTTCCCTCAGTGCTGTCTGTCTGTCTGCTCACACTCCCCTCAGTGGGGTCTGTCTGTCTGCTCACTCTCACCTCAGTGCTGTCTGTCTGTGTGCTCCCACTCCCCTCAGTGCTGTTTGCCTGTCTGCTCACACTCCCCTCAGTGCTGTCTCTGTCCGTCTGTTCACACTCCCCTCAGTGCTGTCTGACTGTCCACATAAAATCCCTTCATTGCTGTTGTCTATCTGCTCACACTCCCCTCAGTGCTGTGCGCCTGTCTGCTTACAATCCCCTCAGTGCTGTCTGCCTGTCTGCTGACAATACCCTCAGTGCTGTCTGTCTGTCTGCTCACACTGCCCTCAGTGCTGTCTGCCTGTCTGCTTACAATCCCCTCAGTGCTGTCTGCCTGTCTGCTCACAATCCCCTCAGTGCTGTCTGTCTTTCAGCTCACAGTCCCCTCAGCGCTGTCGGTCTCCTCACACTCCCCTCAGTGCTGGCTGTCTGTCTGCTCAAACTCTCCTCATTGTTAGCTGTCTGTCTGCTTACACTCCCCTCAGTGCTGTCTCTCTCTCCGTCTGTTCACGCTCCCCTCAGTGCTGTCTGACTGTCTGCATAAAATCCCTTCAGTGCTGTCTGTCTCTCTGCTCACACTCCTCTCAGTGCTTTCTGCCAGTCTGCTTACAATCCCCTCAGTGCTGTCTGCCTGTCTGCTCACAATCCCCTCAGTGCTGTCTGTCTGTCTGCACACACTCCCCTCAGTAGTGACTGTCTGTCTGCACACACTCCCCTCAGTGCTGTCTGCTTTCAATCCCCTCAGTGCTGTCCGCCTGTCTGCTCACACTCCCCTCAGTGCTTTCTGCTCACACTCCCCTCAGTACTGTCTGTCTTTCTGCTCACACTCCCCTCAGTGCTAGCTGTCTGATTGCTCACACTCCCCTCAGCGCTTCGGTCTGTCTGCTCACACTCCTCTCAGCACTGTCTTTCTGCCTGCTCATACTCCCCTCTTTGCTTTCTACCTTTCTGCTTACAATCCACTCAGCACTGTCTGTCTGCTCACAGTCCACTCACTGCTGCCTGTCTGTCTGCTCCCACTTCCCTCGCCGCTGTCTTTCTGCCTGCTCACACATCGCTTGGTGCAGTCTGTGTGTCTGCTCATGCTCTCATCAGGGAAGTCTGTCTGTCTGCTCACACTCTACTCAGTGCTGTCTGTTTGTCTGTTCACACTCCCCTCAGTGCAGTCTGCTCAGACTCCCCACACTGCTGTCTGTCTGTTTGTCTGTCTGTTCACGCACCCCTCAGTGCTGTCTGTCTGTATACAGTCCCTTCAGTGCTGTCTGTCAGTCAGCTCACACTCCCCTCAGTGCTGTCTGTCTGCTCACACTCCCCTCAGTGTGGTCTGTCTGTCTGCTTAGACTCAGCTCAGTGCTGTCTGCCTGTCTGCTCCCACTCCCCTCAGTGCTGGCTGTCTGTCGGCTCACACTCTCCTCAATACAGGCAATCTGTGTGCTTACACTCCCCTCAGTGCTGTTGCCTGTCTGCTCACACTCCCCTTAGTGCTGTCTCTCTGTCCGTCTGTTCAAGCTCCCCTCAGTGCTGTCTGACTGTCTGCATAAAATCCCTTCAGTGCTGTCTGTCTGTCTGCTCCCACTCCCCTCAGTGCTGTCTGCCTGTCTGCTCACACTCCCCTCAGTGCTGTCTCTCTCTCCGTCTGTTCACGCTCCCCTCAGTGCTGTGTGACTGTCTGCATAAAATCCCTTCAGTGCTGTCTGTCTGTCTGCTCACACTCCCCTCAGTGCTGTCTGTCTCTCTGCTCACACTCGTCTCAGTGCTTTCTGCCTGTCTGCTTACAATCCCCTCAGGGCTGTCTGCCTGTCTGCTCACAATCCCCTCAGTGCTGTCTGACTGTCTGCTCACACTTCCCTCAGTAGTGACTGTCTGTCTGCTCACACTCCCCTCAGTGCTGTCTGCCTGTCTGCTTTCAATCCCCTCCGTGCTGTCTGTCTGTCTGCTCACACTCCCCTCAGTGCTGTCTGCTCACACTCCCCTCAGTGCCGGCTGGCTTCTCTGCTCACGCTCCCTTCAGTACTGTCTGTCTGTTTGCTCACGCTCCCCTCAGTGCTGTCTGTCTGTCTGCTCCCAGTCCCCTCAGTGCTGTCTGCCTGTCTGCTCACACTCCCCTCAGTGCTGTCTGACTGTCCACATAAAATCCCTTCAGTGCTGTCTGTCTGTCTGCTCACAGTCTTCTCAGTACTGTCTGCATGTCTGCTTCCAATCCCCTCAGTGCTGTCTGCCTGTCTGCTCACAATCCCCTCAGTGCTGTCTGTCTCTCTGCTCACACTCCCCTTAGCACTGCCTGTCAGCTCACACTCCCCTCAGTGCAGCCTGTCTGTCTGCTCACACTCCCCTCAGTACTATCTGCTCACACTCCCGTCAGTGCTGGCTGGCTTCTGCTCACGCTCCCCTCAGTACTGTCTTTCTTTCTGCTCACACTACCCTCAGCGTGTCAGTCTGCTCACACTCCCTTCAGTGCTGTCTGTCTTTCTGCTCACACTCCCCTCAGTGCTGTATGTCTATCTGCTCACACTCCCCTCAGTGCTGGCTGTCTAATTGCTCACACTCCCCTCAGCGCTTCGGTCTGTCTGTTCACAGTCCACTCACCGCTGTCTGTCTGTCTGCTCCCACTCCCCTCGCCGCTGTCTGTCTGCCTCCTCACACATCGCTTGGGGCTGTCTATGTGTCTGCTCATGCTCTCCTCAGCGCAGTCTGTCTGTCTGCTCACACTCTACTCAGTGCTGTCTGTTTGTCTGCTCACACTCCCCTCAGTGATGTCTGCTCACACTCCCCTCACAGCTGTCTGTCTGTCTGTCTGTTCAAACTCCCCTCAGAGCTGTCTGTCTGTATACAATCCCTTCAGTGCTGTCTGTCTGTCTGCTCACGATCCACTCTGTGCTGTCTGTCTGTATACAATCCCTTCAGTGCTGTTTGCCTGTCTGCTCGCACTCCCCTCAGTGCTGTTTGCCTTTCTGCTCACACTCCCCTCAATGCTGTCTGTCTGTCCATCTGTTCACACTCCCCTCAGTGCTGTCTGTCTGTCCATCTGTTCACGCTCCCCTCAGTGCTGTCTGACTGTCCACATAAAACCCCTTCAGTGCTTTCTGTCGGTCTGCTCACACTCCACTCAGTGTGGTCTGTCTGTCTGCTCACACTCACCTCAGTGCTGTCTGTCTGCTCCCACTCCCCTCAGTGCTGTTTGCCTGTCTGCTCACACTCCCCTCAGTGCTGTCTGTCTGTCCATCTGTTCACGCTCCCCTCAGTGCTGTCTGACTGTCTGCATAAAATCCCTTCAGTGCTGTCTGTCTGTCTGCTCACACTCCCCTCAGTGCTGTTTGTCCTTCTGCTCACACTCCCCGCAGGGCTGTCTCTCTCTCCGTCTGTGCAAGCTCCCCTCAGTGCTTTCTGACTGTCTGCATAAAATCCCTTCAGTGTTGTCTGTCTGTCTGCTCACAGTCCCCTCAGTGCTGTCTGTCTGTCTGCTCACACTCACCTCAGTGCTGTCTGTCCCTCTGCTCTCACTCCTCTCAGTGCTGTCTGCCTATCTGCTTACAATCCCTTCAGTGCTGTCTGCCTGTCTGCTCACAATCCCCTCAGTGCTGTCTTTCTGTCTGTTCACACTCCCATCAGCACTGCCTGTCTGCTCACACTCCCCTCAGTGCAGCCTGTCTGTCTGCTCACACTCCCCTCAGTACAGACTGTCTGTCTGCTCACACTCCCCTCAGCACTGTCTGTCTGTCTGCTCACACTCCCCTCAGTGCTGTCTGCCTGTCTGCTTTCAATTCCCTCAGTGCTGACTGTCTATCTGCTCACACTCCCCTTACTGCCGTCTGCTCACACTCCCCTCAGTGCTGGCTGACTTCTGCTCACGCACCCCTCAGTACTGTCTGTCTTTCTGCTCACACTACCCTCAGCGTGTCAGTCTGCTCACACCCCCTTCAGTGCTGGTTGGCTTTCTGCTCACACTCCCCTCAGTGCTGTCTGTCTATCTGCTCACACTCCCCTCAGTGCTGGCTGTCTGATTGCTCACACTCCCCTCAGCGCTTCGGTCTGTCTGCTCACACTCCTCTCAGCACTGTCTGTCTGCCTGCTCACACTCCCCTCACTGCTTTCTACCTTTCTGCTTACAATCCACTCAGCACTGTCTGTCTGCTCACAGTCCACTCACCGCTGTCTGTCTGTCAGCTCACACTCCCCTCGCCGCTGTCTGTCTGCCTGCTCACACATCGCTTTGGGCTGTCTGTGTGTCTGCTCACACTCCCCTCAGTGCGGACAGTCTGTCTGTTCACGCTCCCCTCAGTGCTGTCTGTCTGTCTGCTCACACTCCCCTCAGTGCGGTCTGTCAGTCTGCTCACACTCCCCTGAGTGCTGTCTGTCTGTCTACTCCCACTCCCCTCAGTACTGTTTGTCCGTCTGTTCACGCTCCCCTCAGTGCTGTCTGACTGTCCACATAAAATCCCTTCAGTGCTGTCTGTCTGTCTGCTCACACTCCCCTCAGCGCTGTCTGCCTGTCTGCTTACAATCCCCTCAGTGCTGTCTGCCTGTCTGCTGACAATCCCCTCAGTGCTGGCTGTCTGTCAGCTCACACTCTCCTCAATGCTGGCTGTCTGTCTGCTCACTCTCCCCTTAGTGCTGTCTCTCTGTCCGTCTGTTCAAGCTCCCCTCAGTGCTGTCTGACTGTCTGCATAAAATCCCTTCCATGCTGTCTGTCTCTCTGCTCACACTCCCCTCAGTGCTGTCTGTCTGTCTGCTCACACTCCCCTCAGCATTGACTGTCTGCTCACACTCCCCTCAGCGCTGTCTGTCTGACTGCTCACACTTCCCTCAGTGCTGTCTGCCTGTCTGCTTTCAATCCCCGCAGTGCTGGCTGTCTTCTGCTCACGCTCCCCTCAGTACTGTCTGTCTTTCTGCTCACACTACCCTCAGCGTGTCAGTCTGCTCACACCCCCTTCAGTGCTGGCTGGCTTTCTGCTCACACTCCCCTCAGTGCTGTCTGTCTATCTGCTCACACTCCCCTCAGTGCTGGCTGTCTGATTGCTCACACTCTCCTCAGTGCTTCGGTCTGTCTGCTCACACTCCTCTCAGTGCTGTCTGTCTGTCTACTCCCACTCCACTCAGTGCTGTTTGCCTGTCTGCTCACACTCCCTTCAGGGCTGTCTGTCTATCCGTCTGTTCACGCTCCCCTCAGTGCTGTCTGACTGTCCACATAAAATCCCTTCAGTGCTGTCTGTCTGTCCGCTCACATTCTCCTCGGCGCTGCCTTTCTGTCTGCTCACACTCCCCTTGGTGCTGTCTGTCTGTCTGCTCCCACACCCCTCAGTGCTGTCTGCCTGTCTGTTCACGCTCCCCTCAGTGCTGTCTGACTGTCTGCATAAAATCCCTTCAGTGCTGTCTGTCTGCCTGCTCACACTCCCCTTGGTGCTGTCTGTCTGTCTGCTCACGTTCCCTCTGTGCAGTCTGTCTGTCTGTTCTCAATCCCTTCAGTGCTGTCTGTCTGTCTGCTCACACTCTCCTTAGTGCTGTCTGTCTGTCTGCTCCCACACCCCTCAGTGCTGTCTGCCTGTCTGTTCACGCTCCCCTCAGTGCTGTCTTACTGTTTTCATAAAATCCCTTCAGTGCTGTCTGTCTGCCTGCTCACACTTCCCTTGGTGCTGTCTGTCTGTCTGCTCACGTTCCCTCTGTGCAGTCTGTCTGTCTGTTCTCACTCCCCTCAATGCTGTCTGTCTCTCTGCTCACATTCCCATCAGTGCTGTCTGCCTGTCTGCTTACAATCCCCTCAGTGCTGTCTGCCTGTCTGCTCACACTCCCCTCCGTGCAGCCTGTCTCTCTGCTCACACTCCACTCAGTACTGTCTGTCTGTCTGCTCACACTCCCCTCACCGCTGTCTGTCTGCCTGCTCACACTCCCCTCAGTGCTGTCTGCCTGTCTGCTTTCAATACCCTCAGTGCTGTCTGTCTGTCTGCTCACACTCCCCTCAGCGCTGTCTGTCTGCTCACACTCCCCTCAGTGCTGGCTGTCTGTCTGGTCACACTCTCCTCAGTGCGGGCTCTCCATCTGCTTACACTCCCCTCAGTGCTGTCTGCCTGTCTGCTTTCAATACCCTCAGTGCTGTCTGTCTGTCTGCTCACACTCCCCTCAGCGCTGTCTGTCTGCTCACACTCCCCTCAGTGCTGGCTGTCTGTCTGGTCACACTCTCCTCAGTGCGTGCTCTCCATCTGCTTACACTCCCCTCAGTGCTGTCTGCCTGTCTGCTCACGTTTCCTCTGTGCAGTCTGTCTGTCTGTTCTCACTCCACTCAGTGCTGTCTGTCTGTCTGCTCACACTCTCCTTAGTGCTGTCTGTCTGTCTGATCCCACTCCCCTCAGTGCTGTCTGCCTGTCTGTTCACGCAGCCCTCAGTGCTGTCTGACTGTCTGCATGAAGTCCCTTCAGTGCTGTCTGCCTGCCTGCTCACACTACCCTTAGTGCTGTCTGTCTGCCTGCTCACGTTCCCTCTGTCCATCTGTCTGTGTGTTCTCACTCCCCTCAGTGCTGTCTGTCTATCTGCTCACACTCTCCTTAGTGCTGTCTGTCTGTCTGCTCTCACTCCCCTCAGTGCTGTCTACCTGTCTGTTCACGCTCCCCTCAGTGCTGTCTGACTGTCTGCATAAAATCCCTTCAGTGCTGTCTGTCTGCCTGCTCACACTCCCCTTGGTGCAGTCTCTCTGTCTGCTCACATTCCCTCTGTGCAGTCTGTCTGTCTGTTCTCACTCCCCTCAGTGCGGTCTGTCGCTCTGCTCACATTCCCTTCAGTGCTGTCTGCCTCTCTGATCACAATCCCCTCAGTGCTGTCTGTCTGTCTGCTCACACTCCCCTCAGTGCAGCCTATCTGTCTGCTCACACTCCACTCAGTACTGTCTGTCTGTCTGCTCAAACTCCCCTCACCGCTGTCTGTCTGCCTGCTAATGCTCCCCTCAGTGCTGTCTGCCTGTCTGCTTTCAATCCCCTCAGTGCTGTCTGTCTGTATGCTCACACACCCCTCAGCGCTGTCTGTCTGCTCACACTCCCCTCAGTGCTGGCTGTCTGTCTGTTCTCACTCCCCTCAGTGCTGTCTGTCTGTCTGCTCACACTCCCCTCAGTGCTGCCTGTCTCTCTGCTCACACTCCACTCAGTACTGTCTGTGTGTCTACTCACACTCCCCTCAACGCTGTCTGTCCGCCTGCTCACACTCCCCTCAGTGCTGTCTGCCTGTCTGCTTCCAATCCCCTCAGTGCTGTCTGTCTTTCTACTCACACACCCCTCAGCACTGGCTGTCTGATTGCTCACACTCCCCTCAGCGCTTCGGTCTGTCTGCTCACACTCCTCTCAGCACTGTCTTTCTGCCTGCTCACACTCCCCTCAGTGCTTTCTACCTTTCTGCTTACAATCCACTCAGCACTGTCTGTCTGCTCACAGTCCACTCACCGCTGTCTGTCTGTCTGCTCCCACTCCCCTCGCCGCTGTCTGTCTGCCTGCTCACACATCTCTTGGGGCTGTCTGTCTTTCTGCTCACGCTCTACTCAGTGCTGTCTGTTTGTCTGCTCACACTCCCCTCAGTGATGTCTTCTTACACTCCCCTCAGTGCTGTCTGTCTGTATACAATCCCTTCAGTGCTGTCTGTCTGTCTGATCACGGTCCCCTCTGTGCTGTCTGTCTGTATACAATCCCTTCAGTGCTGTTTGCCTGTCTGCTCACACTCCCCTCAGTGCTGTCTGTCTGTCTGCTCACACTCCCCTCAGCATTGACTGTCTGCTCACACTCCCCTCAGCGCTGTCTGTCTGACTGCTCACACTACCCTCAGTGCTGTCTGCCTGTCTGCTTTCAATCCCCGCAGTGCTGGCTGTCTTCTGCTCACGCTCCCCTCAGTACTGTCTGTCTTTCTGCTCACACTACCCTCAGCGTGTCAGTCTGCTCACACCCCCTTCAGTGCTGGCTGGCTTTCTGCTCACACTCCCCTCAGTGCTGTCTGTCTATCTGCTCACACTCCCCTCAGTGCTGGCTGTCTGATTGCTCACACTCTCCTCAGTGCTTCGGTCTGTCTGCTCACACTCCTCTCAGTGCTGTCTGTCTGTCTACTCCCACTCCACTCAGTGCTGTTTGCCTGTCTGCTCACACTCCCTTCAGGGCTGTCTGTCTATCCGTCTGTTCACGCTCCCCTCAGTGCTGTCTGACTGTCCACATAAAATCCCTTCAGTGCTGTCTGTCTGTCCGCTCACATTCTCCTCGGCGCTGCCTTTCTGTCTGCTCACACTCCCCTTGGTGCTGTCTGTCTGTCTGCTCCCACACCCCTCAGTGCTGTCTGCCTGTCTGTACACGCTCCCCTCAGTGCTGTCTGACTGTCTGCATAAAATCCCTTCAGTGCTGTCTGTCTGCCTGCTCACACTCCCCTTGGTGCTGTCTGTCTGTCTGCTCACGTTCCCTCTGTGCAGTCTGTCTGTCTGTTCTCAATCCCTTCAGTGCTGTCTGTCTGTCTGCTCACACTCTCCTTAGTGCTGTCTGTCTGTCTGCTCCCACACCCCTCAGTGCTGTCTGCCTGTCTGTTCACGCTCCCCTCAGTGCTGTCTTACTGTTTTCATAAAATCCCTTCAGTGCTGTCTGTCTGCCTGCTCACACTTCCCTTGGTGCTGTCTGTCTGTCTGCTCACGTTCCCTCTGTGCAGTCTGTCTGTCTGTTCTCACTCCCCTCAATGCTGTCTGTCTCTCTGCTCACATTCCCATCAGTGCTGTCTGCCTGTCTGCTTACAATCCCCTCAGTGCTGTCTGCCTGTCTGCTCACACTCCCCTCCGTGCAGCCTGTCTCTCTGCTCACACTCCACTCAGTACTGTCTGTCTGTCTGCTCACACTCCCCTCACCGCTGTCTGTCTGCCTGCTCACACTCCCCTCAGTGCTGTCTGCCTGTCTGCTTTCAATACCCTCAGTGCTGTCTGTCTGTCTGCTCACACTCCCCTCAGCGCTGTCTGTCTGCTCACACTCCCCTCAGTGCTGGCTGTCTGTCTGGTCACACTCTCCTCAGTGCGGGCTCTCCATCTGCTTACACTCCCCTCAGTGCTGTCTGCCTGTCTGCTTTCAATACCCTCAGTGCTGTCTGTCTGTCTGCTCACACTCCCCTCAGCGCTGTCTGTCTGCTCACACTCCCCTCAGTGCTGGCTGTCTGTCTGGTCACACTCTCCTCAGTGCGTGCTCTCCATCTGCTTACACTCCCCTCAGTGCTGTCTGCCTGTCTGCTCACGTTTCCTCTGTGCAGTCTGTCTGTCTGTTCTCACTCCACTCAGTGCTATCTGTCTGTCTGCTCACACTCTCCTTAGTGCTGTCTGTCTGTCTGATCCCACTCCCCTCAGTGCTGTCTGCCTGTCTGTTCACGCAGCCCTCAGTGCTGTCTGACTGTCTGCATGAAGTCCCTTCAGTGCTGTCTGCCTGCCTGCTCACACTACCCTTAGTGCTGTCTGTCTGCCTGCTCACGTTCCCTCTGTCCATCTGTCTGTGTGTTCTCACTCCCCTCAGTGCTGTCTGTCTATCTGCTCACACTCTCCTTAGTGCTGTCTGTCTGTCTGCTCTCACTCCCCTCAGTGCTGTCTACCTGTCTGTTCACGCTCCCCTCAGTGCTGTCTGACTGTCTGCATAAAATCCCTTCAGTGCTGTCTGTCTGCCTGCTCACACTCCCCTTGGTGCAGTCTCTCTGTCTGCTCACATTCCCTTTGTGCAGTCTGTCTGTCTGTTCTCACTCCCCTCAGTGCTGTCTGTTGCTCTGCTCACATTCCCATCAGTGCTGTCTGCCTGTCTGCTTACAATCCCTTCAGTGCTGTCTGCCTCTCTGATCACACTCCCCTCAGTGCTGTCTGTCTGTCTGCTCACACTCCCCTCAGTGCAGCCTATCTGTCTGCTCACACTCCACTCAGTACTGTCTGTCTGTTTGCTCAAACTCCCCTCACCGCTGTCTGTCTGCCTGCTAACGCTCCCCTCAGTGCTGTCTGCCTGTCTGCTTTCAATCCCCTCAGTGCTGTCTGTCTGTATGCTCACACACCCCTCAGCGCTGTCTGTCTGCTCACACTCCCCTCAGTGCTGGCTGTCTGTCTGTTCTCACTCCCCTCAGTGCTGTCTGTCTGTCTGCTCACACTCTCCTTAGTGCTGTCTGTCTGTCTGCTCCCACTCCCCTGAGTGCTGTCTGCCTGTCTGTTCACGATGCCGTCAGTGCTGTCTGACTGCCTGCTCACACTCCCCTTGGTGCTGTCTGTCTGTCTGCTCACGTTCCCTCTGTGCAGTCAGTCTGTCTGTTCTCACTCCCCTCAGTTCTGACTGTCTCTCTGCTCACAATCCCATCAGTGCTGTCTGCCTGTCTGCTCACAATCGTCTCAGTGCTGTCTGCCTGTCTGCTCACAATCCCCTCAGTGCTGTCTGTCTGTCTGCTCACACTCCCCTCAGCATTGCCTGTCTGCTCACACTCCCCTCAGTGCAGCCTGTCTTTCTGCTCACACTCCACTCAGTACTGTCTGTCTGTCTGCTCACACACCCATCACCGCTGTCTGTCTGTCTGCTCACACTCTCCTCAGTGCTGTCTGCCTGTCTGCTTTCAATCGCCTCAGTGCTGTCTGTCTTTCTGCTCACACTCCCCTCTGCGCTGTCTGTCTGCTTACACTCCCCTCAGTGCTGTCTGCCTGTCTGCTCACACTCCCCTTTGTACTGTCTCTCTGTCCGTCTGTTCAAGCTCCCATCGGTGCTGTCTGACTGTCTGCATAAAATCCCTTCAGTGCTGTCTGTCTGTCTGTTCCCACTCCCCTCAGTGCTGTCTGCCTGTCTGTGCACACTCCCTTCAGTGCTGTCTCTCTCCGTCTGTTCACGCTCCCCTCAGTGCTGTCTGACTGTCTGCATAAAATCCCTCCAGTGCTGTCTGCCTGTCTGCTCACACTCCCCTCAGTGCTGTGTGTCTGATCACACTCACCTCAGTGCTGTCTGTCTCTCTGCTCACACTCCTCTCAGTGCGGTCTGCTCACACTCCCCTCAGTGCTGGCTGGCTTCTGCTCACGCTCCCCTCAGTACTGTCTGTCTTTCTGCTCACACTACCTTCAGCGTGTCAGTCTGCTCACATCCCCTTCAGTGCTGGCTGGCTTTCTGCTCACACTCCCCTCAGTTCTGGCTGTCTGTCTGCTCACACTCCTCTCAGTGCTGTCTGTCTATCAGTTTGTTCACGCTCCCCTCAGTGCTGTCTGACTGTCCACATAAAATCCCTTCAGTGCTGTCTGTCTGTCTGCTCACACACTCCTCGGCGCTGCCTTTCTGTCTGCTCACACTCCCCTTGGTGCTGTCTGTCTGTCTGCTCATGTTCCCTCTGTGCAGTCTGTCTGTCTGTTCTCACTCTCCTCAGTGCTGTCTGTCTGTCTGCTCACACTCTCCTTAGTGCTGTCTGTCGGTCTGCTGCCACACCCCTCAGTGCTGTCTGCCTGTCTGTTCACGCTCCCCTCAGTGCTGTCTGACTGTCTGCATAAAATCCCTTCAGTGCTGTCTGCCTGCCTGCTCACACTTCCCTTGGTGCTGTCTGTCTGTCTGCTCACTTTCCCTCTGTGCTGTCTGTCTGTCTGTTCTCACTCCCCTCAGTGCAGTCTGTCTCTCTGCTCACATTCCCATCAGTGCTGTCTGCCTGTCTGCTTACAATCCCCTCAGTGCTGTCTGTCTGTCTGCTCACACTCCCCTCAGCATTGCCTGTCTGCTCACACTCCCCTCAGTGGAGCCTGTCTCACTGCTCACACTCCACTCAGTACTGTCTGTCTGTCTGCTCACACTTCGCTCACCGCTGTCTGTCTGGCTGCTCACACTCCCCTCAGTGATGTCTGCCTGTCTGCTTTTAAACCCCTCAGTGCTGTCTGTCTGTCTGTCTGCTCACACTCCCCTCAGCGCTGTCTGTCTGCTCACACTCCCCTCAGTGCTGGCTGTCTGTCTGGTCACACTCTCCTCAGTGCGGGCTCTCCGTCTGCTCACACTCCCCTCAGTGCTGTCTGCCTGTCTGCTTTCATTCCCCTCAGTGCTGTCTGTCTGTCTGCTCATACTCCCCTCAGTGCCGTCTGCTCACACTCCCCTCAGTGCTGGCTGGCTTCTGCTCACGCTCCCCTCAGTACTGTCTGTCGTTCTGCTCACACTACCCTCAGCGTGTCAGTCTGCTCACACCCCCTTCAGTGCTGGCTGGCTTTCTGCTCACCATCCCCTCAGTGCTGGCTGCTCACATTCTCCTTGGCGCTGCCTTTCTGTCTGCTCACACTCCCCTTGGTGCTCTGTCTGTCTGCTCACGTTCCCTCTGTGCAGTCTGTATGTCTGTTCTCACTCCCCTCAGTGCTGTCTGCCTGTCTGCTCACACTCCCCTCAGTGCTCTCTGCCTGTCTGCTGACAATCCTCTCAGTGCTGTCTGCCTGTCTGCTCGCAATCCCCTCAGTGCTGGCTGTCTGTCAGCTCACACTCTCCTCAATGCTGGCTGTCTGTCTGCTTACACTCCCTTCAGTACTGTCTGCCTGTCTGCTCAGAATCCCCTCAGTGCTGTCTGTCTGTCTGCTCACACTCCCCTCAATGCCGTCTGCTCACCCTCCCCACAGTGCTGGCTGGCTTCTGCTCACGCTCCCCTCAGTACTGTCTGTCTTTCTGCTCACACTACCCTCAGCGTGTCAGTCTGCTCACACCCCCTTCAGTGCTGTCTGTCTACCTGCTCACACTCCCATCAGTGCTGGCAGTGTGATTGCTCACACTCCCCTCAGTGCTTTCTACCTTTCTGCTTACAATCCACTCAGCACTGTCTGTCTGCTCACAGTCCACTCACCGCTGTCTGTCTGTCTGCTCCCAGTCCCCTCGCCGCTGTTTGTCTGCCTGCTCACACATCGCTTGGGGCTGTCTGTGTGTCTGCTCATGCTCTCCTCAGTGCAGTCTTTCTGTCTGCTCAAACTCTACTCAGTGCTGTCTGTCAGCTCACGCTCCCCTCAGTGCTGTCTGTCTGTCTGCTCACACTCCCCTCAGTGCGGTCTGTCTGTCTGTCTGTTCACGCTCCCCTCAGTGCTGTCTGTCTGTCTGCTCATACTCCCCTCCGTGCGGTCTGTCTGGCTGCTCACACTCACCTCAATGCTGTCTGTCTGTCTGCTCCCACTCCCCTCAGTGCTGTTTGCCTGTCTGCACACACTCCCCTCAGTGCTGTCTGTCTGTCCGTCTGTTCACACTCCCCTCAGTGCTGTCTGACTGTCCACATAAAATCCCTTCAGTGCTGTCTGTCGGTCTGCTCACACTCTCCTCAGTTCTGTCTGCCTATCTGTTCACACTCACCTCAATGCAATCTGTCTCTCTGCTCACATTCCCCTCAGTGCTGGCTGGCTTCTGCTCACTCTCCCCTCAGTACAGTCTGTCTTTCTGCTCACACTACCCTCAGCGTGTCTGTCTGCTCACAATCCCTTCAGTGCTGGCTGGCTTTCTGCTCACACTCCCCTCAGTGCTGTCTGTCTATCTGCTCACACTCCCCTCATTGCTGGCTGTCTGTCTGCTCACACTGTCCTCAGTGCTGGCTGTCTGCCTGCTCACACTCCCCTCAGTGCTTTCTACCTTTCTGCTTACAATCCACTCAGCACTGTCTGTCTGCTCACACTGCACCCAACGCTGTCTGCTCCCACTCCCCTCGCCGCTGTCTGTCTGCCTGCTCACACATCGCTTGGGGCTGTCTGTGTGTCTGCTCATGTTCTCGTCAGTGCAATCTGTCTGTCTGCTCACACTCTACTCAGTGCTGTCTGTTTGTTTGCTCACACTTCCCTCAGTGCTGTCTGCTCACACTCCCCACACTGCTGTCTGCTGTCTGTCTGTTCACGCTCCCCTCAGTGCTGACTGTCTGTATAGAATCCCTTCAGTGCTGTCTGTCTATCTGCTCACACTCCCCTCAGTGCTGTCTGTCTGTCTGCTCACGCTCCCCTCAGAGTGGTCTGTCTGCTCACGCTCCCCTCAGTGTGGTCTGTCTGTCTGCTCACACTCCCCTCAGTGCTGTCTGTCTGTCGACATAAAGTGCCTTCAGTGCTATCTGTCTGTCTGCTCACACTCCCCTCAGTGCTGTCTGCCTGTCTGCTTACAATCCCCTCAGTGCTGTCTGCCTGTCTGCTCACAATCCCCTCAGTGCTGTCTGTCTTTCTGCTCACACTCCCCTCAGCGCTGTCTGTCTGCTCACACTCCCCTCAGTGCTGGCTGTCTGTCTGTTCACACTCTGCTCAGTGCTGGCTGTCTGTCTGCTTACACTCCCCTCAGTGCTGTCTGCCTGTCTGCTCACACTCCCCTCAGTGCTGTCTGTCTGTCCGTCTGTTCACATTCCTCTCAGTGCTGTCTGACTGTCCACATAAAATCCCTTCAGTGCTGTCTGTCTGTCTGCTCACATTCTCCTCGGCGCTGCTTTTCTGTCTGCTCACACTCCCCTTGGTGCTCTGTCTGTCTGCTCACGTTCCCTCTGTGCAGTCTGTCTGTCTGTTCTCACTCCCCTCAGTGCTGTCTGTCTGTCTGCTCACACTCCCCTCAGTGCTGTCTGCCTGTCTGCTCACACTTCCCTCAGTGCTGTCTGCCTCTCTGCTTACAATCCCCTCAGTGCTGTCTGCCTGTCTGCTCACACTCCCCTGAGCGCTGTCTGTCTGTCTGCTCACACTCCCCTCAGTGCCGTCTGCTCACCCTCCCCACAGTGCTGGCTGGGTTCTGCTCACGCTCCCCTCAGTACTGTCTGTCTTTCTGCTCACACTACCCTCGGCGTGTCAGTCTGCTCACACCCCCTTCAGTGCTGTCTGTCTATCTGCTCACACTCCCCTCAGTGCTGGCTGTCTGATTGCTCACACTCCCCTCAGCGCTTCGGTCTGTCTGCTCACACTCCTCTCAGTGCTGTCTGCATGTCTGCTTCCAATCCCCTCTGTGCAGTCTGTCTGCCTGTTCTCACTCCCCTCAGTGCTGTCTGCTGTCTACTCACACTCTCCTTAGTGCTGTCTGTCTGTCTGCTCCCACTCCCCTCAGTTCTGTCTGCATGTCTGTTCACGCTCCCCTCAGTGCTGTCTGACTGTCTGCCTAAAATCCCTTCAGTGCTGTCTGTCTGCCTGCTCACACTTCCCCTGGTGCTGTCTGCCTGTCTGCTTTCAATACCCTCAGTGCTGTCTGTCTGTCTGCTCATACTCCCCTCAGTGCCGTCTGCTCACACTCCCCACAATGCTGTCTGCCTGTCTGCTTTCAATCCCCTCAGTGCTGTCTGTCTGTCTGCTCACACTCCCCTCAGCATTGGCTGTCTGCTCACACTCCCTTCAGTGCTGGCTGGCTTTCTGCTCACAGTCCCCTCAGTGCTGTCTGTCTATCTGCTCACACTCCCCTCAGTGCTGGCTGTCTGATTGCTCACACTCCCCTCAGCGCTTCGGTCTGTCTTCTCACACTCCTCTCAGCACTGTCTGCCTGCCTGCTCACACTCCCCTCAGTGCTTTCTACCTTTCTGCTTACAATCCACTCAGCACTGTCTGTCTGCTCACAGTCCACTCACCGCTGTCTGTCTCTCTGCTCCCAGTCCCCTCGCCGCTGTCTGTCTGCCTGCTCACACATCGCTTGGGGCTGTCTGTGTGTCTGCTCATGCTCTCCTCAGTGCAGTCTTTCTGTCTGCTCAAACTCTACTCAGTGCTGTCTGTCTGCTCACACTCCCCTCAGTGCTGTCTGTCTGTCTGTCTGTTCACGCTCCCCTCAGTGCTGTCTATCTGTCTGCTCATACTCCCCTCCGTGTGGTCTGTCTGTCTGCTCACACTCATCTCAGTGCTGTCTGTCTGTCTGCTCCCACTCCCCTCAGTGCTGTTTGCCTGTCTGCTCCCACTCCCCTCAGTGCTGTCTGTCTGTCCGTCTGTTCACACTCCCCTCAGTGCTGTCTGACTGTCCACATAAAATCCCTTCAGTGCTGTCTGTCTGTCTGCTCACATTCTCCTCGGCGCTGCCTTTCTGTCTGCTCACACTCCCCTTGGTGCTCTGTCTGTCTGCTCACGTTCCCTCTGTGCAGTCTGTCTGTCTGTTCTCACTCCCCTCAGTGCTGTCTGCCTGTCTGCTCACAATCCCCTCAGTGCTCTCTGCCTGTCTGCTCACTATCCCCTCAGTGCTGGCTGTCTGTCAGCTCACACTCTCCTCAATGCTGGTTGTCTGTCTGCTTACACTCCCTTCAGTACTGTCTGCCTGTCTGCTCAGAATCCCCTCAGCACTGCCTGACTGCTCACACTCCCCTCAGTGCAGCCTGTCTGTCTGCTCACACTCCCATCAGTACAGATTGTCTGTCTGCTCACACTCCCCTCAGCGCTGTCTGTCTGTCTGCTCACACTCCCCTCAGTGCTGTCTGCCTGTCTGCTTTCAATCCCCTCAGTGCTGTCTGTCTGTCTGCTCACACTCCCCTCAATGCCGTCTGCTCACCCTCCCCACAGTGCTGGCTGGCTTCTGCTCACGCTCCCCTCAGTACTGTCTGTCTTTCTGCTCACACTACCCTCAGCGTGTCAGTCTGCTCACACCCCCTTCAGTGCTGTCTGTCTATCTGCTCACACTCCCATCAGTGCTGGCTGTGTGATTGCTCACACTCCCCTCAGTGCTTTCTACCTTTCTGCTTACAATCCACTCAGCACTGTCTGTCTGCTCCCAGTCCCCTCGCCGTTGTTTGTCTGCCTGCTCACACATCGCTTGGGGCTGTCTGTGTGTCTGCTCATGCTCTCCTCAGTGCAGTCTTTCTGTCTGCTCAAACTCTACTCAGTGCTGTCTGTCAGCTCACACTCCCCTCAGTGCTGTCTGTCTGTCTGTCTGTTCACGCTCCCCTCAGTGCTGTCTGTCTGTCTGCTCACACTCCCCTCAGTGCGGTCTGTCTGTCTGTCTGTTCACGCTCCCCTCAGTGCTGTCTGTCTGTCTGCTCATACTCCCCTCCGTGCGGTCTGTCTGTCTGCTCACAATCACCTCAGTGCTGTCTGTCTGTCTGCTCCCACTCCCCTCGCCGCTGTCTGTCTGCCTGCTCACACATCTCTTGGGGCTGTCTGTCTTTCTGCTCACGCTCTACTCAGTGCTGTCTGTTTGTCTGCTCACACTCCCCTCAGTGATGTCTTCTTACACTCCCCTCAGTGCTGTCTGTCTGTATACAATCCCTTCAGTGCTGTCTGTCTGTCTGATCACGGTCCCCTCTGTGCTGTCTGTCTGTATACAATCCCTTCAGTGCTGTTTGCCTGTCTGCTCACACTCCCCTCAGTGCTGTCTGTCTGTCTGCTCACACTCCCCTCAGCATTGACTGTCTGCTCACACTCCCCTCAGCGCTGTCTGTCTGACTGCTCACACTACCCTCAGTGCTGTCTGCCTGTCTGCTTTCAATCCCCGCAGTGCTGGCTGTCTTCTGCTCACGCTCCCCTCAGTACTGTCTGTCTTTCTGCTCACACTACCCTCAGCGTGTCAGTCTGCTCACACCCCCTTCAGTGCTGGCTGGCTTTCTGCTCACACTCCCCTCAGTGCTGTCTGTCTATCTGCTCACACTCCCCTCAGTGCTGGCTGTCTGATTGCTCACACTCTCCTCAGTGCTTCGGTCTGTCTGCTCACACTCCTCTCAGTGCTGTCTGTCTGTCTACTCCCACTCCACTCAGTGCTGTTTGCCTGTCTGCTCACACTCCCTTCAGGGCTGTCTGTCTATCCGTCTGTTCACGCTCCCCTCAGTGCTGTCTGACTGTCCACATAAAATCCCTTCAGTGCTGTCTGTCTGTCCGCTCACATTCTCCTCGGCGCTGCCTTTCTGTCTGCTCACACTCCCCTTGGTGCTGTCTGTCTGTCTGCTCCCACACCCCTCAGTGCTGTCTGCCTGTCTGTACACGCTCCCCTCAGTGCTGTCTGACTGTCTGCATAAAATCCCTTCAGTGCTGTCTGTCTGCCTGCTCACACTCCCCTTGGTGCTGTCTGTCTGTCTGCTCACGTTCCCTCTGTGCAGTCTGTCTGTCTGTTCTCAATCCCTTCAGTGCTGTCTGTCTGTCTGCTCACACTCTCCTTAGTGCTGTCTGTCTGTCTGCTCCCACACCCCTCAGTGCTGTCTGCCTGTCTGTTCACGCTCCCCTCAGTGCTGTCTTACTGTTTTCATAAAATCCCTTCAGTGCTGTCTGTCTGCCTGCTCACACTTCCCTTGGTGCTGTCTGTCTGTCTGCTCACGTTCCCTCTGTGCAGTCTGTCTGTCTGTTCTCACTCCCCTCAATGCTGTCTGTCTCTCTGCTCACATTCCCATCAGTGCTGTCTGCCTGTCTGCTTACAATCCCCTCAGTGCTGTCTGCCTGTCTGCTCACACTCCCCTCCGTGCAGCCTGTCTCTCTGCTCACACTCCACTCAGTACTGTCTGTCTGTCTGCTCACACTCCCCTCACCGCTGTCTGTCTGCCTGCTCACACTCCCCTCAGTGCTGTCTGCCTGTCTGCTTTCAATACCCTCAGTGCTGTCTGTCTGTCTGCTCACACTCCCCTCAGCGCTGTCTGTCTGCTCACACTCCCCTCAGTGCTGGCTGTCTGTCTGGTCACACTATCCTCAGTGCGGGCTCTCCATCTGCTTACACTCCCCTCAGTGCTGTCTGCCTGTCTGCTTTCAATACCCTCAGTGCTGTCTGTCTGTCTGCTCACACTCCCCTCAGCGCTGTCTGTCTGCTCACACTCCCCTCAGTGCTGGCTGTCTGTCTGGTCACACTCTCCTCAGTGCGTGCTCTCCATCTGCTTACACTCCCCTCAGTGCTGTCTGCCTGTCTGCTCACGTTTCCTCTGTGCAGTCTGTCTGTCTGTTCTCACTCCACTCAGTGCTATCTGTCTGTCTGCTCACACTCTCCTTAGTGCTGTCTGTCTGTCTGATCCCACTCCCCTCAGTGCTGTCTGCCTGTCTGTTCACGCAGCCCTCAGTGCTGTCTGACTGTCTGCATGAAGTCCCTTCAGTGCTGTCTGCCTGCCTGCTCACACTACCCTTAGTGCTGTCTGTCTGCCTGCTCACGTTCCCTCTGTCCATCTGTCTGTGTGTTCTCACTCCCCTCAGTGCTGTCTGTCTATCTGCTCACACTCTCCTTAGTGCTGTCTGTCTGTCTGCTCTCACTCCCCTCAGTGCTGTCTACCTGTCTGTTCACGCTCCCCTCAGTGCTGTCTGACTGTCTGCATAAAATCCCTTCAGTGCTGTCTGTCTGCCTGCTCACACTCCCCTTGGTGCAGTCTCTCTGTCTGCTCACATTCCCTTTGTGCAGTCTGTCTGTCTGTTCTCACTCCCCTCAGTGCTGTCTGTTGCTCTGCTCACATTCCCATCAGTGCTGTCTGCCTGTCTGCTTACAATCCCTTCAGTGCTGTCTGCCTCTCTGATCACACTCCCCTCAGTGCTGTCTGTCTGTCTGCTCACACTCCCCTCAGTGCAGCCTATCTGTCTGCTCACACTCCACTCAGTACTGTCTGTCTGTTTGCTCAAACTCCCCTCACCGCTGTCTGTCTGCCTGCTAACGCTCCCCTCAGTGCTGTCTGCCTGTCTGCTTTCAATCCCCTCAGTGCTGTCTGTCTGTATGCTCACACACCCCTCAGCGCTGTCTGTCTGCTCACACTCCCCTCAGTGCTGGCTGTCTGTCTGTTCTCACTCCCCTCAGTGCTGTCTGTCTGTCTGCTCACACTCTCCTTAGTGCTGTCTGTCTGTCTGCTCCCACTCCCCTGAGTGCTGTCTGCCTGTCTGTTCACGATGCCGTCAGTGCTGTCTGACTGCCTGCTCACACTCCCCTTGGTGCTGTCTGTCTGTCTGCTCACGTTCCCTCTGTGCAGTCAGTCTGTCTGTTCTCACTCCCCTCAGTTCTGACTGTCTCTCTGCTCACAATCCCATCAGTGCTGTCTGCCTGTCTGCTCACAATCGTCTCAGTGCTGTCTGCCTGTCTGCTCACAATCCCCTCAGTGCTGTCTGTCTGTCTGCTCACACTCCCCTCAGCATTGCCTGTCTGCTCACACTCCCCTCAGTGCAGCCTGTCTTTCTGCTCACACTCCACTCAGTACTGTCTGTCTGTCTGCTCACACACCCATCACCGCTGTCTGTCTGTCTGCTCACACTCTCCTCAGTGCTGTCTGCCTGTCTGCTTTCAATCGCCTCAGTGCTGTCTGTCTTTCTGCTCACACTCCCCTCTGCGCTGTCTGTCTGCTTACACTCCCCTCAGTGCTGTCTGCCTGTCTGCTCACACTCCCCTTTGTACTGTCTCTCTGTCCGTCTGTTCAAGCTCCCATCGGTGCTGTCTGACTGTCTGCATAAAATCCCTTCAGTGCTGTCTGTCTGTCTGTTCCCACTCCCCTCAGTGCTGTCTGCCTGTCTGTGCACACTCCCTTCAGTGCTGTCTCTCTCCGTCTGTTCACGCTCCCCTCAGTGCTGTCTGACTGTCTGCATAAAATCCCTCCAGTGCTGTCTGCCTGTCTGCTCACACTCCCCTCAGTGCTGTGTGTCTGATCACACTCACCTCAGTGCTGTCTGTCTCTCTGCTCACACTCCTCTCAGTGCGGTCTGCTCACACTCCCCTCAGTGCTGGCTGGCTTCTGCTCACGCTCCCCTCAGTACTGTCTGTCTTTCTGCTCACACTACCTTCAGCGTGTCAGTCTGCTCACATCCCCTTCAGTGCTGGCTGGCTTTCTGCTCACACTCCCCTCAGTTCTGGCTGTCTGTCTGCTCACACTCCTCTCAGTGCTGTCTGTCTATCAGTTTGTTCACGCTCCCCTCAGTGCTGTCTGACTGTCCACATAAAATCCCTTCAGTGCTGTCTGTCTGTCTGCTCACACACTCCTCGGCGCTGCCTTTCTGTCTGCTCACACTCCCCTTGGTGCTGTCTGTCTGTCTGCTCATGTTCCCTCTGTGCAGTCTGTCTGTCTGTTCTCACTCTCCTCAGTGCTGTCTGTCTGTCTGCTCACACTCTCCTTAGTGCTGTCTGTCGGTCTGCTGCCACACCCCTCAGTGCTGTCTGCCTGTCTGTTCACGCTCCCCTCAGTGCTGTCTGACTGTCTGCATAAAATCCCTTCAGTGCTGTCTGCCTGCCTGCTCACACTTCCCTTGGTGCTGTCTGTCTGTCTGCTCACTTTCCCTCTGTGCTGTCTGTCTGTCTGTTCTCACTCCCCTCAGTGCAGTCTGTCTCTCTGCTCACATTCCCATCAGTGCTGTCTGCCTGTCTGCTTACAATCCCCTCAGTGCTGTCTGTCTGTCTGCTCACACTCCCCTCAGCATTGCCTGTCTGCTCACACTCCCCTCAGTGGAGCCTGTCTCACTGCTCACACTCCACTCAGTACTGTCTGTCTGTCTGCTCACACTTCGCTCACCGCTGTCTGTCTGGCTGCTCACACTCCCCTCAGTGATGTCTGCCTGTCTGCTTTTAAACCCCTCAGTGCTGTCTGTCTGTCTGTCTGCTCACACTCCCCTCAGCGCTGTCTGTCTGCTCACACTCCCCTCAGTGCTGGCTGTCTGTCTGGTCACACTCTCCTCAGTGCGGGCTCTCCGTCTGCTCACACTCCCCTCAGTGCTGTCTGCCTGTCTGCTTTCATTCCCCTCAGTGCTGTCTGTCTGTCTGCTCATACTCCCCTCAGTGCCGTCTGCTCACACTCCCCTCAGTGCTGGCTGGCTTCTGCTCACGCTCCCCTCAGTACTGTCTGTCGTTCTGCTCACACTACCCTCAGCGTGTCAGTCTGCTCACACCCCCTTCAGTGCTGGCTGGCTTTCTGCTCACCATCCCCTCAGTGCTGGCTGCTCACATTCTCCTTGGCGCTGCCTTTCTGTCTGCTCACACTCCCCTTGGTGCTCTGTCTGTCTGCTCACGTTCCCTCTGTGCAGTCTGTATGTCTGTTCTCACTCCCCTCAGTGCTGTCTGCCTGTCTGCTCACACTCCCCTCAGTGCTCTCTGCCTGTCTGCTGACAATCCTCTCAGTGCTGTCTGCCTGTCTGCTCGCAATCCCCTCAGTGCTGGCTGTCTGTCAGCTCACACTCTCCTCAATGCTGGCTGTCTGTCTGCTTACACTCCCTTCAGTACTGTCTGCCTGTCTGCTCAGAATCCCCTCAGTGCTGTCTGTCTGTCTGCTCACACTCCCCTCAATGCCGTCTGCTCACCCTCCCCACAGTGCTGGCTGGCTTCTGCTCACGCTCCCCTCAGTACTGTCTGTCTTTCTGCTCACACTACCCTCAGCGTGTCAGTCTGCTCACACCCCCTTCAGTGCTGTCTGTCTACCTGCTCACACTCCCATCAGTGCTGGCAGTGTGATTGCTCACACTCCCCTCAGTGCTTTCTACCTTTCTGCTTACAATCCACTCAGCACTGTCTGTCTGCTCACAGTCCACTCACCGCTGTCTGTCTGTCTGCTCCCAGTCCCCTCGCCGCTGTTTGTCTGCCTGCTCACACATCGCTTGGGGCTGTCTGTGTGTCTGCTCATGCTCTCCTCAGTGCAGTCTTTCTGTCTGCTCAAACTCTACTCAGTGCTGTCTGTCAGCTCACGCTCCCCTCAGTGCTGTCTGTCTGTCTGCTCACACTCCCCTCAGTGCGGTCTGTCTGTCTGTCTGTTCACGCTCCCCTCAGTGCTGTCTGTCTGTCTGCTCATACTCCCCTCCGTGCGGTCTGTCTGGCTGCTCACACTCACCTCAATGCTGTCTGTCTGTCTGCTCCCACTCCCCTCAGTGCTGTTTGCCTGTCTGCACACACTCCCCTCAGTGCTGTCTGTCTGTCCGTCTGTTCACACTCCCCTCAGTGCTGTCTGACTGTCCACATAAAATCCCTTCAGTGCTGTCTGTCGGTCTGCTCACACTCTCCTCAGTTCTGTCTGCCTATCTGTTCACACTCACCTCAATGCAATCTGTCTCTCTGCTCACATTCCCCTCAGTGCTGGCTGGCTTCTGCTCACTCTCCCCTCAGTACAGTCTGTCTTTCTGCTCACACTACCCTCAGCGTGTCTGTCTGCTCACAATCCCTTCAGTGCTGGCTGGCTTTCTGCTCACACTCCCCTCAGTGCTGTCTGTCTATCTGCTCACACTCCCCTCATTGCTGGCTGTCTGTCTGCTCACACTGTCCTCAGTGCTGGCTGTCTGCCTGCTCACACTCCCCTCAGTGCTTTCTACCTTTCTGCTTACAATCCACTCAGCACTGTCTGTCTGCTCACACTGCACCCAACGCTGTCTGCTCCCACTCCCCTCGCCGCTGTCTGTCTGCCTGCTCACACATCGCTTGGGGCTGTCTGTGTGTCTGCTCATGTTCTCGTCAGTGCAATCTGTCTGTCTGCTCACACTCTACTCAGTGCTGTCTGTTTGTTTGCTCACACTTCCCTCAGTGCTGTCTGCTCACACTCCCCACACTGCTGTCTGCTGTCTGTCTGTTCACGCTCCCCTCAGTGCTGACTGTCTGTATAGAATCCCTTCAGTGCTGTCTGTCTATCTGCTCACACTCCCCTCAGTGCTGTCTGTCTGTCTGCTCACGCTCCCCTCAGAGTGGTCTGTCTGCTCACGCTCCCCTCAGTGTGGTCTGTCTGTCTGCTCACACTCCCCTCAGTGCTGTCTGTCTGTCGACATAAAGTGCCTTCAGTGCTATCTGTCTGTCTGCTCACACTCCCCTCAGTGCTGTCTGCCTGTCTGCTTACAATCCCCTCAGTGCTGTCTGCCTGTCTGCTCACAATCCCCTCAGTGCTGTCTGTCTTTCTGCTCACACTCCCCTCAGCGCTGTCTGTCTGCTCACACTCCCCTCAGTGCTGGCTGTCTGTCTGTTCACACTCTGCTCAGTGCTGGCTGTCTGTCTGCTTACACTCCCCTCAGTGCTGTCTGCCTGTCTGCTCACACTCCCCTCAGTGCTGTCTGTCTGTCCGTCTGTTCACATTCCTCTCAGTGCTGTCTGACTGTCCACATAAAATCCCTTCAGTGCTGTCTGTCTGTCTGCTCACATTCTCCTCGGCGCTGCTTTTCTGTCTGCTCACACTCCCCTTGGTGCTCTGTCTGTCTGCTCACGTTCCCTCTGTGCAGTCTGTCTGTCTGTTCTCACTCCCCTCAGTGCTGTCTGTCTGTCTGCTCACACTCCCCTCAGTGCTGTCTGCCTGTCTGCTCACACTTCCCTCAGTGCTGTCTGCCTCTCTGCTTACAATCCCCTCAGTGCTGTCTGCCTGTCTGCTCACACTCCCCTGAGCGCTGTCTGTCTGTCTGCTCACACTCCCCTCAGTGCCGTCTGCTCACCCTCCCCACAGTGCTGGCTGGGTTCTGCTCACGCTCCCCTCAGTACTGTCTGTCTTTCTGCTCACACTACCCTCGGCGTGTCAGTCTGCTCACACCCCCTTCAGTGCTGTCTGTCTATCTGCTCACACTCCCCTCAGTGCTGGCTGTCTGATTGCTCACACTCCCCTCAGCGCTTCGGTCTGTCTGCTCACACTCCTCTCAGTGCTGTCTGCATGTCTGCTTCCAATCCCCTCTGTGCAGTCTGTCTGCCTGTTCTCACTCCCCTCAGTGCTGTCTGCTGTCTACTCACACTCTCCTTAGTGCTGTCTGTCTGTCTGCTCCCACTCCCCTCAGTTCTGTCTGCATGTCTGTTCACGCTCCCCTCAGTGCTGTCTGACTGTCTGCCTAAAATCCCTTCAGTGCTGTCTGTCTGCCTGCTCACACTTCCCCTGGTGCTGTCTGCCTGTCTGCTTTCAATACCCTCAGTGCTGTCTGTCTGTCTGCTCATACTCCCCTCAGTGCCGTCTGCTCACACTCCCCACAATGCTGTCTGCCTGTCTGCTTTCAATCCCCTCAGTGCTGTCTGTCTGTCTGCTCACACTCCCCTCAGCATTGGCTGTCTGCTCACACTCCCTTCAGTGCTGGCTGGCTTTCTGCTCACAGTCCCCTCAGTGCTGTCTGTCTATCTGCTCACACTCCCCTCAGTGCTGGCTGTCTGATTGCTCACACTCCCCTCAGCGCTTCGGTCTGTCTTCTCACACTCCTCTCAGCACTGTCTGCCTGCCTGCTCACACTCCCCTCAGTGCTTTCTACCTTTCTGCTTACAATCCACTCAGCACTGTCTGTCTGCTCACAGTCCACTCACCGCTGTCTGTCTCTCTGCTCCCAGTCCCCTCGCCGCTGTCTGTCTGCCTGCTCACACATCGCTTGGGGCTGTCTGTGTGTCTGCTCATGCTCTCCTCAGTGCAGTCTTTCTGTCTGCTCAAACTCTACTCAGTGCTGTCTGTCTGCTCACACTCCCCTCAGTGCTGTCTGTCTGTCTGTCTGTTCACGCTCCCCTCAGTGCTGTCTATCTGTCTGCTCATACTCCCCTCCGTGTGGTCTGTCTGTCTGCTCACACTCATCTCAGTGCTGTCTGTCTGTCTGCTCCCACTCCCCTCAGTGCTGTTTGCCTGTCTGCTCCCACTCCCCTCAGTGCTGTCTGTCTGTCCGTCTGTTCACACTCCCCTCAGTGCTGTCTGACTGTCCACATAAAATCCCTTCAGTGCTGTCTGTCTGTCTGCTCACATTCTCCTCGGCGCTGCCTTTCTGTCTGCTCACACTCCCCTTGGTGCTCTGTCTGTCTGCTCACGTTCCCTCTGTGCAGTCTGTCTGTCTGTTCTCACTCCCCTCAGTGCTGTCTGCCTGTCTGCTCACAATCCCCTCAGTGCTCTCTGCCTGTCTGCTCACTATCCCCTCAGTGCTGGCTGTCTGTCAGCTCACACTCTCCTCAATGCTGGTTGTCTGTCTGCTTACACTCCCTTCAGTACTGTCTGCCTGTCTGCTCAGAATCCCCTCAGCACTGCCTGACTGCTCACACTCCCCTCAGTGCAGCCTGTCTGTCTGCTCACACTCCCATCAGTACAGATTGTCTGTCTGCTCACACTCCCCTCAGCGCTGTCTGTCTGTCTGCTCACACTCCCCTCAGTGCTGTCTGCCTGTCTGCTTTCAATCCCCTCAGTGCTGTCTGTCTGTCTGCTCACACTCCCCTCAATGCCGTCTGCTCACCCTCCCCACAGTGCTGGCTGGCTTCTGCTCACGCTCCCCTCAGTACTGTCTGTCTTTCTGCTCACACTACCCTCAGCGTGTCAGTCTGCTCACACCCCCTTCAGTGCTGTCTGTCTATCTGCTCACACTCCCATCAGTGCTGGCTGTGTGATTGCTCACACTCCCCTCAGTGCTTTCTACCTTTCTGCTTACAATCCACTCAGCACTGTCTGTCTGCTCCCAGTCCCCTCGCCGTTGTTTGTCTGCCTGCTCACACATCGCTTGGGGCTGTCTGTGTGTCTGCTCATGCTCTCCTCAGTGCAGTCTTTCTGTCTGCTCAAACTCTACTCAGTGCTGTCTGTCAGCTCACACTCCCCTCAGTGCTGTCTGTCTGTCTGTCTGTTCACGCTCCCCTCAGTGCTGTCTGTCTGTCTGCTCACACTCCCCTCAGTGCGGTCTGTCTGTCTGTCTGTTCACGCTCCCCTCAGTGCTGTCTGTCTGTCTGCTCATACTCCCCTCCGTGCGGTCTGTCTGTCTGCTCACAATCACCTCAGTGCTGTCTGTCTGTCTGCTCCCACTCCCCTCAGTGCTGTTTGCCTGTCCGTCTGTTCACACTCCCCTCAGTGCTGTCTGACTGTCCACATAAATTCCCTTCAGTGCTGTCTGTCGGTGTGCTCACACTCTCCTTAGTGCTGTCTGTCTGTCTGCTCCCCCTCCCCTCAGTTCTGTCTGCCTATCTGTTCACACTCACCTCAGTGCTATCTGTCTCTCTGCTCACATTCCCCTCAGTGCTGGATTGCTTCTGCTCACTCTCCCCTCAGTACAGTCTGTCTTTCTGATCACACTACCCTCAGCGTGTCTGTCTGCTCACAATCCCTTCAGTGCTGGCTGGCTTTCTGCTCACACTCCCCTCAGCGCTGTCTGTCTATCTGCTCACACTCCCCTCAGTGCTGGCTGTCTGTCTGCTCACACTGTCCTCAGTGCTGGCTGTCTGCCTGCTCACACTCCCCTCAGTGCTTTCTACCTTTCTGCTTACAATCCACTCAGCACTGTCTGTCCGCTCACAGTGCACCCACCGCTGTCTACTCCCACTCCCCTCGCCGCTGTCTGTCTGCCTGCTCACACATCGCTTGGGGCTGTCTGTGTGTCTGCTCAGGTTCTCGTCAGTGCAATCTGTCTGTCTGCTCACACTCTACTCAGTGCTGTCTGTCTGTCTGCTCACGCTCCCCTCAGTGTGGTCTGTCTGCTCACGCTCCCCTCAGTGTGGTCTGTCTGTCTGCTCACACTCCCCTCAGTGCTGGCTGTCTGTGTGTTCACACTCTGCTCAGTGCTGGCTGTCTGTCTGCTTACACTCCCCTCAGTGCAGTCTGCCTGTCTGCTCACACTCCCCTCAGTGCTGTCTGTCTGTCCGTCTGTTCACATTCCCCTCAGTGCTGTCTGTCTGTATAGAATCCCTTCAGTGCTGTCTGTCTATCTGCTCACACTCCCCTCAGTGCTGTCTGTCTGTCTGCTCACGCTCCCCTCAGTGTGGTCTGTCTGCTCACGCTCCCCTCAGTGTGGTCTGTCTGTCTGCTCACACTCCCCTCAGTGCTGACTGTCTGTGTGTTCACACTCTGCTCAGTGCTGGCTGTCTGTCTGCTTACACTCCCCTCAGTGCTGTCTGCCTGTCTGCTCACACTCCCCTCAGTGCTGTCTGTCTGTCCGTCTGTTCACATTCCTCTCAGTGCTGTCTGACTGTCCACATAAAATCCCTTCAGTGCTGTCTGTCTGTCTGCTCACACTTCCCTCAGTGCTGTCTGCCTCTCTGCTTACAATCCCCTCAGTGCTGTCTGCCTGTCTGCTCACACTCCCCTCAGCGCTGTCTGTCTGTCTGCTCACACTCCCCTCAGTGCCATCTGCTCACCCTCCCCACAGTGCTGGCTGGCTTCTGCTCACGCTCCCCTCAGTACTGTCTGTCTCTCTGCTCACACTACCCTCAGCGTGTCAGTCTGCTCACACCCCCTTCAGTGCTGTCTGTCTATCTGCTCACACTCCCCTCAGTGCTGGCTGTCTGATTGCTCACACTCCCCTCAGCGCTTCAGTCTGTCTGCTAACACTCCTCTCAGTGCTGTCTGCATGTCTGCTTCCAATCCCCTCCGTGCAGTCTGTCTGTCTGTTCTCACTCCCCTCAGTGCTGTCTGTCTGTCTGCTCACACTCTCCTTAGTGCTGTCTGTCTGTCTGCTCCCACTCCCCTCAGTGCTGTCTGCCTGTCTGTTCTCACTCCCCTCAGTGCTGTCTGTCTGTCTGCTCACACTCTCCTTAGTGCTGTCTGTCTGTCTGCTCCCACTCCCCTGAGTGCTGTCTGCCTGTCTGTTCACGATGCCGTCAGTGCTGTCTGACTGCCTGCTCACACTCCCCTTGGTGCTGTCTGTCTGTCTGCTCACACTCTCCTTAGTGCTGTCTGTCTGTCTGCTCCCACTCCCCTCAGTGCTGTCTGCCTGTCTGTTCTCACTCCCCTCAGTGCTGTCTGTCTGTCTGCTCACACTCTCCTTAGTGCTGTCTGTCTGTCTGCTCCCACTCCCCTCAGTGCTGTCTGCCTGTCTGTTCACGATGCCGTCAGTGCTGTCTGACTGCCTGCTCACACTCCCCTTGGTGCTGTCTGTCTGTCTGCTCACGTTCCCTCTGTGCAGTCTGTCTGTTTGTTCTCACTCCCCTCAGTTCTAACTGTCTCTCTGCTCACAATCCTCTCAGTGCTGTCTGCCTGTCTGGTCACAATCCCCTCAGTGCTGTCTGTCTGTCTGCTCACACTCCCCTCAGCATTGCCTGTCTGCTCACACTCCCCTCAGTGCAGCCTGTCTTTCTGCTCACACTCCACTCAGTACTGTCTGTCTGTCTGCTCACACACCCATCACCGCTGTCTTTCTGTCTGCTCACACTCTCCTCAGTGCTGTCTGCCTGTCTGCTTTCAATCGCCTCAGTGCTGTCTGTCTTTCTGCTCACACTACCCTCAGCGTGTCAGTCTGCTCACACCCCCTTCAGTGCTGGCTGGCTTTCTGCTCACACTACCCTCAGCGTGTCAGTCTGCTCACACCCCCTTCAGTGCTGTCTGTCTATCTGCTCACACTCCCCTCAGTGCTGGCTGCCTGTTTGCTCACACTCCCCTCAGCGCTTCGGTCTGTCTGCTAACACTCCTCTCAGTGCTGTCTGCATGTCTGCTTCCAATCCCCTCTGTGCAGTCTGTCTGTCTGTTCTCACTCCCCTCAGTGCTGTCTGTCTGTCTGCTCACACTCTCCTTAGTGCTGTCTGTCTGTCTGCTCCCACTCCCCTCAGTGCTGTTTGCCTGTCTGTTCTCACTCCCCTCAGTGCTGTCTGTCTGTCTGCTCACACTCTCCTTAGTGCTGTCTGTCTGTCTGCTCCCACTCCCCTGAGTGCTGTCTGCCTGTCTGTTCACGATGCCGTCAGTGCTGTCTGACTGCCTGCTCACACTCCCCTTGGTGCTGTCTGTCTGTCTGCTCACGTTCCCTCTGTGCAGTCTGTCTGTTTGTTCTCACTCCCCTCAGTTCTGACTGTCTCTCTGCTCGCATTCCCATCAGTGCTGTCTGCCTGTCTGCTCACAATCCTCTCAGTGCTGTCTGCCTGTCTGCTCACAATCCCCTCAGTGCTGTCTGTCTGTCTGCTCACACTCCCCTCAGCATTGCCTGTCTGCTCACACTCCCCTCAGTGCAGCCTGTATTTCTGCTCACACTCCACTCAGTACTGTCTGTCTGTCTGCTCACACACCAATCACCGCTGTCTTTCTGTCTGCTCACACTCTCCTCAGTGCTGTCTGCCTGTCTGCTTTCAATCGCCTCAGTGCTGTCTGTCTTTCTGCTCACACTCCCCTCAGCGCTGTCTGTCTGCTTACACTCCCCTCAGTGCTGTCTGCCTGTCTGCTCACACTCCCCTTTGTACTGTCTCTCTGTCCGTCTGTTCAAGCTCCCCTCGGTGCTGTCTGACTGTCTGCATAAAATCCCTTCAGTGCTGTCTGTCTGTCTGTTCCCACTCCCCTCAGTGCTGTCTGCCTGTCTGCGCACATTCCCTTCAGTGCTATCGCTCTCCATCTGTTCACGCTCCCCTCAGTGCTGTGTGACTGTCTGCATAAAATCCCTTCAGTGCTGTCTGTCTGTCTGCTCACGTTCCCCTCAGTGCTGTGTGTCTGATCACACTCACCTCAGTGCTGTCTGTCTCTCTGCTCACACTCCTCTCAGTGCTGTCTGCCTGTCTGCTTACAATCCCTTCAGTGCTGTCTGCCTGTCTGTTCACAATCCCCTCAGTGCTGTCTGTCTGTCTGCTCACACTCCCCTCAGTGCTGGCTGGCTTCTGCTCACGCTCCCCTCAGTACTGTCTGTCTTTCTGCTCACACTACCCTCAGCGTGTCAGTCTGCTCACATCCCCTTCAGTGCTGGCTGGCTTTCTGCTCACACTCCCCTCAGTGCTGGCTGTCTGATTGCTCACACTCCCCTCAGCGCTTCGGTCTGTCTGCTCACACTCCTCTCAGTGCTGTCTGTCTGTCTACTCACACAGCACTCAGTGCTGTTTGCCTGTCTGCTCACACTCCCTTCAGGGCTGTCTGTCTATCCGTCTGTTCACGCACCCCTCAGTGCTGTCTGACTGTCCACATAAAATCCCTTCAGTGCTGTCTGTCTGTCTTCTCACACTCTCCTCGGCGCTACCTTTCTGTCTGCTCACACTCCCCTTGGTGCTGTCTGTCTGTCTGCTCATGTTCCCTCTGTGCAGTCTGTCTGTCTGTTCTCACTCCCCTCAGTGCTGTATGTCTGTCTGCTCACACACTCGTTAGTGCTGTCTGTCCGTCTGCTGCCACACCCCTCAGTGCTGTCTGCCTGTCTGTTCACGCTCCCCTCAGTGCTGTCTGACTGTCTGCATAAAATCCCTTCAGTGCTGTCTGTCTGCCTGCTCACACTTCCCTTGGTGCTGTCTGTCTGTCTGTCTGTCTGCTCATGTTCCCTCTGTGCAGACTGTCTGTCTGTTCTCACTCCCCTCAGTGCTGTCTGTCTCTCTGCTCACATTCCCATCAGTGCTGTCTGCCTGTCTGCTCACAATCCATTCAGTGCTCTCTGTCTGTCTGCTCACACTCCCCTCAGCATTGGCTGTCTGCTCACACTCCCCTCAGTGCAGCCTGTCTCTCTGCTCACACTCCACTCAGTACTGTCTGTCTGTCAGCTCACACTACCCTCACCGCTGTCTGTCTGCCTGCACACACTCCCCACAGTGCTGGCTGGCTTCTGCTCACGCTCCCCTCAGTACTGTCTGTCGTTCTGCTCACACTACCCTCAGCGTGTCAGTCTGCTCACACCCACTTCAGTGCTGGCTGGCTTTCTGCTCACACTCCCCTCAGTGCTGTCTGTCTATCTGCTCACACTCCCCTCAGTGCTGGCTCTCTGATTGCTCACACTCCCCTCAGCGCTTCGGTCTGTCTTCTCACAATCCTCTCAGCACTGTCTGTCTGCCTGCTCACACTCCCCTCAGTGCTTTCTACCTTTCTGCTTACAATCCACTCAGCACTGTCTGTCTGCTCACAGTCCATTCACGCGCTGTCTGTCTTTCTGCTCCCAGTCCCCTCGCCGCTGTCTGTCTGCCTGCTCACACATCGGTTGGGGCTGTCTGTGTGTCTGCTCATGCTCTCCTCAGTGCAGTCTTTCTGTCTGCTAAAACTCTACTCAGTGCTGTCTGTCTGCTAACACTCCCCTCAGTGCTGTCTGTCTGTCTGTCTGTTCACGCTCCCCTCAGTGCTGTCTGTCTGTCTGCTCACACTCCCCTCAGTGCGGTCTGTCGGTCTGTCTGTTCACGCTCCCCTCAGTGCTGTCTGTCTGTCTGCTCATACTCCCCTCCGTGCGGTCTGTCTGTCGGCTCACACTCACCTCATTGCTGTCTGTCTTTCTGCTCCCACTCCCCTCAGTGCTGTTTGCCTGTCTGCTCACACTCCCCTCAGTGCTGTCTGTCTGTCCGTCTGTTCAGACTCCCCTCAGTGCTGTCTGACTGTCCACATAAAATCCCTTCAGTGCTGTCTGTCTGTCTGCTCACATTCTCCTCGGCGCTGCCTTTCTGTCTGCTCACACTCCCCTTGGTGCTCTGTCTGTCTGCTCACGTTCCCTCTGTGCAGTCTGTATGTCTGTTCTCACTCCCCTCAGTGCTGTCTGCCTGTCTGCTCACACTCCCCTCAGTGCTCTCTGCCTGTCTGCTGACAATCCTCTCAGTGCTGTCTGCCTGTCTGCTTACAATCCCCTCAGTGCTGTCTGCCTGTCTGCTCACAATCCCCTCAGTGCTGTCTGTCTTTCTGCTCACACTCCCCTCAGCGCTGTCTGTCTGCTCACACTCCCCTCAGTGCTGGCTGTCTGTGTGTTCACACTCTGCTCAGTGCTTGCTGTCTGTCTGCTCACACTCCCCTCAGTGCTGTCTGTCTGTCCGTCTGTTCACATTCCTCTCAGTGCTGTCTGACTGTCCACATAAAATCCCTTCAGTGCTGTCTGTCTGCTCACATTCTCCTCGGCGCTGCCTTTCTGTCTGCTCACACTCCCCTTGGTGCTCTGTCTGTCTGCTCACGTTCCCTCTGTGCAATCTGTCTGTCTGTTCTCACTCCCCTCAGTGCTGTCTGTCTGTCTGCTCACACTCCCCTCAGTGCTGTCTGCCTGTCTGCGCACATTCCCTTCAGTGCTATCTCTCTCCGTCTGTTCACGCTCCCCTCAGTGCTGTGTGACTGTCTGCATAAAATCCCTTCAGTGCTGTCTGTCTGTCTGCTCACATTCCCCTCAGTGCTGTGTGTCTGATCACACTCACCTCAGTGCTGTCTGTCTCTCTGCTCACACTCCTCTCAGTGCTGTCTGCCTGACTGCTTACAATCCCTTCAGTGCTGTCTGCCTGTCTGTTCACAATCCCCTCAGTGCTGTCTGTCTGTCTGCTCACACTCCCCTCAGTGCTGGCTGTCTTCTGCTCACGCTCCCCTCAGTACTGTCTGTCTTTCTGCTCACACTACCCTCAGCGTGTCAGTCTGCTCACATCCCCTTCAGTGCTGGCTGGCTTTCTGCTCACACTCCCCTCAGTGCTGGCTGTCTGATTGCTCACACTCCCCTCAGCGCTTCGGTCTGTCTGCTCACACTCCTCTCAGTGCTGTCTGTCTGTCTACTCCCACAGCACTCAGTGCTGTTTGCCTGTCTGCTCACACTCCCTTCAGGGCTGTCTGTCTATCCGTCTGTTCACGCACCCCTCAGTGCTGTCTGACTGTCCACATAAAATCCCTTCAGTGCTGTCTGTCTGTCTGCTCACACTCTCCTCGGCGCTGCCTTTCTGTCTGCTCACACTCCCCTTGGTGCTGTCTGTCTGTCTGCTCATGTTCCCTCTGTGCAGTCTGTCTGTCTGTTCTCACTCCCCTCAGTGCTGTATGTCTGTCTGCTCACACACTCGTTAGTGCTGTCTGTCCGTCTGCTGCCACACCCCTCAGTGCTGTCTGCCTGTCTGTTCACGCTCCCCTCAGTGCTGTCTGACTGTCTGCATAAAATCCCTTCAGTGCTGTCTGTCTGCCTGCTCACACTTCCCTTGGTGCTGTCTGTCTGTCTGTCTGCTCATGTTCCCTCTGTGCAGACTGTCTGTCTGTTCTCACTCCCCTCAGTGCTGTCTGTCTCTCTGCTCACATTCCCATCAGTGCTGTCTGCCTGTCTGCTCACAATCCATTCAGTGCTGTCTGTCTGTCTGCTCACACTCCCCTCAGTACTGTCTGTCGTTCTGCTCACACTACCCTCAGCGTGTCAGTCTGCTCACACCCCCTTCAGTGCTGGCTGGCTTTCTGCTCACACTCCCCTCAGTGCTGTCTGTCTATCTGCTCACACTCCCCTCAGTGCTGGCTCTCTGATTGCTCACACTCCCCTCAGCGCTTCGGTCTGTCTTCTCACAATCCTCTCAGCACTGTCTGTCTGCCTGCTCACACTCCCCTCAGTGCTTTCTACCTTTCTGCTTACAATCCACTCAGCACTGTCTGTCTGCTCACAGTCCATTCACGCGCTGTCTGTCTCTCTGCTCCCAGTCCCCTCGCCGCTGTCTGTCTGCCTGCTCACACATCGGTTGGGGCTGTCTGTGTGTCTGCTCATGCTCTCCTCAGTGCAGTCTTTCTGTCTGCTAAAACTCTACTCAGTGCTGTCTGTCTGCTAACACTCCCCTCAGTGCTGTCTGTCTGTCTGTCTGTTCACGCTCCCCTCAGTGCTGTCTGTCTGTCTGCTCACACTCCCCTCAGTGCGGTCTGTCTGTCTGTCTGTTCACGCTCCCCTCAGTGCTGTCTGTCTGTCTGCTCATACTCCCCTCCGTGCGGTCTGTCTGTCTGCTCACACTCCCCTCAGTGCTGTCTGCCTGTCTGCTCACACTCCCCTCAATGCTCTCTGCCTGTCTGCTGACAATCCTCTCAGTGCTGTCTGCCTGTCTGCTTACAATCCCCTCAGTGCTGTCTGCCTGTCTGCTCACAGTCCCCTCAGTGCTGTCTGTCTTTCTGCTCACACTCCCCTCAGCGCTGTCTGTCTGCTCACACTCCCCTCAGTGCTGGCTGTCTGTGTGTTCACACTCTGCTCAGTGCTGGCTGTCTGTCTGCTCACACTCCCCTCAGTGCTGTCTGTCTGTCCGTCTGTTCACATTCCTCTCAGTGCTGTCTGACTGTCCACATAAAATCCCTTCAGTGCTGTCTGTCTGTCTGCTCACATTCTCCTCGGCGCTGCCTTTCTGTCTGCTCACACTCCCCTTGGTGCTCTCTCTGTCTGCTCACGTTCCCACTGTGCAGTCTGTCTGTCTGTTCTCACTCCCCTCAGTGCTGTCTGTCTGTCTGCTCACACTCCCCTCAGTGCTGTCTGCCTGTCTGCTCACACTTCTCTCAGTGCTGTCTGCCTCTCTGCTTACAATCCCGTCAGTGCTGTCTGCCTGTCTGCTCACACTCCCCTCAGCGCTGTCTGTCTCTCTGCTCACACTCCCCTCAGTGCCGTCTGCTCACCCTCCCCACAGTGCTGGCTGGCTTCTGCTCATGCTCCCCTCAGTACTGTCTGTCTTTCTGCTCACACTACCCTCAGCGTGTCAGTCTGCTCACACCCCCTTCAGTGCTGTCTGTCTATCTGCTCACACTCCCCTCAGTGCTGGCTGTCTGATTGCTCACACTCCCCTCAGCGCTTCGGTCTGTCTGCTCACAGTCCTCTCAGTGCTGTCTGCATGTCTGCTTCCAATCCCCTCTGTGCAGTCTGTCTGTCTGTTCTCACTCCCCTCAGTGCTGTCTGTCTGTCTGCTCACACTCTCCTTAGTGCTGTCTGTCTGTCTGCTCCCACTCCCCTCAGTGCTGTCTGCCTGTCTGTTCTCACTCCCCTCAGTGCTGTCTGTCTGTCTGCTCACACTCTCCCTAGTGCTGTCTGTCTGTCTGCTCCCACTCCGCTCAGTGCTGTCTGCCTGTCTGTTCACGATGCCGTCAGTGCTGTCTGACTGCCTGCTCACACTCCCCTTGGTGCTGTCTGTCTGTCTGCTCACGTTCCCTCTGTGCTGTCTGTCTGTCTGTTCTCACTCCCCTCAGTTCTGACTGTCTCTCTGCTCACATTCCCATCAGTGCTGTCTGCCTGTCTGCTCACAATCCTCTCAATGCTGTCTGCCTGTCTGCTCACAATCCCCTCAGTGCTGTCTGTCTGTCTGCTCACACTCCCCTCAGCATTGCCTGTCTGCTCACACTCCCCTCAGTGCAGCCTGTCTTTCTGCTCACACTCCACTCAGTACTGTCTGTCTGTCTGCTCACACACCCCTCACCGCTGTCTGTCTGTCTGCTCACACTCTCCTCAGTGCTGTCTGCCTGTCTGCTTTCAATCGCCTCAGTGCTGTCTGTCTTTCTGGTCACACTCCCCTCGGCGCTGTCTGTCTGCTTCCACTCCCCTCAGTGCTGTCTGCCTGTCTGCTCACACTCCCCTTTTTACTGTCTCTCTGTCCATCTGTTCAAGCTCCCCTCGGTGCTGTCTGACTGTCTGCATAAAATCCCTTCAGTGCTGTCTGTCTGTCTGTTCCCACTCCCCTCAGTGCTGTCTGCCTGTCTGCGCACACTTCCTTCAGTGCTGTCTCTCTCCGTCTGTTCACGCTCCCCTCAGTGCTGTGTGACTGTCTGCATAAAATCCCTTCAGTGCTGTCTGTCTGTCTGCTCACACTCCCCTCAGTGCTGTGTGTCTGATCACACTCACCTTAGTGCTGTCTGTCTCTCTGCTCACACTCCTCTCAGTGCTGTCTGCCTGTCTGCTTACAATCCCTTCATTGCTGTCTGCCTGTCTGTTCACAATCCCCTCCGTGCTGACTGTCTGTCTGCTCACACTCCCCTCAGTGCCGTCTGCTCACACTCCCCTCAGTGCTGGCTGGCTTCTGCTCACGCTCCCTTCAGTACTGTCTGTCTTTCTGCTCACACTACCCTCAGCGTGTCAGTCTGATCACATCCCCTTCAGTGCTGGCTGGCTTTCTGCTCACACTCCCCTCAGTGCTGGCTGTCTGATTGCTCCCACTCCCCTCAGCGCTTCGGTCTGTCTGCTCACACTCCTCTCAGTGCTTTCTGTCTGTCTACTCCCACAGCACTCAGTGCTGTTTGCCTGTCTGCTCACACTCCCTTCAGGGCTGTCTGTCTATCCGTCTGTTCACGCTCCCCTCAGTGCTTTCTGACTGTCCACATAAAATCCCTTCAGTGCTGTCTGTATGTCTGCTCACACTCTCCTCGGCGCTGCCTTTCTGTCTGCTCACACTCCCCTTGGTCCTGTCTGTCTGTCTGCTCATGTTCCCTCTGTGCAGTCTGTCTGTCTGTTCTCACTCCCCTCAGTGCTGTATGTCTGTCTGCTCACACACTCCTTAGTGCTGTCTGTCCGTCTGCTGCCACACCCCTCAGTGCTATCTGCCTGTCTGTTCACGCTCCCCTCAGTGCTGTCTGTCTGTCTGCTCATACTCCCCTCCGTGCGGTCTTCTCACACTCCCCTCAGTGCTGTCTGTCTGTATACAATCCCTTCAGTGCTGTCTGTCTGTCTGATCACGGTCCCCTCTGTGCTGTCTGTCTGTACACAATCCCTTCAGTGCTGTCTGTCTGTCTGCTCACACTCCCCTCAGTGTTGTCTGTCTGTCTGCTCACACTCCCCTCAGCATTGCCTATCTGCTCACACTCCCCTCAGCGCTGTCTGTCTGACTGCTCACACTACCCTCAGTGCTGTCTGCCTGTCTGCTTTCAATCCCCGCAGTGCTGGCTGTCTTCTGCTCACGCTCCCCTCAGTACTGTCTGTCTTTCTGCTCACACTACCCTCAGCGTGTCAGTCTGCTCACACCCCCTTCAGTGCTGGCTGGCTTTCTGCTCACACTACCCTCAGTGCTGTCTGTCTATCTGCTCACACTCCCCTCAGTGCTGGCTGTCTGATTGCTCACACTCTTCTCAGTGCTTCGGTCTGTCTGCTCACACTCCTCTCAGTGCTGTCGGTCTGTCTACTCCCACTCCACTCAGTGCTGTTTGCCTGTCTGCTCACACTCCCTTCAGGGCTGTCTGTCTATCCGTCTGTTCACGCTCCCCTCAGTGCTGTCTGACTGTCCACATAAAATCCCTTCAGTGCTGTCTGTCTGTCCGCCCACATTCTCCTCGGCGCTGCCTTTCTGTCTGCTCACACTCCCCTTGGTGCTGTCTGTCTGTCTGCTCCCACACCCCTCAGTGCTGTCTGCCTGTCTGTTCACGCTCCCCTCAGTGCTGTCTGACTGTCTGCATAAAATCCCTTCAGTGCTGTCTGTCTGCCTGCTCACACTCCCCTCAGTGCTGTCTGACTGTCTGCATAAAATCCCTTCAGTGCTGTCTGTCTGCCTGCTCACACTCCCCTTGGTGCTGTCTGTCTGTCTGCTCACGTTCCCTCTGTGCAGTCTGTCTGTCTGTTCTCAATCCCTTCAGTGCTGTCTGTCTGTCTGCTCACACTCTCCTTAGTGCTGTCTGTCTGTCTGCTCCCACACCCCTCAGTGCTGTCTGCCTGTCTGTTCACACTCTCCTCAGTGCGTGCTCTCCATCTGCTTACACTCCCCTCAGTGCTGTCTGCCTGTCTGCTTTCAATACCCTCAGTGCTGTCTGTCTGTCTGCTCACACTCCCCTCAGCGCTGTCTGTCTGCTCACACTCCCCTCAGTGCTGGCTGTCTGTCTGGTCACACTCTCCTCAGTGCGTGCTCTCCATCTGCTTACACTCCCCTCAGTGCTGTCTGCCTGTCTGCTCACGTTCCCTCTGTGCTGTCTGTCTGCTTTCAATCCCCTCAGTGCTTTCTGTCTGTCTGCTCACACTCCCCTCAGTGCTGTCTGCGCACACTCCCCTCAGTGCTGGCTGGCTTCTGCTCCCGCACCCCTCAATACTGTCTGTCTTTCTGCTCACACTACTCTCACCGTATCAGTCTGCTCACACCCCCTTCAGTGCAGGCTGGCTTTCTGCTCACACTCCCCTCAATGCCGTCTGTCTATCTGCTCACACTCCCCTCAGTGCTGACTGTCTGTCTGTCTGTTCACACTCCCCTCAGTGCAGTCTGTCTGTCAGCTCACACTCCCCTCAGTGAGGTCTGTCTGTCTGCTCCCACTCCCTTCAGTGCTGTTTGCCTATCTGCTCACACTCCTCTCAGTGCTGTCTGTCTGTCCGTCTGTTCACGCTCCACTCAGTGCTGTCTGAATGTCCACATAAAATCCCTTCAGTGGTGTCTGTCTGTCTGATCACACTGCCCTCAGTGCTGTCTGCCTGTCTGCTTACAATCACCTCAGTGCTGTCTGCCTGTCTGCTCACGTTCCCTCTGTGCTGTCTGTCTGTCTGCTCACACTCTCCTTAGTGCTATCTGTCTGTCTGCTCCCACACCCCTCAGTGCTGTCTGCCTGTCTGTTCACGCTCCCCTCAGTGCTGTCTTACTGTTTTCATAAAATCCCTTCAGTGCTGTCTGTCTGCCTGCTCACACTTCCCTTGGTGCTGTCTGTCTGTCTGCTCACGTTCCCTCTGTGTAGTCTGTCTGTCTGTTCTCACTCCCCTCAATGCTGTCTGTCTCTCTGCTCACATTCCCATCAGTGCTGTCTGCCTGTCTGCTTACAATCCCCTCAGTGCTGTCTGCCTGTCTGCTCACACTCCCCTCCGTGCAGCCTGTCTCTCTGCTCACACTCCACTCAGTAACTGTCTGTCTGTCTGCTCACACTCCCCTCACCGCTGTCTGTCTGCCTGCTCACACTCCCCTCAGTGCTGTCTGCCTGTCTGCTTTCAATACCCTCAGTGCTGTCTGTCTGTCTGCTCACACTCCCCTCAGCGCTGTCTGTCTGCTCACACTCCCCTCAGTGCTGGCTGTCTGTCTGGTCACACTCTCCTCAGTGCGGGCTCTCCATCTGCTTACACTCCCCTCAGTGCAGTCTGCCTGTCTGCTTTCAATACCCTCAGTGCTGTCTGTCTGTCTGCTCACACTCCCCTCAGCGCTGTCTGTCTGCTCACACTCCCCTCAGTGCTGGCTGTCTGTCTGGTCACACTCTCCTCAGTGCGTGCTCTCCATCTGCTTACACTCCCCTCAGTGCTGTCTGCCTGTCTGCTTTCAATACCCTCAGTGCTGTCTGTCTGTCTGCTCACACTCCCCTCAGCGCTGTCTGTCTGCTCACACTCCCCTCAGTGCTGGCTGTCTGTCTGGTCACACTCTCCTCAGTGCGTGCTCTCCATCTGCTTACACTCCCCTCAGTGCTGTCTGCCTGTCTGCTCACGTTCCCTCTGTGCTGTCTGTCTGTCTGCTCACACTCTCCTTAGTGCTGTCTGTCTGTCTGATCCCACTCCCCTCAGTGCTGTCTGCCTGTCTGTTCACGCAGCCCTCAGTGCTGTCTGACTGTCTGCATGAAGTCCCTTCAGTGCTGTCTGCCTGCCTGCTCACACTACCCTTAGTGCTGTCTGTCTGCCTGCTCACATTCCCTCTGTCCATCTGTCTTTGTGTTCTCACTCCCCTCAGTTCTGTCTGTCTATCTGCTCACACTCTCCTTAGTGCTGTCTGTCTGTCTGCTCTCACTCCCCTCAGTGCTGTCTACCTGTCTGTTCACGCTCCACTCAGTGCTGTCTGACTGTCTGCATAAAATCCCTTCAGAACTGTCTGTCTGCCTGCTCACACTCCCCTTGGTGCTGTCTCTCTGTCTGCTCACGTTCCCTCTGTGCAGTCTGTCTGTCTGTTCTCACTCCCCTCAGTGCTGTCTGTCGCTCTGCTCACATTCCCATCAGTGCTGTCTGCCTGTCTGCTTACAATCCCTTCAGTGCTGTCTGCCTCTCTGATCACAATCCCCTCAGTGCTCTCTGTCTGTCTGCTCACACTCCCCTCAGTGCTGGCTGTCTGTCTGTTCTCACTCCCCTCAGTGCTGTCTGTCTGTCTGCTCCCACTCCCCTCAGTGCTGTCTGCCTGTCTGTTCACGATGCCGTCAGTGCTGTCTGACTGCCTGCTCACACTCCCCTTGGTGCTGTCTGTCTGTCTGCTCACGTTCCCTCTGTGCAGTCAGTCTGTCTGTTCTCACTCCCCTCAGTTCTGACTCTGCTCACAATCCCATCAGTGCTGTCTGCCTGTCTGCTCACAATCCTCTCAGTGCTGTCTGCCTGTCTGCTCACAATCCCCTCAGTGCTGTCTGTCTGTCTGCTCACACTCCCCTCAGCATTGCCTGTCTGCTCACACTCCCCTCAGTGCAGCCTGTCTTTCTGCTCACACTCCACTCAGTACTGTCTGTCTGTCTGCTCACACACCCCTCACCGCTGTCTGTCTGTCTGCTCACACTCTCCTCAGTGCTGTCTGCCTGTCTGCTTTCAATCGCCTCAGTGCTGTCTGTCTTTCTGCTCACACTCCCCTCTGCGCTGTCTGTCTGCTTACACTCCCCTCAGTGCTGTCTGCCTGTCTGCTCACACTCCCCTTTGTACTGTCTCTCTGTCCGTCTGTTCAAGCTCCCCTCGGTGCTGTCTGACTGTCTGCATAAAATCCCTTCAGTGCTGTCTGTCTGTCTGTTCCCACTCCCCTCAGTGCTGTCTGCCTGTCTGCGCACACTCCCTTCAGTGCTGTCTCTCTCCGTCTGTTCACCCTCCCCTCAGTGCTGTGTGACTGTCTGCATAAAATCCCTCCAGTGCTGTCTGTCTGTCTGCTCACACTCCCCTCAGTGCTGTGTGTCTGATCACACTCATCTCAGTGCTGTCTGTCTCTCTGCTCACCCTCCTCTCAGTGCCGTCTGCTCACACTCCCCTCAGTGCTGGCTGGCTTCTGCTCACGCTCCCCTCAGTACTGTCTGTCTTTCTGCTCACACTACCTTCAGCGTGTCAGTCTGCTCACATCCCTTTCAGTGCTGGCTGGCTTTCTGCTCACACTCCCCTCAGTGCTGGCTGTCTGATTGCTCACACTCCGCTCAGCGCTTCAGTCTGTCTGCTCACACTCCTCTCAGTGCTGTCTGTCTGTCTACTCCCACAGCACTCAGTGCTGTTTGCCTGTCTGCTCACACTCCCTTCAGGGCTGTCTGTCTATCAGTCTGTTCACGCTCCCCTCAGTGCTGTCTGACTGTCCACATAAAATCCCTTCAGTGCTGTCTGTCTGTCTGCTCACACACTCCTCGGCGCTGCCTTTCTGTCTGCTCACACTCCCCTTGGTGCTGTCTGTCTGTCTGCTCATGTTCCCTCTGTGCAGTCTGTCTGTCTGTTCTCACTCTCCTCAGTGCTGTCTGTCTGTCTGCTCACACTCTCCTTAGTGCTGTCTGTCGGTCTGCTGCCACACCCCTCAGTGCTGTCTGCCTGTCTGTTCACGCTCCCCTCAGTGCTGTCTGACTGTCTGCATAAAATCCCTTCAGTGCTGTCTGCCTGCCTGCTCACACTTCCCTTGGTGCTGTCTGTCTGTCTGCTCACGTTCCCTCTGTGCAGTCTGTCTGTCTGTTCTCACTCCCCTCAGTGCAGTCTGTCTCTCTGCTCACATTCCCATCAGTGCTGTCTGCCTGTCTGCTTACAATCCCCTCAGTGCTGTCTGTCTGTCTGCTCACACTCCCCTCAGCATTGCCTGTCTGCTCACACTCCCCTCAGTGGAGCCTGTCTCACTACTCACACTCCACTCAGTACTGTCTGTCTGTCTGCTCACACTTCGCTCACCGCTGTCTGTCTGGCTGCTCACACTCCCCTCAGTGATGTCTGCCTGTCTGCTTTTAAACCCCTCAGTACTGTCTGTCTGTCTGCTCACACTCCCCTCAGCGCTGTCTGTCTGCTCACACTCCCCTCAGTGCTGGCTGTCTGTCTGGTCACAATCTCCTCAGTGCGGGCTCTCCGTCTGCTCACACTCCCCTCAGTGCTGTCTGCCTGTCTGCTTTCATTCCCCTCAGTGCTGTCTGTCTGTCTGCTCATACTCCCCTCAGTGCCGTCTGCTCACACTCCCCTCAGTGCTGGCTGGCTTCTGCTCACACTCCCCTCAGTACTGTCTGTCGTTCTGCTCACACTACCCTCAGCGTGTCAGTCTGCTCACACCCCCTTCAGTGCTGGCTGGCTTTCTGCTCACCATCCCCTCAGTGCTGGCTGCTCACATTCTCCTCGGCGCTGCCTTTCTGTCTGCTCACACTCCCCTTGGTGCTCTGTCTGTCTGCTCACGTTCCCTCTGTGCAGTCTGTATGTCTGTTCTCACTCCCCTCAGTGCTGTCTGCCTGTCTGCTCACACTCCCCTCAGTGCTCTCTGCCTGTCTGCTGACAATCCTCTCAGTGCTGTCTGCCTGTCTGCTCGCAATCCCCTCAGTGCTGGCTGTCTGTCAGCTCACACTCTCCTCAATGCTGGCTGTCTGTCTGCTTACACTCCCTTCAGTACTGTCTGCCTGTCTGCTCAGAATCCCCTCAGTTCTGTCTGTCTGTCTGCTCACACTCCCCTCAGCACTGCCTGACTGCTCACACTCCCCTCAGTGCAGCCTGTCTGTCTGCTCACACTCCCCTCCGTACAGATTGTCTCTCTGCTCACACTCCTCTCAGTGCCGTCTGCTCACACTCCCCTCAGTGCTGGCTGGCTTCTGCTCACGCTCCCCTCAGTACTGTCTGTCTTTCTGCTCACACTACCTTCAGCATGTCAGTCTGCTCACATCCCTTTCAGTGCTGGCTGGCTTTCTGCTCACACTCCCCTCAGTGCTGGCTGTCTGATTGCTCACACTCCGCTCAGCGCTTCAGTCTGTCTGCTCACACTCCTCTCAGTGCTGTCTGTCTGTCTACTCCCACAGCACTCAGTGCTGTTTGCCTGTCTGCTCACACTCCCTTCAGGGCTGTCTGTCTATCAGTCTGTTCACGCTCCCCTCAGTGCTGTCTGACTGTCCACATAAAATCCCTTCAGTGCTGTCTGTCTGTCTGCTCACACACTCCTCGGCGCTGCCTTTCTGTCTGCTCACACTCCCCTTGGTGCTGTCTGTCTGTCTGCTCATGTTCCCTCTGTGCAGTTTGTCTGTCTGTTCTCACTCTCCTCAGTGCTGTCTGTCTGTCTGCTCACACTCTCCTTAGTGCTGTCTGTCGGTCTGCTGCCACACCCCTCAGTGCTGTCTGCCTGTCTGTTCACGCTCCCCTCAGTGCTGTCTGACTGTCTGCATAAAATCCCTTCAGTGCTGTCTGCCTGCCTGCTCACACTTCCCTTGGTGCTGTCTGTCTGTCTGCTCACGTTCCCTCTGTGCAGTCTGTCTGTCTGTTCTCACTCCCCTCAGTGCAGTCTGTCTCTCTGCTCACATTCCCATCAGTGCTGTCTGCCTGTCTGCTTACAATCCCCTCAGTGCTGTCTGTCTGTCTGCTCACACTCCCCTCAGCACTGCCTGACTGCTCACACTCCCCTCAGTGCAGCCTGTCTGTCTGCTCACACTCCCCTCCGTACAGATTGTCTCTCTGCTCATACGCCTCTCAGTGCCGTCTGCTCACACTCCCCTCAGTGCTGGCTGGCTTCTGCTCACGCTCCCCTCAGTACTGTCTGTCTTTCTGCTCACACTACCTTCAGCGTGTCAGTCTGCTCACATCCCTTTCAGTGCTGGCTGGCTTTCTGCTCACACTCCCCTCAGTGCTGGCTGTCTGATTGCTCACACTCCGCTCAGTGCTTCAGTCTGTCTGCTCACACTCCTCTCAGTGCTGTCTGTCTGTCTACTCCCACAGCACTCAGTGCTGTTTGCCTGTCTGCTCACACTCCCTTCAGGGCTGTCTGTCTATCAGTCTGTTCACGCTCCCCTCAGTGCTGTCTGACTGTCCACATAAAATCCCTTCAGTGCTGTCTGTCTGTCTGCTCACACACTCCTCGGCGCTGCCTTTCTGTCTGCTCACACTCCCCTTGGTGCTGTCTGTCTGTCTGCTCATGTTCCCTCTGTGCAGTTTGTCTGTCTGTTCTCACTCTCCTCAGTGCTGTCTGTCTGTCTGCTCACACTCTCCTTAGTGCTGTCTGTCGGTCTGCTGCCACACCCCTCAGTGCTGTCTGCCTGTCTGTTCACGCTCCCCTCAGTGCTGTCTGACTGTCTGCATAAAATCCCTTCAGTGCTGTCTGCCTGCCTGCTCACACTTCCCTTGGTGCTGTCTGTCTGTCTGCTCACGTTCCCTCTGTGCAGTCTGTCTGTCTGTTCTCACTCCCCTCAGTGCAGTCTGTCTCTCTGCTCACATTCCCATCAGTGCTGTCTGCCTGTCTGCTTACAATCCCCTCAGTGCTGTCTGTCTGTCTGCTCACACTCCCCTCAGCATTGCCTGTCTGCTCACACTCCCCTCAGTGGAGCCTGTCTCACTGCTCACACTCCACTCAGTACTGTCTGTCTGTCTGCTCACACTTCGCTCACCGCTGTCTGTCTGGCTGCTCACACTCCCCTCAGTGATGTCTGCCTGTCTCCTTTTAAACCCCTCAGTGCTGTCTGTCTGTCTGCTCACACTCCCCTCAGCGCTGTCTGTCTGCTCACACTCCCCTCAGTGCTGGCTGTCTGTCTGGTCACACTCTCCTCAGTGCGGGCTCTCCGTCTGCTCACACTCCCCTCAGTGCTGTCTGCCTGTCTGCTTTCATTCCCCTCAGTGCTGTCTGTCTGTCTGCTCATACTCCCCTCAGTGCCGTCTGCTCACACTCCCCTCAGTGCTGGCTGGCTTCTGCTCACGCTCCCCTCAGTACTGTCTGTCGTTCTGCTCACACTACCCTCAGCGTGTCAGTCTGCTCACACCCCCTTCAGTGCTGGCTGGCTTTCTGCTCACCATCCCCTCAGTGCTGGCTGCTCACATTCTCCTCGGCGCTGCCTTTCTGTCTGCTCACACTCCCCTTGGTGCTCTGTCTGTCTGCTCACGTTCCCTCTGTGCAGTCTGTATGTCTGTTCTCACTCCCCTCAGTGCTGTCTGCCTGTCTGCTCACACTCCCCTCAGTGCTCTCTGCCTGTCTGCTGACAATCCTCTCAGTGCTGTCTGCCTGTCTGCTCGCAATCCCCTCAGTGCTGGCTGTCTGTCAGCTCACACTCTCCTCAATGCTGGCTGTCTGTCTGCTTACACTCCCTTCAGTACTGTCTGCCTGTCTGCTCAGAATCCCCTCAGTTCTGTCTGTCTGTCTGCTCACACTCCCCTCAGCACTGCCTGACTGCTCACACTCCCCTCAGTGCAGCCTGTCTGTCTGCTCACACTCCCCTCCGTACAGATTGTCTGTCTGCTCACACTCCCCTCAGCGCTGTCTGTCTGTCTGCTCACACTCCCCTCAGTGCTGTCTGCCTGTCTGCTTTCAATCCCCTCAGTGCTGTCTGTCTGTCTGCTCACACTCCCCTCAATGCCGTCTGCTCACCCTCCCCACAGTGCTGGCTGGCTTCTGCTCACGCTCCCCTCAGTACTGTCTGTCTTTCTGCTCACACTACCCTCAGCGTGTCAGTCTGCTCACACCCCCTTCAGTGCTGTCTGTCTACCTGCTCACACTCCCATCAGTGCTGGCAGTGTGATTGCTCACACTCCCCTCAGTGCTTTCTACCTTTCTGCTTACAATCCACTCAGCACTGTCTGTCTGCTCACAGTCCACTCACCGCTGTCTGTCTGTCTGCTCCCAGTCCCCTCGCCGCTGTTTGTCTGCCTGCTCACACATCACTTCGGGCTGTCTGTGTGTCTGCTCATGCTCTCCTCAGTGCACTCTTTCTGTCTGCTCAAACTCTACTCAGTGCTGTCTGTCAGCTCACACTCCCGTCAGTGCTGTCTGTCTGTCTGTCTGTTCACGCTCCCCTCAGTGCTGTCTGTCTGTCTGCTCACACTCCCCTCAGTGCGGTCTGTCTGTCTGTCTGTTCACGCTCCCCTCAGTGCTGTCTGTCTGTCTGCTCATACTCCCCTCCGTGCGGTCTGTCTGGCTGCTCACACTCACCTCAATGCTGTCTGTCTGTCTGCTCCCACTCCCCTCAGTGCTGTTTGCCTGTCTGCTCACACTCCCCTCAGTGCTGTCTGTCTGTCCGTCTGTTCACACTCCCCTCAGTGCTGTCTGACTGTCCACATAAAATCCCTTCAGTGCTGTCTGTCGGTCTGCTCACACTCTCCTTAGTGCTGTCTGTCTGTCTGCTCCCCCTCCCCTCAGTTCTGTCTGCCTATCTGTTCACACTCACCTCAATGCAATCTGTCTCTCTGCTCACATTCCCCTCAGTGCTGGCTGGCTTCTGCTCACTCTCCCCTCAGTACAGTCTGTCTTTCTGCTCACACTACCCTCAGCGTGTCTGTCTGCTCACAATCCCTTCAGTGCTGGCTGGCTTTCTGCTCACACTCCCCTCAGTGCTGTCTGTCTATCTGCTCACACTCCCCTCATTGCTGGCTGTCTGTCTGCTCACACTGTCCTCAGTGCTGGCTGTCTGCCTGCTCACACTCCCCTCAGTGCTTTCTACCTTTCTGCTTACAATCCACTCAGCACTGTCTGTCTGCTCACACTGCACCCAACGCTGTCTGCTCCCACTCCCCTCGCCGCTGTCTGTCTGCCTGCTCACACATCGCTTGGGGCTGTCTGTGTGTCTGCTCATGTTCTCGTCAGTGCAATCTGTCTGTCTGCTCACACTCTACTCAGTGCTGTCTGTTTGTTTGCTCACACTTCCCTCAGTGCTGTCTGCTCACACTCCCCACACTGCTGTCTGCTGTCTGTCTGTCTGTTCACGCTCCCCTCAGTGCTGACTGTCTGTATAGAATCCCTTCAGTGCTGTCTGTCTATCTGCTCACACTCCCCTCAGTGCTGTCTGTCTGTCTGCTCACGCTCCCCTCAGTGTGGTCTGTCTGCTCACGCTCACCTCAGTGTGGTCTGTCTGTCTGCTCACACTCCCCTCAGTGCTGTCTGTCTGTCCACATAAAGTGCCTTCAGTGCTATCTGTCTGTCTGCTCACACTCCCCTCAGTGCTGTCTGCCTGTCTGCTTACAATCCCCTCAGTGCTGTCTGCCTGTCTGCTCACAATCCCCTCAGTGCTGTCTGTCTTTCTGCTCACACTCCCCTCAGCGCTGTCTGTCTGCTCACACTCCCCTCAGTGCTGGCTGTCTGTGTGTTCACACTCTGCTCAGTGCTGGCTGTCTGTCTGCTTACACTCCCCTCAGTGCTGTCTGCCTGTCTGCTCACACTCCCCTCAGTGCTGTCTGTCTGTCCGTCTGTTCACATTCCTCTCAGTGCTGTCTGACTGTCCACATAAAATCCCTTCAGTGCTGTCTGTCTGTCTGCTCACATTCTCCTCGGCGCTGCCTTTCTGTCTGCTCACACTCCCCTTGGTGCTCTGTCTGTCTGCTCACGTTCCCTCTGTGCAGTCTGTCTGTCTGTTCTCACTCCCCTCAGTGCTGTCTGTCTGTCTGCTCACACTCCCCTCAGTGCTGTCTGCCTGTCTGCTCACACTTCCCTCAGTGCTGTCTGCCTCTCTGCTTACAATCCCCTCAGTGCTGTCTGCCTGTCTGCTCACACTCCCCTGAGCGCTGTCTGTCTGTCTGCTCACACTCCCCTCAGTGCCGTCTGCTCACCCTCCCCACAGTGCTGGCTGGGTTCTGCTCACGCTCCCCTCAGTACTGTCTGTCTTTCTGCTCACACTACCCTCGGCGTGTCAGTCTGCTCACACCCCCTTCAGTGCTGTCTGTCTATCTGCTCACACTCCCCTCAGTGCTGGCTGTCTGATTGCTCACACTCCCCTCAGCGCTTCGGTCTGTCTGCTCACACTCCTCTCAGTGCTGTCTGCATGTCTGCTTCCAATCCCCTCTGTGCAGTCTGTCTGTCTGTTCTCACTCCCCTCAGTGCTGTCTGCTGTCTACTCACACTCTCCTTAGTGCTGTCTGTCTGTCTGCTCCCACTCCCCTCAGTTCTGTCTGCATGTCTGTTCACGCTCCCCTCAGTGCTGTCTGACTGTCTGCCTAAAATCCCTTCAGTGCTGTCTGTCTGTCTGCTCACACTTCCCTCAGCATTGGCTGTCTGCTCACACTCCCTTCAGTGCTGGCTGGCTTTCTGCTCACAGTCCCCTCAGTGCTGTCTGTCTATCTGCTCACACTCCCCTCAGTGCTGGCTGTCAGATTGCTCACACTCCCCTCAGCGCTTCGGTCTGTCTTCTCACACTCCTCTCAGCACTGTCTGCCTGCCTGCTCACACTCCCCTCAGTGCTTTCTACCTTTCTGCTTACAATCCACTCAGCACTGTCTGTCTGCTCACAGTCCACTCACCGCTCTCTGTCTCTCTGCTCCCAGTCCCCTCGCCGCTGTCTGTCTGCCTGCTCACACATCGCTTGGGGCTGTCTGTGTGTCTGCTCATGCTCTCCTCAGTGCAGTCTTTCTGTCTGCTCAAACTCTACTCAGTGCTGTCTGTCTGCTCACACTCCCCTCAGTGCTGTCTGTCTGTCTGTCTGTTCACGCTCCCCTCAGTGCTGTCTGTCTGTCTGCTCATACTCCCCTCCGTGTGGTCTGTCTGTCTGCTCACACTCACCTCAGTGCTGTCTGTCTGTCTGCTCCCACTCCCCTCAGTGCTGTTTGCCTGTCTGCTCCCACTCCCCTCAGTGCTGTCTGTCTGTCCGTCTGTTCACACTCCCCTCAGTGCTGTCTGACTGTCCACATAAAATCCCTTCAGTGCTGTCTGTCTGTCTGCTCACATTCTCCTCGGCGCTGCCTTTCTGTCTGCTCACACTCCCCTTGGTGCTCTGTCTGTCTGCTCACGTTCCCTCTGTGCAGTCTGTATGTCTGTTCTCACTCCCCTCAGTGCTGTCTGCCTGTCTGCTCACACTCCCCTCAGTGCTCTCTGCCTGTCTGCTCACAATCCCCTCAGTGCTGGCTGTCTGTCAGCTCACACTCTCCTCAATGCTGGTTGTCTGTCTGCTTACATTCCCTTCAGTACTGTCTGCCTGTCTCCTCAGAATCCCCTCAGTGCTGTCTGTCTGTCTGCTCACACTCCCCTCAGCACTGCCTGACTGCTCACACTCCCCTCAGTGCAGCCTGTCTGTCTGCTCACACTCCCATCATTACAGATTGTCTGTCTGCTCACACTCCCCTCAGCGCTGTCTGTCTGTCTGCTCACACTCCCCTCAGTGCTGTCTGCCTGTCTGCTTTCAATCCCCTCAGTGCTGTCTGTCTGTCTGCTCACACTCCCCTCCATGCCGTCTGCTCACTCTCCCCACAGTGCTGGCTGGCTTCTGCTCACGCTCCCCTCAGTACTGTCTGTCTTTCTGCTCACACTACCCTCAGCGTGTCAGTCTGCTCACACCCCCTTCAGTGCTGTCTGTCTATCTGCTCACACTCCCATCAGTGCTGGCTGTGTGATTGCTCACACTCCCCTCAGTGCTTTCTACCTTTCTGCTTACAATCCACTCAGCACTGTCTGTCTGCTCCCAGTCCCCTCGCCGTTGTTTGTCTGCCTGCTCACACATCGCTTGGGGCTGTCTGTGAGTCTGCTCATGCTCGCCTCAGTGCAGTCTTTCTGTCTGCTCAAACTCTACTCAGTGCTGTCTGTCAGCTCACACTCCCCTCAGTGCTGTATGTCTGTCTGTCTGTTCACGCTCCCCTCAGTGCTGTCTGTCTGTCTGCTCACACTCCCCTCAGTGCGGTCGGTCTGTCTGTCTGCTCACAATCACCTCAGTGCTGTCTGTCTGTCTGCTCCCACTCCCCTCAGTGCTGTTTGCCTGTCCGTCTGTTCACACTCCCCTCAGTGCTGTCTGACTGTCCACATAAAATCCCTTCAGTGCTGTCTGTCGGTGTGCTCACACTCTCCTTAGTGCTGTCTGTCTGTCTGCTCCCCCTCCCCTCAGTTCTGTCTGCCTATCTGTTCATACTCACCTCAGTGCTATCTGTCTCTCTGCTCACATTCCCCTCAGTGCTGGCTGGCTTCGGCTCACTCTCCCCTCAGTACAGTCTGTCTTTCTGCTCACACTACCCTCAGCGTGTCTGTCTGCTCACAATCCCTTCAGTGCTGGCTGGCTTTCTGCTCACACTCCCCTCAGCGCTGTCTGTCTATCTGCTCACACTCCCCTCAGTGCTGGCTGTCTGTCTGCTCACACTGTCCTCAGTGCTGGCTGTCTGCCTGCTCACACTCCCCTCAGTGCTTTCTACCTTTCTGCTTACAATCCACTCAGCACTGTCTGTCTGCTCACAGTGCACCCACCGCTGTCTGCTCCCACTCCCCTCGCCGCTGTCTGTCTACCTGCTCACACATCGCTTGGGGCTGTCTGTGTGTCTGCTCAGGTTCTCGTCAGTGCAATCTGTCTGTCTGCTCACACTCTACTCAGTGCTGTCTGTTTGTCTGATCACACTCCCCTCAGTGCTGTCTGTCTGTATAGAATCCCTTCAGTGCTGTCTGTATATCTGCTCACACTCCCCTCAGTGCTGTCTGTCTGTCTGCTCACGCTCCCCTCAGTGTGGTCTGTCTGCTCACGCTCCCCTCAGTGTGGTCTGTCTGTCTGCTCACACTCCCCTCAGTGCTGGCTGTCTGTGTGTTCACACTCTGCTCAGTGCTGGCTGTCTGTCTGCTTACACTCCCCTCAGTGCTGTCTGCCTGTCTGCTCACACTCCCCTCAGTGCTGTCTGTCTGTCCGTCTGTTCACATTCCTCTCAGTGCTGTCTGACTGTCCACATAAAATCCCTTCAGTGCTGTCTGTCTGTCTGCTCACATTCTCCTCGGCGCTGCCTTTCTGTCTGCTCACACTCCCCTTGGTGCTCTGTCTGTCTGCTCACGTTCCCTCTGTGCAATCTGTCTGTCTATTCTCACTCCCCTCAGTGCTGTCTGTCTGTCTGCTCACACTCCCCTCAGTGCTGTCTGCCTGTCTGCTCACACTTCCCTCAGTGCTGTCTGCCTCTCTGTTTACAATCCCCTCAGTGCTGTCTGCCTGTCTGCTCACACTCCCCTCAGCGCTGTCTGTCTGTCTGCTCACACTCCCCTCAGTGCCGTCTGCTCACCCTCCCCACAGTGCTGGCTGGCTTCTGCTCACGCTCCCCTCAGTACTGTCTGTCTCTCTGCTCACACTACCCTCAGCGTGTCAGTCTGCTCACACCCCCTTCAGTGCTGTATGTCTATCTGCTCACACTCCCCTCAGTGCTGGCTGTCTGATTGCTCACACTCCCCTCAGCGCTTCGGTCTGTCTGCTAACACTCCTCTCAGTGCTGTCTGCATGTCTGCTTCCAATCCCCTCTGTGCAGTCTGTCTGTCTGTTCTCACTCCCCTCAGTGCTGTCTGTCTGTCTGCTCACACTCTCCTTAGTGCTGTCTGTCTGTCTGCTCCCACTCCCCTCAGTGCTGTCTGCCTGTCTGTTCTCACTCCCCTCAGTGCTGTCTGTCTGTCTGCTCACACTCTCCTTAGTGCTGTCTGTCTGTCTGCTCCCACTCCCCTCAGTGCTGTCTGCCTGTCTGTTCACGATGTCGTCAGTATGTCTCACTGCCTGCTCACACTCCCCTTGGTGCTGTCTGTCTGTCTGCTCACGTTCCCTCTGTGCAGTCTGTCTGTTTGTTCTCACTCCCCTCAGTTCTGACTGTCTCTCTGCTCACATTCCCATCAGTGCTGTCTGCCTGTCTGCTCACAATCCTCTCAGTGCTGTCTGCCTGTCTGCTCACAATCCCCTCAGTGCTGTCTGTCTGTCTGCTCACACTCCCCTCAGCATTGCCTGTCTGCTCACACTCCCCTCAGTGCAGCCTGTCTTTCTGCTCACGCTCCCCTCAGTGTGGTCTGTCTGCTCACACACCCATCACCGCTGTCTTTCTGTCTGCTCACACTCTCCTCAGTGCTGTCTGCCTGTCTGCTTTCAATCGCCTCAGTGCTGTCTGTCTTTCTGCTCACACTCCCCTCAGCGCTGTCTGTCTGCTTACACTCCCCTCAGTGCTGTCTGCCTGTCTGCTCACACTCCCCTTTGTACTGTCTCTCTGTCCATCTGTTCAAGCTCCCCTCGGTGCTGTCTGACTGTCTGCATAAAATTCCTTCAGTGCTGTCTGTCTGTCTGTTCCCACTCACCTCAGTGCTGTCTGCCTGTCTGCGCACATTCCCTTCAGTGCTATCTCTCTCCGTCTGTTCACGCTCCCCTCAGTGCTGTGTGACTGATCACACTCACCTCAGTGCTGTCTGTCTCTCTGCTCACACTCCTCTCAGTGCTGTCTGCCTGTCTGCATAAAATCCCTTCAGTGCTGTCTGTCTGTCTGCTCACATTCCCCTCAGTGCTGTGTGTCTGATCACACTCACCTCAGTGCTGTCTGTCTCTCTGCTCACACTCCTCTCAGTGCTGTCTGCCTGTCTGCTTACAATCCCTTCAGTGCTGTCTGCCTGTCTGTTCACAATCCCCTCAGTGCTGTCTGTCTGTCTGCTCACACTCCCCTCCGTGCTGGCTGGCTTCTGCTCACGCTCCCCTCAGTACTGTCTGTCTTTCTGCTCACACTACCCTCAGCATGTCAGTCTGCTCACATCCCCTTCAGTGCTGGCTGGCATTCTGCTCACACTCCCCTCAGTGCTGGCTGTCTGATTGCTCACACTCCCCTCAGCGCTTCGGTCTGTCTGCTCACACTCCTCTCAGTACTGTCTGTCTGTCTACTCCCACAGCACTCAGTGCTGTTTGCCTGTCTGCTCACACTCCCTTCAGGGCTGTCTGTCTATCCGTCTGTTCACGCACCCCTCAGTGCTGTCTGACTGTCCACATAAAATCCCTTCAGTGCTGTCTGTCTGTCTGCTCACACTCTCCTCGGCGCTGCCTTTCTGTCTGCTCACACTCCCCTTGGTGCTGTCTGTCTGTCTGCTCATGTTCCCTCTGTGCAGTCTGTCTGTCTATTCTCACTCCCCTCAGTGCTGTATGTCTGTCTGCTCACACACTCGTTAGTGCTGTCTGTCCATCTGCTGCCCCACCCCTCAGTCCTGTCTGCCTGTCTGTTCACGCTCCCCTCAGTGATGTCTGACTGTCTGCATAAAATCCCTTCAGTGCTGTCTGTCTGCCTGCTCATACTTCCCTTGGTGCTGTCTGTCTGTCTGTCTGTCTGCTCATGTTCCCTCTGTGCAGACTGTCTGTCAGTTCTCGCTCCCCTCAGTGCTGTCTGTCTCTCTGCTCACATTCCCATCAGTGCTGTCTGACTGTCTGCTCACAATCCATTCAGTGCTGTCTGTCTGTCTGCTCACACTCCCCTCAGCATTGGCTATCTGCTCACACTCCCCTCAGTGCAGCCTGTCTCTCTGCTCACACTCCACTCAGTACTGTCTGTCTGTCAGCTCACACTACCCTCACCGCTGTCTGTCTGCCTGCACACACTCCCCACAGTGCTGGCTGGCTTCTGCTCACGCTCCCCTCAGTACTGTCTGTCGTTCTGCTCACACTACCCTCAGCGTGTCAGTCTGCTCACACCCCCTTCAGTGCTGGCTGGCTTTCTGCTCACACTCCCCTCAGTGCTGTCTGTCTATCTGCTCACACTCCCCTCAGTGCTGGCTCTCTGATTGCTCACACTCCCCTCAGCGCTTCGGTCTGTCTTCTCACAATCCTCTCAGCACTGTCTGTCTGCCTGCTCACACTCCCCTCAGTGCTTTCTACCTTTCTGCTTACAATCCACTCAGCACTGTCTGTCTGCTCACAGTCCATTCACGCGCTGTCTGTCTCTCTGCTCCCAGTCCCCTCGCCGCTGTCTGTCTGCCTGCTCACACATCGCTTGGGGCTGTCTGTGTGTCTGCTCATGCTCTCCTCAGTGCAGTCTTTCTGTCTGCTAAAACTCTACTCAGTGCTGTCTGTCTGCTCACACTCCCCTCAGTGCTGTCTGTCTGTCTGTCTGTTCACGCTCCCCTCAGTGCTGTCTGTCTGTCTGCTCACACTCCCCTCAGTGCGGTCTGTCTGTCTGTCTGTTCACGCTCCCCTCAGTGCTGTCTGTCTGTCTGCACATACTCCCCTCCGTGCGGTCTGTCTGTCTGCTCACACTCATCTCATTGCTGTCTGTCTTTCTGCTCCCACACTTCTCAGTGCTGTTTGCCTGTCTGCTCACACTCCCCTCAGTGCTGTCTGTCTGTCCGTCTGTTCAGACTCCCCTCAGTGCTGTCTGACTGTCCACATAAAATCCCTTCAGTGCTGTCTGTCTGTCTGCTCACATTCTCCTCGGCGCTGCCTTTCTGTCTGCTCACACTCCCCTTGGTGCTCTGTCTGTCTGCTCACGTTCCCTCTGTGCAGTCTGTATGTCTGTTCTCACTCCCCTCAGTGCTGTCTGCCTGTCTGCTCACACTCCCCTCAGTGCTCTCTGCCTGTCTGCTGACGATCCTCTCAGGGCTGTCTGCCTGTCTGCTCACAATCCCCTCAGTGCTGGCTGTCTGTCAGCTCACACTCTCCTCAATGCTGGCTGTCTGTCTGCTTACACGCCCTTCAGTACTGTCTGCCTGTCTGCTCAGAATCCCCTCAGTGCTGTCTGTCTGTCTGCTCACACTCCCCTCAGCACTGCCTGACTGCTCACACTCCCCTCAGTGCAGCCTGTCTGTCTGCTCACACTCCCCTCAGTACAGATTGTCTGTCTGCTCACACTCCCCTCAGCGCTGTCTGTCTGTCTGCTCACACTCCCCTCAGTGCTGTCTGCCTGTCTGCTTTCAATCCCCTCAGTGCTGTCTGTCTGTCTGCTCACACTCCCCTCAGTGCCGTCTGCTCACCCTCCCCACAGTGCTGGCTGGCTTCTGCTCACGCTCCCCTCAGTACTGTCTGTCTTTCTGCTCACACTACCCTCAGCGTGTCTGTCTGCTCACAATCCCTTCAGTGCTGGCTGGCTTTCTGTTCACACTCCCCTCAGTGCTGTCTGTCTTTCTGCTCACACTCCTCTCAGTGCTGGCTGTCTGTCTGCTCACACTGTCCTCAGTGCTGGCTGTCTGCCTGCTCACACTCCCCTCAGTGCTTTCTACCTTTCTGCTTACAATCCACTCAGCACTGTCTGTCTGCTCACAGTGCACCCACCGCTATCTGCTCCCACTCCCCTCGCCGCTGTCTGTCTGCCTGCTCACACATCCCTTGGGGCTGTCCGTGTGTCTGCTCATGTTCTCGTCAGTGCAATCTGTCTGTCTGCTGACACTCTACTCAGTGCTGTCTGTTTGTCTGCTCACACTTCCCTCAGTGCTGTCTGCTCACACTCCCCACACTGCTGTCTGCTGCCTGTCTGTCTGTTCACGCTCCCCTCAGTGCTGACTGTCTGTATAGAATCCCTTCAGTGCTGTCTGTCTATCTGCTCACACTCCCCTCAGTGCTGTCTGTCTGTCTGCTCACGCTCCCCTCAGTGTGGTCTGTCTGCTCACGCTCCCCTCAGTGTGGTCTGTCTGTCTGCTCACACTCCCCTCAGTGCTGTCTGTCTGTCCACATAAAGTGCCTTCAGTGCTATCTGTCTGTCTGCTCACACTCCCCTCAGTGCTGTCTGCCTGTCTGCTTACAATCCCCTCAGTGCTGTCTGCCTGTCTGCTCACAATCCCCTCAGTGCTGTCTGTCTTTCTGCTCACACTCCCCTCAGCGCTGTCTGTCTGCTCACACTCCCCTCAGTGCTGGCTGTCTGTGTGTTCACACTCTGCTCAGTGCTGGCTGTCTGTCTGCTCACACTCCCCTCAGTGCTGTCTGTCTGTCCGTCTGTTCACATTCCTCTCAGTGCTGTCTGACTGTCCACATAAAATCCCTTCAGTGCTGTCTGTCTGTCTGCTCACATTCTCCTCGGCGCTGCCTTTCTGTCTGCTCACACTCCCCTTGGTGCTCTGTCTGTCTGCTCACGTTCCCACTGTGCAGTCTGTCTGTCTGTTCTCACTCCCCTCAGTGCTGTCTGTCTGTCTGCTCACACTCCCCTCAGTGCTGTCTGCCTGTCTGCTCACACTTCCCTCAGTGCTCTCTGCCTGTCTGCTTACAATCCCCTCAGTGCTGTCTGCCTGTCTGCTCACACTCCCCTCGGCGCTGTCTGTCTGTCTGCTCACACTCCCCTCAGTGCCGTCTGCTCACCCTCCCCACAGTGCTGGCTGGCTTCTGCTCATGCTCCCCTCAGTACTGTCTGTCTTTCTGCTCACACTACCCTCAGCGTGTCAGTCTGCTCACACCCCCTTCAGTGCTGTCTGTCTATCTGCTCATACTCCCCTCAGTGCTGGCTGTCTGATTGCTCACACTCCCCTCAGCGCTTCGGTCTGTCTGCTCACACTCCTCTCAGTGCTGTCTGCATGTCTGCTTCCAATCCCCTCTGTGCAGTCTGTCTGTCTGTTCTCACTCCCCTCAGTGCTGTCTGTCTGTCTGCTCACACTCTCCTTAGTGCTGTCTGTCTGTCTGCTCCCACTCCCCTCAGTGCTGTCTGCCTGTCTGTTCTCACTCTCCTCAGTGCTGTCTGTCTGTCTGCTCACACTCTCCTTAGTGCTGTCTGTCTCTCTGCTCCCACTCCCCTCAGTGCTGTCTGCCTGTCTGTTCACGATGCCGTCAGTGCTGTCTGACTGCCTGCTCACACTCCCCTTGGTGCTGTCTGTCTGTCTGCTCACGTTCACTCTGTGCAGTCTGTCTGTCTGTTCTCACTCCCCTCAGTTCTGACTGTCTCTCTGCTCACATTCCCATCAGTGCTGTCTGCCTGTCTGCTCACAATCGTCTCAGTGCTGTCTGCCTGTCTGCTCACAAACCCCTCAGTGCTGTCTGTCTGTCTGCTCACACTCCCCTCAGCATTGTCTGTCTGCTCACACTCCCCTCAGTGCAGCCTGTCTTTCTGCTCACACTCCACTCAGTACTGTCTGTCTGTCTGCTCACACACCGCTCACCGCTGTCTGTCTGTCTGCTCACACTCTCCTCAGTGCTGTCTGCCTGTCTGCTTTCAATCGCCTCAGTGCTGTCTGTCTTTCTGCTCACACTCCCCTCAGCGCTGTCTGTCTGCTTACGCTTCCCTCAGTGCTGTCTGCCTGTCTGCTCACACTCCCCTTTGTACTGTCTCTCTGTCCGTCTGTTCAAGCTCCCCTCGGTGCTGTCTGACTGTCTGCATAAAATCCCTTCAGTGCTGTCTGTCTGTCTGTTCCCACTCCCCTCAGTGCTGTCTGCCTATCTGCGCACACTCCCTTCAGTGCTGTCTCTCTCCGTCTGTTCACGCTCCCCTCAGCGCTCTGTGACTGTCTGCATAAAATCCCTTCAGTGCTGTCTGTCTGTCTGCTCACACTCCCCTCAGTGCTGTGTGTCTGATCACACTCACCTCAGTGCTGTCTGTCTCTCTGCTCACACTCCTCTCAGTGCTGTCCGCCTGTCTGCTTACAATCCCTTCAGTGCTGTCTGCCTGTCTGTTCCCAATCGCCTCAGTGCTGTCTGTCTGTCTGCTCACACTCCCCTCAGTGCCGTCTGCTCACACTCCCCTCAGTGCTGCCTGGCTTCTGCTCACGCTCCCCTCAGTACTGTCTTTCTGTCTGCTCACACTCTCCTTAGTGCTGTCTGTCTGTCTGCTCTCACTCCCCTCAGTGCTGTCTGCCTGTCTGTTCTCACTCCCCTCAGTGCTGTCTGTCTGTCTGCTCACACTCTCCTTAGTGCTGTCTGTCTGTCTGCTCCCACTCCCCTCAGTGCTGTCTGCCTGTCTGTTCACGATGCCATCAGTGCTGTCTGACTGCCTGCTCACACTCACCTTGGTGCTGTCTGTCTGTCTGCTCACGTTCCCTCTGTGCAGTCTGTCTGTTTGTTCTCACTCCCCTCAGTTCTGACTGTCTCTCTGCTCACATTCCCATCAGTGCTGTCTGCCTGTCTGCTCACAATCCTCTCAGTGCTGTCTGCCTGTCTGCTCACAATCCCCTCAGTGCTGTCTGTCTGTCTGCTCACACTCCCCTCAGCATTGCCTGTCTGCTCACACTCCCCTCAGTGCAGCCTGTCTTTCTGCTCACACTCCACTCAGTACTGTCTGTCTGTCTGCTCACACACCCCTCACCGCTGTCTGTCTGTCTGCTCACACTCTCCTCAGTGCTGTCTGCCTGTCTGCTTTCAATCGCCTCAGTGCTGTCTGTCTTTCTGCTCACACTCCCCTCAGCGCTGTCTGTCTGCTTACACTCCCCTCAGTGCTGTCTGCCTGTCTACTCACACTCCCCTTTGTACTGTCTCTCTGTCCGTCTGTTCAAGCTCCCCTCGGTGCTGTCTGACTGTCTGCATAAAATCCCTTCAGTGCTGTCTGTCTGTCTGTTCCCACTCCCCTCAGTGCTGTCTGCCTGTCTGCGCACACTCCCTTCAGTGCTGTCTCTCTCCGTCTGTTCACACTCCCCTCAGTGCTGTGTGACTGTCTGCATAAAATCCCTTCAGTGCTGTCTGTCTGTCTGCTCACACTCCCCTCAGTGCTGTGTGTCTGATCACACTCACCTCAGTGCTGTCTGTCTCTCTGCTCACACTCCTCTCAGTGCTGTCTGCCTGTCTGCTTACAATCCCTTCAGTGCTGTCTGCCTGTCTGTTCACAATCCCCTCAGTGCTGTCTGTCTGTCTGCTCACACTCCCCTCAGTGCCGTCTGCTCACACTCCCCTCAGTGCTGCCTGGCTTCTGCTCATGCTCCCCTCAGTACTGTCTGTCTTTCTGCTCACACTACCCTCAGCGTGTCAGTCTGATCACATCCCCTTCAGTGCTGGCTGGCTTTCTGCTCACACTCCCCTCAGTGCTGGCTGTCTGATTGCTCACACTCCCCTCAGCGCTTCGGTCTGTCTGCTCACACTCCTCTCAGTGCTTTCTGTCTGTCTACTCCCACAGCACTCAGTGCTGTTTGCCTGTCTGCTCACACTCCCTTCAGGGCTGTCTGTCTATCCGTCTGTTCACGCTCCCCTCAGTGCTTTCTGACTGTCCACATAAAATCCCTTCAGTGCTGTCTGTATGTCTGCTCACACTCTCCTCGGCGCTGCCTTTCTGTCTGCTCACACTCCCCTTGGTGCTGTCTGTCTGTCTGCTCATGTTCCCTCTGTGCAGTCTGTCTGTCTGTTCTCACTCCCCTCAGTGCTGTATGTCTGTCTGCTCACACACTCCTTAGTGCTGTCTGTCCGTCTGCTGCCACACCCCTCAGTGCTGTCTGCCTGTCTGTTCACGCTCCCCTCAGTGCTGTCTGACTGTCTGCATAAAATCCCTTCAGTGCTGTCTGTCTGCCTGCTCACACTTCCCTTGGTGCTGTCTGTCTGTCTGCTCACGTTGCCTCTGTGCAGTCTGTCTGTCTGTTCTCACTCCCCTCAGTGCTGTCTGTCTCTCTGCTCACATTCCCATCAGTGCTGTCTGCCTGTCTGCGCACAATCCCCTCAGTGCTGTCTGTCTGTCTGCTCACACTCCCCTCAGCATTGGCTGTCTGCTCACACTCCCCTCAGTGCAGCCTGTCTCTATGCTCACACTCCACTCAGTACTGTCTGTCTGTCAGCTCACACTCCCCTCACCGCTGTCTGTCTGACTGCTCACACTCCCCACAGTGCTGGCTGGCTTCTGCTCATGCTCCCCTCAGTACTGTGTGTCGTTCTGATCACACTACCCTCAGCGTGTCAGTCTGCTCACACCCCCTTCAGTGCTGGCTGGCTGTCTGCTCACACTCCCCTCAGTGCTGTCTGTCTATCTGCTCACACTCCCCTCAGTGCTGGCTGTCTGATTGCTCACACTCCCCTCAGCGCTTCGGTCTGTCTTCCCACAATCCTCTCAGCACTGTCTGTCTGCCTGCTCACACTCCCCTCAGTGCTTTCTACCTTTCTGCTTACAATCCACTCAGCACTGTCTGTCTGCTCACAGTCCACTCACCGCTGTCTGTCTCTCTGCTCCCAGTCCCCTCGCCGCTGTCTGTCTGCCTGCTCACACATCTCTTGGGGCTGTCTGTGTGTCTGCTCATGCTCTCCTCAGTGCAGTCTTTCTGTCTGCTCAAACTCTACTCAGTGCTGTCTGTCTGCTCACACTCCCCTCAGTGCTGTCTGTCTGTCTGTCCGTTCACGCTCCCCTCAGTGCTGTCTGTCTGTCTGCTCACACTCCCCTCAGTGCGGTCTGTCTGTCTGTCTGTTCACGCTCCCCTCAGTGCTGTCTGTCTGTCTGCTCCCACTCCCCTCAGTGCTGTCTGCCTGTCTGCTCACACTCCCCTCAGTGCTGTCTCTCACTCCGTCTGTTCACACTCCCCTCAGTGCTGTCTGCCTGTCTGCTTACAATCCCCTCAGTGCTGTCTGCCTGTCTGCTCACAATCCCCTCAGTGCTGTCTGTCTGTCTGCTCACACTCCCCTCAGTGCTGTCTGCCTGTCTGCTGACAATCCCCTCAGTGCTGTCTGCCTGTCTGCTCACAATCCCCTCAGTGCTGTCTGTCTTTCTGCTCACACTCCCCTCAGCGCTGTCTGTCTGCTCACACTCCCCTCAGTGCTGGTTGTCTGTCTGCTCACACTCTCCTCAGTGCTGGCCGTCTGTCTGCTTGCACTCCCCTCAGTGCTATCTGCCTGTCTGCTCACACACCCCTCAGTGCTGGCTGGCTTCTGCTCACGCATCCCTCTGTGCTGTCTGTCTTCCTGCTCACACATCCCTCAGCGCTGTCTGTCTGCTCACACTCCCCTCAGTGCAGCCTGTCTGTCTGCTCACACTCTCCTCAGTACAGACTGTCTGTCTGCTCACACTCCCACCAGGGCTGTCTGTCTGTCTGCTCACACTCCCCTCAGTGCTGGCTGTCTGATTGCTCACACTCCCCTCAGCGCTTCGGTCTGTCTGCTCACACTCCTCTCAGCACTGTCTGTCTGCCTGCTCACACTCCCCTCAGTGCTTTCTACCTTTCTGCTTACAATCCACTCAGCACTGTCTGTCTGCTCACAGTCCACTCACCTCTGTCTGTCTGTCTGCTCACACTCCCCTCGCCGCTGTCTGTCTTCCTACTCACACATCACTTGGGGCTGTCTGTGTGTCTGCTCATGCTCTCCTCAGTGCAGTCTGTCTGTCTGCTCACACTCTACTCAGTGCTGTCTGTTTATCTACTCACACTCCCCTCAGTGCTGTCTGCTCACACTCCCCTCACTGCTGTCTGTCTGTCTACCTGTTCACGCTCCCCTCAGTGCAGTCTGTCTGCTCACACTCCCCTCAGTGCGGTCTGTCTGTCTGCTCCCACTCCCCTCAGTGCTGTTTGCCTGTCTGCTCACACTCCTCTCAGTGCTGTCTGTCTGTCCGTCTGTTCACGCTCCCCTCAGTGCTGTCTGACTGTCCACATAAGTGCCTTCAGTGCTATCTGTCTGTCTGCTCACGCTCCCCTCAGTGCTGTTTGCCTGTCTGCTCACACTCCCTTCAGTGCTGTCTGTCTGTCCGTCTGTTCATGCTCCCTTCAGTGCTGTCTGACTGTCCACATAAAATCCCTTCAGTGCTGTCTGTCTGTCTGCTCACATTCTCCTCGGCGCTGCCTTTCTGTCTGCTCACACTCCCCTCAGTGCTTTCTGCCTGTCTGCTTTCAATCCCCTCAGTGCTGTCTGCTCACGCTCCCCTCAGTGCTGGCTGTCTTTCTGCTCACACTACCCTCAGCGTGTCTGTCTGCTCACAATCCCTTCAGTGCTGTCTGCCTGTCTGCTCACACTCCACTCAGTGCTGTCTCTCTCTCCGTCTGTTCACGCTCCCCTCAGTGCTATCTGACAGTCTGCATAAAATCCCTTCAGTGCTGTCTGTCTGTCTGCTCACACTCCCCTCAGTGCTGTCTGTCTCTCTGCTCACGTTCCCCTCAGTGCTGGCTGGCTTCTGCTCACGCTCCCCTCAGTACTGTCTGTCTTTCTGCTCACACTACCCTCAGCGTTTCTGTCTGTTCACAATCCCTTCAGTGCTGGCTGGCTTTCTGCTCACACTCCCCTCAGTGCTGTCTATCTATATGCTCACACTCCCCTCAGTGCTGGCTGTCTGTCTGCTCACACTGTCCTCAGTGCTGGCTGTCTGCGTGCTCACACTCCCCTCAGTGCTGTCTGCCTGTCTGCTTACAATCTCGTCAGTGCTGTCTGCCTGTCTGCTCACAATCCCCTCATTGCTGTCTGTCTGTATGCTCACACTCCCCTCAGTGCTCTCTGCCTGTCTGCTTACAATCCCCTCAGTGCTGTCTGCCTGTCTGCTCACAATCCCCTCAGTGCTGTCTGTCTTTCTGCTCACACTCCCCTCAGCGCTGTCTGTCTGCTCACACTGCCCTCAGTGCTGGCTATCTGTCTGCTTACACTCCCCTCAGTGCTGTCTGCCTGTCTGCTTTCAATCCCCTCAGTGCTGTCTGTCTGTCTGCTCACACACCCCTCAGTGCTGGCTGGCTTCTGCTCATGCACCCCTCTGTGCTGTCAGTCTTCCTGCTCACACTCCCCTCAGCGCTGTCTGTCTGCTCACACTCCCCTCAGTGCTGGCTGTCTGTCTGCTCACACTCTCCTCAGTACAGACTTTCTGTCTGCTCACACTCCCCTCAGGGCTGTCTGTCTGTCTGCTCACACTCCCCTCAGTGCTGTCTGCCTGTCTGCTTTCAATCCCCTCAGTGCTTTCTGTCTGTCTGCTCACACTCCCCTCAGTGCTGTCTGCTCACACTCCCCTCAGTGCTGTCTGTCTGTCTGCTCCCAATCCCCTCGCCGCTGTCTGTCTGCCTGCTCACACATCGCTTGGGGCTGTCTGTGTGTCTGCTCATGCTCTCCTCAGTGCTGTGTGTTTATCTGCTCACATTGCCCTCAGTGCTGTCGGCTCACACTCCCCTCAGTGCTGTCTGTCTGTCTGTCTGATCACGCTCCCCTCAGTGCAGTCTGTCTTTCTGCCCACACTCCCCTCAGTGAGGTCTGTCTGTCTGCTCCCACTCCCCTCAGTGCTGTTTGCCTGTCTGCTCACACTCCTCTCAGAGCTGTCTGTCTGTCCGTCTGTTCACGCTCCACTCAGTGCTGTCTGAATGTCCACATAAAATCCCATCAGTGCTGTCTTTCTGTCTGATCACATTCCCCTCAGTGCTGTCTGCCTGTCTGCTTACAATCCCCTCAGTGCTGTCTGCCTGTCTGCTCACACTCCCCTCCGTGCTGTCTGCCTGTCTGCTTACAATCCCCTCAGTGCTGTCTGCCTGTCTGCTCACAATCCCCTCAGTGCTGTCTCTCACACCGTCTGTTCACGCTCCCCTCAGTGCTGTCTGACTGTCTGCATAAAATCCCTTCAGTTCTGTCTGTCTGTCTGCTCACACTCCCCTCAGTGCTGTCTGTCTGTCTGCTCACAATCCCCTCAGTGCTGTCTGTCTGTCTGCTCACACTCCCCTCAGTGCTGTCTGCCTGTCTGCTCACAATCCCCTCAGTGCTGTCTGTCTTTCTGCTCACACTCCCCTCAGCGCTGTCTGTCTGCTCACACTCCCCTCAGTGCTGGCTGTTTGTCTGCTCACACACCCCTCAGTGCTGTCTGACTGTCTGCATAAAATCCCTTCAGTGCTGTCTGTCTCCCTGCTCCCACTTCCCTCAGTGCTGTCTGCCTGTCCACATAAAATCCCTTCAGTGTTGTCTGTCTGTCTGCTCATATTCTCCTCGGTGCTGCCTTTCTGTCTGCTCACTCTCCCCTTGATGCTGAATGTCTGTCTGCTCACGTTCCCCTCTGTGCAGTCTGTCTGTCTTGTCACACTCCCCTCCTCGCTGTCTGTCTGCTAACAGCCCGCTCAGCGCTGTCTGTCTGTATGCTCACAATCCACTCGGCGCTGTCTGTCGGTCTGCTCACACTCTCCTTGGTGCTGTCTGTCTGTCTGCTCACACTCCCCTCAGTGCTGTCTGCCTGTCTGCTTACAATCCCCTCAGTGCTGTCTGCCTGTCTGCTCACAATCCCCTCAGAGCTCTCTGTCTTTCTGCTCACACTCCCCTCAGCGCTGTCTGTCTGTCTGTTCACACTCCCCTCAGTGCTGTCTGTCTGTCTGCTCACACTCCCCTCAGTGCGGTCTGTCTGTCTGCTCACACTCAGCTCAGTGCTGTCTGTCTGTCTGCTCCCACTCCCCTCAGTGCTGTTTGCCTGTCTGCTCACACTCCCCACAGTGCTGTCTATCTGTCCGTCTGTTCACACTCCCCTCAGTGCTGTCTGACTGTCCACATAAAATCCCTTCAGTGCTGTCTGTCTGTCTGCTCCCACTCCCCTCAGTGCTGTCTGCCTGTCTGCTTACAATCCCGTCAATGCTGTCTGTCTGTATGCTCAAAATCCCCTCATTGCCGTCTGTCTGTCTGCTCATACTCCCCTCAGAGCTGTCTGCCTGTCTGCTCACAATCCCTTCATTGCTGTCTGTCTTTCTGCTCACACTCCCCGCAGCGCTGTCTGTCTGCTCACACTCCCCTCCGTGCTGGCTGTCTGTCTGCTCACACTCTCCTCAGTGCTGGCCGTCTGTCTGCTTGCACTCCCCTCAGTGCTATCTGCCTGTCTGCTCACACACCCCTCAGTGCTGTCTGCCTGTCTGCTGACAATCCCCTCAGTGCTGTCTGTCTTCCTGCTCACACTCCCCTCAGCGCTGTCTGTCTGCTCACACTCCCCTCAGTGCTGTCTGCCTGTCTGCTGACAATCCCCTCAGTGCTGTCTGTCTTTCTGCTCACACTCCCCTCAGCGCTGCCTGTCTGCTGACAATCCCCTCAGTGCTGTCTGTCTTTCTGCTCACACTAACCTCAGTGCTGTCTGCCTGTCCACATAAAATCCCTTCAGTGTTGTCTGTCTGTCTGCTCATATTCTCCTCGCTGCTGCCTTTCTGTCTGCTCACTCTCCCCTTGATGCTGTCTGTCTGTCTGCTCACGTTCCCCTCTGTGCAGTCTGTCTGTCTTGTCACACTCCCCTCCTCGCTGTCCGTCTGCTAACAGCCCGCTCAGCGCTGTCTGTCTGTATGCTCACAATCCACTCGGCGCTGTCTGTCGGTCTGCTCACACTCTCCTTGGTGCTGTCTGTCTGTCTGCTCACACTCCCCTCAGTGCTGTCTGCCTGTCTGCTTACAATCCCCTCAGTGCTGTCTGCCTGTCTGCTCACAATCCCCTCAGTGCTCTCTGTCTTTCTGCTCACACTCCCCTCAGCGCTGTCTGTCTGTCTGTTCAAGCTCCCCTCAGTGCTGTCTGTCTGTCTGCTCACACGCCCCTCAGTGCGGTCTGTCTGTCTGCTCACACTCAGCTCAGTGCTGTCTGTCTGTCTGCTCCCACTCCCCTCAGTGCTGTTTGCCTGTCTGCTCACGCTCCCCACAGTGCTGTCTATCTGTCTGTCTGTTCACACTCCCCTCAGTGCTGTCTGACTGTCCACATAAAATCCCTTCATTGCTGTCTGTCTGTCTGCTCCCACTCCCCTCAGTGCTGTCTGCCTGTCTGCTTACAATCCCGTCAGTGCTGTCTGTCTGTCTGCTCAAAATCCCCTCATTGCCGTCTGTCTGTCTGCTCATACTCCCCTCAGAGCTGTCTGCCTGTCTGCTCACAATCCCCTCATTGCTGTCTGTCTTTCTGCTCACACTCCCCGCAGCGCTGTCTGTCTGCTCACACTCCCCTCCGTGCTGGTTGTCTGTCTGCTCACACTCTCCTCAGTGCTGGCCGTCTGTCTGCTTGCACTCCCCTCAGTGCTATCTGCCTGTCTGCTCACACACCCCTCAGTGCTGGCTGGCTTCTGCTCACGCACCCCTCTGTGCTGTCTGTCTTCCTGCTCACACATCCCTCAGCGCTGTCTGTCTGCTCACACTCCCCTCAGTGCAGCCTGTCTGTCTGCTCACACTCTCCTCAGTACAGACTGTCTGTCTGCTCACACTCCCACCAGGGCTGTCTGTCTGTCTGCTCACACTCCCTTCAGTGCTGTCTGCCTGTCTGCTTTCAATCCCCTCAGTGCTTTCTGTCTGTCTGCTCACACTCCCCTCAGTGCTGTCTGCTCACACTCCCCTCAGTGCTGGCTGGCTTCTCCTCATGCATCCCTCAGTACTCTCTGTCTTTCTGCTCACACTACCCTCACGGTATCAGTCTGCTCACACCCCCTCCAGTGCTGGCTGGCTTTCTGCTCACACTCCCCTCAGTGCTGTCTGTCTATCTGCTCACACTCCCCTCAGTGCTGGCTGTCTGATTGCTCACACTCCCCTCAGCGCTTCGGTCTGTCTGCTCACACTCCTCTCAGCACTGTCTGTCTGCCTGCTCACACTCCCCTCAGTGCTTTCTACCTTTCTGCTTACAATCCACTCAGCACTGTCTGTCTGCTCACAGTCCACTCACCACTGTCTGTCTGTCTGCTCCCACTCCCCTCGCCGCTGTCTGTCTTCCTACTCACACATCACTTGGGGCTGTCTGTGTGTCTGCTCATGCTCTCCTCAGTGCAATCTGTCTGTCTGCTCACACTCTACTCAGTGCTGTCTGTTTATCTACTCACACTCCCCTCAGTGCTGTCTGCTCACACTCCCCTCACTGCTGTCTGTCTGTCTATCTGTTCACGCTCCCCTCAGTGCAGTCTGTCTGCTCACACTCCCCTCTGTGCGGTCTGTCTGTCTGCTCCCACTCCCCTCAGTGCTGTTTGCCTGTCTGCTCACACTCCTCTCAGTGCTGTCTGTCTGTCCGTCTGTTCACGCTCCCCTCAGTGCTGTCTGACTGTCCACATAAGTGCCTTCAGTTCTATCTGTCTGTCTGCTCACGCTCCCCTCAGTGCTGTTTGCCTGTCTGCTCACACTCCCTTCAGTGCTGTCTGTCTGTCCGTCTGTTCATGCTCCCTTCAGTGCTGTCTGACTGTCCACATAAAATCCCTTCAGTGCTGTCTGTCTGTCTGCTCACATTCTCCTCGGCGCTGCCTTTCTGTCTGCTCACACTCCCCTCAGTGCTTTCTGCCTGTCTGCTTTCAATCCCCTCAGTGCTGTCTGCTCACGCTCCCCTCAGTGCTGGCTGTCTTTCTGCTCACACTACCCTCAGCGTGTCTGTCTGCTCACAATCCCTTCAGTGCGGTCTGTCTGTCTGCTCACACTCCCCCCAGTGCTGTCTCTCTGCTCCCACTCCCCTCAGTGCTGTCTGCCTGTCTGCTCACACTCCACTCAGTGCTGTCTCTCTCTCCGTCTGTTCACGCTCCCCTCAGTGCTATCTGACAGTCTGCATAAAATCCCTTCAGTGCTGTTTGTCTGTCTGCTCACACTCCCCTCAGTGCTGTCTGTCTCTCTGCTCACATTGCCCTCAGTGCTGGCTGGCTTCTGCTCACGCTCCCCTCAGTACTGTCTGTCTTTCTGCTCACACTACCCTCAGCGTTTCTGTCTGTTCACAATCCCTTCAGTGCTGGCTGGCTTTCTGCTCACACTCCCCTCAGTGCTGTCTGTCTATATGCTCACACTCCCCTCAGTGCTGGCTGTCTGTCTGCTCACACTGTCCTCAGTGCTGGCTGTCTGCCTGCTCACACTCCCCTCAGTGCTTTCTACCTTTCTGCTTACAATCCAATCAGCACTGTCTGTCTGCTCACAGTCCACTCACCACTGTCTGTCTGTCTGCTCCCACTCCCCTCGCCGCTGTCTGTCTGCCTGCTCACACATCACTTGGGGCTGTCTGTGTGTCTGCTCATGCTCTCCTCAGTGCAGTCTGTCTGTCTGCTCACACTCTACTCAGTGCTGTCTGTTTATCTGCTCACACTCCCCTCAGTGCTGTCTGCTCACACTACCCTCACTGCTATCTGTCTGTCTGTCTGTTCATGCTCCCCTCAGTGCTGTCTGTCTGTCTGCTCACGCTCCCCTCAGTGCGGTCTGTCTGTCTGCTCACACTCACCTCAGTGCTGTCTGTCTGTCTGCTCCCACTCCCCTCAGTACTGTTTGCCTGTCTGCTCACACTCCCCTTAGTGCTGTCTGTCTGTCCGTCTGTTCACATTCCTCTCAGTGCTGTCTGACTGTCCACATAAAATCCCTTCAGTGCTGTATGTCTGTCTGCTCCCACTCCCCACAGTGCTGTCTGCCTGTCTGCTTACAATCCCGTCAGTGCTGTCTGCCTGTCTGCTCACAATCCCCTCATTGCTGTCTGTCTGTCTGCTCCCACTCCCCTCAGTGCTGTCTGCCTGTCTGCTTACAATCCCCTCAGTGCTGTCTGCCTGTCTGCTCACAATCCCCTCAGTGCTGTCTGTATTTCTGCTCACACTCCCCTCAGCGCTGTCTGTCTGCTCACACTCCCCTCAGTGCTGGCTGTCTGTCTGCTCACACTCTCCTCAGTGCTGGCTATCTGTCTGCATACACTCCCCTCAGTGCTGTCTGCCTGTCTGCTTTCAATCCCCTCAGTGCTGTCTGTCTGTCTGCTCACACTCCACTCAGTGCTGGCTGGCTTCTGCTCATGCACCCCTCTGTGCTGTCTGTCTTCCTGCCCACACTCCCCTCAGCGCTGTCTGTCTGCTCACACTCCCCTCAGTGCTGGCTGTCTGTCAGCTCACACTCCCAGCAGGGCTGTCTGTCTGTCTGCTAACACTCCCCTCAGTGGTGTCTGCCTTTCTGCTTTCAATCCCCTCAGTGCTTTCTGTCTGTCTGCTCACACTCCCCACAGTGCTGTCTGCCTGTCTGCTTTCAATCCCCTCAGTGCTTTCTGTCTGTCTGCTCACACTCCCCTCAGTGCTGTCTGCGCACACTCCCCTCAGTGCTGGCTGGCTTCTGCTCCCGCACCCCTCAGTACTGTCTGTCTTTCTGCTCACACTACTCTCACCGTATCAGTCTGCTCACACCCCCTTCAGTGCAGGCTGGCTTTCTGCTCACACTCCCCTCAATGCTGTCTGTCTATCTGCTCACACTCCCCTCAGTGCTGACTGTCTGTCTGTCTGTTCACACTCCCCTCAGTGCAGTCTGTCTGTCAGCTCACACTCCCCTCAGTGAGGTCTGTCTGTCTGCTCCCACTCCCTTCAGTGCTGTTTGCCTATCTGCTCACACTCCTCTCAGTGCTGTCTGTCTGTCCGTCTGTTCACGCTCCACTCAGTGCTGTCTGAATGTCCACATAAAATCCCTTCAGTGGTGTCTGTCTGTCTGATCACACTGCCCTCAGTGCTGTCTGCCTGTCTGCTTACAATCACCTCAGTGCTGTTTGCCTGTCTGCTCACACTCCCCCCCGTGCTTTCTGTCTGTCTGCTCACACTCCCCTCAGTGCTGTCTGCCTGTCTGCTCACAATCCCCTCAGTGCTGTCTCTCACTCCGTCTGTTCACGCTCCCCTCGGTGCTGTCTGACTGTCTGCATAAAATCCCTTCAGTTCTGTCTGTCTGTCTGCTCACACTCCCCTCAGTGTTGTCTCTCTGTCTGCTCACACTCCCCTCAGTGCTGTCTGCCTGTCTGCTCACACTCCCCTCAGTGCTGTCTCTCACTCCCTCTGTTCACACTCCCCTCAGTGCTGTCTGCCTGTCTGCTTACATTCCCCTCAGTGCTTTCTGCCTGTCTGCTCACAATCCCCTCAGTGCTGTCTGTCTATCTGCTCACACTCCCCTCAATGCTGTCTGTTTTTCTTCTCACACTCCCCTCAGCTCTGTCAGTCTGCTCACACTCCCCTCAGTGCTGTCTGTCTCCCTGCTCCCACTTCCCTCAGTGCTGTCTGCCTGTCCACATAAAATCCCTTCAGTGTTGTCTGTCTGTCTGCTCACATTCTCCTCGTTGCTGCCTTTCTGTCTGCTCACTCTCCCCTTGGTGCTGTCTGTCTGTCTGCTCATGTTCCCCTCTGTGCAGTCTGTCTGTCTTGTCACACTCCCCTCCTCTCTGTCTGTCTGTCTGCTAACAGCCTGCTCAGCGCTGTCTGTCTGTATGCTCACAATCCCCTCAGCGCTGTCTGTCGGTCTGCTCACACTCTCCTGGGTGCTGTCTGTCTGTCTGCTCACACTCCCCTCAGTGCTGTCTGCCTGTCTGCTTACAATCCCCTCAGTGCTGTCTGCCTGTCTGCTCACAATCCCCTCAGTGCTCTCTGTCTTTCTGTCACACTCCCCTCAGCGCTGTCTGTCTGTTCACGCTCCCCTCAGTGCTGTCTGTCTGTCTGCTCACACTCCCCTCAGTGCGGTCTGTCTGTCTGCTCACACTCAGTTCAGTGCTGTCTGTCTGCTCCCACTCCCCTCAGTGCTGTCTGCCTGTCTGCTTACAATCCCATCAGTGCTGTCTGCCTGTCTGCTCACAATCGCCTCGGCGCTGTCTGTCTTTCTGCTCCTACTCCCCTCAGCGCTGTCTGTCTGCTCACACTCTCCTCAGTGCTGGCTGTCTGTCTGCTTACACTCCCCTCAGTGCTGTCTGCCTGTCTGCTTTCAATCCCCTCAGTGCTGTCTGTCTGTCTGCTCACACTCCCCTCAGTGCTGGCTGGCTACTGCACATGCACCCCTATGTGCTGTCTGTCTTCCTGCTCACACTCCCCTCAGCGCTGTCTGTCTGCTCACACTCCCCTCAGTGCTGGCTGTCTGTCTGCTCACACTCTCCTCAGTACAGACTGTCTGTCTGCTCACACTCCCCTCAGGGCTGTCTGTCTGTCTGCTCACACTCCCCTCATTGCTGTCTGCCTGTCTGCTTTCAATCCCCTCAGTGCTTTCTGTCTGTCTGCTCACACTTCCCTCAGTGCTGTCTGTTCACACTCCCCTCAGTGCTGTCTGTCTGTCTGCTCCCACTCCCCTCGCCGCTGTCTGTCTGCCTGCTCACACATCGCTGGGGCTGTCTGTGTGTCTGCTCATGCTCTCCTCAGTGCTGTCTATTTATCTGCTCACACTCCCCTCAGTGCTGTCGGCTCACACTCCCCTCAGTGCTGTCTGTCTGTCTGCTCACACTCCCCTCAGTGAGGTCTGTCTGTCTGCTCCCACTTCCCTCAGTGCTGTTTGCCTGTCTGCTCACACTCCTCTCAGTGCTGTCTGTCTGTCCGTCTGTTCAGGCTCCACTCAGTGCTGTCTGAATGTCCACATAAAATCCCATCAGTGCTGTCTGTCTGTCTGATCACATTCCCCTCAGTGCTGTCTGCCTGTCTGCTTACAATCCCCTCAGTGCTGTCTGCCTGTCTGCTCACACTCCCCTCCGTGCTGTCTGTCTGTCTGCTCACACTCCCCTCAGTACTGTCTGCCTGTTTGCTTACAATCCCCTCAGTGCTGTCTGCCTGTCTGCTCACAATCCCCTCAGTGCTGTCTCTCACTCCGTCTGTTCACGCTCCCCTCAGTGCTGTCTGACTGTCTGCATAAAATCCCTTCAGTTCTGTCTGTCTGTCTGCTCACACTCCCTTCAGTGCTGTCTGCATGTCTGCTCCCACTCCCCTCAGTGCTGTCTGCCTGTCTGCTCACACTCCCCTCAGTGCTGTCTCTCACTCCGTCTGTTCACACTCCCCTCAGTGCTGTCTGCCTGTCTGCTTACAATCCCCTCAGTGCTGTCTGCCTGTCTGCTCACAATCCCCTCAGTGCTGTCTGTCTGTCTGCTCAAACTCCCCTCAGTGCTGTCTGCCTGTCTGCTGACAATCCCCTCAGTGCTGTCTGCCTGTCTGCTCACACTCCCCTCAGCGCTGTCTGTCTGCTCACACTCCCCTCAGTGCTGGCTGTTTGTCTGCTCACACTAACCTCAGTGCCGTCTGACTGTCTGCATAAAATCCCTTCAGTGCTGTCTGTCTCTCTGCTCCAACTTCCCTCAATGCTGTCTGTCTGCTCACACTCCCCTCAGTGCTGGCTGTTTGTCTGCTCACACTAACCTCAGTGCTGTCTGCCTGTCCACATAATATCCCTTCAGTGTTGTCTGTCTGTCTGCTCACATTCTCCTCGTTGCTGCCTTTCTGTCTGCTCACTCTCCCCTTGGTGCTGTCTGTCTGTCTGCTCACGTTCCCCTCTGTGCAGTCTGTCTGTCTTGTCACACTCCCCTCCTCTCTGTCTGTCTGTCTGCTAACAGCCCGCTCAGCGCTGTCTGTCTGTATGCTCACAATCCCCTCGGCGCTGTCTGTCGGTCTGCTCACACTCTCCTTGGTGCTGTCTGCCTGTCTGCTTACAATCCCCTCAGTGCTGTCTGCCTGTCTGCCCACAATCCCCTCAGTGCTCTCTGTCTTTCTGTCACACTCCCCTCAGCGCTGTCTGTCTGTCTGTTCACGCTCCCCTCAGTGCTGTCTGTCTGTCTGCTCACACTCCCCTCAGTGCGGTCTGTCTGTCTGCTCACACTCAGCTCAGTGCTGTCTGTCTGTCTGCTCCCACTCCCCTCAGTGCTGTTTGCCTGTCTGCTCACACTCCCCAAAGTGCTGTCTATCTGTCCGTCTGTTCACACTCCCCTCAGTGCTGTCTGACTGTCCACATAAAACCCCTTCAGTGCTGTCTGTCTGTCTGCTCACATTCTCCTCGGCGCTGCCTTTCTGTCTGCTCACACTCCCCTCAGTGCTGTCTGTGTGTTTCCTCACACTCCCCTCAGTGCGGTCTGTCTGTCTTGCTCACACTCAACACAGTGCTGTCTGTCTGTCTTCTCACAATCCCTTCAGTGACATCTGTCTGTCTGCTAATACTCCCCTCAGCACTGTCTGTCTGCTCACACTCCCCTCAGTGTTGTCTGGCTTTCTGCTCACACTCCCCTCAGTGCTGTCTGTCTGCTCACACTCCCCTCAGTGCTGGCTGTCTGTCTGCTCACACTCCCCTCAGTGCTGGCTGTCTGTCTGCTTACACTCCCCTCAGTGCTGTCTGCCTGTCTGCTCACACGCCCCTTAGTGCTGTCTCTCTGTTCGTCTGTTCAAGCTCCCCTCAGTGCTGTCTGACTGTCTGCATGATATCCCTTTAGTACTGTCTGTCTGGCTGCTCCCACTCCCCTCAGTGCTGTCTGCCTGTCTGCTCACACTCCCCTCAGTGCTGTCTCTCACTCCATCTGTTCTCACTCCCCTCATTACGGTCTGTCTGTCTGCTCACACTCACCTCAGTGCTGTCTGTCTGTCTGCTCCCACTCCCGTCAGTACTGTTTGCCTGTCTGCTCACACTCCCCTCAGTGTTGTCTGTCTGTCCGTCTGTTCACATTCCTATCAGTGCTGTCTGACGGTCCACATAAAATCCCTTCAGTGCTGTCTGTCTGTCTGCTCCCACTCCCATCAGTGCTGTCTGCCTGTCTGCTTACAATCCCATCAGTGCTGTCTGCCTGTCTGCTCACAATCCCCTCATTGCTGTCTGTCTGTCTGCTCACACTCCCCTCAGTGCTGTCTGCCTGTCTGCTTACAATCCCCTCAGTGCTGTCTGCCTGTCTGCTCACAATCCCCTCAGTGCTGTCTGTCTTTGTGCTCACACTCCCCTCAGCGCTGTCTGTCTTCTCACACTCCCCTCAGTGCTGGCTGTCTGTCTACTCACACTCTCCTCAGTGCTGGCTGTATGTCTGCTCACACTGTCCTCAGTGCTGGCTGTCTGTCTGCTCACACTCCCCTCAGTGCTGTCTGCCTGTCTGCTTACAATCCCCTCAGTGCTGTCTGCCTGTCTGCTCACAATCCCCTCAGTACTGTCTGTCTTTCTGCTCACACTCCCCTCAGCGCTGTCTGCCTGCTCACACTCTCCTCAGTGCTGGCTGTCTGTCTGCTTACACTCCCCTCAGTGCTGTCTGCCTGTCTGCTTTCAATCCCGTCAGTGCTGTCTGTCTGTCTGCTCACACTCCCCTCAGTGCTGGCTGGCTTCTGCACATGCACCCCTCTGTGCTGTCTGTCTTCCTGCTCACACTCCCCTCAGCGCTGTCTGTCTGCTCACACTCCCCTCAGTGCTGGCTGTCTGTCTGCTCACACTCTCCTCAGTACAGACTGTCTGTCTGCTCACACTCCCCTCAGGGCTGTCTGTCTGTCTGCTCACACTCCCCTCAGTGCTGTCTGCCTGTCTGCTTTCAATCCCCTCAGTGCTTTCTGTCTGTCTGCTCACACTCCCCTCAGTGCTGTCTGTTCACACTCCCCTCAGTGCTGTCTGTCTGTCTGCTCCCACTCCCCTCGCCGCTGTCTGTCTGCCTGCTCACACATCGCTTGGGGCTGTCTGTGTGTCTGCTCATGCTCTCCTCAGTGCTATCTGTTTATCTGCTCACACTCCCCTCAGTGCTGTCGGCTCACACTCCCCTCAGTGCTGTCTGTCTGTCTGTCTGCTCACGCTCCCCTCAGTGAAGTCTGTCTGTCTGCTCACACTCCCCTCAGTGAGGTCTGTCTGTCTGCTCCCACTCCCCTCAGTGCTGTTTGCCTGTCTGCTCACACTCCTCTCAGTGCTGTCTGTCTGTCCGTCTGTTCACGCTCCACTCAGTGCTGTCTGAATGTCCACATAAAATCCCATCAGTGCTGTCTGTCTGTCTGATCACATTCCCCTCAGTGCTGTCTGCCTGTCTGCTTACAATCCCCTCAGTGCTGTCTGCCTGTCTGCTCACACTCCCCTCCGTGCTGTCTGTCTGTCTGCTCACACTCCCCTCAGTACTGTCTGCCTGTTTGCTTGCAATCCCCTCAGTGCTGTCTGCCTGTCTGCTCACAATCCCCTCAGTGCTGTCTCTCACTCCGTCTGTTCACGCTCCCCTCAGTGCTGTCTGACTGTCTGCATAAAATCCCTTCAGTTCTGTCTGTCTGTCAGCTCACACTCCCTTCAGTGCTGTCTGTATGTCTGCTCCCACTCCCCTCAGTGCTGTCTGCCTGCCTGCTCACACTCCCCTCAGTGCTGTCTCTCACTCCGTCTGTTCACACTCCCCTCAGTGCTGTCTGCGTGTCTGCTTACAATCCCCTCAGTGCTGTCTGCCTGTCTGCTCACAATCCCCTCAGTGCTGTCTGTCTGTCTGCTCGAACTCCCCTCAGTGCTGTCTGCCTGTATGCTGACAATCCCCTCAGTGCTGTCTGCCTGTCTGCTCACAATCCCCTCAGAGCTGTCTGTCTTTCTGCTCACACTCCCCTCAGCGCTGTCTGTCTGCTCACACTCCCCTCAGTGCTGGCTGTCTGTCTGCTCACACTCTCCTCAGTACAGACTGTCTGTCTGCTCACACTCCCCTCAGGGCTGTCTGTCTGTCTGCTCACACTCCCCTCAGTGCTGTCTGCCTGTCTGCTTTCAATCCCCTCAGTGCTTTCTGTCTGTCTGCTCACACTCCCCTCAGTGCTGTCTGTTCACACTCCCCTCAGTGCTGTCTGTCTGTCTGCTCCCACTCCCCTCGCCGCTGTCTGTCTGCCTGCTCACACATCGCTTGGGGCTGTCTGTGTGTCTGCTCATGCTCTCCTCAGTGCTGTCTGTTTATCTGCTCACACTCCCCTCAGTGCTGTCGGCTCACACTCCCCTCAGTGCTGTCTGTCTGTCTGTCTGCTCACGCTCCCCTCAGTGAAGTCTGTCTGTCTGCTCACACTCCCCTCAGTGAGGTCTGTCTGTCTGCTCCCACTCCCCTCAGTGCTGTTTGCCTGTCTGCTCACACTCCTCTCAGTGCTGTCTGTCTGTCCGTCTGTTCACGCTCCACTCAGTGCTGTCTGAATGTCCACATAAAATCCCATCAGTGCTGTCTGTCTGTCTGATCACATTCCCCTCAGTGCTGTCTGCCTGTCTGCTTACAATCCCCTCAGTGCTGTCTGCCTGTCTGCTCACACTCCCCTCAGTACTGTCTGCCTGTTTGCTTGCAATCCCCTCAGTGCTGTCTGCCTGTCTGCTCACAATCCCCTCAGTGCTGTCTCTCACTCCGTCTGTTCACGCTCCCCTCAGTGCTGTCTGACTGTCTGCATAAAATCCCTTCAGTTCTGTCTGTCTGTCAGCTCACACTCCCTTCAGTGCTGTCTGTATGTCTGCTCCCACTCCCCTCAGTGCTGTCTGCCTGCCTGCTCACACTCCCCTCAATGCTGTCTCTCACTCCGTCTGTTCACACTCCCCTCAGTGCTGTCTGCGTGTCTGCTTACAATCCCCTCAGTGCTGTCTGCCTGTCTGCTCACAATCCCCTCAGTGCTGTCTGTCTGTCTGCTCGAACTCCCCTCAGTGCTGTCTGCCTGTCTGCTGACAATCCCCTCAGTGCTGTCTGCCTGTCTGCTCACAATCCCCTCAGAGCTGTCTGTCTTTCTGCTCACACTCCCCTCAGCGCTCTCTGTCTGCTCACACTCCCCTCACTGCTGGCTGTTTGTCTGCTCACACTAACCTCAGTGCCGTCTGACTGTCTGCATATAATCCCTTCAGTGCTGTCTGTCTCTCTGCTCCCACTTCCCTCAATGCTGTCTGCCTGTCCACATAATATCCCGTCAGTGTTGTCTGTCTGTCTGCTCACATTCTCCTCGTTGCTGCCCTTCTGTCTGCTCACTCTCCCCTTGGTGCTGTCTGTCTGCTCACGTTCCCCTCTGTGCAGTCTGTCTGTCTTGTCACACTCCCCTCCTCTCTGTCTGTCTGTCTGTCTGCTAACAGCCCGCTCAGCGCTGTCTGTCTGTATGCTCACAATCCCCTCGGCGCTGTCTGTCGGTCTGCTCACACTCTCCTTGGTGCTGTCTGTCTGTCTGCTCACACTCCCCTCAGTGCTGTCTGCCTGTCTGCTCACAATCCCCTCAGTGCTCTCTGTCTTTCTGTCACACTCCCCTCAGCGCTGTCTGTCTGTTCACGCTCCCCTCAGTGCTGTCTGTCTGTCTGCTCACACTCCCCTCAGTGCGGTCTGTCTGTCTGCTCACACTCAGCTCAGTGCTGTCTGTCTGTCTGCTCCCACTCCCCTTAGTGCTGTTTGCCTGTCTGCTCACACTCCCCACAGTGCTGTCTATCTGTCCGTCTGTTCACACTCCCCTCAGTGCTGTCTGACTGTCCACATGAAACCCCTTCAGTGCTGTCTGTCTGTCTGCTCACATTCTCCTCGGTGCTGCCTTTCTGTCTGCTCACACTCCCCTCAGTGCTGTCTGTGGGTTTCCTCACACTCCCCTCAGTGCGGTCTGTCTGTCTTGCTCACACTCAGCACAGTGCTGTCTGTCTGTCTTCTCACAATCCCTTCAGTGATATCTGTCTGTCTGCTAACACTCATCTCAGCACTGTCTGTCTGCTCACACTCCCCTCAGTGTTGTCTGTCTTTCTGCTCACACTCCCCTCAGCGCTGTCTGTCTGCTCACACTCCCCTCAGTGCTGGCTGTCTGTCTGCTCACACTCCCCTCAGTGCTGGCTGTCTGTCTGCTTACACTCCCCTCAGTGCTGTCTGCCTGTCTGCTCACACGCCCCTTAGTGCTGTCTCTCTGTTCGTCTGTTCAAGCTCCCCTCAGTGCTGTCTGACTGTCTGCATAAAATCCCTTTAGTACTGTCTGTCTGGCTGCTCCCACTCCCCTCAGTGCTGTCTGCCTGTCTGCTCACACTCCCCTCAGTGCTGTCTCTCACTCTGTCTGTTCTCACTCCCCTCATTACGGTCTGTCTGTCTGCTCACACTCACCTCAGTGCTGTCTGCCTGTCTGCTTACAATCCACTCAGCACTGTCTGTCTGCTCACAGTCCACTCACCGCTGTCTGTCTGTCTGCTCCCACTCCCCTCGCCGCTGTCTGTCTGCCTGCTCACACATCACTTGGGGCTGTCTGTGTGTCTGCTCATGCTCTCCTCAGTGCAGTCTGTCTGTCTGCTCACACTCTACTCAGTGCTGTCTGTTTATCTGCTCACACTCCCCTCAGTGCTGTCTGCTCACACTACCCTCACTGCTATCTGTCTGTTCATCTGTTCAAGCTCCCCTCAGTGCTTTCTGACTGTCTGCATAAAATCCCTTCAGTGCTGTCTGTCTGTCTGCTCCCACTCACCTCAGTGCTGTCTGCCTGTCTGCTCACTCACCCATCAGTGCTGTCTCTCACTCCGTCTGTTCACACTCCCCTCAATGCGGTCTGTCTGTCTGCTCACACTCAACTCAGTGCTGTCTGTCTGTCTGCTCCCACTCCCCTCAGTACTGTTTGCCTGTCTGCTCACACTCCCCTCAGTGCGGTCTGTCTGTCCATCTGTTCACATTCCTCTCAGTGCTGTCTGACTGTCCACATAAAATCCCTTCAGTGCTGTCTGTCTGTCTGCTCCCACTCCCCTCAGTGCTGTCTGCCTGTCTGCTTACAATCCTGTCAGTGCTGTCTGCCTGTCTGCTCACAATCCCCTCATTGCTGTCTGTCTGTCTGCTCCCACTCCCCTCAGTGCTGTCTGCCTGTCTGCTTACAGTCCCGTCAGTGCTGTCTGCCTGTCTGCTCACAATCCCCTCATTGCTGTCTGCCTGTCTGCTCACATTCTCCTCAGCGCTGCCTTTCTGTCTGCTCACACTCCCCTTGGTGCAGTCTGTCTGTCTCGTCACACTCACCTCCTCGCTGTGTGTCTGTCTGCTAACAGCCCGCTAGCGCTGTCTGTCTGCCTGCTCACAATCCCCTCGGCGCTGTCTATCTGTCTGCTCACACTGTCCTTGGTGCTGTCTGTCTGTCTGCTCATGCTCCCCTCACAGCTGACTGTCTGTCGGCTTTCAATCCCCTCAGTGCTGTCTGTCTGTCTGCTCACACTCCCCTCAGTGCTGTCTGTGTGTTTCCTCACACTCCCCTCTGTGCGGTCGGTCTGTCTGTCTGCTCACACACAGCTCGCTGCTGTCTGTCTGTCTTCTCACAATCCCTTCAGTGATATCTGTCGGTCTGCTAACACTCCCCTCAGCACTGTCTGTCTGCTCACACTCACCTCAGTGCTGTCTGACTGTCTGCATAAAATCCCTTCAGTGCTGTCTGTCTGTCTCCTCCCACTCCCCTCAGTGCTGTCTGCCTGTCTGCTCACACTCCCCTCAGTGCTGTCTCTCACTCCGTCTGTTCACGATCCCTTCAGTGCTGTCTGTCTGTCTGCTCACGCACCCCTCAGTAATGTCTGTCTTTCTGCTCACACTACCCTCAGCGTGTCTGTCTGCTCACAATCCCTTCAGTGCTGGCTGGCTTTCTGCTCATACTCCCCTCAGTGCTGTCTGTCTCTATGCTCACACTCCCCTCAGTGCTGGCTGTATGTCTGCTCACTCTGTCCTCAGTGCTGGCTGTCTGCCTGCTCACACTCCCCTCAGTGCTTTCTAGCTTTCTGCTTACAATCCACGCAGCACTATCTGTCTGCTCACAGTCCACTCACCGCTGTCTGTCTGTCTGCTCCCACTCCCATCGCCGCTGTCTGTCTGCCTGCTCACACATCACTTGGGGCTGTCTGTGTGTCTACTCATGATCTCCTCAGTGCAGTCTGTCTGTCTGCTCACACTCTACTCAGTGTTGTCTGTTTATCTGCTCACATTCCCCTCAGTGCTGTCTGCTAACACTACCCTCACTGCTATCTGTCTGTCTGTCTGTTCACACTCCCCTCAGTGCAGTCTGTCTGTCTGCTCACACTCCCCACAGTGCGGTCTGTCTGTCTGCTCCCACTCCCCTCAGTACTGTTTGCCTGTCTGCTCACACTCCCCTCAGTGCTGTCTGTCTGTCCGTCTGTTCACATTCCTATCAGTGCTGTCTGACTGTCCACATAAAATCCCTTCAGTGCTGTCTGTCTGTCTGCTCACATTCTCCTCGGCGCTGCCTTTCTGTCTGCTCACACTCCCCTTGGTGCTGTCTGTCTGTCTGCTCACGTTCCCTCTGTGCAGTCTGTCTGTCTGTTCTCACTCCCCTCAGTGCTGGCTGTCTGTCTGCTCACACTCCCCTCAGTGCTGTCTGACTGTCTGCATAAAATCCCTTCAGTGCTGTCTGTCTCTCAGCTCCCACTTCCCTCAGTGCTGTCTGCCTGTCCACACAAAATCCCTTCAGTGCTGTCTGTCTGTCTGCTCACATTCTCCTCTGCGCTGCCTTTCTGTCTGCTCACACTCCCCTTGGTGCTGTCTGTCTGTCTGCTCACGTTCCCCTCTGTGCAGTCTGTCTGTCTCGTCACACTCCCCTCCTCGCTGTCTGTCTGTCTGCTAACAGCCTGCTCAGCGCTGTCTGTCTGTCTGCTCACATCCCTCTCACCGCTGTCTATCTGTCTGCTCCCACTCCACACGCCGCTGTCTGTATGCCTGCTCACACATTGCTTGGGGCTTTCTTTGTGTCTGCTCATGCTCTCCTCAGTGCAGTCTGTCTGTCTGCTCACACACTAGTCAGTGCTGTCTGTTTATCTGCTCACACTACCCACAGTGCTGTCTGCTCACACTCCCCTCACAGCTGTCTGTCTGTCTGTTCACAATCCCCTCAGTGCTGTCTGTCTGTATACAATTCCTTCAGTGCGATCTGTCTGTCTGCTCACACTTACCTCAGTGCTGTCTGTCTGTCTGCTCCCACTCCCCTCAGTGCTGTTTGCCTGTCTGCTCACACTCCCCTCAGTGCTGTCTGTCTTTCTGTCTGTTCACACTCCCCTCAGTGCTGTCTGACTGTCCACATAAAATCCCTTCAGTGCTGTCTGTCTGTCTTCTCACACTCCCCTCAGTGCTGTCTGCCAGTCTGCTTACAATCCCCTCAGTGCTGTCTGCCTGTCTGCTCACACTCCTCTCAGTGCTGTCAGTCTGTCTGCTCACACTCCCCTCAGTTCTGTCTGCCTGTCTGCTTACAATCCCCTCAGTGCTGTCTGCCTGTCTGCTCACAATCCCCTCAGTGCTGTCTGTCTTTCTGCTCACACTCCCCTCAGCGCTGTCTGTCTGTCTTTCTGTTCACGCTCCCCTCAGTGCTGTCTGTCTGTCTGCTCACACTCCCCTCAGTGCGGTCTGTCTGTCTGCTCACACTCAGCTCAGTGCTGTCTGTCTGTCAGCTCCCACTCCCCTCAGTGCTGTTTGCCTGTCTGCTCACACTCCCCACAGTGCTGTCTATCTGTCCGTCTGTTCACACTTCCCTCAGTTTTGTCTGACTGTCCACATAAAATCCCTTCAGTGCTGTCTGTCTGTCTGCTCACATTCTCCTCGGCGCTGCCTTTCTGTCTGCTAACACTCCCCTCAGCACTGTCTGTCTGCTCACACTCCCCTCAGTGCTATCTGTCTGTCTGCTCACACTCCCCTCAGTGCTGGCTTGCTTTCTGCTCACACTCCCCTCACCGCTGTCTGTCTGTCTTCTCACACTCCCCTCAGCACTGTCTGTCTGTCTTCTTTCAATCCCCTCAGTGCTGTCTGTCTGTCTGCTCACACACCCCTCAGTGCTGTCTGCTCACAATCCCTTCAGTGCTGGCTGGCTTTCTGCTCACACTCCCCTCAGTGCTGTCTGTCTATCAGCTCACACTCCCCTCAGTGCTGTCTGTCTGCCTGCTCACACATCGCTTGGGGCTGTCTGTGTGTCTGCTCATGCTCTCCTCAGTGCAGTCTGTCTGTCTGCTCACACACCCCTCAGTGCTGTCTGCTCACACTCCCCTCACTGCTGTCTATCTGTCTGTCTGTTCACGCTCCCCTCAGTGCTGTCTGTCTGTATACAATTCCTTCAGTGCTGTCTGTCTGTCTGCTCACACTCCCCTCACTGCGGTCTGTCTGTCTGCTCACACTCCCCTCAGTGCGGTCTGTCTGTCTGCTCACACTCACCTCAGTGCTGTCTGTCTGTCTGCTCCCACTCCCCTCAGTGCTGTTTGCCTGTCTGCTCACACTCCTCTCAGCGCTGTCTGTCTGTCCGTCTGTTCACGCTCCCCTTAGTGCTGTCTGACTGTCCACATAAAATCCCTTCAGTGTGGTCTGTCTGTCTGCTCACATTCTCCTCGGCGCTGCCTTTATGTCTGCTCACACTCCCCTTGGTGCTGTCTATCTGTCTGCTCACGTTCCCTGTGTGCAGTCTGTCTGTCTGTTCTAACTCCCCTCAGTGCTGTCTGTCTGTCTGCTCACACTCTCCTTAGTGCTGTCTGTCTGTCTGCTCATGCTCCCCTCACAGCTGATTGTCTGTCGGATTTCAATCCCCTCAGTGCTGTCTGTCTGTCTGCTCACACTCCCCTCAGTGCTGTCTGTGTGTTTCCTCACACTCCCCTCAGTGCTGTCTGCCTGTCTTCTTGCAATCCCTTCAGTGATATCTGTCTCTCTGCTAACACTCCCCTCAGTACTGTCTGTCTGCTCACACTCCCCTCAGTGCTGTCTGTCTGTTTGCTCACACTCCCCTCGGTGCTGGCTTGCTTTCTGCTCACACTCCCCTCACCGCTGTCTGTCTGTCTGCTCACACACCCCTCAGTGCTGTCTGCTCACACTCCCCTCAGTGCTGGCTGGCTTCTGCTCACGCTCCCCTCAGTACAGTCTGTCTTTCTGCTCACACTACCCTCAGCGTGTCTGTCTGCTCACAATCCCTTCAGTGCTGGCTGGCTTTCTGCTCACACTCCCCTCAGTGCTGTCTGTCTATCTGCTCACACTCCCCTCAGTGCTGGCTATCTGTCTGCTCACACTGTCCTCAGTGCTGGCTGTCTGCCTGCTCACACTCCCCTCAGTGCTTTCTACCTTTCTGCTTACAATCCACTCAGCACTGTCTGTCTGCTCACAGTCCACTCACCGCTGTCTGTCTGTCTGCTCCCACTCCCCTCGCCGCTGTCTGTCTGCCTGCTCACACATCGCTTGGGGCTGTCTGTGTGTCTGCTCATGCTCTCCTCAGTGCAGTCTGTCTGTCTGCTCACACTCTAATCAGTGCTGTCTGTTTATCTGCTCACACTCCCCTCAGTGCTTTCTGCTCACACTCCCCTCACTGCTGTCTGTCTGTCTGTCTGTCTGTTCACGCTCCCCTCAGTGCTGTCTGTCTGTATACAATTCCTTCAGTGCGATCTGTCTCTATGCTCACACTCCCCACAGTGCTGTCCGTCTGTCTGCTCACACTCCCCTCAGTGCTGTTTGGCTGTCTTCTCACACTCCTCTCAGTGCTGCCTGTCTGTCCGTCTGTTCACGCTCCCCTTAGTGCTGTCTGACTGTCCACATAAAATCCATTCAGTGCGGTCTGTCTGTCTGCTCACATTCACCTCAGCGCTTCCTTTATGTCTGCTCACACTCCCCTTGGTGCTGTCTGTCTGTCTGCTCACGTTCCCTCTGTGCAGTCTGTCTGTCTGTTCTTACTCCCCTCAGTGCTGTCTGTCTGTCAGCTCACACTCTCCTTAGTGCTGTCTGTCTGTCTGCTCACACTCCCCTCAGTGCTGACTGCCTGTCTGCTTTCAATCCCCTCAGTGCTGTCTGTCTGTCTGCTCACACTCCCCTCAGTGTTGTTTGCTCACACTTCCCTCAGTGCTGGCTGGCTTCTGCTCACGCTCCACTCAGTACTGTCTGTCTTTCTGCTCACACTACCCTCAGCATCTCTGTCTGCTCACAATCCCTTCAGTGCTGGCTGCCTTTCTGCTCACACTCCCCTCAGTGCTGTCTGTCTATCTGCTCGCAATCCCCTCAGTGCTGGCTGTCTGTCTGCTTACACTCCCCTCAGTGCTGTCTGCCTGTCTGCTTACAATCCCCTCAGTGCTGTCTGCCTGTCTGCTCACAATCCCCTCAGTGCTGTCTGTCTGTCTGCTCACACTCCCCTCAGTGCTGTCTGCCTGTCTGCTTACAATCCCCTCAGTGCTGTCTGCCTGTCTGCTAACAATCCCCTCAGTGCTGTCTGTCTTTCTGCTCACACTCCCCTCAGCACTGTCTGTCTTCTCACACTCCCCTCAGTGCTGGCTGTCTGTCTGCTCACACTCTCCTCAGTGCTGACTGTCTGTCTGCTTACACTCCCCTCAGTGCTGTCTGTCTGATTGCTCACACTCCCCTCAGAGCTTCTGTCTGTCTGCTCACACTCCTCCCAGCACTGTCTGTCTATCTGCTCACACTCCCCTCAGAGCTGGCTGGCTTTCTGCTCACACTCCCCTCCGTCCTGGCTGTATGTCTGCTCACACTCCCCTCTGTGCAGGCTGTCTGTCTGCTTACACTCCCCTCAGTGCTGTCTGTCTGATTGGTCACACTCACCTCAGCACTTCTGTCTGTCTGCTCACACTCCACTCTGCGCTGTCTGTCTGTGTGCTCACACTCCCCTTGGTGCTGTCTGTCTTTCTGCTCACACTCTCCTCAGTGCTAACTGTCTGTCTGCTCACACTCTCCTTGGTACTCTCTGTCTATCTGCTCACGCTCCCCTTACAGCTGCCTCTCTGTCTGCTTTCAATCCACTCAGTGCTGTCTGTCTGTCTGTCTGTTCATGCTCCCCTCAGTGGTGTCTGTCTGTCTGCATACAATCCCTTCAGTGCTGTTTGTCTGTCTGCTCACACTCCCCTCAGTGCTGTCTGCCTGTCTGCTCACACTCCCCTCAGCGCTGTCTGTCTGTTCACACTCCCCTCAGCACTGTATCTGTCTGCTCACGCTCCCCTCAGTGCTACCTGTCTGTCTGCTCACACTCCCCTCACTGCTGTCTGTCTGCTCTCACTCCCCTCAATGCTGTCTGCCTGCCTGCTTACAATCCCCTCAGTACTGTCTGTCTGTCTGCTCATACTCCGGTCATTACTGTCTGTCTCTCTGCTCACTCTCCCCACAGTGCTGTCTGCCTGTCTGCTTACAATCCCCTCAGTGCTGTCTTCCTGTCTGCTGGCAATCCACCCAATGCAGTCTGTCTGTCTGCTCACACACCCCTCAGCACTGTCTGTCCACTCACACTCGCCACATTACTGTCTGTCTGTCTGCTCACAATCCCCTCTTTGCTAGCTGGCTTTCTGCACACACTCCCCCCAGCGCTATCTGTCTGTCTGGTCACGTTCCCCTCAGTGCTGTCTGTCTGTCTGCTCACAATTCCATCAGTGCTCTCCGTCTGTCTCGTCACACTCCCCTCCTCACTGTCTGTCTGTCTGCTCACAATACCCTCATCGCTGGCTGTATGTCTGTCTGCTTACAATCCTCTCAGTGCTGTCTATCTCTCTGGTCACACTCCCCTCAGCACTCTCTGTCTGTCTGCTCACACTCCCCTCATTGCTGGCTGAATGTCTGTCTGCTCACAATCCCCTCAGTGCTGTCTGTCTGACTGCTCACACTATCCTCAGTGCTTCTGTCTGTCTGCTCACACTCCCGTCAACACTGTCTGTCTGTCTGCTCACACTGCCCTCAGTGCTGGCTGTCTGTCTGCTCACGCTCCCCTCAGTGCTGTCTGTCTGTCTGTCTGTTCACGCTCCCCGCAGTGCTGTCTGTCTGCATACAATCCCTTCAGTGCTGTCTGTCTGTCTGCTCACACTCCCCTCAGTGCTGTCTGTCTGTCTGCTCACAGTCCCCTCAGCACTCTCTGTCCATCTGCTCACACTCACCGCAGTGCTGTCTATCTCTCTGCTCACACTCCCCCTCATTGCTGGCTGAACGTCTGTCTGCTCACAATCCCCTCAGTGCTGGCTGTCTGTCTGCTCACGCTCCCCTCAGTGCTGTCTGTCTGTCTGTCTGTTCACGCTCCCCGCAGTGCTGTCTGTCTGCATACAATCCCTTCAGTGCTGTCTGTCTGTCTGCTCACACTCCCCTCAGTGCTGTCTGTCTGTCTGCTCACCGTCCCCTCAGCGCTCTCTGTCCGTCTGCTCAAACTCACCGCAGTGCTGTCTGCCTGTCTGGTTACAATCCCCTCAGTGCAGTCTGTCTGTCTGCTCACACTCTCCTCAGTGCTCTCTGTCTGTCTGCTCTCACTCCCCTCAGTGCTGTCTGCCTGTCTGCTTACAATCCCCTCAGTGATGTCTGCCTGGGTGTTTACAATCCCCTCAGGCTTTCTGTCTGTCTGCTCACACTCTCCTCAGCACTGTCTGTCTGCTCACACTCCCCTCAGTGCTGTCTGTCTGTCTGCTCACACTCACCTCAGTTCTGGCTGGCTTTCTGCTCACACTTCCCTCAGTGCTGTCGGTCTCTCTGCTCACATTCCCTTCAGTGCTATCTGTCTGTCTGCTCACACTCCCCTCAGCACTCTCTGTCTGTCTGCTCGCACTCCCCTCTTGCTGGCTGTATGTCTGTCTGCTCACAGTCCCCTCATTGCTGGCTGTATGTCTGTCTGCTCACAGTCCCCTCAGTGCTGCCTGTCTGTCTGCTCACACTCCCCTCAGTGCTGTCTGTCTGTCTGCTCACACTCCCCTCAGTGCTGCCTGCCTGTCTGCTCACACTGCCCTCAGTAATGTCTGTCTGCTCAATCTCCGCTCTGCGCTGTCTGTCTGATTGCTCACACTACCCTCAGTGCTTCTGTCTGTCTTTCGGTTCACATTCACCTTTGTGCTGTCTGTCTCTCTGCATACAATCCCTACAGTGCTGTCTGTCTATCTGTCTGCTCACAGTCCGCTCTCCGATCTCTGTCTGTCTGCTCACATTCCGCTCGGCGCCGTCTGTATGTCTGCTCACACTCCCCTCAGTGCTGTCTGTCTGTCTGCTCACACTCTCCTCAGTGCTCTCTGTCTGTCTGCTCACACTCCCCTCAGTTCTGTCTGCCTGTCTGCTCACGCTCCCCTCAGTGCTGTCTGTCTGTCTGTCTGTTCACGCCCCCCTCAGTGCTGTCTGTCTGCATACAATCCCTCCATGGCTGCCTGTCTGTTTGCTCACACTCCCCTCAGTGCTGTCTGTCTGTCTGCTCATACTCCCCTCATTGCTGGCTGTATGTCTGTCTGCTCACAGTCCCCTCAGTTCTGTCTGCCTGTCTGCTCACGCTCCCCTCAGTGCTGTCTGTCTGTCTGTCTGTTCATGCCCCCCTCATGCTGTCTGTCTGCATACAATCCCTCCATGGCTGACTGTCTGTTTGCTCACACTCCCCTCAGTGCTGTCTGTCTGTCTGCATACAATCCCTTCAGTGCTGTCTGTCTGTTTGCTCACATTCCCCTCAGTGCTGTCTGTCTGTCTGCTCACACTCGCCTCAGTGCTAACTGTCTGTCTGCTCACAGTCCGCACACCGCTCTCTGTCTGTCTGCTCACACTCTCCTCAGTGCTGTCTGTCTGTCTGCTCATACTCCCCTCAGCCCTGTCTGTCTGCTCACACTCCCCTCAGTGCTGTCTGCCTTTCTGCTTCCAATCCCCTCAGTGATGTCTGCCTGTGTGTTTACAATCCCCTCAATTCTGTCTGTATGCCTGCTCACACTCCCCTCAGCACTGTCTGTCTGCTCGCTCTCCCCTCAGCGCTGTCGGTCTCTCTGCTCACATTCCCCTCAGTGCTCTCTGTCTGTCTGCTCACACTCCCCTCATTGCTGGCTATATGTCTGTCTGCTCACAGTCCCCTCACTGCTGGCTGTATGTCTGTCTGTTCACAGTCCCCTCAGTGCTGGCTGGATTTCTGCTCACACTCCCCTCAGCTCTGTCTGTCTGTCTGCATACAATCCCTTCAGTGCTGTCTGTCTGTCTACTCACACTCCCCTCAGTGATGGCTGTATGTCTGCTCACATTCTCCTCAGTGCTGGCTGTCTGTCTGCTTACACTCCCCTCAGTGCTGTCTGTCTGATTGCTCACTTTCCTCTCAGCGCTTCTGTCTGTTTGCCCAGACTCCTCCCAGCACTGTCTGTCTGCCTGCGCACAATCCCCTCAGTGCTGTCTGTCTGTCTGCTCCCACTCCCGTCAGTGCTGTCTGCCTGTCTGATCACACTCCCCTCAGTGCTGTCTGTCTGACTGCTCACACTCACCTCAGTGCTCACTGTCTGTCTGCTCACACACCCCTCAGTGCTTTCTGTCTGTCTGCTTACACTCCCCTCAGTGCTGTCTGTCTGATTACACACTTTCCTCTCAGCGCTTCTGTCTGTTTGCCCAGACTCCTCCCAGCACTGTCTGTCTGCCTGCGCACAATCCCCTCAGTGCTGTCTGTCTGTTTACTCCCATTCCCGTAAGCGCTGTCTGCCTGTCTGCTCAAACACCCCTCAATGCTGTCTGGCTTTCTGCTCACGTTCCCTCCGTGCTGTCTTTCTCTATGTCTACTCACACTCCCCTCAGTGCTGGTTGTCTGTCAGCTCACACTCTCCTCAGTGCTGGCTGTCTGTCTGCTTACACACCCCTCAGTGCTGACTGTCTGATTGCTCACATTCCCCTCAGCGCTTCTGTCTGTCTGCGAACACTCCCCTCAGTGCTGTCTGTCTGTCTTCTCACACTCCCCTCAGCACTGTCTGTCTGTCTTCTTACAATCCCCTGAGTGCTGTCTGCCTGTCTTCTTCCCATCACCACATTGCTGTCTGTCTGTCTGCTCACATTCCCCGCAGTGCTGTATGTGTGTCTGCACACACTCCCCTCAGGGCTGTCTACCTGTCTTCTTACAATCCCCTCAGTGATTTCTGTCTGTCTGGTCACACTGTCCTCAGTGCTGGCTCGCTTTATGCTCAAACTCCCCTCGGCGCTGTCTGTCTGTCTGCTCACACTCCCCTCAGCGCTATCTGTCTGACTGCTCACAGTCCCCTCAGTGCTCTCTGTCTGTCTGGTCACACTCCCCTCAGCGCTGTCTATCTGTCTGCTCACAATCCCCCTCATTGCTGGCTGTATGTCTGTCTGCTCACAATCCCCTCAGTGCTTCTGTCTGATTGCTCTCACTCCCCTCAGTGCTTCTGTCTGTCTGCTCACACTCCCCTCAGTGCTGTCTGTCTGTCTGCTCACAATCCCCTCAGCGCCTGCTGTCTGTCGGCTAACACTCCCCTCAGTGCTAACTGTCTGTCTGCTCACAGTCCACTCACCCCTCTCTGTCTGTCTGCTCATACTCCCCTCGGCGTCATCTGTCTGGCTGCTCACACTCCCCTCAGTGCTGTCTGTCTGTCTGCTCACACTCTCCTCAGTGCTGTCTGTCTGTCAGCTCACACTCCCCTCAGTGCTGTCTGCCTGTCTGCTCACACTACCCTCAGTGCTGTCTGCCTGTCTGCTCACACTCCCCTCAGTGCTGTCTGTCTGTCTGTCTGTTCACGCTCCCCTCAGTGCTGTCTGTCTGCATAGAATCCCTTCAGTGCTGTCTGTCTGTCTGCTCACACTCCCCTCAGTGCTGTCAGTCTGTCTGCTCACACTCCCCTCAATGCTGTCTGCGTGTTTGCTTACAATCCGCTCAGTGCAGTCTGTCTGTCTGCTCACACTCCCCTCAGTGCTGTCTGCCTGTCTGCTCACGCTCCCCTCAGTGCTGTCTGTCTGTCTGTCTGTTCACGCTCCCCTCAGTGCTGTCTGTCTGCATAGAATCCCTTCAATGCTGTCTGTCTGTCTGCTCACACTCCCCTCAGTGCTGTCTGTCTGTCTGCTCACACTCCCCTCAATGCTGTCTGCGTGCTTGCTTACAATCCGCTCAGTGCAGTCTGTCTGTCTGCTCACACTCTCCTCAGTGCTCTCTGTCTGTCTGCTCACACTCCCCTCAGCGCTATCTGTCTGTCTGCTCACACTCGCCTTGGTGCTGTCTGTCTCTCTGCATACAATCCCTACAGTGCTGTCTGTCTATCTGTCTGCTCACAGTCCGCTCTCCGATCTCTGTCTGTCTGCTCACATTCCGCTCGGCGCCGTCTGTATGTCTGCACACACTCCCCTCAGTGCTGTCTGTCTGTCTGCTCACACTCTCCTCAGTGCTCTCTGTCTGTCTGCTCACACTCCCCTCAGTTCTGTCTGCCTGTCTGCTCACGCTCCCCTCAGTGCTGTCTGTCTGTCTGTCTGTTCACGCCCCCCTCAGTGCTGTCTGTCTGCATACAATCCCTCCATGGCTGCCTGTCTGTTTGCTCACACTCCCCTCAGTGCTGTCTGTCTGTCTGCTCATACTCCCCTCATTGCTGGCTGTATGTCTGTCTGCTCACAGTCCCCTCAGTTCTGTCTGCCTGTCTGCTCACGCTCCCCTCAGTGCTGTCTGTCTGTCTGTCTGTTCATGCCCCCCTCATGCTGTCTGTCTGCATACAATCCCTCCATGGCTGACTGTCTGTTTGCTCACACTCCCCTCAGTGCTGTCTGTCTGTCTGCATACAATCCCTTCAGTGCTGTCTGTCTGTTTGCTCACATTCCCCTCAGTGCTGTCTGTCTGTCTGCTCACACTCGCCTCAGTGCTAACTGTCTGTCTGCTCACAGTCCGCACACCGCTCTCTGTCTGTCTGCTCACACTCTCCTCAGTGCTGTCTGTCTGTCTGCTCATACTCCCCTCAGCGCTGTCTGTCTGCTCACACTCCCCTCAGTGCTGTCTGCCTTTCTGCTTCCAATCCCCTCAGTGATGTCTGCCTGTGTGTTTACAATCCCCTCAATTCTGTCTGTATGCCTGCTCACACTCCCCTCAGCACTGTCTGTCTGCTCGCTCTCCCCTCAGCGCTGTCGGTCTCTCTGCTCACATTCCCCTCAGTGCTCTCTGTCTGTCTGCTCACACTCCCCTCATTGCTGGCTATATGTCTGTCTGCTCACAGTCCCCTCACTGCTGGCTGTATGTCTGTCTGTTCACAGTCCCCTCAGTGCTGGCTGGATTTCTGCTCACACTCCCCTCAGCTCTGTCTGTCTGTCTGCATACAATCCCTTCAGTGCTGTCTGTCTGTCTACTCACACTCCCCTCAGTGATGGCTGTATGTCTGCTCACATTCTCCTCAGTGCTGGCTGTCTGTCTGCTTACACTCCCCTCAGTGCTGTCTGTCTGATTGCTCACTTTCCTCTCAGCGCTTCTGTCTGTTTGCCCAGACTCCTCCCAGCACTGTCTGTCTGCCTGCGCACAATCCCCTCAGTGCTGTCTGTCTGTCTGCTCCCACTCCCGTCAGTGCTGTCTGCCTGTCTGATCACACTCCCCTCAGTGCTGTCTGTCTGACTGCTCACACTCACCTCAGTGCTCACTGTCTGTCTGCTCACACACCCCTCAGTGCTTTCTGTCTGTCTGCTTACACTCCCCTCAGTGCTGTCTGTCTGATTACACACTTTCCTCTCAGCGCTTCTGTCTGTTTGCCCAGACTCCTCCCAGCACTGTCTGTCTGCCTGCGCACAATCCCCTCAGTGCTGTCTGTCTGTTTACTCCCATTCCCGTAAGCGCTGTCTGCCTGTCTGCTCAAACACCCCTCAATGCTGTCTGGCTTTCTGCTCACGTTCCCTCCGTGCTGTCTTTCTCTATGTCTACTCACACTCCCCTCAGTGCTGGTTGTCTGTCAGCTCACACTCTCCTCAGTGCTGGCTGTCTGTCTGCTTACACACCCCTCAGTGCTGACTGTCTGATTGCTCACATTCCCCTCAGCGCTTCTGTCTGTCTGCGAACACTCCCCTCAGTGCTGTCTGTCTGTCTTCTCACACTCCCCTCAGCACTGTCTGTCTGTCTTCTTACAATCCCCTGAGTGCTGTCTGCCTGTCTTCTTCCCATCACCACATTGCTGTCTGTCTGTCTGCTCACATTCCCCGCAGTGCTGTATGTGTGTCTGCACACACTCCCCTCAGGGCTGTCTACCTGTCTTCTTACAATCCCCTCAGTGATTTCTGTCTGTCTGGTCACACTGTCCTCAGTGCTGGCTCGCTTTATGCTCAAACTCCCCTCGGCGCTGTCTGTCTGTCTGCTCACACTCCCCTCAGCGCTATCTGTCTGACTGCTCACAGTCCCCTCAGTGCTCTCTGTCTGTCTGGTCACACTCCCCTCAGCGCTGTCTATCTGTCTGCTCACAATCCCCCTCATTGCTGGCTGTATGTCTGTCTGCTCACAATCCCCTCAGTGCTTCTGTCTGATTGCTCTCACTCCCCTCAGTGCTTCTGTCTGTCTGCTCACACTCCCCTCAGTGCTGTCTGTCTGTCTGCTCACAATCCCCTCAGCGCCTGCTGTCTGTCGGCTAACACTCCCCTCAGTGCTAACTGTCTGTCTGCTCACAGTCCACTCACCCCTCTCTGTCTGTCTGCTCATACTCCCCTCGGCGTCATCTGTCTGGCTGCTCACACTCCCCTCAGTGCTGTCTGTCTGTCTGCTCACACTCTCCTCAGTGCTGTCTGTCTGTCAGCTCACACTCCCCTCAGTGCTGTCTGCCTGTCTGCTCACACTACCCTCAGTGCTGTCTGCCTGTCTGCTCACACTCCCCTCAGTGCTGTCTGTCTGTCTGTCTGTTCACGCTCCCCTCAGTGCTGTCTGTCTGCATAGAATCCCTTCAGTGCTGTCTGTCTGTCTGCTCACACTCCCCTCAGTGCTGTCAGTCTGTCTGCTCACACTCCCCTCAATGCTGTCTGCGTGTTTGCTTACAATCCGCTCAGTGCAGTCTGTCTGTCTGCTCACACTCCCCTCAGTGCTGTCTGCCTGTCTGCTCACGCTCCCCTCAGTGCTGTCTGTCTGTCTGTCTGTTCACGCTCCCCTCAGTGCTGTCTGTCTGCATAGAATCCCTTCAATGCTGTCTGTCTGTCTGCTCACACTCCCCTCAGTGCTGTCTGTCTGTCTGCTCACACTCCCCTCAATGCTGTCTGCGTGCTTGCTTACAATCCGCTCAGTGCAGTCTGTCTGTCTGCTCACACTCTCCTCAGTGCTCTCTGTCTGTCTGCTCACACTCCCCTCAGCGCTATCTGTCTGTCTGCTCACACTCGCCTTGGTGCTGTCTGTCTCTCTGCTACCACTCCCCTCAGTGCTGTCTGTCAGTCTGTCTGTTCACGCTCCCCTCAGTGCTGTCTCACTGTCTGCATAAAATCCTTCAGTGCTGTCTGTCTGCTCACACTCCCCTCAGTGCTGTCTGTCTGTCTGCTAACACTCACCTCAGTGCTGTCTGTCTGTCTGCTCACAGTCCCCTCAGTGCTGTCTACCTTTCTGCTTACAATCCCCTCAATGCTGTCTGTCTGTCTGCTCACACACCCCTCAGTGCTGTCTGTCTGTCAGCTCACACTCCCCTCAGTGCTGTCTGCCTGTCTGCTCACGCTCCCCTCAGTGCTGTCTGTCTGTCTGTCTGTTCACGCTCCCCTCAGTGCTGTCTGTCTGCATAGAATCCCTTCAGTGAAGTCTGTCTGTCTGCTCACACTCTCCTCAGTGCTCTCTGTCTGTCTGCTCACACTCCCCTCAGCGCTATCTGTCTGTCTGCTCACACTCCCCTTGGTGCTGTCTGTCTCTCTGCTCCCACTCCCCTCAGTGCTGTCTGTCAGTCTGTCTGTTCACGCTCCCCTCAGTGCTGTCTCACTGTCTGCATAAAATCCTTCAGTGCTGTCTGTCTGCTCACACTCCCCTCAGTGCTGTCTGTCTGTCTGCTAACACTCACCTCAGTGCTGTCTGTCTGTCTGCTCACAGTCCCCTCAGTGCTGTCTACCTTTCTGCTTACAATCCCCTCAATGCTGTCTGTATGTCTGCTCACACACCCCTCAGTGCTGTCTGTCTGTGTGCTCACCCTCCCCTCAGCGCTGTCTGTCCGCTCACCCTCCCCTCAGTGCTGTCTGCCTTTCTGCTTAAAATCTCCTCAGTGCAGTCTGTCCGTCTGCTCACACTCCCCTCAGTGCTGGCTGGCTTTCTACTCGCACTCCCCTCAGTGCTGTCTCTCTGTCTGTTCACACTCCCCTCAGTGCTGTCTGTCCGTCTGCTCACACTCCCCTCAGTGCTGTCTGTCTGTCTGCTCACACTTCCCTCAGTGCTGTGTGTCTGCTCGCACTCCCCTCAATGCTCTCTGGCTCTCTGCTCACGTTCCCTCTGTGCTGTCTGTCTCTATGTCTGCTCACATTACCCTCAGTGCTGGCTGTCTGTCTGCTCACACTCTCCTCAGTGCTGGCTGTCTGTCTGCTTACACTCCACTCACCGCTGTCTGTCTGATTGCTCACAATCCTTTCAGCGCTTCTGTCTGTCTGCTCTCACTCCTCCCAGCAATGTCTGTCTGTCTGCATACAATCCCTTCAGTGCTGTCTGTGTGTCTGCTCACACCCCCCTCAGTGCTGTCTGTCTGTCTGCTCACATTCCCCTCAGTGCTGTCTGTCTGGTCACACTCCCCTCAGTGCTGTCTGTCTGTCTGCTCACACTCCCCTCATTGCTAGCTGTCTGATTGCTCACACGACCCTCAGTGCTTCTGTCTGTCTGCTCACACTCCCTTGAGCATTGTGTGTCTGTCTTCTCACACTCCCCTCAGTGCTGTCTACCTGTCTGCTCACGCTCTCCTCAGCGCTGTCTATCTGTCTGTCTGTTCACGCTCCCCGCAGTGCTGTCTGTCTGTCCGTCTGCTCACACTCACCTCAGTGCTGTCTGCCTGTCTGGTTACAATCCCCTCAGTGCAGTCTGTCTGTCTGCTCACACTCTCCTCATTGCTCTCTGTCTGTCTGCTCACACTCCCCTCAGTGCTGTCTGCTTACAATCCCCTCAGTGATGTCTGCCTGTGTGTTTACAATCCCCTCAGGCTGTCTGTCTGTCTGCTTACACACCCCTCAGTGCTGACTTGCTTTCTGCTCATACTCCCCTCAGTGCTGTCTCTCTGTCTGTTCACACACCCCTCAGTGCTGTCTGTCCGTCTGCTCACACTCCCCACATTGCTGTCTGTATGTCTGTCTGCTCACACTCCGCCCAGTGCTGTTTGTCTGCTCACACAGCCCTCAATGCTGTCTGGCTTTCTGCTCACGTTCCCTCCGTGCTGTCTGTCTCTATGTCTGCTCACACTCCACTCAGTGCTGGCTGCCTGTCTGCTCACACTCTCCTCAGTGCTGGCTGTCTGTCTGCTTACACTCCCCTCAGTGCTGTCTGTCTGATTGCTCAAACTCCCCTCAGTGCTTCAGTCTGTCTGCTCACACACCCCTCAGTGCTGTCTGTCTGTCTGCTCACACTCCCCTCAGTGCTGTCTGCCTTTCTGCTTACAATCCCCTCAGTACAGTCTGTCTGTCTGCTCACACTCCCCTCAGTGCTGTCTGTCTGTCTGCTCACACACCCCTCAGCACTGTCTGTCTGTCTGCTCGCAATCCCCTCAGAGCTGTCTGCCTGTCTGCTTACAATCCCCTCAGTGCTGTCTGTCTGTCTGCTCACACTCCCCTCAGTGTTGTCTGTCTGTTTGCTCACACTCCCCTCAGTGCTGGCTGTCTGTCTGCTCACACTCCCCTCAGTGCTAATTGTCTATCAGATCACAGTTCGCACACCGCTCTCTGTCTGTCTGCTCACACTATCCTCAGTGCTGTCTGTCTGTCTGCTCATACTCCTCTCAGCGCTGTCTGTCTGTCTGCTCATACTCCCCTCAGCGCTGTCTGTCTGTCTGCTCGCACTCCCCTCAGTGCTGTCTGCCTGTCTTCTTACAATCCCCTCAGTGCTTTCTGTCTGTCTGCTCACACTCTCCTCAGTGCTGGCTTGCTTTATGCTCAAACTCCCCTCTGCGCTGTCTGTCTGTCTGCTCACACTCCCCTCAGCGCTATCTGTCTGTCTGCTCACATTCCCCTCAGTGCTCTCTGTCTATCTGGTCACACTCCCCACAGTGCTGTCTGTCTGATTGCTCACATTCCCCTCAATGCTTCTGTCTGTCTGCTCACACTCCCCTCAGTGCTGTCTGTCTGTCTGCTCACACTCCCCTCAGCGCTTGCTGTCTGTCTGCTAACACTTCCCTCAGTGCTAACTGTCTGTCTGCTCACAGTCCAGTCACCCCTCTCTGTCTGTCTGCTCATACTCCCCTCGGCATCATCTGTCTGTCTGCTTACAATCCCCTCAGTGCTGTCTGTCTGTCTGCTCACACTCTCCTCAGTGCTGTCTGTCTGTCAGCTCACACTCCCCTCTTGCTGTCTGCCTGTCTGCTCACGCTCCCCTCAGTGCTGTCTGTCTGTCTGTCTGTTCACGCTCCCCTCAGTGCTGGCTGTTTGCATAGAAACCCTTCAGTGCTGTCTGTCTGTCTGCTCACACTCCCCTCAGTGCTGTCTGTCTGTCTGCTCACACACCCCTCAATGCTGTCTGCGTGTTTGCTTACAATCCGCTCAGTGCAGTCTGTCGGTCTGTTCACACTCCCCTCAGTGCTGTCTGTCCGTCTGCTCACACTCCGCACATTGCTGGCTGTATGTCTGTCTGCTCAAACTCCGCCCAGTGCTGTTTGTCTGCTCACACAGCCCTCAATGCTGTCTGGCTTTCTGCTTACGTTCCCTCCGTGCTGTCTGTCTCTATGTCTGCTCACACTCCACTCAGTGCTGGCTGTCTGTCTGCTCACACTCTCCTAAGTGCTGGCTGTCTGTCTGCTTGCACTCCCCTCAGTGCTGTCTGTCTGATTGCTCACACTCCCCTCAGTGCTTCTGTCTGTTTGCTCACACTCCCCTCAGTGCTGTCTGTCTGTCTGCTCACACTCCCCTCAGTGCTGTCTGCCTTTCTGCTTACAATCCCCTCAGTGCAGTCTGTCTGTCTGCTCACACTCCCCTCAGTGCTGTCTGTCTGTCTGCTCACACTCCCCTCAGCGCTGTCTGTCTGTCTGCTCGCACTCCCCTCAGAGCTGTCTGCCTGTCTGCTTACAATCCCCTCAGTGCTGTCTGTCTGTCTGCTCACACTCCCCTCAGTGCTGTCTGTCTGTTTGCTCACAGTCCCCTCAATGCTGGCTGTCTGTCTGCTCACACGCCCCTCAGTGCTAATTGTCTGTCAGCTCACAGTCCGCACACCGCTATCTGTCTGTCTGCTCACACTCTCCTCAGTGCTGTCTGTCTGTCTGCTCATACTCCCCTCAGCGCTGTCTGTCTGTCTGCTCACACTCCCCTCAGCGCTGTCTGTCTGTCTGCTCGCACTCCCCTCAGTGCTGTCTGCCTGTCTTCTTACGATCCCCTCTGTGCTTTCTGTCTGTATGCTCACACTCTCCTCAGTGCTGGCTTGCTTTATGCTCAAACTCCCCTCTGCGCTGTCTGTCTGTCTGCTCACACTCCCCTCAGTGCTTTCTGTCTGTCTGCTCACATTCCCCTCAGTGCTCTCTGTCTGTCTGGCCACACTCCCCTCAGCGCTGTCGATCTGTCGGCTCACACTCCCCCTCATTGCTGGCTGTATGTCTGTCTGCTCACACTCCCCTCAGTGCTGTCTGTCTGATTGCACACACTCCCCTCAGTGCTTCTGTCTGTCTGCTCACACTCCCCTCAGCGCTTGCTGTCTGTCTGCTAACACTCCCCCTCATTGCTAACTGTCTGTCTGCTCACAGTCCACTCACCCCTCTCTGTCTGTCTGCTCATACTCCCCTCGGCGTCATCTGTCTGTCTGCTCACACTCCCCTCAGTGCTGTCTGTCTGTCAGCTCACACTCCACTCAGTGCTGTCTGCCTGTCTGCTCACGCACCCCTCAGTGCTGTCTGTCTGCATAGAATCCCTTCAGTGCTGTCTGTCTGTCTGCTCACACTCCCCTCAGTGCTGTCTGTCTGTCTGCTCACACTCCCCTCAATGCTGTCTGTGTGTTTGCTTACAATCCGCTCAGTGCAGTCTGTCTGTCTGCTCACACTCCCCTCAGTGCTGTCTGCCTGTCTGCTCACGCTCCCCTCAGTGCTGTCTGTCTGTCTGTCTGTTCACGCTCCCCTCAGTGCTCTCTGTCTGCATAGAATCCCTTCAGTGCTGTCTGTCTGTCTGCTCACACTCCCCTCAGTGCTGTCTGTCTGTCTGCTCACACACCCCTCAATGCTGTCTGCGTGCTTGCTTACAATCCGCTCAGTGCAGTCTGTCTGTCTGCTCACACTATCCTCAGTGCTCTCTGTCTGTCTGCTCACAATCCCCTCAGAGCTATCTGTCTGTCTGCTCCCACTCCCCTCAGTGCTGTCTGTCAGTCTGTCTGTTCACACTCCCCTCAGTGCTGTCTCACTGTCTGCATAAAATCCTTCAGTGCTGTCTGTCTGCTCACACTCCCCTCAATGCTGTCTGTCTGTCTGCTAACACTCACCTCAGTGCTGTCTGTCTGTCTGCTCACAGTCCCCTCAGTGCTGTCTACCTTTCTGCTTACAATCCCCTCAATGCTGTCTGTCTGTCTGCTCACACACCCCTCAGCACTGTCTGTCTGTCTGCTCGCACTCCCCTCAGAGCTGTCTGCCTGTCTGCTTACAATCCCCTCAGTGCTGTCTGTCTGTCTGCTCACACTCCCCTCAGTGTTGTCTGTCTGTTTGCTCACACTCCCCTCAGTGCTGGCTGTCTGTCTGCTCACACTCCCCTCAGTGCTAATTGTCTATCAGATCACAGTTCGCACACCGCTCTCTGTCTGTCTGCTCACACTATCCTCAGTGCTGTCTGTCTGTCTGCTCATACTCCTCTCAGCGCTGTCTGTCTGTCTGCTCACACTCCCCTCAGTGCTGTCTGCCTGTCTTCTTACAATCCCCTCAGTGCTTTCTGTCTGTCTGCTCACACTCTCCTCAGTGCTGGCTTGCTTTATGCTCAAACTCCCCTCTGCGCTGTCTGTCTGTCTGCTCACACTCCCCTCAGCGCTATCTGTCTGTCTGCTCACATTCCCCTCAGTGCTCTCTGTCTATCTGGTCACACTCCCCACAATGCTGTCTGTCTGATTGCTCACACTCCCCTCAATGCTTCTGTCTGTCTGCTCACACTCCCCTCAGTGCTGTCTGTCTGTCTGCTCACACTCCCCTCAGCACTTGCTGTCTGTCTGCTAACACTTCCCTCAGTGCTAACTGTCTGTCTGCTCACAGTCCAGTCACCCCTCTCTGTCTGTCTGCTCATACTCCCCTCGGCATCATCTGTCTGTCTGCTTACAATCCCCTCAGTGCTGTCTGTCTGTCTGCTCACACTCTCCTCAGTGCTGTCTGTCTGTCAGCTCACACTCCCCTCTTGCTGTCTGCCTGTCTGCTCACGCTCCCCTCAGTGCTGTCTGTCTGTCTGTCTGTTCACGCTCCCCTCAATGCTGGCTGTTTGCATAGAAACCCTTCAGTGCTGTCTGTCTGTCTGCTCACACTCCCCTCAGTGCTGTCTGTCTGTCTGCTCACACACCCCTCAATGCTGTCTGCGTGTTTGCTTACAATCCGCTCAGTGCAGTCTGTCTGTCGGTTCACACTCCCCTCAGTGCTGTCTGTCCGTCTGCTCACACTCCGCACATTGCTGGCTGTATGTCTGTCTGCTCAAACTCCGCCCAGTGCTGTTTGTCTGCTCACACAGCCCTCAATGCTGTCTGGCTTTCTGCTCACGTTCCCTCCGTGCTGTCTGTCTCTATGTCTGCTCACACTCCACTCAGTGCTGGCTGTCTGTCTGCTCACACTCTCCTCAGTGCTGGCTGTCTGTCTGCTTGCACTCCCCTCAGTGCTGTCTGTCTGATTGCTCACACTCCCCTCAGTGCTTCTGTCTGTTTGCTCACACTCCCCTCAGTGCTGTCTGTCTGCTCACACTCCCCTCAGTGCTGTCTGCCTTTCTGCTTACAATCCCCTCAGCGCTGTCTGTCTGTCTGCTCACACTCCCCTCAGCGCTGTCTGTCTGTCTGCTCGCACTCCCCTCAGTGCTGTCTGCCTGTCTTCTTACAATCCCCTCAGTGCTTTCTGTCTGTCTGCTCACACTCTCCTCAGTGCTGGCTTGCTTTATGCTCAAACTCCCCTCTGCGCTGTCTGTCTGTCTGCTCACACTCCCCTCAGCGCTATCTGTCTGTCTGCTCACATTCCCCTCAGTGCTCTCTGTCTATCTGGTCACACTCCCCACAATGCTGTCTGTCTGATTGCTCACACTCCCCTCAATGCTTCTGTCTGTCTGCTCACACTCCCCTCAGTGCTGTCTGTCTGTCTGCTCACACTCCCCTCAGCACTTGCTGTCTGTCTGCTAACACTTCCCTCAGTGCTAACTGTCTGTCTGCTCACAGTCCAGTCACCCCTCTCTGTCTGTCTGCTCATACTCCCCTCGGCATCATCTGTCTGTCTGCTTACAATCCCCTCAGTGCTGTCTGTCTGTCTGCTCACACTCTCCTCAGTGCTGTCTGTCTGTCAGCTCACACTCCCCTCTTGCTGTCTGCCTGTCTGCTCACGCTCCCCTCAGTGCTGTCTGTCTGTCTGTCTGTTCACGCTCCCCTCAATGCTGGCTGTTTGCATAGAAACCCTTCAGTGCTGTCTGTCTGTCTGCTCACACTCCCCTCAGTGCTGTCTGTCTGTCTGCTCACACACCCCTCAATGCTGTCTGCGTGTTTGCTTACAATCCGCTCAGTGCAGTCTGTCTGTCGGTTCACACTCCCCTCAGTGCTGTCTGTCCGTCTGCTCACACTCCGCACATTGCTGGCTGTATGTCTGTCTGCTCAAACTCCGCCCAGTGCTGTTTGTCTGCTCACACAGCCCTCAATGCTGTCTGGCTTTCTGCTCACGTTCCCTCCGTGCTGTCTGTCTCTATGTCTGCTCACACTCCACTCAGTGCTGGCTGTCTGTCTGCTCACACTCTCCTCAGTGCTGGCTGTCTGTCTGCTTGCACTCCCCTCAGTGCTGTCTGTCTGATTGCTCACACTCCCCTCAGTGCTTCTGTCTGTTTGCTCACACTCCCCTCAGTGCTGTCTGTCTGCTCACACTCCCCTCAGTGCTGTCTGCCTTTCTGCTTACAATCCCCTCAGTGCAGTCTGTCTGTCTGCTCACACTCCCCTCAGTGCTGTCTGTCTGTCTGCTCACACTCCCCTCAGCGCTGTCTGTCTGTCTGCTCACACTCCCCTCAGTGCTGTCTGTCTGTTTGCTCACAGTCCGCTCAGTGCTGGCTGTCTGTCTGCTCACACTCCCCTCAGTGCTAATTGTCTGTCAGCTCACAGTCCGCACACCGCTCTCTGTCTGTCTGCTCACACTCTCCTCAGTGCTGTCTGTCTGTCTGCTCATACTCCCCTCAGCGCTGTCTGTCTGTCTGCTCACACTCCCCTCAGCGCTGTCTGTCTGTCTGCTCGCATTCCCCTCAGTGCTGTCTGCCTGTCTTCTTACAATCCCCTCTGTGCTTTCTGTCTGTATGCTCACACTCTCCTCAGTGCTGGCTTGCTTTATGCTCAAACTCCCCTCTGCGCTGTCTGTCTGTCTGCTCACACTCCCCTCAGCGCTATCTGTCTGTCTGCTCACATTCCCCTCAGTGCTGTCTGTCTGATTGCTCACACTCCGCTCAGTGCTTCTGTCTGTCTGCTCACACTCCCCTCAGCGCTTGCTGTCTGTCTGCTAACACTCCCCCTCATTGCTAACTGTCTGTCTGCTCACAGTCCACTCACCCCTCTCTGTCAGTCTGCTCATACTCCCCTCGGCGTCATCTGTCTGTCTGCTCATACTCCCCTCAGTGCTGTCTGTCTTCCTGCTCACACTCTCCTCAGTGCTGTCTGTCTGTCAGCTCACACTCCACTCAGTGCTGTCTGCCTGTCTGCTCACGCTCCCCTCAGTGCTGTCTGTCTGCATAGAATCCCTTCAGTGCTGTCTGTCTGTCTGCTCACACTCCCCTCAGTGCTGTCTGTCTGTCTGCTCACACTCCCCTCAATGCTGTCTGTGTGTTTGCTTACAATCCGCTCAGTGCAGTCTGTCTGTCTGCTCACACTCCCCTCAGTGCTGTCTGCCTGTCTGCTCACGCTCCCCTCAGTGCTGTCTGTCTGTCTGTCTGTTCACGCTCCCCTCAGTGCTGTCTGTCTGCATAGAATCCCTTCAGTGCTGTCTGTCTGTCTGCTCACACTCCCCTCAGTGCTGTCTGTCTGTCTGCTCACACACCCCTCAATGCTGTCTGCGTGCTTGCTTACAATCCGCTCAGTGAAGTCTGTCTGTCTGCTCACACTATCCTCAGTGCTCTCTGTCTGTCTGCTCACACTCCCCTCAGCGCTATCTGTCTGTCTGCTCACACTCCCCTTGGTGCTGTCTGTCTCTCTGCTCCCACTCCCCTCAGTGCTGTCTATCAGTCTGTCTGTTCACACTCCCGTCAGTGCTGTCTCACTGTCTGCATAAAATCCTTCAGTGCTGTCTGTCTGCTCACACTCCCCTCAGTGCTGTCTGTCTGTCTGCTAACACTCACCTCAGTGCTGTCTGTCTGTCTGCTCACAGTCCCCTCAGTGCTGTCTAACTTTCTGCTTACAATCCCCTCAATGCTGTCTGTCTGTCTGCTTACACACCCCTCAGTGCTGTCTGTCTGTCAGCTCACACTCCCCTCAGTGCTGTCTGCCTGTCTGCTCACACTCCCCTCAGTGCTGTCTGTCTGTCTGTCTGTTCACGCTCCCCTCAGTGCTGTCTGTCTGCATAGAATCCCTTCAGTGCAGTCTGTCTGTCTGCTCACACTCCCCTAAGCGCTATCTGTCTGTCTGCTCACACTCCCCTTGGTGCTGTCTGTCTCTCTGCTCTCACTCCCCTCAGTGCTGTCTGTCAGTCTGTCTGTTCACGCTCCCCTCAGTGCTGTCTCACTGTCTGCATAAAATCCTTCAGTGCTGTCTGTCTGCTCACACTCCCCTCAGTGCTGTCTGTCTGTCTGCTAACACTCACCTCAGTGCTGTCTGTCTGTCTGCTCACAGTCCCCTCAGTGCTGTCTACCTTTCTGCTTACAATCCCCTCAATGCTGTCTGTCTGTCTGCTCACACACCCCTCAGTGCTGTCTGTCTGTGTGCTCACCCTCCCCTCAGCGCTGTCTGTCCGCTCACCCTACCCTCAGTGCTGTCTGCCTTTCTGCTTAAAATCTCCTCAGTGCAGTCTGTCCGTCTGCTCACACTCCCCTCAGTGCTGTCTGTCTGTCTGCTCACACTTCCCTCAGTGCTGTGTGTCTGCTCGCACTCCCCTCAATGCTCTCTGGCTCTCTGCTCACGTTCCCTCTGTGCTGTCTGTCTCTATGTCTGCTCACATTACCCTCAGTGCTGGCTGTCTGTCTGCTCACACTCTCCTCAGTGCTGACTGTCTGTCTGCTTACACTCCACTCACTGCTGTCTGTCTGATTGCTCACAATCCCTTCAGCGCTTCTGTCTGTCTGCTCTCACTCCTCCCAGCAATGTCTGTCTGTCTGCATACAATCCCTTCAGTGCTGTCTGTGTGTCTGCTCACACCCCCCTCAGTGCTGTCTGTCTGTCTGCTCACATTCCCCTCAGTGCTGTCTGTCTGGTCACACTCCCCTCAGTGCTGTCTGTCTGTCTGCTCACACTCCCCTCATTGCTAGCTGTCTGATTGTTCACACGACCCTCAGTGCTTCTGTCTGTCTGCTCACACTCCCCTCAGCATTGTGTGTCTGTCTTCTCACACTCCCCTCAGTGCTGTCTACCTGTCTGCTCACGCTCCCCTCAGCGCTGTCTGTCTGTCTGTCTGTTCACTCTCCCCGCAGTGCTGTCTGTCTGTCTGTCTGTTCACGCTCCCCGCAGTGCTGTCTGTCTGCATACAATCCCTTCAGTGCTGTCTGTCCGTCTGCTCACACTCATCTCAGTGCTGTCTGCCTGTCTGGTTACAATCCCCTCAGTGCAGTCTGTCTGTCTGCTCACACTCTCCTCATTGCTCTCTGTCGGTCTGCTCACACTCCCCTCAGTGCTGTCTGCTTACAATCCCCTCAGTGATGTCTGCCTGTGTGTTTACAATCCCCTCAGGCTGTCTGTCTGTCTGCTCACACTCCCCCTCATTGCTGGCTGTATGTCTGTCTGCTCACACTCCCCTCAGTGCTGTCTGTCTGATTGCTCACACTCCCCTCAGTGCTTCTGTCTGTCTGTCTGCTCACACTCCCCTCAGCGCTTGCTGTCTGTCTGCTAACACTCCCCCTCATTGCTAACTGTCTGTCTGCTCACAGTCCACTCACCCCTCTCTGTCTGTCTGCTCATACTCCCCTCGGCGTCATCTGTCTGTCTGCTCACACTCCCCTCAGTGCTGTCTGTCTGTCTGCTCACACTCTCCTCAGTGCTGTCTGTCTGTCAGCTCACACTCCCCTCAGCACTGTCTGTCTGCTCACACTCACCTCAGTGCTCACTGTCTGTCTGCTCACATTCCCCTCAGTGCTGCCTGCCTCTCTGCTCACACTATCCTCAGTGCTGGCTTGCTTTCTGCTCATACTCCCCTCAGTGCTGTCTCTCTGTCTGTTCACACACCCCTCAGTGCTGTCTGTCCGTCTGCTCACACTCCCCACATTGCTGGCTGTATGTCTGTCTGCTCACACTCCGCCAAGTGCTGTTTGTCTGCTCACACAGCCCTCAGTGCTGTCTGACTTTCTGCTCACGTTCCCTCCATGCTGTCTGTCTCTATGTCTGCTCACACTCCACTCAGTGCTGGCTGTCTGTCTGCTCACACTCTCCTCAGTGCTGGCTGTCTGTCTGCGTACACTCCCCTCAGTGCTGTCTGTCTGATTGCTCACACTCCTCTCAGTGCTTCTGTCTGTCTGCTCACACTCCCCTCAGTGCTGTCTGTCTGTCTGCTCACACTCCCCTCAGTGCTGTCTGCCTTTCTGCTTACAATCCCCTCAATGCTGTCTGTCTGTCTGCTCACACACCCCTCAGCACTGTCTGTCTGTCTGCTCGCACTCCCCTCAGAGCTGTCTGCCTGTCTGCTTACAATCCCCTCAGTGCTGTCTGTCTGTCTGCTCACACTCCCCTCAGTGCTGTCTGTCTGTTTGCTCACAGTCCGCTCAGTGCTGGCTGTCTGTCTGCTCACACTCCCCTCAGTGCTGTCTGCCTTTCTGCTTACAATCCCCTCAGTGCAGTCTGTCTGTCTGCTCACACTCCCCTCAGTGCTGTCTGTCTGTCTGCTCACACTCCCCTCAGCGCTGTCTGTCTGTCTGCTCGCACTCCCCTCAGAGCTGTCTGCCTGTCTGCTTACAATCCCCTCAGTGCTGTCTGTCTGTCTGCTCACACTCCCCTCAGTGCTGTCTGTCTGTTTGCTCACAGTCCGCTCAGTGCTGGCTGTCTGTCTGCTCACACTCCCCTCAGTGCTAATTGTCTGTCAGCTCACAGTCCGCACACCGCTCTCTGTCTGTCTGCTCACACTCTCCTCAGTGCTGTCTGTCTGTCTGCTCATACTCCCCTCAGCGCTGTCTGTCTGTCTGCTCACACTCCCCTCAGCGCTGTCTGTCTGTCTGCTCGCATTCCCCTCAGTGCTGTCTGCCTGTCTTCTTACAATCCCCTCTGTGCTTTCTGTCTGTATGCTCACACTCTCCTCAGTGCTGGCTTGCTTTATGCTCAAACTCCCCTCTGCGCTGTCTGTCTGTCTGCTCACACTCCCCTCAGCGCTATCTGTCTGTCTGCTCACATTCCCCTCAGTGCTGTCTGTCTGATTGCTCACACTCCGCTCAGTGCTTCTGTCTGTCTGCTCACACTCCCCTCAGCGCTTGCTGTCTGTCTGCTAACACTCCCCCTCATTGCTAACTGTCTGTCTGCTCACAGTCCACTCACCCCTCTCTGTCAGTCTGCTCATACTCCCCTCGGCGTCATCTGTCTGTCTGCTCATACTCCCCTCAGTGCTGTCTGTCTTCCTGCTCACACTCTCCTCAGTGCTGTCTGTCTGTCAGCTCACACTCCACTCAGTGCTGTCTGCCTGTCTGCTCACGCTCCCCTCAGTGCTGTCTGTCTGCATAGAATCCCTTCAGTGCTGTCTGTCTGTCTGCTCACACTCCCCTCAGTGCTGTCTGTCTGTCTGCTCACACTCCCCTCAATGCTGTCTGCGTGTTTGCTTACAATCCGCTCAGTGCAGTCTGTCTGTCTGCTCACACTCCCCTCAGTGCTGTCTGCCTGTCTGCTCACGCTCCCCTCAGTGCTGTCTGTCTGTCTGTCTGTTCACGCTCCCCTCAGTGCTGTCTGTCTGCATAGAATCCCTTCAGTGCTGTCTGTCTGTCTGCTCACACTCCCCTCAGTGCTGTCTGTCTGTCTGCTCACACACCCCTCAATGCTGTCTGCGTGCTTGCTTACAATCCGCTCAGTGCAGTCTGTCTGTCTGCTCACACTATCCTCAGTGCTCTCTGTCTGTCTGCTCACAATCCCCTCAGCGCTATCTGTCTGTCTGCTCACACTCCCCTTGGAGCTGTCTGTCTCTCTGCTCCCACTCCCCTCAGTGCTGTCTGTCAGTCTGTCTGTTCACACTCCCCTCAGTGCTGTCTCACTGTCTGCATAAAATCCTTCAGTGCTGTCTGTCTGCTCACACTCCCCTCAATGCTGTCTGTCTGTCTGCTAACACTCACCTCAGTGCTGTCTGTCTGTCTGCTCACAGTCCCCTCAGTGCTGTCTACCTTTCTGCTTACAATCCCCTCAATGCTGTCTGTCTGTCTGCTCACACACCCCTCAGTGCTGTCTGTCTGTCAGCTCACACTCCCCTCAGTGCTGTCTGCCTGTCTGCTCACGCTCCCCTCAGTGCTGTCTGTCTGTCTGTCTGTTCACGCTCCCCTCAGTGCTGTCTGTCTGCATAGAATCCCTTCAGTGAAGTCTGTCTGTCTGCTCACACTCTCCTCAGTGCTCTCTGTCTGTCTGCTCACACTCCCCTCAGCGCTATCTGTCTGTCTGCTCACACTCCCCTTGGTGCTGTCTGTCTCTCTGCTCCCACTCCCCTCAGTGCTGTCTATCAGTCTGTCTGTTCACACTCCCGTCAGTGCTGTCTCACTGTCTGCATAAAATCCTTCAGTGCTGTCTGTCTGCTCACACTCCCCTCAGTGCTGTCTGTCTGTCTGCTAACACTCACCTCAGTGCTGTCTGTCTGTCTGCTCACAGTCCCCTCAGTGCTGTCTAACTTTCTGCTTACAATCCCCTCAATGCTGTCTGTCTGTCTGCTTACACACCCCTCAGTGCTGTCTGTCTGTCAGCTCACACTCCCCTCAGTGCTGTCTGCCTGTCTGCTCACACTCCCCTCAGTGCTGTCTGTCTGTCTGTCTGTTCACGCTCCCCTCAGTGCTGTCTGTCTGCATAGAATCCCTTCAGTGCAGTCTGTCTGTCTGCTCACACTCCCCTAAGCGCTATCTGTCTGTCTGCTCACACTCCCCTTGGTGCTGTCTGTCTCTCTGCTCTCACTCCCCTCAGTGCTGTCTGTCAGTCTGTCTGTTCACGCTCCCCTCAGTGCTGTCTCACTGTCTGCATAAAATCCTTCAGTGCTGTCTGTCTGCTCACACTCCCCTCAGTGCTGTCTGTCTGTCTGCTAACACTCACCTCAGTGCTGTCTGTCTGTCTGCTCACAGTCCCCTCAGTGCTGTCTACCTTTCTGCTTACAATCCCCTCAATGCTGTCTGTCTGTCTGCTCACACACCCCTCAGTGCTGTCTGTCTGTGTGCTCACCCTCCCCTCAGCGCTGTCTGTCCGCTCACCCTACCCTCAGTGCTGTCTGCCTTTCTGCTTAAAATCTCCTCAGTGCAGTCTGTCCGTCTGCTCACACTCCCCTCAGTGCTGTCTGTCTGTCTGCTCACACTTCCCTCAGTGCTGTGTGTCTGCTCGCACTCCCCTCAATGCTCTCTGGCTCTCTGCTCACGTTCCCTCTGTGCTGTCTGTCTCTATGTCTGCTCACATTACCCTCAGTGCTGGCTGTCTGTCTGCTCACACTCTCCTCAGTGCTGACTGTCTGTCTGCTTACACTCCACTCACTGCTGTCTGTCTGATTGCTCACAATCCCTTCAGCGCTTCTGTCTGTCTGCTCTCACTCCTCCCAGCAATGTCTGTCTGTCTGCATACAATCCCTTCAGTGCTGTCTGTGTGTCTGCTCACACCCCCCTCAGTGCTGTCTGTCTGTCTGCTCACATTCCCCTCAGTGCTGTCTGTCTGGTCACACTCCCCTCAGTGCTGTCTGTCTGTCTGCTCACACTCCCCTCATTGCTAGCTGTCTGATTGTTCACACGACCCTCAGTGCTTCTGTCTGTCTGCTCACACTCCCCTCAGCATTGTGTGTCTGTCTTCTCACACTCCCCTCAGTGCTGTCTACCTGTCTGCTCACGCTCCCCTCAGCGCTGTCTGTCTGTCTGTCTGTTCACTCTCCCCGCAGTGCTGTCTGTCTGTCTGTCTGTTCACGCTCCCCGCAGTGCTGTCTGTCTGCATACAATCCCTTCAGTGCTGTCTGTCCGTCTGCTCACACTCATCTCAGTGCTGTCTGCCTGTCTGGTTACAATCCCCTCAGTGCAGTCTGTCTGTCTGCTCACACTCTCCTCATTGCTCTCTGTCGGTCTGCTCACACTCCCCTCAGTGCTGTCTGCTTACAATCCCCTCAGTGATGTCTGCCTGTGTGTTTACAATCCCCTCAGGCTGTCTGTCTGTCTGCTCACACTCCCCCTCATTGCTGGCTGTATGTCTGTCTGCTCACACTCCCCTCAGTGCTGTCTGTCTGATTGCTCACACTCCCCTCAGTGCTTCTGTCTGTCTGTCTGCTCACACTCCCCTCAGCGCTTGCTGTCTGTCTGCTAACACTCCCCCTCATTGCTAACTGTCTGTCTGCTCACAGTCCACTCACCCCTCTCTGTCTGTCTGCTCATACTCCCCTCGGCGTCATCTGTCTGTCTGCTCACACTCCCCTCAGTGCTGTCTGTCTGTCTGCTCACACTCTCCTCAGTGCTGTCTGTCTGTCAGCTCACACTCCCCTCAGCACTGTCTGTCTGCTCACACTCACCTCAGTGCTCACTGTCTGTCTGCTCACATTCCCCTCAGTGCTGCCTGCCTCTCTGCTCACACTATCCTCAGTGCTGGCTTGCTTTCTGCTCATACTCCCCTCAGTGCTGTCTCTCTGTCTGTTCACACACCCCTCAGTGCTGTCTGTCCGTCTGCTCACACTCCCCACATTGCTGGCTGTATGTCTGTCTGCTCACACTCCGCCAAGTGCTGTTTGTCTGCTCACACAGCCCTCAGTGCTGTCTGACTTTCTGCTCACGTTCCCTCCATGCTGTCTGTCTCTATGTCTGCTCACACTCCACTCAGTGCTGGCTGTCTGTCTGCTCACACTCTCCTCAGTGCTGGCTGTCTGTCTGCGTACACTCCCCTCAGTGCTGTCTGTCTGATTGCTCACACTCCTCTCAGTGCTTCTGTCTGTCTGCTCACACTCCCCTCAGTGCTGTCTGTCTGTCTGCTCACACTCCCCTCAGTGCTGTCTGCCTTTCTGCTTACAATCCCCTCAATGCTGTCTGTCTGTCTGCTCACACACCCCTCAGCACTGTCTGTCTGTCTGCTCGCACTCCCCTCAGAGCTGTCTGCCTGTCTGCTTACAATCCCCTCAGTGCTGTCTGTCTGTCTGCTCACACTCCCCTCAGTGTTGTCTGTCTGTTTGCTCACACTCCCCTCAGTGCTGGCTGTCTGTCTGCTCACACTCCCCTCAGTGCTAATTGTCTATCAGATCACAGTTCGCACACCGCTCTCTGTCTGTCTGCTCACACTATCCTCAGTGCTGTCTGTCTGTCTGCTCATACTCCTCTCAGCGCTGTCTGTCTGTCTGCTCACACTCCCCTCAGCGCTGTCTGTCTGTCTGCTCGCACTCCCCTCAGTGCTGTCTGCCTGTCTTCTTACAATCCCCTCAGTGCTTTCTGTCTGTCTGCTCACACTCTCCTCAGTGCTGGCTTGCTTTATGCTCAAACTCCCCTCTGCGCTGTCTGTCTGTCTGCTCACACTCCCCTCAGCGCTATCTGTCTGTCTGCTCACATTCCCCTCAATGCTCTCTGTCTATCTGGTCACACTCCCCACAGTGCTGTCTGTCTGATTGCTCACACTCCCCTCAATGCTTCTGTCTGTCTGCTCACACTCCCCTCAGTGCTGTCTGTCTGTCTGCTCACACTCCCCTCAGCACTTGCTGTCTGTCTGCTAACACTTCCCTCAGTGCTAACTGTCTGTCTGCTCACAGTCCAGTCACCCCTCTCTGTCTGTCTGCTCATACTCCCCTCGGCATCATCTGTCTGTCTGCTTACAATCCCCTCAGTGCTGTCTGTCTGTCTGCTCACACTCTCCTCAGTGCTGTCTGTCTGTCAGCTCACACTCCCCTCTTGCTGTCTGCCTGTCTGCTCACGCTCCCCTCAGTGCTGTCTGTCTGTCTGTCTGTTCACGCTCCCCTCAGTGCTGGCTGTTTGCATAGAAACCCTTCAGTGCTGTCTGTCTGTCTGCTCACACTCCCCTCAGTGCTGTCTGTCTGTCTGCTCACACACCCCTCAATGCTGTCTGCGTGTTTGCTTACAATCCGCTCAGTGCAGTCTGTCGGTCTGTTCACACTCCCCTCAGTGCTGTCTGTCCGTCTGCTCACACTCCGCACATTGCTGGCTGTATGTCTGTCTGCTCAAACTCCGCCCAGTGCTGTTTGTCTGCTCACACAGCCCTCAATGCTGTCTGGCTTTCTGCTCACGTTCCCTCCGTGCTGTCTGTCTCTATGTCTGCTCACACTCCACTCAGTGCTGGCTGTCTGTCTGCTCACACTCTCCTCAGTGCTGGCTGTCTGTCTGCTTGCACTCCCCTCAGTGCTGTCTGTCTGATTGCTCACACTCCCCTCAGTGCTTCTGTCTGTTTGCTCACACTCCCCTCAGTGCTGTCTGTCTGTCTGCTCACACTCCCCTCAGTGCTGTCTGCCTTTCTGCTTACAATCCCCTCAGTGCAGTCTGTCTGTCTGCTCACACTCCCCTCAGTGCTGTCTGTCTGTCTGCTCACACTCCCCTCAGCGCTGTCTGTCTGTCTGCTCGCACTCCCCTCAGAGCTGTCTGCCTGTCTGCTTACAATCCCCTCAGTGCCGTCTGTCTGTCTGCTCACACTCCCCTCAGTGCTGTCTGTCTGTTTGCTCACAGTCCCCTCAATGCTGGCTGTCTGTCTGCTCACACGCCCCTCAGTGCTAATTGTCTGTCAGCTCACAGTCCGCACACCGCTATCTGTCTGTCTGCTCACACTCTCCTCAGTGCTGTCTGTCTGTCTGCTCATACTCCCCTCAGCGCTGTCTGTCTGTCTGCTCACACTCCCCTCAGCGCTGTCTGTCTGTCTGCTCGCATTCCCCTCAGTGCTGTCTGCCTGTCTTCTTACAATCCCCTCTGTGCTTTCTGTCTGTCTGCTCACACTCCCCTCAGCGCTATCTGTCTGTCTGCTCACATTCCCCTCAGTGCTGTCTGTCTGATTGCTCACACTCCGCTCAGTGCTTCTGTCTGTCTGCTCACACTCCCCTCAGCGCTTGCTGTCTGTCTGCTAACACTCCCCCTCATTGCTAACTGTCTGTCTGCTCACAGTCCACTCACCCCTCTCTGTCAGTCTGCTCATACTCCCCTCGGCGTCATCTGTCTGTCTGCTCACACTCCCCTCAGTGCTGTCTGTCTTCCTGCTCACACTCTCCTCAGTGCTGTCTGTCTGTCAGCTCACACTCCACTCAGTGCTGTCTGCCTGTCTGCTCACGCTCCCCTCAGTGCTGTCTGTCTGCATAGAATCCCTTCAGTGCTGTCTGTCTGTCTGCTCACACTCCCCTCAGTGCTGTCTGTCTGTCTGCTCACACTCCCCTCAATGCTGTCTGCGTGTTTGCTTACAATCCGCTCAGTGCAGTCTGTCTGTCTGCTCACACTCCCCTCAGTGCTGTCTGCCTGTCTGCTCACGCTCCCCTCAGTGCTGTCTGTCTGTCTGTCTGTTCACGCTCCCCTCAGTGCTGTCTGTCTGCATAGAATCCCTTCAGTGCTGTCTGTCTGTCTGCTCACACTCCCCTCAGTGCTGTCTGTCTGTCTGCTCACACACCCCTCAATGCTGTCTGCGTGCTTGCTTACAATCCGCTCAGTGCAGTCTGTCTGTCTGCTCACACTATCCTCAGTGCTCTCTGTCTGTCTGCTCACAATCCCCTCAGCGCTATCTGTCTCTCTGCTCCCACTCCCCTCAGTGCGGTCTGTCAGTCTGTCTGTTCACACTCCCCTCAGTGCTGTCTCACTGTCTGCATAAAATCCTTCAGTGCTGTCTGTCTGCTCACACTCCCCTCAATGCTGTCTGTCTGTCTGCTAACACTCACCTCAGTGCTGTCTGTCTGTCTGCTCACAGTCCCCTCAGTGCTGTCTACCTTTCTGCTTACAATCCCCTCAATGCTGTCTGTCTGTCTGCTCACACACCCCTCAGTGCTGTCTGTCTGTCAGCTCACACTCCCCTCAGTGCTGTCTGCCTGTCTGCTCACGCTCCCCTCAGTGCTGTCTGTCTGTCTGTCTGTTCACGCTCCCCTCAGTGCTGTCTGTCTGCATAGAATCCCTTCAGTGCAGTCTGTCTGTCTGCTCACACTCTCCTCAGTGCTCTCTGTCTGTCTGCTCACACTCCCCTCAGCGCTATCTGTCTGTCTGCTCACACTCCCCTTGGTGCTGTCTGTCTCTCTGCTCCCACTCCCCTCAGTGCTGTCTATCAGTCTGTCTGTTCACACTCCCGTCAGTGCTGTCTCACTGTCTGCATAAAATCCTTCAGTGCTGTCTGTCTGCTCACACTCCCCTCAGTGCTGTCTGTCTGTCTGCTAACACTCACCTCAGTGCTGTCTGTCTGTCTGCTCACAGTCCCCTCAGTGCTGTCTAACTTTCTGCTTACAATCCCCTCAATGCTGTCTGTCTGTCAGCTCACACTCCCCTCAGTGCTGTCTGCCTGTCTGCTCACGCTCCCCTCAGTGCTGTCTGTCTGTCTGTCTGTTCACGCTCCCCTCAGTGCTGTCTGTCTGCATAGAATCCCTTCAGTGCAGTCTGTCTGTCTGCTCACACTCTACTCAGTGCTCTCTGTCTGTCTGCTCACACTCCCCTAAGCGCTATCTGTCTGTCTGCTCACACTCCCCTTGGTGCTGTCTGTCTCTCTGCTCTCACTCCCCTCAGTGCTGTCTGTCAGTCTGTCTCTTCACGCTCCCCTCAGTGCTGTCTCACTGTCTGCATAAAATCCTTCAGTGCTGTCTGTCTGCTCACACTCCCCTCAGTGCTGTCTGTCTGTCTGCTAACACTCACCTCAGTGCTGTCTGTCTGTCTGCTCACAGTCCCCTCAGTGCTGTCTACCTTTCTGCTTACAATCCCCTCAATGCTGTCTGTCTATCTGCTCACACACCCCTCAGTGCTGTCTGTCTGTGTGCTCACCCTCCCCTCAGCGCTGTCTGTCCGCTCACCCTACCCTCAGTGCTGTCTGCCTTTCTGCTTAAAATCTCCTCAGTGCAGTCTGTCCGTCTGCTCACACTCCCCTCAGTGCTGTCTGTCTGTCTGCTCACACTTCCCTCAGTGCTGTGTGTCTGCTCGTACTCCCCTCAATGCTCTCTGGCTCTCTGCTCACGTTCCCTCTGTGCTGTCTGTCTCTATGTCTGCTCACATTACCCTCAGTGCTGGCTGTCTGTCTGCTCACACTCTCCTCAGTGCTGGCTGTCTGTCTGCTTACACTCCACTCACTGCTGTCTGTCTGATTGCTCACAATCCCTTCAGCGCTTCTGTCTGTCTGCTCTCACTCCTCCCAGCAATGTCTGTCTGTCTGCATACAATCCCTTCAGTGCTGTCTGTGTGTCTGCTCACACCCCCCTCAGTGCTGTCTGTCTGTCTGCTCACATTCCCCTCAGTGCTGTCTGTCTGGTCACACTCCCCTCAGTGCTGTCTGTCTGTCTGCTCACACTCCCCTCATTGCTAGCTGTCTGATTGTTCACACGACCCTCAGTGCTTCTGTCTGTCTGCTCACACTCCCCTCAGCATTGTGTGTCTGTCTTCTCACACTCCCCTCAGTGCTGTCTACCTGTCTGCTCACGCTCCCCTCAGCGCTGTCTGTCTGTCTGTCTGTTCACGCTCCCCGCAGTGCTGTCTGTCTGCATACAATCCCTTCAGTGCTGTCTGTCCGTCTGCTCACACTCATCTCAGTGCTGTCTGCCTGTCTGGTTACAATCCCCTCAGTGCAGTCTGTCTGTCTGCTCACACTCTCCTCATTGCTCTCTGTCGGTCTGCTCACACTCCCCTCAGTGCTGTCTGCTTACAATCCCCTCAGTGATGTCTGCCTGTGTGTTTACAATCCCCTCAGGCTGTCTGTCTGTCTGCTCACACTCCCCCTCATTGCTGGCTGTATGTCTGTCTGCTCACACTCCCCTCAGTGCTGTCTGTCTGATTGCTCACACTCCCCTCAGTGCTTCTGTCTGTCTGTCTGCTCACACTCCCCTCAGCGCTTGCTGTCTGTCTGCTAACACTCCCCCTCATTGCTAACTGTCTGTCTGCTCACAGTCCACTCACCCCTCTCTGTCTGTCTGCTCATACTCCCCTCGGCGTCATCTGTCTGTCTGCTCACACTCCCCTCAGTGCTGTCTGTCTGTCTGCTCACACTCTCCTCAGTGCTGTCTGTCTGTCAGCTCACACTCCCCTCAGCACTGTCTGTCTGCTCACACTCACCTCAGTGCTCACTGTCTGTCTGCTCACATTCCCCTCAGTGCTGCCTGCCTCTCTGCTCACACTATCCTCAGTGCTGGCTTGCTTTCTGCTCATACTCCCCTCAGTGCTGTCTCTCTGTCTGTTCACACACCCCTCAGTGCTGTCTGTCCGTCTGCTCACACTCCCCACATTGCTGGCTGTATGTCTGTCTGCTCACACTCCGCCAAGTGCTGTTTGTCTGCTCACACAGCCCTCAGTGCTGTCTGACTTTCTGCTCACGTTCCCTCCATGCTGTCTGTCTCTATGTCTGCTCACACTCCACTCAGTGCTGGCTGTCTGTCTGCTCACACTCTCCTCAGTGCTGGCTGTCTGTCTGCGTACACTCCCCTCAGTGCTGTCTGTCTGATTGCTCACACTCCTCTCAGTGCTTCTGTCTGTCTGCTCACACTCCCCTCAGTGCTGTCTGTCTGTCTGCTCACACTCCCCTCAGTGCTGTCTGCCTTTCTGCTTACAATCCCCTCAGTGCGGTCTGTCTGTCTGCTCACACTCCCCTCAGTGCTGTCTGTCTGTCTGCTCACACTCCCCTCAGCGCTGTCTGTCTGTATGCTCGCACTCCCCTCAGAGCTGTCTACCTGTCTGCTTACAATCCACTCAGTGCTGTCTGTCTGTCGGCTCACACTCCCCTCAGTGCTGTCTGTCTGTTTGCTCACACTCCCCTCAGTGCTGGCTGTCTGTCTGCTCACACTCCCCTCAGTGCTGTCTGCCTGTCTGCTCACGCTCCCCTCAGTGCTGTCTGTCTGTCTGTCTGTTCACGCTCCCCTCAGTGCTGTCTGTCTGCATAGAATCCCTTCAGTGCTGTCTGTCTGCTCACACTCCCCTCAGTGCTGTCTGTCTGTCTGCTCACACTCCCCTCAATGCTGTCTGCGTGCTTGCTTACAATCCGCTCAGTGCAGTCTGTCTGTCTGCTCACACTCTCCTCAGTGCTCTCTGTCTGTCTGCTCACACTCCCCTCAGCGCTATCTGTCTGTCTGCTCACACTCCCCTTGGTGCTGTCTGTCTCTCTGCTCCCAATCCCCTCAGTGCTGTCTGTCAGTCTGTCTGTTCACGCTCCCCTCAGTGCTGTCTCACTGTCTGCATAAAATCCTTCAGTGCTGTCTGTCTGCTCACACTCCCCTCAGTGCTGTCTGTCTGTCTGCTAACACTCACCTCAGTGCTGTCTGTGTGTCTGCTCACACTCCCCTCATTGCTAGCTGTCTGATTGCTCACACGACCCTCAGTGCTTCTGTCTGTCTGCTCACACTCCCCTCAGCATTGTGTGTCTGTCTTCTCACACTCCCCTCAGTGCTGTCTACCTGTCTGCTCACGCTCCCCTCAGCGCTGTCTGTCTGTCTGTCTGTTCACGCTCCCCGCAGTGCTGTCTGTCTGTCTGTCTGTTCACGCTCCCCGCAGTGCTGTCTGTCTGCATACAATCCCTTCAGTGCTGTCTGTCCGTCTGCTCACACTCCCCTCAGTGCTGTCAGTCTGTCTGCTCACACTCACCTCAGTGCTGTCTGCCTGTCTGGTTACAATACCCTCAGTGCAGTCTGTCTGTCTGCTCACACTCACCTCAGTGCTGTCTGCCTGTCTGGTTACAATACCCTCAGTGCAGTCTGTCTGTCTGCTCACACTCTCCTCATTGCTCTCTGTCTGTCTGCTCACACTCCCCTGAGTGCTGTCTGCTTACAATCCCCTCAGTGATGTCTGCCTGTGTGTTTACAATCCCCTCAGGCTGTCTGTCTGTCTGCTTACAAACCCCTCAGTGCTGGCTTGCTTTCTGCTCATACTCCCCTCAGTGCTGTCTGTCAGTCTGCTCACACTCCCCACATTGCTGTCTGTATGTCTGTCTGCTCACACTCCGCCCAGTGCTGTTTGTCTGCTCACACAGCCCTCAATGCTGTCTGGCTTTCTGCTCACGTTCCCTCCATGCTGTCTGTCTCTATGTTGCTCACACTCCACTCAGTGCTGGCTGTCTGTCTGCTCACACTCTCCTCAGTGCTGGCTGTCTGTCTGCTTACACTCCCCTCAGTGCTGTCTGTCTGATTGCTCAAACTCCCCTCAGTGCTGTCTGTCTGTCTGCTCACACTCCCCTCAGTGCTGTCTGCCTTTCTGCTTACAATCCCCTCAGTGCAGTCTGTCTGTCTGCTCACACTCCCTTCAGTGCTGTCTGTCTGCTCACACACCCCTCAGCACTGTCTGTCTGTCTGCTCGCACTCCCCTCAGAGCTGTCTGCCTGTCTGCTTACAATCCCCTCAGTGTTGTCTGTCTGTTTGCTCACACTCCCCTCAGTGCTGGCTGTCTGTCTGCTCACACTCCCCTCAGTGCTAATTGTCTATCAGATCACAATCCGCACACCGCTCTCTGTCTGTCTGCTCACACTATCCTCAGTGCTGTCTGTCTGTCTGCTCATACTCCCCTCAGCGCTGTCTGTCTGTCTGCTCACACTCCCCTCAGCGCTGTCTGTCTGTCGGCTCGCACTCCCCTCAGTGCTGTCTGCCTGTCTTCTTACAATCCCCTCAGTGCTTTCTGTCTGTATGCTCACACTCTCCTCAGTGCTGGCTCGCTTTATGCTCAAACTCCCCTCTGCGCTGTCTGTCTGTCTGCTCACACTCCCCTCAGCGCTATCTGTCTGTCTGCTCACATTCCCCTCAGTACTCTCTGTCTATCTGGTCACACTCCCCTCAGTGCTGTCTATCTGTCTGCTCACACTCCCCCTCATTGCTGGCTGTATGTCTGTCTGCTGACACTCCCCACAGTGCTGTCTGTCTGATTGCTCACACTCCCCTCAATGCTTCTGTCTGTCTGCTCACACTCCCCTCAGTGCTGTCTGTCTGTTTGCTCACAGTCCCCTCAGTGCTGGCTGTCTGTCTGCTCACACTCCCCTCAGTGCTAATTGTCTGTCAGCTCACAGTCCGCACACCGCTCTCTGTCTGTCTGCTCACACTCTCCTCAGTGCTGTCTGTCTGTCTGCTCATACTCCCCTCAGCGCTGTCTGTCTGTCTGCTCACACTCCCCTCAGCGCTGTCTGTCTGTCTGCTCGCACTCCCCTCAGTGCTGTCTGCCTGTCTTCTTACAATCCCCTCTGTGCTTTCTGTCTGTATGCTCACACTCTCCTCAGTGCTGGCTTGCTTTATGCTCAATCTCCCCTCTGCGCTGTCTGTCTGTCTGCTCACATTCCCCTCAGTGCTGTCTGTCTGTCTGGCCACACTCCCCTCAGCGCTGTCGATCTGTCTGCTCACACTCCCCCTCATTGCTGGCTCTATGTCTGTCTGCTCACACTCCCCTCAGTGCTGTCTGTCTGATTGCTCACACTCCCCTCAGTGCTTCTGTCTGTCTGCTAACAATCCCCCTCATTGCTAACTGTCTGTCTGCTCACAGTCCACTCACCCCTCTCTGTCTGTCTGCTCATACTCCCCTCGGCGTCATCTGTCTGTCTGCTCACACTCCCCTCAGTGCTGTCTGTCTGTCTGCTCGCACTCTCCTCAGTGCTGTCTGTCTGTCAGCTCACACTCCACTCAGTGCTGTCTGCCTGTCTGCTCACGCTCCCCTCAGTGCTGTCTGTCTGCATAGAATCCCTTCAGTGCTGTCTGTCTGTCTGCTCACACTCCCCTCAGTGCTGACTGTCTGTCTGCTCACACTCCCCTCAATGCTGTCTGCGTGTTTGCTTACAATCCGCTCAGTGCAGTCTGTCTGTCTGCTCACACTACCCTCAGTGCTGTCTGCCTGTCTGCTCACGCTCCCCTCAGTGCTGTCTGTCTGTCTGTCTGTTCACGCTCCCCTCAGTGCTGTCTGTCTGCATAGAATCCCTTCAGTGCTGTCTGCCTGTCTGCTCACACTCCCCTCAGTGCTGTCTGTCTGTCTGCTCACACTCCCCTCAATGCTGTCTGCGTGCTTGCTTACAATCCGCTCAGTGCAGTCTGTCTGTCTGCTCACACTCTCCTCAGTGCTCTCTGTCTGTCTGCTCACAGTCCCCTCAGCGCTATCTGTCTGTCTGCTCACACTCCCCTTGGTGCTGTCTGTCTCTCTGCTCCCACTCCCTTCAGTGCTGTCTGTCAGTCTGTCTGTTCACGCTCCCCTCAGTGCTGTCTCACTGTCTGCATAAAATCCTTCAGTGCTGTCTGTCTGCTCACACTCCCCTCAGTGCTGTCTGTCTGTCTGCTAACACTCACCTCAGTGCTGTCTGTCTGTCTGCTCACAGTCCCCTCAGTGCTGTCTACCTTTCTGCTTACAATCCCCTCAATGCTGTCTGTCTGTCTGCTCACACACCCATCAGTGCTGTCTGTCTGTCAGCTCACACTCCCCTCAGTGCTGTCTGCCTGTCTGCTCACGCTCCCCTCAGTGCTGTCTGTCTGTCTGTCTGTTCACGCTCCCCTCAGTGCTGTCTCTCTGCATAGAATCCCTTCAGTGCAGTCTGTCTGTCTACTCACACTCTACTCAGTGCTCTGTGTCTGTCTGCTCACACTCCCCTAAGCGCTATCTGTCTGTCTGCTCACACTCCCCTTGGTGCTAATTGTCTGTCAGCTCACAGTCCGCACACCGCTCTCTGTCTGTCTGCTCACACTCTCCTCAGTGCTCAATGTCTGTCTGCTCACACTCCCCTCAGCGCTATCTGTCTGTCTGCTCACATTCCCCTCAGTGCTCTCTGTCTGTCTGGTCACACTCCCCTCAGCGCTATCTGTCTGTCTGCTCACACTCCCCTTGGTGCTGTCTGTCTCTCTGCTCCCACTCCCCTCAGTGCTGTCTGTCAGTCTGTCTGTTCACGCTCCCCTCAGTGCTGTCTCACTGTCTGCATAAAATCCTTCAGTGCTGTCTGTCTGCTCACACTCCCCTCAGTGCTGTCTGTCTGTCTGCTAACACTTACCTCAGTGCTGTCTGTCTGTCTGCTCACAGTCCCCTCAGTGCTGTCTACCTTTCTGCTTACAATCCCCTCAATGCTGTCTGTCTGTCTGCTCACACACCCCTCAGTGCTGTCTGTCTGTGTGCTCACCCTCCCCTCAGCGCTGTCTGTCCGCTCACCCTACCCTCAGTGCTGTCTGCCTTTCTGCTTAAAATCTCCTCAGTGCAGTCTGTCCGTCTGCTCACACTCCCCTCAGTGCTGTCTGTCTGTCTGCTCACACTTCCCTCAGTGCTGTGTGTCTGCCCGCACTCCCCTCAATGCTCTCTGGCTCTCTGCTCACGTTCCCTCTGTGCTGTCTGTCTCTATGTCTGCTCACATTACCCTCAGTGCTGGCTGTCTGTCTGCTCACACTCTCCTCAGTGCTGGCTGTCTGTCTGCTTACACTCCACTCACTGCTGTCTGTCTGATTGCTCACAATCCCTTCAGCGCTTCTGTCTGTCTGCTCTCACTCCTCCCAGCAATGTCTGTCTGTCTGCATACAATCCCTTCAGTGCTGTCTGTGTGTCTGCTCACACCCCCCTCAGTGCTGTCTGTCTGTCTGCTCACATTCCCCTCAGTGCTGTCTGTCTGGTCACACTCCCCTCAGTGCTGTCTGTCTGTCTGCTCACACTCCCCTCATTGCTAGCTGTCTGATTGTTCACACGACCCTCAGTGCTTCTGTCTGTCTCCTCACACTCCCCTCAGCATTGTGTGTCTGTCTTCTCACACTCCCCTCAGTGCTGTCTACCTGTCTGCTCACACTCCCCTCAGCGCTGTCTGTCTGTCTGTCTGTTCACTCTCCCCGCAGTGCTGTCTGTCTGTCTGTCTGTTCACGCTCCCCGCAGTGCTGTCTGTCTGCATACAATCCCTTCAGTGCTGTCTGTCCGTCTGCTCACACTCACCTCAGTGCTGTCTGCCTGTCTGGTTACAATCCCCTCAGTGCAGTCTGTCTGTCTGCTCACACTCTCCTCATTGCTCTCTGTCTGTCTGCTCACACTCCCCTCAGTGCTGTCTGCTTACAATCCCCTCAATGATGTCTGCCTGTGTGTATACAATCCCCTCAGGCTGTCTGTCTGTCTGCTCACACTCCCCCTCATTGCTGGCTGTATGTCTGTCTGCTCACACTCCCCTCAGTGCTGTCTGTCTGATTGCTCACACTCCCCTCAGTGCTTCTGTCTGTCTGTCTGCTCACACTCCCCTCAGCGCTTGCTGTCTGTCTGCTAACACTCCCCCTCATTGCTAACTGTCTGTCTGCTCACAGTCCACTCACCCCTCTCTGTCTGTCTGCTCATACTCCCCTCGGCGTCATCTGTCTGTCTGCTCACACTCCCCTCAGTGCTGTCTGTCTGTCTGCTCACACTCTCCTCAGTGCTGTCTGTCTGTCAGCTCACACTCCCCTCAGAACTGTCTGTCTGCTCACACTCACCTCAGTGCTCACTGTCTGTCTGCTCACATTCCCCTCAGTGCTGCCTGCCTCTCTGCTCACACTATCCTCAGTGCTGGGTTGCTTTCTGCTCATACTCCCCTCAGTGCTGTCTCTCTGTCTGTTCACACACCCCTCAGTGCTGTCTGTCCGTCTGCACACACTCCCCACATTGCTGGCTGTATGTCTGTCTGCTCACACTCCGCCAAGTGCTGTTTGCTCACACAGCCCTCAATGCTGTCTGGCTTTCTGCTCACGTTCCCTCCATGCTGTCTGTCTCTATGTCTGCTCACACTCCACTCAGTGCTGCCTGTCTGTCTGCTCATACTCTCCTCAGTGCTGGCTGTCTGTCTGCTCACACTCCCCTCAGTGCTGTCTGTCTGTCTGCTCACACTCCCCTCAGTGCTGTCTGCCTTTCTGCTTACAATCCCCTCAGTGCAGTCTGTCTGTCTGCTCACACTCCCCTCAGTGCTGTCTGTCTGTCTGCTCACACACCCCTCAGCGCTGTCTGTCTGTATGCTCGCACTCCCCTCAGAGCTGTCTGCCTGTCTGCTTACAATCCACTCAGTGCTGTCTGTCTGTCGGCTCACACTCCCCTCAGTGCTGTCTGTCTGTTTGCTCACACTCCCCTCAGTGCTGGCTGTCTGTCTGCTCACACTCCCCTCAGTGCTAATTGTCTGTCAGCTCACAGTCCGCACACCGCTCTCTGTCTGTCTGCTCACACTCTCCTCAGTGCTGTCTGTCTGTCTGCTCATACTCCCCTCAGCGCTGTCTGTCTATCTGCTCACACTCCCCTCAGCGCTGTCTGTCTGTTTGCTCGCACTCCCCTCAGTTCTGTCTGCCTGTCTTCTTACAATCCCCTCAGTGCAGTCTGTCTGTCTGCTCACACTCCCCTCAGTGCTGTCTGTCTGTCTGCTCAAACTCCCCTCTACGCTGTCTGTCTGTCTGCTCACACTCCCCTCAGCGCTATCTGTCTGTCTGCTCACATTCCCCTCAGTGCTCTCTGTCTGTCTGGTCACACTCCCCTCAGCGCTATCTGTCTGTCTGCTCACACTCCCCTTGGTGCTGTCTGTCTCTCTGCTCCCACTCCCCTCAGTGCTGTCTGTCAGTCTGTCTGTTCACGCTCCCCTGAGTGCTGTCTCACTGTCTGCATAAAATCCTTCAGTGCTGTCTGTCTGCTCACACTCCCCTCAGTGCTGTCTGTCTGTCTGCTAACACTCACCTCAGTGCTGTCTGTCTGTCTGCTCACACTCCCCTCATTGCTAGCTGTCTGATTGCTCACACGACCCTCAGTGCTTCTGTCTGTCTGCTCACACTCCCCTCAGCATTGTGTGTCTGTCTTCTCACACTCCCCTCAGTGCTGTCTACCTGTCTGCTCACGCTCCCCTCAGCGCTGTCTGTCTGTCTGTCTGTTCACGCTCCCCGCAGTGCTGTCTGTCTGTCTGTCTGTTCACGCTCCCCGCAGTGCTGTCTGTCTGCATACAATCCCTTCAGTGCTGTCTGTCCGTCTGCTCACACTCACCTCAGTGCTGTCTGCCTGTCTGGTTACAATCCCCTCAGTGCTGTCTGTCTGTCTGCTCATACTCCCCTCATTGCTAGCTGTCTGATTGCTCACACGACCCTCAGTGCTTCTGTCTGTCTGCTCACACTCCCCTCAGCATTGTGTGTCTGTCTTCTCACGCTCCCCTCAGTGCTGTCTACCTGTCTGCTCACACTCCCCTCAGTGCTGTCTGCCTTTCTGCTTACAATCCCCTCAGTGCAGTCTGTCTGTCTGCTCACACTCCCCTCAGTGCTGTCTGTCTGTCTGCTCGCACTCCCCTCAGAGCTGTCTGCCTGTCTGCTTACAATCCACTCAGTGCTGTCTGTCTGTCTGCTCACACTCCCCTCAGTGCTGTCTGTCTGTTTGCTCACACTCCCCTCAGTGCTGGCTGTCTGTCTGCTCACACTCCCATCAGTGCTAATTGTCTGTCAGCTCACAGTCCGCACACCGCTCTCTGTCTGTCTGCTCACACTCTCCTCAGTGCTGTCTGTCTGTCTGCTCATACTCCCCTCAGCGCTGTCTGTCTGTCTGCTCACACTCCCCTCAGCGCTGTCTGTCTGTTTGCTCGCACTCCCCTCAGTGCTGTCTGCCTGTCTTCTAACAATCCCCTCAGTGCAGTCTGTCTGTCTGCTCACACTCCCCTCAGTGCTGTCTGTCTGTCTGCTCAAACTCCCCTCTGCGCTGTCTGTCTGTCTGCTCACACTCCCCTCAGCGCTATCTGTCTGTCTGCTCACATTCCCCTCAGTGCTCTCTGTCTGTCTGGACACACTCCCCTCTGCGCTGTCTATCTGTCTGCTCACAGTCCCCCTCATTGCTGGCTGTATGTCTGTCTGCTCACACTCCCCTCAGTGCTGTCTGCTTACAATCCCTTCAGTGCTGTCTGTGTGTCTGCTCACACCCCCCTCAGTGCTGTCTGTCTGTCTGCTCACATTCCCCTCAGTGCTGTCTGTCTGGTCACACTCCCCTCAGTGCTGTCTGTCTGTCTGCTCACACTCCCCTCATTGCTAGCTGTCTGATTGTTCACACGACCCTCAGTGCTTCTGTCTGTCTGCTCACACTCCCCTCAGCATTGTGTGTCTGTCTTCTCACACTCCCCTCAGTGCTGTCTACCTGTCTGCTCACTCTCCCCTCAGCGCTGTCTGTCTGTCTGTCTGTTCACTCTCCCCGCAGTGCTGTCTGTCTGTCTGTCTGTTCACGCTCCCCGCAGTGCTGTCTGTCTGCGTACAATCCCTTCAGTGCTGTCTGTCCGTCTGCTCACACTCATCTCAGTGCTGTCTGCCTGTCTGGTTACAATCCCCTCAGTGCAGTCTGTCTGTCTGCTCACACTCTCCTCATTGCTCTCTGTCGGTCTGCTCACACTCCCCTCAGTGCTGTCTGCTTACAATCCCCTCAATGATGTCTGCCTGTGTGTTTACAATCCCCTCAGGCTGTCTGTCTGTCTGCTCACACTCCCCCTCATTGCTGGCTGTATGTCTGTCTGCTCACACTCCCCTCAGTGCTGTCTGTCTGATTGCTCACACTCCCCTCAGTGCTTCTGTCTGTCTGCTCACACTCCCCTCAGCGCTTGCTGTCTGTCTGCTAACACTCCCCCTCATTGCTAACTGTCTGTCTGCTCACAGTCCACTCACCCCTCTCTGTCTGTCTGCTCATACTCCCCTCGGCGTCATCTGTCTGTCTGCTCACACTCCCCTCAGTGCTGTCTGTCTGTCTGCTCACACTCTCCTCAGTGCTGTCTGTCTGTCAGCTCACACTCCCCTCAGCACTGTCTGTCTGCTCACACTCACCTCAGTGCTCACTGTCTGTCTGCTCACATTCCCCTCAGTGCTGCCTGCCTCTCTGCTCACACTATCCTCAGTGCTGGCTTGCTTTCTGCTCATACTCCCCTCAGTGCTGTCTCTCTGTCTGTTCACACACCCCTCAGTGCTGTCTGTCCGTCTGCTCACACTCCCCACATTGCTGGCTGTTGTCTGTCTGCTCACACTCCGCCAAGTGCTGTTTGTCTGCTCACACAGCTTTCAGTGCAGTCTGGCTTTCTGCTCACGTTCCCTCCATGCTGTCTGTCTCTATGTCTGCTCACACTCCACTCAGTGCTGGCTGTCTGTCTGCTCACACTCTCCTCAGTGCTGGCTGTCTGTCTGCGTGCACTCCCCTCAGTGCTGTCTGTCTGATTGCTCACACTCCTCTCAGTGCTTCTGTCTGTCTGCTCACACTCCCCTCAGAACTGTCTGTCTGCTCACACTCACCTCAGTGCAGTCTGCCTTTCTGCTTACAATCCCCTCAGTGCAGTCTGTCTGTCTGCTCACACTCCCCTCAGTGCTGTCTGTCTGTCTGCTCACACTCCCCTCAACGCTGTCTGTCTGTATGCTCGCACTCCCCTCAGAGCTGTCTGCCTGTCTGCTTACAATCCACTCAGTGCTGTCTGTCTGTCTGCTCACACTCCCCTCAGTGCTGTCTGTCTGTTTGCTCACACTCCCCTCAGTGCTGGCTGTCTGTCTGCTCACACTCCCCTCAGTGCTAATTGTCTGTCAGCTCACAGTCCGCACACCGCTCTCTGTCTGTCTGCTCACACTCTCCTCAGTGCTGTCTGTCTGTCTGCTCATACTCCCCTCAGCGCTGTCTGTCTATCTGCTCACACTCCCCTCAGCGCTGTCTGTCTGTTTGCTCGCACTCCCCTCAGTTCTGTCTGCCTGTCTTCTTACAATCCCCTCAGTGCAGTCTGTCTGTCTGCTCACACTCCCCTCAGTGCTGACTGTCTGTCTGCTCAAACTCCCCTCTGCGCTGTCTGTCTGTCTGCTCACACTCCCCTCAGCGCTATCTGTCTGTCTGCTCACATTCCCCTCAGTGCTTCTGTCTGTCTGGTCACACTCCCCTCAGCGCTATCTGTCTGTCTGCTCACACTCCCCTTGGTGCTGTCTGTCTCTCTACTCCCACTCCCCTCAGTGCTGTCTGTCAGTCTGTCTGTTCACGCTCCCCTGAGTGCTGTCTCACTGTCTGCAGAAAATCCTTCAGTGCTGTCTGTCTGCTCACACTCCCCTCAGTGCTGTCTGTCTGTCTGCTAACACTCACCTCAGTGCTGTCTGTCTGTCTGCTCACACTCCCCTCATTGCTAGCTGTCTGATTGCTCACACGACCCTCAGTGCTTCTGTCTGTCTGCTCACACTCCCCTCAGCATTGTGTGTCTGTCTTCTCACACTCCCCTCAGTGCTGTCTACCTGTCTGCTCACGCTCCCCTCAGCGCTGTCTGTCTGTCTGTCTGTTCACGCTCCCCGCAGTGCTGTCTGTCTGTCTGTTCACGCTCCCCGCAGTGCTGTCTGTCTGCATACAATCCCTTCAGTGCTGTCTGTCCATCTGCTCACACTCACCTCAGTGCTGTCTGCCTGTCTGGTTACAATCCCCTCAGTGCTGTCTGTCTGTCTGCTCACACTCCCCTCATTGCTAGCTGTCTGATTACTCACACGACCCTCAGTGCTTCTGTCTGTCTGCTCACACTCCCCTCAGCATTGTGTGTCTGTCTTCTCACGCTCCCCTCAGTGCTGTCTACCTGTCTGCTCACACTCCCCTCAGTGCTGTCTGCCTTTCTGCTTACAATCCCCTCAGTGCTGTCTGTCTGTCTGCTCACACTCCCCTCAGTGTTGTCTGTCTGTCTGCTCGCACTCCCCTCAGAGCTGTCTGCCTGTCTGCTTACAATCCACTCAGTGCTGTCTGTCTGTCTGCTCACACTCCCCTCAGTGCTGTCTGTCTGTTTGCTCACACTCCCCTCAGTGCTGGCTGTCTGTCTGCTCACACTCCCATCAGTGCTAATTGTCTGTCAGCTCACAGTCCGCACACCGCTCTCTGTCTGTCTGCTCACACTCTCCTCAGTGCTGTCTGTCTGTCTGCTCATACTCCCCTCAGCGCTCTCTGTCTGTCTGCTCATACTCCCCTCAGCGCTGTCTGCCTGTCTTCTTACAATCCCCTCAGTGCAGTCTGTCTGTCTGCTCACACTCCCCTCAGTGCTGTCTGTCTGTCTGCTCAAACTCCCCTCTGCGCTGTCTGTCTGTCTGCTCACACTCCCCTCAGCGCTATCTGTCTGTCTGCTCACATTCCCCTCAGTGCTCTCTGTCTGTCTGGTCACACTCCCCTCAGCGCTGTCTATCTGTCTGCTCACACTCCCCCTCATTGCTGGCTGTATGTCTGTCTGCTCACACTTCCCTCAGTGCTGTCTGCTTACAATCCCCTCAGTGATGTCTGCCTGTGTGTTTGCAATCCCCTCAGGCTGTCTGTCTGTCTGCTCACACTCCCCTCAGCACTGTCTGTCTGCTCACACTCACCTCATTGCTCACTGTCTGTCTGCTCACATTCCCCTCAGTGCTGTCTGCCTCTCTGCTCACACTACCCTCAGTGCTGGCTTTCTTTCTGCTCACACTCCCCTCAGTGCTGTCTCTCTGTCTGTTCACACACCACTCAGTGCATTCTGTCCGTCTGCTCACACTCCCCACATTGCTGGCTGTATTTCTGTCTGCTCACACTCCGCCCAGTGCTGTTTGTCTGCTCACGCAGCCCTCAATGCTGTCTGGCTTTCTGCTCACGTTCCCTCCATGTTGTCTGTCTCTATGTCTGATCACAATCCACTCAGTGCTGGCTGTCTGTCTGCTCACACTCTCCTCAGTGCTGGCTGTCTGTCTGCTTACACTCCCCTCAGTGCTGTCTGTCTGATTGCTCACACTCCCCTCAGTGCTTCTGTCTGTCTGCTCACACTCCCCTCAGTGCTGTCTGTCAGTCTGCTTACACTCCCCTCAGTGCTGTCTGCCTTTCTGCTTACAATCCCCTCAGTGCAGTCTGTCTGTCTGCTCACACTCCCCTCAGTGCTGTCTGTCTGTCTGCTCACACTCCCCTCAGTGCTGTCTGTCTGTCTGCTCGCACTCCCCTCAGAGCTGTCTGCCTGTTTGCTTACAATCCCCTCAGTGCTGTCTGTCTGTCGGCTCACACTCCCCTCAGTGCTGTCTGTCTGTTTGCTCACACTCCCCTCAGCGCTGTCTGTCTGTTTGCTCGCACTCCCCTCAGTGCTGTCTGCCTGTCTTCTTACAATCCCCTCAGTGCAGTCTGTCTGTCTGCTCACACTCCCCTCAGTGCTGTCTGTCTGTCTACTCACACTCCCCTCTGCGCTGTCTGTCTGTCTGCTCACACTCCCCTCAGCGCTATCTGTCTGTCTGGTCACACTCCCCTCAGCGCTGTCTATCTGTCTGCTCACAATCCCCCTCATTGCTGGCTGTATGTCTGTCTGCTCACACTCCCCTCAGTGCTTCTGTCTGTCTGCTCAAACTCCCCTCAGCGCTGTCTGTCTGTCTGCTCACACTCCCCTCAGCGCTTGCTGTCTGTCTGCTAACACTCCCCCTCATTGCTAACTGTCTGTCTGCTCACAGTCCACTCACCCATCTCTGTCTGTCTGCTCATACTCCCCTCAGCATCATCTGTCTGTCTGCTCACACTCCCCTCAGTGCTGTCTGTCTGTCTGCTCACACTCTCCTCAGTGCTGTCTGTCTGTCAGCTCACACTCCCCTCAGTGCTGTCTGCCTGTCTGTCTGTTCACGCTCCCCTCAGTGCTGTCTGTCTGCATAGAATCCCTTCAGTGCTGTCTGTCTGTCTGCTCACACTCCCCTCAGTGCTGTCTGTCTGCTCACACTCCCCTCAATGCTGTCTGCGTGTTTGCTTACAATCCACTCAGTGCTGTCTGTCTGTCTGCTCACACTCCCCTCAGTGCTGTCTGCCTGTCTGCTCACGCTCCCCTCAGTGCTGTCTGTCTGCATAGAATCGTTTCAGTGCTGTCTGTCTGTCTGCTCACACTCCCCTCAGTGCTCTCTGGCTCTCTGCTCACGTTCCCTCTGTGCTGTCTGTCTCTATGTCTGCTCACATTACCCTCAGTGCTGGCTGTCTGAACGCTTACACTCTCCTCAGTGCTGGCTGTCTATCTGCTTACACTCCCCTCACTGCTGTCTGTCTGATTGCTCACACTCCCTTCAGCGCTTCTGTCTGTCGGCTCTCACTGCTCCCAGCAATATCTGTCTGTCTGCATAAAATCCCTTCAGTGCTGTCTGTGTGTCTGCTCACACCCCCCTCAGTGCTGTCTGTCTGTCTGCTCACATTCCCCTCAGTGCTGTCTGTCTGGTCACACTCCCCTCAGCGCTGTCTGTCTGTCTGCTCACACTCCCCTCATTGCTGGCTGTCTGATTGCTCACACTACCCACAGTGCTTCTGTCTGTCTGCTCACGCTCCCCTCAGTGCTGTCTGTCTGTCTGTCTGTTCACGCTCCCCGCAGTGCTGTCTGTCTGCATACAATCCCTTCAGTCCTGTCTGTCCATCTGCTCACACTCACTTCAGTGCTGTCTGCCTGTCTGGTTACAATCCCCTCAGTGCAGTCTGTCTGTCTGCTCACACTCCCCTCAGTGCTGTCTGTCTGTCTGTCTGTTCACGCTCCCCTCAGTGCTGTCTGTCTGCATAGAATCCCTTCAGTGCTGTCTGTCTCTCTGCTCACACTCCCCTCAGTGCTGTCTGTCTGCTCACACTCTCCTCAATGCTGTCTGCGTGTTTGCTTACAATCCGCTCAGTGCAGTCTGTCTGTCTGCTCACACTCCCCTCAGCGCTATCTGTCTGTCTGCTCACACTCCCCTTGGTGCTGTTTGTCTGTCTGCTCACGCTCCGCTCAGTGCTGTCTGTCTCTCTGCTCCCACTCCACTCAGTGCTGTCTGTCAGTCGCTCTGTTCACGGTGCCCTCAGTGCTGTCTCACTGTCTGCATAAAATCCTTCAGTGCTGTCTGTCTGCTCACACTCCCCTCAGTGCTGTCTGTCTGTCTGCTACCACTCACCTCAGTGCTGTCTGTCTGTCTGTTCACAGTCCCCTCAGTGCTGTCTACCTTTCTGCTTACAATCCCCTCAATGCTGTCTGTCTGTCTGCTCACACACCCCTCAGTGCTTTCTATCTGTCTGGTTACAATACCCTCAGTGCAGTCTGTCTGTCTGCTCACACTCTACTCATTGCTCTCTGTCTGTCTGCTCACACTCTCCTCAGTGCTGTCTGCTTACAATCCCCTCAGTGATGTATGCCTGTGTGTTTACAATCCCCTCAGGCTGTCTGTCTGTCTGCTCACACTCCCCTCAGCACTGTCTGTCTGCTCACACTCACCTCAGTGCTCACTGTCTGTCTGCTCACATTCTCCTCAGTGCTCTCTCCCTCTCTGCTCACACTACCCTCAGTGCTGGCTTGCTTTCTGCTCATACTCCCCTCAGTGCTGTCTCTCTGTCTGTTCACACACCCCTCAGTGCTGTCTGTCCGTCTGCTCACACTTCCCAAATTGCTGGCTGTATGTCTGTCTGCTCACACTCCGCCCAGTGCTGTTTGTCTGCTCACACAGCCCTCAATGCTGTCTGGCTTTCTTCTCACGTTCCCTACGTGCTGTCTGTCTCTATGTCTGCTCACACTCCACTCAGTGCTGGCTGTCTGTCTGCTCACACTCTCCTCAGTGCTGGCTGTCTGTCTGCTTACACTCCCCTCAGTGCTGTCTGTCTGATTGCTCACACTCCCCTCAGTGCTTCTGCCTGTCTGCTCACACTCCCCTCAGTGCTGTCTGTCTGTCTGCTCACACTCCCCTCAGTGCTGTCTGCCTTTCTGCTTACAATCCCCTCAGTGCAGTCTGTCTGTCTGCTCACACTCCCCTCAGTGCTGTCTGTCTGTCTGCTCACACTCCCCTCAGCGCTGTCTGTCTGTCTGTCTGTTCACGCTCCCCGCAGTGCTGTCTGTCTGTCTGTTCACGCTCCCCGCAGTGCTGTCTGTCTGCATACAATCCCTGCAGTGCTGTCTGTCCGTCTGCTCACACTCACCTCAGTGCTGTCTGCCTGTCTGGTTACAATCCCCTCAGTGCTGTCTGTCTGTCTGCTCACACTCCCCTCATTGCTAGCTGTCTGATTGCTCACACGACCCTCAGTGCTTCTGTCTGTCTGCTCAGACTCCCCTCAGCATTGTGAGTCTGTCTTCTCACGCTCCCCTCAGTGCTGTCTACCTGTCTGCTCACACTCCCCTCAGTGCTGTCTGCCTTTCTGCTTACAATCCCCTCAGTGCTGTCTGTCTGTCTGCTCACACTCCCCTCAGTGTTGTCTGTCTGTCTGCTCGCACTCCCCTCAGAGCTGTCTGCCTGTCTGCTTACAATCCACTCAGTGCTGTCTGTCTGTCTGCTCACACTCCCCTCAGTGCTGTCTGTCTGTTTGCTCACACTCCCCTCAGTGCTTGCTGTCTGTCTGCTCACACTCCCCTCAGTGCTAATTGTCTGTCAGCTCACAGTCCGCACACCGCTCTCTGTCTGTCTGCTAACACTCTCCTCAGTGCTGTCTGTCTGTCTGCTCATACTCCCCTCAGCGCTCTCTGTCTGTCTGCTCACACTCCCCTCAGCGCTGTCTGTCTGTCTGCTCACATTCCCCTCAGTGCTCTCTGTCTGTGTGGTCACACTCCCATCAGCGCTGTCTATCTGTCTGCTCACACTTCCCCTCATTGCTGGCTGTATGTCTGTCTGCTCACACTCCCCTCAGTGCTGTCTGTCTGTTTGCTCACACTCCCCTCAGTGCTGTCTGCTTACAATCCCCTCAATGATGTCTGCCTGTGTGTTTACAATCCCCTCAGGCTGTCTGTCTGTCTGCTCACACTCCCCCTCATTGCTGGCTGTATGTCTGTCTGCTCACACTCCCCTCAGTGCTGTCTGTCTGATTGCTCACACTCCCCTCAGTGCTTCTGTCTGTCTGCTCACACTCCCCTCAGCGCTTGCTGTCTGTCTGCTAACACTCCCCCTCATTGCTAACTGTCTGTCTGCTCACAGTCCACTCACCCCTCTCTGTCTGTCTGCTCATACTCCCCTCGGCGTCATCTGTCTGTCTGCTCACACTCCCCTCAGTGCTGTCTGTCTGTCTGCTCACACTCTCCTCAGTGCTGTCTGTCTGTCAGCTCACACTCCCCTCAGCACTGTCTGTCTGCTCACACTCACCTCAGTGCTCACTGTCTGTCTGCTCACATTCCCCTCAGTGCTGCCTGCCTCTCTGCTCACACTATCCTCAGTGCTGGCTTGCTTTCTGCTCATACTCCCCTCAGTGCTGTCTCTCTGTCTGTTCACACACCCCTCAGTGCTGTCTGTCCGTCTGCTCACACTCCCCACATTGCTGGCTGTATGTCTGTCTGCTCACACTCCGCCAAGTGCTGTTTGTCTGCTCACACAGCTTTCAGTGCTGTCTGGCTTTCTGCTCACGTTCCCTCCATGCTGTCTGTCTCTATGTCTGCTCACACTCCACTCAGTGCTGGCTGTCTGTCTGCTCACACTCTCCTCAGTGCTGGCTGTCTGTCTGCGTGCACTCCCCTCAGTGCTGTCTGTCTGATTGCTCACACTCCTCTCAGTGCTTCTGTCTGTCTGCTCACACTCCCCTCAGTGCTGTCTGTCTGACTGCTCACACTCCCCTCAGTGCAGTCTGCCTTTCTGCTTACAATCCCCTCAGTGCAGTCTGTCTGTCTGCTCACACTCCCCTCAGTGCTATCTGTCTGTCTGCTCACACTCCCCTCAACGCTGTCTGTCTGTATGCTCGCACTCCCCTCAGAGCTGTCTGCCTGTCTGCTTACAATCCACTCAGTGCTGTCTGTCTGTCTGCTCACACTCCCCTCAGTGCTGTCTGTCTGTTTGCTCACACTCCCCTCAGTGCTGGCTGTCTGTCTGCTCACACTCCCCTCAGTGCTAATTGTCTGTCAGCTCACAGTCCGCACACCGCTCTCTGTCTGTCTGCTCACACTCTCCTCAGTGCTGTCTGTCTGTCTGCTCATACTCCCCTCAGCGCTGTCTGTCTGTTTGCTCGCACTCCCCTCAGTTCTGTCTGCCTGTCTTCTTACAATCCCCTCAGTGCAGTCTGTCTGTCTGCTCACACTCCCCTCAGTGCTGACTGTCTGTCTGCTCAAACTCCCCTCTGCGCTGTCTGTCTGTCTGCTCACACTCCCCTCAGCGCTATCTGTCTGTCTGCTCACATTCCAATCAGTGCTTCTGTCTGTCTGGTCACACTCCCCTCAGCGCTATCTGTCTGTCTGCTCACACTCCCCTTGGTGCTGTCTGTCTCTCTACTCCCACTCCCCTCAGTGCTGTCTGTCAGTCTGTCTGTTCACGCTCCCCTCAGTGCTGTCTCACTGTCTGCATAAAATCCTTCAGTGCTGTCTGTCTGCTCACACTCCCCTCAGTGCTGTCTGTCTGTCTGCTAACACTCACCTCAGTGCTGTCTGTCTGTCTGCTCACACTCCCCTCATTGCTAGCTGTCTGATTGCTCACACGACCCTCAGTGCTTCTGTCTGTCTGCTCACACTCCCCTCAGCATTGTGTGTCTGTCTTCTCACACTCCCCTCAGTGCTGTCTACCTGTCTGCTCACGCTCCCCTCAGCGCTGTCTGTCTGTCTGTCTGTTCACGCTCCCCGCAGTGCTGTCTGTCTGTCTGTTCACGCTCCCCGCAGTGCTGTCTGTCTGCATACAATCCCTTCAGTGCTGTCTGTCCGTCTGCTCACACTCACCTCAGTGCTGTCTGCCTGTCTGGTTACAATCCCCTCAGTGCTGTCTGTCTGTCTGCTCACACTCCCCTCATTGCTAGCTGTCTGATTGCTCACACGACCCTCAGTGCTTCTGTCTATCTGCTCACACTCCCCTCAGCATTGTGAGTCTGTCTTCTCACGCTCCCCTCAGTGCTGTCTACCTGTCTGCTCACACTCCCCTCAGTGCTGTCTGCCTTTCTGCTTACAATCCCCTCAGTGCTGTCTGTCTGTCTGCTCACACTCCCCTCAGTGTTGTCTGTCTGTCTGCTCGCACTCCCCTCAGAGCTGTCTGCCTGTCTGCTTACAATCCACTCAGTGCTGTCTGTCTGTCTGCTCACACTCCCCTCAGTGCTGTCTGTCTGTTTGCTCACACTCCCCTCAGTGCTTGCTGTCTGTCTGCTCACACTCCCCTCAGTGCTAATTGTCTGTCAGCTCACAGTCCGCACACCGCTCTCTGTCTGTCTGCTCACACTCTCCTCAGTGCTGTCTGTCTGTCTGCTCATACTCCCCTCAGCGCTCTCTGTCTGTCTGCTCACACTCCCCTCAGCGCTGTCTGTCTGTTTGCTCGCACTCCCCTCAGTGCTGTCTGCCTGTCTTCTTACAATCCCCTCAGTGCAGTCTGTCTGTCTGCTCACACTCCCCTCAGTGCTGTCTGTCTGTCTGCTCAAACTCCCCTCTGCGCTGTCTGTCTGTCTGCTCACACTCCCCTCAGCGCTATCTGTCTGTCTGCTCACATTCCCCTCATTGCTCTCTGTCTGTCTAGTCACACTCCCCTCAGCGCTGTCTATCTGTCTGCTCACACTCCCCCTCATTGCTGGCTGTATGTCTGTCTGCTCACACTCCCCTCAGTGCTGTCTGCTTACAATCCCCTCAGTGATGTCTGCCTGTGTGTTTGCAATCCCCTCAGGCTGTCTGTCTGTCTGCTCACACTCCCCTCAGCACTGTCTGTCTGCTCACACTCACCTCATTGCTCACTGTCTGTCTGCTCACATTCCCCTCAGTGCTGTCTGCCTCTCTGCTCACACTACCCTCAGTGCTGGCTTTCTTTCTGCTCACACTCCCCTCAGTGCTGTCTCTCTGTCTGTTCACACACCACTCAGTGCATTCTGTCCGTCTGCTCACACTCCCCACATTGCTGGCTGTATTTCTGTCTGCTCACACTCCGTCCAGTGCTGTTTGTCTGCTCACGCAGCCCTCAATGCTGTCTGGCTTTCTGCTCACGTTCCCTCCATGTTGTCTGTCTCTATGTCTGATCACAATCCACTCAGTGCTGGCTGTCTGTCTGCTTACACTCCCCTCAGTGCTGTCTGTCTGATTGCTCACACTCCCCTCAGTGCTTCTGTCTGTCTGCTCACACTCCCCTCAGTGCTGTCTGTCAGTCTGCTTACACTCCCAACAGTGCTGTCTGCCTTTCTGCTTACAATCCCCTCAGTGCAGTCTGTCTGTCTGCTCACACTCCCCTCAGTGCTGTCTGTCTGTCTGCTCACACTCCCCTCAGTGCTGTCTGTCTGTCTGCTCGCACTCCCCTCAGAGCTGTCTGCCTGTCTGCTTACAATCCCCTCAGTGCTGTCTGTCTGTCGGCTCACACTCCCCTCAGTGCTGTCTGTCTGTTTGCTCACACTCCCGTCAGTGCTGTCTGCTTACAATCCCCTCAATGATGTCTGCCTGTGTGTTTACAATCCCCTCAGGCTGTCTGTCTGTCTGCTCACACTCCCCCTCATTGCTGGCTGTATGTCTGTCTGCTCACACTCCCCTCAGTGCTGTCTGTCTGATTGCTCACACTCCCCTCAGTGCTTCTGTCTGTCTGCTCACACTCCCCTCAGCGCTTGCTGTCTGTCTGCTAACACTCCCCCTCATTGCTAACTGTCTGTCTGCTCACAGTCCACTCACCCCTCTCTGTCTGTCTGCTCATACTCCCCTCGGCGTCATCTGTCTGTCTGCTCACACTCCCCTCAGTGCTGTCTGTCTGTCTGCTCACACTCTCCTCAGTGCTGTCTGTCTGTCAGCTCACACTCCCCTCAGCACTGTCTGTCTGCTCACACTCACCTCAGTGCTCACTGTCTGTCTGCTCACATTCCCCTCAGTGCTGCCTGCCTCTCTGCTCACACTATCCTCAGTGCTGGCTTGCTTTCTGCTCATACTCCCCTCAGTGCTGTCTCTCTGTCTGTTCACACACCCCTCAGTGCTGTCTGTCCGTCTGCTCACACTCCCCACATTGCTGGCTGTTGTCTGTCTGCTCACACTCCGCCAAGTGCTGTTTGTCTGCTCACACAGCTTTCAGTGCTGTCTGGCTTTCTGCTCACGTTCCCTCCATGCTGTCTGTCTCTATGTCTGCTCACACTCCACTCAGTGCTGGCTGTCTGTCTGCTCACACTCTCCTCAGTGCTGGCTGTCTGTCTGCGTGCACTCCCCTCAGTGCTGTCTGTCTGATTGCTCACACTCCTCTCAGTGCTTCTGTCTGTCTGCTCACACTCCCCTCAGTGCTGTCTGTCTGACTGCTCACACTCCCCTCAGTGCAGTCTGCCTTTCTGCTTACAATCCCCTCAGTGCAGTCTGTCTGTCTGCTCACACTCCCCTCAGTGCTGTCTGTCTGTCTGCTCACACTCCCCTCAATGCTGTCTGTCTGTATGCTCGCACTCCCCTCAACGCTGTCTGCCTGTCTGCTTACAATCCACTCAGTGCTGTCTGTCTGTCTGCTCACACTCCCCTCAGTGCTGTCTGTCTGTTTGCTCACACTCCCCTCACTGCTGGCTGTCTGTCTGCTCACACTCCCCTCAGTGCTAATTGTCTGTCAGCTCACAGTCCGCACACCGCTCTCTGTCTGTCTGCTCACACTCTCCTCAGTGCTGTCTGTCTGTCTGCTCATACTCCCCTCAGCGCTGTCTGTCTATCTGCTCACACTCCCCTCAGCGCTGTCTGTCTGTTTGCTCGCACTCCCCTCAGTTCTGTCTGCCTGTCTTCTTACAATCCCCTCAGTGCAGTCTGTCTGTCTGCTCACACTCCCCTCAGTGCTGACTGTCTGTCTGCTCAAACTCCCCTCTGCGCTGTCTGTCTGTCTGCTCACACTCCCCTCAGCGCTATCTGTCTGTCTGCTCACATTCCCCTCAGTGCTTCTGTCTGTCTGGTCACACTCCCCTCAGCGCTATCTGTCTGTCTGCTCACACTCCCCTTGGTGCTGTCTGTCTCTCTACTCCCACTCCCCTCAGTGCTGTCTGTCAGTCTGTCTGTTCACGCTCCCCTCAGTGCTGTCTCACTGTCTGCATAAAATCCTTCAGTGCTGTCTGTCTGCTCACACTCCCCTCAGTGCTGTCTGTCTGTCTGCTAACACTCACCTCAGTGCTGTCTGTCTGTCTGCTCACACTCCCCTCATTGCTAGCTGTCTGATTGCTCACACGACCCTCAGTGCTTCTGTCTGTCTGCTCACACTCTCCTCAGCATTGTGTGTCTGTCTTCTCACACTCCCCTCAGTGCTGTCTACCTGTCTGCTCACGCTCCCCTCAGCGCTGTCTGTCTGTCTGTCTGTTCACGCTCCCCGCAGTGCTGTCTGTCTGTCTGTTCACGCTCCCCGCAGTGCTGTCTGTCTGCATACAATCCCTTCAGTGCTGTCTGTCCATCTGCTCACACTCACCTCAGTGCTGTCTGCCTGTCTGGTTACAATCCCCTCAGTGCTGTCTGTCTGTCTGCTCACACTCCCCTCATTGCTAGCTGTCTGATTGCTCACACGACCCTCAGTGCTTCTGTCTGTCTGCTCACACTCCCCTCAGCATTGTGAGTCTGTCTTCTCACGCTCCCCTCAGTGCTGTCTACCTGTCTGCTCACACTCCCCTCAGTGCTGTCTGCCTTTCTGCTTACAATCCCCTCAGTGCTGTCTGTCTGTCTGCTCACACTCCCCTCAGTGTTGTCTGTCTGTCTGCTCGCACTCCCCTCAGAGCTGTCTGCCTGTCTGCTTACAATCCACTCAGTGCTGTCTGTCTGTCTGCTCACACTCCCCTCAGTGCTGTCTGTCTGTTTGCTCACACTCCCCTCAGTGCTTGCTGTCTGTCTGCTCACACTCCCCTCAGTGCTAATTGTCTGTCAGCTCACAGTCCGCACACCGCTCTCTGTCTGTCTGCTCACACTCTCCTCAGTGCTGTCTGTCTGTCTGCTCATACTCCCCTCAGCGCTCTCTGTCTGTCTGCTCACACTCCCCTCAGCGCTGTCTGTCTGTTTGCTCGCACTCCCCTCAGTGCTGTCTGCCTGTCTTCTTACAATCCCCTCAGTGCAGTCTGTCTGTCTGCTCACACTCCCCTCAGTGCTGTCTGTCTGTCTGCTCAAACTCCCCTCTGCGCTGTCTGTCTGTCTGCTCACACTCCCCTCAGCACTATCTGTCTGTCTGCTCACATTCCCCTCAGTGCTCTCTGTCTGTCTGGTCACACTCCCCTCAGCGCTGTCTATCTGTCCTCTCACACTCCCCCTCATTGCTGGCTGTATGTCTGTCTGCTCACACACCCCTCAGTGCTGTCTGCTTACAATCCCCTCAGTGATGTCTGCCTGTGTGTTTGCAATCCCCTCAGGCTGTCTGTCTGTCTGCTCACACTCCCCTCAGCACTGTCTGTCTGCTCACACTCACCTCATTGCTCACTGTCTGTCTGCTCACATTCCCCTCAGTGCTGTCTGCCTCTCTGCTCACACTACCCTCAGTGCTGGCTTTCTTTCTGCTCACACTCCCCTCAGTGCTGTCTCTCTGTCTGTTCACACACCACTCAGTGCATTCTGTCCGTCTGCTCACACTCCCCACATTGCTGGCTGTGTTTCTGTCTGCTCACACTCCGCCCAGTGCTGTTTGTCTGCTCAAGCAGCCCTCAATGCTGTCTGGCTTTCTGCTCACGTTCCCTCCATGTTGTCTGTCTCTATGTCTGATCACAATCCACTCAGTGCTGGCTGTCTGTCTGCTCACACTCTCCTCAGTGCTGGCTGTCTGTCTGCTTACATTCCCCTCAGTGCTGTCTGTCTGATTGCTCACACTCCCCTCAGTGCTTCTGTCTGTCTGCTCACACTCCCCTCAGTGCAGTCTGTCTGTCTGCTCACACTCCCCTCAGTGCTGTCTGTCTGTCTGCTCACACTCCCCTCAGTGCTGTCTGTCTGTCTGCTCGCACTCCCCTCAGAGCTGTCTGCCTGTCTGCTTACAATCCCCTCAGTGCTGTCTGTCTGTCTGCTCACACTCCCCTCAGTGCAGTCTGTCTGTCTGCTCACACTCCCCTCAGTGCTGTCTGTCTGTCTGCTCACACTCCCCTCAGTGCTGTCTGTCTGTCTGCTCGCACTCCCCTCAGAGCTGTCTGCCTGTCTGCTTACAATCCCCTCAGTGCTGTCTGTCTGTCTGCTCACACTCCCCTCAGTGCTGTCTGTCTGTTTGCTCACACTCCCCTCAGCGCTGTCTGTCTGTTTGCTCGCACTCCCCTCAGTGCTGTCTGCCTGTCTTCTTACAATCCCCTCAGTGCAGTCTGTCTGTCTGCTCACACTCCCCTCAGTGCTGTCTGTCTGTCTCCTCACACTCCCCTGTGCGCTGTCTGTCTGTCTGCTCACACTCCCCTCAGCGCTATCTGTCTGTCTGGTCACACTCCCCTCAGCGCTGTCTATCTGTCTGCTCACAATCCCCCTCATTGCTGGCTGTATGTCTGTCTGCTCACACTCCCCTCAGTGCTTCTGTCTGTCTGCTCAAACTCCCCTCAGTGCTGTCTGTCTGTCTGCTCACACTCTCCTCAGTGCTGTCTGTCTGTCAGCTCACACTCCCCTCAGTGCTGTCTGCCTGTCTGTCTGTTCACGCTCCCCTCAGTGCTGTCTGTCTGCATAGAATCCCTTCAGTGCTGTCTGTCTGTCTGCTCACACTCCCCTCAGTGCTGTCTGTCTGCTCACACTCCCCTCAATGCTGTCTGCGTGTTTGCTTACAATCCACTCAGTGCTGTCTGTCTGTCTGCTCACACTCCCCTCAGTGCTGTCTGCCTGTCTGCTCACGCTCCCCTCAGTGCTGTCTGTCTGCATAGAATCGTTTCAGTGCTGTCTGTCTGTCTGCTCACACTCCCCTCAGCGCTGTCTATCTGTCTGCTCACAATCCCCCTCATTGCTGGCTGTATGTCTGTCTGCTCACACTCCCCTCAGTGCTTCTGTCTGTCTGCTCAAACTCCCCTCAGTGCTGTCTGTCTGTCTGCTCACACTCCCCTCAGCGCTTGCTGTCTGTCTGCTAACACTCCCCCTCATTGCTAACTGTCTGTCTGCTCACAGTCCACTCACCCCTCTCTGTCTGTCTGCTCATACTCCCCTCAGCATCATCTGTCTGTCTGCTCACACTCCCCTCAGTGCTGTCTGTCTGTCTGCTCACACTCTCCTCAGTGCTGTCTGTCTGTCAGCTCACACTCCCCTCAGTGCTGTCTGCCTGTCTGTCTGTTCACGCTCCCCTCAGTGCTGTCTGTCTGCATAGAATCCCTTCAGTGCTGTCTGTCTGTCTGCTCACACTCCCCTCAGTGCTGTCTGTCTGCTCACACTCCCCTCAATGCTGTCTGCGTGTTTGCTTACAATCCACTCAGTGCTGTCTGTCTGTCTGCTCACACTCCCCTCAGTGCTGTCTGCCTGTCTGCTCACGCTCCCCTCAGTGCTGTCTGTCTGCATAGAATCGTTTCAGTGCTGTCTGTCTGTCTGCTCACACTCCCCTCAGTGCTCTCTGGCTCTCTGCTCACGTTCCCTCTGTGCTGTCTGTCTCTATGTCTGCTCACATTACCCTCAGTGCTGGCTGTCTGAACGCTTACACTCTCCTCAGTGCTGGCTGTCTGTCTGCTTACACTCCCCTCACTGCTGTCTGTCTGATTGCTCACACTCCCTTCAGCGCTTCTGTCTGTCGGCTCTCACTGCTCCCAGCAATATCTGTCTGTCTGCATAAAATCCCTTCAGTGCTGTCTGTGTGTCTGCTCACACCCCCCTCAGTGCTGTCAGTCTGTCTGCTCACATTCCCCTCAGTGCTGTCTGTCTGGTCACACTCCCCTCAGCGCTGTCTGTCTGTCTGCTCACACTCCCCTCATTGCTGGCTGTCTGATTGCTCACACTACCCACAGTGCTTCTGTCTGTCTGCTCACGCTCCCCTCAGTGCTGTCTGTCTGTCTGTCTGTTCACGCTCCCCGCAGTGCTGTCTGTCTGCATACAATCCCTTCAGTCCTGTCTGTCCATCTGCTCACACTCACTTCAGTGCTGTCTGCCTGTCTGGTTACAATCCCCTCAGTGCAGTCTGTCTGTCTGCTCACACTCCCCTCAGTGCTGTCTGTCTGTCTGTCTGTTCACCCTCCCCTCAGTGCTGTCTGTCTGCATAGAATCCCTTCAGTGCTGTCTGTCTCTCTGCTCACACTCCCCTCAGTGCTGTCTGTCTGCTCACACTCTCCTCAATGCTGTCTGCGTGTTTGCTTACAATCCGCTCAGTGCAGTCTGTCTGTCTGCTCACACTCCCCTCAGCGCTATCTGTCTGTCTGCTCACACTCCCCTTGGTGCTGTTTGTCTGTCTGCTCACGCTCCGCTCAGTGCTGTCTGTCTCTCTGCTCCCACTCCACTCAGTGCTGTCTGTCTGTCTGTCTGTTCACGCTCCCCGCAGTGCTGTCTGTCTGCATACAATCCCTTCAGTCCTGTCTGTCCATCTGCTCACACTCACTTCAGTGCTGTCTGCCTGTCTGGTTACAATCCCCTCAGTGCAGTCTGTCTGTCTGCTCACACTCCCCTCAGTGCTGTCTGTCTGTCTGTCTGTTCACGCTCCCCTCAGTGCTGTCTGTCTGCATAGAATCCCTTCAGTGCTGTCTGTCTCTCTGCTCACACTCCCCTCAGTGCTGTCTGTCTGCTCACACTCTCCTCAATGCTGTCTGCGTGTTTGCTTACAATCCGCTCAGTGCAGTCTGTCTGTCTGCTCACACTCCCCTCAGCGCTATCTGTCTGTCTGCTCACACTCCCCTTGGTGCTGTTTGTCTGTCTGCTCACGCTCCGCTCAGTGCTGTCTGTCTCTCTGCTCCCACTCCACTCAGTGCTGTCTGTCAGTCTCTCTGTTCACGGTGCCCTCAGTGCTGTCTCACTGTCTGCATAAAATCCTTCAGTGCTGTCTGTCTGCTCACACTCCCCTCAGTGCTGTCTGTCTGTCTGCTACCACTCACCTCAGTGCTGTCTGTCTGTCTGTTCACAGTCCCCTCAGTGCTGTCTACCTTTCTGCTTACAATCCCCTCAATGCTGTCTGTCTGTCTGCTCACACACCCCTCAGTGCTTTCTGTCTGTCTGGTTACAATCCCCTCAGTGCAGTCTGTCTGTCTGCTCACACTCTCCTCATTGCTCTCTGTCTGTCTGCTCACACTCTCCTCAGTGCTGTCTGCTTACAATCCCCTCAGTGATGTATGCCTGTGTGTTTACAATCCCCTCAGGCTGTCTGTCTGTCTGCTCACACTCCCCTCAGCACTGTCTGTCTGCTCACACTCACCTCAGTGCTCACTGTCTGTCTGCTCACATTCTCCTCAGTGCTCTCTCCCTCTCTGCTCACACTAACCTCAGTGCTGGCTTGCTTTCTGCTCATACTCCCCTCAGTGCTGTCTCTCTGTCTGTTCACACACCCCTCAGTGCTGTCTGTCCGTCTGCTCACACTTCCCAAATTGCTGGCTGTATGTCTGTCTGCTCACACTCCGCCCAGTGCTGTTTGTCTGCTCACACAGCCCTCAATGCTGTCTGGCTTTCTTCTCACGTTCCCTACGTGCTGTCTGTCTCTATGTCTGCTCACACTCCACTCAGTGCTGGCTGTCTGTCTGCTCACACTCTCCTCAGTGCTGGCTGTCTGTCTGCTTACACTCCCCTCAGTGCTGTCTGTCTGATTGCTCACACTCCCCTCAGTGCTTCTGCCTGTCTGCTCACACTCCCCTCAGTGCTGTCTGTCTGTCTGCTCACACTCCCCTCAGTGCTGTCTGCCTTTCTGCTTACAATCCCCTCAGTGCAGTCTGTCTGTCTGCTCACACTCCCCTCAGTGCTGTCTGTCTGTCTGCTCACACTCCCCTCAGCGCTGTCTGTCTGTCTGCTCGCACTCCCCTCAGAGCTGTCTGCCTGTCTGCTTACAATCCCCTCAGTGCAGTCTGTCTGTCTGCTCACACTCCCCTCAGTGCTGTCTGTCTGTTTGCTCACACTCCCCTCAGTGCTGGCTGTCTGTCTGCTCACATTCCACTCAGTGCTAATTGTCTGTCAGCTCACAGTCCGCACACCGCTCTCTGCCTGTCTGCTCACACTCTCCTCAGTGCTGTCTGTCTGTCTGCTCATACTCCCCTCAGCGCTGTCTGTCTGTCTGCTCACACTCCCCTCAGTGCTGTCTGCCTGTCTTCTTACAATCCCCTCAGTGCTTTCTGTCTGTCTGCTCACACTCTCCTCAGTGCTGTTTCGCTTTATGCTCAAACTCCCCTCTGCGCTGTCTGTCTGTCTGCTCACACTCCCCTCAGCGCTATCTCTCTGTCTGCTCACATTCCCCTCAGTGCTCTCTGTCTGTGTGGTCACACTCCCATCAGCGCTGTCTATCTGTCTGCTCACACTTCCCCTCATTGCTGGCTGTATGTCTGTCTGCTCACACTCCCCTCAGTGCTGTCTGTCTGTTTGCTCACACTCCCCTCAGTGCTGTCTGTCTGCCTGCTCACACTCCCCTCAGCGCTTGCTGTCTGTCTGCTAACACTCCCCCTCATTGCTAACTGTCTGTCTGCTCACAGTCCACTCACCCCTCTCTGTCTGTCTGCTCATACTCCCCTCGGCGTCATCTGTCTGTCTGCTCACACTCCCCTCAGTGCTGTCTGTCTGTCTGCTCACACTCTCCTCAGTGCTGTCTGTCTGTCAGCTCACGCTCCCCTTAGTGCTGTCTGTCTGTCTGTCTGTTCACGCTCCCCTCAGTGCTGTCTGTCTGCATAGAATCCCTTCAGTGCTGTCTGTCTGTCTGCTCACACTCCCCTCAGTGCTGTCTGTCTGTCTGCTCACACTCCCCTCAATGCTGTCTGCGTGTTTGCTTACTATCCGCTCAGTGCAGTCTGTCTGTCTGCTCAAACTCCCCTCAGTGCTGTCTGCCTGTCTGCTCACGCTCCCCTCAGTGCTGTCTGTCTGTCTGTCTGCTCACACTCCCCTCAATGCTGTCTGTGTGTTTGCTTACAATCCGCTCAGTGCAGTCTGTCTGTCTGCTCACACTTTCTTCAGTGCTCTCTGTCTGTCTGCTCACACTCCCCTCAGCGCTATCTGTCTGTCTGCTCACACTCCCCTAAGCGCTATCTGTCTGTCTGCTCACGCTCCCCTCAGTGCTGTCTGTCTCTCTGCTCCCACTCCCCTCAGTGCTGTCTGTCAGTCTGTCTGTTCACGCGCCCCTCAGTGCTGTCTCACTGTCTGCATAAAATCCTTCAGTGCTGTCTGTCTGCTCACACTCCCCTCAGTGCTGTCTGTCTGTCTGCTAACACTCACCTCAGTGCTGCCTGTCTGTCTGCTCACAGTCCCCTCAGTGCTGTCTACCTTTCTGCTTACAATCCCCTCAATGCTGTCTGTCTGTCTGCTCACACACCCCTCAGTGCTGTCTCTCTGTCTGCTCACCCTCCCCTCAGCGCTGTCTGTCCGCTCACACTCCCCTCAGTGCTGTCTGCCTTTCGGCTTACAATCTCCTCAGTGCAGTCTGTCTGTCTGCTCACACTCCCCTCTGTGCTGCCTGCCTTTCTACTCACACTCCCCTCAGTGCTGTCTGTCTGTCTGTTCACACTCCCCTCAGTGCTGTCTGTCTGTCTGCTCACACATCCCTCAGTGCTGTTTGTCTGCTCGCACTCCCCTCAATGCTCTCTGGCTCTCTGCTGACGTTCCCTCCGTGCTGTCTGTCTCTATGTCTGCTCACACACCCCTCAGTGCTGTCTCTCTGTCTGCTCACCCTCCCCTCAGCGCTGTCTGTCCGCTCACATTCCCCTCAGTGCTGTCTGCCTTTCTGCTTACAATCTCCTCAGTGCAGTCTGTCTGTCTGCTCACACTCCCCTCAGTGCTGTCTGTCTGATTGCTCACACTCCCTTCAGTGCTTCTGTCTGTCTGCTCTCACTCCTCCCAGCAATGTCTGTCTGTCTGCATACATTCCCTTCAGTGCTGTCTGTCTGTCTGCTCACATTCCCCTCATTGCTGTCTGTCTGGTCACACTCCCCTCAGCGCTGTCTGTCTGTCTGCTCACACTCCCCTCATTGCTGGCTGTCTGATTGCTCACACTACCCTCAGTGCTTCTGTCTGTCTGCTCACACTCCCCTCAGCATTGTCTGTCTGTCTTCTCACGCTCCCCTCAGTGCTGTCTGTCTGCATAGAATCGTTTCAGTGCTGTCTGTCTGTCTGCTCACACTCCCCTCAGTGCTCTCTGGCTCTCTGCTCACGTTCCCTCTGTGCTGTCTGTCTCTATGTCTGCTCACATTACCCTCAGTGCTGGCTGTCTGAACGCTTACACTCTCCTCAGTGCTGGCTGTCTGTCTGCTTACACTCCCCTCACTGCTGTCTGTCTGATTGCTCACACTCCCTTCAGCGCTTCTGTCTGTCGGCTCTCACTGCTCCCAGCAATATCTGTCTGTCTGCATAAAATCCCTTCAGTGCTGTCTGTGTGTCTGCTCACACCCCCCTCAGTGCTGTCAGTCTGTCTGCTCACATTCCCCTCAGTGCTGTCTGTCTGGTCACACTCCCCTCAGCGCTGTCTGTCTGTCTGCTCACACTCCCCTCATTGCTGGCTGTCTGATTGCTCACACTACCCACAGTGCTTCTGTCTGTCTGCTCACGCTCCCCTCAGTGCTGTCTGTCTGTCTGTCTGTTCACGCTCCCCGCAGTGCTGTCTGTCTGCATACAATCCCTTCAGTCCTGTCTGTCCATCTGCTCACACTCACTTCAGTGCTGTCTGCCTGTCTGGTTACAATCCCCTCAGTGCAGTCTGTCTGTCTGCTCACACTCCCCTCAGTGCTGTCTGTCTGTCTGTCTGTTCACCCTCCCCTCAGTGCTGTCTGTCTGCATAGAATCCCTTCAGTGCTGTCTGTCTCTCTGCTCACACTCCCCTCAGTGCTGTCTGTCTGCTCACACTCTCCTCAATGCTGTCTGCGTGTTTGCTTACAATCCGCTCAGTGCAGTCTGTCTGTCTGCTCACACTCCCCTCAGCGCTATCTGTCTGTCTGCTCACACTCCCCTTGGTGCTGTTTGTCTGTCTGCTCACGCTCCGCTCAGTGCTGTCTGTCTCTCTGCTCCCACTCCACTCAGTGCTGTCTGTCTGTCTGTCTGTTCACGCTCCCCGCAGTGCTGTCTGTCTGCATACAATCCCTTCAGTCCTGTCTGTCCATCTGCTCACACTCACTTCAGTGCTGTCTGCCTGTCTGGTTACAATCCCCTCAGTGCAGTCTGTCTGTCTGCTCACACTCCCCTCAGTGCTGTCTGTCTGTCTGTCTGTTCACGCTCCCCTCAGTGCTGTCTGTCTGCATAGAATCCCTTCAGTGCTGTCTGTCTCTCTGCTCACACTCCCCTCAGTGCTGTCTGTCTGCTCACACTCTCCTCAATGCTGTCTGCGTGTTTGCTTACAATCCGCTCAGTGCAGTCTGTCTGTCTGCTCACACTCCCCTCAGCGCTATCTGTCTGTCTGCTCACACTCCCCTTGGTGCTGTTTGTCTGTCTGCTCACGCTCCGCTCAGTGCTGTCTGTCTCTCTGCTCCCACTCCACTCAGTGCTGTCTGTCAGTCTCTCTGTTCACGGTGCCCTCAGTGCTGTCTCACTGTCTGCATAAAATCCTTCAGTGCTGTCTGTCTGCTCACACTCCCCTCAGTGCTGTCTGTCTGTCTGCTACCACTCACCTCAGTGCTGTCTGTCTGTCTGTTCACAGTCCCCTCAGTGCTGTCTACCTTTCTGCTTACAATCCCCTCAATGCTGTCTGTCTGTCTGCTCACACACCCCTCAGTGCTTTCTGTCTGTCTGGTTACAATCCCCTCAGTGCAGTCTGTCTGTCTGCTCACACTCTCCTCATTGCTCTCTGTCTGTCTGCTCACACTCTCCTCAGTGCTGTCTGCTTACAATCCCCTCAGTGATGTATGCCTGTGTGTTTACAATCCCCTCAGGCTGTCTGTCTGTCTGCTCACACTCCCCTCAGCACTGTCTGTCTGCTCACACTCACCTCAGTGCTCACTGTCTGTCTGCTCACATTCTCCTCAGTGCTCTCTCCCTCTCTGCTCACACTAACCTCAGTGCTGGCTTGCTTTCTGCTCATACTCCCCTCAGTGCTGTCTCTCTGTCTGTTCACACACCCCTCAGTGCTGTCTGTCCGTCTGCTCACACTTCCCAAATTGCTGGCTGTATGTCTGTCTGCTCACACTCCGCCCAGTGCTGTTTGTCTGCTCACACAGCCCTCAATGCTGTCTGGCTTTCTTCTCACGTTCCCTACGTGCTGTCTGTCTCTATGTCTGCTCACACTCCACTCAGTGCTGGCTGTCTGTCTGCTCACACTCTCCTCAGTGCTGGCTGTCTGTCTGCTTACACTCCCCTCAGTGCTGTCTGTCTGATTGCTCACACTCCCCTCAGTGCTTCTGCCTGTCTGCTCACACTCCCCTCAGTGCTGTCTGTCTGTCTGCTCACACTCCCCTCAGTGCTGTCTGCCTTTCTGCTTACAATCCCCTCAGTGCAGTCTGTCTGTCTGCTCACACTCCCCTCAGTGCTGTCTGTCTGTCTGCTCACACTCCCCTCAGCGCTGTCTGTCTGTCTGCTCGCACTCCCCTCAGAGCTGTCTGCCTGTCTGCTTACAATCCCCTCAGTGCAGTCTGTCTGTCTGCTCACACTCCCCTCAGTGCTGTCTGTCTGTTTGCTCACACTCCCCTCAGTGCTGGCTGTCTGTCTGCTCACATTCCACTCAGTGCTAATTGTCTGTCAGCTCACAGTCCGCACACCGCTCTCTGCCTGTCTGCTCACACTCTCCTCAGTGCTGTCTGTCTGTCTGCTCATACTCCCCTCAGCGCTGTCTGTCTGTCTGCTCACACTCCCCTCAGTGCTGTCTGCCTGTCTTCTTACAATCCCCTCAGTGCTTTCTGTCTGTCTGCTCACACTCTCCTCAGTGCTGTTTCGCTTTATGCTCAAACTCCCCTCTGCGCTGTCTGTCTGTCTGCTCACACTCCCCTCAGCGCTATCTCTCTGTCTGCTCACATTCCCCTCAGTGCTCTCTGTCTGTGTGGTCACACTCCCATCAGCGCTGTCTATCTGTCTGCTCACACTTCCCCTCATTGCTGGCTGTATGTCTGTCTGCTCACACTCCCCTCAGTGCTGTCTGTCTGTTTGCTCACACTCCCCTCAGTGCTGTCTGTCTGCCTGCTCACACTCCCCTCAGCGCTTGCTGTCTGTCTGCTAACACTCCCCCTCATTGCTAACTGTCTGTCTGCTCACAGTCCACTCACCCCTCTCTGTCTGTCTGCTCATACTCCCCTCGGCGTCATCTGTCTGTCTGCTCACACTCCCCTCAGTGCTGTCTGTCTGTCTGCTCACACTCTCCTCAGTGCTGTCTGTCTGTCAGCTCACGCTCCCCTTAGTGCTGTCTGTCTGTCTGTCTGTTCACGCTCCCCTCAGTGCTGTCTGTCTGCATAGAATCCCTTCAGTGCTGTCTGTCTGTCTGCTCACACTCCCCTCAGTGCTGTCTGTCTGTCTGCTCACACTCCCCTCAATGCTGTCTGCGTGTTTGCTTACTATCCGCTCAGTGCAGTCTGTCTGTCTGCTCAAACTCCCCTCAGTGCTGTCTGCCTGTCTGCTCACGCTCCCCTCAGTGCTGTCTGTCTGTCTGTCTGCTCACACTCCCCTCAATGCTGTCTGTGTGTTTGCTTACAATCCGCTCAGTGCAGTCTGTCTGTCTGCTCACACTTTCTTCAGTGCTCTCTGTCTGTCTGCTCACACTCCCCTCAGCGCTATCTGTCTGTCTGCTCACACTCCCCTAAGCGCTATCTGTCTGTCTGCTCACGCTCCCCTCAGTGCTGTCTGTCTCTCTGCTCCCACTCCCCTCAGTGCTGTCTGTCAGTCTGTCTGTTCACGCGCCCCTCAGTGCTGTCTCACTGTCTGCATAAAATCCTTCAGTGCTGTCTGTCTGCTCACACTCCCCTCAGTGCTGTCTGTCTGTCTGCTAACACTCACCTCAGTGCTGCCTGTCTGTCTGCTCACAGTCCCCTCAGTGCTGTCTACCTTTCTGCTTACAATCCCCTCAATGCTGTCTGTCTGTCTGCTCACACACCCCTCAGTGCTGTCTCTCTGTCTGCTCACACTCCCCTCAGTGCTGTCTGTCTGTCTGTTCACACTCCCCTCAGTGCTGTCTGTCTGTCTGCTCACACATCCCTCAGTGCTGTTTGTCTGCTCGCACTCCCCTCAATGCTCTCTGGCTCTCTGCTGACGTTCCCTCCGTGCTGTCTGTCTCTATGTCTGCTCACACACCCCTCAGTGCTGTCTCTCTGTCTGCTCACCCTCCCCTCAGCGCTGTCTGTCCGCTCACATTCCCCTCAGTGCTGTCTGCCTTTCTGCTTACAATCTCCTCAGTGCAGTCTGTCTGTCTGCTCACACTCCCCTCAGTGCTGTCTGTCTGATTGCTCACACTCCCTTCAGTGCTTCTGTCTGTCTGCTCTCACTCCTCCCAGCAATGTCTGTCTGTCTGCATACATTCCCTTCAGTGCTGTCTGTCTGTCTGCTCACATTCCCCTCATTGCTGTCTGTCTGGTCACACTCCCCTCAGCGCTGTCTGTCTGTCTGCTCACACTCCCCTCATTGCTGGCTGTCTGATTGCTCACACTACCCTCAGTGCTTCTGTCTGTCTGCTCACACTCCCCTCAGCATTGTCTGTCTGTCTTCTCACACTCCCCTCAGTGCTGTCTGCCTGTCTGATAACGCTCCCCTCAGTGCTGTCTGTCTGTCTCTCTGTTCACGCTCCCCGCAGTGCTGTCTGTCTGCATACAATCCCTTCAGTCCTGTCTGTCCATCTGCTCACACTCACCTCAGTGCTGTCTGCCTGTCTGGTTACAATCCCCTCAGTGCAGTCTGTCTGTCTGCTCACACTCTCCTCATTGCTCTCTGTCTGTCTGCTCACACTCCCCTCAGTGCTGTCTGCCTGTCTGCTTGCAATCCCCTCAGTGATGTCTGCCTGTGTGTTTACAATCCCCTCAGGCTGTCTGTCTGTCTGCTCACACTCCCCTCAGCACTGTCTGTCTGCTCACACTCACCTCAGTGCTCACTGTCTGTCTGCTCACATTCCGCTCAGTGCTGTCTACCTCTCTGCTCACACTACCCTCAGTGCTGGCTTGCTTTCTGCTCATACTCCCCTCAGTGCTGTCTCTCTGTCTGTTCACACACCCCTCAGTGCTGTCTGTCCGTCTGCTCACACTTCCCAAATTGCTGGCTGTATGTCTGTCTGCTCACACTCCGCCCAGTGCTGTTTGTCTGCTCACACAGCCCTCAATGCTGTCTGGCTTTCTTCTCACGTTCCCTACGTGCTGTCTGTCTCTATGTCTGCTCACACTCCACTCAGTGCTGGCTGTCTGTCTGCTCACACTCTCCTCAGTGCTGGCTGTCTGTCTGCTTACACTCCCCTCAGTGCTGTCTGTCTGATTGCTCACACTCCCCGCAGTGCTGTCTGTCAGCATACAATCCCTTCAGTCCTGTCTGTCCATCTGCTCACACTCACCTCAGTGCTGTCTGCCTGTCTGGTTCCAATCCCCTCAGTGCAGTCTGTCTGTCTGCTCACCCTCTCCTCATTGCTCTCTGTCTGTCTGCTCACACTTCCCTCAGTGCTGGCTGTCTGTCTGCTTACACTCCCCTCACTGCTGTCTGTCTGATTGCTCACACTCCCTTCAGCGCTTCTGTCTGTCGGCTCTCACTGCTCCCAGCAATATCTGTCTGTCTGCATAAAATCCCTTCAGTGCTGTCTGTGTGTCTGCTCACACCCCCCTCAGTGCTGTCAGTCTGTCTGCTCACATTCCCCTCAGTGCTGTCTGTCTGGTCACACTCCCCTCAGCGCTGTCTGTCTGTCTGCTCACACTCCCCTCATTGCTGGCTGTCTGATTGCTCACACTACCCACAGTGCTTCTGTCTGTCTGCTCACGCTCCCCTCAGTGCTGTCTGTCTGTCTGTCTGTTCACGCTCCCCGCAGTGCTGTCTGTCTGCATACAATCCCTTCAGTCCTGTCTGTCCATCTGCTCACACTCACTTCAGTGCTGTCTGCCTGTCTGGTTACAATCCCCTCAGTGCAGTCTGTCTGTCTGCTCACACTCCCCTCAGTGCTGTCTGTCTGTCTGTCTGTTCACCCTCCCCTCAGTGCTGTCTGTCTGCATAGAATCCCTTCAGTGCTGTCTGTCTCTCTGCTCACACTCCCCTCAGTGCTGTCTGTCTGCTCACACTCTCCTCAATGCTGTCTGCGTGTTTGCTTACAATCCGCTCAGTGCAGTCTGTCTGTCTGCTCACACTCCCCTCAGCGCTATCTGTCTGTCTGCTCACACTCCCCTTGGTGCTGTTTGTCTGTCTGCTCACGCTCCGCTCAGTGCTGTCTGTCTCTCTGCTCCCACTCCACTCAGTGCTGTCTGTCTGTCTGTCTGTTCACGCTCCCCGCAGTGCTGTCTGTCTGCATACAATCCCTTCAGTCCTGTCTGTCCATCTGCTCACACTCACTTCAGTGCTGTCTGCCTGTCTGGTTACAATCCCCTCAGTGCAGTCTGTCTGTCTGCTCACACTCCCCTCAGTGCTGTCTGTCTGTCTGTCTGTTCACGCTCCCCTCAGTGCTGTCTGTCTGCATAGAATCCCTTCAGTGCTGTCTGTCTCTCTGCTCACACTCCCCTCAGTGCTGTCTGTCTGCTCACACTCTCCTCAATGCTGTCTGCGTGTTTGCTTACAATCCGCTCAGTGCAGTCTGTCTGTCTGCTCACACTCCCCTCAGCGCTATCTGTCTGTCTGCTCACACTCCCCTTGGTGCTGTTTGTCTGTCTGCTCACGCTCCGCTCAGTGCTGTCTGTCTCTCTGCTCCCACTCCACTCAGTGCTGTCTGTCAGTCTCTCTGTTCACGGTGCCCTCAGTGCTGTCTCACTGTCTGCATAAAATCCTTCAGTGCTGTCTGTCTGCTCACACTCCCCTCAGTGCTGTCTGTCTGTCTGCTACCACTCACCTCAGTGCTGTCTGTCTGTCTGTTCACAGTCCCCTCAGTGCTGTCTACCTTTCTGCTTACAATCCCCTCAATGCTGTCTGTCTGTCTGCTCACACACCCCTCAGTGCTTTCTGTCTGTCTGGTTACAATCCCCTCAGTGCAGTCTGTCTGTCTGCTCACACTCTCCTCATTGCTCTCTGTCTGTCTGCTCACACTCTCCTCAGTGCTGTCTGCTTACAATCCCCTCAGTGATGTATGCCTGTGTGTTTACAATCCCCTCAGGCTGTCTGTCTGTCTGCTCACACTCCCCTCAGCACTGTCTGTCTGCTCACACTCACCTCAGTGCTCACTGTCTGTCTGCTCACATTCTCCTCAGTGCTCTCTCCCTCTCTGCTCACACTAACCTCAGTGCTGGCTTGCTTTCTGCTCATACTCCCCTCAGTGCTGTCTCTCTGTCTGTTCACACACCCCTCAGTGCTGTCTGTCCGTCTGCTCACACTTCCCAAATTGCTGGCTGTATGTCTGTCTGCTCACACTCCGCCCAGTGCTGTTTGTCTGCTCACACAGCCCTCAATGCTGTCTGGCTTTCTTCTCACGTTCCCTACGTGCTGTCTGTCTCTATGTCTGCTCACACTCCACTCAGTGCTGGCTGTCTGTCTGCTCACACTCTCCTCAGTGCTGGCTGTCTGTCTGCTTACACTCCCCTCAGTGCTGTCTGTCTGATTGCTCACACTCCCCTCAGTGCTTCTGCCTGTCTGCTCACACTCCCCTCAGTGCTGTCTGTCTGTCTGCTCACACTCCCCTCAGTGCTGTCTGCCTTTCTGCTTACAATCCCCTCAGTGCAGTCTGTCTGTCTGCTCACACTCCCCTCAGTGCTGTCTGTCTGTCTGCTCACACTCCCCTCAGCGCTGTCTGTCTGTCTGCTCGCACTCCCCTCAGAGCTGTCTGCCTGTCTGCTTACAATCCCCTCAGTGCAGTCTGTCTGTCTGCTCACACTCCCCTCAGTGCTGTCTGTCTGTTTGCTCACACTCCCCTCAGTGCTGGCTGTCTGTCTGCTCACATTCCACTCAGTGCTAATTGTCTGTCAGCTCACAGTCCGCACACCGCTCTCTGCCTGTCTGCTCACACTCTCCTCAGTGCTGTCTGTCTGTCTGCTCATACTCCCCTCAGCGCTGTCTGTCTGTCTGCTCACACTCCCCTCAGTGCTGTCTGCCTGTCTTCTTACAATCCCCTCAGTGCTTTCTGTCTGTCTGCTCACACTCTCCTCAGTGCTGTTTCGCTTTATGCTCAAACTCCCCTCTGCGCTGTCTGTCTGTCTGCTCACACTCCCCTCAGCGCTATCTCTCTGTCTGCTCACATTCCCCTCAGTGCTCTCTGTCTGTGTGGTCACACTCCCATCAGCGCTGTCTATCTGTCTGCTCACACTTCCCCTCATTGCTGGCTGTATGTCTGTCTGCTCACACTCCCCTCAGTGCTGTCTGTCTGTTTGCTCACACTCCCCTCAGTGCTGTCTGTCTGCCTGCTCACACTCCCCTCAGCGCTTGCTGTCTGTCTGCTAACACTCCCCCTCATTGCTAACTGTCTGTCTGCTCACAGTCCACTCACCCCTCTCTGTCTGTCTGCTCATACTCCCCTCGGCGTCATCTGTCTGTCTGCTCACACTCCCCTCAGTGCTGTCTGTCTGTCTGCTCACACTCTCCTCAGTGCTGTCTGTCTGTCAGCTCACGCTCCCCTTAGTGCTGTCTGTCTGTCTGTCTGTTCACGCTCCCCTCAGTGCTGTCTGTCTGCATAGAATCCCTTCAGTGCTGTCTGTCTGTCTGCTCACACTCCCCTCAGTGCTGTCTGTCTGTCTGCTCACACTCCCCTCAATGCTGTCTGCGTGTTTGCTTACTATCCGCTCAGTGCAGTCTGTCTGTCTGCTCAAACTCCCCTCAGTGCTGTCTGCCTGTCTGCTCACGCTCCCCTCAGTGCTGTCTGTCTGTCTGTCTGCTCACACTCCCCTCAATGCTGTCTGTGTGTTTGCTTACAATCCGCTCAGTGCAGTCTGTCTGTCTGCTCACACTTTCTTCAGTGCTCTCTGTCTGTCTGCTCACACTCCCCTCAGCGCTATCTGTCTGTCTGCTCACACTCCCCTAAGCGCTATCTGTCTGTCTGCTCACGCTCCCCTCAGTGCTGTCTGTCTCTCTGCTCCCACTCCCCTCAGTGCTGTCTGTCAGTCTGTCTGTTCACGCGCCCCTCAGTGCTGTCTCACTGTCTGCATAAAATCCTTCAGTGCTGTCTGTCTGCTCACACTCCCCTCAGTGCTGTCTGTCTGTCTGCTAACACTCACCTCAGTGCTGCCTGTCTGTCTGCTCACAGTCCCCTCAATGCTGTCTACCTTTCTGCTTACAATCCCCTCAATGCTGTCTGTCTGTCTGCTCACACACCCCTCAGTGCTGTCTCTCTGTCTGCTCACCCTCCCCTCAGCGCTGTCTGTCCGCTCACACTCCCCTCAGTGCTGTCTGCCTTTCGGCTTACAATCTCCTCAGTGCAGTCTGTCTGTCTGCTCACACTCCCCTCTGTGCTGCCTGCCTTTCTACTCACACTCCCCTCAGTGCTGTCTGTCTGTCTGTTCACACTCCCCTCAGTGCTGTCTGTCTGTCTGCTCACACATCCCTCAGTGCTGTTTGTCTGCTCGCACTCCCCTCAATGCTCTCTGGCTCTCTGCTGACGTTCCCTCCGTGCTGTCTGTCTCTATGTCTGCTCACACACCCCTCAGTGCTGTCTCTCTGTCTGCTCACCCTCCCCTCAGCGCTGTCTGTCCGCTCACATTCCCCTCAGTGCTGTCTGCCTTTCTGCTTACAATCTCCTCAGTGCAGTCTGTCTGTCTGCTCACACTCCCCTCAGTGCTGTCTGTCTGATTGCTCACACTCCCTTCAGTGCTTCTGTCTGTCTGCTCTCACTCCTCCCAGCAATGTCTGTCTGTCTGCATACATTCCCTTCAGTGCTGTCTGTCTGTCTGCTCACATTCCCCTCATTGCTGTCTGTCTGGTCACACTCCCCTCAGCGCTGTCTGTCTGTCTGCTCACACTCCCCTCATTGCTGGCTGTCTGATTGCTCACACTACCCTCAGTGCTTCTGTCTGTCTGCTCACACTCCCCTCAGCATTGTCTGTCTGTCTTCTCACACTCCCCTCAGTGCTGTCTGCCTGTCTGATAACGCTCCCCTCAGTGCTGTCTGTCTGTCTCTCTGTTCACGCTCCCCGCAGTGCTGTCTGTCTGCATACAATCCCTTCAGTCCTGTCTGTCCATCTGCTCACACTCACCTCAGTGCTGTCTGCCTGTCTGGTTACAATCCCCTCAGTGCAGTCTGTCTGTCTGCTCACACTCTCCTCATTGCTCTCTGTCTGTCTGCTCACACTCCCCTCAGTGCTGTCTGCCTGTCTGCTTGCAATCCCCTCAGTGATGTCTGCCTGTGTGTTTACAATCCCCTCAGGCTGTCTGTCTGTCTGCTCACACTCCCCTCAGCACTGTCTGTCTGCTCACACTCACCTCAGTGCTCACTGTCTGTCTGCTCACATTCCGCTCAGTGCTGTCTACCTCTCTGCTCACACTACCCTCAGTGCTGGCTTGCTTTCTGCTCATACTCCCCTCAGTGCTGTCTCTCTGTCTGTTCACACACCCCTCAGTGCTGTCTGTCCGTCTGCTCACACTTCCCAAATTGCTGGCTGTATGTCTGTCTGCTCACACTCCGCCCAGTGCTGTTTGTCTGCTCACACAGCCCTCAATGCTGTCTGGCTTTCTTCTCACGTTCCCTACGTGCTGTCTGTCTCTATGTCTGCTCACACTCTCCTCAGTGCTGGCTGTCTGTCTGCTTACACTCCCCTCAGTGCTGTCTGTCTGATTGCTCACACTCCCCGCAGTGCTGTCTGTCAGCATACAATCCCTTCAGTCCTGTCTGTCCATCTGCTCACACTCACCTCAGTGCTGTCTACCTGTCTGGTTCCAATCCCCTCAGTGCAGTCTGTCTGTCTGCTCACCCTCTCCTCATTGCTCTCTGTCTGTCTGCTCACACTTCCCTCAGTGCTGTCTGTCTGTCTGCTCACACTCACCTCAGTTCTGGCTGGCTTTCTGCTCACACTTCCCTCAGCGCTGTCGGTCTCTCTGCTCACATTCCCCTCAGTGCTGTCTGTCTGTCTGCTCACACTCCCCACAGCACTCTCTGTCTGTCTGCTCGCACTCCCCTCTTGCTGTCTGTATGTCTGTCTGCTCACAGTCCCCTCATTGCTGGCTGTTTGTCTTTCTGCTCACAGTCCCCACAGTGCTGCCTGTCTGTCTGCTCACACTCCCCTCAGTGCTGTCTGCCTGTCTGCTCACACTCCCCTCAATGCTGTCTGCCTGTCTGCTCACACTCCCCTCAGTGCTGTCTGTCTGCTCACACTCCCCTCTGCGCTGTCTGTCTGATTGCTCACACTACCCTCAGTGCTTCTGTCTGTCTTTCGGTTCATGTACCCCTTTGTGCTGTCTGTCTCTCTGCATACAATCCCTACAGTGCTGTCCGTCTATCTGTCTGCTCACAGTCCGCTCACCGATCTCTGTCTGTCTGCTCACATTCCGCTCGGAGCCGTCTGTATGTCTGCTCACACTCCCCTCAGTGCTGTCTGTCTGTCTGCTCACACACCCCTCAGTGCTGTCTGTCTGTCTGTCTGTTCACGCCCCCCTCAGTGCTGTCTGTGTGCATACAATCCCTCCAGTGCTGCCAGTCTGTTTGCTACGCTCCCCTCAGTGCTGTCTGTCTGTCTGCATACATTCCCCTCAGCGCTGTCTGTCTGTCTGCTCGCACTCCCCTCAGAGCTGTCTGCCTGTCTGCTTACAATCCCCTCAGTGCTGTCTGTCTGTCTGCTCACACTCCCCTCAGCGCTGTCTGTCTGTCTGCTCGCACTCCCCTCAGTGCTGTCTGCCTGTCTTCTTACAATCCCCTCAGTGCTTTCTGTCTGTCTGCTCACACTCTCCTCAGTGCTGGCTCGCTTCATGCTCAAACTCCCCTCTGCGCTGTCTGTCTGTCTGCTCACACTCCCCTCAGCGCTATCGGTCTGTCTGCTCACACTCCCCTCAGTGCTGTCTGTCTGATTGCTCACACTCCCCTCAGTGCTTCTGTCTGTCTGCTCACACTCCCCTCAGTGCTGTCTGTCTGTCTGCTCACACTCTCCTCAGTGCTGTCTGTCTGTCAGCTCACACTCCCCTCAGTGCTGTCTGCCTGTCTGCTCACGCTCCACTCAGTGCTGTCTGTCTGCATAGAATCCCTTCAGTGCTGTCTGTCTGTCTGCTCACACTCCCCTCAGTGCTGTCTGTCTGTCTGCTCACACTCCCCTCAATGCTTTCTGCGTGTTTGCTTACAATCCGCTCAGTGCAGTCTGTCTGTCTGCTCACACTCCCCTCAGTGCTGTCTGTCTGTCTGTCTGTTCACGCTCCCCTCAGTGCTGTCTGTCTGTCTGTCTGTTCACGCTCCCCTCAGTGCTGTCTGTCTGCATAGAATCCCCTCAGTGCTGTCTGTCTGTCTGCTCACACTCCCCTCAGTGCTGTCTGTCTGTCTGCTCACACTCCCCTCAATGCTGTCTGCGTGTTTGCTCACACTCCCCTCAGTGCTCTCTGTCTGTCTGCTCACACTCCCCTCAGCGCTATCTGTCTGTCTGCTCACACTCCCCCTGGTGCTGTTTGTCTGTCTGCTCACGCTACCCTCAGTGCTGTCTGTCTCTCTGCTCCCACTCCCCTCAGTGCTGTCTGTTAGTCTGTCTGTTCACACGCCCCTCAGTGCTGTCTCACTGCCTGCATAAAATCCTTCAGTGCTGTCTGTCTGCTCACACTCCCCTCAGTGCTGTCTGTCTGTCTGCTAACACTCACCTCAGTGCTGTCTGTCTGTCTGCTCACAGTCCCCTCAGTGCTGTCTACCTTTCTGCTTACAATCCCCTCAATGCTGTCTGTCTGTCTGCTCACACACCCCTCAGTGCTGTCTGTCTGTCTGCTCACCCTCCCCTCAGCGCTGTCTGTTCGCTCACCCTCCCCTCAGTGCTGTCTGCCTTTCTGCTTACAATCTCCTCAGTGCAGTCTGTCTGTCTGCTCACACTCCCCTCAGTGCTGGCTGGCTTTCTACTCACACTCCCCTCAGTGCTGTCTGTCTGTTCACACTCCCCTCAGTGCTGTCTGTCTGTCTGCTCACACTTCCCTCAGTGCTGTTTGTCTGCTCGCACTCCCCTCAATGCTCTCTGGCTCTCTGCTCACGTTCCCTCCTTGCTGTCTCTATGTCTGCTCACATTACCCTCAGTGCTGGCTGTCTGTCTGCACACACTCTCCTCAGTGCTGGCTGTCTGTCTGCTTACACTCCCCTCACTGCTGTCTGTCTGATTGCTCACACTCCCTTCAGCGCTTCTGTCTGTCTGCTCTCACTCCTCCCAGCAATGTCTGTCTGTCTGCATACAATCCCTTCAGTGCTGTCTGTGTGTCTGCTCACACCCCCCTCAGTGCTGTCTGTCTGTCTGCTCACATTCCCCTCAGTGCTGTCTGTCTGGTCACACTCCCCTCAGTGCTTTTGTCTGTCTGCTCACACTCCCCTCAGCATTGTCTGTCTGTCTTCTCACACTCCCCTCTGTGCTGTCTGCCTGTCTCATCACGCCCCCCTCAGTGCTGTCTGTCTGTCTGTCTGTTCACGCTCCCCGCAGTGCTGTCTGTCTGCATACAATCCCTTCAGTCCTGTCTGTCCATCTGCTCACACTCCCCTCAATGCTGTCTGCGTGTTTGCTTACAATCCGCTCAGTGCAGTCTGTCTGTCTGCTCACACTCTCCTCAGTGCTCTCTGTCTGTCTGCTCACACTCCCCTCAGCGCTATCTGTCTGTCTGCTCACACTCCCCCTGGTGCTGTTTGTCTGTCTGCTCACGCTCCCCTCAGTGCTGTCTGTCTCTCTGCTCCCACTCCCCTCAGTGCTGTCTGTTAGTCTGTCTGTTCACACGCCCCTCAGTGCTGTCTCACTGCCTGCATAAAATCCTTCAGTGCTGTCTGTCTGCTCACACTCCCCTCAGTGCTGTCTGTCTGTCTGCTAACACTCACCTCAGTGCTGTCTGTCTGTCTGCTCACAGTCCCCTCAGTGCTGTCTACCTGTCTGCTTACAATCCCCTCAATGCTGTCTGTCTGTCTGCTCACACACCCCTCAGTGCTGTCTGTCTGTCTGCTCACCCTCCCCTCAGCGCTGTCTGTCCGCTCACACTCCCCTCAGTGCTGTCTGCCTTTCTGCTTACAATCTCCTCAGTGCAGTCTGTCTGTCTGCTCACACTCCCCTCAGTGCTGGCTGGCTTTCTACTCACACTCCCCTCAGTGCTGTCTGTCTGTCTGTTCACACTCCCCTCAGTGCTGTCTGTCTGTCTGCTCACACTTCCCTCAGTGCTGTTTGTCTGCTCGCACTCCCCTCAATGCTCTCTGGCTCTCTGCTCACGTTCCCTCCTTGCTGTCTCTATGTCTGCTCACATTACCCTCAGTGCTGGCTGTCTGTCTGCTCACACTCTCCTCAGTGCTGGCTGTCTGTCTGCTTACACTCCCCTCACTGCTGTCTGTCTGATTGCTCACACTCCCTTCAGCGCTTCTGTCTGTCTGCTCTCACTCCTCCCAGCAATGTCTGTCTGTCTGCATACAATCCCTTCAGTGCTGTCTGTGTGTCTGCTCACACCCCCCTCAGTGCTGTCTGTCTGTCTGCTCACATTCCCCTCAGTGCTGTCTGTCTGGTCACACTCCCCTCAGTGCTTTTGTCTGTCTGCTCACACTCCCCTCAGCATTGTCTGTCTGTCTTCTCACACTCCCCTCTGTGCTGTCTGCCTGTCTCATCACGCCCCCCTCAGTGCTGTCTGTCTGTCTGTCTGTTCACGCTCCCCGCAGTGCTGTCTGTCTGCATACAATCCCTTCAGTCCTGTCTGTCCATCTGCTCACACTCACCTCAGTGCTGTCTGCCTGTCTGGTTACAATCCCCTCAGTGCTGTCTGTCTGTCTGCTCACACTCTCCTCATTGCTCTCTGTCTGTCTGCTCACACTCCCCTCAGTGCTGTCTGCCTGTCTGCTTACAATCCCCTCACTGATGTCTGCCTGTGTGTTTACAATCCCCTCAGGCTGTCTGTCTGTCTGCTCACACTCCCCTCAGCACTGTCTGTCTGCTCACACTCACCTCAGTGCTCACTGTCTGTCTGCTCACATTCCGCTCAGTGCTGTCTGCCTCTCTACTCACACTACCCTCAGTGCTGGCTTGCTTTCTGCTCATACTCCCCTCAGTGCTGTCTCTCTGTCTGTTCACACACCCCTCAGTGCTGTCTGTCCGTCTGCTCACACTCCCCACATTGCTGGCTGTATGTCTGTCTGCTCACACTCCGCCCAGTGCTGTTTGTCTGCTCACACAGCCCTCAATGCTGTCTGGCTTTCTGCTCACGTTCCCTCCGTGCTGTCTGTCTCTATGTCTGCTCACACTCCACTCAGTGCTGGCTGTCTGTCTGCTCACACTCTCCTCAGTGCTGGCTGTCTGTCTGCTTACACTCCCCTCAGTGCTGTCTGTCTGATTGCTCACACTCCCCGCAGTGCTGTCTGTCAGCATACAATCCCTTCAGTCCTGTCTGTCCATCTGCTCACACTCAACTCAGTGCTGTCTGCCTGTCTCGTTCCAATCCCCTCAGTGCAGTCTGTCTGTCTGCTCACACTCCCCTCAGTGCTGTCTGTCTGTCTGCTCACACTCCCCTCAGTGCTGTCTGCCTGTCTGCTCACACTCCCCTCAGTGCTGTCTGCCTGTCTGCTCACACTCCCCTCAGTGCTGTCTGTCTGCTCACAATCCCCTCATTGCTGGCTGTTTGTCTTTCTGCTCACAGTCCCCTCAGTGCTGCCTGTCTGTCTGCTCACACTCCCCTCAGTGCTGTCTGCCTGTCTGCTCACACTCCCCTCAGTGCTGTCTGCCTGTCTGCTCACACTCCCCTCAGTGCTGTCTGTCTGCTCACACTCCCCTCTGCGCTGTCTGTCTGATTGCTCACACTACCCTCAGTGCTTCTGTCTGTCTTTCGGTTCACGTTTCCCTTTGTGCTGTCTGTCTCTCTGCATACAATCCCTACAGTGCTGTCCGTCTATCTGTCTGCTCACAGTCCGCTCACCGATCTCTGTCTGTCTGCTCACATTCCGCTCGGCGCCATCTGTATGTCTGCTCACACTCCCCTCAGTGCTGTCTGTCTGTCTGCTCACACTCCCCTCAGTGCTGTCTGTCTGTCTGTCTATTCACGCCCCCCTCAATGCTGTCTGTGTGCATACAATCCCTCCAGTGCTGCCAGTCTGTTTGCTACGCTCCCCTCAGCGCTGTCTGTCTGTCTGCTCGCACTCCCCTCAGTGCTGTCTGCCTGTCTTCTTACAATCCCCTCAGTGCTTTCTGTCTGTCTGCTCACACTCTCCTCAGTGCTGGCTCGCTTTATGCTCAAACTCCCCTCTGCGCTGTCTGTCTGTCTGCTCACACTCCCCTCAGCGCTATCTGTCTGTCTGCTCACATTCCCCTCAGATCTCTCTGTCTGTCTGGTCACACTCCCCTCAGCGCTGTCTATCTGTCTGCTCACACTCCCCCTCATTGCTGGCTGTATGTCTGTCTGCTCACACTCCCCTCAGTGCTTCTGTCTGTCTGCTCACGCTCCCCTCAGTGCTGTCTGTCTGTCTGCTAACACTCCCCCTCATTGCTAACTGTCTGTCTGCTCACAGTCCACTCACCCCTCTCTGTCTGTCTGCTCATACTCCCCTCGGCGTCATCTGTCTGTCTGCTCACACTCCCCTCAGTGCTGTCTGTCTGTCTGCTCACACTCCCCTCAGCACTCTCTGTCTGTCTGCTCACATTCCCCTCTTGCTGTCTGCATGTCTGTCTGCTCACAGTCCCCTCATTGCTGGCTGTTTGTCTTTCTGCTCACAGTCCCCTCAGTGCTGCCTGTCTGTCTGCTCACACTCCCCTCAGTGCTGTCTGCCTGTCTGCTCACAGTCCCCTCAGTGCTGTCTGCCTGTCTGCTCACACTCCCCTCAGTGCTGTCTGTCTGCTCACACTCCCCTGTGCGCTGTCTCTCTGATTGCTCACACTACCCTCAGTGCTTCTGTCTGTCTTTCGGTTCACGTTCCCCATTGTGCTGTCTGTCTCTCTGCATACAATCCCTACAGTGCTGTCCGTCTATCTGTCTGCTCACAGTCCGCTCACCGATCTCTGTCTGTCTGCTCACACTCCCCTCAGTGCTGTCTGTCTGTCTGCTCACACTCCCCTCAGCGCTGTCTGTCTGTCTGCTCACACACCCCTCAGTGCTGTCTGTCTGTCTGTCTGTTCACGCCCCCCTCAGTGCTGTCTGTGTGCATACAATCCCTCCAGTGCTGCCAGTCTGTTTGCTACGCTCCCCTCAGTGCTGTCTGTCTGTCTGCTCACACTCCCCTCAGTGCTGTCTGTCTGTCTGTCTGTTCACACTCCCCTCAGTGCTGTCTGTCTCTCTGCATACAGTCCCTTCAGTGCTGTCTGTCTGTCTGCTCACACTCCCCTCAGCGCTATCTGTCTGTCTGCTCACACTCCCCTCAATCCTGTCTGCCTGTCTGCTTACTATCGCCTCAGTGCTGTCTGTCTGTCTGCTCACACTCCCCTCAATGCCGTCTGTCTGTCTGCTCACACTCCCCTCAGCACTGTCTGTCTGCTCACACTCCCCTCAGCACTGTCTGTCTGTCTGCTTACACTCCGCTCAGCACTCTCTGTCTATCTGCTCACACTCCCCTCATTGCTGGCTGTATGTCTGTCTGCTCACACTCCCCTCAGTGCTGTCTGTCTGATTGCTCACACTACCCTCAGTGCTTCTGTCTGTCTGCTCACACTCCCCTCAGCACTGTCTGTCTGTCTGCTCACACTCTCCTCAGTGCTGGCTGTCTGTCTGCTTACACTCCCTTCAGTGCTGTCTGTCTGATTGCTCACACTCCCCTCAGCGCTTCTGTCTGTCTGCTCACACTCCTCCCAGCACTGTTTGTCTGGCTGCATACAATCCCTACAGTGCTGCTTGTCTGTCAGCTCACACTCCCCTCAGTGCTGTCTGTCTGTCTGCTCACACTCCCCTCAGCGCTGTCTGTCTGTCTGCTCACACACCCCTCAGTGCTGTCTGTCTGTCTGTCTGTTCACGCCCCCCTCAGTGCTGTCTGTGTGCATACAATCCCTCCAGTGCTGCCAGTCTGTTTGCTACGCTCCCCTCAGTGCTGTCTGTCTGTCTGCATACATTCCCCTCAGCGCTGTCTGTCTGTCTGCTCGCACTCCCCTCAGAGCTGTCTGCCTGTCTGCTTACAATCCCCTCAGTGCTGTCTGTCTGTCTGCTCACACTCCCCTCAGCGCTGTCTGTCTGTCTGCTTGCACTCCCCTCAGTGCTGTCTGCCTGTCTTCTTACAATCCCCTCAGTGCTTTCTGTCTGTCTGTGCACACTCTCCTCAGTGCTGGCTCGCTTTATGCTCAAACTCCCCTCTGCGCTGTCTGTCTGTCTGCTCACACTCCCCTCAGTGCTTCTGTCTGTCTGCTCACACTCCCCTCAGTGCTGTCTGTCTGTCTGCTCACACTCCCCTCAGCGCTTGCTGTCTGTCTGCTAACACTCCCTCTCATTGCTAACTGTCTGTCAGCTCACAGTCCACTCACCCCTCTCTGTCTGTCTGCTCATACTCCCCTCGGCGTCATCTGTCTGTCTGCTCACACTCCCCTCAGTGCTGTCTGTCTGTCTGCTCACACTCTCCTCAGTGCTGTCTGTCTGTCAGCTCACACTCCCCTCAGTGCTGTCTGCCTGTCTGCTCACGCTCCCCTCAGTGCTGTCTGTCTGCATAGAATCCCTTCAGTGCTGTCTGTCTGTCTGCTCACACTCCCCTCAGTGCTGTCTGTCTGTCTGCTCACACTCCCCTCAATGCTTTCTGCGTGTTTGCTTACAATCCGCTCAGTGCAGTCTGTCTGTCTGCTCACACTCCCCTCAGTGCTGTCTGTCTGTCTGTCTGTTCACGCTCCCCTCAGTGCTGTCTGTCTGTCTGTCTGTTCACGCTCCCCTCAGTGCTGTCTGTCTGCATAGAATCCCTTCAGTGCTGTCTGTCTGTCTGCTCACACTCCCCTCAGTGCTGTCTGTCTGTCTGCTCACACTCCCCTCAATGCTGTCTGCGTGTTTGCTTACAATCCGCTCAGTGCAGTCTGTCTGTCTGCTCACAGTCCCCTCAGTGCTGTCTACCTTTCTGCTTACAATCCCCTCAATGCTGTCTGTCTGTCTGCTCACACACCCCTCAGTGCTGTCTGTCTGTCTGCTCACCCTCCCCTCAGCGCTGTCTGTTCGCTCACCCTCCCCTCAGTGCTGTCTGCCTTTCTGCTTACAATCTCCTCAGTGCAGTCTGTCTGTCTGCTCACACTCCCCCTGGTGCTGTTTGTCTGTCTGCTCACGCTCCCCTCAGTGCTGTCTGTCTCTCTGCTCCCACTCCCCTCAGTGCTGTCTGTTAGTCTGTCTGTTCACACGCCCCTCAGTGCTGTCTCACTGCCTGCATAAAATCCTTCAGTGCTGTCTGTCTGCTCACACTCCCCTCAGTGCTGTCTGTCTGTCTGCTAACACTCACCTCAGTGCTGTCTGTCTGTCTGCTCACAGTCCCCTCAGTGCTGTCTACCTTTCTGCTTACAATCCCCTCAATGCTGTCTGTCTGTCTGCTCACACACCCCTCAGTGCTGTCTGTCTGTCTGCTCACCCTCCCCTCAGCGCTGTCTGTCCGCTCACACTCCCCTCAGTGCTGTCTGCCTTTCTGCTTACAATCTCCTCAGTGCAGTCTGTCTGTCTGCTCACACTCCCCTCAGTGCTGGCTGGCTTTCTACTCACACTCCCCTCAGTGCTGTCTGTCTGTCTGTTCACACTCCCCTCAGTGCTGTCTGTCTGTCTGCTCACACTTCCCTCAGTGCTGTTTGTCTGCTCGCACTCCCCTCAATGCTCTCTGGCTCTCTGCTCACGTTCCCTCCTTGCTGTCTCTATGTCTGCTCACATTACCCTCAGTGCTGGCTGTCTGTCTGCTCACACTCTCCTCAGTGCTGGCTGTCTGTCTGCTTACACTCCCCTCACTGCTGTCTGTCTGATTGCTCACACTCCCTTCAGCGCTTCTGTCTGTCTGCTCTCACTCCTCCCAGCAATGTCTGTCTGTCTGCATACAATCCCTTCAGTGCTGTCTGTGTGTCTGCTCACACCCCCCTCAGTGCTGTCTGTCTGTCTGCTCACATTCCCCTCAGTGCTGTCTGTCTGGTCACACTCCCCTCAGTGCTTTTGTCTGTCTGCTCACACTCCCCTCAGCATTGTCTGTCTGTCTTCTCACACTCCCCTCTGTGCTGTCTGCCTGTCTCATCACGCCCCCCTCAGTGCTGTCTGTCTGTCTGTCTGTTCACGCTCCCCGCAGTGCTGTCTGTCTGCATACAATCCCTTCAGTCCTGTCTGTCCATCTGCTCACACTCACCTCAGTGCTGTCTGCCTGTCTGGTTACAATCCCCTCAGTGCTGTCTGTCTGTCTGCTCACACTCTCCTCATTGCTCTCTGTCTGTCTGCTCACACTCCCCTCAGTGCTGTCTGCCTGTCTGCTTACAATCCCCTCACTGATGTCTGCCTGTGTGTTTACAATCCCCTCAGGCTGTCTGTCTGTCTGCTCACACTCCGCTCAGCACTGTCTGTCTGCTCACACTCACCTCAGTGCTCACTGTCTGTCTGCTCACATTCCGCTCAGTGCTGTCTGCCTCTCTACTCACACTACCCTCAGTGCTGGCTTGCTTTCTGCTCATACTCCCCTCAGTGCTGTCTCTCTGTCTGTTCACACACCCCTCAGTGCTGTCTGTCCGTCTGCTCACACTCCCCACATTGCTGGCTGTATGTCTGTCTGCTCACACTCCGCCCAGTGCTGTTTGTCTGCTCACACAGCCCTCAATGCTGTCTGGCTTTCTGCTCACGTTCCCTCCGTGCTGTCTGTCTCTATGTCTGCTCACACTCCACTCAGTGCTGGCTGTCTGTCTGCTCACACTCTCCTCAGTGCTGGCTGTCTGTCTGCTTACACTCCCCTCAGTGCTGTCTGTCTGATTGCTCACACTCCCCGCAGTGCTGTCTGTCAGCATACAATCCCTTCAGTCCTGTCTGTCCATCTGCTCACACTCAACTCAGTGCTGTCTGCCTGTCTCGTTCCAATCCCCTCAGTGCAGTCTGTCTGTCTGCTCACACTCCCCTCAGTGCTGTCTGTCTGTCTGCTCACACTCCCCTCAGTGCTGTCTGCCTGTCTGCTCACACTCCCCTCAGTGCTGTCTGCCTGTCTGCTCACACTCCCCTCAGTGCTGTCTGTCTGCTCACAATCCCCTCATTGCTGGCTGTTTGTCTTTCTGCTCACAGTCCCCTCAGTGCTGCCTGTCTGTCTGCTCACACTCCCCTCAGTGCTGTCTGCCTGTCTGCTCACACTCCCCTCAGTGCTGTCTGCCTGTCTGCTCACACTCCCCTCAGTGCTGTCTGTCTGCTCACACTCCCCTCTGCGCTGTCTGTCTGATTGCTCACACTACCCTCAGTGCTTCTGTCTGTCTTTCGGTTCACGTTTCCCTTTGTGCTGTCTGTCTCTCTGCATACAATCCCTACAGTGCTGTCCGTCTATCTGTCTGCTCACAGTCCGCTCACCGATCTCTGTCTGTCTGCTCACATTCCGCTCGGCGCCATCTGTATGTCTGCTCACACTCCCCTCAGTGCTGTCTGTCTGTCTGCTCACACTCCCCTCAGTGCTGTCTGTCTGTCTGTCTATTCACGCCCCCCTCAATGCTGTCTGTGTGCATACAATCCCTCCAGTGCTGCCAGTCTGTTTGCTACGCTCCCCTCAGCGCTGTCTGTCTGTCTGCTCGCACTCCCCTCAGTGCTGTCTGCCTGTCTTCTTACAATCCCCTCAGTGCTTTCTGTCTGTCTGCTCACACTCTCCTCAGTGCTGGCTCGCTTTATGCTCAAACTCCCCTCTGCGCTGTCTGTCTGTCTGCTCACACTCCCCTCAGCGCTATCTGTCTGTCTGCTCACATTCCCCTCAGATCTCTCTGTCTGTCTGGTCACACTCCCCTCAGCGCTGTCTATCTGTCTGCTCACACTCCCCCTCATTGCTGGCTGTATGTCTGTCTGCTCACACTCCCCTCAGTGCTTCTGTCTGTCTGCTCACGCTCCCCTCAGTGCTGTCTGTCTGTCTGCTAACACTCCCCCTCATTGCTAACTGTCTGTCTGCTCACAGTCCACTCACCCCTCTCTGTCTGTCTGCTCATACTCCCCTCGGCGTCATCTGTCTGTCTGCTCACACTCCCCTCAGTGCTGTCTGTCTGTCTGCTCACACTCCCCTCAGCACTCTCTGTCTGTCTGCTCACATTCCCCTCTTGCTGTCTGCATGTCTGTCTGCTCACAGTCCCCTCATTGCTGGCTGTTTGTCTTTCTGCTCACAGTCCCCTCAGTGCTGCCTGTCTGTCTGCTCACACTCCCCTCAGTGCTGTCTGCCTGTCTGCTCACAGTCCCCTCAGTGCTGTCTGCCTGTCTGCTCACACTCCCCTCAGTGCTGTCTGTCTGCTCACACTCCCCTGTGCGCTGTCTGTCTGATTGCTCACACTACCCTCAGTGCTTCTGTCTGTCTTTCGGTTCACGTTCCCCATTGTGCTGTCTGTCTCTCTGCATACAATCCCTACAGTGCTGTCCGTCTATCTGTCTGCTCACAGTCCGCTCACCGATCTCTGTCTGTCTGCTCACACTCCCCTCAGTGCTGTCTGTCTGTCTGCTCACACTCCCCTCAGCGCTGTCTGTCTGTCTGCTCACACACCCCTCAGTGCTGTCTGTCTGTCTGTCTGTTCACGCCCCCCTCAGTGCTGTCTGTGTGCATACAATCCCTCCAGTGCTGCCAGTCTGTTTGCTACGCTCCCCTCAGTGCTGTCTGTCTGTCTGCTCACACTCCCCTCAGTGCTGTCTGTCTGTCTGTCTGTTCACACTCCCCTCAGTGCTGTCTGTCTCTCTGCATACAGTCCCTTCAGTGCTGTCTGTCTGTCTGCTCACACTCCCCTCAGCGCTATCTGTCTGTCTGCTCACACTCCCCTCAATCCTGTCTGCCTGTCTGCTTACTATCGCCTCAGTGCTGTCTGTCTGTCTGCTCACACTCCCCTCAATGCCGTCTGTCTGTCTGCTCACACTCCCCTCAGCACTGTCTGTCTGCTCACACTCCCCTCAGCACTGTCTGTCTGTCTGCTTACACTCCGCTCAGCACTCTCTGTCTATCTGCTCACACTCCCCTCATTGCTGGCTGTATGTCTGTCTGCTCACACTCCCCTCAGTGCTGTCTGTCTGATTGCTCACACTACCCTCAGTGCTTCTGTCTGTCTGCTCACACTCCCCTCAGCACTGTCTGTCTGTCTGCTCACACTCTCCTCAGTGCTGGCTGTCTGTCTGCTTACACTCCCTTCAGTGCTGTCTGTCTGATTGCTCACACTCCCCTCAGCGCTTCTGTCTGTCTGCTCACACTCCTCCCAGCACTGTTTGTCTGGCTGCATACAATCCCTACAGTGCTGCTTGTCTGTCAGCTCACACTCCCCTCAGTGCTGTCTGTCTGTCTGCTCACACTCCCCTCAGCGCTGTCTGTCTGTCTGCTCACACACCCCTCAGTGCTGTCTGTCTGTCTGTCTGTTCACGCCCCCCTCAGTGCTGTCTGTGTGCATACAATCCCTCCAGTGCTGCCAGTCTGTTTGCTACGCTCCCCTCAGTGCTGTCTGTCTGTCTGCATACATTCCCCTCAGCGCTGTCTGTCTGTCTGCTCGCACTCCCCTCAGAGCTGTCTGCCTGTCTGCTTACAATCCCCTCAGTGCTGTCTGTCTGTCTGCTCACACTCCCCTCAGCGCTGTCTGTCTGTCTGCTTGCACTCCCCTCAGTGCTGTCTGCCTGTCTTCTTACAATCCCCTCAGTGCTTTCTGTCTGTCTGTGCACACTCTCCTCAGTGCTGGCTCGCTTTATGCTCAAACTCCCCTCTGCGCTGTCTGTCTGTCTGCTCACACTCCCCTCAGTGCTTCTGTCTGTCTGCTCACACTCCCCTCAGTGCTGTCTGTCTGTCTGCTCACACTCCCCTCAGCGCTTGCTGTCTGTCTGCTAACACTCCCTCTCATTGCTAACTGTCTGTCAGCTCACAGTCCACTCACCCCTCTCTGTCTGTCTGCTCATACTCCCCTCGGCGTCATCTGTCTGTCTGCTCACACTCCCCTCAGTGCTGTCTGTCTGTCTGCTCACACTCTCCTCAGTGCTGTCTGTCTGTCAGCTCACACTCCCCTCAGTGCTGTCTGCCTGTCTGCTCACGCTCCCCTCAGTGCTGTCTGTCTGCATAGAATCCCTTCAGTGCTGTCTGTCTGTCTGCTCACACTCCCCTCAGTGCTGTCTGTCTGTCTGCTCACACTCCCCTCAATGCTTTCTGCGTGTTTGCTTACAATCCGCTCAGTGCAGTCTGTCTGTCTGCTCACACTCCCCTCAGTGCTGTCTGTCTGTCTGTCTGTTCACGCTCCCCTCAGTGCTGTCTGTCTGTCTGTCTGTTCACGCTCCCCTCAGTGCTGTCTGTCTGCATAGAATCCCTTCAGTGCTGTCTGTCTGTCTGCTCACACTCCCCTCAGTGCTGTCTGTCTGTCTGCTCACACTCCCCTCAATGCTGTCTGCGTGTTTGCTTACAATCCGCTCAGTGCAGTCTGTCTGTCTGCTCACAGTCCCCTCAGTGCTGTCTACCTTTCTGCTTACAATCCCCTCAATGCTGTCTGTCTGTCTGCTCACACACCCCTCAGTGCTGTCTGTCTGTCTGCTCACCCTCCCCTCAGCGCTGTCTGTTCGCTCACCCTCCCCTCAGTGCTGTCTGCCTTTCTGCTTACAATCTCCTCAGTGCAGTCTGTCTGTCTGCTCACACTCCCCCTGGTGCTGTTTGTCTGTCTGCTCACGCTCCCCTCAGTGCTGTCTGTCTCTCTGCTCCCACTCCCCTCAGTGCTGTCTGTTAGTCTGTCTGTTCACACGCCCCTCAGTGCTGTCTCACTGCCTGCATAAAATCCTTCAGTGCTGTCTGTCTGCTCACACTCCCCTCAGTGCTGTCTGTCTGTCTGCTAACACTCACCTCAGTGCTGTCTGTCTGTCTGCTCACAGTCCCCTCAGTGCTGTCTACCTTTCTGCTTACAATCCCCTCAATGCTGTCTGTCTGTCTGCTCACACACCCCTCAGTGCTGTCTGTCTGTCTGCTCACCCTCCCCTCAGCGCTGTCTGTCCGCTCACACTCCCCTCAGTGCTGTCTGCCTTTCTGCTTACAATCTCCTCAGTGCAGTCTGTCTGTCTGCTCACACTCCCCTCAGTGCTGGCTGGCTTTCTACTCACACTCCCCTCAGTGCTGTCTGTCTGTCTGTTCACACTCCCCTCAGTGCTGTCTGTCTGTCTGCTCACACTTCCCTCAGTGCTGTTTGTCTGCTCGCACTCCCCTCAATGCTCTCTGGCTCTCTGCTCACGTTCCCTCCTTGCTGTCTCTATGTCTGCTCACATTACCCTCAGTGCTGGCTGTCTGTCTGCTCACACTCTCCTCAGTGCTGGCTGTCTGTCTGCTTACACTCCCCTCACTGCTGTCTGTCTGATTGCTCACACTCCCTTCAGCGCTTCTGTCTGTCTGCTCTCACTCCTCCCAGCAATGTCTGTCTGTCTGCATACAATCCCTTCAGTGCTGTCTGTGTGTCTGCTCACACCCCCCTCAGTGCTGTCTGTCTGTCTGCTCACATTCCCCTCAGTGCTGTCTGTCTGGTCACACTCCCCTCAGTGCTTTTGTCTGTCTGCTCACACTCCCCTCAGCATTGTCTGTCTGTCTTCTCACACTCCCCTCTGTGCTGTCTGCCTGTCTCATCACGCCCCCCTCAGTGCTGTCTGTCTGTCTGTCTGTTCACGCTCCCCGCAGTGCTGTCTGTCTGCATACAATCCCTTCAGTCCTGTCTGTCCATCTGCTCACACTCACCTCAGTGCTGTCTGCCTGTCTGGTTACAATCCCCTCAGTGCTGTCTGTCTGTCTGCTCACACTCTCCTCATTGCTCTCTGTCTGTCTGCTCACACTCCCCTCAGTGCTGTCTGCCTGTCTGCTTACAATCCCCTCACTGATGTCTGCCTGTGTGTTTACAATCCCCTCAGGCTGTCTGTCTGTCTGCTCACACTCCCCTCAGCACTGTCTGTCTGCTCACACTCACCTCAGTGCTCACTGTCTGTCTGCTCACATTCCGCTCAGTGCTGTCTGCCTCTCTACTCACACTACCCTCAGTGCTGGCTTGCTTTCTGCTCATACTCCCCTCAGTGCTGTCTCTCTGTCTGTTCACACACCCCTCAGTGCTGTCTGTCCGTCTGCTCACACTCCCCACATTGCTGGCTGTATGTCTGTCTGCTCACACTCCGCCCAGTGCTGTTTGTCTGCTCACACAGCCCTCAATGCTGTCTGGCTTTCTGCTCACGTTCCCTCCGTGCTGTCTGTCTCTATGTCTGCTCACACTCCACTCAGTGCTGGCTGTCTGTCTGCTCACACTCTCCTCAGTGCTGGCTGTCTGTCTGCTTACACTCCCCTCAGTGCTGTCTGTCTGATTGCTCACACTCCCCGCAGTGCTGTCTGTCAGCATACAATCCCTTCAGTCCTGTCTGTCCATCTGCTCACACTCAACTCAGTGCTGTCTGCCTGTCTCATTCCAATCCCCTCAGTGCAGTCTGTCTGTCTGCTCACACTCCCCTCAGTGCTGTCTGTCTGTCTGCTCACACTCCCCTCAGTGCTGTCTGCCTGTCTGCTCACACTCCCCTCAGTGCTGTCTGCCTGTCTGCTCACACTCCCCTCAGTGCTGTCTGTCTGCTCACAATCCCCTCATTGCTGGCTGTTTGTCTTTCTGCTCACAGTCCCCTCAGTGCTGCCTGTCTGTCTGCTCACACTCCCCTCAGTGCTGTCTGCCTGTCTGCTCACACTCCCCTCAGTGCTGTCTGCCTGTCTGCTCACACTCCCCTCAGTGCTGTCTGTCTGCTCACACTCCCCTCTGCGCTGTCTGTCTGATTGCTCACACTACCCTCAGTGCTTCTGTCTGTCTTTCGGTTCACGTTTCCCTTTGTGCTGTCTGTCTCTCTGCATACAATCCTTACAGTGCTGTCCGTCTATCTGTCTGCTCACAGTCCGCTCACCGATCTCTGTCTGTCTGCTCACATTCCGCTCGGCGCCATCTGTATGTCTGCTCACACTCCCCTCAGTGCTGTCTGTCTGTCTGCTCACACTCCCCTCAGTGCTGTCTGTCTATTCACGCCCCCCTCAATGCTGTCTGTGTGCATACAATCCCTCCAGTGCTGCCAGTCTGTTTGCTACGCTCCCCTCAGCGCTGTCTGTCTGTCTGCTCGCACTCCCCTCAGTGCTGTCTGCCTGTCTTCTTACAATCCCCTCAGTGCTTTCTGTCTGTCTGCTCACACTCTCCTCAGTGCTGGCTCGCTTTATGCTCAAACTCCCCTCTGCGCTGTCTGTCTGTCTGCTCACACTCCCCTCAGCGCTATCTGTCTGTCTGCTCACATTCCCCTCAGATCTCTCTGTCTGTCTGGTCACACTCCCCTCAGCGCTGTCTGTCTGTCTGCTCACACTCCCCCTCATTGCTGGCTGTATGTCTGTCTGCTCACACTCCCCTCAGTGCTTCTGTCTGTCTGCTCACGCTCCCCTCAGTGCTGTCTGTCTGTCTGCTAACACTCCCCCTCATTGCTAACTGTCTGTCTGCTCACAGTCCACTCACCCCTCTCAGTCTGTCTGCTCATACTCCCCTCGGCGTCATCTGTCTGTCTGCTCACACTCCCCTCAGTGCTGTCTGTCTGTCTGCTCACACTCCCCTCAGCACTCTCTGTCTGTCTGCTCACATTCCCCTCTTGCTGTCTGCATGTCTGTCTGCTCACAGTCCCCTCATTGCTGGCTGTTTGTCTTTCTGCTCACAGTCCCCTCAGTGCTGCCTGTCTGTCTGCTCACACTCCCCTCAGTGCTGTCTGCCTGTCTGCTCACAGTCCCCTCAGTGCTGTCTGCCTGTCTGCTCACACTCCCCTCAGTGCTGTCTGTCTGCTCACACTCCCCTGTGCGCTGTCTGTCTGATTGCTCACACTACCCTCAGTGCTTCTGTCTGTCTTTCGGTTCACGTTCCCCATTGTGCTGTCTGTCTCTCTGCATACAATCCCTACAGTGCTGTCCGTCTATCTGTCTGCTCACAGTCCGCTCACCGATCTCTGTCTGTCTGCTCACACTCCCCTCAGTGCTGTCTGTCTGTCTGCTCACACTCCCCTCAGCGCTGTCTGTCTGTCTGCTCACACACCCCTCAGTGCTGTCTGTCTGTCTGTCTGTTCACGCCCCCCTCAGTGCTGTCTGTGTGCATACAATCCCTCCAGTGCTGCCAGTCTGTTTGCTACGCTCCCCTCAGTGCTGTCTGTCTGTCTGCTCACACTCCCCTCAGTGCTGTCTGTCTGTCTGTCTGTTCACACTCCCCTCAGTGCTGTCTGTCTCTCTGCATACAGTCCCTTCAGTGCTGTCTGTCTGTCTGCTCACACTCCCCTCAGCGCTATCTGTCTGTCTGCTCACACTCCCCTCAATCCTGTCTGCCTGTCTGCTTACTATCGCCTCAGTGCTGTCTGTCTGTCTGCTCACACTCCCCTCAATGCCGTCTGTCTGTCTGCTCACACTCCCCTCAGCACTGTCTGTCTGCTCACACTCCCCTCAGCACTGTCTGTCTGTCTGCTTACACTCCGCTCAGCACTCTCTGTCTATCTGCTCACACTCCCCTCATTGCTGGCTGTATGTCTGTCTGCTCACACTCCCCTCAGTGCTGTCTGTCTGATTGCTCACACTACCCTCAGTGCTTCTGTCTGTCTGCTCACACTCCCCTCAGCACTGTCTGTCTGTCTGCTCACACTCTCCTCAGTGCTGGCTGTCTGTCTGCTTACACTCCCTTCAGTGCTGTCTGTCTGATTGCTCACACTCCCCTCAGCGCTTCTGTCTGTCTGCTCACACTCCTCCCAGCACTGTTTGTCTGGCTGCATACAATCCCTACAGTGCTGCTTGTCTGTCAGCTCACACTCCCCTCAGTGCTGTCTGTCTGTCTGCTCACACTCCCCTCAGCGCTGTCTGTCTGTCTGCTCACACACCCCTCAGTGCTGTCTGTCTGTCTGTCTGTTCACGCCCCCCTCAGTGCTGTCTGTGTGCATACAATCCCTCCAGTGCTGCCAGTCTGTTTGCTACGCTCCCCTCAGTGCTGTCTGTCTGTCTGCATACATTCCCCTCAGCGCTGTCTGTCTGTCTGCTCGCACTCCCCTCAGAGCTGTCTGCCTGTCTGCTTACAATCCCCTCAGTGCTGTCTGTCTGTCTGCTCACACTCCCCTCAGCGCTGTCTGTCTGTCTGCTTGCACTCCCCTCAGTGCTGTCTGCCTGTCTTCTTACAATCCCCTCAGTGCTTTCTGTCTGTCTGTGCACACTCTCCTCAGTGCTGGCTCGCTTTATGCTCAAACTCCCCTCTGCGCTGTCTGTCTGTCTGCTCACACTCCCCTCAGTGCTTCTGTCTGTCTGCTCACACTCCCCTCAGTGCTGTCTGTCTGTCTGCTCACACTCCCCTCAGCGCTTGCTGTCTGTCTGCTAACACTCCCTCTCATTGCTAACTGTCTGTCAGCTCACAGTCCACTCACCCCTCTCTGTCTGTCTGCTCATACTCCCCTCGGCGTCATCTGTCTGTCTGCTCACACTCCCCTCAGTGCTGTCTGTCTGTCTGCTCACACTCTCCTCAGTGCTGTCTGTCTGTCAGCTCACACTCCCCTCAGTGCTGTCTGCCTGTCTGCTCACGCTCCCCTCAGTGCTGTCTGTCTGCATAGAATCCCTTCAGTGCTGTCTGTCTGTCTGCTCACACTCCCCTCAGTGCTGTCTGTCTGTCTGCTCACACTCCCCTCAATGCTTTCTGCGTGTTTGCTTACAATCCGCTCAGTGCAGTCTGTCTGTCTGCTCACACTCCCCTCAGTGCTGTCTGTCTGTCTGTCTGTTCACGCTCCCCTCAGTGCTGTCTGTCTGTCTGTCTGTTCACGCTCCCCTCAGTGCTGTCTGTCTGCATAGAATCCCTTCAGTGCTGTCTGTCTGTCTGCTCACACTCCCCTCAGTGCTGTCTGTCTGTCTGCTCACACTCCCCTCAATGCTGTCTGCGTGTTTGCTTACAATCCGCTCAGTGCAGTCTGTCTGTCTGCTCACACTCTCCTCAGTGCTCTCTGTCTGTCTGCTCACACTCCCCTCAGCGCTATCTGTCTGTCTGCTCACACTCCCCCTGGTGCTGTTTGTCTGTCTGCTCACGCTCCCCTCAGTGCTGTCTGTCTCTCTGCTCCCACTCCCCTCAGTGCTGTCTGTTAGTCTGTCTGTTCACACGCCCCTCAGTGCTGTCTCACTGCCTGCATAAAATCCTTCAGTGCTGTCTGTCTGCTCACACTCCCCTCAGTGCTGTCTGTCTGTCTGCTAACACTCACCTCAGTGCTGTCTGTCTGTCTGCTCACAGTCCCCTCAGTGCTGTCTACCTTTCTGCTTACAATCCCCTCAATGCTGTCTGTCTGTCTGCTCACACACCCCTCAGTGCTGTCTGTCTGTCTGTCTGCTCACCCTCCCCTCAGCGCTGTCTGTCCGCTCACACTCCCCTCAGTGCTGTCTGCCTTTCTGCTTACAATCTCCTCAGTGCAGTCTGTCTGTCTGCTCACACTCCCCTCAGTGCTGGCTGGCTTTCTACTCACACTCCCCTCAGTGCTGTCTGTCTGTCTGTTCACACTCCCCTCAGTGCTGTCTGTCTGTCTGCTCACACTTCCCTCAGTGCTGTTTGTCTGCTCGCACTCCCCTCAATGCTCTCTGGCTCTCTGCTCACGTTCCCTCTGTGCTGTCTGTCTCTATGTCTGCTCACATTACCCTCAGTGCTGGCTGTCTGTCTGCTCACACTCTCCTCAGTGCTGGCTGTCTGTCTGCTTACACTCCCCTCACTGCTGTCTGTCTGATTGCTCACACTCCCTTCAGCGCTTCTGTCTGTCTGCTCTCACTCCTCCCAGCAATGTCTGTCTGTCTGCATACAATCCCTTCAGTGCTGTCTGTGTGTCTGCTCACACCCCCCTCAGTGCTGTCTGTCTGTCTGCTCACATTCCCCTCAGTGCTGTCTGTCTGGTCACACTCCCCTCAGTGCTTTTGTCTGTCTGCTCACACTCCCCTCAGCATTGTCTGTCTGTCTTCTCACACTCCCCTCTGTGCTGTCTGCCTGTCTCATCACGCCCCCCTCAGTGCTGTCTGTCTGTCTGTCTGTTCACGCTCCACGCAGTGCTGTCTGTCTGCATACAATCCCTTCAGTCCTGTCTGTCCATCTGCTCACACTCACCTCAGTGCTGTCTGCCTGTCTGGTTACAATCCCCTCAGTGCAGTCTGTCTGTCTGCTCACACTCCCCTCATTGCTCTCTGTCTGTCTGCTCACACTCCCCTCAGTGCTGTCTGCCTGTCTGCTTACAATCCCCTCACTGATGTCTGCCTGTGTGTTTACAATCCCCTCAGGCTGTCTGTCTGTCTGCTCACACTCCCCTCAGCACTGTCTGTCTGCTCACACTCACCTCAGTGCTCACTGTCTGTCTGCTCACATTCCGCTCAGTGCTGTCTGCCTCTCTACTCACACTACCCTCAGTGCTGGCTTGCTTTCTGCTCATACTCCCCTCAGTGCTGTCTCTCTGTCTGTTCACACACCCCTCAGTGCTGTCTGTCCGTCTGCTCACACTCCCCACATTGCTGGCTGTATGTCTGTCTGCTCACACTCCGCCCAGTGCTGTTTGTCTGCTCACACAGCCCTCAATGCTGTCTGGCTTTCTGCTCACGTTCCCTCCGTGCTGTCTGTCTCTATGTCTGCTCACACTCCACTCAGTGCTGGCTGTCTGTCTGCTCACACTCTCCTCAGTGCTGGCTGTCTGTCTGCTTACACTCCCCTCAGTGCTGTCTGTCTGATTGCTCACACTCCCCGCAGTGCTGTCTGTCAGCATACAATCCCTTCAGTCCTGTCTGTCCATCTGCTCACACTCAACTCAGTGCTGTCTGCCTGTCTCGTTCCAATCCCCTCAGTGCAGTCTGCCTGTCTGCTCACACTCCCCTCAGTGCTGTCTGTCTGCTCACACTCCCCTGTGCGCTGTCTGTCTGATTGCTCACACTACCCTCAGTGCTTCTGTCTGTCTTTCGGTTCACGTTCCCCATTGTGCTGTCTGTCTCTCTGCATACAATCCCTACAGTGCTGTCCGTCTATCTGTCTGCTCACAGTCCGCTCACCGATCTCTGTCTGTCTGCTCACACTCCCCTCAGTGCTGTCTGTCTGTCTGCTCACACTCCCCTCAGCGCTGTCTGTCTGTCTGCTCACACACCCCTCAGTGCTGTCTGTCTGTCTGTCTGTTCACGCCCCCCTCAGTGCTGTCTGTGTGCATACAATCCCTCCAGTGCTGCCAGTCTGTTTGCTACGCTCCCCTCAGTGCTGTCTGTCTGTCTGCTCACACTCCCCTCAGTGCTGTCTGTCTGTCTGTCTGTTCACACTCCCCTCAGTGCTGTCTGTCTCTCTGCATACAGTCCCTTCAGTGCTGTCTGTCTGTCTGCTCACACTCCCCTCAGCGCTATCTGTCTGTCTGCTCACACTCCCCTCAATCCTGTCTGCCTGTCTGCTTACTATCGCCTCAGTGCTGTCTGTCTGTCTGCTCACACTCCCCTCAATGCCGTCTGTCTGTCTGCTCACACTCCCCTCAGCACTGTCTGTCTGCTCACACTCCCCTCAGCACTCTCTGTCTATCTGCTCACACTCCCCTCATTGCTGGCTGTATGTCTGTCTGCTCACACTCCCCTCAGTGCTGTCTGTCTGATTGCTCACACTACCCTCAGTGCTTCTGTCTGTCTGCTCACACTCCCCTCAGCACTGTCTGTCTGTCTGCTCACACTCTCCTCAGTGCTGGCTGTCTGTCTGCTTACACTCCCTTCAGTGCTGTCTGTCTGATTGCTCACACTCCCCTCAGCGCTTCTGTCTGTCTGCTCACACTCCTCCCAGCACTGTTTGTCTGGCTGCATACAATCCCTACAGTGCTGCTTGTCTGTCAGCTCACACTCCCCTCAGTGCTGTCTGTCTGTCTGCTCACACTCCCCTCAGCGCTGTCTGTCTGTCTGCTCACACACCCCTCAGTGCTGTCTGTCTGTCTGTCTGTTCACGCCCCCCTCAGTGCTGTCTGTGTGCATACAATCCCTCCAGTGCTGCCAGTCTGTTTGCTACGCTCCCCTCAGTGCTGTCTGTCTGTCTGCATACATTCCCCTCAGCGCTGTCTGTCTGTCTGCTCGCACTCCCCTCAGAGCTGTCTGCCTGTCTGCTTACAATCCCCTCAGTGCTGTCTGTCTGTCTGCTCACACTCCCCTCAGCGCTGTCTGTCTGTCTGCTTGCACTCCCCTCAGTGCTGTCTGCCTGTCTTCTTACAATCCCCTCAGTGCTTTCTGTCTGTCTGTGCACACTCTCCTCAGTGCTGGCTCGCTTTATGCTCAAACTCCCCTCTGCGCTGTCTGTCTGTCTGCTCACACTCCCCTCAGTGCTTCTGTCTGTCTGCTCACACTCCCCTCAGTGCTGTCTGTCTGTCTGCTCACACTCCCCTCAGCGCTTGCTGTCTGTCTGCTAACACTCCCTCTCATTGCTAACTGTCTGTCAGCTCACAGTCCACTCACCCCTCTCTGTCTGTCTGCTCATACTCCCCTCGGCGTCATCTGTCTGTCTGCTCACACTCCCCTCAGTGCTGTCTGTCTGTCTGCTCACACTCTCCTCAGTGCTGTCTGTCTGTCAGCTCACACTCCCCTCAGTGCTGTCTGCCTGTCTGCTCACGCTCCCCTCAGTGCTGTCTGTCTGCATAGAATCCCTTCAGTGCTGTCTGTCTGTCTGCTCACACTCCCCTCAGTGCTGTCTGTCTGTCTGCTCACACTCCCCTCAATGCTTTCTGCGTGTTTGCTTACAATCCGCTCAGTGCAGTCTGTCTGTCTGCTCACACTCCCCTCAGTGCTGTCTGTCTGTCTGTCTGTTCACGCTCCCCTCAGTGCTGTCTGTCTGTCTGTCTGTTCACGCTCCCCTCAGTGCTGTCTGTCTGCATAGAATCCCTTCAGTGCTGTCTGTCTGTCTGCTCACACTCCCCTCAGTGCTGTCTGTCTGTCTGCTCACACTCCCCTCAATGCTGTCTGCGTGTTTGCTTACAATCCGCTCAGTGCAGTCTGTCTGTCTGCTCACACTCTCCTCAGTGCTCTCTGTCTGTCTGCTCACACTCCCCTCAGCGCTATCTGTCTGTCTGCTCACACTCCCCCTGGTGCTGTTTGTCTGTCTGCTCACGCTCCCCTCAGTGCTGTCTGTCTCTCTGCTCCCACTCCCCTCAGTGCTGTCTGTTAGTCTGTCTGTTCACACGCCCCTCAGTGCTGTCTCACTGCCTGCATAAAATCCTTCAGTGCTGTCTGTCTGCTCACACTCCCCTCAGTGCTGTCTGTCTGTCTGCTAACACTCACCTCAGTGCTGTCTGTCTGTCTGCTCACAGTCCCCTCAGTGCTGTCTACCTTTCTGCTTACAATCCCCTCAATGCTGTCTGTCTGTCTGCTCACACACCCCTCAGTGCTGTCTGTCTGTCTGTCTGCTCACCCTCCCCTCAGCGCTGTCTGTCCGCTCACACTCCCCTCAGTGCTGTCTGCCTTTCTGCTTACAATCTCCTCAGTGCAGTCTGTCTGTCTGCTCACACTCCCCTCAGTGCTGGCTGGCTTTCTACTCACACTCCCCTCAGTGCTGTCTGTCTGTCTGTTCACACTCCCCTCAGTGCTGTCTGTCTGTCTGCTCACACTTCCCTCAGTGCTGTTTGTCTGCTCGCACTCCCCTCAATGCTCTCTGGCTCTCTGCTCACGTTCCCTCTGTGCTGTCTGTCTCTATGTCTGCTCACATTACCCTCAGTGCTGGCTGTCTGTCTGCTCACACTCTCCTCAGTGCTGGCTGTCTGTCTGCTTACACTCCCCTCACTGCTGTCTGTCTGATTGCTCACACTCCCTTCAGCGCTTCTGTCTGTCTGCTCTCACTCCTCCCAGCAATGTCTGTCTGTCTGCATACAATCCCTTCAGTGCTGTCTGTGTGTCTGCTCACACCCCCCTCAGTGCTGTCTGTCTGTCTGCTCACATTCCCCTCAGTGCTGTCTGTCTGGTCACACTCCCCTCAGTGCTTTTGTCTGTCTGCTCACACTCCCCTCAGCATTGTCTGTCTGTCTTCTCACACTCCCCTCTGTGCTGTCTGCCTGTCTCATCACGCCCCCCTCAGTGCTGTCTGTCTGTCTGTCTGTTCACGCTCCACGCAGTGCTGTCTGTCTGCATACAATCCCTTCAGTCCTGTCTGTCCATCTGCTCACACTCACCTCAGTGCTGTCTGCCTGTCTGGTTACAATCCCCTCAGTGCAGTCTGTCTGTCTGCTCACACTCTCCTCATTGCTCTCTGTCTGTCTGCTCACACTCCCCTCAGTGCTGTCTGCCTGTCTGCTTACAATCCCCTCACTGATGTCTGCCTGTGTGTTTACAATCCCCTCAGGCTGTCTGTCTGTCTGCTCACACTCCCCTCAGCACTGTCTGTCTGCTCACACTCACCTCAGTGCTCACTGTCTGTCTGCTCACATTCCGCTCAGTGCTGTCTGCCTCTCTACTCACACTACCCTCAGTGCTGGCTTGCTTTCTGCTCATACTCCCCTCAGTGCTGTCTCTCTGTCTGTTCACACACCCCTCAGTGCTGTCTGTCCGTCTGCTCACACTCCCCACATTGCTGGCTGTATGTCTGTCTGCTCACACTCCGCCCAGTGCTGTTTGTCTGCTCACACAGCCCTCAATGCTGTCTGGCTTTCTGCTCACGTTCCCTCCGTGCTGTCTGTCTCTATGTCTGCTCACACTCCACTCAGTGCTGGCTGTCTGTCTGCTCACACTCTCCTCAGTGCTGGCTGTCTGTCTGCTTACACTCCCCTCAGTGCTGTCTGTCTGATTGCTCACACTCCCCGCAGTGCTGTCTGTCAGCATACAATCCCTTCAGTCCTGTCTGTCCATCTGCTCACACTCAACTCAGTGCTGTCTGCCTGTCTCGTTCCAATCCCCTCAGTGCAGTCTGTCTGTCTGCTCACACTCTCCTCATTGCTCCCTGTCTGTCTGCTCACACTCCCCTCAGTGCTGTCTGTCTGTCTGCTCACACTCACCTCAGTTCTGGCTGGCTTTCTGCTCACACTTCCCTTAGCGCTGTCGGTCTCTCTGCTCACATTCCCCTCAGTGCTGTCTGTCTGTCTGCTCACACTCCCCTCAGCACTCTCTGTCTGTCTGCTCGCACTCCCCTCTTGCTGTCTGTATGTCTGTCTGCTCACAATCCCCTCATTGCTGGCTGTTTGTCTTTCTGCTCACAGTCCCCTCAGTGCTGCCTGTCTGTCTGCTCACACTCCCCTCAGTGCTGTCTGCCTGTCTGCTCACACTCCCCTCAGTACTGTCTGCCTGTCTGCTCACACTCCCCTCAGTGCTGTCTGTCTGCTCACACTCCCCTCTGCGCTGTCTGTCTGATTGCTCACACTACCCTCAGTGCTTCTGTCTGTCTTTCGGTTCACGTTTCCCTTTGTGCTGTCTGTCTCTCTGCATACAATCCCTACAGTGCTGTCCGTCTATCTGTCTGCTCACAGTCCGCTCACCGATCTCTGTCTGTCTGCTCACATTCCGCTCGGCGCCATCTGTATGTCTGCTCACACTCCCCTCAGTGCTGTCTGTCTGTCTGCTCACACTCCCCTCAGTGCTGTCTGTTTGTCTGTCTATTCACGCCCCCCTCAATGCTGTCTGTGTGCATACAATCCCTCCAGTGCTGCCAGTCTGTTTGCTACGCTCCCCTCAGCGCTGTCTGTCTGTCTGCTCGCACTCCCCTCAGTGCTGTCTGCCTGTCTTCTTACAATCCCCTCAGTGCTTTCTGTCTGTCTGCTCACACTCTCCTCAGTGCTGGCTCGCTTTATGCTCAAACTCCCCTCTGCACTGTCTGTCTGTCTGCTCACACTCCCCTCAGCGCTATCTGTCTGTCTGCTCACATTCCCCTCAGATCTCTCTGTCTGTCTGGTCACACTCCCCTCAGCGCTGTCTATCTGTCTGCTCACACTCCCCCTCATTGCTGGCTGTATGTCTGTCTGCTCACACTCCCCTCAGTGCTGTCTGTCTGATTGCTCACACTCCCCTCAGTGCTTCTGTCTGTCTGCTCACGCTCCCCTCAGTGCTGTCTGTCTGTCTGCTAACACTCCCCCTCATTGCTAACTGTCTGTCTGCTCACAGTCCACTCACCCCTCTCTGTCTGTCTGCTCATACTCCCCTCGGCGTCATCTGTCTGTCTGCTCACACTCCCCTCAGTGCTGTCTGTCTGTCTGCTCACACTCCCCTCAGCACTCTCTGTCTGTCTGCTCACACTCCCCTCTTGCTGTCTGTATGTCTGTCTGCTCACAGTCCCCTCATTGCTGGCTGTTTGTCTTTCTGCTCACAGTCCCCTCAGTGCTGCCTGTCTGTCTGCTCACACTCCCCTCAATGCTGTCTGCCTGTCTGCTCACAGTCCCCTCAGTGCTGTCTGCTTGTCTGCTCACACTCCCCTCAGTGCTGTCTGTCTGCTCACACTCCCCTGTGCGCTGTCTGTCTGATTGCTCACACTACCCTCAGTGCTTCTGTCTGTCTTTCGGTTCACGTTCCCCTTTGTGCTGTCTGTCTCTCTGCATACAATCCCTACAGTGCTGTCCGTCTATCTGTCTGCTCACAGTCCGCTCACCGATCTCTGTCTGTCTGCTCACATTCCGCTCGGCGCCGTCTGTATGTCTACTCACACTCCCCTCAGCGCTGTCTGTCTGTCTGCTCACACTCCCCTCAGTGCTGTCTGTCTGTCTGTCTGTTCACGCCCCCCTCTGTGCTGTCTGTGTGCATACAATCCCTCCAGTGCTGCCAGTCTGTTTGCTACGATCCCCTCAGTGCTGTCTGTCTGTTTGCTCACACTCCCCTCAGTGCTGGCTGTCTGTCTGCTCACACTCCCCTCAGTGCTAACTGTCTGTCTGCTCACAGTCCGCACACCGCTCTCTGTCTGTCAGCTCACACTCTCCTCAGTGCTGGCTGTATGTCTGTCTGCAAACAGTCCCCTCATTGCTGGCTGTATGTCTGTCTGCTCACAGTCCCCTCATTGCTGGCTGTATGTCTGTCTGCTCACAGTCCCCTCAGTGCTGGCTGGCTTTCTGCTCACACTCCCCTCAGCTCTGTCTGTCTGTCTGCATACAATCCCTTCAGTGCTGTCTGTCTGTCTACTCACACTCCCCTCAGTGCTGGCTGTCTGTCTGCTCACACTCCCCTCAGCACTGTCTGTCTGCTCTCACTCCCCTCATTGCTGGCTGTCTGATTGCTCACACTACCCTCAGTGCTTCTGTCTGTCTGCTCACACTCCCCTCAGCACTGTCTGTCTGTCTTCTCACACTCCCCTCAGTGCTGTCTGTCTGATTGCTCACACTCCCCTCAGCGCTTCTGTCTGTCTGCTCACACTCCTCCCAGCACTGTTTGTCTGGCTGCATACAATCCCTACAGTGCTGCTTGTCTGTCAGCTCACACTCCCCTCAGTGCTGTCTGTCTGTCTGCTCACATTCCCCTCAGCGCTGTCTGTCTGTCTGCTCACACTCCCCTCAGAGCTGTCTGCCTTTCTGCTTACAATCCCCTCAGTGCAGTCTGTCTCTCTGCTCACACTCCCATCAGTGCTGTCTATCTGTCTGCTCACACTCCCCTCAGTGCTGTCTGTCTGTCTGCTCACACTACCCTCAGTGCTTCTGTCCGTCTGCTCACACTCCCCTCAGCACTGTCTGTCTGTCTGCTCACACTCCCCTCAGTGCTGGCTGTCTGTCTGCTCACACTCCCCTCAATGCTAACTGTCTGTCTGCTCATAGTCCGCTCACCGCACTCTGTCTGTCTGCTCACACTCCCCTCGGTGCCGTCTGTCTGTCTGCTCACACTCCCCTCAGTGCTGTCTATCTGTCTGCTCACACTCCCCTCAGTGCTGTCTGCCTGTCTGCTTACAATCCCCTCAGTTCAGTCTGTCTATCTGCTCACACTCTCCTCAGTGCTCTCTGTCTGCTTACAATCCCCTCAGTGATGTCTGCCTGTATGTTTACAATCCCCTCATGCTGTCTGTCTGTGTGTTCACACTCCCCTCAGCACTGTCTGTCTGCTCACTCTCCCATCAGTGCTGTCTGTCTGTCTGCTCACACTCCCCTCGGTTCTGGCTGGCTTTCTGCTCACACTCCCCTCAGCGCTGTCGTTCTCTCTGCTCACATTCCCCTCAGTGCTCTCTGTCTGTCTGGTCACACTCCCCTCAGCACTGTCTGTCTGTCTGCTCACACTCCGCTCAGCACTCTCTGTCTGTCTGCTCACATTCCCCTCATTGCTGGCTGTATGTCTGTCTGCTCACAGTCCCCTCAGTGCTGGCTGGCTTTCTGCTCACGCTCCCCTCAGCTCTGTCTTTCTGTCTGTCTGCTCACACTCCCCTCAGTGCTGTCTGTCTGTCTGCTCACACTCCCCTCAGTGCTGTCTGTCTGTCTGTCTGTTCACACTCCCCTCAGTGCTGTCTGTCTCTCTGCATACAGTCCCTTCAGTGCTGTCTGTCTGTCTGCTCACACTCCCCTCAGCGCTATCTGTCTGTCTGCTCACACTCCCCTCAATCCTGTCTGCCTGTCTGCTTACTATCGCCTCAGTGCTGTCTGTCTGTCTGCTCACACTCCCCTCAATGCCGTCTGTCTGTCTGCTCACACTCCCCTCAGCACTGTCTGTCTGCTCACACTCCCCTCAGCACTGTCTGTCTGTCTGCTTACACTCCGCTCAGCACTCTCTGTCTATCTGCTCACACTCCCCTCATTGCTGGCTGTATGTCTGTCTGCTCACACTCCCCTCAGTGCTGTCTGTCTGATTGCTCACACTACCCTCAGTGCTTCTGTCTGTCTGCTCACACTCCCCTCAGCACTGTCTGTCTGTCTGCTCACACTCTCCTCAGTGCTGGCTGTCTGTCTGCTTACACTCCCCTCAGTGCTGTCTGTCTGATTGCTCACACTCCCCTCAGCGCTTCTGTCTGTCTGCTCACACTCCTCCCAGCACTGTTTGTCTGGCTGCATACAATCCGTACAGTGCTGCTTGTCTGTCAGCTCACACTCCCCTCAGTGCTGTCTGTCTGTCTGCTCACACTCCCCTCAGCGCTGTCTGTCTGTCTGCTCACACTCCCCTCAGAGCTGTCTGCCTGTCTGCTTACAATCCCCTCAGTGCTGTCTGTCTGTCTGCTCACTCTCCCCTCAGCACTGTCTGTCTGCTCACACTCCCCTCAGCACTGTCTGTCTGTCTGCTTACACTCCGCTCAGCACTCTTTGTCTATCTGCTCACACTCCCCTCATTGCTGGCTGTATGTCTGTCTGCTCACAGTCCCCTCAGTGCTGGCTAGCTTTCTGCTCACACTCCCCTCAGCTCTGTCTGTCTGTCTGCTCACACTCCCCTCAGTGCTGTCTGTCTGTCTGCTCACACTCCCCTCAGTGCTGTCTGTCTGTCTGCTCACACTCCCCTCAGCGCTGTCTGTCTGTCTGCTCACACTCCCCTCAATCCTGTCTGCCTGTCTGCTTACAATCGCCTCAGTGCTGTCTGTCTGTCTGCTCACACTCCCCTCAATGCTGTCTGTCTGTCTGCTCACACTCCCCTCAGTGCTGTCTGTCTGTCTGCTTACAATCCCCTCAGTGCTGTCTGCCTGTCTGCTTACAATCCCCTCAGTGCTGTCTGTCTGTCTGCTCACACTCCCCTCAGCACTGTCTGTCTGCTCACACTCCCCTCACTCCTGGCTGGCTTTCTGCTTGCATGCTCTTCTTCAGTTTTGTGAGCTGGTAGAGAGCTGCTCCCTTCTAAAATTTTGAGCCCTCATTGATCATACTTTAACTGCTTCACAACAGCCAGATGGTTTAACAGTATTGCAGAATAAGGAATGGGATGTATCTGGCCACAATTTAATGTCCCATTTGAAAGCTAGCAGTCTTAAGGATGCAACACTCCCTCAGTACTGCACTGAAGTGTCAGCCTGGACCATGTGTTCGAGTCCCTGGAGTGGGATTTTGTAGGAGCTGCCTGAGGCAGTCAGATATACAATTGGCCACACAGTGCAAATGACATTTATTGACCTCACAAGAGTGACCAAGTTACATGAAGGCACAATCACAACCCAAAAGAATGGTAGACACATGAATCACCTCCATGCCAACTACGCTCACAATCAGGCTGCACAAGATCCCTGTGATCATGTATAAATGGGCAGCCACTAGCTGGTGTCTCCCAAGCCCATAATGTGCATCCCATTCACAGTGGCTAACAATTGCTTATTGTTAACGACAAGCCAGGGAAATTTTATCAACAAGATGGTGAGTGTTCAGCAGAGCTATCTTGACACATCTAGATTGGCAACTGCTGACCCACCCCTTACTATGTTATGGCATCTTGTCTTCCTGACCACCAGGCCTGATGGACCCACTTGGGAAGAGATAATTAGCAAGTACACAGAATGTCTCTGGATCAAGTGTAAAATACATGTTAGCAGAAGGAGTCAAAATGGTTCATTGGAGAGTTGGAAAACAACCACACTCAACTGAGAAGCCACAAGACCCTCATCTCAGAGGCTCCATTTTCAAGTGATCAATGATACAAGACCATCGTTCTCAAGCAGTGGAGACTGTTTCCACGCATGGGGTGCAGCTGGTTAATAAGTAGGGCAAGTCCACTAACTGCACTTGTAGCACCATGAAGGAAGCGTGCAAGGCCAAGATGAATATCTGCAGCATGCAACAGCCCATGAAAAACCTACAGCTACAAGGTATCAGGGTATAGTTCAGGCTTCTGGAAAGGCAGCTACAACTTCTTCCACAGATATGAGTCAGCCTTAGAAGCATTTTCCATTGCCTCCAGAACTTCAGTGGAATACTAGATCTGACTTTTAGCTCACCTGAACTCTAAATGAGCCCATGCTCAGCATCATTGGGCTTCGAAGTATGATAACAGATGTTGTTGCCTCTTGGGTTGAGGTCACTGAGGTGCCAGGCTTCCAGCCCCCTCTAGTGGCAGCACAAAATGGAGCTCAGCCCAAGGCTTGGTATTCAATGTGAAGCAGTGAGAAGCAGGTCCTTCAAGGACAATAGCAGCATTGGATCAACATCACCTCAGACCTTGAGAGGCTCCACCTGAAAAGTCTCGGTCACCCACCTCTCATCATTCTGGTGCACATGGAGCGCAATGTAGAAGTAAAAGTTTTGAGTTTACTATGTTCAAGGTGCTAAATGGATGTGGATGCCATTTGGAGTCGACAGCCATGACAATCAGAGATATCCTTGGTCTGCAGTGGAACATGGATACTCTGGCTCATCATTGTTGACTGAAACAATGTGAAAATGGTGGTAAGGTGTCAGGAGGATCTAAGAATAAATCTATCCTTCTGCCCTCCTGGCATCACACTCTACTTAATTGTTATCAGAATAGAATCTCATCCATGAAACACTGGAGGCCATCTTTATGCAGTAGTGTACAGCTACTGTATTGTGTTGAGAAATGTCACTTGAGGCTACCTGGAGAGAAGCAGCAGCAAAACATGCAATGCAGTGGTCACTTTACGAGCCACAGATAATGTTGGGCCCCTTGCTGATGTAGCAGCCATTTAATTCCCCAGTAATCTTTAAGGGGAAGAACATATTGACAGGTTGACAGGATATCTACTGATGTGATTTATGGTATGTCTCACTCTCACTGCATCAAACCCCCGAATCCTTGTCATCCTTCACTTCAAAAAAGGAAAAATACGATTTGTTGTTGAGATATTTGCAAAGGTTAATGATCTTTTGATTTTCTTGATATAATTCCCAAGAGAACAGGAAAATCAAAGAGATTAATTGTTTTACCAATATTTGAGTAAGCTGCAGGTTAGAAGAGAGTTCTCTGACATCTATGGTCTCCACTCGGCCAAGATGTCCCTGGGTCATCTTCATGCTCTCTCTAAAGCTATTTATATAGTGACATTGTATCCTAGAAAGTGGAAGGTGGTATGGAGGTAGAAACTGAGCACAATGGCAGAAATTCAAAGAATACACCCACCAATAATTATAAGTAGGTTCTGGCTGAGCAGCCAAGTTGACTGATGGGTTCCTGGGAGGAAACTAAAGGCAGATAATTTTTTTGAGATAGGAACATAATGGAACAGCTCAGTGCCCTGTGTTTAACATACTGCCACAAAACTGACAAGAAAATGTATGCTGGTAGTTTTAATGAGAAAACTCAAAGCTACCGTATTTTTTTTAACTTTGTTGCTGGGAAGATGGACTCCAGTAGCCTTTTCCTGCCTTGTACAGTGTCACCTATAGCAACCACTCAATGATCAAGCCAGGAAAAGTTGTGGTCATGTGATCTCCCTTGAGTAGGGAGATGCAGCTTAGCATGCTGGGCGCTCCTCGGAAATTTCCAGACAAGCTGATGGAGCAACCATTATGGCTGGAAGGGAGAAGTATTCAAAACCTTTTTACACTGCTGCTGTTTGGATTTTCTCTCAATCTTTCTCTCTGAAAATTCTTCCCAGTCTGGAAGAATCTTCACATGGGACCTTCAATAATGAATAAAGAATATTAATTGTAATGTAAAGCTGCAATATCAATTTTACATTTTTCCATAGCTCCCGAAATATTTCATCCCTTTGTAAATGGACGTGGTGGCTATCTCTTTGCTGTGGACTGGTGGTCTCTTGGAATCACGGCCTATGAGCTCCTCAAAGGACAGGTACAGAGAACTGTCCATTACTCTTATTCAGTGCACACATACACACTACATCTAACACAATCTATCACTGAGTCTAAGGACCTGGGTACTTTATCATTTTTCATTCCTTGCCAATTTTCATCCCTTCCCTCCCCATCGCCTTGTTACCTTGCTGAGTAAAGCTGCCAATTGCTCTTTGGTACCATTATTCATGTATGACTGGGGCAACGAGTATTGTCAGGTTATTTGGGCTTCATAGCTTGTATCTAGCTAACATTATCTAGCAGAATGCCAACCAAGGATTGGACCTGAGACCGGATACGTCTTGGTTTCAGTTGCCCCATCCCCCCCAACCTAACACCCCATGCCCCCCACAACTGCATAAGCCCACTCATCCGTGGCAGAATCCTGAAGATGCAGAAATAGAGATCCTCTATGAAATCTTTTCACCCTAAAATTTGTGACCTGTGTGAGGGCCCGGACTCATGACGTTAGCAGCATCTCAGTACCTTGTCCAAACAGGCAAAACAGTGAGTCGGTCGATTTTCTGAAGCCGGGAAAGGGATTGGATAAACAGTCAAAGATGATCCAATCATCAGCCAGTATTCACAAACACTCTCTGGCATAGGTCACTGGATAGCATGGGATGATAAGACCTATTGTCGGCCCCCTCCCCATCCTCCACCACAGTTGAGATTAGTTAATAGCACAGATCTGGGATCAAATCTAGGGTTGTCCAATTTTTATAGTCTAATCCCATAACTGTTAGTGCATTACCTACTGAGCCACCACAAAGACCCTCACTGCCATTTTATCTAAATTCAGAACATTCTAACAGATTCCTCCATCAGAAATATTTCCTTTTATCCTTCTCAGGTCTTTTTGGCTATAAATTGAAATTAAAAGACATACATTCAAAATATAATGAAATAATTATATTGACTAAGTCATGATGTTGCTGTTTAGACAATGAAAGCAAACTTTTGCTAAGTAGCTGACCCTGAGATTCGTTGCTATATATACAGTCAATGTTTATATCTTTTCACAGAGACCATATGAAATCCGTTCCAGCACTTCAGTTAATGAAGCCCTTCACATATTCAACTCTGTCACCATTAACTATCCCTCGAGCTGGTCCAGTGGATTGGTGTCACTGCTTCGGAAGGTAAGGAGAAATTCAGCAACAAATGTCAGGTTGCCAACTCTAATTGGACACATTGCAATGAGTTCCAACACCTCACCTCACCACCATGCTTCCCTCCCCCTGACACAAGTGCCATTGGACCATCCTTGTGGCTTGCCACCTTGCCATGCCAATTGGAAAGTGCACAGAATCTTTGTTACCTGATTGGATGGTTCTTCACTGTCAGTCAAACAGCCATTTTACCCATCAATATTTTTACAACTAACAACCAAAAGTCTTCAAAGAAAATGAAAAAAAGATACAAAACATTTTAATGATTTTCCACAGTTTCTCATAGCAATGTCTGTGAGATTAATTCCTGGAGGCACCTTCTTTATTCTTTCATAGGATGTGGGCATCACTGGCAATACCAGCATTTTTTGCCCATCCCTAATTGCCCTTGAACTGTGTGGCTTGCTAGGCTATTTCAGAGAACATTTAAGAGTCAGCCACATTGTTGTGGATCTGGAGTCACATGTAGGTCAGAACAGGTAATGATGGCAGATTTCCTTCCCTAAAGGGCATTAGTGAACCAGATGGGTTTTTTTTAAACAAAAAAAATGATAGCTTCGTGGTCATCATTACATCTGGATTTATTAATTGAGTTCAAATGCCTTGGTGGGATTTGAATACATGACCCCAGAGAATTAGCCTGAGCTTCTGACTTACTATTCCAGTGACATTACCACTAAGCCATCATCTCCTCACTCTTTGAGTCTTGGTAAGTCAAATGATATTCATACATTTGGAAAAACTCAGAGGTCTGGTTGAGGGAAGGCTGCTGGCCGCTATGGTGGGAGGGATAGATAACCACCATGATTAAGGTCTCCCATGTTTAGCTTAACAGCAATTCAATAGTCCATCATTCTGATACTTTTAGGGTTTTCCTCTGTGATCTTTTCCTCTTGCCTTTGAATAGCTGCCTTTGAACAAATAAAAAGCAAGTAATCTCAAAATCATAACATACGTTGAATTACGTAGAATTTAGTCAAATTAAACTTGAAATAATATGGAGGGAACGAATATGGGAAAGTGATTTGGGGGGAAAAGTGGAAGAAAAGTTGAGTGTGAAGAAGATGATTTTTTTTTTGTTTATTGGCAATGTTGTCCTCTCCCCCTGCTCACTTCAAATGGTGTCATGTAATATTTAACATCTAACTAAACAGGAAGGCTATGGGGTATGAGAGTTATGCCTTTGTTTGTTAGTTTTCCTGTTGAATTTGATTACACAAAAAATAGTGGACTAAGTTTTGTGGTCAGCAGCAAACACATGTTCGACTTGCATGGATATTTAAATGGGCTTTTACACTGGAAGTTGCTGATAACCAAACATTCAAACAGTGCAGTGTCCAACGTATAAATTGGACAGCCACTTTCAGCAACCCCACATGAGCAGTTAAATTTGTGAATCAGGAGGTTGTTGTCTGGGATGCCCACTGCTTCATTGAGAGACTCATCATTCAAGTTTATTGAATGACATGAAGTTGTTGTTATTAACTGACATATGCTCACTAACTCATCAGAAAAAGTTAGAACCTGTCCATACCAGTGTACGTACCTTTTTAATAATGTGGTAACTCTTAATTATTAACAAACAACCTCTCTGGCACTGAAAATTAATTTTAATAAGTGTGGAGTTTCATTCCTTCAGCTTTTAATCATGTAAATGTTAAAAAATTGAATTTTTTTAAACCATTTGTTTCAGTCTCTTTTATATCTCTCTCTTAATCTATTTTTAAAATTTTCCTTTATTTTTCTTTCCGAAACTGATTTGATATTGAATTCAATATACTAGCTTACATCTGGTTTAGACATGGTGCTGCTCATTAACAATGATTTAATTTTGATTGGTTAAGCAAATACACAGTTGCTTGCTCTGTTCACACAGGCCCCAGATACCCTGCTCCTGTATACTTGCACTCTTTGCTCTTCTAGGTGGTATCATGATCTCACAGGATCTCACCAAGTTTCCTTAGGCAGCCCCTTCCAAAGCCACAACCACTACCATCTAGAAGGACAAGGGCAACAAACACATGGGGGAGAATTTTCTCCCTGTCGGGCGGGCCAGCCGGGAGTGTGCGCAGGTGGGCACGGACCCAAATGCCACCCGCGATCGGCTGCGCACCACCATTTTACATGGGCGATCCAATTAAGGCAACTCCCAGAGTTGCCTCAGGGAGATTAATTTCATTATCAAAAATTGAAAAAAAGAATAAATAAAATTATTCAGAGATGTCCCCACACATTGTCACATGAGCTGGGACATGTTTATGAATTTTCTTGAAACATTTTATTGAATTAATAAACCCTTCATGAAACTTCATCCCGCCTGCGGTTGAGGTTCCAAGAAAAATGCAAAGGCCATCTGTGCTCTTCGCCTGCCCACCAACCTTAAGCACTGACAATTACTCCAATTAGGATATTAACGGCCTTCTCAGGCCTCTGACAGTTTGATGGGTGCGCAGCCGAATCTGGTGCCGCACATAATTTTACAGGTCGGCGTGCGGGGCCCACCTCCGCATGCCAAACAGAAGATTCTGGCCATGGGAACACCACTACCTCGAAGTTCTCCAAGCCACTCACCATCCTGACTTGGAAATATATCACCGTTTTTTTTATTGTCACTGAGTCAAAATCCTGGAACTCCCTCCCTAACAGCACTGTGGCTGTATCTACACCGCAATGACTGCAAGGGTTCAAGAAGGGAGCTCGCCACCACCTTCTCAAGGACAACTTGGGACAGGCAATAAATGCTGGCCCAGCCAGTGATGCCCACATCTGATGAATGAATAAAAAAAATGATCATTATGCATTTTTCGAATGGGCCAATGACTTTGTTGCACAGTGAACCAAAAGAAAGCACCTTGTCAAATCTCCCAGAAGCATCAATGTGGCTTATTGGATGCATGGAGAGTCAATACATACCAGTGTATTAGATAGATTATAGAAATCCAATACAAAGCCTTTTGTTTTGAATGAATTCGATGTGTGTGAATCTGACGTGAAGCTCCTAGCATTGCATAAATCTGTTTTGATGGATTGTCCCCCCTCCTTTTAATCATTTTTATTCATTCTTTACAGTTGCTTAGGGTTAGCTCAACCCAGCGCCTCTCCAGCCTGGCTGATATGCAAGGCTCTCCTTACCTCGCAGACATCAACTGGGATGCTGTCCTGGAGAAGAAGCTCACAGCAGGTTTTATTCCCAATGTAAGTCATCTCTACTTAGACCTTTGCTGGTTGTCTAACCGTGCATGACATACTATTGTGTGAATCACAGCCAGTCATGTCATAGGATCCTTCCATGTTCTTCTCTTCCCATTTGCTGGTTAATGTTTTGAACAATAATCTTTGGAGCTGTCCACTTATGTGGGGTATTCTCAGATATAAAGCCCATCTTCAAGAAAGAACTTGCATTTATATAGCACCTTTCTCTGCCTCTGTACATCACCCAAATGCTTTGGAGCCAATTTTCTGAAGTGCAGTCACTGTTATAATATCAAATCCACAGCAGCCAATTTACACACAGCAAGATCCCACAAACAGTGAAGATATAATGGTCAGTTAATCTGCTTTAGTGATGTTGTTTGAGAGATGAATATTATCCAGGACATTGGGGATGGGGTGGGAGTACCCCCTGCTCCTTTTCGAAATATTAGCCATGGCATAATTTATGTCCACTTGATTGGGTAGATGGAGCCTCAGTTTAATATCTTATCCAAAAGCTGGTATCTCTGATAGTGAGGCATCCCTTCAGCACCGCACTGGAGTGTTAGTCTAAATGTTGTGCTGCAAACTGTGGAGAGAGACTTGAACCCATTGACCTTCAGACATAGAGGCAATAAATCTGTGTGCTCTAAAATGATACCAACTGTTTATTGAGTGTGCTGTACACTCCTGTTTGGAGGGGTGGGGTGGTCATGATGGGGTATGCTGCCTTCCTACCATCCTTCTGTTACCTTTTATGAGTGGCACTCCTTGATGAGTCTTTTGGGACCATAACAGGCAATTTGCCCTTGGCAACCATCACAAGTCAAGTCCTTTGCTTCAAATACCAATCCGTTCAGGCATTTAGCCTCAGTGACTGGATAATAATTAGAATTGGGAATACTGGCTGATTTTTCTCCTCTTCATGCACGTATATTGATACCAACTGCAAACCCCACCCCCAGCCCCATCCTAACTGAGATTATCTAATTCAACGTAAATCAATGATCAAACATTCGACTTTCTGCTCTTTATGGTTCAGTAACAGATGGAAAACTTTCCCGGTGGGACAGAAAATAAAATCAGCTTTAATTGTAATGATTAATAAAAGAATTGCAGTGGAATCACAATCATCCCTTTGGTAGCATATTGGATAATCAAGTTTCTCCCTAATTTTAACCTGACACGGTTGCCAGGTTTTCACTTCTGATTGAGATTCCTCAATCAAGTTCACTGAATGGAGAGATACAACCCACATTTCAAAAAATTAGGTATTATGATAAACTGCTGGGAGCCTGACTCCTTTTGGTGTCTTGTCCAAAAACTCTGTCTCCTACTGGTCTCCTGTCCCAAAACTCTGTCTCCTACTGAACTCCTGTCTCAAAATTCTGTCTCCTACTGGACTCCTGTCCTAAACCTCTGTCTCCTACTGGACTCCTGTCCCAAAGTCTGTTTCCTAGTATTTTCCTGTCCCAAATTCCTGATGTGCTGACTCAAAACAAAATTTCAGCTTTAGGTGGATAATAAATTCTACCGAGCCCCAGACACAACTTAAAATGTTCAATTTTATGTCATGCAAAGATCAATCAAAACTCCCCAATTAAAAATGCAGATAATTGACAGCGTGATTACTGGCAGTGTGGTTAATCCAGACTGTACTGGGCATTCTGTACAATGAAGTGTTTCTGCAAATGGCGAGTGGCCAAAGGCCAAATTTATTAGTTTTAGGATACTTCAAAGATGCAGGGGAATAACTTATCAACGTGGAAGGTGCTGTTTAATAGCAACAAATAGCTGACACACTCCTAAATCACAGCAGAGCACACTGGAGTACACAGTGGGTCAATCCAATACATTCACACATTACCTTCCCCATTCAGACACTGACTGACATTTGCTCTTTTCTATTTCAGATTCTAGAGATTTTATTTAAATACTCCCAAGTTCACATTATTGAAAGATTAATAAATGTCAAGGATAGAATTCAGGAAAAATAATAATAAAGTCATGAGGCTTATTATTAATTTGGAATCACATACTGCTACATATGTGCCACTTACGTTACATAAATCACAGATAAAGTTGCTTGAAAGAGACTTAAAATTCGGTTAATAGTTTTCCCTGAACTCCCTTTGTCATGTTTCACAGGATGTACACTTCCTTCAGTGTAATGTGGATTAATAATTGTTAATTGATAATAATTAATTATTATTATCAATAAAAAATTATGATAATAACAGCCTGTGAGCTACTCAGCTCCTGAAAGCACACCGCCTGGTGGTTTATTTAACCATGTGTAACATGGAATTGTCGCCAAGCTGCTCAGATTGTATTTTGTTCACATGACTGAAATGTGCCTGCACCTTCTCCCCTTTCAGGGTGTCCAAGTTCAACTCATCTGACTGCAGTGCTGTGAGGCGACAGATGGTGCCTAGACAGCAGCATTCCACGTAGATGTGTGGGTGGATCAATTTTCTTCACAAATAAAGGAGGATTTATGCCAATGTCTTCCCCAAGATTAAAGAGGTGGTTCCACTCCTGGTGGGGAGTCTCTCTTGACAGGAGTGTGGTTGAAAGACAGGGCTGTAAGGATATAAGGGGCCAAGTCTGTGACCCTAGTGAGGTGGGAGTTCCCCTTTAAGATATGAGGTAGAATCTCAACAGGGAAGAGAGTACATGAAGGAGTGAGGTTGGTGGACTTACTTTCTTGCATTCACTTCACATAATTGGACTATAGTCAGGTTGACAGGCAGAGCTTTAGAGCAGGGCTGAACAAATGTACCTTTTTTCACTGACTGAGTGCTACTGCAAACAGAAGAATATCCTCAAAGAAAGGAAGACATACTCTCCTCTTGGGAAAGTTCTTTTTCCCCAGTGCTCTCTCTTTTTCTCTCCTATTAAAGAAATGGCTATTGTTGTTAGGGAAAGGGTGTCTCATAGGCTGCTCCGTGAATGTGGACAATGAGTAGGAGCACATTATTCAACTATGGGTGGCATCATAGACAAACCCCACCCGCCCCAAATCCAATTGGCCTGTCAAGCCTTCTCCTAAATTGTAAGGTGTCAGTGTTTAAGGACTTTGCAGGTCTCTTTCTTTCAGAAGTGGGAGGAGGCTTGTGTGGAGCATAAACACTGACATAGTTTGGGCAGTTCAACCTGTTTCCACACTGTATATTCAGTGCAATGCATTATATAGAACAGAACGATCTGTTCCAAACATTTCTAATGTACAGTGAGGGAACATTTGCTTCAAATATAATCAATGCAAACTCACTGACAGCTGGCACAGTGCACCTACATAAAGCTGAGTAAAGGCTGGAATTTTCCATCCCCATTGGAGTCAGGCATCATGGCATGCATGAGTGGACAATACGGCGGAAAGGCCAAGATTTGGTTTTATGCTGTCGTAAAACCAGTTTGCAATTGTCCACTGCACCCATCAATGCTGGGCCACTTTTCCCACCGTCCAATGGTGGGAATTTCATTTTAATACATCTGCATCAGATTATAAACCCTGATCACCGGGATCATCCCCTCCAGTGCCAAATTTACTGCCCTTGTCGATGGGGAAACACACCGGCCCAGAACACGCCTGGACAAGTGAGACGTGCGGAAGTTGGGACTTACCGTTAGGGCCTTGCTCAGATCGCGTACATCCGAGGAGCAGAAGATGCTGGTGCCCGACAGCAACAGGACCCTGAAGGAACACATGCATCACATGCTGGTTGGATTCTAATGGACACGGCTCCACCAAAGCAGCTCATGAAAGGTGGAAGGTCACCGTTGATATCTGGGATCTGCTTCGGGACATCAGTGTCTTGGCCATTGTCTGCTATGGATGATTGATGAGAGGGTGGAAAGGAAGATCTAGGTTTTGACTGGGAGACGAAGGTGTACCGGCAGTGGGGGTGAGGTTGAGAAGGGGGTTGAGGTTGTTGGGGGGGAGGGAGTACGAGGAGAGGAGGGTGTAATGAGGCAACTAAGGAAGTAGATATAAGGAACTATCTATAAGTAGATATATGAGGAAGGTGTAAGGGAAGGAAAACAAAAACAGAATTACCTGGAAAAACTCAGCAGGTCTGGCAGCATCGGCAGAACTGTTGAAGGGTCATGAGGACTCGAAACGTCAAATCTTTTCTTCTCTGCCGGTGCTGCCAGGCCTGCTGAGTTTTTCCAGGTAATTCTGTTTTTGTTTTGGATTTCCAGCATCCGCAGATTTTTGTTTTTATCTCTGTGTAAGGGAAGGAGTTCAGAGGGGGAAGGAGTTTGGAAGGGTTAAGGACTTCAGGGGAAGGAAGCAGCTTAGAGGGAGGGGCAGGAGCCCAGGCGGAGGAAGGAGTTTGGAAGGAGGAAGGAGTAAGAATAGAGGAAAGAGTAAGAGAGGGATGCCCAGGTGACTGTGCAAGAGAGGGATCTGTGGAGTCGATGACTGCCTCTTGGGGAGCAAAATTAGGCTGAGCACGGTAGGAGGGGATGGTGAATATGAGAGAGGGCAGAGTGAGTCAGTAGGATGGGAGGGTAAGGGTGTGATGGTAGCAGTAGAAGGGACGACAAGGATGGTTGGTGGGGTATCAGAGGCAGACACGGACCCTGGGGGTGGGAAGGAGCATGTCGGGGAGGTCAATGTGGATTGGGTTAGGATCTTAGGAAGGAAGGGAACATGCATGTTCAGCTAGACATCCCGGAAAGTAAAGAGTTCTGGTTGGTGGGTGACGGTGGAGAGGTGGAAGGTGATGCCAGAGGGGGATTAACAGTGATGGGGAAAGGACATGGGCGACTGGGGGAGGGGAAAGGATGGGGGAACTGAAAGCATTGTTGACAACCACCATGCTTCTAAAATCAAAAGTGAAAGGAGCCTCCTGTTAGGAGGGCATAGTGCTGATTGGGAGTGTGATCAGTGGGTGGGTGGTGATACAGGTCAGCTCAGATGGACAACCAAAAGGGAACCCCTGCAGGCAGCACTAAAAATTATCAGGACTTTGAGATGAGATGGAGGAAGGCTCCGTGTGTTACATACACTTTTTCCTCCAGAATCATTTGTGATCTGGATGCATGCAGCTGAACTGTTAGTGGGGAAAAATGCAGGGGGAGGACTTGCAAAGCCTGTAAATAAAACCGAAAGACACCATCATGCATTATTCAGTGGAAGTGTATATTTTCAGATTATAAAATGACGAAATGTGTTCATCTGTGCAACCACTTGTGATCAGAATTTCTTAACTTTTCTAGGCCTAACACTTCTAGTTTCTGCCCTGACATCCGCAGCAGGGGTGTAGACAGCCTGTGCAATGGTTGGCTCTGTTGCCTCTGATGACTTCAGTGTGAGTCCTCTGGGGAGCTGAGGCCTTGAGGGTCCCGGCTTGCTTTGGCTGTCCTCCTGTGGGCCAGCTGTTCCCTCTGCAGTGACAAAGGACAAGGTTGAGGGGGTCACAGGCAAAGGGGACTCAGAGGAAGCCTCTGAGATTCCTGAGTGGATAACCGAGGGGTGTCCATCTGTCGCTCCTCCTCCCTTCGGGTGCCTGAGGGCCCCGGCATGACCCCTTGAGGGGAAGGAGCGCCTGGAGAGATGTCGAGATACCCCACTTCCCTCTCATGTTGCCACTGCAGGAACTCACCCATAGCTACCGGGATGGAGTGCAGGTCTGCACTCACCTCTGCATTCTGCAGGGCCAGGGTCTCCATGGTGTCCATCATCCTTCCCATGATGACCTCCATACGCACACATGTGGGCACCACATCATCAGAGAGCAGGCAGACGCACTCCTCCAACTTGCATCACACTCTGTTCAGGGCTTTCAACAGCTCAACATGATGTTCTCCTGCTTTCTGCTGGCTCCCCACGAAGAATTGGAAGACCAAATCCAGAGACTAGTCATCTGACAGATGCCGCTTCCCCAGCGGTCCTCCAAGTGCTGGGGCGCTCGGTTGAACCTGCCTCCTCCTGCTGCAGACACATGTCCATGCAGTGACCACCAGATTGTGAACCCAACTCAAGATCTATGTCCCACCAAGGTGTGTGTCTCTGCGTTGGTGGATGGTGTGGGTAAGCACTGTGACTGGTCTTCCAGGCTGCTTATTTCAGCTCTTCACTGGAGGAAGTGTCCTCTCGCTGGAGGTGAGGACATGGATGGAGCTGAGGGACTGGCTGGCTGAGGGTGTCGGTCACTTGGCAGAGCTCCCCGTGAACCAAAGTAGAGATAATTAGTGCAAATCAGCAGAGTGAAAAGCAGGACAGAGAGCACTCACATTTGCATTGAGAGAGGGATGGTGTGGTGCAGAATTCCACACATGCGTGTTCATCACCAACTTCACCGTCGCCACCGGCACGGTCCACATCCTCAACAGTTAGTGCGATGGGTGAGGACCTTAGTGTAGGCCACTCCACCCCTGGTCTGGGACCTCTCCCTGCTGCTGTGAGCCAGCTTCTCCTGCATGAAAACAGACAGAGTGTAAGCAGAACACATGTCTCTGCGTGGAATGTTTGTGTGGGGAGCGGAGCCATGGACAGGATGACAACGTGAGCTCGAGAGGATATGAGCCTATGGAGATGTGAGGGGGTGTGTGAGAGTTAGTGGTGTTATCCCTTGAGATGTGAGATCACTGCGAATGTGTGATGGGTTTGTGAGTGTGTGAGTTGAGAGTGATGAGAAGAGTGACTTACCCTGGCAGCACTGGATGGCTGTCCTCTTTTGCAAAGCATTGGCACTGGCCACCGCCTCCCATGCTGGATTGGTGACCTTGCTTGCTGGTCCTCACCCAGAGCAGGGGTAGAGGATTTCACGATGGGCCTTCACTGCATCCAGTCAGCCTCCGAGGGATGCATCGTTAAATTTGGGGCAGCATGTTTCCTCCCTTTGGCAGCCATCAGTTTGCAGTCGTTTCCTATCCCTTGAAGAGAGGTAGCTCTGTGCAGGGGCGGCCTTTAAATATAGCACCCGTTTACTGAAGGACTGAAGTGACGGTGGGGCAGGGCGAATCAGTGACCTGTGACCCGACGTGTTTCCTGGGAATGCATTATTGATGAGGTAGGAGTGGGACGATGTGGTGTGAAAAGCAACCATAGTGGCCAGCGGGTAAAACATCCCTTTTATCACCCACTACCATACCTATAGCAAATCTGGGATGATTCCACCTGAAGGTTCCATTTTCAATCCTTCATGTGAGCTGATTTGGCCAGCTTCAATTGCTGATGGGATGCCATAGCCAGACTGGGTGCTGTTGAATTAGGAAGAGGAAAATGAGCCAAGATACCTGATACTGCTCACTGTGAAGTGACTCCAAATTGAAAAAGCCTGATTAAGGACTAGATCAAGCTCTGCTGTGATGCCCCAACAGTTGAATTATTTGTAACCATTATTGTCCAGGCTCACAGTTAGTTCAAATGAGAGTTGAACCAATTTCTGACTGGGATGGAAATCGCCTTATATAAAAGATAATATGTAACATTACTGAGAGCCAGCATGGTCGCGGGCTAGTCTTGATCATTTAAACTGGATTGGAAAGGGACTTTTGAGATTTTTCCTCCCCTAATTGATCTGGGATTTTATCTGTTTTATTCATTCACAGCTCTTGGGAATTTCCATGGCTTTCAGGTGAGGCAGGGAGTGTACAGTGTAAATTGTGAAGCAGATGGCATCAGAGTTGTATTGTCCATTATTGTCTGTCTGTTAGGCCAAGTCTCTTTGGGACAAATCCCGGTGCAAGCCAGAGTTTAAGCGGAAGGGTGAAAACTGGGGTAAAATGCAGACATGTTTTATGAGTTTATGAGCTTTATGAGTCCGTTGATCTGCCAGCCAGTGTTTTTTTTTCTGATATATTTATTTTACTTTGTTTGTAGAAAGGACAACTAAACTGTGACCCTACATTTGAACTCGAGGAAATGATTCTGGAGTCTAAGCCCCTTCACAAGAAGAAAAAGCGTCTGGCAAAAAAGTTGAAGGAACACAGAAAAGACAACACGTCACTGGTCAGTAAAAACATTTCCCACCCCACTGGGGTCTAGGGGATTGGTTTGGAAGTGATGAGGAGTGGTGGCTTATGATTTAAGGCTTGTCGTTCTTCGTTGGGTGAGTCACTGATTTCAGTTGCCCATCGTAGGTGGTGGTGATGAGGGAATGGCTCATAAAGAAAGGAGCTAGGAGGGAGCTATTGTTCCTTAAGTATTAGCAACTGATTTCACAACAGGATTGACAAATCTCAAGAGCCAGGTCTTCTGCCACAGTGAATAATGGCTCCACCATAAGACCATTCGGCCCATCGAGTCTGCTCCGCCATTCAATCATGGCTGATAAGTTTTTCAACCCCAAGCTGTTTGTGCCAGAAGGTCCTAGGCTTGATTCTCAATCTCTGCCAACTCAGGTGGAGTATTACAATTGGTAACATTAATCTGCTTGCTGGGGTGGGGTGCTGGGGAGAAGCCAAGGGTAATCATCCAGCAATGTCCTCCTTTGATTGCTTTCCAGTGACCTCTGACTCACAGTATGCAAATCAGGCTTAACCATGATACCTTACTTAACCGAATAGTCTGCTGGTGGGCACTTCTCCTAGCATTATCAAGAATGACCATTTAGATAAGATGCCAGAAAGTGACCAGTGTTGTGGGATCTAATCATATTGCAGCAAGGAATGGGTACCATCAGGAGAGAACAGAAAATAACTGAAGTAAAATGACCAATCAAGAAAATGTTTTTAATGATTTGCCTTTAGAATAGTAAGAACATTTCCAATTATCAAGTAATAGCTTTATAATTAAAATACTAATTGATAGTAATTCCTTGGTTATTCCATATACTTTCATTACAATTCCACATAATTACAAATGAATAACATGTAATTAAGATTAAATGATGGCTGATAGCAAAAGTATTGCTGTGAATGAGTGTTGTAGTTGCCGTGTTATTATTTTATAATCACATCCCTAATGAAAAGATGTTAAACATTAACAAATTCTTTAAAAATACAGCTAATATTAAAAGATCTTAATTTGCGCTGATCTCTGTTTACAACTTATCGTTGATATCTCTCTAAAATTTTATCCATTGATGAATAACAGTCTCTGCTTTGATGGTTTGGTTGATAAATGTATTTTTCAAGTGCGGAATCTGAATCATACAGATTAGGAGGGCCCCAGCTTAGATTCCCACCTGTGTTGAGTGAGCTGAGCTTGGCTGGACTGCTGGTAAGGATGCTGCAATGACCTAGGGCATTCCTGGGTTGGCGGTGGTGAAACCCAAACAGGGCTCTTATACATCCGGTCACTATCCAGTATATATATGTGTTTTTGAGTGTGTGAGTAACACTAAAGGGTTCTGAGTTTTTCAATAAATTAAAATCCGGGTTTTATAGATAAAAAGTGAAGTGGGCACACAGTAGAGCACATACTTATGCCAGTCTGTGTTAACTAAACTTTATTACAATTATGCAGCTCTTACTTCAGGCTTTTCCCTGTCTGATTGGTGCCCATAACTGCAAAGCTGAAAAAATAAATCTTTTTATTGAGAGCTTCTATCGCACTGAAGAGGCCTCAGGGCAATCCATATCCAACAACCTGCTCTGATAACTCAGCTCATGTTTTGACAGCTGTGAGAACTTCCACCCCAGCAGCTGAGACAATTTATGATATTCTAAAACAATCAACAATATTCTAAATAAAACAACACAACATTCTTTTAAAAAAAAGTCAATTCGTCCTATCTCCCAGTCTTAATGGAACCTTTTAAAAAATTCCAGGATCCTGATTGAGATCTGCATCCTCACCAAAAACTAATCAGTTATTCCTTGGACCATATCCTATCTGTATACCAGGTTTCGTGGAAATCATAACAGTTTCATTGAAATCAGTCAATTTGTTTTTGAGATACATTGTTTACAGACAAAGAGACAAACAACAAGGGGCAAAAATATTACCTCTACCCACCTGCAGTGATGGTTATAAATGACATCAGCACATGGGAAACAGCTAATTGATGAGGATTTATTTATTTCAGTCTTGAGTTTATTTCAGCTAATAGTCAAATAAATAGTGGCATAGCAGGGTATCTCGGTCCTGTGGAGTACACATCTGTTCCATGTGGAAACTCCAGAACGCTTCTTGTGTCTAGACAACTGTATGGGGCAGGAAGTGTCATCAACTGGAGCAGCTCGAGCTCCACAATACAGGGCTTGAGCTGCAACTGGCGCCACTGCAGTGTATCTGCGAGACTGAGAGTTTTGTAGATAGCAGTTTTTAGATGTGCTCATCCTGCAGAGGGGGAATGGATGACCACCAGTGCCAGTAATTTCTTGGTGACTATTTTATAGTGATGATTTGTAGTTATGCTCTTCCCCACAAGTGGAAACATTGGGGTGTAACTTCCGCGCTCTGGGCAGTGTATCTGGGTGGTAACCCAAAGATATGCTGGGGAACCCTCCTCACCACCATCTTCCACCTTGAACCCTATAGGTTCCCAGGTAATTGCCCAAGGAGCTTAAACTTTCTTTAGACTATTGTTCTGCACTGCGAACTATCCAATAATGCAATTTAAGTGGCAAACTTCCGATGGTTCCCGACTGTCATAGAGCAATAGTTACCCAGAAAAAGTTAGAATTAAGACCACTTCTGGCTTCTGGGTAACTATAGCACTGACCTACCCTGACCACTGACAGGACTCTCTCCACCCCCAAGTACCCCCCCTGACCCCACCATGAGACTCCTCCTGACTATCTCCCTGAACCCCCAGGGGACTCCCCCAACCCCTCATGGGACTTCTTCCTATCCCCCTGCTACCTTTCCCACCCTTGACCTGAACCAACACCCCCTCCCCCCGAAACCTGACCCAAACCAACCTCCCAGGCCCAACCCAACCCGACCTGAACTGGCTCCACCAACCGCCCCCCCACCTCGCCCCCTCTCCCTGGCCCAACCTGACCTGCCAGCCACCCCACTCCAAATCCTATTCTTTACCTTGTAGAGTTACCTTCACCCTAGCTTACCCAAATGGCTGGACCTTTAAACTTACCTGGTTTATGGTAGCTAGAAAGACATGAAAATGTGTATGGCTTACTTACCTTCGAATGAGCTGCCTTAGACTGTAGGCCTCAGGAACCCACACCATTGGAGTGGCAAGATGCCCAGCCTGAGTCGGAAGGTCAGGAGAGATAGGAAAGGCTTCATCTTAAGGTAAGAAACTAGGAGTGGAGTGACAAACTGACACAATTGCCAAGCCATGGGAAGTTACGGGCCATTCTCTCTTTATCTACTCTATCAAAATGTTTCATAATTTTAAAGACTTCTATCAGGGCACCCCTCAGGCTTCTCTTTTCAAGAGAAAATGACCCTGTCTGTTACTTCTTTCATGAAAGTAGAAGTAGAAGTATAATCTCGCATTTCTGGTATCATCCTTGTGAATATTCTCCAGGGCCCTTATGTCCTTTTTATGATATGGTGACCAGAACTGCACAGTGCTCCAAATGTGGTCTAACGAATGTTCGAAACAAGTTTAACAGAGGGTACCACATAATAAACTTACCTACATCTACCTGCTCTAGTTCCATAACCCTTAAAACCCTTGCTTGAAATTTTCAATTGACCACAGCCTTAACAGCTTTTTGGGGAAGGGAGTTCCAGATTTCCACCATTCTGTGAAGAAGTGTTTTCTGACTAACCCGCTGAACAGCCTAAATTAAAAACCATAACTGGTTTTTCAGCTCAGACCAGGGCTTGAAACTGGACCTTTCTGACCTGTTTGGCCCAGCGTCAGACTGTGGGGCTGTGAGGTAAAGGAGTCAATTACCAACTTGTGTCATCCAAAGAACATTCACTTAAAATAAAGTTACAGTCAAAGTGTAATCAAAAATAGCTGTTAGTCGGGCAGACTGCAAAACCTTCCATTGTGCCCAAGCTCATCTTAACCTTTCCCATATTTAACAACTTTACACTGAATCCTGATCTTACTAGGAGTAGATTGTCAAATCTCCACCATCTGTATAACTGAAGAAGAGTCATACAGACTCGAAATGTTAACTCTGTTTCTCTCTCATGGGTGCTGCCAGACCTGCTGAGTTTTTCCAGCATTTTCTGTTTTTGTTTCAAATTTCTGCAGTACTTTGCTTTTATCTGTATAACTGGCATTGTGGATAAGCTGCCTGTATTAGAAACCACACTATATTTCCAATCTGTTAATTTCAATAGAAATGAAGACCATGCAGTTGCTAAAATGTATGGGCAATCTGCTCACTTGTAAAGCAGCGTGGCAGCAGGCTTGGCAGCCTTCCCCTGAACTCTGCACAGGTTGAATACACATGTGACCCTCCTTAATCCCCAGCCCCTATATAGAAAGGGAGAAGGTCAGGTACTCAAGCCACAACACCTGAGAGCCACAATACTATCCCTACAGAAGGTTTCCATAATGAGAGCTTGTTGTGGAAAAATTATTTTCCTTTCTCCTGGAAACATTGTGTTCCTTGGGAGCTCATCCGCCTAATTTCATTGCATTGTGTTTCGGAAGGCAAACAATAATGTCAATATACAAGGTTGCTAATTTCCACGGGGCAGAATTAAACCACAATTTTCCCATTGGTGTTGAAGTGGTGAAAATGTAATATTGTAAATTATAATGGAACACATCATGCGTTTATACAACACTTGCATGTGACATTGTTGTGATGTCAAAGGGGCATGGCTGTTCCAGGACTAAAGAGAAAGTGATTAACCCAATAAATGTTCATCAGTCATGTCCTTTTATTTAGTCTAGTTTCCTTAATAAAAAAAAACTTTCTGACTTATGCAAATTTTGCGAGTTGAATAAAGCTTGAACTCATTAGCGCCTAGTTTTTGAAGTCTACATGTGCCCTTTACACTGATTTGATGTCAGCAGTGCCACTTTGGAGTTCCACATTCCAGCTTACGCCTTCTCTTAACCTAACACACATTTGTCAGTAGTAAGGACTCCATCCCTACCAACACTATTTAAAGTGATCATCAACTACTTTCAGTATAGTTGTTGGTTGGTTTCTTCTGACTGATGCTACAGTTCTACAAGTGATTGGCCTTTCTATAGTTGTGTCAAGGTGCTAAGGTCTACAGGGAATGGTGTGGCTGGTGCTGCAGGACTTTTTGCTTCAAGGCTTCAAGGATTCTGCACAAACCAGTTGTCCCTACATATGATGCACTAGTAGGTATTTCTCTTGAAATGTAATATGACTGGGTGAATGGACAGAGGCCCCACAGAGCAGGGCAAGCTGCTGGATGAAGAAAGGGGAGAAGGGCTCTTACCAGGAGGCCATATCCATCCAGGGTGTTCAGAGAGAAATTCCCCTACCTGAACCTCAGCAAAGAACAATGTGTCAGATATCTGTGCTTCACTAAGAACGTCCTCACTGAAACCTGCCACCTGTTGTAGCCACCACTCTACTCTCAGAGCATGGCAAGGACAAGATTGCCAGTGGCTATGAAGTTGACCATGGCCATGAGATTTAAGCATCTGACTCCATCCAGGATGGAGCTGGAGAGATTTTCAACATTTCAGAGTTTACAGTCCACTGTTGCATAAGGTAGATCACAGAAACTTCCTGTTCAATGAGAGCTAGCTACATTTCATTGTCTTACCAGAGACAACCATTGCAGGGTGACATTGACTGCACACACCCAGCTTTGCGACACCTCATGTCAATTCTGCTCTTTATCAGAACCAAAAGGGATTGTGTTTCCTCAACATGTGACCATAGGCAGTGAATCATACAGATCGATGCCCAATATCCTGGCAGCAGCCATGATGCCATCATTCTGAGGCAGTCCACTGTGCCAGCAGGCATTTGAGCTGTCATGACAAACCAGAGGGTGGCTACTGGGCGACAATGACTATCCATCGACAACACGACTCTCCGGTGCGTGACCCACACACACGTGTGCAACATGCATACAATGAAAGCCACACTGTGAAATATGATAGAGCAAACCTTTGACATGCTACTGTAATGCTGCCTGGACTGCTCTGGAGGAGCTTTGCAATACTTGGCAGAGCAGCTGTCAAGATGCCTGTTTGTCCTCTACGTGCTGCATAACCTCAAAATCGTGAGGGGACAGCCCTTGCCATTGGCTAAAACAAAAGCAAAGTACTGCTGATGCAAGATACCTGAAATAAAAACAGAAAAGGTTGAAAATACTCAGCAGGTCAGGCAGCATCTTGGAGAGAAAAACAGAATTTCAGAGCTAGAGCTTGCTTGGGGAAGGAGGAGAAGTGGCCTCAGGCAAGGGAAGAGGCAGCAGGGGTGGGGGCTGTACTGGGGAAGCAGAGTATCCCAGGGTGTGTGGGGGGGAGGGGGCACATGTTGATCTGTGTAAGTGACCTCAAAATGGTGAGGGCTGAGGCAGCAGTCTCAAGAGGAGATGAGGCCAGATGGACATGTGAGGGTATGTATGAGAGAATGGGTGGTGGTGGTGTCCCTTGAGCTGGCAGTGAGTGAGATGCCAGTGAATATGTGATGGGCTTGTGAGTGTGAGAGTTTAGAGTGATGAGATAGTTGCCTTACCCTGGCTGCACAAATAAGATCATTCATCCATTTTCTGCTCTGGATGGCCAACCTCTTGTGTACAGCATTGGCAATGACCACCTCTGCCACCACCTCACAAGTCAAAGTGGTGATACTGATGGGCCTCCTGCGGCCAGCGCGTGCATAGAGGACATCGCAGTGGGCCTCCATAGTGTTCAGAAGGCACCCCAGGGGTGCTTCACTGAACGAGGGGCTGCACTCTTCTTGGCTTTTGGAGCCATGTTTTCATCAGTGCCCTCCTGGGCTGCAAGCATTGAGAAGTGTGCATGCAGCTGCAGTTTAAATATGGTGCCTTGTGTGAGGAAGCAGCAAGGTAATGGCATGGCAGGGAAATCGGAGGCCAAAGAGACAGCGTGTTTTCTGTGGCTGCAGAATTAATGAGGCGGGAATGGGATGATGCGGCGCGAAAAGCCACCATTGCAACCAGCAGGTAAAACGTCCTTTCTCCTGCCCACTACTTACTTAGTGCAAATTGGGGGTGATTCCACCCAATGTTTTGTACCCAGACGGCTGTAAATCGAAAGATGAAATGTTGGTCCTCAAGCTTACATTGAGCTCCATTGGAATGGTGTAGCAGGCTGAAGACAGAAAGGTCAAAGAGGGAGCAAGTTGGCGAATTAAAATGACGGGTGAGTGGAAGCTCATGGTCATGCTTGCTAACTGAATGAGGTGTCCTGCCATAAGCGGGCACCCAGTCAGCACTTGGTCTCCCCTGTATGGTGAGCAACTATGTAGACTAACTTGAAAGAAGTTCAAGTAAATCACTGCTTCACCTGGAAGGCGTGTTTGAAGCCCTAAACCGTGGGTAGGGAGAAGGTAAGTGTTGCATTTCCTGCACCTGCATGGAAAGGTGCCATGAGAAGGGAAATAGCTGTTGCAGGTGATTGAGGAGTGGACCAGAGTATCACGGAGGGAATGGTCCCTTCGGAATGCCAAAAGGGGAGGGAAAGATGTGTTTGGTGGTGGTGTCATGTTAGAACTGGTGGAAATAGAGGCAGGTGATGTGTTGAATTTGGAGGCTGGTGGTTTGGAAGATAGCCCATCCAGCCTATTTGAGTGCTAGCTGTTCAGTTAGAACTATTTAGTCCTATTTCCTCGCCTTTCCCTGAATCTGTTTATATGTTAATTTCAAATTGTTCTCCAATGCCTTTTGAAATTATGTTATGGTCTGGCTCAATAGTCATTTATGTTGAAGCAGTAACACACTGAAAATCCGCTGTGTTAAAAGACAAACATTCTTCCATCTTTGATATTACTCCTCCTTTTGCCAATGTCCATCTAAATGAAAAAAAAAATAGAGGGCCCAGCACAGATCTTGGGGCAAAACATTTTCTCATTCCACTAATTGGAAAACAATCTGGCGTATGATGATTCATCTCTATTTCCACCAGTTACGTCTCTTACTGTTAAAGACAGCTTCATTAGGATAAGACATTAAACGAAGGCCCTGTGTGTCCTCTTAGGTGGATGTAAATGTTCCTGCGGCATTATTCCGAAGAAGAACAAGGGAGTTCTCCCTGGTGTCCTAGCCAATATTTATCCCTCAAGCAGCACCAAAAAACAGATTATCTGCTCATTATCACATTGTTGTTTCAGAGCTTTACTGTGCATAAATAGGCTGCCATGTTTCCTATATTACCAGCACTTCAAATACCTCATTGGTTGTAGGAGGTCCTGAGGTCATAAAAAGCACTAAATAAATGCAATACTTTCTTTTTATTAATTGCTTTTTCCTATTTGAATCTGTGGGACTTGAAGTTTGGAACAGGCTGTTCGTTGCTCCATTGCCTCAATGGTGGAAAATACAAAATCTAAGATTAACTAGTAGCTGCAAAATTAAGATAGCTACAAATTAATTGGTTCATTGATTTAAATTTTACATAATGTCTGCAAGGCTCCATAATAAACAGCTGAAGAAGATAAAAAGCTTGAACACTCTTGAGTTAAGGGATTACTTTGGCAGTCTTTACTACTTTGAAGGATAGTGATGGCAGGTGCATTGCTTCCAAGTTCCCCTCCCAGTAACACACCATCCCAACTTGGATATATATCGTTATTCCTTCATCTCCGCTGGGTCAAAATTCTGGAACTTGCTACGTAACAGCGTTGCGGAATATCTTCACCATACAGGCTGCAGTGGTTCAAGAAGAAATCTCATCTTCTCTAGAGTAACTGGCAATAGGCAATAAATGCTGGCCTTGTTAGTAATGTTCAATGTATGTAAGACCAAAGCTTCAGTTGAGGGTTGACTCAATATGAATCTCACCTTTAGTACCAAGACATTAAGCTAAGCAACAGGTAGGAAAGGCTGATAGAAAGCAACTTGATAATGTTGCTACTTAAAAAACGAAGTTTTCTGTTATGAACAGAGTAGTGTTCAAAGAATAGTCCCTCATCTGATTAGTAGAATGAGCAGTACATAGAAGGAATGGACTCCATGTTATCCAGTCAGCTTAATGTCTATGTGCTAGGATTGAGTTTGTCACAAGAGATTACTCATGGTGGAACATAGGTTGAAATATATTAAACTCACAATGCTGATTCACTAAACCATGTAGCCCACGTGGTGAAGGTGTTCCCACAATGCTGTTAGGTAGGGAGTTCCAGAATTTTGACTCCTTGGTGATGGAAGGGACTGTGCTATATGTCCTAGTTGGGAAGGTGTGTTGCAGAAGGCTTGAAAGTCAAAGAAACTTCTTAAATTGTCTCACATAGGCAATTGGTGCAAAAAACAGAAATGTAATAACAACAATGGGAAGCTTTCAGTTTCAAGCACAGCACCTAGTGACAGCACCAAGTGCTCCTCGCTTGGCTATGGTGTAGTTAAATACAGAATGAATCTGCTTGTACTCTGCCCCAATAAAGGACCAAATATTCCTGGAAAATAATGGAGTGTTAACGGCCCACACCATTATTAATGCACAAATTGGCCAACTAGTTGAGTCAATGAAGAGGTACAGCACAAGTTTTGAGTACCCCCCAAACTGGCTGGAAACTCCAGAAATTGCAGATTGATTTATGCTGCTCTGCAATTCGTTTCACACAAACAGCATCTTGTCCTAACATTTTCCTTTCATTTGGATTTGCACATTAATTGCCAATTAAACTTGCCAAAGAAAATTGGGGCTCAATGATGTAAATCAATAGCGTAAATGCCCTTTTACTGACCTGATAATCGTTAATGCAAAGCCAGCCCAGAATGGGAACAATTTAAACAGCTCAGTCTCATTCCTGCATGCAGGAAATTCTTAGAAATTTAAAAAACTGAAAATTTAAAATATTTTGATTTTTTCTTACTTTTCCTTTCTCACCTATTTTCTCTCTCAGTCCAGTCTTTCTCTCTTTTTATTTCTCTTTCTGTACCTGACTTGATTCTAATTCATCATCCTTCTTTGTCCTTCCTGTTTCTTTCTCAATCCTTAAATGTTATTGGTTAAGGAGATATGCCATTGGCCCCATTGTTTACTCAGGTGCCTGCACTTCCTGGAAGTTGCAAGGGCAAACGAATTTGGAGTGGAAGAATGAGAGTAAGACGGCCTGCTGCAGCAAGAAGTAGCCCAATGTCTCTGAGTCCCTGCTACGTCCCAATACATCAGAATGAAAGAATTCCATAATGTGTGCTAAATTAGGAGCAGGCTTGTGCCTTGGGTCCATTCCCAGTTCCGAAGATTATTCCTTGATGCCTGAGTGACAAACAAAGAGGGTAGATTTAAAATAGGGCCATGAATTTTTTTGGAAGACTTTATCTCAAACAGGGTAAAAATAAAGAAATAAAGAACAGGCGGTAACTTAGAGAAGGTAAAAGACTCTGCGTGAGTTCCTGCCGTGCTAACCGATGATTGGTGAGCATTTTAATGCACTGTGTCTGAAAAGGGGATGAAGAACCGAATAAATTTGAATAACTGTAATGGCTAAATTAGAAAATCCAAAAATCTCATTAAGCATAGGGTAGAAGCTGGGCAACAGCAGGATAAACAGCTCTGTGAAACTACAGGCCCTTTACGAACTGCAGGAAGCTGTATCATTCACATTGACCCATATTTCATTTTCACAAGTTTCTCCCTGAATTAATCTCTCAAGTCACATTAAGCATTCATTTTGAAGAGGTTTATTATTGAACATTAAGCCTTTGCTCAAACAGGGAATAGGAATTATAAAAAAGATATTGCATAATTCTATCTAGCAGTTAAAAGAACTTGTGCGAGGGACACAATTAATTAAATGTTACAGGAAGAACAACTGCTGATCACTAGATAGAAGGTCTGATGTATGGTGATCCACTATTAAAGAGCATAGTTTGTCAGGCAATATAATTTTGATATTTGCTTAAAACAGATACTTACTGAGATATCACTGCCATTCCATGATTCTCCTGATTACACAATCATTAGTGCTGTTGTATCATTAAAATTGATTGCTGTTGTCCAGCTGGTCAAGACAAGTGAGAGGTAGTACAGAAATTGAGTATTACTGAAAAAAGAGAGACACTGTCAAAGCTTTTCATCTTGCACTCGTCAGGACAGATTTGCAAGAATACCAAATCTAAAAGAAACAAAAATTTATACTGCATGAGAAGAAGGTGCTAATTGGTTGGCAAGAGGACTCTGACTGGTAGAGACGTTGGCTTGGAGAATGCACCAGGGAACAGTTAACTATCAAGTTTTTGTTTAAATTCAAACCAGGCAGTTCGACTCGGATTGGTCAAGGCATTGCCATGTGGAATGAAGCCATGCACCAGGGAGTAGCCGTCTCCCAAGCTTTTGTTTAGTTGACAAAGGAGCAATGCATGGACATGCTCTTTCTGTTTGCAAAGGACAGTGACCTGTGTGTGAATATATGTAGCTTCTAGCATACATGAACCATTCCCTGGCAGCATCAGGAATCCGCCTGTCATCTTTAATTGGGCAGCTGCCCCGCAAAGCGGCCACCAACCAAATTAGGAGGCCGCCTGTGGTAAAATTGCTGAGCCAGTCCCACTGCCGGCAAATGCAGGCTCAGGACCTGTTTCTCACTACGACTTTGGGTCCCAAAGCCCATGGTAAAATTCAGCCCGATGTGTCAGGCAGAAGTAGCATATTGACAGGAACAGCTGTGTGTTCTGGGAGATTACACAGGAGTAGTTGCTCAAATGTTGCATTAGTGATTTGAGGTTTCTGATTGCATGTCTTCCCTTTGTATTGGAAAAGATTTCTAGCCTATATGAGGGCAAAGTATACCCACGGCCAGAAAGTGGCCACCCATTTACTCACAGCCATGTGCACTGCTTTCTGGAGCCTCCTTGGAAACTGATCTTGTGACCGTGTGTTGTCTTGGTACCTGGTACTGTCTTCTTTATGATGTAGATCAATGCTGAAATCAATGCTTTTATCTAAAATTACCTTTCCCTTTCACTGCCGGTATGAAGCAAATGTTGGACTGCACAGAGAATATTTTTGAAACAACATAGGCTTTACCCCTTAGATGGCTTCCCCCATTGATAAATGGAGGTCTAAAAAGCACCCCCAAAGTCTGAGCATCCAACTCCCATCACAAGGACCAGGATTTACTGGCTCTGTGATGGTGGGGTCTGCTTCCAGGGATTTGGCGGGCCAGCCAAAAGACCATTTACTTTCAGCGGGGCCGGATGATCCTGATTGTGGGTGAGGCCGGCAAATCCCACCCCAAGAGTTATGGTAAAATCAGAAAATACTTTACTCAGCAGGTCAGGCAGCATCTGTGGAGAGAAAAACCAAGTTAATGGGCTGCATTTTACCATCACTCAGTAGGCCTGCCTCATAAAATAGCAGCGGGAGGAGATCCTTACAGGACATTCCCAATGGCGGGAATGGCGGAGGCATGGCTGCCTGCTGACTGGAAGCGAGCAGGCTATCAACCCAGTTAACAAACACTTCCACCCTGGCATTTTACCAGCGTTGAGACAGTGGGGAGACTGCCAGACAGGCCATGGCAGCCTCACAACTGGCTCCAGGGGGGCCTTCCTTAATGGCCCACAGAGAGACCCTCCCCAGTGGCAATGGCCACCCCACAGATCCGATGCCACTGCTGCAGACTTCACCCCTCCGATTGCTCGGGCCTACCTACCTAGTCCTGACTCAGTGCAGGAATCAGATGTAACAGTATTACAGTTGAATAAAGGCAACTACAGAGGCATGAGGGAGGAGCAGGCCAGAATTGACTGGGAGATGAGCCTAGCAGGAAAGACAGTGGAACAGCAATGGCAGGAGTTTCTGGGAGTATTTTGGAAGACACAGCAAAAATTCATCCCTAGGAAGAAGAAGCATACTAAAGGGAGGACGAGGCAACCAAGGCTGACAAGGGAAGTCAGGGACAGCATAAAAGCTAAAGAGAAAGCATACAATGCGGCGAAGAGCAGTGGGAAACCAGGCGATTGGGAAGCCTACAAAACAGAGGACAACTAAAAAAGAAATAAGGAGGGAGAAGATTAAATGTGAGGGTAAACTAGCCAGTAATATAAAAGAAGATTGCAAGAGTTTTTTTAGATATATAAAGGGTAAGAGAGAGGCAAAAGTGGACATTGGACCACTGGAAAATGACGCTGGAGAAGTAGTAGTGGGGAACAAAGAAATGGCGGAGGAACTGAATAGGTACTTTGCATCAGTCTTCACGGTGGAAGACATGAGTAACATCCCCAAAGTTCAAGAGAGTCGGGGGGCAGAGGTGAGTATGGTGGCCATTACCAAGGAGAAGGTGCTAGGAAAACTGAAAGGTCTGAAGGTGGATAAATCACCTGGGCCAGATGGATTACACCTCAGAGTTCTGAAGGAGATAGCTGAAGAGATAGTGGAGGTGTTGGTGGTGATCTTTCAGGAATCACTGGAGTCAGGGAGGGTCCCAGAGGACCGGAAAATCGCTAATGTAACCCCCCTGTTTAAGAAGGGTGTGACGCAAAAGAGGGGAAATTACAGGCCAATTTGCCTGACTTCAGTCGTTGGTAAGATTTTAGAGTCCATTATTAAGGATGAGATTTCAGAATACTTGGAAGTGCATGATAAAATAGGGCAAAGTCAGCATGGTTTCACAAAGGGGAGGTCATGCCTGACAAATCTGTTAGAATTCTTTGAGGAGGTAACGAGTAGGTTAGACAAAGGAGAGCCAATGGATGTTATCTACTTGGACTTCCAGAAGGCCTTTGACAAGGTGCCGCACAGGAGGCTGCTCAGTAAGATAAAATCCCATGGTATTAGAGGCAAGGTACTGGCATGGATAGAAGATTGGCTGTCTGGCGGGAGGCAGAGAGTGGGGATAAGGGGGTCCTTCTCAGGATGGCGGCCAGTGACAAGTGGAGTTCTGCAGGGGTCAGTGTTGGGACCACCACTTTTCATTTTATACATTAATGATCTAGATGAAGGAACTGACGGCATCCTGGCTAAGTTTGCAGATGATACAAAGATAGGTGGAGGGACAGGTAGCATTGAGGAGGCGGGGAGGCTGCAGAAGGATTTGGACAGGTTAGGAGAATGGGCAAAGAAGTGGCAGATGGAATATAATGTGGGGAAGTGTGAGGTCATGCACTTTGGTAGGAAGAATAGAGGCATAGACTATTTTCTAAATGGGGAGAGAATTCAGAAATCTGAAGTGCAAAAGGACTTGGGAGTCCTAGTCCAGGATTCTCTTAAGGTTAACTTGCAGGTTGAGTCGGTAGTTAGGAAGGCAAATGCAATGTTGGCATTTAATTTGAGAGGACTAGAATATAAAAACAGGGATGTGCTGCTGAGGCTTTATAAGGCTCTGGTCAGACCACATTTAGAATATTGTGAGCAATTTTGGGCCCCGTATCTCAGGAAAGATGTTCTAGCCCTGGAGAAGGTCCAGAGGAGGTTCACAAGAATGATCCCAGGAATGAAAGGCTTAACATATGAGGAAAGTTTGAGGACTCTGGGTCTATATTCAGTGGAGTTTAGAAGGATGAGGGGGGATTTGATTGAAACTTACAGAATACTGAAAGGCCTGGATAGAGTGGACGTGGGGAAGATGTTTCCATTAGTAGGAGAGACTAGGACCTGAGGGCACAGCCTCAGAGTAAAGGGAAGACCTTTTAGAACAGAGATGAGGAGAAACTTCTTTAGCCAGAGAGTGGTGAATCTATGGAATTCATTGCCACAGAAGGCTGTGGAGGCCAGGTCATTGAGTGTATTTAAGATTGAGATAGATAGGTTCTTGATTGGTAAGGGGATCAAAGGTTACGGGGAGAAGGCGGGAGAATGGGGTTGAAAAACTGATCAGCCATGATTGAATGGCGGAGCAGACTCGATGGGCTGAATGGCCTAATTTCTGCTCCTATATCTTATGGTCTTATGGTCAATGAAAAAAAATGTTACCCAGCCTTCAAGGTTGCCTCAGCATGGAGGCTCCCTCTTCTTCCTGCAGCCTCAGCCAAAGCCACTGCTGTCAGCCCTCTGATTAACCGCCAGCTCTGAGAAGCTACTGCTGGGAACATCCTACCCTCTGTCCAGCTGTCTGTCCATGTGGGCTCGACACCCACATTCGCCCTTGACAGCCTAGGATTTGAGAAAACTCATGCTGCGCAGTCTTTGCAAAGAACAAAATCTCAATTTTTCACCGGCAGAAAGGAGCAATTAACAATATAAATCCTAGACATCTGCAGTGGAGAAATTGGCAATTCAACTGATGGTGCGTCAAATGTCTGTTTAATTTTCTCTTAAAGGGATCTTGCTGAAAGGTTGTATTCTACATTCTGACAATTCACTATGCAAAGATTTTCCTCCTAACCTCTTTCCTCTTTCTCTTAATAACAGTTGTAAATTCATAACTCCTCACCACTAGTTCCCCTAGGGCCCAAGGCACTGCTGATAGCACCAAAGTGGGCATTAGACCTCTTCATATAAATCCAATAGCTGGATCCAAAAGGGTCTATTAATGATCAGGTAATATCTCATCACAAAAACATCAAAAATGTCTTTTGGATAAGATATTAAACCAAGGCCCTGTCAGTGGTCTTGCCGTGGATGTAAAGGTCTCTTGGCATTAATTAGAAGAGCAGGGACATTATCCCAGGTGTACTGGTCAATATTTATCCCTCAACCACCTAAAATCAAATGATCTGATCATTATCGCATTGCTATTTATGGGAGCTTGCTTTGTCTAAATTGGCTGTCACATTTCCTCTATTAGAACAGTGACTATTCTTCCAAAATGATTTAATTGGCTATAAAGCACTTTGGGATATACTGAGGTCATAAAAGGCTCTATATAATTGCAAGTTCTCTCTTTTATTTCATTCTGTAGATAACTGCTTCTAATCTGGAATACAACCGCAATGCTTTGCTGTGGGACACATTGTTCGAAGGCTCACCATTATAAGACAGGGGGTAGTGAACCTCTGATTTCTCCCTCAACCACTTCTTGCATAGTCTCCAGATCAAAATATCTTCTTCATATTAGCTGATGCCCTGCCAGTGCACTACTGGTGATCACGAAGAGCCATCTTTCGCATACGCACACAAGATGTTAGAAATTGGCAGAGTGCCCAGTTAGCCATCCCACATTGTGGGCAGTCCCTATCCTTCCTTGTGCCATTGCATACCAATGCATGAGCATGTTGTTTCTGGTGGCTGAATTTCTTTACAACCCTTCTTGTCATGGTGCGAGCTTTTTTTTTGATATTTGTGAGTGTGCCCCTCTCTCATTTTATGAGCCTTATAGCTATTCTGCAATGCAAGAAGCTACAGCTCACAATCTCATGCATATAAGCTATGGCCTGATATTAGTATTGTGTGCCAAGATAGATAAGCGCATCAACTTTGACAGTCCTGATACCAGGAACATTAGGAACAGAACTAAGTCATTCAGCACCTCAACTGTGCTCCACTATTCAATTAGATTATGGGTGATCATGATCCTCAGCTCCATTGACCTGCCTCCATTTCCCTTGATACCATTATCTAACAAAACATCTATCGACTCTCGCTCTTGAAAGCTCCAATCCATCCATCATCCAGAACTATTTTGGTGAGATAGTTGCAGATTTCAATTCCTTAATTTATTTCCAATTCTGATGAGCAAAGGATGCTGTCACCTTTCCATGGGCTGTAACAGCCAGCGACTCGTATTTTTTCTCTTTTTAAGAAGAAGGTGCACATTGGCTCCAAGAGGGCCATTGTCTCTTGCTGGGCTTTCTGCCCTGCTCCTGCAAGAAATCCTGGGAAAATTGAGATGTGTTGCCCGCATCTATTGTAATTACTATTGTCTCAAGTTGCAACCAAAGTGGTTTTATAATGTTCTACTTTAAGGGCCATCAGTAGCTCTTTAAGAGCCGCCACCTGGCCAGATTTCCCAGCCCTGAACAATTGTATTGCTGGCCAGGCACCCTAAGTCTATTTTTCATGTGCAGGAAATTATTTAAAATGAAGCATTGAGAGATTAGGTGGAGTTGAACTCTTGAAATCCACACAGTCTAGCCCAGCCTTCTTTGCTGTCAGTGTGGATGTGCGATGGTGAGCTTCATTTGGAATGTTGGCTGTCTGATTGAAACCAATTGAATGGAGTTGAGCGGGTTCTGGAAAAGCTATAATCAATTTAGTCGAAAGGTTAAAAAATCCTGTATAAGCTGCACTTAATTGCTGAACAAAAGAAAGGTTGTAAAAACCTCTCTTGTTCACTGATATCCTTTAGGGAAGGGCATCTGCCATCTTTACCCAGTCTGGTCTACATGTGACCTCCAGATCCACAACAATGTGGTTCGCTCTTAACTGCCCTCTGAAATGGCCTAGCAAGCCACTCAATGCAAGGGCAATTAAGGATGAGCAACAAATGCTGGCCAATGATGCCCACATCCAATGAAAGAATAAAGAAAAAAAAACATAATTTGCTTGGCCTATCTTTGAAATTACTTTGATATTTCCCTTGACGAAGGGGTGAATAATTGAAGGTTGAGTTAGTACCAGAGGCTGAGGGAGATGTTTAATAGGCTGAAACAAGACCAGAACCAACAGGCATCTGAAAGGTTGTTTATACATCAATTGACAGGAGTTGTGAATGTTGCACAATGTGTCGAAATTGAGAATCAAATTAGCTTCAAATAAATGCCAAGCAAAGAATTAGAGTTTTTTTTTTATTCTTTCATTGGATATGGGCATCATTGGCCAGCATTTATTGCCCATCCTTAATTGCCTGTGCACAGAGTGGCTTGCTAGGCCATTTCAGAGGGTAGTTAAGAATGAACCACATTGTTGTGAATCACCTGTAGGCCAGACTGGGTAAGGGTGGGATTCCCTTCCCTAAAGGATATCAGTGAACAAGAGAGGTATTTACAATTGACAATAGTTTCATGGTCACCATTACAGTTTTAAATTTCCAGATGTGCCCACTGCATTAGCCTGGGCCCTTGAATTATCAGTGCGGTGACATTACCACTATGCCACCATCTCACCCAAAACCCAAAAGGAATTACCCGTTGTTTTTTCCAACGGTGTGCAGCAACACTTCTGTTTCTTATTTATCTACATTGGAAATTAATTTGTATCATGTTGGCACAAAGGTGTTGCTAAATTGCCAAAGGCTTGTTCCAGTGACAGCATCATCTGGAGAGATGGGCTTACTAAATTTAGAATACCAGCAATATTTTTATGATGGGACCTCAGGGAAGCAACAGACCAGCCTGCCATTGGTGCCTATTAACCTCAAATGGTGGTAGGAGACAACCATACAATTTAACCCTGCCTTTGTTTGGGACTTTTCTCACTGTCCTGTCAAATCCTGACTGCCTAATCTCCTTTGAAGAAATATCAGGCCCGAGGCTTCTTGTGCTTTCTGTTTATCACATAGCTCAGGAGCCAGTATGTCAGGAATTTGTGTCAGAATATTTCATGGATGTCAAAACAAGTAAATGTCAAAAGATGACTGCAAAGGAGATTTTTACAGCTCAGCATTTAGTAACAGTATCCGGGGGCCATCAGATCCGAGTTATATAGATGGATTCTGTATATCTTTCTGCTCACTAAATGTCTGTTCAATTTTAATGTTTGCAGAAGGCTGTAAGGGATGTTTGACATGGCGCACATGATTGTGGTGATCTGGGGCTTGGGGAAGGAGGTGGGAGTTACAGTCTTGATGACTATCCAGCCAGGTAACTTATCAAATGTTGACATCCAAAGAGAGACAGAGTGTGATTGGGTTATGTTGAGTCCACAGTTAATGGACTAGTGTTCACATGTACGGGCTCTTGGGTAAGGTGCCAGAGGGTTGTTGGTGCCTGAAGAACTCTACCCACCTAAAAAACCAATGGCTTCAAGGAGATGAGGAGAGAAAATTGCAAATATTAATTAAACCTACTAACATGTGGCAACGCTGATTAGCAAAGGTGCTAGGCTAGCATCCTTCCTAAGATATTGGTGTGTCGCAGAAAATGGAGTGAACCCAGGAGTTTTGTCTCGGAAGCCTTTATTGAATCGTGATATCACGGAGAGCCCAGCAGCATGCAACGGAGCTAGCCGGCACTCTGAGGAAGCATCAGAATACACACATAGTTATAGTAAAAGCTTCCCATTCATTGTCCTGTATTTTTCCTTTCAGTGACCCTACACCTCCTACTATAATGCCTTCAGGTAATTGCATGGCCCTTCCTGTTATCATTTCAAATGGGGTGAACCTGTCAGTCCTGCTTGGGGTAGCCCACAATGCATTAGAATATTGGGCTGTTCCCTGTCTCTTGATTGATGTTTTTTTTTAAAGTTCAGTTCATCCTTTCCACCATTCCTGGACTCTGGGGGTGGTAAAGAATATGGAATTTCTGTTTAATCTCCATAAAATTACACACTTCTTTAATGATTCTCCCTGTGAAATTAGTTCCCTGATCTGATCCCATTTGGGTAGGCACCCCTACTCCTTCCAGTTTACTCTCTCCTGCTGCTGTCTCATGTCAGGCCTCAATTCCTTAACAACTCGACAATGCACCTTCTTATTCCTATCTTTCAATGGCTCAGTATCTTCACTTCCAGTGGCAGTTCTCTCTGGAAACCGTTTAACTCTGCCTGTCATCAGGGTGTTAATCCTATGGTTTTACTTTTTGTAGTTCACAGGCACATTAATATAATCAGTAATACATCTATTTAGCCTTTTTCCAGCTTTCCCTTTACCTTTATCCATCTTGTGGTAAATTGTTGTTAAGTATTATTTCTCCTTACATTTCAATTCCTGAACCACAGATTCCTCATAGTTTTACCTCTAAGTTTTCTTTCTTGACCATGATCATCCTAAGGTTCTCTTGATTTCAATTTCTCTATTGTCTTGATTGTTTAAAATGTTTCCTTATTCTTTAAGCCATATTAACTATTCCATTTCAACAGGGATCTCTGTCTCTAGATCTTTGCTTATCTCCCCCTGTGCAGTTCCAATGCCTCAGTTGATGGCCGGATTATCAGATTCATTTCCCTAAAAACAGTTTGTACATTATGTCCTCTTTCCCTAAATCATTCTCCTACTTGCCTCATACCATATTACACTTGCAACAGCTATCATCTTATCTTGTTCAGGTTGCATGGAGAGACTTTAAAATATTCTCATAATTTTAAAAACAGAAATCAGGTATTGACATGTTTTGCTTCCTTTTCTTCTTCTCAAAGATTTTATTGTCTTAAAAGTAACCACTAAATTGTGTCTGACCCATTTCTTTTAGAATTATCCCAGATTCATTAACTCGGCCAAAAATTAGATTTCTGCCAAACTTTGTCAAGGTCTTGAGCTTAGCTTCATATTTTGGGAACAGACTTACAAACACAAATGCTTGCAGCATTTGAATTAGTGCCAATTGTTGTATGACCTTTTAAAATGAAAATTCCCTTTTAAGAACTTTATCAAGAACCAAACCTCAAATTTTAAACTTTGTAAGAACTGTAATTTACACTATCAAAATTAAAACAACCTCTTTTTCATGTGTAATGATTTGTATCCAAGTTATAATTTCTGTATGTTTATTGACACATTCTTTATCTTAGATAGCATCCTAGTGATAAATTAACCTGTTAAATTACACTGCACTTTACATCTCAAGATTGTCCCAAATTCAAATTCCAGTGCTTTTGGAAAGCAGATTTCCTTTAATATTTAATTCCTCTCTTCATAAGAAACCCCTTTTTATCCATTGGAACCATCTAGACCTTGTGTTTTTGTCTTTTGGTTTTCCTAGAATCTTTCTGAATTTCAAGTAATTTCTTTTTCTCAGAATTTTAGAATACTAACTCATATGTATTAATCCCAATCAGTTTGGAAGCTGATGATGAGGGTTATTCCCTACTAGTCTGCAAGGGGGTGGTACAAGGGTTGGTTCATCTCAAACAAAGGCAAGCCCTGTTTTATCTTTACACTACCATCAAATTATGATTTTTTCCAGAAATCTCAACTCAAACCTTATACTCAAAACTTTGGAATATTTGAATAAACTTTTCATTTAATGTAATATTGGGCTTTCGACTCTAAAGTGCTCAACTACACACACAAAAGACAATTCAGGGAAGAAAACACATTAAAGCTCACGTACAAATGCTTCATTGCACACAAACAAACACATAGATAAAGATATGTATCGATACTCCTATAATATTGAACTTAACTCTAAACGAATCTTCGAGTAACAGTGGGGGAATAAAGGCATCTTGAAGGGTCCACCTATAGGGACTTCAAACTGACAAAAGCTCACATTTTCTCTGCTGCTGCTTGTCAATTGCTCATTAACTCCCTAGGGGTACCCTTTCTCTCTCTCTCTCTCTTCAGCACAAACAGCTCTTGTAACTTAGATTAATTCATTTTTTTTTGAGTTACAGAAAATTCAGAAGCGAACTATCTACTTCCCTTAAAACATATTATAAGCGCTCAATTCTGTCCCAATTAAAAGTTCCAGCTGGTGGGAAGCTCTCTCCTTTACTTTGAGTCCATTTAACCCAATCAGAAACATATTGGACAATTTCAGGACCGTAATGGACATACATATAAGCATTTGGTGTTCCCTTCAAAGGGGGAACCTGGGGTTTCTTTGATGTCATATTTCCCATTTTACTTAATAATATACACAAAAGAAAACACAGAAATTACTTACTTTTCACCTCCAGGGGACTCGAACCCCTGGGTATACTACTACTACTTTTTTCATTTTCTTACCCATCTTCAAAGTTCCTGATTTAAGCTCCGGTTTCGCCAGTTTCAGTTTGTTCTTAGTACTTTACGAAGCGGGGAGAGTGGCAGAGCCCGCTCTGCTGTTGCGACCTCCCATTTTTTTGAAAAGAAAACACAATTAACAGCGCGGCGCGTTTCCTACCCTATGCGCTCAGCGGTGTTGAGTTCCTTAACAAGTCCTCCAGTTCCTTGGGTCTTTTGAGTTTGGTCGGTAGCTACCCTTTTTCAAGCACCCCCCCTTTCAGCTAGGATGTTTTTCGTCCCCCTTTCACCTGTCCAACTTAAAAGGTCACCTCTCCAACTTAAGAGGTAGCTGGGACGCTATTTAACTGCACTCCCCTTTCAGCTAGGATGCAGTTCGTACTCTCCCCAACTTGGGAGAGTAGTTCCTCCCTGTTTCCGCGAGGGTTCTTTTTTAGAGATCCGACGGTCCAAAATTCCTTATCGTCCCCCTTTCACCTCTCCAAGTTAAGAGGTGGCTGGGACGCTAATTATCACCTCTCCAACTTAAGAGGTAGCTGGATTTCAGTCGGATCCCATCCTCATCGCCAATTTGTCGTGGAAAACAGAGTGAACACTCAGACCCAGGAGGTTTGTCTCGGAAGCCTCTATGGAATCGTGATATCACGGAGAGCCCAGCAGCATACAACGGAGCTAGCCGGCACTCTGAGGAAGCATCAGAATACACTCATAGTTATAGTAAAAGCTTGCCTAATTAATAACATTGAAATTTTATCTTTGGCATGCATACAATTGTTCTGTCTTAGTTTATAATTATGCAAAAACCTTGAGTAGTTACACAAAACCTTGAGTAGCCCATCTGGCGACAGACAACAGATAGCATGACTAGGCCCTGTCTCATGTGCTGATAACAGACATCCTAACTTTGTTTCAAGGACTCTTGGTAGTTTGTTTATGATACTTGTTTTTCTTACTTCACAATAGTTGACAGCGCAGGTTTGTCTGCTACTGGTGCCAGGAGACTTGGTTGTAGTATTCCACTATGGTTTAACCACTTAACCCTTTGTTATCCTGTAGATGTATTTTATTCTCCTCCATGGTGCTTTGCAGATTGTTATGAATGATATGAAATGTTAAGTTCTTGTTTTATATCAATCATATATATCATTCTTCTACATCATCAATTTAACTATATAAATGAGAATTATGCGATAGGATAGGTTTTACACAGGAACTGTACACCATTGGTGATGACATTATAGAATTCCAGTTGGATTAAAAGGTTGTCAGACTTGGCTCAGTGGGTAGAATTCTTGTCTCTGAATCACAGGATTCTGGGTTCAAGTCCCACTGCAGGGATTGAGCACAAAAATCAAGGCTGAAACTCTAGTACAGTACAAAGGGAATGTTGCATTGTTAAAGGTGCCTTCTTTCACATGAGATGTTAAACCAAAGCCCCGTATCTGCTTGCTTGGTTGGATGTAAAAGATCCTGTGATCTATATTCAATGGCAGGGCTGCCCTTGCCCTCCACTGACATTCCTCAAGCTTGAAGTCCAACAGGTGACCCTGGCAAGCGCTGCACGTTGTTGCTGTGCACTTACCTCTGAGTTCCCCTCAAAGTGCAGCCCACCAAGTGCATGCTTTTACATGCTGTTGTGAAACACGTTGGCGATCGCGTCATATTGTCTGCTCACGCCACCGAACACACCCAACGCCAACGGACACAGAAAATCCCAGCCAACCTTATCATACAGATCTTTGCGGGATTCACCTCACATGAATGCTGTGTACCTTTCTGTCTCTGTCTGCTTTCTCTCTGTGTCTGCATTTGTGTGCTGAACACCTTCTGCCTGCAGCTCTTCTTTGTGTCTGACACATGGCTTCCGTATTTTAATTTCTTTTCTGTCAGTACTGCTTCTATGGTCATTTGGGCCAGTACTTCTTATTCAAGAAAATTACAATTGATCCTATTACAATTGATGCAAACACTTAAAAGTCCTTTTTAAACATTCTTAAAACCAATTACAGGTCCTATAGACATCTGAAAGAAATGACAAATTTTCCTTACAGTACTTCTTCCAGGTCATAGGTCATCACAATACTGATCTATTAAGTTGCTGTGTATTGACTGGTGCACATCTTAATACCTTTCCCCACCCCAGTACTACTGATGAGATGATTTATTATGGTGCCCCCACCTCTCAAATCAGCATAGCCCATAGTTATTTTGTTCTGTGCTTTTCATTTCTTGGACTTGGCCCATTTGACTCAAAAGAACATGTAAGTTTGAGCTGTTGCTCTAACAATTCTTCAAACTTCACTGGTCCATGTTAGACCTTCAATCAATTGAATTATAAGTGGTCTGACTCCTATTGTAAATGAGTGGGCCAGTTGGAGAGGCAGAAAGAAGTAACTAATTAAATAAAGGGTAAGATAGGAAACATGGGAAGAAGATGAGAGCAGTGTTATTTATGTATTTTTAGCATATTCTCTCAGTGCTGATAACACCTCAGTACTATTAAATGAATAATATTCAATTAAGCTTCATTTCTATAGAACCTTTAACATTTAAAATGTCCCAAGGGTCTTCACCTGAGACACAATTGATTCTTTGGTGACATTAGGACTGGTGACCAAAAGCATAGCCAAAGAGGTCAATTTTAAAGAGCGTCTTAAAGGAAGAGTGAGAGGTAGAGAGCCAAAGGAAAGAATTTCAGACCTTAGTGCCAAGGCAACTGATGAAACAACTGCCAATTATGGGATGAAGGAAGTGAGGGATGGACAGGAGGCCAGGATAGGAGGAACACAGAGTGTTCGGAGGACTTTTAAGACTGGATAAGTTACAGAGTCACATGAGATAATAATGTTAAAAATAAAATGGCTGGCTTGGGGTGTACAAGATTCCAGGACTCTAAAGGCATGAATGCTTTACTAATTCAAATCAGAAAATTGCTTAAGGAAATTTTTTCACAAAGTTGACCTTAGGCTACGTGGGATTCTGGACAATCACATCACAGCTCACTTGGAATGCAGGTTTGGAGGCTGCATAAATAGTTAACAGTCAGAGACTGTAAGTTACATTCTGTTTACCAGCCATATGCTTTAATAGAAACTGGTTTTGACCATGATGTTTAATATTGAGAGAGAAATATTATGGTGTATAATCCCTTACGGTATTTTTCTTTATATTTTCAATGTCTCTTGCATCATCTGCTGGTTGAACACTGGAAGAATGGGCACCTTCAGCAACATCTAGACACAGTCCAGAAGGAATTTATTGTTTTTAATAGAGAGAGGTAAGTGACCAGCTCAGTCAATTCTCTATATATACAATGACCCAACATTATATATATTTACTAATAAAATCAACATTGTGAGGTTTACAGTTCCTCAAAAATGTGTCTTAACACATATTGGTCTTGTCACATAATATGACTTCTATTTTGTGATGTGATTAAATTGTATGTTATGTTGCAGAAAAAATCATAATGATACCTTGTCCTTTTTTACTGTATTTTATAGACTCATAAACACTGCTCCCTGACCGATAGTGGATTCTGAGGGTGAGAATTTCACTGCCGAGGCAGATAGTTCGAGTCAGGATATTTTCCAACTTGCTGGACCTGCCTCGGTTAAAAAGTACCCCAAATCATGCGATTCTTGCTTGGGGGGTGCAGCTCAGGTCAGAGTCAAGCCCCATTGGGCTTGAAAGCTGAATGGAAGTGGCCACATGGGCAGGAGAATGCCAAAACAGGCTGGTTAGAAGCTTCAGTTCTCTGAGATTTCGTCCCAGTTGTTTCAGAAACAGTTAGGCCCTCTAGCCCTCACCACTCCATCCACCCCCATGGCGCCTCATACTCCATGCCAGCTCCATACCCCTCCCACCCACCCATTTCCACCTTGGCCCCTTATACCTTCCATTCCAAATCATGCCCCCCACATACCCTTCATTGCTCCTCATATCCTCCATGCTAACTCATTCCCCCCACCCACCCAACCACCATGGTACTTCACACCTTCCACGGCAACTCAATGCCGACTCAGTATCCACCCAGTATTCACCATCTGTTCCATATGTCCACTGCTGTGGGTGGGAGCAGGGAATATTTCCCCTAATTTCTTGCCTCAGTTGAGGCACGTTGATTTTCAACCTGTGCCCCTCATCTGTGCTCACAACCACAGACAACAAAATTGGTGAATCTTTAATCAGAACGTACCGGAAACTGGGAATTCTCTTTCCGACCCAATTTCTAAATTCCAGAGTAACATTATTCCATCAGAAGTGATGGATTTTCCAATTTCCTTAGGATGAGCTTTGTTTGGAGTGGTGCCTGTCCTGGGTTTTGACATTGACCATCATTCAAGATTGTGCTTGGGCATGACACAGCATGATGTGATCCCTCAGGTTAGATCCCATGAATTTGCGCAATTAGTGCAAATTCCAACTAAATATGATGCTGTATGAAATTCCAGTTACTGAGCAAATCCAAGCAACAGAGTCCCTGGCTGCAGCAGGTCACTCATCCTAAACCATCGTTTACATTTTGAACATTGTTTAAACAGAAAAAAAAAGCGATGTCAAATATTGGTTCCTCAGAAATAGTTAAAAGCTCTTTAGCCCTCAAAGGGTTAAAAACTGTACTATTCTGCCTTAAGGTTAAAAAGACCTTCTGTGCTAACTTTGAGTCCTCTAAGTAAGTGAGTTTGGAACATCTTGATCTAGTTTCTAGTGTGTGGAGACCACAGTAGTAACCTAGTCCTTAACTCTGGACCATGAAGTGCTAAACTCGCTTTAAAAGTTAGCTGACTTAGAAAGTGTAAATACCATAATGCTTATACCTGGCCCAGTAGTGCTTGATGCCGACATCATGCGAGAGTGCATGATAAAAGAAAACAAATCCATTCTTCAGCACTGACCACTCAATTTTATCAGCACAAAACAGGGTGAAGAGTTAGAGGTGAGATAGGGCAATTTCTGTGCTCACACTTGGGAGCCATGCTTCTGATCAGGTATTGGTATTCGATCAGCTGCGCGCCGCCATTATATATGGGCAGGCCAATTAAGGTCCGCTCAGCGTAACGCACGGCCGGTAGTGTTCAGCACAACCTGTGCGGGCGGGAGAAGGAGGGAGAGTCGGGGCCTGCGCTCTTTCACACATGTGAACGAAAGAGTGCAGCAATCTCCCTGAGGCACGGATCTGCCTCGGGGAGACTTGAGTAGATTGTAAAATATTTAAATAAATGAGGTAAAAATTTATTTAAACATGTCCCCTCATGTGATAGTGTCACGTGATTTGGGACATGTTTGTGAAGTTTGGAAAATTTATTTATTTTATAAAAGCTTCAGGAAACCTCATCCCGCCCATGGATGAGGTTTCTTGAAAAACGTGAAGGTCGCTTGGGGTCTTTGCCTGCCTGCCAACCTTAAGGTTGGACGGGCAGTGCCTGCTAAACAAAATAGCGAGATAACACGCGATGATGTCAGGACACATGCCCAACGTCATTTTACACGTCAGCATATCGGGCCTGCCCCCGCAGGCCAACCGGAAGATTCAGCCCCATGTCTCTGAAAATTATTTGAAAAGACTGGACCCTTTCAGCCCCAGTAGCTCACAAGCATCAGAAAACAGCTCAAGCTGGCTGTCTGATCCAGGAGCTGACTGCTAATATAACTCGGAGAATCTAAGGATTCCATGTGAGTTAGCAGTGAGTGTGGGCTGCTCTTGTATTGGGGCTGAGGAGAAGCGGTTGTTTTATACTACATCTGTAGAGAACTGAAGGAGCTGCTGCCAGCTATTGCAGGTAAGGATGAAGGAGAGCACCTCCATCTTGCAGCACTCTCTCAGCACTTTTAACATATTTGAAATAAATATGGCGACTACTGTCAAACTAACATTGTGGAGGGGAATGCCTCGACAGGGTGCCTTGAGGCCACAGCCATAGCCGGAGAGGCAGGGGAAGGTGGCAATGACAGGCCTCAAAGGAAGATTTGCCCCCAGATTTTTCTAGTTGGAAAATTCCAGTCTTTTAATTAACTTGCTGCACCGTGCTTTATCCGGCTTTCCAGCAAATAGTCCAGGTAAGGAATGGTGCCTGAATCCTCAGTCCTGTGCTGTAGTCTCATTGCTAGCAGGCTGAATTTTCCAATATCCAACACTACTTGTTTTTCCGTTTCCTAACCTAACACAGGATGTTCTCAATTAATGTACGGCATGATCTTGTTTTAGCATCATGCAATGAGAGCCACTGGAAGGAAGAACATAAATCTCTGCTAATCTCAGGATAAATCCTCCACCCAACAAATTAAACTTTGTAAGCAGATTGTGGAAACTATGTTATTTTTGACACTATCTCTACTGCTAAAGTGAGGTAACTTTCCAATTTGATAAAATATGTTAGCACATGAGGCTGGAACTCAACATTCTGACCCCATGGGCTGGTGGGACATAGCTTTAGTTCTGCACTCCAAGGAGTCTCTGATCCAAGTTGTCTGGAGTAGATGACCATCCCACTCTCCGAGGTTTGATAACTACTAAGCTGAGTTGGCGGTAAAGGGAAGAAAAATGGTTGCATATAATGAACCACAATGTGGATGGTTGGGTAATTCCCCCACCAATCACATCTGGAGATTGCACTGCTGCCCATAACTGGGATTGATTTGGCAGACTTGTTATTATATTGTTATTCTTACTTATTGCAATTTGATAACATTGCTGCATTTGGGCAAATCAGCTCTCATTCCCAATTTGATAAAATATGTCGTTAGCATACTAGGAAATAAAAGCACAAGATCCATCACTTCTCCAAATCATTGGTTGTCACAATGATGTCCCTGGAGAAAAATGTACAGCAGAAAGAAAATGCATTTGAAGAGAATAGTTGATAGAGAAAGGGTACTACTTGATTTCTAGACCTGGATGTTGTGCTGCCTATTTCGGCGCAATTCACCCAAAACAGGCAAAACCAGCTTAAAAGATCATGAACTATAAATGCAAAATACAGTCATTGCAACTCGAGTTTCTGATGGTAGTTTAAAAAATATCACACTAGAAACTAGCCCCACTTACAAAACACGTGATGGGCCAGACACTCCGATTTAATTGCTTACTTTTTGTGATAAGCCTATTTTCAATTCTATAAATAAAACTCCACCAAGTTACTACTCCTAAATATAACAAGGGGGAGAATTTCCTAGTCGGCGAGCGGGGATGGGGCCCGCTCACCGAAGCGTAGAATTACGCGCAGGGATGTTGGGCGGGCGTCCCGATGTCACCGCACATCGTTTAGATTTTCAGTTCAGTGGGTACGCAGCTGAATTGGCTGCGCGCCCGCTGAACTATCAAAGGCCTATTGAAGCCTGTTAAAAACTAATTGATATAATTAAATGAGCTGCCCGTCCAACCTTAAGGTTGGTGGGCAGGTGAAAAGCCCAGACGGCCTTCGCATTTTTCATGGAACCTCATCCACGGGCGGGATGAGGTTTCATGAAGTGTTTAAAAATTCAATAAAAATTATTTTAAAAGTTCATTGACACTGTCACATGAGGGGACACGTTTAAAAGTTTTTAATTACTTTATTCAGATGTTTAAAACTTAAACAAATCTCCCTGAGGCACCGGTGCGCCTCAGGGAGATTTCTGCGCTCTTTTGTGCGCATGCATGAGAGAGCGCAGGCAACCACTCAGGGAATACCCCCCCCCCCGCCCCACACCCGCACAGGGAGCGCTCAGCGCTTCCAGGCGAGCATCATGCTGTGGGGGTAAAATTCAGCCCAAAGAATATTTTTAAAACAATTTTCTTTATTAAATAACCTTATAAAATACTGCCCAGCTGCCCTGGTTCTTGGTAGATATGCCACACTGGAAATATAGACCATGGTTTTCAATGGCCACAATCATCAATAATTACTGGCTCTGAAACAGTGAAAAAAAACCTTCCTGTGCCAATGTGTTCTTTATTTGGTATTCCAATACAGGTTAGTGTGACAGGTTTTAATTTTGTGTTGTTGGAAATAATTAACTTTACAATTAGCTAACACCGGACTGTAGGGCTGACGTTAAGTGCTGTGGAGAACATTGGTCAGAGAGGAAAAATAAGCCTTGGTTTTTACTATCATATTTATTTAACTGAGAAATCATTACCGTAACAAGTTTGAACAGAAACTTGAGGGAATAAAAAACACATTGCAAAAACAGTGAAATTTTAGACACAATCTGTATCCTAACTTTATCAGATTATTGCCATAGAGTTAATGTAGGAATTTAATTATCACACAGGAAAAATAAATCCATCTGTTCAAAACGAAGAAAGGTTTGAATTTACATAGCACCTCTCATAACCACATGACATCCCAAAGCTCTTTCCATCCAATGAAACGCTAGTCACTGGCCCAGATTTTCGTCCCCAGGTTGGATCGTAGAATCAGGAGATTTCCTGGCTTGGTAAAGCCGACCTTTAAACATGTCCACCCACAGATTAGATTTTCGGCGGGCTGGGCAGAAGACCTGGCTCTGTGCTCCAGCACTGTGTTGAATTAAATAAAAAGAATAAAACAAAAGACATCCCTCCAGCCCTCACCCACTTCACCGCCCCCCCCACCCCCCCCCCACACACCCTATGCCTCATCCATGCCAACCTATACCAACCCATGCCCACCACCCTTTGCCCTTACTCATCCATGCCAACTCACCCGGTATTCTGGACAGTTTCTTGAGAGCTTTGACACTCCTTTGACAGTTTTGACAGATGGATAGTCCTTTAACAGTTCTTTAACAGCTTGACAGTTCCATTGAGTTTGTGTGTAAAAAGTGCATAATCATGTTCCTTTTTAACAATCCCAAAGGATGCCTTATCTCTCCCAAAGGTGTCCTGGGACCTTCTCCAAAGGAGTACTTTACCTCTCCAAAAGGGTAGCGTGGCTATCCAAACTAAGTTCAGACCTCCATTTACCTGTTCTAATCTGCACATTCCAGATTCCTCTCTCTCTCCCTCCCCGCACCCCCCCCCCCCCAACACCTTAAACCAGCTTATATTTCAACTCTTTCTTGGACTCGAACTCAAATTCTGTCGAAGGGTCATGAGGACTCGAAACATCAACTCTTTTCTTCTCCGCCAATGCTGCCAGACCTGCTGAGTTTTTCCAGGTAATTCTGTTTTTGTTTCAGATTCCACACTCCCGGCTTTCCAAAATCCCATTTCGGTGGACGCTGCTGGTGATTTAAATGGTCGGCTCCCTCTGTGAATCACGCATGCATGATCCCTATCCAGACTCCACTCCTGCCCCCGCAAAGATGGGAAATGCCAGGTTTGGGGGGCGGACTTAGAAATTTCACCCATGGTATTTTTGCCTGGACAGAGAGTTAGGACTTGTTAGGACTTAGGAACAGGAGTAGACCAATTAGGTAAACCCAACCTTTAATAATGTCTGCCTGCAGAATATGTTTTCAGAGGTCGGTGGGGGGGGGGGGCTGCAGGCTGACTGAAATAGGAGTCAGGGCAGGCAAACCTGGAACAAGTGCGATGGCTGCTGAGTGCAGAGGCAGGCTGAGCAGAAGGCCTGCCTTTTTGCTCTGGCACTGTGTTGAAATAAATTTTAAAAAAGACATCCCTCCAGCCCTCACTCCCTTCACTTCCCTCACACCCCACACACTCCCTATGCGCCATCCATGCCAACCTATGCCAAACCATGTCCCTCACCCACTCCCCATGGCCCCTCATACCCAATATGCAAACCCATGCCCCCACCCATTCCCCATGACCCCTCATATCTCTTTTGTCACCCCATACTCTCTGCCCACCACCCTCCTTTAGCTGATGCATCACTTGAACATGGTGAACACTTGGGAAAAGCACAGAGACTAGCAGGAGCACTGAATACACTCTGGGTGGGGGACTTCAATGTCCATCACCAAGAGTGGCTGGGCTGCACCGCTACTGACCAAGCTAATCGAGTCCTAAAGGACATAGCTGCTAGACTGGGCCTGCAACAGAAGGTGAGGGAACCAACAAAAAAGAAAAACCTCCTTCACCTCATCGTCAGCAATCTACCTTTTACAGATACATCTGTCCACGACAGTATTGGTAGGAGTGACCATCGCACAGTCCTTGTGGAGACAAAGCCCCATCTTCACATTGAGGATACCCTCCATCTTTTTGTGTGGCACTACTGCCGTGCTAAATGGGATAGACCCAGTATAGATCTTGCAGCTCAAACCTGGGCCATCAGCAACAGAATTGTATTCACCCACAATCTGTACTCTCATGTGTCGGTATAACCTGAACTCTTCCACTACCATCAAGCCAGAGGATCAACCCTCATTCAATGAAGAGAGCAAGAGGGCATGCCAGGAGCAGCACCAGGCATACCTAAAAATGAGGTGTCAACCTGATGAAGTTACAACACAGGACTACTTACATGCCAAACAGTAGAAGCAGCATGCTGTATATAGAGTTAAGAGATCCCACAACAAGCTGATTAGATCAAAGCTCTGCAGTCCTACCACATCCAGTCACGAATGGTGATGGACAATTAAACAACTAATGGGAGGAGAAGGCTCCACAAATATCCCCATCCTCAATGATGAGAGAGCCCAGCAGTATATACCTTCTTCCAGTTCAGAAAGCAATTGTTCGCCACTACACTCTGTAACTCAACCATTTTCATATCTATGCTGCTACTGTCATTTTTATTCCATGAGCTCTAGTTTGCTGACAAGCCTGTTATGTGGCACTAGTCAGATCCCTTTCTGGAAGTCCTTCACACCACAGTAACCGCATCAAGCCTCTCTGTTACCTCATCAAAAATACTTAAGCAAGTTAGTTAAACATTATCCACCCTTAACAAATTCATGCTGACTATTGTTGAATAGATTCCTGTTGATGCAAGGATCTAACACACGCATCAAATCAGCAATAGGATCAGGGAGATAAGCTACACCATCCACAATAACAAATAATTACAACTGCAACCAATGGCACATATCTCTCCATTAGATGGTTGTGGTTTATGTCCCACTCCAGAGATTCGAGTATGAAATTTAGGCCAACACTTCAGTACAGTACAGTATTGAGGGAGTGCTGCACTGTTTGAGGTGCTGTATTTCAGATCAGTTTTCAACCAAAGCCCTGTCTGCCCTCTCAGTTGGATATAGAAGATCCAAAGGTACTATTTCAAAGAAGAGCAGTAAAGTTCTTCCTAGTATCCTGAACGATGTTTCTTCCTCAACCAACATCACAAAAACAGATTATCTGATCATTATCACATTGGTGTTTGTGGGATCTTGCTGTGCACAAACTGGCTGCTGCATTTCCTACATCATGAGACTGATTGCACTTCAAAAAATACTGCATTTGCTGTAAAATACTTTGGGGCATCCTAATGTGAGGGGCACTCTATAAATGCAAGTCTTTCTTTCTGATGTGTTTCTGCCCATCTTTTGAATGTATTATTGTTTTACTGATCAAATTAATGAAATGTTCAGCAACAGATAAGTTTCTCCTCATAGTTCCCATTAAGCAGTGCCTTAGGGAGCTAATGGAATTGTTGCTTTGAATGCAACATAAAAACATATCTTACTGAGCAGGTATTAAAGCATTGTGCAGAAGGGCAAGGGTAGAGTTTGATAATAACGCAATCTCTTTCATTGAGCATCTAATTAAATGACAGTGGGCAGCTAAAATTTTGATCATTGCAACAACAGGTTTTCATCCCTGGTTGGCATTATATTTTACTGATATCCTTGTAATAGATGTAACCATCTTTCATATTGAAAAAAATGTAGATATGGTGCACTACTGATTTTCATAAATAATGACAAAACACCAGTAATACTCATTGATAATGAATCCTTAAAAAGGGTAAGGATAAGCCCAGCAACTAAAGGCCAGTCAGTTTAATCTCGGTGGTGGGAAGGCTTTTAGAGACAATAATCCTGGACTAAATTAACAGTCACTTGGACAAATATGGATTGATTAAGGAAAGCCAGTACGGATTTGTTAAGGACAAATCATGTTTAACTAAGTCGACTGAGTATTTTGATGAGGTATCTGAGAGGGTTCATGAGGATCATGCGGTTGGTGCACTGTAAATAAACTTCCAAAGGCCTTTGGTAATCAAAGTGCCACACAAGAAACCTTGTCAGAGAAGTTGAAGCCCATGGAATGAAAGGGACATGAATAAGAAGTTGGCAGCGACAAGAAACAAAAAGTAGTGATGAGCAGTTATTTTTTGGACTGCAAGAAGGTACATAGTGGGGTGGGTATTAGGGCCACATTTTCAAAATTTGCAAATGGCACAAAAATCAGAAACATTATGAACTTTGAGGAGGATAGTGATAGACTTCAAGAAGACATAGGCTCGTGGAATGGGCGGACAAGTGGCACATGAACTTTAATGCAGAGAAGTGTGAAGTAATCCATTTTGGTAGAAAGAATGAGGATAAGCAACATAAAATAAAGGATAAAATTCTACAGAATACACAGGAGCAAGGAATGTGAGGAGTATATGTGCACAAATGGTTGAAGGTGGCAGGACAGGCTAAGAAAGTGGTTGGTACAATATATGAATCCTGTAAATAGAGGCATAGAGTACAAAAGCAAGGAAGTTATTGTGAACCTTTATAGAACACTGGTTCAGCAATAACTGGAGTATTGTGTCCAGTTCTGGGTACCACATTTTAGGAAGAATGTGAAGGCTTTAGAGAAGGTGCAAAAAAGATCTGGAGAATAGTCCCAGGAATGAGAGACTTCAGTTACAAGGATCAATTGGAGAAGCTGGGATTGTTCTCTTTACAGAAGAGAAGGTTGGGAGGAGATTTGATAGAGGTATTCAAAATCATGAGGGGTCTGAACAGAGTAGATAGGGAGACGTTGTTCTGACTGGCAGAAGGATCAAGAACTAGGGAACACAATTTAAGGTGATTTGAAAAGAACCACAGGCGAAATAAGGTCAAACATTTTATGCAGCAAATACTTAGGATCTGGAATGGACTGCCTGAGAGTTTCGAGGCAGATTCAATGCTGGCTTACAAACGAGGATTAAATATTTATCTGAAGGGAACAATCTGCAGGGTTATAGGGGAAGGCTGGGAGTGGGACTAGCTGAGTAGCTCTTCACCAGTACAGACTTGACAGACTAATTAGTGCTTCTCTGCTGTTACCATTCTATGATTCTAAATAAACTTTATTACTTTGGTATATTGGAAATTTGAAGTAAACAGACATTGGGGAAGCTTCTTTTGCTGCACAATGACCATTTTGATCTGTTGCAGTAAAACAGGAAGTCACACAGAGACCGTACTGTAAATCAGGCAGAGTTAGTTAGACTTGGCAAGAAATTTGTTAGAAATAAAAAGATAGATATCTAGCAGGTCTGGCAGCATCTGTGGAGAGAGAAATAAGAGTTAACATTTCAGGTCAACGCCTTTCATCAAACTTCCAGCATTCACACTTTTCTGCTTTCCAGTTAGGAATTGGTTAGCCCTGTTTTTGGGCATGACCTGCCCATGGGCGCTCAGATCTGGGTGCGAAACACGCAAACTCTGTGCACCCACCTCATCTGAATGACTGTAGCATTAGCCCAAGGGGTTCCCACTCTGATTTCTATTTCTTTACGCTCAGCAGGAAGGCCCAGCAGCATTGTTTGTAGACCACATGGTATAGCCAACCTATTGTTAAAGGCAGGCTGTATATTAAATGAACAAAGATATTGCTTCAGTGTAAGTTCAGTGTAAAATGTACACCAGGCCAGACAGAAGGATCCATAGTGATGGATTCAGTGCTGGAGGCAGATAGGTAGGAAGAGAGACACCGTGGACCCAGGGAGCCAGAAGTTCCTCAAGGGCCACCCACAAAAGAGAGTGGGAGCAGCTGGCCAGGTAGGTCAGAGTGTGGGCCCTAGGACCTGAAAACAATCCCACAAGAACCCAAATGACCTCACGGGTGGTCAAGGCCATCTTCACATGAGATTTCCTACACACCACACCATCAACCTTTATACTGTTCAATGCACCATACCCGCATCACTAACTCCAGCAGCACTCCCTGGCAGTCACTCCAGTCATATCCACCAATGCTTCCAGCCTCACACCCACCTCTCGCTGCCTCCATGGACCTCCAGCTGTGCAGCTATGGTAAGAACATCACCCACACAATTGTTGACATTCTTCTCTCTGTCTCTCAAGACAAGGTGGCACATAATAGAAGGGAGAAGAACAGAACTGGTAGGGACAAGGACACCTTAGTCTTGTCTCCTGAGCCTTAGGAAGGAGGATGATGGCATCCCCTTATGCCCTTCTGAATTCCCACCTCAGTCTCATGCTGTTATCTGGCATGATGACCAAACTGCTGATGATGTCGCCATGGACCTTTTGCTTTCCACCCCCAACCTTCCCCTTCTGAGTTCCTACTTGTAGGAAGACCTTCCCAAGAACTACCGCCTGCCCAGCCACAGGAAGCTCAGGGGAGGAAAGAAAGCAACAGCACGGCACTGATGAAGAGGCCCTGCCGCTTGATCCAACACTCACAGGCACCAGCTCAGATACTGGAGTATCTCTTACTACACTAGCTTGGAGGCTTGTGTAGAGTTGGAATCAACATGTGGTGAGTCATTTAGACATGGTGAGTAGGCTGCAACCAGGCCAGGAGTAAAAAATTGTTTGTTTGCCAACTCACCATGGGGTGAGCTTGCAGATGAGTTCTCCAGCCAAGGACATAGATGGGGACCTCAGTGAGATGGAAATCAAGAGAGCGCTGATGGGTATGTGCACCAAAATGCTGGGTACATTGACTGGCCTGCCAGACAGCCTCCTTTCACTGCCAGGGAACAATTTGATAGCGGGCATCATAGAGCTTTCCTTCTCCACAGCCTCTGCTCCATCACCTTGTCATGCTGAAGATCCAGAGGCACTGCAAACTGCTGTCACCATACCTGTTGCAACCTTTCTGTGTGTAGATCAGCCTCTGTTTTCCCTGTGAGTATGTGACAACACTCACTGGCAAATCCAGGAATTCACTGAAATGCCTCCTAGAGCACTGCAGGTTACTTCCAGATACTCAGTTAAAGAAAAAGTTCCAAAACTTAAATTTACCTGCAATCAGGATGCCTGGTCCTTTAAAGACTGTCACTGCAGGGCCCATCTTGCTGCTTTCACACATATCTTTATTTTGAATAAATAGTGCAGACACTGCATGGATATTCATTGCCCGAATTTGAGATCCTGGCATCACATCAGCCAGTGAGTTTGACATCAGGATAGCATTGAATCAAAACTCTCTACAGCATGCAGGACATGGACTTCATGCACCCTTATCCTGGCTAAATGCCAAGTGATCCATTCAGGGAGCAGCCAGTGGTGCATGGCACAAGGTTAGAGCAATGCAAGGCAGCACAAGGCAATTTCTTGCCCACCCTCTTTTCATTTCTGGAGAACTGGCTTGAATCCAACGCAAGCTGATAGAGTTGGTCTCCCTTCTCTTTGGGGGCAGAGTCAATCCAGTTCACACATAAAACTCCCCATGATTCAGTCAGCATCACAGAGAGATTAGAATGAATGACAAGGTGTGGGAGCTACACTCATGCAGCAATGGGCAGAGGCTGAAGCACATCATTTGCCATAATAAATAAGAATTTGGCATAACTGTAAAATAAGAGTTAGGCTGTTCACGGCTGATGTCCAGCAGAACTTCTTCACACACAGTATAGTGTAAATCTGGAGCTCCCAAAAAGCTGTGGCGGCTCAGGGCCAATAGAAAACTTCAAAACTGAGATTGATAGATTTTTGTTGGATAAGGATATTAAGGGATATGTAATCAAGGCAGCAAAAAAGAATTAAGATGCAGTCAGCCATGGTTTAATTGAATCATGCAAATGGCTCGAGGGGCTGAATGGCGTCCTCCTGTTCCTATGTTCTACAGCTGGCCTGTATTGTACCCGAGCTGGGATTGCTTGACTCTGCCACAAGTGGGATAAGTGTTTCACTCCCTAACACTGACAACATGATACATAAATAAAATCCTTCAAAAGCTAAAAGGAAATCACACACAGGGACCAAGTAATTATACCAACACCTCACTTTGAAAAAGTTACAATGTTTTTTGATTGTTGTGTTTTTCAAGGAATTCTGAGAAAATAGCCATTGCATGTTTGACCTGAAAACCCGATGCCTCTCTGTGGGCAGCACAGTTGGACTTTGAGAATGACAGCAACAATCACTCACACTAAGTGTGCCTTCTGGGATGTTACTTAATTTGACTAACTCAGTGGTTAGGCTGTTCAAGCTGTAGTAGATTTTAAACCTTTTTTCTCCCCACAGTGTAATCAACAGAAAATTAAGTGACAATTCAAGAACTTGTCATTCAGCAGGCCAGTATAGACATGTTGTTCAGCTTAATTTAATCACTCCAGTTTCTTCAGCAAAAGGCTGAAATTTTCTTTCGTAAAGACATTAGTATATATTTTGGCTTTACTTCAAAATCTGAATTGCTTCCAAAATGTAATATTAATAGGCACAGACTCATTCACTATGACCCAAAACCCTGCTTTTTCTTGTTATAGGAACTGATACATCAAAACTTTTAGATAGATATCTCTGAGAGAAGGGGGTAAAATTCCATGGAGGTGCTCCTGATCTCTGTGAGAGCCCTGGAGAATTGGCATAAACAGTGAATGATTGGAAGAACCCTTGTTGAAATTCTGCTCCTGGATATCATGTCCAGATGCCTCATTGTTTGACATGATGAAAGGGAGCAGTGAACTGAGAGCAGCAATTCTTATCGATGTTTTTGCTGGAGTACTAAAGGAAGAAAGATAGAAAGAACATGTTACTATATAATATCCTTCATCACCTAAAGACATTCCCAAGTGCTTTACAGCCATTGAACTACTTTTGAAGTGTAGTCATTGTTGTAATTTCGGAAATGCGGCTGCCAATTTGCACACAGCAAGCTCCCACAAACAACAATGTAATAATGACCAGATAATCTGTTTCAGTGATGCTGTTTGAGGGATAAATATTGACCAGAATCCCAGCGAGAAATCTCCTACTCTTCTATGAAATAGTGCCTTTGAACCTTTCAGATCCACTTGAGAGGGCAGATGGAGCATCCATTTAACATCTCATTCACAAGGCAGTGCATCTGACAGTGCAGCACTCCCTCAGTATTGCATTAGAGTGTCAGCCTGGATTAGGTACTGAGGGCTCTGGAAGATGAGTCCCATGTGAAAGATATGCTGACAGATTCCTTCTGACTAGCAGATAGACACACTAATGAGGGGCAATGACAAGGCACCAACACATTATAAATTCAGTGAATGTGAGTGAATCACTTTTAGCGCTCAGTTTTGAGAGGACAGGGGCACTGGTGCCTGGCTGATTATCTGGTTCCAACAGCACCGAAACAGGACTGTTGCTCTGTATGCAGCATGAGCTTACAATCCTGACCTTGCTCACGTCCATCAAGACAGTTCATTTAAATATGTTCCTGACATTTCCTGTGCAGGTCAATGTGTGAGATATCCAATGACAGCACTCCTTAAAGGTTGGCTGGAAAATTGTCCAGTACATTGAAGGGCTTGGACTTTTGTGGACATAAAGCAACCATGGTAACAAGGTGATGGCTGAGGACATGGCTTTGGCAGCCTTGTTCCATGAGCCAGAAAAGTGGCCTTCTTTGAATCTCCAGCAGTCCAATATTGATTAATGAATCCAATATGTGGGTGGAGGCAACAGGGAATTTGAATGTAGTGTTAAGGAATGGCACACACGAAAGACTCAGGAGAGTTGCTGAGGTGGGCATATTGGCAACTTCCTGTAAGCAGTCTCATAATGAAAGTTGACAATTATTTACTCTCATCTTGGGACAGCATTACATAAATGTTCACATCATTCAAGCAACCTGATTACCAAATACACATGTTGCAGCTGGGCACTCTTTGATGGCCGAGACATGTGTCGCTAATGCCTCATGTTGCCCACATAAGCTACCTGTATGCTGCACGGTGATGCACTCAAACAAAGTGGTCTGGCCACATGGTAACTCCATCTCTGCTCTTCCTACATTAACCGTGCATATAACTGCTTATAGGAGACCGTCACATATAATAGGGAGAACAGTCAATTGTCTTAAGTAGATCTCCTAACTGTAGTTACTGATTCCCCATGAGGAGATTATCTTATAGGTTAATCACATTGCTGAAAATGGGGGCTTACTGTGTGCAAATCGACTGCCCCATTTCCTACAGTACAACAGTAACTACTCTTCAAAAGTTCTTCATTGGCTGTGAGGCACTTTGGGACATCCCAAGGTGCTATATAAATGCAAGTCTTTCTTTCTTTAAGGTGTGGAGTGGAAAGTAATAAGGTAGTAGGGAAATGGATAGCTCATTGGCCCAATCTCACAAACACTAACACCCACTCCTTTTAGTACTTGCTTTTTGTTAATTTTCTCCCCATTCCTTCATTTGGTCATTCCTAACACACTAAAGCACAATACTCAATATCATGGCAGGTAACAGAGTTCAACAGGGTGTGATACCGGCAGCGTTTTTGTGAAATACATTCCTAAGAGCAAATCATAGATTTTGAGAAGAATAATGATCCCAACATTAATATCTGCAGGACACCATCATTTGTATCCCTCTGGTCCTAGAAGCAACTATCACTCATTGTTTTCTGTCCTTTAAGCAATTATCTGTACATCCTATAATAAAAGCAGAAAACGAGAAACAGAGTTAATGTTTCAAGTTGGTCACCTTTCATCGTATTTAGTTTAATAACATGCACTTTCACTTTATTAACAAGCTTCCTATGCACTAACTTATCAAATGCCTTCTGAAAATCCATAAACACAACAGCGCACATCTTTTATTAATATACTCACTTTTTTCAGAGCTCTGTTAAATCTTTCAGATATGACTTGCAAATCCATGGTTTTTAAGTAAATATGCTAACCCACACGAAGGGTTACCCATGACTTAGATCAGACTGACAAGTCTGTCATTACCTGGTTTAACCCTTCATAAACAGTGGGGACATGGTGCTGTTTTACTAAACTGACTGCACACTAAGCTGACTGCCTGTCTATCATTTGACACAGGCAATTAAGTGTATTTGTCATTACTGAGAGCCTGCCTTATGTCCCTTCCTATCTGTGAGTTCCAGTTCATTTATCCTCCTTTGCCACTGATTGTGCTGCCTTTCCACTTCCAACCAAGGCAAAGCACTGTCTCTGTGGGTGGCAAAGTTGTGTAAGAGGCAACACACCACAATTGCCTTTGGGACCTATGTCAGTTTATATGGCAGCCATCTTCACCTGTCAAGATATCAGAAACCTTAACATTAATGCCTCAGTGATCTGCTCCAGTCTGGCACTGCTTGTGTGCTCATAATTCCATTCTCAAGATCATCATCTTGGCTATTCTCCAATGGGCCATCAGACAGGTGTGAAGAATCTTGGACCCCAAGGAACATTGATTGTTGTAAAGCACAGATATCATGACTGTTGTCAGAATAGTGAGCAGTCACGTGACTAATTCACATGCCAACTGCACATTAATGGATTGGCGGCCATTCTGTCCATGAAGAGGGCAGCATTGGGGGACGAAATCCAGATACATGTCATCAATAAATGCCAACACTTGGTGGAAAGCCAGATCATGGTAACTGTACAGTTGTGTCTCATGATGCTGGCTGGCCTGCACGGAAATTCGTGAAGGGCTAAGGTACCCATTACCAGCTTGTGGCCTTGTGCACTTCCCTGAAGCTGGCCCCAGTAGACGGCCTATTCCTGTCACAGCCTCCCTGATGAATTGTAGCATCTTAAGACAGATTGCCTTTAATTTATGATGGTAAAACTGGATGCACAGGTGGTGTGTACAGCTGTGTGTGGCATGGACCATCTTACAATGTAAACACATTATTCAATCATGCCTGAATAGATTTTTGTTCGATAAGGGAATTGAGTGAGGATGTGTACTGAAGGCTACTCAACAGGAAAAATTAGGAAGTACTTCTTTCAAACAAAGGACAGTAGAAATCTGGAACTCTCTTCCTCCAAAAAGCCATCGATGCCGTTGGAATCTGTTGAAGTTTTCCAGACTGAGATTGGTAGATCTTTGTTAGTTAAGGCTATCAAGAGATCTGGAACAGAAGTGGGTTAAATGGGGTTGTGGTACAGATCACCCATAATCTGATAGAATAGCGGAACAGGCTTGAGGGCTGACTGGCCTCCTCCTATTCCAATCGATATGGAGCAAAGGTAGGTAAGTGGAGTTGAGCTACAGATCAGCTGGTATCTAATTGTACCTAAAATAATAATAGAAAATGCTGGGGATATTCAGCAAGTCAGGTAGTATCTGTGGAGAGAGAGACACAGTTAACGTTTCAGGTTGATAATCTTTCATTTCAATCTGAAACACTAACTCTGTTTCTCTCTCCACAGATACTGCCTGAGCTGCTGAGTATTTCTAGCATTTCCATTCCATTTCTAGCATTTTATTTCAGATTTCCAGCGCTTGAAGTATTTCTCTTTTGCCTAATTGTACCTCCACATATCACCCTCCTTCTTTGTCATCCTCCTCACCAGTAGTAGTGGACATTGTCAGAATTTGCCTTATTACATTTCACTTGGCAGACATCGTTGATAAAAGATACTTTCTATTTGGAAACTAAAATATTGTATTGCAATAGTGGAAAAGATGGGAAAACTGTCAAAATTAGGCTGCAAAAAAATTTTCAGAACCTTAAAACTGAATTCCTTTTTAAGGCAACAAACCCCCAAACACTGCTTGCAGCTATTTTCATATAATCTTAGAAGGAGGCCATTCAGCCCATCATGCCTTAGCTAGCTCTTTGAAAGTGCTACCCAATTAGTCCCATTCTCATTTTGCAGGAGTAACAAGAAAAAGCAGCATGTTTCTGGTGCTGATACTGTGGTATGCCATGGATAAACACCACAGGAATTTGCTCAACCCTTAAAAAGGACACTTGTCATGTGCATTTGTTCTCTGCTCACCTTGTCTCTGTCTCAGCAGCTTATGCCATGCTCAGTATTTCAGTGGTCACCAGATTGAAATCCTATGCACTCCGTAGCATAGAGCCCACACACTATTGATCAGCATTGGTGCCATGCATCAAGGAATGGGTCCCATTCTGCCATGTAGTGCACAATGTATTATTCTGCTGCTAAAGGGCCATACCCTGGAATGGTTATGTAATCTTGGTGTCAGTTAGAGGACTTATGCAGACCTTCAGTTTGATTAGAAAACTGATTAGCTTTATTTCTTTGCTTTTTCTTCCAGTGTGACTCCTTAGGTCAGTTTGAAGGTTATTTTCTGTTCATTAGCAGGTTATCTATATATTGAGTCGCTTTGTTTTTGAAGCTATCAGCTTGGATTTGAGATTTTTGTTTTGTCCTTTAGCTACCGTGACCCACTCGATGTCTGAAAAGGGAACAGTGCCACCACTTCCTGAGCAACCAGCAGTGCTTCACATTTCTGTTCATTTTTTTTCAGGCTCAAACAAAATCAAGCACAACAAAAATGCACAGCGGACAAAGAGTGTCGGAAAGAAGAGGATGATGGAAAAAACAACAATGTGATAAAGACGACTCACACGCAGCCATGTTAGGTTACTCGCTGGGAGCATGGCACCTCTGGGACCTTCAAAACTAGATAGTCGATCTATTCATATTACATGTCAGTCCTACTCATTAAAGAGACATTGTCATAGCTGCTGTCATGCCTCAGTGGATGAATGCACCATTCGGTGTGGTACTGAGAAATTACAGGCCTGGAGATCCCAGTTTAAATTCCTGACTTTGGGCAAGGGAACTCATCTTGGCTATGGTAGCATGTGAGGGGGTGTTCTAATTGACCTCAACACCTTGGGGCAAGAAGAGTGAGGGATGGGAGGGTTAGGAAGCAACCACAACCTGCCAACTGGGTATATACACAAGGAATGGCTCAGACAAGTTAATGGGTGGGCTGCTAGTACTCCCAGAGATGTAACCTGAGGGAGTAAGAGAATAAGGGGGAAGATTGGGAAGGTTTTATGAAAGTGTTTAGTCACTTTTTGCTTTGAAGAGAGAGAGAGAACAAACCAGAAGGCAAGAAAAATACACAGAAAATGTTGGAAGTACTGAGCAGGAGAGAGAAACAAGTGTGGAGAGAGAAATAGAGTTAACATTTCAGATTGACAGCCTTTCATCAGAAGACTGACCAACTACACCGTTAACTCTGTTTCTCTCTCCACAGTTGCTGCCAGACCTGCGCAGTATTTCCAACATTTTCTGACTTTGTAACAAACCAGAAGAAATGTACATTGTTCCCATCACAATGATGCCACTCACAAGAGATCAGAAGGTTGTTCAAACAAGACTATGCCCCTTTAACCATGTGCATTAACTAGGTGATAGAACTAATATCATGCAAAGAAATGAAGCCATGTTGGCTCGGCACCCAATCAAAACATCAGGTACATTTATTACAGTCTTAGAGCGAGAATCCATAGAAAAGGCCATCAATTCATTCCAGACATAAAGCGCCTCAGTTGACAATAAGATCCTGACTCTACCCAGCTGCCCTGCATCTTAACCTGCGAATAAGTTTTTTTGCCACTGATGGCCACAACTGGAATTCAGCTGCACCCACGTTAAATCCCATCATTAGCAGCTTTGAATCTTTGTCTCTAGGAAATGCAGTAGAACAGTTGGCTTTCTAGGCTTCAGGTTTACACTTGTATCTTTCTGTTTCGGGATGTTATTGTTACCAAGTACGAAAAATACAGTTTTAAAACATACGCAAACTAAAGACTAACGTGCTATGAAGTTTTTCACAACCAATGCAGCAGTTTTTCACCAAAATAAATAATCTAATGAGAGCTTGGCGTCTGTCATTATAGGAAGATGATGCTTATTTCTGTTGCACCTCACCTGTCGATGATGAAAGTAAGTGCATACTATCTCCAGTTATACATTTAGGATTTCTCACCTACACTTCTCTGGTGTGCATCTACTGTCAATAGTCAACAGGACTTACTGCTTTGCCTGATGCTGCTACTGCTCAAATAGGAGATTGCACTGTTCAATGCAATATATTTGGGAAGTCCTAGCATTGCAATAGTTTTGGAAGATCAGGGCCTGCTGCTTACATTTGGCAGCAGAGTTCAGTCCCACACAACAGCAGGAGCATCAGGTGGGAGCCAGGAGTGATGCTGAGAGTGGATTAGGGTGAGGAATCCCAGTGTGAATGGAGGGGGGTGGGGAACAAGAGCCGTTAGGAGCAGCAAGGGAACAACGAACAAATAGGGGAAAAAAAATGGCAGCATCATCAGAAGTGATTGAATGCAAATATCAACAGAGGGAATGAGAAAAGAGTGTGAAAAGGAATTCAGTAAAAGTGGAGGGATTTCTCCTGGCTTCCTTAACCAATGTCACTAGAAAGAAGAATGACCTGATCATCATCACACTGCAGTGTGTGGGAGCTTGCTGTGTCCAAACTGGCTGCCATGTTTCCTACTTTGCAACTGTGACTATTCTTTAATATTATTTCTACACTGCTCCAATGAAACTCAACGAAAGCTCAAAGAGCAGCACCTTATGTTTCGATTGGGCTCTTTACAACCTTCCAAACTCAACATTAAGTTCAATAGTTTTAGATCATAATCTCAGACCCTGTTACTATTGTTGAATCACCTGTAAATATTTGTAAATAGTTAGGAACTAATTAGCTAGGAACTAATTGTTACGTGTAAGTGTTCCGGGGGGCCACATTCCACGGTTGCACTGGAGGCATATGTGATGTGTAACAGAACAAGTTCAAACCAGTCCTTCTATTGAATAACGCAGTACGGCAAGTTAAGGATAAAGAGTTCTGATCTTTCCAAGTTTAAAGTGTGATTATTACCAACATCAGGAATCCCAAAGACAACAACATGTAGCAGATCTCATTTTTTCAGACAGTGGCTACTGCTAATAATTCTGCACTTCCTCCAGACCCAAATTTTAATATATTTGTTCCATTATCAACCTTTTTTACCTTGCACCATCGCCTTTGTAATTTAACCCTCTCCTGCCCTCCAGCCTTTTACAGGCCTTCCCTTTTGTTATTCCCTCCTCTTCTTTTCCTGTCATTCTGCTTACTAAACATCTTTTACTTCTCTAACTTTTTTCAGTTCTGATAAAAGGCCATCGATTTGAAACATTAATTTTGTTTCTCTCTTCACAGATGCTGACTGGTCTGATGAGTATTTTCAGCATTTTCTGTTTTTTAAACAAAATTCCACATCAAAGGGTTTGTAATGTGCTGTGAATGAAGCTCATCTTGATTTGTTAATTAGATTTCATATGGAAGAGTTTTTCAATCAGTTCTGTTTTCAAATATAAATGTAGTTGTTGCTGACCTTGAATATTTTTGTGATTTTGTAGAGCAGATTCTATGAATTTTGTAATGTTTGTTTTTAATATTAGAACTCTTAAGCATGAGTAAGTCCTCTGCTGCCTGGCTCTCTGTCACTGCTCCCAGTTTACTTTCTCTCTCTTTGTCCATGTCTCTAGTCTCATCTTTGTCACTCTTTCCTTTGTTATTTTCCTTCTTTCCTCTCCATTTTCTTTCTTTTATCCCTCTCTTCCTTTTTTCTTTCCTTTTTCCTTCTCTATATTTTCTCTATTTCTCTCCTTGTTGTCTCCTGTTCCCATTTTATTTATTTACTCCCTCCTTCCTTTGATTTTTCTCTCCCCCTCTCTCTATTTCTTTCCTTTGTCTTTTTATTTTTCTCTCTCTCCTTAATCTGTCTTTCTCATATTTCCTTTGTCTCTCCACTATTTCCTTGCTTTCCTCCCTTGGCTTTTCTCTTTTCTTCATTCTTCTTCCCATTGTTGTCTATGGGATCTTGCTTTGCACAAATGACAGTTGTCCTTTACTTACATAAGAACTCATCATTTGTGAAGCATTTGAAAATCCCTCAGAGATATTTTAATTTCACCTTTGTATATAATTTATTTTCAATTTTTACCATGATTACTGCTTCAAAGGCATGGTCACATGACCAGTCATGTGATGTGGCCTGATATGCAGTTGCCATGGCACATTGCTAAGGATTGCTGTTGTTCTGCAAGATGTGATCTCACACTGGCCAAGGAACCACTATCAATGTGTTAAAAAAAATCAGAAAATAACTTGAAGGCATTTTTAAGACTTCCATTCTCATTACTTTCCAGTTCTGTTGATTGATTTCATATTTGTTTCGAATACATGATACACCACAGGTGAGATTGAACTGAGTGCAAAACCTTCAGCTCCATATTCAAAAGTGTGGACTGAGTGCTCCAGCAAAGTGTCACAAGACTGTAATCAATCAATGAAACAGGGAAGGATGAAACTGTGACCATAACTCCATAAATCAAAAATAAAAGCTGCATTTTGCTCAAAATTAAACCAATCCAAACAATTATCGCCTGCATTTGTTAACTTGACTCCTCCCTGTTTTAACAATTAAATAAATCTCTGCTATTCACTCTGTTCAATCAGGCTCAAGTTCAATAAATCATCCCAGCTAACACTCATTGTTTAGGATTGTACAGCTTATGATAGCTTCCTTACACTGTCGGTTTTAGAACCTCCCCCTGATCCATGCTCTGCCAATTACTGTGTCTGACTCCTTTGGTTGTTCCCCAGACACCGACCGGTACTCCAGGATGAGCTCGGGTGAAATAACTCAGGAAATGGCTGGGACCTGAATACACCACAATCCCAACTCTATAGGGTAATCCCTGTGGGCCTGGTAACAGGCAGAGCCAGTCATGGAAGAAGGTCCAGGGCACTCTCTCATTCAGGTTGCTAACTGGGATTGGACACATTCTTGGAGGTTTCATCACATTTGTGCCACACCAGTACCAGGCAATGACCATCTCTGAAAAGAGACACTCTATCTCCCCTTGGTTTACAACAGCATTAATATTGCTGAATCCCCCTCTATCAACATCCTGAGGGTCACCATTGACCAGAAACGGAACTGGACTAGCCATATAAATACTGTGGCTACAAGAGCAGGACTGAGGCTGGGAATTCTGTGGCAAGGAACTCACCTCGTGACTCCCCAGAGCCTGTCCACCATCTACAAGGCACAAGTCAGGGGTGTGATGGACTGTTCTCCATTTGCCTGGATGGGTACAGCTCCAACAACACTCAAAAAGCTTGACTATATCCAGGAAAAAGCAGCCCACTTGAGCAACACCCCATCCACCATCTTAAACATTCACTCCCTCCACCACCGATGCACAATAGCAGCAGTGTGTATCATCTACAAGATGCACTGCAGCAACTCACCAAAACTCCTTAGATAGCACCTTCCAAACCTGCCACCTCTACCATGTAGAAGGGCAAGGTCAGCAGATAGATGGGAACACCACCACCTAGAAGTTCCCCTCCAAGCCACTCACCATCCTGACTTGGAAATATATTGCTGTTCCTTCACTGTCACTGGGTCAAAATCCTGGAACTCCCTCCCTAACCGCACTGTGGGTGTACTTACACCACATGGACTGCAGCGGTTCAAGAAGGCAGCTCACCACCACCTTCTTAAGGGCAATTAGGGATGGGCAATAAAAGCTGGCCTTACCAACAATGCTCACATACCAAGAATGAATTAAAAAAATGACCTTTCCCCTCCATAGTCAAGATAGCACTTTTCCCATTTCCATTATTTATATAATAAATAATAATAACCAAGTGTTCAAAAAGTATCATTTTTAAATGCTCTTATGATTTTTCTCTCGGGTTACTCATAGCAGTGTTTTAGAGATTATTCTTCAATTTCTGGAAACTCCAGGATAGTCCTGGAGGGTTGGCAACTCTATCCCTGGGAATTTCCATTTCCTCTTTCCATAATGCCCCAACAGATGAGGCTTTCAGACTTCCAAAAGGATAGAAGTGAGCATTGTCCTGAGGGAGAAAATAACCTGGGGATATAACCTTGCTCCATAAAGTTGTTTAAATATAACTTTTAATATCTTTACAGTTGACCCTATGCAAATAAGGTTCTCATCCAATTTGCATTGAGTAAAAGTAGACCAGATTCATAGAATGGTTACAGTACAGAAGGCAGCCTTTCAGCCCATCATGTCTGTGCTGGCTCTCTGCAAGAGCAACTCACCTCATCCCACTTCCCTGCCCTTTCTTCGCAGCCCTGCAATTGTTTTCTCTTCAGATGCTTATCCAATTCCCTTTTGAAAGGCACGATTGACCCTGCCTCTGCCACACTGTCAGGCAGTGCATTCCAGATCCTAACCACTCACTGCGTGAAAAAGCTCTTCCTCATGTCAAGTGTCGGTTCTTTTATCATCTACCTTGCCATTCCAGTGTTATGGTAGGAAGTGAAGGAAGCTCATTTATTTTTCTGCTACAGCATAGAAGCAATCCATTCAGCCCTTCAATTTTGTGTGTAACTTTCCTCCACAGGAGCCAGCTAGTCTCACTGCACTCTCCTGTCTGCTCGCTATACCCTTAGTATTCCTCCTTTTCCCTTTCCTGACCTATCTGCAACTCATTTGTCTTAGATTTGCCCTCTTCTGCATTAGTGTCGAGCCTGTTGCCCACACATATACTATACTGCAAGTACAGGTTATATGATGAAATAGTGAGTGTATTTTTGTTTTCACGTATCAGTTTAGGTCTGAAGCTGTGCAGTGTTCTCGCCAGGTTGGACCTTGAGGGTGTCCAGATGATCCCTAGTGTCAGGAGTGAGAGCTGAGAGGAAAGGTCAGAAATACTCTGTATTACAGAAGTATAGAGTATTTCTGACCTTGCTACCTTGAAAGGAGGCAAATGAGATGGGAGTGGATAGAGGTGTGTCAGATAACGCACGAAATAGAAAACCTTCATTCGTTGACCCATAGGAGGAGTGGAAGTTGATAGGTATAAACTGAAAAGCGGCGGGTTTCAGGGCTGATGTCAGGAAGCACTTCATCACGTAGAAAGTAATCAGCATTTGGAGTTGTCCCGTAAGCAATGGAATCACTTTAATAAAAACAATAAGTGCTGCAGATGGTGGCGCATTGGTAATGTCACTGGGCTAGTAATCCGGAAGCCCCGGCTAATGATCCGGGTTCAAATCCCAGTTGGCGGAATTTAAATTCAATTAATAAGTCTGGAATTGAAAGTTAGACTGGGGTTTTCTGGCCCCAACATGGTGGGTCCTGCCGTGGTGGATGTGGGGAGCCAGCCAAAAGTCCTTTGACTTTGGCAGGACCGGAGGATTCCATCAGCAGCGAGGCTGGAAAATCCTGCCCTTAGTCTGGGTAATGGTGACCATGAATCGATTGTTGTAAAAACTCATCTGGTTCAGTAATGTCCTTTAGGGAAGGAAATCTGCCCTCTTTACCTGGTCTGGCCTACATGTGACTCCAGACCCACAGCAATGTGGTTGACTCTTAATTCCCCTTTGAAATGGCCTAGCAAGTTGGTTCAAGGGCAATTAGGGATGGGCAACAAATGCAGGCCTTGACTGCAACCCATGAAAGAATAAAGAAAAGATGAGCAGAGAGAAACAGAGCCTATGTTTCAAGTCAAATATGACTTTCCTTCGGAACTGGAACTAGTGGAATCACTTTGGAATCACTCAAGAGCTTGTTGTTGGGGGAAATGTGAGGGGAAACCATAGGTTCCTATGGAAGAATGAACTCAATTTGCTGAAGGATCTTTGTGATATTAGTGTTACAGTTAGGATGGTTAAGCCACTAGGGTTGGCCTGAAGTTTCCAAGAGTCTAGTTTCCAGGATAGTGCTCCAAAAGAAAAAACAAAGCAGCATTCAAACATTTTTTTTTAATACTTTCACTTATTAACTATAAACTTATTGGAAATGGCTTATAGAGAAGCTGTTTAAAAAGAGGCTGTTTAAAGAGAGGTTGTTTCACTAACAGTCAAGATCAATCCAATTGGGTGACAAAGACTCTGTTCCTTTTCCAGTTGGCTTGGGGAAGGCAGCCCACTTGGAGGCGGACTAAAGGCAGGAGCATGGTGGTTTGCAGCAGGAGACCATGTGACAAAACCTTCCAGGAATATACCCAGCCACAGTTAACAACCCCGATGCCTGGCACCAGCCTTGCCAGGGAAACCTGCTATCAGGGAGCAGCCAATCCAAAAGCAAGTCATTGGGCTGCGTTTTAGGTGGAGGGAGGCACGTAAAATAGGACGGGTGCCAACTGACCCCAATAATATACTGTCTATGCCATAAAACAGTTGGCGTGAGCAATCAGGTAGGAGTGGGCAGCCCGATTTTTTTTTTAAATAATTTTTTAAAAAGGCGGGAAGAGGCTTATTATCTTCCAGGGAACTGCCCGTTGTACATCGGGGCAGCCACCCCCACCCCCACCCCCAAGATAGTAAACCCCTTTCTTCTTACCCACCTGCTCTGTAAAACCTACCACCCACAGCCCTCCACCCCCTTCCTAAACAGCCCAAACCATACCCCCCGCCCCCCAACACTGCCCAATACCTCAGGATTACCTTGCTTTGGGATCCATTGGGCCTTCATCTTGGGCCTGCTTGCATTTCTGGCATTCTTGCATTCTTGGCACTGCTGGAGCTGCCAGTCAATTGGATTGGCTAGCAGCTCCTGAGGGTGGGACTTCCTCCCCAGTGAGGGGCAAGAGTCCCACACTGCCCCTATTTATCCTGCCTGCAGCACATGATGGCTGCGGGGTGAGCTGGCGTGGCGTGGATCGGCTCCATGCTTTGCTTCCGGGGGTGGGCAGTGTGGTGGGTAAGCCCCCTCCCACCCCCTCCCCAAATATGCTGCCCTTTGTTTTAATCAAAGAAATGTTTTGCTTGTGGGCCATGAAAGGAATGGATGGTGGAATTTGATGCTGGCAAGTTATTCAACATATGGAATCTCAGAGTCAAGCCTGATCCTATTCCACCCAACCTTTCCAGCAAGCTCTTTCCAGAAGGATCAGCAATTGAAATTTGGGATGTATGTCACCCCCACCATAGTGCAAGAGAGAGATGTGAAGATTAGAAAGAGGGAGATAGAAAGAATTGAAGACAGAGAGAAAGACAGCAAGGAAGAAGAGATTTGGAGGCACACTAAGGGGCAGTAACATTTTGGGGAGGGGAGGGAATCCTCATTTTAAATCATTTTGTCTACAAACTGTGCCATGAGACTATTTTATACTAAAGTATAAAACCACAAGTTTTAGCTGATGACAGGAGTCAAGATCACCAAAGTTGTATGTCCTCGGTTATAATTTTCTGTACAACTAGGCTCCTATTATTCTTGTTTCATCATAAATTCTAATGGAGTTTGAGACTTTAAAAAATATGACTGGGGATATACTGCAGCACAGATATTTGTTCCGAATGATATAGTTTTATATGGACTGGGTTTGGTTTAACTTAATTATTTCATGCCTATGCACAAACTAGTAAAGAAAACAGTGATCTTAACATCATGTTTCGCTGATGATTTGCACTGAATGTAAATCAAATTAAAGGTAAATTCCTCCGTGTGATGCAGACGAGTTACTGCCAGAAGATTCACAATGAGTGACTCTTCCACTCCCTCTGCTGGAATATTCAGTAGTTACAACTGTGAAAGATTCGACTTTCAATTGGTAGATCAAACTTTGAATTGTATAGTGATAAATTTTTGTCTTCACTGACTGGGAGATAATCTAGTGGATTAAGCTGCCCATTGGAAAACCCACCTGATTTCATGGGAACTAATCGAATAAAAAGCAGATGGATTCTTTAATCGGGAATCTGATTGAGAATGGTGTTTGTGTCTCTGGATCTATCTGGCAATGCCTTGCTTTTAAAAATCTCAAACTTGTTTTCAAATCCCTTCAAGGGCCTCATTCCCCCCTATCTCCATAACCTCCTTCAGCCCTACAATCCTCTGAGAACTCGGTGTTTCTCTGAAATGGCCTCCGTAAGCCTTTGTTTCACCTTTGTCTCTTTGCTCCTTGAAGATGCTTCTTAAACCCTGCTTCATTGACCAAGTTTTTGGTTGCCTGTGAATGAGATGTAAAAAATGGTATATAAATGTAAATTGTTGTTGTTAGATGTGAGGTCATCTATATTGCGTTTAAGAAAGCTCGATTGGAATATTTTCTAAATGTGAGAGAATGGAGAAGGAGCACAGAGACCTGGATGGCTAGGTGTCCATGTACAGAAGTCAGCGAAAGTTGATAGACAGGGGAAAGGTATAATTAACAGTAACATTGGCCTTTTTCTCAAGGGCCTGGAAGACAAAGAAGAGGACCTTAAGTTACAGTTGTATAAAGTTCTGGTACAACCCCATTTGGATCTCTGCATTCAATTCGGGCATTGCACCATAGCAGGATATATTGGCATTGGAGAGGGTTCACCAGAACGATACTGAGGCTAAAAGGTTTAAAATATGAGAACACCTTGCATAGACTAAGCTTGTATTTCCTTAAATACAGATGAGAGGATGACCCAAATGAAGCGTTTAAAAGAATTAAAGAATTTGATAGAGTAGGTTGATGGAGAGAAACCATTTCTTCTGACGCGGGAGTCCAGAACAAGAGGGCATAATCTTAAAAATAAAACCAAGTTTTTGTTAAGTTAGAGTTACAGAACCAAGGCAGTTAAGTAGCAAATCAGCCAAAATTTAATTGGATAGTGGGACAGGCTTGAGAGGCTGAATGGCTTACTCCTGTTTCCATGTAAACGTGGGAGCTTTTACATCCACCTGAGAGGGCAGACAGGAGTTAGATTTAATGTTTCATTGGAAAGCCAGCACCTCAGTACAGCACTCCTTCAGTACGACACTGAAGTGTCAACCTGGATGATGTGCTCATGCCTCTGGAGTGGGACTTGAACCCACAACCCAGTGACTCAGGCAAGAGGGCTACCTCTGGCCCACAGTTGATGGAATGCTGGCTACCGAATGCAGCCGCTCAACCAGAGCTCACTGATCCAGCTGGACTGTTGACTGCTGGCTGAGTGGCTGCAGGGCTGTTAACTACTTAAATCTACAGCCACACATCCCCAGTGTGGTTTCACAGTTTCAATGTAGATGATTCACTCTCCAGCACCATGTTGGTTTTAAACAAAGCACACTTGCTGACACCTAATGGTAGAGAATCTGTACTGCAACGACATTCAAACCAACCCAGGGCAGTGTTCCTATCTCTTGCCATGCCTTCATGGAGAATGGCGGGGAGTTGGGGAGGGGGGCTGACATGATGGTTTGGCAGAAATTAGGTAAAATGACCACGTACACCATGAACCTTTGCAGAGATTACAGCAGAGGACCTCTAGTGGGAATGCCAAGGAAATCTGTTTAAGTTTCGAGCAGATCCTGGGACATCTCCCTGGGTTGGTTTTGCAACTTTTAGTTGAAGCATCCTCAGGACATTCCAAAGCACCTGACAGCCAGTGAAATACTTTTGAAGTGTAGTCACTGCTGTAATGTCTGAAACCTGACAGCCAATTTATGCACAGCAAGATTCCATTATCAGCAAAATGTTAAAAGCCTGATATTATGTTCTTTTGGTTGAGGAGTAAATATTGGATGGGACACTAAGGAGAGGTTTCCTCCTGCTCTTCTTTGAAATAGTGCCACCCAATCTTTTACATCACCCGAGAGCACAGATGGGCCTTGGTTTAAGGTCTCATTAAAAAGACGGCATCCCTCAGTATTGCACAGGAAGGTCAGTTTAGATTTTGTGTTCAAGTCCCCGGAGTGGGACTTGAATCCACAACTTTCTGCCTCAGAGACAGAACTGCCTCCACTGAGCCACCTAACCCAACAACACTAGAGTCCATTGTGGGCATGGGCACCTCTGCAGTTAGAGGCTGAGTACAAAGGTTGCACACCAGACGTATTATTGGTATGGAGAGCTGAGGTCTAACATACAGCAGGATCTCCTGTCCAACTTCAATATGCTAAAGAATTAGAAAGAGTGAGGCATTAAGTAAGGTTCACCAAGCTGGTCACTTTTCAACAATCTATTCTTAAGCAGATATGGGGACATGATGATGGAATGTCCAGATGCAAGGGGCACAGTCAAAGTTGACATGGATGGCGGTGGCTGCCTCTTGGCATTATACCACGTCCAGCCCACTCGTCAAATGACAGAAAAAACACCAGGCTGTCAGCCAGCATAGCAGCAGCAGGTCAGTCAGAACCATTTACAGGGCGATCCCATGTCCCAGCCAAAAGCCCAAGCAACCCATACTGACTTCCTGCATCAGGGCCAGATTGCATGTGACACTGCCCTGGGAAATTATCTTGTCTTTTTGGTAATTCATTTAGCAAATATTGCAATGCCACCAACAATAAACAGGGCATTAGTGAGACCTTATCTGGAGTATTGTGTACAGTACTGGTCTCCTTATTTAAAGAAGGATGTAAATGCAATAGAAGCAGTTCAGAGAAGGTTTGCTAGTCTAAAACTAGGAATGGGCAGGTTGTCTTATGAGGAAAGGTTGGACAGGTTAGGCTTGTATCCACTGGAGTTTAGAAGAGTAACTGGTGACTTGATCGAAATCCTTTAAGATCCTGAGGGGTTTTGACAGGGTGGATGTGGAGAGGATGTTTCCTCTTGTGGGAGAATCTAGAACTAGGGGTCACTGTTTAAAAATAAGGATCGCCCATTTAAGACAGAGATGAGGAGAATTTGTTTTCTTTTGGAGGGCCGTGAGTCTTTGGAACTCTCTTTCTCAAAAGGTAGTGGAAGCAGGGTCTTTGACTACTGTTAAGGCAGAGCTAGATAGATTCTTCATTAGCAAAGATGTGAAAGGTTATCGGGGATAGGTGGGAATGTGGAGTTGTGGCCACAATCAGATCAGCCATGATCTTATTGAATGGCAGAGCAAGCTGGAGGGGCCGAGTAGCCTACTCCAGCTTCTAATTTGTATGGCTCTTTCTAATGATATTAAATTGGTAAATTAAATCCTTTTTCAAAATATTGAGCTTAATCTGTGCCTCAGTGACAGCACTCTCACCTCTTCATCAGGAGGTGGCAGGTTTGAGTCCCTACTCCAGAGGCTTGAGCAGATAATCCAGGCTGATGCTTAAGCATGGTATTGAGGGAGTGCTGCCCTGTTGGAAGTACTGTGTTTCAGGGTTCTGTCTATTCGCTTAGGTGGACATACAATACCCATGGCACTACTTTGAAGAAGAGTGGGAGAATTTTCTCTCATGTCCTGACCAACATTTATCCCTCATCCAACACTTATAAACAGACTATCCAGTCTTTGTCACATTGCTGGTTTTGGGATCTTGCTGTGTGTAAATTGATGCCATATTTCCTGTGTCACAAGAGTGACTCTGCTTTAGAAACATTTCTCATTAGCTTTAAAGGGCTTTGGGCTGGATATCCTGAGGTCCTGAAAAGCCTTCATTGAATCAAGTCATTCTTTTCGTTACAATGTAGCTCAAACATTTGAGTATAACAGACCAACTTGCTCTTTAATTAGACAGTTATTCATCGATGAAGTTCTTTCATAAGGTAGGGGTCTTGTTGCCACAGCGCCTCTTGGAGAACATCCATAGCTTTCCTTCCTTTATGAATAACAGCATCCAGTAAGCGCCTGGCTTGCTCGGCCCGTGTTTCTCCAGCTCGGATTGTCTCATATTCACCTTGATTGAGAACATCTTCCTGCCTCAAGATGTCCACAAGAGGTTCAACAAGGGAAATCCTTTCCACCAGGTCACACCGATGTTCCACAATGAAATGTCTTGGTGATCTAAGACCTGGAAAAAGAACAAGCATGAATTTACCAGCTTGTGTACCTCTTTGTGCCCTTCATGGGCAGGAGAAAGAGAAAGGACATCTTCTCTCCTTTCCCCTCAGAAGGTTCTAACTCCCTGTCCATTCTACTGGTGGTTTAAAATCCATGGCCAAATGTCCATTCATCAGCTATGTCTCTACACAGCCAGCAGAATAACTGCCAACAGGGCCAACAGCGTGGGCCAGCCCTTATCTTCAAATGCACACAGTGCTCACTTTTAATTTAATTAATTTAATTTAATGTCAATTAATTCAACATCAGTCTTGGGGAAGGTTTTAGAAGCATTAACCAGGGAAAAACATCAACAGACATTTGGAGAGGTTTCAGTTAATTAAGGACAGTCAGCACAGATTTGTAAAAGGCAGATTGTGCTTCACTAATCAAATTGAATTTTTTGATGAAAGAACAGAGAAAGTTGATGAAGGGAATGCAGTGGATGTTGTCTATTTGGATTTTAAGAAAGCATTCGATGAAGTGCCACATAAAAGGTTGGTTAACAAAATGGGGCTCATGGGATGGGGGGTCAGTGTCCACTTGGATTTAAAAAAATTAGCTTAAGAACAGAAAACCGGGAGTTGTGGTAAATAGTTATTTTTCAGGTTGGAGGATGGTAGATAACGGTATTCCCCAAGGGTCAGTGCTAGGATCACTGCTTTTTTGTGCATATATAAACTACTTGAATATTGGAAAACAGAGTAAAATTTCAATATTTGCCGATGATACCAAAATTGGAGGAATGACAAACAGTGAAGATGATATTAATCAACAGCAACATGACACAGATAGGCCAACAGAATGGACAGACGTGTGGCAAATACAATTTAATATGGAGATGTGTGAGGTGATGCATTTTGGCAGAAGGGATAATGAGAGGCAATATAGACATAATGACACTGTTCCAAAGAGTGTGCAGGAACACAAGGACTTGGGGGAGGGTGGGGGGGTTCATGTGTGTTGATACTTGAAGGTGGCAGGACATTTTGAGAGTGGTTAGCAAAGCATGTGGGATCCTGGGCTTCATCAATAGCGGCTTTGAGAACAAAAGTAAGGAAGTTATGCCGAACCTTTATGAAGGTCTGATTAGGCTCCAAATAGAGTATTACATCCAGTTCTGGTCATCACACTTTAGGAGGGATGTGAGGGTCCTTGAGACGGTGCAGAGATTTACTAGAATGGTTCCAGGGATGAGGGGTTTTAGTTACAAGGTTAGATTGAAGAAGCTGGGGTTGTTCCCCTTGGAGCAAAGGAGATTGAGGGTCAAGGTATACAAGGTGATGACAAGTAGACAAGGAAGAGATATTCCCATTAATTGATGATGGGAGGGCAAGGGGACACAGATTTAAGGTTTTGGGCAAGGGATGCAGGGGGATGTGAGTAGGAACCTTTTTACACATCAAGTGGTAATGACTGAAACTTGCTGCCCACCAGTGTGGTGGAAGCAAAGATGATAAATGATTTCAAAAGGAAATTGGATGGGCACTTGAAGGAAATAAACTGGCAGGATGTGGATCTTGCAGGAGAGTGGGACTGACTGGATTGCTCGATGGGCCGAATGGCCTCCTTCTGTGCTGTAAAAGACCCTCTCACACTGTGACACGGTGATATGACAGCTAGCACAGTACAACCGATTGATTACAACCTGTTGGGCTGCAGATCTATTCATTAAACATTGATACAAGTAATAAATTGAGAAATCACAAGTAGTCATACTGGCTGTGAATACCGTGGGTGGGAAACTGAGGAGATATTATATCATGACAGGGGAGATGGAATGAGGGGATATTATATCACACTGTGAGACAAGGAATGAGGACGTATTATATTACACTGTGAGAGAGGGAATGAGGGGATATGATATCACGCCGTGAGAGAGGGTATGAGGAGATGTTATATCACACCATGAGAGGGAATGAGGAGATATTATATCACACAGTGAGAGATGGAATAAAGACATTATATCATGACAGGGGAGAGGGAATGAGGAGATATTATATCACACTGTGAGAAAGGAAATGAACAGATATATCATGACAGGGGAGAGGGAATGAGGAGATATTATATCACATCGTGAGAGAGGGAATGAGGAGATATTATATCATGACAGTGGAGATGGAATGAGGAGATATTATAACACACCTTTAGAGAGGGATTGAAGAGATATTATATCACACCGTGAGCGAGGGAATGAGGAGCTATAATATCACACCGTGAGAGAGGGAATGAGGAGCTAGTATGTGACACCGTGAGAGAGGGAATGAGGAAATATTATTTCACACCGTGAGAGAGGGAATGCGGAGATATTATATCACACTGAGAGAGAGGGAATGAGGACATATAATATCACACCATAAGAGAGGGAATGCAGAGATATTATATCACACCGTGAGACAGGGAATGAGGAGATATTATATTACACCGTGAGAAGGGAATGAACAGATATTCTATAACGACAGGGGAGAGGGAATGAGATTTAATATCACACGCTGAGGAAGGGAAAGAGGAGATATTATATCACACCATGAGAGAGGGAATGTGGAGATATTATATCACGACAGTGAAGATGGGTTGAGGAGATATTATAACACACAGTAAGAGAGGGATTAAAGAGATATTATATCACGACAGTGGAGATGGGTTGAGGAGATATAACACACCGTGAGAGAGGGATTAAAGAGATATTATATCACACCATGAGAGAGGGAATGAAGAGCTATAATATCACACCGTGAGAGAGGAAATGAGGAGCTATTATATCACATCGTAAGAGAGGGAATGAGCAATTATGTCACATCCTGAGAGAGGGAATGAGGAGATATTATATCACACTGTGAGAGAGGGAATGAGGAGATATTATATCACACCGAGAGACCTGGGAATGAGGAGATATTGTATCACAACGTAGGTGAAGGAATGAGATGGTATTATGGCACCCCATGACCGAGGGAGTTAGGAGCTATTATATCATGACAGGGAAGAGGGAATGAGGAGATATTATATCACACTGTGGGAGAGGGAATGAGATATTTTACCAAACCATGAGAGAGGGAATGAGGAGATATTAAATCACACTGTGAGAGAGGGAATGAGGAGATATTATATCACACTGTGAGAGAGGGAAAGAGGAGATATTATATCACACCGACAGACCTGGAATGAGGAGATATTGTATCACACCGTAGGTGAAGGAATGAGGTGGTATTATGGCACACCATGACCAAGGGAATGAGGAGCTATTATATCATGACAGGGAAGAGGGAATGATGAGATATTATATTACATCGTGGGAGAGGGATGTCATAATCCTTCTCTGACGGTGTAATATAATATCTGCACATTCCCTCTCCCATGTCATAATATCTGTTCATTCCCTCTCTCACCGGTATGATATAATATCTGTTCATTCCATCTCTCATGCTGTGATATAATATCTCCTCATTCCCTCTCTCATGGTTTGATATAATATCTCCTCATTCCCTCTCTCATGGTTTGGTAAATTATATCACACTGTGAGAAAGGAAATGAACAGATATATCATGACAGGGGAGCATGAGCAAGGGAATGAGGAGATATTATTTTACACCGTTAGAGAGGGAATGAGGAGACTATATCACGACAGGGGAGAGGGAATGAGGAGATATTATATCACACCGTCAGAGAGGGAATTACGAGATAATATATCACACCGTGAGAGAGGGAATGAGGAGATATTATATCAACTGTGAGAGAGGGATTGAGGAGATATTTTGTCACACCATGAGCAAGGGAATGAGGAGATATTATTTTACACCGTGAGAGAGAGGATGAGGAGAAATTATATCACGACAGGGGAGAAGGAATGAGTAGATATTACCTCACACCCTGAGAGAGAGGGAATGAGGAGACATTTTTTCACACCGTGCGAGAAGGAATGAGGAGATATTATATCACACCATGAGAGAGGGAATGAGGAGATTTTATATCACCCCATGAGAGAGGGAATGAGGAGATATTATATCTCACAGTGAGAGAGGGAATGGGGAGATATCATATCACTCCATGAGAGAGGGAATGAAGAGATATTATATCACACATTGAGAGAGGGAATGAGGAGATATTATATCACAGCATGAGCAAGGGAATGAGGAGATAATATATCACACTGTGAGAGAGGGAATGAGGAGATATTATATCACAGCGTGAGCAAAGAAATGAGGAGATATATCACACCATGAGAGAACGAATGACGAGATATTATATCACACCGTAAGAGAGGGAACGAAGAGATATTATTTTCCACAGTGAGAGAGGCAATGAGGAGATATTATATCACGCTGTGAGAGAGGAAATGAGGAGATACTTTTTAACAGTGAGAGAGGGATTGATGAGATATTATATCACACCGTGAGCAAGGGGATGAGGAGATATTATTTCACACAGTGACAGAAGAAATGAGGATATATTATATCAACCGTGAGAGAGGGATTGAAGAGATATTATATCACACCATGAGAGAGGGAATGAGGAGTAATTATATCACGACAGGGGAGAAGGAATGATGAGATAATATATCACACTGGGAGAGAGGGAAAGAGGAGATATTATATCAACCGTGATAGAGGGATTGAAGAGATATTATATCACACCGTGAGAGAGGGAATGGGGAGATATCATATCACTCCATGAGAGAGGGAATGAAGAGATATTATATCACACCGTGTGCGAGGGAAAGAGTAGCTATTATACCACACCGTGAGAGAGGGAATGAGGAGATATTGTGTCACACCATGAGAAAGGGAATATGGAGACATTATATCAACCGTGAGAGAGGGAATGAGGACATATTATATTACGACAGGGGAGAGGGAATGAGGAGATATTATATCACACTGTGAGAGAGGGAATGAGGAGATATTATATCACACCGTGAGAGAGGGAATGAGGAGATATTATATCACACCATGCGAGAGGGAATGAGGAAATATTATATCACACTGTAAAAAAGGGAATGAGGAGATATTATATCACACCGTGAGAGAGGGAATGAGGAGATATTATATCACACCGTGAGAGAGGGAATGAGGAGATATTATATCACACCATGCGAGAGGGAATGAGGAAATATTATATCACACTGTAAAAAAGGGACTGAGGAGATATTATATCACACCATGAGAGAGGGAACGAGGAGATTTTATATCACTCAGTGAAAGAGGGAATGAGGAGATATTATATCACAGCATGAGCAAGGGAATGAGGAGATAATATATCACACTGTGAGAGAGGGAATGAGGAGATATTATATCACACAGTGAGAGAGGGAATGAGGAGATATTATATCACAGCGTGAGCAAAGAAATGAGGAGATATATCACACCATGAGAGAACGAATGACAAGATATTATATCACACCGTAAGAGAGGGAACAAAGAGATATTATTTTCCACAGTGAGAGAGGCAATGAGGAGATATTATATCATGCTGTGAGAGAGGAAATGAGGAGATACTATATCAGCAGTGAGAGAGGGATTGAAGAGATATTATATCACACCGTGAGCAAGGGGATGAGGAGATATTATTTCACACAGTGACAGAGGAAATGAGGATATATTATATCAACCGTGAGAGAGGGATTGAAGAGATATTATATCACACCATGAGAGAGGGAATGAGGAGTAATTATATCACGACAGGGGAGAAGGAATGATGAGATAATATATCACACTGGGAGAGAGGGAAAGAGGAGATATTATATCAACCGTGATACAGGGACTGAAGAGATATTATATCACACCGTGAGAGAGGGAATGGGGAGATATCATATCACTCCATGAGAGAGGGAATGAAGAGATATTATATCACACAGTGAGAGAGGGAATGAGGAGATATTATATCACACCGTGAGAGAATGAATGAGGAAATATTAAATCACACCGTAAGAGGGGGAATGAGGAGATATTATATCACACCATGACAGAGGGAAAGAAGAGATGTTAAAACACGACATGGGAGATGGAATGAGGAAATATTATATCACGACAGGGGAGAGGGAATGATGAAATATTGTATCACACCGTGAGAGAGGGATTGAAGAGATATTATATCACACCATGAGAGAGGGAATGAGGAGTAATTATATCACGACAGGGGAGAAGGAATGATGAGATAATGTATCACACTGGGAGAGAGGGAAAGAGGAGATATTATATCAACCGTGATAGAGGGATTGAAGAGATATTATATCACACCATGAGAGAGGGAATGAGGAGTAATTATATCACGACAGGGGAGAAGGAATGATGAGATAATGTATCACACTGGGAGAGAGGGAAAGAGGAGATATTATATCAACCGTGATAGAGGGATTGAAGAGATATTATATCACACCGTGAGAGAGGGAATGGGGAGATATCATATCACTCCATGAGAGAGGGAATGAAGAGATATTATATCACACCGTGTGCGAGGGAAAGAGTAGCTATTATACCACACCGTGAGAGAGGGAATGAGGAGATATTGTGTCACACCATGAGAAAGGGAATATGGAGACATTATATCAACCGTGAGAGAGGGAATGAGGACATATTATATTACGACAGGGGAGAGGGAATGAGGAGATATTATATCACACTGTGAGAGAGGGAATGAGGAGATATTATATCACACCGTGAGAGAGGGAATGAGGAGATATTATATCACACCATGCGAGAGGGAATGAGGAAATATTATATCACACTGTAAAAAAGGGAATGAGGAGATATTATATCACACCGTGAGAGAGGGAATGAGGAGATATTTTATTACGACAGGGGAGAGGGAATGAGGAGATATTATATCACACCATAAAAAAGGGAATGAGGAGATATTATTTTACACCGTGAGAGAGGGAATGTAGACATGTTATATCACAACAGGGGAGATGGAAAGAGGAAATATTATATCACACCGTGATAGAGCGAGTGAGGAGATATTATAACACAACAGCGGCAAGGGATTAAGCAGATATTGTATCACACCGTGGGAGAGGGATTGAAGAGATATTATGTCACACCATGAGCAAGGGAATGAGGAGATACTATTTTACACCGTTAGAGAGGGAATGAGGAGATTATATCACGACAGGGGAGAGGGAACGAGGAGATATTATATCACACCGTCAGAGAGGGAATTACGAGATAATATATCACACCGTGAGAGCGGGAATGAGGAGATATTATATCAACTGTGAGAGAGGGATTGAGGAGATATTTTGTCACACCATGAGCAAGGGAATGAGGAGATATTATTTTACACCGTGAGAGAGAGGATGAGGAGAAATTATATCACGACAGGGGAGAAGGAATGAGGAGATATTACATCACACCGAGAGAGAGGGAATGAGGAGACATTTTTTCACACCGTGAGAGAGGGACTGAGGAGATATTATATCACACCATGAGAGAGGGAACGAGGAGATTTTATATCACTCAGTGAGAGAGGGAATGAGGAGATATTATATCACAGCATGAGCAAGGGAATGAGGAGATAATATATCACACTGTGAGAGAGGGAATGAGGAGATATTATATCACACAGTGAGAGAGGGAATGAGGAGATATTATATCACAGCGTGAGCAAAGAAATGAGGAGATATATCACACCATGAGAGAACGAATGACAAGATATTATATCACACCGTAAGAGAGGGAACAAAGAGATATTATTTTCCACAGTGAGAGAGGCAATGAGGAGATATTATATCATGCTGTGAGAGAGGAAATGAGGAGATACTATATCAGCAGTGAGAGAGGGATTGAAGAGATATTATATCACACCGTGAGCAAAGGGATGAGGAGATATTATTTCACACAGTGACAGAGGAAATGAGGATATATTATATCAACCGTGAGAGAGGGATTGAAGAGATATTATATCACACCATGAGAGAGGGAATGAGGAGTAATTATATCACGACAGGGGAGAAGGAATGATGAGATAATATATCACACTGGGAGAGAGGGAAAGAGGAGATATTATATCAACCGTGATACAGGGACTGAAGAGATATTATATCACACTGTGAGAGAGGGAATGGGGAGATATCATATCACTCCATGAGAGAGGGAATGAAGAGATATTATATCACACAGTGAGAGAGGGAATGAGGAGATATTATATCACAGCATGAGCAAGGGAATGAGGAGATAATATATCACACTGTGAGAGAGGGAATGAGGAGATATTATATCACACAGTGAGAGAGGGAATGAGGAGATATTATATCACAGCGTGAGCAAAGAAATGAGGAGATATATCACACCATGAGAGAACGAATGACAAGGTATTATATCACACCGTAAGAGAGGGAACAAAGAGATATTATTTTCCACAGTGAGAGAGGCAATGAGGAGGTATTATATCATGCTGTGAGAGAGGAAATGAGGAGATACTATATCAGCAGTGAGAGAGGGATTGAAGAGATATTATATCACACCGTGAGCAAGGGGATGAGGAGATATTATTTCACACAGTGACAGAGGAAATGAGGATATATTATATCAACCGTGAGAGAGGGATTGAAGAGATATTATATCACACCATGAGAGAGGGAATGAGGAGTAATTATATCACGACAGGGGAGAAGGAATGATGAGATAATATATCACACTGGGAGAGAGGGAAAGAGGAGATATTATATCAACCGTGATACAGGGACTGAAGAGATATTGTATCACACCGTGAGAGAGGGAATGGGGAGTTATCATATCACTCCATGAGAGAGGGAATGAAGAGATATTATATCACACAGTGAGAGAGGGAATGAGGAGATATTATATCACACCGTGAGAGAATGAATGAGGAAATATTAAATCACACCGTAAGAGGGGGAATGAGGAGATATTATATCACACTGTGACAGAGGGAAAGAAGAGATGTTAAAACACGACATGGGAGATGGAATGAGGAAATATTATATCACGACAGGGGAGAGGGAATGATGAAATATTGTATCACACCGTGGGAGAGGGATTGGAGAGATATTATAGCACACCATGAGAGATGGAATGAGGAGATATTATATCACTACAGGGGAGAGGGAATGAGGAGATATTATATCACACCCTCAGAGAAGGAATGATGAGATATTTTATCAACCGTGAGCGAGGGAATGAGGAGATATTACGTTACACCGTGAGAGAGGGAATGAAGAGATATTATATCACAACAGGGGAGAGGGAATGAGGAGACAATATTCCACACCACGAGAGAGGGTACGAGAAGATATTATATCACACCGTGAGCAAGGGGATGAGGAGATATTACATCATGACAGGGCAGAGGGAACGAGGAGATATTATATCACACCATGAGAGAGGGAATGAGGTGATGTTATATCACGACAGGGGAGAAGGAATGGTAAGATAATATATCACACTGGGAGAGAGGGAAAGAGGAGATATTATATCAACCGTGATAGAGGGATTGAAGAGATATTATATCACACCGTGAGAGAGGGAATGAGGAGATATTATATCACACCGTGAGAGAATGAATGAGGAAATATTAAATCACACCGTAAGAGAGGGAATGAGGAGATATTAAATCACACTGTGAGAGAGGGAATGAGGAGATATTATATCACACTGTGAGAGAGGGAAAGAGGAGATATTATATCACACCGACAGACCTGGAATGAGGAGATATTGTATCACACCGTAGGTGAAGGAATGAGGTGGTATTATGGCACACCATGACCAAGGGAATGAGGAGCTATTATATCATGACAGGGAAGAGGGAATGATGAGATATTATATTACATCGTGGGAGAGGGATGTCATAATCCTTCTCTGACGGTGTAATATAATATCTGCACATTCCCTCTCCCATGTCATAATATCTGTTCATTCCCTCTCTCACCGGTATGATATAATATCTGTTCATTCCATCTCTCATGCTGTGATATAATATCTCCTCATTCCCTCTCTCATGGTTTGATATAATATCTCCTCATTCCCTCTCTCATGGTTTGGTAAATTATATCACACTGTGAGAAAGGAAATGAACAGATATATCATGACAGGGGAGCATGAGCAAGGGAATGAGGAGATATTATTTTACACCGTTAGAGAGGGAATGAGGAGACTATATCACGACAGGGGAGAGGGAATGAGGAGATATTATATCACACCGTCAGAGAGGGAATTACGAGATAATATATCACACCGTGAGAGAGGGAATGAGGAGATATTATATCAACTGTGAGAGAGGGATTGAGGAGATATTTTGTCACACCATGAGCAAGGGAATGAGGAGATATTATTTTACACCGTGAGAGAGAGGATGAGGAGAAATTATATCACGACAGGGGAGAAGGAATGAGTAGATATTACCTCACACCCTGAGAGAGAGGGAATGAGGAGACATTTTTTCACACCGTGCGAGAAGGAATGAGGAGATATTATATCACACCATGAGAGAGGGAATGAGGAGATTTTATATCACCCCATGAGAGAGGGAATGAGGAGATATTATATCTCACAGTGAGAGAGGGAATGGGGAGATATCATATCACTCCATGAGAGAGGGAATGAAGAGATATTATATCACACATTGAGAGAGGGAATGAGGAGATATTATATCACAGCATGAGCAAGGGAATGAGGAGATAATATATCACACTGTGAGAGAGGGAATGAGGAGATATTATATCACAGCGTGAGCAAAGAAATGAGGAGATATATCACACCATGAGAGAACGAATGACGAGATATTATATCACACCGTAAGAGAGGGAACGAAGAGATATTATTTTCCACAGTGAGAGAGGCAATGAGGAGATATTATATCACGCTGTGAGAGAGGAAATGAGGAGATACTTTTTAACAGTGAGAGAGGGATTGATGAGATATTATATCACACCGTGAGCAAGGGGATGAGGAGATATTATTTCACACAGTGACAGAGGAAATGAGGATATATTATATCAACCGTGAGAGAGGGATTGAAGAGATATTATATCACACCATGAGAGAGGGAATGAGGAGTAATTATATCACGACAGGGGAGAAGGAATGATGAGATAATATATCACACTGGGAGAGAGCGAAAGAGGAGATATTATATCAACCGTGATAGAGGGATTGAAGAGATATTATATCACACCGTGAGAGAGGGAATGGGGAGATATCATATCACTCCATGAGAGAGGGAATGAAGAGATATTATATCACACCGTGTGCGAGGGAAAGAGTAGCTATTATACCACACCGTGAGAGAGGGAATGAGGAGATATTATATCACACCGTGAGAGAGGGAATGAGGAGATATTATATCACACCGTGAGAGAGGGAATGAGGAGATATTATATCACACCATGCGAGAGGGAATGAGGAAATATTATATCACACTGTAAAAAAGGGAATGAGGAGATATTATATCACACCGTGAGAGAGGGAATGAGGAGATATTATATCACACCGTGAGAGAGGGAATGAGGAGATATTATATCACACCATGCGAGAGGGAATGAGGAAATATTATATCACACTGTAAAAAAGGGAATGAGGAGATATTATATCACCGTGAGAGAGGGAATGAGGAGATATTTTATTACGACAGGGGAGAGGGAATGAGGAGATATTATATCACACCATAAAAAAGGGAATGAGGAGATATTATTTTACACCGTGAGAGAGGGAATGTAGACATGTTATATCACAACAGGGGAGATGGAAAGAGGAAATATTATATCACACCGTGATAGAGCGAGTGAGGAGATATTATAACACAACAGCGGCAAGGGATTAAGCAGATATTGTAACACACCGTGGGAGAGGGATTGAAGAGATATTATGTCACACCATGAGCAAGGGAATGAGGAGATACTATTTTACACCGTTAGAGAGGGAATGAGGAGATTATATCACGACAGGGGAGAGGGAACGAGGAGATATTATATCACACCGTCAGAGAGGGAATTACGAGATAATATATCACACCGTGAGAGCGGGAATGAGGAGATATTATATCAACTGTGAGAGAGGGATTGAGGAGATATTTTGTCACACCATGAGCAAGGGAATGAGGAGATATTATTTTACACCGTGAGAGAGAGGATGAGGAGAAATTATATCACGACAGGGGAGAAGGAATGAGGAGATATTACAGCACACCGAGAGAGAGGGAATGAGGAGACATTTTTTCACACCGTGAGAGAGGGAATGAGGAGATATTATATCACACCATGAGAGAGGGAACGAGGAGATTTTATATCACTCAGTGAGAGAGGGAATGAGGAGATATTATATCACAGCATGAGCAAGGGAATGAGGAGATAATATATCACACTGTGAGAGAGGGAATGAGTAGATATTATATCACACAGTGAGAGAGGGAATGAGGAGATATTATATCACAGCGTGAGCAAAGAAATGAGGAGATATATCACACCGTGAGAGAACGAATGACAAGATATTATATCACACCGTAAGAGAGGGAACAAAGAGATATTATTTTCCACAGTGAGAGAGGCAATGAGGAGATATTATATCATGCTGTGAGAGAGGAAATGAGGAGATACTATATCAGCAGTGAGAGAGGGATTGAAGAGATATTATATCACACCGTGAGCAAGCGGATGAGGAGATATTATTTCACACAGTGACAGAGGAAATGAGGATATATTATATCAACCGTGAGAGAGGGATTGAAGAGATATTATATCACACCATGAGAGAGGGAATGAGGAGTAATTATATCACAACAGGGGAGAAGGAATGATGAGATAATATATCACACTGGGAGAGAGGGAAAGAGGAGATATTATATCAACCGTGATACAGGGACTGAAGAGATATTATATCACACCGTGAGAGAGGGAATGGGGAGATTTTATATCACCCCATGAGAGAGGGAATGAGGAGATATTATATCTCACAGTGAGAGAGGGAATGGGGAGATATCATATCACTCCATGAGAGAGGGAATGAAGAGATATTATATCACACATTGAGAGAGGGAATGAGGAGATATTATATCACAGCATGAGCAAGGGAATGAGGAGATAATATATCACACTGTGAGAGAGGGAATGAGGAGATATTATATCACACCGTGAGAGAATGAATGAGGAAATATTAAATCACACCGTAAGAGGGGGAATGAGGAGATATTATATCACACAGTGAGAGAGGGAATGAGGAGATATTATATCACAGCGTGAGCAAAGAATGAGGAGATATATCACACCATGAGAGAACGAATGACAAGGTATTATATCACACCGTAAGAGAGGGAACAAAGAGATATTATTTTCCACAGTGAGAGAGGCAATGAGGAGGTATTATATCATGCTGTGAGAGAGGAAATGAGGAGATACCATATCAGCAGTGAGAGAGGGTTTGAAGAGATATTATATCACACCGTGAGCAAGGGGATGAGGAGATATTATTTCACACAGTGACAGAGGAAATGAGGATATATTATATCAACCGTGAGAGAGGGATTGAAGAGATATTATATCACACCATGAGAGAGGGAATGATGAGTAATTATATCACGACAGGGGAGAAGGAATGATGAGATATTATATCAACCGTGAGCGAGGGAATGAGGAGATATTACTTTACACCGTGAGAGAGGGAATGAAGAGATATTATATCACAACAGGGGAGAGGGAATGAGGAGACAATATTCCACACCACGAGAGAGGGTACGAGAAGATATTATATCACACCGTGAGCAAGGGGATGAGGAGATATTACATCATGACAGGGCAGAGGGAACGAGGAGATATTATATCACACCATGAGAGAGGGAATGAGGTGATGTTATATCACGACAGGGGAGAAGGAATGGTGAGATAATATATCACACTGGGAGAGAGGGAAAGAGGAGATATTATATCAACCATGATAGAGGGATTTAAGAGATATTATATCACACCGTGAGAGAGGGAATGGGGAGATATCATATCACTCCATGAGAGAGGGAATGAAGAGATATTATATCACACAGTGAGAGAGGGAATGAGGAGATATTATATCACACCGTGAGAGAATGAATGAGGAAATATTAAATCACACCGTAAGAGAGGGAATGAGGAGATATTATATCACTCCGTGACAGAGGGAAAGAAGAGATGTTAAAACACGACAGGGGAGATGGAATGAGGAAATATTATATCACGACAGGGGAGAGAGAATGATGAAATATTGTATCACACCGTGGGAGAGGGATTGGAGAGATATTATAGCACACCATGAGAGATGGAATGAGGAGATATTATATCACGACAGGGGAGGGAATGAGGAGATATCATATCACGCCCTCAGAGAAGGAATGATGAGATATTATATCAACCGTGAGCGAGGGAATGAGGAGATATTACTTTACACCGTGAGAGAGAGAATGAAGAGATATTATATCACAACAGGGGAGAGGGAACGAGGAGACAATATTCCACACCACGAGAGAGGGTACGAGGAGATATTATATCACTCCGTGAGAGAGGGAATGAAGAGATATATCTCAGTGAGAGAGGGAACGAGAAGATTTTATATCACACAGTTAGAGAAGGAATGAGGAGATATTATATCACACCATGAGAGAGGGAATGAGGTGATGTTATATCACGACAGGGGAGAAGGAATGAAGAGCTATTATATCATACTGTGAGAGAGGGAATGAGGAGGTATCATATCACACCTTCAGAGAGGGAATGAGGAGGTGTAACATCACACCGTTAGAGAGGGAATGAGGAGATATTATATCACTCTGTGAGAGAGGGAATGAGGAGATATTATATCACACCTTCAGAGAGGGAATGAGGAGATATTGTATCACGAGAGAGGAGAAGGAATGAGGAGATATTATATCACACCATTACAGAGGGAATGAGGAGATATTATATCACTCTGTGAGAGAGGGAATGAGGAGATATTATATCACACCTTCAGAGAGGGAATGAGGAGATATTATATCACGAGAGAGGAGAAGGAATGAGGAGATATTATATCACACCATTAGAGAGGGAATGAGGAGATATTATATCACGACAGGGGAGAGGGAATGAGGAGATATTATATCACACCTCCAGAGAGGGAAGGATGAGATAATCTATCACACCGTGAGAGAGGGAATGAGGAGATATTATATCACACCATGCGAGAGGGAATGAGGAGATATTATATCACACCATGCGAGAGGGAATGAGGAGATATTTTATTACGACAGGGGAGAGGGAATGAGGTGATATTATATCACACTGTAAAAAAGGGAATGAGGAGATATTATTTTACACCGTGAGAGAGGGAATGAAGACATGTTATATCACAACGGGGGAGATGGAAAGAGGAAATATTATATCACACCGTGATAGAGCGAGTGAGGAGATATTATATCACAACAGCGGCAAGGGATTAGGGAGATATTGTATCACACTGTGGGAGAGGGATTGAAGAGATATTATGTCACACCATGAGCAAGGGAATGAGGAGATATTATTTTACACCGAGAGAGACAGGATGAGGAGAAATTATATCACGACAGGGGAGAAGGAATGATTAGATATTACATCGCACCCTGAGAGAGGGAATGAGGAGATTTTATATCACCCCGTGAGAGAGGGAATAGGAGATTTTATATCACGACAGGGGAGAGGGAATGAGGAGATATTATATCACATCGTCAGAGAGGGAACGATGAGATAATGTATCACACCGTGAAAGAGGGAATGAGGAGATATTACATCACACAGTGAGAGAGGGAATGAGGAGATATTATATCACAGCATGAGCTTGGGAATGAGGAGATAATATATCACACTATGAGAGAGGGAATGAGGAGATATTATATGACACAGTGAGAGAGGGAATGAGGAGATATTATATCACAGCATGAGCAAGGGAATGAGGAGATAATATATCACACTGTGAGTGAGGGAATGAGGAGATATTATATCACAGCGCGAGCGAAGAAATGAGGAGATATATCACACCATGAGAGAATGAATGACGAGATATATCACACCGTAAGAGAGGGAACGAAGAGATATTATTTTCCACAGTGAGAGAGGCAATGAGGAGATATTAAATCACGCCATGAGAGAGGAAATGAGGAGATACTATATCAACAGTGAGAGAGGAATTGAAGAGATATTATATCACACCGTGAGCAAGGGGATGAGGAGATATTATTTTACAGTGACAGAGGAAATGAGGAGATATATCAACCGTGAGAGAGGGATTGAAGAGATATTATATCACACCATGAGAGAGTGAATGAGGAGATATTATATCACGACAGGGGTGAAGGAATGAAGAGATATTATATCACACCGTCAGAGAGGGAATGATGAGATAATATATCACACCGTGAGAGAGGGAAAGAGGGGATATTATATCAACCGTAAGAGAGGGATTGAAGAGATATTATATCACACAGTGAGAGAAGGAATGGGGAGATATCATATCACACCGTGAGAGAATGAATGAGGAAATATTAAATCACACCGTAAGAGAGGGAATGAAGGGATGTTATATCACACCGTGACAGAGGGAAAGAAGAGATATATATCTTGACAGGGGAGAGGGAATGAGAAGATATTGTATCACACTGTGAGAGACGGAATGTGGAGATATTATATCACACCGTGAGAGAGGGAATGAACAGATATCATATCACAACAGGGGAGAGGGAATGAGGTGACATTATATCACACTGTGAGAGAGGGAATGAACCGATATCATATCACAACAGGGGAGAGGGAATGAGGTGACATTATATCACACCATGAGAGAGGGAATGAGGAGCTATTATGTCACACCATAAGCGAGGGAATGAAGAGATATATCACAACAGGGGAGAGGGAATGAGAAGATATTATATCACACCAAGAGAACAAATGAGAAGGGAATGAGGAAATAGTATATCACAACGTGAGAGAGGGTATGAGGAGCTATTAGATCACGACAGGGAAGAGGGAATGAGGAGCTATTAGATCACGAGAGGGAAAAGGGAATGAGGAGATTTTATATCACACCGTAAGAAAGGAAATGAGGAGATATTATGCACCATGAGAGAGGGAATGAGGAGATATTACATCACACCTTGAGAGCGGGAATGAGGACATATTATACCACGGCAGGGGAAAGGGAATGAGGAGATATTATATCACCGTGAGAGAAGAAAGGAGGAGATATTATCTCAACCGTGAGAGAGGGAAGGAGGAGATATTATATCACAACAGGGAAGAGGGGATGAGGAGATATTATATCACACCGTGAGAGAGGGAATGAGGAGCTATTACATCACAACAGGGAAGAGGTAATGAGGAGATATTATTTCATACTGTAAGAAATGAAATGAGGAGATATAATACCACACAGTGAGAGAGGGAATGAGGAAATGTTAAATCACACCATGAGAGAGGGAATGAGGAGATATTATATCACACCATGAGAAAGGGAATGAGGAGATGTTATATCACGACAGGGGAGAAGGAATGAGGAGATATTATATCATACTGTGAGAGAGGGATTGAGGAGATATTATATCACGATAGGGGAGAGGGGATGAGGAGGTATTATATCACACCGTTAGAGAGGGAATGAGGAGGTATAATATCACACCGTGAGAGAGGGAATGAGGCGATATTATATCACACCTTCAGAGAGGGAATGAGGAGATAATATACCATGAGAGGGGAGAAAGAATGAGGAGATATTAGATCACACCATTAGAGAGGGAATGAGGAGATATTATATCACGACAGGGGAGAGGGAATGCGGCAATATTATATCACACCACCAGAGAGGGAATGAGGAGATAATTTATCACACCGTGAGAGAGGGAATTAGGAGATATTATATCAAACGTCAGAGAGGGATTGAAGAGATATTATAACACAGGGTGAGCGAGGGAATGAGGAGATATTATTTTACACCGTGACAGAGGGAATGAGGAGATATCATATCAACCATGAGAGAGGGATTGAAGAGATATTATATCACACCGTGAGAGAGGGTATGAGGAGATGTTATATCACACCGTGAGAGAGGGAATGAGGAGATATTATATCACAACAGGGGAGAGGCAATGAGGCGCTATTATACCACATCATGAGAGGGGGAATGATGAGATATTATATCACACCGTGAGAGAGAGAATGAGGAGATATTATATCACACTGTGAGAGAAAGAACGAGGAGATATCATACCACACTGTGAGAGAGGGAGTGAGGAGATGTTATTTCACACCGTGAGAGATGGAATGAGGAGATATTATATCAACCGTCAGAGAGGGAATGACGAGATATTATATCACGACAGGGGAGAGGGAATGAGGAGATATTATTCACACAGTGAGAGAGGGAATGAGGAGATATCATTTCGCACCGTGAGAGAGTGAATGAGGAGATATTACATCACAGCGTGAGAGAGGGAATGAGGAGATGTTCTCTCAACTGTGAGAGAGTGATTGAAGAGATATTACATCACACAGTGAGCGAGGGAATGAGGAGCTATTATATCACACCATGAGAGACGGAATGAGGAGATATTATATCACATTTTTAGAGAGGGAATGAGGAGATATTATATCACACCATGAGTAAGGGAACGAGGAGATATATTACACTGTGCGAGAGGGAATGAGGAGATATTATATCGCAAAGTATGAGAGGGAATGAGGACATATATCACATTGTGAGAGAGGGAATGAGGACATATTATATCACATTGTGAGAGACGGAATGAAGAGATATTATATCACACTTGAGAGAGGGAATGAGGAGATATTACATCACACCGTGAGACAGGGAATGAGGAGATGTTATATCATATCATTAGAGAGGGAATGAGGATGTATTACATCACACCATGAGAGAGAGAATGAAGAGACATTACATCACACCGTGAGAGAGGGTATGAGGAGATATTATATCACACCGTGAGAGAGGTAATGAGGAGTTCATGGACTGAATCTTCCGAGGAGTGACAATCACCTTTGGATTTCTGCTCCTCTCCTATTTTCCTGTGCCAAGCGGGAACTCTTCATTTCTGGCTCTGTCTTCTGATCCCTGCTTCTTCAGAAATGCGGAGCCTAGCTTCAAGCTAACTGCTTCCTCGTAGTGCTGGGTCATCAGGGGAGGTTAGACAAGCTACACCCCTTTTTTACAACACTTGCCGACCTATTTTGGAGAGCAGAGCCTGAATGATAAAAGAGCGTGACAAAGAGCGAGATTGAGAAGGGAGCCAGGAAGATAAAAGAGCGCAAGAAAGAATGAGAGTGAGAGAGGAGCTAGGAGACAAAAGTGAGAGAGAAATAGCACAACTGAGAGAGGAGCCGGGAGATAAAAGAGTGTGAGAAAGAGCGAGAGTGGAACCGGGAGATAAAGGAGTGCGAGAAGGAGCAAGGGAGGAGCCGGCAGATAAAAGAGTGCAAGAAGGAGTGAGAGAGAAGCCAGGAAATAAAGGAGCACAAGAAGGGGAGAGAGAGGAGCTGGGAGATAAAGGAGCATAAGAAGGATCGAGTGAGGAGCCGGGAGATAAAAGTGTGAAGGAAAGAGCCTGTAGACATACTGTACTTGGATTTCCAAAAGCCATTTGATAAGGTCCCACATCAAAGGTTATTGCAGAAAATAAAAACTCTTGGTGTAGGGGGATATTAGTATAGATAGAAGATTGGCTGGCTGGCAGAAAACAGGAAGTATGGTCTCATTCTGATTGGCAGGATATGACGAATGGAGTCCCACAGGGGTGCTGGGGCTTCAATTTGTTCCAATTTATATCAATGACTTGATGAGGGGACCGAAGACATGGTAGCTAAATTTGCAGATGACACAAAGATAAATAGGAAAGTCGGTTGTGAAGAGGACATAAGGAGGTTGCAGACAGATATAGATAGGTTGAGTGAGTGGGCAAAAATCTGGCAGATGTAGTATGATGTGGGAAAATGTGAAGTTATTCACTTTGACAGGAAGAATAAAAAAGCAGAGTATTACTTAAGAGGAGAACAACTGCAGAATTCCTAGGCGCATAGGGATCTAGGTGATCTTGTGCATGCATTACATTAGTACGCAGGTACAGCAAGTAATTAAGAAGGCTAATGGAATGCTATCCTTTATTATGGGAAGAACTGAACATAAAAGTAAGGATATTTTGCTTCAGTGTACAGGGCATTGGTCAGACCACATCTTGAATACTGTGTGCAGTTTTGGTCTCCTTATATAAGAAAGGATGTAAATGTGTTGGAGGCAGTTTAGAGTTGGTTTACTGGACTGTTACCTGGAGCAGCTGTCTTATGAGGATAGGTTGGACAGGCCGAGCTTGTTTCCACTGGAGTTTAGAAGAGTGAGGGGTAACTTCATTGAAGTATATAAGATCCTGAACAGTCTTGATAAGATGAACGTGGAAAGGATGTTTCCTCTTGTGGGTCCAGAACTAGGGGTCACTGTTTTTAAAATTAGGGATCGCCCTTTTAGGACAGAGAGGAGGAGAAATTTTTTCTCTGAGGGTTGTGTGACTTTAGTACTCTCTGCGTTAGAAGGTGCTGGAGGCAGGGTCATTGGATATTTTTAAGGCAGAGGTAGATAGATTCTTGTAGGCAAGGGAATCAAAGGTTATGAAGATAGATGGGAATGTGGAATTTGGAACACAAACAGATCCGTCATGATCTTTTTGAATGGCGGAGCAGGATCAAGGGGCCGAATGGCCTACTTCTGCTCCTATTTCATATGTTCGTAAGTGTTTGCTAAAAACACTGAAAAGCTAGGACATTTATACATCTTTTCAGAATGTCAGTGCATAAGTTTCAGACTGTGTAGGTGTGTAAAAGAGTATGGTTGGTGAGGTAAGTGGGTAAGGCAGTAAGGTGGCAGGTGGGCAGGGTCGCAGGTGGGCAGGATGGCAGGTGGGTAGCGTAGTAGTGGGGTGAGGTGGGTATGTGGATCGAGTCCTATTCCAATTTGCATGTGGATCAGGTAATAATCCAGAGATTATGACCTTTGAGGTTCTGCTTCTTAATTTGGTGCCTAGGTCCTCCTTCTTTGTGCTGCCTATGTCATTGGTACCCACATGGATGGGAGTAGACGGGTGGTGGGGGCTAGTCAGGTTGGGTTGGGTCAGGGGTGGAGTCAGGTCAAGTCGGCGGGAGTTGTGTGGGTCGGTGGACAGCGGGGACAGGGATGTGGTGAGGGTAGTTGGAGGTGTCAGTTGCATAGTTACCCAGGAGTTAGACTAGGATTTTTCTGACTAACATTTCCTGGGTAACTATCCAGGTAAGTAAATCAGGACTGTCTGAAGTCTCCGACTCTAACTCAAAGTTGGAGACATTAAGGGAGGGTTCCCAGGAGCAGGGGAATCACCCATCAGAAGTTCAAACTTCCCGGGCAATCCTGCAGAGTCGGTGCATTGGGACTTCCAAGAGATCCTGATGCATGCTTTGGGTTGTATGTCCAGTCTCCGACATTCCAGAGACTGGAAAATCTGGGCCATACTGTGAGAGAGGGATTGAGGAGATATTATATCACTCCATGGAAGCAGTTCACTTTCATTAGTGTTAAGATCATTGCTGAAGAGTTGCTTAGCCGCTGGTTTATCAGCATTCACATGGAACCAGGATTGAGAAGAGGGGAATGTGAAAATAGATAGCAATAAATGATGGCATGTAAGATCCTGAAAGAGAGATGATAATGGAGCAGGGTGTGACGGTAATAAAGGAAGGAGGAGTGGATTTGAAGGAAGGATGGATTTGAAGGAAAGATGGGTGGTTTGGAAGATGTGATGTATGTCATCACTGAGACAAATTGTTGGCAATAATGAAGAAATTGATGTTCTGAAGGAATAATGGATGGCAATGTATATTTGGTGAACAATAATGAAAGGAAAAAGTATTGAAATCAGGCTACAAGAGCCTAAAGGTCTTTTCCTACTTGTAAATGTCAATTTGTTAAGTTTTTGTTAAATAGTATCAGAATTACCTGTCCCACTCATTGTTCAGTCACACTGGCAGCAAGTCCTCCCTGTGGAAACAACGTGGATGTGAGGATTCAGATGGAGATTAAGGTAATTACAATCAGCTCTGAACAATGCTAATTCTGCTACTTGCAAGTCTTTCCAAAATGCTTCAAGGATCCCAGCTCTACAAACATAGGAGCTACTGGATGAAAAAAAACTCTGAGCTCTAAGTTTGCTTCCTATCATGTTGGTTGCCGCTTGACTAGATCTTGTTAGTCAATCTCTAATAATTTCAGAAAGCATCCCATTTGTAATGCTCAATAGGAATATAAATGCAAGGTTCTTTAATGATTCAGTTCATCTTTTTACACAGGTAGGCCATATGGAGCAGGGAAGCTCTTGCTTCCATTCCCAGTCACTTGAACCAGGGCAGATGTTGGGCTCCCAAAATTGGCCTTAGCATCCTAAAACTAGAAATTTGGAAATTCAACCAGAGCCTCCACTTCTCATCACTATCTGGTACCCTTAGGTGCAGGTATCTGACATAAAAGAAGATGGTTGTGGTTGTTGGAGATCAACCATCCCAGTTCCAGGACATCACTGCAAGAGTTTCTCAGGGTAGTATCCTAGGCCCAACCATCTTCAGCTGCTTCATCAATGACCTTCCTTCCTTCCTTCCATCATAAGGTCAGAAGTGGGGATGTTCGCTGATGATTGCACAATGTTCAGCACCATTCGCAACTCCTCAGATACTGAATCAGTCCATGTCCAAATGGAGCAAGACCTGGACAATACCCAGGCTTGGGCTGACAAGTAACATTTGTGCCACACCAAGTGCCAGGCAATGATCATCTCCAACAAGAGAGAATCTAACCATTATCCCTTGATGTTCAATTGCATTACCATTGCAGAATGCCTGACTATCAACATCCTGGGAGTTACATACGAACATACGAATTAGCAGCAGGAGTAGGCCACTCTGTTCCTCAAGCCTGCTCTGCCATTCAATAAGGTCATGGCTGATCTGAATGTGACCTCAAACCTAGAATCCTGCCTATGCCTGACAACTTTTCACCCCCTTATTAATCAAGAATCTATCTACCTCTGGCTTAAAAATATTCAAAGACTCTGCTTCCACTGCCTTTTGGGGAAGAGAGTTCCAAAGACTCTCAATCTTCTGAGAGGAAAGATTTCTCCTCATCTCCATCTTAAATGAGCAACCCCTTACTTTTAAACAGTGACCCCTAGTTCTAGATTCCCCCACATCCTCTCCACATCCACCCTGTCAAGACCGCTCAGGATCTTAAAGGTTTCAACTAAAAATCACCTCTTACTCTTCTAAATTCCAGTGGATACAAGCCTAACCTGTCCAACATTTCCTCATAAGACAACCCACCCATTCCTGGATTCCTGGTATTAGTCTAGTAAACCTTCACTGAACTGCTTTTAACGCATTTACATCTTTCTTTAAATAAGGAGACCAGTTCGTACACAATACTCCAGATGTGGTCTCACCAATGCCCTATACAACTGAAGCATAACCTCCCTACTTTTGTAATCAATTCGCCTCACAATAAATGATAACATTCTATTAGCCTTCCTAATTACCTGCTCTACCTGCATACCATACTGTGATTCATGCACTAGGACACCCAGATCCCTCTGAATCTCAGACTCTGCAATCTCTCATTATTTAGATAATAAGCTTCTTTTTTATTCTTCCTGTCAAAATGAACAATTTCACATTTGCCCACATTATACTACCTATATTTGTGTCATCAGTAAATTTAGCAACCATTCCTTCAGTCCCTTCATCCAAGTCATTTATACAAATTGTCAAAAGTTGAGGCCCCAGCATTGATCCCTGTGGCACAGCACTTGTCAACCAGAAAAAGACCCATTTATGCCAACTCTCTGCTTCCTATTAGCTAACCAATCTTCTATCCATGCCAATATGTTACCCCTATGCCATGAGCTCTTATTTTCTGCAAAAACTTTTGACCATAAACTGAACTGGACTAGCCACATAAATACTGTGGCTACAAGAGCAGGTCAGAAGCTAGGAATCCTGTGGCGAATAACTCACCTCCTGACTCCCAAAAGCCTACCACCATCTACAAGGCACAAGTTAGCAGTGTGATGGAATACTCTCTGCTTGCCTGGATGAGTGCAGCTCCAACAACACTCCAAAAGCTTGACACCATCCAGGGCAAAGCAGCCCACTGAATTGGCACCCCTTCCACAAACATTCCATCCCTCCACCACCGACGCACAGTAGCAACAGCGTACACCATCTACAAGATGCACTGCAGGAATTCACCAAGGCTCCTTAGACAGCATCTTCTAAAACCCACAACAACTACCATCTAGAAGGACAAGGGCAGCAGATAGATGGGAATACCACCACCTGGAAGTTCCCCTCCAAGCTACTCACCATCCTGATTTGGAAGTATTTTGCTATTCCTTCACTGTTGCTGGGTCAAAATCCTGGAATTCCCTCTCTAACAGCACTGTGGATGTACCTACACCACAGGGACTGCAGTGGTTCAAGAAAGCAGCTCACCACCACCTTCTCAAGGGCAATTAGGGATGGCAATAAATGCTGGCCCACTCAGCGACACCCACATCCCATAAATGAATTTTTTTAAATGTGAAATTAGGGCATGATTAGGCTCGAGTTAAAATACCTCCTATAGCTGCACAATCCACTGACACTCAGTGCCCAGTTTCACATGTCTGTGGGGTACTTGAAAGCGTTGAGTGACCACCCAACAAAGCAGGGGAGAAAACTGCAGGCAAACTTAAGGAGACAGAACTTTCGAAGGCTGCCTATTTCATAACACGCCCGACTCTGCCCAGGCTCAGTTCATCTGTTACTAAAACCCTCATCCATTCCTTTATTATCTCTAGGCTTGACTATTCCTCATCGGCCTCTGATCTTTCACCCACTTGAGATCATCCAAAATTTTGCTGCCTGTGTTTTAAATCGCACCAAGTTCCATTCTCCCATCACCCCTGTGCTTGACCTAGGTTGGCTCCCAGTTAAGCAATACCACAGTTTTAAAATTCTCATCCTTGTTTACAAATCCCTCCATGGCCTCACCCCTCCCTATCTCTGTAATCTCCTCCAGCCCCACAACCCTTCAAGATATCTGTGCTCCTCTAATTCTGGCCTCTTGCGCATCCCCGACTTTAATCACTCCACCATTGGTCCCTCCAATTGCCTAGGCCCCTAACTCTAAAATTCCTGCCTGTCACCTCTCCATCTCTCTACCTTGCTTCTCTCCTTTAAGACACTCCTTAAAACCTGCCTCTTTGGCCAACCTTCTGTTCATCTGTCCTTACATCTCCTGATGCAGCTCATTGTCAAATTTTGCTTGATAATGCTCATGTGAAGCACCTTGGAGCATTTCATTACATTCAATGTGCTGGATAAATGCACATTAATGTTGTTGCTGGCCTCTTGAGTTCTTGAGCTGCAGTTGCCTGAACAGGCCTACTGGGAAATCGTGGCTAAAACAGAAACACTAGCTGCTCTTCCTGACCTTTTCACAAATTAATTTCATTTTTTTTTTGCTTTTTTTTCCTCCTGTTTCATACACCAACTCTGAGCGAAAGGGCAGTCAGGCAGCTACTCACACATCTTCACACACCTAAGTCAATGAGGAAGTGATAGTTAAGGATCTGCCTCTGATTTCCCCTCCCCCGTGTAGAAACATGGAGCCTGAGCATAGCAACTGTGTTCATCTTGTTTTTTGGGACCAATGATGGGGACTCCATGGTCCACCTGGTTCACCTTCCACCAAGCCAGCCAATTTATTCATGTCATCTATCTCAAAATGTTACTTTCTGAGATAAATTTATTGAACTGGCATTGGAGTGAATCAACTCTAATTCCTTCAGGCCTGTCCAAAGACTGACCACTCACTCACTGAAATAATGTTTCACCCCCTATCCCCAGGACTCCCTACTCAATTCCGTCCCTCTCCCGGCTTTCAACCAACTTGCTCCATTCTCTTTGGTCATTTCAGCACTAGCCCATCCAAACTTTCATCTCTTTGCCCTTCCTCATCAGCCACCACTGTTTCATCATGTGTTATTGCAAAGCATTTTGAGGGGTCTCCTGCACATGAGGGGCCCTATCTAAATGCATACTACTGTAGTCAGACAGTACAGCAAGCAACAGACAATGGTGACTGTACAGAGGTAGAAATATCACCGATTGAACAATGCCAAGTTTGGAGATGATATAACTCAATGAAGAATAGAAGAGGACAAAAAGTGGAAAACCTTGGCCACACTGCAGATGGAGAGAAGAGCGTAAGGAATTGAAACATTTAAATGTTTGCCATTGTTGATGGTCGAGTTAAATTTATGAACAATTTGCCAAATGAAAGTAGGTTGTTTGAATTCTCCTGTATTTATCTGGAAGCACAGTCACATTCTGGACTCTCCTCCACTTTGCGAGTGTACAGACCACAGACCTGCTCCCCACCAACAAGCATTATGGCAACAATCATTTGCACTTACATAGGGAAAACGGCCCATGCCGCTTCCCAAGAGACTGGAGTCCAAGCTGGAGCAGGAGACAATAGGAGGGGGTGACCAAAGCCTTGGATGGCAAGATGGGTTTTAAGGAGGGTCTTAAAAGGAAGGAGAGAGCTGGAGAATTTGAGAGGTTTAAGGGGTGAATTCCAGCAAGTGAAACTTTTGACAGTTGAAGCCACAGCAGCCAATGGTGTGGGAGGAATGGAGGGATAAGCGCAGGAGGCCAGAGTCAGAGGAACAGAGAGTTCTTGGGGTGTTGTAAAGTTGGAGGAGATTAAAGAGATAGGAAACAATAAGGCAAGGCAGAGGTTTAAACCGGAGGATAAGAATTTTAAATTTGAGATGTTGGGGTATCAGGTTTGTAGGTTTGCGAAATGTGCTGGAACTTTGTGCAGGTGAAGAAAAAGGCAGCAAGAGTTTTGAATGAGAAGAGGTGTATGGAAAGAGAGAAGACAAAAACAGGAGAGCAAGAAATAATCCAGCCTGGGTGTGACCAGCAACAACAACTTATATTTATACAGCACCATTAATGCAATAAAACATGCTAAGGCACTTCAGGGGGGGATTACAAAACAAGTCATTGAGCCACATTAGGAGATATTAGGGGCAGATGTCAAAAACTTGGTCAAAAAGGTAGGTTTTAAGGACCATCTTAAAGGAGGAAAGTTGGGTAGAGAGGCAGAGAGATTTAGGGAGAAAATTCCAGAGCTTACGGCCCAGACAACTCAAGATGCACCCACCAATGGTGGAGCGATTAAAATCAGAGGTGCTGAAGAGGACAGAATTAGAGGAGCACAGATATCTCGGAGGGTTGTGGAGCTGGAGGAGATTACAGAGATTGGGAGGCATGAGGCCATAGAGCGATTTGTCAACAAGGGTGAGAATTTTAAAATCGAGGCATTGTTTGACCAGAAGCTAATGTAGATTGGTGAGCACAGGGATAATGAGTAAATGGCATTTGGTGCAAATGAGGACACAAGCAGCAGAGTTTAGGATGACTTCAAATTTAGGGAAGATCGAATGTAGAAGACTGGCCAGGAGGGCATTGGAATGGTCAAGTCTAGAAATGCCAGAAACATGGATGAGAAAGAGCTGAGGTGGGACAGATATGGACAAAGGAACAGAATTAGGAATAGGTGCTCTTCATGACAAAGTCGAGTATGAGGTATTAGGAGATGGGCTAAATAAAGGTGGCAGGAGTAAGGTCACTGAAGGAGAAGTGAGCAGCATTTGTGAAGGGGAACAAATGGGGTTAGCAGTTTGGCCTGGGGTTGAAAATAGTGTAGTCGAGCTTAAAACAGTAGCCGGGCAGGAGGATGGTATTTATGACAATGGTAATGTCTATCCCCCAGCATCATCAACCCTTCCCCCAGCCTCTGAATAAAACCAATCCATGTTTATCTTTCCTGTTGCTCCATTTTTAATATATCCATTTAGATTTCCATCCCTACTAAAACCATTAAAACTGCCCAAGCCAAAATTACAAATTCCATTCTATGTGACCATAGTGCATTTTCCCTCCATCTTTCTTGACCTCCCTGGAGTCTTTGACAAGGTAGACCAGACCATCCTTCGTCATCACCCCTCCTCTGTTATCCAGCTCAATAGGACTAAACTCCTTGATTTCACTCTGACCTATCCAATTGTAACCAGAGCACCTCCAACACTGGCTTCTCTTCCCACTCCAGAAAGGTTAACTCTGGAGTTCCCCAAGGATTTATTCTTGGACCCTTCCTATTTCTATTAACCTTTGATATCATCTGCAGACATTGAATCACCTTCCGCAAGTACATTAACAACTATGATAAGCTGGGTATAGTCAAACATCCAGCCATGAGCCCCAATTTCCTCCCACTAGATATCGACAAGGCCGAAACCATTGCCTTTGATCCCCACTGCAATCTCTATTCCCTAGCCATCAGTTTCAAACCTCTCCCCGGCCACTGTCTCAGGTTGATGCAGAATGCCCACTTCCTCAGAAATTCAACCATGTGTTGAGCTACTTGTAGGGTCTGGTACATACAGAGTTAATGTGGAACTGAGAACAGTACCACCCATACAGTGATATACGAAGGCACATGAGCCAGAGCAGGGTCAGTCTAGGGATAGACAGAGATGGGTGAAGACCTAGGATGGAGTCAGCTCCATATCTGTACCCTTTACTGTAAGTATGTATACAGTTATGAGTTGTTAATAAAGACTTGCTCTTAATATACTCAAGACCACGAAGCCTACTCCATGATGTCAGGAAGCAGGATTCTTCACTACTGTCCCCATTTCCTCTGCATCACAAGACCACTGACTCCCATCGATATAACATAACCTATTTCTGCCCCTGTCTTAGCCTATGCTGCAAAACCATCACCTGTACCTTTATCACCTCCAAATTGGGCAATTCCAATTATCTCCCATCTTCCACTCTCCAGAGGAGGTTTACAAGGATGTTGCCAGGGATGTGCGCTTTAACTATGAGGAATGATTGAATAGGCTGGGGATGTTTTCATTGGAACAGAGGAGGTTGAGGGGAGATTTAAATGAGCTGTATAGAATGATGAGGGGCCTGGATAGTGTGGATAGGAAGGACCTATTTTGCTCAGGTCAATAACCAGGGACCATAGATTTAAAGTGCTTGGCAGAATGGGTGAAATGTTTTCACCCAAAGGATGGTGGAAGTCTGGACCTAACTGCCTGAAAGATTGATAGAGGAAGAAACCCTTGTTGCATTAAAAAAATACTTAGGTCTGCACCTGAAGTGTAAGACTACCGATCAAGAGTGTGCAAGCAGGATTAGACTGGACCTCTACCTCACGGAAGCTGAGCGTCAACTCGCAGACACTTCCTCCTACCTCTCCCTGGACCATGACCCCACCACTGAACATCAAGCCATTGTTTCCAGGACTGTCACTGACCTCACCTCCTCTGGACATCTTCCTCCCACAGCTTCCAACCTGACAGTCACCCAACCTCGGACGGCCTGCCTCTGTCGAAGGGTCACGAGGACTCGAAACGTCAACTCTTTTCTTCTCCGCCGATGCTGCCGGACCTGCTGGGTTTTTCCAGGTAATTCTGTTTTTTTTTTGGATTTCCAGCATCCGCAGTTTTTTTGTTTTTATCTCATTTCTCGTTATTTTGACTCCCTTCTCTCTCCCCTTGTCCAGTCCCTTCCCACCTACAAGCGTGATTCCTCTGACACCTTACATCACATCAACATTTCGAGTTCCCAGGCCCCAACTGCTTCCTCTTCACCATGGACGTCCAACCCTCTACACCTCCATCCCCCACCAGGATGGTCTGAGGGCCCTTAGCTTCTTCCTCGAACAGAGGCCCGAACAATCCCCATCCACCACTACTCTCCTCCGTCTGGCTGAACTTGTTCTCACGCTGAACAATTTCTCCTTTAACTCCTCTCACTTCCTCCAAATAAAAGGTGTGGCTATGGGTACCCGCATGGGCCCCAGCTATGCCTGTCTCTTTATGGGGTATGTGGAACATTCCTTGTTCCAGTCCCATCCCGCCCCCTCCCACAACTCTTTCTCCGGTACATCGAAGATTACTTCGGTGCCGCTTCATGCTCTCGTCGGGACTTGGAAAAATTTATTAATTTTGCTTCCAATTTCCACCTCTCCATCATTTTCACATGGTCCATCTCTGACAATTCCCTTCCTTTCCTTGACCTCTCTGTCTCAATCTCTGGTGATAGACTGTCCACCAATATCCATTACAAGCCCACCGACACCCACAGCTACCTCGACTACAGCTCCTCACACCCCACTTCCTGTAAGGACTCCATCCCATTCTCTCAGTTCCTTCGCCTCCATCGCATCTGTTCTGATGATGCTACCTTCAAAAACAGTTCCTCTGACATGTCCTCCTTCTTCCTTAACTGAGGTTTTCTACCCACGGTCATTGACAGGACCTTCAACCGTGTCCGGCCCATCTCCTGCGCATCCGCCCTCACGCCTTCTCCTCCCTCCCAGAAACATGATAGGGTCCCCCTTGTCCTCACTTATCAGCCCACCAGCCTCCGCATTCAAAGGATCATTCTCTGCCATTTCTGCCAACTCCAGCATGATACCACCACCAAACACATCTTCCCTTTACCCCTCCCTGGCGGCATTCCTTAGGGATCATTCCCTCCGGGACACCCTGGTCCACTCCTCCATCACCCCCTACTCCTCAACCCCTACCTATGGCACCTCCCCATACCCACGCAAAAGATGCAACACCTGCCCCTTCACTTCCTCTCTCCTCATCATCCAAGAGCCCAAACACTCCTTTCAAGTGAAGCAGCATTTCAGTTGCATTTCCCTCAACTTAGTCTACTGCATTCGTTGCTCCCAATGCGGTCTCCTCTACATTGGAGAGGCCAAATGTAAACTGGGCAACCGCTTTGCAGAACACCTGCGGTCTGTCCGCAAGAAAGACCCAAACCTCCCTGTCGCTTGCCATTTTAACATTCCACCCTGCTCTCTTGCCCACATGTCTGTCCTTGGCTTGCTGCATTGTTCCAGTGAAGCCCAATGCAAACTGGAGGAACAACACCTCATCTTCCAACTAGGCACTTTACAGCCTTCTGGACTGAATATTGAATTCAACAACTTTAGGTCTTGAGCTCCCTCCTCCATCCCCACCCCCTTTCTGTTTCCCCCTTCCTTTTGTTTTTTTCCAATAAATTATATAGATTTTTCTTTTCCCACCTATTTCCATTATTTTTAAATATTTTTAAATCTTTTATGCTCTCCCCACCCCCACTAGAGCTATACCTTGAGTGCCCTACCATCCATTCTTAATTAGCACATTCGTTTAGATAATATCACCAACTTTAACACCTGTGTTCTTTTGTTCTATTGTTGTTGACATCTTTTGATGATCTGCTTCTATCACTGCTCGTTTGTCCCTACAACCACACACCCTCTCCACCACTCTCTCTCCCTGCCCCCCACACACACACCTTAAACCAGCTTATATTTCAACTCTTTCTTGGACTCGAACTCAAGTTCTGTCGAAGGGTCATGAGGACTCGAAACGTCAAATCTTTTCTTCTCCGCCGATGCTGCCAGACCTGCTGAGTTTTTCCAGGTAATTCTGTTTTTGTTTTAGCTTAATGAGTTCACGGGTAAGCACAAAGCTGCAAACTCCATCCCATTCCTGCTCCTGGCTCTGCACTAATACGTTGAAGAGAAGTCGAATAGTGATATTTCTGCTAAGTGCACAAAGGCTGATCATTGAACTGAATCGCGAAGCACACCCACACATATCCCAGTCAATCGGAAATGCTTTCAGAAACTAAAGGATGAACTTCACCTCGGGATTTAACTGGCTTTATCCGCAGTGAGTTCGGGATTAGCAGCTCCGTTCACACCAACCTGCTCCGGTTCTGCTCCAAAAACGCTCAGTCGGGATACACTCCAAATCCAGAGGAGGTCCAGCTCCGGGATGGAGAGGGAGACGAAATGAACTGAAACTATCAGCAGCAAAGTGAAAGCGAAACTGAAGGCGGAATCGTAGGCGGGAGAGAGAGAGAGAGTAACCAAGAGTGGCCGGGAGCGAGTAACAAAGGATTTAGAAGAAAATAACAAAGGAAAAGTGACAGGGTGGGAGTAGCTAAGAGTGACAGCGAGTAACAAAGGAAGAGAGACAGAACGAGAAAAACAAAGAGGCAAGATGACAGTAACAAAGGAAGTGAGACATGGTTACATAGAGACAGGGTGAGTAACAGAGTGAAAAAACAAAAACAGAATTACCTGGAAAAACTCAGCAGGTCTGGCAGCATCGGCGGAGAAGAAAAGAGTTGACGTTTCGAGTCCTCATGACCCTTCGACAGAACTTGAGTTCGAGTCCAGGAAAGAGCTGAAATATAAGCTGGTTTAAGGTGTGTGTGTGGGGGGCGGAGAGATAGAGAGACAGAGAGGTGGAGGGGGGGGTGTGGTTGTAGGGACAAACAAGCAGTGATAGAAGCAGATCATCAAAAGATGTCAACGACAATAGTACAATAGAACACATAGGTGTTAAAGTTAAAGTTGGTGATATTATCTAAACGAATGTGCTAATTAAGAATGGATGGTAGGGCACTCAAGGTATAGCTCTAGTGGGGTTTTTTTATAATGGAAATAGGTGGGAAAAGGAAAATCTTTATAATTTATTGGAAGAAAAAAGGAAGGGGGAAACAGAAAGGGGGTGGGGATGGGGGAGGGAGCTCACGACCTAAAGTTGTTGAATTCAATATTCAGTCCGGAAGGCTGTAAAGTCCCTAGTCGGAAGATGAGGTGTTGTTCCTCCAGTTTGCGTTGGGCTTCACTGGAACAATGCAGCAAGCCAAGGACAGACATGTGGGCAAGAGAGCAGGGTGGAGTGTTAAAATGGCAAGCGACAGGGAGGTTTGGGTCATTCTTGCGGACAGACCGCAGGTGTTCTGCAAAGCGGTCGCCCAGTTTACGTTTGGTCTCTCCAATGTAGAGGAGACCACATTGGGAGCAACGAATGCAGTAGACTAAGTTGGGGGAAATGCAAGTGAAATGCTGCTTCACTTGAAAGGAGTGTTTGGGTCCTTGGACGGTGAGGAGAGAGGAAGTGAAGGGGCAGGTGTTGCATCTTTTGCGTGGGCATGGGGTTGTGCCATAGGAGGGGGTTGAGGAGTAGGGGGTGATGGAGGAGTGGACCAGGGTGTCCCGGAGGGAGCGATCCCTACGGAATGCCGATAAGGGGGGTGAAGGGAAGATGTGTTTGGTGGTGGCATCATGCTGGAGTTGGCGGAAATGGCGGAGGATGATCCTTTGAATGCGGAGGCTGGTGCACTCCATTCTCTCAGGTCCAACCCTGACATTGTCATCAAACCCGCTGACAAGGGTGGTGCTGTTGTTGTCTGGCGCACTGACCTCTACCTCGCGGAGGCTGAGCATCAACTCGCAGACACTTCCTCCTACCTCTCCCTGAACCATGACCCCACCACTGAACATCAAGCCACTGTTTCCAGGACTGTCACTGACCTCATCTCCTCTGGGGATCTCCCTCCCACAGCTTCCAACCTGATAGTCGCCCAACCTCGGACGGCCCGCTTCTATCTCCTACCCAAAATCCACAAACAGAACTGCCCTGGTAGACCGATCGTCTCAGCTTGCTCCTGCCCCACAGAACTCATTTCTCGTTATCTTGACTCCCTTCTCTCTCCCCTTGTCCAGTCCCTTCCCACCTACATCCGTGATTCCTCTGACACCTTACGTCACATCAACAATTTCCAGTTCCCTGGCCCCTACCGCTTCCTCTTCACCATGGACGTCCAATCCCTCTACACCTCCATCCCCCACCAGGATGGTCTGAGGGCCCTTAGCTTCTTCCTCGAACAGAGGCCCGAACAATCCCCATCCACCACTACTCTCCTCCGTCTGGCTGAACTTGTTCTCACGCTGAACAATTTCTCCTTCAACTCCTCTCACTTCCTCCAAATAAAAGGTGTGGCTATGGGTACCCGCATGGGCCCCAGCTATGCCTGTCTCTTTATGGGGTATGTGGAACATTCCTTGTTGCAGTCCTACTCCGGCCCCCTTCCACAACTCTTTCTCCGGTACATCGATGATTACTTCGGTGCCGCTTCATGCTCTCATCAGGACTTGGAAAAATATATTAATTTTGCTTCCAATCTCCACCCCTCCATCATTTTCACGTGGTCCATCTCTGAACTTCCCTTCCCTTCCTTGACCTCTCTGTCTCAATCTCTGGTGATAGACTGTCCACCAATATCCATTACAAACCCACCGACTCCCACAGCTATCTCGACTACAGCTCCTCACACCCCGCTTCCTGTAAGGACTCCATCCCATTCTCTCAGTTCCTTCGCCTCCGTCGCATCTGTTCCGATGATGCTACATTCAAAAACAGTTCCTCTGACATGTCCTCCTTCTTCCTTAACCGAGGTTTTCCACCCACGGTCGTTGACAGGGCCCTCAACCGTGTCCGGCCCATCTCCTGCGCATCCGCCCTTACGCCTTCTCCTCCCTCCCAGAAACATGATAGGGTCCCCCTTGTCCTCACTTATCAGCCCACCAGCCTCCGCATTCAAAGGATCATCCTCTGCCATTTCCGCCAACTCCAGCATGATGCCACCACCAAACACATCTTCCCTTCACCCCCCTTATCGGCATTCCGTAGGGATCGCTCCCTCCGGGACACCCTGGTCCACTCCTCCATCACCCCCTACTCCTCAACCCCCTCCTATGGCACAACCCCATGCCCACGCAAAAGATGCAACACCTGCCCCTTCACTTCCTCTCTCCTCACCGTCCAAGGACCCAAACACTCCTTTCAAGTGAAGCAGCATTTCACTTGCATTTCCCCCAACTTAGTCTACTGCATTCGTTGCTCCCAATGTGGTCTCCTCTACATTGGAGAGACCAAACGTAAACTGGGCGACCGCTTTGCAGAACACCTGCAGTCTGTCCGCAAGAATGACCCAAACCTCCCTGTCGCTTGCCATTTTAACACTCCACCCTGCTCTCTTGCCCACATGTCTGTCCTTGGCTTGCTGCATTGTTCCAGTGAAGCCCAACGCAAACTGGAGGAACAACACCTCATCTTCCGACTAGGGACTTTACAGCCTTCCGGACTGAATATTGAATTCAACAACTTTAGGTCGTGAGCTCCCTCCCCCATCCCCACCCCCTTTCTGTTTCCCCCTTCCTTTTTTTTTTCCAATAAATTATAAAGATTTTCCTTTTCCCACCTATTTCCATTATAAAAAAAACCCCACTAGAGCTATACCTTGAGTGCCCTACCATCCATTCTTAATTAGCACATTCGTTTAGATAATATCACCAACTTTAACTTTAACACCTATGTGTTCTATTGTACTATTGTCGTTGACATCTTTTGATGATCTGCTTCTATCACTGCTTGTTTGTCCCTACAACCACATCCCCCCCCCCACCTCTCTGTCTCTCTATCTCTCCGCCCCCCACACACACACCTTAAACCAGCTTATATTTCAGCTCTTTCCTGGACTCGAACTCAAGTTCTGTCGAAGGGTCATGAGGACTCGAAACGTCAACTCTTTTCTTCTCCGCCGATGCTGCCAGACCTGCTGAGTTTTTCCAGGTAATTCTGTTTTTGTTTTGGATTTCCAGCATCCGCAGTTTTTTTGTTTTTATCTCTGAGTAACAGAGTGACAAGGTAAGAGTACCAAATGAAGTGGGACAGAGTGAGAGAAATAAAGTAAGAGGGACAGGGTGAGAGAAATAAAGTAAGAGGGACAGAGTGAGAGAAATAAAGTAAGAGGGACAGAGTGAGGAAAAATAAAGTAAGAGGGACAGAGTGAGAGAAATAAAGTAAGAGGGACAGGGTGAGAGAAATAAAGTAAGAGGGACAGGGTGAGAGAAATAAAGTAAGAGGGACAGGGTGAGAGAAATGAAGATGGACAGAGTGAGAGAAATAAAGGAAGAGGTACAGAGTGAGAGAAATAAAGGAAGAGGGACAGGGTGAGAGAAATAAAGTAAGAGGGACAGGGTGAGAGAAATAAAGTAAGAGGGACAGGGTGAGAGAAATAAAGTAAGAGGGACAGGGTGAGAGAAATAAAGTAAGAGGGACAGGGTGAGAGAAATAAAGTAAGAGGGACAGGGTGAGAGAAATAAAGTAAGAGGGACAGGGTGAGAGAAATAAAGTAAGAGGGACAGAGTGAGAGAAATAAAGTAAGAGGGGCAGGGTGAGAGAAATAAAGTAAGAGGGACAGGGTGAGAGAAATAAAGTAAGAGGGACAGAGTGAGAGAAATAAAGTAAGAGGGACAGGGTGAGAGAAATGAAGATGGACAGAGTGAGAGAAATAAAGGAAGAGGTACAGAGTGAGAGAAATAAAGAAAGAGGGACAGGGTGAGAGAAATAAAGTAAGAGGGACAGGGTGAGCAATAAAGAAAGAGGGACAGAGTGAGAGAAATAAGGAAAGAGGGACAGAGTGAGAGAGATAAAGTAAGAGGGACAGAGTGAGAGAAATAAAGATGGACAGAGGGAGAGAAATAAAGTAAGAGGGACAGAGTGAGAGAAATAAAGACGGACAGAGTGAGAAATAAAGTAAGAGGGACAGTGAGAGAAATAAAGAGGGACAGAGTGAGAGAAAAAGGATAGAGTGAGAGAAGCAAAGAGGGACTGAGTGAGAGAACGGAGGTAGAGAGACGAAGCGAGAGTAACAAAGAAGTAGGGTAAGTATTAGAGGGACAGGGTGAGAGTATCAAATGGAGAGAGAGAGGGTGAGAGCAATAAAGTAAGAGAGACACGGTCAGAATAACAGTGACAGAGTAATAAAGATAAGAAAGAAAGGGTTAGAGTAACAAAGTGAGAGGCAAAAGTGATGAAGGTAACAAAGAAACTGAGTAACCAGCTCGGTAATGACGAGTGACAAAGCAGAAGTAATAAGTAATAAAGGCAGAGAAACGGTGATAAAGTAACAACAGCAAAGTGGAAGTACTAGAGCAACAAAGTGAGAGTAACAACAGCAACAAAACGCAAGTAGCAAGGTGACAGTAACAGTACACAGCAAGTGATTCATGGCTGCTTTGTTTCTTTGACAGTTCATTGGGTAATGACACACTTCAAAACATCAAGAGCGTGAGAGAAGATACTCCGAAACCTGTCATTCACAAACTAGTCCACATTAAGATATTTCCTTTGATTCTTCAACATATCAATAATCAAAGGGCAAGAGAATGCTCATCAGTAGAGAGGTTGATCTGTTTGTGTCTCCCATTTGATCAATCACTTACTGAAAGAGATTGTGTGTTATTATTTAGACTCTGAGTTAATATTGATTGACTCAAGTTTTCAGATTATATAGCACAAATATAAGAGTGAATTGTGCTGGTTTACATTGATCCCATCTACAACAGTGGTGTAAAGGGTCAGCCATTTCTCTACCCAAAGAGCTGTTGTTGCACCATCATTGAATATATTTAAGACTGAGATAGACAGAGCTTTGGTTATGAGGGACAGGCAGCAAAGTCGAGTTAAGGCCACAATCAGATCAGCCATGATCATATGGAATGACAGAGCACATTCAAGCTGCTGAATGGCCTATTCCTGCTCTATTTCTTATGTTCTTAAGTCAGAGTTTTACTCTTTGGTTTACAGTAGGTTATATTGGCAATTATATTGTGCAGAGGTAAGAAAGTACATCAAATCATCACAGTCTCATTTGCCGGTTAATTGCTAAAATTCCCTCGCTGTGGCCAGATCTTTGGAATCAGTTATTTTCAGGCCAAAACAGATCTTTTACAATACAATACTTTGGTCTGGGTGGTCTTGTGGTGCAGTGGGTAGTGTCCCTGCACAGGAGCTCCAGGTTTGAGACCCACTCCAGAATTTGATGGCCAAGGAAGGTGTGTTCATAACCCTGTCAAACAGGTTGAGTATCAACTTGTAAATCCTTCCAACAAATGCCAATGGCAGGTGGTAAGAGTGGGAGAGATTCCTAGTCAACCATGTGATGGAAAGAAAGTTGGAGCCTCTACCGTCACCATCCCTGGCTCCAAGCTACAACATGCATGGAAAAGTGCATGTTCACACACCAGTGCACACACCAATTCAGATTCCGAGTGAACTATAGCATACTACCACCTTGACCTCATTCATGTGCAACCTCTGGTCAAAACTGAATGTGAATGCAGCACAGTGGAGATTCTTGAGCAAGGCTGGTTAACAACAAACCCAAGAATATAAGAAATAGGAGCAAGGGATATCCATACGTCCGCTCGAGACTACACCATCATTTAACATAATCGTGGCTGAACTTCCACATCAATTCCACTTGCCTGCACTCTCTCCATATCTTTCAATTCCCTCAGAATCCAAAAATCCACTGATCTCAGCCTTGAATATACTCAATAGCTGAGCATCCACAGCGCTCTGGGGAGAGAATTCCAAAGATTCACAATGGTCTAAGTGAAGAAACTTCTCATTTCAGTTCTACATGGCCGCCATGTTGAAAAAATTTTTTTTTCTCTTAAAAACCACCTTTCCAAGCTTCATTCCAAACACTGAAGCAGAAAATCCAGGCTGACACTTTAGTGCAGTAGTGAGGGAGTGTTGGACTATGCAAGGTGGCGTTTTTTCAGACAAGAGTTTAAAATTGATGTCCCATCTTCTCTTTCAAGCAAGTGTAAAAGATCCCATTGCACAAATTTTGAAGAGCAGGGGAGTTTTCCCAGCTGTCCTGGTCAATATTTAGTTCTCATCCGGCATTGTTAAAAGGGATTATTCAGCCATTGTCACTTGGCTGTTTATGGAACCTTGCTGAGCAAAATCGGCTCCACATTTCCTACAATAGTGACTACACTTCAAAAGTACATCATTGGTTGTAAAACATTCAGACATCATCCAGAGGTCATAAAATGCCCCGTCAGCCTGTGTTAACCCATCTCTGACCCTGGGCACAGGTCTTGTTGGTCTTTGCATTTACCCACCTCCGACCCAGGGCACAGGCTCAGTCAGCCCATGTACTAATCCACATCTGAGCCTGGGTGAAGGCCCCATCTGCTTATGTGTTAATCCACTTCTGACCCTGGGCACAGGCCCTGTCAGCCTTTGTGTTAATCTACCTCAGGCCCTAGGGCTGTTTGGATTAGAAAAATGCAGTCTCTAGTAATGAAATGTAAAACTTTATTGTCAAGAGGCCATAAAGAACAGAAAATGCCCCAAATTGCAATTACACAGTTGATTTTTCTATCCTGCACCCAGAGTTTAAAAAAATCCTCAAAAGGACTGGAAACATTTCAAAGCTTCACATTCCACTGGCCTCAGTTCTAAATCAAGTTCTCAAGTACTGACCTGAGCTTAGATCAAAATAGCGCAGGACACAGCTGAGTTCAAAAGCACATTTTTAGCAAGTTTTCCATTATTAAAACCATGACAGGAAGGTGTCCCAATTAACTGGAGCCTTCTGCCTGACTCATTCTTTATTCTGCGGAATCCAAATGCGACCCTTGCTGCATCTCGGATATGGTGAATGCTCCACTCCACTCAGGTGCATCTTTTCCAACTTTTGGGGTCCTCTTATTGCGCAGCCTGCATAAGGCAGTTATTCCTGTCCTCATTCATGAAGGCCATGGCTTCCCTGGGGGCAAGGGGATGCCGGTCAAAAAGAAAGAAAACAAATTTACAAAAAAAAATGATTCAACATCAAACAAAGCAAATAAACAACCTCACACAAAATAATAAGCCGTGACAAGAACAACTTGCATTTATATAATGCCTATAACATAGTGGAAACACCCATGGTGCTACACGGAGTGTGAAATTAAACAAATTTGACACTGGGACTTATACAGCTTCTCCTTAAATCTGTGTTTATCTCAATTATTCCTTGTGATAACAGGTTCCACATTCTAATCTAAAGAAGTTTCTCCTGAATTCCTTACTGGATTTAGTAGTGATCATTTGAGATTAATGATCCCTTTTTGGGTCTTCCTCAAAAGTGAGTACAACTTCTCTACATTTAGTTCACTGCTCAGCCTTCTATTTTCTGATAATTAGAACCTTAGTAATCTTTGTCAGTCTTTTTTTTGGTACTTTCTCCAAGTGACCCTTTAGGTGAAGTGCCTGAAGGATCTTTAAAGAATCTCACTCCACCATGAGGCAGCACCTCTACGAGCATTGGCTAAAAAAAAAAGAAATCTCCAGTAGTTTCCGTTGCCATGTAACCTTGAAAGAAACACAATCAAAAACCTTGCCATGAAACATCTGGCTGCTGAAGCCCTCATTCATGATTTTGTCAATAGTCAGACCCGACTATTCAAATACTCTCCTGTCCAGCCTCTCATCGTCCAGCTTTTGTAAACTTCAGTTCATCCAAATCTCTGCTGCCCGTACCCTTACCCTAACTCACACCAAGTCCCGTTCACCAATCATTTTTGAGCTTCCTGACCATCTTTGGCTCCCACAACCCCATCTTAAAATTCTCACCCTTGTGTTCAAATCCCTCCATGGTCTCACCCCTCACTATCGCTGTCACCTCTTCCAGCCCACACCCCCCACCATCTCTGCATTTTTCCAATTCTGATCTCTTCTGCCTCTCCGACTTCTCTCTCTCTCTCTCTCTCTCCACCCCCCCCGGCCATTGCTGGTAATAACTCCAGGTGCCAATGCCTTAAATTCCGGAACTCCCTCCCTAAATCTCTCGACATTCCCTAAACCTACCCCTTTGAGCATGCTTATTGTCACCTGACCCCTCATCTCCTTATATGGCCGTGCCAATTCTTTATCCGATTAGGCTTTAGATGTTTTACTACCTTAAAGGAAAATATTGTTAGTGTACAAGTTAAAATAGAGGACACTGGCATATCAAACAAGAACTTTAAACTTTGAGACTCATGGGATGCAGCCTGCAAAGATTTGATTTGGGGCTCTCTACATTATACGCAACAATATATCCTTCCTGAGGTGCAGTGGCCAGAACTGAATGCCATTACTCTAGGTAAGCTCTAATCAAGGCTCTGTACAACTAAAGCATAGCTTCCACCTCTGTATTTCAGCCCTCTTGAAATAAAGGACAACATACCATTAGCTTCTTGTTTGTCTTTTTTTGTGCCTGCCCGCTAGCTTTTATGCTTATGTACATGGATACCTAAGTCTCTTGATTATTCTAAAGTTCCTGGGCAATACCGAATGCTAAAATGTGTTACAATCAGTAAAAGTAAAAACAAGTGAACTAATGAAACTGGCTCAGTTTTGTTCTTTGTATTATAAAAAAAGGGAGAGAAAAACACAAAAGGGGCTGAAAAGGTTTACTAGAACAAAACCAGATGGAAACCTCAGTTGATTTTTCTCCAGCCCAGAAATACTTAAAACAACTGCATTGCCGGCAACTCACCAAAGCTCCATCGACAGCACCTCCCACCCAGACTATCAATTTAGATGATTGGAGTTGTGGAATGTGAGCATCGTTGGCAAAGCCAGCATTTGTTGCCTATCCCTAGTTGCCCTCGAGAAGGTGGTGGTGAGCCACCTCCTTGAACCGCTGCAGTCCATGTGGTGTTAGGGAGGGAGCTCCAGGATTTTGACCCAGCGACGGTGAAGGAACAGCAACATGTTTCCAAGTCAGGATGGTGTGCGACTTGGAGGGGAACTTGCAAGTGGTGGCATTTCCATGCATCTGCTGCCCTTGTCCTTTGAGGTGGTAGAGGTTGCAGGTTTGGAATGTGCTGTCGAAGGAGCTTTGGTGAGTTGCTGCAGTGCATCTTGTAGACGGTACACACTGCTGCTGCTGTGCGTCGGTGGTGGAGGGAGTGAATGTATGGATGGTGTGCCAGTCAAGTGGACTGCTTTGTCCTGGATTTTTTTGAGCTTCTTGTGAATTGTTGGAGCTGCACTCAACCAGGCAAATGGAGAGTATTCCATCACACTCCTGACTTGTGTCCTGTAGATGGTGGACAAGTTTTGGGGAGTCAGGGAGTTAATTACTCACTGCAGAATTCCCAGCCTCTGATGTTTGGATCTTCTGAGGCTCAGACATGCATTGAAAGATCCATTTTATGGCATTGAACTCCTTAAGTGCCAACCCTTTTCTTAACAAGTATACATTTTCATATCCTACCGTGTTGGGCACTGATCTTGGAGTGCTTTGGTGATGACCCCTTGCTGATGACAATGGTCCACAAGCTGTTTCAGAGTGCTGTAAGAGTTTGGTACATCTAGACTGATATCTTGAATGGCATTAAACACCCGCATGAATCCCTATGGAAAAAGAAAGGGAGGAGGGGTAAAGAAAGATGACATCTTCAGTAAGTCAAGCATAGAAAGAATTTATTTATATAGGTTCTTTTAGAATCTCAGAACATCCCAAAGCTCTTTACAGCCAATGGAATACTTTTAAAGTCACTGTTACAATAGACAAAACACAACAGCCAATTTGCGCAAAGCAAGATCCCACAAACAGCAATGTGACTCATAACCAGTTCATCTGTTCTAATAATGTTGTTTGAGGGATAAGTATCGCACAGGACCATGGGAAAAACTCCTCTGCTCTTCTTCAAATCTTCATTGAATCTTTTACATCCACCCTAGAGGGCAGACAGTTTAACATTTGATCCAAAAGACAGCATCTCTGAGAATGCAGCACCCCCTCAGTACAGCACTGGTAATGTCAGTCTAGGTTGTGTGTCTCAAACGGAGCTCTGTCCCTTCCAGCACTGGATGCCTTAGCTACTTTTTCTCCAACAAAGCTAGTCAGATTGTGAAACTAATCTTAGCTTCAGTGGAAAGTCACTCCATTTGTCAAATGACTTGTTGCAGCTGAGGGTACTGTCAAGGGCTTACTGGGAAGAGCAAAAAACAGAGATTGCAAGGCTATATAGAGAAAACAGAGAAGCTGTAATTGTTCTCCTTACAGCAAAGAAGGAGAAGGGGAATTTAGTAGAGGTGTTCAAAGTTTTGAACAGCTCAATAGAGGAACTAAGGACATTGCCTGATGGAAGCAGATTAAAGAGTAACTGTCAAAAGAAGACTCGACAAATACTTGAAAAGGAGAGATGTAGCAGGCTATGGAGAGAGACCAGGGGCGTGTGAGACTAATTGTATAGTTCTTTCAAAGAGCTACGACTGGCTTAATGTCCTCTTCCTGTGTTGCATGATTCTATAAGAAGGTGATTGAACCAATGAGAATTCAGAAGATATTTGACTGGCTCTTTGATTTTCAATTGACTTTGTTGCCACAGTTCTTCCCCAGCGAGCAGCAGAATTGTGAGGTGTTGAGGTGTTTGCTCATCAAACTCACCCGGTTCATCTGGTCGAAAGTTACAAAGCCAGACTCCCAGAAACTCTTCAGGAGTTTTACAATCAGGTCAGAGGCGTTGCTGCTGGTGGATTCAAGGACCATCAGTACAGCCTGCAAAGCAGAGAATTAGAGGTTAATGAAGTCATAGCATCATGGGGAGTGACACAGAGGCACCAGGAACAAAGTGGACACACTGAACAACATGGAGTTAAGGCCGAGATACTGGAACGGCACCCAGACACTGGCAGCCAATGCGTGACAGAAGATAAAATACTGCAGCAATGGAAACAGAAAAATGCAGGAAATACTCAGCGCTTCAAGCAGTGTCTGCAGAGAGAGAAACAGTTAATGTTTCAGGTCAGTGGCCTTTCATCTTTCTGTTAGTGCTGCCAGACCTGCTGAGTATTTCCTGCTTTTTCTATTTATTTCAGATTTCCAGCAGATGCAGTGTTTTGCTTTTGTATTTAAATGTGTGTTGGGGGTGGGGGACCGCAGGTACAGCTGCTCTACGTACATCCGCTGATCAAGGAATGGAAGTGGGGGGGATAGGGGAGGATAGACCATCCAGCGAGACAATGGAGGACATACCTCATAGACCAGCTCGTGGTGAAAGTGGGGAACCTCCAGATTCTGCAGGCAGAGCCCAGCTTCAGCTGTGTCTGTAGACAGCAGGTATTCCTTCAGCAACAGGTTCATCTGGTGAAGAGTTTAAAGGGTTACTGCTACTCCATCTCCTTCTGTGTACATAGCAGAACTTCCATTAAACAGTGCGTGCTCTAACAAAAGAAAAACTTGCATTTATATAGCACCTTTCATGACCTCTGCACATTAAACAGCTTCATAGTCAATGAAATGCTTTCTCTCAATAGTATGGGAACACCAGAATCAATTTGTGCACAGCAAAATCCACAAACAATGTGATTGTCTGTGTTATTGATGTTGGTTGAGCGATAAATATTGGCCAGGAAACTGGGGAAAGCTCCCCTGCTCTTCTTTGAAATTATGCAATGGGATCCTTTACATTCACCTGAAAGGAAGATGGGACCTCAGTTTAAGGTCTCTTCCAAGAAACGGCACCTCCGACAGTGCAGCACTCCCTCACACTGTCAGCCTAGATTTTAAGCTCAAGTCCCAGGCATGAGACTTGAACCAACAACCTTCTGACTCAGAAGAAAGAGCGAGCCAAGTCCAAATCTTTACTATGCACAAGTTGGCTGCCATATTTGACCATGTTCCAACAGTAATGCCCTCAAGCAGGAATTCATTGACTATAAAGTGCTTTGGGACATCTTTAGCACATTAAAGACGTTATATAAACACAAGTCCTTTCTTTCTAATGGATTTAAGCAGTTACTGATGCAACAGTTTACTGTGTAAACACTACAAATAACTGGTTTAGCCAATCTGTCCCTAGAAGAGCTCCTATATTGGAGTTACCAAATCAGTGAAGTGACAATCGCTGCAGTGAGAAAGTATTGAAGGACAGTAATTTCAACCCACAGTAAAGATCTGAAAATAGAGTCGGTAGCCATGCCGCCCTGTTAGCACCAGAAATGGACCCAGCTCCATTTTGAAAAAATCTACAGATGGGTGTCAAAAGCACCCGCCTGCTTCAACCATTAAGCTCCTTTTAATATGGAAATCAAGCTTATGTGATGTAAATAGCACAAGTTTAGGTCAAGATCTGTACACTCTGACCAGTTCCACTAGTGATGGAGTAGCCCAGGGTAAGTGTTAATATTATATCTGGGCCCCTGGCTGACCCCAGAAGCCCCCATGGTCACGTACCCTCCCCCATAGGTTATTTGTCTGATGGCCATTCTGACTCCCTTGTGAGCTTCAATCAGGTTTTGGTATCATCTGTTTAGCACCCCACAGTTTACAGTCAAATTCATATTAGGTTCATGTCCTCAAAATAGCGAAAAGGGAAGGGGAGGTTGAGGAGGCAGGGTGCTTCTTTGCAGCTGGAACAGGAAGAAGCCCCATGAAGTTACCCAATGCTGCCCCACCCCGACCTTTACCACCACCCCCACCCCCATGCCCAGCAGCCCCACTTGCCCCAATCTTCCCACTTCTGCTGGCAGAACAGTTCCAACTCGCCCCCGCCCCACCCCCAAAGAATTCCGTCTTACCTCTTTGACGAGCTGCTTCACGGGTCTCAGGCCACCTCCGACACCCCAGACATTGTCCAGACGCACGCCTCGCTTCATGCTCAGCAGCACTGTGGCCTTGTCCAGCGCCACGCTGGTGAGAAACAGCATAGAAGTTAGCAGCAGGTGGGGGCAGGGAGGCAGATTCAATACTCCTAACTTAGCAGCTCACTTCGAACCCCCCATTCCTGGTTTTAATGGAGACTTACTTGTACTTCTCCAACGGCTTTTAATGAATTGTGCAAATGACTCCCTCAATCTTTTGCTCTTTTACAGTCTCTGGTGATGTCAACAATGATAAATATCTACCAAACTCAACAAATTAAGCTGGCTGAGTTCTGGACTCTATTACTAAAAATAGAAGTACTGGAAAAGGCAGAAAAAACATTGGCAAAGATGAAACCAGAATGGAGGTGGTACAATTAGCATGAAAGAGTGACTGAGGGGGTGGCCTGATGGGGATCTTTAAAATTGTCAAGGGGTTTAACAGGATAGACATAGAGAAGATGTTTCCACCTGCGGGAGGTTTAAAACTTGGGGCCATAAATATAAAACAATTCCTAATAAACGCAACTAGGATGTGATGAGAAAAACCTTTGTTACCCAAAGAGTGGTGAGAATGTGGCACTCAATTTGGGGAGAGGGTGGCGTAGTAGTAATGTCACTGGATACTAATCCAAAAGCCCAGGCTAATGCTCTGGGGACAGGGGTTAAAATCCCACCACAGCAGCTGATGGAATTTAAATTCAGTTTTTTTTTTAAAATCTGGAATTGAAAGCTAGTCTCACTAACGATGACAATGAAACTATCAATTTTCATAAAAACCCATCTGGTTCCCTAATGTCCTTCAGGGAAGAAAATCTGCCATCCTTACCTGGTCTGGCCATCATGTGACTCCAGACCCACAGCAATGTGGTTAAGTCTGAAGTGCCCTCTGCAATGGCCTAACAAGCCTCTCCGTTCAAGAGCAATTAGGGATCGGCAACAAATGTTGGCCTTGCCAGTGATGCACACATCCCATGAAAGAAAAGATTTTTGAAAACACACGGCACAGTTGACAGAAACAGCATAGATGCATTTATGGGGAAACTAACTAAGTACAAGAAGTAGAAAGGAAAAGTTGATAGGGGTAATGAAATAAGGTGCAGTTTACCCTCAAAGTTTCTTTTCTCCCCCTATTGCGCAGTATAAACACCAGCATAAGGCCATTTGGCTAGTCTGTTTCTGTGCCGCATGTTCTCTGTAATTGCAAGAAAATCTCTAGTAAATATTGTAATTCTAAGTAAGTCAATTCTCTAACTCTCAGTTAATGTATAAAATTCTGAGACCCCAACACTCTCCAAATATTCACGGAAATCGTAAATAATGGCACTCCACAATGAGCTAGCCAATGGGGGGTGCCACCCAGTTATCTGTGTTCCTTTAGAGTGGGGCTGCGAATGGATTTTCCATCAAGCACCTCTCCAGCCGTAGCCAGAGGACAGTGCAGGAGGTTCGCCCTCACAGTAGATTCACCAATCCCACCAAGGCCTACAGTAAGGCTCCATGCCATTTCTGTGATCAACAACTTAAATAAGAGTAATTACAAAGGAATGAGGGCAGCGTTAGCTGGAGTGAACTGGGAAAGGAGTTGAACAGAAAAGACAGTTGATGAGCAATGGCAGACGTTTAAGAAAATAGTTCATGAGTCACAACAAAGATATATCCCAGTGAGGTAGGAGGATTCTAGGAAGGGCGTGAACCAACCATGGTTAACCTAGGAAGCTAAGGATAGAAAATTGAAAGAAAAAACATACAATGTGGCAAATATTAGTGGTAAGCCAGAGGATTTGGAAAGTTTTAAAAACCAACAAAAGATGACCAAATAAATAATAGAAGGAGAAAATAAACTTTGAGGGTAAACTAGCAAGTAATATAAAAATGGACAGTAAGGGCTTCTTTAAATATATAAAAAGGAAGAAAAAGGCCAAAGTGAACATAGGCCCCTTAGAGAATGAGGCTGGGGAAATAATTTTGGGAAACCAGGAAATGGCAGGGGACTGAATAAATGCTTTGCATCAGTCTTCGCAATAATCAAGGGGCAAAAGGTTGGGGAGGAAATAAATACAATAACTATCACTAGAGAAAAAGTATTAGGGAAACTAATGGGGCTAAAGGCCGATAAGTCCCCTGGACCTGATGGGTTGCATCCTAGGATATTAACGGAAGTATCTACACAAATAGTGGATTCACTGGTAGTAATTTTCCAAGAATCCTTAGATTCTGGAAAAGCCCCAGAGGATTGGAAAACTGCCAGTGTAACACCCTTATTCAAAAAGGGTGGGAAACAAAAAAAGGTAAAGATAGGCCAGTTAGCTTAACATCCATCATTGGGAAAATGTTAGATTCTATTATAAAATATGTAATAGAATAGCAGTTAAAAAAATCATAATCTAAACAAGCAGAGTCAGCATGGCTTCATGAAGGGGAAATTATGCCTGACAAATTTATTAGAATTCTTTGAGGAGGTAACAAGCAGGATAGATAAAGGGAAACGAATAGATGTAATATATTTGAATTTCCAAAAGGTGTTCGATAAGGTACCGCACATATGGTTACTTAATAAGATAAGAGCCCATGGTGTTGGCGGTAATACAATAGCATGGATAGGGGATTGCTAACTTATAGAAGACAGGGAGTTGGATAAGGGGGGCATTTTCAGGATGGCAACCTGTAACTAGTGGAGTGCCACAGGGATCAGTGCTGGGGCCACAATTATTTACAATATAAATCAATGACTTGGATGAGGGAAATGAATGTACTATCGCCAAGTTTGCGGATAACACAAAAATAGATGGGAAGGCAAGTGGTGAGGATGACAAAAAGAGTCTACAGAGGGAAAATACAAGTTAAATGAATGGGAAGAAACTTAGCAGATGGAATATAATGTGGGAAAATGTGGGGTTATGCACTTTTGCAGGAAAAATAGAGCAGCTGAATATTATTTAAATGGAGAAAGAATGTAGAAAGCTGCAGCACCGAGGGATTTGGGGGTCCGTGTGCATGAATCCCAAAAAGCTAACATACAAGTTCAGCAGGTAATAGGTAAGGCAGATACAATGTTGGCCTTTTTTTCAAAAGGAATGGAGTATAAAAACAGGGAAGTCTTGCTAAAACTATACAAGGCACTAATTAGACCACACCTGGAATACTGTGAACAGTTTCGGTCCCCTTATCTGAGAAAAAATATACTGGCATTGGAGGCAGTCCAGAGAAGGTTCACTAGGTTGATCCCGGGTTTGGGGGGATTTTCTTATGAGGAGAGGTTAAGTAGTTTGGGCCTGTACTCATTGGAGTTTAGAAGAATGAGAGGCGACCTTATTGAAACATAAGATCCTTAGGGGGCTTGACAGGGTAGATGCTGAACAGTTGTTTCCCCTTTGGGAGAGTCTAGAACCAGAGGGCATAACCTCAGAGTGAGAGGTCACCCATTTAAGACAGAGATGAGGAGGAATTTCTTCTCTCAGAGGATAGTCAATCTGTGGAATTCTTTACCGCTGATGGCTGAGAGGCTGGGTTGTTAAGTATATAGAGATAGACAGATTTTTAATCAGTAAGAGAATCAAGGGTTATGGGGAAAATGCAGGAAAGTGAAGCTGAGGCTTATCAGATCAGCCATGATCTCATTGAATGGCAGAGCAGACTGAATGGGCCAAAAGGCCTACTTCTGCTCCTACGCCTTATCATAGGGCGAGATCAATCTTTCAGTGTAGGGGAAAGGATGATCTTCACTGGTCTTCCTCTTGGCATTGGAAGTGGGTCCATGATGCTATTCCAACACCCAGCTGATACAAAGCAGATAATTCAGGCTCTGGGATGGAGGGTGGGGCCTCGGAGTGGAGGCCAGAGTCTCTAGTGTGGGCAGAACCATGAGGCACTTATAAGATCTAAGAATTAGGAGCGGGATTAGGCCATTCAAACCATCAAGCCTGCTCCACCATTCAATAAGATTATTGCTGATCTGATTTTGGGCTTGACTCCACTTTCTTGTCTGTAACCATAACCCTTGACTCCCTTGTCAAACAAAAATCCGTCAAACTCAGCCTTGAACATACTCAAAGACCCAACCTCCACTCTCTGCGGAAGAGAATTCCAAAAACTAAGGAGCCTTTGAGAGAAGAAATTCTTCCTCATCTAAATGGGAGACCCCTTAGCTTTAAACTGTGCTCCCTTGTCCTCTATCCTGTCACACCCCTCAGAATCTTCCATTTTTCAATAAAATCACCGCTCATTCTTCTCAACTCCAATGGATACAGGCCCAACCTGCTCAACTTTGCCTCACAAGACAACGTCTTCATCCCAGGAATCAGCCAGGTGAACCTTCTCTGAAGCGTTTCTAATGTAAGTATATCCCTGTATAAGTGAGGAGATCTAAACTGTTAACAGTGCTCCAGGTGTGGTCTCAGTACAGTTGTAGCAAAACTTCCCTATTCCCCCTTGAAATAAAGGCTAATGTTGCACTTACTTTCCCATTTGCTTGCTGTATTTGCATGCTAGCTATTTATGAATCATGTACACGTGCGCCCAGATCCCTCTGTACCACAGCATTCGCCATTCTTCCTGCAAAAGTGGACAACCTCACACTTTCCCACATTATATTCCATCTGCCAAATAAGTCTTCACTGAGACTGTCATTCTGTCCTCAAGAGTGGGTGATACAGAAAGGGAGGGAGGGGAAAGATGTCTCTATCCTACTCGAGCACGTTTCCTCCAACATAACACCAATCAAGCCACTGGGAATGATAAAAACAGACAGGGATTCTAACGTCAACAGAAAATTCTGCAATGAGGCCTTCCGGATGGATCTGCCGGCCTGTCTGTGCTTACCGAGCCTGCTCACAATCAACCTTTCCTCTGTAGCTGTCCAGGAAACCAGCAGGTAAGACATGGTCAGCCATGGCACGGGCTATGAACTGGCCCAGCATCTGCACACAAACACAGCACACTACACGTCAACAAGGAAGGAAAGACAAGTAAATAGGAAAGTTTCCAAACTAACACAGATACTTACTCAGTATTGAGCAAAGCCCCACTGCATCAACACGACAACTCTCTTACACAGTATTCTGGGTAATTCTGCATCCCATGCATTGTCACCATGTTGAGGGGCCCCTCCGCCTCAATATAGCCCACTTTACTCCCGAGCTGCCGCTGGGGCTGCATCCAGTGCCAGTAATGAGCAAAGAAAGCAGGTTTGCCAATGTTGTCACTGTCGTCGGGTCAGTGAAGCATGCACTGCATCAAGATTCACATGTCATCCAAGTTTAAGCCTGTGGATTTTCTTACAGATTGGGAATGCAGAGATAAAATGAACCAGGGTAAATTTATCCCTCCAGAACAACCTCACCCACCTGCATTCAGCATTTCATAGAGGTCTTTGCCCTCTCATGGCATGGCTGAAATCTAAGTGCCAGCTGGAACGAAAGGAGCACAGGTCAGGCCTGGTTAAGGCTGGCTGATTCTTAGGCCCACTAAATGGCCCAACTCCATTTGGAGTGCAAGGGCTCCAGCGATTTTTAACCAGGAGTTTCAGGATCATGAATACAAAAGGAAAAAATAGAACAGAAGAGCAAGAAAAGCCATAGGAGAAAAATCATTTTCACCGAGCGATTGGTCAAGGTTTGGAATGCACTGTCTGACAATGTGGTGGAGGCAAGACTGATCAAAGCATTCAAAAGAGTACTAGACAGCTTTCTTAAAAGGAAGAATGTGCAGGATTACGGGGAGAAGGCAAGAGAATGGCACTAATGAATTGCTCATTCGGAGAGCCAGTGCAGACACAATGGACCGAATGGCCTCCTTCTTTGCAGACATCAGCATGAATCCACTGCTACGTTGGAACTGCACCACATTTCCTTTAATGGCAGAGATGATCAATCATTTGTACATACCTGAGGAGCCTCGGGCGTGTCGAGGACGAGGTCTGGCAAATCGCGCAGGAGCAGGTCGAAAGCCAAAGCCACGTCTTCGACTGACATCCGCTTCCCCATCAGGTCGGCCAGGAGACGGGACATCAACTCCCGGTGGCTTGCCTTGCCCTCCAGGGACATGGTCACAGACAGGAATGGAAGCTTGCTCTTCTTGCTGCCGAGGTTCAGCTGAGCCAGGAGGGTCTGCAAAGGGGTGAAACAGCGTTATGCAATTTCTCATGTAGACCGAGCACATGGGCAAAATGCTGCACTCATAACCACAGAGTATCAACACACACCCGCCAACTCCTAATCCCTCCCTCCCTCCCACCCACCTCCATTTTGCCCCAGGGGCACTGACTCCTGTCAACACCATGACCCCAACAGAATCAGTACCTCTTCCCACATCTCCTGTCATCTTACCCAACTTACTGCAATTTGCCTTAACTTGTGTCTGACTGAAACTGTTAATGGGTCAGGGGAAAATGAACCAAAGCATGTCTGTATTTATGTAATGCTTTTAAATACAGTAAAGCATCCCAAGGCTCTTGACAGGAGAGTTACCAACAAAATTTGACACAAACCACATGAGGAGACCTAAGCAGCTGATGACACAGTCACTAAGTGTTCCCTAATTTTACCCCTGGAAGATCTGGCTCCAATTTTTAGACCATGTCCCTTGTCCTAGGCTTCCCAACAAGAGGAAATACGTTCTCTCTATCCTATCTGATTCCTTCAATATCTTAAAGACTTTGATCAAATCACTCCTTAGCCTTGCAAATTCCCAGGAATAACAAACTTTAATTTCTTCTCATTTAATCCTTCATGTCCAGGCATCATTGTTAAAATTGACGTTGCATTCACATCCTTCTGGAAATGTGGTGCCCAAAACTGCTCACAGTAACTCCATTTTTAGGTCAACAGTGGTTCTATCAGTTGTCATGGTGTCATTGCAGGCCTGGGTTACAACTTGGCTCTGAAAAGCGAGTTTCTGTAATCTCACTCAGATCCATACCTAACCCAACAATCATTCTGGATTGAATCCTATCAGCTTTGACTGGAGATTCCTGATGGGGAAGGGGAAGCTGGGAGGGGAGAGGGGGGGAGCTGGGAGCAGAGAGGGTGGAGCAAGGGGGTTGAGGCAAGGGGAGAGGGAGAGGGGAAGGGGGGAGAGAGAGGAGAGAGAATCTCACTTACAGCAACTTCCTTCGTATCTCCATGCTGAAAGTATTCCTGGATGATAGGTGTCACCGCTTTTTCAAACTCGCAATCATCCAGTTCAGGGACAACCGTTTGGTAAACTGTCTCGCCCTACAACAAACCAAACATCAGTCATTACCAGAGCTGCAGACTCATCACTTTCACAGCACACCAAGCAGGCCAAATGAGGAATTTACCTAAATGTAGCAGCACAGAAACAAGAGGTGGCCTTTCAACCCCTCAAATCTGTCCCTGCTTTCATTTAAATCATGGATACCTTTACCTCAATTCAATCCTCCCATCCTTACTCCACATCCGTTTATATGCTCACTCGACAAACCTATTGCGCTCAATCTTGAACATTTTAAGTGACTCTGAGTTCAGACTCGCAAGAGAGTTCCAGATTTCCACTACACTTTGTGAAAAAGTGCTTCCCAGTTTCAGCCCTGAATGGCCTAACTCTAATTTGAAGATTGGGGCTCCCTTGGTCTGTGCAAAGCTAGGCTCATGTAGATTGTTAAAAAGAATAAACTAATAAAAAGAAAAAATAACGTTTATAAAGCACTTTTCACAAACACTGGACATCTCAAAGCATTTTACAGCCAATTAAATACTTCTTACTGTTGTAATGTAGAAAACACAGCAGCCAACTTGTGCACAGCAAGCTCCCACAACAGCAATGCAACAACCTAGAAAATCTGTTTTTTCTGATGTTGATTTAGGAATAAATACCAGCCAGGACATCAGGGATAACTCCCCTGCTCTTCTTCGAAATAGTGCCATGGGAACTTTTACACCCAACCCAGCAAGCAGATGTGGCCTCAGTTTAACATCTTACCTGAAAGACGGCACCTCCAACAGTGCAGTGCTCCCTCAGTGCTGCACTGTAGTATCAGCCCTGGAGTGGGACTTGAACGCAGAAGTTTGTGACTCAGAGGCAAGAGTGCTACCCACTGAGCCACAGCTGACATCCGACATGAGCATTATATAATACTGGGTTAGAATTGCTAGGTGAAAATACACTATAAAGACAGGCATTCAGCTGAAAGCAACGGGCTTTTTGTGACAACAGTGTGAGAAGTAGGAATTTCTATTGCCAGTGTAGGTAGAGGAACTGCTTCCTTGACAATAAAGACTGGAAGAGATAAAGAACTCAAGTGCATACACAAGAAAGAATAACAGCAAATAAACTAAATGATAGCAACTGTGTGAGTAGGATACACACAGGGAGGTAGTGATGATATTATGGTACACATATTTGTCCTATAGAATGAAGGTAATGAGACAATAACAATCAGAAGCTCAAAATGGGACTCTTCAATCTAATCTTTCTGAGACGACTGTAAGCAGCAGAGACATTTTCTCCTGGAGTAAAAGAGCATTATTGGTACCTATAGACACTGCATGTAAGGACTTTATTATCTCATTGACTGAATTTAATAAAGCATCAACCAGACATTTTCAGTGTTTGCTTGTCGACAAACTTTTATCAAAGGTAATATCCCATTATATTCACTCAGATATGCAATAGGCAGATATGAAAATATCCTACAATACCTCCATGTAATGGCACCTGGAATGAATGGTAATAGCTTCCACAAGCCCCCTAAGGGAAAGAGGGTTATCTGACAGCACTTTTACATAAATCCAAAGTTCTGGAGTCTTTCACCAGGGAAAGTCTCTCGAACTATATCAAGTCATTTTAATATTTTAAACACAGAGACACAGACAGCACAGGTCACCCCTTGACTGTTTTAAATTTGAGAGCAAGCCAAGAATACCTGTTTATCGTCGTCATAGTTGGGATCACGGATGTCGGGCTGCTCCACATCATACACCTGAGCTGCAGCACCCCAGACGCCTTTGCCGCCAGCACCTCCTTCAACACACACACAACATCTGCATCAGATCAAACCTCACATTCACTGAAGTGAAACTGTGCAACCTTTCAGCAGACACCATGTGAATTACAATAGAATCAAAAGAATATACAACACAGAAGTAGGCCAAATGACTCAACCAGTCCATCTCACTGTTCATGTTCCACTCAAGCTTCCTCCCAGCCTTCCTCATCTTAATTACCCTTTATTTCTTCCTCCCTCAGATGTTTGTATTCTTGCTTTTTAGCAGAATATTTTTCCTGTTGATCCTGTTTTAAGCGCTTGCCATTGATGTTCTACACCACTGTTTGCTAATGTTGTTGTCCATTTCATTTTCCCAACTTCTATTCTCTGCCCCTTAAAATTGACTTTTCTCCAAATTATTAACCCAGTCTTTGTCATGCTTGTGTTCTTCTCAATTATCTTAATTTCATCTCATATTGTTTCCCAATTTTTCCTTCTCTTATTTGCTCCGGTTCATTCCCTATTAAGAGATCCAGCAACAAAATCTCCCTTGCTGGGTTTCTTTAACACTGGGTCAGAAAGGAGTCCTGTACACATTGTAGGAACTCCATTCCCTTATCTCATTTATCCGCCTCATCTGGCCAATTATATTAAGAGTAGTTGAAAAGCCAGCATGATTATTATTCTATGCTTCTACCCATTTCCCTAATTTGTCTGCATATTCCTTCTTCCATCTCCCTGCCACTATTAGGCAATTTGTAGATAGGAACATAGGAACAGGAGAAGGCCATTCAACCCGTCGAGCCTGCCCTGCCATTCAATACGATCATGGTTGATCAAACACTTCAATACCTTTTACCCACATATCCCCATAACACTTTACGTTATTGTTAATCAGAATTCTGTCAACCTCTACCTTAAACATACTCAATGACTGAGCTTCCACGGCCCTCTGGGGTTGAGAATTCCAAAGGTTCACAACCATCTGAGTAAAGAAATTTCTCCTCATCTCAGTCCTAAGCAGCTTCCCCCTTATTTTGAAATTGTGTCCCCTGGTTCCAAACTCCCCAACCAGGAGAAACACCGTGTCTATTCCTTTAAGTATTGTGTAGGTTTCAATGAGATCACCTCTCATTCTTCGAAACTCTAGAGAATACAGGCCCAGTTTCCCCAATCTCTCTTCATAAGACAGTCCCGCCATCCCCAGGACAAGTCTGATGAACCTTCACTGCACTCCCTCTATGGCAATAACATCCTGAGGTAAGGGGATCAAAACTGCACACAGTACTCCAGATGCGGTCTAACCAAGCTTCTATACAATTGATGCAAGACTTCACTACTCCAGTACTAAAATCCTCTTGCGATAAATGCTAACATTCCGTTAGCCTTCCTAATTGCCTGCTGCACCAGCATGTTAGCTTCAGTGACTTATGGACAAGGACACCCAGGTCCCTTTGTACAACTACACTTTCTAATCTCTTACCATTTAGGAAACACTCTGCAATTCTGTTCTTCTACCAGATTGGATTACTTCACATTTTTCCACATTATACACCATCTGCCATGTTCTTGCCCGCTCACTAAGTCTGTCCAAATCCTCCTATAGCCGCTTTACATCTTCCTCACATTCCCGCCTAGCTTCATATCATTTGCGAACTTGGAAATATTACATTTGGTCCCCACATCCAAATCATTGGTATATATTGTGAACAGCTGGGGCCCAAGTACTGATCCTTGCGGTGCCCCACTAATCACAGCCTGTCAATGCGAAAATGACCCATTTATTCCTACTCTCTGTTTTCTGCCTGTTAGCCAATTCTTAATCCATGCCTGTATATTGCCTCTTATTCTATGCGCTTTTAGTTTGCTAATCAACCTTCTGAAAATCCAAGTATACTATGTTCATCAATTCTCCTTTATCAATTTTGTTGGAGTATTTTGAGGATGTTACCAACAAGTTCGTCAAACATGATTTCCCATTCGTAAATCCATGCTGACTATGCCCAATTAGATAATGTTTATCCAAGTGTCTGTTTATCACATTCTTTATAAGGGATTCTAGCATTTTCTCTACTACTGATGTAAGACTAACAAGTCTGTAGTTCCCTGTTTTCTCTCTCCCTCCATTCTTAAATGGTAAGATGACATTTGTTACCTTCCAATCTTTAGAAACCATTCCAGAATCTACAGAACTTTGGAAACTGATCACCAATTCATCCATTATCTCTACAGCTACCTCTTTCAATACTCTGGGATGCAGAAAATCAGGTCCTGGGGGCTTATCAACTTTCAGTCCCATTGATTTCGCCAATACACCTTCTTACCTACACTAATTTCCATCAACTCCTCATTCTCCCTAGTCCCTTCTCTTAAATCTGGGAGATTTCCTGCATCTTCCTCAGTGAAAACAGACACAAAGTAATCATTTAGCTTCTGTGCCATTTCTCTATTCCCTATTAAGAATTCTCCTGACTCTGCCTGTAATAGACCCACATTTGTCTTAGCCAAACTCTTCCTTTTTACATACCTATAGAAGCTTTTACAGTCCGTTTTTATGTTTTTTGCCAGATTGCATTCATATTCTATTCTCCCTTTCTTTACCAGTTTCTTGGTTTTCCTTTGCTGTATTCTAAAAACCACCCAATCCTCAGGTTTACCAATACTTCTGGCAAGTTTAAAAGCTTTTTCTTTTAATCTTATACAATCCTTAACTTCCTTTGTCAGCCACGGTTGACTGACTTTTTTGGGGGTTTTTGCACCTTGAAGGCATGTATAGGTGCTATAAGCTATGTAATAGTTCTTTGAAAACTATCCATTGCCAATGTAGTCATAGCTTTTAATGTATTTTCCCAATCCACCTCAGCCAATTTGTCCCTCATGCCTTCATAATTTCCTTTATTCATCCACGAGTGTGATTGCTCCTTTATTGTCTTTTATCTTTATTAACTTGGATTCTAATTTTGTCTTAATGATGGTTGCATCACTTTTATACTGCTTGCAGAGATAGCAGGTGCATTAATTATAGTCTTCCAAAATTCATTATCCAGAAAGGATCCAGTTTATTAAAAAATAGCTAATGTAACACCTTTATTCAAGAAAGGAGACAGACAGAAAGCTAGAAACTAAAGGCCAGTTAGCCTAACATCTGTCATAGGGAAATTTCTCAAATCCATTATTAAGGAGGTTATAGCAGGATGCTTAGAAAATTATAATGTGATCAGGCAGAGTCAACATGGCTTTGTGAAAGGGAAACCATGTTTAACTAATTTATTAGAATTTTTGAGGAAGTAACAAACAACATGGATAAAGAGGAACCAGTAGATGTGGTGTACTTGGATTTCCAAAAAGGCATTTGATAAGGTGCCACATTAAAGACTACTACACAAAATAAGAGCTCATAGTGTAGGTGTAACACATTAGTATTAATAAAGGATTGGTTAGCTAACAGGAAGCTGACAGTAGGGCTAAATGGGTCTTTTTCGGGTTGGCAGGATGTAACAAGTGGAGTGCCACAGGGATCAGTACTGGGGTCTCAACTATTTACAATTTATACTAATCACTTGGATGAAGGGTGTGAATGTATGGTTTGATGGTGACACCAAGATAGGTAGGAAAGTAAACTGTCAAGAGGAGGTAGAGAGTCTGCAAACGGGACATAGACAGGTTAAGTGAGTGGGCAAAAATTTGGCAGATGGAACGTAATGTGGGAAAACGTGAAGTTATCCACTTTGGAAGAATAGGAAAGCAGTATACTGTTTAAATGGAAAAAGATTGCAGAATTCGGTGGTACAGAGGGAAATGGGTGTCCTGGTATAGGAATCAAAAAAAGTTAATATGCAGATACAGCAAGTGATTAGGAAAGCAAATAAAATGTTGCCATTTATTTCAAGAGGAACGGAACATAAAAGGAGGGAATTTTTACTGCAGCTGTACAGGGAATTGGTGAGACCACATCCGGAGTAGTGTGTACCGTTTTGGTCTCCTTATTTGAAAAAAAAAAATTGCATATGAAGCAGTGCAAAGAAGGTTGACTCAATTTATTCCTGGGATGAAGGGTTTATCTTATGAAGAAAGGTTGGACAGGTTGGTCCTATACCCACTGGAGTTTGGAAGAATGAGAGGTGATCTTATTGAAACATGAGATCCTAAGGGGACTTGATAGGGTAGCTACCAGGAGGATGTTCCCACTTGTGGAGGAGAGTAGAACTAGGGGACAAAGTTTTAAGAACAAGAGGTCCCCCTTTTAGGAGTGAGATGAGGAGATTTCTTTTCCTCTCAGAGGGTCGTTAGTCTATGGAATTCTCTTTCCCAGAAAGCAGTGGAGGCTGCATCATTGAATTTATTCAAGGCAGAGTTAGACAGATTTTTGATAGACAAGGGACTCAAGGGTTACAGGAGGCAGAAAGGAAAGTGTAGCTGAGACCACAAACAGATCAGCCATGATCTTATTGAATGACAGAGCAGACCCAAAGCGCTGAATGGCCTACTCACGGCCTAAGTGCTATGTTCCTATGATATCATCTCTACTTAGTACAGCTACTCCAGCTCTCCCTTTTTTTCCCCCAAAATATATTATACCCTGTAATGTTTAATTCCAGTCCTGATTTTTCTATAGCCATGTCTCAGTAACTATTAGCATAGCTGGTTCCTCAATGTACTATTGCCTTCAGCTCTCCTGTATTATTACAGATACTGTGTGTGTAACTTTGCAGACAGTTTAACTGCATTTTTAATAGCAGTTCCTCTTGATGTATTTTTAATCATCTTGTAAAACTATTGATCTATAACTCTATTTATTCCCTGGCTATTTACGTCCTCTATTAGCATAGTATGCACTTTCCTGTTTCATTTATATTTCGACTGGTTTCATTTCATGCGCACAGTGAAGCATCGGGGGTGGGGGGAAGCTCCCCCTGGTGGTTTGCTGAGCAAACACACCTGAATTTTAACAGTTTATGCCAAAATGCTCCTGGCACAGGAGTGACTCCTTGATTTAACCATTGCTCCATTTGCACTGCTCCTTCCTGTGCCTTCACAACATAATATGTTGGCACATGGCATTTATCAACCCCTTTAAGGCACCCCTTAAAGGTCACTTCTACCTCTGAATTCACCTCCCATCGTCTCTTAAGGAGCCAGGCAGATTACTTGGTGAGGCAGTCCAAGTGTAATGATGATCCAGTACAAAACCTTTAAAAAAGCCTCAGTTGGAGTATTGTGTATTGTCTTGAGCTCCATACTATAATGAGGACACTGAAGCATTAGAGAGAATACAACTCAGACTGTGTGGTAATAAGGAAATAGAAATACGAAGACAGGCTTACAATTTGCCCTCGAGCTTCAACATCCACCCCCTTCACCCAACCCGACCTGAACTCCTGCAATTCACCTTTCTTCGGAAGCCCCCGGCCTTTCCCAGATCGCGATTTCTTGTCTCCCATTTTGCCTTTAGTGCCAGAAGCCTCCGCATTGTCAGAGAAGGACTCACGGCCAGACTCAGAGTCATGCGACGAATTCTTCCTCAACTTCCTCTTGGCCTTAGCACTAAGACGTGCTTCTTGCAATTCCCCCTCCCGTGATACTCGGCTCCCATCTTGCTCTGCTTCATTTCCATCTTCAGTCAGAGGACAGGTGTCAGCCGCTGCAAAAAATGACAACAATTACTTGCATTTACATACAAACATATGAAGTAGGCCATTCGGCCCCTCAAGCCTTCTTTGCTATTCAATAAGACCGTGGCTGATCTGTTTGAGTTTTAAGTTCGATATTCCCATCTACCCCTGATAACCTTAGATTTTTGTTAGGTAAGGGAATCAATCTACCTCCACCTTAAAAATATTCAATGAAAAATATTCAATTAATATAGCACCTTTGACATAGCAAAAGATCCCAACATGTTTCACAGGAATGTTATTAAATAAAAGTTGACACTGAGCCAAAGGAGAAGGTATTACTAGAGGTGACCACACATTGGTCTAAGAGATAGGTTTGAAGAAGCACCTTAAAAAGGAACTGTTATTTTTATTTCAGCACCTTTCACAATTCCAATGTATCCCAACTCACTGTACAGTCAATGAAGCACTTCCAAAGTGTAGTCACTGTTATAATCTTGGGAAATGTGGCAGCCAATTTGCACATGGCAAGCTCCCACAAATAGTAATGCGATAATGACCAGATAACCTCTTTCTGTGATGTTGGTTGAGGCATAAATATTGACCAGGTCATTGGGGATAACTTCCCTGCCTTCTTCACAATGTTGCCAATGGAATCTTTTGCATCACAGGAAGGGAAGCTCAGATTAACTTCTCATCTGAAAGACAGCAGCTTCCAAGAATGCAGTGCTCCCTCAGTGCTGCACTGGAGTGTCAGGATAGGTTTTGGTGCTGAAGCCCCTGGAGTGAGATTTGAACCCACTGAGTCAAGGCTCAAGATTCTGAGCCAAAGGATTAATGCTCCTGACCAACAGGCAATACTGGCAGCTCGTCCCACTCCCACATCCTGTGACCTCGCTCCCCTGCAGTTGGTGCCAAGTTAGGGAATTTCCCAATGGCAGGATCTAAAGTTGACCTCACTGTTATTACAAATCAGCTGGAGCTTCCTCTGCCTGTTGCAGGTACAGCACTGAGGGATTCCATTCGACTCTTTTAAAGAGGTATTCATTTAGTCTTACTCCCTTCAGCCAGCACAAAAAAATAAGAACCTAATATAAAAAATATAGGAGCTGGCGTACAGCCATTCAGCCCATTGAACCTACTCAGCCATTCAGCACAATCATAGTCAATCTTCAACCTCAACTCTACCTTCCTCTATCATCTCCATATTTGTTTTTTTATTGTTCATTCATGGGATGTGGGCTTCACTGGCTGGGACAGCATTTATTGCCCATCCCTATTTGCCCTTGAGTTGGTGGTGGTGAGCTGCCTTCTTGAACTGCTACAGTCCATGTGGTGTAGGTACACCCACAGTGCTGTTAGGGAGAGAGTTCCAGGATTTTGACCCAGTGACAGTGAAGGAACTGTGATGTATTTCCAAGTCAGGATGGTGAGTGACTTGGAAGGGAACATCCAGGTGATGATGTTCCCATCTATCTGCTGCCCTTATTCTTCTGGATGGTAGTGGTCGTGGGTTTGGAAGGTGCTGTCTAAGGAACCTTGGTGAATTCCTGCAGTGCATCTTGTAGACAGTACACACCGCTGCTACTGTGCGTTGGTGGTGGAGGGAGTGAATGTTTGTGCATGTAGCACCAATCAAGCGGGCTGCTTTGTCCTGTATGGTGTCAATCTTCTTCAATGTTGTAGGAGCTGCAGTCATCCAGACAAGTGGGGAGTATTCCATCACATTCCTGGCTTGTGCCTTGTAGATGGTGGACTGGCTCTGGGGAGTCAGGAGGTGAGTTACTCGTCACACGATTCCTAGCCTCTGACCTGCTCTTGTAGTCACAGTATTTATATGGCTAGTCTAGTTCAGTTTCTGTTCAATGGTAACCCCCCAGGATGTTGATAGTGGAGGGATTCAGTGATGGTAATGCCATTGAACATCATAGGGCGACGGTTCGAATCTCTCTTTTTGGAGATGGTCATTGCCTGGTACTTGTGTGGCGCGAATGTTACTTGCCACTTATCAGCCCAAGCCTGAATATTGTCCAGGTCTTGCTGCATTTGGACATGGACTGATTCAGTATCTGAGGAGTCACGAATGGTGCTGAACATTGTGCAATCATCAGCAAACATCCCCACGTCTGACCTTATGTTGGAAGGAAAGTCATTAATAAAGCAGCTTAAGATTGTGGGGCCTAGGACACCATCCTGAGGAACTCCTGCAGTGATGTCCTGGAGCTGAGATGACTGACCTCCAACAACCACAACCATCTTCCTTTGTGCTAGGTATGACTCCAACCAACGGAGAGTTTTCCCCAATTCCCATTGCCCCCAGTTTTGCTAGGGCACCTTGATGCCACACTCGGTCAAATGCTGCTTTGATGTCACCTCACCTCGGGAGTTCAGCTCTTTTGCCATGTTTGAACCAAGGCTGTAATGAGGTCAGGAGCTGAGTGGCCTTGGCAGAACCCATACTGGGCATCAGTGAGCAAGTTATTGCAAGTGCCACTTGCTAGCACTGTTGATGACCCCTTCCATTACTGATGATGGAGAGTAGACTGATGAGGTGGTAATTGGCCAGGTTGGATTTGTCCTACTTTGTGTACAGGACATACCTGGGCAATTTTCCACATAGCCGGGTAGGTGCCAGTATTGTAGCTGTACTGGAGCAGCTTGGCTTGGGGTGCGGCAAGTTCTGGAGCACAAGTCTTCATTACTATTGTCGGAATATTGTCAGGGCCCATAGCCTTTGCAGTATCCAGTGCCTTCAGCTGTTTCTTGATATCACGTGGAGTGAATTGAATTGGCTGAAGACTGGCGTCTGTGATGCTAGGGACCTCCGGAGGAGGCTGAGATGGATCATCCACTCGGCCCTTCTAGCTGAAGATTGTTGCGAATGCTGCAGCCTTATCTTTTGCACTGCTGTGCTGGGCTCCTCCAATAATGAGGATGGGGCTATTTGTGGAGCCTCCTCCTCCAGTCAGTTGCTTAACTGTCCACCACCATTCACGACTGGATGTGGCAGGACTGCAGAGCATAGACCTGATCCGTTGATTGTGGGATCACTTAGCTCTATCACTTGCTGCTTATGCTGTTTGGCATGCAAATAGTCCTTTTTTATAGCTTCACCAGGTTGACACCTCATTTTCAGGTTTGCCTGGTGCTGCTCCTGGCATGCCCTCCTGCACTCTTCATTGAACCAGGGTTGATCGCCTGGCTTGATGATAATGGTAGAGTGGAGGATATGCCAGGCCATGAGGTTACAGATTGTGTTTGAATACAATTCTGCTGCTGCTGATGGCCCACAGCACCTCATGGATGCCCAGTTTTGAGTTACTAGATCTGTTCAAAATCTATCCCATTTAGCATGGTGGAAGTGCCACACAACACGATGGAGGGCATCCTCAATGTGAAGGCAGGACTTCGTTTCCACAATGACTGTGCTGTGGTCATTCCTACCGATACTGTCATGGACAGATGCATCTGCAGCAGGCAGGTTGGTGAGGATGAGGTCAAGTATGTTTTTCCCTCTTGTTGGTTCCCTCACCACCAATGTCATTTAAGACTCAGCCAGCTCTGTCAGTAGTGGTGCTACCGATTCACTCTTGGTGATGGACATTGAAGTCCCCCACCTAGGGTACATTCTGTGCCCTTGCCACCCTCAGTGCTTCCTCCAAATGATGTTCAACATGGAGGAGCACTGATTCATCAGTTGAGGGAGTGCGGTATGTGGTAATCAGCAGGCGGTTTCCTTACCCATGTTTGACCTGATGCCATGAGACTTCATGGGGTCCGGAGTCAACGTTGAGGACTCCCAGGGCAACTCCCTCCCGACTGTATACCACTGTGCCGCCACCTCTGCTGGGTCTGTCCTGCCGGTGGGACAGGACATACCCAGGGATGGTGGTGGTGGTGTGTGGGACATTATCTGTAAGATATGATTCCGTCAGGATGATGATATCAGGCTTTGCTTGACTAGTCTGTGAGACAGCGCTCCCACTTTTGGTACAAGCCCCCAGATGTTAGTAAGAAGGACTTTGCAGGGTCGACAGGGTTATTACCGTGGTTGGTTCCAGTGTCTAGGTCGATGCCGGATGGTCCATCCAGTTTCATTCCTTTTTTGTGACTTTGTCGCGGTTTGTTACAACTGAATGTCATGCTAGGCCATTTCAGAGGGCAGTTAAGAGTCAACCACATTGCTGTGGGTCTGGAGTCACATGTAGGCCAGACCAGGTAAAAATGACATATGTCCTTCCCTGAAGGACATTAGTGAACCAGATACAACGATCGACAATGGTTTCATGGTCATCATTGGACTTTTAATTCCAGATTTTTATTAAATTCAAATTCCACCATCTGCTGTGCCGGGATTCAAATCCAGGTCCCCAGGTAATTACCCTGGGTCTCTGGATTACTAAGGTAAAAGCAAAAAACTGCAGATGTTGGAAATCCAAAACAAAAATAAAAATACCTGGAAAAACTCAGCAGGTCTGACAGCATCTGCGGAGAGGAACACAGTTAACGTTACAAGTCCGTTTGACTCTTCAACAGAACTAAGGAAAAATAGAAAATATTTCACCTCTTTTCTATTTTTCCTTAGTTCTGTTGAAGAGTCATATGGACTCAAAACGGTTAACTGTGTTCCTCTCCGCAGATGCTGTCAGACCTGCTGAGTTTTTCCAGGTATTTTTATTTTTGTCTCTGGATTACGAGTCCAGAGACAATACCACTATGCCTTTGCACCCGCCCCTGTCTCTTAATCCCCTTAGATTTTGAAATACTATTGATCTCTGTTAAGAATATAATTAATGACTAAGCATGCACAGCTTTCTGGGGTATTCCACAGGTCCACATCCCTCTGAACAAAGGAATTCTTCATCTCAGACCTAAATGGTTGACCCCTTGTTCTGTTTTAATGAGCCTCAGTTGTGGACTCTACAGCCAGGGGAAACAAACTCTCAGCATCTACTCTATGAAACTCTAAGAATTTTATATGTATAAGTGGTTCCTGTTCCCCTCCTACACTGGTTCTTGGACTTTAGGATTTTATAGAGAACAAAATTGCACAAACACAGGGTTCAGCTCAACTACAAACTTGCTGCTTATTAGAAATAAATGTCCTAACACCCTAACATGAAACTCTAAACCGGTTTAAATGACAACACCTCAATTGGTTTGCCTGATTTAAATCCTTCCATAATTCAACCTCAGCTCCCAACCAAAACACACAAAGTCACCACAACTTATTAGGAAAAACCTTTATTGGAAAAACCACAGGCAAAACCCCACATTTCTGCTCCATCTGTACTTAGTTCAACTCAAATGACTCAAACCCCCTAGATTTGGTCGTTACTCTAATCTGTCAGCCCCAATACCCCTCGGATTTGGCTGATAACTTAATCCTCCACATGGTTGGTCCTTCCAGTGAGAACATATAGCGAGCCTAGTTGACCCTTCCTGACCCTCCTTCTTGACTGCAATGCCAAACCCTTCACTCTTGCCCTTTTTATGATCATCTTTATCAAAATATCATGAACACATTTCCTGAGGCCAACCTGCTGGATGGTTAGTGCTTAGCACCTTCTTTGATCCTTCAACTCTGTCCCAGACACACCTGCTCAGTGCTGATGTTGTTTCCACAACTGAAAACAATGAATCCCACCAAGGTGAGGTATCCTTGGCTCCAAAGCTGATCTTTATGTGAAGGGTTTCTCTTCTTCTGTGACAGGAGTGAATGGATGTTGTCTGGGGTCATTTGGTTGTGACAATGGTCTCCTTCATTTCTTAATTAGATTACATGATGGCGGTTATCTTGTGGTCACTGCCATGATGTCGTCTTAAATTCCAATCCTTTTAATAGTATCAGTTCTGTTGTGATGTTAGAATGTCTGAGATTAACCCCCGCCCCACAATGTAACCTGCCTTGGTGCATTTTGTTTTGAAGCTGGGCTTCCATTCACAGTGCTTGTGTCTGTGGGGGTTTTGGCGTTCTTCCATCACATTTTATATAGGCCAGCTGCAGAGGGTTCTGATCCCACATGTGTTTCAATAAGATTATCTTTTATTCTTCCAAACTCCAGGGAATATAGGCCTAGTCTATTCAATGTTTACAGTTTTGGCCTCCTTAAGGAAGGATATATTTGCCTTAAAAAGGAATGTAATGAAAGTTAAGTAAATTTTTCCTAGAAGGCTTTGTCTTATGAGGAGATATTTTTTCCATCACCAATCAGTTCCAGGGCATCACTGCAGGAGTTCCTCAGGGTCGTGTCCAAGGTCCAACCATCTTCAGCTGCTTCATCAATGACCTTCCTTCCATCATAAGGCCAGAAGTGGGTATGTTCGATGAAGATTGCACAATGTTCAGCATCATTTACGACTCCTCACGTACTGAAGCAATCCATGTCCAAATGCAGCAAGACCTGGACAATATCCAGGCTTGGCCTGACAAGTGGCAAATAACATACACATCACAAAAGTGCCAGGCAATGACCAACTCCAACAAGAGAACACCTAACCATCGCCCCTTGACAGTCAATGGCATTACCATCACCAAAGCTCCAATTCTCAACATCCTGAGGGTTACCATTGACCAGAAACTGAACGGACCTAGCCAAATAAATACTGTGGCTATAAGAGTAGAACAGAGGCTAGGAATCCTGTGGTGAGTAATTCACCTCCTGACTCCCCAGAGCCATTTACCAGGCACCAGTCATGAGTGCGATGGAATACTCTCCACTTGCCTGGATGTACAGCTCCAAAAACACGAGTAGCTTGACACCGTCCAGGACAAAGCAGCCCGCTTGATTGGCATCCCTTCCACAAACATTTACTCCCTCGACCACTGATGCACAGTGGCAGCAATGTCTACCATCTACAAGATGCACTGAATCTATCTGGATTGTTAGCTCATGTTCCTGGGATTCACATAAGTTCAAAAAAATGTTCAACATACATTTTATCCTTATGTGTGTCAACACAAATTTCTGTTTGTTTTATAGAGAGCATACAGAAGGATTAAAACATGGTTCAGGAAGTAATTTGAGGAATCCTTTGAAAGCCACCAGCAAGGAAGGATTCAGAGGGAGAATCCTAAAGGGCAGGATAAAGTGACTAAAAGGACAGCCACCAACTTGAAGATGCAAAATCCACATTGCAGTCTGTGTAAGAGAGCTGCCGTTCTAGATTAACTTCCAGGACAGCTGCACATTCCCAGCCACTCCCCTTTCCTCCCCTCCCCTCCCGGCAGCCAACCCTCTCCTTCCACATCTCCACAAGAGCGACTGGCACACTTGTCACGGTGCGTGACCCTGACAGATTTGTCAAATCATTAGAACAAAACAGTCACTGAACTTCAAAGCAAATGTAATTTATGCAAAGTGTTTGAGAATGTTTCGATATGATAAGCTGCTATCCAAATAATGTTACAGACTGGGGAAGGGCCATATAGGGGGAGTGAACAATCGAACAGAGGCCCAACTGCTCCAGCTACTCAAACAAGCATCAGGGTTCCACACATCTGAGGAGGGTCCGTTTTGCTGCTCATTATCTGCTATATTGTCCACTTATTGTAAGGATGAAGCCAGCCTGTGCCTCAGTAGTAGCATTCTCAGCTCTGGGTCAGAAGGCTCAGGGTTCAAACCCCACTTCAGATAGTCCTGGCAGTGGGAATCGGAGCTCCAGCTGGGAATTCTGGATTCTGCTGCACAGCTCCTACTCCGCCCAACTCATCTTGTGGGACAGTGGAAACCCATAAAACCCTCTCCCGTCTGGGTTAAACTGTCCTTTTGACCAATAAGTAGATGGTTGTGGTCAGAGATGGAGGTTACATGTCACGGTCTATCACACTGTTAACCAGCCTCCAAATTTTTCCACAGTTCACCAAGGGCAGAGCGTGGAGGTACAAAAACAATAATATTAGGAGACAAGGCCTGTGTATTTGGAAAGGGAGTGGATTATAATGTCCAGTTTATCTCCACTTACTGTGATCTAATCCAACTCTATTCCCACAGAAACATTCAGACTGTTCTGTGGGTACAGGGTAGCTTTCAGCATGAAGAAAGGGGCTTGACAGCACAGACACAATGGGCCAAGTGGCTTCTTTCTTTGGTTCTATGATGTACGAAGCTTCCAAGCCCAGAGACTTGTGAATTGGACTTTTCAAGTTTAGGCCGACTCTCTCTTCACCACCACCACGCAGCCCTCTACCTCACTTCATGAGCCTTGTATTGATGTAGCACCTTTCACAAACTCAATGTCCCAGAGAGCTCAGCATCCAATGTCATCACCAGTCAGTACTTCTGCACTGACTGGTGATGCCAGAAAGAAATGGCCCTGTTCAAAGAGGAGGGGAGTTTTCCCCAATGTTCGGATCAGCATTCATCCCACAACCAACATCACTAAAGCAGATTACTTGGCCATTATCACAGTGCTGTTTGTGGGATCTTGCTGTGCACAAACTGGCTGTCACATTTTCGACATCACAACAATCACTACACTTCAAAAGTACTTCAATGGCTATGAATTGCTTTGTTCATGGCTGGTGCTTTATAAATGCAACAGTCTGAGATTAAGCCAGTCTGTTCGCAACCTTGATGACATGTGATCTGATGAGCTTCTGACCTCACATTCATGTCATCCCTAAGACTGCCTCGTTCCATCTCTGTAACATCGCCCAACTCTGCCCATCTCAGCTCATCGGCTGCCGAAACCCTCATTCATGCCTTTGTTAAGCTTTGTCTAGACTTGCCTATTCCAATGCATTCTTGCTGGTCTCCCACATTCTACCATCTGTAAATCTGAGGTCTTCCAAAGCTCCACTGCCTATGTCTGACTCAGGGGAATGGGACTTGCTCTATAGCCCCTGGGCTCGCTGACCTCCCAGTCAAGCAATGCCTTGTTTTGAAAATTCTCATCCTTGTTTTCAAATCCCTCCAATGGTATCGCCACTCCCTATCTCTGTAATCTCCTCCAAACCCAAACATCAGAGGAATCTGTACTGTTCCTGTGAAGCTCCTTGGGTTATTTAATTACTTTAACCGTGCTACATAAACATAAGGAGGTGGTGGGGCTAAAGGAGATTGCAGAGGTAAAAAGAGGGGAGCCATGCATGGATTTGAATACAGGAATGAGAATTTTAAAATCAAAGTACTGGTAGACTGGAAGCTAATGTTAGTCAGTGAGCACAGGGTGCTGGGTGAGTGGGACTTGGTGTGAGTTAGGGTTTGGGAGGGGCAGGTGGCAGAGTTTTGGGTGAGCTCAAGTTTATGGAGAGCACATTGATGCCAACAAGATGTGCTCACTATACACATTGGACAATTACTATGAATCCTACAATGTTCCTTCAGGGAACTGAAAGAGGAACTTTTATCAAAACTGCTAAATAAACTCTCAACATTGAGTAAATAAAATGTGATGCTCTGAAAGCGGGTGTGGCATTTGAACACAACCTCAGCATGTGAAATCTTCTCTTAGCGACTAGTTGAAAAAAAGGATGCAGGGGTTTGAAAGCTGCCTGTTCACAGATTAGCCACTGGTTTTCACAATTTCTTCAAATATCTTCATACCTAGTGCTTATAACACAGAAATATATTCTGCCCAAGAGATCTATACTGTCATTTATGCTCCTTGTGAGGCTTCTCACACCTTACTTCACCTCTCCCTACCTCTATTGTGTGACAGCTGACACCACTCAGGTGATTCAGTGTAATAGGTAAATTAACAAGGTACATTAACAAGGTCACTCATTATGCACCGTCTTCTGCCTGAAATAACCAGCGCTCACACATGACATGTCTCAAATTATTGAAATGGGGTGTCCCAAAACATCGACTTCTTGAAGGATTCTCTCATCTTGAGCTAAATGAATCAGTTTCACTTTTCCTTTCAAGTTTATTGGACTAAATATCACTTCTTAAAGTAACCATAGCCCACACATTGGCAGAACTGTTGAACATTGCTGACTTTACACAAGCTTAACATCTCAGATAAGAGAAACAGGGTCATTACAGGAACTTGATGAAACACACCAGCTACTGAAAGCCTGGCCCTCATGCCAACTTTCAAAATTACTTCAACACAACATACTGGAGGCGCAAGGTAGGTGCGCTGTTACTTCTAAAAAAAACAGAAGCCTTTCTATAGTTGCAAATACTGAGGCAGGGAGAAGGGAATACTACAAACCGAAGACCCCTTCAACTACCCAAACTGCTAACTCAACTAAAAAACCCCTTCCGCTCTGTAAATATATACCCCCTTCTCTTAAATCATTAAATGCACCGCCCACCCCCAAGTTTTCAATTCTGCAGTATTTCTCCTTACCCAAACCTTGCTTCCCCTTAGTCGCCATTGGCTCCTCCACTCTTTTTATTTCTCTCTCCTCAGAATTCGGGTTGCAAAACACACAACTACCAGCCACGATCAATCTGATGTTTGCTTTATTTCAATGAATAATTTGGCTTGGATATTTTCAGTTCGCGTTTTTGTCTTGACCCAGCGTTTTCCCCCCTTTTTCCTCAGCTTTCAAAATAAAAAAAACTTTCTCCAAAATATTTTCCTCCCCAATCGCAAACTTTTCTTCTCCACGTTTCGAATCACATGACCGCCCAAGTACCAATCCCAATTAGCTCACTGGGAGGCGTGGGGGCGGAGGGTGCTGAATATTTTTAAATCATGTTTGCTTGCTGATAAAAAGGCATGGATTGCCTTTCGAAACCAGGCTAAGGACGTGAGCAAAACCGTCTGTCTTTGCAGGAGTTAACAGTGAAATTAACATGACATTTGCAGATAACCCAGGAGTGCCCCAGGGTTGGGCAGTCAGTTTACTGCATTTATCATTAATGCACCTGGCTGTCATCAAACTGGAGAAAGGAAAGTGACATAGAATTGTTGCTGGTCTGGCCTATTCCTCACTCCTGCGTGGTGGCGATCACCCCAACCATCTTCCAGCTTTGTCTGGAGGTCGAAAATGGATCATGTTTGTAGCGATGCGATGTACAAGCCTCTAGATAAAGGGGGGAAAAACGTGCCCAACATCGCCCTCATCCTGATAGCCATCTTTGTGTGCAACTGCATCAAGTTGTGCCTAGACCCTCGGTATGAAACACCAAATGTCACTACGCACTGAGGTTCTACCTGTCCCAGGTGTTGCGAAGGATGGGTCTGGCCATGCTGCTGCGGAATGCTCCAAGTTGTTGGACCGTGCCATACTACCTGTCCCTCGTGGGAAAATTTATGCAGAGAAACACCTTGACCACAAGTCCATCAGGCAGTGGTCAATACGTAACATCCTAGAGGCCCTGAGGGAAAAGGAGCTTGTAGATCTTGTCGGATGGTTTCCCGAGCAGACTGTCAAAGTCATTTGGCAGAATGCCTCATCGCCAGAACTTTCCAACAAGCACCAAGATGTAGCTTGGCTGGGTGGTGAGAAAGGCCCTCCCTGTCAGATCCTTCTTACATGCCAGGAGTCTCAACCCCTCTGCACGTTGCCCTCGAGGTGGCTGTGGTGGGGAAGAGACCGTTGTTCACCTCCCTGTGGATTGTGCCTTTGCAAAGAAGGTCTGGAGAGAAATGCAGTGGTTTTTGTCGAGGTTCATCCCGAGCAGCACGGTGACCCAGGACTCTGCTCTACGGGCTGTTCCCAGGGACACACACCGAGACAAATATCAACTGCAGCTGGAGGATCATCAACTCGGTGAAAGACGCTCTTTGGCCTGCTCAAAACTTGTTGGTCTTCCAGTGCAAAGAGTTGTCCCCGACTGAGTGTTGCAGACTGGCACGTTCCAAGGTCCAGGACAACGTGCTGATGGATGCACTAAAGCTTGGGGCAGCAGCTGCAAAGGCCCAATGGAGAAAGGTTGCTGTCTAAGACCTTTCTGCCATAGTGCACTGAGGGGCTGGGAATTGTATAGACCCCTCGGGCTGTATGACTCACAATGAATGTACGTAGTGAATATTAAATGTATTATAATTGTATTGTGCAACATGCTGTATGTCGATAACACCAATACCATGTCTGACTGTCTGTAAGGACCATATTGAAATGACTGTAATATTCATTGATTGTATTGAAGCACCTCGTGATCCATGTGTAAAAGTTGAATCTGATTGCACTTTTTGTGAGGGCCATTTGGAAATGTTTTGTAATGTTCTTTCAAATATTTTATGAATAAAGTATATTTTTGCAAAAAAAATTAACATAGAATTGTACAAGCCATTAGTTCCACATGAGTCCCTTCCCCCTTAATTCATCTCAGCCTATCAGCATATTCTTCTATTACCTTCTCCCTCATGTATGTGCCAAGCCTCACCTTAAATGAACCTATACTATTCACCTCAACTATTCCTTGTGCGACTGAGTTATCCATTCTGAAGTCAGGGTGACCCACTGTCCCGGATATTACCAGATTTGAGGCATTTGTCCCATGTCCCAGGATTTTTGCTACCAGGATGCCTTTGTTTTCCTGTGTTTTTCATCCACGATTTACATGCGCTTGCAAATGTGCCATGCTGTCTTCTCCCAGTGCCCTGATCTCACAGGTTCACCAACACGCTCATCCCCCGCTCTCACAGGTTCACTACACCCCCATCCCCCACTCTCACAGGTTCACCAACACCCTCATCCCCCGCTCTCACAGGTTCACTACACCCCCATCCCCCGCTCTCACAGGTTCACTAACATCATCTCCCACTCTCGCAGGTTCACCAACACCACCAATCCCCGTTCTCACAAGTTCACCAATATCCCCGTCCCCTGCTCTCACAGGTTCACCAACACCCCCAACCCCCATTCTCATAAGTTCACCAACACCCCCGTCTCCCACCCTCACAGGTTCACCAACACCATCCCCTGCTCTCACAGGTTCACCAATTGCCCCATCCCCAGCTCTCACAGATTCACCAACAGCCCCATCCCCCGCTCTCACAGGTTCACCAACAGCCCCATCGCCCGCTCTCACAGGTTCACCAACAGCCCCATCCCCCACTCTCACAGGTTCATCAACACCCCAATCCCCCATTCTCACAAGTTCACCAACAACCCCATCCCCCTGTTCTCACGGGTTCACCAACAGCCCCATCGCCCGCTCTCACAGGTTCACCAACAGCCCCATCCCCTGCTCTCACAGGTTCACCAACAGCCCCATCCCCTGCTCTCACAGGTTCACCAACAGCCCCATCCCCTGCTCTCACAGGTTCACCAACAACCCCATCCCCCTGTTCTCACGGGTTCACCAACAGCCCCATCGCCCGCTCTCACAGGTTCACCAACAGCCCCATCCCCTGCTCTCACAGGTTCACCAACAACCCCATCCCCCTGTTCTCACGGGTTCACCAACAGCCCCATCGCCCGCTCTCACAGGTTCACCAACAGCCCCATCCCCCACTCTCAAAGGTTCACCAACAGCCCCATCCCCCACTCTCACAAGTTCACCAATAGCCTCATCCCCCCCCCCTCTCACAGGTTCACCAACAGCCCCATCCCCCTGTTCTCACGGGTTCACCAACAGCCCCATCGCCCCCTCTCACAGATTCACCAACAGCCCCATCCCCCTGCTCTCACAGGTTCACCAACAGCCCCATCCCCCGCTCTCACAGGTTCACCAACAGCCCCATCCCCCGCTCTCACAGGTTCACCAACAGCCCCATCCCCCGCTCTCACAGGTTCACCAACAGCCCCATCCCCCCCTCTCACAGATTCACCAACAGCCCCATCCCCCACTCTCACAGGTTCATCAACACCCCAATCCCCCGCTCTCACAAGTTCACCAACAGCCCCATCCCCCTGTTCTCACAGGTTCACCAAGAGCTCCATCCCCCCCCTCTCACAGGTTCACCAACAGCCCCATCCCCCTGTTCTCACAGGTTCACCAACAGCTCCATCCCCCCTCTCACAGGTTCACCAATAGCCCCATCCCCCCCTCTCACAGGTTCACCAACACCACCATCCCCCGCTCTCACAGGTTCACCAACAGCTCCATCCCCCCTCTCACAGGTTCACCAATAGCCCCATCCCCCCCTCTCACAGGTTCACCAACACCACCATCCCCCGCTCTCACAGGTTCACCGATAGCCCCATCCCCCCCTCTCACAGGTTCACCAATAGCCCCATCCCCCCCTCTCACAGGTTCACCAACACCACCATCCCCCGCTCTCACAGGTTCACCAACAGCTCCATCCCCCCTCTCACAGGTTCACCAACACCACCATCCCCCGCTCTCACAGGTTCACCAATAGCCCCATCCCCCCCTCTCACAGGTTCACCAACAGCCCCAGCCCCAGATCTCAAAGGTTCACCAACAGCTCCATCCCCCACTCTCACAGGTTCACCAACAGCCCCATCCCCCACTCTCACAGGTTCACCAACACCCGCATCTCCCGCTCTCACAGGTTCACCAACACCCGCATCTCTCGCTCTCACAGGTTCACTACACCCCCATCCCCCACTCTCACAGGTTCACCAACACCCCCATCCCCCGCTCTCACAGGTTCACTAACATCATCTCCCACTCTCGCAGGTTCACCAACACCACCATTCCCCGTTCTCACAAGTTCACCAATATCCCCGTCCCCCGCTCTCACAGGTTCACCAACAGCCCCATCCCCCGCTCTCACAGGTTCACCAACAGCCCCATCCCCCACTCTCACAGGTTCACCAACAGCCCCATCCCCCGCTCTCACAGGTTCACCAACAGCCCCATCCCCCCCCCTCTCACAGGTTCACCAACAGCCCCATCCCCCTGTTCTCACAGGTTCACCAATAGCCCCATCCCCCCCCTCTCACAGGTTCACCAACAGCCCCATCCCCCTGTTCTCACAGGTTCACCAATAGCCCCATCCCCCCCCTCTCACAGGTTCACCAACAGCCCCAGCCCCTGATCTCACAGGTTCACCAACAGCTCCATCTCCCGCTCTCACAGGTTCACCAACAGCTCCATCCCCCCCTCTCACAGGTTCACCAACAGCCCCATCCCCCACTCTCAAAGGTTCACCAACAGCTCCATCCCCCACTCTCATAGGTTCACCAACAGCCCCATCCCCCGCTCTCACAGGTTCACCAACACCCGCATCTCCCGCTCTCACAGGTTCACTAACATCATCTCCCACTCTCGCAGGTTCACCAACACCACCATTCCCCGTTCTCACAAGTTCACCAATATCCCCGTCCCCCGCTCTCACAGGTTCACCAACACCCCCATCCCCCATTCTCATAAGTTCACCAACACCCCCGTCTCCCACCCTCACAGGTTCACCAATACCATCTCCCGCTCTCACAGATTCACCAACAGCCCCATCCCCCGCTCTCACAGGTTCACCAACAGCCCCATCCCCCACTCTCACAGGTTCACCAACAGCCCCATCCCCCGCTCTCACAGGTTCACCAACAGCCCCATCCCCCACTCTCACAGGGGTTCACCAACAGCCCTATCCCCCACTCTCACAGGTTCACCAACAGCCCCATCCCCCGTTCTCACAGGTTCACCAATAGCCCCATCCCCCGTTCTCACAGGTTCACCAATAGCCCCATCCTCCCCCCCCACAGGTTCACCAACAGCCTCATCCCCCTGTTCTCACGGGTTCACCAACAGCTCCATCCCCCCCTCTCACAGGTTCACCAACAGCCCCATCCCCCGCTCTCACAGGTTCACCAACAGCCCCATCCCCCACTCTCACAGGTTCATCAACACCCCAATCCCCCATTCTCACAAGTTCACCAACAGCCCCATCCCCCTGTTCTCACGGGTTCACCAACAGCTCCATCCCCCCCTCTCACAGGTTCACCAACAGCCCCATCCCCCGCTCTCACAGGTTCACCAACAGCCCCATCCCCCACTCTCACAGGTTCATCAACACCCCAATCCCCCATTCTCACAAATTCACCAACAGCCCCATCCCCCTGTTCTCACAGGTTCACCAACAGCCCCATCCCCCACTCTCACAGGTTCACCAACAGCCCCATCCCCCGCTCTCACAGGTTCACCAACAGCCCCATCTCCCGCTCTCACAGGTTCACCAACACCCGCATCTCCCGCTCTCACAGGTTCACCAACACCCCCATCCCCCGCTCTCACAGGTTCACTACACCCCCATCCCCCACTCTCACAGGTTCACCAACACCCCCATCCCCCGCTCTCACAGGTTCACTAACATCATCTCCCACTCTCGCAGGTTCACCAACACCACCATTGCCCGTTCTCACAAGTTCACCAATATCCCCGTCCCCCGCTCTCACAGGTTCACCAACACCCCCATCCCCCATTCTCATAAGTTCACCAACACCCCCGTCTCCCACCCTCACAGGTTCACCAACACCATCTCCCGCTCTCACAGGTTCACCAACTGCCCCATCCCCAGCTCTCACAGATTCACCAACAGCCCCATCCCTCGCTCTCACAGGTTCACCAACAGCCCCATCGCCCGCTCTCACAGGTTCACCAACAGCGCCATCCCCCCCTCTCACAGGTTCACCAACAGCCCCAGCCCCTGTTCTCACAGGTTCACCAACAGCTCCATCCCCCCCTCTCACAGGTTCACCAACAGCCCCATCCCCCGCTCTCACAGGTTCACCAACAGCCCCATTCCCCACTCTCACAGGTTCACCAACACCCGTATCTCCCGCTCTCACAGGTTCACCAACACCCTCATCTCCCGCTCTCACAGGTTCACCAACACCCCCATCACCCGCTCTCACAGGTTCACCAACACCCCCATCCTCAATTCTCACAAGTTCACCAACACCTCCGTCTCCCACCCTCAGAGGTTCACCAACACCATCTTCCACTCTCACAGGTTCACCAAAACCTGCATCTCCCGCTCTCACAGGTTCACCAACACCCCCATCTCCAGCTCTCACAGGTTCACCAACACAATCTCCCCAACTCACAGGTCCACCACCCCCTACATCTTTGCTGGCAACCACGCCCTCTCCCTGCTCTGACAGGTTTGCCAGCAATTCTCAACCCTCCCCCTCCAATATTCTACTGTCCACCATCCTGAGATTTGGTCACCCTGCCTAAAGTCATTATTGGAGTATCTATCTTGTTTTATAGTGGCTAGTTTTGTTCTCTCCCATGAATGGAAACGTTTTTAATGCCAAACTTATTATATCATTATAATCAGATCAGATCAACACTCAGCCTCCTCCAGAGAAAAGGCCCCCAATTTGTTCTGCCTTTCATGATTGTTATTTCCTCTTATTTCTGGTATTGTTCTTGGAAAGCCTTTATATCCTTTCTCGAAGTATGCAGACCAGGGCTGGGCTGCTCTGCAGCACAGATTTGACTGTTGCAGACTTTGGTCAATTCGGGCTGCTTGATTATGATGATGTGAAAGTTAATATAATCAGCAGAGATAGGTTCTCCATGTGGAATATAAGATTAGCGTGTCAAAAGTATTGTCTGCAGCATTAACAGTTAAATTTTAATGTTGAATGCATAACCTTTATATGTCTTTCAGATAGATGTGACTTTAAAGAAATATTAAAAGGGACAGTGGTGATTCAACTTGATGGAGCAGACAGTGAATTAGTCACAACTTCTTGTTGAAATGAAGATTGTTACACTTGGTGAGGATGCACTGATGAACTGAAACCTCGCAAGATTTCAGTTCTGAAGCATACATAGTCTCGGAAGTACCAAGGATCAGAGGGACCTTGGTGTGCACGTCCATTGGCCCCTTAAGGTAACGGGACAGGTAGATAAGGTGGTTAAGAAGGCACATGGAATACTTGCCTTTATTAGAATATAAGAGCAGGGAGGTTACGTTGGAACTGTATAAAACGCTACTTAGGCCACAGTTAGAGTATTGCGTGCAGTTCTGGAATCCATATTATAGGAAGGATGTGATTGCACTAGAGAGAGTGCAGAGGAGATTTACCAGGATGTTGCCTGGGCTGGAGAGTTTTAGTTATGAGGAGAGATTGGATATACTGGGGTTATTTTCCCTGGAGATTGCTGTGTATAAAATTATGAGGGGCATAGATAGGGTAGACAGAAAGGAACTTTTTCCCTTGGAGGAGGGATAAATAGCCAGGGGACACAGATTTAAGGTAAGGGGCAGGAGGTTTAGAGGGGATGTGAGGAAGAACTTTTTCACCCAGAGGATGGTGGGAATCTGGAACTCACTGCCTGAAAGGGTGGTTGAGGCAGAAACCCTCATAACATTTAAGAAGTATTTAGATGTGCACTTGCGATGCCATGGCATACAAGGCTTTTGGCCTAGTGCTGGAATATGGGATTAGAATAGTTAGGTACTTGTTTGACCAGTGCAGACTACAATGGGCCGAAAGGCCTTTTTATGTGCTGTAGACCTCTATGATTCTGTGATTCTTGTTTCATCATTTTTGCACAGTTATTTTTAAAATATATTAATTTGCAAAACTGAGCTAGGTTATGCTTCTGACACGTTCTGGATATGTTTTAACAATTTCCCATGTGTAAATAGGGATTCACTAAATACAAGGGGGAAGAAACCTGGATTACATCATTGAAAATGTACTCTTCCTAAATAAAAAAATTGAAAGGCACAATGTCTTCTAAATGCGTTTCATGTTATTTTGTTGCTTGGGACAAGAAGCTGAGATTTGCACTAACTTAGGACAATGTGTATTTATATAGCACCTTTCATGTAGCAAAGCATCCAGCACTTCACAGGAGCAGATTCAAACTCAATCTGACATTTAGACACATAAGGAGATATTAGGGCACATGAAGAAAAGAGGTAAGTTTTAAGGAGTGCCTTAAAGGTGAAAGAATTCCAGAGCATAGGGCCTTGACAGCTGGAGCTGATGATGGAGCCATTAAAATCAGGGCTACTCAAGGGGACTGAATTTGAGGAGTGCAGGTATCCTGGAGAAATTATGGAGATAGAGAGGAGGCGAGGCTTTAGAGGTATCTCAGAACATCCCAAACTGCTTCACAAATGCAGAATCACCTGGAGGTTCAAGGACCAATCTGACAGCCATTTTCACATGAGAATATCTAACAGACAGTGATGAGATGAATGACAAGTTGTTCTGCTTGGGTGGTATCAGTAGAGGGAGAAATGATGGCAAGGGTACTATAAGAACTCCCTGGAACCTCTTTAAAACAATACCGTGGAGCATTTATATCACATGAGATAGCAGGCAGGGGCCTCAGTTTAAAGTGCTGTCTGAAGGACAGTGCATGTCCAACATTGCAGCACTCCCGCTGTACTGCACTGGGGTATTATCCTAAATAATGTACTCAAAGTCTAGAATATGAAGAGTTAAGCTGGATGAGGGCAGATTACGTTGGTCATGGCAATGTCACATTCTAGTGGAGGTTTCTAGAAAGTCCCAGGAGTTGAAATTGAACATAGACAGGGCAGCAAAGCAGGTGTATGCACATCAGCGGCTCATTTTACATACCATCCAGTATTCAATTTCATTGCCTTCAGGAAGTCTCGTACAACAGGTAACAAATGAGATTCTGCCCATATTGTCCCCCTTCCCAAGGAAAAAGGCAGCAGATACATGGGAACACCACCACCTGAAAGATCCCTTCCAAACCACTCAGCATCCTGACCCGGAAATATATCGCTGGGTCAAAATCCTGGAACTCCCTCTCTGACAGAACTGTGGGTGTACCTACACCACAGAGACTGCAGCGGTTCAAGAAGGAAGCTCACCACCATCTTCTCAAGGGCAATTAGAGATGGGCAATAAATGCTGGCCTAGCCAGCGATGCCCACATCCCAAGAATGAATAAAAAAAATCTCGTTTCACCACTCTTCAATGCCATGGTGACTTTGCAATTGGGCAAAATGTTTCCTGAACTCATTTTCATTAAGAAATTGAAAAGAGTGGAAACAGTCAGAGATCGGTATAAAGTTTTTCCCACCCTCAAGGGGCTCTCTTTTTTATATAGTTCCTTACTGTTTCTCCACCATTGGAATATAGGCATGGGAGTAGGCCACCCGAGCCTAATCCGCCATTGAATTAGATCATGCCTGATCTTTACCTCAACTCTGCCTGAGCTCCATATTCCTCGATACGCTTGACTAACAAAAATCTATCAACCTCAGTTTTGAAATCTCAATTGACCCTGAGCCTCAACAGCTTTTTGGGGGCAGAGTTCCAGATTTTGAATAGCCTTTGTGTGAAGATGTGCTTTCTGGCATCAATCCTGAAGGGCCTAGCTCTAATTTTAAGTTTACCCTCTCCCTCCACCTCCCTGTGCTGGACTTCCCCACAAAAAGGAAGTCATTTCTCTTTAGCTTCTCTATGAATCTTTTAATCATCTTACACTTATCAATTAGATATGTTCCTTAATCTTCTACACTCAAGGAGATAAAAGCCTAGTCTTTGCCTTCACTTCATAATGTAAATGACCTCAAGTGTGGAAGCTGATCCACAGGCTGGTGAAAATGTGAGTCTGTGAACCCCTACACTTAAACCAGCCTTCAAATTGAAAGTCATCTGTTTCTCCACAGTGGGTAACTGGTCCTTCTGTTTCCTTGCCTTCAATAGAAAATGGTTACTTAGGAGGGCTGGGCATAGCGGAGATAGATTTCAATTTTAAAATTAAGTACAGACATGCCTTGAGGATGGTTGAGCCTCATGACTACCATGCAGCAAATTGATTTGTATCTCTTTGTTCTCCAACTTAACTTCCCATCTTCCACTCTCCATAAATTTTAACTCCTTCAAAATTCTGCTGCCCATATCCAAACTCAACACCCCCCCTCATCACCCAATATTTCTATTCTTGCTGACCTACCTTGGCTCCTGGTCCAACCATGCCTCAATATTTAAATTATCATCTTAAGTGTTCAGATCCTTCCACGGATCCTTCCTCGCCTCACTCAATTTTTGGAACCACCTCCAGTCCTAAAATCCTCCAAGGTATCTATGCCTATTCTATTCTGGCCTCTTGAGCAGACCTGATTTTAGTTGATCCTTTTGGATTTCGTATCTTCAGCTGCCTGGGCCCTAAGCCATACCCTCCCTAAAGTTCGCCACCTCTCTGCTCCTGTAAAACACTCCTTGAAACATTCTTCTTTGAAGCTATTCTGATATTTCCTTATGTGGCTCAGAGTCAAGCTTTGTGTGATAACACTCCTGTAAAGCCCTTGAGACACTTTACTATGTTAAAGGTGCTATAAAAATGCAAGTTGCTGTTGTTGTTCTGCAGGCTTACTTAGCCACTGCATTTGGTACACTGAATGACCCGATATTTACCACCAGATCAAAACAGCACAAGTAAAAGAGGCCTTTCACCTGGTAGGCCATTATGTAAAAATCAGCTTTCCAGAAACTGCAGTGCATGCACATCGAGAAATCAGTTAGCAAGGTGCAGTACACATTTCATGTCAGTTACACTCAACACCATCTAGGCAAGACATGCTGGCATAGGACTGTGCCAAACAATCATCTCATTTCTGGAAAACATTCTTTGAATGACTGTTCTACTTTTCTGTTCTGAAATACATCCATTGACTGTGCTTTTCTGGCCATGTTCTCAATTTGTCTGGGACCAAACCGACCTCAATAGAGTTAATTGAGCTTCCCCCCACCCAAAGGCTCTAGACTAATTAACTTATCATCCATTTCACAAGGTCTTTATTAGCCAATGTAAGTCTGTACATGTCAAAATAATTCATTGTCTATGAAATGTTTGGAACATTTTTGAGATGGGTTAAGGCAAATGTTGAAGCTTTGCCATAACGTCTATCCCGGCCTTATATATAATATATATATATCTGCATCAACCTGGCTACTTTATAAAATTATTATTTTTATTTTAGAAATGGACAAGGCTTTACCCTGACTAGCCATGACTCAAACCAGGGGAACTTCTAACCTTCAGAAAAAAGCAGGGACCTCATTATTTTTAAAGAGGTGCTAATGTCCTCTGTGATGGCTGACAATCAAATTACAAAGAAATGCAACAACTCCTTTTACATTTCTAAGGCACAGCTCTGGCCAACAGCAATGGTATGTCTGCAAATAACAAAAAAGACCCTGACTCCTCTATTAAACACCTCAAGATTCCAAACCTGGGAAAATACTCTTGCCCAACACCCAAAAGAAGAATTGGGAGATATGTCACATCACCATCCCCAAGCTACTAGAACCTGTAATATTGCTGTGTGGAACTGAACCTAAGCAGTCTACCATTTTATCACCTGACAGGTAGCAGCAGAAAGAGCCCAGGTAAGATGCCTGGCCGTCATCTACGCTATGAACGGCTAGAACATTGGAACTTCTGTAGATGTGCCTTCAAGATTACTTCATCTCTAAGTATCTTCTCCCATTGTGGAAGTCCTCGCTTCTGGAAAGACGGATCACCCTGCAACGGTTTCAGCCACTAATCCTCTGAAGGAATGTGCCACTGGACCTTTTGATTCTGGACTCTGGACTCATGTGAAACCATAACTCTTATTTTTATCGTGGTCTTGCCCTGTACCCCTTTCTTTCCCCTATCCCTCTTTTATTTTATGAGTGCAGGAAGGGGTAGATGTTGCAAAGCCCAATACCCGCATTTTGTGTGTGTGTAAGATAAATCAACCCTCTTACTTTACCTTATTTCAAGTTTGCAATGGGGCTATTGATAGAGGATTGGATCACTCCAAACTGAAGGATTGGGAGAACATGCCACCACTTATAAAAGGGGGAATCAGAAATCAAAAACACATTTCTGTTTACGGATGGGTAGTGATGGGAAAAATCAGGGCTTTTCAAGTTAATCCCCCTCTGATTGGTAACACATCAAATCTACAAGAACACTTTTAAATGTGTAATTTCTAATCCAATGTTACAAGTTTTTTTCATTTATTCGTGAGATGTGGGCATCGCTGGCTAGGCCAGCATCTATTGCACAACCCTAATTGCCCTTGAAAAATTCCTCTGGTTTGGAGAGATTGGAGAAATTCGGATTGTTCTCACTAGAGCCACAGAGATTGAGGGGCGACTTGATAGAAATTTACAGAATTATGAGTGGCATGGACAGAGTGGATAGTCAGAAGCTTTTTCCCAGGGTGAAGGAGTCAATTACTAGGGGACATAGATTTAAGGTGAGAGGAGAAAACTTTAGAGGAGATGTGCGGGGCAAATTTTTTACGCAGAGGATAGTGAGTGTCTGGAATTTGCTGCCAGAGGAGGTGGTGGAAGCAGGTACGATAGTGGTGTTTAAGAGGCAGCTTGACAAATACATGAATAGGATGGGAATAAAGGGATACGGACCCCGGAAGTGCAAAATGTTTTAATTTGACAGGCAATGTGATCGGCACAGGCTTGGAGGGCCGAAGGGCCTGTTCCTGTGCTGTACTTTTCTTTGTTCTTTGAGTCATGACTAGTCAGGGTAAAGCCTTGAGAAGGTGGAGGTGAGCTGCCTTCTTGAATTGCTGTAGTCTATGTGATGTAGGTACACCCACAGGGCTGTTAGGGAGGGAGTTCCAGGATTTTGACCCAGTGACAGTGAAGAAACTGTGATATATTTCCAAGTCAGGATGGTGAATGGATTGGAGGGGAAATTCCAGGTGGTGGTGTTCTCATCTATCTGCTGCCCTTGTCCTTCTAGATGGTAGAGGTCATGGGTTTGGAAGGTGCTGACCAAGGAGCTTTGGTGGGTTCCTGCAGTGCATCTTGTAGATGGTACACTCTGCTGCCACTATGTATCAGTGGTGGATGGAGTGAATGATTGTGGATTGGGTGCTAACCAAGCGGACTGCTTTGTCCTGGATGGTGTCAAGCTTCTTGAATGTTGTTGGAGCTGCACTCATCCAGGCAAGGGGAGAGTATTCCATCACACTCCTGAATTGTGCCTTTTAGATGGTGAACAGGCTTTGGGGAGTCAGGAGGTGAGTTTCTCGTCGCAGGATTCCTAGTCTCTGACCTGCTGTTGTAGCCACCATGTTTATATGGCTAGTCTAGTTCAGTTTCTGTTTAATGGTAACACCCAAGGTGTTGATAGTGGGGGATTCAGCGATGGTAATGCCATTGAATGTTAGTGGGTGATGAATAGATTCTGTCTTGTTGGAAATGGACATTACCTGGCACTTGTGTGGCGTGAATGTTACTTGCCACTTGTCAGCCCAAGCCTGGAGATTGTCCAGGTCTTGCTGCATTTGGACATGGGCTGATTCAGTATCTGAGGAGTCGCAAATGACATTGAACACTATGCATTCATCAGTGAACATCCCCACTTCTGAAGTTATGATGGAAGGATGATCATTGATGAAGCATCTGAAGATGGTTGGGCCAAGGACACTACCCTGAGGAACTCCTGCAAAGACCTCCTGAAACTTAGATGGTTGACCTCCAACAGCCACAACAACCATCTTCCTTTGTGCTAGGTTTGACTCCAACCAGCGAAGAGTTTTCCCCCTGATTCCCATTGACTCCAATTTTTCTAGGCTCCTCAATGCCACACTCAGTCAAATGCTACCTTGATGCCTAGGGCGTCACTCTCACCTCACCTCGGGAGTTCAGCTCTTTTGTCCACGTTTGGACCAAGGCTGTAATGAGGTCAGGAATTGAGTGACCCTGGTGAAACTCAATCAGGACATTAGAGACCAGGTTATTGCTAAGCAAGTGCCACTTGATAGCACTGTTGATGACCCCTTCCATCACTCTACTGATGATTGAGAGTAGACTGGTAGGATGGTAAATGGCCAGGTTGGATTTGTCCTGCTTTTTGTGTACAGGATATACCTGGGCAATTTTCCACATTTCTGGGTAAATGCCTGTGTTGTAGCTGTACTGGAACAGCTTGGTTAGGGGCACAGCAAATTCTGGAGCACAAGTCTTCAGTACTATTGCCGGAATGTTGTCAGAGCCCATTGCCTTTGCAGTATCCAGTGCCTTCAGCCATTTCTTGATATCACATGATGTTGAAGTTCTATTCAGTATATTAATAAAAAAAAACTTACTTCACAAAGATTCAAATTAATCCCCTGAAAGCAGTTTGCCTCCGTTTTTCTGTATCCTTTGAATGACTCATCTGCTAAATTTCCAAAGTATTCAATGAATGTACATAGTCTTGCAAAAAAATAACAAGATGAAAAAGGAGCAGAGGTTAATCCACTAATGTTCCCTACTGACTACATTGCAGCATCAAACTGTTCCTTAAAATTATTCGATACTCTGCCTCCATTGCCCCACCCAAGAGACAGATGTTGATCATTCAGCGAAGAACGTCCTGGTATCAATCCTAACCTTTCATCAGTTTGAATATTTGAAGTGGCTGAAGATTCTTGCTTTTCCTGATAATTTAGCTTGCTGTCGCCACTCTCAAACCTTGTGCTCTACCCCTCCTTCCAGGAATTGAATGTCTTCCTTGTAATTCTGTGACTAAACTTCCTCCTGTGTAAATTTTCTATGTTTCTATGATATGTTGATTAGATGAGGTATGGTGGAAGGAGGCTTGGGTGCTGGATAAACACCAACATCGATTGGTTGGACATATTAGCACTGCGCGCTCCCTGATCTCGGGAATGTTGGTATCCTGCACCGCTTGAACTCAGCAGTGTTGGCATTGAACATTACCAGAACCAGAGTGTTAGTGCATTGTGCTTCTTGAACTCAAGTATTAGCACCATGCACTCCCTACTTAGCAGGTTTGGCACTGTGTGTTCCTTGAACTTGGATGCATTGGCATTGTCCTGCTTGCCTGGCTGCGGAGAGACCTTTAGCACATTTCTGCCAGGGAAAGGTCATCCAGCAATGGCTATAACCAGTCGAACCCCTTACTATGGGGTACCTAACACCATCCGAGACATGGTGAAGGGCAGCGAGGAAGGAACAGTTATGGATAGGACCTCCTTCACCAAGAGGATCCTATTCAAGCTGTGTAGTTTCGAGGCTGCAGAGATCTACTGTCTAGAGGACTTCCCCAGCACTGGATTTTTTGATGTGACGTTCAAGCAAGTGGCAGTTTGCGTCAAGCTCCTAAAGGTGTTTGAGGAGAAGAAAGACCTGCCAGAAATGAAGATCCTGATGGCGGAGCCGCTCTTTGCTCTGCCGTTGCAATGAGATCGGGTTGAAACGGTGCATCTTTACAACCCCTTCGTCCCTGTCGCTGATGTGCTCACCATCCCTACCAGGTACTTCGATAAGGTTGGGAGCTGCACCGCGGTTAGAGACGATTTGGGGATCTGGACATGTAAACGCCAGGTTAAGGTCACGCTCAAGACCGACGGTAAGGGAGCCATCTTCCACCCTCCTTCCAGATTCGCTATCGGGGGAAGCCATGGCTACCTTGTCTATGCTGGGCAACCCAAACTTTGTTGCTCATGCGGCAAGGCGGGTCATGTGGCGGCCAACTGCAGCGCCGTCCTCTGCAAGAACTACAAACAGGAAGGGCACCAGACAAAAGACTGTAAACAGCTAAGTGCTGCAAGCTGTGCAGGGAGGCAAGTCACCTCTACAGGACCTGCCTCAAACGTTGCCGTACTTATGCACAGGCAGCCAAAGCCAACGAGGGGGAAGCAGAAGAAATGCCTCGTGTCACTCCAACCACCAAGGCCCCCAGGGAGAACAACGAGACAAAGGAGGACACAGAGAGAGATATGGTGGAGGAAAAGATTGGGGCAACAGACAGCCAATCAACAACAGTGCCCCCTGAACCTCCCACTCCTCAGGAGAACGAATCAATGGAGGAGGAGGAAGCAGCAGTGGGAAAGCAGCAGGGGGAGTGGCAGCTGGTGAAGAGAGCCAAAAGGAAGAAGGGGCTAAGAAGAAACCAAGCCACTTCCCAGACAAGTGGCAAGAGGCGTCTCCCATCTGACACGGATAACAAGAGCAGCAGCTCTTCAGACGAAGAAGGCCAGGGCGACACCGACAGAAGAAGCGGCAAAACGCTAGGGAATTGGAGGACGAGACACCCGAGCTCCAGAACATTGGAGACAATGAGGAGACCAGCGCATCCCAACTTTGCCCACAACCCGAAGAGACCAGTGTACCACAGCCCCAGGATTCTGGGAGCAGTGAGGCGCTCAGTGCACCCCAGCTCCGGGAAGCCGGGAGCAGCAACGCCCCAGAGGGGGAGAGGATTGGAGAAGCTTCTCCAACAGACGACATTTCAAACCCCGCTCTCTGCACAGACCCCCAGATGCACCTCAGCTCCTACAGGCAATGGTCACGATGGCGGTCCCACAGGCCATCGATCTGGTCGGTAGGAAATGATTCCCGTTCCTCCAGCCTGGGGATTCTGCTGTGGGGAGGCAGCTTCACTGTCTCCCAGGTTAAGGAGGTGGTGGGCGGGCGCCTCCTCGTAGCAGACGTAATGTATAAGAATGCTCCACTCCAGTTAATTAACGTGTACGCCCCGGCACAAGGGGCTGAGCGGCTGGAGGTTTTTCAGCAGCTCCCACTGCTGTTGGTGACCTCCAGGCCGGTCATTCTGGGCGGTGACTTCAACTGCATCATCGCTGCGGCTGGATGATCCGGCAGGGCCGAAAGCAGATTGGACGCTACTTCCAGATCCCTGGAAACAGCAAAGGATGCCAAGCTGCACGACATCTTCAGCAACCCTGCAGATGGAGCGCAGCGTAGGTACACCTGGTCGCGACCTGTCGGGTCCGTCTGTTCCAGGATAGACTTCCTGTTTGTGTCCCGTGCATTCGCAGTCAGATCCACCGACGTTAAGCTGGTGTTTTTCTCTAACCACTGCCTCCTACTGGCTGACTGCCACTTAGAGAAGGACCAGAGGGTGGGCAGGGGGGCATGGAAGCTAAATGTGCAACTGCTGACCCCAGAGAACATTGAGGAGCTCAAGGTTGGAGAACCGTGAAACCTCTCTTTGAGTCACTGACACACTGGTGAGAAGCGATCAAGGGAAACATCAAGAGGTTTTTCATCCTCAAAGACACCCAGAAAGCTAGAAAGGAACAGAGGGAAATGTCCCGACTCCAGAAAAACATGCAGAATCTGCTCCGGCTGCAGTCGATGGGGGTCAATGTCAAGGAGGAACTCCAAGAGGTGAAGAGCCAGCAAGCCTCGATCTTTGCCTCAGAGGCCTCCAAGATCATCTTCCGTTCCAGAGTCCGCTCCGTGGAGCAGGATGAGACGTGCTCAATTTTCTTCTTCCAAAAGGTACACAGAGAGAGCTCTGTGATCAGCAGCCTGAAGGAAGAAGATGGCTCAGTAAAGTCATCGCAGTCCGACATTTTGAGGATCAGCAAATCCTTTTATGCCGGATTGTATGATGTGAAGCCCATAGACAGCACGGCCTCCCAGTCCTTCCTGTCCTCTACCACGGAGGTCTTAGACGACAGTACACGGGAGAGCCTGGACAAACCGCTAACTCCTGACAAACTGACTAAGGCCCTTGAGTCCTTCGAGAAGAGTAAAACTCCTGGAAGCGACGGCTTGCCAGCGGAGTTCTATTCGGCTCTGTGGGACTGGATCGGCCCGGACCTGCTAGAAGTGTACGAGAGTATGCTCCTGGCCGGCAGTATGTCAGAAACCATGAGGAAAGGCATTATCACCCTCATCTACAAGCACAAGGGGGAAAAGGAGGAAATTAGGAATTGGCGACCCATTTCACTGTTGAATGTGGACTATAAGATTCTGTCCAAGGTCTTCGCCAATCGGGTCAAATCCGCTCTGGAATTGGTGATCCACCCTGACCAGACCTGCACTGTGCCAGGCAGGAAGATCTCTGACAGCCTCGCGCTGCTCAGGGATACGATTGCCTATGTACAGGACAGGGGTGTGGATACCTGCCTCATCAGCCTGGATCAGGAGAAGGCCTTTGACAGAATATCGCACACCTACATGGTGCATGTGCTCTCCAAAATGGGGTTTGGGGAGGGAATTCGCAATTGGATCCAACTGCTCTACACTAACATCAGTAGTGCAGTCTCAATCAATGGATGGGATTCAGATAGCTTACCGATTAAACCTGGAATCAGGCAGGGCTGTCCTCTCTCGCCTGTTCTTTTCATGTGTTGCATAGAACCCTTTACTGAGTCCATGAGGAAGGATCCGGGCATAAGGGGAGTGACGATCCCAGGCAGTGGAGGCACTCAGATCAAAGCCTCCCTGTACATGGACGATGTCGCCAAATTCTGCTCGGATCCGCTGTTGATGCGCAGACTGATCCACATCTGCGACCAGTTTGAACTGGCCTCGGGAGCCAAGGTAAATTGTGGGAAGAATGAGGCCATGTTCTTTGGGAACTGGGCTGACCGATCCTTTGTCCCCTTCACTGTCAGGGCTGACGGCCTGAAGGTGCTGGGGATATGGTTCGGAGGGACCAGGGCATGCGTTAGAAACTGGAAGGAGCGAGTGTCTATGGTGAAAAGGAAACTGGGCATGTGGGAGCAACGCTCCCTCTCCATTGCGGGTGAGAACCTGGTCATCAGGTGTGAGGTACTCTCGCTGTTGCTGTACGTGGCACAGGTCTGGCCCATTCCACACTCCTGCATGGTGGCGATCACCCGAGCCATCTTCCGCTTTATCTGGAGGTCGAAAATGGATCGTGTCCGCAGGGACGCGATGTACAAGCCTCTAGATAAAGGGGGAAAAAACGTGCCCAACATCGCCCTCATACTGATGGCCACCTTTGTGTGTGGCTGCATCAAGCGGTGCGTAGACCCTCAGTATGCAAACACCAAGTGTCACTACATGCTGAGGTTCTACCTGTCCCCGGTGTTGCGAAGGATGGATCTGGCCACGCTGCCGCGGAATGCTCCAAGTAGTTGGACCGTGCCGTACCACCTGTCCCTCGTGGGAAAATTTATGCAGAGAAACACCTTTGACCACAAGTCCATCAGGCAGTGGTTGGCACGTAACGTCTTAAAGGCCCTGAGGGAAAAGGAGACGGTGGACCCGGTGGGATGGTTCCCCGAGCAGACTGACAAAGTCATTTGGCAGAATGCCTCATCGCCAGGACTTTCCAACAAGCACCAAGACATAGCTTGGCTGGTGGTGAGAAAGGCCCTCCCTGTCAGATCCTTCCTACACGCCAGGAGACTCACCCCCTCGGCATGTTGCCCTCGAGGTGGCTGTGGTGGGGAAGAGACCGTTGTTCACCTCCTTGTAGATTGTGCCTTTGCAAAGAAAGTCTGGAGAGAGATGCAGTGGTTTCTGTCAAGGTTCGTCCTGACCAGTTCTGTGACACAGGACTCTGTGCTCTACGGGCTGTTCCCAGGGTTACACACCGAGACAAACATCAAATGCAGCTGGAGGATCATCAACTCGGTAAAAGACGCTCTTTGGTCTGCCCGTAACTTGTTGGTCTTCCAGCGCAAAGAGTTGTCCCTGACCGAGTGTTGCAGACTGGCACACTCCAAGGTCCAGGACTACGTGCTGAGGGATGCTCTAAAGCTTGGGGCAGCCGCCGCAAAGGCGCAATGGGGAAGGGTCACTGTCTAAGACCTTTCTGCCATAGGGCACCGAGGGGCTGGGAACTGTAAAGAGCCCCTCGGGATGTACAGCTCAAAATGAATGTCTGCCAATGATTGTAATATTCATTGTTTGTACTGATACACCTTGTGATTCATGTTGTAAAAGTTGAACCTGACTGTATTTTTGTGATGGTGATTTTGAAATGGTTTGAAATGTTGTTGAAGATTTATGAATAAAGTATATTTTTGCAAAAAAAAAAGCATTGGCATTGTCCATCCCCTGATCTTGGGAGTATTGACATTGCTCGCCTCCTGAACTGATGCACTGTCACTGCACGATCTCTGATCTTAGGACAATGGTGCCAAGTGCTCCCTGCACTCAAGGCTGTTGGCAGTGTGCCTTGTCTGAACTTGGTGGTGTGGGCTCAATGGCTAACTCCTATGTGTCTTTCTGCTGTTTCTGAAGTACCAATAGATTAAATTCTGCACTGAGTCTCCAAATTCTGCACTGAGCCTCTGCTCCCAGCAACCAATCCTCCATCCTCAGCGCAGTGCTTTTTTTGAAGGGCAAGGGATATTTTTCTAAGACAGTCAGCGCACTGCAAGGCAAGGCTTAATTTGATACACAAAAAAAATTCACGAGGATATAAAGGATCAAATTATCTGAGGGTATTTGTTCAACTAAATGACTACGGGGTTGAAGTGAATCAACAGGCAGGTTGTGAGGAGGTTAACTGTTTGTAATTAGGTGCCTTATGCTTGCAGACTGTCAGCAGACTGAAAAGCAGCAGGATCAAAACACATTACTGCCATATGATAGCTCCTATTTCAGTACACTAATACAACAGCCATGATCTCAGCCACAGACAGGGCATTTTAAATGTTATGGGGATATTTAATAAAGTTGTTCAAAATTGTGGGGGATGGGCTTTGTTGGGCTGGATAGGGAGAAATTGTTTGGTAACAAGAGGACACAGATTTGAGATAATTGGTAACAGCGAGTGGGAAGGCGAGGAGAGTTTTTTTTAAATGCAGCAGGTTATGATGATCTGGAATTCACTGTCTGAAAGGAAGGTGGAAGCTTATTTGTAACTTTCAAAAGGGAATTGATATTTTTTTAAATTTCCAGGCTATAGGGAAAGAGGAGAGTGGGACTACATTGGCAGCTCATTTAAAAAGCCTGCACTGATTTGATAGACATACTATCTTCATTGTGATATATAGGATATTAGTGTACCTTTCCCTTTTGGGACCCTTCTGCAGAAGTCCCATTTTTCTTTTGGGATTAACTGATATTCTCCCTCAGTTATTGCCTTCAAATCTGCATTCATCACCCATCTCTTCAAAAAGAAAACCCTTGACTCCATTGTCTCTGCAAACCCTCACCCCAATCTCCAACCTCCTTTTTTCTTGCAAGGCCTTAAAATGTGTTGTTACCGCTCAAATCCGTGTTCCTTTTTCCTGGAACTCCATGTTTGAATCACTCCAATCAAGTTTCCACCTCTGCCACAGTACCCAAACAGCTCTTATCAAAGTCACAAATGACTGTGATAAAGGTAAACTATCCCTCCTGGTCTTTCTCAAATTGTCTGCAGCCTTTGGCATAGTTGACTGCACTATCCTCCTCCAACGCTTCACTACCACCTGGCTGGATGGGATTACACTCGCTTGGTTCCATTTGTTTCCATTTAATCATAACCAAGGAATCACTGCAATGGCTTTTCTTGTTCCTGCACAATTACCTCTGGTGGCTCCTTATTTCTCATCTACATGCTGCCCCTTAGTGACATCCCCCAAAAATACATCATCCATTTTCACATGCATACTGACACCCAACTCTACCTCACCATCAACTCTTACACTGTTTCTAAATTCTTAGCCTGCTTGTCCAACATTCAGTATTGGATGTGGATAAATTTCCTCCAATTAAATATCAGAAGACAGAAGCCATTGACATATTGGCCCCCTACACAAATTCCATTCCCCAGCCACAGATTCCATCCCTCTCCTTAGCAACTATATCTCTGTGCCTCTCTCCTTCTCTTTCCTCCTCTAAGACATAGCTTAAAATCCATCTCTTTGACCACACTTTTGGTCATGTCCCGTAATATCTTATGTGGCTAGGTGTCAAATTTTGCTTTGTTTTCATGGCAAGCTTCATTTGAGGTGTTTGAAATCTGAAGCTGAATAGAATTTCCAATCCCTAAACAAAACATCAGGCATCACATCTGTCCCCAGGTATGTCATTAGTTTCAACTCAGCAGAGTTCCAGAATTCCGTATCAATACAATGTAAATCATGCATTTCTCCTTCTTCCACTGTGCCCTTTCCCTTACAGATTGCAGAGATATCTGTTCCTCAGCTACCCATCTCCCAGGAGAGTGGGCTAGACAGCAAGCGCCAGCAGACTGACTGTGAAGGAATCATAGCCTCCACGAACACAGACTTTCCCACAGGTGTCGATGAATAGCAAGGAATAGCAAGAAATGAAGGAGCAGGAATCCTGGCTGTGGATCCAACAGGCACGTAAATATCACTTGTTGGGTGAGAAGAGCTTGAGGGACCTGGAGGAAAACAAACAAGTGAACCTTTTATGTGCTTGATGTTCTCATGGAAATAAGTTTATAAAATTCAGATATAGCTTTCTCAGGAGTAGGAAAGAAAGGCTCCAGACAAAAGGCAGCTATAAATTATCGTTATTTATTTCCATCAGCACTCACCACACAAAGTTGCTTCTTACATTCGAGTTGACATTATTGTAACTACGTCATATGAATACAACTTGTGCTCTCTTCCAATGACAGTAAACAGCTTCAGACTCCATTATTTAGAACCTTTTATCCACAGTCTAATTTGAAAAAGCAATTGTGAACCACCCACCACTGAAGGAGCCATCAGATTAAATGCAAAGCCCTCCTCCCCCACCAAAGAATAGTGCAAATTAAGAACAATATCAGTTCTTCAAAAGCTGACCAGTCATTGACGGCTGTTGACAGACAAATAAAGCAGCTTGTGTTGATCTATGAAAACAGTGTCATTTTATATTCTTCCAACATAGTCCTGTGATGAGTTAGGCTCTGCAATTTTATTTTTAAACTGAGGTGATGGACCAAGGCCCATAGTGCATGACCCCACACTGAGGCTAAAAAGCGATGAGGTCAATCAGGAAGCAGTGGTTAGGTGCCAGCTTGGGTTTTAAAGGCCTGGCAATTTTCAGAAGGAAGACTGCAGGAGGTGAAGAGTTCCACAGTTTTGAGGTCCTGAGCAAGGTGAGAGTAGGAGCTGATATGATTAGCCTCAATTAGAAGACAATGATGATGCAGCGAATAGGAAAAGTGGGCAGAAAAGCATATGGAACTTTAAAATGTTGGATGTTTAGAGGACCACTGATGTGACAGAAAGAGACAGAGAGAGAGAGAGTGTGAGGGAGAGAGAGAAACAGGAAAAAAAAAAGACATGTTCAGGAATACACTACAGCCTCATGCACATCTCTCTCAACTGTACCATTTCAAATGGCACCAGCAAATATGCACACAAGACCGCTCAAATCAGGAAGAAACTGCCGTGGCACCCAAAACCACAACCCCATTTAGCTTCCTATAGATTGGCAGGTGTGGTTCACAAATGCCCTGATGCTCTCACATGAGAGGCAGCCTGCTTTCAACAAGCAAATCAAAGCTCAGCTGAAGTGAGACTGAGAATGAATCTAAGCGAGTCGAACAAACTGCATCACCCGCCCTCCAAAGATTAGGGTGCAGCTTGTAGGCAGAGAAAGAGACCGGCAGAGTGAAGGAAAGAGGCAGAGAGAAGGAGAAAGGATGACAGAAATATGGTGTCATTGAAATGTACAAGCATACAATATGAAAGAATATAGCAAGAACTTACAGTATGACTCAAAGGTACTCAATCCCACTGAAGCCTGCATATTTGAAAACAGGAAGAGTTCCGCAGATAGAAGATCCAATTCAAACAGGCTCAACATCTTTAGTAAAAGAATGGTTTCAAAATAACAAATTCATATGCATTTTCAACAAATGTGTCTGTTTAAAAAAAAGGAAGCATGGCCCCTGTCTGGTACAAATTGACAGGGGCAGGTGGCTGTGTGATATCCACTCACTCCCCTCCCTACTCATTGTCATCACCAGCCCCACATCATATCATAGAAATATATGAAAATATTTTTGATCTCTATTCTCCTTTCTGGATATAAACACCTCGTGTTGTACAAACCATCATATAGAAAAAACAATGCTTCACATTTTAAAGGCCCGCAGTGACAGTTTCCATTCAGTAAAATCGCTTGTTGCGCTCTTGCCGCTTCTGGAAGACCACAGCACCCACTATGCCACACACAACAATCCCAAGCAATGCGCAGAGGAGGAGTAGGAAGACCTTCCAGCCTGTCAGTGGCCCATTCCGAAAATTTCCCGTTGGATCATCAATGTTATCTATGAGACAAAGGAATAAAGGTCAGGACTATTAGGTTTTAGCATCACCTTTCAATGCAGGAAGACGCTCCAAGAGGTGCAATCTGATGGAAATGGTCCCATAGCTGAAGGAGGAGAGACCAGGAGGGTGAACGGGTGACTCATGTGCTTTGATTCGAAGGGGTTGGCTTTAAGGACGGTGGAGGAGTAAGAGATGATAGTGGAGGTAACCATAAATGCACCAGCCAGCATTAAAAAGATAAATAACAGTTAACCCTCCGGGTAAGGCCCTTCATCCTCTGAAGGACCTCAAGCCAAAACAAACCTACCACTGAATCATAGAATGCTACAGCACCTAGAGAGGCTCTTCAGCCCATCAAGTCTGCACTGACTCTTTCGAAGAGCAGCCAGTTAGTCCCCCTCTTCAGCTATTACTATTTCAAGTATTTATCCAATGCCCTTTTGAGAGCTACTATTGAATCTGTGACCAACATCCTCTAAGGCAATGCATTCCGAATTCTAATCACTCATTGCATTAAAAGATTTTCCTCATGTTGCCTTTTTTTTTTCCTCAATCAGCTTAAATCTCTGCCCTTCAGCTACTGCAGTTTCCCTTTATTTACCCTACCTAAACTCTTTACAGTTTCATCAAATCTCTTCTCTGCTTCAAGGAAAATAACTGTAGCTTCTCCTGTCTGTCACATGACCATAATCCCTCATCCCTGGAAACATTGTAGTAAATCTCTTCTGGACACTCCTCAAAGTCTTCATGTCCTTCCTAAGGTGCGGTGTGCAAACTGGTGTTTTATTCTTGCCTCTACTTATAAAGCCCAGGATCTCCATATACTTATTAACCTATCTTGACAGGAAGGCATATGGCATGTTGGCCTTCATTGCAAGGGGATTGGAGTACAGGAATAAAAAAGTCTTGCTACTTTGTACAGGGCTTTGGTGAGACCACACCTGCAATACGGTGCAGCTTTGATCTCTACATTTAAGGAAGGATATAAGATGGTACAGCAAAGGTTCACTAGATTTGTCCCTGGAATGAGGGAGTTGTCTTTTGATGAGAAGTTGAGTAAATTGGGTCTATGTTCTCAGGAGTTTAGAAGAATGAGAGGTGTTCTCACTGAAACAGACAAGATTCTGAAGGGGCTTGACAGGGTAAATACCTAGAGGTTGTTTCCACTGTGAGGGATCTAGAACACAGGGACACACACTCAGGATAAGGAGTTGATTATTTAGGGCCGAAATGAGGAGAAATTTCTTCATTTAAAGGATTGTGATTCTTTGGAATTCTCTACTCCAGAGTGTGGTGGATGCTCCATCATTGATTATATTTAAGTTTGGGATGGGCAGATTTTTTATCTCTGAGGGAATCAAGGGATATGGAGAGTGGGTGGGACAGTGGAGTTGAAACCTAAAATCAGCCATGATAGTACTGAATGGTGGAGCAGGCTTGATGGGCCATATGGTCTACTTCTGCTCCTATCTAATGTTCTTTTGACACTAAAAGATTTTCACACAAACACCCCAGATCGCTTGGTTCTTGTACTCCCTTTAAAATTATACACTTTGGCTTGTATTGTGTTGTCTCATTCCTCCTATCAAAACTTACCACTTTACACACATTTTCCATGAATTTCATTTGCCATGCATCCACTCATTCCACATGTCCTCTTGAAATCTATTACTTTCTTCCTCAGATGTTAAGCCAACCCAATGGGCACATTTTCGGCATTCCTTACATTCTTGTTGCATTTAGTGATTTTTGCCCAACAACAACTTGCATTTGGATAGTGCTTTAACCATCATAAAATATCGCAAGGTGCTTCACAGGAGCAACAAATAAAAATTTCATACCAACCACAGGAATCAGAACAAGTGATCAAAACCTTGGTCAAAGTAGTAAGCTTTCAGGAGAGTTTTAAGAGATGAGAGGTGGAGAGATTTAGGGACAGAATTCCAGAACTTAGGATTTAGACAGCTGAAGCATGACCACTAATGGTGTGGTGATGGAAATCAGGATGAGCAAAAGACCAAATTGGAGGAGTACAGATATGAGGGAGGGCTGTAGGGCTAGAGGAGGCTACAGAGATTGGAATGGGCAAGGCTTTGGATAGATTTGAACATGAGTATAAGAATTTTAAATTAGAGGTGTTGCCGGATGGGAAGCCAAAGTAGGTCGGTGAGCACAGAGTTGATGGGTGAATGGGGCTTGGTGCAAATTAGGATACGAGGAGCAGTTTTGTAAGAGATGAGCTTTATGCAGAGTGGAAGGTGGAAAGTTGGCCAGGAGAGCAATGGAATAGTTGAATCTGGAGGTAGGAAAGGCACAGATGAGAATTCCAGAAGCAGCAGATGAACCGAGGTCACGGGAGAGATGGTGCAATGTTGCAGTGATGGAAACCAGTTGTATTGGTGATCGAGAGGATATTGAACTGGAAGTTCATTGAGGTAAATTCGAATGTCAAGGTTGCAGATGGCCTGATCCAGCATCAGAGTGTGACCCAGCAAGGGGATGGAGTTGGTGCTGGTGGAACAAAGTTAATGGCTTTGATCTTCCCAATAACATGAGGAAATTTCTGCACATCCAATACATTGGACGAGCAGCATAACAAAGCAGGCAGTAGAAGCACATTGAAAGGGGGCGGTGAGGTAGAGCTGGGTGTTATCACTGCACATGTGAAAACTAACATGGCGCTTTCAAATGATCTAACCAAAGAGCAGCACTGGACAAGAAGTCATTGCAGCAGATTCTCTGAATATTACTAGACAGATAGGAATCAAACAGTCCCATCCAGCTGGAGAGGAACTGCAGGAGTATGGTGTGTTCAAGGTTGCAGACAAGTCGAGGGGGATGAGGAGGATAACACATAATTTTTGACTTCAATAATTCTCATTTCACTGCTGTGACACCACGGTTTGCAAATCTGAGGTGACTTTTAATATCTTAAAAAATGGATAGTATGGTGAATTAAGCCTCTTTCCATAGGAAGCATTTAAACTAAATTTAGGTAGTGAATCGCAAATCAGATATGAAGAGGAAATGTGGTGTATGATCAGAAATAGTATCAGAGTCAGTGCTAAAGTAGTGGAGGGGAAGCTGGGCTGTCACAGCTATTTCAACATTATTGTGTTTCACTGCAGAGCCCAGGAGATTGATAATGGCAATAGGCAGTCTGAGGAAATTATTCACATTTGACATCACTATGTCTGAAAAGTGTTAGTTTAAGATTTATACCTCGGTCAGGTCAAAATCTGTCAGGTCAAGTGTCAAACCTGTAATGATAGCAGATGATGCTACCTGTGATTGGGTAGTGCTGAGTAGTGGGCAACAACCTTCTGAAAGAGCCTTGGGCAGCTTGGTGGGTTGGGGGGGGCTGGTGGTGGTGGGTTGGTAGGAAGGGGTGGAGACAGTGAGGCCCTCAATGGATGAAACATCATCAAAAGATGGACAAGCAAATCCTTGTTTGTGGTGTACAAGTTCCAAACCGTGACCCAATCAGTGAAAGGACAACTAAGGCCAGTCCCAAACACCAGGGTTCAAGCCCCTGCTTCCAAACTATGAGTGACAGGAGCTCTAGCGATAGATGACTAATGGTGATCTCCCAAGCATCTTTTCCTTCAAAACTAGAAATGTTAAGCTTCTATCCTACTCTAACTTCTACCACATCTTCATGAAAGCTTGAATAACACCACTCTCCACCCCAGCCTCGAATTAATTTGTACTCTAGTTTGCCACTTTTATTCACAATTCCGCATTCATGTACGTACAACTCAAATCTCAAGTTGTTTGCTTGGTGACCCAGCTCATTTTATTCTGTCCTGCATTTGGGCTGTTCTTGTCTTTCATCTTTTCTACAGGTTTTGTCCATTTGGCTATCCTTTCTGTTTGCTTCCCTCTTTTCATGCCTGTGTTTGCTTAAAATCTAGGGACTGAACATCTGAGGTTATGTTCAAGACATAGTTAGAAACTTTTTATCTCACTCAGGTATTCTCTTAGATTTATTGTAATCAGTTTTGTAACTCCTCCTCCTACCCCACTCAGGCCTTTCTGATTTCTCCCTTTCTCCAGTTTTAGCATGGTGTCCAAGACCCACCCACCTGACAGTCAACCAGTTTTTCAACTTGGCAATCAGGTTCTGCCATTAAATTCAACAGGACCCAAGGGAGTACCCTGGCTCATTATCAGAACAATCCAGTCTTTTTAAAAATTCTTTCACAGGATGTGAACGGCACTGGCTGGGCCAGTATTTATTGCCCAACCCTAATTGCCCTTGAGAAGGCAAAGGTGAGCTGCCTTCTTGACCCCCTGCAGTCAATGTGGTATGAGTATGCTCACAGCGCTGTCTGGGGAAGGAGCTCCAGGATTTTGACCCAGCGACAGTGAAGGAACGGCAATATATTTTCTAGCCAGGATGGTGTGTGGCTTGGAGGAGAACTTGCAGGTAGTGGTGTTCCCAAGCATCTACTGCCTTTGTCCTTCAAGGTGGCAGAGCTCACAGGTTTGGAAGGCCAACAACTTCACGTTTGGAAAGGTTAGGAGGTTCTCCAGCTAACTTGGAGTGGTAAAAGCGACGAGGATCCATTTAAGGGGAAGTTAGGTAAGGACTGTTGTGCTGAAAGACCTGTTTCAATGCTGTAAAAATTTCTATGTAATCACATACAAAATTTATAACTTAAAAACTACACTTTCAGTGTACTCCAATCCCTACCAAGGGAAAATGGTCAAAGAAAGTGGAAGCTCAGCACAAAATATCAGGAGAGAAGGGTACTTAGTGTTAAATCTAACCTTTAGGAGATTTCAGGAAACTAACACTGGGCTCAACTTTTGTCCAATCAACATTCTCGTCCTCTGGTGAGTGGTCCACTGTCAGCTGGTAAAGTTTCATGGAAATAACATCGTGGTTGTCTGAAAAAGAACAAACAGTTCAATGCCAAACCTGCATTGGTCTAAAATAACTGGGAGAGAAATGAGATGCACGTGTGAGAGGAATGCCAAGAACAGAGGAAGAGGCAGGAGACAGTGAGGGGGAGGAGGCAGGAGTCATTAACGGGGAGGTGAAGCAAGGCTGGAGGAGGAAAAAGAACGGGGAGAGGCGGGGAGGAAAGGGTGGGGAGAGGAAGGGGGGAGGAAAAAGTGGTGGGAGGGAACTGGGGAGGAAAAAGGGGGGCAGGGAGGAAAAAAGGGGGGCCCTCTATAAAAAAAAAAATCCTCATCTCTATCTTAAATGGGAGAGACACATTTTAAAATTGTGTCCCCTAGACTGAGACGTCTACAGCACAGAAGGAGGCCATTCAGCTCATCGTGTCCGCACCGGTCAACAAAGATCTGACCACACTAATCCCATTTTCCAGCGCTTGACCAATGGGCCTGGTGGCTATGGCAATGCAACTGAATATCTAAATACTTCTTAAATGTTACAAGAGTTTCTGACTCAACCACCCTTTCAGGCAGAGAGTTCCAGACTCTTACCACCCTCTGGGTTAAAACATTTCTCAACTTCCCTCTTAGCCTTCTACCTCTTACCTTAGATTCATGTCCCCTGGTTATTGACCCCTCTACTAATGGTAAAAGCGTCTTTGTCTCCATCCTCTCTATGCCTCTCTTAACCTTATCAGGTTTCCTCTCAACCTTAGTTGCTCCAAGGAAAAAAGCTCCAGCCTATCCAATCTTTCCTCATAGCTCAGACCCTCCAGCCCAGGCAACACCCTGGTAAATCTCCTCAGCACCCTCTCCAGTGCAATCACATCCTTCCTATAATGTGGTGGCCAGAACTGCATGTAGTACTCCAGTTTGGCCTAACCAAAATTTTATACAGTTCCAGCATTACCTCCCTGCTCTTGTTTCTATCTCGGCTAATAAAGGCAAGTATCCCATATGCTTTCTTAACCACCTTATCTACCTGACCTGCTATCTTCAGGGATCTATGGACATGCACACAAAGGTCCCTCTGATCTTCAGTACTTTCAAGGATCCTACCATTCATGGTGTAATACCTTGCCTTGCTAGCACTCCCAACCTCACACTTTTCCGGGTTGAATTCCATTTGCCACTGCTCTGTTCACCTGACTGGTCCATTGATATCCTCCAGCAGTTTATGGCTATCCTCACTATTTTCCACCCTACCATTTTCATATAATCCACGAACTTCTTGAGCATACCCCCTACATTTAAGTCCAAATCATCTATGTATAGCACAAACAGCAAGAGTCCCAGCACTGAGCCCTGCAGAACCCCACTGGAAACAGACTTCCAGTCACAGAAACATCCCTCTACCATCAGCCTCTGCTTCCTGCCTCTCAGCCAATTTTGGATCCAACGTGCCACTTTGCCTTGGGTCTCATGGGCTCTTACTTTTTTGACCACTCTGCCATGAGGGACCTTATCAAAAGCCTTGCTGAAGTCAATATTGACCACATCAAATCAACACTCCTGGTTACCTCCTCAAAAAATTTGATCAATTTTGTCAAACACGGCCTTCCCTTAACAAATCCATGCTAACTATCCCTGATTAATCCGTGTCTCTCCAAGGGCAGGTATATTCTGTCCCTCAGAATTCTTTCCCCACCACCGAAGTTAGACAGACTGCCAGTAATTTTCTGGTCTATCCCTTCCTCCCTTTTTTAATAATGGGACAATGTTAGCAGTCCTCCAGTCCTGTGGTCAGAGAGGATTTGAAAATTACTGCTAGGGCCCATGATATCTCTTCTCTTGCCTCCCTCAACAGCCTGGGATACATCTCATCCAAACCTGTGGATTTAGCACTTTTAAGGCCGCTAAACTCACTAGTACCTCCTCTCTACAATAATTTCCTCTAACATTTCACAGTCCTCCACCCTGACGTCTATATCCACATTGTCCTTTTCCATTGTGAAGACCGATGCAAATTACTCATTGAGGACTGCACCCACTTCTTCAGGGTCCGCACACAGATTACCTCTATGGTCCCTAATTGGCCCTACTTTTTCCCGAGTTATTCTCTTGCTCTTTATATATTTAAAAAACACCTTTGGCTTTCCTTTATTCTACCCACCAATGCTTTCTCATGCACTCTCTTAGCTTTCCTAATTTCCTTTTTAAGTTCCCCTCTGCACTTTTTATACTCCTCTAAGGACTGTGTCATATTGAGCCCTTGGTATCTTCCATAAGCTTCTCTTTTTTTTTTAATCCTAACCTTTATGTCCCTTGACATCCAGAGTTCTCCGGACTTGGTCACTCCCCTTGTCTTTACGGGAACATATTTCTCATTACTTTCGCTATTTCCTCCTTGAATGTCTCCCACTGCTCTGACAGTTTTATCTGCAAGTAGCTGCTCCCAGTCCACCTGGGCCAAATCACATCTAATCTTAGTAAAATTAGCCTTTCCCCAGTTCAGAACTTCAATTCTCAGCCCAACCTTATCCTTTTCCATAAGTATCCTAAATCTAACTGAGCTATGATCACTCTCTTCAAAATGTTCCCCTACTGATATACCTTCCACCTGACTGGGCTCATTTCTGAATATTAGGTCCAGAACGGTCCCCTCCCTTGTTGGGCTTTCTACATACTGGCTAAAAATGTTCTCCTGGATGCAACTTAAGAATTTTGCTCCCTCTCTACCTTGCACACTAAAACTACCCCAGTTAATATCTGAGTAGTTAAAATCCCCTTCTATTACTGCCCTATTATTCTTACACTTCTCTAAAATTTGATTACATATTTGATCCTCTATCTCTCCCTGACTGTTTGGGGGCTTATAGTACCCAATAGCATGTTTGCCCTTTTTGTGTTTTTTTTTACTTCTACCCATATGGCTTCATTTGATGGTCCTTCCAAGATATCATCCCTCCTCATTGCTATAATTGATTCCTTGATCAATATTACAACCCGCCCCCCTCCTCTTCTATCCCCGTCTCTACCTCATCTGAATACCCTATAAACAGAAATGTTGAGTTGCCAATCCTGCCTTTCCTTTAGCCACGTCTCGGTCATAACTATGATATCATACTCCCACGTACCTAGCTGTGCCCTCAGCTCATCTGTCTTATTCCTCAGGCTCCTTACATTAAAATACATTCCACTTAGCCTTGCTAAATTCACTTCTTTCTTATAAAAACAAAAAAACAGAATTAACTGGAAAAACTCAGCAGGTCTGGCAGCATCAGCGGAGAAGAAAAGAGTTGACGTTTCGAGTCCTCATGACCCTTCGACAGAACTTGAGTTCGAGTCCAAGAAAGAGTTGAAATATAAGCTGGTTTAAGGTGTGTGTGTGTGTGTGTGTGTGTGGGGGGGGGGGAGGACCGAGAGAGAGAGAGAGAGAGAGAGAGAGAGAAAGAAGTGGAGGGGGTTGGTGTGGTTGTAGGGACAAACAAGCAGTGATAGAAGCAGATCATCAAAAGATGTCGCAAACAACAGAACAAAAGAACACATAGGTGTTAAAGTTGGTGATATAATCTAAACGAATGTGCTAATTAACAATGGATGGTAGGGCACGCAAGGTATAGCTCTAGTGGGGGTGGGGAGAGCATAAAAGATTTAAAAATATTTAAAAATAATGGAAATAGGTGGGAAAAGAAAAATCTATATAATTTATTGGAAAAAAACAAAAGGAAGGGGGAAACAGAAAGGGGGTGGGGATGGAGGAGGGAGCTCAAGACCTAGTTGTTGAATTCAATATTCAGTCCAGAAGGCTGTAAAGTGCCTAGTCGGAAGATGAGGTGTTGTTCCTCCAGTTTGCGTTGGGCTTCACTGGAACAATGCAGCAAGCCAAGGACAGACATGTGGGCAAGAGAGCAGGGTGGAGTGTTAAAATGGCAAGCGACAGGGAGGTTTGGGTCATTCTTGCGGACAGACCGCAGGTGTTCTGCAAAACGGTCGCCCAGTTTACGTTTGGTCTCTCCAATGTAGAGGAGACCACATTGGGAGCAACGAATGCAGTAGACTAAGTTGGGGGAAATGCAACTGAAATGCTGCTTCACTTGAAAGGAGTGTTTGGGCCCTTGGACGGTGAGGAGAGAGGAAGTGAAGGGGCAGGTGTTGCATCTTTTGCGTGGGCATGGGGAGGTGCCATAGGAGGGGGTTGAAGAGTAGTGGGTGATGGAGGAGTGGACCAGGGTGTCCCGGAGGGAGCGATCCCTATGGAATGCCGATAGAGGGGGGGTGAAGGGAAGATGTGTTTGGTGGTGGCATCATGCTGGAGTTGGCGGAAATGGCGGAGGATGAACCTTTGAATGCAGAGGCTGGTGGGGTGATAAGTGAGGACAAGGGGGACCCTATCATGTTGCTGGGAGGGAGGAGAAGGCGTGAGGGCGGATGCGCGGGAGATGGACCGGACACGGTTGAGGGCCCTGTCAACGACCGTGAGTGGAAAACCTCGGTTAAGGAAGAAGGAGGACATGTCAGAGGAACTGTTTTTGAAGGTAGCATCATCAGAACAAATGCGACGGAGGCGAAGGAACTGAGAGAATGGGATGGAGTCCTTACAGGAAGTGGGGTGTGAGGGAGCTGTAGTCGAGGTAGCTGTGAGAGTCGGTGGGTTTGTAATGGATATTGGTGGACAGTCTATCACCAGAGATTGAGACAGAGAGGTCAAGGAAGGGAAGGGAAGTGTCAGAGATGGACCACGTGAAAATGATGGAGGGGTGGAGATTGGAAGCAAAATTAATAAATTTTTCCAAGTCCCGACGAGAGCATGAAGCAGCACCGAAGTAATCATCGATGTACCGGAGAAAGAGTTGTGGAAGGGGGCCGCAGTAGGACTGGCACAAGGAATGTTCCACATACCCTATAAAGAGACAGGCATAGCTGGGGCCCATGCAGGTACCCATGGCCACACCTTTTATTTGGAGGAAGTGAGAGGAGTTAAAGGAGAAATTGTTCAGTGTGAGAACAAGTTCAGCCAGACGGAGGAGAGTAGTGGTGGATGGGGATTGTTCGGGCCTCTGTTCGAGGAAGAAGCTAAGGGCCCTCAGACCATCCTGGTGGGGGATGGAGGTGTAGAGGGATTGGACGTCCATGGTGAAGAGGAAGCGGTTGGGGCCAGGGAACTGGAAATTGTTGATGTGACCTAAGGTGTCAGAGGAATCACGGACGTAGGTGGGAAGGGACTGGACAAGGGGAGAGAGAAGGGAGTCAAGATAACGAGAAATGAGTTCTGTGGGGCAGGAGCAAGCTGAGACGATCGGTCTACCGGGGCAGTTCTGTTTGTGGATTTTGGGTAGGAGATGGAAGCGGGCCGTCCGAGGTTGGGCGACTATCAGTGAACAATTTCTCCTTCAATTCCTCTCACTTCCTCCAAATAAAAGGTGTGGCTATGGGTACCCGCATGGGCCCCAGCTATGCCTGTCTCTTTATGGGGTATGTGGAACATTCCTTGTTCCAGTCCTACTCCGGCCCCCTTCCACAACTCTTTCTCCGGTACATCGATGATTACTTCGGTGCTGCTTCATGCTCTCGTCGGGACATGGAAAAATTTATTAATTTTGCTTCCAATCTCCACCCCTCCATCAATTTCACGTGGTCCATCTCTGACACTTCCCTTCCCTTCTTTGACCTCTCTGTCTCAATCTCTGGTGATAGACTGTCCACCAATATCCATTACAAACCCACCGACTCCCACAGCTACCTCGACTACAGCTCCTCACACCCCGCTTCCTGTAAGGACTCCATCCCATTCTCTCAGTTCCTTCGCCTCCGTCGCATTTGTTCCGATGATGCTACCTTCAAAAACAGTTCCTCTGACATGTCCTCCTTCTTCCTTAACTGAGGTTTTCCACCCACGGTCGTTGACAGGGCCCTCAACCGTGTCCGGCCCATCTCCCGCGCATCCGCCCTCACGCCTTCTCCTCCCTCCCAGCAACATGATAGGGTCCCCCTTGTACTCACTTATCACCCCACCAGCCTCTGCATTCAAAGGATCATCCTCCGCCATTTCCAGCATGATGCCACCACCAAACACATCTTCCCTTCACCCCCCCCATCGGCATTCCGTAGGGATCGCTCCCTCCGGGACACCCTGGTCCGCTCCTCCATCACCCACTACTCCTCAACCCCCTCCTATGGCACCACCCCATGCCCACGCAAAAGATGCAACACTTGCCCCTTCACTTCCTCTCTCCTCACCGTCCAAGGGCCCAAACACTCCTTTCAAGTGAAGCACCATTTCACTTGCATTTCCCCCAACTTAGTCTACTGCATTCGTTGCTCCCAATGTGGTTTCCTCTACATTGGAGAGACCAAACGTAAACTGGGCAACCGCTTTGCAGAACACCTGCGGTCTGTCCGCAAGAATGACCCAAACCTCCCTGTCGCTTGCCATTTTAACACTCCACCCTGCTCTCTTGCCCACATGTCTGTCCTTGGCTTGCTGCATTGTTCCAGTGAAGCCCAACGCAAACTGGAGGAACAACACCTCATCTTCCAACTAGGCACTTTACAGCCTTCTGGACTGAATATTGAATTCAACAACTTTAGGTCTTGAGCTCCCTCCTCCATCCCCACCCCCTTTCTGTTTCCCCCTTCCTTTTGTTTTTTTCCAATAAATTATATAGATTTTTCTTTTCCCACCTATTTCCATTATTTTTAAATATTTTTAAATCTTTTATGCTCTCCCCACCCCCACTAGAGCTATACCTTGAGTGCCCTACCATCCATTGTTATTTAGCACATTCGTTTAGATAATATCACCAACTTTAACACGTATGTGTTCTTTTGTTCTGTTGTTTGCGACATCTTTTGATGATCTGCTTCTATCACTGCTTGTTTGTCCCTACAACCACACCAACCCCCTCCACTTCTCTACCATCCTCCCCCCCACCGCCCCCCCCCCACACACACACACACACACACACACACACACACACACACACACACACACACACACACACACACACACCTTAAACCAGCTTATATTTCAACTCTTTCTTGGACTCGAACTCAAGTTCTGTCGAAGGGTCATGAGGATTCGAAACGTCAACTCTTTTCTTCTCCGCCGATGCTGCCAGACCTGCTGAGTTTTTCCAGGTAATTCTGTTTTTGTTTTTTTTTTCACTTCTTTCTTATCTAGCCTATGTTTCCATTGTCTTCCAGACTCACTTACTAATGTTTTAACTTCTAATCCCATCTTAGCTTCTCTCCCCTCTGAACGACTTTTCAGGATCCCATCCCCCTGCCAATTTAGTTTAAATTCACTCCAACAGCATTAGCAAACATCCCCGCGAGGATGTTGGTCCCGTTCCTGTTCAGGTGTAACCCGGCCAGCTCCCACCTACCCTAGAAACGGTCCCAATGCCCCAGGAATCTAAAGCCCTCTCTCCTGCACCATATTTCCAGCCACACATTCATCTGCTCTATCCTCCTGTTCTATACTCCCTACTGCATGGCACCAGGAGTAATCTGGAGATTACTACCTCTGACGTCCTGCTTTTCAATTTCCTACCAAACTCCCTAAGTCTGCTTGCTGGACCTCATTTCTCTTTCTTCCTATGTCATTGGTCCCAACGTGGACCATGACCTCTGGCTGTTCACCCTCCACTTCAGAATGTCCTGTAGCTGTTCCATAACATCCTTGACCCAGGCACCTGGGAGACAACATACCATCCTGGAGTCACGTCTACAGCCGCAGAAGCGCCTGTCTACTCCCCTCGCTAATGAATCCCCTACCACTATTGCCCTTCCACACTTATACCTTCCACCCTGAGCAGCTGGACCACCCATGGTGCCATGGCCTTTGCTCTGGTTGGCCTCCACAGAGGAACCGTCACTCTCACCGTTTTCTAAGGCCGAGAAATGGTTTGGGAACGAGATGCACTCGGGGGATTCCCTCATTACCTGCCTGGTCCTCTTCTTCCGTCTGGCGGTCACCCATTCCCTCTCTGCTTGTACTTCCTTAAGCTGCAGGGTGACCACATCCTGAAATGTGCTATCCATGAACCCCTCAGCCTCGTGAATGCACTGTAGTGCCCCCAGTTGCCACTCAAGCTCCAAAACCCGGAGCTCGAGTTGCTCCAGTCATAGGCACCTCCTGCACACATGGTCATCCAGACCGCCAGAAGCGTCTAGGATTTCCCACATAGCATAGGATGTGCAAATCAGGGGACTTACTCCCCAGACATATCTTAACCAAATAGAATATGGGCCCTTGCTTTTATTTTACCCTTACACTTACTTGAGTATAGACTAGATGCTAGATCCTCTGGATAGACTAGATCCTCTAGGTGCTGCTGACTGTCTGTCCCAGTGACCTCCTCTCACACTCTCCTCTAGGTGCTGCTGAGATTCTCCTCTCGTACTCTCCCCTAGGCCTCTAGTTCTGGTCTCTCTCACAGGGGAAACATTATTTCAGCATCCACCTTGTCAAATCCCCTCAGGATCTTATGTTTCAATAAGGTCACCCCTTATTCTTCAAAATCCAACGGGTACAGGTCCAATCTACTCGGCTTTTCCTCATAGGATAACCCCCTCATCCCTGGAATCAGTCAAGTGAACCTTCTCTGAATTGCTTCTTAAAGCAATTCTGTCCATTCTTAAATAAGGAAGCCAATACTATTTACAGTATTCTAGATGTGATCTCACCGATACCCTGTACAACTGTAGCAAAACATTCCTACTTTTATATTCCATTCCGCTGCAATAAACGACAACATTCCAGTTGTGTTCTTGATCACTTGCTGTACCTGCATGTGATTCATGTAGGACACCCAGATCACACCATACCTAAGAGTTCTGCAATCCCTGCCTATTTAAATAATAGGCTGTTATTGTATTCTTCCTGTCAAAATCAACAAGTTCACATTTTCCCACATTATATTCCATCTGCCAAATTTTTGAACACTCACTTAATCTATGCATAGCACTCTTTATGTCTTCTTCACAACTTAGTTTCCTACCTATCTGTGTCATCAGCAAATTTAGCAACGATACATTCAGTCCCATCATCCAAGTCATTAATACGGATCCCTGTAGCACTCCACTTGTTACATCTGCCAACCCAAAATTAACCCATTTATGCGTACTCTCTGTTGTTTCCAGTTAGCTAACCAATCCTCTGTTCGTGATAACTTGTTACCTCTCCACTCCATGAGCTTATTTTTTTGTACAGGAATTGTATGGTTTCTCTTTCAATTTGATACTATCTTTAACTTTCTTACTTAGCTATAAGTGGTGTATCCTTCGCCTCGAGTCTCTCTCTCTCTCACTGGAAAATATCTTTGCCGAGTGTCACGAAATATCTCCTTAAATGTCTGCCACTATATCTCTATTGACTTATCCCTTAACCTAATTTCCCAGCTCACTTTAGCTAGCTGTGTCTTCATACGCTCATATTTGCCCTTATTTAAGCTCAAAACACCAGTCTTAAAGCCACTCTTCTCTCCCTCATACTGAATGCGAAATTCAATCATGTTTTGATCACTGCTACCCAAGGACACCTTTACAATGAGGTCATTATCCTGTCTCATTGCACTTTACCAGATCTAGAATAGCCTGCTCCCTGGTTGGTTCTTGCACATGCTGCTCTAAGAAATTGTCCTGAAAACACTCTATGAACTCATCTTCCAGGCTATCTTTGCCAATCTGATGATTCACCCAATCTATATGTAGATTAAAATCACCCATGATTATTGCTGTATCTTTCTCACAAATCCCATTATTTCTTCCTGCATAATATTTTTGAAGTGTAATCACTGGTGTAATGTAGAAAATGTGGCAATCAATTAGTGCACAGCAAACCCCCACGAACATCAGTCAGATAAAGGACCAGGTAACCTATTCTTCTTTGAAATAGTGCCAGGAAATCTTTTACATTCACCTGAGAGGGCATACATGTCCCAAGTTTAACATCTCAACTGAAAGGCAAAACCCCCTCAGTACTCCACTGAATTACCAGGCTACATTTGATGTTCAAGTCTCTAGAGCGGGACTTAACCACAGCCTTTGAAGGTGCAACCACTGAGCAAGCAAAGCACAGGGCAATAAAACAAAGGTGTTCACTCCTACCTGACAGGTCTCCGGTTGCTGCAGATGCACCGAAGAAATAACCAGTGGGCAGTTGGACCCCGCTGATATCAATACACTCTTTCCATTCATTCTTGTCTTCAACATCTGTCATCACCTGAGAGAACAGGCAACGAATAGAAACAACTGAGGAAATGGGCCATTTCAACTGGAGTCCTCTATCATACAGGCCAGGGATCCAATTATACTAAATAACATTAAACTGTTGGTTTGCAAAGACAGCACAGAGGAGAATTACCAGAATGACAGCAAGGATGAGGGACTTCAGTTACATGGAGATTAAAGCAGCTGGGATTGGTCTGCGTGCAGCATAGAAGGTCAAGGGGAAATGAGTCGTTCAAAACTCAGCAAGTAGGGAGAAGAGGCTTGTACCATTGACAGTGGAGCCACCAACCAGAGTTTGCAGATTTTAAATAATTGGCAACAGGACAAAAGGGAAATTTAGGAGCATGTTTGTTTTAGTGCAGCAAGTTGTTGTGATTGGGTTGCACTGCCTGAAAGGGTGGTGCAAGCAGAAGGGAACTGGATATATATTTAGAAAGACAAAAGTTGCAGGGCTATGGGGGAAGAGCAAGGACATGGGACTAATTGGATAGCTCCTTCAAAAACTGGCACAGGCATGAAGGGCCAAAAGGCCTCCTTCTGTGCTGTACTATTCTACAGGACAGGTGGCAGCCGACTCTTTTGACAGTAATATTCCCACTACCACAATCTGTCACTTACCGTTAACCGGCCCCTAGAGTAACGAACTGCCAAATAAGTGTCGTGATCTACATTTCGGAGTTCTGCAGGGCATCCAGAAAGCTCAGAGCTGCGTCCATCTTTGCTGTGGTCATATGGCAGAGTCCCATTGTTGACCATCGCTGAGACATACGGAAACACCCGCTACAGAGAGAGAGAGAGCGCGCCAGGAAATTTAAGACAAACAACGACTTGCATTTATACGGCACCTTTAAAGTAGTAAACACTCCTACAGGGAGTAAATTAGCCAAAATCTGACACCAAGCCAAACTAGAAGATATTAGGACAGATGACCAAGAGGTTGGTCAAAGAGGTAGGTTTTAAAAAGCCTCTTAAAAGGTGAGAGAGGCAAATGGTGAGGATTAATTATGGAATTTCAAAGCCTATGGTCTAATCATTTGAAGGCACCACCACCAATGGGTGTGTTGTAGTGCTGGAGGAGGTCACAGAGATTGGGGTGGTAGTGCAGGGTGGTGGTGGTGGGGGACGTCTGGAAGAATTTGGAAATAAGGGTGAGAATTTTAAAATCAAGATGCTGCTGGACCGAAAGCCAACATAGGTCACCGAACACAGGGGTAATGGATGAACAGGATCTGGTCCGATTTAGGATGTGTACAGCAGAGATTTGGATGAGCTCAAGTTTATGGAGGGTGGAAGATGGGAGGCCATCTAGGAGAGCAATTGAGTAGTCAGCTTTGGGTTGCACTCCAAAACAAAGACCAGCATCTCAATTATCAAAATTTTAAGGGAGGTCTTTAAGACAGGGATTCCCAAACAGTGGGTTGCAATAGTTTAAATGGAGCTCGGACTGAATGCTAACAGCTGCGATGCTTGCTTTGCAACAGCTTTAAATCTGCATTTTCTTTCTCTAATGTTGGGCATGGCCTAATGGACAAATCTTTGAGGCCTGATTCCTGCTGCAGCAAAAAACTGCTGAGAAAAGGTAAAAACCCAGCAGTTTAAAGATTTCACACCATGCTCAACCTCACTTTCAACCAGCTGAAGGCCACCCCCACTGCTCATCAAATGTCGTGCCTCACAAATTTTCACTCTAGAGTCACACAAAGTCCGGGGCATTAAAATGTGGCCACATGGGGGAAAAGTTTGGGAAGCTTTAAAGATTTGGTAAATAGGCCAGAAATCAAGAGAATACTATGAGGTCACCTGAGAGAGGTCTTTAAACTTATGGAGGTTTGATAGGGTAGACTTGGAGAAGATATTTCCACATGTGGGAGAGTCCCTAGACTAGAGCCATCAATACAAGATAGTCACAAATTAATCCAAAATGGAATTCAGGAGGAACTTGTTTACCCAAAGAGTGGTTAGAATATAGAACTCGCTCTCAGTTGGAGTGATTAAGGAAAATTGTACAGAAGCTAGATAAACACATGGAGGGAGAAAGGAATAGAAGGATGTGTTGATAGGCTTAAATGAAGAGTTGGTGGGGAGGGGAAAAAAGGGTCATGTAGAGTACGGGTTCTCAACTGGGGTTCTGCAACAAGATTTTAAGATGTTGTCCAAAAAAACCAAAAGAACGTATAAGAAAGAAAAAGACTGACGCATGATAGGTCAGTCAGAATTGTAGTCGGGACAAATGGCAACCAAGATCCTTATCAATCAAGGAATGACATCCAATAAGAGTAAATCAGATCTGTGATCTGAGACAGCAAGGCTCAAAACATCATCTCATCTCCCCAATGACAAGATTAGGTGTGCCAAATCAGTTAGCAAAATTCTCTGATTCCATGTTTTCATCGAGTTTCTGATTCCTTCTTGATCCCATTTCTTTGATTGCATGCAATTTCATCTCCCCACCTTCTCTGCTCTTTTACAGGTCAAGTATCCTTTATCCAAAACCCTTGGGGCCAATTGCACTTCAGGTTTCAGATCATTTTGGTTTTCGGACACCACATATAAACTTATCTTACAATAGCCTTAGCCTAGGCTAGCTATGGTCTAAAGTAAATAAAATGGCAAGCAAAGTAGGATGCATCACTGAATAATAAATACAGGGTACCTGTAATAAGTTTCTTCTTTACATATTCACCACAAAAATCGCAAGGTAAATAGTGCAGACAAACAACTAGGCTTCCTGCGCTAAAGGTCAATGAAGTTCAAAAAATCTGCGGCTTTTGGATGTGTTCAGTTTTTAGATTTATGGATAAAGGATACTCAACCAGTATTTTTTTTCCCCTAATCATGTCTCAATAATTCATGGGACTTCTATGATGCCAACCAAATTGAAGATTCCAGCGGTTGTGGTGTGTGGTCACTATATTGTACTTGCAGAAGCAGTTCCAGAAACTGGAGGAATCTCAAGGTAAACTGGCTAAGTCAGGACACTGTTAGTATTTGTGGGAGAAAACCCCCATTCTGCACCCATACCTTTGTAGCGATATAGATCAGAACCCGTTGTCTATTATACATTCCCTAATTGTAAACCATCACCTTCCTTGATGGTACATCAATAATAAAGAAGTTGCTTTTAAATCTTCCAGTTAAGCTTTTCCTGGTTACTGTCACATGCTTCCAAGCGTGGAGAGGGAAAAACGGCACTTCTAGTTAAACTGATATTGTATGGAAAGTTCTCCAAATGTTAAAATTTCCTGAAGTTAGGGGTACTCATTAAAGTAGTGACCCCAAAACCCAGTTGGTTCACTAAAGTCCTAATGTGCACGACTCCTGTCCTGCACCTCGTAATTGACTCTTAATTTGCTGAAAGTGGGCTAGGAAACAATCCAGCTGGGTAAAAGTCAGTATGAGGTTCAGCGATAATAGGTGCAGCAGTGCAAGAAGGCATACCACCATCTTCTCCAACTAGGATTGGGCAATAAATGCCAGCATTGCCAGCAACACCCACACACTGACAATTCAGTAAAATGACTCTCAAGCTTTCAGGATGCGTCCACCTGAATAGCACAACACTTGATTCCAGATGTCCATCTCTGGATTTGATGGAATCCAAATTGTCTGCAGAGGTGCCTAACAGTGTGAGGTACTGGTGAATGAGCTCACTGCTATTTGTACCAAGATAAAAGCAAAATACTGCAGACGCTGGAAACCAGAAATAAAAACAGAAAATGCTGGAAAACTCAGCAGGTTCAACAGCATTTGTGGAGAGAGAAACAGAGTTAATGTTTCAAGTCTTTATGACCCTTCTTCAGAGCTCTGAAAAAGGGTCATACAGACTCAAAACATTAACTCTGTTTCTTTTTCCACAGATGCTGTCAGACCTGCTGAGTTTTTCCATTTTCTGTTTTCATACTGATATTTGTACTGTTGTTCACAATTTGAGGTGAGAATCAAGATTGTTGCAAAAAAGCAGTGGCTTCCAGGTGATCATTTTTATGTGGGGTGTGAATGCACAAGACCATTACTGATACATAAAATCGGAAGCCATTTGGTCTATTGTGCTTGCGCTGGACTTTTTGATAGAGCTACCCAATTAGTCCGATTCCCCTGCTCTTCTCCCCAAGTTTCTCATTTCTAAGTATATACCAATTCCCTTCTGAAAGCCACTATTAAATCTTCTTCCACCATCCTTTCAAAAGGTAGCAACAACTTGCTGTGTAAAAAAATCTTTTTCCTCTGGTCCTTTTGCCAATTACCAGAAATCTGTATCCTCTGGTTCCTGATACTTCTGCTACTGGAGAAAGTTTCTCCTCATTTACTCCATCAAAACCCTTAATTATTTTGAACACATCTATTAAGTCTCCCCTTAACCTTCTCTACTCTAAGGAAACTTCTGTAGTCTATCCACAAAACTGAGATCATTTATTATTAGTATCATTCTAATGAAATCTCTCTCAAAAGCTTGAACTTCCTTCCTAAAGTGTGGCGTCCATAATTCGACACAGTACTCCAACTAAGGCCTAACCAATGGCTTGTAAAGGTTTTGCATAACTTCTATGAGTCCAAGAGAATATGAGTGAAGAAGAGGGGACAGAATAAGACAATCAAGTCAGGTATTTCCTGGCACTCACATCAGCACTCTCATCATTTGGATATGTGTCTATGAACAGTCCTAAGCCGTGGAACTTATCTTTGCTTCCAAACACGGTGCCTGCAAATGAAAGATAGAAAAAGGGCATTAGGTACATATCTATATTCTCACTACAAATGCCACGATAGATATTAATAGGGCAGATGGTGGCTTAGTGGTAATATCATTGTACTAGCAATCCAGAGGCCCCAGGCTAATGCCCTGGGGGCATGGAGTCAAATCCCACTACGGCAGCTGGTAGAATTTTAATTCAGTTAATAAATCTGGCATTTAAAACCAGGCTCGGTCATGGTGACCATGAAATTATCATCAATTGTTGTAAAAAGCCATCTGGTTCACTAATGTCCTTTAGGGAAGAAAACCTGCCATCCTTACCTGGTCTGGCCTACATGTGACTCCAGGCCCACTTTGATTCTTAACTGCAGAGCAAGCCACTCATTTCAAGGGCAATTAGGGATGGGCAACAAATGCTGGCCTTGTCAGCCATGCCCACATCCCATGAAAGAATAAAGAAGATACCAGTCCTTGCTCCGAAATACTCTGCTCTGCAAAGGAAATTAAAAATGAGGGGAAGGCAGGGTGGGGTGGGGTGAGGAAATCCTAGACAGACATAAGTATACGTACATGGCAGCAAGCAATAGAATGAATGAATAGATTTTTGTATACAGTGGCTCACCTGGACTACTAGCTTTATTCTTTCACGTAGAGGGAAGGCTGTACACAATGAGTTTACATAAAGATGTCATAGCAACCCAGGCAGTCAAGTGACTACAGAGCGCACTGACCAGACCAAGAAAGTAAACAAAAACAACAGCTGAGGAACATTTAAAAGTAAACTAATTTGCTTCCTGGAGCTCACCGAGCAACAGCTGGGGCTGAGAACCTGCCTTTTGTTGGGGGGGGCGGTGGGTGTGTGTGTGGGGAGGAAAAAAAATCAGCCAGCATTCCTGCCTTCGATTACTATCCAGTGACCGTGCCCCTCTCCATTCAAAATTGCTGTGTGTGGAAGTCCAGATTAGGCTGGCAAAGTTAAAAAAAATTTAGGTTGGCAGAAAAAATAGGCGAAACAAATTAATGTCAAATCCCATACTACCTAATATGTACTGTCTATATTGTTTGCTTATGCAAAGAAAATATTTTGAGAAAGTAAAAGAGAGGGAGAGCAAAGTGACTGAATTAATCAAGATAAAGAGTATGAAATAACTTTATTGAATCTAAAACTGATGTGGTGATTCAATTGAGAGTATTAGAGGATAAATACATGGAATGTTGATTTAATTTCATGATTTAATAAACCCCCCTGCCAGGTCAGTCACTTCATTCCCTCATCATCTTAAACATCAGTGGTAACTGCCAGACTCTCTTTCTGTCCTCCGACTGATAGATTATTGAAATTATTTTTGGCCAATTTTCGCACCTCCATTCATGGAGCTCGACCTAAGGGCCATCACTCATTAGCCCAATCAAAGGGCCAGCTCTCAATAGTCTAAACATAAGGGTTAAATGATTCCCTTTAAGTGATTTCAGTATTCAACTTGCATTTATATCTCGTCTTTAACATAGTGAAATATTCCAAAGTGCTTCACAGGAACATTATCAAAGAACATTTGACAACAATCCACATAAACAGATATTAAGGCACATGACCAGGTCAGACAGGTGAGTCCTTAAGGAGGGGTGGGAGGTGAAGGCAGAACAGATTACAGCGGGAATTCTGGTGGAGATTAGAGGGGGAATTCCAGTGCAGATTAGAGAGGAAATTCCAAAGGTTAGTATGTTGGAAGACAGAGCTGCCAATGGTGGAGCAATTAAAATTGGGAATGCTTAGGAGGCCAGAATTGGAGGAGTGCAGATATCTTGGAAAGTTGTAGGACTGCTGGAGATTATAGAGATAGGGAGGAACGAGGCCAGTGGGGTTTGAAAACAAGGATGAGAATTTTAAAATCAAGGCATTGCTTAATTGGGAGCCAATGTAGATCGGTGAGCACAGTGTTGATGTATGAATGGGACTTGATGTGAGTTTTGAATGACCTCAAGTTTGTGGAGGGTAAAAAAATGGAAGGCCAGTCAGGAGTGCAGTGGAATAGTCAAACTTAGAGATAACAAATTCAGACAAAGGGGGCAGTTTAGCACATATAAAAGCAGATGACCAAGGATTAAATGGCCCATAGTAAAGCTGTGCACCAGATACTTTTATGACTGAAGGGATTGGAATGAAATTTTTGTGACTTATCAGTAGAGCATACCAGCTTGTTTGAGTTCCCATTGGCTGTTACAATCTATCTGTATACTTGAGTGACATTTCAGAAAGGGATCAAAGCAACCAAATATATCTATGATCAGTTAAGTTCTTAAAGTGGAATCATTCAGTTTAAGGTTAAATTCTATTCTGCACTAATACAAACATACTCAACACCGCAAAGTATTTCCAGCACTAAGAAAAACAATGAATAAAAATCAATAGAGAACATTATGGTGCATGTCAATTTAGTTACATTATGATAATTATGAAACTATACAGACCAGCTACAAAACTGAATGCAGCACATCACTGAGGTGAACAGCACTCAACAATACCTCTATTAACCTGCTATTCAAAAAAGGCCGCATAGTTTATCACCAAAGGTCAGTCTTATTTCCAAAGTTCTAGCAACGAAAATAAACTTGCGATCTCAATCCATCAAGAATGTACTGTAATTCTGGTCAGTCAATGCAACTCAACTGTTCTATTAAACAATACCCAGCTCCAGCCAATATCATAGCATCATACAGCACAGGTGGAAGCCATGCAGCCCACTGGCCATTGTGCCTGTATCAGCTTTTTGAAACAGCTATCCAATTGTCTCCTCTTCATTCCCCCGGCCCTGAAAATTTCTCCTTTTTAAGTATCCAATTTCCTTTTGAAAGTTGAATCTGCTCCCATTACCCTTTCAGATAGTGCATTCCGGATCATAATAAATTTCTCCATATCTTCCCTCTGGTTCTTTTGCCAATAGTCTTAAATTTGTGCCTTCTGGTTACCCAACCTCCAGCCAATTGACAGAGTTTCTTATTTACACAATCAAAACATTTAAGATCTTAAATGCTTCTCTGCTCTAAGGAAAACAACCCAAGTCTCTCCAAATAACTGAACTATTTCATCCCTAATGTCATTTGACTAAGTCTTCCTTGCACTCTCTCTAAGGTCTCAATAACAGGACGTTGATAGGTTAGCAAAATGGGCAGGCAATTGGCAGATGGAAATTTGGTATAGACATGTGCGAAGTAATTTTGGAGAATTTTGGCAGAAAGGATAGGAAGAAGCAATATAGACAATGGCATAGCTCTAAAGAGTGTGCAGGGATAGAGGAACCTGCAGGGTGTTAATGTGTATAAGATCTTTAAAGGTGACAGGACATATTGAGAGAATAGTTAGCAAAGCATATGGAATCTTGGGCTTCATAGAGGTATGAGTACAAAACCAGGGAAGTTATGTTGAACCCGTATAAAGCTCTGGTTAGTCCACAACCAGGGTATCATACCCAGATCTGGTAAGCACATTTTAGGAAGGCTATGAGGGTCCTTGAGAGGTTGCAAAGGAGATTTACCAGAATGGTTTCAGGGATGAGGGATTTTAGCTACAAGGCTGGAGAGGCTGGGGTTGCTCTCCATGAAGCAAATAAAATTGAGGGAAGATTTGCTAGAAGTGTACAAGATTATGACAGGTTTGGATAAACTAGACAAAGAAAAGCTGTGCTCATCAGTTGACTGTACAAGGAATAGGCAGCACAGATTTAAGGTTTTGGGCAAGAGATGCAGGGGGATGCAAGGAAGAACTTCTTAAAGAACTTCTTTATGTAACAAATGGTAATGACCTGGAAGTTACTGCCTATGGGTGGTGGAAGCAGAGATGATGAATAATTTCAAAAGGAAATGGATGAGCACTTGGGAAAAATAAACTTGCAGACCCAAGGGGATAGAGTGGGAGAATGAGACTGATTGGACTGCTCCAAAGACATGGACTTGATGGGGCAAATGACCTACATGACTATCCTTTCTAAAGTGTGGTGCCTAGAAATGGCCACAACATTTCAGCTGCTTCCTAACCAATCTTTACAAACATTTAGCATAATTTCCTTGCTTTAGTACTACAACAGTTCCAGTACATTGGTATGGTGTATTTAGTGTCTGGTTACCCTGTAAAGCCTAGATTTTGGATTGCCAGCTGCCTATTCACAGGTATCACATTAAGGTGAACCCTGTCCACAAAACACAAGCAGAACTTTTCAGCAAGAATCACTGGCTTATAAAGATCCTGGCTAATATTTTTCCTCTCCCTACCATAGAAACACATGTTAAAATAAATAAACTTATGCAGCATCATTCATGATCTCAGGACATCCCAAAGTGGTTTGCAACAAATTAAGTACTTTTGGTGGAAGGTCACTATTGCAAATGTAGGAAATACAGCAGCCAGGTTCCACAGGCAATAATGTGACAATGGCAAGATAATCTGTGTTTTTAGTAATGTTGAGAAATAAATATTGGTATAAGTGTTAAGAGAACTCATAAGAACATAAGAAGTAGAAGCAGCAGTAGACCATATGGCCCCTCATGCCTGCTCCACCATTCAGTACAATCATGGCTGACCTTGGGCTTCAACTCCATTTTCCCGCCCATTCCCCATATCCCTTGATTCCATAAGAGATCAAAAGTCTATCACTTTCAGTCTTGGATATACTCAAGAATGTAGCATTCACAACATTTTGGGGTGACAATTCCAAAGATTCACAACCTTTCGAGTGAAGAAATTTCTCTTCATCTCAGTTCAAAATGATTATTTGCTTATCCTGAGGCTGTGCCTCTATGTTCTAGATTCCTCAGCCAGCGGTAATAACCTCTCAGTATCTATCCTTCAGATAAGGTCAAGACCTTCAGAATCTTGAATGTTTCAATTAGATCACCTCCAATTCTTCTAAACTCCAGAGAACATGGGCTCAATTTATGCAGTCTCTCATCATAGGAAAACCCTGTCATCCCAAGAACTAAGCGAACCTTTGCTGTACCGCCTCCAATGCAAAAAATCCTTTCTTCAACATGGAGCCCAAAACTGCACACAGTACTCCAGGTGCGGTCTCACCAAAGCCCAATACAACTCTAACAGGACTACCTTATTCCTATATCCCAGTCGCCTTGCCAACATGCCTTTTGCCTTCCACGATTGCTGTACCTGTATACTAACTTTGTGTTCCTTGTATGAATACACCCAAGTGTCCCTGAACATCAACACTTAAAAGTTTCACAACTTTTAAAAAAATATTGTTTTTCTATCCTTAGTACCGAAGTAAATAACCTCACACCCTCCCCATATCATGTGGTCCCCTTGTGCCCATTCACTTAACCTGTCTACATCTCTTTTGCAGTCTGTGTCCTCATTACAGCTTACATTCCCATCTAACTTTGCATCATCAGTAAGCTTAAATACTTTACTCTTGGTCCCTTTATCAAGTCACTAATGTAGGTTGTAAATATCTGACGCCCCAGCATTGATCCTTGCAGCATTCCACTAGTTACAGTCTGCCAACTTGAAACTGTCCTGTTTTTCCTATTCTCTGCTTCCTGTTTGTTAGCCAATCCACCATCTATGCTAACATATTACCACCAATTCCATCAGCTCTTGTACTGCGTATTAACTATTAACTTCCCTATTCTTCTTCAAATAGTACATGGGAACTTTTCTATCCACTTGAAGACACACAGCTTTAACATCTGATGGGAGTGCAGAACATAAGCAGGGAAGAATGAGCTGGAGTCAGTGGGCTCGAAACTGGGTAAGCTGAGTAGATGAAGCTTTGAGGTTTCAGCAGTGGAGGAGGCTGAGAAATAAACAGATGATGTGCAAGGTGGAATTTGAAACTCGGCTCAAGCAGGGGCAAAAGAAAAGGAGGCAGGAAGAGTAATAGAGACATCATAGTAGAGAGTCAAACCCACTTACAGGACATTGCCCAATTGGCCTTGTGCTGCCAATGGAGCTGACAAAGTGCAGAAGACAGTCCTTTACAATCAGTCAAGTGAAAATGCTCGGCTCCCTGAAGGTTTGTCAGTTATAGCACACATCCTTCAAAGGCAAGATTCTAGACTAGCCCTTTGCTCCATGCTAGGTTAGCTGAGCTCAGTCAGGGCCACGTTTTGGACCCACTCCGATTCACTCTGTCAAAAGTGGGCATGAACTGACATCCAAATAGGGTGGAACTTGGGCATAGTGCCTGCCCATCTCCACCATCCCCCCAGCTTCCTCTCTCTCCCCTCACCCCTCCTTCCCCCCACCCCCTTTACACACCCCAGCCTCCTCTCTCTCCCTTCCCCTCCCGCAAGCCCCACTCACAAAACTGGATAGCCTGCCAAAAACTCACGTGGTAAATGGCCCAGTGGTGACATTTTTGAAAGGTCACCATTGAACCGTACTCCTTCTGAAAAAGAGCTGAGGGCAGAAAATTGACATGACTTTAAATAAAATATGAATAGGATAGACCACAGCAACTTTGCATGGCTTCTTCAACAGCACCACACAAACTTGCAATCTTTACCACCTAGAATGACAGTACCTTCCACAACTGCCACCATCTAGAAATGCAACGTCAGTAGGCACACCAGAACAACACTACCATAGATAAAAACAAAAAAACTGCGGATGCTGGAAATCCAAAACAAAAACAGAAATACCTGGAAAAACTCAGCAGGTCTGGCAGCATCGGCAGAGAAGAACAAAGTTGACGTTTCGAGTCCTCATGACCCTTCAACAGAACTAAGTAAAAATAGGAGAGGGGTGAAATATAAGCTGGTTTAAGATGGGGGCGGGGGGGGAGGAGAAGTGGTGGGGGTGGCGGTTGTAGGGACAAGCAAGCAGTGATAGGAGCAGATAATCAAAAGATGACACAGACAAAAGAACAAAGAGGTGTTGAAGGTGGTGATATTATCTAAAAGAATGTGCTAATTAAGAATGGATGGCAGGACACGCAAGGTACAGACAGCTCTAGTGGGGGTGGGGTGAAATAAGACTAAAAGGGCATAAAAGGTATAGATTTAAAAATAATGGAAATAGGTGGGAAAAGAAAAATCTACATAAATTATTGGCAAAAAACAAAAGAGAGGGGGAAGAAACAGAAAGGGGGGGATGAAGGGCGGAGTTCAAGATCTAAAGTTGTTGAATTCAATATTTAGTCCAGAAGGTTATAAAGTGCCTAGTCGGAAGAAGAGGTGTTGTTCCTCCAGTTTGCGTTGAGCTTCACTGGAACAATGCAGCAAGCCAAAGACAGACATGTGGACAAGAGAGCAGGGTGGAGTGTTAAAATGGCAAGTGACAGGGAGGTCTGGGTCATCCTTGCGGACAGACCAAAGGTGTTCTGCAAAGCGGTCGCCTAGTCTGCGTTTGGTCTCTCCAATGTAGAGGAGACTGCATTGGGAGCAACGAATACAGTAGACTAAGTTGAGGGAAATGCACGTGAAATGGTGCTTCACTTGAAAGGAGTGTTTGGGCCCTTGGACGGCGAGGAGAGCGGAAGTGAAGGGGCAAGTGTTGCATATTTTGCGTATGCATGGGGAGGTGCCGTAGATGGGGGTTGAGGAGTAGGGGGTGATGGAGGAGTGGACCAGGGTGTCACGGAGGGAACGATCCCTATGGAATGCCGCTGGGGGGCTGAAGGGAAGATGTGTTTGGTGGTGGCATCATGCTGGAGTTGGCGGAAATGGCGGAGGATGATCCTTTGAATGCAGAGGCTGGTGGGGTGATAAGTGAGGACAAGGGGTGCCCTATCCTGTTTCTGGGAGAGAGGAGAAGGCGTGAGGGCGGATGCACGGGAGATGGGCCGGACACGGTTGAGGGCCCTGTCAACGACCGTGGGTGGAAGACCTCGGTTAAGGAAAAAGGAGGACATGTCAGAGGAACTGTTTTTGAAGGTAGCATCATCAGAACAAATGCGACGGAGGCGAAGGAACTGAGAGAATGGGATGGAGTCCTTACAGGAAGTGGGGTGTGAGGAGCTGTAGTCGAGGTAGCTGTGGGAGTCGGTGGGTTTGTAATGGATATTGGTGGACAGTCTATCACCAGAGATTGAGACAGAGAGGTCAAGGAAAGGAAGGGAAGTGTCAGAGATGGACCATGTGAAAATGATGGAGGGGTGGAGATTGGAAGCAAAATTAATAAATTTTTCCAGGTCCCGACAAGAGCATGAAGCAGCACCGAAGTAATCATCGATGTACCGGAGAAAGAGTTGTGGAAGGGGGCCGCAGTAGGACTGGAACAAGGAATGTTCCACATACCCCATAAAGAGACAGGCATAGCTGGGGCCCATGCGGGTACCCATAGCCACATCTTTTATTTGGAGGAACAACACTACCTCCAGGTTCCCCTCCAAGTAACACACCATCCTGACATGGAAATATATCACCCATCATTCCTTCATTGCCATTGGCACAAAAAGCTGGATCTTCCTACAGAACAACACTGTGGGATCATTTTCGCCACAACAGACATAGTGGTTCAAGAAGAAATCTCATAACCCACGTTCTCAAGGGCAACTAGGGATGGGTAACAAATATTGGCCTTGCCAACAACGGCAACATCCCAAGAATGTAAAAGGAAATCCACTGTTGCAGGGCTGGGTACATAAACATGGGAGTTTGCTCTTATTTTGGCAGTGCTTAGCATCAGCTGCTTTTGGACTGTAACCTGTCCATCTGTGTGAAACCAACTGTTCCAGATGGCTTCACAACAGCATGCAATTTTACAATACACTTGCACTATTGCATCCGCACCTCAGATGGCTTAGCACCAGCACTCAAGGGTGCAGCACAAAATCAGTGTGACAAGATTGCTATCCCTGGAAAAAGACAGTCATTAACAGGCTGGTTGCTATTTTGCACAAAAGTGTAACAATCAAGAAGTTTGCGGGGTCAAGGTCTGAAATCTAGACTCATTCTCCAGTGCAGTACTGAGGGAGTGAGATGCTAAATCAAAGCCTCTCTGTTAGATGTAAAAGATTCTACCGCACCCTTTGACAAGAGCAGGGGAGATCATGCCAGTGCCTTGGCCAACATTTATCCTTCACTCAAAACAAATTTCCTGGCAATTATCACACCGGTGTTTGTAGGAGCTTGCTGTGCATAAATTGGCTACTGTGTTTCCTACATTAGAACAGCAAAGGCACTTGAAAAAATACTTCACTGGCTATGCAGCACTTTGGGACATCCGGAGGTATAGAAATACAAATTCTTTCTTTAAATGTAGGCTCAGGATTGTACCTGCAGTAAAGGAGGGTTTCTGATGCCAGTTCAATTCTCCCTTGATTTTCATGGGGCATGTTCCCAATGAACAAGTTCTGAAGCTGAAGGGGTATCAGCCCCACTGCTCTACTTTCTATCCATCAATCTTACACAGGAGTTTCATGTGATCTAATTCTCTTATTCCCAATATATAAATAAAGACACAAATTGTGGATTAGTGGAAACTTCAGTTTCTTCTATTTTTCTATCACGGGATAACAGAGGGTGCAATACTGTACCAGGGCTTAAACGGTCCTTTGTGTACCAGATAGCTAATCCGTCACCGTGAAGATTCTTTTTTCCAGTCCCATGAACTTTGAACTGGACATGGAGCTCCCAGTCTTTCAGGTGGCATGGCTGCAAATACAGAGACAACACTGGTTGAAGCCTTAATCATTTACAGAGCAAAGGATGGTCAGAGTTAAAGAGATACACAAGCTTTCTAACACTCAGCAATTGTGAACAGAACAAATACAAACATATGAACAAGGAGCAGTAGGCCATTCAGTCCCTTGAGCCTGCCCCGCCATTTAACAAGGTCATAGCTGATCTGTTAGTAACCTGAAATCTGCATCCCGCCTACCCCCGATAACCTATCATCCCCTTGCTTACCAAGAAACTATCCACCTCTACCTTAAAAATATTCAAAGATTCTGCAAAGTTCTAAAGACACTCAACCCTCCGAGTGAAAATATTTCACCTCATCTCTGTTTAAAAATAGGGGGTCGCCCATTTAAAACAGTGACCCTTAGTTCTAAATTCTCCCACAAAAAGAAACATTCTCTCCATATCCACCCTGTTAAGACCCCTCAGGGTCTTATATGTTTCAATTAAGTTGCCTCTTACTCTTCTGAACTCTAGTGGATACAAGCCTAGTCTGTCCAATTTTTCCTCATTAAACAAACCACACATTCCAGGTATTAGTCTGGCAAACCTTCTCTGAACTGCTTCCAACGCATTTACATCCTTCCTTAAATAAGGTGACCAACACTGTACACAGTACTCTAAATGTGGTCTCACGAGTGCCCTGTACAACTGAAGCTTAACCTCCTTACTTTTGTAAGCAATTCCCCTCGCAAAAAATGATAACATTCTATTAGCTTTGCTAATTACTTGCTGTACGTGCACACTAGCCTTTCGTGATTCATGCACTAGGACACTTAGATCCCTCTGAATGTCAGAGTTCCATAATCTCTCACCATTTAGATATGCTTCTCTTTTATTCTTCTTGCCAAAATGGGCAATTTCACATTTTCCCACATTAAACTCCATTTGCCAGATCTTTGCCCACTCACAACCTATGTCTTTTTGTAGTTTCCTTATGTCCTCTTCACAGCTTACTTTCCTATCTATCTTTGTCTCGTCGGCAAATTTGGCAACCAGCCCATCCATTCCTTCATCCAAATCATTTATATAAGTTGTAAAAATTTGAGGCCCCAGCACGGATCCCTGTAGCACACTACTCGTTACATCTTGCCAACCTGAAAAAGACCCATTTATGCCTACTCACTGCTTCCTGTTAGCCAGCCACTCTTCTATCCATGCCAATATGTTACCCCCTATACCATGAGCTTTTATTTTCTGCAATAACCTTTGATGGGGCCTTTATCAAATGCCTTCTGGAAATCTAAGTACAATACATCCACCGGTTCCCCTTTATCCACAGCACGTGTTACTTCCTCAAAGAACTCCATAAGTTGGTTAAACACAATTTCCCTTTCACAAAACCATGTTGACTCTGCCTGATGACCTTCAGCTTATCCAAATGCCCTGCTATAACTTCTTTAATATTAGCTTCTAACATTTTCCTTACAACAGATGTTAAGCTAACTGGCCTGTAGTTTTGCGCTGTCTCCCTCCTTTTTTGAATGAATTCTGGAGGAGTCTGCACCTAAAACGTTCACTCAAACTGTTCTCGCAGTTGCTGCCCGAGCACTATTTTCTGTTTTTCTTTCAGATTTTCAAAACCTGCAATTTTTTATTTTGCTTTTCATAAGTTCCTTAACATTAATCTGAGCCCAGGCTGTCAAGCAGTAAAACGGAATGATATGACTGTATCTATTCCCAGTTTCCTCCTATCTTCCTTCTTAATCTGAAGGTTTTGATTCCTGCTGGGGGCGGGGATCAATAGGAATAAAAGTAACAGCATCATCAGCACTCCCAGTACCTCTCCAAAGTGCAAGTCTAGAGAGTGAATGAGCCAGGCTAGTTGCCTGTTGGAGAGGATCACAGGAGTCGAGCCTCATTTTGTCTATGAACACACACTTTTGAGCAGTTATCAGAGGATAGTAATTAGGAGTGGGAACCATTTCCCAGGCTCAGAACAGCAACAGCACGAACATTAGAAAGCTAGTTATTTAATATCCTTTTGTGCTGGATTCAGTTTGTTTTTGGTATAGTGGAAGTTACTTGTTCTCCTGATCAATTTACACATTAAATTTTGCATGGTGCCAGTTTAGACTCAATTTAGACTCTGGATTCCTGGGCCATGCTGAGGGAATACTGCAGTGTTGGAGGGTGCATCTATAGGTAATCAGTAGCCAACTGCCTGCCCTCATGGTTTTGTAAAGAGTCCACAGGAAGAAGCAGCGCTCTACTGGGACTGTGGTCAACATTCTTCTCTCAACCAAGACCACCAGCAATAAATTCCTTCCCTTGCTCTCTTTGGGGCCAAACAATCATTGTGCTCCAAAGAACAAGGAAAGATCTTACGCAAAAATCTTTTGTGAAATTCCATCAACTCTTACAGAATATTCCAGATCGGTTTGGGAATAAGGAATTAAATGTACTTAAATGCAATGAATGATCCCTTTGTCAAACCAATTGCCTACTTTCCGCTTTCCCCAGTCACTGGCTTGTGCTTGGGTAGGTTTCCACAGAACCATCTTTAGCCACTGCATCAATGACCTTTGCTCCATTGTAAGGTCAGAACCAGGGATGTTCATTGATGATTGCAAAGTGTTCAGTAACATCTACAATTCCTCAGAATGAAACAGTCCATATCCATATGCAGCAGGGTCAGAACAATATTCAGGCTTAGGCTGATAAGTGACAAATAACATTCAGAGCACACAGGTGCCAGGCAAAGACCATGGGCCATAACCTCCTTGGAGTGGCAATCAATGCCAGATTGCCACTCCGTGCCCAATTACTTGCAGGAAATTTCTTCAGTGCCTGTCTGGCCCAACCTTCCAACTCAAGCTGAGTGAGATCCAGGCAGCGCAGCAGACCCCAAAGCCCAATGTTGTAGTCCAGCAGAGTTGAATTGAAGAAGGACACACCCTTTTTGTTTACAGCATTAACTGCCATATACCAGGTGAGTTTAAAGGTCCCATTGAAATTGACAGGCCAGGGGGAACATAAGTCTCTAAAGTAAGTGAACAAGATTTAAGGGGTGTGGGGGGGTCGGAGGTTGGGTGGGGGTCAGGTCAGGAGAGGGGCAGGGCTCGTGGGGCAGGGTGTGTTGTCTGGTTGGGGATGGCGGGGCGAGTGGTTGATAAGGTGGGAGGGGGAATCCCATGGGGAGTCGGGGGCGGTCGGTGGTGATCTGGGGTGTGGGGTTTGTGTCTTTTCAATAGTTATCCAGAAGTTAGAAGAGGTTTTAATTCTTCTAACTTTTTCTGAGTAACTATTTATGTAACAGAGCCAGACCATCCTTATCATCGAACCTCCCAACATCAACATTGACCAGAAACTTAACTGGACCAGCCACATAAACTCTTTGGCTACAAGAGCAGACTTGAGGCTGGGTTTTCTCCAGTGAATGATTCACTCCTGACTCACTAAATTCTTTCCAACATCCAGGAGGCACAAATCAAGAGTATCATGGAATACTCTCTACTTGCTTGGATGAGTGCAGCTCCAAAAACACTCAAGAAGCTTGACACCAAATAGGGCAAAGCAGCCCACTTGATCAGCACCCCATTCACCACCTTAAATGGGGTGGTGGATATAGTTTATCCACCAGGAATGAGGAAAGCACTGAAGCACAGTGTGCACCAACTACAAGAAGCACTGCAGCAACTCACAAAGGCTCCTTTGATTGTACCTACCAAACCTGCGACCTCTATCACCCAGAAAGAGGGCAGCAGCAGAGAAGTGAGAACACCACCGCCTCAAAGTTCCCCACCATAACATACAGCATTTTGATTTGAAACTATATCACCATTCCTTCATGGTCACTGGGTCGAAATCCTGGAACTCCTTCCCTAACAGCACTTTTGGTAGTCTGATAACAGATTGGTTGCAACAGTTCAAGAAGGTGGCTCACTAATTCCCTCTGAAGAGCAATTATGGATGGGCAATAAATGCTGGCCTTGCCAGCCAAGCCCACATCCAATGAAGGAATTTAAAAAAGGATTCACTGACCTGCCCAAATGGCCAAGTATTAGTGAGAAACCTGCACTGTCCTCACTTGATGCTGACATGTGCATCTTCAAGCAGGGGTCAATGGCAAGAGGTCAGACACAGGAAACCTTCAGGAATATTCTTCCTCCAGCTCCAGCTGAGCCACTGAGGTCATGAGTGAAGCCCAACAACTGCCTCACTTCAGAGCACCTAGCTGGATAACACCTTCTCACAACAGACCAGTACATATAGACAGAATGTAACTTGTGCATCTCTCTTGACACAACCCAAGATCAGAAAGAGCCGCTACTACCCATTACAATGAAGGCAACCCTGCTTTCCTCACTCCTGGTGGATAAACTATATCCACATCAAGGGAAATATAAATTTTGTCAGATGATACCTGTGTTAAGAGGGTACGGATATCAGGAAATATTGAACAGACTTGGGTTCTTTTCTCTAGAAGAAAAGGCAGAGAGGTAACCTATAGGGATTTTCAAAATTATGAAGGGATTTAATAGGGTGGATGTAGAGAGATGTTTCTATTTGTGGGGAGTCTTATACTAGAGATCATAAGTATAAGGTAGTCACTAATAAATACAACATGAGATTCGAGAGAAACTTCTTTACCCAGATAGTCATTGGGCTGTGCCACATGTTACAAGGAGTAATTGTGACAAATAGCACTGATGTATTTAATAGAAGCTAGACACATCCTATTCCTATCTCTCTCATGCACATGTTGAAAATGTGAGGTGAAGGATGACTGATATGGAGCATAAACACCAGCACACAGCTGATACACCTATTAGCCTATTTCCAAGCTGTAAAATTCTCTAACTCTAGAGTTGGGAGTAAGCAAAACCAATGAGGGAATAAGATAAAAGCAAAAAACTGCTGATGTTGGAAATCCAAAACAAAAGTAAGGATACCTGGAAAAACTCAGCAGGTCTGGCAGCTTCTGCGGAGAGGAACACAGTTAACATTTCGAGTCCTTAGGACTCTTCAACAAAACTAAGTAAAAATAGAAAAGAGGTGAAATATAAGCTGGTTTAAGTTGGGGGGTGGGGAACAGGTCGTCCCCCCCCCAAACCAGCTTATATTTCACCTCTTTTCTATTTTTACTTAGTTCTGTTGAAGAGTCCTACAGACTCGAAGTGTTAACTGTGTTCCTCTCTGCAGATGCTGCCAGACCTGCTGAGTTTTTCCAGGTATTGTTATTTTTGTTTCCAATGTGGCAACATCTTGCTTAAGATTTGTGCAGTGAAAATTTTGCTTGATCTTTGGGAAGGCACATAACCGGCAGGATATGAAACTAAGTGTTTAGTTCAGCTAAAGTGAGCATAGTACAATAATTTCGCATCCATTGCCCTTTATCAGCAACCTCATGACAGCAATGTACTGTTTACTAGTACCACCGCACACACTCACCACTCGGTTCCAGATTGATCCGCTTTTACTGCGCTCATCAGGCGTTAGGCGGATGTAATGACCCGTCAACATGGTGCTCCCACCAAAATCCCATAGAGGCATAGAACTGGACCCCACTCCTGCAAGAAGAAGCAAAGAGTGTTAGACAAAGGAAACAACAGAAAGCTTTTCACAAAGAATACATCATTGATCTTGGCTGGGGCAGCTGTAAGGATACTGTCACTGACCTTCAGCACTCCTCAACTGGATAAAGAGGAAAGTGACTGAAATCAGGGTCAAGGAGGCAGTTTCGAGGCGGCTTTTGAAAGTGGAGATGAACACCTTTGGGATGTATCTGTTCTGCCTTGCTGGTAGATCTCTTTGCACCATGTTGTGGGTTCACCAGTGGGCTGGCAGGTAACATTCATCAACTTTAGTGGTTGTACAGTCAAAGGTGCTTGAGTCATTGGCATGTTAAAGTAATATACCTGCACGGTAGCCCCACTGTTCTGATTTGAAATCTGTGTGATTGATGCTGGAGCTGCGGTGTGCTAGTGGAGGGAGTGGTTGTGGTGAAAAGGGAGAGAAAGAAAAAATGACAGCAAAAGGGAGAGATAAAGATATAAGAAAGGAGAGGAAAAAGAAATGATAGAAAGAGAGCAAGTGAGACAAAACCCCACATCATGTTAGTCCACTCTTTGAAGATAGCGCTATCAAGACTATAATGCCTGGCCTCATTTCAGCAAACAACTTTTAAAATTCTGCTAGATTTTACTCTTCCAACGTTGGGACATTGAATATGCAACAGGTGGTAGATGTTTGGAACTCTCTTCCGCAAACGGCAATCGATGTTGGATCATTTAGTTAGTTTATTTATTTTAATAATTATTTAACAAAAATTAACGGATTTGGGATAAAGGTATGGAGTTAGGCTGCAGATGAACAATTATCTCATTGACTGGTGGAACAAGCAAGAGAAATTAAATGGCTTACTCTTGCTTCTAATGCCTTAAAGCTCTAAACTTAGGTAGAAGAGGTCTGATCTATATTTATTCCGATGCAGGGTAGTTCCCCAAATAAAACAATGTGATATGTGCTACACTTCACTGAAATCCCACTTAATACTGAAATATTTAATGCACAGAGTGTAACATGCATGAATTTAAAAGCTCAGTAACTTTAACAAGCTTTTATGAAGTCTCTCATTCAAGCTTCATCAAAAATGCATATAAAATTGGTAGTCCTGGTTAAATGCAGAAGAGACTACAAGGTCCATGGTTCAATCCTTGCCCTGAATTGAACTTACTACCCACAAGAATGCTAAAAGTGGGCTCAATGCTCACGGTTAGGAGTGGGAGAGGTCAGCTAGGGCCTAGCCTGTACAGTTGACTCCCACCCACTGACTCCTATTGGGAAGTGGAAGTCTGTGGACAACCTGCTGCCATGCTTATAACAAGTCTATCAGCACTAAATGGGAGTACAAGTAACAGTCACTGGGGAGTTGGAGGGCAGCAGGCTTTTGTGGAACTGCAGTCCAGGATCAGCCCATGCAGAAGCAGTAGCAGAAAGAACTTGCATTTACGTAGTATCTTTCACATCCTCAGGGCATCCAAAAGCATTTCACGATTTTGAGTTACTTCCTCAATAGGTAAAGAGAACAGCCAGTCTGTACCGAGCAAGATCCCAGTCCATCCATTATTGATGAGTTGCTTAGGAATATAAGAAAAACGTGGAGAAGGCAATTTAGCCCTTTAAGCCTCCCTGCCATTCAAAAAGATCATGGCTGATCTTCTACAACTCCACCCTTCTGCACTATCTCCATAAGCCTTTAGGTTCCTGACTATCCAAAGGTCTATTGACTTTGGTCTTGAATGTACTCACTGACTAAGCATCCACAACACTCTGGGATAAAGAATGCCAGATTCACAACCCTCCGAGTGAAGATATTTTTCCCCAGTTCTAAATGGCTGACTCATTATTCTGAGGCTGTCACCCTGTGTTTTAGATTCGCCTACCAGGGGAAACTTTTTCAGCATCTACCCTGTCAAGCCCCATCAGGATTTTATGTTTCAAATAGATCACCTCTCATTCTTCTGAACACTAGGGAATACAGGCCTACTCTACTCAATCTCTCCTCAGAGGATAATCTCCTCATCCCAGAAGACACAGGAAATAGGAGCAGGAGTAGGCCATTCAGCCCCTTGAGCCTGCTCCGACATTCAACTAGGTCATGTTTGATCTTCTACCTCAAAGCCGTTTTCCTGGACCATCCACATACCCCTTTTCATATCTAAAAATCTGTTGATCTCTTTCTTGAACTTACTGAATGACTGAGCCTCCACACCCCTTTGGGGTGGAGAATTCCAAAGATTCACCACCCTCTGAATGAAGAAATTCCTCCGCATATCAGTTCTAAATGGCCTGCTCTTTATTCTGAGACTGCGTCGCCACACCTGGAACCTTCTCTCTATGGCAAGTATATCTTACCTTAGGTAAGGGGACCAAAACTGCACACAACACGCCAGGTGTGGTCTCACCAAGGCTCCATACAATTGCGGCAAGTCATCTTCACTCCTGCATTCAAATCCTTTTGCAATAAAGGCCAACATACATGGCTGGAACATAATGGTATCCCTGCAAATCAGAGGTCCTCACCCATCTCAAGTTGTGGCTCCCTGCTCATAACTAGCTACAAAAAAAAAATCCAGAAGATGCATGATGCAAGGAGGAATCAGAGTTAATCTAATTGCTGGGCCATGGCCAGTGAAGTTAACAGGCCAGTCAAAACACTACCCTCCACCTTTAATGTGCTCGGCCCGGCAAAGGGGAAGGCCAACCATATTGATGAGGAAATAAACATGTGTGGAATTAATAAGCACGTGTATGTGGAATTATTATAAAACAACTGCCAGGGGACGGGACTTAAAAATGAATTAAAATAAAGATAACAGGCCAGTGTCCAATATTTGCTTTCTTGTGGGGCATCAAAGTAATGAGAGCTGGACCTGTTTCTGACTGAGGTAGAGATCACCTTGTACATATGTAGGTGTAATATAGCAGTCATCAGGGCCAGAGACACCTACTGGAGTAGTTTTGAATGCCTAAGGGGTCAGAGAGAAATTTCGCATATTACTGACCTGGCCTAACTAACCTGGATTTTTAATTCGGTTTTACATTTAACCCTGGGAGATCATATGGCTTTCAGATGGCGTTAATGTGGATATAGATGATGACACACAAAGCATCATATTTGTGTGGGATAAGCAAGATGGGCCAGTGGGTCTTTTCCTGTCTGCAATGGTTTGCATCTTCATTTACTGTGTCTTTATGCTTTTTCATCAAAAACAGCAGCAACCTTGATGCATTTGTTAATATGCTGTCAATATTATTTTAATTCGTAACACTTTCAATTCATTTAAAATGAATGGCTGAAGATCTTTTGAAATTAGCAAGTAATTAACTGATTTACCACCTAATACTTATGAACGTTGGTGAAAAGTACAGTATATTGCAAATCATCCAGCATCATTACAAATTAATACATGGCTAAAGTTTGGTTCATTTATGTCACGTGGCAATCACAAGGTAAAATAATTCAGCTAAATTTTATTATTTAGCTGATAAACAGGAAAGGAGTGATATAGAAAAAAGAAAAACTTTGCATTTATATACTACCTTTCACAACTAGAGATCTCAAAGGGCTTTATTGCAAAGCAACTACTTTTTTGAAGCGTAGTCACTGTTGGAATGTAAGCTCATGTCATTTTGTTCAATTTCCATATTGCTTCCCTTTCAATTTTGTTTTCATCAAGTCCTTTCTTTCTCCATAACTCTTTGTAAATACGAATTGTTTCATTTTGGTTAACTTCTTCCATTGCAGCTGTCTTTCAAGTTGAACAAATATTTTGTACAATAATACACATTTTTCATAGTATTGTCCCTGTGGACTGCGCTGACTCTGTTCTTAGCTTAAATCATGAACCAAAAGAGCACAAAGTAAGAAAAAAAGTGGCATTGCTAGATAGACTGCTGAAACAGTTACACACAAAGAGCTTGCAGACCAAAAATTTTCAATTAATAACTATTTTAAAATGACCTGACACTAGAAGAAATCAAGAAGGGTATAAAGACATTTAAGATAGAAAGGATGGAGACAATTGACAAACTAGTTAAATTTAGAGAGAATAAAACCATGGGTCCAGATGGATTGCATCCATGCATACTTAAAAGAAACTGAGGAACAGATAGCAGAAGCTATTTGAATGAATGATTTATTTACATATTCAAAAAGCAAGATCGAATAAAGTCAGGGAAGTTATCTTAACATCAGTGGCAGAAAAAACCTTGGAATTTTTACACAAAGATGTTAATAAGAAAAGATCTTGAAAATGAAAATATCACAAAAGTAGGCAGCTCTGATTTCAAACAGGAAAGTCAAGCTTGACCAACCTCATTAAATTCTTTGGAGAAGTTAAATGAGTAGACAAGAGTAATGCAGTAAATGTAATATTTTGGATTTTCAAGAAGTCTTTGATAAAGTGCTGCATAATGGACTCTTGACCATGGCCAGAATGTGTGTGTTAGGGGTCAGGAAGCAGAATGGATAGCAAACTGACTATGAAACAGAAAACTTAAAAAGGGTTAAAGTAGCTACTCAGGTTCATGGAAGGTGTGGAGTGGTTTTCTACAGGATTCAGTGCTGGAACCACTGTTATTCACTATTCGCATAACTGACTTGGACTCAGAATTGAAGATCTATAAAAATTTGCAAATGACAGTGCAGTTAATACTGAGGAGTACTGGAGCAAAATACCAAAAGGCATTAATGACAAATGATCTTCAATATAGGTGCATGTAAAGTGCTGCACTTTGGTGAGGGTAATAAGGATCAACCTTGGAAAATAAGAATCCAAGTGAGGTAGAGATGCTAAGCAATCTAGAGACACAGATGTAGGATGATTAAAAGTAGCAATGTGGTTAACATAGCCATAAAAAAGTACAAAATACTGAAATTGAAAACAAATTCCTCTCCTCGGGCACCGTGGATCGTAGAAAAGTTACCAACAGCAGTTTTGATGAAAAGACATCGACCTGAAACATTAACTCTGCTTCTCTCTTCACAGATGCTGCTGGACCTGCTGAGTATCTCCAGCAGTTACTGGTTTTTTTCCAGGGTCTGCAGTATTTTGGGTTTGTGGAGATCTTTCCGGACGTTTGGACTCTGATCAGATGGGGGTTCTGACCCTCAGACTCCGGCCCCAGTGTAGAGTCCAGCTCTATGCCCCTGTCCCTCCTGCACTCACCCTGATACGGTTTCATCAGGCTGTGCTCCCGCTTCAGATGCTCGCTATTGCCGTCCGTCATGTCAGCTGCGGCCGGTGCCAGGCCGAGGCCCAGGCAGGGAATTAGAATTAGCGCCCAGCTGCCGAGTACAGGCCGCGGCGGGGCAAGGGCTCGCTGTCCCCGCCTGCCCCGGCTCCTCCTCCCGTTCCCCGAGCTGCACCGACCCGCCGCCATCTTCTCCCCAGTCACTTCCGGTCAGTCCGCTGCTTCCTGGGACCCCCGGAAGCCGGGGCAGAGACAGAGAGAGAGAAAAGGGGGTAAGGAGATTGAAGGAACACACTTCCTCTGTCCCAGAGCCTGGCCTGGCCTCGGAGCGGTACCCGGTAGCAGACGGGTGGAGGTTGCACAGACGCCACGATCCGGTTAATGGCAGCCCGGAGGCTGAATAATGCTGCACCGGTGCCAGCCAATCAGCGAAGAGCAGCTCATCGTTACGTGAAGACGTCATGGGCGGCATGGAGCTGAGGTCAAAGGTCGGAGCTGACGTTCTACATGGATATTGTGTTAGTGTGTACAGCACAATGTATATGGACAGTGTCAGTGTATAAAGCACAATGTAACTCTTTTGAGTCAACCAATTAAACTAAATCAACAAAATAAGGGATAAAGCAAACACAGCCCCTAAGTCAGGTCAGCCGTAGAAGCAAGGACAAAGTTTAAAGGAAACTTACAAACATTAAACCAAAATGTGGTTAAAGGGGTTGATAAAACACCCCAGTCCCCGTGGTGCCCACCGGGCACGGAAGGCCTCGAGAGTGCTGGCAGACACCACGTGCTCCCTCCAGGGACACCCAGCTGCGAACGTAGCCGCAGAAGAGGGCCAAACAATTGGGCGGGACGACCCCCTCGATCACCCGCTGCCTGGACTTGTTAATGGCCAACTTGGCCAGGCCCAGGAGCAGGTTCACGAGGAGGTCCTCCTCCTTCCCGCCTCCCCTCCACACCGGGTGTCTGTAGATCAGGAGCGTGGGGCTGAAGTGCAGACAAAACATTAATAAAAGGTTGTTCAAGTAACTGAAAAGGGTCTGCAGCCTACCACACCCTATATAAACATGGTTCACGGACTCCACAAGACCACAAAAAGGGCAGGTGTCCTGGGAGTCCGTGAACCTACACATCCTTCGGTTGTAGGGGACTGCTGCATGCAACACCCTCCAACCTAGGTCCCCGATGGAAAGTGGGAGGACGCCTCCATAGAGGGCCTCCCAATGGGGACCTCCGCCACCGGACAGCAACAAGGCGCGCCAGGGCTTGTCCGGGCGGCAGGCGAGGGCAAGAAAATGAAAGGTGTGCAGCAGCAGTCCTTACAGAAAGCTCCTCCGCGCCGTGCCAAATGGCACGGAGGGCATGTCCCCGAGGCAGCTCATGTTGCCGGGCACCGGCACCAGAGGGAGGGTTCGGGGCTTGGGGCCAATGTGGAATTCCGTCCGAACAGGGGAACGTTCAGGCGGAAGACCACCGCGCACCTGGGCCACCTCGAGACCAAAATTACATTGGGTCCGAGCACGACCGTCCTTAGGTCTTGGATGGCATCAGTGTGTACAGCATAATGTATATGGGCAGTGTGTACAGCATAATGTATGTGGTCAGTGTATACAACACAATGTATATGGACTGTGTCAGTGTATACAGTACAATGTATATGGACAGTGTCAGTGTGTACAGCACAATGTATATGGACAGTGTGTCAGTGTATACAGCACAATGTATATGGACAGTGTGTACAGCATAATGTATATGGTCAGTGTGTCAGTGTATACAACATAATGTATATGGACTGTGTCAGTGTGAACAGCATAATGTATATGGACTGTGTCAGTGTGAACAGCACAATGTATATGGACAGTGTGTCAGTGTGTACAGCACAATGTATATGGACAGTGTGTCAGTGTATACAGCACAATGTATATGGACAGTGTGTCCGTGTATACGACATGATGTGTATGGGACAGTGTCAATGTGTACAGTACAATGTAGATGGATAGTGTATCAGTGTATACAACACAATGTATATGGACTGTCAGTGTATACAGCACAATGTATATGGACAGTGTGTACAACACAATGCATATGGTCAGTGTGTACAGCACAATGTATATGGTCAGTGTGTACAGCACAATGTATATCGACAGGGTGTACAACACAATGTATATGAACAGTGTGTCAGTGTATACGGCATGATGTGTATGGGACAGTGTCAGTGTGTACAGCACAATGTAGATGTACAGTGTGTATAGCACAATGTAGATGTACAGTGTGTACAGCACAATGTAGATGGACAGTGTGTACAGCGCAATGTATATGGACAGTGTGTCAGTGTATACAGCACAATGTATATGGACAGTGTGTCCGTGTATACGACATGATGTGTATGGGACAGTGTCAATGTGTACAGTACAATGTAGATGGATAGTGTATCAGTGTATACAACACAATGTATATGGACTGTCAGTGTATACAGCACAATGTATATGGACAGTGTGTACAACACAATGCATATGGTCAGTGTGTACAGCACAATGTATATGGTCAGTGTGTACAGCACAATGTATATCGACAGGGTGTACAACACAATGTATATGAACAGTGTGTCAGTGTATACGGCATGATGTGTATGGGACAGTGTCAGTGTGTACAGCACAATGTAGATGTACAGTGTGTATAGCACAATGTAGATGTACAGTGTGTACAGCACAATGTAGATGGACAGTGTGTACAGCGCAATGTATATGGACAGTGTGTCAGTGTATACTGTACAATGTATATGGGACAGTGTGTACAGCACAAAATGTACATGGACTATGTCTGTGTATACAGCACAATGTATATGGGACAGTGTGTCAGTGTACAGGGCACGATGTGTATGGGACAGTGTCAGTGTATACAGCACAATGTATATGGACAGTGTGTCAGTGTATACAGCACAATGTATATGGACAGTGTGTCAGTGTATACGGCACAATGTGTATGGGACAGTGTCAGCGTGTACAGCACAATGTATATGGACAGTGTGTCAGTGTATATGGCACAATGTGTATGGGGCAATATCAGTGTGTACAGCACAATGTAGATGGACAGTATGTCAGTGTATACAGCGCAATGTATATGGACAGTGTGTCAGTTTGTACGGCACAATGAATATGGACATTGTGTCAGTGTATACGGCATGATGTGTATGGGACAGTGTCAGTGTGTACAGCACAATGTAGATGGACAGTGTGTCAGTGTATACAGCATGATGTGTATGGGACAGTGTCAATGTGTACAGCACAATGTATATGGGACAGTGTGTCAGTGTATATAGCATAATGTATATGGACAACTTGTCAGTGTGTACAGCACAATGTATATGGTCAGTGTGTACAGCACAATATATTTGGACAGTGTGTACAGCACAATGTAGATGGACAATGTGTCAGTGTGTACAGCAGAATGTATATGGACAGTGTGTCAGTGTACACAGCACAATATATATGGGACAGTGTGTACAGCACACAGCGATGGGGAATTAGGTCAAATGGTAGAGCGCTTGCTTAGCATGCGAGAGGTAGCGGGATCAATGCTCACATTCTCCAATGTTTGCGATGCCATGGCATTCAAGGCTATGTGCCTAGTTCTGGAAAAATAGGATTAGAATAGTAAGGTACGTGTTTGACCGGCGCAGATTAGATGGGCTGAAGGGCCTTTTTCTGTGCTATAGACCTCAATGACTCTATGACAATGTACATGGATTGTGTGCCAGTATGCATATCACCATGTACATGGGATGGTGTGTCAGTGTGTACAGCACAATGTACATGGACAGTGTGCACAGCACATTGTACATGGAGAGTGTTTCTCTGTGTACAGCACAATGTACATGGGACAATGTGCATGACTGTGTCAGCATGTACAGCATAATATACATGGACAGTGTGTCAGTGTTTACGGCGCAATGTACATGGGACAGTATGTCAGAGTATACAGCACACTGTACATGAACAGTGTGTCAGCATTTGCAGCACAATCTACAAGGACTGTATGTCAGTGTGTACAGCACAATGCATATGGACAGTGCGTCAATGTGTGCAGCATTTTGTACATGGTCAGTGTTTCTATGTATACAGCACAACATACCTGGGACAGTGTGTCAGCTTGTACAGCACAATGTACATGGACTGTGTGTTAGTGTATACAGCACAATATATATGAGACAGTGTCTACAGCACAATGTAAATGGACAGTGTGCGCAGCAGATTGTACATAGTGTTCCTGTGTGTACAGCACAATGTATATGGGATAATGTGCATGGACAATATGTCAGCAGGTACAGCATAATATACATGGACAGTGTGTCAGTGTATACAGAACAATGAACAGTGGGTCAATGTGCACAGCACATTGTATATGGACAGTGTTTGTGTGTGTACAGTACAATGTACATGGGACAGTATGTCAGTGTGTACAGCATATTGTACATGTTTATGTGTGTACAGCACAATGTACATGGGACAGTGTGTACAGCTCAATGTACATGGCACAATGTAAGTGGGAATGTGTATCAGGACAATTTATACAGCATACTAACATAAATTGAACCCAAAATAAAATAGCACATAAAGTGAACTGAGCCTCGGCTATTCTGTTCTGTATAAATGAACAATGTACCAAACACTGCTTATCTTCACAAAGTTATTTGAAAATTACCTGCTTCATAAAATTGTTCAATATGAAACAGAAGAGAGAAATGACACCATATTGGAAAGATTAGTTTAAGAAGGATTACCTGCTTTAAAATCTGCATGGAAGATTTGCGACTAATATTAGGTTTACCTCATTGGCCATTGTTATGTTTCTGGGTTATAATGACAAATCTCTTTGGGGTATTACTGGTCACTGTAGTAAGTTCACATTCCCCAATGAACCAGCGCATGCTTCTACCAGTTCATGATCTGGTAAATATAATGAGCCCTGCAGTTGAATAGAAGACCCTTGCCACAATAATTTGGTTTGCTAGAATGTTTGCTAGAATCTCTTTGATTTCAGTACATGGATTGAATATACACTACAAGACCAAAGCTCAGGCAGTAAACCAATGGGTCAATTTATTTAAAATTAAACTGGTAAATGTGCTCTACTTTGTATAAGTATAATAAGTACAAAGAATGGCATTCCAAAAATGTCAAAACTGCAAAATATTTTTGCATTACTCTTCAACGTAAAACTTAAAACACAATCACCGACTTCTTATGTGACTAAATATGGTCACAAAGTATCTGACTAGCTTTGCACTATTGACTGGCTGACTAATGGCAAGAATACCTCCCATTCTAAACCCTTTGAAATATGTTGGAACACAGGACAGTAAGAACTTCAGTTCTGACGAGAGGTCACAGACCTGACATGATAGATACTGCCAGACTGCTGAGGATTGGTTTTCATTTCCAATTTGCAGCATCCACAGTATTTTGCTTTCATGTAAGCACATTAAATCCCCGTTGCTCAACCAGAAAAAGCCATAGGTGCATAATGATGCATCCTCATCCAGCTCTGAAGAAGGGTCATATGGACTCAAAATGTTAACTCTGTTTCTCTATCTACAGATGCTGCCAGACTTGCTGAGCTTTTCCAGAGTTTTCTGTTTTTATTTCATCCTCATCCACTTGCCTGGATGAGTGCAGCTCCAACAACATTCAAGAAACTTGACACCATCCAGGACAAAGTAGCCTGCTTGACTGGCACCCCATCCAGCACCTTCAACATCCACTCCTTCCACCACTGATGCACAATGGCAGCAGTGTGTACCATCTACAAAATGCACTACAGCACCTCACCAAGGCTCCTTTGCTAGCACCTTCCAAACTTGCGAACTCTACCACCTAGAAAGACAATGACAGTAGAGGTATGGGAACACCACACCTGCAAGTTCCCCATTAAGCCAGACATCAGGCTGACGTAATTGGAACTATGTCACTGTTCCTCCACAGTCACTAGGTCAAAACCTGGAACTCCCTCCTCAACAGCACAGCGGGTGTACCTATAGCACATGGACTGTAGCGGTTCAAGAAGGCAGCTCACCACCACCTTCTCAAGGGCAATTAGGTATGGGCAATAAATGCTGGCCTTGCCAGAAATGCCCACATGGTGTGAAAGAACAATTTTTAAAAAATGACATTGCAACGGACCTGTGTTTGACAAATGATGTTTAAATCCTAAAAGTTTAGAGTTGTTCATGAAGGCAGGTCAAATACTAAATATATACACCCCCTGAAAGGAGAGAATGACAGTCAGTGGCAAAATAAATAAATAAATCTGGGTGTTTTAATGCATCATCCTCAAAAGGTCCATTGCCAATATAATGAAGCTGTAATGGAAGGATACAGAATTCTAGGGTGTATTCACAAGGGAAATCACTATAAAACAAAATGGGAGGTGTGCATGCCTTGTATGCTCTAGTTTTCATTCTGATGCTATAATTAGCATCCATTTAACTAAGAGTTAAATTCCCGAGCAAAGGCCATCAGGGCTGACTTCAGTGTTTCACCACCAAGAACTAATTTGCCTAACTGCAACTACAAATGGATAACACACTGCCTAACCTGGGCTCAGTGATAGCTGGTTATAGGTTCAAACCTCACTCCAGACATCTGAATGTATAAGCTAGACTGGCATCCCAGTGCTGTAATGAGGGAGTGTTGCACTGTCTGAGGTGTCTTCTCTTGGATGAGCTTGAATGAGTTAAACTGAGGCCTAGTCTTCCCTCACAGGTGGTTATAAAAGATCCCATGGAACTATTTGAGTAACAGGTGGGGAATGCTCCCCAGTGCCCTCAACCAGCATCTGATCATTTATCTCATTTCTGATTGTGGGATCTTGCTGAGTTCAAATTGACCGCTGTGTTTCCCTGGATCACAATGGTAGAACACATTTCAAAAGTACTTATTTGGCTGTGACATACTTTGGGAGATACTGATAATGTGAAAGTTACTGTAAATCTAAGTTCTTTTTACAAGTAATTGTTCATGTATGAGTAGTGACAGTGAGTATTGATAAGTGCAGAAATCATCCTCTCTGAGAATAATCCTGTCCTCATTTAACGTTCATTCTTGTTCACATTCTAGCTAGTGTCACAGTGTAGCTTTCAGTAGCAAATATCCTAGCTTCGTCCCTGGGATAATGGTACTGGCTGCTGAGTTAGTAAAATAATGAATCTCCTTCAACAAAGGTGTTATCCATTCCGATTGATACCTCCCTCCTGGGTTAATCCAATTTACTACTGATAACCATATCTTACCCTATCACTGTCTTAAATATCACCTCCCCTCTCTCTTCCTCTGCTGCGACGTGGTTTGCTTTTTCCAGGTGCAGCCAGCTGTCTAAGTTTGTGTTTATTCATTCTCAGGCTGCAGGCATGACTGGCAATGCCTAGCTTTCATTACTCATCCCCTTGTTACCTCTGAGTGGCTGGTTTGGCTGCTTCTTTGGGCAGCTAAGTGTCAAACACACTCATATGGGACTGGAATAATGTAGGCCAGAGAGAGGTAAGGAGAGCACATTTTCTTCCCTAAATGGGCATGAGAGACAGCAGGACCAGGATTTTATGTTTGCAAATTGGTATTGTGTAAACTCCGGCATGATGAAGTCGGGTTCACACACCAGTTTTCCAGAATACTGTTGAAATCAGCAACACACCCGCCATTTTCTTAAAAATCATTAATAGACATGGGAGCATTATATTAGGGTCAGAGGGTAGGAATCCTGCGACGAGTAACTCATCTCCTGACTCCCCAAAGCCTGTCCACCATCTATAAGGCACAAGTCAGGAGTGTGATGGAATGCTCTCCACTTGCCTGGATGAGTGCAGCTCCAACGACACTCAAGAAGCTTGTCACCATCCAGGACAAAGCAGCCCACTTGATTGGCATCTCTGCCACAAACATTCACTCCCTCCACCACTGACGCACAGTAGCAGCAGTGTGTACCATCTGCAAGATACACTGCAGAAACTCACCAAGGCTCCTTAGGCAGCATCTTCCAAAACCACAAATGCTACCATCTAGAAGGACAAGGGCAGCAGGCACATGGGAACACCACCACCTGGAAGTTCCCCTCCAAGCCAGTCACCATCCTGACTTGAAAATATATTGCCGTTCTTTCACTGCCATTGGGTCAAAATCCTGAACTCCCTCCCTAACAGCACTGTGGGAGTACCTACACCACAGGGACTGCAGCGGTTCAAGAAGGCAGCTCACCACCACCTTCTCAAGGACAATTAGGGATGGGCAATAAATGTTGGCTAAGCCAGCGATGCCCACATCCCATAAATTAATAAAATAAATCTACTTATACAATTACATTTCACTGATCAAGACAACATGTATATCTTTCGCACAAATCTTTAATCTCTGCAAAAGGTTGAACTAAGATATAATTTAGATGAACTGAGGCTTGCTACAATACATTAACTTTCTTAAATCCACAATGAAGTAAACATACAGAATGACAATTAGATGCAACAACTACAGCAAATTGCATTTTTATTGTGCCTTCAAAATAGCAACATAACCCAAGGCACTTTGCAAGAGGTGAAAATTGACAATGAGCCACATCAAGTGATATTACGACAGGTGAACAAAAGCTTGCAATGTTTTAAAGAGCATCTTAAAGGAGGAGAGCAATGGAGGAAGCATGGAAGTTCAGGGAGCAGGAGAAGGCTATTCAGCCCCTAAAGCCTGCTCCGCCATTCAACTAGATCATAGATGATGCTATTTTCCCACGCCATCACCACATCCCTTGATATCATTAGTATCTAGATATCTATTGATCTCTGATTTGAACACTTAATGACTGAGCTTCCACTGTCCTCAGGGGTAGAGAATTTCAAAGATTCACTACCCTAGCTATCCTCTGAGTGAAGAAACTCCTCCTCATCTCAGTGCTAAATGGCCTGCCCCTTATTCTGAGACTGTGTCCCCTGGTTCTAGACCCTTCCAGCCAGGGGAAACATCGTTTTTGCATCAACCCTGTTTAGCCCCTTAAGAATTTTGTTAGTTTCAATGAGATTACCTCTCATGCTTCAAAACTCTAGAAAATACAGACCCAGTATCCTCAATCACTCCTCATATGACGGTCCTGTCTTCCCAGGAATTAGGAAGGGAATTCTAGAGCTTAAAACTAGACAGCTGAAGGCACAACAGCCAACAATGGAGCCATGGAAATCATGGAATGTGCAAGAGGCTAGAAATGGAGGAATGCAGAGATCTCAGGGGTTGCTTAGCTGACAGAGTTTACAGATATAAGGGTTCATTTAATTCAACTGCTAAATCTTACCTCTGCCTGTTGTTGTACAAATAACGAACATGCTACTGTAGCCCACTTACATGGGCTCTTGACACAAACATAACTTTAGCTCCTCTCTCTCATATTTTATCCTTTCCGCTCACTGCCTTCAACCTTTGTAGTTATCTCTTTAATTAGATCTGACAGCTCACATTTGAGGCTTTGTTCATGTCTTTCATGTTTATGCTCGCTGACCTACATTGGCTCCTGGTCAATCAATGTCTTGATTTTAAAAATCTCATCCTTGTTTTCAAATATGTCCATGGCCTTGCCCCTCCCTATCTCTATACTCTCCTCCAGCCCTAAAACCCTCTGAGTTATCCATCTAATTCTGGCCTTTTGTGCATCTCCAATGTTATTGCTCCACCATTGGTGGCTGTACCTTCAGCCATAGGCTCCAAGTTCTGGAATACCACTTCTCTGCCTGTCGACCTTCCTTTGCTACTTTAAGAGAGTTTTTAAAGCTCTTTGAACAAGCTTTTGGTCATCTGACATAAAATCACCTTCTGTGGCTCAGTGTCATACTTTGCTTTTCAATGCTCCTGTGCAGACCCTTGAGACATTTCATTATGTTAAAGATACCATATAAATACAAGTTATTGTTTCCTGTTCTCACAGGAAGCCATGACTTGGTTCATGGACTCCTCTCCTGACCGAAGAATGACTAGGAAAGTACTAGCCAAGAATTCAGCCATGCTCCCCCCACTCCACATCCCCACCCTTTGAAACTTGCTTCAAGTAAATCTCAAACAAAAGGAACATGTCAAAATTCTCCTCCCAGTGTGAATGTTGTTGGGAGCCCCGGACTGAGATAACAATGTCCCTCGTGTTTCATGCCGTACTGGATATTAGGGCCAATGCATAACCTTAATTTACATGTTACAAATGCCTACAGCCTGCGACCTTCCTTTTAAACTTTGTCAATGCACTTTGTTTCTAAATTTGAACACTTCAAACAAGTGAGTCTTTCCCAAACAAAAACAAAAACAGAATTACCTGGAAAAACTCAGCAGGTCTGGCAGCATCGGCGGAGAAGAAAAGAGTTGACGTTTCGAGTCCTCATGACCCTTCGACAGAACTTGAGTTCGAGTCCAAGAAAGAGTTGAAATATAAGCTGGTTTAAGGTGTGTTTGTGGGGGGTGGAGAGAGAGAGAGAGAGGTAGAGTTGTAGGGACAAACAAGCAGTGATAGAAGCAGATCATCAAAAGATGTCAACAACAATAATACAAAAGAACACATAGGTGTTAAAGTTAAAGTTGGTGATATTATCTAAACGAATGTGCTAATTAAGAATGGATGGTAGGGCACTCAAGGTATAGCTCTAGTGGGGGTGGGGAGAGCATAAAAGATGTAAAAAATAAATAAATAAATATTTTCTTTTTCTTTTTCTCTTTTTATAATGGAAATAGGTGGGAAAAGGAAAATCTATATAATTTATTGGAAAAAAAAGAAAAGGAAGGGGGAAACAGAAAGGGGATGGGGATGGGGGAGGGAGCTCACGACCTAAAGTTGTTGAATTCAATATTCAGTCCGGATGGCTGTAAAGTGCCTAGTCGGAAGATGAGGTGTTGTTCCTCCAGTTTGCGTTGGGCTTCACTGGAACAATGCAGCAAGCCAAGGACAGACATGTCCGCCCTCACGCCTTCTCCTCCCTCCCAGAAACATGATAGGGTCCTCCTTGTCTTCACTTATCACCCCACCAGCCTCTGCATTCAAAGGATCATCCTCCGCCATTTCCGCCAACTCCAGCATGATGCCACCACCAAACACATCTTCCCTTCACCCCCACAATCGGCATTCCATAGGGATCGATCCATCCGGGACACCCTGGTTCACTCCTCCATCACCCCCTACTCCTCAACCCCCTCCTATGGCACCACCCCATGCCCACGCAAAAGATGCAATACCTTCCCCTTCACTTCCTCTCTCCTCACCGTCCAAGGACCCAAACACTTTCAAGTGAAGCAGCATTTCACTTGCATTTCCCCCAACTTAGTCTACTGCATTCGTTGCTCCCAATGTGGTCTCCTCTACATTGGAGAGACCAAAAGTAAACTGGGCGACCGCTTTGCAGAACATCTGCGGTCTGTCCGCAAGAATGACCCAAATCTCCCTGTTGCTTGCCATTTTAACACTCCACCCTGCTCTCTTGCCCACATGTCTGTCCTTGGCTTGCTGCATTGTTCCAGTGAAGCCCAACGCAAACTGGAGGAACAACACCTCATCTTCCGACTAGGCACTTTACAGCCATCCGGACTGAATATTGAATTCAACAACTTTAGGTCGTGAGCTCCCTCCTCCATCCCCACCCCCTTTCTGTTTCCCCCTTCCTTTTCTTTTTTTTCCGCTAATTATATAGATTTTCCTTTTCCCACCTATTTCCAATATAAAAAGAGAAAAAGAAAAAGAAAATATTTATTTATTTATTTATTTATTTTTTACATCTTTTATGCTCTCCCCACCCCCACTAGAGCTATACCTTGAGTGCCCTACCATCCATTCTTAATTATCACATTCGTTTAGATAATATCACCAACTTTAACTTTAACACCTATGTGTTCTTTTGTATTATTGTTGTTGACATCTTTTGATGATCTGCTTCTATCACTGCTTGTTTGTCCCTACAACCACACCCCCACTCCACCTCTCTCTCTCTCTCTCTCTCCGCCCCCCACAAACACACCTTAAACCAGCTTATATTTCAACTCTTTCTTGGACTCGAACTCAAGTTCTGTCGAAGGGTCATGAGGACTCGAAATATCAACTCTTTTCTTCTCCGCCGATGCTGCCAGACCTGCTGAGATTTTCCAGGTAATTCTGTTTTTGTTTTTGTTTTGGATTTCCAGCATCCGCAGTTTTTTTGTTTTGAGTCTTTCCCAAAGTTTTTTCTACAGGAAAATATGGACAAAACAATCTTTAAACATGACAATATTGTAGAATTCAATTAAGTTAATAAAATTACATACTGTCATTGGTAAAAAAAACTGTTTCAAAGGGAAATCTTTAATTTTAATAAAAAGAACTTGCATTTCCTCAGGGATTCCCAAAGTGCTTCACTTGAAATGGATGAAAATGTGGCAGCCAATTTGCACACAGCAAACTCCTATAACATCAATGAGATAAATGACTAGATGATCTGTTTTTTTGTGGTGTTGATTGAGGATAAATATTGGCACCAGGAACCAGGAGACTATTACTGCTCCTTATTGAATAGAACCCTGGGGTAAGCAGACCTGGGATCCTTAGTTTAAAGTCTCATCAAAAAGATGGCACTTCTAAAAGTGTAGCACTCCCTCAGTGCTGCATTTTTAAAAATTCTTTCATGAGATGTGAGCGTTGCTGGCAAGGCCAGCAATTGTTGCCCATTCCTAATTGCCCTTGAACTGAGTGACTTGCTAAGCCATTGCAGAGAGTGTTTAAGAGCCAACCACATTGCTGCGGGTCTGGAATCACATGTAGGCCAGACCGGGTAAGGACAGCAAATTTCCTTCCCTAAAGGATCCAGATGCACTTTTACAACAATCAATGATAGTTTCATGGTCACCATAGAGAATAGTTTTCAATTTCATACTTTATCAATGGATGAAAGCAAAATACTGCGGATGCTGGAAATCTGAAATAGAAACAAAAAATTCTGGAAAAACTCAGCAGGTCTGGCAGCATCTGTGAAGAGAGAAGCAGAGTTAATGTTTCAAGTCTGTATGACTCTTCTTCAGAGCTAAAGAGAAGTAGAAATGTAAGGGATTTTATACTGCTTAAGAGGGGATGGACCAGGTGGAGCAAGATAGAAGGTCAGGGATAAGTGGAAGCTAAGGAGAAATTGACAAAGATGTCATGGACACTAGACAAATGCGGTATTAATGCTCCCATGGTGGGATTTGAATCCACGTCCCCAGCGGATTAGCCTGGGCATCTGGATTACTAGTCCACTGACAATACTACTACACCACCACCACCATCTTCCCCTCACATGTAAGTGTGAGTCTGGATTATGTGCTCATATCTTCATGGTGGGCCTTAAGCCTTCTGATCTAAAAGTATGAGTATTACCATTGAATGAATGTTGACACTTACATAGTGCCTTATCAAATCTTTTGGGTATCCCAAAGTGGTATATATCCAATTAGTTATTTTTGAAATGCTGTTATGAAGGCATCAATGGGATTTAACTGTGCAGCATTATTTAATCTCATGAGCAGATAGATGATTGACTCTGGAATTGATGTACAATTGGTACCAACTTGTCTTGCATCCTATTCAGTATAACTTCTCCATCACAAAGACTATCCACTTCCACTTCCATAACAACATCTGCCTCTGGCCCTAACCCAGCCCATCTGATGTTGAAGCTTTCAAATATGTATATTTCACTTCCAGACTTGACAATTCCAATGCTTCCAAGGTAGACTCTTAGTTTCCATGCTCCATAAACATCAGGTCACCCAAAACTCTGCTATTTGTATCCCAACCTATGACCCATTAATTGGCTCCCAGGCCTCCACTGCTCCCAATTTAAAGATTTCATCCTCCTGTTTAAGTACCTTTGTGTACTTTCCTCTTCCTATCTCTGGAATGTCCTCCAGGACTACAATCATCCCTCAAACCCTCCTGACTGCAAACTCATGTGCAACTTTCACCCTTCATTAAGCTTCACCATCAGCAGTGATGCCTTCAGCTGTCAAGGACCCCCCCCCCCCCACCCCAACTCCCACCACGCCCCAACCTCCCCATCTCACTCTCCTACTAATCTTACCTTTTTGACCAAGTTTTTGGTCACCTGTCCCAATTGTTCCTTCTTCACTCCAGTGTCCAATTTTGTCTGATTACACACTTGTGAAAGGCATGGGGGCATTTCTCTACAATAATGACAATATATAAAATGCAAATTGTTATGGTTGTCATGGTATTAATACAATATGAAGATGTTAACATGAGGTAGGATGTGCTATGACTTTTCTCATGGATCTTTACTTTTCCACACAGATATACAATTCCCTCTTAATAAACTCCTCTAACCAATCATTTGACAGTATTATTCTGTAGAGATGATATCACAATCTGTCACAGTTTACACTGACATATGCCAGGATGTCCCCCATTACTGGTATGAATGTAAGGGTTGGCAGTGAGGAGCAGCAAACACCACCAATAACAACGTCATTCTGTGAAGTTCCACTTTTATGTTTGAATGCGATCAGTTGTGTATTGACTGAACACTGGAGAAGCAAGTTAAATTAGCTCACTGCTAACTGATTTGATACCTGGCAAAGTTCAACTTCAGTTGATAAGCAACTAAGTAAAGAGTTTCGGGGAGGTGAGTACCAGGCAAACATGTTGTGTCACTCATGGGTGAGCTGAGGATATTGTGGAGTGATGGCATCATAATGACCACTGTGAGGTGACGATTTAAAGACTGGTAGTGAGCTCCTTCACTGGGTAAGGAGGAGGGGGGTTCTGGTCACCTGATGTAACACTGACAACAGAAAGCCACCTTTCATTCTCCTGCTTGGTTAGCTGATCTCATTTGGATCACTATTTCTGCCCTCTACACCCTTGGATTAGGAGGGAGAGATATCAGTCAGGGTCATCGAATCTAACTACAATCCAATACTTCCAGCACCTGGGAAATTCTCTGGTTGAACTTGACCGTTCACAACTTCAGTATTCTTTCTGTGCATTTGAGCTTCTGAACCTATACACATTCCATCACAAAATTCACTTACTTCCACCTCTGCCACTATTTCAGCCCATCTGTCTCTGAAATCCTTTCATCACATTAGGTCGCCATCTCTTTATTTGCAGATTTTCTGAACGAAATTCAAATTCTTCCAAATACCATGGTGGGATTTGAACTCACAATCTTCTGGATTACCAGTCCAGTAACACAACCACTAAAACAAGAACAACTTGTATTAATATAGTATCTTATAGTAAACATGTCCAAATATGCTTCACAGCAGCAATACCAGACAGAATTTGACACTGAGCCAAATGAACAGATTTTAGGATAGGTGACCAAAAGCTTGGTCAAAGAGGTAAGTTTTAAGTGGCACGTTAAAGGAGGATAGAGAGTTAGACTTTACAGCCTTCCGGACTGAATATTGAGTTCAACAATTTTAGATCATGAACTCTCTCCTCCATCCCCACCCCCTTTACGATTTTCCCCCTTCTTTTTGTTTTTTCCAATAATTTATATAGATTTTTCTTTTCCCACCTACTTCCATTATTTTTAAGTGTATTTCCATCCATTGTTTTATCTCTACCTTTTAGCCTATTTTGATCCCTTCCCCCCACCCCACCCCCACTAGGGCTATCTGTACCTTGCTCGTCCTGCTTTCTACCCTTAATTAACACATTCCTTTAGATAATATCACCACCTTCAACACCTCTTTGTCCTTTTGTCTGTGACATCTTTTGGTTATCTCCACCTATCACTGGCCCTTTATCCAGCTCTTCTTGTCTCCGCCCCCCCCCACCCCCCACCCCACCTTAAACCAGCTTATATTTCACCTCTCTTCTATTTTTACTTAGTTCTGTTGAAGGGTCATTTGGACTTGAAATGTTAACTGTGCTCCTCTCCACAGATGCTGCCAGGACCTGCTGGGTTTTTCCAGGTATTTTTGTTTTTGTTTTGGATTTCCAGCATCCGCAGTTTTTTGTTTTTATTTTTATTATAGAGAGTTAGACAGGTGGAAATGTTTAGGGCCTATATAGTTGAAGGCTGCTAATGTTGAAGTCAGGTAGAAGTCGAGAAGCATAGACATTTTGGAGAGGTATCGGGTTGGAGAATGTTACAGAGATAGGGAGGGTGGAGTCATGGAGGGCTTTTGAAAACAAGAATGAGAATTTTAACCTTGAAGTGTTGCCAAACTGGGAGTTAATGTAAATTGGTGAGCAGAGATCTGGTGGGTGAACACTGCACTACCATACCCTTACCTGTTCTCGAGGATCCCCTGACAGCTTTGGTTTTGATACCATGTACAAACTATTCCTCCAACACGTCCATTTAGTTATGTCAACATTCAAATTTGGTTTGATTAGATAAATAAAGGAAATGGAGCGAAGGGATATGAAAACAGAGTGAATAAATATAATTAGGCCTCCTACACTTTTGAAGCTCAATGTGAGCTCAAGGACCTGCCTCTGATATTTCCATTAGGCACTTTAAGCCTTCTAGACTTAAGGTTGAATTCAACAATTTCAAATCATAAGCACTGCCCCTGTTTAGACAGCAGCTGTTGGTGATGGCTTAGCTCTTCCCATTGGCACCTCCTCTAGATTTGTCTTTTATTTCTTTACTTGTCCCATTATCACCTCTTTAGCTTGCAGCATCATCCCTATTGTCATTTAATCTCTTCTATTTTACATACTATCACACACCTTCCATTTTGTTCTTTCCTTTCTTGTCCCCTTTTCCTGCCTCTGTACTGCACATGTTTGAAACTTGATACATCTCTAACTTGAACCATTTCTGGGAAAGGTCATTGACTTAATATGTTAACTTGGTTTCTCCACCACAGGTTCTGTCTGACCTGCTGAGTCTTTCCAGAATTATCTGTTTTTATTTGTGGTTATCAGGACTATTTGGTCTTATAGAGACAAATACTAAGTAGAATGTAATTCCTATTTAATTAATTTTTACTGAGATTCTTTAACGACTCAGTTCCCTCTCCAAGCAATTTCTGGAGCTGTCAACATCAAGGGAATGTTAAAAATAACACAAAAGACGAAGAGATTGAAAACACACTTCTCTCTTCCCCCCTCCAATATTCTTTGCCTCACCTGTCACAGTTAGCCCTATGTGTGTTATTCAACCTCTGGCAACTTGCTAAGTGCCTAATCCTCACTTGTGAGCTGAGATGATATATCGCTCAGCCTCAGGAGACACCGCTCCCTTTCCCTTCCTTGATCAAGATCCAAGTGTATTTGGTAAACATATAAAAACAAAATACTGTGGATCTGAAATAAAAACAGAAACTGCTGGAAAAACTCAGCAGGTCTGGCAGCATCTGTGGAGAGAGAAACAGGGTTAACGTTTCGAGTTCAATGTGATTCTTCTTTGGAACCGGTTTATTTTCAAATTGACAGATATTAAGATAAAACACGTTTTAAACTAAAATCTATATTTGCCAAATATGAGGAGAATGATTGGACCAGGGCTAGTTTTCTGGGTTGTGACTACAGCAATGTAAGGGTTGCAGGCCAGGACTGTGGAAGGAATGCAAGCTGGGTAACACTATGGGGTATAGTGCCAGGGCCCTAGCTATCTTTGGTAGAATTAAAAGGTAGGCATAAAAATGGTAAATATATAAATCCTGGAGCTTAAAATAATACCCTGGTGTGACATATGGTTATTATGGAAATAGCAACAGTATGACAAACAAATTGCAACATACAGATAGACTTGGGTTTACATAGCGCCTTTCACAATCTCAGGACATACCAAAGTACGGTCAATGAAATACTTCTGAAATATAGTCACTCCTTGGCAAACTGAATGTAAGCATAAACAGGAAACCTCAAAAACATCTCATTCAAATTCTGGCAGTTCTGAGAACCAGTACCCCCTCAGCACTGTCTTGGAGGAAGCCTAGAAATAAGCTAATCTCATTACTTAACATATTTTGCTTCAGGGTTTATGATGATCCAAAGTCACCCAAGGCCAAACACAGTTCCTGTACCCTCTGCAGATTTTGTTCTAGTGCATGCCATCAGCACTTTGCTGAGTCTTCATCTTCATAAAATTTTCTTCACATTGTAAGGTTTTCTCCTATCCCTAGTTTCTACCCCCCCTTCTCCCCCTGTAAATGTTGACCTGCCCAACAATGATCAAGTGATCAGGTTTTCAAAAGTCAAAACCAGGACATATTGAAAAGCCTTGAGAAGATGGGGCTCCAAGATGATTGACATGTTGGGTCTGGGGAAGGGGTGGTGGCAGGTAGGAGGTCATATGTTGACATTTTCCAGAATATGTCCAGCCAGAGTTGGCAACCCTGTTAAGACACCCAATTAATGAAGACAGTTAGGAACCACAGATCTTTGTTTTAATGATATTTCTGCCTCATTTTCTTAAAAAAAAATTGAACCAAGGCTTCATTTATCACAAAATCTGGTCAGAATCCTCTATTCTACTCTAACTTTACTGTGCATTGCACAAAGGTAAACCAATCTTCATTTAAAAGCCTGGTTAATTTTCATTTGCATACTGGGTTCTAACAAGAGACATTTTCAGCCAGAAGCTGGATTTTAAGCCAACGAACGCAGGAGATTTGTTTGCAGCTAGAGCTGCAAGTAGGGAAGCACGCAATCTTTCAATGAAAAGTTTGATTGAATGTGCTACGACTCAATCAAACTTGCCTGCCACCATCCTTAGCACTGATTGGTGGTTTACCGATGGGCACCATCTGACTACCTGTTCAAGTGTGGCTTGAGGTTGGTAGACACCGTTGTCAGTCTTCTGTTGCCATTCAGAGGCTGATTTCCTTCCGGCTCCTGAGTAGTCATGGAGGTAAATTACCCCATGACCTCTTACAAATTACCTCCAGTAACTCCTATAAATTACCTCCAATGCTTCCTATAGATCAATACCTCCCCTGCTGGCCTCCTCCATGGAGTGCCTGATTGACCAAATGGAATGTTTTGATGGAATGGTTAATCAGGGCACTGAAAGACAAACAAACTAGGACAGTGAAAAGCTGTCCCATTGAGAACCAGTCCATTTTTGGGAAATAAAAAGTTTGCCTCTGATGTCAGCTCTGGATGCCAGTGAGAAGGGTTTCTGGGCATGCGGGAGTGTCCCGGCACAGCTGTCTAATGGATGGTGAGTGGGCGACAATCCAATTTGCAGGGTGCAACTGAGAGGGTTTCTTCATGTTTGCCGCTAGTAAATGGAGCATGAGGTAAAGAGGAAGGGAGAGGAAATGAAGAGACATGGATGCTATATGTAAAGGTGAAGTACTGACGGAAATCTCTGTTACGATCCATGTAAAGAGGCAGAATCTGAAAACTGGGAGATTTCAGCTATTTTGAGCAAAAAGCCAGGACATGGGAACTTTCAATGAAAAACCAGGATGTCTGGTCACCATATCAATGGCATGGTTGCATGGCTATCCCATCTACTACCTCTGATACTTTGTTCAAGTCACTATTATTCATGTGTCAACAGTGAGAATCAATTTAAAATAAAAGCAAAATACTGTGGATACTGGAAATCTGAAACCAAAACAGAAAATGTGGGAAAAACTCAGGTCTTACAGCATCTGTGGAGAGAGAAACAGAGTTAATGTTTCGAGTCTATGACCCTTCTTCGGAGAATTAGTTTATCTGATTAAGAAGGATAGCAGAGTTGAGCCTCGCCCTGTGCCCTTATCCACACCCCAAACTTGCAGTTATGGTTGCTGGATAGCATTCAGAACGCGGACCTATTTTTCCTTTCTTAATACAGGTTGCTGAGACAAATTGTAGTCGTCCAACCAGTCCCAGCTGTGATCACCAAGCTCAACCCAGAACCACAAATTGACCTTAGGTCTCTCATAGTCTGTGTGACTCGAGATGGACACTTTCCCTCAGGGGATTTGGCTTGCTAACAGAGATGTTACAATAAAGAATTTTTTTAGATTTTTTTTTGGGTGGGGAATAAAGGTGTCTTTTATCAGCTGAGTTAAACTGTGAAAACCATTATTTCCTATTAGCCTATTACTCTATACCACTTCTGTGAATATTCTTTGGTTGGCACTTCTGGCTGTAGGAAGCGATGAAAACATTAAAATAAAGTCATGGCTGTGCTTTGAAATAGTAATAATGGTTTTTTAAACTGTGGGCCATAAGAACCAGGAAGGAAGAAATGAGGAGGGGGAGGGAACTACAAATCCCATAAACCTCCACGGCACTGCCGCGCAATGCTGGTAGGGAGCGGCGAAGCGGGGCCAATTGAAGAGGGTTTTAGTCAGTGGCGCAGCCGCAGGCGGGCCCAATGGGGGGCGGCAATGCTGCGCCGACGTCAGAGGGAGAGGGCGAGCGATCCATGTGAGGTTGGCGGCCATGCGAGCCGGTGCCTGACGTCAGCAGGAGCGAGAGGAGTGAAGGGGAAAAGGCGGATTTGATAAAAGCGGCGGAACCGGGGCTCGGGGGAGGCCGCGCGCCGTGCTGTGTGAGCGCGCCCGGAGAACGAGCGGGTGCGTGTGCGCGCTTGTCTCTCTCTCTCTCTCTCTTTCACACACTCACTCCACTCACTCGCCGTCTCTCTGTGTCTCTGCCTCTTCCCACACCGAGAGCAGCAGCAGCACAACGAGAAGAAAATGGCCGACGACCCGACCGCAGCCGACAGGAACGTGGAGATCTGGAAGATCAAGAAGCTCATCAAGAGCCTGGAGGCCGCCAGAGGGTGAGCAAACATTTACACCCCCTCAATCCTAAAATACTCCCCCACCCTCCCCCCCCCGCATCCCCATCCTCTCTCTCTGAGAAGAGGGAGCATGGACCAGGCACAGGCAAGGGAGGGCCTTACAATCACATCGAGCTGTTTTAAAATGGGTCTGGGGGGCTGGGGGGAGGGCCACCTTGTGACTACAACTCTTACTATACATTTTATATTTACATACCAAGTTTTCATTTATAACCCTCTCTAATGGTGATTTTAAACTAATATTTAAGCAAAGTTCAAGTCTTACACAGGCTATTTAACCTGTATGTGTGTGTTTCAATACTTCCTTACAAAAATGTGTGTACTTTCATATGTCTACATACACACATACATGTGTGCCTATTTATTTGTGGGCTTCAAGATGAAAGGTTGAGATAGAAATCCAGAAAACGTTCACTGGAGATTGTTGGAGGGTGGAGGGAATCATCTCTCCTGTGAAATGTTCCTGCGTTGCAGCTTGGATAGTCTAACTGATTGAGAAGGTGGCAGGTTAGCTTTAATTGCCTGCTGTAGAGAGGATAAGGTGACAGGCCCAGTTTTGCTTCTTTTAAAAGATGTTTAGGAACACTGGCTGATCATAGTTCGTTGTCAACAGTCCCCATGAGATTGACTGCCTGAGTTGGCCAGAAAGATGGGTTATCACACATCTAGGGGATGGTATTACAGGTGTTGCATTGCAATTTCGGCTATAAGATGCCCATGAAATAGTGCAGGTTTGGCTGAATGCTGATGGGATTTTACAGTTTTTGTTTCTGGGTAATATAGTTCCTCTGTATTAATCTATCCACAGTAACAGTTCAACTTTTGATTATTTAAAGCAATAGGATGAACCAACAAGGGGAACACAGGCCAGTGATCACTCCTGTTATGCTGGAAGAGGTTATGGTGTTTTCTGTAAATTATTGTTCACTATATTTTCTCTTGTATCTTATCCAACAACCAAATGAGTAAGGCATAAAGATGTAGAAGTCTGATCGGATCTCTAGGTTATGGTGCAATTGCCAATTCATTTGAAACAATGTTGGAGGGGCTACACTGTTGGATGAAGATAGGAACGGACAGACAAGAATCTCTGCAAACTCACATAGCTTGTTTGTGTTCATTTCATTCACTCCGTTAGATGAGTGACCACAGATTGGGTAAAGAAGGAGCATAGTACTGCTTTTACAGATTCAATGGCCCTGTGGAAGGAATTGGATTTGGCTCTTCAGTAAATAACAAGTTGCAAATAGTGTAGGCTTAAATTAGACGCTTTTTGGGATAAGTTAGGCATAATGCAGATTCAACTGTATGTGCCACGGGACCAGTGCCATGGGACAAATACCATTGCATTCCTTTTTTTCCCAAGGCATCATGTTTAGCGTGTATATCTTGCATCTGCATCGTTACCAGTTTGAATGCACTATAAAACAAATGGCACTTTATGTGAAGCCTGTGTTTGACATCACTAATACAATACCCATAAGACCTAGGAGCAAAATAGGCCATTTGGCCCATTGAGTCTGCTCTGCCATTCAATGAGATCATGGCTGATCTGATGATCCTCAACTCCACTTTCATGCCTTTTCCTCATAACCCTAGATTCCCTTACTGATTAAAAACCTGTCTATCTCAGCCTTGTATATACTTAATGAACCAGCCTCTTACAGCCCTCTGCGGTAAAGATTTCCACAGATTGACTACCCTCTGAGAGAAGAAATTCCTCCTCATCTCTGTTTGAAATGGGCGCCCCCTTACTCTGAGCTTATACCTTCTGGTCCTAGACTTTCCCACAAGAGGAAACAGCCTCTCAGCATCTACGCAGTTAAGCCCCCTAAGAATCTAAGATGTTTCAATGAAATTGCCTCTCATTCTTCTAAATTCCAATGAGTACAGGCCCAACCTACTCAACCACTTCATAAGAAAATTCCACCATACCCGGGATCAACCGAGTGAACCTTCTCTGGACTGCCTCCAATGCCAGTATATCTTTTCTTAGATAAGGGGACCAAAACTGTACACAGTATTCTAGGTGTTGTGTAACTAGTGCCTTGTATAGTTTTAGCAAGGCTTCCCTATTTCTATAAAAACAAAAACAAAAAAACTGCGGATGCTGGAAATCCAAAACAAAAACAGAATTACCTGGAAAAACTCAGCAGGTCTGGCAGCATCGGCGGAGAAGAAAAGAGTTGACGTTTCGAGTCCTCATGACCCTTCGACAGAACTTGAGTTCGATTCCGAGAAAGAGTTGAAATATAAGCTGGTTTAAGGTGTGTGTGTGGGGGGCGGAGGGATAGAGAGGTGGGGGGGGGGGGGGGGGGGGGGGGGGGGGGGGGTGTGTGTGGTTGTAGGGACAAACAAGCAGTGATAGAAGCAGATCATCAAAAGATGTCAACGACAATAGTACAATAGAACACATAGGTGTTAAAGTTAAAGTTGGTGATATTATCTAAACGAATGTGCTAATTAAGAATGGATGGTAGGGCACTCAAGGTATAGCTCTAGTGGGGTTTTTTTATATAATGGAAATAGGTGGGAAAAGGAAAATCTTTATAATTTATTGGAAAAAAAAGGAAGGGGGAAACAGAAAGGGGGTGGGGATGGGGGAGGGAGCTCACGACCTAAAGTTGTTGAATTCAATATTCAGTCCGGAAGGCTGTAAAGTCCCTAGTCGGAAGATATCCCTATTTCTATACTCCATTTGCTTTGAAATGATGGCCAGCATTCTATTTGCCTTCCTTATTACTCCCTAATCCCTCTGTGCTGCAATCTTTCTCCATTTAGATAATATTCAGCTCCTCTATTCTTCCTGCCAAAGTGCAAACCTCACATTTTCCCACATTATATTCCATCTGCCGAGTTTTTCCCGCTCACTTAACCTGTCTATATCCCTCTGTAGACTCCTTGTGTCATCATCACCTATTTTTGTGTCATCTGCAAACTTGGTGATAGTACATTCACTTCCCTCATCCCAGTCATTAATACATATTGTACATAATTGAGGTCCCAGCATTGATCCCTGTGGCACTCCACTAACTGCAGGTTGCCATCCTGAAAATGCCCCCCTTATCCCAACTCTGTCTTCTATTAGTTAGCCAATCCCCTATCCATGCTAATATACTACCCCCAACACCATGGGCTACTATCTTAAGTAACTTACCGAAAGCCTTTTGGAAATCCAAATATATTCCATCTACTGGTTCCCCTTTATCTATCCTGCTTGTTACCACCTCAAAGAATTCTAATAAATTTGTTAGGCATGGTTTCCCCTTCATGAAGCCATGCTTTCTCTACTTGATTAGACTATGTATTCCTAAATGCTCTGCTGTTACATCCTTTATATTAGACTCCAACATTTTCCCAATGACCGATGTTAAGCTAACTGGCCTATAGTTACCCGTTTTTTATCTCCTCCCATTTTGAATAAGGGTGTTACATTGGCCGTTCACCAATCCTCTGGAACTTTTCCAGAATCTGTAGCTACTTCCTTTAATATCCTAGGATGCAACCCATCAGGTCCAGGGGACTTACCGACCTTCAACCCCCATTAGTTTCCTTAGTACTTTTTCTCTAGTGATAGTTATTGTATTTATTCTACACCCCCGCCCCTTGATTATTTAATATTTTTGGAATGCTATTAGTATCTTCTAACGTGACGACTGAAAAAGTTTTATTCAACTGCTTTGTCATTTCCCCATAATTATTTCCCCAGCTTCATTCTCTAAGGGGCCTATGTTCACTTTGGCCTCTCTCTTCCTTTTTATATATTTAAAGAATCTCTTACCGTCTGTTTTTATATTACTTGCTAGTTTAACCTCAAAGTTTATTTTCTCCCTCTATTATTTTTTGGTCATCTTTTGGATTTTAAATTTTTCCTAATCCCCTGGTTTACCACTAATCTTTGCCGCATTGTATGTTTTTTCTTTCAATTTTATACTGTCCTTAACTTTCTTGGTTAACAATGGTTGGTTTATCCTCTTCCTTAAATCCTTCTTCCTCACTGGGATATATCTTTGTTGAGAGTCATGAACTATTTTCCTAAATGTCTGCCATTGTTCATCAACCGTCTTTTCTGCTAAACCAACTCCATCCCGGGCATCACCCAAGTTGATGGACAAAAAAAATCGTGCAGCTCAATTTAAAAGCTTTCGGAAGATGAATTTGCATTTGTATAGCTCCTTTTGTGACACCCCAAAGCATTTCACAGCCAATCAATTACTTTTTGAATTATAGTCCCAGTTCTAGAGAAATGCAGCTGCTAATTTGCACACAGCGAAATCCCACAAACTGCAGTGAGGTAAATGGTTTAGTGATGGTTGAGGAATAATATTAAATGATAGTGTTATCAGACAAAATTGGACACTGAGCCATGATTTTATTGAATGGCAGAGTAAGCCCAAGGGCTTAAATGGCCTACTCCTATTTCTTATATAATGAGCCACTTAGCGATATTAGGGCAGCTGGCAAAAGGCTTGTGTGAAGAACCCGGTTTTAAAGGGCAACTTAAAGGACTAGCGAGAGATAATGCCCATCGTGAGCGATGAGAAATCAGAGTTGCGCAAGAGGGCCTAGTTGGAAAATGCAGAGAGTGAGCAGGGTTGTGAGGCTCGAGTAGATAGAAAGGTGCGTGGCCATGGAGGGATTTGAATACAAGGGTGAGTATTTGAAATTTGAGGAATGGAATAATTCTTCTGTATTGCACAGATTAGATCAGACTAAGATTAGACGTTTAAGTCTCTGAAGTAAGTTTTGAACCTACAGCCTTCTGACTTGGAGGCCATAGTGGTGTAGCTGGGCTGTGGGGGTGTAGCTGGGCTGTGGTGCTGTAGCGGATATTAGGATGGTGCCTACAGCTGAAGGTAGTGACTATTTTCTCATAAATTTAGAAATGATGGAAATATCCAAGTGTAGCAATAAATCATAGAAAACAAGATAGTTATACTGAATCTGCATTTCAGGATTCACAACAATGATATAAACACTTTTATAACTGTTCTGTTCTAATCAGATTGTTGTGGTTTTCCTTGCAGAGAGCAAATGGACAACATTCGGGTTTTAGGCTAAAGTGAATTTTGAAGTCCTAGTAGATATGGGCTCAATTACCCAATGTACTGGACATGAACAAACCTTTTGACTTTACAATGGGAATGCACAAGAAGAAATTATTCCCATTAAAATGTAATACTCTTAACAGCATGTTTTGTCCTGTAATGATTCAACCATGAAAGTTATTACAGCCATCCTACTCTACTTGACTGACATTTACATGCGCACACTTCACAGAGGAACAGGAACCCTGCCTGGTTTTTCTTCCTGTCTGCAATGACTCAGATCGGATAAGTAGGCGTGGATTAAGAATTGAACTGGGAGCCCTTTGGTCTGTATTCCTGCAATGCCATGAGGATGTTTAACTTGTGTGCTTGGGGGCACTGGTCCTTTGTTTGGGGTGGCGAGTCCCATGAGTTTCTGCAATTATTGCCGATAGTGCAATATCCTATGCAAATACTGGGATTTCTTTCTGGAGGATAAATGTGCTGAGCCAAGCAATAACATAATTTGCCCCACATGCGCTTCCTTAACTTTCTGCTGCAAAGCTTCTCTGGGCTGTTCACCCAGGCTTGTTAATAGATCTAGGAGTTATGGGGGAGTTGACCTTTGCTGTATTCAATCACTCTGGAGTAACAGTCAACAAAGCAAATGGAATGCTGTAGCCCGTAGCATGTAGTCAAAACATCAAAGTACAAGCTGAAGGAACTAATGCTTAAATTGTTTAGCGATCTGGTTAAACTAGAACTTGAGTGCTTCTCCCAGTTCTGGTCAGTAGCACATGGGCGATGTTCAAATTGCGTGTTCAAAGAAGTGAGCAGAAATTGATTTCTGATGGTGAGAGGTCTAAGTTTTGAGGGGAGATTTAAAAATCTCTAGCTTTTCAACCTTGGAAGGAAGGTGACCTTGTATTATGCACAGAAACAGGCTGTTCGACCTAACTGGTTAATGCTGGTGCTTATAGTGCACAGAAGTTGCTTCCCCCTCTAATTAACTCTTTCCGACCTGTTGCCAGTGGAATTATATTGGCCAGAGAAGGCAGAACAAAGAACTCAGATCAGTAAGAGTAATTTATCATGTTTGTAAGGAAGTTCAGCCAGTGGAATGGGTTGGATAAGATAGTGATGGAGAAGACTAGAAAAGCAGGGTATTATTTACATGGAGAGAGACTACAGAAATCTGTGGTACAGAGGAATCTGGGTATCACACATGAATTGCAAAGTTAGCATGTATGTACAAGTAATTAGGAAGGTAAAAGGATGTTGGCCTTTACTACAAGGTGGGTGGAGTATAAAAGTAGTAAGTCTTAGCACAACTGCAGGGCATTGGTGAGACCAAACCTAGAGTGATGTCCTGTGCAAATGTTGGGATTTCTTAATGAAAAATATGCTTAGCCAAGCAATAACGTACCCCATGTGCACTTCCTTAATATTCTGCTGCAGTATATTTAAGAAGGAAATAGATTTCTGGACTCTGAAGGTGTCAAAGGGTATGGGGAGAGCGCAGGAGAACGGCGTTGAGATAGAGGATCAGCCATGATCATATTGAATGGTGGAGAGGCTCAAAGGGCCGAATGACCTTTTTTTGTTTCTAAAAATTCTCTGGGCTGTTCTCCTGGGCTAATAGATCTTGGGGTTATGGAGGACTTTACCTTTGCTGTGTACAGTTTTGGCTTCTTTCCTTAAGGAGAGATATACTTGCATTGGAAGCAGTTCAGAGACTGTTCACTAGGCCGATTCCTGGGATGAAGGGCTTGTCTTATGAGGAAGAGTTGGGCCTATACTCAGTGGAATTCAGATGAATAATGGGAGATAATCAGAATATTATTCTGAGGGGGCTTGACAGGGTAGATGCTGAGAGGATGTTTTTCTTCTAGAACCTAGAACAAGGTGCACAGTTGGGTCTCACATTTAAATTGGAGATGACAGTTTCTTTCAGAGGTTCATTTGTCTTTGAAATTCTCTTTCACAGGGAGCAGTGGAAGCAGGGTCATTGAATATATTTAAGGCTGAGTTGGGCAGATTTTTGATTTTCAGGTTTTTGAAGTCAAGGGTTACGGGAGCAGGCAGGAAAGTGGAGTTAAGGCTGTAATCTGATCAGTCACGAGGGTGACTCCGGGATTTTAAGATCTTATAAACCGGGGAATTGCCCCATCAGTTCTTGTGTAGGCCTGGGTAGTGAGAAGCAGCAGACTATTTAGATGTGCGGACATTGCAACCACTTCCAGTCCTTACCTCTGTCTGATATCCACACATTTAGTTTCCAGGAGTGAAATTCAAGACTGTTTATTCTTTTCCCCTGTCCTGCTAATTTTGTGTGTGGATTTTCTTCTAGAATCTTCTAGCGGATAACCCACTTCCGTGTCTTTGCTGTGACATCAGTCAGAAGAGGAACATAGTGACTTCTTGTACTGTATGCTCCTGCCTGTCGTTTCTCTCTCCCCTCCCCCCCGCCCCCAAACACCCCCAAATCTCCCTTGAAGGTCTTAGCCCTGGTTCAGTTGTAACAGGCTCACCTCTAAGGTGATTGTGAGTTCATAATCCTACCCTGGGACCTGGGCATGAATATTGTTAGAGATGCCGTTTTGCTGAAGAGATGTTAAACTGTGGCCTGGTTTGTCCCTTCGGGTGGATGTTAAAGATCCTATGGCACTTATAGAAGAACAGGGTTGTTCCTCTACTATGCTGGCCAATATTAATCCATCAATCAACGTTTTTTTAAAATGATTTTGTTAATCTCATTGCTGTTTGTGGGACAATGGTATATGCACATTGCCTGCTGCGTTTTCTTGTAACACTAACTATAATTTGGAAAGTGTTTAATTTGCTGTGGGACATCACAAAGGGCTCGGTATAAATGCTTGTTCTCTGTGGGCAGGAAGTGTGTTATCAGCAGCACAGCAAGAATGGGGTACTGTGTGACATAGAGGAGTATAGATGTTACTCTGTATTGTTTAACCTAATTGTGTGGTAATTTGGGGTCCTTTTGGGTGATTTTGGTCTCCTGAAGTACTCCTTCACTTGCTCCTGCTTTATTGTATTTCATTCACAGATGTGAAGCTGTGAATTTTGCAGCTTTAGCTGAGGCTTGCTGAAATTAGTAATTGAAGCTGTGGCTGATCTCATTGGGTTAGTTTCTTCCTGTTGTCCAGGCTGAGTGAACAACCATGTGACTTGTATGAAGAGTGACGCTTACAGCACCCCCAGCAAGACCTTTGAATTGTTCTCATTACTGCAGCGAATCTAGTTGAATTGATTGCAAGAAATATCACCTAATCCTATGTGCATTAGACCTTCGACACAAGAACCCATAGAATAATGTACTGACGGACTGTACGCATGCCTGCAGCTGCTACTGTAGATATACCTGCACTTGCCCCTGAGCTGTGGGTGTGGCTGAACTGGATTAAAGGCTTTAGTTGGCAGCAGTGTGCATGGGATAGGTTCATTCAAGTTTCCCAGGTTTCTGGGAGTCGTCCCATTAGTCACTGCGTTTTCAGCAAAGAGTACAATTGTTGCTTGATAAGAGCTTCCCTCTGACTGCTTGGTTCTCAGACCCCAGGATCACCCTGGCTTGCACTTTGGTTTTGCCAGTGTTGTTTTATAATTGAATTGCTGGATGGCAACCTAATGATTTACCCTGCAGCTCCTTTCGGTCCTTTTTTTTCTAAGAAACTTGCTGCTGTTGTCTTTTTTCCTTTCCTTTCGTCAGTGTTCCTCACTAATACAGTATTGCATCACGAGTTGGATCTGTTTTTGACCCTTTGTCTCGCTGAGTGAATGGGAATGCAATTTGTAAGGTATAGTTTTCCTTTCAGCTTTTTCCCCACTTGGTAGCTATTTCTCATGTAATGCACTTTCTAGTTGAATTATACTGAAATGAGCCCTACTTCCTGGAGGGAAATTTTCCCTGACTTAAATAGGAGTGGTAGTTGAGGAGGTACCTATGTTCAAGTGACCTGTGGTTCATGAGCATGTTAATGATGTTATGGCAACACAGGTGGGCTAAACAAAGCCTGTTGTGACTATAGGATTTTTAAAAAGTGAGGAGTGGAACAGGGCACTCAGCTGTGTACTTATTGGGAGTGACATTGTAACCAGTTGGTGAATGGTTGTTTCTGCTTCACCATCTTTGGTTGAGGGAGAATTATTTTCCTCTTGCCTATATCACCATTGCTTAGTAAATTTATGGATAACTGTCTTTTTTTCTGAAAGCTATTCTCAAATTGTGAGGCGTGGAACCATTAAAGGAGCAGGAAAGGGCAAAATGCAGAAGATCCTGGTAAAGTAACTCCCTTGGCGTTTCACATGTCCAAGTGATGCAGCCTCTAAATCTGACTGCGCTCCTCCCCCGTTGCTTGGTTGGGATATCCATTCAACATCGTCCTTTTGCCATTCTCCTTCCACTTGTGTGATTCTGAATATAAAATTCTGCATGTTTCTGTGGTGCTTGAACTTTTATCATTCTATAAAGCTTGTGCTTGGAATGCTTCTTTTGGCTTAAGAAATGAATTTGTTTTATTGTGCAGCCTGGTCACAGCTCTGTGGATCAACTGTTGCTCACCTAATATTTCTGCAAAAACTTGTTTTAATCATAGGCTTCAAGAAATTTTTCTGCCACCAGTCCCATTGTTGCTCATAATCCAGTTGTGGAGCTGCTGCCTACTCCATGCTGTATTTCAACTCCCATTAAAGAGTGGTGTTTCTTAAAGGACTTGCCTTTAATATGCTGCCTGTTCACTCTTGCTATGGATCTGTGGTTGCATATCTCTGCTTTTCTGTCCCTTTGCACAGTCATTGGAGGTGGGATAGTTACATTTTTAAAGAGCTTGCATCCTTTCACTGATTGTGGAATTGTTGGGGCCTTGGATTCTCACTTTCCTCCTATTTGGTTTCTATCAGATGGTGGGACTCTGCTTTCAGAGCTGAGAAGGGTGAGACTGGCAGTTGATAGCTTGTTCGTCCAGATACACACACACCCCTGTTCCTTACTCATCTCATCAGCTCTCTTGAGTAACTCACAAGGTTTGTTAATTTATTGCCATACCTGGATGTTCATTTCGACGCGCTGCTCACTCTCTTGTGATGAAGAACTCACTGATAATGCTTAATTTGTCATTTGCTACTTCGAACTTCTTGAATGAAGCAGGTGGAAAGTGGGGAAGAGGACATGGTTGGACGAGTTAGAACATCACAGCTGAGCCCAATATTGTCTATACATATCCAACATACAGCCCCAGATATTTATTAGGAAAGAAAGATGAATCAAGAACGTTTTTATATATGGATCCTGACTGATTACAGTATAGAAAGTGCCACTCGGCCCGTTTGGAAGAGCAATCCAATTAGTCTGCTTGCCTCTTTCCTCAAAGCCTTAATTTTGTTTTTTCCTTTTTGAGATAAACCGAGTTCCCATTTGAAAGTTACTATTAATCTGCTCTAGCCGCTTTGGATACCTCTATTAAATCTCTCCTTACCTTTTGTGTTCTTTGCTATCCTAGGGCCAGTTTTAGTACAATGCAAACTGGAGTTAGTATTTCCATTGTTCTTGTAACAAATGGTGCACTTAACCTCAGCCACACAGGATCGTCTGGGATCCATTTCTAAAAAAAGAGTTAGATATTGAGAATAGATGATTGCCAAACTTGTAATGTTGGCTTCCTCAGATAGTAACCTGCTTGTCCTAGATCAGAAGCTCATGGACTTAAATCCTGTTGAGAATTTGAGTTCTCAATCCAGGCTGATACTTCATTGCAATATTGAAGGAGTACTTCACTGTTGAAGGTACTATCTTACAATTGGATAATAAATCCAGGCACTGTCTGTCTGTCTCTCTGGACGTTCAAGAATCCATAACGCGCCAATGACAAGTCTCAAGTTCTCCTGTTGTCCTAGCCAAAATTTGTCCTTTATCTAATAGTCCCAAAAAATACTTAGCGCCAAGTCCAGATAGCCATTATCTCTTGGCATTATCTCTTGGGGATCAAGTGGTGTATAGATTGGCTGTAATATTTACTTTATATAATGCTAACTGCAATTGAAAGCTATTCTTTCTTTGGCCATGGTGCACTTTAACATGACTTAAGAATGTGAAAGGTGCCATATAAACACCAGTCTTCAAAACACACTTAGGCTTGTGGTTCATATAATGCACACAAGTGGAATTCCATTCTTGGTGTTATACTTTGCTAGCAGCAGGCTTCATGCTTAATTTAATGGGAGTTGAAATACAGCATGGAGTAGGCAGCAGCTCCACAACTGGATTATGAGCAACAATGGGACTGGTGGCAGAAAAATTTCTTGAAGCCTATGATTAAAACAAGTTTTTGCAGAAATATTAGGTGAGCAACAGTTGATCCACAGAGCTGTGACCAGCTCTAACCTTTTTAACTTAAACAACAGTGGCTTATAGCTATTCACTTCACAGAACTTTGAATGGCAACAGTGTACTGCATGTGCACTGTAAGGCCGTGAAGTTGAATTACTGCTTACAGCTTAAGTCCACTTGTGCTGTATTTTGAAGCATAAACATCCATGTGTCTGATGCTTGGTGTAGGTGCGGTTTGAGATGTAAAGCGGTTGATTTGGTTGAGAGTTGGAATCATGCTAAAAATACAATAAAGCCTATTCCTTGGGATCCAGCTGTCTGTCACAAAGACTGTGAGGCACTTTTCCATCATTTTCTCCCCTCCTTTTCTCCTCCAGTGGCAAGCTGCCTTGTACCTTCCACAAGTTACTCTTATTTATGCTGGCGGGGAATTCAACTGTGGAGACAGAACTTAATCTTGACAGCTCCATTTACAGGGTGTCCCTAGTACACATTTGCATTGTCCTGGATGAGATTGCTTTAGCACACTAGAGGAATGGAACCTGGCCTGTGTGGTTCAGTTTTTAGTATTGTCTGATGCATTGGGTTAACCTTGGAATGTGTTTCATTATGCATCCTGGTTTGGATGCTGTTAATGAACAGCACCTGAATCTTCGTGTTACAGCCTGATACCATACATCATTTTGTAAGCTTAGTTTGAACATTAAAAACCCTGATCCATTAATTGAGATTTAGATGCTCTCATTTCTGCACCATCCCACTTGACTGCAATCTATTTATTCCTTCTAGCAATATTCACAAGAGCTGCAGTTGTCTTCTATTTCCCCTTCCTGTACACTCATTGCTGCATTGAACTATTTAGCTATGGTTTGAACCCACTCTCTAATGCAGTCTTGTAGATTAACGCTGCTTCAATTTTTTTAAAATTTGAAATTCCATTTTGCTTTATTTATGTTGCATAAGAATATAGAAACCCCTGGAGCCTTCTCCACCGTATAATGCAGACAGTCCTCAACTTTACAACATTCGAGTTATGAAGAACAGCACTTACGATGTTTATAAATTGACACCCTTTTTATAAATTGACACCCTATAGTACAGAACTGTACTATATTTCTATATGTATTTTTAGCTGGTGATTTTTTATGTCAATATGGTTGTTATTTACTACAATACATTAATGTTGCTATATTACTTGTCTATATTTGATTGAGTACAAAATTTTGGGTTATTTTGGCGAAAATAGGGTATCAGGCCTTGGCTCAGGAACCAATCCCCCATTTGTAACATTGTTCTTAGGGAAAATCGGTTCTGAGTTATAATGTTTCGACTGAAGGCTTGGTTTTCAGGAACCGTTTGTGTTGTAAGTCTGAGGACTGCCTGTAAGTTCAATCTTCTACATTCATTCCACTTTCTCATCTGATCTCCATATTCCTGTCCATCGCTATCAGTCGTGAATGTGCTCATTGACTGCACATCTGCAGCACTTGAGTAAAGATTGCCAAAGATCTGCAACCTACTGAGTAAAGATATTTCTCATCATCTCAGCTCTAACTGGTTGACCCCCTTATCCTGGGACGATGCCCCCTAATTCTAGACTCTGCCAGGGGAAAGCAGCCTCTCAGATTCTACCCTATCAAGCTCTAAGAGTTCTATGTTTCAATGAAATCATCTCTCATTTTTCTAAAATTCATAGAGTGTAGGCCCGTTCAACTCCATCTTTCCCCATTGGGCAGTGCACTCATCCCAGTTATCAATCTAGTGAACCTTCCTTGTCATAGCAAGTACATCATGTCCCAGTTCATGTGTAAACATTCATACATGCATGTTGCAACAGGGGCAACTGGACTGAGCAGGAGCAATGCCTGGTACCCTTCCCTTGCCTCCCCTCCATTAACACACAGGTTGGAAATACTATAGATAGGCCTGGAAGAGTCCAGTTGAATCAAGGTAGGATCTGTAAAATTTAAGTCATTTTGGTGTGATATATATTCATGTAAGGTAACTTTGTGTAGCCAGGGTAACCGTATCGGTCTTCATAGAATGGCAGATCTCTGGCAGAACAGCAATAGGGACCACATCACATAGAACATGGATCAAACTTGCTTATTTCCTGGGCTTTGTGTATTTACCTGCCCGTCTTAACCAGCTGCTACTACTGGGAGAATTTTGTGTAAAATGTGAAGTAAATGGGGAGTGACATTCAAGCATTGTTTCCTCCCCATCTCCATTCATCAGAAGAGGAATTTCATAATGTGATGGACTTAACGCATTCACGTGCCCCTAACCAGCTTTTAGTAAAGCATGGCTGGAGTTGCCAAGTTTATTTAGTGTGTAGGTAGAATACAGTACAGGAAAAATTTACTTCAGCTAAACAGTCTGTGTAATCTTAATTTGTCACCCCAAATTCCCTGCACTGCACTGCTGAGGTTGGACCAGGAATCATAACCTGTAATTGTAGTGAGTGTTTTGCCACTGTACAAATATTTGCATGTTGCTGAGGTTGGAGAAGTGCACATTGTTCCTGGATGAGTTTGACACTGAAGCTGAGACGATTCAAGGAGCTGCTTCTGTTGCTCCCCTTCCTTCCCCACCCTCCCGAGCCAAACCTCCTCCAAGTTTCCCCTCCCAAGGCCTGTACTTATTTCTTTAGTTTCTCTCTTCTCTGCCCTCATGTCCTTTTCAAGCTCACCTTGTCCATGAGATCCACCTGCACCCTACCTCTGCTGACCAGCTTCCATTCCAGGCCCCCAAGTTAGCTGAAGGTTCTCTTTCCTTGAGTACTGTCCTTTACGCCTTAAAAATATGCCATCATCAACTCTCTCCTCAGTAAAACAGTTCTTGACCTGTCCTTCCTTGAAATATTAGCACCCCATCCCCTATCTCCCTCCCTCTCCAAAGTTCTTGGAATATGCTGCTGCCTACCAAATCCATACTCGCCTTGACCCATGCCTGAATCCCTCCAAACAGGTTTCTGTCCCTGCCACCATACAGAATTGGCATCTTATGTGACTGTGGCAAAGGTAAACTATCCCTCCTTGTCTATCTTGACCCGTATATAGCCTTTGATATTGTTAAACGAGTGTCCTCCAACACCTCTCTACTGTCGTACAGTTGGATGGTTCCATTCTTATCTGTCTGATCGTAACCAGAGAATCAACTGCAATAGTTTCTCTTCCTACTTCTGACATCCTCAAAGATCTACCTTTGGCCCCATTCTACATGCAGTCCCTCGGTGAAACCATCCAAACAGTGTTGGTTTCCACATGTGTGCAGACAGCACCCAGATTCCACTGTCTATAAATTGTCAGACTGCTTGAACAGAATCCAGTACAGGATGAGCAGAAATTTCCTCCAACTAACTGTTGGGAAGACCAAAGTAATTGGCTAGAATCTTGTGGAGGTAATAGGGGCCTTGGCCACCAGCTAAAGAGCCAGCGAGAGCCATATGTCACGTCTCTTTGGGAAGGCTTGCATCTTGTTCCATTCTGACACTTGGCATGCCAGCGGTGGGCTTTCCCCCAGGATGAAGGACTCTGGGAGCAAAAGCTTCGCCTGCTGAGAACTGCCATTGTGTCAACTGGGAGGTGGTGGCTGCTGCTGGTACAATACCTACTCGAGCCCTAGGTTCATTGCTGGAGCCCAGGATGGCAGGAGGGTAGTTGTGGGCTGGGATGGTGGGTTAATAGCAAGGTTAGGGGGCTGGCTTGCAGCAGCCCCCCTGCCCCCTTCCCAATGCTGGATTCCTCGATCAGGCACTGAATGTCTTTAAACAAAGGATCCCCTGGGAGCCTGCAAGCAACCCCACTTGGGATTGCTTGTCATGCACACCGCATTGCCAGCCCCCTCCCTGCCACTGGGTGGCAGGATGAGACCCTTAAATGGGCATTAATTGGCAGTGGAGTGGGAAGGCTGTCCATGGACCTTCTGCCATGGACTTAAGCAGGGCATTGGCGGAAGGTGACAGGTTCCCCACCTGCAGACTCTGGTGCTTGAGGGTCAGGTAGATGAGCTGTTTGGAGGTTATTGCTTCCTGACGAAGCCTCTCGATGTGTTTGGTGGCTTCCTGAATGAATCTTCACCATCTTTGGTTAGTCACAAGCCGGGGCTCTCGGCAGGTCTGTTTGCTCTCTTCAGGGATGCTTTGAAGACATCCTTAAAGGGTTTCCACTGTCCCCTTGGCAGATCCCTGCTGTGATCAAGTTTCTAGTAGAACAGTTGCTTCGGGAGTTTGGCATCAGGCATACGAATGACATGTCCCACCCAGTGGAGTTGGTTTTGAGTTATTAGCGCTTTGATGCTGAGCATTTGGCTTGGGATAGGAAGCTGCTGTTGGACTGCCTTTCTTGCCAATGGATCTGGAGGGTTTTGTGAAGGCACCTGGCTGAACCAGACTAGCTGTAACCTTGGTGTCATATTGACTCCAGGAGGAATTTTCAACCATATACCTGCAGCCTCACTAAAACCACCTAATTCTGTCTCTAATGTCACACAACTCCACTTAATCCTTGTTTATGCATTTGGTACCTTAAGACTTGACTGTTCTAATGCACTGCTGTCAGCCTCCCACATTCTACCCTCTGTAAACATGAGGACACCCAAAGCTTTGCTGCCCATGTCCTAACTCGCACCAAGCTCTGTTTGCCCATCACAGCTATATTCACTAATAATCTATATTGGGCTCCTGGTTAAGCAACCCTTTGATTAAAATTCTCGTCCTTGTTTTTAAATCCTTACATTGCCCTTCCCTACCTCTAATATTCTTCAGGCCCACAACCCTCCAGATATCTGCGCTCTTCTAATTTTGGCCCTTTGAGCATCCTGATTTGGCTACTATGCCTTCAGCTTTCAGTGCTCTTAACTCTGGATTTCCCTCCTTAAACCTTTCTGTCTCTCTTCCCCTCTTCACCCCTAGTATCTCCTCATGTGACTGTGTCAAATTTTGTTTGATAACATTGCTGGAAAGTGCATTGGGATGTTCTATGTTAAAGGTGCTATATAAATACAAGTTGTCCACTGTTTGCACTTTGTGAAACCTCTATATGGTGGAAGGAAATCTGTCATTCAGCCATGCAGCTTTGCACTTTTTCAGCTCTGGCTCAGTTAATAGCACTCTTGCCTCTGAGTCAGAAGGTTGTAGGTTCAAGTCCCTGTGTGGGACTTGAGCAGAAAGATCTAGGCTGAAACTTTAGTGCAGTATTGAGAGAGTGCTGTAGTATGGGAGGTTCCATGTTTCAGGTGAGGCATTAAACTGAGGCTGTCAGCTGGTGGGTGTATAAGATCTGTTGACATTTTCAAAAAGAGAAGGGGCATTATCCACATTGTCTTGACCAATATTTATACCTCAACCAACTCCACAAAACCAGGTTATCTGGCCGTTATCATGTTGCTGTTTGTGGAAGCTTGTGCACAAATAGGCTGCTGTGTTTCCTGCATTACAACAGTGACTATACAAAAAAAAAACGTCACTGGCAGTAAAGCACTTTGACGTGCCCTGAGGTCATGAAAAGTGCTATATAAATGCAAGTCCTCATTCTAAAATCCACAGTGCTGTTAGGGAGTTCCAGGATTTTGACCCAGTGACAGTGAAGACGCAGTGATATAGTTCCAAGTTAGGATGGTGTGTGGCTTGGAGAGGAAGTTGCATGTGGTGCTGTTCCCATGCCCCTGTTGCCCTTGTTCTTAAAGGTGATAGAAGCCAGGCATTTGGATGGTCCTGTCAAAGGAACCTGGTGAGTCCCTGCAGTGCATTTTGTAGGTTGCGCACACTGCTGCTACTGTGCACCTATGGGGGAGTGAGGGAATGTTTAAGCTAGCGGATGGGGTGCTGATTATTTGAGCTGCTTTGTCCTGGATGGTTTCAGCCTCCTTGAATGTTGATGGACCTGCACTCATCCAAGCAAGTAACGAATATTCCATGAGGCGAGTTATTTACCATAGAATTTCAAGTCTTTAACCGCCTTTTGTTGCTCAATCCTCTGGCCATCCTGATCAGATCATTGTTTGCTATGTATCACGGAAACTCGCAAATGGGCCAAAGGCTGCCACTTTCAAACCTGAATAGTGCCTGGTCTGCCTCAAATTATTCTGGAAAGGCCAAGCACCTCACCACATAACTGCGCAGTGCTGGCGTATGCCAGGTATGTAGGCCATATATCCCAATGATTGGCTGATCGAATCAAACGACCTACCTATCTGACATCACACAGGAAATGAATTTAAGGTAATCATCATGCTCTTAACATGGTTCGTTTACCCTTGCTAGAAGTGACATACATTCATCCGCAGGAACCTATTCTCTGCAAACAAAAGGAATTTGTTCAAGCCTTGCCCCCTTTTTTTTGAATTACCTGGGAGCTTGAGGAACCTATAGTTCCCATTGCTTTCTCCATGGTAATGCCTCAGCCAACTAGTCGGCTTACCAACAATCAACACCCTTTTTTGTCCTGTAGTATAAATTGTGATCATTTGAAATTTAGCATTCTTGCCTTTGCACTGATGAGTTTAAGGCAAAAAGCTTTGACAACAGGACTCTCTCTTCAGAGATATTCAAGTATTTGTATGATTGGTCCAGTTAAGTTTCTGTTCAGTTGTAATCCCCAAGTGTTGATAGTGGGGCATTCAGTGATGGTAATGCCATTGAATGTCAAGGGAGGATGGTCATATTCTCTTTTGTTGGAGAATGATATTGCCTGGTACTTGTGAGGTGTGAATGTTACTTGCAATTTATCAGCCCAAGCCTGAATGTTGTTCACCAGCACAGTTAGCTTCTTTACCTGAGGAATTAGGAATGGGATTGAACATCCCCTCTTGTGTTGGAGGAGAGGTCATTGATGAAGCAGCTGAAGGTGGTTGGGCCTAGGATACTAACCTGAGAAGCTTCAGTGAAGTCCTAGGGCTGAGATGATTGATTGGTGTCCAACAACCAGTCATCTTCCTTTGCACTAGATATTAATCCAGCCAGTGGAGAGTTTTCCCTCTGATTCCCATTGACTTCAATCTTATTAGAGCACCTTGATGCTATACTCTGTCAAATACTGAAGTCAGACTCACCTCACTCTGGAATTCAGCTTTGTCCATGTATAAGCCTGACTGTAATGAGGTCAGGAGCAGAGTAATCCAGCAGAACCCAAACTGAACATCGATGAACAGATTGTTGAGTAAGTGATGCTTGGTAGCACTGGCCATGATGCTTTCCACATTTCTTGATGATTGAATGACTGATGGGCAGTAATTGGTCAGATTGGATTTGTCCTGTTTTTTGTGGACCTGACAGATTGACTTAGCTGTTAGTTGGACTCCCTCAAAACACTTGAATAAATCCCTGCATGGTGCTGATTTAGGCCTGGTACCATGGATTTGAGATAGTTTTGCTGCATTTTGTTGGAATTCAAAGCTGCTTCAGTAATGAGAATGTTCTGTGGCTATAGAGCTGCCTGCAACAGGAAATTGGAGGAAACCATTTGTAAAACCATGTAATATAAATTATTTTTTACTTGTTCAAGGGTTGTGGGCTTTGCTGGCAAGGTCAACATTTATTGCCCTTGAGAAGGAGATGGTGGTGAATTGATGAAGGTTGTGTGCTGAAGATACTCCCACAGTGCTGCTGGGGAGTGAGGTACAGGATTTGACCCAGTAATGATGGTGTAACAGCAATTTATTTCCAAGTCAGGGTAGTTTGGGACTTGGAGGGGAACTTGCAAGTTGCACCTGCTGCCCTTCTAAGTGGCAGAGATATTCTGTGAGTTTGACTGTCAGATTGTTGCTTGTCTAGTCTGTGGGATAGCTCTCCCAATTTTGGCACAAGCCCCCCCAGATATTAATCAAGAGGTCTTTGTGTGGTTGATTGGGCAAGGTGTTCCATTGTCATATTTAATGCCTTCGTCAATGCAGGTAATTTGGCTGGTTTTATTATGGTTTTTTTGTAGTGGTTTAGTACAACTGAGTAGCTGCTGGGCCATTTCAGACCGCAGTTAATAGTTAACAAATTGCTCTGGGTCTGGAGTTCCACATAGGTCAAACCAGATAAGGCTGACAAATTTCTACCCCTAAAGGACATTAGTAAACCAGGTGGGCTTTTATGACAATGCAGTTGTTTCATGATCATCATTAATGGCACTTTTTTAAAATTCCAAATGTACTTAAATTTCCCAGTTTCCCTGATGAGTTTTGAATTCTTGCCTTAAGATCACTCGTTCAGGTATCTTAAATTGCTAGTCCAGGAAAATAACCACTACACTACTGTACCCATGCTCTTGCTGAGTCCCACCAGGGACCTTTGCAGAATGCTCCCTTCAGAAAGCTATATGTCCTCTGCTGGTGGCATTTGGGTCAGCTGCAGGTGTACAGCGCTGCAGTGCATTCTTGCCATTGTTGGCTTGTATGGACTTTTCTTTGAGCTCAGGGAAGTTGGAAAATCGCAAAAGCAACTTACCAAAAACTTGGGCATCCAGCACAAATAGGACAAAATCTGGCATCAGTGGGAGCTGGCCTAGTTAGTGTTGTGTTATAAATGGGCCCACATAAGATGCTCTTGGAGATTTAAATGCATCTGTTGAACAGATCTAATTTATTTTTTTTTTTTACAGTTCTCTGGTTTTTCAGAAGATGCAAATAGTATCCCAAAATATATTTATATAAATATATATTGTTATAAATATATAAATATATTTATCTGAGGGCTCTCCGCTTCTTCCTTGAACAGAGGCCCGAGCAATCCCCATCCACCACTACTCACTCCTCCGTCTGGCTGAACTTGTTCTCTCACTGAACAGTTTCTCCTTCAATCTCCACCTATCACTAGCCCTCTATCCAGCTCTACCTGTCCCACCCCCCTTAAACCAGCTTATATTTCACCTCTCTTCTATTTTTCCTTGGTTCTCTTGAAGAGTCATATGGATTTGAAACGTTAACTGTATTCCTCTCTGCAGATGCTGTCAGACCTGCTGAGTTTTTCCAGGTATTTTTATTTTTGTTTTTGTTTTGGATTTCCAGCATCCACAGTTTTTTGCTTTTGTCCCAAAATATATTGCTTGCCTTTACACTTAAACAGCTTTGCAGACTATTGTGGTCAAAAGATGTGTATGTTGAAATCCTACTATTGTAGCAGGAAACAGATTACTCAGTGATCACTAAAATAAAAGCAAACTACTGCAAACTCTGGAAATCTGAAATGAAAACAAGGTGCTGGAAAAACTCAGCAAGTCTGGCAGCATCTATGGAGAGAGAAACAGAGTTAACATTTCGAGTCTGACTCTTCATCAGAACAGTTCTGTTCTTCACAGATGCTGCCAGACCTGAGTTTTTCCATTATTTTCTGTTTCAGTTACTCAATGATCAGATGTTTTCATAGCTCTCTTGATTAGAATTTAATGAAATTTTGTGTTAATGTGGGTAGGAATAGGACGTGAGTAGAGTTACGACCTGATGATAGACACTGGAGAGGTTATATGCCTTACTGTGTCTCGTCATTAGTGACTCCTGCTGCTGGAAAATACATTTCTTGATGTTGGAAAAGAACAGGGTCTGGCTTAGCAGTGTTGACCCCATTTCCTCCTGGGTTCAAGCATGAAGATTACTTGGTTGAGTTATACTGGAGTCTGTGTGTGCCCATGGGGCCAAGAGATACTGCTTCAGATTCCTATGTTGCTGGAATTGTTGGTTTTTCAGGCAAACAATCTACATTAAGCAGCAGTTCTTTATCACACTGGTACTGGGAGAGTAAGCACCACACAGCCTAATTGCCAGTTCAGTTTGTTGTGGGTATCATGTTACACTGAGTTTATTACCACATAAAGCATTGAAATACTTATCACTGGGGTCACTATAGAGAGACATTTAAAATAAATTCAGTGTCTGTTCTTTGTCATTAAACCACTTGTTTGATCTAAGGCTCCATAATAACCATTTCCTTGCACATTTGTATGACACATCTGACCTGCTGTTGATTCTTCTCTCTTTGCCCTCTATCTAAAGGCACTGATTCTTGCTACATTATGGGTGCATGGGTATAGACCATCCCCAGTATTTATTCAAGTGATTGCTTTTTATATGGGAACCTAGACAATAAGTTGGCTATAAGTATGGTGTTAGCCATTGCTCAATGGGCAGCTCTCCCACTTCTGAGGCAGAGATTGTTGGCCCAGAAACTTTTCACAATCTAGACTTGCACTTCAGTGCAGTAGTGATGAGACGTTAAACCAAGGTCTGTGTGCACTTTGAAGTGGGCGTAAAAGATTCCACGGCACTATTTTTTTGAAGAAGAGCAGGGGCATTCTCCCTTTTCTTGGTCAATATTACCCCTTTTACTGACATTGCTAAAACAGATTATCTGGTCATTATCAGATTACTGTTTTAAGGAATCTTGCTGTGCATACATTAGCTGCTTTTTTTCTACATTACACTGGTGACTACATTTCAAACAAGTACTTGATTGACTGTTGAGCACTTTGGCACATCTTGAGGTTGTGAAAGGTGCTATATAAGTATAAGTCAGTCTTTTTTCTTGTATGTTGATACATTCTCTGCTTTGGTCCCTAACTATGTTAGTACATTCCACAGCTTTGGCACCTCTGAGTGTAAAAAAAACATTTTCTTCTACTCCATCCTTAATCTATTATAGTTAATCTTGTACCTATGTCTCCTTGTTCTGTATGCCTCACAGCCACTGGACAAAGTTGATCTAATCTGTTCTATCACACAACAGTTTTGAATGTATCTATTAAATCATCTCAAAGTCTTCCCTGTTCTAATTAAAAGAGCTCCAGTGTGTCCAGTATTTTTATGTCCTCATATCAGACAGCACCTGAGTGAATCTGCTCTGTGTTCACTATGGTTTCAACACTCTTCCCATAATCTGGAGTTCAAAACACTGCACTCTACTTCAAACTGGTTTTCCTAATATTTCTCCAACATCGGGAAGTAAGCATTCCAGCAGAAATTACTAGATAGCAATGAAGAGTAGCTGTTTGTTTTACTTCACTCCCCCTGCTAACTTGGGCACTGTGTCTAATTGCAGTTCCCAAATTGCTACCCCTTTGACCGAAAGCAGCTATCACTGTATGTTAGAGAATGAATCAGTGACAGTGATCTGTACATGGCGTTTTTACCAGTGGAGCCATTGAGCTTCGATCATTAGTTTAAATTTGAAGAAATGCTGCCAGAACTGCTGTGTTGCTGCTTTTGAATGTGTGTCCAGTTCAATCTGTGGCTATTAAAATTTGAAATAAGCTATTGTTGGCTTCCTGGTTGGGTCAGGACCATAGTGTTCATCGAGTTTTTGGGTCTTAGTACCTCCTTTCCTCAAAGGCTAGCTGACCACTAAAGCTTTATGACAGCACATAACTCAAGTTTGTGTGGTTCGTAGGATCATTTAAAAGAACATCTGTATGCTTTGTTTGCCAAATGTCTTCTGTGTCACGTTGTGGCAGGATACAATATGATTCTGTGCAAAAGCGATTACAGAACTGGAGCTCAACTGTGAATCTGCCTAATGCGAGGACTTCAATTATACAAATTTCTTAGTTTTAGTTGAGCTATTATTAACAGGTAGGAGAGCTTTCATGGTTTGTAAAATTTTCCACCTGCATTTTCAGCATCTCTTTTGTAAAAAGAACCTTTTATTTCAAAAATCCAGTATCAACTGAAATAGCTTCTCTGTCTGTCCTATTGAATCACTGGTTGTTTTCTCATCACTTGTCATCGGAGGCTGTTCTTCATGTCAGCCCGGCCAGTGAGTGATGATAGACTATTCAATTGTCATGGGTGTCATAGATAACTTTGATCGCTTAAACCTGGCATGTGTGAACTGTGATTAAATCTATATCAATACTCAGTAAGACTCCACAGTTTGGATACTCTGTACAGTTTTGGGCTCCACACGGGGATGGGAAGGATTTTGACACAATAGACTGTATACAGTGCATGTTAATGAGGAAATAAATATGTGAAGAGATGCTTGAAAAACTGAGGCTGTTTCAATTGGAGTAGAGGAGTTTGATCTAGAGCAAGGGACAGAGTTACAAACTTAAACGTGATAGATTGAGGACAAAGAGCAGATGAAACCTTTTAATCATTTGGATTGTGTGATGTGAAATGCGCTACCACCGTTAATGATTGAAGCAAAGACTGTGTTAATATTTTAAAATGTTAGGGTGTTCAAGGAAAGGTAGAATAAAGGGATATGGGGCGGGGGGGGAAGGTGGACACATGGGATTAAGGGACTGCTGATGGTTGGGTGAACGTGGACTGGTTGGGTGAACGTGGACTGGTTGGGTGAACGTGGACTGGTTGGGTGAACGTGGACTGGTTGGGTGAACGTGGACTGGTTGGGTTAGGCAGTCTGTTGGAGTTGGAATTTAATGAAAACATTAAAGTGCTTTTAGGAGGGCTAACTGAATATATATCTGGGACAGAAACACAGACTTCGTTCCTCCCCAACTTGACTAGTATATTGGTTGATCAGCAACAGCTCTTACTTTTTTAAAATAAAGGATAGATAGTTTACTGTGCTGGGATGAGTGTCCTGACAAATTGTATAACTAGGGCTGTAGAGAGGGCTTTAAATTAAATGAGGAGGAAGGATTGCGTGAGTGGAGATTTGCTGAGTTAAAGTGAGAGGATGAGGCAATAGAGCTGGGTAGCAGTATCAGTAATGATAACCAGTGTGTGACAGGAAGGAACGGAGTATACAAACTTAGTGCACCAACAGACAAGCTGTGTGGAAGGACAGTAATAAGATAGAATTAAAGTCTCTGCATCTGAATGCGTGCAGCACTCATCACAAAAGGATGAGTTGATAGCACTAATAAAAATAAATATGAACTAAAAGCCGTTATAGAGACGTGGTTGCAAAGTGACCAAAGCTGGTGCCTGAATGTTCAAGGATATATTTCAAAAGGGCAAGAAGAAAAGTGTGTGTGGTAGCTCTATTACTAAAGGATGAGATTAGCACAGTAGTGAGAAAAGAAGAGCAAGATGTAGAATCAGCTTGGGTGGAGATGAGAAATAGCAAAGGAAAGAAGTCACTTATGGGAGTGGGTTATAGGCTCCCTAACAGCAACGACACTGTAAGACAGATTATATATATATATATATATATATGTAATGTATATAGTAGTGGGGACCACTATAAGAATGATGCTTCAATAATTGTGGACAATTTTAATCTTCATATAGATTGGACAAATAAAGTTGGCAAAGGTAGCTTGGAAGATGAGTTCCTGGCATTTATTTGGGAGAATTTCGTAGAGCAATGTGTTCTAGAGTCAGCCGGTGCGCCGGCTAACATGTATTGAGACAGAATTAATTAATGATCTCAGTAAAGGAGCCTCTAGGCAACAATGATCATAACATGATAGAATTTTGCATTCAGTTTGAGGGTGGATTTGAGAAATGTGGGTCTTAAGCTTAAATAGAGGTAATTACATGGTTGTGAAAACAGAGTTAGAGAAAATGGATTGGAAGAATAGGTTAAAAGGACAATAGTGACAGATATTTAATGCAATATTTCATAATTCTCAACATATATATTCCATTGAGAAAGAAAGACTATGAGAAGGATGCACTATCCGTGATAACCAAGGGAGTTAAGGATAGTATCAAACTGAAAGAAAATGCGTACAATACTACGAAGATTAGTAGTAGGCCAGAAGATTGGACAAATAAAAGAAAGCTAGCCAGAAATCTAAAACGGAGTTTCTACAAATATATAAAAAGGAAAAGAGTAGCTAAAATGAGTATTGGTCCTTTAGAGGGTGAGACTGGGGAATTAATGGGAAACGGGAAATGACAGAAGCGTTGAGCAGGTATTTTGCATCTGTCTTCACAGTAGAAGGCAAAAAGGCATGTCAAGTTAAAAAAGAGTGAAAAGGGAGGGAGGAATTTGAAACATTTACAATCACTAAGGAAAAGGTATTGGGAAAACTGTTGGGACTAAAGGCTGACAAGGATTTAAAAGAAGTGGCTGCAGAGATAGTGGATGCAATGGTTGTAATCTTTCAAAATTCCCTGGATTCTGCAAAGGTCCCAGCAGATTGGCAAACTGCAAATGTAGTATCAGTATTCAAGAAAGGGAGACAGAAAGGAAACAAAGGGCCAGCTAGCCTAAATCTGTCCTTGGGAAAATGCTTGAATCCATTATTAAGGAGATAGTAGCAGGATATTTAGAAAACCATAATACAATCAAGCAGTCAACATGGTTTTGTGAGAAGGAAATAATGTTTGACTAATCAATTCAAGGTTCTTTGAGGAAGTAACCAGCAGGGTGGATAATGAGAAACCAGTAGATGTAGTATATTTGGGTTTCCAAAAGGTATTCAAAAAAATTGCCACATAGAAGATTGTTACACAAGATAAGAACTTATGATGTTGGGCACAACATATTAACATGGATAGTGGAATGGTTAACTAACGGGAATCAGAGAGTCAGGATAAATGGGTCTTTTTTGGGTTGGCAAGCTGCAACTAATGGTGTGCCAAAGAGATCAGTGCTGGAGTCTCAACTATTTATTATCTATATTAATGCCTTGGATGAAGGGTCTAAGTATATGGGTGCTGGCAGCACAAACATAAGTAGGAAAGAAAGTTGTGAAGAGGACACAATCTGCAATGGAATATGGATAGGTTAAATGAGTGGGCAGAAGTTTGGCAGATGGAGTATAATGTGGGAAGGTGTAAACTTGTCCACTTTGGCAGGAAGAATAGAAAAACAGTATACTGTTTAAATGGAGAGAGACTGCTGAATTCTGATACAGAGGAATCTGGGTGCTCTGGTACATAAATCACAAAATGTTAGTATGCAGGTACAGCAAGTGATTGGGAAGGTAATTGGAATGTTGTTTATTGTAAGGGGATTGGCATACAGGGAAGTGTTGCTACAGTTGCACAGGGCCTTAGTGAGACTGCATCTGGAGTGCTGCAAACAGCACTGGTCTCCTTACTTAAAGTTATAATTGCAATGGAAGCAGTCCAGAGAAGGCTCATTCGACTGATTCCTGGGATTAAGGGGTTATCTTATGAGGAAAATTTGGGCCTGTACTCATTGGAGTTTAGAAGACTGAGGGGTGATCTTATTGAAGCATATCAGATCCTCAGGGGGCTTGATAGGGTTGATGATGGGAGGATGTTTCCCTTTTGAGAGGGGAGTCTAGAACTAGGGGTACAGTTTTTTAAAAAAAAAAAGGGGTCCCCTATTTAAGATGGAGATAAAGAAGAATTTTTTTCTCTCAGATCATTGTTAGACTTTGAAATTTCTTTCCCAGAGAGCTGTAGAGGCAGAATCATTGAATATATTCAAAGCTGAGGCTTTTGGTTGACAGGGGAGCCAAGTGTATGGGGGGCTGGTGTGCAGGCAGGAAAGTGGAGTTAAGGCCCAATCAGATCAATCATGATCTTATTGAATGGTGGTGCAGGCTTGAGGGACCGAATGTAGCATTCTGCTTCTATTTTTGATTTTATGCAAATAATACAGCTGTTCATTTGTTAAGAGAATAGTTACTGGACCAGTGAGAGAAGAAGTATGTTGGAAAACAAGAGGGGGAAGATTCTGCCTTTTTTTTGCTTGTCAAGGTTGTTTTTCACTTTGCATGCAGCTGAAAATACTGTTGGTTGGGGTGATTTTTGCTGTGTGCAGGTGTTCACTCTGTTGTGGTTGACATTTAAGTGATCATTCTGGACAGTAGCCCTTTGAAAAATGTTTCTCTATCTCTTGTCTGTGCCAGCTGCAGTGATCAGTTGTGGCACAGTGCACAGAATGTGAAGTGCAAGAGTCCACAGAATGACAACTGTAACACAACTATTATGAGGGCTTTATTATTCTCGCTGCTTATGATTTCAACATTTCCCATCATTTTTTTTGTATTCTGACCAAATTCTCCAATGTTCAGGTATCAAGCTAGGAGTTGCACATATTGAAAATTTGTTTAATCACTGCAAATTCTAAGATATGTGGACAGAAAAGAAATCTTACATTTATTTATCAAGCTCAGGACATCTCAAAACACTTTACAATCAATGAAGTACTTTGGCAATGTAGTCATGATTGTAATATAGGAAATGTGGCAGCCTATTTGCACATAGCAAGATCCCACAAAACAACAATATTATCATGACCAGATGGCATCTCATCCACCACTTCAAACATTCAATCCCTCCATCACTGGTGCACTGTGGCAGCAGTTTGTACCATGTGCAAGATGCACTGTAGCAACTCGGCAAGGCTCCTTCGACAGCACTTTCCAAATCCGTGATCTCTACTGCTTAAAACAACAAGGGTGCAGGTGCAAGCTCCCTACCCAAGCCCCACACTGTCCTGACTTGGAAGTATATCACAGTTCCTTCACTGTCGCCACATCAAAGTTCTGGGACTCCCTCCCTAACAACACTGGCCGTACTACACCAATGGACTGCAGTGGTTAAAAAAGGCGGCTGAGGACCACCTTCTTGAGGGCAATTGGGGGTGAGCAATAAATTTTGGTGCAGCCAGAGACGCCCGCACCCCATTCATGAATTTTTTAAAATCAGTTTTTGAGAGTTAGAGGGATACTGGGGATGACTACCATGCTCTTTGAAATAGTGCCATGTGACATTTTATGTTCAACTGCGAGTACAGATTCAGCTTTGCTCAGTGAATGACAGCATCTCTCCCTTGTCTCTTGAGTGTGACCTGAAGCCACAACCTTGTGATTCAGGTGAGAGTGCTACCAACTGAAGCACAGATAACACTAAGTACGCAGTAAAATGGTGTTTTTATGGCAGCATTTAAGTTTTTTGTTGAGATTAGGGCATCTTGTCCACTATTCCTGTACTCCACCATCTGAACCAGGTTATAAGAGGATGAGGGCCCTATCTCACCCAGAACCACATATATATGATCAGTAGTCAGAAGTAGAAACTCTGACTTATGCCAGTGTAACCCATGGTGCTGGATATATTGCTTTCTTCAATATTCATTTATTTTAGACATGTCATGTGGTGGTGTTCTGACTGATTCGAAGATGGGTTTCACCATTGTAAGGACAGCATCAGAACTAGCTCCGTAAAGATGGTGAGAAATAGTGGATATTTCAAGCCATGTAAGTTAAACTTGTGTTTTGGTCTGTATGACAGATCCTTCAGGAACTAAATTGTGGTAAAGGTGTGTGTCAGGTTCGTTTTGAAGTTTTTTTTGTTCATGGAATGTGGTGTCTTGCATTTATTGCCTATCCCTAATCACACTGGAGAAGGTGATGAAATGCAGGTGTACATGTGGTGGAGGTGACGCTGCAATGCTGTTAGGTAGGAAGTTGCAGAATTTTGACCCAGCAACAATGTCGATATAGTTCCAAGTCAGAATGGTGTGAGACTTGGGGAACCTGGAGGTGGTGCTGTTCCCATGCATCTGTTGTCTTTGTTCTAGGTGGTAGAGGTTGCAGATTTGAGGTACTGTTGAAGAAACCTTGGTGAGTTGCCGCAGTCCATTTTATTAATCGTGCACACTATAGCCATGTTGGGTCCATGGTGAAGGAATGAGTGTATACTTAAGGTGGTAGATTGCTTAGTCCAGCTTCTTGAACTTTGAGGCTGCGATCATTCAGGTAACTGGAGTTGTGCCTGTCTTGTAGGCAGTGAACAGGTTTGGGGAGTCAGAATGTGAGTTGCTCACCTTGGAATACCCAGCTTCTGACCTGCTTTTGTAACCACAGTATTTATGTGACTGATCCAACCAAATTTCTGATCACTGGGACTCCAAGGATGTTGGTGGAGAGACTTAATGATAGTAATGCTATTGAATGTCAAGAGATATCCATAGCCTAGCACTTATGTGGCGTAAATATTCCTTTTCACTTATCAGCCTAAGCCTGAATGTTGTCTAGGTCTTACTGCATGTGGGAATGAATCGCTTAATTATCTGAAGAGGTTTGAATGGAACTGAACGCTATAATCGCTGGCAAGCATCTCGTGAGAGTTTGAAGGGTTGGGGGGAGCTATCATTGAAGTAGTGGAAGATGCTTGGGCTTAGGGCACTGCACTGAGGAACTCCCTGCATTGATGCCCTAGGACTGAGATGATTGGTCTCCAACAACTATTGCCATCTTCGTTGTTTTAGGTATGAATCTGATGAGTGGAGAAATTTCCCATTCCCATTGACTTCAGTTTAGCTAGGGCTCCTTGATGCCACACTCGGTCAAATGCTATCTTGATGTCAAGGGCAGTCAATCTCACCTCACCTCTGGAATTTCAGCTCTTTGGCCCATGCTTGGACCAAGGATGTAATGAGGTTAGGAGCTGAGTAGTCCTGGCGGAAACTTCAAACTAAGCATCTGTGAGCAGGTTATTGGTGAGTAAGTGTTGCTTGGTAGCACTGTTGACAATACTTTCCATTTCATTGCTGCTGATTGGAAGGAGTCTGTGGGGGCGATAAATGGTTGGTTTGGATTTGTCCTCCTTTTTGTGGACAGGACATACCTGGGCAATTTTCTACTTGGCTGGGTAGATGCCAGAGTTGTGGCTTGGCTTGGGGCACAGCTAGCTTGGACCACAAATTCAGTACTATTGCTGAGATATTGTCAGGGTCCATAGCCTTTGCTATGCCAGCGTTTTTGACCATTTTTTGATATTATGTAGAGTGAATCAAATTGGCTGAAGACTGGTGATTGTGATGCTGGGAACCTGAGGCGGAGGCTGCCAAGGTGGATCAATGACTCACTTCTGGTTGATGATTGCAACTACTTCCGCCTATTTTCTTGCGCTTGTGCTGCCATTCATAGGAGAGAGTGTTCATGGAGCCTCCTCTTCATGTTGACTGTTTAATTGTCCACCACTATTCAAGACTGGATGTGTCAGGATTTGATCTGGCCAATTGTTTGTGGGATCGCTTAGTTCTGCCAATAGCATGCTGCTTCTGCTGTTAAGTCTGCATATAGTCCTGTATTGCAGCTTCACTGGTCGGCACTTCATATTTTGGGTATGCCTGATGCTCCACCTGGCATGCTCTCCAACAGCCCTCATTGAACCAGAGTTGGTTTGCCAGCTTGATTAGAATGGGGAATGAGGGATGTACCAGGCTGGGACGTGACAAAATCTGATGGAGTATAATTCCGCAGCTGTTGATGGCCCACAGCACCTCATGGATGGCTAGTTTTTAAGCTGTTAAATCTATTCCCATTGTGGCACAGTGGTAGCACCATACAACACGATGGAGAGTGTCCTCTGTTTGAAAACTTGAAAGGTTGAAACCTGGGACTTCACTCGGGTCAGTTACCAGGTTCTGGTTGGCGATGTTTGCAATCGACCAGGAGGTTAGCCATCTAGAGGTGGGGCTGTTGTCATTTTGTAGAGTGTGGAGTGTGTTCTAGTAGGAGATTTCAGACACATGCATGGTTTTTTTTTTTGGAGGTCCTGTGTCAGTGGGAGGGCTTTGTTAGCTGTCAGCCGGTGGCCTCCTTTTGAGGAAGATGCTTTTCTCTTGTGGACATCAGGAGGTTCAATATGTGCTAACACAGGAAGCTTCTCACGTTGTGCTGGTCTCAATATCCCAAAAATAATCCTCATGATTTCCTGGAAGTGGGTATTTACCATGCATGTTGTGAGGCAGTTCTTGAACTAGTTTGAGCAGCAGTAGCTTGCTGTGGGAGACCAGGGTAAATGAAGCAGTGTGAAGTTGTAAATTTGGCAGTGGCTATTCTACACAATAGATCTTTGGTGCAGTAAAGTTTGAATCTTTTACAGGGATAACATGAGCCTGGTTTCCCTCCCATGACAATGCCAGTAGTGAGCAGCAATTGGAGACTTAACTGGAAAAAGCTCCCAGTTTAAGGCTAATTTGAGAGCTGGTGGTGAAGGTTGCTAGCTGTGGGCCAGGGTGTGTTCAGCCGGGAACCTACAGTTCAGATTGTACACTTCAGATTTTTGTTCACAAGACAAAAGAGGACCAGCTTTCCAAATTTTTTTTATTCATCTGCTAGATATGGGTCTTGCTGGTTAGGCCAGCATTTATTGTCCACCCCTAATTGCCCTTGAAAAGGTGGTGGTGAGCTGCCGCCTTGAATCGCTGCAGTCCATTTGGTGTCAGTCCACCACGGTGCTGTTAGGGAAGGAGCTCCAGGATTTTGACCCAGTGACTGAAGGAATGGTGATGTCACTCAGGATAGTGTGGGGCTTGGAGAGGAACTTCCAGGTGGTGGTGTTCCCCTCTATCTGCTGCCCATGTCCTTCTAGAATGGTAGTGGTCATGGGTTTGGAAGGTGCTATTTAAGGAGCCTTAGTGAGTTTTTGTAGTGCATCTTCCACGGCTGCCACTGTGCATCAGTGGTGGAAGCAGTGAATGTTTGTGGAAGGGGTGCCAATCAAGCGGGCTCCTTTGTCCTGGATGGTGTCAAGCTTCTTGGGTATTGTTGGAACTGCACTCATTCAGACAAGTGGAGAGTATTCCATCACACTCCTAACGTGCCTTGTAGATGGTAGTCAGACTTTTAGGGACTCAGGAGGTGAGTTACTCACTGCAGGATTCCTAGACTCTGATGTACTCTCGTAGCCACAGTATTTATATGGCTCTTCCGGTTCAGTTTCTGGCCAAAGGTAACCCCCAGAAAGTTGATAGTGGGGGCTTCAGCGATGGTATGCCATTGAATATCAAGGGGCAATAGTTAGATTCTCTCTTGTTGGAGATGGCCATTGCCCGGCACATGTGTGGCGTGACTGTTATTTGCTACTTGTCAACCCAAGCCTTGATATTGTCCAGGTCTTGCTGCATTTGGGCATGGACTGCTTCAGTATCTGAGGATTTGCGAATGGTGTTGAACATTGTGCAATCATTAGTGAATATCCCCACTTCTGACCTTATGCAGGGAAGGCCATTGCTGAAGCAGCTCAAGATGGTTGGGCCTAGGGCACTACCCTAAGGAACTCCTGCAGTGATGTCCTGGAACTGAGATGACTGATCTCCAACAGCCAAAACCATCTCCCTTTGTGCTAGGTATGACTCCAGCCACCGGAGAATTTTCCCCCTGATCCCATTGACTTCCGTTTTGCTCAGGCTCCTTGATGCCACATTTGGTCAAATGATGCCTCGATGTCAAGGGCAGTCATTCTCACCTCACCTCTGGAGTTTAGCTCTTTTGTCCATGTTTGAATCAAGGCTGAAATGAGGTCAGAAGCTGAGTGACCCTGGGAGAACCCAAACTGAGTGTCGTTGAGCAGGTTATTGCTAAGCAAGTGCCACTTGATAGAACTCTTGATAACCCCTTCCATCACTTTACTGGTGATCGAGAGTAGACTGATGGGGTGGTAATTAGCCGGTTTTGATTTGTCCTTTTTATGTACGTTACATATCTCGGAAATTTTCCACATTGCTGGGTAGATGCCAGTGTTGTATGTGCACTGGAACAGCTTGGCTAGCGGTGCGGCAAGTTCTGGAGCACCAGTCTGCAGTATTATTGCTGGAATATTGTCAGGGCCCATAGCCTTTGCAGTATCCAGTGCCTTCAGGTGTTTCTTGATATCACGTGGAGTGGATCAAGTTGGCTGAAGACCGGCATCTGTGGTCCTGGGGACCTCTGGAGAAAGCCGAGATGGATCATCACTCGGCACTTCTGGCTGAAGATTGTAGCAAATGCTTCAGTCTTATCTTTTGCACTGTTGTGGATGAGGATGGAGATATTTGTGGAGCCACCTCATCCAGCGAATTGCTTAATTACCCATTACCAGTAACGATTCAATGTGGCAGGACCACCAAGTTTAGCTCTGACTTGTTGGTTGTGGAATCACTTAGTTCTGTCCGTCACTTGCTGCTGATGCTGTTTGGCATGTAAGTAGTTGTGTTTTAGCTTCACTGGGTTGACAGCTCATTTTTAGGTATGCCCGGTGCTGCTCCTGGCATGCCCTTCTGCATCCTTCATTGAACCAGGGTTGATCCCCTGGCTTGGTGGTAATGGTAGAGTGGGGGATATGCTGGGCCATGAGGTTACAGATTGTGGTTGAGTACAATTCTGCTGATGGCCCACAGCGCCTCATGGTTGCCCAGTCTTGTGTTGCTAGATCTATCCCATTTAGCACGGTCGTGCCACACAACACAATGGAGAGTACCCTCAATGTGAAGACGGGACTTTGTCTCCACAAGGACTGTGCCATGGTCACTCCTACCGATACTGTCATGGACAGATGCAGCTGCAACAGGCAGGTTGGTGAGGATGAGGTCAAGTATGTTTTTCCTTCTTCGTTCCCTCACCACCTGCTGCAGATCCAGTCTAGCAGCTAAGTCCTTAGGATTCTAGATAAAAGCAAAATACTGCGGGTGTTGGAAATCTGAAACAAAAACAGAAAATTATGGAAAAACTCAGCAGGTCCAGCAGCATCTGTGGAGAGAGAAGCAGAGTTAACATTTTGACCCCATATGACCCTTCTTCAGAGCTGAAGATTAGTGGAAATGTGACACAATTTATATTGTTTTGGGGGTTGGGGCAGGTGAAGCTGGATAGAAGGCCAGTGAAAGGTGGGGACAAAGGAGGGATTGACAAAGATAATATGAACTAAAGGACAAGGGGATTGATAATGGTAGTGGTTAGTGCAAAAAAAGGTACTAATTGTGGCGTAAAGAAGAAAGCAGAATGTGATTAAAGCAAAACAAGGATAGCACTGTATGAAAGAACAGCATGGAACAAGTGACAGATGGCCCTGTAGAGGATGGGGTGGGGAGGAAAAAGGATAGAAAATGGGATAAAAAAGGGGATAAAACTACAGATAAATGAATAAAAATAAAGTAGGTAAAAAATAAAAATGAATGTAGAAGAGGATGAAAAAAGGGGGTGAGGATGGAGGAGAGAGTCCATGGTTTGAAGTTGTTGAACTCAATGTTAAGTCCAGAAAGCTGTAGGATGTCTAATCAGAAGATGAGGTGTGTTCCTCCAGTTTGCATTGGGCTTCATTCTTTCTGTTTCCCTTTATAACTCTGCCTGCTCGGTCTGTGGTGGTGCTGCTGAGTGACTCTTGGTGATGGACATTGAAGTCCACCACCCAGAGTACATTGTGTGCCCTTGCCACCCTCTGTGTTCAATATGGAGGAATACTGATTAATCAGCTGAGGGGGTGGGGAGGGGGGTTGTGGTACGTGGTAATCAGCAGGAGGTTTCCTTGCGCATGTTTGACTTGATGCCATGGGAGTTCATAGGTGCTGGATTCAATGTTGAGGATTCCCAGGGCAACCCCCTCCTGACTGTATACCACTGTGCCGCCACTTCTTGTTGGGACAGGACATATCCAGTGATGGTGGTGTTTGGGACGTTATTTGTAATGTATGATTCCGTGAGTATGATTGTCAGGCTGTTGCTTGATTAGTCAGTGAGACAGCTCTCCCAATTTTGGCACAGGCCCCTAGATGTTAGGAAGGAGGACTTTGCAGGGTCAGCAGGGCTGGGTTTGCCATTGTCGCTTCTGGTGCCTAGGTTGATGCTGGGTGATGCATCCGGTTTCATTCCTTTTTGTTGACTTTTTAGTAGTTTGATACAACTAAGTAGCTTGCTAGGGCCACTTCAGAGGGCACTTAAGAGTCAACTGCTTTACTGTGGATCTGGAGTCACATGTAGGTTAGACCAGGTGAGGACAGCAGATTTCCTTCCCTCAAGGACATTAGTGAACCAGATGGATATCACACTGTCAACACCTTTGTCCTTTTGTCTATGACATCTTTTGGCAATCTCTACCTATCACTGGCCCTCTATCCAGCTCTACCTGTCCCACCCCCCCTTAAACCAGCTTATATTTCACCTCTCTTCTATTTTTCCTTAGTTCTGTTGAAGAGTCATAAAGACTCGAAACGTTAACTGTATTCCTCTCCGCAGATGTTGTCAGACCTGCTGAGTTTTTCCAGGTATTTTTATTTTTGTTTTTGTTATGGATTTCCAGCATCCGCAGTTTTTTGCTTTTATCTTAGTGAACCAGATGGGAGTTTCCGACAATCGATGTTGGTTTCGTGATCATCATTAGACTTTTAATTCCAGATTTTTTTTATTGAATTCAAATTTGAACCTGGGTCCCCAGAGCATTACCCTAGTTCTCTGGATAACCAGCCCAGTGACAATACCACTATGCCCATGCTCCCCCTGTTAGAAGTCTGTGTCCAAGCTTGGATTGCTAGGGTGCATCCATGAAACATTGGGGGCAGGAGGCACCAATGAAGTTAAGATATGCTCCCGCTCTCCTTAACTGTTGCTGATACTATTGAACCCAGATGTTGTGGTTTAAGCTTTATCCACCAGTAAAGCAAGAATGCTGAGAACAGCTCTTTCCAAGCCTGGCCCACTTCATTCAACCATTACAAAGCACTCAATCAGAAATATGAGTGTAAATAGTTACTGGGTTTCATGAGCCATATTGCCAGGGCTCAAGAATTCATACTTTGTGCTAGGGAGTAGCAGACTGGGCCCCAGTGTTTTATAGAATGTTTCTGTCCTTTCAGTGTTACTGACAGCTTGTTGTTTCTTTAGGAATGGTACCAGTATGATTTCGCTCATCATTCCTCCCAAAGACCAGATCTCACGAGTAGCAAAGATGTTGGCGGATGAATTTGGCACTGCCTCAAACATCAAATCTCGAGTGAACCGTCTGTCTGTGCTGGGGGCCATTACGTCTGTACAGCAGCGTCTTAAACTATATAATAAAGGTCAGTCTTTTCTGCATTTTACACAATTTCTCTTGGGGTTGGTTTGTGTTTTACGGTGAGTTGACTGTTATGTGTTCACATTAAAGCCACCTCTTGTGGTGAAAGTTATTTAAGCTTCCCTCCTGTTGGCCTAGTGGGTTAAAATGTAACTGGCCTGATATGTTGACCATGCGCTCCACATGAGTCATTTCGTGTCATTTAACTGGCAGGAACAAAGAAATCAGTCAGCATTCCTAACCTGATGGTTATTCAGTGGAAAGTGCAAGTTAATGACCATGATTCGACAATGCAGATAAGGTTTAGAATGAACAGAGACACTGAGGTAAACGATGGTTATAGCCAGCAAAAAGCAAATGAGAAATTGAGATGTTTGGTACACTAGGCTGGAGAAGCTACAGAGCCAGAAAGGAATGAAGTGTGGAGCTCAGAAAAACAGAAGTAAGGAACTGGGAGGCGAGCTGAATCACATAGTAAAAAGAATGGGTGGAATTAGGCAAAGAAAATTGACTTAATTTTGTAACACAACAGCTTACAATACTTCGGGGGGTAAAAAAACTAATGTTTTGAGAAAACATTTACTCCTGTCTTAAGCTCTTAATGTGATTGTGCCACTGATGAATACATTGCAAGCTGAGTTCCATAATGCATGAAACAACATTGCAGTGCCACTTGGATCTTATGGCAGTCTGAAAATTTAATGACGACACAGTACAAGTGTGTTTTTAAAAGTGATTCAATGAATGTTTGATGTTTTCATACTATTCCATTTGAATTGAGATAAATGCCCAAAAATACAGCTATAAATTTGGTCCTGCAGTGTCATATCAAGAGACAAGCTCCTAAATCAAGAGATTTGGTTTAAGAGTCATAAGTTGCTTTTTTGCCCCCCAAAACATAAACCAATATAGCATGATACTTGGTTTATAAAACTCAGCGGCGGCTTATTTAATGTCAAACAGGTCATATAAAACCATTCTCTCAGTTTATCTACGGCTATAAAAGCAGACCCAGAGTATAGCGCTCAAGGAAATTTGATCTCTGCACCCCTCTTTCCATTTAATTCTCTTGCTTTCATTCTAAATTAAGGCTGATTAACTTTCAATTAGAAGGCAATGGAGTTCCACACTTTTATGTTCTGTAGTTTTGGTCATCAGAGGGTGAACTCCCTACGTTAGCATTGCAAAAGGAACATGCTTAGTTGTAAATGGAGACCTGATGACACCATCAAGACTCGGGACAAGCTAGGTCTCCAGTGTTATCGAGTCCCCAGATTATGGGTCATTTAAATAAAAATACAATCAATGACATTCCATTCCCATCAATATAAGTTTCCTAGCAAGAGAAAGCTGTATAAGCAAAGAGAATTAATTTGCTGCTGGAATGTGCACAATGTCTGATGCACAGTAAAATGAGATTATTCTAGCATTAAAATCCACAAACGCTTATATCTAGACCTTATTTGAGCAGTAAGATCTGTAATATTGCCATTGCATTGGTCTAAAAACGAATGTAACCCTGGTAAGTAACTCCATGAATTACTGTTACTCCCTGAACACACACCTTATGACTGACTGACTGCTCTCTCTCAGCAAACACATTTTGTCACTATCCTTTTGCTTAATGCTGCCATAACAGACCACAGCCACTCATATTTATAGTGAGCTACTGTGACCTCCACCTTCCAGTAAGAGTGACCACTGCTGACTCCCTCAAAACAAAGCACCTGCTCGCAGTCAAATCTCTTCCAACAAGGCTGTCTGTACTGGAATCCAGACACTATCCGCTTATGACAAACAGTGAAAATTTAATAGTAATACGATTTAAGCGTGTTTTTGGAAAACCATTCGGTGAGTCTATACAAGTTTAGACTCCGTCCTGCAGTAATGCAAGCCCCACTCTCATAAATCAGGAGACAAACTCAGAACGATTCTACGTGAGTGGTACCCAGATATGGAGTCAATATCTGTCCATATATCGTTGCCATATGCCCTTTAGCAAGCGGATGTAGGAAAATTTCTAAACTATGCAGTAATTATGCCGTGATTTTTTTTATGATTAGTGTGTGCTGTGCTTTTAACAATACTGGGATTTTAATGTCATAAAAGTGATGAGTAATGTTTTATAGGAAACAGTTGAGGGCTGAACACAATTTTTTTTAAAAAAGGCTAGTGGCAACTTCAGGACCTTATGGAGCTGCTCCCTGTAACCAGGTTTTCTATTCAGTGTGTTAGCACTGGTTTGATCCAGCAGTAATCGAACGGGAAACATTGGAAAATGTGCAGTTGCGGCTACTAGCTTGTTTTTATTTCATTTCTAACCTGGTGTAAGCTTGTGGAAATTGAACTGGAGTCACCCAAATGGATCAATGATTTAACAACTTTAAGGTGTTTTCGGAAGACGTAGCGGCCTGTAAAAAATGCTGAGTCTTCAGAGCCCTCTTGTGAGACTGTGAGGGGGGCTTAATTTTATTGAGAAATCATGTGTCTCGTGATATAATGGCTCCAGGTCCTATTAAACTTGGATTGTATGTGGAGAGTTGATGAATTCAAAGCACGAAGATGTTACTTTGCTTTGAGTATATTAGGTACCAATGTTAAACCAGTGTATTAGCAATGCTTGATCATATTAGTAGCTGCAGTGCTATAGAGTTTGGCAGTTAAATGAGGCTGGAGTTAAATTCCATTCTTGATGCATGCTCTGCAAGTACTTTCTTCCATGGGTAATTTCAAATAGGATGGAAAGTTTTATTTTAATTCTTGGCAATTGAACGCAGGGGTTGAGTGTAGAATGTTTTTAGCTTTTCAATTTTTCTGAACAGTTGGATATATGGCTTGGGTGGGACTGTTTACCTTAAATAGGAATACTTGACCTTGCTGTATCTGTCCTGTTTTTTTTGTAGTACCGCCGAATGGTTTGGTTGTCTACTGTGGAACAATTGTAACGGAAGAAGGCAAAGAAAAGAAAGTTAATATTGATTTTGAGCCCTTCAAACCGATTAACACATCGCTATACCTCTGTGACAATAAATTTCATACAGAGGTAAGTAACTTTTGGTGTATTTGCCTTGTGGGGCCAGCTCTCATGGTATATTTGCCATACATTGCTGCTTATTTCTAAGCTGCCCTCAGTAGCCCAGTTGTAAATGTCAACACAAAGCTGAGCTGCCCAAACCAGAAAGTCCCTGGTCTGATTCCTCATCTGTCCTGAATTAGACTGGCTGGCAAGTGAGATGCTGTAATTGGCTTGATCCTGGGTGACGGAGGACCATTCATCCGAAATTCATCCTTGCTATTCCTCATTTCCCCTGGTTGGTTGATTTTTCACCTCCCCATTTTCCTGATTGCTTCAACCCCCACTTCAACATTTCCAGATTTTCATCATAAACAAGTAGCCTATTTGAGCTGTGCCCTTTCAAACTCTTGGAGGAAGGAAAAAATTATATTTACATCACATCTTTTACAAAGTCAAAGACTTCCTGAAGCATTTTACAACCAGAGAAGCAGTTTTGAAGTGTCACCACTGTTGTAATGTAGTAAAAGTAGCAGCAAACAGCCATGTGATAATGATCATGTTTTTAGCTGTTGTTTGAGGGTTAAATAGCACACTAAGGAGAGGGCCCCAGTTCTTCGAAATACTGCCATAGGATCTTTCATGTCCAGCTGAGAGGGCAGACAAGTTCTCAGTTTAATTTCACATCTGAAAGAATGCACCTCCAATGGTGCAGCACTCCCTCAGTACTGTGCTGGGAGTGTCAGCCTAAATTATGCAGTCAAGTTGCTGGATGGGATTTGAACAATCAGACTTCTGCTGAGTTACAGATGACACCACCTATTGAGTGAGACATGTGTACTCAGCCCTTGGGTGGCTTTTGCTCACTGGGTCAGCAAGCTCTCTGGCCCTGGGTGAGTAAATTGTTCAGTACTGTCTGGGGCTTGAGCTCTGTCCTTTTACACAAGTCCTCCAGTGGATATTTTGGATATTGAAATTGTTTATGTTACTTTTACTTCTTGAAAGGCTCTCACTGCGCTACTGTCAGATGACAGCAAATTTGGGTTCATCGTAATTGACGGTACTGGGGCTTTGTTCGGTACTCTCCAGGGAAACACACGGGAGGTACTACACAAGTTCACTGTGGATCTACCAAAGAAGCATGGTAAGAAGGGAGCTGTCAATTCCTATAGTTTGTCATATCAAATACATATGAGCTCATCAGCCTTTCCAGTGTTTTTTTGTGTCTGTCCATTTTAAGTTACCTGAATTGATTTCCTATGTAACTTGTGTTTCACTAACCTATGAATAAAACTTCTGAGAAGCCTTGTGTGTCTTTCCCCTAGTGAAATTTTGAATTTAACTGACTATTGTCAGACTGAAAGAGGAGGGGAGAGACAATGCGACCAAGTCAGATTCCTGTTCCATCTGTGTTCATGCACCTGCAGTTTGTAACTGGAGTCATTGGATAGTGATCTGGAGCAGGATTTCTGGCTCATTTTTTACTTTTCTCCCTGCTGAACATATCTGGGGTCCTAAGATCAAAGTCGAGGAACTTAATTGCAAAGATCAATTAACCCAATACAACAGGACCAAAGCTTTGACTTTCCTATATTTGTACTTTGCCAGACAGTTGTATGTCAGTACAGGTCCTGTTAATGTGGCCAGAATTTGTCAATATGAAACCATTTTCTTTCTGTTCTCATTTGTTTTGTAACAGGGTGTGCCAAATTATGTCCTATGAGCCCCAGGCAACCCAGCCTATGAAGCCCAGTCCACTCAGAGCTATTTGCACCTCTAATACCTGCTGGTTTGTTCAGTGGGAATTTTGTGATTTGGTTGTTCTTAGCATGGATGCTTCATTGGCGGATGTATACTATAAATGAAAACACCAAGATGGGTTAGCATTGGCAGTATGAGATATCCAGAATTGAATGGGAGCTCAGATTTCAGCTGGGCTCTCCATTGTGTGCTCCAAAATGGCTGGGAGGGCAAAACCTTCAGGCCAGACTTTAACTGGTCTGCCCGAGAAGATGCCTTTTTACCCAGATTATTATTTTTGAACCATGCTGCCATCCATTTGTCTTCTGTTGCCTGGCTTCTACTTTAATGTAATGCCAGCGATGTCTGCATTGCAGGAATGAATTTTTTTAAATGTTCATAAGGGACAAAGAAGATTTATTCAGTTAAACCTTGATTGTTAAAGATGAGCAGAAGGTGCAAGGCCACTGGTGTGACGTGCAGGTCAAGTGAGGATTTGTTCTGGTTCTACTTCTTAGCATCCTGCAAGGCTAGTTAATGTCTTGATACATTGCTAGGTACGGGGTGTGGGGGCTATTCCACCTACTTTATAGAACTAATGGCACTTAGGCCACTGTTTGAAAAACCTTTCCTAAAGACTGCCCTCTGAGAATGGCCATTTCAGAGACGAGCAGTAAATGACACTCCATTACTCAACTGGTGTATATGATGTGCAGCTACACCATTGTAACCTTCCAGTCACACGTTATAGTGAGCTCTGCTAATGTCTGTGACTCTTGCATTGAGCTGCTGTTTGTTCAGCAAGGGCTGAACCCCAAGGTTATCAATGTCCACTGACCAGTTGGTGATTATCTTCCTGGGTGTGGCATATAAGTGTGTTGTACTTGGGCAGGAGATACTTCAACTTGACCTGTCTGGCGTCGGAAGAATGTAACCAAGCCAACAATTGGTGGTTCCATCAATAATTTGGTATCTGCACTCAGCAGTTTTCTCTAGTTTTCTATGTACTCGTAATTATCCAGTCAGCCTAGATGTCAATGAGACTTTAAATGGTATAGCAGTCACTCAATGCTGGCCTGCTCCCCACTTGCCCTAATGGTTGGGCTGGTACTAGCGGAACAAGCAGGCAGCATTTGTACCAGTGCTCTGTTGGAGAGATGCACCATTAACTGATTCCAAGAGTGACCTTCACAATGGATATTTGGGAATGAACTTCGGAAACTTTTAAGTCTTGATCCTGCCAGGTCCCCTAGACTTGAGTAAATGGGGTGTGCCCTTACAAGTAGATTGTGTGCTCTCTATAAAAGACCAATAGAAACTACCTGTGTAGGTTCCTTAGTTTGGTTGGAGGCTGTTGTCCATGGTGATTAGTTTCATTGCATATAAAATACTCACTTGGCTGAGTAAATACATTGAAAGGTCACTTCAGTATTTAAGAAGGGTAGGAAAGTGAAATGAGGAAATTACAGGCATATTAGAACTAATTAGTGAGAGCCAGCATGGATTTGTAAAAGGTAATATCAAACAAACCAAGTTGATTTTTTGAAAAGGTAACAAATGTGGTAGATAAAGGAGTGTCAATGGATCTTATTTATATGCCTTCTAGAAGGCATTCAAGAAGATTCCACATAAGAGACTTAAAAAAGCATATGTGGAATTGGAGGCAACTTGTTGGCTTGGCTAGGAAATTGGTTAAGAGGAAGGAGGCATAGAGCCGGGATAGTGGATATGCACTTAAATTAGCAGGATGTGACTAGTGGTGTCCAGATGACTTGGGTGGTATATATGCTTGCTGAAGGTGGTACAGAAAATAGTGTAGATCAGGACTGAAGGTTGCAAAGGGACAGTGAGTGGGCAAAATTGTGATAGAAAAGTAGTAGGTCATCCATTTTTGACCTAAGTTCAGGATATTTTCTAAGTGACGGGAAGCTGGGAGCTATGGATGAGCAGAGAGATTTAGGTGTTCTAGTACACAACTTACTAAAATCTGATGCTGATGGATGGATGCAATCACATAATTTAAAAGGCTAACAAAATGTTGGGCAAATGTTATCTCGTGAGCTGGAATTCAAAGTGGCAGGAAGTTGTGCTATAATTATATAAAGCTCTGGTTAAACCACATCTGAAGCAGTGTTTAGTCCTGGACATTGCACTTTAAGAATAATGGCCCAGATTTTGTGATCAATGAAGCAGTGGCAATGGCTGTTGACTGTGCTGAGAAATGCAAACTTAATAGTTCGTTGTATGCAGTGAGAATTTCAACTACTTATTGCAGCATGGTCCACCGATAAGAGGATTGGCAGCGAGGCACAGTTCCAGTGAAACCATGCCCCCAATGATGTCACAAGTGGAAGATACGCCCATTGAGGTCATCCTTCAGCTCAAAAATCTCTATTTACACCATCCTATCAGTGCATTCCAGACCATTACACTGACCCTACACCCCCCTCCCATGTTCTAAATGTCAAAGCTTGTTGTGCATATAATGCTAAAATCTTGGGATATGCTCCTGTGGTAGAAGCCAGATGAGAGGGGTGCAGGAATGTTAAACCATTTTTCCCTTCTGGATTATAGCCAACCTGTTGTTCTGCACTAGCTATAACACACGTGAAACATTGTTTAATAATATTATACTCACACTTAGTTCATGTTAGATGACTGTTGCACAGGGAGACAAAGGAGCCTGCATATCAGTTCTAAGTTGTGTATTTGAAGGCTGAGCTGAATTAGCTTCCATTTCATGAGAGGCTGATAAACCAATTCCAGAAATGTGTTAATTTTGCAAAAGATCAAAACTATAACTTTTTAAATTATTATTTTATATATATTAAAGATAAAGGAATGTTTGAAAGTGAGTTAGTGCTTTTACCATCATCTCTTTGAAAAGCTGATAGTTTCAGTGCTGTGTTGACACAGACCTTGGGGGAGACTCAAAGAATTCCGATTTAATCATTCTCTCTCAAACAAAAAACAGAATTTAAAATGAAATAGCATTTATATCAAAAGCCCTCAATTTGTGCAAATGAGTTCAGCTCACCTACCCCCAAATTCACTGTACAAAATAAAAACAGAATTACCTGGAAAAACTCAGCAGGTCTGGCAGCATCGGCGGAGAAGAAAAGAGTTGACGTTTCAAGTCCTCATGACCCTTCGACAGAACTAGGTGAATCCCAGGGAGGGTTGAAATATAAGCTGGTTTAAGGTGGTGGTGGTGGTGGTGGGGGTGGTTGGGGGGGGGCGGGGAGAAGTGAAGGGGGGGTGGTGTGGTTGTAGGCAAAAGCAGTGATAGAAGCATCAAAAGATGTCACAGATGGCCGAACAAAAGAACACATAGGTGTCGAAGTTGGTGATATTATCTAAACAAATGTGCTAATTAAGAATGGATGGTAGGGCACTCAAGGTATAGCTCTAGTGGGGGTGGGGGGAGCATAAAAGATTTAAAAATAATGGAAATAGGAGCGAAAAAGAAAAATCTATATAATTTATTGGAAAAAAAACAAAAGGAAGGGGGAAGAAACAGAAGGGGGGTGGGGATGGAGGAGGGAGGTCAAGACCTAAAGTTAAAGACCCAAATTCACTGTAGTATGAACCCATTTTTAACTAAACTTTCAATTAAAACAATTTGTGTATTTAAAAACTTTCTGCAGGTTATGCTAGAATAATTCCATGGCAAGAGAGCAAGGATGTTTTCATTTATTATTGACACTTAATGATTTTTATTAATAATTTTAAGTACAAATTACAAAGCTTAAACATCAAGTAATGCTATAATCATGTTTGCTTGTAATTTTCTAGAATATGAGTCATTTAGTGTTTGATTAATACAGATTCAATAAATGAATTTCTTTTAAGCCATTCATGTTAATTCCGTACCAATTTGTATATTAATTTCGCTCAAAGCGGGATTGTTAAATGGGCAGCTAAACTTGTGGATGTGTTCCTGAGCAGACTCTGCGCCTGCTGATAGTAGCTCAAAAAAATAATCAGTGTTAAATTCAGCTCTAGTTGTTGTTAAATTTGAGAATTAGCCAAACTTAATGACATATGTCTCCCTGCCACTTGACAATGTGGCCCAAGGCTCCTCCTGAACCCATTGAGATGCACTGTGGCTTCCCGTTTTCGGAATAATTGTGATCACTGGATGTTGTGGTTCTATCCAGCTTCCAGTAGCAACAAATATCTCCATTCTTGCTGCTATTGGGAATGCAAAATTTGAGCCGTTATATTGGCTTCGGAGGGTTATCCAGTGCAGATTCAGCAGAATGATAGGGAGGTTAAATGAATTGGGGTCTTTGAGATGATTTAAAGGAGTTAATAGGGTAGATGGAGAGAAATAATTTCCTCTGGTGAGGGAGATTTCAGGGGCATAACCTTCAAATTAGGGCTGGGATGATGTTGGGAAACACTTCTTCACAAAGGGTTGTGGTATTCTGGGACTCTTTCCATCCTTGTGCATAAGCTGTTGAGACTGGGAGCAGTCAATTAAAAATTTAAAAACTGAAATTGATAGATTTTTGTTACGTGAGGGTATTGACAACCAAAGAACTACGGCAGGGTAGATTGGGTTAGATATACGTTAGTCGTGAGCTAATTGAACACCAAAGGATGGTTGAGTGGCTGAATGGCCAACTCTTGTTCCAGTGAAATACCTCCTTGTTCACTTGTGCTACAAGGTGAAGATTATTTTTATTTGGGTAATCAGCTATATATTTATCAGGTTAGTCCTTGACATAGTGTGATTTGTACTGATCGCTCAGTCTCAAAGAAACCAGAATAGCTTAGTAATATAACTTCAGTTCCTCTTTTTTTGTGTATGGGGTGTCTATGCATGTGTGTGCACTGTTTCTCAGTTTTTAGGTTAAGGACAAAATGACAAAAGCAAAAACTGCAAATGCTGGAAATCTCAAATAAAAACTTGCAAAACCTGAACTACTCAACAGATTAGGCAGCATCTTTGGAGAGAGAAAGAGTAAGCATTTCAGCTCGATGATTTTGCATCAGAATTGGGAAAAGTTAAGAGATGTAACAAGTTTTAACCAAGTACAGAGACAGAAAGTGGAGGGGGAAAGGCAAGAACAAAAGGGAAGGTCAGCGATAGGGTAGAAGGCAGGAGAGATTAGATGACAAAATAGCATCTGTATTTGAAAATATTGCGGGCAACACAGAGCAGAACTGACTTAGGACCCCATCCGAGTTTGAACTCCTGATCCAAGCTCCACCCCAGGTCATTGTGGAGGGATCGCTGCATTTTACTGATGCCTTCCCTCAGACCATGCGTTAAACTGAGACCCTGCCAACCTGCTCAGGTGGATGTTGAAGATCCCAGAGCATTATTTGAACAAGAGCAGTAATGTGTTGTGTCCTGGCTAACTTCAAACACCAATAAAATAACATTGGTCACTTATTCAAATGCTGGAACATACACAAGGTAGCAGTAGTTTTTGACAAGACGTTGCATTCTGCAGTACTTCATTGTGCATGAAGCGCTTAGAGACAGTGAAGGTGAGGTCTTGCTATGCATTTCTAGCATTCCTGTTTCCTTCAGTTTCTTGACTAGTTGACAGTTGTAGACATGACTTTTCATGAAGTAGATTTTTAAATCCTAAAGTTTTGTGTTTAAAGGCAGAGGAGGTCAGTCTGCCCTGCGTTTTGCTCGCCTGAGAATGGAGAAGAGACATAACTACGTGCGGAAGGTAGCAGAGACAGCCGTGCAGCTGTTCATCAGCAGCGACAAGGTGAATGTGGCGGGTCTCATCTTGGCTGGATCAGCGGATTTCAAAACTGAGCTCAGCCAGTCTGACATGTTCGATCCGGTAAGCTGAATGTTAACTGTGCACTAAATAAAAAGGGTAATGCCTCGAACTGCCTGTCGAGTTCTGAATTGCTAAACACTGCTATTGTTACAAGACCCAATCAGCTAAACACCATGAATGCAGACAAACTGGATTCCCTAGTGTGAATTGTGTCTTTACTTCCTTCACCCCACATCCCCCCCGCCCCCTTCGCATCTGTCTCAATGCACCTGCATTTTAAACATAACTAGTTTTTACAAATTTTGATTTTCACCTAAATTTGGCATTTAGGAATGTGTTTCTCAAGCCTGTTTCACCATTCATTAAGATTATGGCCGATCTGTGACTTAATTCCATATATCCTCCTCTGCCTCTTATTCCATTTTGAATAACAAAGCTCTATCAATATCAGATTTAAAATGAATTTATTTGCACGTTTTGCTTCTTTTGACCTGGTGTGGAGACAGCTCCTGGGGAGAGTGCCACCTTTCGTCTCCCCTCCAGCATCAGAAAGCAAACCCCACAATTTCATTCACCCATTTTCCCCCCATTCGGTTCACCTTGTGTGAGGCTAGGTTACCATAGACAGTATGGTAACTGGACTTGGTTCTTTCCTCACTGGGCAGCCAGACATGTGAACTTTCCAGTCCAGACTGGAGTTACTCGATAGCTATCAGGAGAACAGAGTCCCTGCCCAGGGTAGGTTTTTATTTTAATTCCAGTAGTGCTGAAGCTAATTGTTCCTCAGCCTCTCTCTGTAAAGCCTTTCTGTAAATGGCTAGCTCAGCACAGGTCAGGAATTGAAGCTGTAACTTTGTTAGTCTGTTACTAAACTGGACAATGCCTGTGATCACTAGGCTGTGTTTAATATGGATTGCAAAAAAAAAAATTAATCTTTATACTCTTAAGTTGCTCCATAACTGGAACATTGCAGCTTTCGCTCATATGGGTAACTACTTTTTCCCCCTTTGATTTTAATAAATTTGATTTGAATTCCTTTATTTATGTTAAAAAAAATTGTGTGGAATTTGCAGGAGGATAAACTCCTGAAATAAGACAACTTGCCAGGGAATGCTTGTGAAATCTGGAGCCCCAGTGGATTTCCAGTAGCACTGGGGACAGATATTACACTGGATTTGGGGAGTTCAGAAAGACTCTCCTACCTGTGAATGGGTCCAGATCACACCTGATCCAAAATAAACCAGGTTAAAAAAAACAATTTTATTTGGTGGAGGAAAGGAGATTGTGGTTTGTAGGTATTTTTAAATTAAATCTTATAATTTAAGTCTACTTGTTTATTATAATTCCCTTCATTCTTTCAACCCTCCAACCTAATTTTTAATAGTTAATTTCCACTCTCTTGTGAACATAAGAACTAGAAGCCACTCGACCCTTCAAGCATGTTCTGCCATCCAATAAGATCATGGCTGATCTGATTGTAACCTTCCACCTACCCCTGATAACCTTTCACCAAGGGGGTAATTAAGAATCTATCTAGCTCTATTCAAAGACCCTGCTTCCACTGCTTTTTGAGCAAGAGAGTTCCAAAGACACTCGGCCCTCATCTCTGTCTTAAATGAATGACCCCTTTCTTTTAAACAATGACCGCTAGTTCTAGATTCTCCAACAAGAGGAGATGTCCTCTCCATATCCACCCTGTCAAGACCCCCTCGTGATCCTAAAAGTTTCAATCAAGTCACCTTTTATTCATCCTGCCACAATGACCAATTTTATATTTGCCCATATTATATTCCATTTGCCAGGTCTTTGCCCACTCGCTTAACCTATCTATGTCACTTTGTAGCCTCTTTATGTCCTCCTCACAATTTATTTTCCTACTTAGCTTTGTGTTGTCAGCAAATTTAACAACCATTTCTTCGGTCCCTTCATCCAAGTCATTCATATAAATTGTAAAAAGTTGATATGGCAGCCATAATGCTGACCATGGTACCATGGAGCAGGAGGCAGTAGGGAGGAGTGATGTTGTGGTTATAGGGGTTTGATTGTTCAGGGGATAGATTTTTGTAGCTGGGATGGGAACTATTGGATGGAATTGGGAGGCTGAGCCTCTCTGTTGTTGTTTTAACTGTGTTTTCCCTCAGTGGGTTGCTGGAAATGGTTGTCTCATTGTAACTAATTTTCTTCCAGCGATTGCAGAGCAAAGTACTGAAACTGGTGGACATCTCCTACGGGGGTGAGAATGGTTTTAATCAAGCAATCGAACTGTCGGCTGAGGTCTTGTCCAGTGTGAAGTTCATTCAGGAAAAGAAACTAATAGGTGAGAAATCCCTGCTCTGGTTCAATAGAAGCTGATTAGATTTTTTAAAAAAACTTGTGTTTACATGGTGCCTTTTGCAACCTCTGGATAGCATAAAGCACTTTACAGCCAGTGAAATAGTATTGAAGTAGTCACTGTATTGTAATGTAAGAAATATGGCAACCATTTGTGCATAGCAAAATCCTACAAACTGCAGTGAGATGATGACTAGATGATCTGTTTTAGGAATGTCAGTTGCAATAAATATTTACCAAAGTACTGGGAGAGCTACCCTGCTCTTTTTCCAATAATCCATCCAAAAGGGTAGACTCAGTCTTGCTGTAACATCTCATCTGAAAGACAGCGCTTCTGAGAGTGCATTGCTCCATTGGTACTGCAGTGGAGTGTCAGCCTGAAGTGGGACTTGAACTCATGGCCTCCTGATTTTGAAGTGAAGGAGGTGCTACCTCTCTCAACCTGTGTTGGTATATATTAAGGTGAAGCATTTTATTAATTTTATCATTGGTGTAACTTAATGTATTTTGATTATTATACAAAGATTAACAGCTTCTCAGGCCATTGGGCAGGTGTTGGTTGCCCTACATAGGTTGAGTGGGCAGGGACATGGGGTAGGAATCCTGAGAGTTGTGTTACTGGTGCTAGCATCTACTCTAATTTTCCTTTGTTGGAATGTTGAGTTGAAGTGATAAGTAACAATTTTTTAAAAATTTAGGGCGGTACTTTGATGAAATCAGCCAAGATACGGGGAAGTACTGCTTCGGAGTGGATGACACGCTGAAAGCGCTGGAGATGGGTGCAGTTGAGATCCTGATAGTTTATGAAAATCTGGATATAATGCGATATGTACTCCGCTGTCATGGCACAGAAGGTATTTGGAGATCTCTTCATTTTCAGTTCTTTAGCATCATATTGATCCTCCACTGAATGGAGTTAAAAGTCAAGATGTGGCTGTTAATATTTGACTTGGCATTTAGGCCAGAATAGGCAGACTTATTAACTGTCTTCTAATTTCCCAGAAGAGAAAATCTTGTACCTGACACCCGAACAAGAGAAGGATAAATCCCATTTCACGGACAAAGAGGTACAATTTCATTCTACACAAAGCAGCAACAAATGGGCTCAAAGGGAGTTGTTTGAGGCTTTACATTCTAAAGTTTGATCTTGATTAAAATGAGATGCATTTGAATAGAATTGATGTAGTGTGTGGGACCTCTTAACAGTGACACATGTGAAAGGTCACTGGTTTGTGTTCACTTTACCCCTCCTAAGATATAGTGACTTACATTGGGATGTGGTCGCTTGGGAACTCATGCATTATCTAATGGTGATTCTTCATAGATGCACCCATATAACAACATGCATTTACATAACGCCTTTAAACAAACAATGTTCTAAGGTGCTTCACTGATGCATAATAAGAAAAAAATTGATAACGAGTCATTTAACCCTGAAAAGTGTGAGGTGGTACACTTTGGAATGAGTAATTTGACAGGGCAGTATTCAGTGAACAGCATGACACTAGGAAGTTCTGGGGAACAAAGGGACCTTGGCGTGTGTGTCCATAGATCTCTGAAGGTGGAGGGGCATGTTAGTGGGATGCTGAAAAAGGCATATGGGACAATTGCCTTTATCAATTGAGGCACAGATTACAAAAGTAGGGAGGTCATGTTTGAATTGTATAGAACCATGGTGAGGCCACAGCTGGGGTACTGTGTGCAGTTCTGGTCGCCACATTATAGGAAGGATGTGATTGCACTGGAGGCGGTGCAGAGGAGATTCACCTCGATGTTGCCTGGGATGAAACATTTAAGCTTTGAAGAGAAATTGAATAGACTTGGGCTGTTTTCGTTGGAGCAGAGAAGACTGAGGGGGCGACCTGATTGAGGTGTACAAGATTATGAGGGGCATGGATAGGGTGGATAGGAAGCAGCTGTTCCCTTAGTTGAAGGGTAAGTCACGAGGGAGCATAAATTCAAGGTGAGGGGCAGGAAGTTTAGGGGGGATGTGAGGAAAAACCTTTTTACCCAGAGGGTGGTGACGGTCTGGAATGCACTGCCTGAGAGGGTAGTGGAGGCGGGTTGCCTCATGTCCTTTTAAAAAGTACCTGGATGAGCACTTGGCACGTCGTAACATTCAAGGCTATGGGCCAAGCGCTGGTAAATGGGATTAGGTAGGTAGGTCAGGTGTTTCTCACGTGTCGGTGCAGACTTGAAGGGCCTTTTCCACACTGAGATTCTGTGATTGAGTCTTAAAGACGAGACATTAGGACAGGTGACCAAATGCTTGATCAAAGAGGTAGGTTTTATAAAGTGTCTTAAAGGAGGAAAGTGAGCAGTGAAGATGTTCATGGAGTGAATTTCAGAGGAGGACAGAGGCATGGAGAGGTTTGGAGAGGGAATTCTGGAATAGGGGCCTAGACTGTTGAAGGCACGGCTGTCAATGGTGGGGTGAATCAAGTCGGGGTTACATCAAAGGCCAGAATTGGAAAAATGTAAAAGTGATGTTGGGCAGGCAATTGAGCTGTGAAGTTCACAGTCAAGCAGGTTTCTTTATTTCTACACATTACACTTTGAATGTTGCTTAAAAGAGAGACATGTTGCAAGGATGTTTGTCCTGACAAAAAAAAGGAAACCAAATTTCGAACAATCATAACAATTTGTACTACAGGAGAAAAGGGTGCTACTTGGTTGGCAAGTCAAATCTGGTTGGGGCGTTGCCATGGAGAAAGCAACGGGGAGTTATAGGCCCCCAAGCTCCCAGGTAATTTTTTAAAAAAGGAACAGGGCTTGAATGTGTTCCTTTTGTTTGCCGAGAATAGGTCCCTGCGTATGAATGTGTGTCGCTTCTATCAAGCGTAAATGAGCCACATTACGAGCTTGCCTGATTATCCTAAATTCAGTGCTGGTGCAATACCAGGTTTGTAGGCTGTATATCTCAATGATTGACTGATTGATTGAATCAAACAGGTATGTTCCTTTGCTTGTTCGTAATGGAAAGAGTACAAACTTACTTAACTAGCCCATGCTTGCAAAACACAAAACAAAATGTCTACTGTTGCATATGATTCTGCAATTTCTAGCACTGGCTGAACAATCCTGAGTGTGCTAATAGCTACACTAATAACCAATTTAAGATAACCAGTCAAGCTCTTAACGTGGCTCACTTACGCTTGCTAGAAGTGACACACGTTCATATGTAGGGACCTGTTCTCTGCAAACAAAAGGAACATGTTCAAGCCTTGCCCTTTCTTTTGAATACCTGGGAGCTTGGGGAACCTGTGGTTTCCTGTTGCTTTCTCCATGGCAATGCCTCAGCCAATCACCGTCGACTTGCTAAACAACCAGTGCCCTTTTCTCTTGTAGAAAAAATTGTTGTGATCCTTTGAAATTTGCCATTCTTGTGATCGTCCTGATGAGTGCAAGATGAAAAGCTTCAGCAACATGGCTTTCTTTTCAGCAATATTCAAGTTCTGTACCATCAGCAACTGTTTACTTTTCTGAGTGGGAACCCTAAGTTTTTTTTTCTTCCACCTTCTTGATCAGAGGAACAACTCCATTCTCTGACACTAGGGATTAGTCTTGTGAATGAAGCACTTAACTAGCTATCCGAAATTTATACACAGCTGCCCTGATTTTTTTTTTGTCTTTGCTATGGGGGACCCAAGGCAATACATCTATTCATACTTTAGCCAACACTGGTTAGTGCTACTATAGGTTTTGCCCTGACAAACCCAAGTTGGTCTGTGGAGATTAAATGGGATTTACTGTTTTTTTCATACTTTGGTATAGTTATTCCAAGCTAATGACAGTGAATACAATTGGAATGAAGGCAATCTGGGTTGAGTCTTACTGTGATTTCCCCCTATTAAAACATTGCTGTTCTTGTATTTGGGTGAGATAGTATATTTGGGTCAGAGCTGATATTATGGACTGTGACTGTTCAACTTGTGTCCTTTTTGGCACATAAAACCCTAGGCTGAAGGACTGGATAATGGATGTAGTTACATTAAGTAGTGTGCAGATGAATGATTCTATTGAAATTTCAGTGAGTAGCAAAGCCCCAAAGTTATATAAAGTAAAATTTATTTTTGTTCTTAAATTTTAGACTGGACAGGAACATGAACTGATAGAAAGCATGCCCCTCCTGGAGTGGTTTGCCAACAACTACAAAAAATTTGGCGCTACACTGGAGATCGTCACAGACAAGTCACAAGAAGGGTCGCAGTTTGTGAAAGGCTTTGGTGGGATTGGTGGTAAGCACTGCTTGTTCAAGTTGAGACTTGTATAGCCCCCTGAGTTGACTAACTATTGGTGCCTCATTATGATTTAATGTACTCGAGGCTACATGCGATACCTACTACTTTCTATGTAAAAAAGCAGTAAATGACATTACATTCAGGCAAAGATGCATATTTGGGTTTATTTACGAGTACACAGAAGCAGTAATATGTTAGAAGATACCAATGTATGTGGAAAACAAAGGCAGAATTGTTGCAAAACAGATTAAGTATCTTCCAGATGTGTTTTTTACACAGTCCAATAATTAAACCAAACTGGGGAAATAGATACTGAGCTTCAAACTCAAAAACAAGAAAAACCTCTAAGTTGTGGGTGTTAATTTTGAAGCATTAATTAACCTGTTTTCTGGACAGCCCCAATAGTAGGCTGGCTGTTACAACAGATAATCCTAACTTCCATGCCCTCCACTCTACAACCTTGCTCATGTTCACCTTTCAAAGAAACACTAGCCTTTGCCTTCAACCAAACTTCAGCTCATTAGTTTCTGCTTAGGCACATTGCCAGCAAAGCAAACAAACAAGTCTTGTTGAAACTGGGTGAATCAAGACTGTGCTGTCTAAACTGACCCCACTGTCCCCTCACCCCAGTGGTCATGTTTTTGATGCCAATTGACAAGTCTCATCTGTTCCATCAGCATAGAGTTTGATTTTTATAATGAACCAATACAAATTTCATTGTCTGGTTTGATCAGAGGAGCTAGTTAAGAATGCTAATATCGGAGGGAGGTGGTGGTGTATTGTCACTGGACTGATAAACTAGAGACCTGGGTTTGAATCCCATCATGGCAGATGGTGGAATTTGAATTCAATAGAAAAAAAACTGGAACTATAAGTCTGATGATGACCATGAAACCATTGCCGATTGTCGTAAAAACCCATCATCTGTCCTTACCTGGTCATCTGTCCTTACCTGGTCTGGCCTACATGCGATTTCAGACCTACAGCAATGTGGTTGACCCTTAAAATGCACCCTGAACAGGGCAACTAGGGATGGGCAGTAAATGCTGGCCTAGTCAGTGATGCCCACATCCAATGAATAAAAGTTAATAAATACTAGAGTTATCAAAGGTGATAACTGTCTATCTAGTGTATGAGAGGTCGGGATGTACCTCTTCAGAAAATTGGTTGCCGTGTCTCATGCATTTCAACATTGACTGTATTTGATTGTTTTTAAAAGACCTTAGGATATCCTGAGGCTGTGACAGGCACTATGTAAATGAAGTATTTTGTTTTAAACAGGTATCCTGCGGTACCGTGTGGACTTTCAAGGTATGGAATACCAGGGAGATGAGGACGATTTTTATGACCTGGACGACTACTAGGTAGTTTGGACTAGGTCTGGTTACAGGTGCCTAACCCTCCAGCATCCAACCCAAGGAGTGAAGATCCACAGCGGAATAATCAATCCCTGCCTTAGAACAGACATTTACACAACTTGTGATACTCTAAATACATTGGAGATGGTGAATTTAAAAAAAATAACACTCTTCGATTTGTCATAGTGTCAATACAGCAGCAACACCAAACTACTGTGTTCCTAATGCCAGTTTGGACTAATCTTTTGAAAAATTTCATTTTTTTTTTAATTTTTACTTCAATGGGACTTTTGTTGCTGTTGTATTTTATGAAATTCAGATTTTTTTACCTCCATATGTAGAGGCAAATAATAAAAATGGAATGCTATTGAACTTCATTTCTGCAGGCTGAATGGAGATGAGCTCTCTGTTTTCCCCCTTGGAGAGTTTCTATATTAAAAAAAGACAACTTGAGTAACTTGTGCAGTGTATGACCCCATTTACATGGGTAATATTGAGCTATGGCTGTACATGAGGGGGTGGGGGCTGGAATAAGGCCTTTGTCATGCAAGTAATTAAAGTTAATCTCTTTGAAATAAAGCGGGGGGGGTGGGGGGGGTTGGGGGGGGGGGGTGCGCGGAGTGGTTGAGTTTTGGGGGGGGGGGGGTGCGAATTTTCAAATTCGCGACCAATATTTTTTTGGCTTCCGCCTTTGTGGAGGGAGTAGGAAAGAATCCCTCGGGCCTTTTATATATAAAAAAAACTAAAAAGAAAATGGGGGTGGTTTAAGTAGCATTTTGCCTGCTGCTAGGTATTGCCAGGATGGGTGCTAGCGATATCTAATGGTGGTAAAAGGTGCTGTATCCCCGAGCAATATTTGTACCTGCGGTGGTCTCGATGGTTTTAGACAAGAGTCCCCATTCAGTCGTATTAACAAAGGATTTCCTTTGGCTGCTTGCGAGTCGAGAGCCAGTAAGTTCTAACTTTGGGACTCATGATGGTTTTGATCTAGATGGACATGTGTTGTATTAATTTAGGATCTGCTCCATATTGGGGTTTATTGTTGGTACAGTACGAGCATGAACTAGGTGTACCCTTGGGATCATGCTGCAGGTCATAGCCTCTGCTGCACAAACTGCAAATTGGAAAATTGCTGTCTGTGTATTTCTTTGAAACAGCCCCAAATTCCAGCAAAGGCATCCAGGCACCATCATCCACTTATCAGACGCAGGTATCACATTTCCATTGGGGTTTGAGTTCCTGTCGAGACAGTGCAAGGAAGCTCAAATTTAAACCCCTGGTATAATGATCCAGCAAACTGGACAAACGGGGTAAGGCTGTTGTTATTGAACCAGAGCAATTGAAGAGAAATGGTAACAGGAACGTGATTGTTTTAATCAAACTGTAAACTGGTTAAAATAGAACATTAAAACCACACAGAGCAGTGAGGTCACATTAGTACAAAGGGAGCGTCTATGAACATTGACAATGGGCTGGAACTGAATTGTTGGACAGGCATTGATTGGGGAATAGATGGAGAGCAAATGTTAAGTGAAAGTCTTGTTGAGCAATCTGTTCACTGAAATTTCTTGGTGGATGGGATCTGCTATTCCTTGTCCTGCCTGAAGCAGTCGCTTGTTAATACAATCGTGGAAAGGGCATTAGGATTGTTAACTGGATTGTATCATTTGTTACATTTCAGTAATGAATTCTGAAAAGTGCAGTGAAGTTCTGTACGTTAAAGGTGTGATAAGTCGATGTATATTTTTACATTGCACACAGTATATTGCTCTGAGTGACTGCAACATGCACGATATATATAGGGAATTAAACCTATTTCTGTTAACCTGTGGAATCTCTTATTGGATAAGAGGAAGGCAGTGATTTTTCTTATTAATCAGCGAGGCTGTGATTGTGTTGAGATGTGATCTTATTTATCAAATAATGGGGGAGATAGTTCCTGATTAGCATTCTCAACAACACATCACCTCCTTTAAACTCCTTAACTTGGTTCCAGTGTGTACAGTGCAGTTCACTGGCCACTGTAGTATAAATTAGGTTTTTTTTTCCTCTCTGATAACTATTCAATGCATTAGCACCGTTGCCATTAATCAGCAAGAACCTCCACCTATTCTATATCAGCTACTTTACAGTGTAACTCATATATGGTTCCCAAAGTCTATTTCTAACTAGATGTATATTTAATTTAATACAATTATACACTGTAGAAAGTTGTCAATTTAAAATCACTTTTCCACTATGCTTCAGTTCACTGTCAAGATTAGAATGTTAGGTTTTTCAAAAATCCTCTGGAGTACTGAAATCCGTTTGCAGCTTTTGAAATGTGCTTTTCTGTCAAAACATCCAGAAGTAGTTTTCTGTTTTAAATGAGTAAATTTCTAATGCTGAATATATAAAATAGAATTAAGAAAGCAAATGTGCAGATCATGAAATGATTGCAATTCCGTTTTTGTCATTTTGGCCTTTGAAGTTTTCAGTACTTGGAAGGATTTGTGGAGAACTTGCATTGACTTCAAATGCAAAAATGCAATGTCCTTCTATTCGTCCTCCCCAGCCTCTGTCCAAAAGAGAATTGTGCTGGACCATGCTTTTAGCACTGGGTTGCTCAAACTGTGTAAATGGGGCCATTTTGATACATAAACCAGAAGAATATATATATATATAAATAAATATATATTTACTTTTTCAAATAGCCCACTGCTTGGTATAAGAAGTATGCATTGGAAAGTATGCAGCTCCTTTTGTAGTTTTAATGTTTACTATTTAAGTTTGGAAATGATGCCAAAATGTTTTTTGTATTTCTTTGACCAATGTATTCTCCTGATATGGAAGTGATCTGTTGAATTCAGAGAAAAGGGGTCGATCTCAGCTTTCGTGCACTACAGCCTCTGCAGAAAGATTCCAAGCAGCAACTTGGTGTTGTGATGTACAGAAATGGAGAAGAGTATTAAAACCATATTTAAGAATATCATTGGTTTGAGTCTTTTTATTTTGGGCGTTGTTGGAGGAAACTTGACTTCTGGTAGGGCTTAAAATTGTCCCTAATGCAATAGTTTGCAAAGGCAATGTGTAACTAGACAGGACAGAGTAGATGATGCCATCTTTGGTCATCAGTCTGCAATATCAGTTGGACCTGGGGGCAATGATTAACAATTGGTCTCAGACCCTCTCCCAGCTGAGAGCAATGTCAGCTTTCTGGCTGCTTAATCCATGACCCCCGACTAAACAGAGTTGCTATGGTTATTGGGTGAGAACAGGATCAGGATTAGCTCTGTTGCCCCCAAGTCGAATTGTGCACCATATGTTTGGCGTGTAGGATTGTACGTGAGGAATTGTCACAAGTGACGTACAAGGTGATACCCAGTCTGAGGAGAGAGGGAGCAAACTGACATAAATGACTGGTACTGACTTCATTGGGACCTCATTCAACGATTTTAACCAATTTGCACTATTTCATGGATCTTTATTTCCATTGTAAGCAATGTATAAGCACATCATAGGATCAATGTAGAGGAATGCCATTCTACCTATGTTTTCTCATCCACTCATTACAATTCCTTTCTCCCTCTCTATTGTTCCATTGACTCAACCACATCGCAAGAATAAGTTTCAGAGAATGAGGTTACATGTTACTGGGTTAGGAGGGTGTACATGGCGCATGCAAACGTGTACTAATATATTTCCGCTTTCTTGCGACGGGTCAGGTGAGAGGAGAAGGGAGCTGTGCATAATGTGAGGTGTATACCTTGCTGTTGATACTTGTTAGAGTATGAGCAAAAGGAGTGAGTGAACAGGTTAGCTAGTATGTGCACAAACATAGCTATGTGTGTATCTGTACAAAGTAAAGATTTTTATAATTTAGGGAACAGGCCATTCAGCTGGCATGCCTGGAGGTTTGATCTCACGTCTTGGATGTTAATTGCATTTGTTTTCTAAAGATTGGATTTGCTGCCCTTGAGTATTTTTGCTCGTGGTTTTGTGCCAGCGACTCCTGTGCAACAAGTTACAAAAATCGGGAGCCCTCCTATGAGCAGACGAAGGGGGGAAACAGAAATTACAGAACAAGATGAAGCCTGCAATTTAAAATTACAACGCTGTTGCCATACATATAAATTCATGAAAATGTAGAGCCAATGATCTCCCAGGCTTCTAAAGACAGCATTTTAGAAAACCAGGCCTGGTTTTGGGAGAATTCCAGGAGGGTAAGGAACTCTGCTTGAGGCTGTTATGCCATTCAATTAGATCATGATCAGCATCTCACCTGTTTCTCTCACCTATACTCCTTATCCTTTGATGCCCTTGACAGAAAAACTGTTGATCTCAGTCTTGAAGTTTTTAGTTGACCACCTGCACACTTGGGAAGTGATGGAATTCCAGGTTTTCACTACCCTTTGTGTGGAAAAAGTAATTCCCGACTTTCTTAATTGATCTTGCTCTAATTTTAATATGCCTTTTGTTCTTGATTTCTCCACCAAAGGGAAATAGGGTAGATATAGAGAAACTATCATTTCATTTTAACATACACAATCAGAAACTCGTCAATCTTCTACACTCAAGGAAATGCAAGCCAAGGTTATGCAAGCTATTAAAATTTAAAAGAAAAACACGAGACAAAATGGCCACTGCAAATCAGGTGACTTGACAGCATCAACTCCAGAAGGCCCTGAAACTCAAGTGTGTACTTAATTAAATGTAGGTATTCACAGCCATCCAGGAAATTTACCCATCCCTTTGTTTAAGGATGTACAGTCAACAAACTATAGCCTTCCAGCCAATTCGCTTTTCTGTCTCACCATGGTCACAGATTTATCAAAATGTGAGAGAAATGAATACAAGTGAGTTCCCATCAACTTGTCATTGTATTATGGTGGTCTCTCATCCAAACCTAGACTGAGTGAATTTCAAAGTGTCAAATGACAGCCCAGGGTGTTTACTGATTTAATACATCACCTTCTTTGAAAAAGGACTTTGGATTTGTAACAGTTCATGTGTGAGAGAGCCATATTTGTTCCCTGCTTTTAAAACAGCAAGAAGCTGATCTGTCTGAGACCAGCAGAAAGTCATCGAACCAGCTGCAGTCAACTAAGCAGCCAAAGTAAATAACAGTCAAAACCTTGAAAATGGGAGAAGGACTCTCCAATCTATTGAGTTCAAGTTCACCTAAGAGCCATCTTCCTGGCAATTCAACTGCAAAAGCCTGAAAGCTTACAGAAAATCCTCCTCTTCTCAAGACCTTCGCTCCAGCCAAATGGACTGAAATAATCCCAAGTTGTAATTGTATTTGTTTCTTCATCTGTATTCTTTTTGTGAATGATAGTGTGTGTAACCTGAGTGAATGAGACCTCTTTTTAAACATTCAGGGCAAATGTGTGAAGATTACCTTTTTTAAAAATTCACAAAAAGCTTGTGGCTGGAAATTATTTAAATTAGGCAATCACTTGGAGGGTAAGATAACAGCTCATTTACAAAACATTTTGATCATGGAAAATAGCAAAACATAACTTAAGTCCCTGATAAGGGAAAGAGCCAACATGTAGGTCCTCGACGTAAAACGTTGGGTTAACTTATATGAGGTGCCAAATTTCCAGATTCCCCTCCAAAAAGTCAGGGGGGAGCCTGCCAAGTGGAACACTGGCTAGTCCATAGCCATTTAGCAGTCAATTGGCTGCTAATAGGCTGGAGGTGGAAACTTTACCACTCTGGATCAGGAAGTCCTGCACTGGAGTGCTGTCAGCCAGTCAGAAGCCAGCAGCTTTCCAGCATTTCAGGCATGCAGCTCTGGATTATTTAGGTATGGTTGGGAGTCTTGCTGTGTGCCAAGTTGGCAGATCCTGGCAGGGTAGGTACAGGGCTGGGGTTTGAGAGCTCATGGGGGTGGGCAGCCTTGGTGGGGGAAAACACCTTGGGTCACCCTCTGATGAGCCCAGGAGCTTGGTTAAGGAGGGACCTAAGGAAACCTGCTGGGCTGACCACTTGGTATTGGCTTCTTCTGCCATGTGTTAAATGCTAGTAGTGGCAGGATGCTGCCCTTGAGTGGCCATCGACGGGAGAACATTAGATCCAGCCTGTTAACTTTGTTTCTCTCTCCACAGTTGCTGCCAGTCCTGCTGAATATTTCCAACATCATCTTTTTTGTTTTTGTCTCCATTAGAATTTAATCCTATGAATCCTGGTATCATTCTGGTGTATCTGTACTGCACCCTTTTGAAGGCCAATAAGATCTGGTGCCCAGAACTGGATGCAGCACTCCAGATCAGGTCTGACATAGACTCTACAACTGAAGCATTGCTTTGCTTCTTTGTATTCCAGTCCTCAGGGAAAAGGCTAACATTCTTTTCTGTTAGCCTTTTTGGTTGCTTTTTAAATGTGACCACCAGTTTTTAATGATTTGTGTTTTTGAATGTCCAAATCACTTTGCTCTTGCACAATTCCTTGTTTCTCATTATGTAGGAAAGAGATAGAGTTATATGGGGACAGCAAACTGGTTCTTCTCAATGGGAGTTTGGCTTGTTGAAGGTTTGAGCCTCAAGTTCTCAGTGTTAATGGAACCTCAGCTGGGATCCAAAGAATGTTCTGTCACTCAAGCACTTTGCTCCAAAAAGGGCAACACTGGGAACTAAATCTTCCTGGAAGCAGATGTTCAGGAAAGGTAGGGAAGGAACAAAAGGAAGGGTGGCAGTATAGTTTACGGGGAGATGGTGATGTAGTGGCATGTAGTAATATATAGGCCCAAGCTAATGCTCTGGGGATACGGGTTCAAATCCCACCACAGCAGCTAGTGGAATTTGAATTAAATTAATATTTTAAAAAATATTTGGATTGAAATCTAGTCTCAGTAATGGCGGCCGTGAAACTATCATTGTGGTAAAAACTCATCTGGTTCATTAATGTCCTTTAGGACATTGTCCTTACCTGGTCTGGCCCACGTGACTCCAGACTCACAGCAATGTGGTTGACCCTTCACTGCTTTCTGAAATGACCTAGCATGCCAGTCAGTTCAAGGGCAATTAGGGATGGGCGATGCCCACATCCCAGGAAAGAATGAAGGAAGCAAAAAGTATTGATTAAGATAGTATTTGATATATTGCTGGAGAGAGAGGACGTCCAAGAGTGGTCAAGGACACAATCTATATTGTTACATCTAAGAAGCAATAGAAGTATCATTACACTACTGGGTTTTGTAAAGAACATATCTTTTTATTTCTGCTGGACTGTGGATTAAAATTACAATGGCTGCAGTTTAAGGGACATGTCTGCTGGAAGAGTGTGAGGGAAATATACAATGTTGCTGTCCTGGAAGAGTGTCCTGAAATAGGATGGTGCTGAGGAAGAGTCTGGTCTAATGAGGAACTGCCTGGCAACAATGTTTTAATTGGTTCCTGACCAAGTGACCAGGTTTTGTGTGAGAGCAGTGCAGCAGAATGGCTCTTAGCCTGAATTGGTGCTATTGAACTGTTTTATCCCACCCTTTAAAATCCATGTTTTTATGTGCCTCATATGTGTGTGGATATGGATTTAAGAAGGGGTAGAGTTTAGGTTATAGAGTTAGAAATTAGTAGTTCATATTTCTTTTGCCACTGGTTAACAACAGTTTGTTCAATAAACAGTTATTTACTTATTAAATTTATAAACCTGGTGCTCGTATTCTGTTAACCCAAATTAAACAGATAGAATTGGGGCAATGTGGTGGTTCAATCAAACTTTCCACGTTTGTCGCGGCTCGGGGAACAGGGGCTGATATTACAGTGAACTATTTCCAGTGAGTTGTGACTGTATATGCCACCAACTAGTAGGAAAGAAATAGCTTGTAAGGAAATTACACAGAGGTGCAAAAAACAGAGTTCTTATAATGGGAATCTTTAACTATCCTAATATAAACAGGGATAGTAATTGTGTAAAGGGCAGAGAGGGGGAACAATTTTTTTGAAGGGCTTTCAGGAGAATTTTCTACATCAGTATATTTCCAGCCCATTGAGAAAGGAGGCACTGCTGGATCTGGTTTGGAGAATGTCAGTTGGCCTTTATTGCAAGGGGGAAGTCAGTATAAAAGTAGGAAAGTATTGCTACAACTGTACAGGACATTAGTGAGACCGCACATCAAGTGCTGCGTACAGTTTGGTCTCCTTACTTAAGGAAGGATACACTTGCATTGGAAGCAGTTCAGGGAAGGTTCATTTGGCTGATTCCTGGGATGAAGATGTTGTCTTATGAGAAAAGGTTGAGCAGGATGTGCCTATATTGATTGGAGTTTAGAAGAATGAGAGGTGATCTTTTTGAAACATGTAAGATTCTGAGAGGTATGAAAGGGTAGACACTGAGAAGTTGTTGCCCCTCGGGGGAATCTAGAAGTAAGGAGCACCGTTTAAAGATAAGACGTCTTCCATTTAGATGAGAAGGAATTTCTTCTCTCAAAAGGTCATTAGTCTTTGGAATTCTTTTCCACAGAGAGCAGTGGAGATTGGGTCCTTGAATATACTAAAGGCTGAGTTAAACAGGGGGTTCATGGGTTATGGGGCCAGGCAGGAAAGTGGAGTTAAGGCCACAATCAGATCAGCTATGATCTTACTGAATTGTGGAGCAGGCTTGATGGGCTGAATAGCCTACTCCTGCTCCTATTTCTTGGATCCTATGAACAATTAGGAGGCAGTGATCGTAGTATCAACATAAGACTATGGGAAAGAACAAGGAACAATCCAGAGTAAAACTAATTAAGTGGGGAAGGGCTAATTTCAAAAGAGTAAGAATGGATCTGATCAAAGTTAAATTGGAATTATGTGGGCAGACAAAACTAACTGAACAACGGATTGCCCTTTAAAAAGGAAATGGTTATGGACAGTTGAGGTACATTCCCACGAGGGGGAAAAGTAGGACAAACAAAGCCAGAGCTGCCTGGATGACGAAAGGGATAGGGTAAGATGATGAGGATAAAGGGTATGGATGACAGAGGTCAGGTTGATAATACAAGTGAGATTCAGTGCAAAAATAGGAAGTTCAGAGTGAAGAAAGAGATAAAGGCAGCAAAGGAGAACTCACATCTCAAAGGAAATCTGAAAGTCTTCTTTAGGCATATATATAGTAAAGGGGTGATATAAGTATGAGTAGATCCAATTAAGGGCCAAAAAAGGGATTTATGTAAGGACACAGAGCATGGCTGAGGTATTAAATGAGCACTTTGTATCTGCCTTTACCAGGCAGTATTGGAGAGAGCAGGGAGCTGGCAGTGTTTGGGGGGAGCCAAAGTCACAGTGAAAGAGGAGGTACCTGAGACACTGGATGGGTTAAAAATTGAAAAGAGGTGGTATCAGAAAGGCTGGTTATACCTAAATTAATGAATCACCAGGATTGGATCCAATGCATCTGAGAATACTGAAGGAGGTAAAGGTGGAAATTGCTGCTTTATAGATAGAGCTCGTAGAGTACAAAAGCAAGGAAGCTATTGTGAACTTTATAAAATATTGTCTTGCATCAATTGGAATATTTGACCAATTCTGGGTATTGGACCATAGGAAGAATATGAAAGAATTGGAAATGGTGTATAAGGGTTCTAGGGATAAGGAACTTCAGTCTCGAGAATAGATTGGTGAAGCTGGGACTGTTCTCCTCAGGGAGGGAAAGTTGAGAGGAGATTTGACAGACATTTTCAAAATCATAAGAGGTTTGGACGGAGTAAATGGGGAGAAGCTGCTCCCATTGGCAGAGGGTTCAAGAACCAAAAGATACCAATTTAAATTGATTGGCAAAAGTGCCAGAAACAATATGAAGATGTTTCTAATGCAGTGGGTGGTTAAGATCTGAAATGTACTGCCTGAGACTGTGGTGGAGGCAGATTCAATCATGGCATTTAGAAGAGAATGTGATAATTATCTGAAGAGAAAGGATTTTCAAGATTACAGGGAAAAGGCAGAGGGGAACTAGATGACTTGCTCTTGCAGAGTGTGGACATGGGGTCATGACGGACAAATACCCTCCTTCTGTGCTGTAACCATTCTATAATTCCATGGGCTTTGTCTATCTCAGTTTCTCAGGCATCTCTCTCTTTTCTGTCTCCATCTCTCTCTTTTGTCTCTGTTACTCTGCCATGTACTTACCTGCCTTTAATCTCTCTGTACCTCTTGTAAAGAGTTAGCTTTTGTACTACCAAGTACTAATTCTTGCCAAACTTGGTTTTGCAGAAGTTTGATCTTTCAAATGTTCATGTGTGTGCATATCACATGCAGCTACTTTGTGTGTTTGCAACAGACAGTCTTGGACTTTGTTACTCATTAACTGCATCCCAACCATAGTGATTAGATTGGGTTTCAAGATGGTTAGGCTGGGCCAGAAATTAAGTGATACTCATATAAAGTGGTGGTAAAAGAGCATGTGCAGAAAATGTGGGTGGGACACCAGAGCGGTGAGGGGGAACAGACTGGCTGACAGGGGCAAAAGCACCCAAGAAACAAAGTATAACAGTGGCTGCACAAACAAGAAAAAGATGCAGAAATAGAAAAATCAGTCTTGTTTAATGCTGTAAACTATTGCTTAAACATATATGTATTTTTCTGTTGGTTATCAATAGATTGCCACTGCAACCAATTAGTGTCAAGTCAAGCCATTCAAAACAACTCCACAGAGTTGTTCACTTCAAGCTTTACTTTATTTCCCTTCCCTTTTTTTGCTCATCTCTAATTCCCTGCTTTTTCTTTTTCCTCCTCTGTTCCTGTGTTTCTACATCTATTTCTCACTATTCCTGCCCTTTTGTCTCAATGACTTTCTATTCCTCTCATTCCCTGCCTCTCGCTGTCTCTGTATCTGTCTTGCTTCTGTTCCCCTCTATTCATATGACTGAAGTTCCTCATCCCTGGAACCATTCTCGTAAATCTTTTCTATACCATTTCCAACTTTTTCATATTCTTTCTACAGTTCAATGCCCAGAATTGGTCAATTATCCTTCTCTTTACAACTGATTCCATGATTATTATTTGATTTCTTTTCCCCAGATGTTTCAACAGTTTGTCATCTTTCCAAACAATAAGATGAATTGGTTGGTGAAGCATTCACTGCTTGCTTACATCCTGATTCTTATCATCATACATGGCATCATCACATGTATAGGCTCAGAAATTACCTGTACTTGTCATTACACCTGGGACAATGAGGAACAGGAATAAAAACCAAAACTTTCTTTTATGCCACATCATTTTGCGTCTCTGATATGTCCCAAATAGATTTAAAATCAGCTCTTTTCAAAGAGTGGTTTTCAAATAAAGCAAGAATCTGCATTTATATAGCACTTTTCACAACCTCAATATATTGTGAGAAGCTTTACAGTCAATGAGGTTCATTTGAAGTGTATTTGCAGTTATAATGTAGGAAATGCATCAACAAATTTGATCACAGCAAGATCCCATTAACACTAAGAGCAATGGCTTGGATTATGTGCCTTTTGCACATGCTCTGTCTACTCTGTGACTCACATCAGCAGTTGTGAAAGACTGTGTGGGGGTTATTTTGGTAAATGGGTGCTGTATTAATAACACATTTGTTTGAAAGTCTGGTTTTTGGATGCAATTTTGGTCCTAATTGCTGATTAGTATAATTTGAATTTGCCTGAAGGTGCTAAAGCAGAGTTACGTGTTTAGTACTTAATCGTTGATTTGAAACAGTTTTTGTGGAGCAGTATGTGGGCTCCACTCAACCACCTCCACTGACAATGTGGATTGAGCAGGCTGACAGTTTCAGGATGAGATGAGACTGATTGAGACGGGTTCTCTGGTGTGACACTGGAGATCCAGAGGAAGATGTTCCATACCTCCCACTCCTAACTCTCTCTCTCTCTCTCCTCCTCCTCCTCTTGAAATTCCTATGGCATAATTGCTGGTTGTAACAGCTGGTCTCCTATAATGGGCAGATTGTGGAGCACCTAGCAAGTCACCACAAATCTGGAGCCCTCCAGTCCCCCTCTTCTCCAGCTGGTGCAACTCTCCTGGTGCCATCTCCTCCAACCATCCCCTCCTCCAGACAAGGGGGAGACCCAGTAAGAAGCCAATAACCAAATATTCCCTCTTTTTAGATGAAGGTCTAAGAGAATTTCTGGAATAAATGTTGACAGTGTTGGTGAAGTCTTGACAAAGTATCCCAGAATGTCTCCAATGTGTTTCAAAAGGCCTCTTCAAACCTCCAGAGTAAGTGAACAATAAAAAGCGATATACGTTTAAGCAGCCCTCAATTCTTAGCAATGGCTAATTTAATCCCAATCAGCTCATTTCTGTTAGGCCAGGCACTAGCCATCAAAACACATTTAGCCTCCTTAATGAACGTTTGCAGGCTATTTATGTGGCAATCAGCTGCTTAAATGATTCAAATAGCCATTCCCAATGCAATCTTTAACTCCTTTAATAAGATGCAGCTTGTGCTAAATATGGGCTAAACAGCATTTTAGTTTAAGACCCCATCTTGGCCGCTTCGGAGGCCCTTTAGCACCTAAAGTATCCGGGGAAAATTGTCTCTTGTCATTCTCTTACCCATAGGAACAGGTAGTGGCTCAGGCTGGACACTAGGTTGTACTGCTGTACCAGAAATCTGAATCAGCACAGGCATTTGACTTATTACACAATAATTTGCATTTATGTAGCACCTTTAACATAGTAAAATGTTCTGGCTGTTGATTAATGATGACTTGTAGACCCGAATATCATTTGATGGCTTAAAGTTCCAATATGTTTTCCTGTATGAAGGGAGTGCTGGACTGATAACATTCACATTATTTTAATCTTCCTAAAAGACACATGGTCAATTAAGAAAAAGAATCTTCGTCTGAAATAGGCTGTAAGGAGCATCTTAAAGGATGATAATGAGGTCAAGATGTGGGAAGTTTATGGAGGAAATTCCAAACTTTCAGCCCTAAGCATCTGAGAGTGCAGATAACAACAGGGATACAATTGCCTATGTGCAGGACAGGGGTGTGGACACCTGCCTCATCAACCTGGATCAGGAGAAGGCCTTTGCCTGAATATTGAACACCGACATGGTGGATGTTCTCTCCAAAATGGGGTTTGAGGAGGGAATCCGCAAGTGGATCCAACAGCTCTACACTAACATCAGTAGTGCAGTCTCAATCAATGGGTAGGAATCAGATAGCTTTCCTATTAAATCTGGTCAGGCAGGGCTGCCGTCTCCTCCCTGTCCTGTTTGTGTGTTGCATGGAACCCTTTGCTGAGTCCATCAGGAAGGATCCGGGTATAAGAGGAGTGACGATCCCAGGCAGTGGAGACACTCAGGTCAAAGCCTCCCTGTACACTGACGATGTCGCCGTTTTCTGTTCGGATCCGCTGTCGGTGCGCAGACTGATCCACATCTGCGACCAGTTCGAATGGCCTCGGGAGCCAAGGTAAATTGTGGGAAGAGCGAGGCCATGTTCTTTGGGAACTGGGTTGACCGATCCTTGTCCCCTTCACCTTCAGCTCAGACTGCCTGAAGATGCTGGGGATATGGTTTGCAGGGACTAGGGCAGGCGTTAGAAACTGGGAGGAGCGAGTGTCTATGGTGCAAAGAAAACTGGGCGTGTGGGAGTGATGCTCCCTCTCCATTGTGGGTAAGAACCTGGTCATCAGGCATGAGGCATTCTTGGTGTTGCTGTATGTGGTACAGGTCTGGCCCATTCCTCATTCCTGCGTGATGGCGATCACCTGAGCCATCTTTCACTTTATCTAGAGGTGGAAAATGGATCGTGTCCACAGGGACGTGATGTACAAGCCTCTAGATAATGAGGGAAAAACATGCCCAACATTGCCCTCATCCTGATGGCCACCTTTGTATGCGGCTGCATCAAGTTATGCGTAGACCCTTGGTACACAAACACCAAGTGTCATTACGTGCTGAGGTTCTACCTGTCTCCGGTATTGTGAAGGATGGGTCTGGCCATGCTGCTGTGGAACATTCCAAGTAGTTGGACCGTGCCGTACCACCTGTCCCTCGTGGAAGAATTTATGCAGAGAAACACCTTTGACCACAAGTCCATCAGGCAGTGGTTGGCACGTAACGTCTTACAGGCCCTGTGGGAAAAGGAGAGGGTGAATCCTGTGGGATGGTTTCCCGAGCAGACTGTCAAAGTCATTTGGCAGAATGCCTCATCACCAGAACTTTCCAACAAGCACCAAGACGTAGCTTGGCTGGTGGTGAGAAAGGCCCTCCCCCTCAGATCCTTCCAACACGCCGGGAGTCTCACCCTCTCTGCACGTTGCCCTCGAGGTGGCTGTGGTGGGGAAGAGACCATTGTTCACCTCCTTGTGGATTGTGCCTTTGCAAAGAAGGTCTGCAGAGAGATGCAGTGGTTTCTGTCGAGGTTCATTCCAAGCAGTTCTGTGACGCAGCTCTACGGGCTGTTCCCAGGGACACACACCGAGACAAACATCAACTGCAGCTGCAGAATCATCAACTCGGTGAAAGACACTCTTTGGTCTGCCCAAAACTTGTTGGTCTTCCAGTGAAAAGAGTTGTCCCCGACTGAGTGTTGCAGACTGGCATGTTCCAAGGTCCAGGACTATGTGCTGAGGGACGCACTAAAGCTTGGGGCAGCAGCTGCAAAGGCCTAATGGGGAAAAGTTGCTGTCTAAGACCTTTCTGCCATAGCGCATTGAGGGGCTGGGAAAGATATAGACCCCTCAGGTTGTATGGCTCACAATGAATGTACGTAGTGAATACTAAATGTATTATAATTGTATTGAAGCATCTCAGAGTGCAACATGCTGTATGTCGATAACACCAATACCATTGCACTGTCTGACTGTCTGTAATGACCATATTGAAATGACTGTAATATTCATTGATTGTATTGAAGCACCTCGTGATCCATGTGTAAAAGTTGAATCTGATTGCACTTTTTGAGATGGCCATTTAGAAATGTTTTGTAATGTTCTTCCAGATATTTTATGAATAAAGTACATTTTTTTAAAAATGGGTAAATTATTGAAATCAGCAATGCATGAGAGTCCCGAATTGGAGGAGTGCAGATATCGTGGAGGGTTGTAAGCTGGAGGAGGTTACAATGTTGTGCTCACATCAAGGCTGGCCTGGAGGTACTTACAAATTGGTGCTCTGATTTTGACAGAATGCTGATTGTTGAATAAAGTAAAATCAATCGTGTCAGTGTTACTATTGAGTCTTGATATCAGTGCACCTATACTGCAGATGGGGGCAGAATTTTATGTCCTGTGGGTGAGCACGCACCTGACCCAATCGGGCGTAAAAATAGCATGTTGGGTGAGTATCCCAACGTCATTGTGCCCTTGTGCGATATTTCAGACGGCGGGCGCGCACAAGGGTCACCCCTGCACCCGCCCACAATAAGGAGGCCGATTAAGGCCCTTATTCCACGAATGAACTGCTATTTCTGCTGCCTGTCCAACCTTACAGTTGAAGGATGGGTGAATCGGCCAAGTGGCCTTTGCATTTTTGAGGAAACCTCATCCATGGGCGGGATGCATTAATTTAAAAATAAATGTTTTGACAGAATTTTTATTTTGTCTATGCTCATATGAGTGAGTGATATGTGGGGACATTTTTTCACATTTTCCACATCTTTAAGGGTTTTATCTTCTTCAGCTCCCTGAGGTAGCTCTCTGTCCTCAGGGAAATCTCATTGCGCACTCACCTGCGCATGCACAGACTTCAGCGCTCGCTCTCCTCCTGGCCCCAGTCCGGCAGCGGTGAGCTTCATTGCACCTTTCATGCTGGCTGGCCGGTAATTGGCCAGCTGGCATGAAATCGTAAAGTTGGGTGGGCAGTGAAACATTTAATTCAATTGTGACTTTAATAGGCCTGTTAATTGTTGGTGGGCGTGCTGCCAACTCCTGCGTGTGCCCACCCACCGACCGAAATATTGCGCAAGTGTGCGATGACATCGGGATGCTCGCCTGGTGTCATCATGCATCATTTTACGCTCGAACGGGTTAGGCACCTGCTCAGCACAAATTTCAGCCCAACGATAGATAGGAAAGTAAGTTGTGAAGAGAACATTGGAGTCTGCAAAGGGACAGATAGGTTTAAGTGAGTGGACAAAATTTTGCCAGATGGAGTATAATGTGGGAAAATGTAAACGTGTCTGCTTTGGCAGGATGAATGGAAAAGCAGCATGCTATTTAAATACGAACATACAAATTAGGAGCAGGAGTAGGCCATTCGGCCCCTCGAGCCTGCTCTGCCTATCAATAAAATCATGGCTGATCTGAATATAACCTCAACCTCACATTCCTGCCTACACCGATAACCTTTCACCCCTTGTTAATCAAGAATCTATCTACTTCTGCCTTAAAAATATTCAAAGACTCTGCTACCACTGCCTTTTGAGGAAGAGAGTTCCAAAGACTCATAACCCTCAGAGAAAAATATTCTCCTCATCTCTGTCTTAAATGAATGACCCCTTATTTTTAAACGGTGATCCCTAGTTCTAGATTCCCCCACATCCTCTTCACATCCACCCTGTCAAGACTCCTCAGCATCTTAAAAGGTTTCAACTAAAAATTGCCTCTTACCCTTCTAAATTCCAGTGGATACAAGCCTAACCTGTCCAGCCTTTCCTCATAAGACAACCCACCCATTCCTGGTATTAGTTGAACTGTTTCTAATGCATTTACATCTTTCTTTAAATAAGGAGACCAGTACTGTACACAATACTTCAGAAATGGTCTCACCAATGCTTTGTACAACTGAAGCATAACCTCCCTACTTTTGTAATCAATTCCCCTCACAATAAATGGCAACATTCTATTAGCTTTCCTAATTACCTGCTGTACCTGCATACTAACCTTTTGTGATTGATGCACCGGGACACCCAGATCCCTCTGAATCTCAGAGCTCGGCAATCTCTCACCATTTAGATAAGAAGATTAATTTTTATCCTTCCTGTCAAAATGAATGATTTCACATTTGGCCACATTATACTCCATTTGTCAGATCTTTGCCCAATCATTTAACCTGTCTATGTCACTTTGTAGCCTCCTTCACAATTTACTTTCCTATCTTTGTCATCACCAAATTTAGCAACCATTCCTTTAGTCGCTTCATCCAAGTAATTTATATAAATTGTAAAAAGTTGAGCCCAGCACTGATCCCTGTGGCACGCCACTCATCACACGCTGCCAACCAGAAAAATACCCATTTATGCCAACTCTTTGCTTCCTGTTAGCTAACCAATCTTCTATCCATGTCAACATGTCACCACTTATACTGTGAGCTTTTATTTTCTGCAATAACCTTTGATCTGGTATTGTATCAAATGCCTTCTGGAAATCTAAGTACATACATCCACTGGTTCCCCTTTAGCTACAGTACATGTGATTTCTTCCAAGAACTCCTGTAATTTGTTTAGACATGATTTCCCTTTTACAAAACTATTTGACTCTGCCTGATTGCTTTGAAGTTTTCTAAGTGCCTTGCTATAACATCTTTAATAATAGCTTCTAACATTATCCCTATGACAGATATTAGGTTAACTGGCCTGTAGTTTCCTACTTTTTGTCTCCCTTTTTGAATAAAGGAGTTACATTTGCTATTTTCCAATCTAATGGCACTTTCACCAAATCTAGGGGATTTTGTAAAATTAACACCAATGCATCAACGATCTTACTAGCCACTTCTTTCAAGACCTTAGGGTGAAGTCCATCCGAACCTGAGGAATTGTCAGCCTGCAGCCCCAACAATTTACTCTGTATTGCTTCCCTGGGATTGTAATTTTCCCAAGTTCCTCCCTCCCTCCCATTTCCGGATTTACAGCTATTTCTGGGATGTTGCTCATGTCCTCTATAGTGAAGACCGAAGCAAAACACCTGTTTAATTCATCCGCCATCTCCCTACTTTCTCTTATCAATTCCCCAGACGCACTTTCTGTAGGACCAACATTCACTTTGTTAATTCTTTTCTTATTAAAATATCTATAGAAACTCTTACTATCCATCTTTATGTTACTAGCTAGCTTTGTCTCATACTCTAATTTTTCCTTCCTTAATCTTTTTGTCATTTTTTGCTGTTTCTTATATTCCTTCCAATCTTCTGACCTGCCATCCACCTTTGCATAATTATATGCTTTTTCTTTAAGTTTGATACTGTCTTTAACTTTTTTAATTAACCGCAGATGCTGGGTCCTCCCTTGGAATTTTTCTCTCTCATTGGAGTGTATTTATTCTGTGTATTCTGAAATATCCCTTTAAATTTCTGACATTGAATTCAATTGACCTATCTTCTTAACCTCAATTGCCAGTTCACTTTAGCTAGCTCCGCTTTCATGCCCTCATAATTGCCCTTATTTAAGTTTAAAATAGTAGTTTTGGATGTACATGTCTCTCCCTCAAAATGAATGTAAAATCAATTATATTATGATCACTGCTACCTAGGGGTGCCTTCACTAGGAGGTTATCAATTAATCTTACCTCTTTGCTCCAAACCAGGTCTAGTATAGCCTGGTCCCTGGTTGGCTCCAGAACGTGCTGTTCTAAGAAACTATCCAAGAACATTCTATGATCTTCTCACCTATGCTACCTTTGCCCATCTGATTTTTCCAGCCTTAATCTCCAGATTAAAATCCCCCATGATTATTGCTGTACCTTTCTGGCAAGCTCCCATTATCTCTTCTTTTTACTCTTGAAGGGTTCTCACGTTTTTCATATCATCAACAAGGATATGACTTTTGGACTTTTAAACTGCTGAGTTAAGTGTAAAACCCTGCAGGCTTAGGGCTGCACATGCCTGGGTTTATTGAGTGCATTGTAGATTGTTTTGCCTGAAACCAGACAACGAGAGGAGACAGAATACGCATTCTTCCCTTTAATACAATCAACCCAGAGAAAGACTTCACCGCACATGAAACCGAAGCCCATCAAAATCTTGCATAAATAATCACTACTAACTACCAAGGCAGGAAGGCACAATCAATTATGCGAATCCATCAATACTCCACACATACAATGGCTTTCAGTTCAAAATTAGTTACTAGGCAGGAAGACAAAGATAAACATCATGCGAGCCCATTAAAAACAACGAGATATAAATCACCATGGGAAGTCCACCAAAATCAAATAAAGAACTAACCTTGATTTGGATTCTGATAATAAATTCGAAAGACAGTATAACTGGCCAGTCAGTTACGAGAGGGAGAGGGAGGGAAACCAGCTAGCAGGCAGTGAGCAGTTGAAACAGAGTTTAAACAAGAAGATTTGGAGGTTTTGCAGGCCCGCAGGCAACATCATGGTGAGGGGCACGGGGTGGCAGGGTCAACCGAAGACAACAAGGCCACAATCACAGCCCTCCACGAAGATCGACCACCCATAACCTCGCCCTCTGCTCAACTGAAGAACCTTCGCAGATTCCACAGACCAGGACCGCATGGGGACGGCAGGTCCCAGAGGACACAAAAAGCGTACCCCAAAACTGCAACTGGCTTACCTGGCTGAATTTCTAACTGTCAAGTTGGGTTGGTGAGCATGATCCCTGACTTCTCCTAGTTCAATTTAGTTAGGTTTTAGGGGCGGGACAAGGAAAAGGGGATGAGTAGCGTGATTTTTCCCTCGTTATGCCATGTGTTCACCATTCTGAACTAAGTGTACTTTGTAAATCTGCATAATCTCAGTGTAATCTTAATGTTATAAGTTCATTTGTGACTTCAGTAAACTCAGTATTTCTTGTACCAAAACCAGTTGTCTGCTGCACTTTGTCACAACCCCCAAATAAGTCCAAGGTCTAGAACCCAGGGAGTGTAGGAGCGATTTGAACTGCTCAGAAGTCAGAGGTGAAACTGACACACACTACCATCCCCTACACTCTGTCCTACTGTGTAGTTACAATTAGGGGGCCTGTACACCATTCCCATAAATGGCAAGAGATTGCAAAACTCGGAGGTACAGATGTGTCCTGGTGCATGAATCACAAAATCTTAGTATGCAAGTACAGCAAGTGATTCAGGAGGCAAATGGAATGTTGCCATTTATTGAAATGGGATGTAAAAGTAGGGATGTTTTGCTACAGTTGCACAGGGCATTGGCGAGACCACTGCGTACAGTTTTGGTCTCCTTATTTAAGAAAAGGATATAAATGTGTTAGAAGCAGTTCAGAGAAGTTTCATTCCACTTACCTACATTGGAGAGGGGTAGGTTATCTTATGAGAAAAGGTTAGGCAGGCTGGGCATGTATCCATTGGAGTTTAAAAGATTGAGAGGTGATCTTGTTGAAGCATATGAAGGGACTTGACAGGGTGGATGCTGAAAGGATGCTGCCCCTGTGAGAGAGACTAGAACTAGGGGACACAGTTTAAGAATAAGGGGTCCCCTATTTAAGATGGAGATGAAAAGAATGTTTTTCTCTCAGTGGGTCGTGAATCTTTGGAACTCTCTTCCTCAGACAGCAGTGAAGACAGGGTCACTGAATATTTTTAAGGCAGAGGTACAAATAATCTTGACTAACAAGGGAGTCAAAGGTTACTGGGGGTAGGCGGAATGTGGAGTTGAGGCCACAGTCAGATCAACCATGATCTTATTGAATGGTAGAGCAGGCTCAAGAATGGCCTACTCCTGCTTTTAATTCATATATTCATGCACAGAGCTAACACTCCAAGGTTCATACAGAGTTAACACTTTACAGAGTTTAAACACCCAGCAGTAATATTCCCCACCATTCACAGAGTTAACACACTCCACAGTTCAAACACCCAGCAGTAATACTTCCCAGAGTTCATCCTTCTGTCTTGCAAAATAATGGTTTGCATCATGGCGGTCAAATCTGTGTTAAGCATTGCCTGGTGTAATTTGGTACAGCAGTCTCTGCCGCATTTAGTGCGGATATAAACAGTGGTTGAGAAGGTGCACGAGTTTCTGGCCTCTGTTTTCCCTGGGCCCTCTTCTCAGCTAGCTCAGTTTTTCATTTCACCTCCCATCTTCCAATGCCTCTCTAAACTGTCAGTCTCCAGAGGTGATGGCTGTAACACTCTGCACATATAACATACAACTCAAATAACATACAACACTGACCCATCCCATAGTTTAAACAACACAAAGCACTAAGAACCTTAAGTATAGACAATGCCCAGTGCTAGCTGACGCTGTCATAACATTGGAGGAGGTAACATGCAGTGCTTACATTAAATGGAGCCAACACTGCACTAACATTAAGACACAGGTGTCAATATAGAGCATTTATCAAATTGTGGGGAATAGTCAACACTGAGGAGGACTGCAACAAATAACAGTAGGATGTTAATAAACTTGCAGAATGGGCAACTAATTGGCAAAGGAAGTGCAACACACATAAATGTGAGGCAGTACATTTTAGTAGGAAGAATAAGGAGTCACTTATTACTTGGAAGGTGCAAGTCTAGGTGGGGTAAGGAAAAAAGGGATCTTTGAATACAAATACATCAATCATTAAAAGTTCGCCACAGGTTAGCAAGGCCACATAAGAGCAAACCAAGCATGAGGTTTTATTTCTGGTGGAATCACATTGAAAATTAGAGAAGTTATATTAAACCTGTATCAAACCTTGGTTAGACCGCACTTAAAGAGTACTGCATGCAGTTCTGTTCACCATATTATACAAAGGACAAAAGCACTGGAGAGAGTACAGAGAAGATTTACAAGATGATACCAGAAATGTGTGGGTATACAAGTTGGGAAAGATTGACAGGCTGGATCTCTTTTCTCTTGAAAAGAGTAACTGACAACTGACAATTAGCTGCCAAACTTTGTTTAAATTCAAATAGGCAGTTCACCTCTAATTGGCCCTGTTTTTTGCAGGAAAAAGGAGACGTACATACATAACACCTTTTTCAAAAGCTTAGAGGACAGCCAGTCCCTGGTTCATTCAGAGTCAATCTGCTTGGTTTGAATTTATACAAAGCTTGGCAGTTAATTATCAGCTGTCAGTCATTGGTGCATTCTCCATGGCAATGTTTCTACCAGAGTCTACTTTCCAACCAATCAGCACTCTCTTTTCATGCAGTATAAATTGTGGTTCCCTTTACAATTCGGAATCTTGCGATTTGTCCTGAGGAGTGCAAGACAAAAAGCTTCAACAACATTTCTCTTTTATTCAGCAATATACAAGTTCTGTACCAGCAAACAATTACTTCCTTAATAGTAGATTCCAGCATTTTCCTGATGACTGATGTCAGGCTAACTGGTCTGCAATTCCCTGTTTTCTCTCTTTCTCCTTTCTTGAATAGCAGTATCATATTTACTAACTTCCAATCTTCTGAGACCGTTCCAAAATCTACAGAATCTTGGAAAACCATTGCCAGCAAATCCACTATTTCTGTAATGGCGATTAGGTCCGAGCCATTTATCTCTAGTTATGCCATTAACTCAACTCTCATTGTAGATGCTTCACACATTAGGCCAAAGAGCCTTTAATTTTTTTTAAATAATATCCTCTGCCACTGCACAATCACTGTGAAGTCCTCTGTCCCTTCCTGTCCCTCTCTGTTTTTATCCACATCATTACATTGTTCTATCGCCTCAAGTTTTCACTTTGGCATTTTTAAATCTCCCTTCAATAGAATCCTCCTGCCCCGTGTTAGTTTAAAGTAATATCCACAGCCCTAGTTATATAATTTGTAAAGGTGGTAGTCCCACCCAGTCCGGCTAAGTGGAGCCCATTGCAGAGAAACAGCTGTCTTTCCTGAGTACTGATGCCAATGCGCCATAAATCAAAACCCCTTCTGCCTACACCACTCTTTGAACCAGGTGTTTAAATTCTCTAATCTACTTGACCCTGTGCCAATTGGCACCTGGCTCAGGTAAAAATCCAGAGCTGACTACCTTTGATACTTTGTGATATAATTTTGACCCTAACTTCTCAAACTCGCTCAGCAGAACATCATTCCTCACACTGTGTGGAGTGTATATATAAAAATTGAAATGTATTTGCCAATTCAATATGCGTAAATAACTGTTCACGTGCTAGTTGTAAATGACCTTAGTCAGACAGGTTTTCTTGAGTTTAACAAATAAGGGGTTAGTTTTATTGTGCTAAAACCCACGCAGGTATAAATATTAAAAATGTAAAAATACTTCCGTAAAACGCGCGCAAACACACATGAACCAAGCATGTAAAAAATACAAGTTACCTAGTTTATCTAACCCCAGCTGTAAACCCCCAAACCCTACCCTAATATATCTAGGTTATCTAATACTCACAGCAGAAGCCATTTCTTACCTCCCTTCAAAACATTCTCCTCCCGAAACGATTGGTGACGGTGGCATCGGAACCAGCTGGAGTAACTGCCCCAGCTCCTCCAGTCACAGGTTCCCTCTCTCCCATCCCTGCTGTTCCGCCAAACATAGGTTCTGTCTCTCGAGGGGCAGCAAGGGCATGAGAGTAAACTGGATAAATGTAGCTATTTTGGGCTCAGCGTTTTTTTTAAACCACCGAATCTGTACAGCATCCGCCCCGCAGTTTCAGGGCACACATCACATCCAGGGCAGTGACTCTCTTGTGTTTGCCGTATATAGGGTGATGTTTTTCTTTTTGTGTGTAGAAGTGTGTGTCAGTTATTTTGACAAAAAGAGACTTATTTTGCTACCCAAGTTTGCTGTTTTCCTGTGCCAATTTAAATACTTGAAGTGTCTAGAAAATTAAAGCTTTCCTTGCATGTTGTGGCTTTATGTTTAATGGAGGGATGACAATTATTGGGGATATTGATGAATTCTTCAAATTCTGCTTCTGTACGAGTCCAAATACCCGATATTTCATCCAAATATCTGTCGTAACACAAGGAGCCTAGGAGACTTTTTAAATACACTTTCTTTCCTCTCAGTCAAGTTTATATTTTCATAGGCCTGGGATAATTTCTCATCCGTAGCTGTGCATTGAATTCAATAATGAATTTTATCTTCAAATCAAAAGTCGTTTTTTGTTTAACCTAAGTCGATAACCAGATTATAGCTTCATCTGGTGTGTCAGGCTGGGGAAATCTCCTAAACATATTTTGGACAATCAGCATACCTTTATTTCTACATTTGTGTACAAATTTTCAATGTCCATTGTAAAAAGTATGACATGGGTCGGGGGGGGCGGGTGGGGGCGGGTACAGTTAGTGAGTTAACCATCTCCGTAAAGTGGTATGTGTCTTTAATGTAGCTAGGAGTTGGGGCAGTGAGTATGGGAGAGACAGAATCTATGATTAGAGGAGCAGTTCCTCACATTTTTCCGTCTCTCCCACGCACGGGAGTGATATTTTTCTCATTTTTTTCCCCCATCATTAAACTTTGCAGGATTTTTATTGGCTTTTGAAAGCAAATTCGCCCTCTACCTCCATGTATTTTGACTCTGATTTGGAGCCAACTTTTTAGAAGCAAACTCACACATGCACTGACTGTGTGCTGCAGCTCCCCTGCTTTCGATTTCCTTCCACCAAGCGCACTAATTCTGCTACACACTTGAAGGTGATTGGACCTTGAATTGCATACCATGCTGTGATTGTAACAGTCCAAGTTTGTATCTGGAAGCCAAGAAAGCAGCAGCCTTCATGTACTTCCCAAATGTCACTAGTGCATACACACTTTTCCGTTTCCACCTTTGCACCATGAATTTGTGAACTGCTGGCACTAGATTGTGGGGATTTTCTCTCATCTGTTTAGGAAGACAATGTGTCACTTCCATCACATCTGCTTCCATGTCATCAAAGTTCCTCTCTGTCCTGGAATGTCCAAGGTCAGCATCCATGTCATTGTCACTTCCATGGTTTCCTCCATGTTTTCCTTGCACAAGTACCTCCATGGGGATTTCTTTCCTCTGGGCTGCTTTGTTAAGACCTACAGGCAGGGGGACAAACTAACCCTCCAATAAATTTTCATTTGTGCTTAACTGTTAGGGATAAAGATTTTCACCTTCCGGTGTGACCGGTTCCACTAGTCAGGTAGAGCAATTTTAGATGCATTCTCTCATCATTGCTAGGCTGAAGTTGAAAGAATGAACCTTGTGATGCTTCACTATGGCATTTTGATGCTTACAAGGTGCACTGTTGAACTCAACATAGCATGTGCACATTGCGATCTCCAAGTCCACCTGATTCTTGTCAGCAGTGGATGCACTTTGTATCTCAAATAAGCTAGATTCCAACTGTGTCACTGCTTCTGCAGTTATCTTGCCAGTCCCTGGAAGGTAGCTCCTCGATATGGTTACACCTATTCTCCCATTGGCTAAATCAATGATCCTCCTTTCATAGTACCACAAAATTCTTGTCAGAGAAGAGATAGCAGATGCTCTGAGGATGATTTTCCAATCTTCACTAGATGCAGGGGAGGGACCAGAGGACTGGAGAAATGCAAACGTAGTTCCATTGTTTAAAAAGGGATCAAAGGAAATGCCAAACAATTATAGGCCAGTTAGTCTTACATCGGTGGTGAGCAAATTAGTAGAATCAATCCTGAGAGATAGGATTAACTGTCATGTGGAAAGGCATGGGCTAGTCAGGGATGATCAGCATGGATTTGTTAAAGGAAGGTCTTGCCTCACAACTTTGATTGAATTCTTTGAGGAAGTGACAAGAAGGGTTGATGAAGGTAGTGCAGTGGATGTTGTGTACATGGATTTTAGCAAAACATTTGACAAGGTCCCACATGGCAGATTGGTCAGGAAAGTAAAAGCCCATGGGATTCAGGGTAATGTGACAAACTGGATAAAAGGTTGGCTTTGTAACAGGAAACAAAGGGTAATGGTCGATGGATGCCCTTGCAAATGGAAAGCTGTCTCAAGTGATGATCCACAGCGCTCGGTGTTCGGCCCCTTGCTGTTTGCGTTATATATTAACGATTTGGACGTGAACGTGGGGGGCACAATTGGGAAATTTACAGATGACACAAAGATTGGTGTGTAGTGGATAGTGTGTGGATAGCCATAGTCTCCAAAACGATATAGATGGGTTGGTGGAGTGGGCAGTAGAGTGGCAGATGGATTTTAACATAGGAAAAGTGTGAGGTCATACATTTAGGGAAGTCAAACAGTTACAGGGATTACAAAATAAATGGGAATATATGAAGAGGGGTAGATGAAGTGAGAGATCTTGGCATACAAGTACACAGGTCCCTGAAGGCAACAGTTCAAGTAGACAAGGTTGTAAAGAAGGCATATGGAATGCTCTCCTTCATTGACAGAGGTATAGAATATAAAAGTAAGGATATAATGTTGGAATTGTATAAAACACTGGTGAGGCCACTGGAGTATTGTGTGCAGTTATGGTCACCACTTTACAGGAAGGACATAATAGCTCTGGAGAGAGTGCAGAGGAGGTGTACAAGAATGTTGCCAGGGTTAGAAAAGTATAGCTATGAGAGAGATTGGGTAGGTTGGGGTTATTTTCCTTAGAACAAAGAAGGCTGAGAGGTGACTTGATTGAGGTGTACAAAATTGAGGGGAATAGATAGAGTGGACAGGATAAAATTATTTCCCTTGATGGAGAATTCTAGAACCAGGGGACATAGATTCAAGATAAGTGGCAGGTGTAGGGGGGACATGAGGAAGAACTTTTTTACGCAGAGGGTAGTGGGTGTCTGGAATTCACTGCCCAAGTTGGTGGTAGAGGCAGAAACTCTAAACTCTTTCAAAAAGTACCTGGATCTGCACCTTAAGTGCTGTAAGCTGCAGGGCTATGGGCTGGGTGTGGGAAGGTGGGATTAGAAAGGGCACCTGGGTGTCCTCAGGTTGGCATGGACAAGATGGGTCAAATGGCCTCCTTCTGTACTGTAACTTTTCTATGGTTCTAAGATGTAGTCTTTTAGAGTTCACATTGCAGCCTCAGTATAATTTGTAGTGTTATTTCAATGAAGAGCCAAGATGTGTCTGCAGCCGATGGCCCAGCGCTGTCTTCGGTTGCACCACTGTGCGGCCTGAGGTAGCTGGCATAACTTTTGGCTATGGATCCCCTGTCAGTTTGCCATACTTCTACTGAAGGTCCTCATTAGTGTCAGCAGACACCAAATTGTTTTTACTAAATCCAAGAAATGGGGCCAGTGTCCACAAGAAATGAAGTTCTTTCCATCCCACAAATACCTCCAGGCAGCTTGTGGTAGGAGGGATACACACAGGATACAAATAGACTCTGGGAACACCTCTTGAAAACTGACATTTGCTGTCATTGTCATCAGTGTGAAAACAACAAGGTCAGGTTTTCCTCTCCCATAGAAGATGTCTCCTGGGATAATCTGCATATACAACTTGAAAGCTAGAACAATAGCCTCTTGTGACTCAGAGGTTGTGATCAAACATCTAAGTGATAAATTCCCCAACTGCACGATGGGTAAAAATCATGAACAGCCTACAGTCATATTTGCTCATTCCACCTGAAGCATCTACAAACACCAGTTTGCTGCTGCACTGACGCTTTGAGTGAATCCAGAGCATAAAGCATGGTGCAAACATCAATCATTTTGCCATTTACCTAGCCCACTTTACAGTACTCCAAACCTTGCCCTTCATTGTATGACTTGATAGAAGCCTCAAGATCATGTAGCATCTCCTCGCCAATTGTAAAGCCATGTGACTTGTCGAAAATCTTTCAGCACAACCTGAAAAAAGCTGGAAAAATATTTATCTATTCTACATCCAAATTTTTTTTTAAAAAAGAGTTGAACTATTGTTTCACTAGCCATTACACAAACATTAACTGTGTATCACTTATCCTTTGATAAAAATATTGTCAGTCAATGATGCCTGGAAGGTTCTATGCCACACAGAAATACAAGGCATTAGTTGTCAATGCCACTTCTAAATTCAGTCATAATTTTTAAAACAAGTTGAAATAATACTCTTCACAATCATTTATTCTTCCATGGGATGTGAGCATTTCTGACAAGGTCATCTTTCGTTAACAATCCCTAACTACCTATGAGAAGGTGGAGGTGAGCCACCTTCTTGAATCGCTGCAGTCCACCCTAGTGTAGGTGCAGTCAGGAGGGATCCAGGATTTTGAACCAGTAATAGGGAAGGAATGGCGATGTAGTTCCAAGTCAGGATGGTGTGCGACTTGAAGGGGAACTTGCAGATGGTGGCATTCCCATGCATCTGTTGCACTTGTTTTTCTAGGTGGTAGAGATTGTGGTTTTGGAAAGTGCTGATGAAAGAAGCTTGGTATCTTGTATAGGATTCAAAAAAATATATGTGCTTCTCAAGATAACATTTGAAACAGAAATACATAGGGCTAGATCTTCTGGTCAGTGGTGATTCTTTTGTAATCGGCACTGACAAAGAATGGTAAATTCGTAATAATCTTCACTGTCTCAGGCCCAGCAGGGATCCCTCATCGCAGCCATCCAGGCTAAAGCATGTGGAGAGATGATGCCCGCTTTTAATAACAGCAACTGTTGTATTCCCAAGTGTTTAAAGATCTTGGGGGTTTTAGTGAGGTTAGTAGGGATGGGAGTGAGTGATGGGGAGTGTGAGATAGATGTGGGGCATGAGCAGTCAAGGTGAAGGTATGGTTGGTGGGGGGGCGGTGGTGGGCTTTGCTGTTAACCACTGACCCACGCCACAACTTTTCAGCAGAACTATGCTCACGTAAGTATCCACGTAAGAAGTGCATAACCGGCCAGGCCCAAGTCTCCGACACTGAAGTTGACGTCAGAGACAATTCCCGCAGGGGTCCAGGGCGTGCAAAACAGACATTTAAACTTATCGCGCAATTAACGCACATGCGCACGGGTCAGGGCTTCTGCATGGTTCTGATGCGCAACATCAAAGTACGCCTCAACATATGCTGCTGTTGCCATTGGAAGATCTGGCCCATAAATTTAAATCAGTGCACCACGAATCTGATGTACTGGCAGGTGGCAAACATGATTTTATGAAATTATTTAAAATATCATAATATTAATTTGCACAATGGTGGGGTAACTCAGCCAAGTTAACGTTTCAAGGCACAGGTGCCCAACTTAAGTAAGCCATGAAATATTGCCTCAATTCCATACAACTAGTGTTCTCTGAAATCATACCACAAATGTGAACCTGTGACAAAATTGAAGATCTGGACACTTTGCTCGATTTTCAGCTTCAAAGAAATACCCAGTGTCATGTTCCAACTGCCAATCTAGCTTGTGGGTGTTAAGGGCAGTTGAAAGAGAATGTCCTTTGCTGAAGAGTTCAGTGAACTTTACAGTCATCTGCTACATCCCGAAATTTGTGGGCATCAACACATAATCTCATGGTTGTGGGCATGATGAATTGGGATTAGTGTTGCACACTTCAGAAGATGAGAATCCTTAAATCTGGACCTGTAAAAAAAAGCATGTATTCAAAGACTCAATTTTGACAGTAACCAACAAATTACATAAAATGAAATTGTTGAAATTCTTTGCATTCATGTTCATCCCTATGGGTACAATATTCCCCTCAATTCTTGATATGTATTGAAACCTGAAATGTTGAAGCTGGATCTTTTTCCAAATGAAAACTGACTGTAAACCATGGAAAATGGTGAATTTACTCTGTAGTTAGACATTTTGGATGGACTGAGGGTGTAAAATCCAGAGTACAATTGATTTAATTGTTTTACATTTAATGGACTATATTTTTCTACTGGCTGCAAACATATTTAGAAATGCAACTTTTGATTTGGGGTGTGTTGTTGGTTCGATTATATACGACCTTGCAACTTTGCCTTCCTTGCCAAGTTACAAAATATTCAAGCGTCACAGTTTCCAGTACAGATTCATATGCACACTGCACACACATGCAAAAAAGTTAAGCTTCATGATAATATACAAATGTAATTTTGTAATAATTCCTGCAAGAGCAGGAAAAACATTGGTACTTGCTTGGTTTCCCAGGAATTCTCTCCACTGTGATAACCACTTGTGCAGGACAGGATGTGTTCTTCAAATTCAGGTGAAGATCTACCTTATCGGATTGGGCCAAAGTGTTGTATTGGCATCTGTAATAAACTTTGAGGAGGTTTTTTTTTTCTATTTTCTGGTTTGCTTGTTTGTAAGCGAAGTGTAATTTTGCCTTTCTTCTGGTATGCTGCAAGCCACTTGTGGGTACCATCCTTATTGGTCTACATGAAATTCCGTTTCAAAACAATTGTCAAGAACAGTGAAGGAGCACAGGTGATACTCAGAGCCAGCAAGGAGGTTTTCCTGGAGAGCAGACAGAGCAAAACAGGAAAGTGTAAAAGTATTCATGAAAAGTTCACAAATGTGACAAGGATGTAAAAGCTGCTGGACCTCTCATCAGTATTGATACTTGCTCGATTTAAAGAAAAACAAAAATGACTTGGAAATACTGCAACACTGATACACTTGCGGTTTCAGTAAGTAATAATATGAATGAAATCTCATATGATGTGCTAAGTGGATAATTATAACTTAAGGTCTATAGGTGCCCTACAGTTACAATAATAGTGCAAAGCCAAACTGCAAGAGCAGATACTGGCAAATTGAATTACTGTATAAATTAGTGCATGCTGAAATTCGAAAGGAAAATCTAACTCAACAATTTCTGTTTTCGTAATTTTAAATTTTTCTTCATTTATCTGGTGTTCCAGTCAATGGTGAGAATTTTAATGATCAACTGCAATTTGCACCCTATCCCCACACAGCCTTAAAACTAGGCCACACTTTGCAATTCTTCTTGAGTTCTCTGCCCGAATGCCCACTGCGACACAACCATCACCACAGACAGGGCAAGGAGGCACTTCCCAAATCCACCCCATCCTGAACAGGCACCAAATCTCCTGTTAAGCTTCAATAGTTGCTTGGAAATGAAGACCGAAACCAAGACAGACTCCTTCCAACAGAGTTTTACTGCTGTTCATAAAACTCTCTGCAGTGTAAGCAACATATCTTTTTATTTCTGCTGGAACTTTGTAAAGAGCATACTTTTTTATTTTCTGTTGGAATGTGGATTTTAAAATTACAATGGCCTGCAGGTTGAAAGACGTGTCATGAAGCTATAACGCATATAATATCTTGGAAAATATTTTTCTTTTAAAATATAAGTTTAGTTTGTGGGTGTGTCTTAATTGGATTAAAGACAAGTCTGGGTGTTTTGATGTGTACTAGTTTTGACATATAAAAGAGATAGCGTGTATTTGCATTTTTTGAATCGCGCATTCAAGAAGTGGGGTGAAAACTGTTACCTATCTAGCAGATACTGAGCAATATGTTTATATTACTAGTAAAATTGGTACTATGAAAGGGGTTTTATTGTTGGGCAAGGCTGGTGATATAATGAAAATTTACATTCAATGGGTGGTGGTAGGTGTAACTTCAGCAGTTTTCGCAGAGCAGACCCAATGTGAGATCAAAAGCAGCTGTAAGCCTCCAACTGTCTCCACAGGAACCAAAGTGAAAAGAACCTCATTTTGAATTCGTGAGATGAAAATGCTTTGCCTGGTGTCTGGTTAAGTGTATGGGTTGCTGTTGCGTTAATAAAGATTAGGTTGGGAATTTGTTAAAAGTTATGACAGTATAATTTGTAGCTATGTGTATATATATTTTAACCTGTGTAAATTAATAGAATGTTTAGTTTAATATAAAACCTCAACAACTGGTGGTCTGATTCCTGAATTTAGAGTCACATCTCAAACATAACACTTAAAATTATAGATTATGACAGTTGTTTAAAGTTTCCTTCTGGGATTTTTAAATAACTCAGCTGTACCAACTGCATCGGTCATAACAATTGGGGGCTCTTGCCGGGATAAATTATGTTTCTAATTCCTTGATTGGTTTGGAATTAGTGAATCTTAAGCTTATGAGTACAAGAGGCACTTGAATTCAGATGTTGGTGAGGTATTTTAGAAGTGGTGAGACTGCAAGATGGCTTTGGCAATTGCTAAGACTTGTCCGGGAGTAGAAGAGATAACTGATTAGGTTGGAGAAAATAACCAAACGTAAGCTAACAGTTGGCAGATAAGCTAAAATTGGGGTTACCTGCGAGGGCTAGGAAATCAGATATAGTTAAAGTATACCACAGCATCGACAGTTGGAAGTGAAACCTGACACTAGTGAGTCACAGCTGGAGGTAGTGAGACTTCAGTTGCAAGTGAAGAAACTTGAATTAGAAGCAAGGGAATTAGAAATTATGAAGATTTTGGGGGGTTGGGGGGGGGCGTGGGGTGGGGGGGCAGTGGGGGGGTGGGGGGGTGGGGAAAGGAGAGAGAGCGAGAGTGAGAGCGGAAGGATTTGCCTCTAGGAGTAGAACCCAGTGGGGATATGTTTAAATTTGTACAAATTCTTCCAAAGTTTGAGGAAAAAAGATATTGAGGCATTCTTTATTTCATTTGAGAAGCTAGCTAAACAGATGAAATGGCCACAGAAAAATTGTTAGGTATGGCGCTTGAGGTATATGCTTTGCTATCAGAAGAAATATCAGTAAATTATGATGTGGTGAAAAAAGCTATTTTGAGTGCATGTGAGTAGTTTCCTGAAGCAAACAGGCAGAAATTTAGGAATATGAGAAAACATCCTGGGCAAACTTATACTGAGTTTGAAAGAGTAAAACAAAGTAATTTTGACCGCTGGATATGGGCGTTAGAAATAGAGACAACCTATGCAGCTCTTAGGGAAGTCATTCTTTTGGAAGAATTTAAAGATTCAATCCCTTCGGTAGTGAGAACTTATGTGGAGGAACAGAGGGTAGATTCTGTAAGACAAACAGCAGACAAAGCTGGTGATAATGAGTTAGTGCATAGAGCTAAACCTTTTTCCATCACCCTTTCAAATTGGAAAAGGATAAAAAGTGGGAAGGTGAAAGAAAGGTAGGTAGGCAGGGAAGAGCAGCAGCAGCTGTAAGTTCCCAGGAAGTTTTTTTCTCAAATAAAAAAGGAAGGTGCTGAAGGTAGAAGTGACATTCAAAGATTGAGGTGTTTTCATTGTAAAAAAAGTTGGCCACACAAAGTCAGTGTGTTGCAGGAAAAATTTGTAAGAATTATTGGGGTACAGAAAAGCTCTGGAAGTAAAGGTACTGTGGATTCTGAGGTTCAGGCACAGAAACCAGTGATTTGTGTACAGGTGAAACAGGGAGAATCAGTGATATGTGAAGAAGTGGGAATGTGTTCACAGTTTACTCAAGAGAATTCTGAAGAGCAGGTTGCAGAAATGTTTAAAGACTTTGTATGTGAAGGGAAAGTCTTTCCATTTGTACAGGGTGGAGTAGGTAAAGATGTTAAACTTTTAAGAGAGACACAGGGGCTAGTCAATCCTGTTAATGTTGCGGGATAGTGATATTTGTTGTTCAAAGGGAGTGTTGCAGGAGAAGGTAATAAGTTGGGTTCATGGAGATGCTAAATCAAATCCATTGTGGAAGGTAAATTTAAAGACTGGTGAAGTTACAGTTAGAGTGGTGGAAAAATTGCCCATTGCAGGGGTTCAATTTATTTTGGGTAATGATATAGCTGGATCGCAAATGATGCCTATGGTAGCTGAGTAGCCTGTAGAAGTGTTTTCAACAGAAGTGCTACAGAAGAAACATCCTGGATTGTTTCCTGATTGTGTTATAACAAGATCAAAGGCCCACGGGGAAGAACAACATAAACAAGTTAAGCAGACAGTTCAAAGGCAAGAAGAAGATGTTGAAATCCAATTAGCTGGCACTGTATTCGATAACATTGTTCAGGAGGAAGTAATGCAGGACAGCTCAGTTGAAATGTTTAACTCAAAGAGGTTAGTGGAGTTACAGAAAAATGATTTGCAATTAAGACAGTTATATCAGAAAGCTTATTCAGAAACAGAAGCAAAATGTATTCCAGTATGTTATTATCTTTGAGGGAGTATTTTAATGATAAAATGGCGGTCAGATCATGTCTCAGCAAATGAAAGCTGGAGGGAGGTGCATCAGATTGTTATTCCATTAGGGTATAGAAATGAAATTCTGAAGATTGCTCATGAAATTTCAATGTGGGAACATTTAGGAATTAGGAAAACACCGGAAAAGCAGAGGTTTTTTTTAGCCAGGATTGCATAGGGGTATTGTCAAATTCTGTAGAATGTGTTATACATGTCAAATAACGGAAAACCACAAGCAGTGATTAAATTGGCTCCTTTAATCCCAACACCAGCATTTGAAGAACCTTTTACCAGGGTCATGATTGATTGTGTAGGCCCTGTCCCTAAGACTAAAAGTGGAAATCAGTATTTATTGACAATAATGGATGTTTCTACTAGGTTTCGCGAAGCTATACCTTTAAGAAATATTACAACTAAGAAGATTGTGGAGGAGTTAATAAAATTTTTCACACAATATGGGCTTACCTAAAGAAATACAATAAATCAGGGGTCAAATTCCATGTCATAGCTGTTTAAGGAAGTAATGAACGGTTTGGGGTTAAAACAGTTTGTGTCAACAGCTTATCATCCAGAGTCACAAGGAACTTTGGAAAGATGGTATCAAACTTTAAAAACTATGGTAAGAGCATACTGTCATGATTATGCACTGGATTGGAATACAGGAATTCAATTTTTGTTATCTGCTGTTAGAGATGCTCCTAATGCATCAACCGATTTTAGCCCTTTTCAACTAGTTAAAGGTCATGAGGTAAGGGGACCACTGAAATTGATGGGTCAAAATTCAGAAACTACTCGCCTGGATTACGTATCAAGTTTCAGGCAAAGATTGATCTGAGCATGTGAGCTGGCTAGGGAACATTTAAAGATATCACAAGTGATGAACGTGAAAGCAGATAAGGCAGCTAAAATTTGCAGTTTTCACAAAATCTCAGTGCAGAAGAGGCCCTTTGGTCCATCGAGTCTGCACTGACATGTGAGAAACACCTGACCTACCTACTTAATCCCATTTATCAGAACTTGGCCCATAGCCTTGAATGTTATGACGTGCCAAGTGCTCATCCAGGTACTTTTTAAAAGGATGTGAGGCAACCCACCTCCACCACCCTCCCAGGCAGCGCATTCCAGACCGTCACCACCTTCTGGGTAAAAAGGTTTCTCCTCACATCCCCCCTAAACCTCCTGCCCCTCACCTTGAACTTGTGTCCCCTCATGACTGACCCTTCAACTAAGGGGAATAGCTGCTCCCTATCCACCCTGTCCATGCCCCTCAATCTTGTACACCTTGATTAGGCCACCCCTCAGTCTTCTCTGCTCCAACGAAACAACCCAAGTCTATCCAACTTCTCTTCATAATTTAAATGTTTCATCCCAGGCAACATCCTGGTGAATCTCCTCAGTTCTCCAGCTGTGGCCTCAACAGGTTCTATACAACTCCAACATGACCTCCCTACTTTTGTAATCTATGCCTCGATTGATAAAGGCAAGTGTCCCATATTCCTTTTTCACCACTCCATTAACATGCCCCTCTGCCTTCAGAGATTTATGTTCCTCAGAACTTCCTAGTGTCTTGCCATTCATTGAATACTTCCTTATCAAATTACTCCTTCCAAAGTGTATCACCTCACACTTTTCAGGGTTAAATTCCATCTGCCACTTATCTGCCCATTTAACCATCCCGTCTATATCTTCCTATAGCCCAAGACACTCAACCTCACAGTTAACCACCCAGACACTCTATGTGTCATTTTTTTTTACTTTGTTTCTGGAGAGAAAGTACTAGTTTTGTCGCATGGTGATTCATTAAATGCAAGATTTATTGGGCCTTATAGGATTGAAAAGAAATTGGGTGAAGTAAATTATTTAATAAATACTCCAGAAGGAAGAAAGAAGCAGGGGGTGTGTGTCATGTAAATATGCTTAAAAAGTATTTTGACAGGGAAGAGGAACAAAAAGGAGATATTAGCGATGGTGGATGATAAGAGGTAGAAATGCAGGACACAAATTGATTTTCCTACCCCCAGCCATGAGAAATATTATAAATCCTCCTGCACTCAAAAATCTATCACAGATTTGCATAAGACGCATCACTGAACACAATCAGTTTAATTTTTGTAATAAAAACAAAAAACTGCGGATGCTGGAAATCCAAAGCAAAAACAGAATTACCTGGAAAATCTCAGCAGGTCTGGCAGCGTCGGTGGAGAAGAAAAGAGTTGACGTTTCGCGTCCTCATGACCCTTCAACAGAACTAGGTGAATCCAAGGAAGGGGTGAAATTTCACCCCTTCCTTGGATTCACCTAGTTCTGTTGAAGGGTCATGAGGACTCGAAACGTCAACTCTTTTCTTGATTTTTGTAACGTCACCCAAAGATGGGAATTTCAAAACACACTGTTCCATTTTTAATTTGTCAATGTTTCATTTGCCTGAATGATTTCTTCAACCTTGGGATCGTATATTTTATAGTGCTCAATTCCAAAACGTCAAAACTGACATCTGGCCTCGTTCATTTGCCTAGCTGATTGAGTTGCCCAACTAAACTTCTGAGTTCCTCTTTTTCCATTTCAGAAGCCGCTATATCTTTCTGGGAGGCCCTGCCATGACTAATTGCAATGCAATTGACGTTCTCTAAGTAGGATTGCTGATGTAAAAACGACGTGTGATCCACTCTGCCTGATTTCCAACCCAATGTACCTAAATGCACCAGAAGCTGACTTCCAATTTTAATCTCCGTTCTAAGCCTATTAATGACAATCATTTCAAATTCATTACTGCCACCGAAAAAAAACATCTACTTGCATCTTAAAGATGCCTGCAAGTTCCCCTCCTTGGTGTCAATAAAACATTGCTGGGTCTGCTTCCAAATGAAGACAGCTCAACTTTAACAAAGAACTGACCTCAGAAATACCAAACTCTGGATACATCATTTAAACTGTATATGCATTTATTTAGCTTCCACAGATTCCCTTCTGCTTTTGGCACCTTTCGGTGGATGGAGAAAAACTTCCCTTTTAAGTTGATGTCTTTGCAGAAAGGCAGCTTTAATATCAATGGACTTACATTCAAGAAGCATTTGTAGCTAATAGAGCCCAAACAATCTTCAGCATAACTTTTCCTGCCATAGGTGAACCTACTCTTATATCCCGGTCACCCAATTTTACTTCAAACCCTGATGCCATTAGCCTGGCTTTAGCTTTATAAGTCCTATCAGGAAGTACCTTTTCTGAGCATATCCATCTATGACAGAGCTGGTTGTCCCCTATCTGACACCTCTGTGTACACCCCAAATTCTTTCCATGTTGTTCTTGTTGCTTGGCATCCTTTATTAATTTATCATCTAATTTGTTTGAAGCTACTAAGACTTCTCGATCACATGGGCTTCTGCTCCTTGTAGCATTACCAGTCTGTGCCATATTCCTTGACCTTGTTAAGCTATCCCTTTTATCCGGCGCTCTATCACGCTCCAGACTGTTGCTGTTTGATCTCCCTCTCCAATTTATAGATGTTCTTTGAACCATTTGCAATCTCTTCCTAGAAGCATGTTCACTCCCAGACCTACTGTCTGAACTGATACTGCGTTTCTGTGCCTTTCATTTTTGTACTTCATGTTCCCAATCTATAGGCCTAATTTTCTGTCTTTTATCTTGTATGTTTAACCATTTTAATATTTTCCAGGGGCCTTCCCAGCTCTACCTAACAATCCGGGGGGTTGAGAAGTGAGGGCTGGAGGGGTGTCTTTGTCTTATTATTTTTATTTATTCCAACAGTGCCAGAGCACAGAGCAGGCCTTACACCCAGCTTGCCTCCACACCCAGCAGATTCGTTCAGGGATCACCTGCCCTGACTCCTGTTTCAGCCCACTCCACACCAAAAACCCTATGTGCGGGCAGCCATTTTTAAAGCTCGGGTTTGCCGAGCCAGGAAATCTCCCGAGGATGAAAATCTGGGCCACTGAGCCAGGGTCACAACTGTAATTTGAATTTTAGCCCTCAATATCTGTAAGGTAAACCTAAGAGTTAGTAGACTAAAAAAAAGGTCTATTGTTCAGGGGCTGGCTTTGCTGAACATATTCCCTCATTAGAAGAATGAATTATACTGCCTTAAATATATATTTAAAACAACCCTCGAATTACAGGCGGTTATCTCTGCCAAAACATTTAGATCCACAGATTCCCTACAGATCCTTTTGTAGTTCTCTATTAATCTAACTAAATTTTGCCTATATTACTTGCTTCATTCTGGCACTCAAGTAGGCTACCTTTTAGTGGTCTATCGTATGAAATCCACATCATTGACCTGCGTGAGTAATGGAACAATCAGTTTGTCCCAGGCCAGGGAAATGCCATTGTTGTCGTTAGACAAGCTTACTCAAATTCTTCCTGAAATGGTTCTTGGCTTCATTAAGGAATTGTTTCAATTCCAGAGCTATTGCCAAAATTGAAGCTACTACTGGTGACAATACAAAGTGACAATGGTACCCAATGGCTGAAACTCCTCCTGTTAATCTTTTACAAAATAAATAAATTGCATTTATGCAGCACTTTTCATGATCTGATATCCCAAGCCACCTCTAAAGCAGTTAAATACTTTTGAAAAATAATCACTGTTGTAAGGAAACATGGCAGCCAATTTGTGCACAACAAGATTTCACAAACAGCAACGACATAAATTATCAAATCATCTGATTTATTGATACTAGTTGAAGGAAAGATATTAACCAGGGCACTGGGACAACTGTTCTGTTCTTCAAATAGTGCATGGGATCTTTTACGTCCAGATGAGATGGAAGATCAAAAAGACAACCCCTCCTACAGAGCAGCACACCCTCACTACTGCACTGAATTGTATGCCTGAATTAATGTGCTTAAGTCATTGGAATTGGACTTAATCCACAACCGTCTGAGGGAAACGTGCTACCACCTGAGCTAAGGGCAATGACTAAAGTTAATGTGAAAATAAAAAGGGAAATCTTAATTTTAACAAAAAAGTTGAGTACAAAGTATCAACAGGAGAATTCCTTTTGTGCTTCTTATTGATAGAAGGTAATAGAAAATAACAGATCGTTGTGGGTGGAGTAAAGGCACGTGTACGTAGATCGTATATATATATATTCAAAAATTAAGATCTTATTAAAACTACAAAATATATCTTAATGTTTAACAGATATGTCTAATTGATAGGTGGGAAACATGATTAAATGTACCCAATCTGCTCAGATTTAATCTGCTGAACAGGAAGATATAAACATTCAAATGGGAGAAGCATTGGCAAAATACATAATTATTTAGATAATATATTTGCTCTACCAGCGAGACAGATCTTCTGGTGTCATGTCCACTTAATAAGATTAGAAATTATATAACCACACTTAAATTAAAGTGAAGAATATTAAATGAACCAAACGTACATAAATGAGATCAAAGTCAGGTCCATATGCAATTTCAACCCCTGTACCGAACTATCAATCACCTCCTGCACGCTCCCATCAATCACCCCCTGTACGCTCTCATTAATCACCCGTTGTACCATCCATCAATTACCGCCTATACCCACCCATCAAAGACCCCCTGTATCATCCATCAATCACCCTTGTACCCTTGCAACAATCACCTCCTTTACCTTCTCATCAATCACCCCTGCAGCATGCCAATCACCCCATCACCCCCTGTACCCTCCCATCAATCACTCCCTGGACCATCTATCAATCTCCCCTTGTACCCTTGCAACAATCACCTCTTTTACCTTCTCATCAATCACCCCCTCTACCCACCCATCAATCATTCTCTTGTACTTTTGCATTAATCACCCCCTGTATCCTCCCATCAATCATCCCCTGTACCCCCACATCAATCACCCCTGCAGCTTGTCAATCACCCCCCATCCTCCCCATCAATCACCTCTAGTAGACTCCCATCAATCACACCCCAGTACTCTCCCATCAATCACCCGTTGTACCCTGCTGTCAATCACCCTCCAAGTACCCTGCTATCAATCACCCTACTCGTATCCTACCATCAATCACTCCTTGTACTCTCCTATCAATCACCCCGCTGTACCCTCCTATCAATCAACCCGCTGTACCCTCCCATCAATCACCCCGCTGTACCCTCCCATCAATCACTCACCATACCCTACCCATCAATCATCCCCACTATCCTCCCAAACATCACCCCCTAATACTCTGCAGCAAGTGATAGACAGGGGTAAGTGATTCCACAACCAGACCTAAGCTCTGCAGTCCTGCCACAGCCAGTCGTGACTGCTGGTGGACGATTAAACAACTCACTGGAGAAGGAGGCTCTAAAAATATCCGCATTCTCAATGATGGAGCAGCCCAGCACATCAGTACAAAAAATAAGGCTGAAGCATTCGCAACAATCTTCAGCCAGAAGTGCCAAGTGGATGGTCCATCTTGGTGTCCTTCGGAGGTCCCCAACATCACAGATGCCAGTCTTCAGCCAATTCAATTCACTCCACATGATATCATGAAATGGCCGAAGGCAAGAGACACTGCAAAGTCTATAGGTCGGCAATAATACTGAAGACCTGTGCTCCAGAACTTGTCATGGCTCTAGCCAAGCTGTTCCAGTACAACTACAACACTGGCATCTAACCGAAAATGTGGAAAATTGTCCAAGTACAACCTATACACAAAAAGCAGGGCAAATCCAAATTGGCCAATTATCGCCCCACCAGTCTACTCTTGACTATCAGTAAAATGGTGGAAGGGGTTATCAACAGTGCTATAAAGTGGCAATTGCTTAGCAAGAACCTGCTCACTGATGCTCAGTTTGGGTTCTCCCAGGGACACTTGGCTTCTGACCTCATTACAGCCTTGGTTCAAACATGGACATAAGAGTTGAACTCCTGAGGTGAGGTGAGTGTGACTGCCCTTGACATCAAGGCCGCATTTGATTGAGTGTGGCATCAAGGAGCCCTAGCAAAATTGAGGTCAATGGGAATTGGGGGGAAAACTCTTTGCTGGTCGGAGTCATACCCAGCACAAAGGAAGATGGTTGTGGTTGTTGGAGGTCAATCATCTCAAGCCTAAGACATCAGTGCAGGAATTCCTAAGGGGACTGTCCTAGGCCCAACCATCTTCAGATGCTTCATCAATGACCTTCCTTTCATCATAAGGTCAGAAGTGGGGATGTTCGCTGATGATTGCACAATGCTTGGCACCATTCGCGACTCCTCAGGTACTGAATCAGTCCATGTCCAAATGTAGCAAGACCTGGACAATATCCAGGCGTGGGCTGACAAGTGGCAAGTAACATTCATGCCACACAAGTGCCAGGCAATGGCCATCTCCAACAAGGGAGAATCTAACCACTGCCCCTTGACATTCAATGGCATTACCATTGCTGAATGCCACAATATCCACATCCTGGGGGGTTTCCATTGACCAGAAACAGAATTGCCATATAAATACTGTGGCTACAATAGCAGGCCAGAGGCCAGGAAACCTGTGGCGAGTAACTCACCTCCTGACTCCCAAACCCTGTCCACCATCTACAAGGCAAAAGTCAGAACTGTGATGAGTGCAGCTCCAACAACACTCCTCCCAATCACCCCCTGAATCCTCCCATCAATAATCCCCAATACCCTCCTATCAATCAGCCCCCTACTTCCATATGCACCCCTCTACCTCCCATCAATCACCCCCATACCCTCCCAATCACCCTGTTCCCTCCATCAATCACCCTCCTGTACCCATCCATCAAACACACCCTGTACCCTTGCATGAATCTCCACCTGTACCCCCAATCAATCACCACTGAAGCCTCCCATCAATTAACCCCTGTATCCTCACATCAATCACCCCTGAATGAAAGAACTTTCAATAAGAACGGTTTTGTGGGGCAAGGGTAGGGAGCGCAGGGAATCGGCAGTAACTCTTTCAAGTACAAACCCGTTTCCATCTGTTTCAGATGAAGTTACATTGTTTCATAGTTTGCCATTGTGAGATTTGAACTCTTGATCTTGGGGTTACAAACCCAGTACCATAACCACTTGGCTATTTAGGCTAAGCAGGAATCGGCAGTAATTTGCAGGAAGTGACGGAGGGATGTAATTGATGGGAGGGTGCAGCGGGTTTGGGTGAGGTTGATGGGAGGATGGGACGGGGCTGATTGATGGAAGAGTAAAGGAGGTGATGAGAGGATACAGGGAGTGATTGATGGGATAATCCTGAGGGTGTTTCATGGGAAAGAATAAGGGTGATTGATGGGAGGGTACAGGGATGATTGGCAGGATGGAGGAGGTGATTCAAAACAAAAACAGAATTACCTGGAAAAACTCAGCAGGTCTGGCAGCATCGGCGGAGAAGAAAAGAGTTCGACAGAACTGAAGGGTCATGAGGACTCGAAACGTCAACTCTTTTCTTCTCCGCCGATGCTGCCAGACCTGCTGAGTTTTTCCAGGTAATTCTGTTTTTGCTAACAATCGGATGTTTGATTGAAGATGTGTGTTGGAGCCCTGTGGATGCCCTGATGCATGGACCTCTGTGGGAGCTGCTGGGAAGTTTAAACTTCCGATAGCGGCGATTTCGGTGTAAGCTGGCACTGTAAACAAAGCACACCATGATTGGGAATTGTGATGCAGCGAGGTTTGGCCTTCATGTTACTCAATGGTGGGTTATACATTCTATTCTTATATATTCTATATTACAATAGTTCAATGGTGGGTTATATATTCCATCCTTGTATATTCTCCATTACAATAGTGACTACACTTCCAAAATAGAACTTCATTGGCTGTAAAGATCTTTGCATTGACCTAAGGTTGTGAAAGGCAATATACAAATTTTGTTTTTATACTTTGCTTTTTAATGACACTGACACTCCTGTGACGGATGATGTCCTTTTAAGAGACACTGATTGACAGTGTGTAACCCTGACCCTAACTGATCCATGCTGGGTGAAGCTCTGGCCCATTACAGTGTGGAATGTTTAAAGCAGGTGTCACTGGGGATTGAGGATTAATCTCAGGCTCCTGATCCACATACACAGGGAGCTGATATTAAAGTTCAGGGATATTCCCAGCAGTCTTAACACAACTAACCCGACCTGCTCGCAGTCCCTTTATATTGGAGAAAAACTCATGTTCTTACTGATGATTTCCAATATGTCTGAGTGGCACTTTTCCCATCCATTCAGCCTCTTCTGGATAAGTTGAGAAATATTGGACAGGTTCAGGGCGAGGACTGGAACATCTGGGCCTGTGACTGTCTCAGTCTCAGTCACTCTGTAATGAAAGAGAGAATGTTTTTATCAGTGGGAACATTTCAGGTCAGAAACCTAAAGGGGAATGAGTGACCAGTGTAACAACCTTCTAATGCTCAGACTAGCACCCTGCTATAACCCGTCCTGAAAATGGCACAATCCCAGGATTTACAGTCTCACTGCATTCACACTTATCTCCATAAGTACGGTGAGATCCTACTTTGCTGCCACTTCAGCTCAGTTTGTGATTTTCAAATCTCTGTTCAATCCAGTTTCTCTGTACTGGAGCCTCATCTTTCCATTATTAATAATGATTATCCTGAGGGTCTCCAGATTGTGCTCCCCCTCTCTGCAGGAACACACACATTACAATCATGTGAAGTGAGAAGAAGGAACAGCCTCCCAGGGACCTGTGGCCAGTGGGATTCCCTCACATAGGGCTGGATTTTGCCAAGATTATCAGGTCTCTGACATTGATCTTAATTCCGGGGTACCCAGAAGTGGTCATGGAGGGCGACATTGTGATCATCCAGGAGGCTCTTCATTAAGGACGATGGGCAGACCAGGGAACCAGGAGGCCCCACAATGATGTTTAATCAGCAACCCCACAGGGAGAGCTGGGTGCTACTGATGTAGGTAGGAGAATGCAAGAGCATCTTGAGATGGATGTGCTTTCTGTTGACACTTTTGAAGGAAGTGTCAGCAATAAGTGTCACCGTAACTGCCAGACCATCATTGTGGAGGAGGTACGAACAGGATGGCCTGATTCAGCAGTTATGACCCTCTGATACCTGTGGCTCTGGGAGAGGGTAGGATTTAGCAGAACCCTTGATAGACTCCAAGCCTGCTGCCAGAACCTGCCTTTAGGCAAGAGCTGGGCTTTAACCTCAGCAGGAGTGCCTGTGTGCTTCAGAAAAATTTCAGTGGCTCCACCAATTTCACCCCAGATGAGTGAGTGGCTCAAAGCAGTCAGACACTGCCTAGGCAAGATCACTCAAGGATGGGAATTGCATTGGGAAGCTCTCCCGGCATCAGATTCTCTAATTTTGCTCCCAGTCCTGCCTCTAAACTCGTTTTTGTGGACTGGAAAAATTCAGCTTCGAGTGTCTTGTGACATGGACATTCTTGGAAATCTCAACTCGTATCTGTATGTGGATAGAATAAGCCAATTACAATGCATTTTACTGTCACTGTGACACTGGGACTTACCCCTCTCCTCCTTTTCTCAGTGGGCTGGTTGATAGAACAAGCCAATCACACAGCACTTACTTAACCAATGGGAGAAAGCTGTCACAGACTCACATGGAGCCTTTAGGAAGCTGCTGTCAGAGCTTTGCAGCTTTTTCTCTCTCGCTCACTTTCTGTCTAACAAGTTCCTGAGATACTGTACATAGAACAGCCCATGTCCATCCTCAACAATAACAACAACAACAACAACAAGAGCAACCTGCATTCAAATAGCACCTTGAACACAGTGAAATGACCCAAGGAGCATTATCAGATAACTTTTGATCTACCCTAATATCCAAATTTTATGTCAGAGAAGTAGGATTTAAGGAATATTGAGGGGATCAGAGGCTGGTGAAGAAGTTTAGGGAGGGAATTCCAGAGTTTAAGGCAAAGGTAGTTGAAAGCACGGTTGCCAATGCTTGGAGAAGAAAGAGAATGCACAAAAGGCCAGAATTGGAGGAGCACAGAGATCTCTGAGGGGCTGAGAGTTTGTGATGTTACAGAGGTAGAAATAGCAAAGGCCATGGTGGGAATGGAAAACAAGGATGAGAATTTCAAATGGCTAGAATATGGGCAACTGCATTTTAAATCAGCTGAAGTTAATGTAGAGAGGAAGATGGGAGGTCAGCCAGGAGAGAATTGCAATCATTGAGTCTGGAGATAGCAAAAGAATGGACGAGGCTTTCAGTAACAGATATGTTGAGGCCGGGACATTGATGGGCAATATTACAAAAATGGAAGGAGGCGATTTTGGTGATGGAGAGAGCATGAAGTCAGGAGCTTGGCTCAGGGTCAAATAAGATGCTGAGGTTGCAAACAGTTTGGTTCAGCTTCAAACCAAGAACGAGATTGGAATCAGTGGCCAAGGAATGGCGTAGGTAGCACATGTAGAATCTCCCATTTCCCACAGGTTGTCTGAGCCAATAACCCCTCAAATCACAGTTAAACATCGCTAAATATTTCCACTGTTTGAAAGCACCTTATCTGGGAAGGTTTCCAAGCCATGATTCTACTTTCACTCTTCTCCCAGATACCGGTGAATGTTCTCAATTAGCAGCGGGTACTTTATGACCGAGAGGAACTTACCTGGAAAGGAGCTGCATCGAGTTCTGTGAATAAAGAGAGGAGATCAAATCAGTCAATGAACAAGCCGACTAACTCTCAATGGAATCAAACAGTGAATTTGGGACTGAGAGGAAAGAGTTCAGTAGGTAACAGTAGGTGGCACCAATCACAGGAATGAGGAATAATCTCACATTTCACAGCACTCCATCCTGGAACAGCGCCAACGCTCTTAAGGGCAGGGCTGATGCGGCAGCTAATGTTGGGCCCTATCAATAATCTTCAGAAACCCAGTTCCCCAGCTGTGACCCTGTTTATATTGAAGATATACCTGAATAAAGGAGAGAGGGTCCTTCTTTACCAGGCTCTGGGTTTCATCATCTATTAATGTAATCTGTTCCATCCTCTTGTTTAATAATTCAGAACAGCTTCTAATCTGAGAGAGAACTTGGAACCCCTCCTCATCGATCAGTTTGGGTGTGAATTCTTCATCTTCTCCCAGCTTTCTCCTCCATTCAGAGAAGCTCTTCGATAACTTTCCTGTCAGCTCATTGATTTGTGTCTGGAACCCAAAACAACTCGTTACAAACTGCCCTTCCACACAGCTATTACCCTGAGCACACAGCACTTTCCTGGGATGTGATCCCTACTCCATCATGTGCTGGGGGGTGGATGTGTATTGGGAGACAAAACAGAGTTTAACCAGTGTTGCTTTACGTTTAAAATAGCACTGTATTTAGACTGTGTATTGCACTGCCACCTGATGCATTCACAGCTGGAGTGATGGCTCTAGTTTTCATATTCATACCTTGTGAAGGCGATCAAAATTCTGGAGAGTACAGTGGCCAGATGACATGTAATTTGACGCATTTTAGTTCTGAAGATTGGCCCCAAGAGGAAGGTGATTTAGAGAAAGGCAGGCTGAGGGGGATGTCGTTTGAAGTGTCAAAATGATGGAGGGATCATTGGGTGAGGTGCTAGAGATATGATGGTAGCAGTAGAGGATCTGTGCATAAAATCCATAAACACAGTTAGGTTAGACACCATTTCGAACTGATTAGCCAATCGGAACGCTGTAAAACTGTGCGATGGAACAGCCAATCAGGACACTGAAAGAATAAGCAGTCAAGGCAGTGAAAAGCTGACCCATTGACAAATGAAAACAGAATTACCTGGAAAAACTCAGCAGGTCTGGCAGCATCGGCGGAGAAGAAAAGAGTTGACGTTTCGAGTCCTCATGACCCTTCGACAGAACTTGAGTTCAAGTCTCTTTCTTGGACTCGAACTCAAGTTCTGTCGAAGGGTCATGAGGACTCGAAACGTCAACTCTTTTCTTCTCCGCCGATGCTGCCAGACCTGCTGAGTTTTTCCAGGTACTTCTGTTTTTGTTTTGGATTTCCAGCATCCGCAGTTTTTTTGTTTTTATCCCATTGACAAATGGTTTGGCTCCAATCAACCGCCAGGAGCTAGCGTCCTGAGCGCCCAGAGAATCGCGCAAGCTCAGGATAAAAGTGAGGGCTCGCGCTCCAACCGCCCAAATTCAAATTGCAGCGCGAGGCCCCGGTAATGGGTTTAAGGTTACGTGTAGCAACCTCCATGGCCATCGGCTTCGGGATAGGTGCAAGTGAAGGAGGCGAGAAAGCCGGAACAGTGGAAGCCAAGGATAGGGGCATCGTTACAGGGTAGGAACAACCTCCTTCTGGGCTGTTTTGGGAATCTTACTGGAAATTGGTGCCAATTCCCAGAATCTGCCTCATGCCACATTCTGCATTGTAGATGTGGACTTGTTCAATGGTTCTATCGTCAGCACCGTATGAGAATAGACCATCTCCATTGTCTGTCTCTGAGACCAATGCTCCTCAATCATTGACCTTGAGCCCTGGAGATCTTGGTCTTGGAATCCTCAGTTGAGTTTTCCTTGTCATCTATGGGGAGAGGCAAAGTCTTCTCAAATTACCCCTCACCCTCCATGATCCTCCTATTTACTGCTGCTCTGTGGCCCACCCAGTAATATCCCCACCTTCCTGACGAGTATATCTGGACTGTTGAATGTCTTTGGGAAATTAATTTATTTAACTTCAGTCAGTAAGGTTCATGAGCATTGATGTCAATATCATTGGCTTATTAAGCATGCAGTACATAGAATAATAATTCAACACTGTGTGAAAAGGCAGGATTTACAACCAGAGTTGATCATGTTCAGTTGCGGACTTAAATATGTAAAAGTGTTGAGCTCAGTATCTTAAGCTCTCACAAATTCAAATACTCATGACAAATGGCTTGTCTTATACATTTCTTACTCAACAAATGACAAGCGCATAGAGGTTTTAGGAGCGTTGTCCCAAGGCTTGGTTAAAGAGGTATCATCTTAAAGAGAAACTATGAAGTGGAAAGATGGAGCAGTTTAGGGAAGGAAGTCCAGAGCTTAGAGCCTTGGCAGCTGAAGGCACAACTGCCAGTGGTGGGCTGATGAAACTGGGAATGTGTAAGAGCCCAGAAGTAGAGATATTGGGTTTGAGGAGGTTGCTGAATTAGGAAAATGCGATGGAGAGTCTGATAAGTTTGAAATTGAGATGTTGCCATATTGAGTGCCAGTTTAGGCCTGAGCCCAGAGGTGAACGTTACTTGGGGTGAGTTTGGAAACAAGCAGCAGAGTTCCTCAATTAAGAGAAAGTGGGGGCAGGCTATTGAGTTGGATGATCAGCCGTGATCATAATGAATGGCGGAACAGGCTCGAAGGGCCGAATAGCCTACTCCTGCTCCTAGTTTCTAAGACAGCAAGATTATGCAATTGAAATGGACACAATTGTACCACCATGAATTGTAGCAAATCCATCTAAAGCAACTGGTTTTAGCGTTGTGACATCCTTACACACAATCTTAAAAGCACCAAGGCATTGAGCTCCTGACATTATCAGAGGGGACAGAGCCAGGAATTACATATCAGAGAGGCAGACCCTAAAATTGTCACCCAAGGGTCCAGAAACTGACACCTGCCATACCCTAACCTGAAAGTGACACCACCAGATTGACCAAAAAGAGAGATCTCTGAAACCAGAAGTTACGTGACCCTGTGTAGGATTTGAGGATTAATTGATCAGTTTTAGGGATTTTTCCCAACAACAAAATGCTGGAAACACAGGTTCAGTGAATATGGCTTGGAATGTGTGCAAATGTGTCAGTGAGAAAGTGAAAGGACATAGTCCCAGCCTTATAATCCAACAAAACTCGGATCCTGCTCTTTGGTGGAAACTGTCAGATGAAAATGGGCTGGTTATTGTGAGAAGCTCTGAGAAAACTACCACCATAAAAGCATAAAGACCATGAGTTACTGTTATTGCCAAGATGTGAATTTAGTCCTTCCCTCTCCACATTCCCACACACAATCCCTATTCGCCAGTAATCCCCATTAGTCTCCACATCCCAGGAATGAGATCCTGAGGAGAAGCTGTGGGAGCAGAGGATTTGGGGATGATGTTTAAACCTCTCTGGATGAGGTGGGTAGAGCTGTTCCTGTTGGGTCCATGTTACTGATCTCAGATCATCAGACAGAACCAAGTTGCAGTTTGCTGTCTTTGGATCCAGGCTCAATGACCTTTTCCCTAGAGAGGAGAGAAGAGATTGGTTAGACAGGGTTATTCCGCTCAGATCAATGATTGACAGTTGAAGGATAGGAGTGTCAGTATTTCCCAGAGACTGTCAGCCCATATTACCTGTTAGACTGTATTTTTCCCATGTTAAATAAATGGCCTTCAATCAGAATCCCTGTTAAATAGCAGTCTCTGGTCACAGTGCTGTACACCAGTGCAAACACTGCAGTGAGACACACAGTAGCAATCAGTTTAGTCACTGGACACTGGCACTGCACACACGTTCCCTCAGACACAATGGACACAGCTCCACAATCTTAGCATGATGGGATACACAGCTCACAGGATTGTGTCCCTGGTTCTACCTCTCCTGTTACTGTCCCATCCTGGATATAGCTTGATTAAAGTCTCCATTGGTTTACACATAGTGGTGAAGATCCAGTTGTGAATTACAATGAATCTGATACTCCCTCTGTACATTAAACTGTTCCTGCCTGTTCATTCTGAATTCACCAACACCCACTCCAGCCCTAGGTCCCATTCAGAGTTGTGAAGAGGAAACAGGTACAGGAACTTGAATCTCAAATCCCTCACATTGAATGAAGAAACATTATAGAATCAGAGTTAAATAGAAACAGAAAACAAGAGGGTTAAATAGAAATTAAAATCAGTGTGATGGTCCTTTAAGATTATAAACAAACCTTGGGATACTCCTACTTTCCTGATCCCTGTCGACAGCTGGAGGATGTTCTGTGGGATAGGGGCTGCCCCAGAGGAGCTGGGTGGGGAAGAGAGTTACTTTCCTTGGGCCTCTGTATTCGGTGTAAGCTGGCACTGTAAACAAAGCACACCATGATTGGGAATTGTGATGCAGCGAGGTTTGGCCTTCATGTTACTCAATGGTGGGTTATACATTCTATTCTTATATATTCTATATTACAATAGTTCAATGGTGGGTTATATATTCCATCCTTGTATATTCTCCATTACAATAGTGACTACACTTCCAAAATAGAACTTCATTGGCTGTAAAGATCTTTGCATTGACCTAAGGTTGTGAAAGGCAATATACAAATTTTGTTTTTATACTTTGCTTTTTAATGACACTGACACTCCTGTGACGGATGATGTCCTTTTAAGAGACACTGATTGACAGTGTGTAACCCTGACCCTAACTGATCCATGCTGGGTGAAGCTCTGGCCCATTACAGTGTGGAATGTTTAAAGCAGGTGTCACTGGGGATTGAGGATTAATCTCAGGCTCCTGATCCACATACACAGGGAGCTGATATTAAAGTTCAGGGATATTCCCAGCAGTCTTAACACAACTAACCCGACCTGCTCGCAGTCCCTTTATATTGGAGAAAAACTCATGTTCTTACTGATGATTTCCAATATGTCTGAGTGGCACTTTTCCCATCCATTCAGCCTCTTCTGGATAAGTTGAGAAATATTGGACAGGTTCAGGGCGAGGACTGGAACATCTGGGCCTGTGACTGTCTCAGTCTCAGTCACTCTGTAATGAAAGAGAGAATGTTTTTATCAGTGGGAACATTTCAGGTCAGAAACCTAAAGGGGAATGAGTGACCAGTGTAACAACCTTCTAATGCTCAGACTAGCACCCTGCTATAACCCGTCCTGAAAATGGCACAATCCCAGGATTTACAGTCTCACTGCATTCACACTTATCTCCATAAGTACGGTGAGATCCTACTTTGCTGCCACTTCAGCTCAGTTTGTGATTTTCAAATCTCTGTTCAATCCAGTTTCTCTGTACTGGAGCCTCATCTTTCCATTATTAATAATGATTATCCTGAGGGTCTCCAGATTGTGCTCCCCCTCTCTGCAGGAACACACACATTACAATCATGTGAAGTGAGAAGAAGGAACAGCCTCCCAGGGACCTGTGGCCAGTGGGATTCCCTCACATAGAGCTGGATTTTGCCAAGATTATCAGGTCTCTGACATTGATCTTAATTCCGGGGTACCCAGAAGTGGTCATGGAGGGCGACATTGTGATCATCCAGGAGGCTCTTCATTAAGGACGATGGGCAGACCAGGGAACCAGGAGGCCCCACAATGATGTTTAATCAGCAACCCCACAGGGAGAGCTGGGTGCTACTGATGTAGGTAGGAGAATGCAAGAGCATCTTGAGATGGATGTGCTTTCTGTTGACACTTTTGAAGGAAGTGTCAGCAATAAGTGTCACCGTAACTGCCAGACCATCATTGTGGAGGAGGTACGAACAGGATGGCCTGATTCAGCAGTTATGACCCTCTGATACCTGTGGCTCTGGGAGAGGGTAGGATTTAGCAGAACCCTTGATAGACTCCAAGCCTGCTGCCAGAACCTGCCTTTAGGCAAGAGCTGGGCTTTAACCTCAGCAGGAGTGCCTGTGTGCTTCAGAAAAATTTCAGTGGCTCCACCAATTTCACCCCAGATGAGTGAGTGGCTCAAAGCAGTCAGACACTGCCTAGGCAAGATCACTCAAGGATGGGAATTGCATTGGGAAGCTCTCCCGGCATCAGATTCTCTAATTTTGCTCCCAGTCCTGCCTCTAAACTCGTTTTTGTGGGACTGGAAAAATTCAGCTTCGAGTGTCTTGTGACATGGACATTCTTGGAAATCTCAACTCGTATCTGTATGTGGATAGAATAAGCCAATTACAATGCATTTTACTGTCACTGTGACACTGGGACTTACCCCTCTCCTCCTTTTCTCAGTGGGCTGGTTGATAGAACAAGCCAATCACACAGCACTTACTTAACCAATGGGAGAAAGCTGTCACAGACTCACATGGAGCCTTTAGGAAGCTGCTGTCAGAGCTTTGCAGCTTTTTCTCTCTCGCTCACTTTCTGTCTAACAAGTTCCTGAGATACTGTACATAGAACAGCCCATGTCCATCCTCAACAATAACAACAACAACAACAACAAGAGCAACCTGCATTCAAATAGCACCTTGAACACAGTGAAATGACCCAAGGAGCATTATCAGATAACTTTTGATCTACCCTAATATCCAAATTTTATGTCAGAGAAGTAGGATTTAAGGAATATTGAGGGGATCAGAGGCTGGTGAAGAAGTTTAGGGAGGGAATTCCAGAGTTTAAGGCAAAGGTAGTTGAAAGCACGGTTGCCAATGCTTGGAGAAGAAAGAGAATGCACAAAAGGCCAGAATTGGAGGAGCACAGAGATCTCTGAGGGGCTGAGAGTTTGTGATGTTACAGAGGTAGAAATAGCAAAGGCCATGGTGGGAATGGAAAACAAGGATGAGAATTTCAAATGGCTAGAATATGGGCAACTGCATTTTAAATCAGCTGAAGTTAATGTAGAGAGGAAGATGGGAGGCCAGCCAGGAGAGAATTGCAATCATTGAGTCTGGAGATAGCAAAAGAATGGACGAGGCTTTCAGTAACAGATATGTTGAGGCCGGGACATTGATGGGCAATATTACAAAAATGGAAGGAGGCGATTTTGGTGATGGAGAGAGCATGAAGTCAGGAGCTTGGCTCAGGGTCAAATAAGATGCTGAGGTTGCAAACAGTTTGGTTCAGCTTCAAACCAAGAACGAGATTGGAATCAGTGGCCAAGGAATGGCGTAGGTAGCACATGTAGAATCTCCCATTTCCCACAGGCTGTCTGAGCCAATAACCCCTCAAATCACAGTTAAACATCGCTAAATATTTCCACTGTTTGAAAGCACCTTATCTGGGAAGGTTTCCAAGCCATGATTCTACTTTCACTCTTCTCCCAGATACCGGTGAATGTTCTCAATTAGCAGCGGGTACTTTATGACCGAGAGGAACTTACCTGGAAAGGAGCTGCATCGAGTTCTGTGAATAAAGAGAGGAGATCAAATCAGTCAATGAACAAGCCGACTAACTCTCAATGGAATCAAACAGTGAATTTGGGACTGAGAGGAAAGAGTTCAGTAGGTAACAGTAGGTGGCACCAATCACAGGAATGAGGAATAATCTCACATTTCACAGCACTCCATCCTGGAACAGCGCCAACGCTCTTAAGGGCAGGGCTGATGCGGCAGCTAATGTTGGGCCCTATCAATAATCTTCAGAAACCCAGTTCCCCAGCTGTGACCCTGTTTATATTGAAGATATACCTGAATAAAGGAGAGAGGGTCCTTCTTTACCAGGCTCTGGGTTTCATCATCTATTAATGTAATCTGTTCCATCCTCTTGTTTAATAATTCAGAACAGCTTCTAATCTGAGAGAGAACTTGGAACCCCTCCTCATCGATCAGTTTGGGTGTGAATTCTTCATCTTCTCCCAGCTTTCTCCTCCATTCAGAGAAGCTCTTCGATAACTTTCCTGTCAGCTCATTGATTTGTGTCTGGAACCCAAAACAACTCGTTACAAACTGCCCTTCCACACAGCTATTACCCTGAGCACACAGCACTTTCCTGGGATGTGATCCCTACTCCATCATGTGCTGGGGGGTGGATGTGTATTGGGAGACAAAACAGAGTTTAACCAGTGTTGCTTTACGTTTAAAATAGCACTGTATTTAGACTGTGTATTGCACTGCCACCTGATGCATTCACAGCTGGAGTGATGGCTCTAGTTTTCATATTCATACCTTGTGAAGGCGATCAAAATTCTGGAGAGTACAGTGGCCAGATGACATGTAATTTGACGCATTTTAGTTCTGAAGATTGGCCCCAAGAGGAAGGTGATTTAGAGAAAGGCAGGCTGAGAGGGATGTCGTTTGAAGTGTCAAAATGATGGAGGGATCATTGGGTGAGGTGCTAGAGATATGATGGTAGCAGTAGAGGATCTGTGCATAAAATCCATAAACACAGTTAGGTTAGACACCAGAATCCTAGATCTCTGGAACAGATTCACTGAACATGTAGGTATGGCATCACTGCCACCCATTAAAAGGATATGGGGGGCGAATCTTCCTTTGTTCTTTCAATTCAGGAATCGTTCCTTAGATTGGAAAACTGCACATGTTACTTTCTATTTAAGAAATGTCAGAAACTGAAAACAGGGATTTAAAGACTAGTTAGCCAGACATCCATTGTCAGGAAATTACTTAGTTCAGATTTTCGTGGGGGCTTGTGGAAACCTGACCCATTCGTGACTTTGCCCAGTACTTTTGTCTTTTCACACAGAGGTAGCGTTCACAGTGCATTTTGCGAGCCATGATGGAATGCATCAGGCGTGCGTGTGTAGAGCGGTCAGTAAGAAGGCGTGTCTCCATTCTCCAACACAGTATGCCAGCTCCCAAACTTATCCCCTTATATTCGGTCACCCTTCAGCTTTCATTTTTTTCCCAAGAGAAAAGAGACCCAGTCTGTTGATCCTGCCCTGATGTGTACCCCACACATTTCTGGAATCTGACCAGTGGAGCTGAATTTTCAATGACCTGTGGAGGTTGGGAGGCCTCAAAATAGGAGGGAAATCCCATCGGGTAGGCTCCATGACATGTTCTTGCCACCAAGGGATTATGCAGGAGGTGGGGTGATGTCAGGAATGATTATCCACTTGGCTGTGGTTTATGTCTAATTAAACCCTTCCATGCTTAAGGACAGTGTCCCAGTGCTGACTGGATTTTCCAGCTGGCTCACAGGGTACCCATTGTGTCAGGAGGCTGTTGTTGAAACAGTGATTAACTCCCATTGGCAGGGTGGGTACACATTGGGAGGTTCCATCAACATGGAAGGCACCTCTCCAAAAATTGCGCACAACTGTGGCAGTGTCCCTTACTGTGGGAGCTTTCCCCTTCACATCTGTCTGCTGTAACACTTCCGGCCCTCTTATTTACCCCTTTTGTGGCTGAAACTAGGAATGGAGGCACCCTCACACCTCCTTACATGTTTCAGCAACTCTGACGGTGTGGCTGCTGATTTTTCACTGCTGGTCAGCCTCCTTACTGGCTCCCCTATCTTGGAAGCACACCCTTAATTGGACGGGTCACTGGAGGCTGCCACTTAATTGGCCATCTCCTCCACAATCTGCCTCTGTGTCTTGCCACGGGCATTTGTGGACTCTTAACCTGCATTTCGTCACGATGACAGGATTGGTACCCTGGAACGAAAATCCTGCTGGTCATTGATTTTTGGGTCCTCATATAGTCATTGTATTTATTAACAGATGGGATAAGGGCACGGAGAGCTACATATGTCCAAGTTTGCCGATGACAAAGATAGGCAGCATTGTAAACAGTGTAGCTGGCAACGTAAAATACACAGAGGTATTGATGGATTAAGTGAATGGACAAAATAGTTTTCGGTATAGGCAAGTGTGGGATCGTCCACTTTTGAAAAGACAGACAGCCTGGAAAAGGAGGAGGAGTCACCCTGAAATTAAAGAATGACATAAGGATAGTCACGAGAAAGGATCTTGTTTCAAAAATATGGGTAGAGATTAGGAATAGTGAGGGTCAGAAAAAACTGGTGGGGCTAGTTATTAGGCCCCCTAACTGTAGTTGTACAGTTGGACAGAACATTAAGCAATAATAAGGCAAAATAATAATTGTTGAGGACTTTAATCTTCATATAGACTGGACTAAAATTGGCAAAGGAGGTCTAGAAGTTGAGTTTTAGAATGTTTTTGTGATAGTTTCCTGGAACAGAATGTGATGACATTAATGAAGAATTAAGTTATTTTAGATCTAGTATTGTGAAATGAGGCAAGGTTAATGAGCAAGCTCATATTAAAAATCCGGTGGAAAAAAGTGATCGTAAACAGTTGAATTCCATACTAAATTTGAAAGTGACATATGCCAATCCCAAACAAAAATCACTAGATTGATTCCTGGGATGAGACGATTGCCTTACGATGAGAAGCTGAATAAATTGGGCCCATACTTTTTGGAGTTTTGAAGAATGAGAGGTGATCTCATTGAAACATATAAGATTCTGAAGGGGTTTGGCATGGTAAACACTGAGCAGTTGTTTCCCTGGCTGGGGAATCTAGAACATGATGGGCAAAGTCTCAGGATAAGGGACCAATTGTTTAGAACTGTGATCAGGAGAAATTTCTTCACTCGAAGGGTTGTGAATCTTTGGAACTCTTTAGCCCAGAGGGTTGTGGATGCTCCATCTTTGAACATATTTAAGGCTGAGAGGGACAGATTTTTGTTACATGGAATCAAGGGAGAAGGGGAACAGGTGAAAAAATGAAGTTGAGGCAGAAGCTTAGCAATGCTTAAATTGTGGGTCAGGCTCCAAGGGCCATGTAGGCTATTCCAATTTTGTATCATCTTCTGTTGAACTGAAAAGGATAGAAACCGGTACTTTCTAAATGTTGAACAGCTAGAACCAATGGAGGTCCAAAGTGACTTAAAAGGTCCATACATGTAGATCATTAATATATTATGGACAGGTACAAAAAATAATCAAAAAGCCCACTGAAACGCTGACCTTGATATCTAGATTGGAATGCAAAGATGTAGAAGTCATTTCACAGATGTACAAAGACCTGGTTAGACTGCACCTGGAGTACTGTGAGCAGTTCTGGGCATAACACCTTAGGAAGGATATATTGACTTTCGTGACAGTGCAGCATAGATTTATTAGAATGACCTGAATGAGGAGAGTTTACACAAACTAGGGCCTGCAAGTATGTTTTCAGCAGGCGGGTATCTAATATGGGGCAAGTGTCTATCCCACCACCTTCCCCACCCACTGAGCTCACCCCCATAATCCAGGCGGGTGCTGAAATTGGCAGTCCGCCCACCATACTTAAATAATTTAGGCTTGTTACCAAGCCAATTGCTCATGATAATACACTGCCCACACTATAAAACATTTGGCTTGGGCAGGAGTGGGCAGCCTGATTTTTTTTTTCAAGAAATTCTTCAATGGGCGGGAAGAAAGGGGGCATTTCCATTTGAGGGGTACGCTTTGCAGACTAATGGAGGGAGGCCAGCCCCCAAGACAGAAAGCCCACTTCATACCCGCCTGCTGTCTTAAAATCACCACCCCCGCACCTGACCACACCCCCACCAAAACCTGTCTAAACCCTCCTGCCCAAGACATTGGATTTATCTGTTTCTGGGGAACCATGGGCCGTCCTCTGCTTCTCCATTGCAGTCCCAGCAGCACCCACTAATGTGTTCTTGGTGCTGTCAGCCAGTCAGATGGTAGCTCCCAAGGGCAGGATTTATTCCCCAGTGAGGGCTGGAAGTCCCACTGCCCCTATTTAGCCTGCCCGCAAAGCATTATGACTGTGGGGCAGGCTGATTTGGAGTGGATTGGCTCCATACTGACTTTGCTTCGGCAGTGGGGGGGGGGGGGGTGCAACAGTCTGACCACACTTCCCCCCCCAACCCATGTAATATTACGTACTAGGAGTTTATTTCCTAGAATTTAGGAGATTAAGAAGTGATTAGATTGAAGTTCTCAAGAAATGAGTAGATAGAGAGAAATTGCTCCGCTGGTCTGGGAATCTAGGATGAGGACCATAGTTTAAAGGTTAGGGCCAGGCCTTTTAGGAGTGAAGTTAGGAAACACATCTATACAGTGTGGTAGAAGTTTGGAACTTTCTCTTTTGTGAGCAGTAGATGGTGCTAGCTCAATTGTGAATTTTAAATCTGAGACTGACAGACTTCTGCTAATCAGGGTTTTTAAGAGTTAGGTGCAAAAGTAAGAATATGGAATTAAGTCATAGATTAGCTGTGATCTCATTGACAGGCAGAACAGGCTGAGGGGCTAAATGGCCTCCTCCTTTCCTATATTCCTGTGTAATTTCCTAGACTTTTGCCTGAATTCGCTGTAGGTTTCAGAGTGAATCCAATTCTGCTTTCTCCTACCTTTATTTCAGCTTCTATTCTCTCCAAAACAAAAACAGAATTACCTGGAAAAACTCAGCAGGTCTGGCAGCATCAGCGGAGAAGAAAAGAGTTGACGTTTCGAGTCCTCATGACCCTTCGACAGAACTTGAGTTCGAGTCCAGGAAAGAGCTGAAATATAAGCTGGTTTAAGGTGTGTGTGTGGGGGGCGGAGAGATAGAGAGACAGAGAGGTGGAGGGGGTTGGTGTGGTTGTAGCGACAAACAAGCAGTGATAGAAGCAGATCATCAAAAGATGTCAACAACAATAGTACAATAGAACACATAGGTGTTAAAGTTAAAAGTTGGTGATATTATCTAAACGAATTCTCTCCAAGCCTTGTTGTTTGCTGGAACAATTCTGCTGGACTTCCCGAAGTTTTATGATTTCTTTCCCCAATTCTTCCTGTAAAGGCGTTTAGAAAATGTTTAAAAGGAATTCAAACTGGAAAGTAAAAGGGAAATGGTTCTGTTCCAGGAGTGACTTCTGGATAGAAAGTGAATCATAAAATCTTAATGCTTTCAGTACTGAAGGAGGCCATTCAACCCATCATGTCTTTGCAGTTTTTCAGGAATCTTAGTGTCTGAGCACTGAGCATAAATATTCCCTGCTCCCTGCCCTATATAAACTGAGAAACCACATACCCACTGGCTTCCTTTTACAGTGACACACTGTGTGCTGCATTTTCTCACAAATTTAGTTTCTCCATTTCCAGGAATCAGCTGAGGGGAGAAGGAGACGGACTCCGTCACACTAGTATTTCTCAAACAGCAATCCCCTCTTGTCGTGATGAACAGTTTTTCCACCCAGCTGCTGAGTTTCACCTATGGATGTCCCTCAGTCATCCCACCAGTGATGGGATGGTCCTCCCACTACTGCTCAGGGGGCAGAATCCCCAGCATTACAGAGTTATAACATGCTCTGCTCTACAGCCCAATGCCATGGAGTGCCAGTGTGGGTGGGGAGCAGTCACACTTTTCCCACCCTGTTCTCCGAGGGACTGAGAAAGGGGAGGGAGCAAATCTGACAAAAAAAGCTCCCATAAACCCAGACTAAATCAGCATTGCCTGTAACTCTTTCGAATACAAACACGTTTCCATCTGTTTTCAGATGAAGTTACATTGTTTCATAGTTTGCCATTGTGAGATTTGAATTCTTGATCTTGGGGTTACAAGCCCAGTACCATAACCACTTGGCTATTTAGGCCAAGCCCAGCATTGCCTGTAAGCAGTTCCAATTAATGTTGGTTATTAATAGGAAAATGCTGTTTTACTGTATTTAATAGCAGTAATTGAGTCACTCACCTTAATTGCACCTTGCATCTGACCCAGGCTCAGCAGCAGGTGGGATTTATGTTTACCCATAGTTATGCAGTAACCACACACACATACTGCATCTTTTTCACAATAGAACTGTAGAAATTCCTTATGGTCAAGACACTGCCAGCTTGTAAGGTCAGCCATAGGTTCAATTAGGGTGTGTCCACTGAAGGTCTTTTTGAGCAGATGTGGTTGCAAATGAAGATCACAAAATGAAGCTTCACATTTCAGACATGTCTTCGCAGCTGGTGTTGGATTCTCGATACAGTAATCACACATGATGTGGGAAAAATCAGCAGGAGCCTGTGAGCACTTATTTTTTTCCACTATATCACACAGCATAAAGTTTCTCCCCAGACTGGGGCTGGTGTTGAAATTCTGGCAAATCCTCCTGAGTCTTTGTCAGGGTCCAAACTCCCTCAATGCATTTCAAACAGAAACTGTGCTCACAGGGTAATGCCTCAAGGTCCTGGTACAAGGGAGACATAATTCTGCCTCTAAAGCTCCAGGCTCTATTTTACAGCATCGGAAAGAGTGAGCTACCAGGGCAGAAAATGAAATCCTTATACACTTGCTGCTGTGAGTGACAACGTTAGTTTCACTTTCATGATTCACTCTGGCTGAAAGTTAACCCTTTCAAACCTGCAGTAGACGTTCAGAACCAAAATCAGAAAAACAAGATCGCAATTTTATAATATAGAGCGAAAATACAATAAACTGGGCTCACCAAAACACAGACTCAAAACTAATCAGTCCAGACCAGGCCCAAAATAGTTTAACAAGTGAATTAAAACTGATCTAAAGAGGAAAAATAATCTTTACAAATCCTGCCGAGGGGAATGCAGTTTCACCAGAGAGGCAGAGAGATGTGAAAAAGCAAAGCAGCAGAGGTTACAAGTCTCAGTAAACTCAACACAAAACATGTAAAACCAATGCAAAGCTGCAACAAAGACAAAACCGGAGAATAGAGTCAGAGAAAGTCATGGTCAAACTGTACAGGGTTCTGGACAGACATCGAGTACTATGTCCAGTTCTGGACAGACCCATCTCAAGTATTGTGCCCAATTCTGGACAGACCCACCTTGAGTACTGTGACCAAGGGCAGAATTTTTAGTTCGGCGGGCAGGTGTGCACCCGACCCGATCCGTCATGAAATTGAGTGAGATGACGTAGGGTGAGCATCCTGACATCATCCAGCGCTTCTGGGATACTTCGGTTGGCGGGCCCGCGTAAAAGCCAGAAGCACGCCTGCTGACAATTAAGAGGCCAATGAATTCATTAATGGTGCAAATGTCTTTAATTTTCCACTGCTAGTCCAACCTTATGGCTGGCGGACAAGCGATTCGGCTAGGCGGCCTTTACATTTTTCATGAAATCTCCTCCAAGGGTGGCATGAGGTTTCCATGATGAAATAAAATAAAAACGGTGGATAGAATTTTTGTTATGTATATTTTCAGGGGCCTGATTGGAATGCTTGGACATTTTTTTTTCCTTTTCAAAACTTTATTTGAGGATTTTCAGGTCTGCAACTCCTTGAGGCAGCTCTCTGCATTCAGGGAGCTTACTCTCAGCACTGGCCTGTGCGTGTGTTCACATCAGCGCCCACCCTCTTCTGCCCCCGCCCCGGCAGCACTGAGCTTCTCAGTGAGTGTTTCATGCTGGCTGGCCGTTAATTGGCCAGTCAGCGTGAAATTGCAATCAGGGGCTGATTGCGGTCAGGTGCCGATTGTGGTCGGTGGTCTGTTCCCTGGCTGATCCTGGGCCCACTGATCGCACCTGCCCACTGACTTAAAAATTCTGCCCCAGGTTTTGAGTGATCAAAGCCATCTGGCAGCAGTGGCATTCAAATAGTTTACCAATATTCAGTGCTTAGACTGACCTGAATAACAGTCACTGGGGATAAATTATCGGATAGCAACCAGTAATTCAGTAGAGTAGATACAGAGGAACTATTTTCATTGGTGATGGAATCCAGAATGAGGGGGCATAACATTAAAATTAGAGTTAGGCCATTCAAGTGTGATATCAGGAAACACTTCTCATAGAAAGGAATTCTGGAATTCCCTCCCCTAAAAAACTGTTGAGGCTGGAGATCAATGGAAAACTTCAAAGCAAAATTCATGGACTTTTGTTTGACAAAGTTATCACGGGTTACAGAATCAGGGTATGTAGAATGATTTAAGCCATGCATTATTTAATTGAATGGTGGAAGAGGCTGTCAAGGTGATGGCCAACTCCTGCTCTTATATTCCTGTGAATTGTCTCTCTCTTCATGTACGACAAGTTGGAAATCACTTGTGTGGGTATTCAGCATCCAGCTATATATCAGCTATCTCCTTGTCAGCCTTGAATCTGTGGGTAGCACTTTCGCCTCTGACTCAGAAGGGTGTGGATTCAAGTCCCACTCCATGAGTTCAGTGCAAAATCTAGGCTTATACACCTGTGAGGACTGAGGGAGTGCTGCACTGTTGGAGGTGCTGCCTCTTGGATGAGATATTAAACCGAGGCTCTTGTCTGCACTCTCAGGTGGATATAAAAGATCCCGCAAACATTGTTGTTTGTGGGAGCTTGCTGTGTGCCAATTGGTTGCTGTATTTCCTGCAAAGTGACAAGACTTCTAAAAGTATTTCATTGGTTATTAATTCATAAAATATTTTGCTGAGGTACTGTTAGTGATTAACATTGAAAGGTAGTATGTGAAACCATTTTAAACAGGTAATTACTTATACCCTACACCATATTCCATTTATAGATTATTTCTGTAGTTAATTAAACCAATACTGAAAGACAGTGCTAAAGGTTGACAGAGTAGCTGTACAAAAATTTAGAGAATTTATGGCACAGAAACAAACCATGCACCCCCCCACACCCCCCAGGTCTATGCTCTACTTGAGCACCCCCACTTTACTTCCACTTGCCCTTTCAATATGTCCTTTAATTCCCTTTTGCTTCAAACACTGATCTAAATTCCAATTAAATTCACCTGTGTTGTTTGTACTAACCATTTGCTGTTGAGTTCCACATTCTCACCACTTAGAAGTTTTTCTTGAATTCCTATTGGATTTATTTATATTGATGACCCCTAGTTTTGGTCTCCACTCCAAGTGAAAACGTCTTCACTACATCAACCCTATTGAAATCCTTCATAATTATCTTCTATGAAGACACTCAACTGAACTCAGAGAAATGCAGTCACTGGAAAGTGATCAGGAGCAGGGGACCAAAGCTAATATTCCTGCTCGAGAACACGAGATAGGAGCAGGAGTAGACCATATGGTCTGTTGAGCCTGCTCCACCACTCATGGTTGATCTTGGGCTTCAACTCTACTTTCTCGCCTGCTCCCCATATCCCTTGATTTCTTGAGAGACCAAAAATCTGTGTATCCCAGCCTTAAATCTATTCATTAATACAGCATCCACAAAACTCTGGGGTAGAGAATTCCAAAGATTCATAACCCTTTGATTGAAGAAACTTCTCATCTCAGTCTTAAATGGCAGTCTTAATATGCTCCCCGTGTTTTAGATTCTCCAGGCAGTGAAACAATCTGTGTTTATCCCGTGAAGCCCCTTCAGAATGCAGCCAGGGGCTCTAAAGCAATTGTGGAGCTTTTGTTGTTGACAACCCCCTGCTGCCACCACCACCCACCCCTCCACCTCACTGCCCCCTCCCCTACCTCAAATCAGCTAACTTGGCACAAACTGGAGATAGGTTCAGATTTTTTGTTTTCAGTAATTTTATTGAGAGATCTCCAGGAGGAGATACTGGGTAATACACTGGGCTGGAGGATTGCTCTTTCACCTCTGTGTATTGTGGTTCAAATCCAACTCAGGCGACAGGATGGATGGTGAAGCCGTGCCAATGAACTGTTGCTGTTCTGACCTGAGGCAGTCCCCAGTGTACACACAAATAAAGAAAACAATTCCAACAGGTTAAGCGATCTATTCATGAAAAATATATAAGTGATTTGGATGAGAGAACCAAATGCAATATTTCCAAGTTTGCTGATGACACAAAACTGGACACGGTTGTGAGGAGGATGCAAGGAGGCTTCAGGGCGATTTAGACAAGTTATGTGCATAGGTAAACACATGGCAGATGCAGTATAACGTGGATAAATGTGAAAAACAGAAAGGCAGAGTTTTATTTAAGTGGTGATATATTAGAAAATGTGGATCTGGGTGTCCTTGTACACCAGTCAATGAAAGTAAGTAGGTAGGTGCAGCAAGCAATTAGGAAGGTGTGTTGGCCTTCATTGCAAGAGGATTTGAGTTCAGAAGTAGGGATGTCTTACTGCAGTTTTACAAGGCATTGGTGAGACCACACCTGGATTGAATTGCAGTTCACTCCCTGCAGTTTTGGTCTCCCTGCCTAAGAAAGGATATACTTGCCATAGAGGGAGTGCAGTGAAGGTTCACTAGGCTGATACCGGGGATGGCAGGACTGTCGTGTGAGGAGAGATTGGTTCGACTGGGCCTGTATTCACTAGAGTTTAGAAGCATGAGAGGGGATCTGATTGAAACGTATAAAATTGTAACAGGGCTGGACGGACTGGATGCAGGGATGATGTTTCCCCTGTTTGGGGATTCTAGAACCAGGAGCCACAGTCTCAGGATACTGGGCAGACCATTTAGGACTGAGATGAGGAAATATTTCTTCACTTTGTCGAGAGTGGTGTAGTGGTATTGTCACTGGACCTGTAATCCAGAAACCTAGGGGTAGTGCTCTTGGGGACCAGGGTTCGAATCCCACCATGGCGGATGGTGGAATTTGAATCCAATAAAAATCTGGAATTACAAAACTAATGATGACCGTGAAACCATTGTCAATTGTCATGAATCCCTTCTGGTTCACTAATGCCCACTGGGGAAGGAAATCTGCTGTCCTTACCTGGTCTGACCTACGTGTGACTTCAGACCCGCAGCAATGTGGTTGACTATTAAGCGCCCTCAAGCGCCGGGAATATGGTGTTGAGATAGAGGATCAGCCGTGATCATATTGAATGGCGGAGCAGGCTTGAAGGACCAAATGGCATACTCCTCCTAGTTTCTATGTTTCTACCATTGGGTTGAGCAAGAGTGAAGGTCTATTACAACAAGAACAATTGGGGATGGGCAGTAAATGCGAGCCAGCGACGCCCAAATCCCATGAACGAATAAAGAAGAACTCAGAGTGATCAACCTGTGGAATTCTCTACCACAGAAGGCTGTGGTACTTAAGTATATTCAAGAAAGAAATTGATAAATCTTTGGATATTAGGGGCATCAAGTGGCATGGAGAGAAAGCGGGAATATGGCGTTGAGATAGAGGATCAGCCGTGATCATGTTGAATGGCGGAGCCCAGGCTTGAAGGACCAAATGGCATACTCCTCCTAGTTTCTATGTTTCTATCATTGGGTTGAGCAAGAGTGAATGCCTATTACAACAGTAACAAGTTAGCTTGATTCAGCAAATCTCATGCCTCAGCTGTGAGAAAAAAGGTCACTATCCATCATTGCTGCAAATACGCAGCAGAACCTCTCCACACCACACAGTGAATGTGGAACAGGAGGAGGCCATTCAGCCCCTCGAGCCTATTTCACCATTAGACTCAATTAACTCCCTGGTCCATTTTAATTACCCATTTGTGTTGCACAACTATTTTTGAATGAGGATTTACACTTTGGCAGGTGTTTAGAGGCAGTCACCCATCCTAGTGACACTCTCACCCATCCTCTTTCCAATTCTAGGAGTGAGAACTTTTCCCTCACATTTGTATCATACTCATTCAGTAGCCAGAGAAGTCTTATGGCGGGGAGAAAAGTCTCAGGCCTAGAAATTCAACTGCACTGTGCTTTTTGGGCACTGAACAGGCTAGCAAGCATTGAATAAAGTGAGCAGGGCGTGTGGTGCTATCTCAGTGTATGCAGAGTACCAGATATGACAGGCTTGAGTCTGATGGCCTTAAGACCATCCAGATGGGGCAATCACAAGGCTAGATCTGTTTCCATGGTCAGTTTTCTGAGCCCTGGGAAACCTGTACAGGAGAAGTTAAATTTAAAGGTAAGTCAAATTCAATGTACACAGACTTCATTAATGTTTTCTAAGGGTGTGAATTGTTGTGATAAATACCGGCCCACCTACACTGATGAGTGTCCCAGCTTCAGAGAATAATTTACTCAGATATCCAAATGCGCTTCTGTTAATCCCTATAGTGGGTGCACTGGAGATGGTTGTGGTCACATTCAACAATCATTAATTTTAACAACCCAACATATCTATTTTTGGAATTAAAATCTCTCCCTCCTACGTCCCCTGCAAATGTCTTCCGATTATCTCTATTTCACTTCTAATTTTTAAAAAAAGTACATTTAGATTACGAAATAATCTCAGCTAAACTCTTTTGGTAGATCTGGATTCCAGAGTGTAGCAGGGAGAGACTGTTCAGCAGCTTATTCTGAAAGAGCCCATTGCAGTTTGAACTACAGCGGAATTCCCCCAAACTATATTTAGAGGGCTTCAACAAGGGAACTTCCCAAGGGAAAAACACTGTGAAATTAACCTAACTGCTGAAGTAGTTAAGCAAAAGCTCCAGTGCACAGTCCTGGGCTGATTAGCTAAGCTTCGTGTTGGAAGTCCCTGTCTCAGTCTGGTGACCTACACATGCACTTTATGATTTTTGGTTTCCAGAAATGAGAAATAATCACACTTCAGACTCAAAATGCTAGAGCTTCATCGAGTGTATTTCTTGCTTCTCTCTATGTGGCTGATGAACTAACAGACTGACTCACTCAAAGAGTTGTGAATCTTTTTATATTTTTCATTCATGGGAGGTAGGCATCATTGGCTAGGTGCAACATTTATTGCCCATCCCTAATTTTTAGAATTCTGAACCCCAGAGAATGTGGATGCTCAGTTGTTGAGTAGATTTGAGATAAGGTACGCTAGATTTTTGGGTACTAAGGAAATTAAGGGATATAATAGTGCAAGAAAATGGAATTGAGGTAGATGATCAGCCATGATCTTACTGAATGGTAGAGCAGGCTTGAAAGGACTGAATGGCCTACTCCTATTTTTTATATTTTTATGCTTTTATAACCTTCATCATGTGTCCAACATGTAGGTGTGCTGGGTTTTACTGGTAACAGAGACTCGAGAGTGCAGATAAGTAGGACCAACTCCCCATATTGACACTACTGAACAAGAGCATTAACCCTGTACACTGTCAGAGCCAGACTGTCTCAGTTATACACAGCCGCTTGGTTATACACAGGGTGTGTGAGAAAACAGACTGGGGCAAGAAAGCCTCAAATGTTGGATCCCTGAATTGGGACTAATTATCCAACTTTCAAATAAAGTTTCCTCCCTGTCACCAATTTAACTTGACGTACCCTCACAGCATAGATGGAGCCATCTAATTATGTTAACAGCAAAGTCATTGCAGATTTAACACTCCTCTGACAGTACAGTAGCCAATACCTTCCACACATCCAAGGAATCTGAATGTAGGGTTCAGATGAAATGTTATCAACTTAAAATCACTGTATATGCTCACACATCTCACATGTTGCCTGTCCCACTTCAGCCAGTTTCCGAAATGCTGCCTTGTCTCCTGATGGCTGTGTCTGACTCTACACAGATGTAAGTGGAGAAGTCTTTGGTGGGGCCCAGAGTGTAGCAAAAACCATCTCGGCAGTCAGGGCAGGAACCTGAGCAGCCTCCTGTACCTCTGCTGAAGCCACAAGGGATGTACCATGTAGAAACAATAGGAAGTGTAAGTTAAAGCAACTGTAATTCACCAGAGTACATTATGTACATGGGTTAAAGCAAAATACTGTGGATGTTGGAAATCTGAAATAAAAACAGAAAACGCTGGAAAAACCCAGCCGGTCTGACAACATTTGTGGAGAGAGAAACTGAGTTAACGTTTTGAGTCCATACGACCCTTCAGAGCTAAAGAGAAGTAGAAATGTGATGAAATTTATACCGTGTAAGGGGGGTGGAGGAGGTGAAGCTGGAAAGCAGGCCAGTGATATGTGGGAACTAAGGAGAGATCGACAAAGATGTCATGGAAAAAAAGACAAATGAGTGTTAATGGTAGTGGTAAGGGCTGAAGAAGGTACTGATAGTGGCATGAAGGTAAGAAAGCAGAATGTATTAATAGCAGATGAAGGGTAAACATTTTATGAAAGAGCAACATGGAACAAGTAACAGATGGCCCTTTTGGGGCTGGGGTGGGGTCGGGGGAGGGGGTGATGGTTGGGGCGAAAAAGGATAGAAAAAGGGGGTAAAACAATGAATAAATTAATAAAAAATAAACCTTCGGTCTGTCCATGAGCATGACCCAGACCTTCCTGTGTGACCGAGTTGTGGAACACTTTCGGTCTGTCCGCAAGCATGACCCAGACATTCCTGCCTTGTCCTCGCATTTCACCCTTCCAGCCTCCACATTCAAAGGATCATCCTCTGCCATTTACACCAACTCCAGCAAGATGCCATCACCAAACGCATCTCCACCCTCTGCCCCCCCCTCCCCCCGTCAAGCATTCTGTAGGGACCATTCCCTCTGGGACATCCTGGCCCACTCCTCCATCACCCCCAACACCTCATCCCCTTCCCACGGTACCTTCCCATGCAAACACAGAAGGTGCAACACCCGCCCCTTTACCTCCTCGCCATCCAAGGGCCCAAACACTCCTTTCTGATGAAGCAGCGCTTTACTTGCATCTCCTTCAATTTGGTCTACTGCATTCGCTGCTCCTGATGCTGTTGTCTCCTATGTTGGGGAGAACAAACACAGACTGGGTGACCACTTTGTGCTTTGGTCTGTCCGCAAGTATGACCCAGACCTTCCTATTTCTTGCCATTTCAACACACCATCCTGCCCACATGTCCGTCCTTGGCCTGATGCAGTGTTCCAGTGAAGCCTGAACAGCACCACCTCTTCTGATTAGGCACTTTACAGCCTTCCAGACTTAACATTGAGTTCAACAACTTCAGACCACGAACTCTCTCCTCTACCTTCAACCCCTTTTTAATCCCTTCTTTAAAATTTATTTTTATTTTTATTCATTGTTTTATCCCCTTTTTAATCCCCCATCTGTTACTTGTTCCTTTTTTGGTCCCTCAAAGTTTCTGCTGAAAGCCCCACATGGGGCTGAGTAAAACGCTCTCGTGCTGGGGGTGTTGTAGGGTGGTGGGACCCGCAGCTGGAAGTGGGCAGATTTCCGACTCCAGGCCCGCCTTTCAAGCTCGCCATATAATATGTTAATTGATCCAATTTCGAGCAGAAGGTGGGTTTGAGGTATCCAGGTAGTGAGCATCCAACTCAATCAGTGATGGAGGATGGGATGTCCAACCTCTGAGGTTGTTGGTCATGACCCAGAACAAGGTCACGGTCAGTAATTTAAAGGGCCCCCGGGTGTGGGACGATGTCAGGGGACCCAGCAAATGCTGGCATTGTTCGCAGTTTGGAGGATCATTTGGATGTCAGCTATTTCCAGGTTTTTAAGATTTCTTTATTTATTTGCATCCTGCTGTCTCTAAACTTTGCCACTGAGTACAAGTGGCATTCTTTTTTATCCTGAAAAGGTTTTCCACATCTTTGCATGGATGAGTTGTCTAGCTGTTGCATGTTTCCCTCAAGAGATGTCTGCACCATTGGAATGAGCGGGGAGGCAGGATGTGTTTGGTTTGGCTTCCTCCTCTTCCCATCAGATGGCATTAGCTGCTTACGTCGGTTGGGGCTCTGAGGGAGTCCTCCCTGCAGGGAGAAGGACCAAACCAGTCCCTCGATTCAATGAGGCCTCCCTCAGAGCCCCAACCGACGTTAGCAGCTAATGCCATCCGGTGGGAAGAGGAGGAAGCCAAGTGCTGTCTGGGAGGTGATAGCTGAGGCTTGTTAGGAGAACCTGGTCTCAATGCCAGAAGAGACTCAATTACCTCATGACAGAGGCCAGTGTAAGTAAGGCCTTAGTATGTGCAATCTTGTGCCAGTGGGCTACAGGACATGGTCACGAAGGCAGGAGGAAAGTGAGTTTGGCTGGATCTCCAAGGCAGCATGATGCAACAAAGACTTTGCTGTCCGTGACAATGTCGGTGCGCTCTTAAAGCTTTGGTCCAGTTGGAGGGAGGGGGGTTGGCAGAATGTGCACATGAGAGATGAGCTTAGCATCCAGGCTGCCATGTACTTTGCTACTAGGTGGCATAAGCTGAAATTGCTACTGAGTGCAATCTTACACATCTTTTCAGGAGAAGTGAGCCCACAATGCCTGTTTTTCTCGGTCCTGAATGATGGATAAGAAATAAATAGGGAACTCAGGAGAACACACAGCAGGTGAAGAAAAGGCTTCTAATTTATATGGATTTGAAATAGAAACTTTGCTTCTTGAAGTAAGTACTCCCAGCAGTTACAGATCTCCGAACTGCTAAGTTGAGAGTCAGGGCTCAGCTGAACCTTTCAAACCTGCCCTATCAAGCTTCTCCTTAAAAAAAAGGAACTGCTCATGATCTGAATCAGACTCTGCAGATGTATTATTGCTGACACACTGTATTATAGCAGCCAAATGGGTCATTAACAACCTTAAGTACCCACCTGAATGAAACATTTCTAACTACTCTTCAGGAGAAACTACCCAAAATCTTTCTTGGAAAACTGGGGACTATTTTTGGGGAAAGGTACATTCCGTGACTTGAATTGTCAGAGGTATCAGCTCCCATTTCTTCAGGTATCCACACCCATACCTAAAGCCTGGCACCCTAGCCTGTGCCAATTCTTGTAAACAGATTTTCCCGTTTCACTGATCAAGTAAACAAAGTTGGATGTACTAACTGTAAAGTCTCTGCCAATTAATCATCGATCCATCAGAACAAAACTGTGAAATAAGTCACTTCCAAGATCATTTTATTATATCACAGCAGCATTTCCTCACTGAGAAAATCAAAGTGCTTCCAATTGTATATATGATATTGAGTAATAGAATCATATTGTGTTATAGCATAAAAGGAGTCTATTCAGCCCATCACGCCAAGCTGTGTCTCTAAGAGCTGCTCAGCTAGTCCCACTTGCCCACCCTTTCCTCATAGCCTGCAATTCTTTTCTGTCAGATAATTATCAAATACCCTTTTGGAAGCTGTCATGGACAGAATGTGTGTGTTCTGTTACTGCCTGTTATCAGTTTGTTTTGCCTGGAAAGAAGTATGCCTTTTCTTACCCTTGGAGTGTAAATTAAATAAATCAGCAGCAAGTTTTTATGAGCTTCAAATAAAGGTTATTTATTCTCTCACACTTACCCTGAATTAACACGATGTCACATACTTGGTCTTGCGTACACACACAGTTTAGATAGAGATAAAGGTAGTGCATTTTGGTCTCTGGTTTACGATCTCAGGTCTCCTAAGTTGCAGGCCTGTAGTTTCTTGGACAGATTTGATGTTTTAAAGTTGAATTGAGTGTCTTGTGAAGTGAAGGGTTCACAACTGGTTGAGAGGTTTCTTATAGTTGAATATCTAGAGGTTGATTCTTAGGTGAAGTTTGAGAACTTGAGCAAGTTTGGGGGAGCCCTTTTCATTGTTGTGATCTCCAACTTTCAAGGTATAGCTGTTAATTTACCTTAGCTGCTTAATGACTTGCGGCTACCCTGTGATCTGTCTTTCTGACCAACTGACAACTGATGACTCTGCAAACAGCCCTTAGCTGATTTTTAAAAGCAAACAAAAACATGGCTGCCTCACCATGTGGCTTTTCACAAGTTCAAGGTCTTAATAAGTTGTTGCGTTCATGTTATAACCACAACACAGGTTGTGGAATTTTTTGTAGACATTCACCTTGGGGGTTTGAGACAGTGTCATTGTTTTAAAGTGACCCATTCAAATCAGATAATACCCTTTTGACTGATTTCATGGAAGGTTGTCAACTCACATCAGTCTGGAAGATTCTTTTGTTCCCTCTTGAGATAGGGAATCTCACAAAATAAGCCAGGTGATCTTGGGCAACCATATTTTCCAGCCTTTTTGTGTCCAGTTTTTAAAATATAAAATTAATTTGAAGTTCAGAATATGTCATGTCTTTCATGGGCACGACAAAGCCACGATTAAATCAAGCAATGCATTCCAGATCCTAACCATTAACTGCGTTTTTTAAAAAAAACTTTTTCACAACATCTAATTCTTGACCCTTCCACCACTGGGAACAACTTCCCCCTATCTACTCTATCCAGAAACCCTCATGATTTGGAACAGTGCTATCAATTCTCCTCTCAACCTTCATTTCTATAAGAAGAACAACCTCAACATCTCCAATCTATCCACATAACTGAAGTCTCTCATCTCCAGAACTATCTCATAACTATTTTCTACACCCTTTCTAAAGCTTCCACATCCTTCCTAAAGCATGGTGCCCAGAATTGAACATAATACTCCAGGTAAGGCTGAGCCAGTGTTTTATAAAGATTCACAACTTCCTTGATTTTGTACTCTATGCCCCTATTTATAAAGCCTAGGATGGTGCATGCTTGATTAAAGGCTTTCTCAACTTCCTGCCTCCTTCAGCAATTGTCCATATATACTCCCAGGTCCCTCTGCTCCTGCACCCCCCTCCTTTAGAATTGAATCCTTTACTTTATATATTTTAGATTGCCTCTTCTCATTCTTCCTTCCAAAATATATCACTTCACATTTCTCTGCATTTAAGTTAATTTGTCACTTGTCTTCCCATTCCACCAGCCTGTTTATGTCCTCTTGAAATCTATCCTCACACTCAATTCCTCTAGTTTTGTGTCATCCACAAATTTTTAAATGGGACCAGCTTGCTGCCTCTAGGCAAGCTATTGTAAACAGAAACAAACTTGGCCATTTCTCTGGCTCAGGGGAGGTGTGTACAAGGTCACTAGATGAAAAAAGCTTGTTTTCAAGAATGCTGAACTTTTCAGGAACTGGAAACACTAACTGGTTACAAAGCTCAGTCTAACTGAGGTCGTGGCTCTCTATGGTTTCCCCCATGACCCAATCTCTCTGTGGGTGTTCCTGATGGTGGTTTGTAATCCTGCTCCTGAAACTCTCATTCTGTTTTTGCTTCAGCCCAAAGTGAAAATCTCAGTCTCCTTAATGGGTGTATAACCTGTTGTCTCAAGCGATTTTAGCAGCTAGATGTGTTTTTGTCATACACCATATCAATATTAAATATCAAATTTATTGACTAATCAATAAGAGCCCTGAGGGGTGAGTGGCTTGATGCTCCACAAAGCTTGACTGGTACCCTCTGTCAGCTCTCGGCCTTAGGGCTGGACACACTGACCAGAATTATCCATCAGTTCTCGAGGGGTAAAGCCCCGGGGCTGGACTCATTGACCATGGAGCTCCACAGAATGTTCTGGGAAATACTGCGGGAATGTTTGGTGGCCGGGGAGACATTTCTTTCTTGGCACAGGGCAGTTGTTGCTGAGCTGTTGAATATGGGAACCTCTGCCACTTACAACATGGGAGCCCTCTCTCTCTATTCAGCATCAATTACAAGATCATTGCCAGAGCCACGTCTGTTCACCTTGGCATCATGCTGGCCCACATGATCCACCCTGACCGGTCCTTCACTGTCTTGGGCCAGACAATCCACAACAGCATCCACCTGGTTAGGGAACTGGTCCACTATTCCCAGAGGGCTACTCTGTCAATTTGCTTCCTTGCTATGAATTGGAGAAAGCATTTGACGGGGTGGAACACAAATAATTTATCAGAATGCTGTGGGCATCTGGGTTTCTGCCCAGATCTGATTTCTGTATGCTGCCACAAAGTGGTTGATGAAAGGTAATGGACCTTTGAAGGTGCCACTTCGCTTTGGGAGGGAAGTGGGTCAGGGTCAGGGTCCTCACCATGTCTGACCAGTTATATTCCATCTGTGTGGAGCCTCTCCTATGCTTCTTTTAATCAACTCAAAGCCCATGTCTTCCACAAAGTTAGAATCAGGCCTGTGTTTCTTGTATTTGTAAAGTCTGAGAAAGTTGCAACTTCTAGAAGGTGCTGCTGCTCAATTTCTGGCTGCATTTAAGCACTCCTGATCTTTGGCCACCTGGTTTGGAGGGGAATGGCTAGATTAGCGGACTTCATGGGCCTGGTCGAGGGTGTCATTTGGCCCACGGCTACATCTTAGCTCAGCTGTCCCTGAAGAGGGAGCACACAGTGTCTGCTGGTACGATTGAGACCTGTGACCAGTGGGGACAGGAGGGACTGTGGAATCAAATTTAATAGAAACGTAGAAAATAGAAGTAGGAGTAAGTCATTTGGCCCTTTGAGGCTGCTCCGCCATTCAATATGATTGTGGCTGATCCTCTATCTCAGTAGCATGCTCCTGCACTCTCTCCATACCCCTTGATGCCCTTAGAGTCTAGAAATCTATCTATTTCCTTCTTAAAATTATTCAGTGACTTGGTGTCCATAGCCTTCTGTGGTAGAGAATTTCATAGGTTTACCATACTCTGAGTGAAGAGGTTTCTCTTCGTCTCAGTCCTAAGTGGCCCACCCCATACCCTGAGATTGTGACCCCTTGTTCTAGACCTCCCAACCAGAGGAAATAGCATCCCTGCATCCAGTCTGGATCCAATCAATGTCCACCCCTGTCAGAATTTTATATGTCTCAATGAGATCTCCTCTCATTCTTCTAAACTCCAGTGAATACAGGCCTAGTTGGCCTAATCTCTCCTCATACGACAGTCCTGCCATCCCAGGAATCAGTCTGGTGAACTCCCTCGACAGCAAGTATATCCTTTTTTAGGTAAGGACACCAAAACTGCATACAATATTCCAGGTGTGGTCTTACCAGCTGCAGTAAGACATCCTTGCTCCTGTACTCCAGTCCTCTCACAATGAAGGCCAACATACCCTTTGCCTTCTTAACTGCTTGCTGCACCTTTATGCTTTCTTTCAGTGATTGGTGTCTTTGTACGTCAGCATTTCCCAACCTATTTCCATTTAAATAATACTCTGCCATTCTGTTTTTCCTACCAAAGTGGATAACTTCACACTTATCCATGCTATATTGCATCGGCCATGTATTTGCCCACTCACTTAACCTGCCTAAATTGCCTTGAAGCCTCTTAACATCCTCCTCATCGCTCACATTCCCAACTAGTTTTGTGTTGTTAGCAAGCTTGGAAATATTACATTTGTTTCCCTCATCCAAATCATTGATATAAATTGTGAATAGCTGGGGCCCAAGCACTGATCCCTGCAGTACCCGACTTGTCACCACCTGCCATTCCAAAAATGACCCATTTATTCATACTGTCTGTTTCCTGTCTGTTAACTAATTCTCAATCCATGACAATATATTCCCCCCATTTCCCAGGTGCTTTAATTTTACACACTAACCTTTAATGTGGGACTTTATAAAAACTTTCTGAAAATCCACATCCACTGGTTCTCCCTTTTCTATTCTGGTAGTTACGTGCTCAAAAACTCCAGTAGGTTTGTCAAACATGATTTCCCTTTCATAAATCCATGCTAATTTTGTCTAATCCTGTTGATATTTTCTAAGTGTTCTGTTATCACATCCTTTATAATAGGGAAAAAACTAGAGTCTGCTACTGGTGTTAGGCTAACTTATCTGTAATTCGCTGTTTCCTCCCTCCTTCCTTTTTAAAATAGTGGAGTTACATTTGCTACCCTCCAATCTGCTGGCACTGTTCCAGAATCTACAGAATTTTGGAAGATGATGCGAACACATCCACTATTTCCATGGCCGCCTCCTTTAGTACCCTGGGATGTAGATTTTCGGGCCTTGGGGATTTATCGGCTTTCTGTTCCATTAATTTCTCCAGCATTCTTGTTTTAGTAATACTAATTTCCTTCAATTTTTCCTTCTCACTAGACCCTTGGTTCCTTAGTATTTCTGGGAAGTTATTTGTGTCTTCCTCCATGAAGACAGAACTGAAGAAGTTGTTTAACTGCTCTGCAATTTCCTTGTTCTCTATTATAAATTCTCCTGTTTCAGACTGTCTTCAACTAATCTTTTCTTTTTACATACTTATAGAAGCTTTTACAGTCCGCTTTTATGTTCCTTGCATGTTTACTTTCATACTCTATTTTCACCTCTTAATCAATCTCTAGGTCCTCCTTTGTTGAATTCTCAATCCTCAGGCTTGCTACTTTTTCCAGCAACTTTATATGACTCCTCTCTGGATATAAGACTATCCTTAATTTCTTTTGTTAACCATGGTTGGTCCACTATTGTATTTTTGCGCCAGAAAGGAATGTATAACTGTTGCAATGGATACATTCATCCCTTAAATATTAGCCAGTCTATCCACCGTCAAGACTTTTGATGAAGTTCCCCAATCTATCCTAGCCAACTAACGCCTCATACCTTTATAGTTTCCTTTAAGATTTAGGACCCTAGTTTCAGATTAGACTACTTCATTTTCCATCCTAATGAAGGATTCTATCATGTTATGGTCACTGTTCCCTAAAGGACCCCACATAACAAGATTATTAATTAAACCCTTTTCACTGCACATGTCATAAGACTACTTTTATATTTGGTTTAATTTACAAGTAAATGTTGGTATCTTTTTGAAAGGGGTAACTGCAAACTCTTAAAGTTGATTACATCGTTATCCTCACAAACCAATGAAAAGGAGAAACTGTTTCCATAGTAACTGATCATGTTTTGGTCTCTGAGCTGAGTCTCTGTAACCAATAATGAGTCCTCACCCATCAGTCTTTTGTTTGAGCCATTTTTTTTCTCACAACAAGTTTACTTTCTGGTGTTGGCTGTGAGGTTTTAACCTCTCTTTTCATTCTAACTTTGTACAAAGGGAAGGGTGAACTGATAGACAATACAGGTCGATTGTGACATTGGGACACCAGTCGACAGTCCCAGATTACTCTGTCCCTGCTGGCTCCAACCTGAAAGCCATCCCATATTCCAAACTCTGTCTATACCTCATTGAATTTATCACAGTGGGCACTGTATCAATACTAGGCAGGTTCTAAATAACCCACAGAGCATTTACCCCTCTTTTGCCTTTATATTCCTCATCAAAAGGACTCAAAGCCATTTAAATGTTTCTCTGTATCCGACCATGTCCAACACACATTGTGATGCTTGACGAGCAAGGACAGGTTTCTCTAAACTCCCATCTAGTTTAGAGTTTGAAGAATAATTTACTGTAATGAGGCAGTGCTAAAAGTCAGAGGAAACACAGGTTGCCATCCAAAAATCTCTGTCCTATGGAACATGTCAATAACTTGAGGATCCACAGGTTTCAAAGTATTACCTTTTAGCTGCAATAACTGCAGTTTTCAACACTAATAACTCCCCGTAACTTGACTCACACTCAAATTTTCCAGATCTATGCAGGGTGCCTTTGAGGCTGGAGATAACAGAAACAGCTTTGTGACTTTTCTTTATCAGTGAAAACACTGTCAGAGCGGAATCCCTTTTTACTAAATGAATCTTACTAATAATAAATCAATTAAAATCTAAAGTATCGCTCAAAAAAAGAGGCTCGCTATCAAAACTTTTCATCTTGCACTCATCAGGACAGCTTGCAGAAATTACCAGCAGTAAAGGAGATCAATAATTTATACCGCATGAGAAGAGAATGCTGATTGGTTAGCAAGTGGACTCTGGTGGAGGCGTTGCCATGGAGAATGCATCAAAGAACAGTTAACTGCTCAGCTTTGTTCAAATTCAAACCAGGCAGGTTGACTCTGATTGATTAAGGCATTGTCCTTAGGAATGAACCAGGGAATGATTGGAATGAATGACAGGAATGAAAACCTAAAGTTAATATTTAGAATTTAACCTCAAGCAGCTGTGTATCAAAAGGTCCCAAGCCAACCCAGAAGTGACACCATCAGAGACCCCAAGGACTGGTGACCTGCAAGTCACACCATCAGAAACTCCAAGCTGATGTGGATGTGACATCATCAAGCTGAATTTATTGACATTATCAGGAGCTCTTCCCATTCATGTGCAAATGCAGTCAGTGACATAATAGTCACCTACTTCCTAGAGAGTTAGCTACATCAAAAATGGTTTGTGTCCTCGCCCGGAGCTGGGAGGACTGAATGGGCACCTCTTGATGCATCCTCTTCAGCATGTGGATGCTGCCTCTCACTTGTCTCCCTTTCGCTGCCCTTCTCACATCCTGCAGCCCCACAGTCTCAGCACTAGCTGTACTGGGGACACACAGCTTAGAGGAGTGTGCCCTGGGTGCTCTCCCACCTGTTACTGTCCCATCCTGAATACAGTGTGTGTTCTGGGCTCTCTTTCTCCTGTTACTGTCCCATCCTGAATATAGGATTGTGCCCTGGGCTTTCTCCCTGCTGTTAGTGTCTCATTCTGCTCACAGTCTGATTAAAGCCTCCATCAGTTTACACACAACAGTGAGGATTCAGTTGTGAATTGGGCTGAGTCTGAATCCATTCACTGTATTTGTTTATAACTTAGATGATGGATTCAGAGCCAAATATCCAAATTTGCTGATGACACAAAGAGAGACAGTACTGTAAGCAGTGTAGATGGAAGTGTAAGATTGCAAAAAGATGTTGATAGATAAAGTGAATGGACAAAACTATGGAAAATAGATCTCAATGTTCACAAATGTGAGGTTATCCACTTTTGGCCTAAAAGGAATAAAATGGTACTTTCTAAATGGTGAAAAGCTAGAAACAGTAGAGGTCCACAGAGACTTGGGTTCAAAGTACATGGATTATTAAAATGCCTTGAACAGGCACAGAAAATAATCAAAAGAAGGCTAGAGGAATGCTGGCTTATATATCTAGAGGAATAGAATATAAGTGGGTAGAAGTCATGCTTCAACATTGGTTAAGTCACACCTGGAGTTACTGTGTGTAGTTCTGGGCACCACAACTTAGAAAGGATATACTGGTTTTGGAGAGATTACAGAGTAAATTTACAAGAATGAGACCTGGACTCCAAGGATTAAATTAAAAAAACAGACATTAAACAAATTCAGGTTGTATTCCCTGGAATTTAGGAGTTTAAGAGGTGATTTAATCAAAGTTCTCGAGCTATTAAGGAGGACACATAGGGCAAATTGGGAGAAACTATTTTCACTGGGTGGGGAGTCCAGGACAAGTGGGTAAAGTCAAAAAATTAGAGCCACACCTTTCAAAAGTGAAACTAGGAAACGTTTCCTCAAGCAAAGGATGGCATGTAACTCTCTTCCACAAACAGCAATTGATGCTAGACCAATTGTTAATTTTAACACTGAGATTAATAGATATTTGTTAACTGAATTTTAAAGGACATGGGGCAAAGCTATGGAGTTAGGTCACAGATCTCACTGAATGGTGGAATAGGCACTAGGGGTTAAATAATCTCCTCAGTTCCTATGCTCCTTCTGTATGTTGAAGGGTTGCTCCCTGTTCACTCTGAATTCATCAATATCTACTCATGCACTGCTAGATCTGTTTGAAATTTATCCCATTTAGCACAGTGGTAGTATCACACAGCACGATGGAGGTATCCTCCATGTGAAGATGAGTTGTCTCCACAGGGTCTGTGCGGTGGTCACTCCTACCAATACTGTCATGGACAGATGCAACAGGTAGATTGGTGAGGATGAGGTCAAGGAGGTTGCTCACTCATGTTTCTTTCCTCACCACCTGCCGCAAACCCAGTCTAGCAGTTATGTCCCTCACCTCGGTCAGTAGTGGTGCTATTGAGCCACTCTAGGTGATGAACTTGAAGTCTTCCACCCAGTGTACATTCTGTGCACCTGCCACCCTCAGTGCTTCTTCCAATGGATGCTCAACACGAAGGAATACTGATTCATCAACTGAAGGGGAGGGTGGCGGTAGATGGCTTTCTTCCCCATGTTAACCTGGTGCCATGAGACTTCATGGGGTCAGGAGTCAGTGCTGAGAAGTCCCAGAGCAACTATCTCACAACTGTATACCACTGTGCCACCATCTCTGAGTCTATCCTGTTGGTGGGACAGGAAATACCCAGGGATGGTGATAGTGGTATCTGGGACATTGCCTGTAAGGTATGATTCCGTGTGTATGACTATTTGACTGTTGTTTGACTAGTCTGTGGGACAGCTCTCCCAATTTTGGCACAAATCCCCAGATGTCAGTAAGGAGGATTTTGCAGTTGACAGGACTGTATTTGTTAACACTTGCCCCTTTACCTCCCCCCTCCGCACTGTCCAAGGCCCCAAAAACTCCTTTCAGGTGAAGCAGCGCATCACTTGCACCTTCTTCAAGTTGGTCGACTGTATTCACCGCTCCCAATGCGGAACACCTTCGCTCAGTCCGCAAGCATGACCCAGACCTTCCTGCCGCTTGCTATTTCAACACACTATTTTGCTGTCATGTCCACATGTCCACCCTTGGCCTGCTGCAATGTTCCAGTGAAGCCCAGCACAAATTGGAGGAATAGCACCGCAACTTCCAATTGGGCAGTTTACAGCCTTCCGGACTTAACAACATTGAGTTCAACAATTTCAGAACATGAACTCTCTCCTCAATCTTTACTCCTTTTTAAATCCAATTTAAAAAATATTTATTCATTCACTTATTCTTTTTACCCCCTCCCCCCCCAACTGCCCCACCAAACCCCACCCAACAGGGCCATCTGTCACTTGTTTTTATGTTTTGCTTTCACAGAGCAGTGACCTTTGTTCTGCTATTAACACATTCTGCTATCTTACCTTTATGCCGCTATCAACACCTTCTATACTCTTTAACACTTCCTTTGTCTGGTGGCCATGACATCTTTGTCAAATTTCTCCTTAGCTCTCACCTATCCCTGACCTTCTATTTTGCTCCACCCCTTCTTAAACAGTATAAAACCCATCACATTTCTCCTTCTCTTTAGCTCTGAGGAAGAGTCATATGGACTCAAAACATTAACTCTGTTTCTCTCTCCACAAATGCTGCCAGACCTGCTGAGATTTTCCAGCATTTTCTGTTTTTATTTCAGATTTCCAGCAGCTGTGGTATTTTGCTTTTATCTGTGTTTGCTATTGTTATTTCCAGAGCTTAGATTAATGCCATGAGGTCCATCCAGTTCCATTTCTTTTTGTAGATTGTGCAGTGGTTCGATACAACGGAGTGACTTGCTAGGCCATTTCATAGGGCATTTAAGAATCAATCACATTGCTGTCAGTCTGGAGTCAATTTGGTCGGACCGACTAAGGACGGCAGATTTCCTTCCCTAAAGGTCTTTAGAAAGTGAAGCTGTGATTTCCTTTTGCTGTCCAATCTTAGCGCTGGATTGTTACCTCTATAAGGCTCTGTCAACCGTGGCAGCTAAACGAAACATCTCTCTTACGGCCAAAAACTGAGGTCAGTGCAACTTGTCCTTCTGGTATGGGACACCAATGTCTCTTAGATATTTCTGACCTCTCTCCCATACGCCTAAACAACTCTGGATGTTCCTTATTTGTCTCAAACACTGGAGACACATCCCTCCTTCCTCCACAGTGTATGATGTGCAGTGGGATCCTGGTTTGCTGCCACTTCAGCTCAAGTTTGTGATTTTCAAATCCGTCTGTGTTCAGTTTAGTTTCTCTGTACTGGATCCTCATCTTTCCATTATTAAAAATGGTTATTATCCAGAGGGTCTCCAGACTGTGCTCTACACTCTCTACAATCATGTGAAGTGAGGAGAGATGGTACAGCCTCTCAGGGACCTAGTATCGGTGAGATTCCCTCAGACATCTCCATTCTAAACCATGATGGAAGGGGGAGGATTGTGGGTTAAAACATCGACAGCTGGATTTTACAGGTGCAAATCAGGTAGGCTGCCTGCCCATTACCCACCCACACTTACATAAAATAAAGTGTGATGATGTCGGGTTGACAGTATCCAATATTATGGAAGGCAAGTGGGCACCAAAATTGGAAACTTACCCATCAACAGCTAACAGGCTATGGAACTTGTTAAAGACCCAACTGACTGCAAATTTTCATTGCCCAGTCCATTTCATAGCAGCCAGGCAGGAAAAAGTTTTGAAGTGATTTACAGCAGCTATGAGGAGGCAGCAAAAGGGCAGATGGAAAGGCCTATATGTGGGACCATGGCTGCACATGGCAGTAGAATCTGCTGGTGAAGATGGCAGCGTTTGGTTGTTATTAGACTTTATTTATTCACTGTTTTTAGGCTGTTATAACAAATAAGGAGAGTGAGAGGGCAGAGGGTCATTAAATTGGCAGCTGTGACTGACTTCCAGGGGCTCGAGCTTCTGCTTTCCTCTCTGAGTGATGGTGTGCCCCTCCAGGTCCCTGGCTATGCTTGTTTTTCCCCCATCCACTGGCCAGGCTGTCAATCACCAGCATTCAAGTGGGAAGCTGAAGAAGGTTACTTAAATGAGGCTTTGCCATTAATATCGAAAGTGTCTCCATATCTCCTGCCTTGCCAAGATCTTACTACAGCCTGAGATAGTGACCTAGCAAAGGGATGGAGTTGGTGATTAGCAAATGGAATGTGTGGCCATGAAAACAATGGCTTTGATCTTCTCAATGTTTAATTGGAGGAAATTTCAGCTCATCAAGTAAACTATGTCGGACAGGCAGTGAAACAAATCCGAGGCATTAGAGAGATGGAGAGTAATGGTAGTGGTGAAGTAGAGCTGGATGTCATCAGTGTATATGTAGCCCCATTTCCCACAAGCTATCTGAGCTAATAACCCCTCGAACTACAGTTAATCATCATTCAATATTCCCACCATTTGGAGGCACCTTATCTAGGAAGGGTTCCAGATACAAGTGAAGGTTCCCTATCAACAGCATATCCTGTATGACTGAGAGAAATTTATCTAGAAAGGAGCTGCTTCGAGTTCCATGAATAAGTATATTTTATACATATGTAAAAAGCAAGAGGGTAGCCAGGGAAAGAGTAGGCCCACTCAGGGACAGAGGTGGGAATCTGTGTGGGGAGCCAGAAGAAATGAGTACTTCTCATCAGTATTCACCAAAGAGAAGGACATAGCAGTCAATTTGTCTAGGGACGAGTGTGTAGATAGCTTGGATCATGTTGAGATCAAAAAAGAGGAGGTGTTAGGCATCTTGAAGAATATTAAGATGGATAAGTCCCAGGGCCAGATGGGATCCACCCCGGAGTACTGAGGGAGGCAAGGGAGGAGATCGCTGGGGCCTTGACAGAAATCTTTGTATCCTCACTGGCTACAGGTGAGGTCCCAGAGGACTGGAGAATGGCCAATGTTATTCCATTGTTTAAGAAGGATAGCAGGAATAATCCAGGAAATTACAGGACAGTGAGCCTTAAGACAGTGGTAGGGAAATTATTGGAGAAGATTCTTCGTGACAGGATTTACTACCATTTGGTAGTGAGAGGCAGCATGGTTTTTTGAAGGGAGGTCATGTCTCATAACTTGATTGAGTTTTTCGAGGAAGTGACAAAAATGATCGACGATGGAAGGGCAGTGGATGTTATCTACATGGATTTCAGTAAGGTCTTTAACAAGGTCCCTCATGGCAGACTGGTGCAGAAGATAAAGTCACACGGGATCAGAGGTGAGCTGGCAAGATGGATATAGAATTAGCTTGGTCATAGAAGACAGAGGGTAGCAGTGGAAGGGTGCTTTTCTGAATGGAGAGCTGTGACTAGTGTTCCGCAGGGATCAGTGCTGGGAGCTTTGCTGTTTATAATATACATAAATGATTTGGAGGAAAATGTAACTGGGCCAATTAGTAAGTTTGCAGATGACACTAAGGTTGGAGGAGTTGCAGATAGTGAAGAGGATTGTCAAAGGATACAATGGGATATAGATCGGCTGGAGACTTGGACGGAGAAATGGCAGATGGAGTTTAGTCCAGACAAATGCGAGGTAATGCATTTTGGAAGATCTAATACAGGTAGGAATTATACAGTAAATGGCAGAACTCTTAAGTGCATCGACGGGCAGAGGGATCTGGATGTACAGGTCCACTGAAAGTGGTAACGCAGGTGGATAAGGTAGTCAGGAAGGCATATGGCATGCTTGCCTTCATTGGCAGGGATTTTGAGTATAAAACTGGGAAGTCATGCTGCAGCTGTATAGAACCTCGGTTAGGCCATATTTGGAATATTACGTGCAATTCTGGTCACCACATTATCAGAAGGATATGGAGGCGTTGGAGAGGGTGCAGAGGAGGTTTACCAGGATGCTGCCTGGTCTGGAGGTTATTAGCCATGAGGAGAGGTTGGAGAAACCGGATTGTTCTCATTAGAGCGACGGAGATTGAGGGGCGACTTGAAAGAAGTTTACAAAATTATGAGTGGCATGGACAGAGTATAGTCAGAAGCTTTTTCCCAGGATGGAAGAATCAATTACTAAGGGAAATAGATTTAATGTGAGAGGAGAAAACTATAGAGGAGATGTGCGGGGCAAGTTTTTTTACACAGAGGGTAGTGAATGTCTGGAATTAGCTGCTAGAGGAAGTGGTGGAAGCGGGTACGATAGTGATGTTTAAGAGGCAGCTTGACAAATACATGAATAGGATGGGAATAGGGGGATACGGACCCTGGAAGTGCAAAATGTTTTAGTTGATGGGCAATATGATTGGCGCAGGCTTGGAGGGCTGAAGGGCCTGTTCCTGTGCTGCACTTTTCTTTGTTCTTTGTTCTTTTGTTCTAAAGAGAAATCAAATTAGTCAATGAACAAGCCAACACCTAATGGAACTAAACAGTGAATTTGGGATTGAGAGGAAAGGGTTCAGTGTGTAACAGTAGGTGAGGCCAGTCACAGGATTGGGGAAAATCCCACGTTTCATTATATTTCATGCTGAAGCAGCATTAATGCTTCCGGGGTATGAAGGATGACTTCGGGAGACATAGTTTGAGGCTCGGTATTTGGACCTGCAGCAGCTGATGTGTTACATTCTAGCAGAGTTCCCCGAGGCATTAAGAGCTCATGCACTGTGAATGGTGGAGTCCATGGTGCAGAACAGTTCAAACATGTCTTGGGGCTTCATGCGCATGAGCTCCACCGACGAGAGAATGGCCAACCTCATAAAAAGCCACATCAGCAGCACCAGGAGTGCATGCAGGAGCATCGTTAAGTCCTGCACAGGGTGCACGGCTCTCCCTGTAGCCTGGACCACTAGAGTCTGAGCACTAATGTCCATGGCATATTTGAGGAGTGGCCAACCCCGAGCAAAGCACTGTTGCAGGTAGCGCAATGGAGTGAATGTCAACTGCACCCCAACAGTCGATCTCTTCAAGCCAGCAGGAATACAAACTGAGGGCTGAGGATGTTGAAGAAGAAGAATAGGTCTCCATGCGAATTTAAAAAACCTCATCACCCTGTTTCTTTGGCCCCTTGTGATGCAGGTCCCAGTGATCAAGGTTTCCCCTGCTGAGATGCAGCAACAGGCCCAGCGGGTCTCTGTACAACAAGGCCAACCACCATAGAACTCGGTCGCATAGCCAAAGATATGAGCAGGCTGCCTTCACCTCCCCAAGGGCATCGTGACACCTTGATCACTAAGTGGGTCACTGTGGTGTATTGTACATCTTTTTGGTAAATAAATTGATGCACTACTAAACTAAACTAACTGGTTTATGCCATGGTTTATAGACAGTATTTACAATATGGACAGATGTCAGCAGGTTCTCACTGGTGCTGGTGGAGACTGCCAGTCACTAGACCCTCTATAGGTGCCGTCTGTTTTGGGAAGGATGTTGGCTTGGCTATCGTCCATGTGAAGGCTCAGGCTTCATCCAATTCCCGGCACGTGTTCTGTTAGCAGCTACTCTGGGTGTCCTCGGCTGAACCACTGCTGGAGCAGGATGTCCCTTGTGAAAATAGTGTCCTGCCTGGGATCATTCTCTATGGGCAGGATTTTCTGCCTCCTCTAGAAGCAGGCTTCGTCATGGGCAACGTGGGAAAATTTGGAGAGCAGCTGCTATCCAAATTTTCCCATCCTGCTGAGACAATGCCCTCTGCTGGCAGGACCGGAAGATCCTGCCCTCTGTCTCTGGGCCTGTCCATGCCATGTCTCTGTGCTCTGCCCTGTGGATCGGACTCCTCTGCCTCTGAGTCCCCCACCCTTCTTCTCCCACCTTCTTCTCTGATGCTATGGGGCATTCCTTGCCCTCTGCCTCAAGCATCACTCACCTCTGCTGTGTTGTGTTGTGCTGCGTGTAGCACATGACGACCATCCAGGAGGCCATAGCAGGCGGTCAAGGTATGAAATTTTATTTTGAGCATATATACATACGTGCATACGAGTTAGGAGCAGGAGTAGGCCACTCGGCCCCTCAAACCTACTCCGCCGTTCAATAGTCAGATAAGCTATGATCTTAATCTCTCACCTACTCCTAATAACCTTTCACCCCCTTGTTTATCAAGAATCTATCTACCTCGACTGTAAACGTTCAACAAGTTTGCTTCCACTGCCTTTTGAGGGAGTTCCAAAGACTCACAACCTTCTGAGAGAAAAGATTTCTTCTCATCTATGTCTTAAATGGGTTGTCCTTTATTTTTAAACAGTGACCCCTAGTTCTAGATTCTCCCACAAGAGGAAACATCCTCTCCACATCCACCCTGTCAAAACCCCTAAGGATTTTGTATGTTTCTAATCAAGTCACCTCTTACCCTTCTAAACTCCAGCGGATACAAGCCTAGCCTGTCCAACCTTCCCTCACAAGGCAACCTGCCCATTCCTGGTATTAGTTTAGTAAACCTGTGAACTGCTCCTAAAGCATTTATACCCTTCCCCTAAGAAAAATAATACTGTACACAGTACTCCAGATATGGTCTCACCAGTGTCCTATACAACTGAAGCATAAACTCCCTATTTTTATATTCAATTCCCTTCACAATAAACAATAACGTTCTATTAACTTTCCTAACTACTTGCTGTACCTGCATACTAGCCTTTTGCAATTCAAGCGCTAGGACACCCAGATCTCTCTGAATCTCAGAACTCGGCAATCTCTCACCATTTAGATAATATGTTTATTTTTTATTCTTCCTGCCAAAATGGACATTATTTCACATTTGTCCACATTATACTCCATTGAGCAGCCCGTTTGCCTCCTCAGTGAGTGTCCTGGTGTGCAGATGACTCACTGTACTGACACAGGCTCAGTCTGAAGATCTGACAGAGGAGTTAGGCGCCACTTCCTTAGAGGGTAGCCCTTGTTGCCCAGAATCTATCCACGTAACTGGTGAGTGGGAGAGAAGGGGCGGGGGGTTTCTGGAAGAGCTGAGGCAGTCTTGAAGCTCTCAGTATGAGGGTGTCATAGGTGCTGCCTGGAAAGCATGCACAGATATTCAAGAAGCTTTTCTTATGTTTGCACTCACCTGAACATAGATGGAATGGTAACCCTTCCTTTGAATGGATCTACCTGGTCTTTTCATGGCTGCCAGGATTGCAGTCTAAAACACCCCGGGGAAGCCAGTTATTGATACAAAACCCATAGCTCTCTGTGCTTGGGAGGCTGCATCATCAGGAAGCTGATAAAGTCAGCCACCTTTGCTAAGAGGGTATCTGTAAAGCTGCGAGCATATGACTGTGATGTTCCACACAAGTCAGCAGCAGAGCCTTGGAGGGAACCTGAGGTAGAGAAGCTGAGGACCACTATCATATTCAGTGCTACCGGCAGTACCGGTTGATGAGTGTTTTGGGCCAGTGCATTATTAAAGAGGGTATAGATGTCGGTTATGCCTCCTCCTGCACTGATGCTCTGATTTCTCCAGGAAGCTTAGCCTGTTGCTGTAGACCCTTGCTCAGGATATTCTCAGTTTCTCCTCTTCCTCAATGCTGGCTTCCTGAGCTTCTGCCTCTTGCTGCTTGGGACCCTTCCTCATGATGCATGATGCTGTTGCTCTGTCTGAATAGCCTGTAGGTGAGGGAGTTGCACCCATGTCTGATGACATACTTCCTTGCTTGTGGTAGAGATTTTAAGCCTGTCTGAATGGACTGATGCCCCTTTGGTTGCAGATTTTTGTCCAGCCCTTGACTTGCAAAGAACACCCCTCCCTTGTGCAAATCCAGCACCCCTTTTCTTCTGAAAATAAAGTTAGACTTACTTGCACACTTTTCAGAACTTTCCTGCAGTGGCCTCCCACTGTGTTCCTGAGTGCACTGAGCTGGTGTGGTTTAGAAAGCCTGCTGAAGCAGCATGAACCCTGAAAATTCCAGAATGACTGCTTTAGCAGTCTTCCTAATGGTACCTCTCTCGTTAAGTGTTGGCTCCCAACCCTTTCCCACAACGAAGAAAATGGCTGGCGCCTGACAAGGATGGTGGGAATTCCAGATCTGCAGCCCGGCTGTCATTTTTTTCAGTCTGCCTGATACTTTTTGACCCCAGGTTGGGATCACAATATCTGTTCCATAGAGTCATAACAGCACAAAAGGAGGCCATTCGGCTCATCAAGTCCATGCCACCTCTCTGAAGAGCAATGCAATCAGTCCCATTGTCCTCACTCTGTCCCCATAACCCTGCAAGTTTATTTCCCTTAAGAGCTCATCCAATATCCTTTTGGAATCATTCATTATCTTGGCTTCCACCACCCTGGTAGGCAGCAAGGTTACTACCACTCACTGCGTAAAAATGTTCATCCTCACACTCTCCCCTGCAAACCACCCCCTCCCCCCCCCAATATCTCTTGCCCTAAAACTTAAATCCCCTAGTCCTTTTACCACAAGATAATAAGAACAACTTTTCTTTGTCCACTTCATCCAAACCTGTCACAATTTTGTACACCTCTCCCTCAGACTCCTTTGCTCCCAGGAAAACAACCCAGCTTTTTCAATCTAACCTTGCAGTTGAAATCCTTCATCCCTGGAAGCATTCTGGTAGATCTCCTTTGCATCCTCCCAAGGAGCCTCACATCTTTCCTAAAGTGAGGTGACCTGAACTGGACGCAATATTCTATCTGCGGCCTAATCCAAGCTTATTAAAGGTTCAACATAACTTCCCAGCTTTTGTACTCAATACCTCTATTTATGAAGCCCAAGATATGTTTTCCTGACTGCTCTCTCAATATGTCCTGCCACTTTTAAAGATCAGTGCACCCCCAGGTTCCACTGTCCCTGTACACAATTGATCTTACAAAAATAAATGGTAAATTCAGTCATAGTAATTTTCCTAAAATGAATATTTATACTATCATGATAATGTGACATGTGCATGTGTTATAATAATCTTCTATTTCATTGGCTGGTAAAATATATATATTTAACTTTTTAAAAAGGACTTTTTAAAACAAACAAAGACACTGACTTAAGATGGCTGCTTTCAGTCACTTGATGCATCTGGTTGGTCAGCTTCTGGAAGTTTTCAATGTGGATGACAAATAGGACATGCAAAGACAAACTCCTATGGAATTTCACACTTGCTGATGTCAAGAATTCAAAGGTGAACTGAAACTGCAAATGACTCTCATCATTTGTATTTCTATAAAGCTACCTTTTAGGCAGAGACAGAACGTCTACCGGGATATTGACTATGTAGAAGGTGTTCTTCCTGGCTCATCACAGGGAAAATGTTCCATTCAGAAGTGATAGCTGGGACATTAAAAAAATTAATCACATAGGCCATAACACAATGGTCAAGATCTGTCCAGACATGAGCTAATCAATTACCTTCTGAGATCATAGGGAGAGAATATTCTGTGACCAGAATAACCATTTTGAAGTGTCTTATTACAATATCCAAGCTGCTAAAGACAGTCTAGAAGAAATCTGCTAATGGAGCAGTATCATCTCTCTCTCCCCGTTCTCAAGTTCAGAGACCTATCTCTGTTACTTTGTGGAATCCTTCACGGAGATAGAGAATTTCAATCTAAAGGAACCTCGGGTACAATATTATTGACTTTTTGAAAATACAGATATGGTTTAAAAGAGACTGTCTCCAGAAATTACGGTTAACATTGGTCTCAACTTACTGGAATTTCAAGACCACTGGAAAATATCTGCCTCAACCACTAACACCAGTGAAGGACTCATAAACAGTGAGCTCTATTTGTTTTTACCTTTCATCATCAAATCTTAAATTTGGCCAAAAAGTAACCTCCTGGTATAACTTGTAATCTTTCATGCTGATTGTGTGTGCGCGTGTTGCAAAGGTCAGGGTGTGTTTTTACCTTTGTAAATAGCTTTATCTGGATGGGTTTTAGCACAATACAGCTACCCCCTTTCTGTTTAAATTCAAGAAAGCCTGTCGGACTGAGATATTTGCAGTCAGCATGTAAATTGTTAAGTACAGACACTGAATTAATACCTCCATCCTTATAAGTTACAAAAGACCCTGTTACGATCATTCAAGGGATGGGAAAGAAATGCCAAGCACTGACGTGTCCATACTGGGCGTAACAATAAAGGAAAGCGACCAAAATTATGGCAAGCAGAAGTAAGTTTGTGGACAGATAATACACTCCATATGAAAGAAAGAAAGACTTGCATTTGTATAGTGCCTTGCACAACTTCAAAACTTCCAAAGCACTTTACAGCCAATGAAGTACTTTTGAAGTGTAGTCATATGTAAAGTATGATAGCCAATTTGCGCAAGCAAGCTTCCACAAACAGTAATGAAATAATTTGTTTTAGTGATATTGTTTGAAGGATAAATTTTACTAGGACATTAGGGAGAACTCCCCTGCTTTTTGTCAGATAGTTTCATGGGAACTTTTACATTCACTTGAGAGGGAATATGGAGCTTGTCTTTTCCAAAAGACAGCATTTATGACAGTGCAGCACTCCATCTGTACTGCACCCAGTGTTGACCTAGATTCTGATCCAGATGCATTAGAACTCCGACTGCAACATGGCTGTCCATTTTGAGATAATTATTTAAACTAAATTATCAATCAGACAAATGATTGATGTATTTGTTTGGTGATGACGACAGAGAAGGAGATGATGATGCGGTAGGCACAAGGTTCACAATACAGGAAAGCAGGTGGGAGAGTAGAGGAGGCAACACTTCCAATAAATTTATTTCTATGTCAGATGTCACAGTGGATATTGACACTGACATGACTGATATCCCCTCGCCCCACAGCATCACAGTTAAAGGGTGGTGCCTGGGTACAGTCTGACCCTATGGGACATCATGCCTGGCTTAATCAGGACCATGGAAAGAGAATGAGATATAAAACGAGATACAAAGGATTAAAAAACACATCCGGAAAGTATAAAAAGAGAGTGAGAGATTCAATGTGGCTATAGATTTTCAAATACATTAGAGCAATGTAAAAATAGACTGTGGGGCAAGCTCCAAGCAGCAGTCAGTGATACAGAATCAGGAATATCAGGATAATGTCAGGAGGTCGGATGAGAAAATCATACAATTGGTGATCAGAAAAGAGGCAAAGAGGGAGCAGAAACCTCACAGCAGAGCCTAGGAGGAACAATGCACACGAAAGAAGCAGCAAAAACTAACAAAGACTGAACTGGAGCAAAGGAAAGAGAGAGAATGTGTTCTGATGTAACAGAGCTGTAATGAAAGTGTTAATCAAATGGTCCTGATCTCAGTTAATGTTACGCTGCTATTGATTTCTCTTTATATTGTAGTAATAGTAACCTTTAGCATTTGCCTGTTCAACTCTTTTTATTCATTCTTGGGATGTGGGCATCACTGACTAGGCCAGCATTTATTGCCCATCCCTAATTGCCCTTGAAGGGGTGGTGGTGAGCAGCCTTCTTGAACCGCTGCAGTCCATGTGTTGTAGGCACACTCAGAGTGCTGTTTGGGAGGGAGTTCCAGGATTTTTACACGGTAATCAGCAGGACGTTTCCTTGCCCATGTTTGGCCTGATACCATGAGACTTCATGGCACATGGAGACAATGTTGAGGAATCCTAGGGCAGCTCCCTCCTGACAGTATACTACTGTGCTGCCATCTCTGCTGGGTCTGTCCTGCCGGTGGGACAGGACATACCCAGAGATGGTGATGTCTGGGACATTGTCTGTAAGGTATGATTATTGCGCACAACTATTCAGACTATTGCTTGACTAACCTGTGAGACAGCTATCCTAATTTTGGCACAAGCCCCTGGACATTAGTAAGGGGGACCTTGCAGGGTTGACAGGGCTGGCTGAGTTTGCCATTGTCTTTCCTGGTGCCAGGTGGCCTGTCCAGTTTCATTCCTATGGGACAGATACAATATTTACCAGGGCATTTATCAGTCAACCACTGTGGGTCTGGAGTCACATGTAGGCCTAAAGGACATTAGTGAACCAGATGGGTGTTTACGACAATAGTCATGGCCATCATTAGATTTTTACTGAATTCAAATTTCATGCCATGGTGGGATTTGAACCTGGGTCCCCAGAGAATTACCCTGGGTCTCTGGATCACTTGGCCAGTGACAATACCATTGTGCTACTGCCTCTATAGTACTCAAGACTGTTCTAGAACACATTGGCATCTAGCCGGCAATGTGGAAAATTGCCCAGGTATGTCCTGTACACACAAAGCAGAACAAATCCAACCCGGCCAGTTACTGTCACATCAGTCTACTCTCGATCATCAGTAAAGTAATGGAAGAGGTCATCAACAGTACTACTAAGCTGCACTTGCTTAGAAATAACCTCATTGACGCTCAGTTTGGGTTCCACCAGAATCACTCACTCCTGACCTCATTATAGCCTTGGTTCAAACGTGGAAAAAAGAGCTGAACTCCAGAGGTGAGATGAAAATAACTGCCCTTGACATCAAGGCCGCATTTGACCACGTGTGGCATCAAGGAGTCCTAGCAAAACTGGAGTCAATGGGAATCGGGGGGAAAACTCTCCGCTGGTTGGAGTCATACTGAGCACAAAGGAAGATGGTTGTGGTTGTTGAAGATCAATTATCTCAGCTCCAGGACATCACTTTAGGAGTTTCTAAGGGTGGTGTCCTCGGCCCAACCATCTTCAACTACTTCATCAATTACCTTCCTTCCATCATAAGATCAGAAGTGGAGATGATCGCCGATGATTGATTGCACAATGTTCAGCACCATTTGTGACAACTCTGATACTGTCCAAATGCAGCAACATGACAATATCCAGGCTTGGACTGACAAGTGGCTAGTAACATTCGCGCCACACAAGTGCCAGGCAATGACCATGTCCAACAAAAGAGAATCTAACCATCATCCCTTGACATTCAATGGCATTACCCCCACTGAATCCCCTACTATCAACATCCTGTGTGTTACCATTGACCAGAAAGTGAACTGGAATAGCCATATAAATACTGTGGCTACAAGAGCTGGTCAGAGGCTAGGAATCCTGTGCCAAGTAACCCACCTCCTCAAACTTGTCCACCGTCTACAAGGCACAAGTCAGGAGTATTCTATGAAATACTCTCCACTTGCTTGGATGAGTGCAGCTCCAACAATACTCAAGAAGCTGGACACCATCCAGAACAATGCATCCTGCTTGATTGGCACCCCATCCACAAACATTCACTCCCTCCTCCCCAAAGCACAGTGGCAGTAATGTGCACCATCTACAAAATGCACTGCACAAACTCACAAAGGCTGCCTAGACAGCACCTCCCAAACCCACAATCTATACCATCTTGAAGGACAAGGGCAGCAGATGCAAAAGAACACCACCTGGAAGTTCCCCTCCAAGCCACACCCCATCCTGACTTGGAAATATATCGCCATTTGTTCACTGTTGCTGGATGAAAACCCTGGAACTCCCTCCCTAACAGCACTGGGTGTATTTATACTACAGGCACTGCAGCAGTTCAAGAAGGCAGCTCACCACCACCTCAAGGGCAATTAAAGATGGCCAATAAATTCTGGCCTAGCCATCGACACTTAAATCCCCTAAATGAATAAACAAAAATACCAATGGAGATGTCGGAGGAAAGTTTTCAGCAGCAGTAAGAAGGAAATTAAAAGCAAACATCAGCAATTGAACGATAAACTGAAATGAGAGCCAAAGACAGAATTTCTTCAGTTTTCAGTGTACTGTTGCTTTAAAAAATCTATAATTTTTCATTTTTTGCAACTGGAGGCTGCAGCTGGTTCCACTTTGTTACAGTAGATTTATAACAGGGCATGCTTTAGGGCAAGAGGAATATGATGTATTCTACTAGTTATCGTAAGCATGTGCTGTATTGTTTTGAGAGATGATGTTCCTGATCTTTGGGTCTGAACTGATTTAGATTAACTGACCTGAGGTGACAGACTAAGAATCTGACCAAAATTTGAAATTATGTATGTTGGCTTTCTGTGACAGGTCATCTCAGACGGCGAGATCTGTAAATGCTGTGAACAGCCTCTAAATTGTCAAATAAAAATTGATATTTCAATATTCACACTCATAACAGAGAATCAGAGATTCGAAGTGGATAAGGAGTTCATGATCAGTGTAACTGGAGTTGCTAAGTTTGTTACTGGGGAATGTGAATATAGTTGATATCTCAGCAAACTAATTATGTCTAAGAAATTAATTTCAACTTAATGAACTATCTCCAAAATCTTGGGAGATATGAGATGATCTGGGTCTGTCTTAGATCCTTGGGTGTGTGTGACACAGGATGAGGAAACAAAACTTTTCATTTTAAAATTCGATGAACAAGCTAATATTCTGTGATCCCCAATGAGATAGGGTTACGGAATGAATGGTTACAATGGTAATTATCCAATTAGTCCAACACCATTCAGGCTTGGGCTAAGTGGCAAGTAACATTCGCAAGTGCCAGGCAATGACCATTCCCAACTAGAGAGAATCTAACTATCGCTTCTTGACATTCAATTACATTACCATTGCTGAATCCCCTACCATCAACATCCTTGGGGGTTACCATTGACCAGAAACTGAAGTGGATCAGCCATTTAAATACTGTGGCTACTTTAGGTCAAGAGGCTGGGAATACTCTGGTGAGTAACTCAAGAAGGCAACTCGCTACCATCTTAAGGGCAATTAGAGGTGGGCAACAAATGCTGGCTTAGCCAGCAATTCCCACATCACGTGAAAGAATTTAAAAATTGTCCAATGGTTTCTGCTTGTTTTAACTGATTTGTATTTCTGCTGTTTCTATACTATTCTTTGTTCTGATTCTGTTTCTCCCTTAGTTTTCTATGTACCTCATCTCCTCTCAGAGATGACCTGAGGTCATGAGACTATAGCAAACCAGAGTACTGCTCTGGTAACAGTGCACAAAGGCATTTCTACAAACATTGCCCGTTTCATAAAAAGCAAAAAAGAACAGCTTGCACACATTCTCATTTGCAGTTGCAAGTTACTGCATACATGGTCCATAAAGAAAGTCATAACACATGAACAGAAAACTGGTCCTTCTGGTCTGTTTTACTTTTGTCTGTCCCCACACATGCATTGCACACGCAATTATTAAAGCATTCAGGTCTTCTAATGGTTCAAAAAGAGAGTGAGAGGAGCCAGGAGATAAAAGCGCTTGGTGTCGGGGCTCAGTGGATTAACCAGGTTTGGAGAAAATCAAGTTTCTCGTCACAGGGAACTAGCTAGGTGATTGGTTGTGTGTATTTTATTTGTTTAGCTTGTTTGTCTTTTAAATACTGGTATAATTTATTGATAATGGTAAAGTTTTCTGCATAATAAGGTTTTTGTAATAGCAGTAGTAAAGCTTATAGGGAGAAGTAAGGTTTACTAATTAAATAAATCAAAAAGTAAATAAATAAAACTTTAAAATAAAATAAAACTATTTTTAAAAATACTAGAAACACAAACCTCCGTAATTAAGAAATGTATAGCTTTTAATTGTAGGTGGTACTAATTTTTTATAAGCACAGTAAATTGTAGTGTACGTGGGAATGATTCTAAGTTAATTAAGAAAGAAATTAACCAAATAACATAAGTAACAACAGCAGGACAGGTGTTATGTTGCAGCTGTTTAATATGGGAGTTTTTAGATACCAAGATGATCCAGGGCAAACACGTCTGCAGAAAGTGTAAGCAGCTGGAGGAATTCCAGATCAGGATTATTGATCTGGAAGCCGAAATGCAGGCATTGTGCAACATAAGGGAGGGGGAGAAATACCTGGACACTTTGGTACAGAAGACAGTCACACTTATTAGAATAAGGTCATCTGTTTTGGACAGCAGTGAGGGACAGGAATTTGTGACCATGAGTGAGGCAGGTAAAGGGACCAAGCGGACAGTAGTGGAGGAGACTTGGCAATTGTCAAACTTGTACAAGGTGCTTGCTACCTGTGTGGACGAAAGCGAGGTTAGTAGGGTGGATGAGATAGGCCATGGCATCATAGTGCAGGAAGCTGTTTAGCGGGGGGAGCAAAAAGGAACGTAGTGGTAATAGGGAACAGTATAGTGAGGGGGATTGACATTCTTCTCTGCAACAAAGAGCTGGAGTCCAGACAGCTGTGTTGCCTGCCTGGTGCCAGGGTTTAGGACATTTGGTCAAGGCTGGGGAGGAACTTGCAGGGGGAGGGGGAGGATCCAGTTGTCCATGTAGGTATCAATATCATAGGCAAGACAAGGAAAGATGTTCTGCATAGTCAGTAAGAAGAGCTAGATACCAAATTAAGAAGCAGAACCTCAAAGGTTGTAATCTCTGGATTATTACCTGAGCTGCATGCAAATTGGCATAGGGCAAATAAGATTAGGGATATGAATGCATAGCTCAAAGACTGATATGGCAGAAGTGGATTCCAGTTCATGGGGCACTGGCATCAGTACTGGAGCAAATGGGGGCTGTACCATTGGGGCGGTCTACACCTGAACCGTGCTGGGACCAGTGTTCTTGTGAGTTGCATAACTAGGGAAGTAGAGAGGCCTTAAACTAAAAAGGGGAATCAAGCTTGGGTAGATGTAGCAAATCAAGAGGGTAGAGTCAAGGCAGGAGAACAAAATTGAAATATGGGAAATGAGGGTCAGAGAATGACAGGAAGGGACAGAATGAAAAAACTTAAGAATTCACCAACAGTCAAGACGAGATGTTACAAGGATAACAAAAGACAAAACCAAAGTCGCATGATATAGGGAGTAACATATAAGGATGGATAGAAGATTGGCTGGCTGGCTGGCTGGCAGAAAGCAGAGAATATGCATAAATGGGTCTTTTTCTGATTGGCAGGATGTGATGAGTCGAGTCCCACAGGGGTTTGTACTGGGGCCTCAACTTTTTATGATTTACAGCAATGACTTAGATGAGGGGAGTGAGGACATGGTAGCTAAATTTGCAGGTGAACAAAGATAGGTAAGAAAGTATGTTGTGAAGAGGACATGAGGTTGTAGATGGATATAGATAGGCTGAATGAGTGGGCAAAGATCTGGCAAATGGAGTTTAATATGTGAAAATGTGAAGTTGTTCACTTTGGCAGGAAGAACAAAAAAGCAGAGTATTACTTAAATGGAGAACGGCTGCATAATTCTGAGGTGCAGAGGGATTTAGGTGTTTCTAATACAAGAGTCACAAAAAGTTAGTATGCATGTACAGCAAGTAATTAAGAAGGCTAATGGAATGTTATCCTTTATTAGGAGAGGGATTGAACATAAAAGTAAGGACGTTATGCTTCAGTTATACAGGGCATTGGTGAGAGCGCACCTCGAATACTGTGTGCAGTTTTGGTCTCCTTATTTAAGGAAGGGTGTAAATGCATTGGAGGCGGTTCAAAGGAGGTATACTAGATTGATACCTGGAATGAGTGCATTGGAAAGATTGGACAGACTAGGCTTGTTTCCACTGGAATTTAGAAGAGTGAGGGGTGATTTGATTGAAGTATACAAGATCCTGAATGGCCTTGGCAAGGTAGATGTCAAAAGGATGTTTCTTCTTGTAGGTGAGTCCAGAACTAAGGGGCACTGTTTTAAAATTAGGGGTCACCCTCTTAGGCCAGAGATGAGGAGAATTTTTTTTCTGAGGGTTGTGTGATTTTGGAACTCTCTGCCTCAGAAGGTGGTGGAGGCAGGGTCATTAAATATTTTTAAGGCGGAGATAGATATATTCTTGTTGGACAAGGGAATCAAAGCTTATCGGGGTTAGATGAGAATGTGGAAATCGAAACACAAGATGATCAGCCAAATCCCCCACCCCTCTCCCTGACCATCTGAAACCCTCCTTGCCCAAGACTCCAACTCACCAGTTCTGGGGATCTATGCTTGGGACTTCTTACTCCTCTTATTCCAATCCCTGCTGCGCCCACTAATGTACACTTGGCGTGACTATTAGCGCAGCTGGCTAATCTGATTTAGCGCAGGACTTCCTCGCCAGTGAGTGGTAGAAGTCCCACACTGGCCTTGTTGAGCTTGCTTGCAACACGTTGTAGCTGTAGGGTAGGCCGGCATGGAATGGGTTGGCTCCAATCTGATTTTACCTTTGTGAGGGAAGAGCCGTCCGCCCATATTCCAGTAAAGACAAAGGGTGAGACCAACAAATCCCCCCCTCCCATAGTTTTTGTAAAAAGCTCTGACCTATTAGCGATTAAATAAACCTCTAATGAAGTTTGTAAAGAAACTGTCAATCCATATTGGTTAATATTTGAACAAAATAGCAAGTCATGATTTTTATACCATTTCTCTTAATGTATAGAAATAGGAGGTTAGTTCAGATGAATGCGTGGCTGAAGAGATGGTGCAGGAGGGAGGGCTTTAGATTTCTGGGACATTGGGACTGTTTCTGGGGGTGGTGAGACCTGTACAAGGCAGATGGGCTGCACCTGAACTGGAATGGGACCAACATCCTTGCGGGGAGGTTTGCTAGTGCTGTTGGGGTGGGTTTAAACTAACTTGGAGGGGGATGGGATCCTGAGAGGAGGTTTAGCAGGGGAAGATGCACAGCCAAAATTAGAACAGAGAACAAGTGAGTCTGGAAGGCATAGAAATATAGGCCAGTTAAGGCACAAGGGAGTTTAGCAAGGTTGGAAGGTATTTATTTTAATGTAAGGAGTCTGACAAATAAGGCAGATGAGTTGAGGGCACAAATTAACACGTGGAAGTACGATGTCATTGCTGTCACAGAGACATGGTTGAGAGAGGGGCAGGATTTGGCTGCTCAATATTCCAGGATATAGGGTCTTCAGGCGAGACAGGGAAGGAGGTAAAAGAGGGGGGGGCGGGTGTCGCATTATTGATCAAGGAATCAATTACAGCAGTAAGGAGGGATGACATCTTGGCAGGCTCCTCAAATGAAGCCATATGGGTAGAACTGAAAAACAAAAAAGGAGCAATTGCATTGCTGGAAATGTACTATAGGCCCCCAAACAGCCAGAGAAAACAGAAGAGCAGATATGTAGGCAAATTTCAGAGAAGTGTAAAAATAATAGGGTAGTAATAGTGGGGGATTTCAACTTCCCCAACATTAACTGGGCTAGTCATAGCGTGATAGGTTTAGAGGGAACAGAATTCTTAAAATGTATCCGGGAGAGCTTTTTAAGCCAGTACGTAGAAGGTCCTACAAGAGAGGGGGCGGTCCCGGACTTAATTTTAGGGAATGAAGCTGGGCAAATGATAGAGGTATCAGTGGAGGAGCATTTTGCAGAAAGTGATCATAACTCCGTTAGATTCAAGGTTGTTACGGAAAAAGACAAGGATGGGCCAGAAATCAAAGTACTAAATTGGGGGAAGGCCGATTTTAATAAGATTGGATATGATTTGGCCAGAGTGGACTGGGAGCAGCTACTTTTAGGTAAATCTGCATCAGACTCATTCAAGAAGGAAATAAGGAGAGTACAGGGCCAACATATTCCAGTAAAGACAAAGGGTGGGACCAACAAATCCAGGGAACCCTGGATGTCGAGGGATATACAAGATTGGATAAAGAGAAAAAGGGAGGCTTATGGCAGATATCGAGGGCTCAAAACAGCAGAAGCCCTAGAGGAGTGTAGAATGTGTAGGAGGGAACTTAAAAATGAAATTAGGAGAGCAAAAAGGGGGCATGAAAAAACATTGGCAGGTAAAATAAAGGAAAATCCAAAGTTATTTTACAAGTACATTAAGAGTAAGAGGATAACTAGGGAAAGAGTAGGGCCAATTAAGGACCATAATGGTAATTTGTGAGTGGAGCCAGAGGATCTGGGTAGGGTTCTAAATTAATACTTTGTGTTGGTGTTCACAAGTAAGAGGGACGACGTGGGTATGGAAATCAGGCAGGAGGACTGTGATACAATTAAAGAAATTAGCATGGAAAGGGAGGAGGTTCTAAGTGATCTGGCAGGTTTAGAAGTAGATAAGTCTCCAGGCCCGGATGAAAGGTATCCCAGGCTGTTGAGTGATGCAAGGGAAGAGATAGGGGAACTGGCAATAATTTTCAATACCTCTCTGGCTACAGGAGAGATGCCAGAGGACAGCCAATGTGGTACCATTATTCAAGAAGGGAGGAAGGGATAAAACAGGGATCTACAGGCCAGTCAGCCTAACCTCAGTGCTGGGGAAACTATTGGAAGCAATTCTGAGGGACAGAATTAATTTACATTTGGAAAGGCAGGGAGTAGTCAAGGACAGTCAGCATGATTTCAAGGGGAGTCATGTCTGACCAATTTGAATTTTTTAAAGAGGTGACCAGGTGTGTAGATGAGGGCAATGCATTTGACATAGACTATTTGGACTTCAGCAAGGCTTTTGATAAGGTCCTGCATGGAAGACTGATAACGAAGGGAAGAGCCCATGGGATCCAAGTCAATTTGGCAAATTGGATCCAGAATTGGCTGAGTGGCAGGAAGCAGAGGGTGATGGTTGAGGGGTGTTTTTGTGACTGGATGCCTATATCCAGTGGGATTCCACAGGGATTGATGTTGGGTCCCTTGCTGTTTGTGGTGTATATATAAACGACTTACACCTGAATGTAGGAGGGTTGATCAGTAAATTCGCGGATGACACGAAAATTGGTAGGGTGGTAAATAGTGAGGAGGATAGATTTAAATTATAGGAGGATATAGATGGGCTGGTCAGATGGGCTGATCAGTGGCAAATGGAATTTAATCCGGGTAAGTGTGAGGTGATGCACTTGGGCAGGACAAACAAGGCACAGGAATACATGATGAATGGTAGGACCCCAGGAAGTACCGAGGATCAGAGGGACCTGGATGTACATGCCCACTAGATCCTTAAGGTAGTGGGATGGGTAGATAAGGTGGTTAAGAAGGCATATGGGATACTTGTTTTTATTAGCCGAGGCATAGAATACAAGAGTAGGGAGGTTATGCTGGAACCGTATAAAATGCTGGTAAGGCCACAGCTAGAGTATTGCGTGCAGTTCTGGAATCTGCATTATAGGAAGGGTGTGATTGCACTAGAGAGAATGCAGGGGAGATTTACCAGGATGCTGCCTGGGTGGGAGAATTTTAGTTATGAGGAGAGATTGGATAGACTGAGGTTATTTTCCCTGGAGCAGAGGAAATTGAGGGGGTACATGATTGAGGTGTATAAAATAATGAGGGCATAGATAGGGTAGACAGGAAGGAACTTTTTCCCTTGGTGGAGGGATCAATAACCAGGGGGCATAGATTCAAGGTAAGGGGCAGGAGGTTTAGAGGGGATGTGAAGAAGAATTTTTTCACCCAGAGGGTGATGGGAATCTGGAACTCTGCCTGAGAGGGTGGTAGAGACAGAAATCCTCGTAACATTTAAGGTGTATTTGGATGTGCACTTGCGATGCCATGGCATACAAGGCTATGGGCCTAGTGCTGGAAATTGGGATTAGAATAGTTGGGTACTTGTTTGACTGGCATAGACTCGATAGATCAAAGGGCCTTTTTCTGTGCAGTAGACCTTTATGACACTGAGACAAATGCTTAAAAATTATAGGACAGTGGATTTCACAAAACTGTCACCAGGTCCTCTCAATCTCCACAAAAATAAACTGAAACTTACCTGTGGGATCCTCTTCAGTTAGACCAGTGGCTGAATCTGAGCTGAGAGTGTACACCAGATGTTGAGCCCAGTACCATCCTAAAGTGCAAATCTACATCACAGACTGCAGAATCCCATATTAAAAGGGATCTATCGTGCCACTGATGTCCACCGCTTTCAGGGAGCTGTTTCCGCTGGGTGCATGTTCTCAAATCCCTCCTTTGTTGATTAGCTTAGAATGAATTAACTGCAAACACCAACAAGTGGGCAGAACTCGATCTTATATCACTGATTAGAACAGTGAAGTTACAGCATTTTGAGACTTAGACAGTAAGACAGTTTAGGGTAATCAACAAGTGGTGTTAGCGTCAGATACATGGGGCTGAATTTTAACTTTCAGACCCACTTGCAATGGCGGAGTCTGACAGCGTTTCAGCACCTGGAAGTTTTTTAACCCAGTCATTGCACTTACATCTGACTTCTGAGTTTCCTATCCAGTTGGATCTGATGGGTTGATGCCGACCTGCATCAGTCTGTTTCAACTCCCGATATTTACAGGGATCCTGTAAGGGTTAGAATTGAAGGATTGTCAAAGTGTCATGACAGAGCCAGGAACTTCATAAATGGAGGCTCAACATGGATAGGCAGCATCACGCCTCTTCATTGTGTTCCTGAACATCATGCTGTGATGGGCCATAGGGAAGACTGTTCTCCGTGAACAAGAGGAAGAAAGCAGCCCCAAAGAACAAGCAGGCATGGCTGAAAGTGGCGGAGGAGCTAAATAGCATGAGTGTTGTGTCTTGCTTCTGGTGTTGCAAAAGTTTAATGACCTGAACAGGACAGCAAAGGTGATTGGCATTGCACATTCAAATACAAACCCTCCTCACTGCCATACTCAGCCTTCCAGGATGGAATGACAAGAGTAAAAGTTAACCAGTTGGTGTCTGTGAAAGGGATGAATTTTTGCTTGTGGGAATTCCATATGTTGGGGTTTAGGGGGAAGGGGGCACAGTGGATTCAGAATTGGTGTGCTAGATGTCTGTACTCCTTCAGATTAACTGAAGCATTTCTGAATCATTCTATCCTGGATAGTCCTGGCAGCTAAGTGTGTCATTACAGATATCTTCACTGCATCAGGTTCTTCCTCCTGTTGCACCACCCCCCACTCCTGCAAAGATGCAAAGTGTTCATCACCTAGCTCCTCCTGAAACTCCACACCTCACTGCTGTGTAATGTTGCTGCACCTTGCACAGGCTACGACCATTCTGGAAACCCATGCTGGTGCAAACTGAAAGGCATCCTCAGATCTGTCAAGGCACCTAAATCACACCATCATCCTGACTACTTGCTCATCTGGCATCTGTTGTAGCCTTCCTGGACACCTCTGTGATTGGGTTCCTCACAGGTGTCATCAGCCATGTCTTTTAAAGGGTAGACCTTGTCTCAAAGCTAGTTTTTATTTATTCATGAGATGTGGGCATCACTAGCTAGGCCAGCATTTAATACCCATCTGTAATTGCCCTTGAGAAGGTGGTGGTGAGCTGCCTTCTTGAACTTCTGCAGTCCATGTGGTGTAGGGAGGGAATTGCAGGATTTTGACCCAGTGACAGTGATATATTTCCAAGTGTGAGGTGAGAGTGACTGCCCTTGACATCAGGGCAGCACTTGACTGATTATGGCATCAAGGAGCCCTAGTGAAACTGGAGTCAATGGGAATTGGGGGGAATTGGAATTGGAGTCATATGTAACACAAAGGAAGATGGTAGTGATTGTTGGAGGTCAACCATCTCAGTTCCAGGACATCACTTCAGGAGTTCCTCAGGGTAGTGTCACCAGCCCAACCATCTTCAGCTGCTTCAGCAATGACCTGCCTTCCACTGTAAGGTCAAAAGCGGGGAGGTTCACTCATGATTGCACAATGTTCAGCACCATTTGCGACTCCTCAGACATTGAAGCAGTCCATGTCTAAATACAGCAAGACCTGGACAATATCCAGGCTTGGACTGACAAGCAGCAAGTAACATTCATACCACACAAGTGCCAGGCAATAACCATCTCCAACAAGAGAACACCTAACCATTGCCCTTGACATTCCAATGGCATTACCATTGCTGAATCCCCCACTATCACCAGAAAGTGAACTGGACTAGCCAAATAAATACTGTGGCTACAAGAGTAGGTCAGAGGCTAGGAAACCTGTGGTGAGTAACTCACCTCCTGACCCCCCCAAAGCCTGTCCACCATCTACAAGGCACAAGTCAGGAAAGAGGTGGGATACTCTCCACTTCCCTGGATGAGTGCAGCTTTAACAACACTCAAGAAGCTTGACACCATCCTTGACAAAGCAGCCCACTTGATTGGCACCCCATTCACAAAAAGCATTCACTTCCTCCACCACTGACACACAGTGGCAGCAGTGTGTACCATTTACAAGATGGTCATTGCAGGGATTCTTAGACAGCACCTTCCAAACTAAAGACCACTACCATCTAGAAGGACAAAGGCAGCAGATGCATGGGAACACCACCACCTGCAAGTTGCCCTCCAAGCCACACACCATCCTCACTTGGAACTTTATCACCATTCCTTCACTGAATGTAAAAGTAAAGATGTTATGCTTCAGTTATACAGGCATTGGTGAGACCACATACCAAATATTGTGTGCAGTTTTGGTCTCCTTATTTAAGGAAGGATATAAATGTATTGGAGGCAGTTAAGAGGAGGTTTACTAGATTGACACCTGAAATGAGGAAGTGTTAGACAGACTGGGATTGTTTCCACTGGAGTTTAGAAGGTTAAGGGGTGACTTGATTGAAGTATATAAGATCCTGAATGATCTTGACCAGGTGGACGTGGAAAGGATGTTTCCTCTTGTGGGTGAGTCCAGAAATAGGGGGGTACGTGGTTGGTTTTAAGGCTGGGGGACATTAGGAAGAAGGGGTGTTTGATCTTGGGGGAGGCCATCCCCTGACCCACAAAGGGCAACCGCCGAAGATCAAAACTCCTTTTCCTTCCCGCCCTTTAAAGAAAATAGGTGAAAAATCAGGCTGCCTGCTCCTGCCCGACTACCCATCCAGATGTTATATGGCATGGGCAATGTATTATCAGGGTCAGTTGGCTTGGTAATGAGCCTAATTGACCCTTGATTGACCCTTGAGGCGGGCTGCTGATTTTGCTTACCACACCCCCTTTCATATTATGGGGTTGACCTTGGGAGTGGGTGGGAAGGTTCTGGAGTGGGCACCCGCCTTATTTTATATGCTCCCCCACTGGAAACACCGCCGGCAGGGGCAGATGAAAAATAAACATGAGAAAGGTGATTGAGTGTGTGTGTATGTTCAGATCTACTTGTGCAGATTAGGGAACAAGAACCTGTAGTCTGTGACACAAGAACTGATTTTGTCAGGAAAATTTTGAACTAACTGCCCTGAAATGTGTCTTAGGAAGTCTGTATCTCACGGTGGCTCTCATAGATATTTCACAATTGAAGAGGATGTCTCAGAGCTACAAGAGTTCGTGGCCTCCTCACTGTTTCTGTCCAGAGCCAACAAGCAAACCAGAATGGAATGGACCTGTCAGCAGAAGCAAGGTCTGGAATCTCGTTTCCACACTTGCTGCTTTCTCCTAAATCTGCTAAATGTTTCAGCAGCACAATATCAGACCAGTCTCAAAGCGTGGTTGAATCCTGGTGAGAATTTTGTTTAGAATTGGTTGCATGGTGTTTTTTCTGAAGTGATTTAAGTGCTCAGAGAAAAACAAAAGCACATCAATCATTGGCACTCTCCTTGCTCCCGATCTGACTAATTATTGTACACCGCCTTCTGAGAAAAGTCTTATTTTTGTGATGGGCTCCAATTATAATGTTGCCCAGGCCCCAGACAAAGAGAAACTGGACAGCTGGAGAGGAATAAGACAAACATTGTAGCGATCTGCTCACCAGCCAATGGAGATTTTAACAGCTCTCCTAGGAAGGCAATCATACTGACTGTCGGACAGTCTTGTACAGTAAAATTCCAAGCTCTCAGCTCTTCCACAATCCAATGAGACATGGGCCAGCATATTCCACCATTGTTCTGACCAGTAACACAGATGTCAGCAGTTCCCTTTTTCTGTTAAAGTTGTTGGAAACTGGTGAATTGAATGTAGGGATCTCACCATCAGTCATGATGACAAAGTCCAGTAAGCATGTTCAAAGGAAATCCTCCATCTTAACTGTAGTTGTGATCACAACACTGGCATATACCTGGCTATGTGGAAAATTGCCCAGATTTGTCCTGTACACAAAAAGCAGGACAAATCCAACACGGCCAATTACCGCCCCTTCAGTCTACTCTCCATCGTCAGTAAAGTAATGGAGGGGGTCATCAACAGTGCTACGAAGCAGCATTTACTTAGCAATAACCTGCTCACTGACAGCTAGTTTGGTTTCTGAAAGGGCCGCTCAGCTCCTGACCTCATTACAGCCTTGGTTTAAACATGGACAAAAGAGCTGAACTCCAGAGGTGAGGTGAGGATGATTGAGCTTGACATCCATGGTGGGCAGGCTCCTCATTCTCCCGCCCACCATCATCCTGCCGTTGCATCACGTTGGAAGCCATGTTTAAAGGCCAACTGCAAGCACAGCACTCATTGCTTCCTGCTCACCACTGCTGCCCGGGAGACATGGCCCTCAAAGGCAAGAAGTCTGCAGACCCCGGTTTAATGACGGCTCCCTTGAGCGACTGCTGGATGCTGTGGAAGCCGGCCAGGATATCCTGTATCCCCACTCGGGCCGCAGGATGGGCAGCAACATGACCAATCCAACTTGTGAGGCGGTGGCAGCAGTGGTCAGTGCCAACACCCTTCAGAAGAGCACAGCCACCCAGTGCTGCAAGAGGTTGAATGATCTCCTCCAAGGTAAGTCACTCAATTCATCACTCTCAACTCAGACACTCTCAAACCAAGCACACAGCAACAGAGCCCTCACTCACTGCCAATTCAAAGGACATCACCATTCACTCTCTCACACACACTTCATTGTCCTCAGCCCGTCCATGGGACCACTCACCACCTACACATGCCAGGATAATTTTTCATCTAGCCCGGCAGGCGTCCTGATTACACATTCTCCATTTCTATCCATGCAGGACAAGCTGGCTCACAACAGGAGGGAAAGGTCATGGATTGTCTGAAATCAAGGTCCACACAGACTTTGAAAACAGAGTCATTCAGCTGGCCAGTGAGGACCTGGACTAGTCCTGTGCTGACGGTGAGGTCGGTGCTGCTCTACCAAATGAGAATCGAGCAGTGCAACATCCATCAGACAATCATGCCGTGAATGATGTGTCCTCTTTTTCACAGGCCACTGCCATGCACTAATTGTTTCTCCTTGCTTTCGCAGGCACATCTGCCAAACAGCCAACAGAGCCCATGACCCAGGGCCTCCAATCGAGCCCCAAAGAAACCTCTGAAGGGGAATCTGAAGGCACCCTCCTCAAAGTTCCATTGCAGTGCTCACCCACACCCTTCATCAGTGCAAAGATGCACCTTGATGGGACCAAACTTTAGAGTAGCCCCGGGACCACAATCTGGTGAGCACATCACACTGTCTGATCCAAGTCACTCACCAGCCTGACTTGGAAATAAATCACTGTTCCTTTACTGTCAACATCCTGGAACTCCTTCGTTAATAGCACTGGGTGTCTACACCACATGTACTGTAGCAGTTCAAAAAGGCAGCTCACCACCACCTTCTCAAGGGCAATAAGGGATTGACAATAAATACTGCCCTAGCCAGCGACAGCCACATCCCATGAATGATACAAGCTTTTGATTCTAGATTTAGTTAATTAATTCAAATTAAATTGCCCAATTATTGCGGTGGGATTTGAAATTATGTCTCTAGTTTAAAGTCCAGTAATATAACTACCATGCAACCATATCCATTATAGACCTATAGTCTATGGATCAGTTGCCTGTTCCATATCCCAACAACAGAGTGAAGAAAGGATCTTGTGTTCCTGTCAACATTATCACCCACAGAGCAACCAAGGTTATAACTTTCTCAGCTAGTGCTTGGCTAATTTGATCAAGGGTGTCCTTCATAATCATCACTGTACTCTCCAATATTACAACTCTGTGGAGCTGTCAGTAATGGCGGGGCTGGGGGGGGTGCGGAGGGGGCAGGGAGAGGGGGTGGCGGGGATGGGGTAGAGAAAGACAGTCATGGAGATCATTTACACTATTTCTGGGTATGCAAAGAGCATTTGATCATTTCTTCTGACAATTTTCATCTTCTTCAGCATTGCCTTGATGAGAGCAACTCAGAATGATTCCATGCTGAGGTACATTTGAACAGTCTTTCCACAGATCACTGAAGTTTGGAATTCTTTACTTCAGTGCCCTCCCATTATGCTGTCTGATCCACTCTCAGTAGCTCAATCCTGTTCCTTGCTCTAAGCTCTACTACTCTTCAATCTGAAGAAACATTTTAACCCAGAGTTTGTGACTATTGATTAATCAGAATCAGTTATATAGCTCTTAATTCTCTTGACTGTTCTTTCTCTCTAATAATAAACACCAGTGGTTGTGTATCACCTGAAAAATAGACACTACTTAGGGAATTTGAAGTGTGCTACCTTATATTACCTGAATGAAGTTGAGTGATTTAAAATGAGCTCTTACTGATGAGGATCAGGATTCTTGATCTTGGCAGCAGATGATGTTCTCTATCCCCACCCCCTAATTATAGACTCCCTAATACTCCCACATTTCTATTGTACTCTTTCAGCCACACTCACTCCACCCACCCCGGACAGCCTTCTGAGCTGCGTGCCTTGGTCTGCATTGTAGCTGTCCTTTCTGTAGTCTTTCTCCTTGAAGGTAGTGAGTACAATATACATGTTGGTCAGGACTAGTGTCTGCAGGAACTTGCAAACTGTAAATAGCAGAGGTCCCAGAATTGATTCTTACTCCATTCCACTGGTTTCAGCCTGCCAACCTGAAAATACCCCATTTGTCTCTACTCTGCTTCCTGACTGTTAACTAATCCTCTATCCAGGGGCAGAATAATACACGGCCTGTACCATGCCTGTGCCAATATATTATTATTTATGATGATGTCCGGTCGCGTTCCCAACTTCACACTCGAATACGATAACAGTAGGCGGACAGGCCTAGAAATTGGAAGCCCGCCCACCCAGCTGGTGACTTCTCTGGGCTGGAACTAACAGAGACAGTATTGCGGCCTCTGTTTATCAGTGACTATGTTATGTCTTGTGGTTTTCAGAAGTTCTAAACAATCACATTTTTTGACACAGATATTGGAGCTGAGATCAAACGTATTTCTTGCAGTTCACCATGTGCTGTGGAATAATATATATTGTTAGTTCAGAACATAGATGGTAGAGCAGAGTGTTGTCGAATATCTTTATGAATAACAATATAACAGTCTGACTGGAATCTCTTTTACTAAATGAACATTGCAAAAAGAAAAGCACTTAAAAATGAAAGTCAATGTGAAGAATGCAAAATGCAGACATACCAGAGTTCACAAACTGACCCAGAAATGGCACCATCAGAGTACTCAAACCCAACCTGGAAGTGACACTATTAGGGCCTAAGCTGACCTGTAAGTGATACTTTTCTGAGGTCTACAAGCTCAAACATGAAGTGATGTCAAAGAAGCCCTCCCAAACAGGAATGATATCAGAGACTCGGATAGCAGGATTAATTTAACAATTTTAGGGATTTGCACCAACAATAAGATGCTGGAAACACAGGTTCAGTGAATCTGGTTTGAAATGTGTGTAAATTTTTCAGTGGGTCAGTGACCTGGTGAAATGACACAGTCCCAGCCTCATAGTCCAACTGGATTCAGATCCTGAGGTCAGAAGGGATCACAGGGAGATCAGTGTCCTGAGAATTGTGTAGGGCTTCGAGATAATCAAAAGCACAATATCAAACACCAGGATCTGTGCTGTCGCCAAGATAAGAATTTCTCTCCACCCTCTCCATACTCCCACACACAATCCCTATTCCCCAGTGATTCCCATCTGTCTCCACATCCCTGAGGAGAAGCTCTAGGAACAGAGAACTTGGGGAAGACCCTAAAACCTCTCTGAATGAGATGGGTAGAGCTGTTTGTATCCAGTCCATGTTATTGATCGCAGAACATCAGACAGAACCAAGTTGCAGTTTGCTGTCTTTGGATCCAGGCTCAATGACCCTTTCCCTAGAGAGGAGAGAAGAGATTGGTCAGACAGGGTTATTCCACTCAGATCAATGATTGACAGCTGCAGGCTTCTGTCAGCAGGCGTGTCAGTATTTTCCAGACAGTGTCTGCCCCATATTACCTGTAACACTGTATTTTGTCCCTTGTTAAATAAATAGGCCTCAATCTGAATCCTTGTTAAATAGTAGTTTGTGGGTCTCAGTGCTGTACACAATCAATATACACTGCATTGAGACACACAGTAACAGTCAGTTTAATCACACAAGTTCCTGGCACTGTGCACACTTTCTTCCAGACACAATGGAGTGGATTCACTGGCACACAACATACCCCAGTCTCACAGTTACAGCTCCACAGTCTCAGCACTGACTATACTGGGATCACCCACAGGAGTGTGTCCTGGGCTTTCTCTCCTCCAGTTACTGTCCCATCCTGAATACAGCAGTGTGCCCTTGTGCTGGATTTTATGGGATGCCGAGCTGCCTCCCCTGACCAGAACGTCAGGTAAGCAGGAACCTGCCCACAAAAAACTAGCTGCCCAGCTTTTTACGCTTGGCAGGGCATTATTTGGCTCAGGGTGAGACTTCTGCCCCTCATCAGGGTGAAAATCCCACCTCAGAGATTGGTTGCCAGCTCTGTGGTGCCAGGTTTGAGCTGTGGCCACTGCTGGGACTACAGGGCAATTCCTGTCAAATGGAGGTTATGGAGCTAGACTTCAAGCTTCAATTCCAGCATCCGCAGTTTTTTTGTTTTTATTCCAGGGTTTTGATGGGGCCCAGCTGGCAGACCTCAGTAAGTGGAGTGAAGGGCTGGATTTGAGAGGCAGGGGAGATCAAGGGGTGGGGTGGGGTGGCAGGGGGGCAATGAATTTGGGCACAGGAGATCCCAAAGAAGGATTCCCCACACCTTTTACCTGCACAGTAAAACTGCCGGATAACCTACCGGCATACAGCTCCCTCTGCCAAAGGTAAAATAGTGGTAAGTGTTGGGGGGGGTGCTGTTGAAATGAAGCACTTAAGTGGCTATCAATCAGCCATTTAAGTGCCTCAGTAGGCCAAAGGACATGCGGGTCACCCAGTGCCCCCCATAAAATGTGATACAGATTGGTGGGGGAGGGGGCAGGTGGGAAGGTGGCAGGCAGGATGTGTGCTGCATTTTACAAGCCCTCTGCCATCAAAAACATCAGCCAGGGCCCTAAGAGCCAGGTCCTTTTCTTTCCCTCCTGAATACAAGAGTGTGTCCTGGGCTCTCTCCCTCCAGTTTCTAGCCCATCCTAAATGCAGCTTGATTAGAGCCTCCATCAGTTTACATACAGCAGTGAGGATTAAGTTGTGAATTGAAATGAATTTTACGTTCATTTTGTACATTAAACTGTTATTCCCTGTTCTCAGACCCTGGGTCTGAGACTCAAACCAATAGAGAGCTGTGAGGAGGAAACAGGTGCAGGAACTCCAATCACTGACTGAAAAAATGTCACCGAGAAAGAAAGGGTTTAGAAAAATGAGCGAATTAAATAAAAATTACAGTCAGTTTGATTGCTGTTTAAGGTTATAAACATACCTTGTGATTTTCCCGCCCTCCTGCTAATCCCAGTCGATTTCCGGAGGACATTCCCTGGGCAAGGGCTGCCCCAGAGGAACTGTATGGGGAAGGAGTTATGTTCAAAGGGTCCCTGTATTCGATGGAAGCTGCACTGTAAACAAAACACGTGGTCATTGGGAATTGTGACACAGCCGAGGTTCAGCCTCCTTCAAAATACTCAATGGTGGGTTATATATTCCATCATTATATATTCCTACATTACATCAGTGACTACACTTCAAAAATAGAACTTTATTGGATGTACAGTCCTTTGTAACGTCCTGAGATTTTGAAAGGTACTATAAAAATGAAAATCTTCCTTTATTTTAATTATCTCATTGAACAAACTGATAGTCCTGTGAGGGATGATGTCTCTTAAAGAGACACTCTGATCGACAATGTGTAACACCCTACCTGACCATGCTGGGTGGAGCTCTCGCCTATTACAATGAGGGATGTTTAAAGCTGGTGTCACTGGGGACTGAGAATTAATCTCAGGTTCCTGACCCACACACACAGGGAGCTGATATTAAAGTTCAGGGACATTCCTAGCTGTCTGAACACAACTAACCTGACTTGCTCTCAGTCCTTTCCTTATATCAGAGAAAAGCTGCATGTTCTTAGTGATGATTCCCAATATGTCTGAAGGAACAGCCTCCCAGTGATCTCTGATCAGTGAGATCAGGATTGAGCAACCCAACCCCATTCCCATCCACTCAGCCTCTTCTGGATAAGTTGAGATATATTGGACAGGTTCTGGGCGAGCGCTGGAACATCTGGGTCTGTGACTCTCTGAGTCTCAATCACTCCGTAATTAAAGAGGAGAGAACGTTTTTATCAGTGGGGACATTTCAGATCAGAAACCTAAAGGGGACTGAGTGACAGTGTAACAACCTGCATCCCTTCTACTGCTCGTACAGACACCCCACAGCAACCCATCCTGAAAATGGCAGAATCCCGGGATTTACAGTCTCCCTGAATTGACACAGATCTCCACACATGCAGTGGGATTCTGGTATGCAGCCACTCCAGCTCAGTTTGTAATTTCCAAATCCGTCTGTGTTCAATCCGGTTTCTCTGTACTGGAGCTTCATCTTTAATGATTATTATCCCAATGGTCTCCAGTTTGTGCTCCCAACTCTCTGCAGGAACACACTCACTACAGTCATGTGATGTGAGGAGAGAAGGAACAGCCTCCCAGCGACCTCTGATCAGTGAGATCAGGATTGAGCAACCCAACCCCATTCCCATCCATTTAAATTTTAACCAACACAAATCAGGACGTCGATGAGGCTCATGTGAAAGGCAGACGGGGTATAATTAACATTCAAAAGCCTGATGATATAACTGGGGCAGTGACTGAAATGTGAGTGTAGGTCAGGGGGAGGCCTGGCCTGCTGCTTGCCCAGCAGCAGATCAGAGGGCAGCGGAGTGAACTGACTAAGGACTGTGCTAAAGATCTTCTCTATGGGCTGTTCCCAGGGACACACACCGAGACAAACATCAATTGCAGTTGGAGAATCATCGACTCGATGAAAGATGCTCTTTGGTCTGCCTGAAACTTGTTGGTGTTCCAGTTCCAGTGGTGTCCCCGATTGAGTGTTGCAGGCTGGCACATTCCACGGTCCAGGACTACGTGCTGAGGGATGCTTGGGGAAGCTGCCGCAAAGGGGCTGGGAATGGTTTAGACCCCTTGAGCTATATGACTCACATTGAATGTATGCAGTGAATACTACATGTATCACAATTGTATTGAAGTACCTCAGAGTGCAACATAATCTCCGTAGATAAATTCAATACCATTGCATTGTCTGTAATGACCATGTTGAAATGTCTGTACCAATCATTGATTATATTGAAGTACCTCATGATCTATGTGGAAAACTTGAATATGATTGCATTTTTTGTGTTGGTCATTTAGAAATGTTTTGTAATATTTTTTCAGAAATTTTATGAACAAAGTATATTTTTCAAAAAAAAATGTGCTAAAGATCTTCTCTACTTAGCACTCTTTGTGGGCCAGGAGACACCTACGCCTCACATGAAAGCTTTCAGTCTCTCCCATCATCGATCTTTCAGCCTTCATTCCCCAGCCCCTTTTCTCAATGTGGTCTCAGAGCTCCTGCTTCACTCTGAGAGATGGGGACACCCCCACGAGTACCAGGCTTTCTGCTGCTTGTTTTGCTCCCATCCACTGATCACTGGCTGTTAGGCAGGAGTCTGAAGAATACTATTTAAATGAAGCTCTGCCATCAAATTGGACAGGGCCTCCATTTCCTGGCCTTGCTGGGATTGTCCCACATCAATGGCCTTCCCCTCCCTACTTCCCCGTTAATATTAGGGTCAAAGTGCCCAGCGATACTGACATTACTGGGAAATCTCAGCACACACTCATTTTGCTGTTAGTGGATAGAATAAGCTAATCACAAAACATTTTACTCTTACTCTGACACTGGGACCTGATCCTCCTTATTTCTCAATGGGCTGACTGATAGAATGAGCCAATCACACAGCAGTTACTTACCCAATGGAATAGGACTGTCACTGAGACACGTGGAACCTTTAGGAAGCCTCAGTTAGATACAGCTCACTGCAGCTTTCTCCATCTCTCACTTTCTGCTAACAGGTTCCTGAGAACTCTACACACTCATGGAACAGTCCATGTCACTGCCATTTCCCACAGGCTCCCTGAGCCAATAGCCCCCTCAATTAAACATCACTCAATATTCCCACCATTTGAAAACACCTTATCTGGGAAAGTTTCAAGCAGTGATTCTTTTTTTATTTATTCATTCATGTGTTGTGGGCATCGCTGGCTAGGCCAGAATTTATTGCCCATCCCTAACTGCCCTTGAGAAGGTGGCAGTGAGCTGCCTTCTTGAACCGCTGCAGTCCATATGTTGTAGGTACACCCACAGTGCTGTTAGGGAGAGAGTTCCAGGATGTCTACCCAGCAACAGTGAAGGAACGGTGATATATTTCCAAGTCAGGATGGTGAGTGACTTGGAGGGGAACTTCCAGATTGTGGTGTTTCCATGTATCTGCTGGCCTTGTCCTTCTAGATGGTAGCAGTCATGGGAGATGGTAGCAGTCATGGGTTTGGAAGGTGCTGTCTAAGGAGTCTTGGTGAGTTCCTGCCGTGCATCTTATAGATAGTACACACTGCTGCCACTATTCATTGGTGATGGAGGTGTTGGAGATTAATCACACCAAGGCATCGCTTAGTACTTAGAAACCCCATTTATTACTTGTGCACAAGGGAGACAATATGAGAGCTACTGTACCGTCTCATAGCAGAATATACGCAGACCTGTTAAAAGCATTTTTACAGCCAATCAGTAAATTTTGTACAAACCTATCCACTTATTTGCGTACGTTAACTGACCGATCCATAGTTCATAAAATTTTCATTCCCAGCACAACAGATGCTTATCACAATTCTGATTACATTTGGTCTAAGAAAGAACAAAATGGAATGTCTCAGGCTCATCCTACAACTGTGATCAGACAAGATGGTATTGTTTCTCAAGGTTGTAGTATTTTTCTCTTAGGCCTAGGCATATAATTCAATGTCTCCATTAACAATTCCGGCACCAGATGGGCTCCCTGCAGTTGCCTAGGCCACTGCACTTACCCCCTTTTGTCCTACAAGGACAATCCACCGCCCTTAGCCAAGTTCTATGTATCCTTGTTGCTGGGCTTCATCCTCAGTGGGGTCCTGATTCCTGAGGAGAGGGAGGGAATAGATAGCTGGCTTGCCACTCTGGAGGTTCTGTAGTCGGCAGACAGAGCGGATGCAACAGAGGACGAGCTGGATAACAATGTACAGAACAATGAGTAGTAGGCCAAGACCTATGACAAGGTATTTGAGGAGGGTTTTAAAAAGGCCCCCAAACCACCTGCTGATATTAGGGAGCCACCCTCACCAGGAAAAGGATGGGAAAATGAGTACAAATCCAACATTTAATTCAATTGCCTTGCGAGGTGATGGCCTTCATTCGTTGAACTGTAGAATTGCTAGTCCATGCCCCCGCAAGGGCCGCACAGGACAGGATCCAGATCACACACAGAGTCCACATTCTGATGGTTTCGTCCGAGGTCAGTCTCCGCTTGACGTGCGAGGCATGGATCTACAAAGGTCGTCCTTCAACTTTCACAGCCGTATGGGTGGTGAGCAGGACCTGGAAAGGTCCTGCCCATCGAGCTGCCAAACAGTTATTTCTCCTGAAGGTCTTAACCAGAACTAGGTCCACGGGCTGGTATTGATGGCAACCTTCAATGGTGGGCTTTTTCTGAGCTTTTTTGTCTTTCCACCGCCGCAGTTGACTGGGGGTAGTATGGGCAGGAAAGGTGATGGTTGCATTGTAAAGCCTTCAGCAGTTCCTTTATCACTTTAGTGATAAAATGAGGCCCATTATCACTTGATAAAATCTCTGGTATCCCAAATCTGGGTATGTATTCACGCAACAACAATTTTGCAACAAAAACAGCATCATTTCGTCAGGTGGGATACACCTCCACCCATCGCGAGAACAAACATACTATAACTAGAACATTATTATATCCCATACATTTAGGCATTTGTATAAAGTCCATTTGTAGATATACAAACGGGCCCCATGGCTGGGGTCCCATACCAGCAGTCACTGTGAGCATCTTGCCTGGGTTATGTCGTTGACAAAGCAGACATTGTGAAGCTATTTTAGCTGCCATGACGAAAAACCCAGGTGCAAACCACATCTGCTGTGCCATTCTGTTCATCCCCCTTTGCCCCAATATTTTCTACAACGTCCTGCTGGGTGTTGACATAGGTATGACAGGTATTATTATACAATGCCTATTAGCATATTACTATTCACTATACATTCAACATTCATTCTACATACGCGTGTCAAACCTCTGAGCTGGCAACCGGTCAAGTCATGATTTTTGTGTCATGAGAGATTCAATAAATGCTCATTAGTTACCCATAAAGGGACTATCCCTTCATTAATCTGCCTTAAACTTTCTCGGGCTTGTTCCAGTGCCCAAGATCCATAGGGGCTGCATACATCATTTCTGCTCGCTTCGTCTGAAATATCTTTCCCTATTTCATTTAATTTATTGATAGTCCCCGCATGACTTTCTAGCACAGTAGCCAGGCTTTGGATTAACCGTGTCACGTCCTGGTCCATATCTAATTGGGTATCCTGGATCCTTGCTCTAGAATCTCCTTAAGCTTAAAGCTCAGAGTACAGACTTTCTGGTCAACAGCTGCCAGGTTCTGAATTAAAGCTCAGAGTACAGACCTTCTGGTCAACAGTTGCCAGGTTCTGAATTAACCAATGATGTCCCTATATTGAATATCGTAGCGGCATCATTTATCAGGCTGCGCTTAACGCAGTTCCCTCCCAAGCCTGATCGCATCTCGCCATTGAACTGAACTGCTTTAGTCATCAATTGGCGCGTCAGAGCCGTATAGAGTGCTTGGGTATGGGTTGAGCACCACTGGGCAGGACGACACCAGATACATTCAAGACTATGGGTACCAGCTCATGGTGTACATTATCATATAGAACTTTATTTTGATTGATCTATACAAGACCATTTGTTGGCCCTGGATACATGGCTGGACAAGGTGGGTCTGTTGGCATGGTTTGAGGGGTTTCAATTATCTCTAATTGGACTGTGGAAGTAGATGTGGAAGGTGGCTGGGTAGTGGCAGACCTCCCACGCCCGATCTGAAGCAAACCCTTACTACAATTCGGAAGTACTTGTTCTCCTACTGTTACATTTATCCTTCCCCGTTGTGTGTCGCATTTGGCACTGTCCGTGCTATACCAAAGTTCCTCCTGCGGTGCGGGATGAGCAGTGATGATCCCCGACCTTGTTGCCAGTACTGATATGCCCATGACCAGGATCATAGATCTGTGGAGACATTAACATCGGCTCCCGTTCTCTGGGTTACCACTTGGTCAATTGTCATGTATCTTTAACTGTGTGTAATGCCTCCATTTACGTAAGTGTGTAAAGCCTCTATTTACTTCCCGTTCTCATATCTAAAAGTGCGCATGTATCACTTGTCATACTTACCTCATATGGTCCATGCCTGTTCGCTTCGAGCTCACCTTGACCATCATCTTATTCCCCACTTGGTCCATTGTTGCTCTTTGGATTTGCCTGTTTCGATACCCTTAATCACCTGTCGGTCTCTGACTTCCTTTCAGTGGTCCTACATTTCCCACTCCTACTATGATTCCCTCGGGTAACTGTATTGCTCTCCTTGTCATTATTTCAAATGGGGTGAACCCGGCGGTCCTGCTTGGGGTGGCCCTAAGGCGCATTAGAATATTGGGCTGTTCCCTGTCTCTTGAATTGCTTTTGTGATTGATGTATTTTTTTTAAGTTCAGTTCATCCTTTCCACCATCCCTGAGCTCTGTGGCTGGTAGGGAATGTGGAATTTCTGTTTAAATTTAAATTTATACATTTCTTTAATGACTCTTCCTGTGAAATGAGTTCCCTGATCTGAATCCATCTGGATAAGCACTCTCCTCTCTCAGCTCATGTAATTGCTTACTTAATTCTCTTACATTGTCCTGTATTTTTCCTTTCGGTGGCTTCCAGTTTACTCTCTCCTGCTGCTGTCTCATGTCGGATTTCAATTCCTTAAACAACTCTACAATGCACCTTCTTATCCTATCTTTCAATGGCTCACTATCTTCACTTCCAGTGGCAGTTCTTTCTGGGAACCGCTTAACTCTGCCTGTCATCAAGGTGTTAGCCCTGTGGTTTTACTCTTTGTAGCTTGCAGGCACATTAATATAGTCAGTAATACTTTTATTTAGCCTTTTTCCAGCTTTCCCTTTACCTGTATCCATCTTGTGGTAAATTGTTGTTAAGTATCATTTCTCCTTACATTTCAATTCCTGAACTACAGATTCCACATAGTTTTACCTCTAAGTTTTTTTTTCCTTCTGACCATGATCATCCTAAGATTCTCTTGAGTTCAGTTTCTCTATTGTCAACGAGGATCTCTGTCTCTAGACCTTTGCTTATCTCCCCCTGTGTGTTTCCAATGTCTCAGTTGATGGCCAGATTATCAAATTCACTTCCCTAAAAACAGTTTATACATTATGTCCTCTTTTCCTAACTCATTCTCCTACTTGCCTCATACCATATTACACTTGCAACAGCTACCATCTTATCTTGTTCAGGTTGCCTGGAGAGACTTTGAAATATTCTCAGTTTTAAAAACAGAAATCAGGTATTGACATGTTTTGCTTCCTTATCTTCTTCTCAAACATTTTATTGTCTCAAAAGTAACTCACTAAATTGTGTCTGACCCATTTCTTTTAGAATTATCCCAGATTCATTAACTCGGCCAAAAATTGGATTTCTGCCAAACTTTGTCAAGGTCTTGAGCTTAGCTTCATATTTTGGAAACAGACTTTACAAATACAAAGGCTTGCAGCATTTGAATTAGTGCCAATTGTTGTCAAACCTTTTAAAATGAAAATTCCCTTTTGAGAAATTATCAGGAACCAAACCTCAAATTTTAAACTTTGTAAGAACTGTAATTTACACTATCAAAATTAAAATTACCTCTTTCTTATGTGTGTTGATTTGTATCCAAGTTATAATTTCTGTATGTTTATCAACACATTCTTTATCTTAGATAGCATCCTAGTGATTCAAAAGTAACCTGTTAAATTACACTGCACTTTACATCTCAAGATTGTCCCAGATTCAAATTATAGTGCTGCTGGGATGCAGATTTCCTTTAAAATTTAATTCATCTCTTCAAAAGAAACCCCTTTTTATCCATTAGAGCCATTTAGACCATGTGTTTATGTCTTTTGGTTTTCCTAGAATCCTCCTGAATTTCAAATATTTTTTTTTTCCTCAGAATTTTAGAATGCTAACTCGTATGTATTAATCCCAATCAGTTTGGAAGCTGATGATGAGGGTTATTCCTTACTAGTCTGCAAGGGGGTGGTACAAGGGTTGGTTCATCTCAAACAAAGGCAAGCCCTGTTTTATCTTTACATTACCTTCAAATTGCGATTTTGCCAGAAATCTCAACTCAAACCTTATACTCAAAACTTTGGAATGTTTGAATAAACTTTTCCTTTAATCTAATATGGGGCTTTCGACTCTAAAGTGCTCAACCACACACAAAATACAATTTAGGGACGAAAACACATTAAAGCTCACATACAAATGTTTCCTTGCACACAAACAAACACATATATAAAGGTATGTATTTATATTCCTATAATATTGAACTTAACTCTAAACGAAGCTTCAAGTAGCAGTATGGGGAGTAAAAGGATCTTGAAGGCTCCACCCGTCGGGACAATCAAACTGATGAAAGCTCACATTTTCTCAGTTGCTGTTAATTGCTCATTAGCCCCCTAGGGGTACCCTCTCTCTCTCTTCAGCACAAACAGCTCTTGTAGCTTAGATCAATTCATTTTTAAGTTACAGAAAATTCAGTCGCGGACCTTTCGGGTCCCAATCAGCCTTCCACTGGATACATGCAGGCCAACCAACCTTCTTCTTACCTGACTTCCCTACCTCCCTTAAAACATATGCTAAGCACTCAATTCTGTCCCGATTAAAAGTTCCATCTGGTGGGAAACTCTCTCCCTTACCTTGGGTCCACTTAACCCATTCAGAAACATGTTGGGCACTTTCAGGTCCATAATGGACATACATATAAGCATTTGGGGTTCCCTTTGGAGGGGGAACCTGTGGTTTCTTTAATGCCATATTACCCATTCTCTATCTAATAACTAAGAAAGGCCAGTCCTTGGCGGGTCCCTGACCCCCAATCTACTAATGTACTTTCACCAATCAGTCCACTCACACGCTCAAGGCGTCCCGGACCCTGAGCCGCAATCATGCACACGCACACTCAGTACCAACTCCAGGAGCTACTGACCCCGAGTATATTCTAAACCTAAATTCCAGAGGCTACCGACCTCAAGTATATCCTAAACCTAAACTCCAGAGGCTACCGACCTCGAGTATATTCTGGCCAGAGTGGTCCCGGACCGCAACAACTAATCTCCTAAATACTTAAATAGATGACTTACCCTAACAGTCAGCCACAGGCAGGTGAAGACAGATCGCGGGTCAACGAACCCCAGAAGCCCAAATTGGGCTGCAGTGGACTGAGGAGTCCTTGAACTGTGAGGTCTTAACGCTGGCGCTCCGTGGCCCAACCCTAGGGGTTAGTCATCTCGGTGGGACCAACAAGAAACTGTCGGAGATCAATCACACAAGGCATCATTTCGTACATAGAAACCCCATTTATTACTTGTGCACAAGGGTGACAGTACAATGAGAGCTACTGCACAGTCTTGTAGCAGACCTGTTAAAAGCATTTTTACAGCCAATCAGTAAATTTTGCACAAACCTATCCGCTTATTTGCATAAGTTAACTGACCAATCCATATTTCATAAAATTTTCATTCCCAGCACAACAGATGTTGTGCCAACGCAAATGCTTATCACAATCCTGATTACATTTGGCCTGAGAAAGAACAAAATGGAATGTCTCAGGGCTCATCCAACAACTGTGGTCAGACAAGATGATATTGTTTCTCAAGGTTGCAGTATTTTTCTCTTAGGCCTAGGCATATAGTTCAACTTCTCCATTAACCCTTCCAGCACCAAATGGGCTCCCTGCAGTTGCCTAGGCCACCACAGAGGGAGTGAATGTTTAAGGTTGGGGTGCCAATCAAGTGGGCTGCTTTGTTCTGTTATACTTTCACTCTTCTCCCAGATCAGCAGCAGGTCCTGAATGACGGAGAGGAACTTACCTGGAAAGGAACTGCTTTGAGTTCTGTGAATAAAGAGCGGAGATCAGATCAGTCAACATACAAACCAATACCTAAAGGAACCAAGCAGTGAATTTGGGATTGAGAGGAAAGAGTTCAGTGTGTAACAGTAGGTGGGGCCATTCACAGGAATGGGGAATAATCCCACATTTTACTGTATCCCAGTCTGGTACAGCACAACACTCCAAGGCCAGAGTTGACGGGGCAGCTCCAATGCTGGGCCCCAACAATCTTCAAACAATTCAGTCCTCACACTATCCTCACAGAAACACATCATTGCCTAGCCATGACGCTGTTTATATTGAAGATGTACCTGAATAAAGGAGAGAAGGTCTCTCTGTACCAGAGTCTGGGTTTCTTCATCTATTAATGTAATCTGTTCAATCCTCTTGTTTAATGCTTCAGAACAGCTTCTAATCTGTGAGAGAGCTCTGAGCCCCTCCTGATTGATCAGCTTCAATGTGGGTTCTTCATCTTCTCCCAGTTTTCTCCTCCATTCAGAGAAGCTCTTCAATAACTTTCCTTTCAGCTCATTGATTTGTGTCTGAAACCCAAACCAACCCTAATTACAAATGGTCCTTCCACACAGCTGTTACCCTGAGCACATGGCACTTACCTGGGATGAGACAGTTTGTTTAGATTACAACTCCATCACAGAACGACACAGTCTGATGGATTTTAGTTCAGAGGAAAAGCTCCAAGAGTTTGGGTGATTAGAGAAAGGCAGGTTGAGAGGGACATGCTGGAGGTTTTTAAAATGACAGAGCCGATTATTGGACTTACTTATTGGGTGAGGTACTGAGATGGATCAAGATGGTAGGGCTACAGGGTCTGTGCTTAAAATCCATAGACACAGAGTTAGGTTAGACACCAGAGTCCTCAATCTCTGGAACAGACTTCCTGAACATGTAATGGGTATGGAGTCACTACCACCCTTTAAAAAGGGAGCTGGGGAGGAATTTCCCCCAATTTGTCCTGAATTGGCTGCAGTAGTTTAATTCTCTCTTCTGTCTTTCCCAGGTGAGTACATAGTTCAGGGTAGATCAGTGTGTGTGTGATTGAACCCTATCTGCATGGAGCAGGCTCGCTGGGGCTAATGGGCTTTTCTTCCTTCTCCTTTCTATGTTCATATGATACAGGCTTCAGGACAAAGTGGATCCCAAGAAAAGGAATTTGTGGAATGTCTACGAGATGGATTTTTGGAGCAGCTTGTGGTGGAGCCCACTAAGGAACAGGCAATTCTAGATTTAGTGATGTTTAATGAGGCAGATTTGATAAGGGAGCTTAAGGTGAAGGAACCCTTAGGAGGAAGTGACCATAATATGATAGAATTTACCCTGCAATTTGAGAGGAAAAAGCTGGAATCAGATGTAAAGGTATTACAGTTGAATAACGGCAACTACAGAGGCATGAGGGAGGAGCTGGCCAGAATTGACTGGGAGATGAGCCTAGCAGGAAAGACAGTGGAACAGCAATGGCAGGAGTTTCTGGGAGTAATCTGGGAGACACAGCAAAAATTCATCCCTAGGAAGAAGGAGCATACTAAAGGGAGGACGAGGCAACCATGGCTGATAAGGGAAGTCAGGGACAGCATAAAAGCTAAAGAGAAAGCATACAATACGGCGAAGAGCAGTGGGAAACCAGGGGATTGGGAAGCCTACAAAGACCAACAGAGGACAACTAAAAAGGAAATAAGGAGGGAGAAGAGTAAATATGAGGGTAAACTAGCCAGTAATATAAAAGAAGATTGCAAGAGCTTTTTTAGATATATAAAGGGTAAGAGAGAGGCAAAAGTGGACATTGGGCCGCTAGAAAATGACGCTGGAGAAGTAGTAGTGGGGAACAAAGAAATGGCGGAAGAACTGAATAGGTACTTTGTGTCAGTCCTCACGGTGGAAGACACAAGTAACATCCCCAAAGTCCAAGAGAGTCGAGGGGCAGAGGTGAGTATAGTGGCCATTACCAAGAAGGTGCTAGGAAAACTGAAAGGTCTGAAGGTGGATAAATCACCTGGACCAGCTGGATTACACCCCAGAGTTCTGAAGGAGATAGCTGAAGAGATAGTGGAGGCGTTAGTGGTGATCTTTCAGGAATCACTGGAGTCAGGGAGGGTCCCAGAGGACTGGAAAATCGCTAATGTAACCCCTGTTTAAGAAAGGAGTGAGGCAAAAGACAGGAAATTACAGGCCGATTAGCCTGGTCTCGGTCATTGGTAAGATTTTAGAGTCCATTATTAAGGATGAGATTTCAGAATACTTGGAAGTGCATGGTAAAATAGGGCAAAGTCAGCATGGTTTCATCAAGGGGAGGTCATGCCTGACAAATCTGTTAGAATTCTTTGAGTAGGTTAGACAAAGGAGAGCCAATGGATGTTGTCTACTTGGACTTCCAGAAGGCCTTTGACAAGGTACCACACAGGAGGCTGCTCAGTAAGATAAGAGCCCATGTTAGAGGCAAGGTACTAGCATGGATAGAAGATTGGCTGTCTGGCAGGAGGCAGAGAGTGGGGATAAGGGGGGTCCTTCTCAGGATGGCAGCCAGTGACTAGTGCAGTACCGCAGGGGTTAGTGTTGGGACCACAACTTTTCACTTTATACATTAATGATCTAGATGAAGGAACTGAGGGCATCCTGGCTAAGTTTGCAGATGATACAAAGATAGGTGGAGGGACAGGTAGTATTGAGGAAGCGGGGAGGCTGCAGAAGGATTTGGACAGGTTAGGAGAATGGGCAAAGAAGTGGCAGATGGAATACAACATGGGCAAGTGTGAGGTCATGCACTTTGGTAGGAAGAATAGAGGCATAGACTATTTTCTAAATGGGGAGAGAATTCAGAAATCTGGAGTGCAAAGGGACTTGGGAGTCCTAGGTCAGGATTAACTTGCAGGTTGAGTGGGTAGTTAGGAAGGCAAATGCAATGTTGGCATTTATTTCGAGAGGACTAGAATATAAAAGCAGGGATGTGCTGCTGAGGCTTTTTAAGGCTCTGGTCAGACCACATTTAGAATATTGTGAGCAATTTTGGGCCAGTACCTCAGGAAGGATGTTCTAGGCCTGGAGAGGGTCCAAAGGAGGTTCACGAGAACGATCCCAGGAATGAAAGGCTTAACATATGAGGAACATTTGAGGACTCTGGGTCTATACTCGAAGGAGCTTAGAAGGATGAGGGGGGATCTGATTGAAACTTACAGAATACTGAAAGGCCTGGATAGAGTGGACGTGGGCAAGGTGTTTCCATTAGTAGGAGAAACTAGGACCCGAGGGCATGGCCTCAGAGTAAAGGGAAGACCTTTTGGAACAGACATGAGGAGAAACTTATTTAGCCAAAGAGTGGTGAAGCTATGAAATTCATTGCCACAGAAGGCTGTGGAGGCCAGGTCATTGAGTGTATTTAAGACCGAGATAGATAAGTTCTTGATTGGTAAGGGGATCAAAGGTTATGGGGCGAAGGCGGGAGAATGGGGTTGAGAAACTTATTAGCCATGATTGAATGGCGGAGCAGACTCGATGGGCCAAATGGCCTAATTTCTGCTCCTATGTCTTATGGACAAGTCTTCAACAGACAGGCCATGTCTGTTTCAGTAAATCCAGTGTCCAAGTGATGGAATAATATTCCCTGAAAGGTGCAAGTAGCATTAAGCAGCTCCCCGTCAAACACACAGGAACTCAGTGTAATCAGTGACTCGGCCCCAACAGAACCAGCCTAGTTTGGAAGGCCTGTTTCTGATGTGCTCATTGTCTCAGTGAGGAGAGAAACCCTTCAAAAATCCAGTTCCGCTTTTCCCTACCTTTATTTCAGCTTCTGATCTCTCCAAGTCTTGCTGTTTTCTGGAACAATTCTGCTGGACTCCCCAGAGTGTCTCGATTTCTATCTCCAATTCTTCCCGTAAATGCATTTGGAAAGTTTAAAATAACAATCTGCTTTATAAAGCATTTTTAACGGCATAAAGCATCCCAAGATTTTTCGCAGGAGAGTAATCAGTAAAAAATTCATGCCGAGCAAAGGAGACATTACGACAGGTAGGAAAATGCTTGGTTAAAAGAGGTCGATTGTAAGAAGCCTCTTAAACAAGGAAAGGGAGAGGTAGAGAAGCAAAGAGGTTTGGGAAGGGAATTCTAGAGCTGAAGGCCAAGACTGTTGAAGGCCTAGCCACAAATGGTGGGGCAAAGGGATCTGGGGATGCACAGGATAGAATTGGAAGAATGTAAAGTTCTCAGATTGTTGTATGGCTGGAAGGAGTTACAGAGATAGGCCGTGGAATGACTTGAACACAAGGATGAACATTTTTCTATCAAGTTGCTAGACCGAGAACCAAAGTAGGTTCAGGGGTAAATGATAAATGGGACAGTGCAAGTTAGGATACGGGGAGCAGAGTTTCAGAGAAGCTCTTGTTTATGGAAGGTGCAGGATAGGAGGATGATCAGGAAAGCATTCAAATAGACAAGTCTGGATGTATCAAAAGCAGGATTGGAAATTTCGTTTGCTGATGGGCTGAGGAATGGGTGGAGACAGGCAATATTATGGAGGTGGAAGCAGGTGATCTTTGTGATGCAGAGGCTAAAGGGATCAAGCTCAGCTCCGGGTCAGATAGATCACCAAGATTGTGATTGGTTCAGGCTTGTTTTAATTGATATGTATTTCTACTCTATTCTTTCTTCTATAGCTGTTTCTTCCTTTTAGTTTTCGATGTACCTTGTCTCTTCACTGTGCTGCTGTGCCCTGGAGCCCTCTCCCACTGCGATCTCTCTCTTGCCATCTCTTCAGACCTGCCACCTTAGGCAGGTCTGAAGAGCAATTCCCCTTTCTTGTGAGGAACAGATTTTTCACCCAGCCCCTGAGTCTCTCCTCGCCCACCTGTAGGTATTCTTTACTGCCACCCCCCTACCCTCACATGGTGATGGTCCTCTCCCTGCTGCTCAGCGGGCAGAACCCCCCGGGTGTTACACAGAATTACAACGTGCTCTGCTCTATAACTCCTTACCATGGAGTGCCGGTTCTCACAGGTGCCCATACAGTGAATTACTGAGCTCTACATCACCACCCCAGGAAGTGTGTGTGAGGGGCAGTCATCCTGGGTCACTCTCACACCCTTTCCAGTGCCACCCTGTTCTCAGAGACTATGGGCAGGATTTTTAGTTTGGCGGGCACACGCGATCAGCAGGCCCGGGAGCGGCCGGAGAACAGACCATCGACCACGACAGACCCTCGACCGCGATTTCACCCTTGTAAAGAACATATCTTTTTATTTCTGTTTGACTGTGGATTAAAATTACGATGGCTGAACTTTGAAAGACATATCTACTGGAACAGCGTGAGGGATATATACAATGTTGCTGTCCTGCAACAGATTGTGCCATGAAAGACATATGGTGCCGAGGAGCAGTCCGGTCTAATGGGGAACTGCTTGGCAACAACGTTTTGATCAGCACCTGACCAGGTGACCAGGGTTTGTGTGAGGGCAGTACAGCAGAATAGCTCCTAGCCTGACAAGGGAGAAGACCTAAAACCTCTTTCTACCGTGTGTGTAAGATTCCAGTAATTCTACAATAATAGCTGTTTTTTTTCCTCATATCTCTGCTCTCTCTCTGAAAACCCCTGTCAAGAGGAAAAGGGGAAAATCACCATGAGAGACATTGAAAAGCAAGTGCTCAACCAATAAACTAAAGACTAAAATTGCTGGTAAGTCCAACTTGTGTCATCAATAGAGTACTGAAAGGAATTTGGAAGACATCGATCAAAATCAACCCATTTAATCCTGTATTCTGGAATTGGTGCTATCCCACCCTTAAAATCCATGTTTTTGTGTGTCTTGTATGTGTGTACATAGGGATTTAAGAAGGGGTAGATTTTAGGTTATAGAGTTAGAAATTAGCAGCTCATATTTCTTTCTTTTGCCACTGGTCAGAGACAATTTGTTCAATAAACGGTTATTTACTTATTAAGTTTACAAACCTGGTGCTCTATTCTGTTAAACTAAATTAAACAATTAGGTGGTTTGATCAAACCTTTCACATTTGTCGTGGCTTGGGGGGCAGTAAGGGTTGATATTGCAGCGCACTATCCCCAGTGAGTCGTGACGCACTGGATGGCCAATTAACGGCCACCCAGTGTGAAAGGTACACTGAAAGGTTCAGCACTGCCAGGGGGACGGGAGGAGGGCAGGCGCTGATGTAAGCACGGGCGCGGGAGAGTGCAGAATGAAAGCTCGCTGAAGGCAGACAGCTGTCTCAGGGAACTGGAGAATTTAAAAGGAATAAATAAAAATTTTAAAATGCAGAAAATAATGTCTACACATCAGAATCAGTCAACTGAACATACAGATCATGAAAATACTGTCCAAACATTTTATTTTTAAAATTTAATGTCAGAAACCTCATCCCACCCTTCGATGAGGTTTCAACAAAAATGCAAAGTCCGTCTGGTCGATTCGCTGTCCGTCAACTGTAAGGTTGGACGGACCACGAAAAATTGGAGTTAATTACAATTTTAATGGCCTTAATGGGTCCTTAATTGTCAGCGGGTGCGCTTCCAACTTCCGTGTGCGGCCGCCAACTGAAATATTGTGCAAACATGGGATGACGGCGGGACGCTTGCCTGATACCATCACGTGCTATTTTACACAAGCGGGTAGGGCAGGCACCCACACGCCGAGGTAAAAATTCTGCCCCGTAAGAGAAAGGGGAGAAAGTAAATCTGACTGACAAAAAACAAACTCCCATAAACCCAGATCTAGGCCAGCAAGAAAACACTGAACTAAACCATCACCATCTGCAATAAAGCCCTATTTTATATATTTTAAAAAATCACTGTTTATTGAGTAGGCTGACGCCACAGAATAAGTTTAAAAAAAGATTCAAGCGACCTGAACAGCCGGTCTCAAAATGGCTGGACATTTCCATAACTACATCTGACAATTTACAAAGCTATCAGAATGATGATGAGCTGTCAGGGGATAGCCCACCCAGCTTAAAGGAGTGTGAATTGCCATCTCATGAACCACTCAAGGACATTCAGATATAATAATTATTCAGGTAGGTGAGGCTGGTCAAGCCGTTAAACTCAATCACTCTGGACAACACACCATGTCCGAAGAGGGCCTCACTGACCACCTTAATCTAATCACTTTAAACAATGGACCTGTACTGAGCTTGTTATGACCATGTAACTGGTTAGTTTGTGAAGGAAGGTTATGTGATAGCAAAATCTTCCTTTGTGTAAAAAGACACAGATTTCCAGAGTCAGTGTGCAGAAAGACTATGTGTGGCTAACAACAATAAGGAAGATACATGGTCCTTTTCTCTCTCTCTCTCAACTATTCTGCAAGCATACCCTGCCTCTATGCTCACTAGTTGAAGGCACTGCCTGTAGTGTTTGACAAAAATCACACAGCTGCTGACTCCAGAAGAGGCGACAGAAATCGTCCGTTAATATTTAAAAATTGTCTTAACGCAAAATCTAGAAAGATCACCGAACCCAGCCTAAAACGGTCCAAGTCATCAATCTACAGGATCTGTATATGATTGTTTTTCTTTTGGCACTGTTAAATAACTTAACCTACTTTTCCTCTTTGTCACCTGTTGCTGTGTGTACTTGAACCTCTTGAATGTGTGTAAGAGTTGGAGAGTTTTTATTATTTTTACATATCAGATGTTAAGTGCATATAAATACTGTGGCTACAAGAGCACGTCAAAGGCTAGGAATCTCGTGGAGAGTAACACACTTCCTGACTCCCAGTAGAACACCTTCGGTCTGTCCGCAAGCATGACCCAGACCTCCCTGTCGCTTGCCATTTCAACACACCACCCTGCTCTCATGCCCATGTCTGTCCTTGGCCTGCTGCAATGTTCCAATGAAGCTCAACACAAACTGGAGGAACAGCACCTCATCTTCCGACTAGGCACTTTACAGTCTTCTGGACTTAATATTGAGTTCAACAATTTCAGATCATGAACTCTCTCCTCCATCCCCACCCCCTTTCCGATCCCCCTTTTTCCAATAATTTATCATTTTTTTTACAACGATTTTTTTTCCTTTCCCTCCTATTTTTAAATTTATTTCGATCTATTGTTTCATCTCCACCTTTTAGCCCATTTCGATCCTTTCCCCCCACCCCACCCGCACAAGGGCCATCTGCCACTGGCTTGTCCTGCTTGCTTCCCTAATGTCCCCATTAGCACATCCTTTAGATAATATCACTACCTTCAGCACCCCTTTGTCCTTTTGTCCATGACATCTTTGGCAATCTCTTCTTGGCCTCCACCTATCACTGGCTCCCTATTGAGCTCTCCTGTCCCACTCCCTTCTACCAGCTTATATTTCATCTCATTTCTATATGTCTTAGTTCTGATGAAGGGTCATAAGGATTCAAAATGTCAACTGTATCCCTCTCCGCAGATGCTGTCAGACCTGCTGAGTTTTTCCAGGTAGTTTTGTTTTTGTTCTAGCTTTCCAGCATCTGCAGTATTTTGCTTTTATCTTAGTGTTTAATTTGACTGCCACCTCTCTTCAAGGAATGTCTACCTTGAAGAAGTATTGCTCTTCTCTCCGACAGGATTTCCGCCTATCTCTTTTGCCCTGTTCACCTTCATTGCTTTCCATTTCTTTCCTGGTGTTTAACAAGGTGCTTACTAAAACTCGCTTTCACTGCCATATTTCATTCTTCAGTGACTGTCTCCATCTTCGACTTACTCCACGTGGATTTCAACTGAAGTTCCACCCCTCATGTTTTGAACCCACCCAGGATTACAGGTACCTCCGGGACATACAATGCTCCTCTGACTGCTGTTCTCGTCGCATTCTGAGATCCACACTCAGTGCCATGCGCCGCCATATGAACACACTCGATCTCTCCCTCCAGCTGCACCGATGCACCCTATTTCTTAGCTGTCCTTGCCCCCAGTTTCATTTTATTCTTCGTCTCATCCAATGCCTCAACAAGAAACTTTGTCTCTTTCTTTCAGATGCAAAGGAATGCCAGCTCCAACAACTCAACACCAACGCCCATCCAGGACCCTCCACCCCTGCCCGTCCCTGTGTCCCCATTCCGTCTTCCAATCCCAACCCCGGCCGTGTATTCATCATACTCTCTGACCGTCCCCTCTCTGATGCTGAACGTTCAGTGCTCAGCAAAGGACTCAGTTTCATATCCTTACGCCCTCAATGAATTTCAGGCTCGGCACGATGCCGAACTCTTCTTCTGCTTTGTCTCCGTGCTCACTTCTTTGGGCAGGAGTACTCTCCCCTTTCAACAGATCTTTTTACCCACCTCCAATATTCTCCCTCTACCTGGACTTCTCCCTCTGGATTTTTACCTGCTCTTGATCTTTTCATTGAGAACTGTCGGCGTGACACCAGTCGTCTCAATTTCTCTGCTCCTCTCACCCACTTTGACCTGTCTCTTTCTGAATTTGCCGCACTCCGTTCTCTCAGGTCCAATCCTGACTTTGTCATCAAACCCGCTGACAAGGGTGGTGCTGTTGTTGTCTGGCGCACTGACCTCTACCTTGCAGAGGCTGAGCATCAACTTGCAGACACTTCCTCCTACCTCCACCTGGACCATGACCTCACCACTGAACATCAAGCCATTGTTTCCAGCACTGTCAAAGATCTTCCCTCCACAGCTTCCAACCTCATAGTCTTTCAACCTCGGACGGCCCGCTTCTACCTCCTACCCAAAATCCACAAACAGGACTGTCCCGGCAGACTGATCATGTCAGCCTGTTCCTGCCCCATGGAACTCGCTCCTTGCTTTCTTGAATCCATTCTCTCTCCCCTTGTCCAGTCTCTTCACACCTACATCCGCGATTCCTCTCACGCCCTAAATCATATCAACAATTTCCAGTTCCCTGGGCCCAACCACCTCCTCTTCACCATGGACGTCCAATCCCTCAACAGCTCCATCACCCAACAGGATGGTCTGAGGGCTCTCCGCTTCTTCCTCGAACAGAGGCCCAAACAATCCCCATCCACCACTACTCTCCTCCGTCTGGCTGAACTTGTTTTCTCACTGAACAATTTTTCCTTAAACTCGTCTCACTTCCTCCAAGTAAAAGGTGTAGCTATGGGTACCTGCATGGGCCCCAGTTATGCCTGTCTCTTTTTGGGGTATGTGGAACATTCCTTGTTCCAGTCCTACTCAGGTCCCCTCCCACAACTCTTTCTCCAAAATATCGATGACTGCTTCGGTGCCGCTTCATGCTCTCGTCTGGATCTGGAAAAATTTATTAATTTTGTTTCCAATTTCCACACCTCCATCATTTTCACATGGTCCATCACTGACACTTCCCTTCCCTTCCTTGACCTCTCTGTCTTAATTTCTGGTGATAGACTGTCCACCAATATTCATTACAAGCCTACTGACTCCCACAGCTACCTCGACTACAGCTCCTCACACCCCGCATTCTGTAAGGACTCCATCCCATTCTCTCAGTTCCTTCGCCTCCGTCGCAACTGTCCTGATGATGCCACTTTCCAAAACAGTTCCTCTGACATGTCCTCCTTCTTCCTTAACCGAGGTTTTCCACCTACGGACGGTGGTTGACAGGGCCCTCAACCGTGTCCGGCCCATCTCCCGCACATCTGCCCTCACACCTTCCTCTTCCTCCCAGAACCATGATAGGGTGCCTCTTGTCCTCACTTATCACCTCATCAGACTCCACGTTCAAAGGATCATCCTCCGCCATTTCTGCCAACTCCGGCATGATGCCACCACCAATCACATCTTCCCTTCACCCCCCCTGGCGGCTTTCCACAGGGATTGTTCCCTCCAGGACACCCTGGTCCACTCCTCCATCACACCCTACACCTTAACCCCCTCCCACGGCACCTTCCCATGCAACCGCAGAAGGTGCAACACCTGCCCCTTTACTTCCCCCCTCCTCAATGTCCAAGGACCCAAACATTCCTTTCAAGTGAAGCAGCGCTTCACTTGCATTTCCTTCAATTTAGTCTACTGCATTTGCTGCTCCCAATGCGGTCTCCTCTACATTGGAGAGGCCAAATGCAGATTGGGTGACCACTTTGCAGAACACCTTCGGTCTGTCCGCAAGCATGACCCAGACCTCCCTGTCGCTTGCCATTTCAACACACCACCTTGCTCTCATGCCCACATGTCCATCCTTGGCCTGCTGCAATGTTCCACTGAAGCCCAACGCAAACTGGAGGAACAGCACCTCATCTTCCAACTAGGCACTTTACAATCTTCTGGACTTAATATTGAGTTCAACAATTTCAGATCATGGACTCTCTCCTCCATCCCTGCCCCCTTTCCGATCCCCCTTTTTCCAATAATTTTTTTTACAATATTTTTTCTTTTCCCTCCTATTTTTAAATTTATTTCAATCTATTGTTTCATCTCCACCTTTTAGCCCATTTCGATCCTTTCCCCCCACCCCACCCGCACAAGGGCCATCTGCCACTGGCTTGTCCTGCTTGCTTCCCTAATGTCCCCATTAGCACATCCTTTAGATAACATCACTACCTTCAGCACCCCTTTGTCCTTTTGTCTATGACATCTTTGGCAATCTCTTCTTGGCCTCCACCTATCACTGGCTCCCTATTGAGCTCTCCTATCCCACTCCCTTCTACCAGCTTATATTTCATCTCATTTCTATATGTCTTAGTTCTGATGAAGGGTCATACGGAGTTGAAACGTCAACTGTATCCCTCTCCGCAGATGCTATCAGACCCGCTGAGCTTTTCCAGGTATTCTCATTTGGTGGTCAGCGTTCTCTAACTCCGGTAGGAAGAATTTGACCAACAACTACATAAACCAGGGTTAGAACTGTGAAACAGCAAAGGATCAGAATAACTTTCTGCACAGCAAGACAGTTATTGGAACCCTAAAGGCAGCAGGGAGCTGGCAGAGCCTTTTTAAAATTTATTCTTTCACAGGGTATATGCCTCGGTGGCTAGGGCAACATTTATTGCCCATCCCTATTTGCTCTTGAGAAAGTGGTAGCGAGCTGCCTTCTTGAATCGCTGCAGTCTATGTGGCGCAGGTACACCCACAGTGCTCTCAGGAAGGGATTTTGACCCAGTGACAGTGAAGAAACAGTGATATATTTCCAAGTTAGGATGGTGTGTGGCTGGGAGGTGAATTTGCAGCTGATGGCATTCTAATGCATCTTTAACCCTTGTTACTACCTAGATGGTAGAGATCATGAGTTTGGAAGGTGCTGTTGAAGGAGCCTCGGTGATTTTCTGCAATGTATCTTGTAGATGGTACACACTGCTGCCCCTGAGCATCTGTGGTGGAGGGATTGAATGTTTAAGTGGTGGATGGAGTGCCAATCAAGCAGGCTGCGTTGTCCTGGTTGGTGTTGAGCTTCTTGTGTGTTTTTGGAGCAGCGGTCATCCTGGCAAGTGAAGAGAATTCCTGATTCCTGCTTTGTAAATGGTCAACAGGCTTTGGGGAGCCAGGAGGTGAGTTACTTGCCACAGAATTCCTAGCCTCTGACTTGTTCTTTTAGCCACAGTATTTATATGGCTGATCTATTTTAGTTTCTGAAAATGGAGGCTTAAACCTTCCACTACTGGGCTGTTTATTTCAGGGGACACCTTCTTGACATAAACCTTGAACAACAGACTATAGATAATGTTGATAACGGTGAAGAAAGACTAGTCACTCTAATGTTGGTGATTTCCTCCGATTTTCCTGATAAATCAGGAAGCTCGTGCTAAAACCTCCTAGTGCTGAAGTGAATACAAACTTCAGCTCAGCTTGTTTAACTTCAATGAGGACTGGAGTCATGTTTCCCAAGATAAATTTCAGTAAAGGCACCATGCTATACACATTTTCTGTTGATATTTTTATCAAGATTTTCACCATGTCCACATGAATCCTTTTATTATTACTTATCAGTGTGGGAAAGGTTGGCACACATCTGGGAAGCAAGAACATATTCAAGAACGTTGGAGAAGAAAGGGAGATGGGAAATGGGGTGGGAGTTTACAGGTACAAAGAGGTCAAGAATAGGATTTTATGGGGAGGGAAGATGACAGATTTGAAGGGAACAGGGACAGTATCCAAGGAAAGGGAACTATTAACAATACACTACAACCTCTCCAGTCCTGAAATCCATAAACACCAGATGTCTGGAATTTTTTTTGAGCAGGTCCCACAACTCTCAGACTCAGCACTTGCAGTGCTGAAACAAATCGTGAAACCAGTCCATTCCTAATTACCCTCAAAAAAGTGAGGATGAACCAGCTCACAAATACAACCGAGTAGCTTGCTAGGCCAGTTCAGAGGACGGTTTAACAGTCAATCACCTTGTTGCGGGTCTGGAGTCACACATGCATCAGGTCAGGTATAAATGGCAGACTTCCTTCCCTGAGGGACATTAGTAAAAACCAGAAGGGAATTTATGACAATTCAGTAGTTATATGGCCATCAAAACTGATACAAGCTTTTGATTCCATTAATTCATTGATTTTAAATTACCCAGTTGTTGTGGTGGGATTTGAACTCATGTCTCCAGTTTAAAGTCCTGTAATGCAATCTCTATGCAACCATACCCATTAGACTATGGACTGATTGCCTGTTCAAGATCCCAACAACACTGAGCGAAGAAAGGAGCTTGTGTTCCTGTCAACATTATCACCCAAAGAGCAACCAAAGTTACAACTTTTTCAGCTTGTGCCTGGCTAACTCAGTCAGGAGTGTCCTTCATAATCATCACTGTGCTCTCCAATACTACAACTCCCTGTGCAGCTGCCAGCATGGCCTGTGGGGACAGACAGTCACAGGAGGTCATTATCACTATTTCTGGGTGTTGATACCCTAGTGTGTAAAGGGTGTTTGATCATTTCTTCAGACAACTTTCATCTTTCTCAGCATCACCTTCATCAGGGCAACTGAGAACGATTCCAAAATAAAGTGCTGGGAAAACTCAGCAGGTCTGGCAGCATCTTTTAGAAGAGTCATTTGGATTTGAAACATTAACTCTGTTTCTTTCTCCACAGATGCTGCCAGACCCACTGAGTTTATCCAGCATTCTGCTTTTATTTCAGATCTCCAACACCCACAGTGTTTTGCTTTTGTATGAGAATGATTTCACACTGAGGTGCATTTTAACATCTTTTCACAGCCCACTGGAAGTTTAGAATTACTCACTTCGATATTAAGAGATTATTACTGCCCTCCCAGTAAACTATCTGATCCAATTCTCAGCAGCTCCATCCTGCTCTTTGCTCTAAATTCCAAATTTCTGCTGCTCTTCAATCTAAGGAAAGATTTTAACCAAAGAATTTCTGTGGATAATGATCAATTAAAAATTGTCTTTGTTCACTCACAGTGTGAAATCAGATCTCTGACTGGATTGTTCTTTCCTCCCTGACTGTTCTTTTTTTCCCAATAATTAACACTTCCTTTGCACAGTCTGTTCTCTAGTGATCTTCCAGGTTCCAGATGGATTTGATGAATGCACTTTTCTTTAAGCTCTCTCTTCATTGTTCCCTCATGTACAAATGCAGAGTTCGAACTACTTTGTTGTTTATTGTCCATCTCTCTGGACTTACTGTTGTCATGTTTTCATGGTGAAGCCACATTTCATAAGCCCCCAGTTGTGATGTTTTGTGCTCAATGAACTGTGCCAGGTTTCTGCAGCGCTGTGATGATTAGTTGTTTTTCCACAGCCCATTGGAAATTTAGAATTCCTCATTTCAGTTTTTGAGATTATTACTGCCCTCCCACTAAACCAGGGCTTCCCAAACTGAGACAAGGTTCTGGGGTCGCATGCTCTGTAGCATCCTGAACTGAATGTTGAACAGCTGCAAGGCCCCTTTAAGTCCTCGTATTTTTCTTAATGGTGGGCCTGATTCCTGCTCCAAAAAACAAACTGAAAAAGTAAGTTTTTAAAAACGTTAAGATTAAAAACTCTGTGCCCCCTGTGCTCACAAGTCTCCCCCCAACACCAAACTCTCACAGGTCAACCCCCTCCCCCCACCCCCCAAACAGGTCTTCCCATCCTTACAGCTCCCACTGAGGGATCACGGCAATTTTGAAGCCTTGAATTGGGGTCCCAGTGGGGAAAAGTTTGGGAAGCACTGTATTAAGCTGTCTGATCTATTCTCTGCAGCTCAATCCTGTTCTTTTCTCCAAGACCCAAATACTCTTCAATTGGAAGAAACCTTTTAACCCAAGGGTTTCTATGACCAGTGATCAATTAGAATCAGATCTCTGGGTGTGTAACGCTTTGCTCTTTTGACTGTTTTTTTTCTCTCCAGGAATAAACACCGGTGGTTGTCTACCCCCTGAAAAACAGGCACTACTCAGCACACTTCAAATCCCATCTTGTATTACCTGAATGAAGGTGAGTGATTCAAACTGAGCTCTTGCTGATGAAAATTCAGGATTCTCATTCTTGGCAGCAGAGGACACTATCTCCCTACATGCACCCCCCCACCACCAATTATAGACTCCCTAATTTTATCACATTTCTATTCTACTCAACCACCCCAACCAGCTCCCCCTCCCCAGCCCCCTACAACATTCTGAGTTACGTGTCCTGGTCTGCAATGTGGCTGTCCTCTCTGCAGTCTTTCTCTTTGTCCTCACAAGTAGAGTACACTGTAGATAAAAGCAAAATATTACAGATGCTGGAAATCTGAAACAAAAACAAAAATTGCTGGAAAAACTCAGCAGGTCCGACAGCATCTGTAGAAAGTCAGAGTTAACGTTTTGAGTCTGTATGACTCTTCTTCAGAACTAAAGGGCTGAATTTTCTGTTCAGGAGGGCAAGCGGAGCTGAACCAATCCAGGGCGCACCACCATTTTGCGCAGGCGAGCCAATTAAGGCCGTGGAAAGCGGGACTTTTAAAATTGCAGCGGGCATGTACAGACCGCCAGTTCCAACGGGGAACCGACAGTCTGTATAAAAAGACGCCAGGCAGCCTCCTTTAGGCTGATCACCATGGCCAGCTCCAGGTTGCACTGCAGGGGATCTGCACAGCAGGCTCTGGTAGAGGGAAGGCCAGAGGAGGAGGGCAGGCTGCAGTGTAGGCCAGCGGGGGGCCAATGTGCCCCTCCCTTCTCTGATGACTGCCTTGCTGCCCTTGTTGCGGAGGTGGCAGCATGGAGAGAGGTCCTGTTTCCCCAGGATGGGAGGAGGAGGGCCTCCCACGTGACGAAGCGGGCCTGGCAGGAGGTGGTCAGCTCCAAGGCTGTTGTACGGCGAACATGGATCCCATGCCGCAAGCGCTTCAATGATTTGTTGCACTCTGGAAGGGTGAGTACCATATTGGCTTTGGCCATTTAACCCAGCAGGTAGCCTTAGCCTTTGCAGTCTCCCTCCCCGCCCTCACATCTTAGTGTCTTTACCGCATTGGGCATTTGGCGCACTCTGGGTGGTCAAGCAGATAGTGACCATGCTTACATCAGTCTTAGTGGCTGATGAGAAGATGAGTTCTCCCCGCACCATGTGTTGGTCTTTGTCACACTTGAGTAGTCTGGGGGCAAGCTGCAGGAGAGGCAGCTAGGCACGTACTCATAACTCCAATACATGTCTTATTGATGGTGATGAGATGGTGGAAGGGGAGCCTCAAGGTGTTGTGACTAAGAGCCATCTGGTGGCCTCGGCGCCGCACCTAGTTGCGCCTCCTTGCCATGGGAGCTAAAACCCATGTTATTGAAAGTGATGGACGCCAAATGTGTCCAAGGCGGCTGTTGGGGGAGGGGGTTGGGAGCAGCTGTGTTATCTTTTGGTGACCGATCACCAGCAGTGTGGACAGGAGCCGCTGGAGGCCTCAGATGGGCCACTGTGGCTGGGATGTGGCGTGCGTGTGCAGAGTACATGAGTGATCAGCCCCAATAAATGGTGTTCTCTGTTCTGCAGGAGAAAAATGGATACAGAATCTATGAGTGTTCGCGCACTGGTGGTGGCCAGTCCATGCTTCTCATCCTCAGCCGATTTGAAGAACAGGTGGTGGAATTGGAAAGGCTCCATGCGGCCAGGTCGACAGGTGTCAGTGAGGCTGGGGTGCAGCGGCCAGGTATTTGAGGCCCATGGTCCCATCCGCTCTGTCTTCCCACCATCTAAAGCACTGATGATTGCTGCAATCATTAATGCAGCAACACTGCTCATTCACAGACTGATACAGTCAGACGTGTGGGTCATACACAAAGTTCCCTTGGCCCTTTGAGGATGCGCGTCTCAAAGTCGCCTTATGCCATTTCTGACCACTATCCCCATTGCCTAACATGCCATGGCATCGCTGCTGCACATCCAAATACTTATTGCATCTTAGGAGGGTTTGTACCTCCAGCACCCTTTCAGCCAGTGCGTCCCACATTACTCTGTCCAAAAGGTCCTCAGCACCTCACCTGTCAACCTCATGGTACTCAACTTAAATAAATGTCACCAAGTTAGTCATCCCTCTGCCAAGGGGAAATGTTGCTTTCTGTCCACCTAGTCTATGCCCCTCATAACAGTATGAAGGTCAATAATGTGACCTGTCAATCTCCTGTGCTCCATGGCAAATGTCACAAGTGCATGCAATGTTTCCTCATAACTCTAACTCTCCAGGCCAGCATGCATCCTGGTCAGGAACCTCTGCACTCTCTCTACTCCAATGCCATCCCTCCCATGAAGCGCAGGTCACAACTGAATGCAGAAGTGTAGCTGTGACCTTGCAAGGAGCCGTCAAGGGGGACAGTGAACTATATCTGTCAGATGATTGGCCATGAGATCTCTCCTAACTGTGTGGGTGGACAACCCATGCCAGCAGCTCTGAAGGTCACAGTTGCCCTCCACTTCTATGCCTCTGGCTCCTTCCAGGGCTCGGTGGGTGATCTTTGTGATGTGTCCCAATCAGCTGTCCACACTTGTGTCAAGCAGTTTACAGACGCTCTGTTCAGACATGCATCGACCTTCATCCACTTCTGCTGCGACCAGGCAAGTCAGGCATAGCAAGCCATAGGCTTTGCGGCTATTGCTGGTTTCCCCCGTGTCCAGGGCGCTATAGACTGCACACGTGGCCATCAAGGTGCCAGCAGGTGAGCTTGGTGCTTTTGTCAACAGGAAGGGCTTCTACTCCATGAACGTGCAGATAGTGTGTGATCACAGGATGCAGATTCTACAAGTTTGTGCAAGGTACCCAGGCAGTTCCCACAACATCTACATCCTCAGTTACTCCCAGGTGCCAGGGCTCTTTAGTGCTCTGGCTTGGCTGGATGGATGGCTGGTGGATGACAAAGGCTATCCCCTCAGAAGGTGGCTCATGACGCCTCTCCGCTATCCAAGAACAGAAGCTGAGGAGCACTACAATAGGAGCCACGGCTCCACAAGGGCTGTGGTGGAGAGAGCCATCGGTCTTCTCATGATGTGCTTCTGATGCCTGGACCGCTCAGGGGGTGCACTCCAGTACCGCCCAGATCACATCTCTGTGATAGTGGTAGCATGCTGCGCTCTCCACAATCTTGGCCCTGCGCCCTTTGTGCCTGCACCTGGCCTCCCAAAGGTGGCTCCCCTGGAGGCTGATTGTCCAGTCCTGGCCTCTTCCTTATTCTAGCCCTCCCTTCCTCCTCAGAGGAGCTGCCTCCAGTGGAGGTGTCAGCACCCACACCCAGGCTAAATAGAGGCCTCCGGAAAGCTGCAGGCCCGATAAAGATTCCTGATTGCAGATTGCTCAGCTGAAGCTTCAAAGTACAGAGAAAGCTGCTGAAATTCATTCTGAACAGCTACAGATCACACAGGCAAGTTTAAAATACTTGTTGCAATAATTACTTCACACAAAACATTGACAACCCCCCCGAGCCCACATATCCCACCCGTGGATGAGTTTTGTTAAAAGGTCACTTACCAACCTGCCCGTTGCGCCCGTGCGCTGAGCCAAAGATCGCACGGGCGCCTCACAATTGGTGTCGATTGCCGAATTAAGGACCTTAACAAGCCTTTTAATTAATGGCGGGCGGGCGCTGCACTTCATCGCATGCCCGCCCAGCTAAATATCACACGCCATTTTAAGCGCTGACGTGCATGTTAATTCTGTCTTTCTCTCCAAAGATACCTTTCGACCTGCTGAGTTTTTCCAGCAATTTTTGTTTTTGTTTTAAAGTACATTGTACCTGTTGGTGTGTCTGTGGCTCCTTGCAAATTGTAAATAGCAGAGATACCAGCAGCCTGTCAACCTGAAAATGTCCTGTTTATCCCAACTCTCTGCTTCCTGACTGTTTAGTCCTCCATCAAATTTCCAGATGGTGTTTGGAGATTCAACTGAGGAATCTCAGACATCAGTCCTCCTCAGAGTCAACATGGAGTAGAAAGCAGGAAAATCCTAGTTGAAATTTGCATTGATGTCAAAAATAACAGAAGGTTAAAATTTAGACCTATGACTATTTGTAAAAATTTATAGCGTAATTTAGAAAAAAAACCTAAAAATCAGACGACGGATGAGATTTTACCCTTTGGATTCTGGTCAGTACGTGGTGGAGCGGATCTTGAACTGCCTGATTTTAATCCCCTGGAAAAACTCAGGTCTGGCAGCATCGGCGGAGAAGAGTTGACCTTTCGAGTCCTCATGACCCTGATGCTGCCAGACCTGTTGAGTTTTTCCAGGTAATTCTGTTTTTGTTTTGGATTTCCAGCATCCGCAGTTTTTTGTTTTTATATATTTTTTATGATTTTAATCCCATTCATTTCAACACGTGAAAATCAGGCGGTTTCTATAATGAGCGGCTGATCCACTCGCCGGTTCAACACCCGGGCCGTGAGTTAGAAACCCGATATCTTAGCGTGAAAATCAGTCTCGGGCGATGGTGTAAAACGGTCAGAATCACATCGGCCGCCCGATCTCCACCTCGGCCAATATTCAGTCCCATTGGAGTCAAAGGGCGGCGAACAAGTGAGCGATGCAATTTCGCCCATTTTATGCCGCTGCCCCAGTTGAACAGCGCCCCTTGTATCAGGCAGTGGTTGAACCATATTGAACACAGGTCATTATTGAGACTGGGTTTAAGGAGCTTCAGTACAAAGTGCTGCCTCCTCTCCTCCTAGGAGGGATCTTCCTGCAGCAGAATGGAGCCATTGAGATCAATGCTTCATTCTGACAGTTGACTATGATGGAGGCTCAGAGCTCAGCCTAACACCAAGAGATTGGCCGCTGACACCAATCACCGCCTCACTGTTCCTCACACATTTACACCAAGCCGGGGAAAGGAGCCACCACAATGCTCTCTCTGACTTCCTTGCCTGATTTCTCTCTCTCTCTCTCTCTTCCATCCGGACGAGACTGAGCTGCTCCATCCACTCGGCTCCAATCAGCTGCTGGCCTGAGCTCGGAGCATCGCGCGTGCGCAGGGGGGGGGGGGGCGGGGAAGGGAGGAGAGAAAGTGTGAGTTCGCAGTTTCAACCGCCCATATTTAAATTGCAGCGCGAGGCAGCCAAGCTCTACAGCCATTAGCTAAAGGTCACATGTACCAACCGCCGTGGCCATTGTGAATGGAGAAATAGAGGGAGTAGATAGGAGAAAGCTGTTGGAGAGGGCGGATGGATGGAGAAAGGGACTGAATGGGGACTGGGGGTAGGATGGGGAAATGCAGAGAGGGAGGATGAGTGGAAGAGATGCAAAGGAGAGGAGGATGTGGAGAAGAGGGGGATTGGGAGATATGGGGGGGTGGGGTGGGGTGGGGTGGGGTGAGGATTGGAGAGAGATGAGCTGAGATAAAACAAGTGTTGACTGGGAGTGGAGAAAGGGGAAGTGGGAGAACAAAGGGATGGGAGGCACAGAGTTTGGGGTGGGATGGAGAGAGGGGGCAAGAATCGGAAGGGTGGGGACATTGAGTGGGAGTGAGGCTGGGGAGGATGTGAGGAGAAGGAAAAAGAAGCATGAATTGTGGTCAGGCAAGAAGGAGAGAGGAGTGAGCATGGATATTTAGATAGCAAAGAAAGGTATAGAGTGGGGGTGGGGCTGTAAAGGCAAGAGAGGGAGAGGATGCAGGAGAAAGGGCAGGGAGCATAAAGGGGAGAGGGATAAGAGAGATGGAGAGTGCTAAGAAAAGAGCAGATGAGAAAAAAAATCTTCATGCGGTGAGTGTTTAAGGTCTGGAATGCACTGCCTGAGAGTGCAGTAGAAGCAGGTTTAATCAAAATGGAATTAGGCTGTTTCTGAAGAAGAATTTGCAGGGTTAAGGGGAGAAGGCAGGAGAATGGCATCAAGTGGATTGCTCATTTGGAGAACAGGTGTTGACATGATGGTCTGAAAGGCCTTCTGCACTAACAATTCTTTGATACTAAGAGGGAGGGAGGGGTCATAGAGTATGGTGTTGTAGGGAGGAGCAAAGAGGGAGTGAGAGGTTATATGGTGGAGGGGTAGAGATGGAGGGGAGAGAGAGTAAGAGTGATAGCTGACAGGGAGGCAGAGAGAAATTGTGTAGAGGTGACAATATGGGTAGAGTGGTCACAGGGAAAGGGATGGAGTGGGGAATGGGGGTGATAGATTGGATGTGGAGAGAGGGGGCACAGAGAGAATGAATGGTGGCAGGGTGAAGAGTGTAGGGCCAGAAGAGAGGTAACAGGGTTGTATAGGCAGGCAACTCAGAGCTAGAATACAGCTGATGGTTTATGTAACCTGGCTTCACAAAGAAAATCACCATGACCCAGAGCCAAAGGGGTGAACAATAAACAGCAAAGTGATTGAAATCCTGCATTTGGGCACAAGGGAACAATGAGAGGAGAGCTTGAAGAAAAGTTCATTCATCAAGTCCATCCAGAACCTGGAAGATCACCAGAGTGGAAACACAGTGCAAAGGAACAGTGTTAATTACTGGAGAGAAAGAACAGTTAGAGAGGAAAGAACCATTTAACCAGAGATTTGATTTCACACTGAGTGAACAATATCAGTCTTTAATTGATTATTAGTCACAAAAACTCTGGTTAAAGTGTTTATTCAGATTGAAGAGTAGTATATCAAAGAATAAATCAGCTACTGCAGGTTACTTCAGGAAAAAGTACAATTTATTTAGCACTGAACAGTACAATGGCCATTGGGAGCAGATCACAACGGATCTGCTCAATGATACAGCGTTCAACAAGCAATATTTATAAAATGCAAAGAGATAAAAACAAGATAAAAACTGAAGGGTCATGAGGACTCGAAACATCAACTCTTTTCTTCTCCGCCGATGCTGCCAGACCTGCTGAGTTTTTCCAGGTAATTCTGTTTTTGTTTTATAAAATGCAATTATGTTACTCCCGCATATCCACTATGACCCTATTAACTTGTCCTTCTTTATTCTCTTATAATTAGGTTAGCTTATTGATTTTGTTTACCCATACAGTTTCTTGATTGTCCCTTATCTCTTCTAACAATGTACTATTCATTCCATGAGATAACATCTGATCCTTTTTATCTGAGTTATAATCTTGTAACAATCAGGTAGTTATGCATCAACCGTTATCAGTGCATGCAGTTATATCTCACAATAGGTCAGGTAACCAGTAAGTTAACTAGATAATTACATCAGATGCAAGACACAGTTTTACAAGACATATTGCATCAAGTTAAAACACAAACAACAGTCTACGAGACCTAGAAAAGAGAATTCACAAAGAACAGGGAAGTTAAAAAAAAACAGGCTGACCACCATACTTATGTAATTAATCGTGCACAAGGTTAACTTTATTCTGGCTATGTTCTAAGAACCTGGTCTTCCCACAAAGCTTACAATTTCATTTTAACATTTATCTGCACACACGTAAGGTACAAGTTAAACTTAGAACATTTCATGACTTCCTCCTTTGTGTCTGTTGTGGGTTTTGGTAGGCAACGGGACAACTGGCTATTTTCTTAGCTTACTTCCCCTTGCCTCTCTATTTCCTATCCTGTAATATTTTCTTTCTTAAGTAGAACTTGGAGCAAAGAACAGGGTCAAGCTGCTGAGAGCATATCAAACAGTTTAGTGGGAAGGAAGTGATAAACTTTAATACTGAATTGAGGAATTCTAAATTCCCAATGTTTAGAAAGACTGTTCAAATGCACTTCAATATGGAATCATTCCTCAGTTGCTTTCATGAAGTCGTGCTGAGGAAGATGAAAGTTGTCAGCAGAAAATAATCTAGAAATTTTATTATTTATTCTTCTACGGCATGTGGGTGTCACTGATTAGGCCAGGCCAGTATTTATTGCCCATTACCAATGCCGTTGAGAAAGTGGTGGTGAGCTGCCTTCTCAGAATCCACGTGGTGTACGTACACCCACCATTCTATATGGAAGGCTGTTCCAGGATGTTGACCCAGTGACAGTGAAGGAACGGCGATATATTTCCAAGTCACGATGGTGTGTGGCATGCAGGGGAACTTGCAGATGGTGATGTTACCATGCATCTGCTGCCCTTGTCCTTCTAGGTGGTAGAGATTGCAGGTTTGGAAGGTGCTGTTGAAGGAGCCTCGATGAGTTGCTGCGGTGCATCTTGTAGATTGTGTACACTGCTGCTACTGTGTATCGGTGGTGGAGGGAGTGAATGTTTAAAATGGTGGATGGGGTGCCAATCAAACAGGCTGCTTTGTCCTGCATGATGTCGAGCGTCTTGAGTGTTGTTTCAGCCCCAGTCATCCAGGCAAGTGGAGAGTATTTCATAGAATATTCTCATAGAATATTTCATAGACTTGTGCCTTGTAGATGGTGGACACGCTTTGGGGAGTCAGGAGGTGAGTTACTCGTCACAATTCCCAGCCTCTGATCTGCTCTTGTAACCACAGTATTCATATGGCTAGTCCAGTTCAGTTTCTGGCAAATGGTAACCCCCAAGATATTGATAGAGGAGGATTCAGTGATGGTAATGCCATTGAATGCCAAGGGAAGATGGTTATTACCTGGCACTTGTGTGGCACAAAGCCATGTAATGAGTCCAAGCCTGATTGTTGTCCAGGTTTTGCTGCATATGGACATGGACTGCTTCTGAAACAGCCTTTTGTTTAAATCATTAATTACGTTCTTTGTGACTGTGAAAAACTATCTTTTATTATCTTTCTCAATGTGTCAGCAGCATTTGACACTGTTGACCACACCATTCTCCTCCAACAGCTCTTGTCCAGCAGGGTGAACAGTGCTAGCTTGGTTCCATTTTTATTTAACTCTAGACAGAGAATCACCTGAAATGACTTCTCATTCTTGCTCTGTCACCTCTGGCACTCCTCAAGGATCTATTCTTGTCCCCCTTCTATTTCTCATCTACATGGTACTGCTCAGTGATATCATCCCAAAACCCAACATTAGATTGCATATGTCTGCCAGTGACACTTAGCTCGATGAGATGAAGGGGAGAATTAGTATTTGAGTTGAGTGAACCATTGTATGTTATACACATACTGGATTGTGGAGTGTGATGTACCTGAGCTCTCAGTGAATTGTGCAAGGGTGTTACACAGCAGCATTATCAAGAAAAAATTTGACATCAAACGAAGTAAAGAGATATTAGAGCAGGTGATCTAAAGCTTGATCAAAGTGGTAGGGTATAAGGAACATCTTAAAAGGAGATTGGTATGGAAGCAGAGAATTTTAGCGAGGGTACTCCAGTCTATGCTGCTGAAGGCATAACCACCATTTTTGGAGCAAAGAAAATTGGCGATGTGCAAGAGAACAGAGTTGGACGAGTCCAAACATTGTGAATAGTTTTATGGCTGGAGAAAATGACAAAGTTAGGGAACAGCAAATGAATGAAGGAGTTTGAATACAGTATAAAAAACTTAAATTCAGGCACTGCCAGAATGGGATGATGGGGATTTGGCCCTGAGTTAGGATACGGGCAGCAGAGTTTAGGATGAACCTCAAGTTCATGAAGGGTTTGAAAACTTTTCTTGAACTCTTCAGGCGGGTCAGGTCCCATACCTCAACCCGTCCCCACCATCCTGTACTTCATTCATGCTGCAGCTTTGAATCCCCTACCCCATGTCCAACCCCCTAGTTCCCTGGTGCTCTGTCTACCCCACAGTGCTCTAACCGTCAACAGTCCCACTTCTTCCTCGAAAGTCCCTCAGATGAGGCCGTGAACTCAGCCTTTGATATTGGTCTGTGATATTGGGAAAAACATTATGGCTGTCACATCACAAACTGTTTCTCCCTAGGCTCTTCTGTCAGGTTCCCCCGCTCAGCTGTGCTAAATATACACCATTCGAGTTTTTACAGGACTAATTGTATCCAGATACCTTCAAACAAGCTCAATCTAGGAAACAATGAAATTGGTTTAATGTTTTTTAATTGATAGTGTAGAGAAGTCCATGTTTAATAATTTTAATAGTTTTAATTTAGTTATGTGCAGTTATCAAGGAATCAAAGTGTATTAATGAATTAACTCAATATGTACGGCACTGGTATCATACTATGTGAGCCTATTGTATTTAGGTGCATTCCTCATTTCCAAGTGAAGTGTGCCATATTGCCTTAGGCCAAAACAAGGTTATGTTTTATAGTTTTACTATATGACAAATGTTGAAGGGAACTCACTGTTACATTTTATGGTTTGATTACAGGACACGTGAGGTCTCTTAGTTTAATTGTCAAAGCAAATACTGTAGGAATGCTGTAGAGATTAGACAGTGGTTTGATGCTAATGCTGTACTCTTCTCAAAAGTCTATTGTGTGAAGTTAAATAATTTTAGGTCTCAAACTACAGTTCTGAGTCTTAAGTTGTAAAGTGCCTTTAAAGAGAAACAGTCACTTTCCTTTAAAGAATACAACAGATGTATGCATTATTGGGCTTTTATTATCAGTTTCTGTGATCAGTGTTGTAGTTATGCAGAACAAAAACAGAATTACCTGGAAAAACTCAGCAGGTCTGGCAGCATCGGCGGAGAAGAAAAGAGTTGACGTTTTGAGTCCTCATGACCCTTCAACAGAACCGTAGTTATGCAGCTCTTGTGACTTATTTCATGAACATGTATTAATAGAATATGGTATTTTGTAATGTATATCTTGCTATCTCAACTTTAACATACCATTCATTTTATGCACTGATATTATATGTACTGTAGTAATTTTGTAATTGCTGTATTTATTTAAGGTTGTGTACCTCTTTAGATTTTTTTTATATAAGTAACTTGCTTGAAGCCTCAGCAGTCACTAGGAGTTGGAACTTTCCAGAACATCTAAGATATATCAGTTAGGTCTTTTGGGAATTGACATCACACAGCCCCTTATCACAAATAAGCAGACACACAAATTACCTTGTGATGCCCCATTTTCTTAGTGGAAAGTTATAAACTTAAGAAAATAACAGGGAAAAGCTATATAGAGAAGGATGGTCCCATGAATGACTGACACCTTAGGGAACCAGTCAGGAGTTAATGGGAAGTGACATCAGCAAGGTGACCATCACCCTTAAGAGACCAACCAGACATGGGTCATGCACCAGTTAAACAATCAGGGACCGATCATGTGCTGTCTGGGCCAGTCAGAACTAAAGGATACTATTGCTCATGCATAGAGGTAATGGCTAGCAAGGGTTAATGAGTAACAATTTTCAGTAGCTAGGCGTGCAGTTAGAAGAAGATAGAAGATAGACTTCAGTCAACAGAACAAGAGACAGTGCCACAGTCAAATGGAAGCTGAGAGCCGGTGTTCCAGAGTGAACTGATTGATCCACCACCTTTGCTAAGTATTGCATTTTGTATTTATTGCAATTAACTTAATAAATTCTGTGAAGCTTGTGACAACATACACCCAGAGTGGTCTGGAGCTAGTCAGAACTGCAGGTTCCTTTTAAACAACTCTTCCAACTTATTGACTTAAATATTACAATTATGATCAGAGTGAACCTCAGATCATATAATATTACACCATACACTATGTACACTAACCATGAGATTACTGATATAGAACACAGTGACCTTGAGATTACTGATATAGACAGAGCACACAGTGACCATGAGATACAGACATATGTATTGGAGAACTGTCTGTGACAGTTCTAAGCCGTTGATGTGAGTTGAAGCTTAAATTAACATCCTCCTGAGTTTTTGTGTTTGATTTTTGTGTGTTGTACCATTTATAGTGTTAGAAACATCTTGCTGGTTTAATGATGACATATCAACTGCTATGAAATGACAGGTGGCATTTGCCAGGCTGACCAAATCCACAAGGGAAACTTGGCCATGCTATCACAATGGTTTTTCAATTTGTATTTATTATGAGCAGGTTTGTGCACGAAATTCAGAAGTAATGAATCCACTAACACCTTTAGAGATTTTACAAATTAAATTAAAACATTTATTAACAAAAAGAAAGAATAAAAACACATACACAAGATTATAGTTACACAGTTACTTAATATAACAATTCCCAAAATTCTTAATTAATCAGACTCCCAGCTAGACACTCCCTTTAAGGCAACAGACCAAAATAGATTTTAAATCTATACAGATAATGCAGCAAGGTTACCACAAGCACCCACTCGACAATGAAATTCCAAAGGCTTTTAACAAAACTTTGGTTACTGGAACAGCAGACTTCTGCAAAGTAGTTAGAGGCTTTTCCCCAAATCTGTTTCACATGGTGTAGCTTTCAGATCTCAACAGTCACACCCCCTCACACAACCTTCCATCCTTCTTTAAATATATTTATTCCACTTTAATCATTAAATTGCATTGTTCCCCCATGTCTTTGGATTTTACTTTTCCCATAATATAAAAACCTTTCATGTTATCATTATGGTCAGCACTTTTGAGAAAAATCAACGTAATAACCTTGCTCTATTTATCTTGCCTGTTGTAAAAACCTTATCATGTCACTTTGAAAATCCAAAAACTTTTCCCTTTAGCTGAAAATGCAAATTTCATTCACACCCTATCTGCTGACTTTACCCTAGCTCACTCACTAGCATTTCAAATGCCCTTTTAACACCTAACTCTTTTGATAATTTCAGCCTTGCAGCCTATCCATCTCTAATTCAATTAAATCAGCCACACACACAACCACACATGCACATACATAAGCCTACTTTCCAATATCCCACAATAATACTATGAAAAATATGATAGTTTTGTGACACAACATATACTGATTATCTTATACAATACAGTTTCTCCAGTCTGCAATTTCCTGCTTGGACAGTGGGATTATTTGATGGGTGGAGTGAGCGCATAAGAGAGTGTATCTGTCCCAATTTGCACTCTGCGGTGGGGGGAGGGGGTGAATTGTACAAATGAAAAGGATTTTTGGCATTTAGATTTAGCTGCAAGTGAGAGATTAGGGATTAGGTCATCAGTGGATATGTTTAAGGCTTTCACATGTACAAAGGTGAGTTTAGTGCAGACTCACAGTACTGTAATATAAAATTGTGTGAGACTGAGGTTAAATATAATCAATGTAATATAGGGATCGCAGAGGGACATCCATTTTAAAATAAGGCAACTTCCTGTCAGGTTTGTAGGTCTTGGTTTGTGGAGTGTTTTGTCAGATCAGTGAAGTTTTGCACCTGTGGGCTGATACTTGGTTGATTTGATATTATAATACTTTATCGTAACATTAAAGTACAGTGTGTGTTGAGTGACAGTTTTTTGATCAATTCAATACCAGATACCTGGTGAATGGGGAAGACACATCTTTGGAGGGTGACGGCTGGTGCACAAGGAGGTACCTGGGGAGGAGACCATGGTGTTTAGTACAGAAAACATTTGGAGACAGATTGGGATAAAGTAGGTTTGACATTGCAGAATTTAAAGAAAAAGTAGAGAGAGAGACTGAGGTTGAATACAATTAGTACAATGTAAAATAGAGCGGTAAAATCTTATGTAATAATTTCCTTTCGGTCTGACCACATTTTCTAATTTGTTGGTTTGATTTGATGAGCAGAGCATGGCACACAGCCCTGACCCTCACTTCTCCTTAGCCTCAGTAACTGAACTCTGGCTGCTGCCCTGCCCTGCTCCACTACCCTGCCTCACTCACTGGCCCTTTATATACTGTCCCACTCCTGATGTGGCTTTGCTTGGGAAGCAGGTGAGGGGGGAAATAGCATGAGATTAGAATGTGCATGATGCAAAAAGGGGTTTGGAGACAGCATAGGAGAGTGGAGGAGGCTATGGCATGGGGAAGAAGTTATGGCATGGAGGGTGGAGTGGGCTATGACACGAGAAGGATAGGTGAAGATGGTAAGGGAGGCGGATTTAAAGAACAACTATTGCAAAACATACTAATTTCATCACAAATGTCTTGCAGATCTTTGCTTGTTTTTAATTAAAACGTAACATATGATCTCATTACGTCACCTTGTAAATGACAAGCACAGTTTCAGATGCAGATGGAGAAGAGGGTTCTTGCTGGCAAGGTGACCAAAGTCAGGTGGGTATTGGATGTTACCAGAGGACCTGGCAGAGTGTACGTCCTAAGCAGTGTCCAGTTCATGACCAAAGCCATTGAGATGCTAAAATTAGCGCACAGTCCTGACTTCACCTGGTGTATCGAGATGGCTCAAGCATGTGGAGAACTCCCATCCAAGCTGAACTCCCATTTGGATGAAGTTTCTCATGGGCACCAGACTCTGAAACCTCCCTCGGGATCCGATGTCTCGCAAATTCAGCAGCCTCTTGGAAATCCTTTGTGCCATTCCACTGTGCGTGGAAAGGTTCCTGCATAGGCTGCTTCTGCTCCACTCCCTCACCCTTGTCTGCTGTTGAACACATTGCACAGCAGAATGGAATGCTACAGTGGAGAACACTCTATACAGAAGTCAACGCCTTTTACAATGGGGATTTGGTGTGGAAGGTGGTGTACAGAGCAGTCCCGTGCAATAAATATTTAAGCAGCTTCACAGACTTCCAGACTGATGGTAAATTCTATGGACTGGTTAGTCTTGGCCCGATTTTAACCCACTCAAAGCCCATTCTCTTACACAAAGTTTAAAATCAGCCCTTAATGTTTCATGTTTATGTGATGTGTGAGAGGTTGCAGTTTTCAATATTGAAGGGGCTGCTCCTCAGTTTCTGGCTGCATTTCAGTCCCTTGCTCCTAATCTTTGACCACCCACTGCAGAGGGTGGATCAGAGGACCTCCATGTGGGACTGCTCCTGGGCCCAGCCAAGGTGGCTTTTAACAGGTTTAAGCAGCAGGCAGTTGAGGGGGTTGTTCAGTCTGACAGCCTGCCTTTCTTCCACAGCTACATCCATGCCTGTGTGTCACTGGATAGTAAACATGCAATGTCCACAGGTATGGTTGAGACCTTCCATGATTGATAGACACCGCAGGGACTGGAGAGCTTCATCAACACATGGAATCAAATTTAAATTTAATTTAACAAGATTTCTTTTAAACTTGGCTTAGTTTGTAATTCAATGCTGGTGCCTCGTTAAAAGACCACATACCATCTCTTAACCTCAATGTCATCATTATCCTCACTAACTAATCTGAAGAGGAGAAACCTGTTTCCATAGTAACTGACCATGTTCCAATATCTGGCCTGAGTCTCTATAACAATTACCAATAATTAGTCCTTACTCATCAGCCTTTTGCTTGAACCATTTTCTCCTCTTAAAGTGTTAAGAAAGTTTCTTTCTGATGCTTGCTTTGAAGTTTTAACCTTTCTCTTTTCATTCTGATAAAGGGAAGAATGAACTGATACAGAATACAGGTGGATAGTGACATTGGGACACCAGTTGACAGTCCCAGATTACTGTGTCTGTCCTTGCTGGTTCCAACTCGAAAACCATCTCCATTCCAAACTCTGTCTATACCTTACTGCATTTATCACTGGACCAAGACTGGGTAGATTATAAATAACCTGCAGAGCATTCAACTCATTATATCATAGACCCCTCCAAAGGGGCTTAAAGCTATTTAAATGTGTCTCTGTATCTGACCACATCGAGTACAAATTGAGATGCATCAGGAGCAAGAATACATTTCTCCAAACTCTTGTCTAATTTAGAGTTTGAAATGGACCTGGCACAATGATTTATTGTAATGCTGCAATGTTAAAAATCAGAGAAATACAGGTTGTCATCCTAAGCATGCCAACACTTTTGACCCCATACAAACATACAAATTAAGAGCAGGAGTAGGCCTTTCGGCCTCTCAAGCCTACTTCGCCATTGAATAAGATCGTGGCTGATCTGATTGTGGCCTATCGCCATATTCCGCCTACCCTTGAAAACCTTTGACTCCCTTGTTGAAAAAGAATCAATCTGCCTCTGCCTTAAAAATCTTAATTGACCCTATGTCCACTGCTCTCTGGGGAAAAGAGTTCCAAATATCCTTGACCCTCAGAAAAAAATTCTTCTCATCTCCACCTTAATTGGGAGGCCCCTTATTTTCAAACTGTGTCCCCTAGTTTTCGTCTCTCCCACAACGGGAAACATCATTTCAACATCCATCCTGTCAAGTCCCCTCAGGGTCTTATAGATTTCAATAAGATCACCTCTCAATCTTCTAAACTCCAAAGGATACTGGCCCAGCCTCAAGATAATGCCCTCGTCCCAGGTACCAGTCGAGTGAACCTTCTCTGAACTGCTTCTAATGCATTTATATCCTTTCTAAATAAGGAGATCAAAACTGTACATAGTACTCCAGATGTGGCCTTACTAACACCCTGTATGATTGTGGCAAAACATCCCACTTTTATAAAAGCAAAAAACTGCGGATGCTGGAAATCCCACTTTTATAATCCGTTCCCCTTCCAATAAATGACATTCCATTTGCCTTCCTAATCACTTGTTGTACCTGCATACTAAATTTTCCTGATTCATGTACCAGGACACCCAGACCCTCTCTCTATACCTCAGAGTTCTGCAATTGCTTTCCATTTAAATAATATGCTACTTTTCTATTCTTCTTGCCAAAGTGGACAAGTTCACAATTTCTCACATTATATGCATCTGCTAAATTTTTGCCCACTCACTTAACTTGCCTGCATCTCTTTGCAGATTCCTTATAGCCTCTACACAACTTACTTTCCATTATATCTTTCCTTTATATCTTTGTGTCATCAGCAAATTTAGCAACCATACATTTGGTCATTTCATCCAAGTTATTGATATAAACTGTAAATAGTTGAGGCCCCAGCATTGATCCTAGTGGTACTTTGCTTCAGTCATCTTGCAACACAAAAATTACCCATTTATGCCTAGTCTTTTTCCTGTTAGCTAACCAATCCTCTATCCATGTTACCTCCTACACCATGAGCTCTTATTTCGATGTGACACTGTGTCAAATGCCTTCTGAAAATTGAAGTACAGCACAGGTTCCCTTTTATCCACGTTGCTTGTTACTTCCTCAAAAAATTAGTCAAATATGATTTCCCTTTCACAAAACCAAGTTGACTCTGCTTGATTGCATTGAGATTTTCTAAATGCCCTATAACCTCCTTAATAATAGATTCCAGCAATTTCTCTACGATAGGTGTTAAGCTAACTAGTCTCCCTCCTTTCTTGAATAGAGGAGTCACATTTTCTATTTTCCAATCTGATGGGGCCTTTCAGAAATCTAGGAAATTTTGGAAAAGTAAAACCAAGGCTGCTACTATCCTAGCAGCCATTTCTTTTAAGACTCTAGAATGAAATCCATCAGGTCCTGGGGACTTGTAAGCATTGATGTTGGTGAGGCCACATTTGGAGTACTATGTACAGTTTTAGTCTTCTTATTTAAGAAAGGATATAAATTAGAAGCAGTTCAGAAAAGGTTCACTCAACTGATACCTGGGATGAGGGTGTTATCTTATGAGGAAAGGCTGGACTGGCTGGGCCTGTATCTATTGGAATTTAGAAGATCTTATAATATTCTCAGTACTGGTGATGAACCCCCAATCAAAAATGAAAAAATAAATACCTTAATGGGAGTTCGGGAACTGCAGTTCCCAGTGGGCCTGGGGGTTTCTCCGAATGCGCCAGCCGTAGAATGGCGGCACATGCACAGTTCATTTTTTGTTTTTACAATCTTTGGGGTTTCTGTGCATGTGCCAACCGGAGAATGGCCGCATATACGCAGTTGGTTCATTTTCACGTCTTTTGGCCAGGAACTGGCCCTGCGCAGTTCGTTTCTTTAGATCTGCACAAGCAGGTTTCACTCTGGGATCTGACTTGACCAGCATTAATATCAGCTGGGATCATAACAAAGTGGAGGCTCTTCCGCGATTAAAAATCTTTGTACTTTGGTAGAATCTGTGATTCCTTAAAGAAACGAGTGCGTGAAGATGCTTGACATAGGAACAGGATTTGTTGTGAAGTATATTACATATGGGTTGGAATTCATTGGATTTGACTGTTACCAAGACTTTTCTGGGAGGAGAAAATGTATTTGAAATCCTTGACCAAGGTTAAGCTGAGAGAGTTAGCAGATAAGTTGAAGGTAGAAATAAAAGCAGGATTTCATAAGGATGATACAATTAAAGTAATTGCCCAGTATTTAGAATTAAAAGGAAAGAAACCTAAAATTGATGTATCACAGGTAGAGTTAGCTAGCATTCAGTTGCAAATGAAGCAGCTTGACATAGAGAGATGAAAAAAAAAACTTGAACTGGAGGAAACAAAGAGAAAGAGAACTGAAAAACCTTGAAAAAGAAAAAGAAATGCAAATGCGAAAGCCTGAGTTTGAGTTTCGAAGAGAGAAAGAAATCAGATAAAATGATTTGGCAAATGAGAAGCTTGGAAGAAAGAGGATATAGTAGTTCAGAGGTGATCCTGATTCCACTGAAGAATTTGATTTAACTAAACATCTTCATTTAGTGCCTAAATTTACAGAGGATGGAGTTGGAAGATATCTTACCTCATTTGAAAAGATAGCCGTAAAGTTGAAGTGGCCGAAAGATGCTTGGACCTTAATGTTACAAAGTGTCCTGTCAGGTATAGCTATGAATGTGTACACTAGTCTGTCAGAGGAACAGTCTGCAGACTATGAAGCAGTTAAAAGTGCAATACTCAATGCTTATAAGCTTGTCCCTGAACCTTATCAATTAAATTTTAAGACCATAAGAAAGAAACATGATCAGACATTTGTAGAATTTTTCAAGAGAAAAGAAATGCTATGAGATCAGTGGTTTTGATCACTGAAGTTAGAGAACAATTTTGAGAATGAGGGAAATCATGATTATGGAACATAAGACTTATTTAGACTGGCATCAAGTTTCAAAGATCCAAGAAGTGACAGTTTTGGCTGAAATCTTTGATATCTCGGACAGACAGGTGAGGAAATGGTTGTTTGAGGATCAACAGGAATATTGGAGGAATAGAAAATCTGGTGATGGAAAAGATGATTAAAAAAAACATTTATTTATGGGATGGGGTCATCACTGGTTAGGCCAGCATTTATTGCCCATCCCTAATTTCACCTGAGAACTTTGTGGCTTGCTAGGCCATTTCAGAGGGCAGTTAATAGTCAACCATATTGCTGTTGGTCTGGAGTCACAAGTATGCCTAACTAGGTAAGGATAGCAGATTTCCTTCTCTACAGGACATTAGTGAACCAGATGGGATTTTTAAAACATTTGAAAATGGTTTCATGATCATTAGACTTTTAATTTTAGATTTTTTTTATTGAATTCAAATTTCACCAACTGCCATGGTTTGATTTGAATCTGGGTCTCTAAATTCCTAGGCCAGTGACAATACCACTACACCACTGACTCTCCCTAAAGAGAACAGACAGAAGGACACCAAAATGATAAAGGAGATAGGCTAGGACCTAAAGGTGATGTAAAGGAAATGGTATGCTTCCATTGGACATACTAAAGTTAATTGCTGGAAACTAAATTAGAGTCCTATTTCAATAGTAGGAACATTTAAGGAATCCTCAGGAAAGGTTGTACCAAGAAAGGAAATGGGTATTAAAACTGTAGCAGTGGTACAGGTGAAACGTGTTCCCTCAGAACATATGGGAAAGTAGGATATGGCTCAGAATCATCCAGAGAGTTTTTCTTTGATTACTGCTAAAAGGAGTTGGGCTACTGGAAGTTCTGGATGTTTTATCTTGAAGGGAGAAGTGTTTCCTTACTCCTCCAACAAAATAAGTAAACAAATTAAAATTCTGAAAGATACTGAGGCAGATCAGTCATTGATGGTGGCTAACGATACAATTTGTGTTCCAGATAATTTTATGAAGGAAAAGGGTACAATGGGTATTAATAGGATTTATGAATCTGTTCCTTTGTGTAAAGTCAATTTACAAAGTGACTTCATGAACAGAATTGTTACAGTGGGAATTATTCCTAGATCACCTATTGAAGGAGTAGATTTATTCTGGATTTGGCTAGTGGTGACAGTAATGTGGCGATGACTGTATTGCAGCAGGCATTTGATTGTGCTGATCTTAAACTCCTAAAGATTACTGTGGCCAAAAACGAAATGCTTATTGCTGATAATGAACAATTGAAGGAAAACTTGATCATTATAGAGAAGCAACTTTCACATATAAAAGAGGAGTTTGCGAATGAAAAATGAGAATTGGTGAGAACAATTGATCATCAGTCACAGATAGTAGAGCAGTTGACTGAGGACTTGAAATGTCTAAATGATAAAAACTTGTAAAAGCAAATTTAACAAAGGGTGATCTTCAGCTAAAACTTGATGAACTTCAAGCATCAAAAGTCTCTATGAAATATCGTGAAAAAAGCCTTGAACAGGAAAAGGAAGTGCTGGTGAATTAGAACAGTTGATTAACTACAGAACTAAAAACTAAAACTAATGAACAGTTAGAACTTCGAACTTCATTGTGAAAAGAGCAATGAGGTTCTGGAACCTCAACGGAATCTGGAGAAAATGAAAGGGGAGAGATGTGGTATGGAGGGGGTCAATGTCCAGAGACACTTATTTACAAGTGTTTGCCAGTGTTGATACACAAGGTATGACAGCTGGAACTCAAACAAGTAGACAGTTTTCAAAAGACCATTTAAAACCTGCAGAGAAGTGGAATGATATAGTTTGTGAGTTATGTAAAAGAGTTGAAGTATCAGAACAAACCATAAAAAAGGGATGAAGTGATTGATGCTGCTTGAAGTGAATTAGAAAAGAACTGTTTGAAATGGGGTTGGGAGAAACTACAAGATGTTCAAAGACCAAACCAATCAGGAGTATGAAGCTCTTTTGTGTGAACATAAAAAAGCACCTCAATAACATCCTTGAAATGGCTAAAAGAAATTTTGATCAAAGGAGAAATGAGTTGTTAATGCACAAAGATGCCATTTTGACCTTATTATCTCAAGTTGAGCAGTTACCATATCTGAGTTTGGAAAATGAGCTTGAAGATGAATTTACACCTACAACTAACAAAAAAAACGATTGGGCTGTGAACTTAAATGGAACATTCTTTGCTGGGTTCAAGACTGGTAATACGAGAACAAAGAAACAAGCGTTGAGTTATGATAATTCTTTGAATTATAAATTCTACTGGTCTTACTACATGTATTTACTTTTAGTTAAACCTTTGTAATTGCACAATATGACGTGTAGTTGTGAAACGAGATGAAATGCTGTGTGTATAGTATGTAATAAGCTATTTGTTAGAAGTTTGTGATGTTAAGTTATTGTAAAGAAGGTGTAAAGCCATTGTAAAGAACCTTTACTGTAGTGAAGGATCCTTTCTTTCGAGGAGGTGGTGTGATGAATCCCCAAGATAAAAGAAAAAAAATTACTTTAAGCGGAGTTTGGAGACTACAGTTCCCAGTGGGCCTTGGGTTTTTTGTGGATGCACAGCCATAGAATAGCCGCATATGTGCAGTTCACTTTTTAAAATGATCTTCTGGGTTTCTGCGCATGTACTGGTCAGACATTGGCCGCACATGCGCAGTTGGTGCATTTTCACATCTTCAGACCAGGAACTGGCCCTGTGCACATGCGCAATTCATTTCTTTAGTTCTGCAGATTGTGAACTGCATGCCTGCGGAGAAGGAACAGAAGAAGAAAAAGTGAAACTGTGTGAAACTGGAGGTAAGTGATCTGAAGAGGAGCACCATTCCAGAGAAGATGTCCCAAGGAGCAGGATATGGGAGGGAGCCAGTGAGAAAGTTCCAAACAAAGAAGATAATCCCAAACCAGGTAAGTAGGTCAGAAACCGATCCCAGAAGAGAATTCTAGGTAAAAGGACAAGGACAGACTTCATCAGTAGATCCTGTTGAACAAAGTTGAGAGTAAGGAGCAGAATAATTGGTTCCGAATTAATGAGAGAAAGCTGCGAGCAGACTTGAAGCAAAGTGGCCTTGAGAGAAGCCAGAAGATCTGAGGAGGTAGCCAAAGGTTGGTGATTCCTTATGGCAGGCCTTTGGGGCAGTGGCACAGCTGAATATCTGAGAACGCATTTGGAAAATGATGCTTGACTGCATGCAGAGATCCAGGGAAAATGAATATCAGAAGGAGAGATTGAAACCCTGGAGGTGGATCCTTGTTGAAGAACTCTATTCAGAGACAATACAATTCCAAGACAAGTTCTTCAAGCGTGGAGATTGGAAGCCCTCGTGAGAAAAGACAGTGTTTCAGTGAGACCAGTTGGCTCACAGTGTAACAAACATTTGAGGGGGGAGGGGGGGGTGGGTTATGAGAAATTCATGGAACTTGTTTTGGTGGCCTGTGTCACTTAGTTTTGGAATGTGGTGTGTCTGACTACAGTTCACCTATTAGTTCTTTTGTACTGCATATTTACATTTTGTTATTATTCATTCACGGGATATGGGCTTCGCAGGCTGGGCCTGCATTTATGGCCCATCCCTAGTTGCCTTTGAGAAGGTGGTGGTGAACTACCTTCTTGAACCACTGAATTCCCTGTGATGTAGGTACATACACAGTGCTGTTAGGAAGGGAGTTCCAGGATTTTGACCCAGTGGCAGTGAAGGAACGGCGATATATTTCCAAGTCAGGATGGTGAGTGACTTGGAGGGGAACTTCCAGGTGGTAGTATTCCCATCTATCTGCTATCATTGTCCTTCTAGATGGTAGAGGTCATGAGTTTAGAAGGTACTATTGAAGGAGCCTTGGTGAATTCGAGTGGATCTTGTAGAAGGTACACACTGCTGCTACTTTGTGTCGGTGATGGAGGGAGTGAATGTTTGTGGATGTGGTGCCAGTCAAGTGGGCTGCTTTGTCCTGGACAGTGTCAAGCTTCTTGAGTGTTGTGGAGCTGCACTCATCCAGGCAAGTGGGGAGTATTCCATCACACCCCTGATTTGTGCCTTGTAGATGGTGGGCCAGCTTTGTGGAGTCGGGAGCGGAGTTACTTATCACACGATTCCTAGCCTCTGACCTGCTCTAGTAGCCACAGTATTTATATGGTTAGTCCTGTTCAATTTTGGGTCAATAATAACTCCCAGGATGTTGAGGGGGATTCAGTGATGGTACTGTCATTGAACATCAAGGGGCGATGGTTGAATTCTTTCTTGTTGGAGATGGTCATTGTCTGACACTTGTATGGCATGAATGTTATTTGCCACTTGTCAGCCCAAGCCTGGATATTGTCCAGGTATTGCTGCATTTGAACATGGACTGCTTCAGTAGCCTGAGAAGTCGCAAGTGATGCTGAACATTGTGCAATCATCAGCGAACTTCCCCATTTCTGACTCTATGATGGAAGGAGGTCATTTATGAAGTAGCTGAAAATGGTTGGGCCTAGGACACTACCATAAGAAACTCCTGCAGCAATGTCCTTGAGCTGACATGATTGACCTCCAACAACCACAACCATCTTCCTTTGTGCTCGGTATGACTCCAACCAGTGGAGAGTTTTACTACTGATTCCCAATGACTTTAGTTTTGCTAGGGCTCCTTGATGCCACGGTTGGTCAATTGCGGCCTTGATGTCAAGGGCAGTCACTTTCACCTCACCTCGGGAGTTCAGCTCTTTAGTCCACGTTTGAACCAAGGCTGTAATGAGGTTAGGAGTTGAGTGGTCCTGGCGATACCCAAACTGGATATCAGTGAGCAGGTTATTGCTAAGCAAGTGCCTCTTGATAGCGCTGTTGATGACCCCTTCCATTAATTTACTGATGATCGAGAGTAGGCTGATGGGGCAGTAATTGGCTGCGTTGGATTTGTCCTGCTTTTTGTGTACAGGGCATACCTGGGTAATTTTCCATATAGCTGGGTAGATGCCAGTGTTGTAGCTGTACTGGAACAGCTTGGTTAGGGGCGCGGCAAGTTCTGGAGCACAAGTCTTCAGTGCTATTGCCGGAATATGGTCAGGGCCCATAGCCTTTGCAGTATCCAGTGCCTTCAGCCTTTTCTTGATATCACATGGAGTGAATCAAATTGGCTGAAGACTGGCAACTGTGATGCTGGGGAGGAGGTCAAAATGGATCATCCACTTGGCACTTCTGGCTGAAGTTTGTAGCACATCCTTCAGCCTTATCTTTTGCACTGATGTGCTGGGCTCCTCCATCATTGAGGTTGTGGATATTTGTGGCGCCTCCTCCTCCACTGAGTTGTTTAATTGTCCACCACCATTCACGACTGGATGTGGCAATACTGCAAAGCTTAGATCTGATCCAATGGTTGTGGGATCACTTAGCTCTATCACTTGCTGCTTATGCTGTTTGGCATGCAAGCAGCCCTGTGTTGTAGCTTCACCAGGTTGACACCTTATTTTTAGGTATGCCTGGTGCTGCTCTTGGCATGCTCTCCTGCACTCTTCATTGAACCAGAGTTGAATGCTTGGCTTGGTGGTCATGATAGAGTGGGGAATAAGCCGGGCCATGAGGTTACAGATTGTGTGCAAGTACAATTCTGCTGCTGCTGATGGCCCACGGCACTTCATGGATGCCCAGCCTTGAGTTGCTAGATCTGTTCAAAATCTATCCCATTTAGCATGGTAGTGCCACACAACACGATGGAGGGTATCCTCAATGTGAAGATGGGCATTTGTCTCCCCAACGACTGTGTGGTGGTCACTCCTACCGATACTGTCATGGACAGATGCATCTGTGACAAGCAGGTTAGTGAGGATGAGGTCAAGTATGTTTTTCCCTCACCACCTGCCACAAACCCAGTTTAGCAGCTATGTCATTTAGGACTCGGCCAACTTGGTCTGTGGTGGCGCTAGCAAGCCGCTTTTTGGTGATGCACATTGAAGTCTGCCATCCAGTGTACATTCTGCGCCCTTGCCACCCTTAGTGTTTCCTCCAAGTGGTGTTCAATATGGAGGATCACTGATTCATCAGCTTAGGAAAGTAGTACGTGGCAATCAGCAGGAGTTTTCCTTGCCCATGATTGACCTGATGCCATGAGATTTCATGAGGTCTGGAGTCGAAGTTGAGGACTTCCAGGGCAACTCCCTCCCAACTGTATACCATTGTGCTGCCACCTTTGCTGGGTCTGTCCTGCCAATGGGACAGGACATACCCAGGGATGGTGATGGTAAGGACATTACCTGTAAGATATGATTGCGTGGGGATGACTATGTCAAGCTGTTGCTCGACTAGCCTATGAGACAACTCTCTCAATTTTGCTACTAGCCCCCAGATGTTAGTAAGGAGGACTTTGCAAGGTCAATAGGGCTGAATTTGCTGTTGTCATTTCTGGTGTCTAGGTCGATTCCGGATGGTCCCGTCTGGTTTCATTCCTTTCTTATGACTTTGTAGCAGTTTGATACAATTAAGTGGCTTGCTAGGCTATTTAAGAGTCAATATGTCGGCCAGACCAGATTTCCTTCCCTAAAGGATATTAGTGAACCGGATGGGTTTTTACAACAATGGTTTCATGGTCATCATTAGACTTTTAATTCCAGGTTTTGATTGAATTCAAATTCATCTGCCGTGGATTCGAACCCGGGTCCCAGAGCATTATCCTGGGGCCCGGGATTACTAGTCCAGTGACAATACCACTACGCCATCCCCCCACACCACCCAACCTTTTTGTCTAGTGTAATATAATTCATTTTACTTGATAAATAAATGTTTTATTCTTTTGTTAAAAGGTCATCAACACACTCCTGTGAATCTGTTCAGTAACTGGCCTCCATGGTTTTCTAAAATAAATAAAAGTTAGGTTCTATCAAGCCAGATTTCACTCTGGGATCTGGCTAGTTCAGCATTAACATCATCTGGGATCATATCAGTACCCTTTCCCTGGTGATTGTAATTTTTCTTTTAATGTTCCTCCCGCCCTTTCACCTCCTGATTCACAATTATTTCTGGGATGTTATTTGTATCCTCTACAGTGAAAGCGGGTGCAAAATATCAATTCAATTCATCTGACATTTCCTTATTTTCCATTATTAATACCCCAGACACACTGATTAGAGGACCAACGCTCACTTTACTTAGATGAAAGCAAAATACTGCAGATGTTGGAAATCTGAAATAAAAACAAAAAATGCTGGAAAATCTCAGCAGGTCTGGCACCATCTGTGGAGAAAGAAACAAATTTAATGTTGCGAGTCTGTATGACTTTTCTTCAGACCTAAAGAGAAGTAGAAATGTGATGGATTTTATACTGTTTAAGCAAGATAGAAGGTCATGGATAAGTGGGAGCCAAGGAGGAATTTGACAAAGACCTCATAGACACAAGACAAAGGGAGCGTTAATGGCAGTGGTAAGGACTAAAAAATGTTGATCGTTGCAGAATGTGTTAATAGCAGAACAAGGGTGAGCGCTCTGTGAAAGCACAACACAGAAACAAGTCACAGATGGCCCTGTTGTGGGGTGTGGGGGGTTGGGGAAAAGGATGATTGTTTCTATTCAAATAATGTTCAAGGGTATGGGGAAAAGGCAGGAGAATGGCATGAAGTCATTTAGAGAGCTGATGCAGTCACAATGGGATGAATGGCCTCCTTCTGGGCAGTAACAATTCTGTGATTCCCTGAACTGTTTCTATCCCCCTGACTATACTATCCCCAACTATAACTACATTCCGATTAACTCTCCCCAATTGAATGGCTTCCTGTACCATGGCGCCATGGACAGTTTGCTCATCCACCCTGCAGCTGCCACTTTCCTGCACACAAGCTGAAGAACTTTGAACCTGTTGGACAATTGCAAAGGCTGAGACTTTGCCACTTCTACCTTCTATGTCCCTATACCTGCCTCACTCTCAGTCACGTTCTTATGTTCCAAACCTCTAACCAATAGAGAAGACCCTATCCTAAAGACTGTGACCGCCTCCTGGTACAAAGTCTCCAGGTAATATTCGTCCTACCTGAAGCATTGCAGCTTAGCATCCAGAGCAATGGCTCTTGAGCTGAAGCTCCTCATGCCGCAGACACTTACTGCAGACATATTTTCCCTGGATCACCCTGGTATCCACAAATTCCGCAGCTGCAATACGTCACTGGCTCTGCCATTGTTGTTATGTGTTAAATTAATTTATTTTTAATTAGTTTATAATTATTAAACACTGCTACTCCCAATAACTTTTGCTACTGCTAGAAAACCGTACAACAATAAAACTTAAAATTACTAATACATGAGTTTTGAAGATAAAAAAGCAAAATATTCACCAACCAATCACTTATGACGTTTTCCTATGATGTCACACTTTGATTTGGCCACTCTGCGCTGGAGCCACAGACTGGACTGGGTTGGATAGCTCTTCTAGGTGGTGGTTACTTCCTCCGGGATCTTTTTGCCCGCTCTGAGATGCCAACCGTTAGGGAATTAATGTTGTTACACAAATTCATATGTTATTCCACGGGAGAATAGGGTTTAAATGCATTTATTGACTTCCATAGGAATTAGATATGAAATTAAAATTACCAACAATCACACACAAATAACTAATGTTCACAAATAGAATGACTAATAAAATAATAACTATTCTGAATGAACGAACAGATTCAATAACTATTATGAATAATCACACATACAATATATACTCACTCCCTCATTTTCTAGATCAATGGTTGGTGTCTTTTCCAGGTTGGAACTAACACAGTTTTTCGGCCTCTGCTTATTAGAGTCTGTGTTATGTCTGGTGATTTCCAGACGTTCTAAATAATCACACTTTTAGATATATATTGGAGCTGAGATTGAATGCATTTCTTGCTGCTGAATAATATATAGGTCTGGATCTTCCAAGAAGCGGCAATGATGGATTCATTTCTTCCAGGAACTCCCAAGCTCAGCTTTCAGAGAAACGTACAACGGAGCGTTATTCGGGGAACTCCAGGTTATAATTGGCTCACAGTGACCAGCTGACTGATGAGATCCATCTGTTTCAGATGAAGTTACATTGTTTCAAAGTTTGCCACTGTGAGATTTGAACTCTTGATCTCAGGGTTACAAACCCAGTATCATAACCACTTGGCTATTTAGGCCAAGCTTCGGGGAACTCCAGAGCGGAGTAGAGTCTGGGGAAGACAGGACACGCCCTCCTTTTTGTGGCAGTAGCTGCCATATGGTAAGTTTAAATATACAGTCTGAATTTTAGTGAATGGGTAAGTGAGTGAGTGACTAGGTAGGTGGGTGAGTTGGTAATCAGGTTGGGGGTGGTGGTCGAGGGGTGGATGGTTAATCGGGTCTGGTCGAACGGACAGTCGGGTCGGATTGGGAGGGTATTTGGGTGTTCGGGCTGGGTAGGGGGTAGTTGGGTCAGGGGTTAGTCAGGAGGTTGTAGGAGTATTTGGGTCTAGGGTCGCAGGGGTTTTCAGGTGGTCGGGGGCAGGGGCTGTAGTCGGATCTGGTCAGGTAGGGTAGTTGTGGGGTTAGTGGTCTGATTGGGGGGTCAGTGGTGTAGTTCCTGGATAACCATCGAGGAAGTACATCGGAACCGTCCAACTCTAGCTCAGAATCAGACTTTCACGGTGGGTCCCGGGGAGCAGGGAAATCGCCGCTATCGGAAGTTTAAACTTCCCAGCAGCTCCCACAGAGGTCCATGCATCAGGGCATCCACAGGGCTCCAACACACATCTTCAATCAAACATCCGATTGTTAGCAAAAACAGAATTACCTGGAAAAACTCAGCAGGTCTGGCAGCATCGGCGGAGAAGAAAAGAGTTGACGTTTCGAGTCCTCATGACCCTTCAGTTCTGTCGAAGGGTCATGAGGACTCGAAACGTCAACTCTTTTCTTCTCCGCCGATGCTGCCAGACCTGCTGAGTTTTTCCAGGTAATTCTGTTTTTGTTTTGGATTTCCAGCATCCGCAGTTTTTTTGTTTTTATCCGATTGTTAGTTCGGAACACAGACTGTAGAGTGATGTGGCAATATGGAAATACATGAACCTAAGAAAATAGTGACTCTTTATAAATAATATAACAATATAGCACTCTGCTTGGAATCCCATTTACTAATTGAACATTGCAAAACTTTGCAAACAGAAAAGCATTTAAAAACTAAAGTTAATGTGAAGAATGTAACTTCAAAATACAGGCAGGCATCAGAAACCCCCAAGCTGACCCAGCAAGCTCACCGGGAAATGGCAGCATCAAAGACCTCAAGCCAATCTGAAAGTGACGCCATCAGAGACCACAAGCGGCCCTGGAACTGACATGATTCGGAGGCCCACAAGGCCAAACAGAAAGTGACATCATACGATGCCCTCAAACAAGAAGTGATGTTATCAAGCCTCCGCCATCATGATTAGTTTAACAATTTTAGGCATTTTCTCCCACAATAAAATGCTGGAAACACTGGTTCAGTGAATGTGGTTTGAAATGTATGTAAATATCTCACTGAGTCAGTGACCCGGTAAAACGACAAAGTCCCAGCCTCGTAGTCCAACTGGACTCGGATCCTAGGTTTAGAGGGGAACAGAGGAAGGTCAGTGAACTGGGAGTTGTGCCAAGCCTTGAGATAACTAAACCCACAATATAAACACCAGGATTTATTGCTGTTCCCAAGAAAAGAATTTCTTCCTTCCCTCTCCACAGTCCCACACGCAATTCCTATTCCACATTCATTCCCATCAGTCTCCACATCCCAGGAATGGGATCCTGAGGAGAAGCTCTGAGAGCAGAGAACTTGGGGATAGTGTTTAAACCTCTTTGGATAAAGGAGGGAGAATTGTTTCCGTTCAGTCCATGTTACTGATCTGAGATCATCAGAAAGAACCAAGTTGCAGTTTGCTGTCTTTGGATCCAGGCTCAATGAACTTTTCCCTAGAGAGGAGAGAAGAGATTGGTCAGACAGGGTTATTCCACTCAGATCAGTGATTGACAGCTGCAGGCTTCTGTCAGCAGGTGTGTCAGTATTTCCCAGACAGTGTCTGCCCCACATTACCTGTTTGACTGTCTTCTTCCCATGTCAAATAAATGACCTTCAATCAGAATTCTTGTTAAATAGCAGTGTGTGGGTCCCAGTGCAAACACTGTAGTGTGACACACAGTAACAATCAGTTTAATCACACAGAACAAAAACAGAATTACCTGGAAAAACTCAGCAGGTCTGGCAGCATTGGCGGAGAAGAAAAGAGTTGACGTTTCGAGTCCTCATGACCCTTCGACAGAACTTGAGTTCAAGTCCAAGAAAGAGTTGAAATATAAGCTGGTTTAAGGTGTGGTGTGGGGTCGGGGGTGGGGGGGGGGGGGGGGGGGGGGGGGGGGGGGGTGGTTAGAGAGAGAGAGAAGTGGAGGGGGTTGGTGTGGTTGTAGGGACAAACAAGCAGTGATAGAAGCAGATCATCAAAAGATGTCACAAACAACAGGACAAAAGAACACATAGGTGTTAAAGTTGGTGATATTATCTAAACGAATGTGCTAATTAAGAATGGATGGTAGGGCACTCAAGGTATAGCTCTAGTGGGGGTGGGGAGAGCATAAAAGATTTAAAAATATTTAAAAATAATGGAAATAGGTGGGAAAAGAAAAATCTATATAATTTATTGGAAAAAAACAAAAGGAAGGGGGAAACAGAAAGGGGGTGGGGATGGAGGGGGGAGCTCAAGACCTAAAGTTGTTGAATTCAATATTCAGTCCAGAAGGCTGTAAAGTGCCTAGTCGGAAGATGAGGTGTTGTTCCTCCAGTTTGCGTTGGGCTTCACTGGAACAACGCAGCAAGCCAAAGACAGACATGTGGGCAAGAGAACAGGGTGGAGTGTTAAAATGGCAAGCGACAGGAAGGTTTGGGTCTTTCTTGTGGACAGACCGCAGGTGTTCTGCAAAGCGGTTGCCCAGTTTACATTTGGTCTCTCCAATGTAGAGGAGACCACTTTGGGAGCAACGAATGCAGTAGACTAAGTTGGGGGAAATGCAAGTGAAATGCTGCTTCGCTTGAAAAGAGTGTTTGGGCCCTTGGATAGTGAGGAGAGAGGAAGTGAAGGGGCAGGTGTTGCATCTTTTGCGTGGGCATGGGGTGGTGCCATTGAAGGGGGTTGAGGAGTAGGGGGTGATGGAGGAGTGGACCAGGGTGTCCCGGAGGGAGTGATCCCTACGGAATGCCGATAGGGGGGGGTGAAGGGAAGATGTGTTTGGTGGTGGCATCATGCTGGAGTTGGTGGAAATGGCAGAGGATGATCCTTTGAATGCGGAGGCTGGTGGGGTGATAAGTGAGGACAAGGGGGACCCTATCATGTTTCTGGGAGGGAGGAGTAGGCGTCAGGGCAGATGCGCGGGAGATGGGCTGGACACGGTTGAGGGCCCTGTCAACGACCGTGGGTGGAAAACCTCGGTTAAGGAAGAAGGAGGACATGTCAGAGGAACTGCTTTTGAAGGTAGCATCATCGGAACAGATGCGACGGAGGCGAAGGGACTGAGAGAATGGGATGGAGTCCTTACAGGAAGCGGGGTGTGAGGAGCTGTAGTCGAGGTAGCTGTGGGAGTCGGTGGGTTTGTAATGGATATTGGTAGACAGTCTATCACCAGAGATTGAGACAGAGAGATCAAGGAAGGGAAGGGAAGTGTCAGAGATACCATGTGAAAATGATGGAGGGGTGGAGATTGGAAGCAAAATTAATAAATTTTTCCAAGTCCCGACGAGAGCATGAAGGAGCACCGAGGTAATCATTGATGTATTGGAGAAAGAGTTGCGGAAGGGGGCCGGAGTAGGACTGGAACAAGGAATGTTCCACATACCCCGTAAAGAGACAGGCATAGCTGGGGCCCATGCGGGTACCCATAGCTACACCTTTTATTTGGAGGAAGTGAGAGGATTTGAAGGAGAAATTGTTCAGTGTGAGAACAAGTTCAGCCAGACGGAGGAGAGTAGTGGTGGATGGGGATTGTTCGGGCTCTGACACTATGCACATGGCCTCGCAGACACAATGGAGGGGATTCACCAGCACACAACATATCCCACGTAGTCTCATAGTTACAGACCCACAATCTCAGAATTGGATGTATAGGCAATACACAACTCTCGGAGTGTGCCCAATACTCTCTCCTCCATACTGAATACAAGAGTGCGTCTTGGGCTCTCTCCCTCCTGTTACTGTATCACCCTGAATACAGGAATGTGCCCTGGGCACGCTCCCTGCTGTTACTGTTCCATTCTGCTCACAGCCTGATTATAGTCTCCCAACAGTTTACACACAGCAGTCAGAATTTAGTTGTGAATTGAGGTGAATCTGATATCCCTTCTGTACATTAAACTGTTGCTTGCTGTTCACTCTGAATTCACCATAACTCCTTCCACCTGGGTCTGAGACTGAAACCAATAGAGAGCTGTGAAGAGGGAACAGGAACTTAAATCCTGACTGAAGAAATGTCACAGAAATAAACAGAAAGGGTTAATAGAAAAATTAGAGGGTTAAATATAAATTACAGTCAGTTTGATTGCTGTTTAAGATTATAAACACCTTGGGATATTCCTGTTCTCCTGCTGATCCCAGCTGCTATCCGGAGGGCTGTCCCAGAGGGGCTGTGTGGGGGAGGCATGATGTCCAATGGCCCCCTATATTTGGTGGAAGCTGGCACTGTAAACAAAGCACACAATGATTGGGAATTGTGACACAGCGAGGTCCAGCCTTCTTTATATTACTCAATGGTCAGTTATGAATTCCATCCTTATATATTCTGCATTAGAGAGACTAAAATAGAACTTAATTGGCTGTAAAGCACTTTGAGATGACCTGAAGTTGTGAAAGATGCTATAAAAAGGTAAGACTTTTATTTTACTCTTCAAGTGTACTTATCACCATTTGAGGGACAGTATTCCTTTTAAGAGACACTTTGATTGACTATGTAATCCCACCCCTACCTGAGCCATGCTGGTTGAAGCTCTGAATCATTATAGTGGGGAATGTTTAAAGCAGGTGTCATTGGGGACTGAGGATTAATCTGAGGCTCCTGATCCACATACACAGGGAGCTGATATTAAAGTTCAGGAATATTCCCAGCTGTTTGAGCACAACTAACCCGACCTGCTCTCAGTCTCTTATATTGGAGAAAAGCTGCATGTTCTTACTGATGATTTCCAATATGTCTGAGTGGTACTTTTCACATCCATTCAACCTCTCCTGGATAAGTTGAAATATATTGGACAGGTTCAGGGTGAACTCTGGAACATCTGGGTCTGTGACTTTCTGAGACTCAGTCACCCTGTAATGAAAGAGGAGGGAATGTTTTTAATCAGTGTAGACATTTCGGATCAGAAACCCAAAGAGGAACCAGTGATCAGTGCAACAATGCTTGTACTGACACCCCGCAGCAACCCATCCTGAAAATGGCAGAATCCCGATTTACTGTCTCCCTGGATTCACACTGATCTCGTCATGAACTCTTTAATCACAGAAAACAGTTCATCTTCAAGGACTAAGGACATTTTGGAAGAATTTGTGTTTTAAAAGTCAGTGTGACTTAAAGAGTTAATGCAGAACTCTGCTATTCCTGGAAAAGGCATCCTTTTACAAGAAAGGGTAATTAAGCAGTTGTTAAAAAAACAATCTGTAAACCTCTTGAACAAAAACAGAATTACCTAGAAAAACTCAGCAGGTCTGGCAGCATCGGCGGAGAAGAAAAGAGTTGGCGTTTCAAGTCCTCATGACCCTTCCACAGAACTGTTCTGTGGAAGGGTCATGAGGACTCGAAACGCCAACTCTTTTCTTCTTCGCCGATGCTGCCAGACCTGCTGAGTTTTTCCAGGTAATTCTGTTTTTGTTTTGGATTTCCAGCATCCGCAGTTTTTTGTTTTTATCTCTGTAAACCTCTTGACTCTGGTGAACTGTGTACAAAGGGGGTCACAGGGGTTTTATGACTCTGAAAAAAAAACATGCCTGGAATGATGTTTTAAAAAGTGGGTTTTGGTTTTGCTTTGAGAAGAGAAAGACCAACTGCTTGAGAAGGAAAACAGTGACCTTTTTTGCAATCCAAAGCCAGTCCGCAGCCAGAAGTGAATGTAAGCTGCTTCTAAGATGCTCTACATGCTGTGATAGCCCTCGAGTCTTCCATGAGTCTGCCTGGAAAGCAGTGCCAGTCATTGATTGTTTCGCGGATCAGTGCTGACAGACCAACCATATAACCCGGATAAAAACAAAAAACTGCGGATGCTGGAAATCCAAAACAAAAACAGAATTACCTGAAAAAACTCAGCAGGTCTGGTAACATCGGCGGAGAAGAAAAGAGTTGATGTTTCGAGTCCTCATGACCTTTCAACAGACACCATTTCAAGAACTCCACTGTTTATCCCTTGCCTTTGAACCACTGACTTTTACCCTTTGGCTGAATTCCTCCATTTCTATTTTACTTCAGTGTATGTGTGTGAGACTTAAGGTATCTTGAAAGAGTAAGTAGTATAATTTCATATTCTGTACAGTATGTTGATAATCTTTGCCTTTCTTTTCAACAAGACTGGTTTCATAATAAACTAATAAGCTTCTTGTTTATTGAAAGAAGCCGGTTAAAGTCTTTTTTATTCTGGGTAACAGGAGTGAAGGTAAATAATTGGCCATTTTGGTGAGTAAACTGAACATTTAAACTAATGTTGTGACCTGTGGAGTATAGGGCTAGATCAACTGTGCACTCTTCTCATCCCAGTCATAACAATTTCCACACGTACAGTTGGATCCTGATTTGCTGCCACTTCAGCTCAGTTCGTGATTTTCAAATAAGTCTGTGTTTAGTCAGGTTTCTCTGTACTGGAGTCTCATCTTTCCATTATTAATATTGATTTTTATCCTGAATGTGTCCAGTTTGTCCTCCCCTTCTCTGCAAGAACACACTCACTACAGTCATGTGAAGTGAGGAGAGGAGAAGGAACAGCCTCCCAGGGATCTGTCATCAGTGATATTCCCTCACAGACCACTCCATTTTAACCCCCGATGGGAGGGGGAGGATTGTAGGTTAAAACATTGGGATCAAGCAATCTGACTCCATTCCCATCCATTTAAATTTTCCAAAAATCTTGGTTATTGCTATACAGCTTTCATTTAAATTTTAACACACACAAGTCAGGTCATTGACAAGGCTCCTGTGAAAGGCAGCCAGGGTCTCATTAACATTCAAAAGTCACAGTCTGATGATATAATCGGGACAGTGACTGAAATGTGAGTGTAGGCTGGAGGGAGGACTGCACTACTGGCTGCCCAGGAGCAGATCAGAGGCTGGAGGAGCCAACAGGTCAAGGTCTGTACTAAAGATTTGCTCCTTTTAGCACTCCTTGAGGGCCAGGCAGAGCAGGATACCCCCCAGGCCCCACAAGAAAGCCTTTAGTCTACCCTATCAGTCCCAATCTTTCAACCATCGTTCCTCAGCCCTCATTCCCGATGGGGTCTTGGAGCTCCTGCTTCGCTCTCAAGTAACAGTGACACCTTCATGGGTCCTCAGCTGAGTTCTCCTGCTGCTTGTCTGGCTCCCATCCACCAGTCAGGATTTCAGTCATCGGCTGTCAGGTGGGAATCTGATGAAGATTATTTAACTGATGCTTGGATGTTGATATTGATTGGGCCTCTACATCCCCAGCCTTGCCAGGATCTACCCATATTAATAGCCTCCCCGCACCCTCCCAACTCCCCATTCATATTGGGGCCAGAGTGTCCAGTGACACTGACATTACTGGGAAATCTCAGCGCCCATTCATTTTCACTGTTAGTGGATAGAATGAGCCAATCACAACTCATTTTACTGTCACTCTGACATATGGGGTCTGCCCCTCTCCTCATTTCTCCATAGGCTGGTTGACGGACCAAACCAATCACACTGCACTTACTGAGCCAATGGAATAAGGCTGTCACTGAGACACATGGAGCCTTTAGGAAGCCTCAGTTAGATACAGCTCACTGCAGCTTTCTCTCTCTCTCACTTCCTTTCTAACAAAGCTCTAGAATCATAGAAATTTACAGCACAGAAGGAGGCCATTCAGTCTGTCATGTCCACACTGGCCAACAAGTAGCCATCCAGCCTAATCTCGCTTTCCAGCTCTTAGTCTTTAGCCTCATAGGTTATAGCATCGAAGTCCATATCCAAGTACTCATTAAATGTATGCTTTCTTGACCACTGTATCAACCTGTCCAGCCCCCTTGAGACATCTTTGGACACTCCAAGGTCACTCTGTTCCTCTGCACTTTTCAGTATCCTACCATTAATAAATAAATAATGGTGTATTCCATTGCCCTGTTGGCCTTCCCCAATTGCATTACCTCACGCTTCTCTGGATTGTACTCCATTTACCACTGTTCCGGCCAACTGACTTGTCTATTGACAGAATAATTGTGACCACCATTGCTGTGGGGGCCTGCAAAAACTGACAAGCGTGGGAAACTTCATTGACAAGAAGCTTATGGCAGTGCCAACTTCCCAACAGCATTTAAAGCTGTACACACTTTTAATTTTAAGTGACCATGGATCAAAAATCTACCTTACCAGGCCAGTTTGGACTCATCCAAGGCCCAGACCAGTTACAAAATTTGGAACATTGTCAAAGATTTCTTTGATACATGATTGCTTGAGGTCTAGACAAAAAGACAGAAGCTGGACAGGTTAACACACTGCTTTATTCAGTAGGTCTAATAGCTAATGACATAGTAGCTAGACTAGGAATCAATAAATCCTCAGCAAAATTTGACGAAGTTTTAAAATTATTCTGGCACATTTTAATTTGAGCAGTCACAAGATCTGTGAAAGAAAAAAGTTTAAAAGATGTTTCAAAAAGCCAGGAGAACCTGTTGACTCCTTCATTAATGAGTTGTACAGAATGGCTGAAGGCTGGTGACCTGAAATCAGAGCTAATCAGGGACAGAATTGTTGTCAGAGTGGCAGATGATGCGTTGTCAGACATGCTTCAAGCGAAGGAAGATTTGACCCTTGAAAAGGCCCTTCAGATTGTCAGGCAACCTGAAATCCATTGATAGCACAGATCCATCTTGAGGGGCAAAAGCAAGCCATGATAGAGCAATCCCCACTCTCCAGCTTGTAAAACAGCAGCGGAGCAGGGACACTCAAAGCCAAGAGAAGCAATACCCCAACCGACCACTAGAGGGTGGGCAACCATACCAGCACTGTGGAGCCCATCAACCCCATAGGCATGATCATGGCTGGCAGTTACAGCACAAAGTTTTAATTGCAATCGCATAAGACACTTCAGAAAGCTATATAAAGCTAACACAACCAGACGTCCAGATGATCCCAAGATGATTCACGAGGTTGAGGTACCAAACCAAGAGGAAACACAACCATGCTTCTTAGAGGAGGTGAAAGATCAGGGATTTTCATTCAGAAACACAGATGTCCTGTTTAATGGTCATCTCGCAAATTTTTAACTTGAACACTGATAGCCAGTGTTACAGTCCTCTTAGACAAGAAACCATGGCTGGTGACCCAATGACTGATGCCACCCCCAACCCAGCTATAGAGAGCAGGTGGCATCAAAGTCCTGATGAAAGGTAATCTGTAGGCGACACTCAGGTACAAAGACAAAAGAATACGAGACACCCTGTCATCCACAACCAACAAGGCTCCCTTTTAAGCTGAAAAACCTGTGTCAAACTCAATCTACTACAGAAAATTGACATGGTCAATCAGCAAGAGTACGGTTTCAAATTTAAAAAGGAGTTTCCCAAACCCTTTACTGGATTGGGGCAACTGAGGGCCACATACAGGAAGATGCTCAGCCTGTTCACACCACGAAAAATATCTCATCCACTCATGAAGCATGTACAGCAACAGCCGAAATAAAACCAGAAAATGCTGGAAAAACTCAGCAGGTCTGACAGCATCTGTGGAGAGAGAAACTGAGTTAATGTTTTGAGTCCATATGACTGGACAGGATGACCAAAATGGGTGTCATCTCCCCTGTCAGTCAGCCAACTGAATGGTGTTCTGGGATGGTCCTGGTCCCAAAACTGAACGAGTCCATCTGTACCTGCATCAGCTTAGGAAGCAGGACCGACACTGAATTAGAAATGTAATTTCTCCAAGACCAACATTTGGTTCTTAGGCCGCATAGTCAGCAAAAAAGGTATCATGGCGGACCCACAGAAAACAAAGGCTATCAGTGAGTTCCCAACCTGACCCTCGATTCCAGACTTCCAGAGATTCCGGAGTATGGCAAAATTTTTACTCAATTTGGCACAGGTCACAGAATTCCTGCAGCACCTTCTCAAGAAAGACCAGGCATGGTGCTGGGGGACACATCAAAAGCATTTGGTTGCATCAAAGCAATGCTGCTCTCAACCGACATCTTGGCCCACTATGACCCATCCTTGCCCACTACCATAGCAGCAGATGCTTCGTCCACAGGCCTCAGAGCAGTCTTATTTCAGGAACAATTGGACGGATGTCTCTGGCCAGTGTATTATGCATCCAGAGGACTGTCAGACACATAGATAAAAGCACATTGCGATTGAAAAAGAAGCTCTCACAGTCACATGAGCACGCGAGAAATTTTCAGACTATATTAGTGGCCTAAAGGTCACCATTGAAACAGACCATAAACCACTGGTCTTACTGCTAGATGAGAAGGAGCTGGCAAAGATGCCCCCCTGAATCCAGGGATTCTAGCTGTGCTTCATGAGGTTTGCGTATGAGATGGTATACGTTCAGGGAAAAAAATCAAACAACAGTAGACACATTTCCAGGACCACAGTGGACCTTCCAATGAAACATGACGTTAACCTGATTGAGGAGCTCGAATCATACTCCCAGTTAGTGAGGGGACACCTGCTGGCTACCACACGAAAACTCCAACAAATCCATCAGGAACAAATGCGAGATGAGGAGTGTGCCCGCATTCCGATGTTATTTTCAACAAGGGTGGCCACAAAAAAGACCAAGTGGTAATATTATGATGGCTTGGTTTGAACACTTTACCATCATCAATGATCTGCTGGTATACAATCAGCGGCTGATCATTCCAGCCTCCCTTTGGCCGAAGATACTCCAGAAATTACACCAGGGATACTTGAGCATACTAAGTGCAGGGCACGGCCCAATCTGCAGTGTGGTGGCCAGGCATTTCAAGGGCAATTGAGGACATGATAGCAAATTGCGAGGCATGTGCGTTACACAAGCAGTACCAGATGGAGCCCCTTAACTCCACACAGTTCCCAAGCAGGCCATGGGAGAGGTTGAGCATCGGTTTATTTGTTTTCAATGGCAGATCTTTCCTCATTGTGGTGCAGTGCTCTACCCGATGGACTGAGGTGAAGCAATTGTACATGACAACCAGAGGCAGTGGTGACAGTGTTGAAGGAGATGTTCGCGAGCCATGGCATCCCAAACCAGATAGTGTTGGATAACAGTCCACAATTCGCAATTGCCTCCTGAGGAAGAACATCGACTTCCTGACATCGTTAACCTACAGGTCCACCCCACTACAATGCGGCTTAGCCCTATCCAAACGCCTGATGATCAGAAAACTCTGCACACAACTCTCAATCCTGCCAAAGAAACTAATACTAGGGTTGGCAGCTAAAGATTGCCAAAACCAGGGCAGAGAGCAGGCCTACAGGCTGCTGCCTACAACAAAAGGTACTGCACCAGACGCCTGCCACATTTACACAAGGACAACAGAGTCTGGACTAAGGATCTTGATAGAGAGGGTGTTATTGTCCAGACAGACGATGACCAGCCACAGTCAGTACTCTGGAAGGTACGGTCAGTCGGAACAGGAGGAGCCTTTTCCTCATCCTTTGAGGTGATCCTCCCACTATACAGTGAGGAGAAATTGAAGAAGGTGACCAAACGCCAAAGCGATCACATCCAAAAAAACCTCCTATACAACAAAGTTTCCCAGTGCAACAGAGTCTACCATTCTCCAACTGTTGTAATGATCTGGAAGAATTATAAAGCCTCCAGACATCCTGAACCTGTAAACATAGAGACTTGAAGGGGGATGAAGGGGTAGTAGAAGTAATGTAAATATGTTGGGTAAACAGAATGCATTGTAAATATGTTGGGTAAAGACATAGGGGCAGGCGTCGTATAAGGTCTGGCACAGAAAGAGTTAAGCGGGACTGGGTACAGACCCGCCCACAATGTGATGTAAAGGAACACATGATCTGAGTCTAGAAGGCAGCCTTGTACTGGACAGAGATGTGTTGTAAGAAATTGGGGTCTTTATAAACAGATATTTTCTGCATTTTATGGGATTAGCTAAGCAGCATTGATTATCTCTGTGGAAAGAGGATTCCTAAACACTTTGACCTCTAAACAGTCTTAGTTCAGGCTGACATGTTGACATTCGTAAGCTGTTAGAATGGATTCTCGTGCACCTCTTTATCTATGCAATTGTTTAGAAAGGACCAGTATACGACCCTCAACATGATGTAAACTAAAAAGCTGACCTCAAGCAAGGTGACGCACAAGAGGGGTGGTAACCACCTGATGTTTTGTGTACCTGTCCTGTGTCCATTGGTCAGAATAGTTTGGATAGATGATTGTCCTTTGAGGAGAGATTGAGTAGTCTCTGCAGTTTAGAAGAATGAAAAGCAAGCTTCCACAAAGAATATGAGATAATGACCAGATAATCTGGATTTGTGATGTTGACTGAGGGATAAACATTGGCCAAGGCACTGGGGAAAATTCCCCTGCTCCTCTTTGAAATAGCGCCAAAGGATTTCTTATCTGAGGATAGACATAGCTTGACTTTCACCTCTCATTTGAAACTTGTCACTCTGGACAGTGCAACACTTCCTCAGTACTGAAGTGGGATCTGAACCCACAACCTTCTAACTCAAGACAAGAATGCTACGAACTAAACCGGATCAACTTCAGACAGTGGCCAGGGAAAGGGATGAAATCAGTGACTGTGGAATGGAGTTTTTGGCTTGAATTGAAGACAATGGCTTTGATCTTTGTGATCGTCCTGTAACTATTGTGGTGCTGGGTGTCATCAGTGTACATATAGAATCTCCCATTTCCCACAGGCTGAGCTAATAACCCATCAAACCACAGTTAAATATCACTCAATATTCCCACCACTAGTAAGCACCCTATCTGGGAAGATTTCAAAGCCGAAATTCTACTTTCACTCTTCTCCCAGATAGTGGTGAAGGTTCCCCAAAAATAGCATGTAATATATGCGTGAGAGGAACTTACCTGGAAAGGAGCTGCTTCGAGTTCTGTGAATAAAGAGAGGAGATTAAATTAGTCAATGAACAAACCAAAGAATGAATTTGGGATTGAGAATAATGAGTTCAATGTATAACAGTGGTCAGAATCTTTGGCTGCTGTTGGGAGCGGGAAGAAAAGCGGGCAGAGGAACTTAATTCTATGGGAGTCCAAAATTCAGAATCCCAACCGTGGGATGAAATTTTACAATTAAGTTCTTGGAACTTTAAAGGCGGGTCAAGCTTCCCAACACCAAAGCCCTTTTGCATGCATCTACAAGTCATCCATGCTCATTAAAATGCCAGCTCGCCAGAATTAAGCTCCCCCTCTGAATTAAGTTAGCCGCAAGCGAGAAAAACATGCCTTCAGATTCACAACTGTGTATAAATGGCATGCACCAGGTTCCTTGAGGAAAACCGTGGCAGGCTAAGATTGAGTTCGGGTGTCAGATATCCAAGGTGCACGGAGGGTGGGGTTGGTTGGGGGAGGCCAGTTGTAGACCGATGCTAGTTTCAGGGCTTAGCGTTGGCTTATAGGATGGAGGGAAAGCTTCAAAGAATATGCTAACTGGATGGATCACTGCAATTTGTTCATATATCACCTCAGGCCTTTATGATAATGGTACAAAGGGAGAGAGGATGGAATCTACTGGGCAAGGGTCAAGAAGGCTGGACAAGGGAGGCAGGGTCAGCAGGGAAGGGTGGAACTGGGGCCTGGCAAAGGTGCAAGGATCAGTGGGGCAGGGTGAGAGGGTGTCTGGGGAAGGAAGCTAGACTGTCCAGGGCAGGGATGGCGGCCAGGAAAGGAATGCGAGGGTACAGGGACATGGGAGGGAGGGAAGGGCCTTGCATATTGGGTGTGGAGGTCTTGTGGTTGAGTGTGGAGGTCTGTAGTTGGGTCAGGGCAGGGGTCTCTGGGCAAGGATAGTGAATGAGAGTTGTGGTCCTACAGGGTAGGGTCAGTGTTGTCTACAATGGGGTCCTGGGGGCACAGTGAGGGGCGAGGGTGGGGGTGGGGTGGGGTGCGGATTGTTGGATGTGGTAGGGTGGCAGGTTCAGGGTCATGTTAGGATAGTGGCTGGTCTAAAGGGGCGGGGTCAAGGAAACACAAAACAGGTGGCTCAGATAACAAGAGAGGTCAGGATCAGGGTTGGCGGCATGGGGGCAGTAATGGGTGTAGGCTCAGAGGGGAGAGAAGGCAAGAGGAGGGTTCGAAGTAAGGGGGAAGGTTCAAGAGCAGCAGAGGGAAGAGGAATGGTTGTATTGGGTGGGTTAAGGGTGATGGGGGGGAAGTTGATGGGTAACAGGGGCAGGTTGGAAGGTGATGGAACATGTCTGAAATGTGACGCACACTACTTTTTAAAATGTGTTTGTGGAAACGCAGTTGTTCCTAAAGGCAATCCTTCGAAGTACGAGGAGGGTCGTTTTTGGGTGGGTGGAGTTAATAGTTGGCCAGTTGTGGTCACCAAAGGGACACCATAATAATCATGAATCAACTGGATGAAAACCATGCTCAAGTGTGTTCTCCTTTCTGCCACATGGCAGCAGGTTTGCTCTTTGACTCATGCGTTTACATGGAAATCCTAGGTTGGGAGCTGCAGTAAACTCTGTACTAAAGGGCACTCAAGTTGACCAAGGTGGAGGGAAACGGAGAGAGGTTTAGAGGGAGGGAGGCAGGCAGGGGTTAGCTCTCTGGGGCCTTGAGTAGGGGTGGAGGGGGTAGGAAATGACAACAAAGTTCTGGTTTACATCCTTGATGGTCATGGCCTATAATAGAGTAGGTGGTAAGTCCATGATGGCAAGGCAAAGATCTCTTGAAAGTGTCTTGAGGATGATGTAAGGAAGCTCAATAGTATTTGAGGGAGGGTGCGTGGACATGGCTTCCAGTACCCAGGTCTATGCTGCAATCTCCATGCACAGGGATGTATGAACGAGAGGAGAAGTCATCTCTGGTCCTCCAAAATGCACTGGGGAGGAGGCCAGAGGTATACTGATGCTAGGTACAGGGCTTAGCATTGGCTTAAAGGATCAGGGATAGAGAAGAAGCTTTTAAAGAATATGCTGACTAGATGGATCGCTGCAATTTTTAAATATATCACCTCAGACCTTTATGATGATGATAGAAAACAACCCTGCCTTTCTACTGGCTTTGGTCCAGCTGAGGAGGAACCGGCACAGGGTGGATCTGGACCAGGAGCAGCAATGGCCAGAGCAGCACGAGGCAGACATGGCAGAGCCTCAAGAAGCGCAGGGTGCTGGCAACCACGGGTCAAGGTGACAGTGAGCATTGGCCCGAATGTGGATACATCGTAGGTGGTGCAGGTACCTCCAGATGAGTGAAAGGCAATGTCAGAGGCACCTTAGGATATCCCGGGATGTGATTAATCACATATGCCAGCTGCTCAATGAGGATCTGCGTCTGCAAGGACTGGGAGGCAATCCCATGCCAATGGCAATAAAGGTGACAGCAGCCATAAACTTCTTTGCCAGTGGCTCCTTCCTGGGCTCCACTGGGGATCCCTGTGGGATATCCCAGCCTGTGACACATAAGTGCATCTATGAGGTAACAGATGCCTCTTCAGAACAGCAGATGAATTTTTGATATTCCATTTGAACCCTGAGAGCCAGGCAGCTAGAGAAATAGATTTTGCAGCAGTTGCAAGATTCCTACAAGTGCAAAGGGTTATAAACTGCACATGTAGCGTTGAGAGCTCCCTGGGAGCAGCCAGATGCATTCATCAACAGGAAAAGTTTTCACTCTTTGAATGTTCAGCTGATATATGATCACCCAAGACAAATCCTTCAGGTTTGTGCACGCTACCCAAGGAGCTCTCACGATGTCTATATTGTTGACCACTCGCAAGTGCCATAAGTCTTTGACCCAGCGGGTCAATTGCAGGGCTGGCTCATTGGAGACAGGGGATATCCCCAGAAGACCTAATTGATGGGACCATTTTTAGAATCCGCAAAGTGCCACCAAGGAGAGGCACATCCCTCCATCACATCTGAAAATGAGGTTCAGGTGTTTGGACTGCTCAGGCGGAGCACTCCAATATTCCCCACAGAGTGTGTCCCGGATCATCATGGTATGCTGTGTCCTGCACAACTTCACTCAACAATAGGGAAAGGGAGAGATGGATGACCGGAATGTCTCCTCCGACGATGAGGAAGGGGAAGATCATGGTGAGGACAGGAGCCAGGATGTTGTGAATGGACAGGCAGAAGCGAGAGCAATGTTACAATGAGGCAGACAGGCTCGGGACAATCTAATCACTAACAGATTCCGGTGGAGTGAGCTACCTACTTATCTTTTACACTTTGGTTTCTAATCCTCTATTGACTGGAAGGCTGCAGCTTCCTACTTGGGGCTAACATTAAGGTTTACTTTCATTGATCTTATTTTATCTTAGCTGAAATAAAAAGCACTATTTCCTGTTAACCTTTCTGGTAGTGTGATCCTTTAGCATGCACCAACCTGTATGGACAGACATTCCCCTTGCACCAAATGCACGCAACAGTGCCTGTACAACACTGCGTACTCCTACGACCTCAGGCATCTGGAAGAAAAGGAATCTGTCCCTTGGCTGCAGCAAGCCCATATGCATGTCACATTGGAAGCCACATACAGCCTTATTTTGACAGGGATGCACTCGTGTCACCCTGACACCTGCTCCAAATGGGGACAATGCCTGGCAGAGAACCCTGTCAGGCAGACCCAGAGACATGGGAATACAGGAAAGAGCAGCATGAATAGACCATTTAAACCTCAAGAATGCTCTGCCATTCACCTTGATCAGGGTTGTTCTTATAATTGATTACCGATTTCCCTCAATATACCCCTATCCGTTGTCATCTTTATGGGGAGGCTACAAATCTATCGATCTGCTAGTTGAGCATACTCAATGATAGACCCTCCATTGCCCTATGGGGTGGAGAGTTCCAAACACTTACCACCCTCTGAGTGTTGAAATTCCTTCATACCTCAATGCTAAATGGCCTACTTCTTACTTTTGAGATATGTCCCTTTATTCTGAACACCCCAGCCATGAGAAACATCCTTCCTGCATCCATCCTGCAGAGTCCTGTAAAAAGATCTTTATACTTCATACAGATAGCCTCTCAGTCCTCTTCACTCTCAAGAACACAGGGTCATTCTCCTCACTCTCACCTGCTAGGACAATTGCAGAGTGTTATGACACAGCAGTTGGTAAAGGCTGGGTTATTTAAAATCCCAGAGGAAAACTTTAAACAACTGTCATAAACTATATTTTAAACTGGTATGTTTGAGATGCAGCTCTGAATTCAGGAGTAAAGTCCACCAAGCTTCAAGAGGTTTTTTATATAAATTAAACACTTATTAATTTAACAACAAATTTAAACACATACACATGTTTACAAATTACTACCATAATAACTATTAAAACAAATCCCAAATTAATCACTTCAATGTAATCTTCCCCAAGGCAACAATAACCCATAGACTTAAACAGACACCAGGTAAAGCACATTTTATCTTACGAATTCAAAATGAGGATCCTTTCAATTTGGTTCCTTCGCACAATTGTAGGCTTACAGGCAGCATGCCTCTGAGTCACAAACAAAACTCTTTCTGTATAAACCTAGCCTTCCCTTTGAATGCAAATTCTCATTATATCACCAGGCCCTTTGAACTCCACCTCTTCTAACAATAAAACCCCTTTCATAGTACCAACTTTATTGCTTGGTGTCTCCTAGCTAGGTGCACGGAGTCACCCCTCAGTCTTTGAATAGTTTTTCAACAAAATGCAAATGTGCTCTTTATCTTACTGTTTAACATCTCAAAACTACTATACAACAAAACACCCAGACTAGCTGGATTTAATCCAATTAAGACACACACACACACTCACACCTACAGACACAGACCCTACTACAAGTCCAATTTAAAATAATTTCCAATAACATTATATACATTATTGCTTCCTAGTGAATCAGCCTAGTGAATCTTGGTTCCAATCCCTTGATGGGAGGTGTTATGACGGGGCAGATGATGTGTGCCAGGTGGATCCAATACACAAGGGAAACTTGATTGTGCTCTCACAACAGTTTTGCAATTTATATTTATTTTGAGATGTATGCTCTGAATTCAGAAATCATAATAACTAAGACTTGTAGAGATTTAAAAAAAACGGAATTAAAATATTTATTAACAAAAGAGAAGATTTCAAGCACATACGTAGAACAAATTACTACTATAATAACTCATAAAATCCCTAATTAACCTGACTCCCAGTTTTCCCCCTTTAAGGCAAAAGTCTAAAAATAGAGTTTAGATTTTAAACAGATCCAGCAAATTAACACAATACCCCAGACGGTGGAATTCCAAATAACTTTTCTCCAGTTCCAGTTTCTGTAGACAGCAGGTTAATGCACAAATGCTGGAGGCTTCATTAAGGCTACTTCACACACTTCTGTTAGATCTCACAATGCCTTATCCATAACCCATTCTCCATTATATATGTTACTCTTTTTAATATGTAAATTCCATTGTTTCCATATGTTGGGATAATCAGTGACGACACTACTGATGATGTGATCCATGGCCACGTCCCAGGACATGGGGGCAGCTCAGGTTAGGGACCAATAAGACTTTATTTAAAGTAGATATAGGTTAAGTTTCAAGACATGTGCTTTTGGAATAAAGCCACAAGATCCCATGGGTTTTGAACAAACAAAAACAAGCTTTACTATACAAGCTCAGAAAGATAAAACAATTTACAATTTATATCTTATACTCAACATTCAGAATAAGTATGAGGTACATGTGAATTAACAAATGAACTAAGATTGAACCCACCACACAACAAAGTAAATGACAGATGCAGCCAAGACAGAGTCCATGGATTTCTCAAGAACCCACCCAGATGTCAGTAAATACTAAGTCAAACGATCTCGTTGAAACTCTGTCTCACAAGGTGTTCCCAGCTTCACCTTTAAAGATCTTTCCTTGGAATTCTCTCCGTAAGTTGCTCCCACTTGGATGGCTTTAACAATGGCCCACAGCACAGGGTTTCAATCTTGCCTTCTGAGATTCCTTCACCCTGGATTCCTGAGTACACTCAACACTAGTTTACAAGCACACTTTCAGATCTATGGCCATGCCAAGCAGAACACCACTGCTCCAAAGGAGTGTCTTTGCCCCAATGGCCCTCTTTACTTAAAGTCTGCTCCTCGCAGCTCTTTCTTAAACTTAGCTGGGACCTGTTTTGTCTTTTTGTCTTTGTAATATTTGTTGGTTGGCAGACTGCCTCAAACTGACTGCTTCTAGAAGAGTTGTTCACTGACCCTTGAACTGTTCTGCTGACCTATCAAAACATTCCCAGAGAGTCTCACCCTGGGTATTAGGCAGGAATCAATGTAACAAGCACCCTGTACCTTAAATGTTACAATCTCCACAGACTGCTAACTTAGCACCCTGGGATAAAAATGTAAATGATTTCATGACAGACATTAAATGGTGTATCCATAGAACAACGTCATCGGAATCTGATCAGGAACAAAGTACAACAGCCTTAATCCCCATGACTGTTGGATATGGGTATCTGGCATAGCAAGAGTTAATGTGGTATCACAGTTCTGCCCACAATTTAATGTAAAGAGACGCATGGCCTGAGACTAAAGTCATTTGTGACTGCACAGAGACCTGTGTAGAAGCAAGCATGACGTTAGCTCATTGCTTGAGCTTTACCTAGTATATATGTAAATAGTTATGTGTTATTAATAAACACTTAATGTTAAACCATACAAGACTTAGAACCGCTTTGTGAGACCTACCGAATATATAACATACAACGTGGTGGCAGCTAATGGAATAACCCAGAACCTCAGAGAAGCTGGAGCAGCAATTCAATGCTGGAAAATTAAAGGAGCAACATTCTGACCCGACTGAAAACACATGAAGTGAAGACACAGAAGGAGATCACCTGAAAGAAGCTCCAAGGCAGAATCAGAGGCGGGAAGGCAGTGAAAAAAATTCCACTTTGTCGCTGAGGACACCACAAGATCTCATGAAGATCCATTATCAGTGCCCACAGAGTGCAGAGTCCAAGGGACCAGCAGGGTTGAGCAAAAATTTCAGTTCTCGGCCAGGACTAGTTTAAAAAGCTTCAGTGTTGTAAATGTCAGAGCAGCCCTTTTATGAGAGCATTGCAGCCAGCCCGAGTTCAGAATTGGCGCCTCACCAGGGCTGGCTGAGCTCGTTGTAAGAAAAAAACAAGAAGCAAAAGGTTTAAAAACTTCAGCCAAAGTCAGGAATCGATTGTGAAATGCCCGAAAGTCTTCCAATATCGCAGGGAAGGCACCAAATCGTTGATTAAACTAATTGCAAAAAAACCCCCAGAGGTTGGGACTACCATTGCTACGGGAGCTTGCTGAAACATGTCAAGCACAGAAGGACTTTCCGATAAAAAACGGTTACTACAATGCCACCTTTAAAACCTGCACACCATTTAAAGCTGTACCCACCTGAACTTTACAACAACCATGGATTAAAAAAAATCAACTTTACCAGACCAACATGGACTGATCCAAGGACCAGACAAAGCACAAAATCGGGAACTTTGGCAGAAAAAATTCTTAAGATACATGATAGCTTCAGGATTAGATAAAAATATAGAAGCTGACCAAGTGAATCCATTACTTTATTCAGTAGGTCCGATTAATGATATTATTGCGAGGCAAGGAATAAACAAATCCTCAAATAAATTTGATGAAGTTCCAAAATCATTTGATACATATTTTAATGTAAGAAACAACAAAATTTTAGAGAGAGCAAAATTCAACAAACATGTCCAACAGCCTGGAGAAACCGTTGACTCTTTTATGAACAAACTATACAGATTGGCTGAAAGCTGTGACTATGGTGACCTCAAGTCAGAACTCATAAGGAAAGAGTTTTTGTCGAAGTGGCTGACCATATCCTTTCAGACATGCTACAGGCCAAGGAAGACCTGACTCTAGAAAAGGCCATCTGAAATCCACCAACTGCACCAATCCATTTTATGTGACAAAAGCAAGTCCTGGTACAGAGCAACCTCAACTGAGCAGCTAGTAAAGCAACAAAAGGGGCAGAGAGATTCCAAGCCAAGGAAGGCTTGGAACTGACCACAAGAGGGTGGGTGACCATGTTAACACTGTGGAGCCAAATGACCTCACAGGCGAGAGCAATGTCCAGCAATCTCGAAGCATTGTTTCAACTGCAACTGCCTGGGATCTTTTGGAAATACTTACAAAGCTAAGACACTCAGACAATCCATGAGATTGAGGTACCACATCAGGAAGAGACCCAACAGTGCTTCTTGGGATCCTTGGATTCTCTTTTTGGTATGCGGACATCTCAGTAAACGGTCACCTCACCAACTTCAAATGGGACACGGGAGGCAGTATTATGGTCCTCTCGGACAAGGAACCATCGCTGGTGATACAATGCCTGATGCCACCCACAACACAGCTCTATGGAGTAGGCAAGATCCAGCTCCCAGGTCACGTATATTGGAGGCAACATTCCAATAAAAAGATAAACAAATACGGGAGACATTATTTGTAGTCCTCAATCAGGAATTTTCCATTTTAAGCAGAAAGGCTGGCGTCAACATCAACCTCCTTCAGAAAATTGATGAGGTCAGCCAGCAAAGGTCTAGTTCCAAATTTAAAAAAAGAGTTTCCCAAACTCTTCACTGAATTGGGGTGACTGAGGACTGCATTCAGTATTACATTACGAGAGGATGTCAAGCACGTGTGCCTGTTCACACCACAGAAAATACCACACCTGCTCATGAAGCAAGTGCAGCAACAACTGGACGAGATGACCAAAACAAGGATCATCTCCCCTGTCACTCAGTTGACCAAATGGTGTCCCAGGATGGTCCCAGTTCCAAAGGCAAATGGGTCCATCTATATCTGTATCAACCTGACACAACTCAACAAAGCAGTGGTGAAAGAAGTCTACCCAAAGTCCCCTGTGGGCGACAGACTGACTAAGCTCTCCAAAAGCACAGTGTTTTCAAAGCTTGATGCTAACAGCAGTTTAAGGCAACTTCCACTTGATGAGGAATCCAGATTGCTCGCTATGTTTATCACCCCTTTTGGCAGATTCTGTTTCAACCGCTTGACATTCGGCATTACCTCAGCACCCGAGATATTTCAACACATGATGTCAGCCATTTTGCAAGACCTGGAGCATGTCAATTATCAAATGGATGATGTTTTGGTCCACAGCATGACTGTGGAAGAACATGACAGGAGGTACATAGCTGTCCTAGAATGCTTGCAGGAAGCAGGGCTGACACTAAACGAGAAATACAAGTTCTCCAAGATTTCTACTCAATTCTTAGGCCACATTGTCAGCAGCAAAGGCATCACGGCAGACCCACAAAAAAGACAAAAGCTATCAGTGAGTTTCCAACTCCATCATCTGTTCCAGATCTGCAGAGATACCTGGGCATGGTGAGCCAGTTGGCAAAATTTCTACCCAACCTGGCACAGGTCACAGAACCCGTGACACCTTCTCAAAAATGGCCAGGCATGAGTTGCTGACCTGCACTGACCTGCACCACTAACTCCGTCCAGGCATCCTTGGTCAGGTGGGAAGGCTGCCAACCATGGGGAACAGATCCTCCCGCCTTTCCTGGACGGCCTGGAGAAGGGAGACTTTCTGAACCATGGGGCCAATCTTCTGTTCTGCAATATTCTGGTATCGGCAGTAGGTTTCCCCCACTGAAACGACAACCTGATTGATGCTCCTGGCTTGCAGTGGGTGAATGTCTGTCCAGGTGTCCTTTAAAGATGGCGCTCAGACCTTTGAGTCTGTGAGGTAAGGGCAAGATTTGCTGAGCTTCTCGTGCATGCATATGTAATGATCACATGTGGCCAACCATCCTGGTCTGAGTGGAAATCACTCTCACTTCTGCCTCCATCTCCCAACTTATACTCAAGAACAGAAGATTCCACCCAGTAGGTGGGGTCAGTCACAGGAATGGGAGATATTCCCACATTTCGGTGCACGCCATCCTGGGGTAGCACCAACACTATGAGGGAAGGGCTTAGGGCCCTGCCTGAAAAGTTTGACATCATTTGTGTTCAACAGCATTCAGTTGCTATCAATTACACTCAAAATCAATCATTTAGCTATCATTTAACATTACAAGTACTGTAACTGACATCAATTGTCCCAAAGCATTGCACTCAAACATTTAAAATCACCAACATCACTTAAGCATTTGGACACCAAAAATGATCGCTGAATTGATCTTCCATATTTCTGAATTTCGATAGCTTCAAACATCATAAAAATGAGCAAAGTTTACAAAAGCACACCCTGTTTTGATGAGGTATTTTTATGTTTTACTTTATAACCTATAACCCGTGCAGCACAAACCTGCCCCCGCCACACCCTTCCTCCCCCAGACTGCAGCAGTTCTCTCCCCATCGACCCCCCCACCCCTAGAGCAACTTTCTACCTCACTAGCCCTCCACGAAGCAACTTTCTTCTGTCACCTCCACCCGCACCCACCCCCCCCCCCCACCCCCCGCCCAAAAAACCCCATCTGCAAACTTTCAAAAGTCAGAATTTTCAGGTAGGGTGAGCCAACATAAGACAGTATTAGGTCATATGACCAAAATTTTGGTCAAAGAGGTTAAATGGGTTTTAAAAACTCAGGGAATATCACAGACCACTTTCCCTACAATAGAGGCTTCTGACCCCTATTTAGCACTGACGTGGAGATCCTGAAGCCTGTGGGAAAAATCTTCACCTGGGTGTCTGAAATGGAGGCAGGATTTTCCAGTCCTGCCGCTGCTGGGGCTGGACAAGCCTGGAAGGAGTGGGAAAACACCCCATTCCCTACTCCTTGGATTGCAGCAGTTCTCTTCCTTCCTCCCCCACCCCCTCTTCTCCCCTCCTCCCTATCCCTCCTTCTGCTCCCTGATTCCCCTCCCCATCCCTCCCCCACACCCCTCTTATTCCCATCACCCCTTCTCCCCTCCTCCCCACACTCCCTCTTCTCTCTTTCCCCTCTTTTTTCCCCCTCCCCCTCTTGCCCCTCTCCCTTCCCCACCCCCCTTTCCCCCCCTCCCCTCTTGTTCTTCCCCCTCACCATTGAGTGCACTTGAACGCAAAAATGTTAAAATTTTCAGTTGGAGGGGGGGACAACTGAACCATACCAACAATCTTCAAACAATTCAGCCTCATATCAGTATCCAAAAATACCCAACCATGGCACTGTTTATATTGAAGATGTACCTGAATAAAGGAGAGAGGTTCCCTCTGTACCAGAGTCTGGGTTTCTCCATCTATAAATGTAATCTGTTCCATCCTCTTGTTTAATGCTTCAGAACAGCTTCTAATCTGTTTGAGGGCTCGGAGCCCCTCCTCATTGATCAGTTTCAATGTGGATTTTTCATCTTCTTCCAGTTTTCTCCTCCATTCAGAGAAGCTCTTCGATAACTTTCCTTTCAACTCATTGATTCGTGTCTGAAACCCAAACCAACCCTCATTACAAATGGTCCTTCCACACAGCTGTTACCCTGAGCACATGGCATTTTCCAGGGAAGGGATAGATTGTTTAGATCGCTACCCCATCATCCGTTAAAGATAGACAAGCAGTGGGGGGTGTCTACTGGGAGAGAAAACATAATTTAACCAGTGTTACCTGGAGTTTAAAAGAAAGAGCACTGTATTTAGACTGGGTATGGTCCATCCACATCAGGAGTGTTGGCTCCAGTTTTGGTGCCAATGCCTGGTGAAAGAGATTGAGATTCTGGAGAGGACAGTGACCAGAATGACACAGAGTCTGATGGTTTTAGTTCGGAGGATCAACTCCAAGAGCTTGGGTGATTAGGGAAAGGCAGGCTGAGAGGGACATGATGGAGGTTTTGAAAATGATGGAGGGATTATTGGACTCACTTGTTGGGTGAGGTACTCGAGATGGATCAGTAGGATAGGACTAGAGGGTCTGTGTTTAAAATCCATAGACACAGAGATAGGTTAGACACCAGAGTCCTCGATCTCTGGAACAGACTCTCTGAACATGTGGTTGGTATGGAGTCACTACCACCCTTTAAAAGGGAGCTGGGGAGGAATTTCCCGTAGTTTGTCCTGAATTGGCTGCAGGGGTTTAATTCTCTCTTCTGTTTGACTTTCCCAGGTGAGTACATGATTCAGGATGGATCAGTGGTGTGTGTGATTGAACCCTGTCTGCATGGAGCAGGCTCACTGGGGCTAATGGGATTTTCTTCCTTTTCCTTTCTATGTTCATATGATACAGACTTCAGGACAAGTCTTCAACTCTGGCTGTGTCTGTTTCAGTAAATTCAGTGTCCAAGCGATGGAATAATTCCATGAGAGGTGCAGGTAGAATTAAGCAGCTCCCTGTCAAACACACAGGAACTCAGTGTAATCAGTGACTCAGCTCAACAGAACCAGCCTAGTTTGGAAGGCTTGTTTCTGATGTTCTCATTGACTCAGTGAGGAGAGAAACCCTTTCAAAATCCAGTCTCACTTTTCCCTACCTTTACTTCAGTTTCTGATCTCTCCAAGCCTCGCTGTTTGCTGGAACAATTCTGCTGGACTTCCTGAAGCTTCTTGATTTCTGTCTCTAATTCTTCCTGTAAAAACATATCATAAGTGTTTAAAAATAACAACCTGCTTTAAAAAACATTTTTAACAGAATAAAACTCCATCCTTCTTCATTGGATTCATCTCCCGGGACTCCTATCACTCCCCGCCCAGCAACAGTGTCTGTCACCAGACAATCAGTGGCCCCTTGGTTTAGCAATACGTCCCTGCAGGTTCTCCTCCGGGACAGGAGAAGTGCTCTTCCCAAATGTTGGCAACAGGAGACCCTCCCGTCAGACCAAGGACGCCTCAATGGAGATTGTAGTGGTGGTGAGCAGCATAATCACTCCTGGGTCCAGAGCCACAAATGGATCAATAATCTCCTCTGATCTGGCAGAATAAGTGGCTTGGTGGCTTTACATCATGGGGCAATGAGGGCATCAAGCAATCTGTGTGAGTGGAGAGCGGGTCCGAGTGGAGAATGCGTGCTCTGCTTCATTGTGCTTGGGGGGCCACAGCATGTGACAGTTTTGCTTGGTGAATAAATACTGTAAGTGGATGCAGAACATGATTGGATACCAGTTAAAAGTGACGGGCCAGTACATGGCATGGAGTGCATGTAGACAAGATGGCAAGGTGCCTAGTGAGATAACTCTCCCCTTTGTCAATAAAGGAGAAGTTAGTGCATAATGAGGGCCAAGATAGGTGAAGGTGTACCAGAGATGAAGATCCTGACACAGCTGAGAAGGAGACTGTGAAGCTTGCCAGTGAGCAGGGTGGCCGTGCCATTGCAGACAGTGAGGCAGGAGTGGCAAGGCAGCAGAGTGAGAATGCCTCCAACCTGGTGTCGAGACATGGGCACACAGGAGATGTGTAGAACTGTGATATGCTCATAGAATGTGTTAAACCTTGTCTTTCCTTGTGTTCTCCACTGCAAGTCATTGCAATCCGGAGCCTAACCCACAGCCCCTAGCCTTCAGGAAAGACTCCACCTCTGAAGAAGAACAACAACAAGATCCAGAGAATGCACTCTCCAACAGCGCACTGGTAGTCAAATCGTTTAGATTTAGACACAATCTGATGAGCACATGATACAAAACTGGCAGCAGCTGAGGGAGGCTGTGACATTTGAAGTCTCTGATGTTGGGAGATCTGTCGGGGACCAGGTCCATACTGATTCCCAGGCTGACGACAGGCCTTGGTCTCCTGGCATTGGGTGCTGTCCAGCCAAGAAGCCTGCTGGGGATGCAGGGACAGGTAGAGAACATCTGGCAGAGATGACAGAGTCTATGCGCAGCCTTGTATGGATGGTGGAGGAGTCCATCCAAGGCAACAGTTCTGCCATGCCTCTAGGAGGTGACCACGTGGCTTCATCTGTGGAGGATGGTAACTGTCATGGAGAGGACAGCCAGGTCCAGCAGAACTAAAATGCGCTGTGACCTGCATTCCATCACTCTGCCCCTGGGCTCTCTACAGCAGTTGTTAGGGGAGAGGGGGTTGGGGCACCTGGACCTCCCTCCAGGTGCCCTTCTGCTCAGTGAGACAGGAAGGTGCCATCACGCACTGAGAGGGAGAAGAGTTTGTGTCAGCCACACCTCATTTCCCCCGCCAGTGACCCCAGTGCCTCCAGTTGGTGAGGCTGAGGAATGTGACCCTAAACATGCGTAGGAGATCCCCAGACTTTTGACTGCTCTCCAAACTTTCATGTCCTGCCCGTGGCGATGCCTGCTAGTGGCAAGACAGGAAAATCCTCGTGGAGGTTGTCTCTGGCAGCCCTAGCACGCCTCTTCTTGTTCCTGGCATCTTGGAAGTGTGCCGTGACATTACTGTGCTCTTCCTCAGGTTCATCACCTTCATGCTTATCTGTTGAGTGCATCTCCTCCATGTCTTCACTTGCCAAACCCTCTCCTTGTTACAATGCAACATTGTGCAATGCACAGCAGACCACGATAATTCTTTGGCACATACTGTCGTGCTCCACCAGACCGGTCCAGACAGCAGAAGCGCACTTTGAGCAAGCCAAAGGTCTGCTCCATGATAGCTCCGATTGAACCATCAGCTTCATTGTTCCACTCCTCCTTGTGACTGTGGGATGACGCACTGGTTTCATGAGCGACGTCCTCAGGGAAAGCCTTTATCAGCCAGGATCCAACCTAGCACTTGGGCAGGGGCTTTGAATAGCTCTGGGACCTGATAATAAGATGTAGGAGTCATGGGAACTCGCAGGGAATTGAGCATAGACCTGCAGGATATTTTTCTGTGTTTGCAGATATTTGAATGTTAAAAGCATGAAACTCCTTGTGATTCACATGTGCAGCTGGCAATTCCCAGGGATCTCTCATGGCCATGAGTGCATTCAATGACCCTTGCACCTGACTGAAACCACACGATAGCCCTGAAGCTCATTGCTCTTGCGGCCTGGCTATCAATATCTGTAGTGAACTAGGTCTGGGTGTGGCAGTCTGAGAAATGTCACTCATGTCCCCTGTGGACACCAGGAATGATCAGAGGGGATGGAAATTCAACACCATGGACACCTTGAAGGCAACCAGCATTGGGTCCCTCTCATTCCATGGAGCTGTTGGTCTTGTTGAAGGAGTGCACAGAGGTCAGTGACTGCCTCCCTGGATAGTCTCAGATGTCTCTGGCATTGCCTCACAGACATCTGATGATAGTTTGTATCCATTCTGAACATGCGTCAGTGTGCCAATGCCTGATGACGAAACTGGCATCCCTGGTTTCTTGCCTCCTGACAAGCCTCACCCTCTGGTGAAGCATCTTGATTGGCTTGTGGCTTCTGTTCTTGTTTGGCCACAGCTCTCCTACGGCAAATCCTCTCTCCTCTGCCTGAGGTTGCAAAACTACTGAGTGTATGGGACCCATTGTGAATCCAAAAAGTAGACTGCATAAAGAAAGCAGGCAAAGCTTTTAGCAGCTCTGTGTATATGACCTTTATCCCCATTAACAGTTGCAGCTGACCAATCAGAATGCCTGAGACACCCACGTGCCACACCGAGGACTCTTCAATCCCACAATATCCTCCTCCCACCTGAATCTGGTTTCAGCTAGCTTAACCCCTATTCACTGAGATATCCACAGACACTCCAACTGTGAGCCTGGAGCTCTCAACAATCCACTTCCACCCTCTCTTTCCCACTCTCGAGCTTCCGCTTAATGCCCTCGACTCTCCGTGCATCACTCATTGCCTTTCAACAATCATCCTTCAGCCTCCCACCATCAACCAGTCACAATGACACTCGACTTTCCTTCTTTCATCTTCAGCCCACCTCCCTTCCCGGCTCACCCCCACCCTGCCTGCTGTCACCCTAGAAGTCTCTCTCTATCACCCTTGACCTGCCCTCAGGATCTCTCGATTTGACCTCAGTCAGCCTTGACCTGCCCTCCATCAAGCTGGACCTGCCCTCCATCAAGCTTGATCTCCCCTCTGTGAATGTAGACCTTCCCCGTGTAGTACAGCTGCTTCCTTTGGACAACGAGACACAACGTTGGACAGGACTGACCCTGCCCTTTCAGCTCTGGTGAACCAGACGCCCTGACCCCCACAACACCCATCATGGTGCCTGACCATGCACCATTATGACTCCATCTCCCTTTCCAGGTATGTGAGGCTTCTCCTCTGTACCACTGTGCTAACCACAGACAACAGCTCAACTCAAATCGGAACATCGGCTGGTGCAGGAGACATGAGATTTCCATGCCCGGCTGACTTATTCTCGAAAATGTTTGGCTTTAATCAGTATTCATGTGATGCAAATGTATGGAGAAGAGATAGCCACCACTGGACAGTGAATGCCAGTGAAACGCTGCTGACTTAATTACAGAAGTTCAAATCAACTCAGGAAACTGGTTCCCCTCAGTCCTGGCCCCTCAAACCCCAACACCTCCCCAATCTCTCTCGCCCAGCTCCCCACTTGTTGGGGTCTGCCAATTTGGCCCTGGTGAGACCCCCACCACTTAATCAAGTCCCAATCCAGCAAGAGACACCTCCTCATCCTCCCAAAGTATTGAAGACCTGCTGGCCTCTAATAGGCTAGCAGCTGTCAGAGGCATGATTCCCTGTTCCAGAAAGGTTTCCATTCATGCCTCAACTCAGCTAATGGACAGCCGGCTGTTTAATTGATGCAGGGGGACCGAGTATCAACGTGCTCCCTCCTAACTACGGCTCCCCTAAAATCAAGCCCAATAACTCTGTTTCTTTCTCCATAGCTGCTGCATCTTGCTGGATGTCAAACAAGCAGTTTAATAAATCCATGAGACAGTGGAGGGAAGGAGAGAGGTGGTGGTGAGGTAGAGCTTGGTGTCGTCAGCGTACATGTGTAAACTGATGTGGCTGAGAGCAGCTTGTAAATGAGAAATAGGAGGGAGGAAAGGATAGATCCATGGGGGATTCCAAAGGTAACATTGTGGGAATCGGAGGTGAAGCTATTGCAAAAAATTCTTTGGCTATGACTGGATAGGTAAGAGTGGAACCAGGTGAGGGCAGTCCCACTCGACAGGGGGCACACATTGGAGAGGAATGATGTGGTCAACTGTGTCAAAGGTTGCAGACAGGTCAAGAAGGATGAGGAGTGAAAGTGCACCGGGGTACAGTCACATAGGATGTCATTGTGACTGTTTAGTTGCTGTGGCAGAGGCAGGAACCTGATTTGAGAGTGTCAAACATAGAGTTGCAGGAAAGGTGGACACGGATTTGGGAGGTGACAACACGGACAAGTGGAGAGGAAAGAGAAGTTATGATGGACTGGTAGTTAGCAAGGATCGAGGGGTGAGGCTGTGTTTTTCTAGAAGGGGCTGATAATGGCAGATTTGAAAGTGACTGGAATGGTCCCAGTGGAGAGAGAAATATTTCCAATACCAGCGAGAATGTGGAAGGGATGTTAGGTGGTTACTGGCTTAGCAGGAATAAGATCAAGGAATGTGGATCTCAAGATGAGCACACAAAGGGCATGAGGAGTGTTGGGAGAAAAATTATAGAGAGATGACAATTCAGAGCTGGAGCAGGGGAGAAAATTGGGGGAGATCTGCTTTGGTGAGCAAGGGGAAGGCAGGGAAACGACAGAGGAAGCTGAATGAATCTCACTCTTAGCATCAAAGAAGTTCGAGGACTTTTCACACTTCCTAGAAGAACCTAAGAAATAGGAGCACAGTCAGCTATATGATCCCTCAAGTCTGCTCCATCACTCAATACGATCATGGCTCATCGCAGGAGTTGACCCAGCGTAGCTTCACTGTACGGATTCTCAGGTGTGTATTTCCTTTCTGGATGCTGACACTGACATGACTGACAAGCCTGCCACAGTATTACTGCTGAAGAGTGGTGCCCGGGAGAAATTACTGGGTACAGCCTGACCCTGTGGGACACCATAATAATAAAAGCAAAATCCTGCGGCTGTTGGTGATCTGAAATAAAAGCAGAAAGTGCTAGAAAAACTCAGCAGAGTTAGAAGCCAGTTCAGAAGAAGAATCATATTGGACTCAAAACATTAACTCTGTTTCACTCTCCACAGACGCAGCCAGACCTGCTGAGTTTTTCCAGCACTTTCTGTTTTTATTACTGCGGAACACCATCCCTGTCTGAGTCAGGAAGGGGGATGAGATATAAAATGAGATACAGAGGATTAAACAAACACATCCAGAAAGTATAAAAAAGGGACATAGAGTCAATGTGACTGTTGATCTTCAAATATATTACTGGAGTGTAAAAATAGGCTGCAGAGCAAGCTCTAAATGGCTACCATGGATATGGAATCAGGAACATTAGGATGATGTCGGGGGGTTGGAAAAGATAATCAGACAATTGGTGATCAGAAAAGAGGTAAAGAGGGTGCAGAAGCCACCCTACTCCCCCCTTACTCTTGGTCATTACACCCTCCAATGACGAAGTCAGAGGAGAGTTTTCAGCGGTAGTGAAAGAGAAATTAACAAACATTAGAAATAGAGATAAACTGAAATGAGAGCAAAAGACAGGATTTCTTTTGTTTTCAGTGTACTGTTAATTTAAAAAACATCTGTAATTGTTCACTTTTCAGAGGCTCCACTCCCTGTTATAGTCAGCAGTTTTAATCCCTTTTGTATGCCTCGGTTTTGTCAACATTCAGGATGTGATAAAAATTTCAAACTTCATTTGTCCTTCAAAAGCTATTTTTTCCTCAGTAATTTTCAGTACTTTATAATGAAATATGCTGGAGAGCAAGAGGAAGATGGTGCATTCTACTGGTTATATGTAAGCGCATGCTATCCTATACACGTGTACAGAGGTGTTGTTTTGAGTGATTGAGTTCCTCTGTTTCTGGGTCTGAATTGAATTAGACTAACTGACCTGAGGCTACAGACCGAGAATCTGATCAAATTCTGAAATTATGAACACTGGTTTACTGTGACAAGTCACACAGACAGCTAGTTCTGTAAATCTTGTGAACACTCTAAATTGTCAAATAAAAATTGACATTTAAATATTCACACCCATAACAGAGGTGTGGTGGATAAGGAGTTAATGTTCAATGTAACTGGAATCGATATGTTTATTATTGGAGAATGTGAATACAGTTGATGTCTGAGAAAACTAATTCAATGCAAGAAATTAATCTCAACTTAATGTACTGTCTCCAAAATTTTGGGAGATTTAATGTGGTCGAGTGCCTCAAAAGGCAAAAACAGTTCGGACCAGGACTCTTATTTCCCAGTTTTACTGGTGTTCCATTTTAACGTATACAAGACCAGTTCGGAAGAACATTCTCATTTCCCAGTTTTTACTGCTTTTTCCTTCTGTCTCAGATCCTTGGGTGTGTTTCTGACAAGGTGAGGAAACAAGACTTTTCATTTAAATGAGTTGAACACGTTAACATTCTGTCATTCCCAAGAGGATTGGGTTACAGAGTGAATGGTTACAATGGTAATTATCCAATTAATTGTCTAATGGTTCTTGCTTGTTTCAACTGATTGTATTGCTACTTTTTCGGCACTATTCTTTGTTCGGCAGTTGTTTCTTCACCCTGGTTTTCTATGTACCATCTCTCTCCTCTCTGTTGCTGCATTTTGGATCTATTACCCAACCTCCCATCACCATCTCTCTCTCCCCCCACTGTTTCTCTCCTCCCTTCTGCCATCTGCCTCCAACCCACCACCTCTCCCCATTCACCATCTCTCTGCCATGCTACAATTCCTTTTCCCGAACCTGCCAAGCTCTGATCTTTGATTGACCGGGACCATCCCCGCTGTTCCCTGGCTCCTGCCTTGTACTGCAGGATTTCCCACCCAGCAATGCTCAGCGTCTCAGTCTGGCTGGCTGGGAAACAGTAGAAGAATCCTAATCAGGTCCTGCTGTTAAATCCAAATGAACGTCTGCATTCCTGGCTTTTCCAGATGTCAAGGCTGCTGACAGGTCTCCCCATTCCTCCCTGTAAATCTTGGGGTTTCAGTGCCTGGATCTGGGCATAAGTATTCCTATCTGTGGCTTTCAGTAACAAAATCCTCCCTTCCCTGTATAAACTGAGTGACCACACACACACACACACATTTTCATTTTACATGACACACCATAGGCTGCATTTTCACATGGACTCAGTGTTAAAGGGTTAACATCAGGAGCACCCAATACTGATGTAACTATGATGCAGCATCACCTGGTTAAATAACTGAGATCTGGTGCACATGTAGCACCTAGTCTAAAGCACTGAGATGTACATATCTACCTGTAAATAAATAAGAATGGTTTTCACACAGCCCATAGTTGTATTCTTAGGGTAAATAGCCAACCCTAGAGAAGCCCCAACCAAAACCTGAACTGTAGACGAAGCACTCAGCTTCCCTCCATTTCCAGAAATTAGCTAAGGGGAAAGGGAGACAAACTCAGACACACCAACATTTCTCAAACAGCAATTCCCTCTTGTGAGGAACAGGTTTTTCTCCCAGCCTCTTGAGCCTCTCCCTCTCCATGGGTGTCTCTCACACTCCCCACTGGAGATGAGCCTCTCCCTGCTGCTCAGAAGGCAGAATCCCCCAGTGCACAGAGTTACAATATGCTCTGCTCTACAGCCACATGCCAGTTCTCACAGGTGCCCACAGTGAATAATTGAGCTTTACAGTGCTCTCCCCAGGAGCGGCTGAGTGTGGGTGAGGGGCAGTCACACTGCGCCAACCTCACTCCCCACCCCCCCCCCCCCCCCCCCCCCCCCCACCCCACCCCATTGTGCCCAACCTGTTCTCTCAGACAGACTGTAAGAGGAAGGGGAATAAATATGACTGACCAAAAATAAACAGCTGTAAAGCCTGACACAGGCCAGAAAGAAAACACAGGATTAAATCAGCACTGTCTGCAATTAGTTCCAATTAATGTTGGTCATTAACAAGAAAACTCTCCTTCACTGTATTTAATATCAAGAATTGTTCACTCACCTTAATTGCAGCTTGTGCCTCATTCAGGCTCAGCAGTGTGTGGGATTTATGTTTCCCTATTATTGCACAGGAAACACACACACACTTTGCATCATCTTTACAATAGAAGATTAGGGGATCCTTATGGTCAGGACACTGCCTGTCTGTAAGGTCAGACACAGGTTCAATGAGAGTATGTCCACTGAAAGCCTTGTTCTGTAAATGTGGCTTTAAATGAAGGGAGCAAAGAGATATTTCACATTTCAGACAAGTCTTCACAGCTGGGTTTGGATTGCTATCACAGTAATCACACATGACATGACCAGCAGGAGGCTGTGAGTGGTTATATTTTTCCACTATATCACACAGAGTGAAGTTTCTCTTCAGACTGGGCCTGGGGTCGAATCTACAGCGACACTGAGGACACTCAAACCTTCCTGGGCCTGCTGTGTGGACCCAAACTCTTTCAATACATTTCAAACAGAAACTGTGTTGACAGGGCAAAATTACAGGATCCTGGTACACCTGCAGACACACAGCACAGATTAATTCATCTTTTAAACCTTCAGGATCCATTGTTACAGCAGCTGAAGAGGTTTCACACAGCACCTGAGAGACTGAGGAACCAAAGCAGGAAGTAAAATCCTTATAAACACTCAGTGCAGGGAATGAGAATGTTAGTTTCACTTTTATAATTCTCTCTGGCTGTAGATTAACCCTTTCAGGTTGGGAGTAGCAGTTCAGGGCCAAATTCAGAAAAGCAAGATTGTAATTTCATAATATGTTACCAGAATTCAGCAAGCTGGGTTCATTAAATGAATTGAACACTAATCACCTCAGACCAAACAAAAAATGGTTTAACAAATAAATTAAAACTGACAAAAGAGGAAAAATAACCTTTACAAATCCTGCAGAGAGGAAGGGGAAGGAACTTTCCGACAGAAATAGAGAAATATGCAGAAAAAGTTAAAAGGTTTAGAGGGGCAAGGAGAGATGTAAAAAAGCAAAGCAACAGAGGCTACAAGCTCAGTAAGCGCAACACAAAATGTATATAAACTACACAGAGCTGCAACAAAGACAAATTAATGTTGGAGTACAAACCCAAAACAGGAGAATACAGTCAGAGGATTTCATGATTAATTGTACAGGGTTCTGGTCAGACTCACTCTGAGGACTGTGTCCAGTTCTAGTCAGTCCCACCTCAAGTGCTGTATTCAGTTCTGGGCAGACTCACTTTGAGTATTTCCACCCCTTTGGCTTCCTGCCCCTGAAATAAAGGCCAGCATTGTTCTTGGGAAGAAACAGTAATATTCAGTAAGAAGCATTCAGAATCAGAACAATACATGCTGTTAAAAACGGAACCCTTTTATTTCCTTTTCCAGACTCCATTTGCTGGTACTTGTGTGTGGTAACCTTATGTGGATAAAATGCACAAGGCAGTTTTCAATACACTACATGTTGCATTATGCTTTTAAATTATATTTTATTCACTAGCATTCATTGAATTCTGCACATGAACCCCTAAATCTCTCTGCTCCTCCACAGTTCTAAACTTCTCACCATTTAGAAAATGTACTGATCAATCATTCTTTGATTCAAAGTGGATGACATCACACTTAAGAACTCAGTCTGCTCATTATATGTCAGCAATTGGGTCTCACGGTGGAGAAATGGGACAGAGGAGCGGGCAGGAAATTTGAAGCCGAGGGCAAATGTGCAAGACTGTAGGAGCTCACAAAGGGACGAGGAATCAAAATGGGTCACATTCTCCACCCTCAGCCAGGGTCCTATTGGCCAAGTGGTTATGTCCAAATATTTGTCTCCATAATTTTGAGTACCAAGATGAATGTTTGGAAGCTGTGCTAGTGGGATAGGGATGTGCTTCATACACATTCCCCTCAAGTCATTATCTTTGGTGGGTTTTTGCAGACAGGTAGACTCCATTTCAAGGGCGTTGGAATGTGAAAGGTATAATCATGCAAATTGTGTAGCCATCTATGGCTGCGAGCTCAAGTCACTGAAATGCAGTTTTAGACTCTTTGTGAATAAAAATCAATTCAGGGTATCCAGCCATTGATTCAAAAAACATTTTCTGACATAAACCAGGTTTCCATGACAATATGGATACAGACTGAGGCTGCATACTTCAGTATCTGAGGAGTCGTCATGTTACTAAACATTGTGCAATCATCAGTGAACATCATCGCTTCTGACTTGATGATGGAGGGAAGGTTATTGATGAAGCAGCTGAAGATGGTTGGGCCAGGGAACTCCTGCAGTGATGTCCTAGGGCTAAGATAACGGACAACCATCTTCCTTTGTGCTAGGTGTGACACCAATCAGCAGAAAGACTCCTCCCTGATTCCTATCAACTTCAGTTTTGCTAGTGCTCCCTGATGCCACACTCGTTCAAATGCTACCTTGATGTCAAGGGCAGTCACTCTCACCTCACCTCGGGGATTCAGCTCTTTTGCCATAGATGAACCAAGGCTGTAATGAGGTCAGGAGCTGAGTGGCTCTGTCAGAACCCAAACTGGGTGTCAGTAAGCAGGTTATTACTGTGTTTGTGCTACAAGATAGCACTGTCAATGACACCTTCCATCACTTTGTAGACGATGGAGAGTAGACTGACGGGGTAGTAACTAGCCTGGTTTGATTTTGTCTTGCTTCTGTGTACAGGACATACCTGGGCAGTTTTCCACATTGCTGGTAGATACCAGTGTTGTAGCAGTACTGGAACAACTTGGCTAGGGGCTTGGCAAGTTCTGGAGCACAAGTCTTCAGTACTATTGCTGCAATGTTGCCAGGGTCCATAGCCAGTGCCTTCAGCTGTTTCTTGATATCACGTGGAATGAATGGAATTACATAGAATTTACACCATATAAACATGCCATTCAGTCAGATGGATGTTGGCCATGTGGATATTGTGATGGGGAGTGGATGTAATGGTGGGGAATATTGGGTCTATTTTATGGGGGAATTGTTTCTCACAATCTTATGTCTCACAGTGTTTTCAGTTACACGGGGTCCACGATGTTTCTTCCCTGCCTCCTCTTCCTCTTGAAGGTAATATAGTGGTAATTATGTAGCCCTGTGAATATCAGGCCCAATGAATCTGTCACAAGCCCAATTATCACATCCGCCTTTTTAAAGATAAAATTGTGAATTATGAATACTATGCTTAAGGGATTAATGCTGAACTGTGGCAGGAAAATGATTAATTTAAACACACTTAAAAAGAAAGCAGGAAGGCTTATAATAAGGTGAATGGCTGAACTGAATCAGGTTTCTGGAACACCACAACCTGCTGTCCAGATTGAGTCACTACCTGTTCCTGTGTAAGAAAATGAATGGCCTGAATTTTCAGCTCGTCGGGCAGGTGTGATCGGCAGGCCCGGGAGCGGTCAGGAAACAGACTACTGACCACGATTTCATGCAGACTGACCAATTAACAGCCAGCCAGCATGAAATGTGTGTGAAAAGCTCAGCGCTGCCATGGTGGGGGTGGAAGGAGGGCGGGCGATGACGTTTCCGCGGGCATGGGTGAGTGCTGAAAGAAAGCTCCCTGAAGACAGATAGCTGCCTCAGGAAGCTGCAGACCCGAAAACCATGAAATAAAGTTTTGAAAATCAGGAAAAAAATGTCCAAGCATCAGGCATCTGAACATATAGATCATAAAAATGCTGTCCATAGATTTTTATTTTAATTTTATTTAATAACGGAAACCTCATCCCGCCCTTGGTTGAGGTTTCATGAAAAATGCAAAATTTGCCTGTCCACCAACCGGTTGGACAGACCATGAAAAATTGGAGTTAATTGCTCCCTTAATGAGCTTAATTGCCCTCTTAATTGTCGGTGGATGCACTTCCGACTTCTGCACATGCCTGCCGACTGAAATATCGCACATGCGTAGGATGACGTCGGGACACTCGTCCGACGCCTTCTCATGCGATTTTATGCCTGATTGGGTCAAGCGTGCGCCCGCCCACGAGATGTAAAATTCTGCCCAATGCGTTTTATAGTCTCTCACAACCTCAGGTCAGCAAAAACTGCTTCACAGATAATGAAGTACTTTTGAAGTGTAGTCACTGTTGTAATGTAAGGGAATGGAGCAGCTAATTTGCACAAAGCAAGTTCCCTCAAACAGCAATGTGAAAGTAATCATGTAATTTGCTTTAATGATATTAGTCGAGGGATAAGCATTCGCTTGAACACCGGGAAAAGCTGCCGTGCTCTTTTTTGGACAGTGATGTGAAATCCTTCATGTCTGCCTGAGAAGGCAGATAGAGCTTCAGTTTAACATCTCATCTGAAAGATGGTACCTCTAACAGGGCAGTACTCCCTCTGTACTGCACTGGAGTGTCCACCTCGGATATGTACCCAAGTCTCTGGAGTGGGACTTGACCTCACAACCTTTTGGTCAGGGATGAGAGTGCTATCACTGAGCCAAGTCAAATGCCTCAATGAATTGAACTTCAAAAAGAACAGGCTTGCCCACCAGACCAAAAGGGCACTTTCCACTGCGATGAGCAAATTGGGACAACTCTGGCTACTAGTTGCAGGAAGATGCCTACACTATCCCACTCTGGTTAACTCGTCCACAACCAACATGAAGAACAGCTGTCCATCTGAATGGGTGATGCTCCCTTTGACCTGGGGAACTACAGCAGTAACAGGCTACCTTGGGGCCTATTCTCTAAGAGACCTTCAGTACAAACTGGATAAGTAGTTTACTTAGTGCCATTCTCCCACCTTCTCCCCACAGCACTGCACATTGTTCCTTTTCAAATAACAGTCTAGTTCCCTTTGAATGCCTTGATTGAACCTGCCTCCACCAAACTCTCAGGCAGTGCATTCCTGACCATAATCAAAGACTGCATACAAATATTTTTTCTTATATGGTTTTTGCTTTTTTTGCAAATTACTTCAAATCTGTGCCCATGCGTTCTCAATCTTTCCACCAGTGGAAACAGTTTCACCCTATCTACTCTAATGGCATCAGGTCAAACATTGACAAGGAAACCTCCTGCAGATTACCATGTACCGCCTTCCCTCAGCTGATGAATTAGTGCTCCTCCATGTTGAACACCACATGAAGGAAGCACTGAGGGTGGCAAGGGCGCAGAATATACTCTGGGTGGGGGACTTCAATATGCATCACCACAAGAGTCTCAGTAGCACCACTAATGACTGAGTTGGCGGGGTCTGTAGCAGGTGGTGAGGGAACCAACAAGAGGGAAAAACATACTTGACCTCATCCTCACCAACGACGTGCTGCAGATTCATCTGTCCTTGACAGTTTCGGTAGGAGTGACCGCCGCACAGTCCTTGTGGAGATGAAGTGCCTCCTTCACATTGAGGATACCCTCCATCGTGTTGTGTGGCACTACCACCATGCTAAATAGGATAGATTTAGAACAGATCTGACAACTCAAGACTGGGCATCCATGAGGCATTGTGGGCCATCAGCAGCAGCAGAATTGTACTCGCACACAGTCTGTAACCTCATGGCCCAGCATATCCCCCATTATACCATGACCATCAAACCAGGGAATCAACCCTGGTTCAATGAAGAGTGGAGGAGGGCATGCCAGGAGCAGCACCAGGCATACCTAAAAATGAGATGTCAACCTGATGAAGCTGTAACACAGGACTACTTGCATGTCAAACAGCATAAGCAGCAAGTGATAGACAGAGCTAAGCGATTCCACAACCAATGAATCAGATCTTAGCTCTGCAGTCCTGCCACTTCCAGCCGTGAATAGTGGCGGACAATTAAACAACTCCATGGAGGAGGGGGCTCTACAAATACCCCCATCCTCAATGATGGAGGAGCCCAGCACAATAGTGCAAAAGATAAGGTTGAAGCATTTGCTACAATCTTCAGCCAGAAACACCAAGTGGATGATCCATCTTGGCCTCCTCCAGAGGTCCCCAGCATCACAGATGCCAGTCTTCAGCCAATTCAATTCACTCCACATGATATCAAGGAACGGCTGAAAGCACTGGATACTGCAAAGGCTACGGGCCCTGACAATATTCCGGTCACAATGCTGAAGACTTGCGCTCCAGAACTTGCCGCACCCCTAGTCAAGCTGTTCCAGTACAGCTACAACATCTAGCCAGCTATGTGGAAAATTGCCCAGGTAAGTCCTGTACACAAAATGCAACCCAGCCAATTACTACCCCATCAGTCTACTCTCGATCATCAGAAAAGTAATGGAAGGGGTCATCAACAGTGCTATCAAGTGGCACTTGCTTTGCAATAACTTGCTCGCTGATGCCCAGTTTGGGTTCTGCCAGGGCCATTCAGCTCCTGTCATAATTATAGTCTTGGTTGAACCATGGACAAAAGAGCTGAACTCCCGAGGTGAGGTGAGAGTGACTGTTGTCAAAGAATAAATGCAGCAAATGCAGGTTACTTCAGGAAAGAGTACAATTTATTAAGCGCTGAACCGTACAATGGCCATTGGGAGAGATCATCTAGATCTGCTCGAAGTTACAGTGTTCAACAAGCAGTATTTATACAGTACAATTACATGACTCCAGCATATTTACACAGTGATCTTATTAACTTGAGTGATCTTATTAACTTGCCCTTCTTTATTCTCTTATAATTATATCAATATTAGCTAATTGATTTTGCTTACCCATACAGTTTCTTGATCATCCCTTATCTCTTCTAACAATGTACTATTCATTCCATGAGACAACATCTGTTTGTGTTTATTGTGTCATTTATCCTTTTTATCTACTCTTTGCCTAACCTTTGATCTCAGGTCATTTCACATGTCCAGGCTTATTTTTCTGTTCTTGCTTCCCTTTATAATTTAACCCTTTAGGTGATTTTTCTTTCTCAGTCCCCTCTTTTGTGCTTTGTAGCACAATCCCCTTAGTCCCTTCCCAATAGTGCCATTTCCCTTCTATACTTGTCCTTTTCCCACTTGTTGATCCTTCCTCTAAGCTGGCAGGCTAACATAATCAGGATAACAATTATCAAGGCCTGAATAATAACCAGGACATGGGAGAGAATTTTCAGCCATGGATGTACCTTTATATTTATACCCCGATTCCAAATTTGTGACACAACAGTGTTCTCCTTTAATAGCTAGTCTTGATCAGTCCGAATCTTCTGTTCAATGGTTTTCCATTTGTGAATTATGTTGCGTGTTTCTTTTATCAGTTGCTCCCAATCAACTCCGATCGGAAGGAGTGTAGTCAAAACAGGAGGTGCAAACTCACGTATTGTGGTATCATTGTCCGTGCACTGTATTGTTGCATCAACTTTTAGATTAATGTCCTTTGGTATAGGTTCCAGGGTGTCAGTTCCAAAGACAACCTGCTCTTTAGGGGTTTTAATTATTACATTATAGTTTGGCAAGGTGCAGACCTTGTCCCGTATAGCGTAAGTTAGGTTTAGTGATTACAACATAATAGTGGGTTGCGTTGTGTGTTTTTCTGAAATATAAGCCATTATGTTTAGTCGGGCTGACATATATCAAACAATTATTCCAATGGTTTAAACCACATGTCCCTTTATTTATGGTGGCGTAGTCTGGACACAACCAGATATCGTCCGTCTGATGACATTGTTCCCGTTGCAATTCTTTCACTGAGTTAATCATTATCACTGCCCACTTTGGGGCTTCTGGGACTGTCAACTGCACCCATTCCTTTACCCAGCCCACGTTTTCGACCCGATATAGTCGGGATCTCAATGTATCATCTTTCGTTTTAGGTATGTGTAGAACCATACCCAGGATTATTGTTTCCTTCTTTTTGTTGCTGCTCTTAAGGTGGGGGATGCGGGTGGCTAGAAAGACATCTCGGACATCAACATTTGCTAGGGATGACCCTAGCGCCCATTTTTGTAAAGTCTCTTCCCCTATCCAATCTGGCACCTGGTGATTTTTAAGCTGCAACAAGTTTTTATCTACTTGGGCCAGAACCCAAGACCCGTATAAGGTGCATACAGCATCCCTTATTTCATTCTTTTCTTCACCCTCTTCTCTGTCAATCAGGGCATTTATCGTGTTAGTTACTGGTTTCAGGCGTTTCAAACCTTCCTGGATAAGGACAGTCAGCTGTTCATTAGTCTGGGCTGTGTCTTCCTGATCATTATACCCTTCCTGGGCTATCTGCTTCATGTGGGCCTTTCCTTTGTCAATTTCCATTTGTAGAGTTCCTATATCTAAGTTATTTATTGTGGCAGTTCCTGCCGCATAACCTATTCCTGCAACTTCCAAGATCCCTCTCCTTTCTCGTCTTTTTTTCCCGTATCCTCCTTTTTGCATTATTTCTGAGTAGGGTTTACAGTGGGAGCGCTCACCAATTGCTCCTTTTCAACTTCTAGTTTCAACCCTGTTTGGCTAACTTCCTCTCTTAACAGTTTGGTACGCAGGTTTCTCAGTCCATTAGGGTATCATTCTGGTATATTTAGTCTCATCAGATCTACTGTTACTTTCACATGGGTGTATCCTGGCACAATAATCACTCCTTCCTTTTCTGGGATTATTACTAGCCCTGTGTTTAGTGGTATTACTTCTGACCCATTTTTGAGGCATTCTGGGAGTGCCTGGGTGACAATTGTTTTAATAATATCTTGAGGTGGGGTTGGGGTACCAGCTGTTTTGGGTATTGTTGTGCTGTTTGAGAGGGGTAATGGGGTTGTAAGGCCAGACCTAATAGCCCATCTTATTATCTGGTTTGCACAGCTCAAGACAAATCCTCCTCCCACCTGTCCCCAAATCTGATTGTTTATACTGCAATCGATCCTCTTATTCGTGCCAGTTGTTTGACATGGCCCACAAGGGTTTGGCTTTAAATTTATTTCTGTCCCGTTACAAGTATAACATCCTCTGCTTTGTCTTTCACACTGATAGCTATTGGTTAGGGCAAAGCCTGAAGTGGGGCTTGCGTTTTTAGGGGTATATAGTTTGCAATTGTTTCCCTGTTCCTTCTGTACCTGATTATTATTGGTTGTAGTGGTAGCTCTATAATTATTATCAGTGTCTCGCTTTTCTATTACTAGCCTACCGGTGCCCCTTTTTCCTAAACCCATAGCTATTTTGGGTCCTTCACAAAGTATATTAAATTGTAACTTCCACTCCTGTCTATTATTGTTACTATTGGGATTTTTCTGTTTGCCACACTTAAGGATCAAGGTAGGATCTTGTCCTTTGCAAGTTATGGATATGACTCTTTCCCCTTTTATCATTCCTTCATCTCCTGGCCTTTCTTCATCACACAACATTCCTACATTATTTGTAGACATAGCTATATCAATCTTACTGGCCTTAACTTGTACTGAGAGACAAAGAACCTCGCTCATTTCTATGTATTTTCCTGATTCTAAACATTTATTGCTAAAATTTCCTTTCCCACAGTACACCAGTACTGGTTTGTGGGTATCATCATTATAATAGATCTTATTATCCCTGCAAGAACCATCATTACCTGTTTTAGACATTAGCAATACAGCCTGATTATTACTAGAGTCACTCATTATCTCGCGACGCATTCGTATACGGTTATACAGAAGTGTTGTACAATCAAATTTTACTTTACGTCTATCATTTCCACAAGAGAAATAGCAAATTCCTTGTGGTTCAATGCTTGACAAATTTTCTTGCGTTTGTTCAAACATTATTGTGTGGCAATGGTACATGATCAGATGCCACGGGATGGCATCTGGGTGATTGCACTGTACCTGATCCTTAAAGTCTAGTTCAATAGTGTATGTTCCGTTTCCTGCGCACGGCCAGGTGATGGCAACTATGGAACCTCCACCGAGGGCCACAAAGGCCAGGAGCAAGCTCAGTCCTTTATACATCTTTGGGCACCGGGATCCTTTCACAGTGGGAGGTGTGAATCCAAGTGGTTCTTCCTTCACACTTTACCACTGTTCTGGTGGTCAGTAGGATTTAATAAGGCCCTTCCCATCTGGGTTTAAGGGAATCCTTTTGTGAAACTCCACAAGGATCCACTTGCCTGGTTTTAGCGTATGGCACTGGAAGTCTCCTGGTTTCTTTTGTGATTCTTTTACCTGTGCATGAATAGATCTCAATTGGTTGGTTAATGCTTGACAATACCGTATCCATTTATCATCTGCCTCATGTAGATCAAAGGATTTGGTTAGCCACGTGGGGTTAAATCCTACTCTCGTAGGGCTGCCCATTATTATTTCATGTGGGCTCAATTTCACCTCTGAGTGTGGTATAGAATGCACACTCATTAGAGCTATGGGCAAAACTTCTGGCTATTTTAAGCCAGTTTCCTCACAAAGTTTAGTCAATTTATTCTTTAGTGTGCCATTGTTTCTTTCTACTATTCCAGATGCTTGTGGGTGGTGGGGACAATGCAGATTTTGTCTAATACCCAAAGCCTTACATATCTCTTGCATATTTTTTCTTGTGAAGTGTGTTCCTCTGTCACTATCTATACTTTCTGGTAGGCCAAATCTGCAGATTACTTCCTTAATCAGTATTGTCGCTACTGTCATAGCGTCCGCCTTACGTGCAGGGAAAGCTTCAATCTATTTAGAGAAGGTATCTATTATAACTAGCACATACTCTTATTCTAATGCCGTAGGTAACTGTATAAAATCAATTTGTATATTTACAAAAGGTCCACAGGGACCTATTTTAACAGCAGACCGAGTAGGTTCGATCCTGCCAGCGTTGTGTTTTTGGCAAATGACACACGTTTGGCAGAGGTTAGCTGACATTTGCGCAAAACCAGGGGCGTACCATGTATTTCGGATGGTCTCAATCATCCCCCCTTTACCCACGTGTGTCACGCCATAAGCAATTTTTGCTAAATAAGGAAACATTTGCCTGGGGGCCACAGGTCTGCCATCTGTGGATCGCCAAAGACCATCCGAATCTTTGTGACATCCCGTAAGGATCCATGACTTACGTTCTTTGTAAGGGACGGATTCTTGTAGGGTCACAAGTTCCAATAGTAAACTAGGGAGTTTGTTTTCTGTTCTGTTTCTCCACAGTTCAAGCAGGCACCTCTTCCTGGGGTTGCCTGCATTCCCCCCCTCCCTTTCCCTCTGCCTCTACTTCTGCCTCTGCCCCTTCCTTTTTCCCCAAAATTGTTTCCCTGCAATTGGCCAGGTTGCAGAGCAATCAGTCTTCCCTCCAATTGTTCTTTCTTTGTTCTAGGCAGCTTTGGCAGTGTGAGGCAACAGCTACTAGCTCTGTGGGGGTTTAGGTTTGCCACCCTATAAAGATGCTCTTGAACTGATTTTGGATTTTGGGCAAAAGCCCTCCTACAAAGGTGGCTGCAACTGCCTCTGGGGCCATATCTCTGGGCTTGGTGATCCCAGAGTGAGATTCAAAGATTCTATTTATTTGCTGTAAAAAATCTGCAGGAGATTCATTCTTTTCCTGCTTACAATTTTGGACCAATCAGCCTTTTTGGGGCATACTACACGTACTGCATCAATCAGTTGTCCCTTAAAGTCGTCCAGGGCTTCAGTGTGGCCTAGATTATCTTTGGGCCACTGGGCTGCTTTGAGCAGCCTTTTCTGTACCTCTCTGGGTACTATCACTCTCAACAATTGCAGCATATCTGACCAGTTGGGATTATAACACTGCATTACTGTTAGAAGTTCTTCAGTAAATTTCTCTGGCTGTTCTCTTACAGGGGGAAAGTCCTTAGCCAAATTTCTCAAATCCCCTGGGGTCCATGGGCCATGGACCGTTACCAGTTTGCCATTTGCCCCTGGCAACTGTCTGAGGGGAAGCTGATGAGCAGGTCTGGTTTGTGAATTTTTCCTTTGTTGTCTTGTCTGCAAAGGAGAAAAGAAGGAAGGGGGGGGTGTGGTGCGGGGGTGCCAGACCTGTAAAGGAGTGGGACTTCCTTCTGAGCTGCTTGCCTGGAAGTAGCTGGACTGGATGAACTGGCCACTCCTTCCTCATCTCGATGATAGGGAGGTGGGAATACATTGGACATCCAATCCACCATGTCTGATTTTGTGGAGGAATTATCATCTTCCTTAGGTTTTAATGGTACATGCTGAAGGCACCTCTGCACTGTTCATGTTATTAGCTTCTTTCAAGGTTTTTACTTCTTTGAGGAGCTTATTATGTGAGTCTTGGAGTCCTCTAACTCTGGAGTCTGCCTGTCTTTTACTGGCTTCTTGGTACCAATCATAATAAGCGTCCCACTGGTCTTGTTTAACTTTACCTTTTCTTAAAGGTACTAATTTATCTATATCCCAAGTGCCTTCCATTGGGAATTGCTTCTTGGGATCATCTCTAGTTATCCAATTCCATTTTTTCAAAAATTTGCAAGTATTTTTACCATAATTTTGGTACTTGTAATAAGCTGGCGTTCCCTTGGGCAGCACTGGAGTAGCTGATGATGCAGTCCCTCCCATTTCAATCTTGCCTAATCTTTGACTAGTCTTACATTATCCAAATAGCTATGTATACATACACTCTGATCCTTCGCGAGTATCCTGACTTCCTTCCATTAACAAGTCCAGGCAGTGGGCGTTTGAGGGGGTGGTTTGTCTGACTGACTGCCTTTCTTCAGCGGCTACATTGGAGCCTGGGTGTCCCTGACAAGGGACCATGCAGGGCGGGATTTTCAATTCTGGAGACTAAGTGTGGTGGTAGGTGGGAAAGTCGGTGTGATTCCTGCTGGAAGTGTGGGGTGGGGGGGCTGTGAGGGGGCAGACCTATCCACCCGATTTTCTGCTTTTTAGCTCATTAATTATGCATAAGGAGCTTGTTGAATCTCGTGGCAGGGCAGGCAAGGATTTGTCGTCATATTTAAGCTGCACATGCACAGACATTCATTCACTGCAGGCCAAGTGTGTTGTAAAGTTCTGCTTCAACATGGCACCCAAGAGGACAAAACCCTCCATTGCCTGGTTCCGCGAGGCCTCCCTGGGGAATCTCCTCTAGGCCTTCCAGGAAAAGCAGGAGGTTCTCCTTCTGAGGAATGGGAGCAGGATGTCCTCCCACCTGACCACGCAAGAGGAGGTTGCCATGCAGGTCAGTGCTCATGGCCAACAGAAAAGGACTGCCCTACAGTGCAGGAGTGAATTAATGATCTGACGTGCTCCGCCAGGGTAAGTTAAACCTCTACTCACTCCAAATGCACACTCTCATAAGGGCGGCAGTCTTTGGGTTAGAGTCCACAGGAATGTCACAAAGGACCATCAAATAGGAAATCAGCACTGAATGTCTGCCAGTCACTTTAAGATCACCATCTCATGTAAGATCCTGCACAAATGGTGTCTTAATCCCTTACCGGGAAGGGCTTAGCAGGCACAATAAACATGTATACTTCTGAAATGCCTTTCATCCATAGTGCTCACAGTCAATCCATCGGTCTTTATGCAGGACAAGATTACCCACAACAGAAGGGAGAGACTGAAGACCTGAGGTGGGACCCCTGAGCTGAGGACACTCTCCTCCCATGAGGAGCCAGCGACAGCGATCGCTGATGAAGACAGAGGTTGTTCCTGCATGGAAGGTGAGATTGGCCTCTCCCAGAAAACCAGTGAGGGTCTATCCAGTATACATCAACAACACGCGGACAGTGAATGTGAGTAACCTATAATGTTGGAGCATGCCCAGTCAATCATGAGTTATCTCTTCTCTCTATGACAGCTACCAGCAAGAAAAGGTGGAGGAGGAGCTCCAGCAAGCGAGTCAGCCCCAGTTCCCAGACACTCTAGATGAAGAGGCAGAGGATCCATCTGATAAAGACCTGTCACTATGTTCACCTGCACCTTCCACCAGCACAGATACACGCACCTTGGTGGGTCCTAGTTCTAGAGCAGGCTTGCATTCACAATTGTGTCCACAGTAAGTGGAGGTAGTGGCAGCCATTGACATTGGGAGTACTGCTAGAGACCAGGCTGCTGCTGAGACCGAGTCTGATGATGAGCCTCTGGATTTGTCCCTGAGAGAAATGTTGGGGATGCAGAGACAGACAGGAGAACATAAGGTAGAGTTGTCAGAGGCCGTCACAAGACTGGAACAAAGGATGGAGGAGTCCACCCACTTTCTGTCTGATGTTGTGACTCTGGCATGTGAGTGCATCAAAGTTGCTATGGAAAGGGTGGCAGCTGACTTGGAGACCCAGCTCCAGCAGTTTCTGCAATATTTGTGCTCAGACCTATACACCATCACTCTAACCATGTCTAACCATTCCAGCAGTGGCTAGGCGAAAGCAGGACGGGGCACCTCGACTCCCCTCCAGGTGGCTCTTCTCCTCAAGGAGACAGGGAGGTATCATCAGGCACCCACAGGGAGGAAGGGTGTCAACCAAGCACCCTGAGACCTCCACCCCAGGACACTGCAAGGGTGTCCTGCTGCTCCACCTCCCCTCTGCCAATGACCCCATCACCTCCAACAGGTCAGGCTGTGGAGGGTGCACCTACCGCAAAGCAGGAGAGCCTTAGCAAGTTGGGGCTCTTCAGGCTTTGGGTCACTAGAGGACACCCGCCAAAGGCATCTCAGACAACAGGGCATAGCCGTCAACAGGCTTCTTCCATTTCCGCTGCGGATACAAACATACAGACAAGCAGGAGGAGTAGGCCGTTCGGCCCCTTGACCCTCTCCAATATTTAATAAAATCATGGCTGACCTGATAGTAACCTGAAATCTGCATCCCATCTACTCCCGATAACCTATCACTCCCTTGCTTACCAAGAAACTATCCACTTCTGCCTTAAAAATATTCAAAGACTCTGCTTCTACTGCCTTTTCAGGAAGAGAGTTCCAAAGACACGCAACCCTCTGAGAGAAAAAATTTCTCCTCATCTCCGTTTTAAATGAGCGACGCCTTATTTTTAAACAGTGACCCCTAGTTCTAGATTCTTCCACAAGAGGAAACATCCTCTCCACATCCACCCTGTCAAGTCCCCTCAGTATCTTATATGTTTCAATCAAGTCATCTCTTACTCTTCTAAACTCCAGCGGATACAAGACTTGTCTGTCCAACCTTTCTGCATAATACAACCCACCCATTCCAGGTATTAAAAAAGCAAAATACTGTGGATGCTGGAAATCCAAAGCAAAAACAAAAATAGCTGGAAAAAAACTCAGCAGGTCTGACAGCATCTGCAGAGAGGAATACAGTTAACATTTCGAGTCCGTATGACTCTTCATCAGAACTGATGCTGTCAGACCTTCTGAGTTTTTCCAGCTATTTTTGTTTTCATTCCAGGTATTAGTCTGGTAAACCTTCTCTGAACTGCTTCCAACGCATTTACATCCTTCCTTAAATAAGATGACCAATACTGTACACAGTACTCCAGATGTGGTCTCACTAGTTCTACGTATAAGTGAAGCATAGCCTCGCTCCTTTTGTATTCAATTTCCCTCACAATAAATGATAACATTCTATTAGCTTGCCTAATTACTTGCTGTACCTGCATACTAGCCTTTTGCAGTTCATGCACTAAGACGTCCAAGTCCCTCTGTATCTCAGAACTCTGCAATCTCTCACCATTTAGATATCTTCTCTTTTATTCTTCCGGCCAAAATAGATAATTTCATGTTTTCCCACATTATACTCCATTTGCCAGATCTTTTTCCACTCAACCTATCTATGGGCAGAATTTTCCCAAGTTTGCACTAAGTGCGGTAGTGGGTGGGTAAAGCGACGTTTTACCTGCTGGTCGTGATGGCGGGTTTTCACGCCATATCGTCCCAAACCCGCCTCATTATCTATGCACTCCCGGGAAACATGCTGCTTCCATGGCGGGTGAGCTCTCATTCGCCGCCCGCCATCACCCCGCCGCCACATCAGGCTGGGTGTCATGTTTAAAGTCCAGCCGCAAGCACAGCGCTCATTGTTTCCAGCTCACCACTGCTGCATGGAAGGCATGGCCAGCAAAGGATAAAGGAGGGCAGTCCCCGGTTTCAACGACGGGTCCCTGAAGTGACTGCTGTAGGCTGTGGAGGCCTGCAGGGATGTCCTGTACCCCAGCTCTGGCTGCAGGATGGGCAGCAAAGTGACCAATCTAGCTTGGGAGGCGGTGACAGCGGTGGTCAGTGCCAAAACCCTTCAGAAGGGAGCAGCCACCCAGTGCCGCAAGAGGATGAATGATTTCCTCCATTCCGTAAGTCACTCTTCTCATTACTCTGAACTCATACACTCACAAACCCATCACAGATCCACAGGACCCTCACCCACTGCCAGTTCAAGAGACATCACCATTGTGGTGTCTTTGAATGTGGAGGCTGGTGGGGTGAAAAGTGAGGACAAGGGCGACCCTATCATGGTTCTGGGAGGAAGAGGAAGGTGTGAGGGCAGAGGCGCGGGAGATGGGTCCAAGGTTTCCCACCCACTGTGGTTGATAGGGGCCTCAACTGTGTCCAACCCATCTCCCACCCCTCTACCCTCACACCTTCCTCTCCCTCTCAGGAGCCTCAGTCACTCTCTTCTGAGTCTTCTCCGCTCTCTGTAGGCCATCAGGCATAAAGCTAGGTCACCAGGTCCCATGCTCCTAATGTGGTCCTCCTGCGGCATGAAAGAGAGAGGGGCATGGTTAGCTTAGGTGTACTTAGCACCTTTCCTGGCCCTGTGTGACCGCCCCTTAACACCTTTTGGAGAGTGCTAGTTGCCCCTCAGATGGCCACAGATGAGTGCACTGCATGGCTGTCCTGTGACACGGGGGAGACTGCTCCTAACTGGGATGCTGAGATTGCAAGAGGTTGTAAGCGCCTCCAGCAGTGACTGCTACATGGTCAGAGTTGGCGAGGAGATTGTACAACATGTGCAGTCCAATTGTGCCGGGGCCAGGTTGGGCGGGGTGGGGGAGGAACTGGGGTGGTAAGGTTTGGATCGCTAGGTGGCACTTTGGTACCTCCACGCTGTTTGCATGGGTGGGCAGCTTAGAAGCCCGACCCCAATAATATCTCTGTGGCTGTGCCTGAACTATCTCAGTTTCAGAGGAATGGTCAGTTTATACAAGTGTCCCTACAGCGTGGCCTCTTCCCTTGCTCACCCTGCCCCCAACTCGATGTCTTGTGCGCAGGATCCAATGCCAGGGAGCAGTTGCCCCCTCCCTGTCCCTCCAACAACAGTCGCCTCTGAGGGTGGGCAGCAGTTGCCCCTGGACACCCCCCTCCAACAACAATCACCTCCGACACTGGGCAGCAGTTGCCCCCCAGACAACCCCCCTGACAACAGTTGCCTCCATGACAGGGCAGCACTTCACCCCGGCGCCCCTGAAGCCTGCAAAGCAATAGGTGACCCTGGTGAGGTCTGCAGAACAATGCTGTTCACTCACCTCCAGTTCCCCCAAAGTGAAGGCCACCAAGTGCACATCACCTGTGTGCTTTTGTGAAACACGTCAATATGCTTTCCCGCCAACGTGGACAGACGATCCAGTGGGGGACCAAGAGTTTTTTAATGATATGCTGATGTATTACAATGAGCTCCCCGATGACCATTGATGGGAAGCATGGCCCACTGTCAGCGGGATGAGTGCATGATCGTGACCTGGCTTCCCACCATCGTGGAGCCAATCGCACCATATTATCAATGTGTGCCACCTATCATACCCGCTGCCAGCAGACATGAAAAATTCAGCCCTATATCTTTTGTAGCCTCCTTATGTCCTCTTCATAAATTACCTTCCTACCTATCTTTGTGTCATCACCAACTTTGGCAACCATCCTATCCATCCCTTCACCCTAGTCATTTATATAAATTGTAAACAGTTGAGGCCCCAGCAATGATCCCTGTGGTAGACTGCTTGTTTCATCTTGCTAACCTGAAAAAGACTCATTTATACCTACTCTCTGCTTCCGTTAGCCAGCCAATCTTCTATCCATGCAAATATGTTATCCTTTACACCATGAGCTTTTAGTTTCCACAATAACCTTTGATGTGGCACTTTATTAAATGCCATCTGGAAATCTAAGTACTGTACATCCGCCGGTTCCCCTTTATCCACAATGCATGTTACTTCCTCAAAGAAGTCCAATAAGTTGGTTAAACATGATTTCCCTTTCACAGTACCATGTTGCCTCTGCCTGACTACCTTGAACTTATCCACGTGCCCTACTATAGCTTACTTAATAATAGCTTCTAACCTCTTCCCTATGACAGATATTAATCTAACTGGTCTGTAGTTTCCTGCTTTCTGTCTCCCTCGTTGAATAATGGAGTTACATTTGCTATCTTCTAATCTAATGGAACCTTTCCCAAATCTAGGGTGTTTATGAAAATTAAAACCAATGCATCAATTATCTCACTGGACACTTCTTTTAAGAACCTAGGTTGAAGTCCATCACTTGGTCAGCCCACAGCTCCAACAATTTATTCAGTACCACTTCTCTGGTGATTGTAATTTTCCTGAGTTCTTCCCTCCCTTCCATTTCCTGATTTATAGCTGCTTCTGGGATATTACTTGTATCCTCAATAGTGAAGACTGCTGCAAAATACCTGTTCAATTCATCTGCCATTTCCTTGTTTTCCATTATCAATTCTACAGACATACTTTCTATAATACCAATGCTCACTTTGTTAACTCATTCCTTTTAAAAATATTTATAGAAACTCTTACTATCTGTTTTTATATTTCTGGCAAGCTTTCTCTCATTCTCTAATTTCTCCCACCTTATTGATCCTTTAGTCATCTTTTGCTGTTCCTTAAATTCTGTTCAATCTTCTGGCCTTCTACACAATTCTTTGCACAATTATATACTTTCTCTTGATACTATCGTTAACCTTTCTAGTTAACCACAGATGGTGTGTCCATCCTTTGGACTTTTTCTTACTCGTTGGAATGTACCTATTCTGAAATATCCCCTTTATTGTTTGCCATTGCATCTCTATTGACCTATCCCTTAACCTAATTTGCCAATTTACTTTAGCCAGCTCTGCTTTCATGCCCTCATAAATGCCCTTATTTAAGTTTAAAAACGTAGTCTCAGACCCACTCCTCTCTCCCTCAAACTGAATGTAAAATTCAAGCATATTATGGTTGTTGCTACCTAGGGACACCTTCACTATGAGATCATTAATTAATCCCATCTCATTGCATAATACCAGGTCTAGTACAGCCTACTCTCTAGTTGGCTCCAGAACATATTGTTCTAGAAACTATCCCAGAAATATTCCATGAACTCCTCATCTAGGCTACTTTTGCCCATCTGACTTTTCCAGTCTATATGTAGATTAAATCTCCCATGATTATCGCTGTGCCTTTCTGACAAGCTCCCTTTATTTCTTCCTTTATGCTCCATTCTACCATGTGGTTACAATTAGGAGGCTTATATACGACTTTAGTTCCACTTCCGCAACATGAACAAAGGCACTTCATATGTGAAAATGATGGTTGGACAATACACATGTGACCCTTGCATCTCAGGCAGACACTATTTGGCCTCATGAGAATTGGTCATTAAGGTTAGTGATTATTCTGATGCTGTCACACTGAAGTCTGTAATTTGTGGATGTTACAAGCATTTGTCATAACTGTTAGTGTCTTTTCTCCCAAGTGTACTTTGCGATGGAGTTTTTTTATTACTGAATGTTTTTGTGAAAAGTAGTATTCATCATCATGCCTCCCTGCATTGAGGGCTGACTGTTATTCTTTTCTTAGTTCTCACTCTTCCCATCCATAATGCTGAATGATTGAAGTAGGTTCCACTCGGTGATATTTGAGTGTGTGATGTCAGAGATGTATGCTCATCCTGATGAAGCATCTATTTAGCTGTGAGGATTGCACTTTGCTGCTGAATGGCTGCCTAGTGGTGCTTTACGGAATCCTTCTGTAAAGCACAGTACACAAATCGATATGGAATTCATTGCATAATGTGCACTCATGACTAAGGGTAGATAGAAAGGATTGGCCTTTGTAAGATGGGCAAAGTCAAGGGCTGTAATGCTATGAAAGCGATGCTTCAGCACATCTCCTGAGTGCTTAGCAGGAGCTATGAGGAGAAGTTGTCATAGACTGCTCTGTCAGTACTGGCAGGGCCATGTTTCTTCCAAATGCCAAGGCAATGCAGGACATAGATTTGACAGGCTTCTGACGAATGTAGTGTCATGAGTGTTTGTCAAAAATCAAATGATGGTCCTGCTGAGCCACCCTCTGTGATATCAATTCGAACATAACTCATTGCTTTAGGTACATACTGTTGTGTAACAGGCCACTGCATCCTGATGTCCAATAGCATATTGGGGCTCAGTAGCAAGATAAGGCCTCGCATTTTTCATGCACGAGAACTGATGTTTGGAGAGATAGTGCTGTCCGGATGTAGATCCCTCTTGAGATGGTTAAGCACTTACCATTGACAAATGTTTTTCTCTCTTGCTAAGCTGCTATCATACTGGCATGAGCCCATCCATGTGCTCAATGGCTTTACAGCTGCTTGAAGGATGCCATGCCCACAGGCTTGTTGACACCATGGTTGAAAGGACTGCACTATGTGTAGTTGCTTATGGAGGTGCACTAGTGGAGTGCTTATCACATTACACAACTGATACATGTTCCTTAGGCTACTGTGCCTTCCAGAAATGACCCTGTCGTTAGGGTTGAAGGTGACTTATGCTGCCTCTGTGAAGGGATGTCCTCTGCACTCCTCAGATTACAAGGAGTCCATCCGCCTTCAGACTGAGGTGATAGTGCCGGCGTACCAAAGCACTGAGGTCAACACTGGTAGGATGGCAGCCACCATGGAGACCTTGGTCCAGGACATCGGTCCTGCACTGCTGCATGGGCTGAACGCCATCGCTGACACCATAGTTGACCTCCAACAGTGTCAATGCGAGAGGGGTACCGGTCAGCGCGATCTCACTCCAACTGCCCCTTCTCCTCTAGGAGTCAGTCAGGGGCCCTTAGGAACTCATAGGGAGGAGGATCAGCAGGTGCACACTCCAGGCCCATCCATCCAGGTGACGCTGGGAGTGTCCATCCTGTCTGAATCATCTCTTCCTGTGACCGCAGCAGCTTCAGCTCCAACAGCTGAGGAAGTGCCACTGTGACACAGCAGGACCCTGAAAGCAGGCTGGGGCCCTCCAGGTCTTGGCCCTGCAGAGGACACCCATCAATGTCATCACAGACAGAACATAGAAGCCAGCAGGCTGCCTCCACCTCCGCTGTGAATATTGGGGATGCACAAAGACGTAGTGGCAATGTTAGGAAGGTTAATAAAATGGAGTTGCACAGCTTCAGCATGGGTGTTAATCACTTGTACATAATGTTCATTTTGTTAATAAACTCCCATGAATGTCTGCTTGCCTATGGCTCCTTATACTGATGAGCAGTGTTCGTGTCACTCAGTTGTGAAACCTTGGTCCCTGCACAAGGTAAAGGCAGGCGTCTCAGTCCAGGGCCTCTTCCCTGTGCAGTGTGTAACCTCCTCAGCACACTGATGGTGCGCCTTCACAGTCACTGGACACATCAGACATGTCTGCACTTCGATGGGGCTTATCATTGCTAATCATATCCTGGGCAGAATATTCTGCGTGCTCTCAACATATTTGAGGTGTGGCTCCCCCCCCCCGCCCAGCTCATCAGCATCTGTGCCTGGTGACAGTGTGGTCCTGAAGGGCGCAGCTCTTGAAGGCCAACTACAAGTCAAATGTTCACAGATGCAATGTAAGGGTCTATGGGGTCTCCTCACTGCATGTCGTCGTCATCCTCTGCAAATCTAACAGCTATGAGGGCCTCTGAGCACACCTGCCTTGTCTGGCCACTGTGATGGCCTCATCACTGTTATTGTGGACCACCTCGCCTTTGAGGACCACCTCAGCCTCATCCTCGTTGACGTCCTCCTCATCAGAGGAGACCTCCATTTCCTCCTAAACCAGCTCCTCTCCCTGTTGCAGTGCTAGGTTGTAAAGGGTGCAGCAGGTGTTTCCAATGTGTGACAATCTCTGTGGACTACATTGCAGTGCTCTACCAGACCAGTCCAGGCACCAGAACCTCATTTTCAACTTTTCGATGGTTTGCTCCACCAAACTGCGAGTTGCAGCATGCGCCTTATTGTACCTTCTCTCTGTTGCGCTCTGAGGCTGCTGCATGGACTTCATGAACCACATTCTTTGCAGGTAGCCCTTGTCCCCGAGAAGCCAACCCTGCAGCCTGTGTGGACCCTGGAAGACATCAGGGATCTGAGACCTACTGAGAATGTAGGAGTCATGGGCTCTCTCTGGGAACTGTGCACAGACCTGTGGGATGCGTTTGTGGTGATCACACACCAGCTGAACATTCAGCGAGTAGAAGCCCTTGCAGTTGATGTAGTTGAGCGTTTGTTGCCATGGAGATCTAAGCGCCACATGGCTGCAGTAGATGACACCCTGCACCTGTGGGAAACCCGAGATCTGGGCAAATCCCAGCGGTTTTCTTCCTGGCTTTCCTAATCCCGGGTGAAATGCACAAAGTTGTGTGCCTTCATGAATATGGCATCGATGACCTCATGGATGCATGTGTGTGTGGAGGCTTGCGACATTCCACAGAGGTCACCTGTGGAGCCTTGAAAGGACCCACTGGTGTAGAAATTGAGGTCACAGTCACTTTCACAGCCACTGGCAGTGGATGCTCTCCATGTCCCCGTAGTGCCAAATCCTGCAGCAGGTGGCAGATGTGACCAACCAGTTCCCTAGACATGTGCAGTCTTCAGTGACACTAGTTCATGGTCATTTGCAGGAATGACAAGCGCCATCTATATACCCTGGGTCTAGTTAGGCATCGACCAACAGCAGCTCACTGTGGCTCTTCAGCAGCATGTGAGCCCCAGCTGCCCCTTTTTCTTGAGGGTGCTGCTCCTCTCTCTGTCCAGCCAGATGCCTCTGTTGCTCTTTTCTCCTTTGTCTCCACTCCCTGTAAACTATGAGGCTTACAGCTAGGTCACCAGTCTCCATGCACCTGATGTATTCCTCTTGCAGGATGAGGACGCATGAGTTAGCATGGGTGTTCTAAGAATCTCTCTTGGTTAAGTCTGGAGGTCCCTTAACATATCCCAGAGAGTGCTGGCCACTCCTTGGATGGCCACAGTTTAGCATGCTGCCTGGCTGCCCAAATCCCCACCCACCTCCACCCCACCCACCTGTCTGGTTGGCAGCAGCTTTGCCCATTGGACTGCATGCTGTGCTCTCAGCTCAGGCACAGGCATTCTCCTAACCCACACTACAAGGCTCCGCTGTTAGCTTGAACCACGAGGGAGAGTGCTCCAAACCAGGATGATGACATTGCAAAGGGCTGAGTGCCTCCACCAATGACTGTTTCAGGGCCAGTTTTCGCAAGGAGATTGTACAACTTGCCCAGTTGTCCAATTGTTCTGCAGTCCACTAAAACATTCATTAGTTTGCAGCCTGAGGGATGAAAAGCTCAGGAGCATTTGGTGGCCCTTTCAGACCTCTGTGTTGTTTGAGTGGGCAGATAAGCTAGAGGCCCGACTCCAAGCATGTCAATGTGGCTGCGCCTGAACTGCCTCAGCCTGAATTGTCTTATGGAATATGCCAACACTTCTGCTCCCATCATCTGAGATGCCAACCGTTAGGGAATGGATGTTGTTACACAAATTCATATGTTATTTCACAGGAGAATAGGGTTTAAAGACATTTATTGCCTTTCATAGAAATTAAATGTAAAATTAAAAATATTACTAATAATCACACATACAATAACTATTAACAAATATAATGAATAATTAGAAGTACAATAAATGTTTATTATGAATAATTACATATGTACAATAATAAGCATTACTAATAATTAAACATATGCTACAGGACCAGAGAATTCACTGGATCACAGGTTTTGAGGTCAAGGGGATCAGTTGGCCAAGCTTTGTCAAATTCTGAAGTATCTACCCTAACAGCCTCATTTTATTCTTTTCTTCAATCTCACTAAGTGAGGATCCACATGTTTCAAAGTATTAACTTATCCAATTAGCTGCAATAACTGCAGTTTTAACAAGAAAAGCTCCCCATAACTTGATCCACTCCCTAATTTTCCAGATCTGGCAGGTGTCTTTTCAAAGCTGGGGATAACAGAGATAGTTTTATGACCTCTCAGTGAAAACACTCGCTGACTAGAATCCCTTTTACTAATTGAATACTACTTTATTAATTGCTAACAGAAACTCAAAATCTAAAGTTAATGTGAAGAATTTAAGCATGGTTAATGCAGAGACAACTGACCAAGAAGTGACAACATCAGCGACCCCAAGCTGACCCGGAAGTGACACCAGAGACCCCAAAGCCGATCCAGAAGTGACACCATAGAGAGGCCCACACATCGAAACAAGAAGTGACGTTATCTAAAGTCCCGAAACGGTAAGTAATGTCACCGACTCTCCAATATCAGGATTAATTTAATAGTTTTAGGGATGCGTACCAACAATAAACTGCTGGAAACACAGGTTCAGTGAATTTAGTTTTAAATGTATATAAATTCATCAGTGAGCCAGTGATCTGGTGAAATGACAAAGTCCCAGCCTCGTAGTTTAATTGAACTCGGATCCTATTGTTAGAGGGGAACGGTCGCAGGCGAGTGACATGGGAATTATGCCAGATCCAGAGAGAACCAAAACCACAATGTATGCACCAAGATTTACTGCTGTTCCCAATTCCAGAATTTTCACCCTCCCTCTCCGCACTCCCACACATCATCCCGATTACCCAGTAATCCCCATTTGTCTCCACATCCCAGGAATGGAATCCTGAGGAGAAGCTCTGGGAGCAGAGAACTTGGGGACGGTCTTTAAACATCTTTGGTTGAGGTGGGTAGGGCTGTTTCTGTTCACTCCATGTTACAGATCTGAGATCATCAGAAAAAACCAAGTTGCAGTTTGCTGTCTTTGGATCCAGGCTCAATGACCTTCTCCCTAGAGAGGAGAGAAGAGATTGGTCAGACAGGGTTATTCCACTCAGATCAGTGATTGACAGCTACAGGGTAGCAGTGTTAGTATTTCCCAGACACTGTCAGCCCATATTACCTGTTAGACTGCATTCTTCCCCAAGTTAGGGGAAAATTAAAAATGCTAAAAGAGAATACAGTAAGAATTTATTGAAAAACCTTTAAAATCTCCAGGCAGACCTGGCTGTTAAACATATTAAGAGTTGAAGATTACCAGAAGAACATTGCACAGCCTTGAGAGTCAGACTGGAAGACACAAGCAGGACATAAATTAGATTAGATGTACTCCCCTCTCACATAGGGAAGGGGCAGATGGTTTTAGCTTAGGTATGGGAAGACATAACAACGGACAAAGGGGGCTTTGATGAAACACACAGTCTTGAGCTGTGAAAACCAAGGTCTTTGCATACGTGTTTTAATTTTGATTGGATAATATAATTATGTATACCTCCTTTAGAATAATTGGTTAGGAAAATCACATGTTTATGTACTCAATAGGATAGAGTTAGCATGAGACCGGTGTGTTGGTTACTGATTGGATGTATTCAAATGTACCCAAATGTATTATGATAAGAAAAAGTACAAAGTTAATGAAATATAATCAATCTGGGAGCTGGGACTTCATTCTTAGGAATGATTGCGGCTCCCTTGCATATGCTTGAATAAAACCGGTTAAAGGAAGCCTGAGTCTCTGTGGTCGCTATGTGATCGGGGATTGTAATTTCTGCTCTTCAACTGGCCTATGTGGTAGTTGCAGGATTGGAGTGAGTGCCTTCTTCACCATGTTAAATAAATGGCCTTCAATCAGAATCCCTGTACAATAGCAGTTTGTGGGGCACCGTGCTGTACACTCAGTGCAAACACTGCAGTGAGACAACCAGTAACAGTCAGTTTAATCACACAAACCCTGGAACTGTGAACACGTTCTCCCTGTTCACTGTTCCTTCCTTTAGAATTAATTATTAAGTGGAATCGAAACCTTTCAAACACTCGAGACACAATGAAGGGGATTCATAGGAACATTCTACAGCATCACAGTTACACCCCCACAAACTCAGCACTGGTTGTAAAGGGAATGCACAGCTCTCAGGAGTGTGTCTTGGGCTGTCTCCCTCCTGTCACTGTCCCATCCTGAATACATGAGTGTGTCCTGGGCTCTGTCCCTCCTGTTACTGTCCTATCCTAATTCCCAGAGGAGAGTGTGAAAGGAGGACCTTGAGCCAGGCAGTCAGCAGCACCTAGAGAAGAGCAGGGGAGTGATAAAAACAGCGCGAGAAGCGGCAAGAGTTCGAGAACAGAGGTGACTGAGGGAGTTTGGTGAGGAGGGAGGATTGGTTAAGAAGGGGTAAATAGAGGACAAGAGTAAGCTTGAGGGTAACATAAAAACTGACTGTAAAAGTTTCTATTGGAATGTGAAGAGAAGAAGATTGGTAAAGACAAATGTAGGTCCCTTACAGTCAGAAACAGGGGAATTTATATTGGGGAACAAAGAAATGGCTGACCAACTAAATACATACTTTGGTTCTGTGTTCACAAAGGTGGACACAAATAACATAGCAGAAATGTTGGGGAACACAGGGTTTAGTGAGAGGGAGGATCTGAAAGAAATCAGTATTAGTAGGGAAATGGTGTTGGGGAAATTGATCGGATTGAAGGCTGATAAGTCCCCAGGGCCTGATAATCTACATCCCAGAGTACTTAAGGAAGTGGCCCAAGAAATAGTGGATGCATTGGTGGTCATCTTCCGAGATTCTATAGACTCTGGAACAGCTCCTACAGATTGTAGGGTGGCTAATGTAACCCCACTATTTAAAAAGGGAGGTAGAGAGAAAACAGGGAATTATAGACCTGTCAGCCTGACGTTGGTAGTGGGGAAAATTCTAGAGTCCATTATAAAAGATTTAATAGCTGAGCATTTGGAAAACAGTGGCAGAATTGGACAGAGTCAGCATGGATTTAAGAAAGGGAAATTGTGCTTGACAAATCTACTGGAATTTTTCAATAATGTAACTAGTAGAGTTGATGAGGGGGAGCCAGTGGATATGGTTTATTTGGACTTTCAGAAGGCTTTTGACAAAGTCCCACATAAGAGATTAGCGTGTAAAATTAAAGCACATGGGATTGGGGGTAGTGTATTGAGATGGATAGAAAACTGGTTGCAGACAGAAAACAAAGAGTAGGAATAATCGGGTCTTTTTCCAAATGGCAGACAGTGACTAGTGGGGTACCGCTGGGATCGGTGCTGGGACCCCAGCTATTCACTCTATATTAATGATTTAGATGAGGGAACTAAATGTAATATCTCCAAATTTGCTGATGACACAAAGCTGGGTGGGAGGGTGAGCTGTGAGGAGGATGCAGAGATGCTTCAGTGTGATTTGGACAAGCTGAGTGAGTGGGCAAATGCATGGCAGATGCAGTATAATGTGGATAAATGTGAGGTCATCCACTTTGGTAGCAAAAACAGGAAGGCAGATTATTATCTGAATGGCTATAAATTGAGAGAGGGGAATGTGCAATGAGACCTGGGTGTCCTTGCACACCAGTCGCTGAAGGTAAGCATGCAGATGCAGCAGGTGGTAAAGAAGGCAAATGGTATGATGGCCTTCATATTGAGAAGATTCAAGTACAGGAGCAGGGGTGTCTTGCTGCAATTATACAGGCCCTTGGTGAGACCACACCTGGAATATTGTGTGCAGTTTTGGTCTCCTTATCTGAGGAATGATGTTCTTGATATAGAGGGAGTGCAGCGAAGGTTTACCAGACTGATTCCTGGGATGGCGGGACTGAATATGAGGAGAGATTGAATCGGTTAGGATTATATTCACTGGAGTTCAGAAAAATGAGGGGGGATTGCATAGAAACCTATAAAATTCTAACAGGACTAGACAGGGTAGATGCAGTAAGGATGTTCACGATGGTGGGGGAATCCAGAACCAGGGGTCGCAGTCTTTTTAAACAAATAGCTATGCTTGGACTTAACTGAGAAGCGCCAGGAATAAGGGAAATTTAGGGTCAATACAATAAAGTAATATAAATAATCCAAAGTAGAATAAAGTTAACGTAAGGGAAGTAGAGTTAAGACATGGCAGGGCAGCTCAGTCGAGTGGAATGCATGTCCAATATGTGCAAAATCATGGATGCTACCAGTGTCCTGTACGACTGCATGTGCAGAAAGTGCTGTCAGCTGCAGAAACTTGAGCTCCAGGTTTCAGAGCTCGAGCGGTGGCTGGATTCACAGTGATGCATCTGCGAGGCTGAAAGCTATGTGGAAAGCCTGCTCAGAGAGGTATTCACACCGCAGCTTAAGGGCCTGGAGACAGAGAGAGGGAATGAGTGACCACCAGGCAGTCCAAGAGAAGTAGTAGGTAGTGCAGGAGTCCCCTGGGATTCCACTCACAAATTGGTTTTCAATTTTGGAAGCTGGTAAGCACACTGGTTCTTTGGAGGAGTGCAATCAGAGCGAAGTTTGTGGCACCACAAGCGGATCGTCTATACAGGAGGGGAGGAAGAAGAAAGGAAGAGCAATAGTGATAGGGGATTCATTGGTTAGGGGAACAGACAGGCATTTCTGTGGTCGTAGACGTGACTTCAGGATGATATGTTGCCTCCCTGGTGCCAGGGTTAAGGACGTCACAGAGCGGCTGCAGGCTTCTTGGGGAGGGTTAACAGCGAGAGGTCGTGGTCATGGATAGGAAAGGAAGAAAAGGAGGAGGGGTGGTGGTATTGGTGAAGGAGAGCATTGCAGTGCTGGAGAACGAGGACGTCCCAGATGGTTCAAGGACAGAATCAATTTGGCTAGAGCTAAGGAATAAAAAGTGTGCAATTACATTGCTTGGTGTAGTCTATAGACCGCCAAATAGTGAGAAGGACGTAGAAGAACAAACCTGCTGGGAAATAGCAGTGAGATGCAAGCAGTATAGAGTAGTTATATTGGGGGACTTTAATTACCTGAATGTAGACTGGGACAGTGGCGCTATAAAGGGCAGAGAGGGGCAAAAGTTCCTTGATTGTGTTCAGGAAAGTTTTCTACAGCCGTATGTGTCCAATCTAACAAGAAAAGATGTACTGTTGGACCTGGTTCTTGGAAATGAGGTGGGCAAAGTAGATCAAATGTCAGTGGGAGAACATATAGGAGACAGTGATCATTGTTATTATACCTTTTAGGATGGTGATAGAAAACGACAATAGGCAATCCAGAATAAGAATAATTAATTCGATGAAAGCCGACTTTGATAGGGCAAAAATGGAGCTGGGCCAGACAGACTGGAATCAAAGATTGGCAGGAGAAACTGTAGCTGAACCATGGGCTACCTTCAAAAAAGAATTGGTTTGGGCACAGTCAAGGTATATTCCATCGAAAGGGAAAGGCAGGGCAAACAAATCCAGAGCTGCCTGGATGAAAAAAGAGATAGAAATTAAGATAAAGAAGAAAAAGTGTGCTTATGATGGGTGTCAGGTAGAAAATGCAATTGAGAACCAAGAGGAATACAGAAGGATCAGAGGGGAGGTGAAAAAGCATATTTGAGAAGGGAAGCGGGATTATGAGAAAAGCCAACATAAAGGGGAATCCCAAAGTCTTCTTTGGCATATAAATTGTAAAACAGTGGTAAAAGGAGGAGTGGGGCTGATTAGGGACCCAAAAAGGAATTTACACATGGGTGAAGGGGCCATGGCTGAGGTATTAAATGAATACTTTGCATCCATTTTTACAAAGGGGGTGGATGCTATCCAGGCCATGGTGACAGACGAGGAAACTTTGTCACTAGAACGGTTCAAAATTGACAAGGCGGAAGTGTTGAATAGACTGTCGTTAATTAAAGTTGACAAGGCACCGAGACTGGATGAAATGCATCCAAGGATATTGAAGGAAGCGCGAATACAAATTGCAGGGGCACTGGCCATAATCTTTCAGTCTTCCCTAGACTCAGAGGAGGTGCCAGAGGACTGGAGAATTGCAAACATAACGCCCTTGCTCAAGAAAGGTTGTAAGGATAAGCCCAGCAATTACAGACCAGGCAGTTTAACTTCAGTGGTGGACAAGATTCTAGAAACAATTATTCAGGATAGAATTAGTAGTCACATAGAAAAATATGGGTTGATAAGAAAGAGCCAGCATGGATTTCTAAAGGGAAAATGGTGTTTAACTAACTTTCTGGAGTTTTTTGAAGGGGTAACAGAAAAATTTGATGAGGGTAATGCTGTTGATGTAGTGCGCATGGACTTTCAAAAGGCATTTGATACAGTGCCACACAACAGACTTGTGAGAAAAGTTATTGCTCATGGAATAAAAGGGACAGTAGCAACGTGGATACAAAATTGGCTGAAAAATAGGAAGCAGGAATCAACGGATATTTTTTGGGCTTGAGGAAGGTTTGTAGTGGAGGTCCCCAGGGGTCGGTATTGGGACCCTTGCTTTTCCTGATATACATTAATGATCTAGATTTGGTGTGCAGGGGACAATTTCAAAGTGTGCGGATGATACAAAGCTTGAGAGTTTTGTGAACTGTGAGGAGGACAATGTTGAACTTCAAAAGGACTAGACAAGTTGGTGGAGTGGGCAGATAGGTGGCAGATGAAGTTCAATGTGGAGAAGTGTGACGCGATGCATTTTGGTAGAGAGACTATGGACAGACAATATGAAATAAAGGGTGAAATTTCGAAGGGGGTACAGGAGCAGAAATACAGGGTGCAGATGTGCATAGATCATTGAAGGTGGCAGAACAGGTGGCGAGAGCAGTTAATAAAGCATATAGTATCCTGGGCTTTATTAATAGGGGCATAGAGTACGAGAGCAAGGAAGTTATGGTGAATTTATATAAGGCACTCATTAGGGGATCCTGTAGATGTAGTATATCTGGACTTCCAGAAGGCCTTTGATAAGGTGCCGCAGAAAAGATTAAAACACAAGATAAGATCACACGGAGTTAGGGGTAATATATTAGCTTGGGTAGAGGATTGGCTAACCAACAGAAAGCAGAGTCAGGATAAATGGGTCTTTTTCTGGATGGCAAGCTGTAACTAGTGGGGTGCCACAGGGTTCGGTCCTTGGGCCCCAACTATTTACAATCTATATTAATGATTTGGATTCAGGGTTAGAAGGTACTATAGCTAAATTTACAGATGACACCATGTTAGGGGGAAATAAAGGGATACAGTATAGGGATACAGTAAGAACTTATTGAAGGGAATCGATACTTAACATATCCAAGCAGGCAAAACTTATCTGCGTAAGCAGTTAACATTAAAGGCCAGACTGGACAGAGAGAAATCTAAACCTTGCACATTCTCAGGGCTTGTGAGTATCAGCAAGGCCATATTAGACAAAGAAGAATGTAAATATGATAGATTGGGTGTTTTGGGAGTCAGACTGGAGCCTTAGGTTGAAAAACAACTAAGATTGAGCTTGCTTACAGTAGATAGGGAAAGAACAGATGGTCTTAGTTTAGGTACGAGGGAGGGTCTCTGCCTGGGTGAGAAACAAATAGGGTCATACAATACATGTACTTGTCACTAGACTTGTCAGTTTAATGTAAATCTATATGTTGACAAGATTGAAATCTGGAAACTGTTCTTGTACGTGACCAATATTGTATAAATATGATGAACACTTGCAGTTTAGCAGAGTACTGTCTCAACCTGTATTGAGAAGGTGCTTTCCTTGCAATTGCTCGAATAAACGATCGTAACCTGTACCTGAGTCTCCTGTGGTCCGTTCATCAAAGGCACCACATCACATCAAAATAGATGGGAAAGTAAGTTGCAAGGAAGAAATAAGAAATTTACAAATGGATATGGACAGGTTAGGTGAATGGGCCAAAATTTGGCAGATGGAGTTTTAACGTAGATAAGTGTGAGCTTATCCATTTTGGGCGGAAGAATAAAAAGGTGATTTATTATTTAAATGGAGAGAAACTTCAGAACGCTTCAGTGCAGAGGGATCTGGGTGTCCTCATGCATGAATCTCTGAAAGCCGGTATGCAGGTACAACAAGTAATAAGGAAGGCAAATGGAATTTTGGCATTTATTGCTAAAGGAATAGAGTACAAAAATAGGGAAGTGTTACTGCAACTATACAAGGCATTGGTGAGACCGCACCTGGAGTACTGTGCACAGTTTTGGTCCCCTTACTTGAGGAAGGATGTAGTTGCACTGGAGGCAGTTCAGAGGAGGTCACTGGATTGATTCCAGAGATGCGGGGCTTGTCTTATGAGGAGAGATTGAGCAGTTTAGGCCTATACTCGCGAGGGTTTAGAAGGATGAGAGGAGATCTAATTGAGGTACATAAGATGCTAAAGGGGATAGACAAAGTAGACGTGGAGCAGATGTTTCCCCTTCTGGGGCATTCTAGAATGAGAGGCCATAGTTTTAGGTTAAGGGGTGGTAGATTTTAAATCAGAGATGAGGAGGAATTACTTTTCTCAAAGGGTTGTGAATCTGTGGAATTCACTACCTCAGAGTGCAGTGGATGCCAGGATGTTGAATAAATTTAAGGAGGAGATAGACAGAGTTTTAATTAGTAATGTGTTGAAAGGTTATGGGGAGAGGGCAGGAAATTGGAGTTGAGGCCAAAATGAGATCAGCCATGATCGTAATGAATGGCGGGACAGGCTTGAGGGGCTGAATTGCCTACTCCTGCTCCTAGTTCTTATGTTCTTATGTTATGTTCTTATTAGACCTCAGCTGGAGTATCGTGTACAGTCCTGGGCGCCACATTATAGGAAGGATGTGAACACATTGGAGAGAGCGCAGAAGAGGTTTGCTAAAATGGTTTCAGGGATGAGAAACTTCAGTTACGAAGATAGATTGGAGAGGTTGGGACTGTTCTCCTTGGAGAGAAGAAGACTAAGAGGAGATTTGATAGGGGTGTTCAAAATCATGAGGGGGCTGGACAGAGTAGATACGGAGAAGCTGTTCCCTCTCGTAAAAGGCACTAGGTCATAATGCTGATTTGGATAACCGGTGCAGTCACGATGGGCCGAATGGCGTCATTTGTGCCATTCAAATTCTGTGATTCTGTGATCCTGAATACAGGATTGTGCCCTGGGCTCTCTCCTCTTGTTACTGTCCCATCCTGAATACTGGCTGTTTAAAGCCTCCATCAGTTTACATACAGTGGTGAGGACTCAGTTGTGAATTGAGATGAATCTGATGTCCCTTCTATACATTAAATTGTGGCACCCTGCTTTATAATCTCAGTGCTGAGTCTGACAGGCAATGAAGTGTCAAATGGAAACATGCAATGCTGTTCTTCACTGAGCTTCAGTGGAACAGTAGGATTTCGATGATAGAAACCAAATTGAGAGTAGGATGCAGAATTAAAATGGTAAGCAACCAGAAGCTCAGGGTCATGTTTGCAGATTTAAGAAATAATTTCATTAAAACAATCAGCCAATCCTGCATTTAGTCTCCACAGTGTAGCAGCAACTGCATCATGAGCAGTTAATACAGTTTACTAAATTGGAAGAAGTACCTGTAAATTATTGCTTCCCCTGGGTAGACTGTTTGGAGCCCTGGACAGTGGAATGGACGGAGGTGAAAGGACAGGTGTTGCATCTCCTGCATTTGCACAGGAAGGTGCCATGGGAAGGGGTGGGGGTGTTGAATGTGACGGAAATGTGGACCAGGGTGTGCCAGAAGGAATGGGCCCTTCAGAATGCACTTTGCAGGAGAGACACTGCACAGGAGTCAGGATCAGGAAGCTGTGAGGGTTTTTATTCCCAGCCCAGAGTCCGTGAGAGAGAGAGAGAGAGAGGGAGGAGTTCCAGCAGGAGGGGGAGTAAATGAAAATTAAAAAATAAATTCCAGTTGAGGATCAGAATATATCAGGAGACAGTGGAAGGAAACTGGCTAGGAAACCATTTCATGGTGTCTGTCAGGCAAGATCCCACTGGCTGTGAGTTTGAGGGAAGCTCGTGTTTACTGATTTTTATTAAGGGAATTTTAAAAATGTATTCATTCAAGGGATGTAAGTGTCACTGGCTAGGCCAGTATTAATTGCCCTTGAGAAGGTGGTGGTGAGCTGCCTTCTTGAACCACCGCAGTTCATGTGGTGTAGGTACAACAACAGTGCTGTTGGGGAGGGAGTTCCAGGATTTTGACCCAGCGGCAGTGAAGTGACAGTGATATATTTCCAAATCAGGATGGTGAGTGGATTGGAGGGGAATTTCCCACGTGTCTGCTCCCTTTGTCCTTGTCCTTCTAGGTGGTAGAGGTTGCAGGTTTGGAAGGTGCTGCCTGAGGAGCCTTAGTGAGTTTCTGCAGTGCAGTGCATAGATGGTACACAATGCTGCCACTGTGCTTCAGTGTTGGATGGAGTGAATATTTGTGGATGTAGTGCCAATCAAGCAGACAGCTTTGTCCTGGATGGTGTCAAGCTTCTTGAGTGTTGTTGAGCTGCACTCATCGAGGCAAGTGGACTGTACTCCATCACAGTCCTGATTTGTGACTTGGACATGATGGGCAGGCTTTGGGGAGTCAGGAGGTGAGATACGCGCCGCAGGATTCCTAGCCTCTGACTTGCTCTTGTAGCCACGGTATTTATGTGGCTGGTCCAGCTCAGTTTCTGGTCATGGTAAGCCCCCAGAATATTGATAGTGGGGGATTCAGTGATGGTAATGCTATTGAATGTCAAGGGGCAATGGTTAGATTCTCTCTTGTTGGAGACGGTCATTGCCTGGCGCTTGTGTGGCACGAATGTTACTTGCCACTTGTCATCCAAAGACTGGATATTGTCCAGGTCTTGCTGCATTTGGACACGGAGTGCCTCAGTATCTGAGGAGTCACGAATGGAGTTGAATATTGTGCAATCATCAGCGAACACCCCCGCTTCTGGCCTTATGATGGATGGAAGGTCATTGATGAAGCAGCTAAAGATGGCTGGGCCGAGGACACTACCTTGAGGAACTCCTGCAGTATGTCCTGAAGCTGAAATGAATGACCGCCAACAACCACAACCATCTTTCTTTGTGCTAGGTATGACTCCAACCAGCGGAGACTTTCCCCCCTAATTCCCATTGACTCCAGTTTTGCTGGGGCTCCTTGATGCCACACTTGGTCAAATGCTGCCTTGATGTCAAGCGCAATCACCCTCACCTCACGTCTGGAGTTCAGCTCTTTTGTCCATGTTTGAACCATGGCTGCAATGAGGTCAGGAGCTGAGTGACCCTGGTGGAACCCAAACTGGGTGTCAATGAACAGGTTATAGGTAAGCAAGAGCCACTTGATAGCACTGTTGATGATTCCTTCCATCACTTTACTGACGATTGAGAGTAGACTGATGGGTGGTAATTGGCTGGGTCGGATTTGTCCTGCTTTTTGTGTACAGGACATACCTGGGCAATTTTCCACATTGCCAGGTAAATGCAAGTGTTGTAGCTGTACTGGAACAGCTTGGCTAGGAATGTGGCAAGTTCTGGAACACAAGTCTTCAGTACTGTTGCTGCAATATTGTCAAGGCTCATAGCCTTTGCAGTATCCAGTGCCTTCATCCATTTCTTGATATCACCTCAAGAAACTTGACACAGTCCAGGACAAAGCAGCCCGCTTGATTGGCACTACATCTACAAACATTCACTCCCTCCACCATCGATGCACAGTAGCAACAGTGTGCACCATCTACAAGATGCCCTGCAGGAATTCACCAAGGCTCCTTAGACAGCACCTTCCAAACCCATGACCACTACTATCTAGAAGGACATGGACAGCAGATAGATGGGAACACCACCGCCTGAAAGTTCCCCTTCAAACCACTAACCATCCTGACTTGAAAATATATTGCCGTTCCTTCGCTGTGTCAAAATCCTGAAACTCCCTCACTAACAGCACTGTGCATGTGCCTACACCAAGTGAACTGCAGCGATTCAAGAAGGCAGCTCACCACCACCTTCTCAAGGGCAATTATGGACAGGCATTAAATGCTGGCCCAGCCAGCAAAGCCCACATCCCGTGAATGAATAATAAAAAAAAATGTCAGGCTGTTACTTCAGTAGTCTGTGAGACAGCCCACAGATGGTCATGAGGAGGACTTAGCAGGGTCAACAGGACTGTGTTTGCCTTTGTTGTTTCCAGTGCTTAGGTCTGTGCCAGGTGGTCTGTCCATTTTCATTCCTTTTAGACTTTTTATAACTGAGTGGCTTACTAGACCATTTCAGGGTCAACCATATTGGCATTGCTGTGGGTCTGGGAGTCACCTGTAGGCCAGACCAGGTTAGGATAGCAGATTTCTTTCCCCAAAGGGCAATAGTGAATCAGATGGGTTTTTACAAAATCAACAATGGTTTCATGGTCATCATTAGACTTGTAATTTCATATGTGGCAGGATTCAAACCCAGGCTCTTGGAGCATTACCCTTGGTCCCTGGATTACTAGTCCAGTGACAGCATCACTACTCCATCACCTCACCATTAAAGTGGGGCAAAGAGATGGAGTTAGGTCACAGATCAGCCAAGACCTCACTGGTGGAACAGGTTTGAGGGATTAAGGGGCCTCCCCCTGTTGCAGTGCCCCTCCTGTACATTAAACTGTTACATGCTATTCACTCTGAATTCACCAATTACGTCCACTCAGGCCCTGGATTTGAGACTCAAATCAATAGAGAGCTGTGAGGAGTAAACAAGAGCGAGCATCTCGAATGCCTTATTGAAGAAATATCACTGAGAAAGAAAGGACTAAATAGAAACACAAAGGATTAACAGAAAAAACGAGAGCATTAAGTATAAATTACAATCATTGTGATCCTATTTAAGTATATAAACATACCTTGAGATATTCCAACTTTCCTGCTGATCCCAGTCGATGGCTGGAGAGCATTCCCTGCGACAGTGGCTGCCCCAGAGGAACTGTCTGGGGTTGGGGTTACATTTGATGGGCCACTGTATTTGATGGATGCTGGTACTGTAAACAAAGCACATTGTGATTGGGAATTGTGACACAGCGAGGTCCAGCCTTCATCATATTACTCAGTGGTGGGTTATATATTCCATCCTTATATATTCTACATTACAACAGTCACTGCACTTCAAAAATAGGGCTTCAATGGCTGGAAAGTACTTCGGGAAATCCTGAGCTTGTGCAAGGTGTTCTAAAAATGCAAGTCTTCCTTAATTTGCTTTACTCTTTAAACATGTTGACAGTCCTGTGAAGGATGGTGCCTCTTTAAGAGACACTCTGATTGACAGTGTATAACCCCATACCTACCTGACCCATGCTGGTTGAAGCTCAGGCCCATCACTGTGGGGAATGTTTAAAACAGGTGTCACTGGAGACAGAGGATTAATCTCAGGCTCCTGATCCACAAGCACACAGGGAGCTGATATAAAAGTTCAGGGATATTCTCAGCTGTCTGAACACAACTAACTCGACCTGCTCTCAGTCCTTTATATTGGAGAAAAGCTGCATGTTCTTACTGATGATTCCCAATATGTCTGAGCGGTACACTTCCCATCCATTCAGACTCTTCTGGATATGTTGAGATACATTGGACAGGTTCAGGGTGAGTGCTGGAACATCTGGGTCTGTGACTCTCTGAGTCTCAGTCACTCTGTAATGAAAGAAGAGAGAATGTTTGTTTTTATCAGAAGGAACATTTCAGATCAGAAACCCAAAAGGGAATAAATGATCAGCGCAAAATCCTGCACCCCTTCTAATGCTCAGAATGACACCCCACAGCAATGCCCCCATCCTGAAAATGGCAGAATCCCAGGACTTACAGTCTCCCTGCATTTACACATACTGTGAGATCCTGGTTTGCTGCCACTTCAGCTCAGTTTGTGATTGTCAAATTCATCTGTGTTCAGTCCAGTTTCTCTGTACTGGAGCCTCATCTTTCCATCATTAACAATGATTATTATCATGAGGGTCTCCAGTCTGTGCTTCCCTCTCTCTGCAGGAACACACTCACCGCAATCATGTGAAGTGAGGAGAAGAAACAGTGTCTCAGGGACCTGCGATCAGTGAGATTCCCTCACAGACGTCTCCATTTTAACTCCCAATGGTAATGAGAGGATTGTGGGTTAATGCATTGGGAGTGAGCCAGCTGACCCCACTGTCATCCATTTAAATTTTCGCAAACACAAATCAGACCATTGACAAGGCTCCTGTGAAAAGCAGTTGGTGTCTAACATTGAAAAGTTACAGCCTGGTGATATAAATGGGGCGATGACTGAAATGTTACTGTAGGTTATGCAGAAGCATGCACTGTCACCTGCCAAGCAGCAGATCAGAGTTTGGAGGAACTGACTGGCCAAGGTCAGTTTTAAATAACTGCTCCTTTTAGCACTCCTTGCAGGCTAGGAGTAGCAAAAGACCCGACCCTCAGGCCTCACAAGGAAACCTTCAGCATCCTCCAGCCCCAGTTGTTCAGCCTTGTTATTCCCCAGTCCCCACTCCCAATGGGATCTTGGAGCTCCTGTTTCCTTCTCTAAGTGACCCCGGCTAAGTCCTCCTGCCACTTGTTTTGCTCAAGTTCGCCAGCCAGGCCAATCATTGGCTATTGGGCGGGAGTCTGAAAAAGATTATTTAAATTAGGCTCTGCCATTAGGATCGACAGGCCTCCAAGTCCCCAGTCTTCCTGGGAGCTTCCCACATTAAAAACTTCCCCTGCACCCTCCCCATCTTCCCGTTAATGTCGGGGTCAGAGTGCCCAATCATACTGACATTACTGGGAAATCTCAATACCTACTCATTTCTCTGTTAGATAGAATGAGCCAATCACAACTCTGACACTGGGACCTGACCCTCTCCTCATTTCTCCATGGGCTGGTTGATAGGTCAAACCAATCACATAACACTTACTGACCCAATGGAATGGAGTCTTTAAGAAGCATTGGTTAGATACAGCTCATTGCAGCTTTCTGTCTCTCTCACTTTCCTGCCCAACAGGTTCCTGAGAAGAGCTGGACTCATAGAGATTTACAGCACGGAGGAGACCATTCAGCCCATTGTGTCCATACTGGCTGACAATTAGCCATCCAGCCTAATCTCACTTTCCAGCTCTTAGTCTATAGCCTGGCTGGTAGGTTCCAGCATTCAAATGCATATCCAAGTACTTTTTAAATGTATACCTTCTTGACTACTGTATTCACTGGTCCAGCCACCTTCTGGAATCCGAGGTCTCTCTCTGTTCCTTTGCATTTTTCAGTATCTTATCATTTTTTGTGTATTCCCTTGCCTCTTCACCTTCCCCAAATGCATTATCTCATACTCTCTGGATTGAACTCCATTTACCACTGTTCCACCCACCTGACTAGACCATTGATATCTTCCTGCAGTCTACAGCTTTTCTCTTCATTATCAAGCCACAAGGCCAGTTTTTCTAAGGTCTGCAAACTTTATAATCATACCCCTATTTTTGAGTCCAAATCATTGATATATACTACAAAAAGCATGGGATTCAGTACTGGAAACGGCCTTCTAGTCACAAAAATACTCATTGACCAATATCTTGTGCTTTCTGCCTTTCAGCCAATTTTGGATTCAACTTCCCACTTTGCCTTGGATCCCACGGGTTCTTACTTTTATGACCAATCTACCAATGAGACCTTAACAAACACCTTGTAAAAATCCATATAACATCATGTACACTACCCTCATTAACCAACCTCGTTACCTCCTCAAAAACTTCAATCACATTAGTAAGACAAGACCTTTCCTTAACAGATTCATGTTTACTGTCTTTGATTAATCCACATCTTTCTAAATGAGTAATTATCCTGTCTCTCAAAATTCTATCCAATAATTTCCCACTGCCAAGGTTCGGCTAACAAGCCTGAAAATACTCAGTCTATCCCTTTCTTTCTTTAAAACAACATTAGCTGTCAGATTACAATGGAAGCTGGGTCATTGAATATATTCAAGGCTGAGTTAGACAGATTTTTGATCGACAAGGGAGTCAAGGGTTTTGGGGGACGGTCAGGAGGTGGAAGTAAGGCCACAGTCAGATCACCCATGATCTTATTGTATAGCAGAGCATGCTCGGGCGGTGCATATTCCTGCTCCTATTCCTTATGTCCCCCAATCCTCTGGCAAAGGTGGTCAGAACTTCCACTGTTTCATCTCACGCTTCTCTTAACAGCGCAGAATACATTTCGTCTTGGCCATGGAATTTATCCACATTTAAAGATGTTAATCTCCTTAATACTTCCTCTCTCACTATGTTAATTTCATCCAACATTTCATTTCATGTGGCATAGTGGTAATACTACTGGACCTGTAATCCAGAGACCCAGGCTAATGGCCTGGGGGCATGGGTTCAAGTCCCACCATGGCAGTTGGTGGAATTTAAATTCAATTAATAAATCAGGAATATAAACCTAGTCTCAGTAATGGTGATCATGAAACTATCATTGATTGCTGTAAACATCCTTTAGGGAAGGGAATCTGCCAACCTTACCTGGTTTGGCCTACATGTGACTCCAGTAACGTGGTGATTCTTAATTGCCCTCTGAAATGACCTAGCAAGGTCAGTTCAAGGATAATTAAGGTGGATAACAAATGCTGGTCTTACCAGGGATGCCCACATCCCATGAAAGAATAAAGAAACTCCTCCTCTTGGATTGCAATGTCTGTATCATCCCTCTCTTTTGTGAAAACAGACTTAAAGTATTCATTAAGAACCATGCCAATGTCCTCCACACAGATTACCCTTGTAGTCTCTAGTGGGCCCTGTTCTTTCTTCAGTTATCCTCTTTGTTTATGTATTTATAAAAAAAGGAGTTTCCTTTATTTTACTTGCCAGTATTTTATCATGTTCCCACTTTGCATAATTTTCTTTTTAATTTCACTCCTACATATTTTTCTACTTCTCTAGGTTTTCAGCAGTATTGAGTCCTGGCTATCTGTCATAATTTTTTTATTCATTCAAGGGGTGTAGGTTTCACTGGCTGGGCCAGCATTTATTGCCCATCCCTAGTTGCCCTTGAGAAGGTGGTGGTGGTGAGCTGCCTTTTTGAACCGCTGCAGTCCATGTGGTGTAGGTACACCCACAGAGATGTTAGAAAGGGAGTTCCAGGATTTTGACCCAGCGTCAGTGAAGGAACGGTGATATATTTCCAAGTCAGAATGGTGAGTGACTTGGAGGGAACTTCCAGGTGGTGGTATTCCCATGTATCTGCTGCCCTCGTCCTTCCAGATGGTAGCGGTCATGGGTTTGTAAGGTGCTGTCTGAGGAACTTTGGTGATTTCCTGCAGTGCATCTTGTAGATGGTATACATTGTGCCACTGTGCGTTGGTGGTGGAGGGAGTGAATGTTTGTGGATGTGGTGCCAATCAAGCAGGCTGCTTTATCCTGGATGGTGTCAAGCTTCTTGAATGTTGTGGGAGCTGCACTCATCCAGGCAAGTATTCTTTCCTTATTTTCCTTACCCTCTTCTTTAAGCCCCTTGATATCCAGGGGAAGGCTCTGGATTTGTTAGTCTGATCCTTTTTTAAGGGAACATACTTACGCTGAACCTACACAATCTCTTCCTTGAATGTCTCCCACTGATCTAGCTCTGATTTACCTTGAAATTTGCTTCTAAACACTGATGGAACTGCCCCTGTCACTGCCATTTCTCACAGGTTGCTTGAGTCAATCAACCCTCAAACCACAGTTAAACATCACTCAATATTCCCATCATTGAGAAGCACCTGAGGAAGGCAAATGGTATGTTGGTCTTTATTGCAAAGATGATGAATCAAGAAGAAAAGGACGTAAGAAATAGGAACAGGAGTAGGTCATTCATCCCCTCAAGCCTGCTCTTCCATTCAATACAGTCATGGTTGATCTGATCTTGGCCTCAACTCCACCTTCCTGCCCGTCCCCAATAACTCCTGAATCCCCTATAGTTTTGGAATCTAAATCATTGATTATATTCAATGAACCAGCCTCTCCAGGGAAGAGAATTACAAAGATTCACAAGCCTGTGAGAGAAGAAATTCCTCCTCAACTCTGTCCTAAATGGGAGACCCCTTATTTTGAAACTATGTCCTCAAGTTCTAGATCCTGCACAAGGCAAAAGATCCTCTCAGCTTCTTTCTGGTCAAGCCCCCTCAGGATCGTATATGTTTCAATAAGATCATATCTCAATCTTCTAAATGCCAATGAATATTGCACAATCTGCTGAACCTTCATCCCAGGAATCAACTAGTGACCCTTCTCTGAACTGCTTCCAATGCAGTATATCCCTCCTAAATAAGGAGATCAAAACTGTACACCGTACTCTAGCTATGGTCTTAGCTATGGTCTCACCAATACCCTGTACAGTTGTAGTGAAACTTCACTAATTTTATATTCCATCCTGCTTGAGGCCAACGTTCCATTTCCCTCTTAATCACTTGCTGTACCTGCATACTAACTTTTTGTCTTTCATATATGAGGATATTCAGATCTCTCTGTACCACAGCATTCTGCAGTCCCTCTATTTAAATAATACTGTTTTTCTATTCATGTGACTGAAGTGGACAGCCTCACATTCTCCAACATTATATTCCATCTTCCAAATTTTTTTCCCACTCAGTGAACCCATCTATATCCCTTTGCTGACTCTTGGACCTGAATCTTAATGCAACCAGTGACATTCCAATATCATGGTAAAAAGCAGTTCTGGAGGCAGAACTCGCTCTCAGTGGGACCAACTCAGCAATTTTACTACAGGCGGCCTTCTAATTAGCCACCTATGGGACTGCCAGTCAATCAGAGAGCCAGAAGCTCTCAAGCCTCTGCAGCTCCACTGAGAGAGATGGTCACTGCTAAGGAACACAGGAGACCTGGGGAGCTGGGCCAGGAAAACTTAAAAACAATTAAAGATCAGGGGGCCGAGGAGATTCTTGGGGCACAAGGGCTGTGTCCCCTCACCATGGCCCATCTTAGTGCCTTTTAGTTCCAAGTTCCCCTGGGTTGCTGTAGGGAGCCACCTCCATTCAGCTGGAGGTCTCCCCATGTAGTAAAATCTTGACAATACCAAAAAATTACCTCCTAATTGGAATGGGTGGCCTCGCCCAGTGGTGGGACCCTCTCAGGGAGCCATCCCAACATGATCCTCTGTGATTTTACCATCCCCTCCCTCCCCACCTCCCAGCTGTCAGTAAAATCCTGGCCGTTGTGTCCTCCTCACAACTTGCTTCCCTAACTATTATTGTATCATCAGCAAATTTTTCTATAATACACTCGGTGCCATCATCAAAGTCATTAATATAGATTGTAAATGGTTGAGGCCCCAGCATTGATCCCTGTGGCACCCCAATCGTTACAGTTTGCCAACCTGAAAATGACCCATTTATCTCTATTCTCTGTTTTCTGTTAGATAGCCAAACCTCTGTCAATGCTAATATACTAACCTCTAACACCATGAGCTCTGATCTTGTCTAGTAACCTTTTATGGCAGCTTATTAAATGCCTTCTGGAATTTCAATATATCAATTGGTTTCCCTTTATCCATCCTGCTCATTACATCCTTGAAATTCAAGAGTAGGGATGTCTTACTCAACTGTACAAGGATTTGGGGGCGGGGGGGGCTACCTGGAGTACTGTGAACAGTTTTGGTCTCCATACCTAAGGAAGGATATACTTACCTTTGAAGGGGTGCAATGAAGATTTACTAAATTGATTCCTGAGAGAACATGACTGTCCTAAGAAGAGACATTATGTAGAATGAGCCTAAACTCTGCAGTTTAGAGGATATGAAAGACATTTCATTGAAAACATAGAAGATTCTGAGCGACTTTGACAGGGAAGATGCTGAGAAGCTGCTTCCCCTGGTAGGACACCCTAGAATATGCAGTGATCGACTCAGGATCAGGGGTCGGCCATTTAACAGAGAAATGAGGAGCAAGTTCTTTACTCAGAGGGTTTAATCTGATTTCATGACATTAACTGAGGGATAAACATTGGCCAGGACACTGGGGAAAACTCCCCTGCTCTTCTTAGAAACAGCAACATGGAATCTCTTACATCTACCTGAAAGGACAGACAGGGATCCGTTTTACCTCTCATCTGAACCTCAGCATCCCCGAAAGTGTAGCACTCCCTCAGTACTGCAGTGGGACCCTAATCCACAACGTTCTGATTCAGAAATGAGAATGCAACCAACTGAGCCACAGCTGACACTCATCGTACAGAGCCTGGGTCAACTTCAGACAGTGGCCAACGAGAGGAAGGAAGTCAGTGGCTACAGAATTGCATTTTTGGCTGGTATTGAAGGTAATGGCTTTGATCTTTCCAATATTTAACTGGAAAAAAATTCAGTTCATCCAATACTGGATATTGAACAAGCAGTAAAACAAATCAGAGACAATGGAGGGATGGAGAGAGGTGGCGATGAGTAGAGCTGGGTGTTGTCAGTGTACGTAAAGTGTACACATTCCACAGGCTGCCTGAGCCAAAAAGCCCTCAAACCACAGTTAAATATCACTCAATATTCCCACCATTTGAAAGCAACCTTATCTGGGAAGGTTTCCAAGCCATGATTCTACTTTCACTCTTCTTTCAGATACCGGTGAATGTTCTCAATTAGCAGCGGGTACTTTATGACCGAGAGGAACTTACCTGGAAAGGAGTTGCTTCAAGTTCTGTGAATAAAGAGAGGAAATCAAATCTATCAATGAGTAAATCAATTCCCTATGGAACCAAACAGTGAATTTGGGACTGAGAGGAAAGAGTTCAGTCTGTAACAGCAGGTGGGCCAGTCACAGGAATAGGGAATAATCCCACATTTCACTGCACTCCATCCTGGGGCATCACCTACACCCTGAGGGCAGGGCTGAGGGGGCAGCTCCAAGATTCCAAGGGTAGGGCTGAGGGGGCAGCACGAATACTCCGAGGGCAGGGCTGAGGGGGCAGCACGAACACTCCGAGGGTAGGGCTGAAGGGGCAGAAATTCTGGGAACCATCGACAATCTTCAAACAATTCAGTCCTCACACCAGCCTCACAGAAACACTGCATTCCCCAGCTGTGGCACTGTTTATATTGAAGATATACCTGAATAAAGGAGAGAGGTTCCCTCTGTACCAGAGTCTGGCTTTCTCCATCTATAAATGTAATCTGTTCCATCCTCTTGTTTAATGCTTCAGAACAGCTTCTAATCTGTTTGAGGGCTTGGAGCCCCTCCTCATCGATCAGTTTCAATGTGGATTCTTCATCTTCTTCCAGCTTTCTCCTCCATTCAGAGAAGCTCTTCGATAACTTTCCTTTCAGCTCATTGATTCGTGTCTGAAACCCAAACCAACCCTCATTACAAATGGCCCTTCCACACAGCTGTTACCCTGAGCACACGGCACTTAACTGGGATGGGACAGTTTGTTTAGATCACCAACCATTAAAGATAGACAAACAGTGGGAGGTGTCTACTTGGAGAGAAAACAGAATTTAACCAGTGTTACCTGGAGTTTAAAAGAAAGAGCACTGTATTTAGACTGGGTATGGCCACCTGGTCCATCCACACCTGGAGTGTTGGTTCCAGTTTTGGTGCCCACAGCTGGTGAAGGAGATTCAGATTCTGGAGAGGCCGGTGATCAAAATGACACAGAGTCTGATGGATTTTAGCTCAGAGGATCAGCTCCAAGAGGCTGAGTGATTTAGAGAAAGGCAGGCTGAGAGGGACATGATGGAGGGATTATTGGACTCACTTGTTGGATGAGGTACTTGAGATGGATCAGGATAGTGAGACTAGAGGATCTGTGTATAAAATCCATAGACACAGTTAGGTTAGACACCAGAGTCCTCAATCTCTGGAACAGACTTCCTGAACATGTGGTGGGTATGGAGTCACTAGCACCTTTTAAAAGGGAGCTGGAGAGGAATTCCCCCCAGTTTGTCCTGAATTGGCTGCAGGGTTTAATTATCTCTTCTGGTTGACTTTCCCAGGTGAGTACATGATTCAGGATGGATCGGTGGCTTGTGTGATTGAACCCTGTCTGCATGGAGCAGGCTCACTGGGACTAATGGGCTTTTCTTCCTCTTCCTTTCTATGTTCATATGGTACAGGCTTCAGGACAAGTCTTCAACTCTGGCTGTGTCTGTTTCAGTAAATCCAGTGTCCAAACGATGGAATAATATTCCTTGTAAGGTGCAGGTAGAATTAAGCAGCTCCCCGTCAAATCAAACACATGGGAACTCAGTGACTCAACCCAACAGAACCAGCCTGGTTTGGAAGGCCTGTTTCTGATGTTCTCATTGACTCAGTGAGGAGAGAAACCCTTTCAAAATCCAGTTCCACTTTTCCCTACCTTTATTTCAGCTTCTGATTTCTCCAAGCCTCGCTGTTTGCTGGAACAATTCTGCTGGACTTCCCAAAGCTTCTCGATTTCTATCTGCAATTCTTCCTGTAAAAACATATCATAAGTGTTTAAAATAACAGCCTGCTTTAAAATACCACTTATTTTACAGAATAAAGCTCCACCCTTCCTCATTGGATTCATTTCCTGGGACTCCTATCACTCCCCCCTGAGTAACAATGTCTGTCACCAGACAGTCAGTGGCCCCTTGGTTTAGCAATATGTCCCTGCAGGTTCTCCGGGACAGGAGAAGTGCTCTTCCCAAATGATGGCAACAGGAGACCCTCCCGTCAGACCAAGGAGGCCTCAATAGAGATTGTAGTGGTGGTGAGCAGCATAATCACTCCTGGGTCCAGAGCCACAAATGGATCAATGATCTCCTCTAATCTGGCAGGGTAAGTGGCTTGGTGGCTTTGCATCAATGGGGCAATGAGGACTTCAAGCAATCTGTGTGAGTGGAGAGCAGGTCCGAGTGGAGAATGTGTGCTCTGCTTCATTGTGCTTGAGGCCAGAACATGTGACAGTTTGCCTTGCTGAATAAGTGCTGTAAGTGGATGCAGAACGCGATTGGATACCACTTAAAAGTGACGGGCCAGTACATGGCATGGAGTGCATATAGACAAGATGGCAAGGTGCCCAGTGAGATAACTCTCCCCTTTGTCAATACAGGAGAGGCTAAGATAGTTGGAGGTGTGCCAGAGATGAAGATCCTGACACAGCTGAGAAGGAGACTGTGAAGCTTGCCAGTGAGCAGGGTGGCCGTGCCATTGCAGACAGTGAGGCAGGAGTGGCAAGGCAGCAGAGTGAGAATGCCTCCAACCTGGTGTCAAGACATGGGCACACAGGAGACGTGTAGAACTGTGATATGCTCATAGAATGTGTTAAACCTTGTCTTTCCTTGTGTTCTCCACTGCAAGTCATTGCAATCCGGAGCCTAACCCACAGCCCCTAGCCTTCAGGAAAGACTCCACCTCTGAAGAACAAGAACAACAACAAAATCCAGAGGATGCACTCTCCACAGCGTAGTGGTAGTCAAATCGTTTATAATGGGCGTGGGTTTAGAGTCAGTGACACAATTTGGTGAGCACATGAGACACAAGTTGAAGCAGCTGAGGGAGGCTGTGACAGTCGAAGTCAAAGATACAAAGAAAAGTACAGCACAGGAACAGGCCATTCGGCCCTCCAAGCACGCGCCGATCATATTGCCCGTCAAACTAAAACATTTTGCACTTTCAGGGTCCGTATCCCTGTATTCCCATTCATGTATTTGTCAAGCTGCCTCTTAAACACCACTATCGTACCTGCTTCCACCATCTCCTCTGGCAGCAAATTTCAGACACTCACTACCCGTAAAATACTTGCCTCGCACATCTCCTCTAAAGTTTTCTCCTCTCACCTTAAATCTATGTCCCCTAGTAATTGACTCTTCCACCCTGGGAAAAAGCTTCTAACTATCTACTCTGTCCATGCCACTCATAATTTTGTAAACTTCTATCAAGTCGCCCCTCAATCTCAGTCGCTCTAGTGAGAACAATCCGAGTTTCTCCAACCTCTCCTCATAACTAATAACCTCCAGACCAGGCAGCATCCCGGTAAACCTCCTCTGCACCCTTTCCAACGCCTCCATATCCTTCTGGTAATGTGGCGACCAGAATTGCACGTAATATTCCAAGTGTGGCCTAACCAAGGTTCTACACAGCTGTAGCATGACTTCCCAGCTTTTATACTCAATACCCCTGCCAATGAAGGCAAGCATGCCATATGCCTTCCTGACTACCTTATCCACCTGCTTTGCCACTTTCAGTGACCTGTGGATCTGAACACTGAGATCCCTCTGCCCATCGATGCATTTAAGGGTTCTGCCATTTACTGTATAATTCCTACCTGAATTAGACATTCCAAAATGCATTACCTTGCATTTGTCTGGATTAAACTCCATCTACCATCTCTGATGTTGGGAGGACTGTCGGGGACCAGGTCCATGCTGAGTCCCAGGCTGATGATTGACCTCAGGTCTTGGCTACAAGAAGCCTGCTGGAGACACAGGGACAGGTAGAGAATGTCCGGTGGAGATGACAGTCTATGTGCAGCCTTGTGTGGGTGGTGGAGGAGTCCATTCAAGGCAAGAGTTCTGCCATGCCCCTGTGAAGTGACCACATGGCTTCATATATGGAGGATGGTGTCTTTCATGGAGAGGACAGCCAGGTCCAGCAGAACTCAAATGTGCTCTAACCTGCATTCCATCACTCTGCCCCTGGGCTCTCTACAGCAGTTGTTAGGGGAGAAGGGAATGGGACACCTGGACCTCCCTCCAGGTGCCCTTCTGCTCAGTGAGACAGGAAGGTGCTATCACGCACTGAGAGGGAGAAGAGTTTGTGTCAGCCTCCTGAGGTGTTCTATCAGGAATTCCCTTGTGTGGCCACATCTCATTCTCTCTGCCAGTGACCCACAGTGCCTCCAGTTGGTGAGGCCGAGGAAGGTGACCTTAAACATGCATAGGAGATCCCAGACTTTTGACTGCTCTCCACCCGCAACAATGCCCGCCACTGGTGAGATGGGAAAATCCTGGCAGAGGTTGACACTGGCAGCCCTGGCATGTCTCTCTTTGTTCCTGGCATCTTGGAAGTGTGCCGTGACATTACTGTGCTCTTCCTCAGATCCATCACCTTCATGCTTATCTGATGAGTGCATCTCCTCCATGTCTTCACTTGCCAAACCCTCTCCTTGTTACAATGCAACATTGTTTAATGCACAGCAGATCATGATAATCCTTTGGCACATACTGTCATGCTCCACCAGACCGGTTCAGACAACGGAAGCATATTTTGAGCAAGCCAAAGGTCTGCTCCATGATAGCCCCGATTGAACCATCAGCTTCATTGTTCTGCTCCTCCTTGTGACTGTGGGCTGATGCACTGGTTTCATGAGCTACATCCTCAGGGAAAGCCTTTATCACCCAGGATCCAACCTAGCACTTGGGCAAGGGCTTTGAATAGCTCTGGGACCTGATAATAAGATGTAGGAGTCATGGGAACTCGCAGGATATTTTTCTGTGTTTGCAGATATTTGAATGTTAAGATCATGAAACTCCATGTGATTCACATGTGCAGCTGGCAATGCCCAGGGAGCTCTCATGGCCATGAGTGCATTCAATGACCTTCAATGAAACCACACGATAGCCCTGAAGCTCATTGCTCTTGCGGCCTGGCTATCAATATCTGTAGTGGTCTGGATGTTGCAGTCTGCGAAATGTCACACATGTCCCCTGTGGACACCAGGAATGATCAGAGGGGATGGAAATTCAACACCATGGACACCTTGAAGGCAACCAGCATTGGGTCCCTCTCATTCCACGGAGCTGTTGGTCTTGTTGAAGGAGTGCACAGAGGTCAGTGACTGCCTCCCTGGATAGTCTCAGATGTCTCTGGCATTGCATCACAGACATTTGACGATAGTTTGTGTCCATTCTGAACATGCATTGGTGTGCCAATGCCTGATGACGAAGCTGGCATCCCTGGTTTCTTGCCTCCTGACAAGCCTCACCCTCTGGTGAAGCATCTTGATTGGCTTGTGGCTTCTGTTCTTGTTTGGCCACAGCCCTCCTACAGCAAATCCTCTCTCTTCTGCCTGAGGTTGCAAAACTATTGAGTGTATGGGACCCATTGTGAATCCAAAAAATAAACTGCATAAAGAAAGCAGGCAAAGATATTAGCAGCTCTGTGTATATGACCTTTATCCCCATTAACAGTTGCAGTTGACCAATCAGAATGCCTGAGACACCCACGAGCCACACCGAGGACTATTCAATCCCACAATATCCTCCTCCCACCTGAATCTGGTTTCCGCTAGCTTAACCCCTATTCACTGAGATATCCACAGATACTCCAACCGTGAGCCTGGAGCTCTCAACCAAGCACTTCCGCCCTCTCTTTCCCACTCTTGAGCTTCCGCTTAATGCCCTCGACTCTCCGTGCATCACTCATTGCCTTTCAACAATCATCCTTCAGCCTCCCACCATCAACCAGTCACAATGACACTCGACCTTCCTTCTTTCATCTTCGACCCACCTCCCTTCCCCGCTCACCCCCACCTTGCCTGCTGTCACCCTAGAAGTCTCTCTCTATCACCCTTGACCTGCCCTCAGGATCTCTTGATTTGACCTCAGTCAGCCTTGACCTGCCCTCCATCGAGCTGGACCTGCCCTCCATCAAGCTTGATCTCCCTTCTGTGAATGTAGACCTTCCCTGTGTGGTACGGCTGCTTCCTTTGGACACACAAGACCCAACGTTGGACAGGACTGACCCTGCCCTTTCAGCTCTGGTGAACCAGATGCCCTGACCCCCACAACACCCATCATGGTGCCTGACCATGCACTATTATGACCCCATCTCCCCTTCCAGGTATGTGAGGCTTCTCCTCTGTGCCACTGTGCTAACCACAGACAACATCTCAGCTCAAATCAGAACATCGGCTGGTGCAGGAGACATGAGATTTCCATGCCCGGCTGACTTATTCTCGAAAATGTTTGGCTTTAATCAGTATTCATGTCTTGCAAATGTATGGAGAAGAAATAGCCACCACTGGACAGCGAATGCCAGTGAAACGCTGCCGACTTAAAGAAGTTCAACCCAACTCAGGAAACCGGTTCCCCTCAGCCTTGGCCTCTCAAACCTCAACACCCCCCAATCCCTCTCGCCCAGCTCCCCATTTGTTGGGGTCTGCCAACTTGGCTCTGGTGAGAGAGACCCCCACCACTTAATCAAGTCCCAATCCAGCAAGAGACACCTCCTCATCCTCCCAAAGTATTAAAGACCTGCTGGCCTCTAATAGGCTAGCAGCTGTCAGAGGCATGATTCCCCGTTCTGGAAGGGTTTCCAACCACGCCTCAACTCACCTAATGACAGCTGGCTGTTTAATTGATGCAGGGTGGCTGAGTATCGGTGAGCTCCCTTCTAACTACGGCTACCCTAGAATCAAGCCCAATAACTCTGTTTCTTTCTCCATAGCCGCTGCCAGACTTGCTGGATATCAAACAAGCAGCTTGATAAATCTGAGATAGTGGAGGGAAGGAGAGAGGTGGTGGTGAGGTAGAGCTTGGTGTCGTAAGCGTACATGTGTAAACTGATGTCGCTGAGAGCAGCTTGTAGATGAGAAATAGGAGGGAGGAAAGGATAGAACCATGGGGGATTCCAAAGGTAACGTTGTGGGAATGGGAGGTGAAGCTATTGCAAAAAATTCTTTGGCTATGACTGGATAGGTAAGAGTGGAACCAGGCGAGGGCAGTCCCACTCGACAGGGGACACATTGGAAAGGGATTATTTGGTCAACTGTGTCAAAGGTTGCAGACAGGTCAAGAAGTATGAGGAGCGATAGTGCACCAGGGTTACAGTTACATAGGATATCATTGTGATTGTTTAGTGGGGCTGTTTAATTGTTGTGGCAGAGGCAGAAACCTGATTGGAGAGTGTCAAACATAGAGTTGCAAGAAAGGTGGACACGGATTTGGGAGGTGACAACACGGACAAGTGGAGAGGAAAGAGAGGTTACGATGGGCTGGTAGTTTGAAAGGATCGAGGGGTGAGGTTGTGTTTTTTCAGAAGGGGCTGATAACAGCAGATTTGAAAGCGAATAGAACGGTCCTGGCACAGAGAGAAATATTTCCAACACCAGCGAGAATGTGGACCAGGAAGGGAAGTTAGGTGGTCATTGGTTTAGCAGAATTAAGATCAAAGTAGCAGAATGTGGGCCTCAAGATGAGCACACAAAGGGCATGAGAGGTGTTGGGAGAGAAATTATAGAGAGATGAGAGTTCAGGGCTGGAGCAGGGGAGAAAATTGGGGGAGGTCTGGTTTGGTGAACAAGGGAAGGCAGGGAAGCGACAGAGGAAGCTGAATGAATCTCAGTCTTAGCGCCAAAGAAGTTCAAGGACTTTTCACACTTGCTAGAAGAACCTAAGAAATAGGAGCACAGTCAGCTATATAATCCCTCAAGTCTGCCCCATCACTCAATAAGATCATGGCTCATCGCAGAAGTCGCCCCAGCGTAGCTTCACTGTATGGGTTCTCAGGTATGTATTTCCTCCCTTAGGTAAGGAGATCAAAACTGTACACAGTACTCCAGATGTGTGCTCAGCAAAGCCGTACATAATTGCAGCAAGATTTCTTTATTCTTATACTCCAGCTCCACTGAAATAATGTTCTATATATCCAATATCCTCTTTTTGTCTACCCATCCATCCATCTTTCCTTATCTATCTAGTTGTTAATTCGTCAATGTTTATATCTATCTATTGCTGTCTGTCCATCTCTCTATTTCCATCTTATCTGTCTAGTCTATTTTATCAATCAATCTTACATATCAACCTTTATTAACACAATGTACAGATTAGAAGATGATTAAAGATGAGGGACGCCATTCAGCCTATCTTCTATCATTGAGCACAACCCTACAACACACACTGCACCAGTTAATCAGTCCTTAACTGATTCCAGGGATTTTCACTGTCACTGCTCCATCGCAGTGTCTATTCTAATGCTGTTCCTGTGTAAGGAACTTCCTGACATCAGTCAGGCTTTTGATAAGGTCCCCCATGGTAGATTGGTCAAGAAAGTAAGAGCCCATGGGATCCAAGGCAAAGTGGCACGTTGCATCCAAAATTGGCTGAGAGTCAGGAAGCAGAGGGTGATGGTAGAGGGATGTTTCTGTGACTGGAAGTCGGTTTCCATTGGGGTTCCGCAGGGCTCGGTAATGGGGCCCTTGCTGTTTGTGATGTGCATAAACGATTTGGACTTAAATGTAGGGGGTATGCTCAAGAAGTTTGCGGTTGACACGCAAATTGGTCGGGTGGTAAATAGTGAGGAAGATAGCCGTAAACTGCAGGAGGATATCAATGGACTATTCAGATGGGCAGAGCAATGGCAAATGGAATTCAACCTGGAAAAGTGTGAGGTAATACACTTGGGGAGGGCTAACAAGGCAAGGGATTACATTATGAATGTTACGACCCTGGAAAGTACTGAAGATCAGAGGGACCTTGGTGTGCGTATCCACAGATCCCTGAAGGTAGCAGGGCAGGTAGATAAGGTGGTTAAGAATGCTAATGGGATACTTGGCTTTATTAGCTGAGCATAGAACACGAGCAGAGAGGTTATGCTGGAACTGTATAAAACGCTGGTTAGGCCACAACTGGAGTACTGCATGCAGTTCTGGTCACCACATTATAAGAAGGATGTGATTACACTGGAGAGGGTGCAGAGGAGATTTACCAGGATGCTGCCTGGGCTGGAAGGTCTGAGCTTTGAGGAAAGATTGGATAGGCTGGGGTTGTTTTCCTTGGAGCAACAAAGGTTGAGAGGGGACTTGATAGAGGTATATAAGATTATGAGGGGCAAAGATAGGGTGGATATGAAGGCACTTTTTCCATTAGTAGAGGGGTCAATAATCAAGGGGCATAGATTGAAGGTAAGAGGTAGAAGGCTAAGAGGGGAGTTGAGGAGAATTTTTTTTACCCAGAGGGTGGTGGGAGTCTGGAACTCAGTGCCTGAAAGGGTGGTTGAGTCAGAAACTCTCATAACATTTAAGAAGTATTTAGATATTCACTTGTGTTTTCATAACCTCTGGGCCAATTGCTGGAAATTGGGACTAGTGTAGCCAGATCTTTATTGACTGGCGCACACACGATGGACTGAATGGCCTTCTTCTGTGCTTAGACATCTATGAATCAGTCCTAAAATAGGCTTTTATTTTTTCACCCTATGGTCCCTTGTCCTTTATTTACATTGTCTGCTGTTACCATTTACTCATTCTTTGTGCAATTTTAGGCCAATAAAACCCCATACTTAGACCCCAACTGTTTCCATTTACCATCTGACTGCGTTCATTTTTAGGGCAGCACATCTGCTCCACATAATCCAACTATCTTTCCTTCACTCTTTGGAGCAGGAATGTGATCACAGAATAGCTGAGCAAAAACAGAGGGCCTCTCATGAGAGAATGAAGTAGGTGAACAGAACAATGCAGTCTCTGCAAAGCCAGTACCAGGTAACATCTTAACTGAAAGAAACAGCACCTCTAACAGTGCAGCACTCCCTCAGTACTGCAGGCTAAACTGTCAGGGTACATTATATGCTTAAGTCTCTGGAGTGGGTCTTGAGCCCAAAAGTTTTCGATTCAAAGCTACCACTGAGCTATGACTAACTATTTTGAAATAATTATTTAAATTGCTTGAGAAAATGATTGATGATGAACGTGTTTGGCGATTATGACAGTGAAGGAAATGATAATTCTAGGCCCAGGGATCATAGTACAGAACAGCAGCTGGGAGAGTAGAGGAGGCAACTCTTCCATTCATTTTTCTACGTCAACTGTCACGGTGGATTAAGATGTTGATATGACTGACATCCCCTCCCCCTTCAGCATTACAGCTGAAGAGTGGTGCCTGGGGGGAATTACTGAGGTTAGTCTGACCCTGTGGGACACGTCCCTGCCTGAGTCAGGAAAGGTGAGATATAAAAAGAGATACAGCGGATTAAAAAACACGTCCAGAAAATATATATATATATATATATATATATAGAGAGAGAGAGCCAATGTGACTATTGATCTTCAAATACATTAGAGCAATGTAAAAATAGGCTGCGGGGCAAGCTCCGAGCAGCTTTCAGTGACACAGAATCAGGAATATCAAGATAATGTCAGGCTTTTGGATGAGAAAAATCATGCAATTGATGATCAGGGAAGAGATAAAGAAGAGCATAAACTACTCCGTTCCGCCATTATTCTAAACTCACGTATACTCACATCTACTTATTTCCCTTTATCCCGTTCCGTCTTTATTCTAGATAATTACAGCCTCCCATATACCAATGGAAAGGTCGGAGGAGAGTTTTCAGCAGCATTGAGAGAGAAATTAAAAGTAAACATCGGAATTTGAAAGGTAAACTGAAATAAGAGCAAAAGACGATTTATTTTGTTTTCAGTGTTTTATCACTTTAAAAAGACCTGTAATTGTTCAATTTTCAGTTGCTGCATTCCCTGTTAGAGCTTGTAGTATTAATCCCTTTTGTAACATGAAGAATGTGACACAAGTTTCAAACCATGTCTCTTCGCTCCCACCAACTTTCAGCTGTGCTATGAAAATCTTCCACCGAGCTCTGATCTTTGATTGACTGGGACCGTTCCCGGTGTTCCCGGCTCCCGCCTTGTACCGCAGGATTTCCCACCTGGCAGTGCTCAGCCTCTCAATCTGGTCGGCTGCCGGGTGGAAAGCAGAGTAAAAGATTTCTAATGAGGCTGTGATGTTAAATCTGTCTAGCGTTTCACATTCCCGGCATTTCCATATTCCCTGGCTGCTGGCAGTGTTCCCAATCCAGTCTAGATCTTGGGGTTCAGTTTCTGGGTCCAGAGCAGAAATATCCCTCTGTGGCTCTCAGTTAGAGACTCTCCCTGCCCTGTGTACGCTGAGTAACCACACACACTGGCTTCTTTTCACAGTCACACACCGTGTGCTTCATTTTCACATGGACTCAGCTCCTCCATTTCCAGAAATCAGTTAAGGGGAAAGGGAGACAGAATCAGAAACACCAGTGTTTCTCAAAAAAGAATTCTGTTTGTTGTTCCGTTTTCCACCCAGTCCCTGAGCCTCACACCCCCACCATCCCACAGCACCCCCCCCCCCCCCACCCCCAACCCATAGCTCCCTGCTGCTCAGATGGCAGAATTCCCCAGCGTTAATCAGGTTACAACATGATCTGCTTCACAGCCCTATGCCATGGAGTGCCAGTTCTCACAGGTGCCCACATAGTGAATTACTGAGCTGTACAACCCAGCTCAGTAATTCACTGTGTGGGCACCTGTGTCCAACTCAGGAAGGGGCTGAGTGTGGGTGAGGGACACAACGTAGGTCACTCACACCCACTCCCCCCACCACCCCTTCCCCCAATGCCCACCCTGTTCTCTCAGGCAGACTGTAAGAGAAAGGGGAGGGAGCAAATATAACAAAGAACAAACTTCCATAAACCAAGACTCAGGGCAACAAGAAAACACTGAGCTAAATCAGCACTGTCTGCAATCAGTTCCAATTAATGTTAATCATTAACAGGAAAACTCTCCCTCATTATATTTAATATCAGGAATTGTGTCACTCACCTTAATTGCAACTTGTGCCTCATCCAGGCTCAGCAATGTGTGGGATTTATGTTTCCCTATTTTTGCACAGGAAACACATACACACTCTTCATCATCTTTACAATAGAAGATTAGGGGATCCTTATGGTCAGGACACTGCCTGCCTGTAAGGTCAGACACAGGTTCAGTGAGAGTATGTCCACTGAAAGCCTTGTTCCGTAAATGTGGCTTTAAATGAAGGGAGCAAAGAGATATTTCACATTTCAGACAAGTCTTCACAGCTGGGTTTGGATTACTATAACAGTAATCACACACGACATGACCAGCAGGAGGCTGTGAGTGGTTATATTTTTCCACTATATTACATAGAGTCAAGTTTCTCTCCAGACTGGGTCTGGGATTGAATTTACGGCGACATTGAGGACACTCAAACCTTCCTGGGCCTGCTGTGTGGGCCCAAACTCTTTCAATACATTTCAAACAGAAACTGTGCTGACAGGGCAGAATTACAGGATCCTGGTACACCTGCAGACACACAGCACAGGTTAATTCATCCTCTAAAGCTGCAGGATCCATTGTTACAGCACCTGAAGGGATTTCACACAGTATCGGAGACACTGTGAAACCAGAGCAGGAAGTAAAATCTTTATAAACACTTGATGCAGAGAATGAGAATGTTAGTTTCGCTTTCATGATTCACTCTGGCTGAAGTTTAACCTTTTACAGGCCTGGAGTAGCATTCGGAACCAGTTTCAGAAAAACAAGATTGCATTTTATAACATGGAGTCAGAATACAGCAAGCTAGGCTTAATAAACACAAGCTGAAAACTAATCAGCTCAGACCAGACCCAAAATAATTTAACAAATATATTAAAACCTATATGAAGATGAAAAATAACCTGGAAGGAGGAAGGAGTTTTCTAGGAAGAATAGAAACAAATGCAGAAAAAGTTAACAGTCATCAGAGGAGCAAAGAGAGATGTAAAAAATAAAGCAGCAGAGGCTCCAAGTCTCAGTAAACTCTACATGAAACATGTATAAACAACAAGTAGCTGCAGCAACAAAGACAACTTAATGATGGAGTACAAACCCAAAACAGGAGAGGAAATCATGATACAACTGTACATTGTTCTGGTCAGACTCACCCTGAGTGCTGTGCCCAGTTTTGTCAGAGTCAAAAAGGAACAGGAGGAGGTTATTGAGCCTGTCGAGCCTATTCCAGCATTCAGATAATAGCTGATCTGTATATTAACTCCATCTGCTCAGGGTCTGGAACACAGTCACCCCCAGCAGAGCAGTCTCAACAACCATTACCATAACTAGTCTTTAGCCATCAACATTTAGTTCAAACTATTTTCTCCTCATAACAACTATTTTGTGATGCTTGTTGTGAGGTTTTAACCCCTTTTTCGTTCTAACTTTGGACAAAGGGCGGGGTGAACTGATACAGAATACAGGTGGATAGTGACATTGAACACCAGTCAACAGTCCCAGATTACTGTATCTGACCCTGCTGGTTCCAATCCCAAAACCATCCCATATTCCAAACTTACCTAACTAAATTTTTCACAGTGTTGAACACTGGATCAAGACTGGGCAGGTTATAAACAACCCACGGAACATTCAATCTATTTGCCTGAGACTCCTCATCAAAGTCAGAAAACCATATAAATACATCTCTGTATCTGACCATATCGAGTATAAATTTTGTTGCTTGAAGAGCAAGGATAGGTTTTTGTAAACTCCCATCTAACTTCACGTTTGATAATGAATCTGGCGCAATGATTTATTGTAATGCTACAACGTTAAAAATCAGATAAATACAGGTTGTTAGCATCAAAATCTCTTTCCTATGGAACAGGCCGACACTTTTGTCCCCTTCAACTGTTAAGGAATGGATATTGTTACACAAATTCATGTTACTCCACAGGAGAATAGGGTTTAAATGCATTTATTGGCTTTCAATGGAATTAAATATGAAATTAAAATATTACCAATAATCACAAAATAACTAATAATGATCACAAATAGAGTGTAAATTGACTGATCAAATGATAATTACTCAGATTCAATAACTATTATGAATAATCACATACACAATATATACTCACTCCCTCATTTTCATTTTCAAGATCTATGGCTGGTGACTTTTCCAGGTTGGAACAAAGTCTCTCACTTCCTCCAAATAAAAGGTGTGGCTATGGTTACCCACATGGGCCCCAGTTATGCCTGTCTCTTTATGGGGTATGTGGAACATTCCTTGTTCCAGTCCTACTCCAGCCCCCTCCCACAACTCTTTCTCTGGTATATCGATGATTGCTTCGGTGCTGCTTCATGCTCTCGTCTGGATCTGGAAAAATTTATTAATTTTGCTTCCAATTTCCACCCCTCCATCATTTTCACATGGTCCATCTCTGACACTTCCCTTCCCTTCCTTGACCTCTCTGTCTCAATTTCTGGTGATAGACTGTCCACCAATATTCATTACAAAGCCTACCGATTCCTGCAGCTACCTCGACTACAGCTCCTCACACGCCACTTCCGGTAAGGACTCCATCCCATTCTCTCAGTTCCTTCGCCTCCGTCGCATCTGTTCTGATAATGCCACTTTCAAAAACAGTTCCTCTGACATGTCTTCCTTCTTCCTTAACCGAGGGTTTCCACCCACGGTGGTTGACAGGGCCCTCAACCGTGTCCGGCCCAAATCCCGCGCATCCGCCCTCATGCCTTCCTTTCCCTCCTAGAACCATGATAGGGTCCCCCTTGTCCTCACTTATCACTCCACCAGCCTCCACATTCAAAGGATCATCCTCCGCCATTTCCGCCAACTCCAGCATGATGCCACCACCAAATACATCTTCCCTTCACCCACAGGGATCGTTCCCTCTGGGACACCTTGGTCCACTCCTCCATCACCCCCTATACCTCAACCCCCTCCCATGGCACTTTCCCATGCAACCGCAGAAGGTGCAACACCTGCCCCTTTACTTTCCCTCTCCTCACCGTCCAAGGGCCCAAACACTCCTTTCAAGTGAAGCAGCATTTCGCTTGCACTTCCCTCAATTTAGTCTACTGCATTTGTTGCTCCCAATGCGGTTTCCTCTACATTGGAGAGACCAAACGCAGACTGGGTGACCGCTTTGCGGAATACCTTCAATCTGTCTGCAAGCATGACCCAGACCTCCCTGTCGCTTGCCATTTCAACACCCCACCCTGTTCTCATGCTCACATGTCCGTCCTTGGCCTGCTGCATTGTTCCAGTGAAGCTCAATGCAAACTGGAGGAACAGCACCTCATCTTCTGACTAGGCACTTTACAGCCTTCCAGACTGAATATTGAGTTCAACAATTTTAGATCATGAACTCTTTCCTTCATCCCCACCCCCTTTCCAATTCCTCCCCCTTTTTTCCCAATAATTTATATAGATTTTTCTTTTACCACCTATTTCCATTATTTTTAAATGTATTTCCATCCATTGTTTTATCTCTACCTTTTAGCCTATTTCGATCCCTTCCCCCCACCCCACCCTGACTAGGGCTATCTGTACCTTGCTTGTCCTGCTTTCTACCCTTAATTAGCACATTCCTTAGATAATATCACCACCCTTAACACCTCTTTGTCCTTTTGTCTATGACATCTTTTGGCTATCTCCACATATCACTGGCCCTCTATCCAGCTCAACCTGTCCCCACCCCCCACCAACTTATATTTCACCTCTTTTCTATTTTTACTTAGTTCTGTTGAAGAGTCAAATGGACTCGAAACGTTAACTGTGTTCCTCTCCGCAGATGCTGCTAGACCTGCTGAGTTTTTATTTTTGTTTTGGAACAAAGACAGTTTTGCAACCTCTACTGATCCGTGTGTGTTAAGTCTTGTGGTTTCCAGAAGTTCTAAATAATCACACCATTAGACATAGATATTGGAGCTGAGATCAAATGTATTTCCTGCAGTTTATCATTGTTTAATAAGCAAATATCCATTTACCAAATCAGGCAACAGAAGATATCCTATGAATCAGAACTGTTTTATTGTTAAACTATAGTTCTGCACAAATACCAGTTTCCACTCTTCCCTTCTGGATCCTCTTTCTATCCAGAAGCAAACCCAACTACTTGTGATAGGGGGAAACTCAGCTTTTAAGTATAGGCTTCAATGAGCATCACCTGTTCTCAATTCACTCTGATTTTATCCTGGTTTACTCTTAAAGGGACCTGAATTTTGGTTATTAGCCAGGTCTTCTGGGGGTATCCCTTGTTCCCAAGGTGCCAGCCCTATGGTGGCCAAGGTCCTCCAAAATCTTGTGGCACCTGGGATGGATCAGAATATAGGTGCCATGAGAGCTCCCTGGGAATCCAGCACAAACACAAAATTTGCCTTCTGTGATCATATTTACCTGTATGTTCAAAGAGATTTTCTACTGAGGAATGTGACTGGCTATTGTCAGGGAGCTCTCAAGGCCACGTGTGTGCATTTAATTGCACTGTGCCCCTGTGGGAAACTTGAGATTACTACAAAACCCAATGCTCTGGCAGCCTGGCTTTCGGGTTCCAGGCCAAATTGGACAAATTGCTGCACTCTCCTGAATAGGGTATCAGTCACCTCTTGTATGCACTTGTGCGTTGTTGACTGGAAGATGCTGCACAGGTCCCCAGTGCCCTGGAAGGAGCCACTTGCAAAGAAGTTTAAGGCAGCGGTGACCTCCAATGCCAGCAGCATGGGATTCCCTCCAAATTCTTGTGGCTGCAGGTTATTACTGGCTGATGTAAGCAACCACATTTTGGCACATCTGAAGGCACCTCCAGCATTTCCTTTTGCTCATTTGTAGATAACTGTACTGCCTACGATTCACCTGTGGTCGGACCATTGCTCACTGTTGCAGTGGACCCTGTTTGCCAGCATCTTGACCTTCCTGAGGCCCCGCTGCCTCTTGCTGCTCAGGCTGTTGCACCTCATGGCCATGGCCATGTGATGGGCTTCCTTCTCCTTATCTGGATGAGAGCCAGTAGAAAGCTAGGCCTGGAGCCTGCATTATCTACACCTCAGTGGATCTGTGAACGAATTGAAGTAATAAATCTAGTGAACATATTCTTTACAGGTTTGCCTCCATCTCAGAGCCACCACGCCAGTGCTAAGTCCTGTGCCTGGCCTCTGTCTAGAAATGGCATCCCCACCCCACCTCTTCCAGGTGAAGGATATCCTGAAGAACAAGAGTTAGGTGTTTCGCCTGTTCATACATGACTGCACATGGAAAAATTGCTCTTTGACCCTGATGACGAGAGCCATTTATGGGAAACCTCCCTCTGACACTATTCAGTTTGCCTCCACTGCCCTCAATACTCTAGAGAGACTATTGCCTTGGTATTATAGAAAGACTAACCATATGACCCCTATCCTGCATGACTGTTCACCTAGGAGGATGGAGATTTGGAGTCAGGATCTGGCCACCATCCACCAGCCGTGCCCCATGGAGGCATTCACCTCTTCCCATCCTTCATTTCTGAAAGCAGCATATGGCAAATGGCACAGAATGAATGGCAGCTCTACACCTTGCTGGGATCTTGAATCATGAGACCTATGAGTCAGGAATTAACCTGCTGCCATGTGGGCTTCACCATAGAGGGAACACAACTATCATGGCTGCCATCCAGTTGCCACTTTGTCCCTTTAGTCAGCAAATTGTGCTGACCTTGAACTCTATACACTTGAAAAGACCCTCCTCCCAATTCTAAGTATTGCAGCATTGTATTGTTGGAAAAATGGTAAGCGTTAATTTTAAGACTCGTTCAACTACCTTCTATCCTTCTCCTGTCACCCACCAACTTCCCCCATCACACTTGACCCACCCAATATCACTATTCCTCTCCCGTCCGCCACCCTTAAACCTCCCCCATTACCCTGAACCCTATTACCATTCACCTCTGTGATGGTTCTACTATCTTTACCCTCCCAGGAGGATAAATTTATTTAATCAAACTTATTGTTAGTCATAATCCTCTACTGGGAGTGATTTTAAATCATTATAAGAGCTTAGTCAGCTATTATTATCTACAGGCTTGGCCTTAAAATAAAATGTCCTCTCTCTCAGGAGTATATAGGCTAAACAAAGGTATTTCAGAATAAAATATACTTAGTAGACACATTATAATAGAATTAACTCCCCTAAGTTAACCTACCTCAGTACATAGAATTCCTCTCCAAGAACTCTAGAGAAGTTAGGGCCCTGAGGTATAAAGAGTGAGTCTACAACTTTTATAATGATTACTTAATATCATTTTATTATAAGAATAAATCCCGAATTACATTATAGTAATGGTTGCAACCTTACAAAGTGTAATATAATTAAAATAAACAAATCCACCTAAAATTAAATGCAGGATATCACAAACAAAGAATATAGTAGGTTTATCTTCACAACCAAAGTATAAAGGTTAGTTTTATCTTGTCTCAGCTAAGCATGAAGAAATCTATCTAAGATCTCTACTCACTGCTGTTCAGGATGGAATGGTCTGACCCTGATGCTTACTTAGAGGCGATACCTAAAAAAAATTTCTTGCCTAATTGTAGTTACTGGGTAGGAACAAACTCATTATTGATATATTTTAGCAGGTTTTTAGCTTTTCTTAGGACTCTTTAATCTCAGAGTTCTTGAGGATCAATCAGTCTGTCTTGTAAGTATTTTTTCAGCTTGCAGCAACCAGTCTCAAGTCTTTTTGGCTCACAGAAACCAGTCTCAAGGTTAGCTATGTTAATTTTTCTACATTTTGTATCTTAATTGTTTGTCACTTTGCTCTCCCTGTTCTTGGGCAAGATTCAACTTCTTCATCAGTTGGGTTAAGGACTTGACTGTTAAATTTCATAACACTTCCACATGCCATCCTTCTCCTTAGAGCCAATACCCGTTGCTGTCCCCATGCCCACCCTGACCCCTCTTGTTATCTGAGCCACCTGTGTAATCAGCCTCAGTGACTTCCACACCCATGAAACCTTCAACTATGCAACTATCACCCTGGACCTGCCACCCTACCGCACCCCACTCCCCACTCTGACTGTGTTCCCTCCTCTGACCAGTACCTTCAGTTCAACACCCAGGGTGCCACCATCAATTGCACAGCCCACCCTCTAAGACCATTCTCTCTCCAACCATCCTTGTCCGTAAAGTCCCCTCCCTGACCCAGCCACAGAATCCCCCGGTCCACTACGAAAGGCCCTTCCCTCATCTCACATCGCTGCATTCCTCGCTGCCTTCCCCTTTCTCCAGACAGTCTCTTCCTTCTTCAGACACTCTACCCTGTGCCCTTCATCCTTTACCTGCCACTGTTGTTCAGCATCTGCTCCACCCTTCCCTCCCTGCCCCAACCCCCTCCAGGCTTTGTCTGCCTCTCATGTCCAGCTTCACCACCACCCTACCCCCTCCACCCTTAGCCTGCCTCCCTTGTCCAGCCTCTGCTACCCCTCCCCCCCTTAGACTGCCTCCTGTGTCCAGCCTCTGCTCCAGCCTTTGAACCGACTCCCCCTTCCACCCTTATCCTGCCTCCCATATCTAGCCTCTGCTCCACCCTATTCCCCCCTTAGCCATATCAAGCTCCACACTTTCACCCACTCCCCATGGCCCCTTATGCCCCCTATGTCAAGCTCTGCCCTTCCACCCACTCCCTGTGGCCCTTATGCCTCCATGCCATCTCTACCCTTCCATCCACCCCCTATGTCCCCTCATGTCCACTCTGCCAAGCTTTGCCCTTCCACCCACCCCCTCTGGCCCCTCATGCCCCCATGCCAAGATATGGCATTTTCAAGCCCAGTGACCCATTGTACACTTTTGAGGACCAATGAACCATAAAGTGTTTTTGACGTTTTAAAAAAAGCTTCGAAGAAAAGTAATCCATCCATAACTTTCTCCTACGTCTGAAAAAAAAGCCTGCACTACAAACTAATAAAAATGTCAATCATCCAGGCCCTTTAAAGTCTCAAAAAACACAAACCCTTAAAACCACTTAACTTGTATAAACAAACATTATGAAATTGACAGCAGAGATCAAAGTGCCTGAGCGGTCAATGAAACAATGTTTTCTCTGGGGAGCAGGTATTCCATATTCAAATAGCTGTCTGGGCTCTCAGCCATGCCTTGTTTTATATGTGTGTACTAGTATACAATTGTAAAATACGAACATATACATTAGGAGCAGGATTAGGCCATTCAGCCCCTTGAGCCAGCTCTGCCATTCAATAAGATCATGGCTGATCTGATTGTGGCCTCAGCTCCACTTTCCTTCCTACCCACTATATCCTTTGACTCCCTTGTCAATCAAGAATCAAACTAACTCAGCCTTAAAATCCCTCTGAGAGGAAACATTTCTCCTCATCTCCGTCTTAAATGGAAGATCCCTTATTTTAAAACTGTGCTTCCTAGTTCTAGTCTTTCCCACAAGGAGAAACATCCTTTCAGCATCCACTCTGTCAAGACCCCTCAGGATCTTATATGTTTCAATAAGATCGTCTCTCATTCTCATATTCCATCCTTATATATTCCTACGTTACAACAAGGGCTACACTTCAAAAATAGAACTTCATTGGCTGCCAAGACCTTTGGGATATCCCGAGGTTGTGAAAGGTGCTACAAAATGCAAATTTCCCTTTATTTTACTCTTTAAACATACTTTTCGCCCTATGAGAGACAGTGTCCCTTTAACAGACACTCTGATTGAAACCGTGTATGTCCGGCCCTACCTGACTAATTGTGGGTGAAGATTTGGCCCATTTCAGAGAGGAATGTTTAAAGCAGATGTCACTGGGGACTGATGATTAATCTCAGGCTTCTGATCCACACACACACAGGGAGCTGATATAAAAGTTCAGGGGTATTCCCAGCTGTCTGAACACAACTAACCCAACCTGCTCCCAGTCCCTTATATTGGAGAAAAGCTGCATGTTCTTACTGATGATTCCTAATATGTCTGAGTGGTACTTTTCCCATCCATTCAGCCTCTTCTGGAAAAGTTGAGATATATTGGACAGGTTCAGGGTGAGCGCTGGAATATCTGGCTCTGTGATCCTCTGAGTCTCAGTCACTCTGTAATGAAAGAGGATAGAATGCTTTTATCAGTGTAGACATTTCAGATCAGAAACCCAAAGGGGAATAAGTGATCAGTGCAACAACCTGCACCCCTTCTACTGCTTGTACTGACAGTGCACAGCACTGATAATGGCAGAATCCTGGAATTTGCAGTCTCCCTGCATTCACCGTTTCCACAAGTGCAGTAGGATCCTGTTTTGCTGCCACTTCAGTTCAGTTTGTGATTTTCAAATCTATCTGTGTTCAGTCCAATTTCTCTGTACTGGAGCCTCATCTTTCCATCATTAACAATGATTATTATCCTGAGGGTCTCCAGACTGTGCTCCCCCCTCTCTGCAGGAACACACTCACTACAATCATGTGAAGTGAGGAGAAGGAACAGCCTCCCAGGGACCTGGGATCAATGAGATTCCCTCACAGACCGCTCTATTTTAACTCCCAATGGGAGGGGGAAGAATGTGGATTAAAATATTGGGATGAAGCAATCTGACCACTTTCCCATTCATTTAAATTTTAACACAAATCAGGCCATCGACAAGACTCCTAGGAAAGGCAGTCACCATCTAATTAACATTCAGAAGTTACTGCCTGATGACTGGCAGTGACTAAAGTGTGAGCCTAGGTCAGAGGGACAATTGAACAACTGAGCTAGCAAAGATCAGAGGCCAGAGGAGCCGACTGGCCAAAGTCAGTATTAAAGAAGTGCTCCTTTTAGCACTCCTTGTGGGCCAGGCGGAGCAGGAGACCCAAGCCCCATCTTTCAGCCTTCACTCCCCAGCCCTTGATGGGGTCTCAGAGCTTCTGCTTTGCTCTATGAGTAATGGCAACATCATCATGGGTCTCTAGCTCTGCCCCCTTGCCGCTTGTTTGGCTCCCATCTGCCAGTCAGGCCATCAATTTGTTGAAGGGTCATGAGGACTTGAAACGTCAACTCTTTTCTTCTCCGCCGATGCTGCCAGACCTGCTGAGTTTTTCCAGGTAATTCTGTTTTTGTTTTCAATCACCACTGTTAGGTGAGAACCTGAAGAAGATTATTTAACTGAGGCCTGGACGTTGAGATCGACAGGGCCTCCACAATCCAGCCTTGCCAGGATCTTCTCATGTTAACAGCCTCCCCTGCACCCTCCCTACCTCTCTATTAATATCAGGGTCAGAGTGTCCAGTGACACTGACATTACTGGGAAATCTCAGCACCCAGTCATTTCTCCAAGTGGACAGAATGAGCCAATCAAAATACATTTTACCATCACTCTGACACTGGGACCTGACCCCCTCCTCATTTCTCCAGAGGCTGGCTGATAGACCAAGCTAATCATATGACACTCAATGGAATAGAGCTGTCACTGAGACACATGGAGCCTTTAGAAAGCCTGGATTAGATACAACACACTGCAGCTTTCTCTCTCTCACTCTTATCACTTCCTATCTAACAGGTTCCTGAGAAACTCTACACACCAATGGAACAGTCCATGTTACTGCTATTTCCCATAGGCTGCCTGAACCAATAACCTCTCAGTCAAACATCACTCAATATTTCCACCATTTGAAAGCACCTTATCTGGGAAGGTTTCCAAGTCTTGATTCTCTTTCACTCTTCTCCAAAATACTGGTGAAAGTTCCCTATCAACATCAGGTCCTGTATGAATGAGAGGAACTTATCTGGAAAGGAACTGTTTCGAGTTCTGTGAATAAAGAGAGAAGACCAAATCAGTCAACAAACAAACCAACACTCAGTGGAACCAAACAGTGAATTTGGGATTGAAAGGAAAGAATTCAGTGTGTAACAGTAGGTGGGCCAGTCACAGGAATGGGGAAAAATCCCACAATTTACTGCACTCTATCCTCGGGCTGTACCAACACTCTGAGGGCAGGGCAGTGGGGTAGCACCAACACTCCGAGGACAGGGCTGAGTGGGCAGGGGAGGATGAATTCTTGGAGTATGTACAAGATGGGTTTCTGGAGCAGGACATTGAAGGACCAACTAGGGAATAGGCTATTTTAGATTTAGTATTATGTAATGAGAAAGGACTAATCGATAACCATGTTGTAAAGGAGTCTTTATGAAATAGTGACCATAACATGCCAGAATTTTACATTCAGTTTGAAGGTGATATAGTTCATTCTGAAACTAGTCTTAAAGCTGAACGAAGGAAATTGTGAAGCTATGAGGGGCAAGCCGGCTGTGGTGGATTGGGAAAATACACTAAAAAGATTAATGATAGACAGGCAATAGCTAGTATTTAATGGAGCATTACATAGTCGACAACAAATATGTATTCCTTTAAAACATAAAAACCAAGAGGAAAGGTGAATCGACCATGGCTAACAAAAGAAGTTAAAGATTGCTTTAGATTAAAGGAAGTGGTTCATAAGGTTGCCGGAAAAAGTGATAAGCCCGAGGATTGAGAGCAGTTTAGAATCCTGCAAAGGAGGATAAAGAAAGGGGAAAGAGAATATAAATGCAAGCTAGCGAAAAACATAAAGGTAAGAACTTCCTTAGGTTTGTAAAAAGGAAAAGATTAGCAAGGACAAATGTGCGTTCATTACAACTGGAGACAGGAGAATTATAGTCAAGAATAGGGAAATGGGGTATAAACGAAACAATCACTGTTTCACAGATGAAGATACAGAAAAATCTTCCAGAAATACTAGGGAACCAATGGACTTGTGAAAATGAGGAACTAAAGAAATTTATGTGAATAAAGTGCTAGTACTCAAAAAATTAATTGGACCGAAGGTTGATCAATCCCCTAGACCAGATGAGCTACATCCCAGAGTGTTGAAGGACAGGGCTGCAGAGATAATGGATGCATTGGCGGTATCTTTCAAAATTCTATGGGCTGAATTTTCCCCCCATTGGGGAAAAAAAATTCCGAAACGTTACCTCATGTCACAATGTCACATGAGTTGGGACATGTCCATAATTTTTACAAAATCTTCATTAAAATTTTTTAAAGCCTACATGAAACCTCATTCCGCCCGTGGAAGAGTTTTCATGCTTTTTCTAATTCCTGCTGGGGCTCCTGGCCTGCCCACCAACTTTAAGGTTGGATGGGCAGGTCCTTTAATTACTTAATTGACCTTGTCTATGGCATCAATTGGTCATTGACAGGTCAGTGAGCGTGCAGCTGATTTTGCTGCGGTCCTGCCTTCCTGAAAATTTAAATTGGGCGCAGTGACATTGGGAGTTCCCCACGACGTCACTGCACATCATTTTATGTGTCGGCGGATGGGCCCCGCCCCCCCGCCATCGCTTGCCGACTCGTAAAATTCTGCCTATAGGTTCTTGAAAGGTTTCTGTGGACTCGAAAGTAGCAAATGCAACTCCATTATTTAAGAAGGAATGGAGAGAGAAAACTGAGAACTACAGACCTGTTAGTTTGACACAGCAGTAGGGAAAACATTAGAATTTATTAAAAAGGATGTGCTAACTGGACATTTAGGAAAAAGTGATATGATTGGGCAGAGCCAACATGGATTTATGAAAGGGAAATCATGTTTGACAAGCCTGTTGGGAGTTTTTTGAGTATGTTACCTGTAGCATAGATAAAGGAAAACCAGCAGATTTAGTGTATTTGGATTTTCAGAAGGCTTCCAATAAGGTCCCACACAAGAGGTTCATAGACAAGATTAGAGCACATGAGATTGGGGATAATATACTGCTATGGATTGAGAATTGGTTAACAAACAGAAAACAGAGAGTAGAAATAAATGAGTCATTCTCAGGATTGCAGACTGTTACCAGTGGGGTACCATAAGGATCAGTACCCGGGCCACAGTTTTTCACAATCTGTACAAATGATTTGTATGGGGGGACTAAATGTGACATTTCCAAATTTGCTGATGATACAAAATTAGGTAAGAATGTAAGTTGTGAGGAGTCTTCAAGGGGACTTGGGCCAGAAATTTCCCCCCATCGGAAGGGCTGTGCGGGGGTGGGCGCGAACCCGATCGGTGCCCCCGATTGGAGATCATTGCCATTTTACATGGGTGGGCCAATTAAGGCCCACCCAGTGTGACGCTCGCCCAGAAATACTGAGCGCTCCCTGTGCGGGCAGGAGGGGATTCCCCGAGAGGTTCCCTGCTCTCTTTCATGCACGCACGTGAAAGAGCCCAGAGATCTCCCTGAGGCATGGAGATGCCTCAGGGAGATTTGTTTCAGTGCTGAAATTTTAATAAAGATTTTTAACACTTTGAAAACATGTCCCCTCACGTGACACTATCACATGAGCTGGAACATGTCAAAGAATAAATGTATAAATTTTTATTAGATTTCAAAACACTTCATGAAATCTCATTCCACCCGCAGATGAGGTTTCATGAAAAATGCGAAGGCCACTTGGGCTCTTTGCCTGCCCGCCAACCTTAAGGTTGGATGGGCAGCTCATTAAATTGAATTAATTAGGTTTCAAATGGCCTTAATAAGCCTTTGACAGTTCGGCTGCGCGCCCGCCGAACTGAAAATCTAAATGATGCGCAGTGACGTCAGGACGCCTGCCCTATGTCACCATGCATCATTCTATGCGTTGGCGAGCGGGCCCTTGGAGAATTCTGCCCTTGGAGAGGCTAAGTGAATGGTCAAGAACATGGTAGATGGAATATCATTTGAATAAGGGTGAAGTTATCCACTTTTGTAGAAAAATGGAAAGGCAGGGTATTTCTTAAATGGCTAGAGATTGGAAAGTGTTGATGTCCAAAGGGACCTGGGTGTCCTTGTTCATTGCAGATGCAGCAAGCAATTAGGAAGGCACATGGTATGTTGGCCTTCATCGCAAGGAAATTTGAGCACAGGAGTAAAGATATCTTGCTGCAATTGTATAAAGCCTTGGAGAGACTGCACCTGGAGTATTGTGTACAGTTTTGGTTTCCTTATCTAAGAAAGGATATACTTGCCACAGAGAGAGTGCAATGGAAGTTCACCAGACTAAGCCTTGGGATGGTGGAATTGCCTTATTAGGAGTGATTGAGGAAAGTCAGCCTGTATTCTTTAGCATTTTGAAGAATGAGTGGTGAATTCATTGAAACTTATAAAATTCTTACAGAGCATGACTGGGTAAATGTAGATAGGATGTTTCCCCTGGCTGGTGAGTCTAGAACCAAGGGGCACAGTCTCTCCAAGTCCCCTTGAAGCCTCAGAATAAGGGGCAGACCATTTAAGACGGAGCTGAGGAGGAATTTCTTCACTCAGAGAGTGGTGAATCTTTGGAATTCTCTACCTCTTAGGGCTGTGGCAGCTCAATTAATGAGCGTGTTTAAGACAGAAATCGATAGATTTCTGGATACTATTGACATCAAGGTACATAGGGATAGTACAGGAAAATTGAGTTGAGGTAGATCAACCATGATCTAATTGAATGGGGGAGCAGGCTTGACAGGCCGAATGGCTTACTACTACTCCTATGGCCCTAACATTCTGAGGGCAGGGCTGAGGGAGCAGCACCTACACACTGAGGGCAGGGCTGAGGGGGCAGCTCCAATGCTGAGCCCCACCAACAACTTTCAAACAGTTCAGTCTTTCTCCAGCTTCACAGAAACAGCCCATTCCCCAGCCATGGCCCTGTTTGTATTGAAGATATACCTGAATAAAGGAGGGAGGGTATCTCTGAACCAGACTCTGGGTCTCTCCATCTATTAATGTAATCTGTTCCATCCTCTTGTTTAATGCTTCAGAACAGGTTCTAATCTGTTTGAGAGCTCGGAGCCCCTCCTCACTGATCAGTTTCAATGTGGATTCTTCATCTCCTTCCAGCTTTCTCCTCCATTCAGAGAAGCTCATTGATAACTATCCTTTCAGCTCAATGATTCATGTTTGAAACCCAAACCAACTCTCATAACAAATGGTCCTTCCACACAGCTGTCACCCTGAGCATACAGCACTTTCCAGAGAAAGGATAGATTGTTTAGATCACTATGCCATCACCCGTTAAAGATAGACAAGCAGTGGGGGGTGTCTACTGGGACAGAAAACAGAGTTTAACCAGTGTTGCCTTGAGTTTAAAAGAAAGAGCACTCTATTTAGACTGGGTATGGCACTACCACCTGGTTGATCCACACCTGGAGTAATAGCTGCAGTTTTGATCTGGAGAGGAAGAACCAACCTGGTTTGGAAGTGCTCATTGGCTCAGTGAGAAGAGAAACCCTTTCAATATTCAATTCCACTTTTCCCTACCTTTATTTCAGCTTCTGATCTCTCCCAAGTCTCGCTGTTTGCTGAAACAATTCTGCTGGGCTCTCCGAAGCTTCTCGATTTCTCTCTCCAATTCTTCCCGTAAAGATATTTGGCTTTATGAAGCATTTTTAACAAAGTAAAACATCCCATGGCCCTTCAACAGTGAGTAATCCGTCAAAAATTCATACTGAGTCAAAGGAGGAGACATTAGGACAGGTGAGAAAATGCTTGGTTAAACAAGTAGGTCTTAAAGAGCTTCTTAAAGGAGGAGAGGGAGAGGTGGAGAGACAAAGAGATTTGGGGAGGGAATTCCAGAGCTGAAGGTCATGACTGTTGAAGGCCTGGACACCAATGATGGGGCAAAGGAAACTGAGGCTGCACAAGAGGCCAGAAATGGTGGAATGTAGAGTCCTCAGGGTGTTGAATGGACTGGAGGGAGTTATAGAGATAAAGAGGAGTGAGGCTGTGGTGGGACTTGAACACAAGGATGAGCATTTTAAAAGTGATGTTTTGCCAGACCGGGAGCCAATGTAGTTCAGTGAACACAGAGGTAAACAGTGAAAGGGATGTGGTGCGATTTAGGAAATGGGAGGCCGATGAGTTCATGTTTATGGAGGGTGCAAGGTAATCAGGAAAGCATTAGAATAGTTAAGTTTGGCGACATCAAAAGCAAGATTGGAAATTTCATTTGCTGATGGGCTGAGGAATGGGTAGAGACAGGCGATATTATGGAGGTGGAAGTAAGCGGCCTTTGTGATGCTGAGAATAAAGGGGTCAGAAGCTCAGTGCCATGAAGCTATTAATGTATAGAATATTTTGGAAAATATTTTTATTTTAAAATTGATGTTTAGTCTGCAGGTGTGTCTTAATTGGATTAAATCTAGCTAGTCTGGGTGCTTTGATATATACTAGTTTGAGATGTAAACATGGAGGTAAAGTGTATTTGCATTTTTTGAATAGATCATTCAAGTGGGGTGAAAACTTGATACCTTTCTAGCAGCTACCAAGCAATATGCTTATATTACTAATAAAATTGGTACAATGAATGATGTTTTATTGTTAAAAGGTAAAGTTCAAAGAGACTGGTGAGACAATAAGAATTAGAATTCAATCAGTGGTGGTAGGTATAACTTCAGTAGGTTTTGGGTGTGCAGAGCAGAGGCAATGTAAGATCAAAGGCAGCTGCAAGCCTCCAACTGGCTCCATAGTGAAAAGAACCTCATTTTGAATTCATAAGGTGAAAATGCTTTGCCTGGTGTTTGGTTAACTCTATGAGTTGCTGTTGCCTTAATGGAGATTAGTTTGGAAATTTATTAAAAGTTATGATTGTAGTAATTGTAGCCAGGTGTATATATATTTTTAATCTGTTTAAATTAATAAAATGTTTCAATTAATTTAGTGTAAAACCTCGAGAACTGATGGTCCGATTCCTGAATTTAGAGTAACATCTCAAACATAACACTTAAAATTATAGGCTATGACAGTTGTTCAAAGTTTCCCCCTGGGATTTTTAAATAACTCCACTTTACCAACTGCATTGGTCATAACAACTGGGGGCTCATCCGGGATATAAATTATATTTCTAATTCCTTGATTGGTTAGAAATTGGTGAATCTTAAGCTTACGAGTACAAGAGGCACTTTGAATTCAGGAGTTGGTGAGGTATTTTAGGAGTGGTGAGACTGCAAGATGGCTTTGGCAATGCTAAGACATGTCTAGGAGTAGAACAGATAACTCTGAGTGGGTTGGAGAAAATAACCAAAAGTAAGTTAGCAGAGTTGGCAGATAAGTTACAATTGGGGTTACCTGCAGAAGCTAGGAAATCAGGTATAGTTAAAATTATAGCACAGTGTCTACAGTTGGAAGTGAAACCTGACACTAGTGAGTCACAGCTGGAGGTAGTGAGACTTCAGTTACAAATGAAGATGCTAGAATTTGAACAAGCAAAGGAACTGAAAAAGCTTGCATTTGAAGCAAAGGGCATAAAAATGGCTTTTAAAAAGGAATTAGAAATTGTGACGAGAGAGGAGGAAAGAGAAAAAGAAAGAGAATTCCAACTGAAAATGTTGGCAGTTAGAAAAGAGATGTCAGTAGGTGAGGAAGGATTTATCTCTAGAGTAGAACCCAGTGGGGATATGTTTAAATTTGTACAAGCTCTTCTAAAGTTTGAGGAAAAAGATATTGAAACATTCTTTATTTCATTTGAGAAGCTAGTTAAACAGATGAAATGGCCACGGGAAAACTGGACATTATTATTACACTTTACATTATTAGGCAGGGGACTTGAGGTACACGTTTCGCTTTCAGAAGAAATGTCAGTGAATTATGATGTCGTGAAAAAAGCTATGTTGGGTGCATATGAGTTGGTTCCTGCAGCATACAGGCAGGCAGAAATTTAGGAATATGAGAAAACAGCCTGGGCAAACTTGTATTGAGTTTGAAAGAGTAAAACAAAGTAATTTTGACCGGTGGATACAGGGGTTAAAAGACAACCTATGCAGCTCTTGAGTCATTCTTTTGGAAGGATTTAAAGATTCAATCCCTTCAGTAGTGAGAACTCATGTGGAGGAACAGAGGGTTCATTCTGTAAGACAAACAGCAGAGATAGCTGATGATTATGAGTTAGTTCATAGAGCTAAACCATTTTTCTGTCCCCTTTCAAATTGGAAAATGATAATAAGCGGCATGGTGAAAGGAAGGCAGGTAGTCAGGAAGAGAAAGAGTAACTGGAAGTTCTCAGGAAGTTTTTTTTAACAAAAAGGAAGGTGCTAAATGTAGAAGTGACATTTGAAAATTGAGCTGTTTTTATTGTAATAAAGTGGGGCACACAAAGTCAGAGTGTTGGAGATTGCAGGAAAAATCTGCAGGAATTATTAGAAAAGCTCTGGAAGTAAAAGTACTGTGGGTTCTGAGATTCAGGCACAGGAGAAACCAGTGGTTTGTGTACAGGTGAAACAAGGAGAATCTGTGAAAGGTAAAGAAGTGGGAATGTGTTCACAGTTTACTCAAGAGAATTCTGAGGAGAAGGTCGCAGAAATGTTTAAAGATTTTGTCTGTGAAGGGAAAGTCTTTCCATGTGTACAGGGTGGAGTAGGTAAAGATTAAAATTTTAAGAGACACAGGGGCTAGTCAGTCCTTAATGTTGTTGGATAGTGATATTTGTTGTGCAGAGGGAGTGTTGGAGGAGATGGAGATGCTAAATCAATTCCATTGTGGAAGGTAAATTTAAAGAGCAGATGGAAGATGGGTGAGGTTATTGTTGGAGTGTTGGAAAAATTGCCCATTGCAGGGGTTCAATTTATTCTGGGTAATGATATAGCTGGATCACAAATGTGGGTGATGCCTGTGGTAGTTGAGCAGCCTGTAGAAGTGTTTTCAGCAGAAGTGCTACAGAAGGAACATCCTGTATTGTTTCCTAATTGTGTTATAATGAGATCAAAAGTCCGTAGGGAGGAACAAAATAAACAAGATAAGCAGGCAGTTCAAAGGCAAGAAGAAGCTGTCGAAATCCAATTAGCTGGCACTGTATTTGATAACATTGTTCAGGAGGAAGGAATGCAGGACAGTTCGGTTAAAGTGTTTAACTCAAAGTGGAGTTGCAGAAAAATGATTTGCAATTAAAACAGTTATGTCAGAAAGCTTATTCAGAAACCGAAGCAAAATGTATTCCTGTATGTTATTATCTTCGAAGGAATATATTAGTGAGAAAATGGCAGTCGGATCATGCTCAGCAAATGAAAGCTGGAGGGAGGTGCATCAGATTGTTATCCCATTAAGTTATAGAAATGAGATTCTGAGGATTGCTCATGAAATTCCAATGGGGGGACATTTAGGAATTAGGGAAATACAGGAAAAGATGACAAGTTTTTTTTTGGCCAGGGTTGCATAAGGATGTAGGCAAATTCTGTAGAACCTGTTATATATGTCAAGTAACAGGAAAAGCACAAGCAGTGATTAAGCGTGTGCCTTTGATCCCAATACCAGCGTTTGAAGAACCTTTTACCAGGGTCATGATTGATTGTATAGGACCCCTTCCTAAGACTAAAAGTAGAAATCAGTGTTTATTAACAGTAATGGATGAGTCTACTGGTTTCCTGAAGCATTACCTTTAAGAAATATTACAACCAAGAAGATTGTGGAGGAGTTAATTAATTTTCTCATGAGATATGGTTTACCTAAAGAAATACAATCAGATCAGGGGTCAAATTTCATGTCACAGCTGTTTAAGGAAGTAATGAACAGTTTGGGGTGAAAGCAGTTTAAGTTAACAGCTTATCATCTGGAGTCACAAGGAGCTTTGGAAAGATGGCATCAAACTTTAAAAACTATGATAAGAGCATACTATCGTGATTATGCACAGGACTGGGATACAGGAATTCCACTTTTGTTTTTTGCTATTACAGGCACTCCTAATGCATCAACTGATTTTAGCCCTTTTGAACTAGTTTACGGTCATAAGGTAAGGGGACTACTGAAATGGATTCATGAGAAATTGGTGGCTCAGAATTCAGAAACTACTCTCCTGGATTAAGTATCAAATTTCAGGGAAAGATTGAACAGAGCATGTGAGTTGGCTAGGGAACATTTAAAGATATCACAGCAAGTGATGAAAGCGAAAGCAGATAAGACGGCTAAAATTCGCAGTTTTGTTTCTGGAAAGTATTAGTTTTGTTACCAGTACTAGGTGAGTCATTAAATGTAAGATTTAGTGGACCTTAAAGGATTGAAAAGAAATTGAGTGAAGTAAATTATTTAATAAATACTCCAGATAGAAGAAAGAAGCAGTGGGTATGTCATGTAAGTATGCTGAAAAAGTATTTTGACAGGGAAGAGGAACAAAAAGAGGTGTTAGTGATGGTGGATGATGAGAAAGAGGTACAAGTGCAGGACTCTGAAATTGATTTTCCTCTAATCAAATTGGATAATGAGGGGGTGCTTGAAAATTCAAACGAAATATTGAGTTACCTTCCAAACAAGTGTCAAGGTGATTTGGAAAAGCTATTGCCACACAAAACTATTTGTAGAAATAAGTTGGGAAAGACACATTCAGCTTCAAATGATGTATGTCTAGAAAGGCAACAACCTTATAGATTAAATCTGGCAAAGTTATCACAAGTACAAAAAGAAATTGATTTCATGCTTCAAAATGATATCATTGAGTCTAGTTGCAGTAACTGGAGTTCGCCTGTTGTACTGGTACCGAAACTGGATGGAACACAAAGACTGTGTGGACAATTGAAAGGTGAATGCAGTGACAAAAGTGAATTCATATCCCAGACCACAATTGAAAGATTGCATTGAGAAAGCGGGACAATCAAAATTTATCACAAAGATTGACTTGCTAAAACGATATTGGCAGTTACTATTGTCGGAAAGGGCAAAGGAGATATCAGCTTTCATAATGCCAAGTGGACTATATCAGTCTAAAGTCATATCATTTGGTATGAAGAATGCACCTGTGACATTTTAAAGACTGACAAAGAAAGTAATTGCGGGTCTAAGCAATTGTGCGGTTCACAATGATGACCTAATTGTTTTCAGTCAGATGTGGGAGGAGCATTTTCAGCATCTGGAAGAATTATTTACTCGACTACAATAAGCTAATCTGGTGATGAACTTGGCTAAAAGTGAATTTTCAAAAGTGCAAGTTACGTTTCTAGGCCATTCCATTGGATATGGTAAGGTGGCCCTGAGAGTTGCGAAAGTCAAGGCTATTGTTGATTTCCCACTGCCTACAACAAAATGAGAAATTTTGAGATTTCTGGGCATGAGTGTGTTTTACCAGAAATTTGTACCAAATTTTAGCCAAGTGGTTGCTCCACTGACTGAACTATTAAAAAAGAACAAGAAGTTTCAATGGACACTGGAGTGTCAGAAGTCATTTGACAGTTTGAAAACTGTATTAACTACGGCACCAGTTTTGGCAGCACCCAATTATGCTAAGCAATTCAAGTTGGCCATTGACGCAAGCGATATAGGCATTGGGGCTAGACAGTTACAAGAAGATGACACTGGAATTGAAAAACTGATGAGTATTATTCACGGAAGCTGAACGTACAACAGAGAAGATATTCAACAATTGAGAAAGAGACTTTTGAGTTTAGTGTTAGTATTTCAGCATTTTGAAATTTATGTTGGAAACAATTCATCAGAAACAATTGTTTACACACACCTTAATCCCTTGAAGTTTTTGGACAAATTTCGTGACAAAAGTGCAAGGCCTTTCAGATGGAGTCTATTATTACAACCATTTAATCTAAGTATTATACATATTGCTGGAAGAGAAAATCTGATTGCAGATGCATTATCAAGAGTCTGAAGCTTAAAGGAAATTGGTACATTTAAAAAAAACCTGGACACTGAACTGGAGTGATTTCTGTTGATACCAAGGACTTGTGTGTATATATATATATATATATATATATATATTTATGTTAATGAATGCATCTGGTAATGTAATAAGGTAATAAGTATAGGAGATGGAGTGAGATGAATTATTAAAATGAAGCTGTGAAAGGTGAAAATGCTTTTCCTGGTGTTTGGTTAAGTCTATGGGTTGCTGTTGCCTTAATGGAGATTAGTTTGGGAATTTGTTAAAAGTTATGATAGTAGTAATTTGTAGCCATATATATATATATATATATATATACACACACAATTAACCTGTGTAACTTAATAAATTGTTTCAATTAATTTAATATAAAACCTCGAGAACTGACTGCTGAATTTAGAGTTGCATCTCAAACATAGCACTTAAAATTATAGGTTATGACAGTTGTTTAAAGTTTCCTTCTGGGATTTTTAAGTAACTCCGCTTTACCAACTTTATCGTTGGAACTACACTCAGCTCCGGCTCAAATAGATCACCAAGAGTGTGATTGGTTCAAACAAAGACAAGGGCCAAGAAGGTGGATGGAATCAGTGAGTGGACATTCTGGAAGAGAATTGACAGTGAATTAAAAGCAAAATACTGCAGAAGCTGGAAATCAGAAACAAAAGCAGAAATCTGGAAATGCTCAGCAGGTGTGCCCAGCATCCATGGGCATGAAACAGGGTTAATGTTTTGGGCCAATGACCTTTCGTCAGAATCCTTTCTTGTGCTCTGATGAAAATTCACAGACCTGAAACATTTACCCTGTTTCTCTCTCTACAGATGCTGCCAGACCTGCTGGATGTCAAACAAGCAGAATAATAAATCAGAGGGGTGAAGAGAGATGGTGGTGAGATAGAGCTTGGTGTCTTCATCATAAGTGGGTAAACTGGTTTCAGATGTTATTGAGGGGTAGCATGTTAATGAGAAATAGTACGCAACAAAGGATAGATCTACTGGGGATTCCAGAGGTAACAATGTGGGAGTGGGAAGAGAAGCTATTGCAGAAAATTCCTTGGCTTTGACTGGATAGGTAAGAGTGGAACCAGGCAAGGGTAGTCCCACTCAGCTGGACAGCAGGGGACACACATTGGAGGGGAATGATATGGTCAAATGTGTCAAAGGTTGCACACAGGTCAAGAAAGATGAGGAAGGATAATGCACCAGGGTTACAGTCACATAGGATGTCATGAGACTGTTTAGTGGGGCTGTTTAATTGTTGTGGCAGAGGCAGGAACCTGATTGGAGAGTGTCAAACATGGAGTTGCTGGAAAGGTGGACACGGATTTGGGAGGTGACAACACGGACAAGTGGAGAGGAAAAAGGTTACGATGGGGTGGTGAGAAGAAGGTGGGTCACATGGACAAGATGTGGACGGAAAGGGCATGAAGGGAAATAGGAGAGAAATGACAGAGAGATGTGTGCTCAGGGATGCAGCAGGGGAGAATGCTGGGGGAGGTCTGGTTTAGTGAGCAGGGGGAAGGCAGGGAAGCTACAGAGAAGGCTGAACAAATGGTCTCAATCCTGGTGACAAAGAAATCTAAAAGTTCACGTTAAGAACTGTTATGGACAGGGTGAGAGAGAATGTTGAATTCCCTGTTCCTTTCCAACTGTCAACAACCAGTAAGCTTTTGAGAGGAAAGTGTGTATTTCTTAACCACTGAGTGTGTAGATAATCTGAATAACCAGCAGCAGACTTCTTGTGGGCTTAATAGAGGATTGTTTATTTACATGCTCACCCTGAAATCTTACACCAGTTACACACATAGACACACTCCGGGAAAGTACAATTGAAGAGAATAGTGCACTTTTACAGACTATAAGCAAAAGAGTAGTTCATAATTCACATGATTGTCTTGTTACAGAAAAACACACTTTGCAGGCCTGAAGAAGATGCCTTCACTCTTGAAGAGTATTTTAGGTGAAGTCAGCAGCCAAAGTCGTATTTAAGGTTCTCTTGAAGAGATGGACTATCTGCAGTTCATGAGTTAGTTGCTTGTAGTCTCCTTACCAGGAGATCAGTGTACTGTATTGGTGGACCCGAAAAGGGACAGGCTTGGACACCTTGTGATGTTACAGCCTTCAGTTCTTTTAACGCAAAGGTGTTATTGCCTTTTCTGCTGCTGCTACTTTCTGCGGCCAGCCCTTAAAGATTACAAAGGGACAAACATGGCTGCCTTACCATGTGACTCTTCACAATTGCTGTTCCTGTTCTAATGATGGTAGTGGACTTGAGTTTATTAGCCACATTCTGGTTTATTGTTTAGAAGACATTCATCCTGAGGGGCTTAAGACAATTACCTTCTTTGGTGAAATTTTCCATCTTGGATACTAAGTCAGATGGCAAGCTGGAAAGTCAGTGTTTTTCCCACTGGGTGGTGGGATGTCTGAACATGTGTGATCTTCTGTTTTTCAGCTCATTAATCATACATTCTCGAGGAACATGGCAAATCTTGTGCGATGGCGGGCAGTGATTTGTGGCCATGCAATTACCTCATGGGGTTGAAGGTCCTGACAGGACCAGGACAGACATTCACTCACTGCAGGCCAGATGTGTTATGTCATTCAGGTTTTCAAATGCACCTAAAATAACCAAACGCTTCACTCCATGTTTCAGTGATGCCTCCCTAGGAATTCTCCTCCAGGGCATCCATGAAAGATGGGAGGTCCTCCTTCCTTGGGATGGGAGCAGGAGGTCCTCTCACCTGACCACGCAGCTTGAGAGGTGGTCGCCAGGGAGGTCAGCGCTGTGGGCAACAAAAAGGACATCCCTGCAGTGCAGGAAAAGGGTGAATGATCTGATGCACTCTGCCAGGGTAAATGAAACTTCTACTTACTCCAAACTCACACTCTCATAAGAGAATCAGGCAATCTAAGGGTTAGAGTCCACAGGGGTGTCACACACTACCAGCAGATGCGACATCAGCACTGAATGTGTTCTAGCCACTTTAAGGACTGCATCTCATAATAGTTCCTGGATAAACAGCTTCCTAATCACCTACTGGGGAGGAATTGTAACCACAATAGGCATGCATGCTTCTTAAATGCTCTTTCATCCATTGTGCTCAGTCAATCCATCTGTCTTAATGCAGGACAAGATCTCCCACAACATAAGAGAGAGAACCAAGACCAGAGGCGGGGGGGAACCCGGGAATTGAGCACACTCTCAACTCACAAGGAACAGGTGGCAGAGCTGATTGGTGAGGATAGAGATTGGGCGAGCTCGGGCCTTCCCCAACAAACCATTGAGAGTCCATTCAGCATACATTGCTACATACGGACAATGACTATGAGTGACCTATAAATGTTGGAGCCTGCCTGGTCAATCATTAATTATCTCTTCTCTCTATTTCAGCTACCAGCAAGAAAAAGCGAAGGACATCCTGAAGCAAGTGTCTCAGCCCCAGCCCCCAGATCAGTTCAGATGAGTATGCTGAACACTTATCTGATAAAGATCCATCACTCGTTCACCTGCTCACTACACTAGTGCAGATACATGCACCTTGGTGGGACCTAGTTCTAGCGTAGGCTCAGATCCACAATTTGGTTATCACCTCATCGACATGTGTCCATAGCAGCCGATGTCTCTGACACTTGGAGGACTGCTGGAGACCAGGCCCCTGCTGAGTCTGAGTTTGATGATCAGCCTCTGGACTCAGTCCTAACACACTTCTTGGAGATGCTTAGCTAGGCAAAGGAACATTAGGTAGAGTTTCCAGAGGCTGTCAGCAGACTGGGAACGAAGGACGGAGGAGTCTGTCCTCATTCTGTAAGATGTTGTGGCTCCTTCATGCAAGTGCATTGAGGTCTCCATGGGAAGGGTGGCGGTCGCCTTGGAAACCCAGGTCCATCTGTTTCTGCCGGATTTGCACTCAGACCTACACACTGTCTACTTCCTTCCAGAAACCCCTTCTCTTCAAGGAGTCAGGGAGTGGCCCTTGGGCATCCAAAGGGAGGAGAAGCGCTAGCCAGACAACCCGAGTGCATCCACCCAGGATACTCCAAGGGTGTGCTGTCACTCCAAATCCCCTTTGCCAGTGACCCCATCAACTCCAGCAGGTCAGGCTGAGGAGGGTACACCTGCCCCAGAGCAGGAGACCCTTAGCAAGCCAGGGCCCTCCAGGCCTTGGACCATCAGAGGATGCCTATCAAAGTCATCACAGATAACAGGGCATAGCAGTCAGTAGGCTGCTTCCACTTCTACTGCAGATGTCGGGGTTACACCTGGATGTGGCGGTAGGGTATGAGAAACTAAAAAGTTTTGAATGCACAATGGTGGTACAGGCGTTCAGACACTATATGTACTCTTCACTATTGAAAATATAGTTTGCATTCAACCCTCTCCAAGTCTCAGGTATTCAATGGCTAACTGATGTGATGCAAGGTCCTGCGTTCGTTCAAGGGTTCAAAATGTACCATCCCCCCTGCCGCGCTCCCCCCCCCCCCACCAATTAGCTCCCATCTGGTTCCTTAGTTCCATTTTCTCTCACTCAATATCATCATAGTGATTAGGCTTTATTTCCACATCTGCAACAGTAACAAAGACACTTCACATGTGACAATGATGGCTGGACAATACACATGTGACTCTTGGATCTTGAGCAGACACTATTTGGCCTCAGGAGAATTGCTCATCAAGGTTAGTGATCATCCTGATGCTGTCGCATTGAAGTCTGTAGTTTGTGGATGTAACAAGTATTTGTCACGACCAAAGTTAGAATCTTTTCTCTCAAGTGCATTTTGCAATGATGTTTATTTTATGACGTGAGTTTTGGGAAAAGTAGTATCCATCGTTTAGCCCCATAGGCTTTCATGCCTTCCTGCAGCATGTTTTGAACTCCACATTTAAGGCTGAACATTATTCTTTTCTTAGTTTCCACTCTCCCCATGCATGACGCTGAACGATGGAAGTAGGTTCCACTCGGTGACATTAGAAATGTTTACAAAAGAGGAATGAGTGTATGATGTCAGAGGTCTGTGCTCATCCTGATGAAGCCGTCTACTTAACTGTGAGGATCTTTGCTCCTGAGCGGCTGCCTAGTGGAGCTTTACAGAATCCTTCTGTGAAGGCATAGTAAGCAAATCGATATGGAATTAATTGCTTCACTCATTGACTTAGGGTTCAGATAAAGGATTGGCCTTTGTGAGATGGACAATGTCGAGGACTGTAATGCTATGAAAGCAATGTTTTGGGACATCTCCTGAGTACTCAGCAGGATCTATGAAGAGAAGAAGTTGTCACTGACTGCTGTGTCAATACTGACTGGGCCATATCTCTCCCAAATACCAAGGCAATGCAGGCTTTTTAGGCTTCTAACAATGCAGGGTAATGAGTGTTTGTAAATAATCAAATGATTGTCTTGCTGAAACAAAAACAAAAATAGCTGGAAAAATTCAGCAGGTCTGACAGCATCTGCGGAGAGGAATACAGTTAACGTTTCGAGTCCATATGTCTCTTCATCAGTCTTGCTGAACCGCTCTCTGTGAGTACAGTGCAAACATAACTTGTAGCTTTGCATGCTGTAGAGTAACAGGTCACTGCGTCCTGATGTCTGAAGGCGTATCAGCAGCAAAATGAAGCCTCTACATTATTCATCCATGAGAGCTAGTGTTTGGAGAGATGGTGCTGTCCAGATGCTGCTCTGTCTCAAGATAGTCAAGTGGCACCTTGGTAAGCTGCTGTCATACTGGCATGAATGCATCCATGTGTGCGATGGCGTTTCAGCCGCTTGAAGGCTGCTATGTCCACTGACTTGTTGATGCGTTGGTTGAAAGGACTGCACCATGTGTAGTTGCTTAAGGAGATGCATTAGTGGAATACTAATCATGTTCCACAGTGGCCACATTTTCCCAAGGCCACTGTACCTTCCAAACATGACCCCATTGTTAGGGCAGAAGTGACTTATGTTGCTTTAGTGATCATTGAGAGATTGATGACCTTTCCTGATATGTTGATACTGTAAATAAAGGTTAGGCTGTATCCCCTGCATTGAAGCCAGAAGAGAACTATGATTGTGAAAACTTGTCTTCACCTTATTCCTCTTGAAATCTTGTAGCTAGGAGGTTGTCACGGGCACGTCAGCCATGTCATGCCCATGCAATGGCATCCTCATGTGGCTTGTCTGAATCCTTACCCCTTCAGACTCATCCTCTTTCAAGTCCTCCTCGTCCAAGGAGAAGTCCAACTCCTATGTCTCCCTGTGGTAACACGTCCTCCCTTTGCAGCACTAGGTTGTGCAAGGCGCGGCAAACAACAATGATGTGTGACACTCTCTGTGGTGAGTCTTGGAGAGCCCCGTCTGACTGGTCCAAACATCGGAAACGCATCTTTAAGAGGCCAATAGTCTGCTTTATTAAGGATCTTGTGGCCGAATGTGCAGCATTGTATCTCTCCTTGGATGCATTCTGTGGCCAACGAATAGGCATCATTAGCCATGACTTCTGGGGGTACCCCTTATCACCAAGGAGCTAACCCTTTAATCACTGAGCTCCCTTAAATATCTTTGGTACCTGGGAGTGACTCAAAACATACGAGTTGTGTGAGTTCCCTGGGTACCTAGCACACACGTTGGATCTGCTTTCTGTGATCACAAATGAGCTGGATGTTCAGAAAGTGAAATCCTTTTATATTAATGAATCTCACAGGCTGCTGCTAGGGAACTCTTATGGCCACATGTGTGCAGTTGACGGAGCCCAGCACTTGCAGGAACCCTGAGATCATAGTGAATCCACAGCTCTGGCAGCCTGGCTTACTTCATCCATGCAGAATTGCATGTAATGGTGAGTTTTATTGAAAAGGCATCTGTTACTTCCCTTATGCATTTATGTGGCACCTCTTGTGAGTTACTGCAAAGGTTCCCAGTGGAGCCCTGGAAGGATCTGGTAGCAAAAAGGTTCTGTGTGGTGGTTAACCTTCGGAACAATTGGATGCCCTTCAAGTCCATGCAGTGTGAGTTTCTCATGAAGAATGGGGCAAATGTGAGCTACCGCATCTCTAGACAAGTGAAGGGGGCTGCGGCATTGTCATTTGCTCATCTCTATGTATGAGCTCCATCTTCTGTAGACCCTTTGTCTTAAATGTCTTCGTGGATTTGCCTCTCCTTGTCAGCATCTGGGACTTCCTGGGTCTTGATCCTCAGGCACTGGTCTTTCTTGAGCTGTTCTAATCATAGCTATCAACAACGCAGCGTTGCCCACAGCCTGCATTCTCCATACCTCCTTGTATCTGTGAACGGATACAATTGAGCAATCAATGGTAATTCCCCTGGAATGGGCTCCCTCCATATACAAAGCAGAAATCCAGTCTTTAGCCCTTGACTTGCCCTCAGTTTGTACATGGCACACAAAAACCACCCCTACCAGGATGAGAGTACACTGGAGGCCATAGCTGGCTGAGCTTTCCCCTCAGACATGACTGCACATTCACAACAAGGGTCTTAATTAGGATCAAAGACCCTTGTCAGGCATCTGGTAGTTATCCTCTAGTAGCCTTGATTATAACTATTGATAACCAATCCTTGCACTTATGTGATGACTGCAAGCTGCTTTTTATTCTTTCATGGGGCGTGGGCATCACTGGCTAGGCCAGCATTTTTATTGCCCATCCCTAATTGCCCTTCAGAAAGTGGTGGTGAGCTGCCTTCTTGAACCACTGCAGTACTCGTGATGTAAGCACACCCACAGTGCTGTTAGAGAGGAGCTCCAGGATTATGACCCAGTGAGGGTGTGGGAACAGTGATGCTATCAAAGAATGCCATGATCAGTACACTGGGAACATGAAGGATTGTAGGGTCCATGCTGTCTCTGTGCACCAGCTGTGGCCCATGATTGTTTGATTAATGCCTCTGCAAGGATCAAATGCCAATTTAGACCATATACACTGCAGCACCTAAACTTAATGGATTGTCACCTGAATGTGCACCGGTAGTAAAGGAAACAAGCTCGTTCATTGTGCATTAGACCCTCAAGTCCAGCACTCAGCTGAGCCATGCTCTTCATGATTTGAGCAGGAAATTAATAGGGTGCCCCTTCAATCAGCCAATAATTGTTTGGCTGAACTCCTCCCACATGTCCAGAGACACCTCCCCAATTGATTTTTTCTAGCTTGTTTTCCAAACTGCATCATTCTTAGGTGAAAGTGAAAATGACTTTTGACTGTGAGACCAGTTTCCAACCTCCCCCTATCATCCACCAAATTCCTCCCATCCTCCTCCATACTCACCACCCCGTAATTCCCATCCTTCTACAACTATGCAGCCTCCTCGTGTTGTCCTTGAGCCCTCTTCCACCCCCAAACCCTTTAATGTTGATGTCCCCATGTCATTTGACGACCTGACCGCTCCCCTTCTCGAGGCCACATGCACCCTTACTTTTCAGGACACACCCCCGCCCCCCACCACAATGAGACCGTCCAATACACCGCAATGACTTATCAGCTACAGACTTACAGGATCCAGATGCCTCTCCTGAATATTACTGTGTCCTCTGCCTCACAGTCATTACTCAAACATCCAAGACCAAATTCCTTAGGTGACTGACCACACCCTGCACATCAGGCTGTGCACAACTGTCAGTGACCAGAAAGGCCTTTCCTCACTCGAGGCTGGGATTAAGACATGCGTGCAATGCAGCGTTTTCTAACATGGCCCATACAGCCTCCGGGCAGTCTCTTCAATTTGCCCCCACTGCGTGGCCTAAGCCCCAAGAAGTCACTGACTCTTCCTTGCACAGTCTTACAATGCTTGCCCCAGGACAGTCTTTCACTACTCCACTCTTTCCTGACAGGTCCTGTCTTTGTCTCCCCCCCTCCCCTCCCATGCTTGCCCCTGCTAAGTCCTGTGTCTGTCTACCCCTCCCCTCTCAAGTTCCTCATACCACCCCACTCTTGTCCTGCCTCTGTCTTACCCCTCCCCGCTGGTCTTGCCTCCCATGCCCAGCCTTGCCGCAACTTGAGGTACAGGCACCCAAAACTCTGCAGCTACCATGCAAAAGGAAGGTAAAAGCAGAGTCTACTGACCTCCAAGTCATGGATGAACTGAAGGTTGCCAGGTGCAAGCCGCAGTCATGAAACCTACCATTCTAATTATCCACTGGCATGGCATTTGATTTGGAGGGAGAATGTAATTCCGGCAAGTTGGTCTCTTGATGAGCATTCATGAGATGCAAATATGTTAACTGACAAAGCTCAGCGGAAAAACCCAACCTGCCTTTAACCTGTCAAAGTCGGGACAGCAAAATTCCGAACTACTTTTCTGCTGCCAGGAAACTGACATTTTTCATCATGGCAGGTTTAGTGTCCCTGCCCGCCAAGGTTCCCACCACTGGTGGGAGCAGAAAATTCAGCTCTTTGATTCAAAAAGACCCATCCAATTCAGGAACGTCTTTTATATCCTGAGACTATGCATAGTTGACAACTTTTCATCTTTGATGTCCTCTTTTGCCTCTGTTAGACAGTGAGTCAGTTTTTGAATACTCCAGAGATGAGGTGAGAGTGACTGCCCTTGACATCAAGGCAGCATTTGACCAAGTGTGGCGTCAAGGAGCCCGAACTAAACTGGAGTTAATGGGAATCACGGGGAAACCTCTCCCTAGTTGGAGTCATACCTAGCACAAAGGAAGATGATTGTTGTTGTTGGAGGTTAATTGTTGCAGTCCCAGGACATTGGAGCAGGAGTTCCTCAGGGTAGTGTCCTAGGCCCAAATATCTTCAGCTGCTTCATCCATCGTAAGGTCAATAGTGGGGATGTTTGCTGATGATTACACAATGTTCAGCACCATTCGCCACTCCTCAGATCCTGAAACAGTCCACATACTGTTATCTGCAGCAAAGACAGACAGTCCCGAAGGCTGTTTTGCCTACCTGGTGCCAAGTTTAAGGACATCTCTTCTGGGCTGGAGAGGAACTTAGAGTGGAAGGGGAAGGATCCAGTTGTCGTGGTCCACGTAGAACCAACAACATAGGTTGGACTAGGAAAGAGGTTCTGCTGAGGGATAACGAGCAGCTCAGAGCTAAATTAAAAAACAGAACCACAAAAGCAATAAATCTCTGGATTACCACCTGAGCCACGTGCAAATTGGTGTAGGGTAAATAAGATTGGAGAGGTAAATGCATGGCTCAATGATTGGTGTGGGAGGAATGAGTTCCAGTTCATGGGTCACTGGCACCAGTACTGGGGAAGGAGAGAGCTGTTCCATTGGGACGGGCTTCATTTGAATCATGTTGGGACCAGTGTCCTGGCGAATCATATAGCTATGGTTGTAGATAGGATTTTAAACTAATTAGTTAGGTGGAGGGTTCAATTGCAGGGAAGTTTAAAAAATCAAAAAGAAACAAGGGAGCAGAGGTGCAGGGTAGTGAAGAGGTGAACGATAATTAAAGTTTGACAGGAAGGGGCAGAAAATATAAGTAGAAGAGTGCAGCAGAAATTAGAACCAGAATGAATAGTAATGGTAAAAAGTTGAAGCTTAAGGCTCTTTATCTGAATGCACGCAGCATTTGTAACAAGATAGATAAGTTGACGGCACAAATAGAAATAAGTGGATATGACTTGATAGCTATTACAAAGACATGGTTGCAGGGTGACCAAGACTGAACACAATATTCAAGGGTATTTGACATTCTGGAAAAATAGGCAAAAAGGAAAAGGAGGTGGGGTAGCTTTGTTAATAAAGGAAGGTGGTGAGTAGCGATATAGGTGCAATAGATCATGATATGGAATCATTTTGGATGTAAATAAGGAATAGCAAGGGAAAGAAGTCACGGGTGAGAGTCGTCTATAGGCTCCCGAAGAGTTATCTCACCTTTGTAGGACAAAGTATAAATCTGGAAATAATGGAGGTGTGTAAGAAGGGTGCTACAATTGTCATGGGTGACTTTAATCTGCATATTGACTGGACAAATCAGATTGGCAGGGGTAACATGGAAGACAAAATTATAAAGTGCTTCAGGGATTGTTTCTTAGAGCAATATGTTGCAGAACCTACCTGGGAACAGGCTATTTTAAATCTGGCAATGTATAATCAGGTAGGATTAATAAGAGATCTTGTAGTTAAGGATCCTTAAGGGGGTAGCAATCACAACATGGTAGAATTTCAAATTCAGTTTGAGGCTGAGCAGCTCGGATCTCAAACCAGTGTCCTCAACTTAAATAAGGGCAATTACAGAGGTCTGAAGAAAGAGTTGTCTAAAGCGGGCTGGGAAAATAGCTCAGTGGATGAGCAGTAGCAGACATTTAAGCAGATATTTCATAACACTCAGCAAAAATTTATCCCGTCAAAAAGAAGGATTTGATGAGAAGGATGAACCACCCATGGTTAACAAAGGCGGTCAAGGAGAGCATCCAATCAAAAACTATGGCATACAAAGCGCCAAAAACTAGTGGTAGGCCAGAGGATTGGGAATTTTTTAGTGCGGATGACTAATAAACCAAATTAAGAAGGATAAAATTGATTATGAAAGTAAATTGGCATGAAATATAAAAACAAACATCAAGAGCTTCTATGGGTATGTAAAAAGAGAATAGCTAAAGTGAGCAGAGGACCCTTGGAGGATGCTATTGGAGAATTGATAATGGGAAACAGAGAAATGGCAGATAATTTAATATTTTGCATTGGTCTTCATGGTGGAGAACACTATAAACATTCCTAAGATATCAGATAAGCAAGGAGCTAATGGGAGGAAAGATATTGCAACAGTCTCTATCACGAGGGACAAAGTATTTGACAAAGTATTGGGACTAAATACAGACAAGTCACCAAGACCTGATGGCCTGCATTCAAGGGTTTTAAAGGAAGTGGTTGCAGAGAAAGTGGAGGCCTTGGTCGAAATATTGCAGAACTCACTGGATTCCGGGAGGGTCCCAACGGATTGGAAAACCGCTAATGTGACACCCCAGATCAAGAAGGGAGACAAAAAGCAGGAAACTATAGGCTAGTCAGCCTAACATCTCTCAATGGGAAAAAGCTAGAGTCCATTATTAAGGAAGAAATAGCAGGACATTTAGAAAACCTTAATGCAATCAAACAGAGTCAACATGGTTTTGTGAAAGGGAAATCATGTTTGACGAATTTGTTAGAGCTCTTTGAGGATATAACAAGCAGAGTTGACAGAGCTGTTGAGCTGCCTTCTTGGACCGCTGCAGCCCATGTGGTGTAGGTACATGGGAGTTCCAGGATTTTGACCCAGCAACAGTGGAGGAATGGTTTCTCCATCCAAGTCAGGATGGTTGAGTGGCTTGGAGGAGAACTTCTAGGTGGTGGTGTTCCCATGTGTCTGCTGCCTCATCCTCCTAGATGGTAGTGGCTGTGGATTATGAACATGCTATCTAAGGAGTCTTGGTGAATTCCTGCAGAGCATCTTGTAGATGGTACACACTGCTGTCACTGTGTATTGGTGGTGGAGGGAGTGAATGTTTGTGTATGTAGTGCCAATCAAGCGGACTGCTTTATCCTGGACGGTGTGGAACTGCTTGAGTGGGGGGGGGGGGGGGGTTGCGTGCGCGGGAGAAAGAGGAACTAATTGATGTGTATTTGTAGAGGGGGGGTGGTGGAAGAGGGGATAATTGCTGTATGTGTGAGTGGTGGTGGTGAGAGCAACTGATTACTGTGTATTGGGGTTGTAGAAGAGAGGCTGATTACTGTGTGTGGGGGAAGGGTGTGGAAGAAGGGCTGCTTACTGTGTGTGGGTGTGTGTGTGAGAGAAGGGGGGGCTGCTTACTGAGAATGTGAGGGTGGAAGGGGAGAGGGGCTGATTAGTGTGGGGAGGGGAGGATGGATGGAGAGCGATTTCACTGAGTCTTCTGTTACTGCAGAATGTGGAGACATTAGCTGAAACCTGCATGAATACATTTAAAAACATAGATTTTCATATTTATATGTTGTATTATATGTTGATCTGTAATAGGCAAACTTTACTAATTATATACTGAATGTTACTGTTTTGTTTTTGCTGGCGTCTTATTTTCAAGTATTAAAAATAGAATTTCATTGGAAAATAGTTTGGGAAGCACTATGTTAATGGTTCCCTCTCCTTAGGTTACTGTTCCACCCCAACTCGTCTAAACCTGCTGTCATCACCGCTCTCCACAAAAAAAACCCCTCACTTTTCCTGGTAAACAACCATTCTATCTCCAGCCTCCCTTTCCTGTCTATGGTGCGTGAATGTTGCTGTCACCTCCCAAATCCATACCCATCTTCCTTAGAACTCCATATGTTTGAATCCTCCACAGTACCGAAATAGCCCTTATCAAAATACTGTCTCCTGTGAACACAATACATGGCTGTGCGTGTGCACTGGTCCGTGCATGCGCAGGAATCCAATGATGTCACTCTGCTGCACCCAGCCCGCCAGAAAGTATTTGCTATTCGAAGGAAGAAAGGGGAACAGGTTAGAAAGGAAGGGGTTGAACGGCTAACTTTAAGAAATTGCATTTGCGGAGTCAGTTGGCTCATACAGTGATTATCATTGATACAATAAGGGCAATGTACATGCTGATCAGTAATCACTGGATTGTGTATACTTGAGCTGCCAATCCACTTGCTTCTGTGTTCCACTAAAATCAAGTGAAATAAAAATTGAGATACATGTAATAGGGGTTGGAGATTTGCTATCCCTTCATTTACACACACTCCCTTGGATCTATCTCAAACTTTGAGAATCAGCTTGAAACGGTCTTCAAGTTAGTCACTTTTACATTGTGAAGGCTCTAGTTATGCTTACTCTTTCCTGCGCAATGACATAACAGAGTAAAACACCAGAACTGTGCATGCACAGCATTGGCAACAAATGTAGCTTTATCAAAATCAAAAATAGCATTGTGTTATGGTGATTGAGGTAATTATCCCTCCTTGTATTTCTCGACCCGTCTGCAGCTTTGACAAGGTTGACCAAACCATCCTCCTCTAACGCTTCTCCACTGTCACCCAGCTGATTGGTGTGCTTTCATTCTTATCTATTCAGTTGTAGTCAAAGAATCAGTTACAATGCTTTCTCTTCCCAATCCTGCACTGTTACTTCTGGAATCTCCCTGTGTTTTTAAATATCTCTCACTCCTTATCTTTGTAACGTCCTCCAGGCCGACAAGCCTTTGAAATCTCTGCACTCCTTCAATTCTAGCTTCTTGCACATCCCCACTTTTAATTACTCCACCTTTGGCGGTCATATGTGTCTTTGATTTGCTTCTTCTGCCCCCCATATACAAAGCTGAATTTTCAAAAATGACATCAATGAAAACCAAGTGATGAACCAGGATGAATATTGACCATTATCTGCCTGTCTGCTTGTCAGAGATTCCTCCACATCTTGACAGAATGTTTACTCAGCACTAGCAACAAGTTTCATGTTAAGAAAGAGAAAATAATAAATGTTGATTTGTATAACTCATTTTTATTCAGTAAATAATACATGTGTTATAGAGCCTCTGAGGAATTTTATAACATGGGAGGGGTATCAGAAGTAGCAAGGTTGAGAACCCTGATCTAGGCTGACACTCCTGTGCAGTACAGTGCAGCATCTCGCAGTACTTCAGATGTAAATCTAAGCTGAGGCTTCAGCTACTTACTCAAGTGGCAGTAAAAGATTCTGTGGTTACTATTCGAAGAATCTCCTTGGTGTCCTGGTCAGTATTTATCTCTCAACATCACTAAAACAGGTTATTTGGTCATTTGGCTGTTACATTCTCTACATTAAAACTGGCAACGCTTCAAAATTACTTCATTGAGTGTGAAGCACTTTGGGACATCCTGAGGTTATAAAAAACTATATTAATATACGGGGGCAGAAATTGGTTTACCCTCCTTTCTATGCTCAGGACCATGATTCGCAGTCTACCCACTGTAAGAAATAAATGGTGTTATAATGGATCTTTCTTTCTCTATTTAAAAAAGGAAGTTCCCCAGCAGTCTACTTCAACTGACACAGAACAACTTTAACTCATAATGAGTAAGGTTTTTCACAAGGGGTTGTTATCAGGCTTTCGTGTCAGCATAGCTAGGCCTGATAAGAGGCTGGGAGGAAGACTCATAACCCACACATCCAAACAAGCTATTTGGGAGAGGATAACAAGTTGTCCATACAAGAGATAAGCAAGAGATGATGATATGGGGCTGAGATCTAGGATCCACCTTGGGTTCCCCGTAATCAGACAACTGAATCAGTAAAAACAATGAAACAAATATCTACCTGCCCCTAAAATAAGGCATCTAAATAGGCAGTTGAGAAGTGACAAACACTTTGGACAGAGGAAAGCTCCCTAGGTGGTTCCATGTTAACTTTGGCTTAACACCTCAGCCTGCTTGAGACAACCAAAGAATGAACGCAACTCCAACAACACTCAAGAAGCACAACACCATCCAGCAGATCAACACTGTGTCCTTCGACAGATTACTAGGATTTCTGAGGCGTTGCCCTAGGCGGGGTGTCAGTCACTCCATGAAGCACAAACTTTCTGTCCTTTCTCGGGATGACAGCATTTGTGCTTTCACTGGTCCTATAATGCATGTCTGTACAAGATACCCAGGCTGTTGCTAGTCCAGTCTCCCACCGGTACTCACACCTTGAAGATTTGAGACAAGAGCTACACTTTAAAGAGGTGGTTGATGACACCTGTGAGGAGCCCAAACCCTGGTATCCAGGAGAGGTACAACTGACTTTTGTGCTCATGTGGCGTAACTGAACAAGCAGACAGGATGATTCAGGTGCCTTGACAGGGGTGTCCTTCAGTTTGCACCAACATAGATTTCCAAAGTGGTAGTGGCCTATACAAGGTGCAGCAACGTTGCACAGAAAAAGGACTGGAGCTCCATATACATTGCCCATATTCAGGAACGAGGCACCACACTTGTGCTACTGATCTCCCTCGGGCCACTTTCAGCCATGCCTGCTTGTACTCTGAGGCTGCTTTCTTCCTCTTGTTCACGGGGAACAGATCTCCCTATGGCCCCTCACAGCATGATGTTCAGGAACACAATGAAGAGGTGTGATGCTGCCTTTCCATGTTGAGCCTCCATTTGTGAGGTTCCTGGCTCTGTTATGACACTTTGACAATCCTTCAATTCTAACCCTCGCAGGTTCCTTGTAAATACTGGAGCTGAAACAGAATGATGAGGGTTGGCATCAGCCCGGCAGCTCCAATTGGTCAGGAAACCCAGAAGTTAGATGTAAATGCAATAGCTGGGTTAAAGAAGCTTGCAGATTACTGACATGTTGCCAGACTCCCCCAGAGTGAGTGGGTCTGAAAGTTAAAATTCAGCCATATATCTGATGCTGACACCACTTGCTGGTTATCCTAAACTGTCTGTGTCAGTCTCAGAAAATGCTGGATCTTCACTGTTCAAATCAGTGATATAAGATCAAGTTCTGCCCATTTGTTAGTATTTGCAGTTAATTAATTCCAAGCTAATCAACAAAGGAGGTTTTGAGGTCTTCCACCCAGCAGAACCAGGGTGATTGCTCCCTGAAAGCAGTGGGGATAGGCATCCAACTGATTCCCACCAATTTAGGAGACAATCCCTATTTTCCCCAAGGCCCACAATGAGACAGCCAGACTGTACATATCAGTCACACGATTGACTCCTTTTAATATGGGATTCTGGGGTCTGTAGCGTAAACACATGCCTGATCATTATTTTAAGATGGTACTGGGAGTAACGTGCATTGTGCATCCTCTGCCCAGTTACAGTCACTAGTCCAACGGAAGAGGATCCCACCGGTAAGTTTCAATTTATTTTTGTGGTGATTGTCAAGACCTAGTGTCAGTAATATCAAATTCACCACCTCATAAATCATGAGGCAAAGACTTTAAAATGAACTGAAATGGTATAGAAATCATGAGTTGATATTTTGTTCAAAAAATATCCAATATAGATTGATAGCTGCTTTACAAACTTCATTAGTGGTTTAACAGGTCAAAGCACTTTATAAAGCTGCATCTGAAAATGTTTTATTAAAAAACGTTTTAAAGTCCTACCTGTTATCCATACGTGTTAAAAAAAAAGGATCTACCCTCTCTTCACAGTCACTACTGGCTGAAACAGTTGCCTTTGTTTCAGTTGGTACGGACACAATGGGCCAATAAGCATCCTACTGGGGTGGAAAATTTCTGTTTCTATAAATAAGCTAGCATCATAATTCTGCAAGGAATTCCATGGAGTCTCTAACATCAGGGTTCTGTGTGAGTATGTACACGAGAAGATTTCACTTCCCATCCTACAACAGACGAGTCTGCACCATATGAAGATCGACCGATAGTTAATATGACACAAGAGAATACTTTATTTTAAATGTTTAAAGCTCCACATTTGCAAATCATTGAATTAAGCAACAGTTTGCCCCTAAGAACAAGAGGAAGTGGAGGAGGATCAGACTCTCTGTGTTTTGCCTTCAGTCTGATTAAGACAGCAGCAGTTAAGTGCACAGCTCTTCAGCAAAGTGATCCTCAGAGTAGGTCAGATATGTTGTTCTGACTGTAAACACGAAAAGGTGACCGAGCGTGCTCGGAGCTATTCGTGTGGATTATGGAACAAGGATCTGCAGTCTGTGACAAGAACTGATTTTGTCAGAAAAATCTTGAATGAACTGTCCTGAAATGTGTCTTGGGAAGTCTGTGTATCTCACTGTGGCTCCCAAAACTACTTCTCAATCAAAGAGGATGCCTCAACGTTACAAGAGCTGGTGGCCTCCTCACTGTTTCCATCCAGAGCCAACAAGCAAACCAGGCTGGAATGGACCTGTCGACAGAAGTAGGATCTTGAATCTCCGTTTCCATACTTGCTGAATGTTTCAGTTGCACATCAGACTCCGTCTCGGTCTCAAAACTGGGTTGTTGGAAACTGGTGAATTGAATTTAGGGATCTGGCCATCAGTTGTGGTGTATTATGTCATTATGACAATATCCAGTAAGCAACATGAAAGGACATCCTCCACCTTAACTGTAGTTCTGATCATAAACATCACTGTTTCACATACTGGGACTAAATCTTCATCTGTTACTTGGTCTGGCTAATAATTGGGTGGTACCAGAATTCCTGAAACAACAGATCAGGAATTGTAGATATATAGTAGCATGTTACTTGACTGGTAATCGAGAAGCCTGGATTAATGATCTAGAGACATGAGTTCAAATCTCCTCAAAGCACCTGGGAGTTTGAATTCAGTTCATTAATTCAATAAATCTGAAATAAAAAAACTAGTATTGTTAGGAAATTGTGATAGTTTAAATAATTTATATTTGTATTTGTGTTAGGAATGAGTTTTAGCTTTAATGTTTAAGTTTGATCTGTATTTCTGTATCTGTTTGTTAAGATAAGGTTAAATTGAGTTTTAGTTTCACTTTAAAAGGTGCCTGCATTTCTAATGGGAGTTTTACGACTGTTGCAGCTAAGTTAAACAAACAAAGGTAGAGAAACAGCTTCTTAATCCCAGGGTCATCAATCTTAATCCCACAGAGGGTAATGATTTTTAAAAATAATTTATAGTAATTTGTCAAAAATGTAAACACAAACCAAATATTACAATTCTCCATATTGGAAGTTGAGAATCTTATTGATTGAAATTTCCTGATTATATATCGTCATTTACTGAATGCTCAGAAGCATGTTTTACAAAAGAAACAGTTGCTAAATGAAAGGTGGACTAGATATGAGAACTTGCAATTAGTTAAGGATTACACAGATATAAAAATGGGTAACTTGGGTTAAGATCTGGCAGATGGAGTGTAATATGGGAAAATGTGAAATTGTACATTTTGGTTGGAAGAATATAAGAATATAAGCATATTATCTAAATGGCGAGAAATTGCAGAGCTCTGAGGTGCAGAGGGACCTGGGTGCTCTAGTGCATGAATCACACAAGGCCAGTATGCAAGTACAGCAAGTAATTAGGAAAGCTAATAGAATGTTATCATTTATTGCGAGGGGAATTTAATACAAAGGTTGGAAGGTGATACTTCAGTTGTACAGGGTACTAGTGAGACCACATTTGGAGTACTGTGTACAGTATTGGTCACCTTATTTAAGGAAGGATGTAAATGTATTGGATGCAGTTCAGAGAAGGTTTGCCAGACTAATATCTGGAATGGATGGATTGTCTTATGAAGTAAGGTTGGACAGACTAGGCTTGTATCATCTGGAGCTTAGAAGAGTAAGAGGTGACTTGATTGAAGCCTGTAAGATCCTGAGGGGTCTTGACAGGGTGGATGAGGACAGGATGTTTCCTCTTGTGGGAAAATCTGGAACTAGGGGTCACTGTTTAAAAATAAGGGGTCACCGATTTAAAACAGAGATGGGGCAATTTTTTTCCCACTCAGAGGGTCATGAGTTTTTGGAACTCTGATCCTGAAAAGGTGCTGGAAGCAGGGTCTTAATATTTTTAAAGCAGAGGTGGGTAGATTCTTGGTAAGCAAGGGTGATAGGTTATCAGCGATAGGTGGAATGCAAATTTCAGGTCACTATCAGATGAACCATGATCTTAATAAATGGTGGAATAGGCTCAAGGGGATGAATGGCCTACTCTTGTTCCTATGTTATTTTATCATTAGCCTGTTTCAAGCTCTGACACTGATGTGGCAACTAAGCATGTGCAGGAATTGCTTTCCAGTGTTGTGGCACAAATAAATACCCATTAAGAAAAGGAGTTTCATAATTGTCTTTCTTTCCTTTGTCTCAAAGTAACCTTGCCAAGCCATGTTACACAGCAACTGGCTAATTAGTTGCTTCTTCTGATGGCAGCTCTGGTCTAGGAGCACTAGTTTTGTGGCTGCCATAAATTGAGACTTCTTCCTCTCAAAGTGGGAGAAGGCCAATCAACTTGATCAGATGCCTCAGTAAACTGAGTGCTCCTGCTTTGATTTGTTGGTCAACACACTCTAACTTGAGTAGGAAGAATTTGACCAATGACTCTGTATAAGCCAGGGTCAAGACTGTGAAACAGCAAAGGACCAGATTGTCTTTCTTCACAGCAAGATAGTTATTAGAACCCTAAAGGCAACAGAGAGCTGACAAAGCCCACAGCTTCCACTATTGGGATACTCACTTCAGAGGACACCTTCTCAAGATCAACATTGAACAGACCATACATAACAAAAACAAAAAATGCTGGAAAAACTCAGCAGGTCTGACAGCATTTGTGGAGAGAGACACAGAGATAACATTTCGAGTCCGTATGACTCTTCAGATTGAAAGAGAGGTAAAGATGTTGTGAAATATATACTGATTAAGGTGGGGGGGGTTAAATCAGTGAAGCTGGATAGAAGACCAGCGATAGGTGGAGGCAAAGGAGAGATGGCAAAAGATATCATAAACAAAAGGTCAAAGAGTTGTTAATAGTGGTGGAACTGGCTAAATGAGGGGCTAATGGTGACATTAAGAAAGCAAAATGGGATTAAGGCAGGACCAGGGTAAGCACTCTGGAAAGTTACAGATGGCCCTAGTAGGGGTGGGGGGAAATGGTGGTGGGAGGAAGGATCGAAAATAGGCTAAAAGCTGGGGATAAAACAATGAATGAGAATGGAAATAAATTTAAAAAATAATAATAATGAAAATAAGTGGGAAAAAATTAATACATTTAAAAAAAAAATGAATATGGAAAAAAGGGGGAGTGGGGATGAAGGAGATAGTTCATGGTCTGAAGTTCTTGAATTCAATGTTAAGTCCGGAAGGCTGTAAAGTGCCTAACTGGAAGATGAGGTGCTGTTCCTCCAGTTTGCATTGAGCTTCACTGGAACACTGTAGCAGGCCAAGGACGGATGGACATGTGGGCATGAAAGCAAGATGAAATGGCAAGCGACAGGAAGGCCTATCATGCCTGCGGACAGACCAGTGGTGTTCCACAAAGCAGTCATCCGGTCTGTGTTTGCTCTCTCCACTGTAGAGGAGACAGCACTGGGAGCAGCGAATGCAGTAGACCAAACTGAGGGAAGTGCAAGTGAAGTGCTGCTTCACTTGAAAGGAGTGTTTGGGCCCTTGGACGGTGAGGAGAGGGGAAGTGAAGGGGCAGGTGTTGCATCTTTTGCGATTGCATGGGAAGGTGCCGTGGGAGGGGGTTGAGGTGTTGGAGAAGTAGACCAGGGTGTCTCGGAGGGAACACCTAAAGGGGTGGTGAAGGGAAGATGTATTTGGTGGTGGCATCATGCTGGAGTTGGCGGAAATGGCAGTGGATGATCCTTTGAATACGGAGGCTGGTGGGGTGAAAAGTGAGGACAAGGGGGACCCTTTCATGGTTCTGGGAGGGAGAGGAAGGTGTGAGAGCAGAGGTGTGGGAGATGGGTCAGACATGGTTGAGGGGCCCTGTCAACCACCGTGGGTGGAAAACCTCAGTTAAGGAAGAAGGTATCACCAGAGATTGAGACAGATGGGTCAAGGAAGGGAAGGGAAGTGTCAGAGATGGACCATGTGAAAGTGATAGAAAGAGGGGTGGAAACTGGAAGCAAAGTTGATAAATTTTTCCAGGTCCAAGTGAGAGAATGAAGTGGCACCAAAACAGTCATCGATGTACCGAAAGAAGAGTTGCGGGAGGGGGCCTGAGCAGGACTGGAACAAGGAATGTTCCACATACCCTATAAAAAGACAGGCATAACTAGGGCCCATGCAGGTACCCATAGCCACACCTTTTATTTGGAGGAAGTGAGACAAGTTTAAGGAGAAATTGTTCAGTGAGAGAACAAGTTCAGACAGACGGAAGAGTGGTGGTGGATGGGGATTATTTGGGCCTCTGTTCAAGGAAGAGGCAGAGAGCCCTCAGACCATCCTGGTGGGGGATGGAGGTGTAGAGGGATTGGACGTGCATGGTGAAGAGGAGGCGGTTACGGCTAGGGAACTGGAAATTGTTGATATGATGTAGGGCATCAGGGGAATTACGGATGTAGGTGGGAAGAGACTGGACAAGGGGAGAGAGAACAGAGTCAAGATAAGAAGAAATGAGTTCCATGGGGCAGCAACAGGCTGACACGATCGGTCTACCGGGACAGTCCTGTCTGTGATTTTGGGGAGGAGGTAGAAGCAGGTTGTCAGAGGTTGAGAGACTATGAGGTTAGAAGCTGTGGAGGGAAGATCTCCAGAGGAGATGAGGTCAGGGACAGTCCTGGAAACAATGGCTCGATGTTCAGTGGCGGGGTCATGGTCCAGCCGGAGGTAGGAGAAAGTGTCTGAGAGTTGGCGCTCAGCCTCTGCGAGGTAGAGGTCAGTACACCAGACAACAACAGCAGCACCCTTGTCGGCGGGTTTGATAACAAAGTCAGGGTTGGACCCGAGTGAACGGAGTGCGGCAAGTTCAGAAGCAGACAGGTTAGGAGTGGGTCAGAGGAGCAGAGAAATTAAGACGGCCGGTGTCACACCGGCAGTTCTCAATGAAAAGATCAAGGACAGGTAAGAGGCCAGAGGAGGGGTCCAGGTGGAGGGAGAGCACTGGAGGCAGGTGAAAGGATCTGTTAAATAGGGGGAGGGCTCCTGCCCAAAGGAGTGAGCACAGAGATGAAGGCAGCGGAAGAAGAGTTCAGCATCATGCCAAGCCCTGAATTAATTGAGGTGAGGGCGTAAGGGTGTGAAACTGAGTCCTTTGCTGAGTACTGAACATTCAGCATCAAAGAGGGGAAGGTCGGGGGTATGGTGAATATACGGCAAGGGCTGGATTAGAACTCGGGAAGGGGTCAGAGGGGTGGAGGGTCCTGGATGGGCGTTGGTGTCGATGAGTTGTTGGAGCTTGCATTCCTTAGCACCTGAAAGAAAGAGACAAAGTTTCTTGTTAAGGCGTCGGATGAGACGAAGAATAAAATGAAACTGGGGGCAAGGACAGCTTTGAGATAGGGTGCTGCTGGAAGGAGAAGTCGAATGTGTTCATATGGCTGCGCACGGCACTGAGTGTGGATCTCAGGATGCGATGATGAGAACAGCAGTCCGAGGAGCGTTGTATGTCCCAGGGATACCTATAATCCTGGGTGGATTTGAAACACGAGGGATGGAACTTCAGTTGGAATCCACTTGGGGTAAATCGGAGATGGAAACAGTCACTGAGGAAAGAAATATGGCTGTGAAAATGAGTTTTCGTAAACACCTTGTCAAACACCAGGGAGGGAAATGGAAAGCAATGAAGGTGAACAAGGCAAAAGAGAGAAGCAGAAATTCTGTCGGAGAGAAGAGTAGTACTTCTTCAAGGTGGGCATTCCTGGAAGAGAAGTGGCAGTGAATTGAACACTAAAATATAGGCAAAATACTGCGGATGCTGGAATATCTGAAACGAAAACAAAAAATGCTGGAAAAACACAACAGGCCTGAAAGTATCTGTGAAGAGAGAGAGAGACAGGGATAATGTTTCGAGTCCATATGACTCTCCTTCAGATCTAACAGGAGGTAGAGATATGGTGAAATATATACTGATTAAGTGAGGGGTGGAACCAATGAAGCTGGTTAGAAGGCCAGCGATAGGTGGAGGCAAAGGAGGGATGGCAAAATGCTATAGATAATGTTGATTATAGTAGAGCAAGTCTCTTTAGTCACTGTAGTATTGGTAGCTTTCTCTACATTTCCCTGATAAATCAGCAAACTTGCTAAAACTTTCCAGCGTTGAGGTGAATACAGACTTCAGCTCAGCCTGTTTAACTCCAATGAGAACTGGAATCATGGTCCCCAAGATAGATTTCAGTAACGGCACATTGCCATACACATTTTCCATTGACATTTTAAAATCAAAATTATCACCATGTTCACATAAAGTTTCTTGTTGTTGTTTATAAACATCATTTATGACCCCAAAGCTCACCGTAACCTGGAAATTGATTGTCAGTGCAGACAAAGAGATAACTTTCTCAGCAAGTGCTTGACTAATTTGATCAGAAGTGTCCTTCATAATCATCACCAATACTACAACTCCTTGTGGAGCTGTCAGTGTGGTGTGGGATAGTCATGGCTGGTCATTATCACTATTTCTAGGTGCTAACATCCCAGTGTGGGAAAGATGGGAACACATTTGGGGAGTGAGAACACTTCAAGGAACTTGGAGAGGAAAGGGAGGTTAGAAATGGGACAGGAGATTGCAAGTACAGAGGTCTCGAGAATACATTTTTGAGGGGAGGGATGATAGATTTGAAGGAAATGGAGACAGTAGCTACACTGAGATCTCGCCAGTCCTGAAATCCATTAACAGCAGTTGTCCAGAATTTTTTTGAGCAGGCCCCACTACTCTCAGACTCAGCACTTGCACACTGCAAAAGCGAAATCAGCCCACCCATAATTGCCCTCGAAAAGGTGACGATGAGCCATCTCCTTGCATACGACCGGGTGGCATGCTAGGCCATTTCAGAAGATATTTAAGAGCCAACCATAGTGTACAGGTCAGATTTCCATACCTAAAGGACATTAGTAAAAGTTGTACAACTAAACTAATATAAGCTTTTGATTCCAGATTTACTTAATTAATTGAGTTTAAGTTACCCAGATGTTGTGGTGGGATTCCAGTTTAAAGTTCAGTAATTCAACCATTATGTAACCAACTTTCATCTTCCTCAGTGTCACCTTCATAAGGGCAACTAAGAATGTTGAGGTACATTTGAACAGTCTTTCCACAGCCACACAAAGTTTAGAATTCCTCACTTCAGTATGAGCATATTACTGTTCTCATACTGAGCTGTCTGATACATTCTCAGCAGCTCAATTCGATCCCGTTCTTCACTTCAAGTTCTGAGATTCTTCAATTTGAAGAAACATTTTAACCAGAGTTTGTGGCTAATGATCGATTGGAATCAGATCTCCAGTTGTGTAACTCTTTGCTCTCTTGAATGTTCTTTCTCTCCAGTAATAAACACCGGTGGTTGTGTACCGCCTGAAAAACAGGCACTACTCAGCACACTTCAAATCCCCAGTCTTGTATTACCTGAATGAAGGTGAGTGATTTAAATTGAACTCTTACTGATGAAAATTCAGGATTCTTCTTCATGGCAACAGAGAAAGCTCTCTATCCTGCTAATTATAGACTCTGTAGTACTATCACGTTTCTATTCTACTTTTCGACCCACTAGACAGCCTTCTGAGCCATGGTGCCTTGGGCTGCATTGTGACTGTCCTCGCTGCAGTCTTTCTTCTTTTCCTCATAGTAGCGAGTACAACATAGCTGTTGGTCAGGACCAGTGCCTGTGGGACCTTGTAGATTGTAAATAGCACTGGTCCCAGCAGCCTGCCAACCTGAAAATGTCCTGTTTATCCATACTCTTTGCTTCCTGACTGCTAACTAGTCCTCCATCCAAATTTCCAGGTGCTGTTTGGAGATTCAACTGAGGAATCTCACACAGAGATCAGTCCCTCTCAGGGTCAACATGGATTAGAGACCAGGAAAATCCTAGTAGAAAATTGCATTGATTCCAGAAATGACAGAAAGATAAAAATAAAATCCATTAATGTTTACTAATAATTTAGAGAAAAAACTAAAAATCAGACCAGATGAGATTTTACCTTTTGGATTCTGGTCAGTACGTGGTGCAGCGGATCTAGAACTGCCTGATTTTAATCCCATTCATTTCAACGTGAAAATCAGGCGGTTTCTATAACGAGCGGCTGATCCACTCGCCGGTTCAACACCCGGGCCGTGAGTTAGAAACCCGATATCTTAGTGTGAAAATCAGTCTCGGGCGATGGTGTAAAACGGTCAGAATCACATCGGCCGCCCGATCTCCACCTCGGCCAATATTCAGTCCCATTGGAGTCAAAGGGCGGCGAACAAGTAAGCGATGCAATTTCGCCCATTTTATGCCGCTGCCCCAGTTGAACAGCGCCCCTTGTATCAGGCAGTGGTTGAACCATATTGAACACAGGTCATTATTGAGACTGGGTTTAAGGAGCTTCAGTACAAAGTGCTGCCTCCTCTCCTCCTAGGAGGGATCTTCCTGCAGCAGAATGAAGCCATTGAGATCAATGCTTCATTCTGACAGTTGACTCTATGATGGAGGCTCAGAGCTCAGCCTAACACCAAGAGATTGGCCCCTGACACCAATCACCGCCTCACTGTTCCTCACACATTCACACCAAGCCGGGGAAAGGAGCCACCACAATGCTCTCTCTGATTTCCTTGCCTGATTTCTCTCTCTCTCTCTCTCTTCCATCCGGACGAGGCTGAGCTGCTCCATCCACTCGGCTCCAGTCAGCTGCTGGTCTGAGCGTGAAGTACATTGCGCATGCACTGAGACCACATTCAAATGCAGCGCGAGGTGGTTAAGCACCTCGCTGAGTTATTTGCTGAGGGTCACGTGCATCAACGGCCACGGCCATGGGCTGAGGATCACGTGCAGCAACCGCCGCGGCCATGGGCCGAACGTCACGTGCACCAACCGCCATGACCATGGGCTGAGGGTTATGGGGTTTGGGAGAGTTGGGGAGGAGGAAGAAATGAATAGTGAGTGGGTGAAGGAAAGAGAAATGCAGAAGGAGAAAAATGATGGGTGTGAGAGATGAGGAAGAGAACGGGATTTGGGGAGAGTGGAATGAGAGTTAAAGAGTTGGGGAATGGAAAGAGATGAGCAGAGAGTGAGATGGGAAGGGTGTTGACTGAGTGGAGAAGGAGGGGAAGTGAGAGTGAAGTTTTTGAATTTGTTCACTGGATGTGGTCTTTGCTGGCTAAACTGGCATTTATTGTCCATCCTAATTATCCTTGAGAAGGTGGTGGTGAGCTGCCTTCTTGAGCCGCTGCAGTCCATATGGTGTAGGTACACCCACAGGTCTGTTAGGAGGGGAGTCCCAGGATTTTATCCAGTGACAATGAAGAAACTGTGATGTATTTCCAAGTCAGGATAGTGAGTGACTTGGAGGGGAACTTCCAGGTGGTGATGTCCTCATGTATCTGCTACCCTTGTCCTTCTAGATGGATGTGGGTTTGGAAGATGCTGTATGAGGAGCCTTGGTGAATTCCTGCAGTGCATCTTGTAGACAGTACACACTGCCGCTACTGTGTGTCGGTGGTGGAGGGAGTGAATGTTTGTGGATGTGGTGTCAATTAAGCGAGCTGCTTTGTCTGGACAGTGTCCAGCTTCTTGAGTGTTGTGGGAGCTGCACTCATCCAGGCAAGTGGAGAGTATTCCATCGCACTCCTGACTTGTGCCTTGTAGATGCCCTTTGGGGAGTCAGGAGGTGAGCTACTCATTGCAGGATTCCTAGCCTCTGACCTGCTCTTGCAGCCACAGTATTTATATGGCTAGTCCAGTTCAGTTTCTGGTCAATGATAACCCCCAGGATGTTGATAGTGGGGGATTCAGTGATGGCAATGCCATTGAACATCAAGGGGCGATGGTTGGATTCTCTCTTGTTGGAGATGGTCATTGCCTCGTGTGGTGTGAATGTTACTTGCCATTTTTCAGCCCGAGCCGTGATATTGTCCAGGTCTTGCTGCGTTTGGACATGGACTGCTTCAGTATCATCGTGAATGGTGCTGAACATTGTGCAATCAGGATTAATTTATAACCTCCTAGTGAAGGCACCCCTAGTTAGCAGCGATCATAATATGATTGGATTTTACATTCATTTTGAGGGAGAAACAAAGTGCGCCCAAGACTAATATTTTAAACTTAAATAAGGGCAATTATGAGGGCATGAAAGCAGATCCAGCTGAAGTGAACTGGCAAATGAGGTTAAGGGGTAGGTCAATAGAAGTTCAGTGGTAGATATTTAAAGGGATGTTTCAGAATTAATACATTCCAGTGAGAGAAAAATTCCAAGGGGAGGGCCCACCATCTGTGGTTAATTAGAAAAGTTAAAGACAGTATCAAACTTAAAGAAAAAGGATATAATTATGCAAAGACAGGTGGCAGGTGAGAAGATTGGAAAGAATATAAAGAATAACAAAAAGATTCATGAAGGAAAATTTAGATTATGAGAGAAAGCTAGCTAGTAACATAAAGATGATAGTAGGAGTTTCTATAGATACTTAAATAAGAAAAGAGTTAACAAAGTGAGTGCTGGTCCTATAGAGTGTGTATCTGGGGAATTGATAATGGAAAGTAGGGAGATGGCTGAAGACTTAAACAGGTATTTTGCTTCGGCCTTCACTATAGAAGACGCAAGTAACATCTGGGAAATAGCTGTAAATCAGGAAATGGAAGGGAGGGAGGAACTCCGGAAAACTACAATCAGCAGGGAAGTGGTATTGAGCAAATTGTTGGGGCTACGGGTTGACAGATCCCCAGGCCTAAGGTCTTGAAAGAAGTGGCCAGTGAGATGGTTGATGCACTGGTTTTAATTTTCCAAAATTCCCTAGTTTCGGGGAAGGTTCCATTCGAGGCTATTATTAAAGATGTTATAGCAGAGCACTTAGAAAAATTCAAGGCAATCGGGCAGAGTCAACGTGGTTTTGTAAAAGGGAAATAATATTTAACCAATTTATTGGAGTTCTTTGAAGGAGTCACATATGCTGTGGATAAAGGGGAACTGGTGAACGTACTGTATTTAGATTTCCTGAAGGCATTTGATAAAGTGCCACATCAAAAGTTATTGCAGAAAATAAAAGCTCAAGATGTAGGGGTAACATATTGGCATGGATAGAAGATTGGCTAGCTAACAGGAAACAGTTGGCACAAATGGGTCTTTTTCTGCTTGGCAGGATATTATGAGTGGTGTGCCATGGATCAGTGCTGGGGTCTCAGCTTTTTACAATTTATATAAATGACTTGATGAAGGGACCGAAGGAATGGTTGCTAAATTTGCTGACGACATAAAGATAGGTAGGAAATTAAATTGTGAAGAGGGTGTAAGGAGGCTACAAAGTGACATATATAGGTCAAATAAGTTGGCAAAGATCTGATAAATGGAGTATAATGTGGGTGAAGAGATGCTACACTGTCCGATCCTGCAACGACCACACGAGATTCAGGCTTCCTTTTAACCGGTTTTATTCAAGCATATGCAAGGGAGCCGCAATCATTCCTAAGAATGAAGACCCAGCTCCCAGGTTGATTATATTTAATTACTTTTGTACTTTTTCTTATCATAATACATTTGAATACGTCCAATTGGTAACCGACACACCGGTTCCATATATCTCTATCCTATCTAGTACATAAACATATGATTTTGCTAACCAATTATTCTAAAGGATGTGTACATAATTATATTATCCAATCAAAGTTAAAACACATACACCAAGCCCTTGGTTCTTACAACTCAAGACTGTGTTTCATTAAAGCCCCTTCTTTGTCCATTGTTCATCTTCCCATATCTAAGCTAAAACCATTTGTCCTCTCCTTGTCTGAGAGATGAGCATACTTAACCTAATTTCATGCCATGTTTTATCTCCAGTCTAGCTTTCAAGGCTGTGCAATGTCCATCTGGTTTTCCTCAATTGTTAATAAGTTTAGCATCAATGGCTGCCTGGAGTTTAAGTGTGATCAGTAACTTCTTATTGTGTTTAAATTTAATATATTTAATTTCCCCCCTAATATGTGGGAAAATGTGAAATTGTTCATTTTGGCAAGAAGAATAAAAAAGAAGCTTATTATCTAAATGGTGAGAGAGCTCTGATTCAGAGGGATCTGGGTGTCCTGGTGCATGAATCACAAAAGGTTAGTATGCAGGTAATTAGGAAGGCTAATCGAATGTTATCATTTATTGTGAGGGTAATTGATTACAAAAGTAGGGAGGTTATGCTTCAGTTGTACAGGGCATTGGTGAGTCCATATCTGAAGTATTGTGAACAGTTCTGTTCTCCTTATTTAAAGAAAAATGTAAATGCGTTAGAAGCAGTTCAGAGAAAGTTTACTAGGCTAATACCAGAAATGGGTGGGTTATCTTATGAGGACAGGTTAGGCTTGTATCCACTGAAGTTCAGAAGAGTAAGAGGTAACTTAATTGAAACCTTTAAGATCCTGAGGGGTCTTGACAGGGTGGATGTGGAGAGGATGTTTCCTCTTGTGGGAGAATCTAGAACTAGGGGTCACTGGTTAAAAATAAGGGGTTAAGACAGAGATGAGGAGAAATGTTTTCCGAGGGTTGAGTTATGGAACTCTCTTCCTTAAAAGGTGGTGGAAGTAGAATCTTTGAATATTTTTAAGGCAGAGCGAGAGTAATTCTTGATTAACAAAGGGGTGAAAGGTTATTGGGGGTAGGCAGGAATGTGGGGTTGAGGGTTACATTTAAATCAGCCATGATCTTATTGAATGGCGGACCAGGCTCGAGGGGCCAAGTGGCCTACCCCTGCTCCTAATTCGTATGTAAAACAAAGAATAAACCAAACCAGAAAAGAAGAATGAAGTAAAATGCATGCAAAGGCTATGATCTAAAATCGTTGAATTCATCGTTGAGTCCAGAATGCTGAAAAGTGCCCAATCAAATGATGAGGTGGTGTTCCTCAAGCTTGTGATGAGCTTCATTGGAACATGACAGTAGGCTAAGGACATTTCTGTCAGAGTGAGAGCAAGTGGAGAATTAAAATGACAGGAGACTGGAAGCTCCAGGTCATGCTTGCAGACTGACTGACTGTTGTATGGAACACCACCAGTCACTCTGTCTTTGGTCTCCCCAATGTAGAGGGGACCATTGCTTGAATATAGTATACTAACTTGCAAGAAGCACAAATAAATCACTGCTTCACTTGGATAGATTGTTGAGACCTTGGTTGGTGAGAAAGAGGAGGTAAAATGGCAGGTTTCTCCTGCACTTGCATGGAAAGATGCCATAGAAAAAAGAGAGGGCACTGGGGATGAATGAGGAGTGAACCAGGGTATCATGGAGGGAACAGTTCCCTTGGAATGCTGAAAGGGACGGAAAGGTGATGGCATACTGGAGGTGGTGGAAATGTCAGAGGATGATCCATTGAATGTGGAGGCTGATGGAGTGGAAGGTGAGGAGAATGGGAACCCTGTTGTGGTTCTGGAAGGGACGGGAGGTAGTGAGAAGTCAGAGAAATAGAATGGATACATTGAGGATCCTGCCAACCATGCTGTGTGTGCAGGGGGAGATATGTGGGGGTAGTCCTTAGTTGAGGAGAAAGGAACACATATCAGAAGCACTAGTATGGAAGGTTGCATTATACAGGTACGATGGAGAAACTGGGAGAATGGAATAGAGACCTTACAGGAAGCAATGTGTTCAGAAATATGGTCAAGGTAGCTGTGGGAGTCAGTGGGCTTAAAATGAAATTGCTTGAGAAGGAAACATAGAGATCAAGGAAGCGAAGAATCTGAGATAAGACATTTGAAGATAAGAGGATAGAAATTGGAAGCAAATCAAATTTTCCAGTTCCGGGCAAAAGAAAGAAATGGTGCAGATATGGTCATCAGTGTCCTGAGAAAGAGTGAGGGTGGTGTTCTGAGTAAGACGGGAACAAAGAATGTTGTACATATCCCACAAAAAGGCACAGGTTAGATGTTGAGAAGATGTTTCCACTAGTGGGGAATCTCGAACTAGGGGACATAGTTACAGAATAATTTAAGACTCATTTAAAACTGAGATGTGAAGGAATTTCTTCCCTGAGGGTAGTGAATGACTGGAATTCTCTGCCCCAGAGAGTTGTGGAGGCTAGATCACTGAAAGTATTTAAAGAGGAGGTAGATAGATTTTTGAAATATCAGGGAGTTGCGGGCTATGAGGAGTTGGCATGAAAGAGGAGTTGAGGCTGGGAGCAGATCATCCATGATCTTCTTGAATGGCAGAAAAGGCTTGAGGGGCCGTATGGCTTAGTCCTGCTCCTATTTCTTATGTTCTTTGGCCTGTAGTTCTAATGAAAGGTCACAGATTTTCTTTTTGTTGTAATGGAATTCTGACTTTTATATCTAGAGGACTAGAATACAAGGGGTAGAAGTCATGCCGCAGCTTTACAAAGCCCTGATTAGACCACAGCTGGAGTTACTGTGATTAGCTCTGGGCACCAGTCCTTAGGAAGGATATATTGAACTTGGAGGGAATGGGATGTACATTCCCCAGAATGAAAATAAAATACTTGTGGTAGATTGAGAGAAACTATATCCACTGGTTTGAGAGTCTAGGACTATGGGCAAGTCAAAGAATTAGAACAAGATCTTTCAGTAATGAAATTAGGAAACACTTCTTCACCCAAAGAGTGGGTTAGATACAGGACCACGAGTTAGATAAAGGACCATGTCTAGATAAATACAGCATTGTGGGTTAGATACAAGACAGTGGGTCAGATAAAGGACTGTAGGCTGGATACAGGTTGTATACAGATCCAAATGGGAGAAGGACAACTGATAGCTGCTGCTTAATGTCAATGATCAGGCACAAATTTCTGCTGCCACTCAGTGGCTCCTCGAGAACTGCAGTTATAAAGATCAAGGAACATTGAGCACAGAGTTCCTCACCTTGAACTACATAGGATTAGTGAATTAATCCATCGATAATTTCCCTTCAGCCGACAGCCTATATGATTGGGTTTGGTGCATAAGGAGAAGCTGATTAATCTGTCACTCAAGTTTCTCGATGTCACACCTGATACTTTCTGCTTCGAGTGCAAAATATCTACAACAGAACATCAGGATTTAGTTATAGGGAGATGAAAATCTCTTTCACACAACTTTTCAACTGCCTGAATCTAAAGGAAAGTAGAACAAGAGCCTTCAATCCCAGTGGCCCTTTGGAATCAATTCCTGCAAAGCTTTGCTTCAACTGGTCCTAATACCATTCCAGGCTGGTGATTGTGAAATTCAGAATACCCTGATTCCAATTCAATCCACAGTGGGAACATTTTCTTCTGCTGTATCAGAGAGGTTAATACACTGACCCTTAACTAATGTACAGCATAACATATCAGGGGTTGCCTAGGTATCTCCCACTTGTACCATCCTTTTCAGGTGTGCTTGTATTCTTTGTGAGTACCTTCAAAAACTCCAGTTGATTCTACTGCCCAAACTCGGCTCATTCTGTGGTGAGTTAATACTGGCAAACTAACCCCTAACAAGACTTTTGCCTGCATATGACAGGCATGTTATGTTGAGATGACCCTCCCTAATCTTCTGAACTTACAGGTGGAGTTTGTGGAGCTTACCATTCCTGGTAAATTTAAGTTCTTCACCTGTTCATCATTTATGAAAGCAGGAACTCAATCGAACTCAGTATTGTCTAAACCCTATTGGACGTGGGAAAGCACAAAGCTCCATATATGCTCTAGAAGTATCATGGGACATAACTTCCTTTCTTTGATGAAGTCATTGATTTTGGCCAGGATTTTCCGGTCCCACCAGCAGCAAGCATCGTCGCAGGTGGGTGGGAACAAAGAGCAGCGGTCCTGGACCTGCATCTGGGTTGGCTAGAATCATTCATTGAAAGGTTTCCCCTTGTATAAACCACCTTTGATTACCTTGTTAATGGGGAGATGGTGTCGAAGTCTCTGAAAGCAGATTCCTTCCATTAGTCCTGGCTCTGGACATTTAATTCTCTCTTTTAAGCACCTTTCTGACAGGTGAAAAGCGGTGCCTGGAACTGTTGCAGCTGAAGTGCAACCCGAATGGGGAGATTAACCTGGAACTGTCCGAATCCCTCGGCACAGAGCTGCAATAATGGCTCTGTTCAATTTTGAACTGTTCACCAATTTTGTCTGCCAGTTTGAGGTGATTCATGTTTTTCTTAAATGAGGATTTAAAAAATTTTTAATATATGTCTTGAATGTTAAATGAGCAGATGAGTCTGTTAGAACATTGAACTCAGATGCTCCCCCAGTCCCCCGTTTGTCACATGCCACAATTTGCTGCACAGTGTTAGAATCTCATCTCTCAAGACTGAAGTTTTCTTTTACAAAATGGAAGGTTTTGGCATAATCTGGACATGTGGATGCTAACCTGGGATATTTTTTTAAAATGTCGTTAGTTCACCTTGGAACTGTAAACAAGCAGGCCTTTTCCAAGAAATCACCTGACCTATATGGAACTTGAGAAGGAGTTGTTTGTGTTGAACTGCAAAGCACTTTAATTAATGAAAAGCTGGGAGATAAAACGACAATTACATGGGAGAGAGGAAAAAACTTGTTGTGAACCTGCCTTTTTTGAAGGCAGTCTAGGAGAGGAAGGCTACATTGACTGGCTTCCTCTCTCTACCTTGCTTAAATTGTGTGTGGCTATCTACCTGTAGTCAGAGAACCCTCATCTGAGTGTAACTAGTCCACATTTGGACCTGCGAAGCTGGACCAGTTGGTGAGAACTTCCAGGCATCTACCGAGATCAGCACACGAGAGAACTCCAGGTTGACAGCGTTGAGACCCTGCAGACTTCATCCTTTATTTCATAACACCCATCTTCCAAAATGTATCCCAGGCTATTGAGTGAGGCAAGGAAAGAGATAGCAGGGACGCTGGCAATAATTTTCAATACCTCTCTGGCCACAGGAGAGGTGCCAGAGGACTGGATGACAGCCAATGTGGTACCGTTATTCAAGAAGGGAGGAAGGGAAAAACCAGGGAACTACAGGCCAGTCAGTCTAACCTCAGTCCTGGGGAAACTATTGGAAGCAATTCTGAGGGACAGAATTAATCTACACTTGGAGAGGCAGCGATTATTCAAGGACAGTCGGCATGGTTTTATTTAAGGGGAGGTCATGTCTGACCGAAAAATTCAATCAAATTGAAGAGGTGACCAGGTGTGAAGATGAGGGCAATGCATTTGATATAGTCTACTTGGACTTCAGCAAGGCTTTTGATAAGGTCCTGCACAGGAGACTGATAACGAAGGTAAGAGTCCATGGAATCCAAGGCAATTTGGCAAATTGGATTCAGAATTGGTTGAGTGGCAGGAAGCAGAGGGTGATGGTTGAGGGGTGTTTTTGTGACTGGATGCCTGTGTCCAGTGGAGTTCCACAGGGATTGGTGTTGGATCCCTTGCTGTTTGTGGTATATATAAACGATTTAGATTTGAATGTAAGAGGGTTGATCAGTAAGTTCATGGATGACACAAAAGTTGATGGGGTGGTAAATAGTGAGGAGGGTAGCCTCAGATTACAAGAGGATATAGACGGGCTGGTCAGATGGGATAATCAGTGGCAAATAGAATTAGGATAAGTGTGAGGTGATGCACTTGGGCAGGACAATAAGGCACGGGAATACATGATGAATGGTAGGACCCTGGGAAGTACCGAGGATCAGAGAGACCTTGGTGTGCATTTCCACTGGTCCCTTAAGGTAGACAAGGTAGTTAAGAAGGCATATTAGCCGAGGCATAGAATATAAGAGCAGAGAGGTTATGCTGGAACTGTATAAAATGCCTGTTAGGCCACAGCTGGAGTATTGTGTGCAGTTCTGGAATCTGCATTATGGGAAGGATGTGATTGCACTAGAGAGAGTGCAGAGGAAATTTACTAGGATGTTGCCTGGTCTGGAGAGTTTTATTTATGAGGAGAGATTGGATAAACTGGGGTTATCTTCCTTAAACAGAGGAGATTGAGGGGGAACATGATTGAGGTGTATAAAATTATGAAGGGCATGGATAGTGTAGACAGGAAGGAAATTTTCCCCTTGGTGGAGGGATCAATAACCAGAGGGCATAGATTTAAGGAAAGGGGAAGGAGGTTTCGAGGGGATGTGAGGAAGAATTTTTTTCACCCAGTTGGTGGTGGGAGCTTGGAACTCACTGCCTGAAAGGGTGGTAGAGGCTGATATCCTCATAACATTTAAGAGGTATTTGGATGTTCACTTGCGATGCCATGGCATACAAGGCTATGGGCCTAGTGCTGGAAAATGGGATTAGAACAGTTAGGTATTTGTATCACGGGCGCAGACTCAATGGGCCGAAGGGTCTTTTTCTGTGCTATAGACCTCTATGACTCTCTAGAATCTATCTCTGCAGAGAAACTCTTTTTTTTTGTTTGTGTGTGTGCGCACGTGCTGGGGGAATTCTTTAAAAGAGATAGTTATACTTTCTGATTACAATTGTGTGTTAACCAGTACTTGCAACTTGTTAAAAGTTTTGTTTTAAAATAAATTAATCATTGACTTTTTGCAAGAAGCCTGGTCGGAGTCTCTTTTCTTCTGGATACTAGAGGTATAGGTACACAATTGGCCATTTCGGTGGGAAAATTAAATATTTAAATTAATGCTATGGCCTGCGGAGCATTGGGGCTTGATAATTCGCGCACTCCTCCCATCCCAGTCATAACAACAGTAACTACACAAACCAGTGCTGAAGCCTATCTAATTGACTGCCATTTCAAAGCATGTTTCTTTCATTCACCCACAGTGTAGCACCACAATGCTGAGCACCCTGACCACAGTCCTTTTTTTAATGTCACCTAAATGATCAAACATTATACTTCTGAGTGCTGTTTCAGATACTCATTGTCTGCTTTTTTGCGGATTGCATCTAATTCTTACAGCCTCATTTGAATAATCTTTTGTTGCCTTTACCTGAAAATGGAATTAGGTGAATAGCTGCATTGACCCTGTCCACATGACTGAGGGTCATATACCCCCAACAGCTGTGGCCATTGGTTGAAACCTTGCACTGAGGTGGAGAGTTGAGTGCTTGAACATGGCCACAGAGGGGAAGGGGGAGCAGGAGAATATTTGTGCGTGAGGGAAAGGAATGTGTGAGGGAGAGGAATGTGGGAGGGAGGGAGGGGAAGGGCTGAGTATGGAGGGAGAGGGGAGAATGTGAGAGAGGAGGAGGAGAATATGGCAGATGGGGAGGAGGAGAATGTGGGAGGAGTGAATGTGAGAGGAAGAATGTGGGGGAGCGGAGAGAAAGTGGGAAGGCAGAAATTGGAAAGGGGACAATATGGGGGGAAGGGGACAATGTGGGGGGAGGGGAAGACTTGAGGAGGGGGAGACTTGAGGAGGGGGAGAATGTGGGAAAGAGGGGAAGAATGAGTGAGTAAGAGGGGGAAACATGGCAGGAGGAGAATTTGGCTGAGGGGTGTAAGACATTCTATCTTTTATAAAACACTTACTCTTAAGTTCATTTGACCTGCAAATTATAAGATAACAGATTGATGACTTGCGCAAAGGGTTGTTATGCTTAATGGGATTAGTTTATTTTTTGTACACAAGATTACAGATTTTAAACAGGCATCAATGCAAAGGATTGGAGGAAAATTAAAATGCTTACAGATTTAAATAGGATGGGAATATAGGGATACGGACCCTGGAAGTGCAAAATGTTTTAGTTTGACAGGCAAGATGATCGGCGCAGGCTTGGAGGGCCGAAGGGCCAGTTCCTGTGCTGTACTTTTCTTTGTTCTTTGTTAACAGTTTGAAAAGAAACAATAAAAAAAACACAGCAACTGCTTTGATATTTTACTTTCTGCACATCAGTGCTTTACTGTGACTTTACTTCCAGCAAATAAACACTTCACCAATATCTAGTTTGAATGTACTAATAATTGTGGTTGTATAATTACTCAAAATGGTCGATCTCTATGTTTGTAAACTCTCCTAATGGTCAGTCAGAATCTTTCTCTCTCTTGGATCTCTTTCCAACAATTAGCATGGTCACCTTCCATCGATTGCAGTAAAGTTCTCCAATGTATTCAACCTTTTATACCATTTTTCAGGGATGGGGCTGGTTTAATATGTGGAAAAGCATATAATCCCCCGAAGCTTCTTTCAGAAGTACAACACCCAATTATATTCTGTGGCCTTTGTTTAAATCATGATTTGAATCCACCCAGAAAGTTATCCATCTTTCTTTTGCATTCTCCAGTAATTTTCCATTCTATGAAGCCCTTATAATCAATTTTCCATAAAAAGATGTTTAAGTTTTGCTGGACTACTGTGCTTCAGCTTATCTTGATTCGAAGCCTAGTCATCATCAACTCAAACATTAGTGTCTCTCATTGGGTTGCATTATCTCTGTAGCATTTATTTTTGTCTCTTGCCTTGGCGAGGCTTATTTTAGAAAAAAATGACATGACAACTGTTTTCTCTGCCTAGTCATTTCATTGTGAATGTGATGGGCAGTATTGTCAAGCTTTTACCCTGAATTCATTTAGTTTTTTGTTTTGTCCTACAACCTCAAGTGTCTTAGTTTGATGTAACACACTAGTGACATAATTTAACAGTTGTGTCCTTTCTTCAGCTTTTCCATCAGTTTTGGTCCTGGTATCTCAGATATTGTAGTTTTATTCCAGATCAGTTAATATTTCTTTAAACTTTGCTATGTGTTCGAGGCAGGAGTGGAATGTTATGACCAAATTCAGTAACACATTTGAGCTAGTTGGACCTAGGTCCATTATTTACAAGTTCTTTGGTAGCCATATGCTCTAACAATATCCAAAATATTTTAACAAGGGAAATACATCCCTGTTAAAACTGATCAGATTTGGAGAAAAACAAATGTTGTAATGACATCTGAAAATTGTCTACCTGAATGTTCATTCCTTTTCAGCTTTCTGCCACAATTTTAAAAGTTGTTTGTTTTCTTTTCTGATTTATTGTATCAAGTCAATTAACAGAAATACCAAATAATCAATTGGATAATTACCAGAGTATGTGAAATAATTCTTATCCATGGGTAGATTTCAATGGTCATACCAAAATCCCACCAGGAAGAAAATTCCTCTACTTCAGGGATTTCGTGGTTGTTCTGGGTCAAAATATGATGATATTTTTGAGTGATCAGTATTCTTCATCACAGCCTCTTAGACAGGTCCAGATAGATTAGAGAGACTTTTCCCAAACCGTGCCTCGGGATGAGGACACAGAGGTGATGGTAATCTGACTCTATTAACTGGAACCATTGAATTAGCAACGTACTATCAACACCATCAGACATCCCGAGTTTCCCACATGATCAGTTAAAATTTAGTGTCTGTGATGTGCAGGGGAAGCACATATGAATCTTTGGAGGGAGATGCTTTTCAGTAGGAAAACTCACTGTCAGCTGACAACGCAGCAGCTGTGGGCGGGCTATAAAAGAACCTTCTGGTCAAACAGGGAAGCTCTACTTTAAAGCTACAACTTTCCTGACCAACTCCATTGCCATTAACATAAGACTTATTGACAACACAAAGGTGGCACAGGTGCTTTACAAATTTAAATTTGACTTGTAAATAATTCACATTAAATTGGTTTCACTTTATTCATATATGCATCATTGTTATTTGTTGAGTCTAGTTTAATCAGAGAGCTAAACATACTGGCATGCCTCATGGTGCACAAAAATTAATAGTTACAGAGGAGTTAGAGGCATGTCTTTGAATGTAGCAGAAACAATGTTGTCTTTTTGTTTGTTCTTTATTGATGTTAATGTTAGTGTTGTATACACCACTCTGTGGGACATGGCTGAACTGGCAGGCTCAACTGGTATTGTAAAAGACATTGTTTGAGATCACTCTCAGCAGGGATGATTGAAGTGCTGTAGGTGAACTCAAAACCCTGTAAGGACTCTGCCAATCAACACCCTGAGATGAATTAGATTTGGACAGTACTGCTCTTTACGCCCCTCATTTTCATACCTTGACTGACTGCCACCACCCCCCTCATATCCAGAACACCAGACGCTTCCCACGTCACTCCTCCATACCCCTGACCCCATTCCACACCCCTACCCACCAACACTGACTTACCCTTGCTGGTCCTGAGTCTCCCCTCCCTTGTGCTGTAGAGTTCATCGAGAAGCAATGACCTCAGACACAACTGTACAAAGCTGACAGGTGCATGCCACCTTTAAACAAATGTAAACCTGGCACAACAAGATTCTTGTGCACTGCTGACTTTATCTTGAAGGTAGGACTATGGAGTTTTACGCTAATCAGTATACATGCTGTGCAAATTAATTACAAGAAGGAACCTGCCACAGAACAGCGTGACGCCTAACATGCCGCAAACATGCCATCGACTTAATCTCAGCCTTTCATTGGGAAATCAAACTTTCGCAAACCCCTCAGTTCAGCCAGTTTCCTTTTCTTTGCGGCTCCAACACAGCCAACCCGGAAGTGAGATCACCAGAGCCTCCCCTCCCCTCTACCACCCTGCGGACCTGAACGTGACATGTTCAAACAGGAAGTGATATCATGCATCAAAATATCGGTAGTGATGTCACTGTGTCTCTGATATCAGGATTAATTTAACAGTTTTAAACTTTTGTCCTGATAATAAAATGTGGAAACATGGGTTCACTGAATGTGGTTTGAAATGTGTGTAAGTGTATCCGGAAGTCAGCACTGATCTGGTAAGATGACAAAGTCGCAGCCTCGTAGTCCAACTGAACTCGGATCCTGGTGTTTAAGGGGATCGATGGGACTTTAGTTGAGCTGAGAATTGTGCACAACTCTTCAACCATAAGAATTAGAAACTTCATATTCCAAATTCCAGGATTTAATGCTGAACCCAAGAAAATAATTTCTTCCCTTTCTGTCCAGGCTCAGACACAATCCATGTTCCCCAGGGAGATCTGTCAAACTGCACATGGGATTCTGAGGAGAAGCTCTGGGAACAGAGGACTTGGGGACGGTCTTGAAAACCTCTCTGGTTGAGGTGGGTAGGGCTGTTTCCGTTTAATCCCTGTCACTGATCTCAGATCATCAGACAGAACCAAGTTGCCGTTTGCTATCTTTGGGTCCAGGCTCAATGACCTTTTCCCTAGAGAGGAGAGAAGGGATTGGTCAAACAGGGTTATTCCACTCAGATCAATGACTGACAGCTGCAGGGTAGCAGTGTCAGTATTTCCCAGACAATGTCAGCCCATATTACCTGTTAGACCTGTTAAATGGCCTTCAATCAGAATCCCTGTTAAGTAGAATGTATGTGTCCCAGTGCTGTACACGCAGTGCAAACAGGTAGAAACAGGAGAATTTATAATGGAGAATATCGAAATGGTGGAGAAACAAAACAATTACTTTGTGACTGTCTTCACGGAAGAAGATACAGAAAATCTCCCATAAATACTAGGGAACCAAGGGGCTAGTGAAAATGAGGAAATGAAATAAATTAGTATTAATAAAGAAGTAGTACTCAAAAAATTAATTATATTAAAGATTGATAAACCCCCTGTATCAGATGAGCTACATCCCAAATTGTTGAAGGAGGTGGCAATAGAGAGTGGATGCATTGGTGGTTATTTTTCAAAATTCTGTAGGTTCTGGAAAGGTTCTTGCAGACTGGAACGTTGCAAATGTAACCTCACTATTTAAGAACAGAAGGAGAGACAAAACCGAGAAAACAGACCTGTTAGTTTGACGTCAGTAGTAGGGAAAATGTTAGAATCTATTATAAAGGATGTAATAACTGGATACTTGGAAAATAATGATATGATTGGGCAGAGTCAACATGGGTTAATGAAAGGGAAATCATGTTTGACAAACCTGTTGAAGTATTTTGAGGATGTTATCTGTAGCATAGATAAAGGAGAACCAGTAGATGTGGTGTATTTAGATTTTCAGAAGGCTTTCGATAAGGTCCCACACAAGAGGTTAGTAAACAAAATTAGGGCTTTTGGGATTGAGAGTAATATACTGTCATGGATTGAGAATTGATTAACAGACAGAGAACAGAGTAGGAATAAACACGTCATTCTCTGGATGGCAGGTTGTTTCTAGTGGGGCACCACAAGGATCAATGTTTGGGCCACAGCTGTTCACAATCTATATAAATGATTTGGATGTGGGGACCAAATGTAATATTTCCAAATTTGCTGATGACTCAAAACTAGGTGGGAATGTGAGTTGTGAGGAAGATACAAGGAGGCTTCTTGGGGATTTGGACAGGCTAAGTGAATAGGCAAGAAAATGGCAGATAGAATATAATATGAATAAGTGTGAAGTTATCCACTTTGGTAGAAAAAACAGAAAGGTAGACTGGGTAACCATGAGGCACTGTGGGCCAGCAGCAACAGCAGAATTTCACACAGCCACAATCTGCAACTTCATGGCCTGGGATATCCCCCACTCTAGCATCACCACCAAGCCAAGGGATCAACTGTGGTTCAATGAAGAGTGCAGGAGGACATGCCAGGAGCAACACCAGGCATTCCTAAAAATGAGCTGTCAACCTGGTGAACATGTGGTGCCAAACAGCATAAGTAGCAAGCAATAGAGCTAAGCAATTCTACACCCAATGGATCAGATCTAACCTCTGCAGTCCTGCCATATCCAGTTGTGACTGGTGGCAGACAATTAAACAACTCACGGTGCGAGGCGGCTGCACAAATATCCCCATCCTCAATGACGGAGGAGCCCAGCATATCAGTGCAAAAGATAAGGCTGAAGCATTTGCTACAATCTTCAGCCAGAAGTGCCAAGTAGATGATCCATCTCTTCCTCCTCTGGAGGACTCCAGCATCACAGATGCCAGTCTTCAGCCTATTCGACTCCATGTGATAAAAAGAAAAGGCTGAAAACACTGGACATTGCAAAGGCTATAAGTCCTGACAATATTCCGGCAATAGTACTGAAGGCTTGAACTCAAGAACTTGCTATACCTCTAGCCAAGCTATTCCAGTACAGCTACAACACTGGCATCTACCGGGCTATGTGGAAAATTGCCCAGGTAAATCCTGTACACAAAAAGCAGGAAAAATCCAAACGACCCAGACTCCTCTGATGCTGAAGCAGTGCGATACAGGGACAGTGATTGGAGGACTGAGATACAGGGACAGTTGTTGGAGGACTGAGACACAGCAGCAGTGATTGGAGGTCAGAGACAGAGGGTCAGTGATGGAACGACTGAAAGATAGTGACAGTGGTTGGAGGACTGAGACACAGATGTTGATTGGAGGTCGGAGACACAGGCTCAGGGATTGGAGGACTGAGAGACTGACAGTGATTGGAGGACTGAGAAACAGGGACAGTGATTGGAGAACTGAGACACTGCATCAGTGATTGGAAGTTGGAGACACAGGCTCAGTGATTGGAGAACTGAGACACGGACAGCGTTTGGAGGATTGAGATACAGTGACGGTGATTGGAGGACTGAGACACGGTCAGTGATTGGAGGACTGAGACACGGACAGTGATTGGAGGATTGAAATACAATGACAGTGATTGGAGGACTGAGACATGGGGCAATGATTGGAGGACTGAGACACAGGAAAGTGATTGGAGGACTGAGACACAGGGACTGAATGATTGGAGGACAGAATCACAGGGACAGTAATTGGAGGACTGAGACTCGAGAGAGTGACAAGAGTTAGGAGACACAGGGACCGTGATTGGAGGACTGAGGCATGGGCAGTGATTGGAGGTTGGCGTCACAGGGTCAGTGATTGGATGAGGGAGATACAGGGACAGTGATTGGTGAACTGAGACATCGCACAGTGATTGGAGGTCGGAGACACGGTGGCTGAGTGATTGGAGGGCAGAGACATGGTCAGTGGTTGGAGGGCTGAGAGATGGGACAGTGATTGGAGGACTGTGAAATGGGGACAGTGATTGGGGGCCTGAGACACGGACTGTGATTGGAGGTCGGAGACACGGTGGCTGAGTGATTGGAGGGCAGAGACACGGTCAGTGATTGGAGGGCTGAGACATGGGACAGTGATTGGAGGACTGTGAAACGGGGACAGTGATTGGTGGACTGAGACAGGGACAGTGATTGGGGGACTGAGACATGGATAGTGATGGGAAGACTGAAACACATACAGTGATCTGAGGACTGAGATATAGGGACAGTGATTGGAGGACTGAGACCCAGGGACTGAGTGATTGGACGACTGAATCACAGGGACCATGATTGGAGGACTGAGACACGGGCAGTGATTGGAGGTCAGAGACACAGGTTCAATGATTGGAGGGCTGAGACACAGGAAAAGGACTGGAGGTTGGAGACACAGGGATAGTGATTGGAGGTCTGAGTCACAGGCAGTGATTGGAGGACTGAGACACAGGGACAGTGACGGGAGGACTGAGACACCAGACAGTGATTGGAGGTCAGAGACATCTGGTCAGTGATTGGATGATGGAGATACAGGGATTGTGATTGGAGGACTGAGACACAGGGTCATGATTGGATGACAGAGAGACAGTGACCGTGACTGGAGGACTGAGACATGTACAGGGATTGGGGGACTGAGATACAGGGATAGTGATTGGAAGTCGGAGACACAGGGTCAGTGATTGGACCACGGAGATACAGAGGCAATGATTGGAGGGCGGAGACAAAGGACAGGGACTGGTGTTCAGAGACACTGGGACAGTGATTGGAGGACTGAGACACGGGCAGTGATTGGAGGACTGACACCCAGGGTCTGAGTAATTGGAGGACTGAGACACAGGGAAAGTGATTGGAGGTCGGAGACAGAGGGTCAGTGATTGGAGGACTGAGCCATGGGCAGTGATTGGAGGACTGAGACACAGGGTCTGAGTGATTGGAGGACTGAGACACAGGGACAGATATGGTAGATCAGAGACATAGGGAGTGTGATTGGAGACCTGAGACACAGGACAAGGACTGGAGGTCGGAGACACAGGGATAGTGATTGAAGGACTGAGTCACGGGCAGTGATTGGAGGACTGAGACACGGGCAGTGATTGGAGGACTGACACCCAGGGTCTGAGTAATTGGAGGACTGAGTCACAGGGAAAGTGATTGGAGGTCGGAGACAGAGGGTCAGTGGTTGGAGGACTGAGCCATGGGCAGTGATTGGAGGAATGAGACACAGGGTCTGAGTGATTGGAGGACTGAGACACAGGGACAGTGATTGGAGGACTCAGACACAGGGACAGATATGGTAGATCAGAGACATAGGGAGTGTGATTGGAGACCTGAGACACAGGACAAGGACTGGAGGTCAGAGACACAGGAATAGTGATTGAAGGACTGAATCACGGGCAGTGATTGGAGGACTGAGACACAGGGACACTGATTGGAGGACTAAGACACCGGACAGTGATTGGAGGTCGGAGACACAGGGAGAGTGATTGGATGACGTAGATACAAGCACATTGATTGGAGGACTGAGACACAGGAACTGTGATTGTAGGTTGGAGACACAGTGGCTGAGTGATTGGAGGACAGCGATACAGTGACCGTGACTGGAGGACTGAGACACAGGGACAGTGATTGGAGGACTGAGACACAGGGACAGTGATGGTAGATCAGAGACACAGGGACAGTGATTGGAGAACTGAGACATAGGGGCAATGGTTGGAGGAGTGAGACACAGGCGAACTGATTGCAGGGCTGAGACACAGGGGCAATAATTGGAGGGCTGAGACACAGGGGCAATGATTGGAGGACTGAATCTCAGGGACAGCAATTGGAGGACTGAGACACGTGACAGTGACTGGAGTTGGGGGACACAGGGACCGGGATTGGTGGACTGAGGCAGGTGTAGTAATTGGAGGTTGGAGTACCAGGTTCAGTGATTGGTCGACGGAGATACAGGGACAGTGATTGGCGAGCTGTGACGAAGGACAGTGATTGGAGGTCAGAGACACCGGGTCAGTGATTGGATGACGGAGATACAGGGATAATGATTGGAGGACTGAGACACAGGGTCAGTAATTGGATGACGGAGAGACAGTGACCGTGACTGGAGGACTGAGACATAGACAGGGATTGGGGGACTGAGATACAGGGAAAGTGATTGGAGGTCTCAGACACAGGAATAATGATTGGAGGACTGAGACAAAGGGACAATGATTGGATGACGTAGATACAAGGACATTGATTGGAGGACTGAGGCACAGGTACAGTGATTGTAGGTTGGAGACACAATGGCTGAGTGATTGGAGGACAGAGAGAAAGTGACCGTGACTGGAGGACTAAGACACGTACCGTGATTGGGGGACAGAGATACAGGGATAGTGATTGGAGGTCGGAGACACAGGGACAATGATTGGAGGACTGAGACCCAGGGACAGTGATTGGAGGTCTGAGATCCAGGCACTGAGTGCTAGGAGGACTGAATCACAGGGACATTGATTGGAGGACTGAGAAACGGACAGTGATTGGAGGACTGAGACACATACAGTGAATTGAGGACTGAGATATATGGACAATCATTGGAGGACTGAATCACAGGGGCCATGATTGGTGGACTGAGACATGGGCAGTGATTGGAGGTCGGAGACACAGGGTCAGTGATAGGACAACGGAGATACAGGGGCAATGATTGGAGGGCTGAGACACAGGACAGCGACTGGAGGCTAGAGACACAGGGATAGTGATTGGCGGTAGGAGACACAGGGTCAGTGATTGGATGACAGAGATAAAGGGACAGTGATTGTGGGACTGAGACACGGGGGCAATAATTGGCGGACTGAGACACAGGGGAATGATTGGAGGACTGAGTCACAGGGACAGTGATTGGAGGCCTGAGGCACGAGACAGTGATTGGAAGTCGGAGACACAGGGTCAGTGATTGGACGACGGAGATACAGAGGCAATGATTGGAGGGCTGAGACATAGGACAGGGTCTGGAGTTCGGAGACACTGGGACAGTGATCGGAGGACTAAGACACGGGCAGTGATTGGATGATGGAGAGACAGTGACCGTGACTGCAGGACTGAGACAAGTACAGTGATTGGGGGATTGAGATACAGGGATAGTGATTGGAGGTCTGAGACTCAGGGACAATGATTGGAGGACAGAGACACAGGGACAGTGATGGTAGGTCAGAGACACAGGGACAGTGATTGGAGACCTGAGACATAGGGGCAATGGTTGGAGGACTGAGACACGGGGCACTGATTGGAGGGCTGAGACACAGTGGCAATAATTGGAGTACTGAGACACGGGCAATGATTGGAGGACTGAATCTCAGGGACAGCAATTGGAGGACTGAGACACGAGACAGTGACTGGAGTTGGGAGACACAGGGACCGTAATTGGAGGACTGAGGCACGGGCAGTGATTGGAGGTTGGACTAGCAGGATCAGTGATTGGACGATGAGATACAGGGACAGTGATTGGAGTACTGAGTCACAGGGACAGTGATTGGAGGTCGGAGACACAGTGGCTGAGTGATTGGAGGACAGAGACCCAGGGACTGAGTGATTGGAGAACTGAGACCCAGGGACTGAGTGATTGGAGCACTTACACACAGTGACCATGATTGGAGGACTGAGACACGGGCAGTGATTGGAGGTCGGAGACACAGGGTCAGTGATGGGACGACGCAGATACAGGGGCAATGATTGGAGGGCTGAGACACAGGACAAGGACTGGAGGTTGGAGACACAGGGATAGTGATTGGAGGACTGAGACACAGGGACAGTGACTGGAGGACTGAGACACAGGGACAGTGACTGGAGGACTGAGACACTGGACAGTGATTGGAGGTCGGAGACACAGGGACAGTGATTGGATGACATAGATACAAGAACATTGATTGGGAGACTGAGACACAGGGACACTGATTGTAGGTCGGAGACACAGTGGCTGAGTGATTGGAGGACAGAGAGACAGTGACCATGACTGGAGGACTGAGACACAGGGACAGTGATTGGAGGACTGAGACACAGGGACAGTGATGGTAGATCAGAGACAGAGGGACAGTGATTGGAGACCTGAGACATAGGGGCATTGGTTGGAGGAGTGAGACACAGGGGCACTGATTGGAGGGCTGAGACACAGGGGCAATAATTGGAGGACTGAGACACAGGGGCAATAATTGGAGGACTGAGACATAGGGGAATGATTGGAGGACTGAATTACAGGGACAGTGATTGGAGGACTGAGATCCAGGGACTGAGTGATTGGAGGACTGAGACACAGGGTCAGTGATTGGATGATGGAGAGACAGTGTCTGTGACTGGAGGACTGAGACACAGGGACAATTATTGGAGGACTGAGAGACATGGACAGTGATTATAGAACTGAGAAACGGGCAGTGATTGGAGGTCGGAGACTTGGGGCAGTGATTGGAGGACTGAGACCCAGGGACAGTGATTGGAGGTCTGAGATCCAGGGACTGAGTGTTAGGAGGACTGAATCATAGGGACAGTGATTAGAGGACTGAGACACAGGACTGTGATTGGTGGCCTGAGACACGTACAGTGAATTGAGGACTGAGATATATGGACAGTGATTGGAGGTCAGAGACACAGGGTCAGTGATGGGACGACGGAGATACAGGGCAATGATTGGAGTGCTGAAACACAGGACAGGGACTGGAGGTTAGAGACACAGGGACAGTGATTGGAGGTCGGAGACACAGTGGCTGAGTGATTGGAGGACAGAAGCACAGTCAGTGATTGGAGTGCTGCGACATGGGACAGTGATTGGAGGACTGTGAAATGGGGACAGTGATTGGGGGACTGAGACATGGACAGTGATTGGAGGCCTGAGACACAGGGTCAGTGATTGGATGAAGGAGAGACAGTGTCCGTGACTGGAGGACTGAGACACAGGGACAGTGACTGGAGGACTGAGAGACCGGACAGTGATTGGAGGTCGGAGACACAGGGACAGTGATAGGATGACATAGATACAAGGACATTGATTGGGAGACTGAGACACAGGGACACTAATTGTAGGTCGGAGACACAGTGGCTGAGTGATTGGAGGACAGAGAGATAGTTACCCTGACTGGAGGACTGAGACACAGGGATAGTGATTGGAGGACTGAGGCATGGGCAGTGATTGGAGAATGGAGTAACAGGATCAGTGATTGGAGGTCGGAGATACAGGGACAGTGATTGGAGACACCGGTTTAGTGATTGGATGATGGAGATACAGGGATGGTGATTGGAGGACTGAGACACAGGGTCAGTGACTGGATGACGGAGAGACAGTGACCGTGACTGAATGAATGAGACATGTACAGTGATTGGGGGACTGAGATACAGGGATAGTGATTGGAGGTCAGAGACACAGGGACAATGATTGGAGGACTGAGACAAAGGGACAGTGATTGGATGACATAGATACAAGGACATTGATTGGTGAACACTGACACAGGTACAGTGATTGGAGGTCGGAGACACAGTGGCTGAGTGATTGGAGGACAGAGAGGCAGTGACCGTGACTGGAGGACTAAGACGTGTACTGTGATTGGGGGACTGAGGTACAGGGATAGTGATTGGAGGTCAGAGACACAGGGACAATGATTGGGGGACTGAGACAACGGGACAGTGATTGGATGACGTAAATATAAGGACACTTATTGGTGGACTGAGACACAGGGACAGTGATTGGAGGACTGAGACACAGGGACAGTGATGGTAGATCAGAGACACAGGGACAGTGATTGGAGACCTGAGACATAGGGGCATTGGTTGGAGGAGTGAGACACAGGGGCACTGATTGGAGGACTGAGACACAGGGGCAATAATTGGAGGACTGAGACACAGGGGAATGATTGGAGGACTGAGTCACAGGGACAGTGATTGGAGGACTGAGATCCAGGGACTGAGTGATTGGAGGACTGAATCACAGGGACTGTGATTGGAGGACGGAGACACAAGACAGTTACTAGAGTTGGGAGACACAGGGACCGTGATTGGAGGACTGAGGCTTGGCCAGTGATTGGAGGTTGGAGTAACAGGATCAGTGATTGGACGACGGAGATACAGGGACAGTGTTTGGCGAACTGAGACACGGGTCAGTGATTGGAGGACTGAGACACAGGGTCAGTGATTGGATGACGGAGAGACAGTGTCTGTGACTGGAGGACTGAGACACAGGGACAATTATTGGAGGACTGAATCACAGGGACAGTGATGGGAGGACTGAGATACAGGACTGTGATTGGAGGCCTGAGACACATACAGTGAATTGAGGACTGAGATATATGGACAGTGATTGGAGGACTGAGACCCAGGGACTGAGTTATTGGGGATTGAATCACAGGGGCCATGATTGGAGGACTGAGACACGGGCAGTGATTGGAGATCAGAGACACAGGGTCAGTGATGGGACGACGGAGATACAGGGGCAATGATTGGAGGGCTGAGACACAGGACAGGGACTGGAGGTTAGAGACACAGGGATAGTGATTGGAGGTCGGAGACACAGGGTCAGTGATTGGATGACAGCGATACAGGGACAGTGATTGGATGACAGAGAGACAGTGACTGTGACTGGAGGACTGAGACATGTACAATGATTGCGGACTGAGATACAGGGATAGTGATTGGAGGTCGGTGACACAGGGACAATGATTGGAGGACTGAGACACAGGGACAGTGATTGGAGGACTGAGACACGGGCAGTGATTGGAGGTCGGAGACACAGGGACAGTGATTGGAGGGCTGAGACACGGGCAGTGATTGGAGGACTGACACCCAGGGACTGAGTGATTGAAGGACTGAGACACAGGGACAGATATGGTAGATCAGAGACATAGGGAGTGTGATTGGAGACCTGAGACACAGGACAAGGACTGCAGGTTGGAGACACAGGGATAGTGATTGAAGGACTGAGTCACAGGCAGTGATTGGAGGACTGAGACACAGGGACACTGATTGGAGGACTGGGACACCGGACAGTGATAGAAAGTCTGAGACACATGGACATTGATTGGAGGACTGAGGCACAGGTACAGTGATTGGAGGACAGAGACACAGGGACAGTGATTGGAGGACAGAGACACAGGGAGAGTGATGGTAGATCAGAGACACAGGGACAGTGATTGGAGACCTGAGACATAGGGGCAATGGTTGGAGGACTGAGACACAGGCGAACTGATTGGAGGGCTGAGACACAGTGGCAATAATTGGAGGGCTGAGACACAGGGGCAATGATTGGAGGACTGAGTCTCAGGGACAGCAATTGGTGGACTGAGGCACGTGTAGTGATTGGAGGTTGGAGTACCAGGTTCAGTGATTGGACGATTGAGATACAGGGACAGTGATTGGCGAACTGTGACAAGGGACAGTGATTGGAGGTCAGAGACACCTGGTCAGTGATTGGATGACGGAGATACAGGGATAGTGATTGGAGGACTGAGACACAGGGTCAGTGATTGGATGATGGAGAGACAGTGACTGTGACTGGAGGACTGAGACATATACTAGGATTGGAGGACTGAGACACGAGACAGTGATTGGAAGTCGGAGACACAGTGTCAGTGATTGGACGACGGAGATACAGAGGCAATGATTGGAGGGCTGAGACATAGGACAGGGACTGGAGTTTGGAGACACAGGTACAGTGATTGGAGGGCTGAGATCCAGGGATTGAATGTTAGGAGGACTGAATGTCAGGGACAGTGATTGGGAGACTGAGAATTGGACAGTGATTGGAGGACTGAGACACAGGGCCAGTGCTTGGAGGACTGAGACACAGGGATAGTGATTGGAGTTCTGAGACACGAGACAGTGATTGGAAGTCAGAGACACAGGGTCAGTGATTGGACGACGGAGATACAGAGGCAATGATTGGAGAGCTGAGACATACGACATGGACTGGAATTGGGAGACATTGGGGAGTGATTGGAGGTCTGCGACACGGGCATTGATTGGAGAACTGATACCCAGGGACTGAGTGATGGAGGACTGAGACACAGGGACATTGAGTGGAGATCGGATACAGAAGGACAGTGATTGGAGGACTGAGACATAGGGGCAATGGTTGGAGGACTGAGACACATGGGCACTGATTGGAGGGCAGAGACACAGGGGCAATGATTGGAGGACTGAGACACAGGGGCAATGATTGGAGGACTGAGTCACATGGACAGTGATTGGAGGACTGAGACCTAGGAACTGAGTGATTGGAGGGTTGGATCACAGGGACAGTGATTGCAGGACTGAGGCACAAGATAGTGATTGAAGGTTGGAGACACAGGGTCAGTGAGTGGACGACGGAGATACAGAGGCAATGATTGGAGGGCTGAGACATAGGGCAAGGACGGGAGGACTGAGACACAGGGACAGTGATTGGAGGAGTGAGACACAGCGACAGCGATTCGAAGACTGAGACACAGGGACAGTGATTGGAGGACTGAGACACAGTGACAGTGATTCGAAGACTGAGACACAGAGACAGTGATTGGAGGACTGAGACACGAGACAGTGATTGGAGATCGGAGATACAGAGCCAATGATTGGAGGGCTGAGACGTAGGACAGGGACTGGAGGTTGGAGACCAAGGGATAGTGATTGGAAGACTGAGACACAGGGTCAGTGATTGGATGACTGAGAGACAGTGACCGTGATTGCAGGACTGAGACATGTACAATGATTACGGACTGAGATACAGGGATAGTGATTGGAGGTCGGTGACACAGGGACAATTATTGGAGGACTGAGACACTGGGACAGTGATTGGAGGACTGAGATACGGGCAGTGATTGGAGGTCGAAGACACAGGGCCAGTGATTGGAGGACTGAGACACAGGGACAGTGATTGGAGGACTGAGACACGAGAGAGTGATTGGAAGTTGGAGACACAGGGTCAGTGATTGGACCACGGAGATACAGAGGCAATGATTGGAGGGCTGAGACATAGGACAGGGACTGGAGTTCGGAGACACTGGAACAGTGATTGGAGGGCTGAGACACGGGCAGTGATTGGAGGACTGACACCCAGGGACTGAGTGATTGGAGGACTGAGACACAGGGAAAGTGATTGGAGGTCGGAGACAGAGGGTAAGTGATTGGAGGACTGAGCCATGGGCAGTGATTGGAGGACTGTCACCCAGGGACTGAGTGATTGGAGGACTGAGACACAGGGACAGTGATTGGAGAACTGAGACACAGGGACAGTTATGGTAGATCAGAGACATAGGGAGAGTGATTGGAGACCTGAGACACAGAACAAGGACTGGAGGTTGGAGACACAGGGATAGTGATTGAAGGACTGAGTCACGGGCAGTGATTGGAGAACTGAGACACAGGGACAGTGATTGGAGGACTGTGACCCCGGACAGTGATTGGATGTCGGAGACACAGGGGCAATGATTGGTGGACTAAGACAAAGGGGCAATGATTGGAGGACTGAGTCACAGGGACAGTGATTGGAGGACTGAGACCCAGGAACTGAGTGATTGGAGGACTGAATCACAGGGACAGTGATTGCAGGTCTGAGGCACAAGACAGTGATTGAAGGTTGGAGACACAGGGTCAGTGAGTGGACGACGGAGATACAGAGGCAATGATTGGAGGGCTGAGACACAGGACAAGGATTGGAGGTTGGAGACACAGGGATAGTGATTGGAGGACTGAGACACAGGGACAGTGACTGGAGGACTGAGACACAGGGTCAGTGATTGGATGACGGAGAGACTGTGACAGTGACTGGAGGACTGAGACATGTAAAGGGATTGGGGGACTGAGATACAGGGATAGTTGTTGGATGACATAGATACAAGGACATTGATTGGAGGACTGAGACACAGATACAGTGATTGTAGGTCGGAGACACAATGGCTGAGAGATTGGAGGACATAGATTCAGTGACCGTGACTGGTGGACTACGACACGTACTGAGTGGGTGACTGAGATACAGGGATAGTGATTGGATGACTGAGACACAGGGACAGTGATTGGATGATGGAGAGACAGTGACTGTGACTGGAGGACTGAGACATATACTAGGATTGGAGGACTGAGATACAGCGATAGTGATTGGAAGTCTGAGACAAAGGGACAATGATTGGAGGACTGAGGGACAAGTACAGTGATTGTAGGTTGGAGACACAATGGCTGAGTGATTTGAGGACAGAGAGACAGTGACCGTGACTGGAGGACTAAGACAAGTACTGCGATTGGGGGACTGAGATACAGGGATAGTGATTGGAGGTCGGAGATACAGGGACAATGATTGGAGGACTGAGAAACAGGGACAGTGATTGGAGGTCTGAGAAACGGACAGTGATTGGAGGACTGAAAACAGGAGTGTGATTGGTGGCCTGAGACACATACAGTGAATTGAGGACTGAGCTATATGGACAGTGATTGTAGGACTGAATCACAGGGGCCATGATTGGTGGACTGAGACACGGGCAGTGATTGGAGGTCAGAGACACAGGGTCAGTGATAGGACAACGGAGATACAGGGGCAATGATTGGAGGGCTGAGACACAGGACAGCGACTGGAGGTTAGAGACACAGGGATAGTGATTGGAGGTAGGAGACACAGGGACAGTGATTGGAGGACTGAGACACAGTCCAGTGATTGGAGGACTGGGACACAGGGACAGTGATGGTAGATCAGAGACAGAGGGACAGTGATTGGAGACCTGAGACATAGGGGCAATAATTGGAGGACTGAGACACAGGGGAATGATTCGAGGACTGAGTCAAAGGGACCGTGATTGGAGGACTGAATCACAGGGACCGTGATTGGAGGACTGAGGCACGGGCAGTGATTGGAGGTTGGAGTAACAGGATCAGTGATTGTACAACGGAGATACAGGGACAGTGATTGGCGAACTGAGACCCGGGACAGTGATTGGAGGTTCAGAGATACCGGGTCAGTGATTGGATAACGGAGTGACAGTGACCGTGACTGGAGGACTGAGACATGTACAGGGATTGTGGGACTGAGATACGTGGATAGTGATTGGAGGTTGGAGACACAGGGACAATAATTGGAGGACTGAGAGAAAGGGACAGTGATTGGATGACGTAGATACAAGGACATTGATTGGACGACTGAGACACAGGTACTGTGATTGCAGGTTGGAGACAAAATGGCTGAGTGATTGGATGACAGAGAGACAGTGACCGTGACTGGAGGACTAAGACACGTACTGCGATTGGTGGATTGAGATACAGGGATAGTGATTGGAGGTCTGAGACATAGGGGCAGTGGTTGGAGGCCTGATACACAGGGGCACTGATTGGAGGGACAATAATTGGGGAACTGAAACACAGGGGCAATAATTGGAGGACTGAATCACAGGGACAGTGATTGGAGGACTGAGACACGAGACAGTTACTAGTGTTGGGAGACACAGGGACTGTGACTGGAGGACTGAGGCACGGGTAGCGATTGGAGGTTGGAGTAACAGGATCAGTGATTGGACGACGGAGATACAGGGACAGTGATTGCCGAACTGATACAAGGGACAGTGATTGGAGGTCAGAGACACCGGGTCAGTGATTGGATGACGGAGATACAGGGATAGTGATTGGAGGTCTGAGACACAAGGTCAGTGATTGGATGACGGAGAGACAGTGACCGTGACTGGAGGACTGAGACATGTACAGGGATTGTGGGATTGAGATACATGGATAGTGATTGGAGGACGGAGACACAGGGACAATGATTGGAGGACTGAGAGAAAGGGACGGTGATTGGATGATGTAGATACAAGGACATTGATTGGAGGACTGAGACACTGGTACTGTGATTGCAGGTTGGAGACAAAATGGCTGAGTGATTGGATGACAGAGAGACCGTGACCGTGACTGGAGGACTAAGATACGTACCATGATTGGTGGATTGAGATACAGGGATAGTGATTGGAGGTCGGAGACACAGGGACAATGATTGGAGGACTGAGACACAAGGTCATTGATTGGAGGACTGAGAAGCGTGCAGTGATTGGAGTTCGGAGACATAGGGCCAGTGATTTGAGGACTGAGACTGAGATTGATTGGAGGTCTGAGATCCAGGGACTGAGTGTTAGGATGACTGAAACACAGGGACCGTGATTGGAGGACTGAGGCACGGGCAGTGATTGGAGGTTGGAGTAACAGGATCAGTGATTGTACAACGGAGATACAGGGACAGTGATTGGCGAACTGAGACCCGGGACAGTGATTGGAGGTTCAGAGATACCGGGTCAGTGATTGGATAACGGAGTGACAGTGACCGTGACTGGAGGACTGAGACATGTACAGGGATTGTGGGACTGAGATACGTGGATAGTGATTGGAGGTTGGAGACACAGGGACAATAATTGGAGGACTGAGAGAAAGGGACAGTGATTGGATGACGTAGATACAAGGACATTGATTGGACGACTGAGACACAGGTACTGTGATTGCAGGTTGGAGACAAAATGGCTGAGTGATTGGATGACAGAGAGACAGTGACCATGACTGGAGGACTAAGACACGTACCGCGATTGGTGGATTGAGATACAGGGATAGTGATTGGAGGTCTGAGACATAGGGGCAGTGGTTGGAGGCCTGATACACAGGGGCACTGATTGGAGGGACAATAATTGGGGAACTGAAACACAGGGGCAATAATTGGAGGACTGAATCACAGGGACAGTGATTGGAGGACTGAGACACGAGACAGTTACTAGTGTTGGGAGACACAGGGACTGTGACTGGAGGACTGAGGCACGGGTAGCGATTGGAGGTTGGAGTAACAGGATCAGTGATTGGACGACGGAGATACAGGGACAGTGATTGCCGAACTGATACAAGGGACAGTGATTGGAGGTCAGAGACACCGGGTCAGTGATTGGATGACGGAGATACAGGGATAGTGATTGGAGGTCTGAGACACAAGGTCAGTGATTGGATGACGGAGAGACAGTGACCGTGACTGGAGGACTGAGACATGTACAGGGATTGTGGGATTGAGATACATGGATAGTGATTGGAGGATGGAGACACAGGGACAATGATTGGAGGACTGAGAGAAAGGGACGGTGATTGGATGATGTAGATACAAGGACATTGATTGGAGGACTGAGACACTGGTACTGTGATTGCAGGTTGGAGACAAAATGGCTGAGTGATTGGATGACAGAGAGACCGTGACCGTGACTGGAGGACTAAGATACGTACCATGATTGGTGGATTGAGATACAGGGATAGTGATTGGAGGTCGGAGACACAGGGACAATGATTGGAGGACTGAGACACAAGGTCATTGATTGGAGGACTGAGAAGCGTGCAGTGATTGGAGTTCGGAGACATAGGGCCAGTGATTTGAGGACTGAGACTGAGATTGATTGGAGGTCTGAGATCCAGGGACTGAGTGTTAGGAGGACTGAATCACAGGGACAGTGATTGGAGGACTGAGAAACGGACAGTGATTGGAGGACTGAGTCACAGGAGTGCGATTGGTGGCCTGAGACACATACAATGAGTTGAGGACTGAGATATATGGACAGTGTTTGAAGGACTGAATCACAGGAGTCATGATTTGTGGACTGAGACACGGGCAGTGATTAGAGGTCGGAGACACAGGGTCAGTGATAGGACGACGGAGATACAGGGATAATGATTGGAGGGCTGAGACACAGGACAGGGACTGGAGGTTAGAGACACAGGGATAGTGATTGGAGGTCAGAGACACAGGGTCCGTGATTGGATGACAGCGATACAGGGACAGTGGGAGACTGAGACACGGGGGCAATAATTGGAGGACTGAGACACAGGGGAATGATTCGAGGACTGAGTCACAGGGACTGTGATTGGAGGACTGAATCACAGGGACAGTGATTGGTGGACTGAGTCACAAGACAGTGACTGGAGTTGGGAGACACAGGGACCGTGATTGGAGGACTGAGGCACGGGCAGTGATTAGAGGTTGGAGTAACAGGATCAGTGATTGTACAACGGAGATACAGGGACAGTGATTGGCGAACTGAGACCCGGGACAGTGATTGGAGGTCAGAGACACCGGGTCAGTGATTGGATAATGGAGAGACAGTGACCGTGACTGGAGGACTGAGCCATGTACAGTGATTCGGAGACTGAGATACAGGGATAGTGATTGGAGGTCTGAGACCCAGGGACAATGATTGGATGACGTAGATACAAGGACATTGATTGGAGGACTGGGACACAGGTACAGTGATTGGAGGACGGAGACACAGGGATTTGATTGGAGGACAGAGACACAGGGACAGTGATTTGATGACGTAGATACAAGGACATTGGTTGGAGGACTGAGACACAGGGATAGTGATTGGAGGACTGAGACCCAGGGACTGAGTGGTTGGAGGACTGAATCACACTGTCAGTGATTGGAGGACTGAGACACGAGAGAGTTTCTAGAGTTGGGAGACACAGGGACCGTGATTGGTGGACTGAGGCACGGGCAGTGATTGGAGTTTTGAGTTTCAGGGTCAGTGATTGGATGACGGAGAGACAGTGACCGTGACTGGAGGACTGAGACATGTACAATGATTGCAGACTGAGATACAGGGATAGTGATTGGAGGTCGGTTACACAGGGACAATGATTGGTGGACTGAGACACAGCGACAGTGATTGGAGGACTGAGACACGGTTAGTAATTGGAGGTTGGAGACATAAGACCAGTGATTGGAGGACTGAGACACGGGGACAGTGATTGGAGGACTGAGACATGAGACAGTGATTGGAAGTCAGAGACACAGGGTCAGTGATTGGATGACGGAGAGACAATGTCCGTGACTGGAGGACTGAGACATGTACGGTGATTGGTGGACTGAGATACAGGGACAGTGATTGGAGGTCGGAGACACAGGGACAATGATTGGAGGACTGAGACACAGGGACAGTGAGTGGATGACGTAGATACAAGAACATTGGTTGGAGGACTGAGACACAGGGGCACTGATTGGAGGACTGAGACACAGGGACTGAGTGGTTGGAGGACTGAATCACACTGTCAGTGATTGGAGGACTGAGACACGAGACAGTTTCTAGAGTTGGGAGACACAGGGACCGTGATTGGTGGACTGAGGCACGGGCAGTGATTGGAGTTTTGAGTTTCAGGGTCAGTGATTGGATGACGGAGAGACAGCGTCCGTGACTGGAGGACTGAGACATGTACAGTGATTGGTGGACTGAGATACAGGGACAGTGATTGGAGGTCGGAGACACAGGTACAGTGATTGGAGGTCGGAGACACAGTGGCTGAGTGATTGGATGACAAAGAGGCAGTGACCGTGACTGGAGAACTAAGACACGTACCGTGATTGGGGGACTGAGATACAGGGATAGTGATTGGAGGTCGGAGACACAGGGACAATGATCGGAGGACTGAGACACAGGGACAGTGATTGGAGAACTGTGGAACGGGCAGTGATTGGAGGTCAGAGACATAGGGGCAGTGATTGGAGGTTTGAGTCCCAGGGACAGTGATTGGAGGTCTGAGATCCAGGGATTCAGTGTTAGGAAGGACTGAATCACAGGGACAGTGATTGGAGGACTGAGACACATATAATGAATTGTGGTCTGAGATGTATGGGCAGTGATTGGAGGACTGAGACCCAGGGACTGTGTGATTGGATGACTGAATCACAGGGGCCATGACTGGAGGACTGAGACACGGGCAGTGATTGGAGGTCAGAAACACAGGGTCAGTGATGGGATGACGGAGATACAGGGCACTGATTGGTGTGCTGAAACACCGGACAGTTATTAGAATTGGGAGACACATGGACAGTGAATGGAGGACTGAGACACAGGGGAATGATTGGAGGACTGAGTCACAGTGTCAGTGATTGGATGACGGAGAGACAGTGACTGTGACTGGAGGACTGAGACTTGTACAGTGATTGGGCGACTGAGATACAGGGATAGTGATTGGAGGTCTGAGACTCAGGGACAATGATTGGAGGACTGAGACACGGCGACAGTGATTGGAGGACTGAGACACGGTTAGTAATTGGAGGTTGGAGACACAGGGCCAGTGATTGTAGGTCGGAGACACAGTGGCTGAGTGATTGGAGGACAGAGAGACTGTGACCGTGACTGGAGGACTGAGACATGTACCATGATTGGGGGACTGAGATACAGGGACAGTGATTGGAGGACTGAGATCCAGGGTCTGAGTGTTAGGCGGACTGAATGTCAGGGACAGTGATTGGAGGACTGAGAATCGGACAGTGATTGGAGGACTGAGACACAGGGCCTGTGCTTGGAGGACTGAGACACAGGGACAGTGATTGGAGGACTGAGACACGAGACAGTGATTGGAAGTCGGAGACACAGGGTCAGTGATTGGAGGATGGGGATACAGAGGCAATGATTGGAGGGCTGAGACATACGACAGGGACTGGAATTCGGAGACACTGGGACAGTGATTGGAGGCCTGAGACACGGGCAGTGATTGGAGGACTGTCACCCAGGGACTGAGTGATTGGAGGACTGAGACACAGGGACAGTGATTGCAGGGCTGAGACACAGGGACAGTTATGGTAGATCAGAGACACAGAGACAGTGATTGGAGACCTGAGACACGGGCAGTGATTGGAGGACTGTCACCCAGGGACTGAGTGATTGGAGGACTGAGACACAGAGACAGTGATTGGAGACCTGAGACATAGGGACAATGGTTGGAGGACTGAGACACAGGGGCACTGATTGGAGGGCTGAGACACAGGGGCAATAATTGGAGGACTGAGTCACAGGGACGGTGATTGCAGGGCTGAGACACAGGGACAGTTATGGTAGATCAGAGACACAGAGACAGTGATTGGAGACCTGAGACATAGGGACAATGGTTGGAGGACTGAGACACAGGGATATTGATTGGACGACTGAGATCCAGGGCCTGAGTGGAGGACTGAATCACAGGGACAGTGATTGGAGGACTGAGACACGAGACAGTTTCTAGAGTTGGGAGACACAGGGACCGTGATTGGAGGACTGAAGCACGGGAAGTGATTGGAGGTTGGAGTAATAGGGTCAGTGATTGGATGACGGAGAGACAGTGACCGTGACTGGAGGACTGAGACATGTGCAATGATTGTGGACTGAGATACAGGGATAGTGATTGGAGGTCGGTGACACAGGGATAATGATTTGAGGACAGAGACACAGGGACAGTGATTGGAGGACCGAGACACGGGCAATGATTGGAGGTCGGAGACACAGGGCCAGTGATTGGAGGACTGAGAAACAGGGACAGTGATTGGAGGACTGAGATACAAGACAGTGATTGGAAGTCGGAGACACAGTGTCAGTGATTGGAAGTCGGAGACACAGTGTCAGTGATTGGATGACGGAGATACAGAGGCAATGATTGGAGGGCTGAGACATAGGCCACGGACTGGCATTCGGAGACACTGGGACAGTGATTGGAGGACTGAGATGTGGGCAGTGATTGGAGGACTAACACCCAGGGACTGAGTAATTGGAGGACTGAGACAAAGGGAAAGTGATTGGAGATCGGATACAGAAGGACAGTGATTGGCGGACTGGGCCATGGGCAGTGATTGGAGGATTGAGACATAGGGGCAATGGTTGGAGGACTGAGACACAGGGGCACTGATTGGAGGGCAGAGACACCGGGGCAATGATTGGAGGACTGAGACACAGGGGCAATGATTGGAGGACTGAGTCACAGGGACAGTGACTGGAGGACTGAGACCCAGCAACTGAGTGATTGCAGGACTGAGGCGCAAGATAGTGATTGAAGGTTGGAGACACAGGGTCCATGAGTGGACGATGGAGATATAGAGGCAATGATTGGAGCGCTGAGACATAGGACAAGGACTGGAGGACTGAGACACAGGGACAGTGATTGGAGGACTGAGACACAGTGACAGCAGTTCGAAGACTGAGACACAGGGACACTGATTGGAGGACTGAGACACGGGACAGTGATTGGAGGTCGGAGACACAGGGTCAGTGATGGGACGACGGAGATACAGAGCCAATGATTGGAGGACTGAGACACGGGCAGTGATTGGAGGGCAGAGACACAGGGGCAATGATTGGAGGACTGAGACACAGTGACAGCAATTCGAAGACTGAGACACAGGGACAGTGATTGGAGGACTGAGACACAGTGACAGTGATTCGAAGACTGAGACACAGGGACAGTGAATGGAGGACTGAGACACGAGACAGTGATTGGAGGTCGGAGACACAGTGTCATTGATGGGACGATGGAGATACAGAGCCAATGATTGGTGGGCTGAGACGTAGGACAGGGACTTGAGGTTGGAGACCATGGGATAGTGATTGGAGGACTGAGACATGGGCAGTGATTGGAGGACTGAGACTCAGGGTCAGTGATTGGATGACGGAAAGACAGCGACCGTGACTGTCGGACTGAGACATGTACAATGATTGCGGACTGAGATACAGGGGTAGTGATTGGAGGTCGGTGACACAGGGACAATGATTGGAGGACTGAGACACAGTGTCAGTGATTGGAGGACTGAGACACAGGGACAGTGATTGGAGGACTGAGACACGAGACAGTGATTGGAAGTCGGAGACACAGTGTCAGTGATTGGACGACGGAGATACAGAGGCAATGATTGGAGGGCTGAGACATAGGACAGGGACTGGAGTTTGGAGACACAGGTACAGTGATTGGAGGGCTGAGATCCAGGGATTGAATGTTAGGAGGACTGAATGTCAGGGACAGTGATTGGGAGACTGAGAATTGGACAGTGATTGGAGGACTGAGACACAGGGCCAGTGCTTGGAGGACTGAGACACAGGGATAGTGATTGGAGTTCTGAGACACGAGACAGTGATTGGAAGTCAGAGACACAGGGTCAGTGATTGGACGACGGAGATACAGAGGCAATGATTGGAGAGCTGAGACATACGACATGGACTGGAATTGGGAGACATTGGGGAGTGATTGGAGGTCTGCGACACGGGCATTGATTGGAGAACTGACACCCAGGGACTGAGTGATGGAGGACTGAGACACAGGGACATTGAGTGGAGATCGGATACAGAAGGACAGTGATTGGAGGACTGAGACATAGGGGCAATGGTTGGAGGACTGAGACACATGGGCACTGATTGGAGGGCAGAGACACAGGGGCAATGATTGGAGGACTGAGACACAGGGGCAATGATTGGAGGACTGAGTCACATGGACAGTGATTGGAGGACTGAGACCTAGGAACTGAGTGATTGGAGGGTTGGATCACAGGGACAGTGATTGCAGGACTGAGGCACAAGACAGTGATTGAAGGTTGGAGACACAGGGTCAGTGAGTGGACGACGGAGATACAGAGGCAATGATTGGAGGGCTGAGACATAGGGCAAGGACGGGAGGACTGAGACACAGGGACAGTGATTGGAGGAGTGAGACACAGCGACAGCGATTCGAAGACTGAGACACAGGGACAGTGATTGGAGGACTGAGACGTAGGACAGGGACTGGAGGTTGGAGACCAAGGGATAGTGATTGGAAGACTGAGACACAGGGTCAGTGATTGGATGACTGAGAGACAGTGACCGTGATTGCAGGACTGAGACATGTACAATGATTACGGACTGAGATACAGGGATAGTGATTGGAGGTCGGTGACACAGGGACAATTATTGGAGGACTGAGACACTGGGACAGTGATTGGAGGACTGAGATACGGGCAGTGATTGGAGGTCGAAGACACAGGGCCAGTGATTGGAGGACTGAGACACAGGGACAGTGATTGGAGGACTGAGACACGAGAGAGTGATTGGAAGTTGGAGACACAGGGTCAGTGATTGGACCACGGAGATACAGAGGCAATGATTGGAGGGCTGAGACATAGGACAGGGACTGGAGTTCGGAGACACTGGGACAGTGATTGGAGGGCTGAGACACGGGCAGTGATTGGAGGACTGACACCCAGGGACTGAGTGATTGGAGGACTGAGACACAGGGAAAGTGATTGGAGGTCGGAGACAGAGGGTCAGTGATTGGAGGACTGAGCCATGGGCAGTGATTGGAGGACTATCACCCAGGGACTGAGTGATTGGAGGACTGTGACCCCGGACAGTGATTGGAGGTCGGAGACACAGGGGCAATGATTGGTGAACTAAGATAAAGGGGCAATGATTGGAGGACTGAGTCACAGGGACAGTGATTGGAGGACTGAGACCCAGGAACTGAGTGATTGGAGGACTGAATCACAGGGACAGTGATTGCAGATCTGAGGCACAAGACAGTGATTGAAGGTTGGAGACACAGGGTCAGTGAGTGGACGACGGAGATACAGAGGCAATGATTGGAGGGCTGAGACACAGGACAAGGACTGGAGGTTGGAGACACAGGGATAGTGATTGGAGGACTGAGACACAGGGACAGTGACTGGAGGACTGAGACACAGGGTCAGTGATTGGATGATGGAGAGACTGTGACAGTGACTGGAGGACTGAGACATGTAAAGGGATTGGGGGACTGAGATACAGGGATAGTTGTTGGATGACATAGATACAAGGACATTGATTGGAGGACTGAGACACAGATACAGTGATTGTAGGTCGGAGACACAATGACTGAGAGATTGGAGGACATAGATTCAGTGACCGTGACTGGAGGACTACGACACGTACTGAGTGGGGGACTGAGATACAGGGATAGTGATTGGATGACTGAGACACAGGGACAGTGATTGGATGACGTAGATACAATGACATTGATTGGAGGACTGAGACACAGGTACAGTGATCGGAGGACGGAGACACAGGGACAGTGATTGGAGGACAGAGACACAGGCACAGTGATGGTAGATCAGAGACACAGGGACAGTGATTGGAGACCTGAGACACATACAGTGATTTGAGGACTGAGACACAGGGACAGTGATTGGAGGACTGAGACCCAGGAACTGAGTAATTGGAGGACTGAGACACATGCGGTGATTTGAGGACTGAATCACAGTGACATTGATTGGAGAACTTACATACAGGGACCATGATTGGAGGACTGAGACACGGGCAGTGATTGGAGTTCGGGGACGCAGGGTCAGTGATGGGACGACGCAGATACGGGGGCAATGATTGGAGGGCTGAGACACAGGACAAGGACTGGAGGTTGGAGACACAGGGACAGTGATTGGATGACATAGATTCAAGGATATTGATTGGGAGACTGAGACATAGGGACACTGATTGTAGATCGGAGACACAGTGGCTGAGTGATTGGAGGACAGAGAGACAGTGACCGTGACTGGAGGACTGAGACACAGGGACAGTGATTGGAGGACTGAGACACAGGGACAGTGATGGTAGATCAGAGACAGAGTGACAGTGATTGGAGGACTGAGACGCAGGGGCAATGGTTGGAGGACTGAGACACAGGGGCACTGATTGGAGGTCTGAGACACAGGGGCTATAACTGGAGGACTGAGACACAGGGACAGTGATTGGAGTACTGAGACCCAGGGACTGAGTGATTGGAGGACTGAATCACAGGGATAGTGATTGGAGGACTGAGACACAAGACAGTTACTAGAGTTGGGAGACGCAGTGACTCTGATTGGAGGACTGAGGCTCGGGCAGTGATTGGAGGTTGGAATAACAGGATCAGTGATTGGACGACAGAGATAGAGGGACAGTGTTTGGCGAACTGACACACATGATAGTGATTGGAGGACTGAGACACAGGGTCAGTGATTGGATGATGGAGTGACAGTGTCCGTGACTGGAGCACTGAGACATGTACAGTGATTGGAGGTTGGAAACACAGGGACAGTGATTGTATGACGTAGATACAAGGACATTGATTGGAGGACTGAGACACAGGTTCAGTGATTGGAGGACTGCGACACAGGGCCAGTGGTTGGAGGACTGAGACACAGGGACAGTGATTGTAGATCAGAGATACTGGGACAGTGATTGGAGACCTGAGACATAGGGGCAATGGTTGGAGGACTGAGACACAGGAGCACTGATTGGAGGGCTGAGACACAGGGACTGAGTGATTGGAGGACTGAATCACAGGGACAGTGATTGGAGGACTGAGACACGAGGTAGTTATTAGAGTTGGGAGACACAGGGACTGTGATTCGAGGACTGAGGTATGGTCAGTGATTGGAGGTTGGAGTAACAGGATCAGTGATTAGATGACGGAGATACAGGGACAGTGATTGGCGAACTTGGACACGGGACAGTGCTTGGAGGTCAGAGACACAGGGTCAGTGATGGGACGACGGAGATACAGGGCAAAGATTGGAGTGCTGAAACACAGGACAGGGACTGGAGGTTAGAGACACAGGGATAGTGATTGGAGGTCGGAGACACAGGGTCAGTGATTGGATGACAGCAATACAGGGACAGTGATTGGATGACAGAGAGACAGTGACCGTGACTGGAGGACTGAGACTGAGATACAGGGATAGTGATTGGAGGTCGGTAACACAGGGACAATGATTGGAGGACTGAGACACAGGCAGTGATTGGAGGTCGGAGACACAGGGCCAGTGATTGCAGGACTGAGACACAGGGACAGTGATTGGAGGACTGAGACACGAGACAGTGACTGGATGTCGGAGACACAGGGTCGGTGATTGGACGACGGAAATACAGAGGCAATGATTGGAGGGCTGAGACATAGGACAGGGACTGGAGTTCGGAGACACTGGGACAGTGATTGGAGGACTGAGACACGCGCAGTGATTGGAGGACTGACACCCAGGGACTGAGTGATTGGAGGACTGAGAAACAGGGAAAGTGATTGGAGGTCAGAGACAGAGGGTCAGTGATTGGAGGACTGAGCCATGGGTAGTGATTGGAGGATCGAGACACAGGGTCTGAGTGATTGGAGGACTGAGACACAGGGACAGTGATTGGAGGACTGAGACACAGGGACAGTTATGGTAGATCAGAGACATAGGGAGAGTGATTGGACACCTGAGACACAGGACAAGGATTGGAGGTTGGAGACACAGTGATAGTGATTGAAGGACTGAGTCATGGGCAGTGATTGGAGGTCGGAGACACAGGGAGAGTGTTTGGATGACGTAGATACAAGGACATTGATTGGAGGACTGAGACACAGGGACAGTTATGGTAGATCAGAGACACAGGAATAGTGATTGGAGACCTGAGACATAGGGGCAATAGTTGGAGAATTGAGACACAGGGGCACTGATTGGAGGGCTGAGACATAGGAGTAATAATTGGAGAACTGAGACACAGGGGCAATGATTGGACGACTGAGTCATCGGGACAGTGATTGGAGACCTGAGACACATACAGTGATTTGAGGACTGAGACACAGGGACAGTGATTGGAGGACTGAGACCCAGGAACTGAGTAATTGGAGGACTGAGACACATGCGGTGATTTGAGGACTGAATCACAGTGACATTGATTGGAGAACTTACATACAGGGACCATGATTGGAGGACTGAGACACGGGCAGTGATTGGAGTTCGGGGACGCAGGGTCAGTGATGGGACGACGCAGATACGGGGGCAATGATTGGAGGGCTGAGACACAGGACAAGGACTGGAGGTTGGAGACACAGGGACAGTGATTGGATGACATAGATTCAAGGATATTGATTGGGAGACTGAGACATAGGGACACTGATTGTAGATCGGAGACACAGTGGCTGAGTGATTGGAGGACAGAGAGACAGTGACCGTGACTGGAGGACTGAGACACAGGGACAGTGATTGGAGGACTGAGACACAGGGACAGTGATGGTAGATCAGAGACAGAGTGACAGTGATTGGAGGACTGAGACGCAGGGGCAATGGTTGGAGGACTGAGACACAGGGGCACTGATTGGAGGTCTGAGACACAGGGGCTATAACTGGAGGACTGAGACACAGGGACAGTGATTGGAGTACTGAGACCCAGGGACTGAGTGATTGGAGGACTGAATCACAGGGATAGTGATTGGAGGACTGAGACACAAGACAGTTACTAGAGTTGGGAGACGCAGTGACTCTGATTGGAGGACTGAGGCTCGGGCAGTGATTGGAGGTTGGAATAACAGGATCAGTGATTGGACGACGGAGATAGAGGGACAGTGTTTGGCGAACTGACACACGGGATAGTGATTGGAGGACTGAGACACAGGGTCAGTGATTGGATGATGGAGTGACAGTGTCCGTGACTGGAGCACTGAGACATGTACAGTGATTGGAGGTTGGAAACACAGGGACAGTGATTGTATGACGTAGATACAAGGACATTGATTGGAGGACTGAGACACAGGTTCAGTGATTGGAGGACTGAGACACAGGGACAGTGATTGTAGATCAGAGATACTGGGACAGTGATTGGAGACCTGAGACATAGGGGCAATGGTTGGAGGACTGAGACACAGGAGCACTGATTGGAGGGCTGAGACACAGGGACTGAGTGATTGGAGGACTGAATCACAGGGACAGTGATTGGAGGACTGAGACACGAGGTAGTTATTAGAGTTGGGAGACACAGGGACTGTGATTCGAGGACTGAGGTATGGTCAGTGATTGGAGGTTGGAGTAACAGGATCAGTGATTAGATGACGGAGATACAGGGACAGTGATTGGCGAACTTGGACACGGGACAGTGCTTGGAGGTCAGAGACACAGGGTCAGTGATGGGACGACGGAGATACAGGGCAAAGATTGGAGTGCTGAAACACAGGACAGGGACTGGAGGTTAGAGACACAGGGATAGTGATTGGAGGTCGGAGACACAGGGTCAGTGATTGGATGACAGCAATACAGGGACAGTGATTGGATGACAGAGAGACAGTGACCGTGACTGGTGGACTGAGACTGAGATACAGGGATAGTGATTGGAGGTCGGTAACACAGGGACAATGATTGGAGGACTGAGACACAGGCAGTGATTGGAGGTCGGAGACACAGGGCCAGTGATTGCAGGACTGAGACACAGGGACAGTGATTGGAGGACTGAGACACGAGACAGTGACTGGATGTCGGAGACACAGGGTCGGTGATTGGACGACGGAAATACAGAGGCAATGATTGGAGGGCTGAGACATAGGACAGGGACTGGAGTTCGGAGACACTGGGACAGTGATTGGAGGACTGAGACACGCGCAGTGATTGGAGGACTGACACCCAGGGACTGAGTGATTGGAGGACTGAGAAACAGGGAAAGTGATTGGAGGTCAGAGACAGAGGGTCAGTGATTGGAGGACTGAGCCATGGGTAGTGATTGGAGGATCGAGACACAGGGTCTGAGTGATTGGAGGACTGAGACACAGGGACAGTGATTGGAGGACTGAGACACAGGGACAGTTATGGTAGATCAGAGACATAGGGAGAGTGATTGGACACCTGAGACACAGGACAAGGATTGGAGGTTGGAGACACAGTGATAGTGATTGAAGGACTGAGTCATGGGCAGTGATTGGAGGTCGGAGACACAGGGAGAGTATTTGGATGACGTAGATACAAGGACATTGATTGGAGGACTGAGACACAGGGACAGTTATGGTAGATCAGAGACACAGGAATAGTGATTGGAGACCTGAGACATAGGGGCAATAGTTGGAGAATTGAGACACAGGGGCACTGATTGGAGGGCTGAGACATAGGAGTAATAATTGGAGAACTGAGACACAGGGGCAATGATTGGACGACTGAGTCATCGGGACAGTGATTGGAGGACTGAGACACAGGGACAGTGATTGGAGGTCGGAGACACAGTGGCTGAGTGATTGGAGGACAGAGGCACAGTCAGTGATTGGAGTGCTGCGACATGGGACAGTGATTGGAGGACTGTGAAATGGGGACAGTGATTGGGGGACTGAGACATGGACAGTGATTGGAGGCCTGAGACACATAAAGTGATTTGAGGACTGAGATATAAGGACAGTGATTGGAGGACTGAGACCCAGGGACTGAGTGATTGGAGCACTTACACACAGGGACCATGATTGGAGGACTGAGACACGGGCAGTGATTGGAGGTCGGAGACACAGGGTCAGTGATTGGATGAAGGAGAGACAGTGTCCGTGACTGGAGGACTGAGACACAGGGACAGTGACTGGAGGGCTGAGAGACCGGACAGTGATTGGAGGTCGGAGACACAGGGACAATGATAGGATGACATAGATACAAGGACATTGATTGGGAGACTGAGACACAGGGACACTGATTGTAGGTCGGAGACACAGTGGCTGAGTGATTGGAGGACAGAGAGACAGTGACCGTGACTGGAGGACTGAGACACAGGGACAGTGATTGGAGGACTGAGACACAGGGACAGTGATTGGAGGGCTGAGACACAGGGGCAATAATTGTAGGACTGAGACACAGGGGCAATGATTGGAGGTCTGTGTCACAGGGCCAGTGATTGGAGGACTGAGGTACAGGGACAGTGATTGGAGGACTGCAATACAGGGATAGTGATGATAGATCAGAGACACAGGGACAGTAATTGGAGAACTGAGACATACGGGCAATAGTTGGACTGAGACAAGAGACAGTGATTGGAAGTCGTAGACACAGGGTCAGTGAGTGGACGATGGAGATACAGAGACAATGATTGGAGGGCTGAGACATAGGACAGGGACTGGAGTTCGGAGACACTGGGCCAGTGATTGGAAGACTGAGACAGATGGACAGTGATTGGAGGAGTGAGCCATGGGCAGTGATTGGAGGATTGAGACACAGGGACAGTGATTGGAGGACTGAGACACAGGGATAGTTATGGTAGATCAGAGACATAGGGGCAATGGTTGGAAGATTGAGAGACGGGCACTGATTGGAGGGCTCATACACGGGCAATAATTGGAGGACTGAGACACGGGAATGATTGGAGGACTGAGTCACAGGGACAGTGATTGGTGGACTGAGGCACGGGCAGTGATTGGAGGATGGCGTAACAGGATCAGTGATTGGATGACGGAGATACAGGGGCAGTGATTGGCGAACTGAGACACGGGACAATGATTGGAGGTCAGAGACACCGGGTTAGTGATTGGATGACGGAGATACAGGGCTAGTGATTGGAGGACTGAGACACAGGGTCAGTGATTGGATGACGGAGAGACAGTGAACGTGACTGGAGGACTGAGACATGTACGGTGATTGGGGGACTGAGATACAGGGATAGTGATTGGATGACAGATACAAGGACATTGATTGGAGGACTGAGACGCAGGTACAGTGATTGGAGGACGGAGACACAGGGTCAGTGATTGTAGGACTGAGACACGGGACAGTGATTGGAGGGCTGAGACATGGGGCAGTGATTGGAGGACTGAGTCACGGACAGTGATTGGAGGACTGAGACATGGGGCAGTGATTGGAGGCCTGAGTCCCAGGGACTGGGTGATTGGAGGACTGAGACCCAGGGACTGGTTGGTTGGACGACTGAATCAGAGGGATGATGATTGGAGGACTGATACACGACTAGTGATTGGTAGTCAAAGACACAGCGTCAGTGATGTAATGACGGAGCTACAGGGATAGTGATTGGAGGACTGAGACACAGGGACAGTGATTGGAGGACTGAGACATGAGACAGTGATTGGAAGTTGTAGACACAGAGTCAGTGATTGGACGACGGAGATACAGAGGCAATTATTGGAGGGCTGAGACATAGGACAGGGACTGAAGTTCGGAGACACTGGGACAGTGATTGGAGGACTGAGACATGGGCAGTGATTGGAGGACTGACACCCAGGGACTGAGTGATTGGAGGACTGAGACACAGGGAAAATGATTGGAGGTCAGAGACAGAGGGACAGTGATTGGTGGACTGAGCCATGGGTAGTGATTGGAGGATTGAGACATAGGTTCTGAGTGATTGTTGGACTGAGACACAGTGACTGTGATTGGAGGACTGAGACTATTATGGTAGATATCAGAGACACAGGGACTGTGATTGGAGGACTGAGGCACAGGGTCAGTGACTGGATGACGGAGAGACAGTGACCGTGACTGGATGAATGAGACATGTACAGTGATTGGATGACGGAGATACAGGGCTAGTGATTGGAGGAGTGAGACACAGGGTCAGTGATTGGATGACGGAGAGACAGTGAACGTGACTGGAGGACTGAGACATGTACAGTGATTGGGGGACTGAGATACAGGGATAGTGATTGGATGACGGAGATACAAGGACATTGATTGGAGGACTGAGACACATGTACAGTGATTGGAGGACGGAGACACAGGGTCAGTGATTGTAGGACTGAGACATGGAACAGTGATTGGAGGGCTGAGACATGGAGCAGTGATTGGAGGACTGAGTCACGGACAGTGATTGGAGGACTGAGACATGGGGCAGTGATTGGAGGACTGAGACACAGGACAGGGATTGGAGGCCTGAGTCCCAGGGACTGGGTGATTGGAGGCCTGAGACCCAGGGACTGGTTGGTTGGACGACTGAATCAGAGGGATGATGATTGGAGGACTGATACACGGCTAGTGATTGGTAGTCAAAGACACAGCGTCAGTGATGTAATGACGGAGCTACAGGGATAGTGATTGGAGGACTGAGGCACAGGGACAGTGATTGGAGGACTGAGACATGAGACAGTGATTGGAAGTTGTAGACACAGAGTCAGTGATTGGACGACGGAGATACAGAGGCAATTATTGGAGGGCTGAGACATAGGACAGGACTGAAGTTCGGAGACACTGGGACAGTGATTGGAGGACTGAGACATGGGCAGTGATTGGAGGACTGACACACAGGCACTGAGTGATTGGAGGACTGAGACACAGGGAAAATGATTGGAGGTCAGAGACAGAGGGACAGTGATTGGTGGACTGAGCCATGGGCAGTGATTGGAGGATTGAAAAATAGGTTCTGAGTGATTGTTGGACTGAGTCACAGGGACTGTGATTGGAGGACTGAGACTGTTATGGTAGATATCAGAGACACAGGGACTGTGATTGGAGGACTGAGGCACAGGGTCAGTGACTGGATGACGGAGAGACAGTGACCGTGACTGGATGAATGAGACATGTACAGTGATTGGGGGACTGAGATACAGGGATAGTGATTGGAGGTCGGAGACACAGGGACAATGATTGGAGGACTGAGACAAAGGGACAGTGATTGGATGACGTAGATACAAGGACATTGATTGGAGCACTGAGACAGAGGTCCAGTGATTGGAGGACGGAGACACAGTGGCTGAGTGATTGGAGGACAGAGGGGCAGTGACCGTGACTGGAGGACTCAGACACGTACCGTGATTGGGGGACTGAGGTACAGGGATAGTGATTGGAGGTCGGAGACACAGGGACAATGATTGGAGGACTGAGACAAAGGGACAGTGATTGGATGACGTAGATACAAGGACATTGATTGGAGGACTGCGACACAGGTCCAGTGATTGGAGGACGGAGACACAGTGGCTGAGTGAGTGGAGGACAGAGAGGCAGTGACTGTGACTGGAGGACTAAGACACGTACCGTGATTGGGGGACTGAGGTACAGGGATAGAGATTGGAGGTTGGAGACATAGGGACAATGATTGGGGGACTGAGACAAAGGGACAGTGATTGGATGACGTAGATATAAGGACACTTATTGGAGGACTGAGGTACAGGGACAGTGATTGGAGGACTGCAATACAGGGATAGTGATGATAGATCAGAGACACAGGGACAGTGATTGGAGAACTGAGACATACGGGCAATAGTTGGAGGACTGAGACACAGGGGTACTGATTGGAGGACTGAGACACAGGGGTACTGATTGGAGGACTGAGACACAGGGACAGTGATTGTAGGTCAGAGACACAGTGGCTGAGTGATTGGAGGACAGAGAGACAGTGACCGTGATTGGAGGACTGAGATACAGGGACAGTGATTGGAGGACAAGGTCACAGGGCCTGTGATTAGAGGACTGAGATACAGGGACAGTGATTGGAGGACTGAGACATAGGGACTGAGTGATTGGAGGAATGAATCACAGGGACAGAAATGGGAGGACGGAGACACGAGACAGTTACTACAGTTGGGAGACACAGGGACAGTGATTGGAGGACTGAGACATAGGGAAAGTGATTATAGGTCGCAAGCATAGTGGCTGAGTGATTGGAGGGCAGAGAGACAGTGACCGTGACTGGAGGACTAAGACACAGGGACAGTGATTGGAGGACTGAGACACAAGACAGTTACTAGAGTTGGGAGACACAGGGACTGTGATTGGATGACGGAGATACAGGGATAATGATTGGATGACTGAGACACAGGATCAGTGATTAGATGACGGAGAAACAGTGACCGTGACTGGAGTACTGAGACATGCAAACGGATTGGGGGCCTGAGATACACGGATAGTGATTGGAAGTCGGAGACACAGTGGCTGAGTGATTGGAGGACATAGAGGCCGTGACCGTGACTGGAGGACTAAGACACGTACCGTGATTGGGGGACTGACATACAGGGATAGTGATTGGAGGCCGGAGACACGAGGACAATGATTGGAGGACTGAGACAAAAGGACCGTGATTGGATGACGTAGATACAAGGACATTATTGGTGGACTGAGACACAGGTACAGTGATTGTAGGTCGGAGACACAGTGGCTGAGTGATTGGAGGACACAGAGACAGTGACCCTGACTGGAGGACTGAATCACAGGGAGAGTGATTGGAGGACTGAGACACGAGACAGTTACTAGAGTTGGGAGACACAGGGACCGTGATTGGAGGACTGAGGCACGGGCAATGATTGGCGGTTGGAGTAACAGGATCAGTGATTAGACGATGGTGATACAGGGACAGTGATTGGCGAACTGAGACACGGGACATTGCTTGGAGGTCAGAGACACCGGGTCAGTGATTGGATGACGGAGATACAGGGATAGTGATTGGATGACTGAGACACAGGGTCAGTGATTAGATGATGGAGAAACAGTGACCGTGACTGGAGTACTGAGACATGCAAAAGGATTGGGGGCCTGAGATACACGGATAGTGATTGGAAGTCGGAGACACAGTGGCTGAGTGATTGGAGGACATAGAGGCCGTGACCGTAACTGGAGGACTAAGACACGTACCGTGATTGGGGGACTGAGATACAGGGATAGTGATTGGAGGTCGGAGACACAAGGACAATGATTAGAGGACTGAGACAAAGGGACCGTGATTGGATGACGTAGATACAAGGACATTTATTGGTGGACTGAGACACAGATACAGTGATTGTATGTCGGCGACACGGGGCTGAGAGATTGGAGGACAGAGAGATAGTGACCCTGACTGGAGGACTGAGACACAGGGATAGTGATTGGAGGACTGAGACACGAGACAGTTACTAGAGTTGATAGATACAGGGACTGTGGCTGCAGGTTGGAGACACAGGGATAGTGATTGGATCACATAGATACAAGGACATTTATTAGAGAACTGAGACACAGGTACAGTGATTGTAGGTTGGATACACAGTGGCTGAATGATTGGAGGACAGAGAGTCAGTGACCGTGACTGGAGGACTGAGATACAGGGACAGTGATTGGAGGACAAGGTCACAGGGCCAGTGATTGGAGGGCTGAGATACAGGGACTGTGATTGGAGGACTGAGACTCAGGGACTGAATGATTGGAGGAAAGAATTACAGGGACGGAGATGGGAGGACGGAGTCACGAGACAGTTACTACAGTTGGGAGACACAGGGACAGTGATTGGAGGACTGAGGCACGGGCAGTAATTGGAGGTCGGAGACACAGGATCAGTGATTGGATGACGTGGATACAAGGACATTGATTGGAGGACTGAGACATAGGGACAGTGATTGTCGGTCGGAAGCAGAGTGGCTGAGTGATTGGAGGGCAGAGAGACAGTGACCGTGACTGGAGGACTAAGACACAGGGACAGTGATTGGAGGATTGAGACACAAGACAGTTACTAGAGTTGGGAGACACAGGGACCGTGATTGGAGGACTGAGTCACGGGCAGTGATTGGAGGATGGAGATTCAGGGACATTGATTGGTGAACTGAGACACAGGACAGTGATTGGAGGTAAGAGACACCGGTCAGCGATTGGGGGACTGAGATACAGGGATAGTGATTGGAGGTTGGTGACAGAGGGACAATGATTGGAGGACTGAGACAAAGGGACAGTGATTGGATGACATAGATACAAGGACATTATTGGTGGACTGAGACACAGGTACAGTGATTGTAGGTCGGAGACACAGTGGCTGAGTGATTGGAGGTCAGAGAGTCAGTGACCGTGACTGGAGGACTAAGACACGTAGCGTGACTGGGGGACTGAGATACAGGGATAGTGATTGGAGGTCGGGGACACTGGGACAATGATTGGAGGACTGAGTCCCAGGGTTTGAGTGATTGGAGGACTGAATTACAGGGACAGTAATCGGAGTACTGAGACATGAGACAGTTACTAGAGTTGGGAGACACAGGGACCGTGATTGGAGGACTGAGACACAGGGACTGTGATTGGAGGACTGAGACCCTGGGACTGAGTGATTGGAGACTGAATCACAGGGACAGTGATTGGAGGACTGTGACATGAGACAGTTACTAGAGTTGGGAAACAGAGGGACCATGATTCGAGGACTGAGGCACAGGCAGTGATTGGAGAATGGAGTAACAGGATCAGTGATTGGACGACGGAGATACAGGGACAGTGATTAGCGAACTGAGACACGGTTAAGTGATTGTAGGTCAGAGACACCGGTTAGTGATTAGATTACGGAGATACAGGGCTAGTGATTGGAGTACTGAGACACAGGTTCAGTGATTGGATGCCGGAGAGACAGGGATAGTGATTGGAGGATTGAGACACAGGGTCAGTGATTGAATGACGGAGAGACAGTGACCGTGAGTGGAGGACTGAGACATGTACAGTGATTGGGGGACTGAGATACAGGGATCGTGACTGGAGGTCGGAGACACAGGTACTGTGATTGGAGGATTGAGACACAGGGACAGTGATTGGATGACATAGATACAAGGACATTGTTTGGAGGACTGAGACACAGGTACAGTGATGGTAGATCAGAGACACAGGGACAGTGATTGGAGATCTGAGACATAGGGGCAATGGTTGGAGGACTGAGACACAGAGACTGAGTGATTGGAGGACTAAATCACAGAGACAGTGGTTGGAGGACTGTGACACAGGGACAGTGATGGTAGATCAGAGACACAGGGACAGTGATTGGAGATCTGAGACATAGGGGCAATGGTTGGAGGACTGAGACACGAGACAGTGATTGGAGGTCAGAGACACCAGGTCAGTGATCGGATGACAGAGATAGAGGGATAGTGATTGGAGGACTGAGACACAGTGTCAGTGATTGGATTACGGAGAGACAGTGACTGTGACAGGAGGACTGAGACATGCACAGGGATTGGGGGATTGAGATACAGTGTTAGTGATTGGAGCTCGGAGACACAGCGACAATGATTGGAGCACTTAATCACAGGGACAGTGATTGGAGGACTGAGACACGAGACAGTAACTAGAGTTGGGAGACAGAGGGATCGTGATTGGAGGACTGAGGCATGGGCAGTGATTGGAGAATGGAGTAACAAGATCAGTGATTGGAGGTCGGAGATACAGGGACAGTGATTGGAGCACTTAATCACAGGGATAGTGATTGGAGGACTGAGGCATGGGCAGTGATTGGAGAATGGAGTAACAAGATCAGTGATTGGAGGTCGGAGATACAGGGACAGTGATTGGAGACACCGGATTAGTGACTGGATGACGGAGAGACAGTGACCGTGACTGGATGAATGAGACATGTACAGTGATTGGGGGACTGAGATACAGGGATAGTGATTGGAGGTCAGAGACACAGGGACAATGATTGGAGGACTGAGACAAAGGGACAGTGATTGGATGACATAGATACAAGGACATTGATTGGTCGACTGAGACACAGGTACAGTGATTGGAGGTCGGAGACACAGTGGCTGAGTGATTGGAGGACAGAGAGGCAGTGACCGTGACTGGAGGACTAAGACATGTACTGTGATTGGGGGACTGAGGTACAGGGATAGTGATTGGAGGTCAGAGACACAGGGACAATGATTGGGGGACTGAGACAAAGGGACAGTGATTGGATGACGTAGATATAAGGAAACTTATTGGTGGACTGAGACACAGGAATAGTGATTGGAGGACTGCGACATAGGGACAGTGATGGTAGATCAGAGACACAGGGACAGTGATTGGAGAACTGAGGCATAGGGGCAATGGTTGGAGGTCTGAGACACAGGGGTACTGATTGGAGGGCTGAGACACAGGGGCAATGATTGGAGGTCTGTGTCACAGGGCCAGTGATTGGAGGACTGAGGTACAGGGACAGTGATTGGAGGACTGCAATACAGGGATAGTGATGATAGATCAGAGACACAGGGACAGTGATTGGAGAACTGAGACATATGAGCAATAGTTGGACTGAGACAAGAGACAGTGATTGGAAGTCGTGGACACAGGGTCAGTGATTGGATGATGGAGATACAGAGACAATGATTGGAGGGCTGAGACATAGGACAGGGACTGGAGTTCGGAGACACAGGGTCTGAGTGATTGGAGGACTGAGACACAGGGACAGTTATGGTAGATCAGAGACATAGGGGCAATGGTTGGAAGATTGAGACACGGGCACTGATTGGAGGGCTCATACATAGGGGCAATAATTGGAGGACTGAGACACAGGTGAATGATTGGAGGACTGAGTCACAGGGACAGTGATTGGTGGACTGAATCACAGGGACAGTGATTGGAGGGCTGAGACATAGGACAGGGACTGGAGTTCGGAGACAGAGAGACCGTGATTGGAGAACTGAGGCACGGGCAGTGATTGGAGGATGGCGTAACAGATGACGGAGATACAGGGGCAGTGATTGGCGAACTGAGACACGGGACAGTGATTGGAGGTCAGAGACACCGGGTTAGTGATTGGATGATGGAGGTACAGGGCTAGTGATTGGAGGACTGAGACACAGGGTCAGTGATTGGATGACGGAGAGACAGTGACCGTGACTGGAGGACTGAGACATGTACAGTGATTGGGGGACTGAGATACAGTGATAGTGATTGGATGACGGAGATACAAGGACATTGATTGGAGGACTGAGACACATGTACAGTGATTGGAGGACAGAGACACAGGGTCGGTGATTGTAGGACTGAGACACGGGACAGTGATTGGAGGACAGGGACACGGTCAGTGATTGGAGGGCTGAGACATGGGGCAGTGATTGGAGGACTGAGTCACGGACAGTGATTGGAGGACTGAGACACAGGACAGTGATTGGAGGCCTGAGTCCCAGGGACTGAGTGATTGGAGGCCTGAGACCCAGGGACTGGTTGGTTGGAGGACTGAATCAGAGGGATGATGATTGGAGGACTGAGACACGACTAGTGATTGGTAGTCAAAGACACAGGGTCAGTGATGTAATGATAGAGCTACAGGGACAGTGATTGGAGGACTGAGACACAGGGACATTGATTGGAGGACTGAGACATGAGACAGTGATTGGAAGTTGTAGACACAGGGTCAGTGATTGGACGACGGAGATACAGAGGCAATTATTGGAGGGCTGAGACATAGGACAGGGACTGGAGTTCAGAGACACTGGGACAGTGATTGGAGGACTGAGACACGGGTAGTGATTGGAGGACTGACACCCAGGGACTGAGTGATTGGAGGACTGAGACACAGGGAAAATGATTGGAGGTCAGAGACAGAGGGACAGGGATTGGTGGACTGAGCCTTGGGCAGTGATTGGAGGACTGAGACACAGTGACTGTGATTGGAGGACTGAGACTGTTATGGTAGATATCAGAGACACAGGGACTGTGATTGGAGGACTGAATCACAGGGACAGTGATTGGAGGACTGTGACACGAGACAATTACTAGAGTTGGGAGACAGAGGGACCGTGATTCGAGGACTGAGGCACGGGCAATGATTGGAGGATGGAGTAGCAGGATCAGTAATTGGACGCGGAGATACAGGGACAGTGATTGGCGAACTAAGACACGGGACAGTGATTGAACACCGGTTAGTGATTAGATTACGGAGATACAGGGAATTTGATTGGAGTACTGAGACACAGGGTCAGTGATTGGATGCCGGAGAGACAGGGATAGTGATTGGAGGATTGAGCCACAGGGTCAGTGATTGGATGACAGAGATACAGGGATAGTGATTGGAGGACTGAGACACAGGGTCAGTGATTGGATTACGGAGAGACAGTGACCGTGACAGGAGGACTGAGACATGCAAAGGGATTGGGGGATTGAGATACAGTGCTAGTAATTGGAGGTCGGAGACACAGGGACAATGATTGGAGCACTTAATCACACGGTCAGTGATTGGAGGACTGAGACACGAGACAGTAACTAGAGTTGGGAGACAGAGGGACCGTGATTGGAGGACTGAGGCATGGGCTGGGATTGGAGAATAGAATAATAGGATCAGTGATTGGAGGTCGGAGATACAGGGACAGTGATTGGAGACACCGGGTTAGTGATTGGATGACGGAGATACAGGGATAGTGATTGGAGGACTGAGGCACAGTGTCAGTGACTGGATGACGGAGAGACAGTGACCGTGACTGGATGAATGAGACATGTACAGTGATTGGGGGACTGAGATACAGGGATAGTGATTGGAGGTCAGAGACACAGGGACAATGATTGGAGGACTGAGACACAGGTCCAGTGATTGGAGGACGGAGACACAGTGGCTGAGTGATTGGAGGACAGATAGGCAGTGACCGTGACTGGAGGACTAAGCCACGTACCGTGATTGGGGGACTGAGGTACAGGGATAGTGATTGGAGGTCGGAGACACAGGGACAATGATTGGAGGACTGAGACAACGGGACAGTGATTGGATGACGTAGATATAAGGACACTTATTGGTGGGCTGAGACACAGGGACAGTGATTGGAGGACTGCGACATAGGGACAGTGATGGTAGATCAGAGACACAGGGACAGTGATTGGAGAACTGAGGCATAGGGGCAATGGTTGGAGGTCTGAGACACAGGGGTACTGATTGGAGGGCTGAGACACAGGGGCAATGATTGGAGGTCTGTGTCACAGGGCCAGTGATTGGAGGACTGATGTACAGGGACAGTGATTAGAGGACTGCAATACAGGGATAGTGATGATAGATCAGAGACACAGGAACAGTGATTGGAGAACTGAGACATACGGGCAATGATTGGTGGACTGAGACACAGGGACAGTGATTGTAGGTCGGAGACACAGTGGCTGAGTGATTGGAAGACAGAGAGACAGTGACCGTGACTGGAGGACTGAGATACAGGGACAGTGATTGGAGGACAAGTTCACAGGGCCTGTGATTGGAGGACTGAGATACAGGGACAGTGATTGGAGGACTGAGACATAGGGACTGAGTGATTGGAGGAATGAATCACAGGGACAGAGATGGGAGGACGGAGACACGAGACAGTTACTACAGTTGGGAGACACAGGGACAGTGATTGGAGGACTGAGGCACGGGCAGTAATTGGAGGTCGGAGACACAGGATCAGTGATTGGATGACGTGGATACAAGGACATTGATTGGAGGACTTAGACATAGGGACAGTGATTGTAGGCCAGAAGCATAGTGGCTGAGTTATTGGAGGGCAGAGAGACAGTGACCGTGACTGGAGGACTAAGACACAGGGACAGTGATTGGAGGATTGAGACACAACAAAGTTACTAGAGTTGGGAGACACAGGGACTGTGATTGGAGGTCAGAGACACCGGGTCAGTGATTGGATGACGGAGAGACAGGGATAGTGATTGGATGACTGAGACACAGGTTCAGTGATTAAATGACGGAGAAACAGTGACCGTGACTGGAGTACTGAGACATGCAAAAGGATTGGGGGCCTGAGATACACGGATAGTGATTGGAAGTCGGAGACACAGTGGCTGAGTGATTGGAGGACATAGAGGCCGTGACCGTGACTGGAGGACTAAGACACGTACCGTGATTGGGGGACTGAGATACAGGGATAGTGACTGGAGGTCGGAGACACAAGGACAATGATTGGAGGACTGAGACAAAGGGACCGTGATTGGATGACGTAGATACAAGGATATTACTGGTGGACTGAGACACAGGTACAGTGATTGTAGGTCGGAGACACAGTGGCTGAGTGATTGGAGGACACAGAGACAGTGACCCTGACTGGAGGACTGAGACATAGGGGCAATGGTTGGAGGACTGAGACACAGGGACTGAGTGATTGGAGGACTGAATCACAGGGACAGTGATTGGAGGACTGAGACACGAGACAGTTACTAGAGTTGGGAGACCCAGGGACCGTGATTGGAGGACTGAGGCACGGGCAGTGATTGGAGGTTGGAGTAACAGGATCAGTGATTAGACGACGGATATACAGGGACAGTGATTGGTGAACAGAGACACGGGACATTGCTTGGAGGTCAGAGACACCGGGTCAGTGATTGGATGACGGAGATACAGGGATAGTGATTGGATGACTGAGACACAGGGTCAGTGATTAGATGACGGAGAAACAGTGACCGTGACTGGAGTACTGAGACATGCAAAAGGATTGGGGGCCTGAGATACACGGATAGTGATTGGAAGTCGGAGACACAGTGGCTGAGTGATTGGAGGACATAGAGGCCGTGACCGTGACTGGAGGACTAAGACACGTACCGTGATTGGGGGACTGAGATACAGGGATAGTGATTGGAGGTCGGAGACACAAGGACAATGATTGGAGGACTGAGACAAAGGGACAGTGATTGGATGGCGTAGATACAAGGACATTTATTGGTGGACTGAGACACAGATACAGTGATTGTAGGTCGGAGACACAGTGGCTGAGTGATTGGAGGACAGAGAGATAGTGACCCTGACTGGAGGACTGAGACACAGGGATAGTGATTGGAGGACTGAGACACGAGACAGTTACTAGAGTTGATAGATACAGGGACTGTGACTGGAGGACTGAGGCACGGTCAATGATTGCAGGTCGGAGTCACAGGGATAGTGATTGGATGACGTAGATACAAGGACATTTATTGGAGGACTGAGACACAGGTACAGTGATTGTAGGTTGGAGATACAGTGGCTGAGTGATTGGAGGACAGAGAGTCAGTGACCGTGACTGGAGAACAGAGATACAGGGACAGTGATTGGAGGACAAGATCACAGGGCCAGTGATTGGAGGACTGAGATGCAGGGACTGTGATTGGAGGACTGAGACACAGGGACTGAGTGATTGGAGGAAAGAATCACAGGGACGGAGATGGGAGGACGGAGACACGAGACAGTTGCTACAGTTGGGAGACACAGGGACAGTGATTGGAGGACTGAGGCACGGGCAGTAATTGGAGGTCAGAGACACAGGAACAGTGATTGGATGGCGTAGATACAAGGACATTGATTGGAGGACTGAGACATAGGGACAGTGATTGTCGGTCGGAAGCAGAGTGGCTGAGTGATTGGAGGGCAGAGAGACAGTGACAGTGACTGGAGGACTAAGACACAGGGACAGTGTTTGGAGGATTGAGACACGAGACAGTTACTAGGGTTGGGAGACACAGGGACCGTGATTGGAGGACTGAGGCACAGGGGAATGATTGGAGGACTGAGTTACAGGGACTGAGTGATTGGAGGACTGAATCACAGGGACAGTGATTGGAGGTCTGAGATACGAAACAGTTACCAGAGTTGGGAGACAGGGGGACCGTGATTGGAGGACTGAGTCACGGGCAGTGATTGGAGGATGGAGTAACAGGATCAGTGATTGGATGATGGAGATTCAGGGACATTGATTGGTGAACTGAGACACGGGACAGTGATTGGAGGTAAGAGACACCGGTCAGCGATTGGGAGACTGAGATAAAGGGATAGTGATTGGAGGTTGGTGACACAGGGACAATGATTGGAGGACTGAGACAAAGTGACAGTGATTGGATGACATAGATACAAGGACATTATTGGTGGACTGAGACACAGGTACAGTGTTTGTAGGTCGGAGACACAGTGGCTGAGTGATTGGAGGTCAGAGAGTCAGTGACCGTGACTGGAGGACTGAGACACGTAGCGTGACTGGGGGACTGAGATACAGGGATAGTGATTGGAGGTCGGGGACACCGGGACAATGATTGGAGGACTGAGTCCCAGGGTTTGAGTGATTGGAGGACTGAATTACAGGGACAGTAATTGGAGTACTGAGACATGAGACAGTTACTAGAGTTGGGAGACACAGGGACCGCGATTGGAGGACTGAGACACAGGGACTGTGATTGGAGGACTGAGACCCTGGGACTGAGTGATTGGAGACTGAATCACAGGGACAGTGATTGGAGGACTGAGGCACGGGCAGTGATTGGAGGATGGAGTAACAGGATCAGTGATTGGACGACGGAGATACAGGGACAGTGATTAGCGAACTGAGACATGGGAAAGTGATTGTAGGTCAGAGACACTGGTTAGTGATTAGATTACGGAGATACAGGGCTAGTGATTGGAGTACTGAGACACAGGGTCAGTGATTGGATGCCGGAGAGACAGGGATAGTGATTGGAGGATTGAGACACAGGGTCAGTGATTGAATGACGGAGAGACAGTGACCGTTAGTGGAGGACGGAGACATGTACAGTGATTGGGGGACTGAGATACAGGGATCGTGATTGGAGGTTGGAGACACAGGTACTGTGATTGGAGGATTGAGACACAGGGACAGTGATTGGATGACGTAGATACAAGGACATTGTTTGGAGGACTGAGACACAGGTACAGTGATTGTAGGTCGGAGACACAGAGACAGTGATTGGAGGACTGTGACACAGGGACAGTGATGGTAGATCAGAGACACAGGGACAGTGATTGGAGGTCTGAGACATAGGGGCAATGGTTGGAGGACTGAGACACAGAGACTGAGTGATTGGAGGACTAAATCACAGGTACAGTGATTGGAGGACTGAGACACGAGACAGTTACTAGAGTTGGGAGACCGAGGGACAGTGATTGGAGGACTGAGGTATGGGCAGTGATTGGAGGATGGAGTAACAGGATCAGTGATTAGACGACGGAGGTACAGGGACAGCGATTGGCGAACTGAGACACGGGACAGTGATTGCAGGACTGAGACACAGTGTCAGTGATTGGATTACGGAGAGACAGTGACCGTGACTGGAGGACTGAGACATGCACAGGGATTGGGGGATTGAGATACAGTGCTAGTGATTGGAGGTCGGAGACACAGGGACAATGATTGGAGCACTTAATCACAGGGACAGTGATTGGAGGACTGAGACACGAGACAGTAACTAGAGTTGGGAGACAGAGGGATCGTGATTGGAGGACTGAGGCATGGGCAGTGATTGGAGAATGGAGTAACAGGATCAGTGATTGGAGGTCGGAGATACAGGGACAGTGATTGGAGACACCGGTTTAGTGATTGGATGACGGAGATACAGGGATGGTGATTGGAGGACTGAGGCACAGGGTCAGTGACTGGATGACGGAGAGACAGTGACCGTGACTGAATGAATGAGACATGTACAGTGATTGGGGGACTGAGATACAGGGATAGTGATTGGAGGTCAGAGACACAGGGACAATGATTGGAGGACTGAGACAAAGGGACAGTGATTGGATGACATAGATACAAGGACATTGATTGGTGGACACTGACACAGGTACAGTGATTGGAGGTCGGAGACACAGTGGCTGAGTGATTGGAGGACAGAGAGGCAGTGACCGTGACTGGAGGACTAAGACGTGTACTGTGATTGGGGGACTGAGGTACAGGGATAGTGATTGGAGGACAGAGACACAGGGTCAATGATTGGGGGACTGAGACAACGGGACAGTGATTGGATGACGTAAATATAAGGACACTTATTGGTGGACTGAGACACAGGGACAGTGATTGGAGGACTGCGACATAGGGACAGTGATGGTAGATCAGGGACACAGGGACAGTGATTGGAGAACTGAGGCATAGGGGCAATGGTTGGAGGTCTGAGACACAGGGGTACTGATTGGAGGGCTGAGACACAGGGGCAATGATTGGAGGTCTGTGTCACAGGGCCAGTGATTGGAGGACTGAGGTACAGGGACAGTGATTGGAGGACAGCAATACAGGGATAGTGATGATAGATCAGAGACACAGGGACAGTGATTGGAGAACTGAGACATATGGGCAATAGTTGGACTGAGACAAGAGACAGTGATTGGAAGTCGTAGACACAGGGTCAGTGATTGGATGATGGAGATACAGAGACAATGATTGGAGGGCTGAGACATAGGACAGGGACTGGAGTTCGGAGACACTGGGCCAGTGATTGGAGGACTGAGACAGAAGGACAGTGACTGGAGGAGTGAGCCATGGGCAGTGATTGGAGGATTGAGACACAGGTATGAGTGATTGGAGGACTGAGACACAGCGACAGTGATTGGAGGACTGAGACACAGGGACAGTTATGGTAGATCAGAGACATAGGGGCAATGGTAGGAAGATTGAGACACGGGCACTGATTGGAGGGCTCATACACAGGGGCAATAATTGGAGGACTGAGACACAGGTGAATGATTGGAGGACTGAGTCACAGGGACAGTGATTGGTGGACTGAATCACAGGGACAGTGATTGGGGGGCTGAGACATAGGACAGGGACTGGAGTTCGGAGACAGAGGGACCGTGATTGGAGGACTGAGGCACGGGCAGTGATTGGAGGATGGCGTAACAGGATCAGTGATTGGATGACGGAGATACAGGGGCAGTGATTGGCGAACTGAGACACGGGACAGTGATTGGAGGTCAGAGACACCGGGTTAGTGATTGGATGACGGAGATACAGGGATAGTGATTGGATGACTGAGACACAGGTTCAGTGATTAGATGACGGAGAAACAGTGACTGTGACTGGAGTACTGAGACATGCAAAAGGATTGGGGGCCTGAGATACACGGATAGTGATTGGAAGTCGGAGACACAGTGGCTGAGTGATTGGAGAACATAGAGGCCGTGACCGTGACTGGTAGACTAAGACACGTACTGTGATTGGGGGACTGAGATACAGGGATAGGGATTGGATGTTGGAGACACAGGGACAATGATTGGAGGACTGAGATAAAGGGACCGTGATTGGATGACGTAGATTCAAGGACATTACTGGTGGACTGAGACACAGGTACAGTGATTGTAGGTCGGAGACACAGTGGCTGAGTGATTGGAGGACAGAGAGATAGTTACCCTGACTGGAGGACTGAGACACAGGGACAGTGATTGGAGGACTGAGACACAGGGGCAATGGTTGGAGGACTGAGACACAGGGACTCTGATTGGAGGACTGAATCACAGGGACAGTGATTGGAGGACTGAGACACGAGACAGTTACTAGAGTGGGGAGACACAGGGACCGTGATTGGAGGACTGAGGCACGGGCAGTGATTGGACGTTGGAGTAACAGGATCAGTGATTAGACGACGGAGATACAGGGACAGTGATTGGCGAACTGAGACACGGGACATTGCTTGGAGGTCAGAGACACCGGGTCAGTGATTGGATGACGGAGATACAGGGATAATGATTGGATGACTGAGACACAGGGTCAGTGATTAGATGATGGAGAAACAGTGACCGTGACTGGAGTACTGAGACATGCAAAAGGATTGGGGGCCTGAGATACACGGATAGTGATTGGAAGTCGGTGACACAGTGGCTGAGTGATTGGAGGACATAGAGGCCGTGACCGTGACTGGAGGACTAAGACACGTACCGTGATTGGGGGACTGAGATACAGGGATAGTGATTGGAGGTTGGAGACACAAGGACAATGATTGGAGGATTGAGACAAAGGGACTGTGATTGGATGACGTAGATACAAGGACATTTATTGGTGGACTGAGACACAGATACAGTGATTGTAGGTCGGAGACACAGTGGCTGAGTGATTGGATGACAGAGAGATAGTGACCCTGACTGGAGGACTGAGACACAGGGATAGTGATTGGAGGACTGAGACACGAGACAGTTACTGGAGTTGATAGATACAGGGACTGTGACTGGAGGACTGAGGCACGGTCAGTGATTGCAGGTCAGAGACACAGGGATAGTGATTGGATGACGTAGATACAAGGACATTTATTGGAGGACTGAGACACAGGTACAGTGTTTGTAGGTCGGAGACACAGTGGCTGAGTGATTGGAGGAGAGAGAGATAGTGATCCTGACTGGAGGACTGAGATACAGGGACAGTGATTGGAGGACAAGGTCACAGGGCCAGTGATTGGAGGACTGAGATACAGGGATTGTGATTGGAGGACTGAGGCACGGGCAGTAATTGGAGGTCGGAGACACAGGAACAGTGATTGGATGGCGTAGATACAAGGACATTGATTGGAGGACTGAGACATAGGGACAGTGATTGGAGAACAGACATACGGGCAATGGTTGAAGGGCTGAGACACAGGGACAATGATTGGAGGACTGAGTCGCAGGGACAGTGGTTGGAGGACTGAGACACAGGGACTGAATGATTGGAGGACTGAATTACAGGGACAATGATTGGGGGACTGAGACATGAGACAGTTACTCGAGTTGAGAGACAGAGGGACTGTGATTGTAGGACTGAGTCCCAGGGACTGAGTGATTGGAGGACTTAATCACAGGGACAGTGATTGGAGGACTGAGGCACGGGCAGTGATTGGAGGTTGGAGTAACAGGATCAGTGATTGGATGATCGAGATACAGGGACAGTGATTGGCGAACTGAGACACATACAATGATTGGAGGTCAGAGACACCGGGTCAGTGATTGGATGATGGAGATACAGGGATATTGATTGGAGGACTGAGACATAGGAAAGGGTTAGGAGGACTGAGATACAGGGACAGTGATTGGAGGACTGAGACACAGGGACAGTGGTGGTAGATCAGAGACACAGGTACAATGATAGGAGATCTGTGACTTAGGGGCAATGGTTGGAGGACTGAGACACAGGAGCAATAATTGGAGGACTGAGACACGGGAACGATTGGAGATCTGTCACAGGGACAGTGATTGGAGGACTGAAACCCAAGGACTGAATGATTGGAGGACTGAATCACAGGGACAGTGATTGGAGGATGAATCACGAGACAGTTACTAGAGTTGGGAGACACAGGGACCGTGATTGGAGGACTGAGGCTCGGCAATAATTGGAGGTTGGAGTAAAAGGATCAGTGATTGGACGACGGAGATACAGGGACAGTGATTGGCGAACTGATACATTGGACAGTGATTGGATGACAGAGATACAGTGATAGTGATTGGAGGACTGAGACACAGGGTCAGTGATTGGTTGACGGAGAGACAGTGACCGTGACTGGAGGACTGAGAAATGTAAAGGGATTGGGGTCTGAGATACAGGGACAGTGATTGGCGAACTGAGACACGGGACAGTGATTGAAGGTCAGAGACACCGGGTCAGTGATTGGATGACGGAGATACAGGGATAGTGATTAGAGGACTGAGACAAAGGGACAGTGATTGTAGGTCGGAGACACAGTGGCTGAGTGATTGGAGGGCAGAGAGACAGTGACCGTGACTGGAGAACTAAGACACGTAGCGTGACTGGGGGACTGAGATACAGGGATAGTGATTGGATGTCGGAGACACAGCGACAATGATTGGAGGACTGAGACAAAGGGACAGTGATTGGATGACATAGATAAAAGGACATTTATTGGTGGACTGAGACACAGGGACAGTGATGGCAGATCAGAGACACAAGGACAATGATTGGAGACCTGAGACATAGGGGCAATGTTTGGAGGACTGATACACAGGGGCACTCATTGGAGGACTGAGACACAGGGACAATAATTGGAGGACTGAGACACAGGAACAGTGATTGGAGGACTGCAATACAGGGATAGTCATAGTAGATCAGAGACACAGGGACAGTAATTGGAGAACTGAGACATACGGACAATGGTTGAAGGGCTGAGACACAGGGGCAATAATTGGAAGACTGAGACTCAGGGACAATGATTGGAGGACTGAGTCACAGGGACAGTGATTGGAGGACTGAGACACAGGGACTGAGTGATTGGAGGACTGAATCACAGGGACAATGAATGGGGGACTGAGACAGGAGACAGTTACTAGAGTTGAGAGACAAGGGACCGTGATTGGAGGACTGAGGCTCGGGCAGTGATTGGAGGTTGGAGTGACAGGATCAGTGATTGGACGACGGAGACATGGGACAGTGATTGGAGGTCAGAGACTCCGGGTCAGTGATTGGATGACAGAGATACAGGGATAGTGATTGGAGGACTGAGACACAGGGTCAGTGATTGGATGACGTAGATAAAAGGACATTGATTGGTGGACTGAGACAAATGTATAGTGATTGTAGGTGGGAGACACAGTGGCTGAGTGATTGGAGGGCAGAGAGACAGTGACCGTGACTGGAGGACTAAGACACGTAGCGTGACTGGGGGACTGAGATACAGGGATAGTGATTGGATGTTGGAGACACAGGGACAATGATTGGAGGACTGAGACAAAGGGACAATGATTGGATGACATAGATAAAAGGACATTTAATGGTGGACTGAGACACAGGGACAGTGATGGTAGATCAGAGACACAGGGACAATGATTGGAGACCTGAGACATAGGGGCAATGTTTGGAGGACTGATACACAGGGGCACTCATTGGAGGACTGAGACACAGGGACAATAATTGAAGGACTGAGACACATGAACAGTGATTGGAGGACTGCAATACAGGAATAGTCATGGTAGATCAGAGACACAGGGACAGTAATTGGAGAACTGAGACATAAGGGCAATGGTTGAAGGACTGAGACACAGGGGCAATAATTGGAAGACTGAGACTCAGGGACAATGATTGGAGGACTGAGTCACAGGGACAGTGATTGGAGGACTGAGACACAGGGACTGAGTGATTGGAGGACTGAATCACAGGTACAGTGATTGGTGGAATGAGATACTTGACAGTTATTAGAGTTGGGAGACAGAGGGACTGTGAGTGGAGGACTGAGGCTCAGGCAGTGATTGGAGGTTGGAGTAACAGGATCAGTGATTGGACGACGGAGACACTGGATAGTGATTGGAAGTCAGAGACACTGGGTCAGTGATTGGATAACGGAGATACAGGGATAGTGATTGGAGGACTGAGACACAGGGTCAGTTATTGGATGACGGAGAGACAGTGACCGTGACTGGAGGACTGAGACATGCACATGGATTGGGGGATGAGATATAGGGATAGTGATTGGTGGTCGGAGACAGAGGGACAATGATTGGAGGACTGAGACACAGGGACAGTGATTGGAAGACATAGATACAAGAACATTGATTGGAGGACTGAGACACAGGTACAGTGATTGTAGGTTGGAGACACAGTGGCTGAGTGATTGTAGGGCAGAGAGACAGTAACCGTCACTGGAGGACTAAGACACGTGGCATGATTGGGGGACTGAGATACAGGGATAGTGATTGGAGATCGGAGACACATGGACAATGATTGGAGGACTGAGACAAAGGGACAGTGATTGGATGACATAGATAAAAGGACATTTATTGGTGGACTTAGACACAGGTACAATGATTGTAGGTCAGAAACACAGTGGCTGATTGATTGGAGGACAGAGAGACAGTGACCATGACTGGAGGACTATGACACGTAGCATGATTGGGGGACTGAGATACAGGGATAGTGATTGGAGGTCGGATACACGGGGACAATGATTGGAGGACAGAGACACAGGGACAGTGATTGGATGTCTGAGATCAAGGGACTGAGTGTTAGGAGGACTAAATCACTGGGAAATTGAATGGGGGACTGAGACACAGGGACAGTGATTGGAGGACAGAGACACAGGGACAGTGATTGGAGGTCTGAGATCAAGGGGCTGAGTGTTAGGAGGACTGAATCACAGGGACATTGATTGGAAGACTGAGAAATGGACAGTGATTTGAGGTCTGAGACACAGGACAATGTTTGGTGGCCTGAGACACAAAGAGTGAATTGAGGACTGAGATATATGGACAGTGATTGGAGGACCGAATCACAGGGGCCATGATTGGAGGACAGAGACACGGGCAGTGATTGGAGGTCGGAGACACAGGGTCAGTGTTGGGACGACGGAAATACAGGGACAGTGATTGGAGGACTGCGACACAGGGACAGTGATGGTAGATCAGAGACACAGGGACAGTAATTGGAGACCTGAGACATAGGGGCAATGGTTGGAGGACTGAGACACAGGGGCACTGATTGGAGGGCTGAGACACAGGGGCAATAATTGGAGGACTGAGACACAGGGGCAATAATTGGAGGACTGAGACACAGAGGAACGATTGGAGATCTGAGTCACAGGGACCGTGATTGGAGGACCGAGGCTCAGGCAGTGATTTGAGGTTGGAGCAACAGGATCAGTGATTGGCCGATGGAGACACGGGACAATGATTGGAGGTCAGAGACACCGGGTCAGTGATTGGATAACGGAGATACAGGGATAGTGATTGGAGGACTGAGACACAAGGTCAGTAATTGGATGACGGAGAGACAGTGACCGTGAGTGGAGGACTGAGACATGCACAGGGATTGGGGGACTGAGATACAGGGATAGTGATTGGAGGTCGGAGACACAGAGACAATGATGGGAGGACTGAGACAAAGGGACAGTGATTGGATGACGTAGATACAAGGACATTGATTGGTGGACTGAGACACATGTACAGTGATTGGAAGACGAAGACACAGGGACAGTGATTGGAGGACTGCGACACAGGGACAGTGATGGTAGATTAGGGACACAGGAACAGTGATTGGGGACCTGAGACATAGGGGCAATGGTTGGAGGACTGAGACACAGGGGTACTGATTGGAGGGCTGAGACACAGGGGCAATAAGTGGAGGACTGAGACACAGAGGCAATGATTGGAGGACTGAGTCACAGGGACAGTGATTGGAGGACTGAGATACAGGGACAGTGATGGTAGATTAGGGACATAGGAACAGTGATTGGGGACCTGAGACATAGGGGCACTGATTGGAGGGCTGAGACACAGGGGCAATAAGTGGAGGACTGAGACACAGAGGCAATGATTGGAGGACTGAGAAACAGGGACAGTGATTGTAGGTCGGAGACACAGTGGCTGAGTGATTGGAGGACAGAGAGACAGTGACCGTGACTGGAGGACTGAGACACAGGGACAGTGATTGGAGGACTGAGACATGAGACAGTTACTAGAGTTAGGAGATACAGGGACAGTGACTGGAGGACTGAGGCACAGTCAGTGATTGGAGGTCGGAGACACAGGGACAGTAATTGGATGATGTAGATACAAGGACATTGATTGGAGGATTGCGACACAGGGACAGTGATTGTAGGTCGGAGACACAGTGGCTGAGTGATTGGAGGACAGAGAGACAGTGACCGTGTTTGGAGGACTGAGACACAGGGACAGTGATTGGAGGACTGAGACACAGGGACAGTGACTGGAGACCTGAGACTTAGGGGCAATGTTTGGAGGACTGAGACACAGGAGCACTGATTGGAGGGCTGAGACACAGGGGCAATAATTGGAGGACTGAGACACCGGGGCAATAATTGGAGGACTGAGACACAGAGGAACTATTGGAGATCTGAGTCACAGGGACAGTGATTGGAGGACTGAGACACAGTGGCTGAGTGATTGGAGGGCAGATAGACAGTAACCGTGACTGGAGGACTAAGACACGTAGCGTGAGGGGGGCCTGAGATATAGGTTTAGTGATTGGAGGTCGGAGACACAGGGACAATGATTGGAGGACTGAGTCACAGGGACAGGGATTTGGGAACTGAGAAACGGGCAGGGATTGGAGTTCGGAGACATAGGGCCAGTGATTGGAGGACTGAGACCCAGGGACAATGATTGGAGGAGTGAGAGACAGGGACAATGATTGGAGGTCTGAGATCCAGGGACTGATTGTTAGGAGGACTGAATCACAGGGGCCATGATTGGAGGACTGAGACATGGGCAGTGATTGGAGGTCGGAGACACAGGGTCAGTGATGGGATGACGGAGATACAGGAGCAATGATTGGAGGGCTGAGACACTGGACAGGGACTGGAGGTTAGAGACACAGGGATAGTGATTGGAGGCCGGTGACACAGGGTCAGTGATTGGATCACAGAGATGCAGGGATAGTGATTGGGGGACTGAGACACAGGGTCAGTGATTGGATGATGGAGAGACAGTTACCTTGACTGGAGGACTGAGACATGCACAGGGATTGGGGGACTGAGATACAGGGATAGTGATTGGAGGTTGGAGACACAGGGACAATGATTGGAGGAGTGAGAGACAGGGACAGTGATTGGAGGTCTGAGATCAAGGGACTGAGTGTTAGGAGGACTGAATCACAGGGACATTGATTGGAGGACTGAGACCCCGGGACAGTGATTGGATGACAGAGATACAAGGACTGTGACTGGGGGACTGAGACATGGGGGCAATAATTGGAGGACTGAAACACAGGGGAATGATTGGAGGACTGAATTACAGGGACAGTGATCGGAGGACTGAGACACGAGACAGTTACTAGAGTTGGGAGACACAGGGACCGTGATTGGAGGACTGAATCCCAGGGATTGAGTGATTGGAGGACTGAATTACAGGGACAGTGATCGGAAGACAGAGACACGAGACAGTTACCAGAGTTGGGAGACAGAGGGACACGAGGTCAGTGATTGGATGACGGAGAGACAGTTACCTTGACTGGACGACTGAGACATGCACAGGGATTGGGGGACTGAGATACAGGGATAGTGATTGGAGGTCAGAGACACAGGGACAATGATTGGAGGACTGAGACAAAGGGACAGTGATTGGATGACGTAAATACAAGGACATTGATTGGAGGACTGAGACAGAGGACAGTAATTGGAGGCCTGAGTCCCAGGGTCTAAGTGATTGGAGGACTGAGACCCAGGGACTGAGTGATTGGAGGACTGAATCACAGGTATCATGATTGGAGGACTGAGACACGGGCAGTGATTGGAAATCGGAGACACAGGATCAGTTATGGGACAACGGAGATACAGGTGCAATGATTGGAGGGCTGAGTCGTAGGACAAGGACTGGAGGTTGGAGACATAGGGATAGCGATTGGAGGACTGAGACACAGGGACAGTGATTGGAGGACTGAGACACGAGACAGTTACTACAGTTGGGAGACACAGGGACTGTGATTGGAGGACTGAGGCATGGTCAGTGATTGGAGGTTGGAGTAACAGGATCAGTGATTGGACGACGGAGATACAGGGACTGTGATTGGCGAACTGAGACAAGGGACAGCGATTGGAGGTCAGAGCCACTGGCTCAGTGATTGGATGATGGAGAGACAGTGACCGTGACTGGAGGACTGAGACATGTACTGGTGGACTGAGATACAGGGATAGTGATTGGAGGTCGGAGACAGAGGGACAATGATTGGAGGACTGAGACACAGGGACAGTGATTGGAGGACTGAGACACAGAGGCAATGATTGGAGGACTGAGTCACAGGGACAGTGATTGGAGGACTGAGACACAGGACAGTGACTGGAGGACTGAGACCCAGGGACTGTGATTGGAGGACTGAGTTACAGGGACAGAGATTGGAGGACTGAGACACGAGACAGTGACTAGAGTTGGGAGACACAGGGTCCGTGATTGGAGTACTGAGGCACAGGCAGTGATTGGAGGTTGGAGTAACAGTGTCAGTAATTGGACGACGGAGAAACAGGGACAGTGATTGGCGAACTGAGACACGGGACAGTGATTGGAAGGCTGGGATATCGGGCAGTGATTGGAGGACTGAGACACGGACAGTGATTGGAGGACTGAGACACGGACAGTGATTGGAGGACTGAGACAGAGGACAGTGATTGGAGGCCTTATTCCCAGGGACTGAGTGATTGGAGGACTGAGACCCAGGGACTTGTGATTGGAGGACTGAATCACAGGGATCACGATTGGAGGACTGAGACACAGGCAGTGATTGGAGGGCAGAGACACAGGGTCAGTGATGGGACGGCGGAGATACAGGGGCAATGATTGGAAGGCTGAGTCACAGGACAAGGACTGGAGGTGAGAGACACAGGGATAGTGATTGGAGGACTGAGACACAGGGACAGTGATTGGAAGACTGAGACACGAGACAGTTATGAGAGTTGGGAGACACAGGGAATGTGATTGGAGGACTGAGGCGCGGGCAGTGATTGGAGGTTGGAGTAACAGGATCAGTGATTGGACGATGGAGATACTGGGACAGTGATTGACGAACTGAGAACCTGCACAGTGATTGGAGGTCAGAGACACCGGATCAGTGATTGGATGACGGAGAGCCAGTGATCGTGACCGGAGGACTGAGACATGTACAGTGATTGGTGGACTGAGATACAGGGATCGTGATTGGAGGTCGGAGACACAGGGACAGTGATTGGAGGACTGAGACACAGGGACAGTGATTGGATGATGTGAATACAAGGACATTGATTGGAGGACTGAGACACAGGTACAGTGATTGTAGGTCGGAGACACAGTGGCTGAGTGATTGGAGGACAGAGAGACAGTGACCGTGTGGAGGACTGAGACACGTACCGTGATTGGGGACTGAGATACAGGGATAGTGATTGGAGATCGGAGACACAGGGACAATGATTTGAGGACTGAGACACAGGGACAGCGATTGGAGAACTGAGATACGGGCAGTGATTGGAGGACTGAGAACCAGGGATTGAGTGATTGGAGGACTGAATCACAGGGGCCATGATTGAGGACTGAGACCGTGATTGGAGGTCTGAGACACAGGGTCAGTGATGGGACGACGGAGATACAGGGGCAATGATTGGAGTGCTGAAACACAGGACAGGGACTGAGGTTAGAGACACAGGGATAGTGATTGGAGGTCAGAGACATAGGGTCAGTGATTGGATGACTGAGATACAGGGACAGTGATTGGGGGACTGAGACACGGGGGCAATAATTGGATGACTGAGACACAGGGGAATGATTGGAGGACTGAGTCACAGGGACAGTGATTGGAGGCCTGAGGCACGAGTCAGCTATTAGAGTTGGCAGGCAGAGGGACCGTGATTGGAGGACTGAGACACAGGGGACTGATTGGAGGATGGAGTAACAGGATCAGTGATTGGATGATGGCGATACAGGGATAGTGATTGGAGGACTGAGACACAGGGTCAGTGATTGGATGACGAAGAGACAGTGACCATGACTGGAGGACTGAAAGATGTACAGTGATTGGGGGACTAAGATACAGGGATAGTGATTGGAGGACTGAGATACAGGTACAGTGATTAGAGGACGGAAACACAGGGACAGTGATTGGAGGACTGTGACACAGGGACAGTGATGGTAGATAAGAGACACAGGAACAATGATTGGAGACCTGAGACATTGGGCCAATGGTTGGAGGACTGAGACACAGGGGCAATAATTGGAGGACTGATACACATGGGCAATGATTGGAGGACTGAGTCACAGTGACAGTGATTGGAGGACTGAGACACAGGGACAGTGTTTGGAGGACTGAGGCACGGGAAGTGATTGGAGGATGGAGTAACAGGATCAATGATTGGACGACGGAGATACCGGGACAGTGATTGGCGAACTGAGACACGGGACAGTGATTGGATGACGGAGAGACAGTGACAGTGACTGGAGGACTGAGGCATGTACAGTGATTGGTGGACTGAGATACAGGGATAGTGATTGGATTTTGGAGACACAGGGACAGTGATTGGAGGACTAAGACACAGGGACAGTGATTGGAGGTTGGAGTAACAGGGTCAGTAATTAGACGACGGAAAAACAGGGACAGTGATTGGCGAACTGAGACACGGAACAGTGATTGGTGTGCTGAGGCATGGGGCAGTGATTAGGGGACTGAGACACAGACAGTGATTAGGGGACTGAGACACAGGACAGTGATTGGAGGCCTGAGTCCTAGGGTCTGAGTGATTGGAGGACTGAGACCCAAGGACTGAGTGATTGGAGGACTGAATCACAGGGGCTATGATTGGAGGACTGAGACACGGGCAGTGATTGGAGATCGGAGACACAGGGTCAGTGATGGGACGACGGAGATACAGGGGCAATGATTGGAGGGACGGGTCACAGGACAAGGACTGGAGGTTGGAGACATAGGGATAGTGATAGGAGGACTGAGACACAGGGACAGTGATTGGAGGACTGAGACACGAGACAGTTACTAGAGTTGGGAGACAGGGACCATGATTGGAGGACTGATGCATGGTCAGTGATTGGAGGTTGGAGTAACAGGATCAGTGATTGGACGACGTAGATACAGGGACTGTGATTGGTGAACTGAGACACGGGACAATAATTGGAGGTCAGAGTTACCAGCTCAGTGATTGGATGATGGAGAGACAGTGACCGTGACTGGAGGACTGAGACATGCACAGGGATTGGGGGACTGAGATACAGGGATAGTGATTGGAGGTCGGAGACAGAGGGACAATGATTGGAGGACTGAGACACAGGGACAGTGATTGGATGACGTGGATACAAGGACATTGATTGGAGGACTGAGACACGGGTACAGTGATTGTAGGTCGGAGAGACAGTGGTTGAGTGATTGGAGGACCGAGGGACAGTGACCATGACTGGAGGACTGAGACACGTACCGTGATTGGGGGACTGAGATACAGGGATAGTGATTGGAGATCGGAGACACAGGGACAATGATTGGAGGACTGAGACACAGGGACAGCGATTGGAGAACTGAGATACAGGCAGTGATTGGATGTCGGAGACACAGGGCCAGTGATTGGACGACTGAGACCCAGGGACAGTGATTGGAGGTCTGAGATCCAGGGACTGAGTGTCAGGAGGACTGAATCACAGGGGCCATGATTGGAGGACTGAGACACGGGCAGTGATTAGAGGTCGGAGACACAGGGTCTATGATGGGACGACGGAGATACAGGGGCAATGATTGGAGGGCTGAAACACAAGGACAGGGACTGGAGGTTAGAGACACAGGGATAGTGATTGGAGGTTGGAGACACAGGGTCAGTGATTGGATAACAGAGATACAGGGACAGTGATTGGGGGACTGAGACATGGGATAGTGATTGGAGGACTGAGACACAGGTACAGTTATTGTATGTCGGAGACACAGGGGCTGAGTGATTGGAGGACAGAGAAACAGTGAGCGTGACCGGAGGACTGAGACACAGGGACAGTGATTGGAGGCCTGAGACACCGGCCAGTGATTTGTGGTCAGAGAAACAGAGTCAGTGATTGGATGACGCAGTTACAGGGTCTGTGATTGGAGGACTGAGACATAGGTACAGTGACTAGATTTTGGAGACACAGTGGCTGAGTGTTTGGATGACAGAGAGACAGTGACCGTGACTGGAGGACTGAGATACGTACACGTACAGGGGACTGAGATACAGGGATAGTGATTGGAGATCGGAGACACAGGGACAATGATTGGAGGACAGAGACATGGACAGTGATTGGAGGACTGAGACACAGGACAGTGATTTGAGGCCTGAGACATATACAGTGATTTAAGGACTGAGATATAGGGACAGTGATTGGAGGACTGAGATCCAGGGACTGAGTGTTTGGAGGACTGATTCACAGGGACCATGATTGGAAGACTGAGAAACAGGCAATGATTGGAGGACTGAGACATAGGGACAGTGATTGGAGGACTGAGACTCAGGGACAGTGATTGGAGGACTGAGACACCAGACAGTGATTGGAGGTCAGAGACACCGAGTCAGTGATTGTATGACGGAGATACAGGGATAGTGATTGGAGGACTGAGGCACAGGGACAGTGATTGGATGACGGAGAGACAGTGACCGTGACTGGAGGACTGAGACATGTACTGTGATTGGGGGACTGAGATACAGGGATAGTGATTGGAGGTGGGAGACACAGGGACAATGATTGGAGGACTGAGAAACAGGCAGTGATTGGAGGTCGGAGACAAAGGGCCAGTGATTGGAGGACTGAGACACAGGACAGTGATTGGAGGCCTTAGAGACATACAGTGATTTGAGGACTGAGATATAGGGACAGTGATTGGAGGACTGTGTCCCAGGGACTGAGTGATTGGAGGACTGAGACCCAGGGACTGAGTGTTTGGAGGACTGATTCACAGGGACCATGATTGGAAGACTGAGACGCGGGCAATGATTGGAGGACTGAGACATAGGGACAGTGATTGGAGGACTGAGACTCAGGGACAGCGATTGGAGGACTGAGACACCAGACAGTGATTGGAGGTCAGAGACACCGGGTCAGTGATTGTATGACGGAGATACAGGGATAGTGATTGGAGGACTGAGGCACAGGGACAGTGATTGGATGACGGAGAAACAGTGAACGTGACTGGTGAATTGAGACATGTACCGTAATTGGGGGACTGAGATACAGGGATAGTGATTGGAGGTGGGAGACACAGGGACAATGATTGGAGGACTGAGAAACAGGCAGTGATTGGAGGTCGGAGACAAAGGGCCAGTGATTGGGGGACTGAGACACAGGACAGTGATTGGAGGCCTGAGACACATACAGTGATTTGGGGACTGAGATATAGGGACAGTGATTGGAGGAATGAGTCCCAGGGACTGAGTGATTGGAGGACTGAGACGCAGGGACTGAGTGTTTGGAGGACCGAATCACAGGCACCATGATTGGAGGACTGAGACATGGGCAGTGATTGGAGGTCAGAGACACTGGGCCAGTGATGGGATGGCGGAGATACAGGTGCAATGTTTGGAGGGCTGAGACACAGGACAGGGACTGGAGGTTGGAGATACAGGGATAGTGATTGGAGGACCGAGACCCGGGCAGTGATTGGAGGACTGAGACACGGGCAGTGATTAGAGAACTGAAATATAGGGACAGTGATTGGATGATGGAGAGATAGTGACCGTGACTGGAAGACTGAGAGATGTACCGTGATTGGGGGACTGAGATACAGGGATAGAGATTGGAGGTCGGAGACACAGGGCCAATGATTGGAGGACGGAGAAATAGGCAGTGATTGGAGGGCGGAGACACAGGGCCAGTGATTGGAGGACTGAGACACAGGGACAGTGATTGGAGGACTGAGACACAGGGACAGTGATTGGAAGTCGGAGACACAGGGTCAGTGACTGGACGACGGATATACAGAGGCAATGATTGGCGGGCTGAGAAAGAGGACAGGGACTGGAGTTTGGAGACACTGGGACAGTGATTGGAGGACTGACACCCAGGGACTGAGTGATTGGAGGACTGAGACACAGGGACAGTGATTGCAGGTTGGAGACATGACAGTGATTGGAGGACTGAGTCATGGGCAGCGATTGGAGGAATGAGACACAGGGACAGTTATGGTAGATCAGAGACACTGGGACAGTGATTGGAGACCTGAGACATAGGGGCAATGGTTGGAGGTCGGAGACAAAGGGCCAGTGATTGGAGGACTGAGACACAGGTCAGTGATCGGAGGCCTGAGACACATACAGTGATTTGAGGACTGAGATATAGAGACAGTGATTGGAGGAATGAGTCCCAGGGACTGAGTGATTGGAGGACTGAGACGCAGGGACTGTGTGTTTGGAGGACTGAATCACAGGGACCATGATTGGAGGACTGAGACACGGGCAGTGATTGGAGGTCAGAGACACTGGGCCATTGATGGGATGACGGAGATACAGGTGCAATGTTTGGACGGCTGAGACACAGGGATAGTGATTGGAGGATTGAGACCCGGGCAGTGATTGGAGGACTGAGATACAGGGATAGTGATTGGAGGTTGGAGACACAGGGACAATGATTGGAGGACTGAGAAACAGGCAGTGATTGGAGGTCGGAGACAAAGGGCCAGTGATTGGAGGACTGAGACATAGGACAGTGATTGGAGGCCTGAGACACATAAAGTGATTTGAGGACTGAGATATAGGGACCGTGATTGCAGGAATGAGTCCCAGGGACTGAGTGATTGGAGGACTGAGACGCAGGGACTGAGTGTTTGGAGGACTGAATCACAGGGACCATGATTGGAGGACTGAGACACGGGCAGTGATTGGAGGTCAGAGACACTGGGCCAGTGATGGGACGACGGAGATACAGGTGCAATGTTTGGAGGGCTGAGACACAGGACAGGGACTGGAGGTTGGAGATACAGGGATAGTGATTGGAGGACTGAGACCCGGGCAGTGATTGGAGGACTGAGACCCAGGCAGTGATTGGAGGACTGAGACACGGCAAGTGATTGGAGGACTGAGATATAGGGACAGTGATTGGATGATGGAGAGACAGTGACCGTGACTGGAGGACTGAGACATGTACCGTGGTCTTAGGAATTAAGATACAAGGATAGTGATTGGAGGTCGGAGACACAGGGACAATGATTGGAGGACTGAGAAACGGGCAGTGATTGGAGGGCTGAGACAGAGGACAGGGACTGGAGTTCAGAGACACTGGGACAGTGATTGGAGGACTGAGACACAGGGACAGTGATTGCAGGTCGGATAATTATTTTCCAATAGTTTATATAGATTTTTCTTTTCCCACCTATTTAAATCCATATCTTATATGCCCTGTTAGCCTTTCCACCCCACCCCCACTAGAACTGTACCTTGAGTGTCTTGCCATCCATTTTTAATTAGCACATTCGTTTAGACAATATCACCACCTTCAACACCTCTTTGTTCTTTCGTCTGTGACATCTTTTGATTATCTGCTCCTATCACTGCTTGATTGTCCCTACAACCACCACCCCGCCCTCACCTTAAACCAGCTTATATTTCACCCCTCTTCTTGGATTCACCTAGTTCTGTTGAAGGGTCGTGAGGACTCGAAACGTCATCTCTTTTCTTCTCCGCCGATGCTGCCAGACCTGCTGAGTTTTTCCAGGTAATTCTGTTTTTGTTTCTGATAGCAAATTCACCTCTTGGTCAGAATCTGAAATAATCTACTCTGCACTGGCCCTAGTGTAGCATGGAGGAATCCTGCATTGCTGCATCAGCTGCTTTTCAGATCAGACATTAAACTGGGGTCCTAGCTGCCTGTTTCGGTGCTGAACACGGAGAAATCCCATGGCTCTATTAGAAGAACAAGGAATTTGTTTGGTGTGCTGGACAGCATTCCTCCACCATCAAAATTACCATTCACTGTCCATTCATCTCATTGTTATTTTATAGGATCTTGCTACTGCAAAATGGCTGCCACATTTGCATGATTAAAATGATTGGCGATGTAAGCATGTAAGCATACACAAGAAGGTTTTCATCCAAATCACATCATAGAGCTTTTCAGGTGAGAGGCTAAAAAATTTAAATGAAAATAAATGTAGATTTCCACCGCATCCCCAAACACTCAACCCCACATTCACTCTTATCACATAACCGACAGGTGCTGCCCCAGACAGTTCACCCAGTCTCATCACCGACAGATACTGACTCGGAGAGTTCATTCTGTCCCATCACCGACAGATACTGACTCGGAGAGTTCATTCTGTCCCATCACCGATAGATACTGACTCGGAGAGTTCATTCTGTCCCATCACCGATAGGTACTACCCCAGACAGTTCACCCTGTCCCATCACCGAGAGTACTGCCCCAGACAGTTCACCCTGTCCCGTCATCGATAGGTACTACCCCAGACAGTTCACCCTGTCCCATCACCGAGAGTACTGCCCCAGACAGTTCACCCTGTCCCATCACCGAGAGTACTACCCCAGACAGTTCACCCTGTCCCGTCATCGACAGGTACTACCCCAGACAGTTCACCCTGTCCCATCACCGACAGGTACTGCCCCAGACAGTTTACCCTGTCCCATCACCGACAGATGCTAACGCAAAGAGTTCATTCTGTCCCATCACCGACAGATACCAACCCATTGCAAATGGCTGAAAAGTTTGGCCACTGACTCTACTTTGGGCAGACGAAATAGCAGTTCAGGTAATTTAGATCAACTCCAAGCATCCCAGGGTCACGGTTTTATTATTTTCAATTGAGACATTTCACAATGATTTTGCGAAATCAGACTCGCATAAACAATATTTAAGTCACTGATCTGTGCTGCTGTTTTTGCAAATGGATATTTACAGGATCTCTGTGGAATAGATGGGACTCAATCAAATTAATGACACTGGAACATTTTAAAAATACATAATCTGCTTAAAGAGTAAACTCTGCACAGTAGAACCACAGTAAAGTGTAATGGTGAGTGAATGGATGAAATTTTCAAAATATGTCCACTTAATCTTTTGCTGCAAGTACAATTATAGATGATCACATTCCAAACTGATGGTGGGTCTGAAGAGAACATTTTTTAGAGACCGATCACTTGGCCAACGTGCTGAGGTTAAAGGTTGCTCACAGCGATCAGGGTCACTGAAAACAATGAATGAATGTTGTATTTGTCATCTGGTGTCGGTACTGGAGGAAGTTGTGAGTTCAGCAGCAGCATCAGTTAAGGAGGCAGCAGCACTGCCTCTGGGGGTGGGAGGGAGAGGTTTGAAAAACCATTGAATTAAGTTGTTTTCCGTTAGAATGTGGAACACGTCATTGTTAGAAACTGACCAAGGATTGGTTAGAATGTGGTTCATTCTGGTCATTTATCTCATTCCTATTATGGGAGCTTGCTGTGCACAAACTGGTTGCCAGATTCCCCTACGGTACAACAATAACTGCATTTCAAAAGAACTTCATTGGCTGTGAAGTGCTGTGGAATGTCCAGAGGTTGTGAAAGGCGCTATACAATGCGTCACTGGAGATAGTGCACTTTACAATCAATCCCCGCTGTTCCCCAAGCTGCAACAAATGTGAAAAGTTTGGTCAAATCACCAGAATGCCCCAATTCTACCTAACTGTTTAATTTCGGTTAACAGAATATGAGCAACAAGTTTGTAAACTTAATAAGTAAATAACTGTTTATTGAACAAACTGTCATTAGCCAGCGGCAAAAGAAAGAATTATGAACTGCTAATTTCTAACTTTATAACAAACTCTACCCCCTTCTTAAATCCTTATACACACACATACAAGACACATAAGACACACAAAAACATGGATTTTAAGGGTGGGATAAAATAATTCAGTAGCACCAATCCCAGAGTACAGGACTTGATGGGTTAATTTTGATCAATGTCTTCCAAATTCCTTTCAGTTCTTGTTGATGATACAAAGTGGTCTTCCAGCACTTTCGGTATTTAGTTCACTGATTGAGCACTTACCTTTCAATGTCTCTAACAGTGATTTTCCCCTTTGTCTCTTGACAGGGGTTTTCAGAGAGAGAAAGCAGGTTATAGAGATATGAGGAGAAAAAAAAACAGCCAGCTGTTATTGTGGAATTACAGGAGAAAGAGGTTTTAGGTCTTGATCCTTTATATTCTGCTGCTTTGCTCTTCACACAAACCCTGGTCACCTGGTCAGAAGCCAATTAAAATGCTGTTGTCAGGAAGCTCCCTTAGTCCAAGACTCTTTTCTGGCACCGTCCTGTCTTTCATGGCACATTCTGTTCCAGGACTGTAACATTGTATATATCTCTCATCCTGTTCTAGTGGACATGTCTTTCAACCTGCAGCCTTTGTAGTTTTAAATACACAGTCTAACAGAAAATAAAAAGATATGTTTCTTACAAATGTAAGTTCCATCTTTCTTGCCAGATCACTATACATTCTTCTGCATGCCTGTTTAAGGATCTTAGTCTCAAGTTATCTCTAAAACAATCAAGTTTATTCTGCTGTAGTAGAAACAGAAAATAATCAGCATGTCCGGCAGCATCTCTGGAGAAAGAAACAGAGTTAACATTTCAGGTTGGTGATGTTTCATAAGAACCAGCAGGGGTGGGGGGCAGCGGTAAAAGCAAGTCACTTTTTCTCGGCTTGCTTTCAGTGCAGTGCCGGGCAAGAGCTTCAGTGTGGGTAGGGCTAGGGGGTTGTGGGGAAAGCAGGGAACAAGGCATCACAGACTGAAGGAAGTACTCAAAGCACATGCTGGGTGGAGGGGGGTGGGTAGTGGGAGGTGGAGGAAGAGGGAAGCGGCCATACACTTGGAAAAGCTTGTCAAAAGTGAGCATTCTTCCGCAGCTGAGACCGTTCAGCTGCAGCTCCATTAACATGCTTGGAACCGGGCCTCTGAAGCTTTTCTGCCCACTCAAACAACACAAAAGCATGAATGTGCCACCAAATGCTCCAGAACTTTTCACCACTCAGGTGCAGACTGCAAATTAATACATGTTTTAGGGAGCAGCAGAACAACTGGGCAAGTTGTAGAAACCCCTGGCGAAAGCTGGCCATGGCGCAGTCACTGGTGGAGGCGCTCAGAGCCCCTTGCAATGTCCTTGTTCAGGTTTGGACCAGTATTCCACATGGTTCAAGATAACAGTGCAGCCTTGCAGTGTGGGTTAGGATAATGCCTGCGCCTGAGCTGTTAACACAGCATGCAGTCAAGTTGAGTGGAGCGGAGGTGGATGGGGTTTCAGGCAGCCATGAAACACACTGCACATTGTCCATCCAAGTGGTGGCCAGCACTTTCTGGCATGCATGAAGGGTCCTTGAGATATAACCAAGAGAGGTCCTTAGGACACATATGCCAACCCACGCGTTTCTCTCCCTTTGATCCTGTAGGAGAAGAACATTAGGAACGTGGAGCCTGGTGATCTGGCGGTATGCCTCACGGCTTACAGAGAGAAGAGGAGAAGGAGAAGAGTGTGATGGAGGAGCACCAGCCTCAAGATGAAGGGGTAGCAGGGCCTCCTGTGCAAGCAGCTGAAGATCCACAGCACGTTGTCGCTTATAGATGCCTCGCTAGACTCAGGGTCTATATACAGCACTTGTCATTCCTGCAGATGACTAAGAACCAGTGTTGCCAAGACTACGCATGCCTAGGGAACTGGTCAGTCATATATGCCACCTGCTGCAGGATTTGGCACCACAGGGATGTTATAACACAGCAGTTGGTAAAGCCTGAGTTATTTAAAATCCTAGAGGGAAACTTTAAACAACTGTCATAACCTATATTTTCAATTGGTATGTTTGAGATGCAGCTCTGAATTCAGGAATAAAACTCACCAAGCCTGAAGAGGCATGCATACATGCAAAAGAGCACAGAAGTCTCCCTGCGGCACGGAACTTAAGTTCATATTGAAAGTTTGAAATAAAGAAAGAATAAAATTATTTAGACACGTCCCCTCATGTGACAGTGTCACATGAGCTGGGACATGTTTATGAATTGTGAAAAAAAATATTTATTTATTTAATAAAATCTTCAGGAAACCTCATCCCAACCATGGATGAGGGTTTCCTGAAAAACGTGAAGACTGCTTGGGCTCTTTGCCTGCCCGCTAACCTTAAGGTTGGACATGCAGCTTCGAGAATTACTTTAATTGGTTTAATAATGGCCTGAATAGGCCTTTGACAGTTCGGCAGATGCGCAGCCGCCTCTGGCATGCGCCCGCTGAGTGAAAGATCTGAATGACGCTTGCTGAGGTTGGAACACATGCCTGACATGACCGTGCATCATTTTACGCATCGGCATGTCCGGCCTGCCCCCACATGCCAACCTAAAAATGCTGGCCATAACCTCATCTCCTTTACACAAGTTTCTCCATTTTAATGTAAATTCCATTGTCCCAATATGTCTTTGCAACTTTACTTTTTCCATAAAATAAATCTTTCAAAGTACCCATATTATCAGTAATCTTTGGGGAAAATAAACACACTGTTTGACTTAATTTCTTATGGCTAGTTGTAACATCCCATCATCGCTTTGAAATTCAAACTACTCTGGTTTATCTAAAAATGCAAATGTTCCTCACACCTCACATCCTAAAACTTCAGGCATGTTTACGTATTTAGCATTTCAAACTTAGCTTCTCTTTGGATAACTCAAAAGCTCCCAACTAGCTGTCTGCAATTCAGTTAAATTACCCCCAACCACCACCCCCCGACCCCCCCCACACACACACACATACACACAGAGAAACTAATCCAAACCCCATGATTAACCTACCTTTACAATAAATCACAATAATATTATGAAAATTATATTTTCATGACTCAGTATTCCCTCCCCACACCTGAAAGGGCAAGCAATGTTATCAAATCTAAGATATCAGGATTAATTTAACAGTTTTAGGGATTTTCCTCTATAATAGAATGCTGGAATGTGGTTCAGTGAATGTGGTTTGAAATGTGTGTAAATGTATCAGTGAGTTGGTGACCTGGTAAAATGATACAGTCCCAGCCTCATATTCCAGCTGGACTCGCATTCTGCTGATAGAAGGGTTCAGTGGTAGGTTAGTAAACTGGGAGTTGTGCCGGGAAGAACCATTGAAACATACACACCAAGTTTTGTTATTATTCCCAAGAATAGACTTTTCTCCCTCCCTCTCTATGCTTCCACACACAATCCCCATTCCCCAGCCGCTCCCATCTGTCTCCACATCCCAGAAATGGGATCCTGAGGAGAAGCTCTGAGAGCAGAGAGCTTGGGGATATCTTTTAAACCTCTGTAAGTGAGACGGGTAGGGCTGTTTGTATCCAGTCCATGTTACTGATTGTAGATCATCAGACAGAGCCAAGTTGCAGTTTGCTGTCTTTGGATCCAGGCTCAATGAACTTTTCCCTAGAGAGGAGAGAAGAGATTGGTCAGACAGGGTTATTCCACTCAGATCAATGACTGACAGCTGCAATGCAGTACCACACAAGCCCCTGATGCTGTGCACACATTCTCTGAGGCACAATGGAGAGGATTCACCAGCACACAATACATTCCACAGCTTCACATTTACAGCTCCACAATCTCAATGCTGGCTGTACTGGGAAAACACAGCTCATAGGGGTGTGTCCTGTGGTCTCTCCCTCCCGTTACTGTCCCATCCTGAGTACAGCTCAATTCAGACAACCATCAGTTTACAACAACCATAACAACTTGTATTTATTTACACAGGATCTTTAACATAGTGAAGTGTCCCAAGGCATTTTGCAACAGCAGTATAAAACAAAATATGACGCTGAGCATATAGGGAGATAATAGGGCAGATAACAAAATCTAAGTCAATGATGAAGATTTTAAAGTGCACTTTAAATGGGGAAAGAGAGGCTGAGTAGTTTACAGGGGTAATTCCTGAGCTTAGGTCCTTGGCAGTTGATGACATGGTTACCAATGGTGGAGCAATTAAAACTGGGGATGTACAACTGGCCAGAATTAGATGAGTACAGATATCTTGGAGTTTTGTGGGTTGGAGGAGATTACACAGATAGGGAGAGACAAGGCCATATAAGAATGACCATTTTAAAATGAAGTAATTTAACTAGGAGCCAATGTAGGTCAGTAAGCAGATGGGGTGATAGGTGAATGGGACTTAATGCAAGTTTCATAAACAAAAGGACAAAGAGGTGTTGATGGCAGGGATATTTTGTCCTTTTGTTTATGACATCTTTGGCAATCTCTCCTTTGCCTCCACTTATCACTGACCCTCTATCCAACTCCACCTGTCCCAGCCCCCTTAAACAGCTTATATTTCACCACATTTCTATTCATCTTTAGTTCTGATAAAGAGTCAAACAGACTCAAAATGTTAACTCTATCTTCCTCTCCACAGATGCTGTCAGACCTGATGAGTTTTTCCAGCAATTTTTGTTTTTGTTTCAGATTTCCAGCATCCGCAGTACTTTGCTTTTACCAGAAGTAATGAGGTGGGAAGATAAACATTAGAAGTGATTCTTTGGCTATGACCAGATCAATAAGAATGGAACTAGGTTAGGTCTGTCCTATCCAGCTGAATGACAATAGAAACGTATTGGATGAGGTTGGTGCAGTTAACCATGTCAAAAGCTGTAAATAGGTCAAAGAGGATGATGAAGAAAACTTTACTTTTGTCAGTCACAGAATGTCATTTGTGACTTTAATAAGAACAATTTTAGTACTGTGGTGGTGGAGGAAATCTGATTGGAGGGAGTCAAACATGGAAATTTAGGAAAAGTAGGCAAAGATTTAGGAGGTGACAACATGTCCAAGAAATTTGGAGAGGAAAGAGAGGTTGGAGAGATTGAAGAAAAATTGTTGTAGACTCCTCGTAGTTTAAGTATGTCCAAGCTGTAAGTGACTTCACTGTCTTCCTTTATTTTAGTTTACTCTTTAAACATACTGTCAACCTTGTGGAGGGATGGTGTCCTTTTAAGAGACACACAAATTGACAGTGTGTAACCCTGTCCCTACCTGACCCATGTTGGGTGAAACTCTGGCCCATTACAGTGGGGAATGTTTAAAACAGGAGTCACTGGGGATTGAGGATTAATCTTAGGCTCCTGATCCATGCACACAGGGAGCTGATATTAAAGTTCAGGGATATTCCAGCTGTCTGAACACAACTAACCCGGCCTGCTCTCAGTCCCTTATATTGGAGAAAAGCTGCATGTTCTTACTGATGATTTCCAATATGTCTGAGTGGTACTTTTCACGTCCATTCAGACTCTTCTGGATAAGTTGAGATACACTGGACAGGTTCAGGGTGAGTGGTGAAACATCTGGGTCTGATCAGGGGCTGGAGGGGCTGACTGGCCAAGGTCAGTGCTAAAGATCTGCTCCTTTCAGCACGCCTTGTGAGCCAGGAGGAGCAGCAGACACCCAAGTCCCACAAGGAAGTGTTCAGCCTCCCCCGCCTTGATCGGTCAGCCTTCGTTCCCCAGCTCCCCCTGCCAGAGGTCTCAGAGCTCCTTCCTTCCCTCTCTGAGCAACAGGGACACCCCCACAGCTCCCTGACTGCATCCTGCTGCCACTTGTTTTGCGCCTCTCTGCTGACCAGGCCATCAGTCACTGGCTGTCAAGTGGGAGTCTGAAGATTATTTTAATGAGGCACAGCTGTTAAAATGACCGAGAGGAACTTACCTGCAAAGGAGCTGTTTTGAGTTCAATGAATAAAAATAGGAGATCAAATCAGATAAATGGAACCAAACAGTGAATTTGGGACTGAGAGGAAAGAGTTCAGTCTGTAACAGCAGGTGGGCCAGTCACAGGAATAGGGAATAATCCCACATTTCACTGCACTCCATCCTGGGGCATCACCTACACCCTGAGGGCAGGGCTGAGGGGGCAGCTCCAACACTCCGAGGGCAGGGCTGAGGGGGCATCACCTACACTCTGAGGGCAGGGCTGAGGGGGCAGCACCAACACTCTGAGGGCAGGGCTGAGGGGGCAGCTCCAACACTCCGAGGGCAGGGCTGAAGGGGCAGCACCAATGTTGGGCCCACCAACAATCTTCAAATAATTCAGCCTCACAGAAACACCCCAGGGCCCTGTTTATATTGAAGATATACCTGAATAAAGGAGAGAGGTTCCCTCTGTATCAGAGTCTGGGTTTCTCCATCTATAAATGTAATCTGTTCCATCCTCTTGTTTAATGCTTCAGAACAGCTTCTAATCTGTGAGAGAGCTCGGAGCCCCTCCTCATCAATCAGTTTCAATGTGGATTCTTCATCTTCTTCCAGCTTTCTCCTCCATTCAGAGAAGCTCTTCGATAACTTTCAGCTCATTGATTCGTGTCTGAAACCCAAACCAACCCTCATTACAAATGGCCCTTCCACACAGCTGTTACCCTGAGCACACGGCACTTACCTGGGATGGGACAGTTTGTTTAGATCACCAACCATTAAAGATAGACAAACAGTGGAGGGGTGTTTACTGGGAGAGAAAACAGAATTTAACCAGTGTTACCTGGAGTTTAAAAGAAAGAGCACTGTATTTAGACTGGGTATGGCCACCTGGTCCATCCACACCTGGAGTGTTGGTTCCAGTTTTGGTGCCCACAGCTGGTGAAGGAGATTCAGATTCTGGAGAGGCCGGTGATCAAAATGACACAGAGTCTGATGGATTTTAGCTCAGAGGATCAGCTCCAAGAGGCTGAGTGATTTAGAGAAAGGCAGGCTGAGAGGGACATGATGGAGGTTTTGAAAATGATGGAGGGATTATTGGACTCACTTGTTGGGTGAGGTACTGAGATGGATCAGGATGGTAGGACTAGAGGGTCTGTGTATAAAATCCATAGACACAGAGTTAGGTTGGACACCAGAGTCCTCAATGTCTGGAACAGACTTCCTGAACATGTGGTAGGTATGAAGTCACTACCATCCTTTAAAAAGGAGCTGGGGAGGAATTTCCCCCAGTTTGTCCTGAATTGGCTGCAGGTTCCAGAGTAAATCCAGTCCAACATTTCACCACCTTTATTTCAGCTTCTGATCTCTCCAAGTCTCGCTGTTTGCTGAAACAATTCTGCTGGTCATCCCGAAGCGTCTTGAATTCTCTCTCTAATTCTTCCTGTAAAGGCATTTAGGAAGTGTTTAAAAGGGATTCAAACTGGAATGTAAAAGTGGAAATAATTCTGTTGCAGGAGTGACCCCACTGCTTTGGATAGAAAGTTATTTGTGGGGAATCTCAGTGTCTGGTCCAGAGCAGAAATATTCCCTCTGTGGCTCTCAGTTAGAGACTCTCCCTGCCCTGTATACACCGAGTAACCACACACACACCAGCTTCTTTTCACAGTCACACACCGTGTGCTGCATTTTCACACAAAATCAGCTCCTCCATTTCCAGGAATCAGCCGAGGGGAAAGGGAGTCGGACTCAGACACAATAACGTTTCTCAAACAGCAATTCCCTCTTGCTGTGAGGAACAGTTTTTCCACTAGGTCCCAATGTCTTCCTCTCCCCATGTGTGTCCCTCACTCTCTCCAGTAGTGTCCAGGCCCTGCTGCTCAGAGGGCAGATTCCCCCAGTGTTACACAAAGCTACAACATGCAATGGAGTGCCAGTTCGCACAGGTGCCCACACAGGAAATTACTGAGCTCTAAAGTGTCCACCCAAGGAAGGGCTGAGTGTGAGTGAGGGGCAGTCATTCTGGGTCACTCTCATACCCCTCCCAGTGCCCACCCTGTTCTCTTAGATAGACTGTAAAAGAAAGGGGAAGGAGCAAATCTGACTGACAGAAAAAAAACAGCCATAAATCCAGACCCAGGGCAGCAAGAAAACACTGAGCTAAATCAGCACTGCCTGCAATCAGTTCCAATTAATGTTGGTCATTAACAGGAAAACTCTCCCTCACTGTATTTAATATCAGGAATTGTGTCACTCACATTAATGGCAGCTTGTGCCTGATCCAGGCTCAGCAATGTGTGGGATTTGTGTTTCCCTATTACTGCACAGGAAACACACACGCACTCTTCATCATCTTTACAGTAGAACTCCAGGAATTTCTTATGGTCAAGGCATTGCCTATATCTAAGGTCAGCCACAGGCTCGATTAGGGAATGATCTTTGTAGGCCTCTTTCACAAGATGTGATTTTAAATGAAGGGAGCAAAAAGATGTTTCACATTTCAGACATGTCTTCACAGCTGTGGTTGGATTCTCAACACAGTATTCACACAAGGCACAGGCCGAGTCACCAGGAAGTTGTAACTGGCTGCATTCTTCCAGTGTGAAGTTTCTCTCCAGATTGGGCCTGTGGTTGAATTTCTGATGACACTGAGGACACTCAAACCCTCTTGGATCTGCTGACTGGGCTCCAACTCCCTCAATATATTTCAAACAGTAACTATGCTGACAGGGTAATGTCACAGGATTCTGGTACACCTGGAGACACACAGCACAGGCTAATTCATCTTTTAAGGCTCTGGGATCCATTATTACAGCATCTGAGAGACTGGAACCAGAGCAGGAAGTGAAATCCTTATAAACACTTGGTGCAGGGAAGCAGAATGTTAGTTTCATTTTCATAATTCACTCTGGCTGAAGATTAACCCTTTACAGGCCAGGAGTAGCAGTTCAGAACCAAAATCAGAAAAGCAAGATTGCAATTTTACAATATGAAGCCAGAATACAGCAAATTGGCCTGAGTAAACACAAACCCAAAAATAATCAGTTCAGAGACTCAAAATAGTTTAACGAATATATTAAAACTGATACAAAGATGAAAATTAAACTTTACAAACCTGGCAGAGAGGAAGGGGATGGAGCCCTCTTGGAGGAATAGAAAAATATACAGAAATAGTTAAAATGTTTATCAAAGGGGCAAAGAGAGATGATAAAGGCAAAACAGCAAAGGCTACAAACCTCAGAAAACACAGTAAAGAGCTATTCCATCCTCATGATGTTCCACCACAGGCATGGTCAGAAATAGCTGCCGACTTGTTTACTGTCAAAGGTGATGACTTCTTACTTGTTACTGACTACTCCAAATTTCTTACCATTCGCTAGCTGACTGATCATCAAGCACACCAGTAGCAAATATGATGAGCACAATTTTTAGTCCTTTTGGTTCCCCAGAGGAGATAGTGTAACACAATGGTCCACAGTACATTACTAAACCCTTCCAACTCATGTGTGCACAATGGGCTGTACACCACGTTACACTATCCACACACTATCCAAGGTCAAATGGGTTAGCAGAAAGGATGGTGTGGATGGTAAAGTCACTGATTTTGACATGTAAAGAGACCAGTCAAGGTATTCAAGTAGCAATGTTGCACCTATAAGCTTATACCACTAGATACGGGATTACCATCCCCAGCAGAGATTATGTTCAGAAGACAAGTCTGGACAACTCTTCCAAGTCATCATCTGATCAGATTGTTGTTAGTCCAAGACAAATTATTAGAAAGACATGAAAATCACACATGACAAACATATGGGTGTGGAGTTGTCTCCACTGCATGTATGGCAGAAAGATAGAGTGATCCACCCACAAGAGAGGACACGCTTCACTGCAGAGGTGTCAAAAATCCGTAATGTGCCACAGTCATATGTGGTGACCGTCCTAAATGGAGCTATGTTGAGGAGGAATAAATGTCAGTTAAGAGAGTTATCCAACAACATCATATCTAACTCTCCTGTAGCATCAAGAATTATTGCACATACAAGTTCTCAGAGTGGAGTTAAAGGAGATGACATATACTACACTCAAGTGCAAGATAATTGTCAGTCTATCTCTACAGGTCAAGAGAAAATAGTTGACAATTCCTGATCTTAGCAAAGTTTCACTGTTACCAGATCTGGTCAAGTCAGCAGACAACCTGTATGTTTCAGAGACACTTGAATAATTAATGTAAGAGTCAACACATGGTCAGTAACATTCGCACCACACAAGTGCCAGGAAATGACCATCTCCAACAAGGGAGAATCCAACCATTTCCCCTTGACATTTAATGGCATTACCATTGCTGAATCCCCCACTATCAACATCATGGGGGTTATCATTGACCAGAAACTGAACTGGACTAGCCATATAAATACTGTGGCTACAAGAGCAGGTCAGAGGCTAGGAATTCTGTGGTAAGCAACTCACTTCCTGACTGCCGAAAGCCTGTCCACCATCTACAATGCACAAGACAGGAGTGTGATGGAATACTCTCCACTTGCCTGGATGAGTGCAGCTCCAACAACATTCGAAAAGCTTGATACCGTCCAGGACAAAGCAGCCTGTTTGATTGGCATCTCATCCACAAACATTCACTCCCTCCACCACCGACGCACAGTAGCAGCAGTGTGTACCATCTACAAGAAGCATTGCAGCAACTCACCAAGGCTTCTTTGACAGCACCTTCCAAACCCACGATCTCTACCACCTAGAAGAACTAGGGCAGCAGATATATGAGAACACCATCACCTGCAAGTTCCCCTCCAAGCTACACATCATCCTGATTTGGAAATATATCACTGTTCCTTCACTGTCACTGGGTCAAAATCCTGGAATTCCCTCCCTATCAGCATTGTGGGTGTACCAACACCACATAGGACTGCAGCGGTTCAAGAAGGCAGCTCACCACCACCTTCTAAAAGACAATTATGGATGGGCAATAAAAATGCTGGCCTAGCCAGCAATGCCCACGTCCTGTGAAAGAATGAAAAGTAAAAAAAAAATAGTGTTCATAATTATCCTATTCTATTATGTATCCAGCTTATAACTTTTGTAATTTTTTTTTCTTTTAAGGAAAGAGAGATCTTTTGTATTGCTTTGTAGTGCACACAGTTTAACATACTGATTTAAGAATTGCTGAATATGTAAATGTTTTCGTATACATTATCAAAGGAAGTGCTGCAGATTAACATGTGATATAGTCATTGGATCAGTATTGATCAGCAGATAATGTGTATAAATGTGGATTTTATGCATGGCAGAGGAGGCTGGTGCCAAGTGTTCAAGCCACCCTGACAGCTTTGTCACTGGGCTCAGGGCATGTGTCTGCTATAGGGTTGGCCATCCTATGCACATTGGAGGATCCCCGCAAGGTTCCCCCTCTTGCTCCATTTCCCCTCTCCCTGGGCCCCAGCTCTATTGCTCCCAGTCTCCTATCCCCCTTGCCTTGGCTTGCAAGACTGGCCCAGGTGAGACCTTGGACTAACCTTAAAGTCTGAATCCATGCATCTTTCTTAAGATTGCTTGCAGTCCCAGAAGTGACCACTGCTCCCAGTGGTACTGGTGGGACAAGACAACTGGCAACTATTTGATTGGCCAGATGGCTGTTAAATGGCTTCGGGGCGAGCTGACGAAGCGCAGGTGGACTTGTCACTGACATATACACCCAGGCCAGGATCCTCTGTAAAATTCAGCCCTCTTGCCCCAAAACTTAAGTTCCCTAACCAGCAGAAATGGTACACAACAAAAACAAAAATAGCTGGAAAAACTCAGCAGGTCTGACAGCATCTGCGGAGAGGAATACAGTTAACGTTTCGAGTCCGTATGACTCTTTAACAGAAATAGTTTCTGTCTTTCTACTCTATTAGTGCTTTTAACATCTTGAAAGCCTCTGTCAATTATCCCATAACCTTCTAAATTCCAGTGTTTGCAATCTAGCTTGTGTACCCTCTTCTTGTACTCTAATGCTTGGAGTCCAGGTATCATTCTGCTAAATCTACACTCTCTTCAAGGCCAATATATTCTTCCTAAGATGTGGTACCTGGAACTTCACACAATACTCCATGTGTGATCTAATCAGACCTTTGCATAGCTGAAGCATGACTACTACCACCTTTATTCTAGTCCTCTGGATATAAAGGCCAGCATTATATTAGCCTTTTGTTTATTTTCCATCCATGACATTTTAATGCTCTGTACACATGGGGCCCAAAATGTCTCTTGACCTCCACTGTTCACCATTTGAAAAGTAACTAGATCCAAAGTGAATGGTTTCACACATGCCTATATTGAAATCCATGTGCCACAGTTTTGCCCATTTACTTAATTTATTAGTATCTTTGTAATCTTATGCTTCCATTCACACTGCTTACAATGCTGTCTTTCTTTGTGTATTCAGCAAATTTGGGTATGTTGCTCTCTGTCCTATCATCTAAGTCAAAAGTAAATACAGTGAATGCTTAAAACTGCAACACAGATCCCTATGGGATTCCACGAGTCACATCTGCCAATTTGAGTGCTTGTGCATTATCTCCTGTCACTCAGCCAATTTCCAAACCAGTAATTTACCTTCAACTCCTTGAGCTTCAATTTTAGCTAACAGTCTCTTATGAAAGACTTTACCATGTCTTTTAGAAGTCTATATATTATATTTACAAAACTTCCCCTGTTCACGATTTTAGAGGTGGCATGGTGGTACTGTCACTGGTCTAGTATTCTAGGGTAATGCTCTGGGGACCCAGGTTCAAATCCCACCATGGCAGATGGTGAAATTTGAATTCAATAAAATATCTGGAATTAAAAGACTGATGATGACCACAAAACCATTGCCAATTGTCATAAAACCCATCTGGTTCATTAATGCCCTTTAGGGAAGGAAATCTGCTGTCCTTACCTGGTCTGGCCTATATGTGACTCCAGGCCCACAGCAATGTGGTTTACTCTTACAAAACGTTGCCCTCTGAACAAGGGTAATTAGGGATGGTCAATAAATGCTGGCCTAGCCAGCTATGCTCACACCCCATGAATGAATAATAAAAAAACTCCCATTCAAAAGGTGCAATTAGATTTGTCAGGCATGTTGTATCCTTTAAAAATCCATGCTGTCTCTCTCTGATCAACTGTAACTTTTCAAAGTGTTTAGTCACTGCATCCTTCATAGATTGCTAGTAATTTGCTGACAATAGATGTTAGAATAACTAGCCTGTAATTTCCTGGCTTCCCTCTTTCAACACATAATTTTCCAAACTATAGGAACAGTTCCTGAATTGAGAGAACTTTGGAAGAGTTTATTTAGGGGACCTGCAATGTTCTTACCCATTTCTTTTAAATCCTTGGGATGGAAACCATCTGCTCCTGATTTGCCAGTCTTTCATGCCATTATTTTCTTCAATAACATTATTTTTCTTGCAATAATTTTGGTGAGACCCCATCCCTCATTCAAAAATAGTCCATCCGGTATGCAGGCCTCTTCTACTGTTAAGTACTGGGGAAAAGAAATTATTTAACATGTTCATCATTTCTTAATTTTCATGTACAAAACAGTATTGTCAGTTTTTTAACAGGCTCACAATGCTCTTTAACCACCCTTTGCCTTATCTCTGCATTATTATTTTCTGCCACTTTATAGTTGCTACCAGGGAGTCTATACATAACTCCTGATATAGCCTTAAATACTTTTCTATTTCATAATTCCATCCATAAAGTCTTCTTGCCTGCTTACCTCTTATTATATTGTTTCTTATCATAAAGGTAATTTCATCCTTAATCACTAAGAATACTCTTTCCTGCTCTTTCCCGTGGACCTCCAACCATCTGAAAAGAAATCTTTGCATGAACTGCACATACCAGGTCAGTTGGTAATTTATGCTCCAGTTGATTAGCTAAAATTCTACCCAGAATTTCATCAGTCATAGCATGATTCCTTTCACATAGGCCATGCTAAAAGGGCTCTCAGCTACTGTATTCATGACAATGATATTCATTTTCTCACACAAATCTCTGAACTCTCCATGAATCAACTTCACTTTGATTATCAGTTAGGTGCCCCAAGTCCAGATGCTATACTTTTAGCTATTTTTTAAATAATAACTTCCTAGTCCTTAATATATATTAGTATAGAAATACTAAATCTCTTAGACAGATCAATAAAGTGCAAAGTTAAAATATTTCTATTTTTGTCCCATACCTTGACAACCACTTTATTAATTATGTGCCAGTAGAAACTTGCAATTACATGTGGAGAGCATCCCTCTCTGCCTCTCATAGATTTCACAGTTCTCAATAATCTCTTCTACGAGGCTCGTATACTCCATAACAACTACACCTGCATCTTTTAGCAAGATTTTTAATCACTGATGAGAAAATTGTTTATGTAACTTTATGATCATTTTTACCCTCTCTTATCCTTATCACCTGAAGTCATTGTCTAACATACTGATGAGAAAATACAGGTTTTGTTAAGTGTCACAAAAATGTGCTTATATCAACTATCAATTTTTTATTTCATCGGCTGGTCCATCCCTGGGACTTTTTAAAGAGACAATTGTTCACTGAAATAAGGGGCTGGATTTTCAGCCAGGCATGCGGGTGCACGCCCGACATGCACAAGCGTGAAATAGCGTGGGATGACATTGGGCGAGCGTCATGAAGTCACTATGCATTTGTGTCATAATTCGGTTGGCGGGCATACATGGGAGTTGGCAGCGCGCCCGCCGATAATTAAGAGGGCTGTTAAGCCCATTAATTCAATTAATTAAGCTGAATTTTTCCCTGCTCGTCCAATCTTACAATTGGCGGGTGGGCGAAAAGGCCAACCAGCCTTTGAATTTTTGAGGAAACCTCATCCACGGGCAGGATGAGGTTTCCGATGTTAATTAAAAATAAAATAAAAATTTTAAAATCTTATTTTTAACATGTCCCTGCTCATGTTTACCTTAATTTTAAAATCTTTATTTTCAATGTTAGAAATCTTCAGCTCCCTGAGGCAGCTCTCTGCCTTCAGGGATCTTGCACTGCGTGCTCTGCTGCTTATACGCTGACTTCTGTGCTCACCCTCCTCCCCCCACACCCAGGCAGTGCTGAGCATTTCAGCGCGCAATTCACTCTGGCTGACTGTTAATTGCACAGCCAGTGTGAAATTGCAGTCAAGGCCCGATTGCAGGCGGCGGACCATTGCGTGGCTGCTGCTGGGCTCGCCCACTGCGCACGCCCGATGAGGGGAAAATCCTACTTGAGGGCACTGACTGGAACTAAAGATGGCTGCCAGTTTTCATTACTATATAACCACAGTCCATTTCATTGGGAGGGCAATGAAATCCAGCCAGAGACATGGCTTCAGGAAGAAGAACCAGTAAAACTTGGAAATGACTGCTACTGGTCTGAACAGGAATTCCATTTTAAGATATACAAGATCTCTTTGGACCAGTACCAGCCATTTCCTATTTTTATTTGATTTTCCTTATGGAGAAGGATGAACAGCTTCCTTCCCACCTTGTCAAACGTGGAGAATCACTGTATTCAACCATTGAAGAATGAACTATTCAGAAGCTAATTGCTTGGACATTAATATTAATTATCTCGGCCAATACACATGCTAAGATAATGATACAGACTTGAGTTAATCAAAACCAACCTTTTGGAATATACAAAGGACTTTATTGAACTTCTGTTGGTGAAATGGACAGACATCGAGTGTAATTTTCTGCCCCAGAGACAAAGTGTGGTGGCGAGCGGGAAAGTTGGCACAACTTCCACTGGCCAGTGGGATGGATTGCCATGCCAGATTTTCCACTTTTCACTTCATTAGGTATGCATAAAGGAGCAGCATGTCATACCTCGTGGTGGGACACGCTGGGATCTGTTTGCCCTACCATTAATTTATTGGGTGACAGTTCTGGGTGCCATATTTAAACAACACCAGCACACACTTCTGGTGAGTGACAGCCCCAAGAAGAGACAAGTTCTGTGCTCCGAAGCTCAATAATAAGTGGCTCCTCCAGACAGTCCAGGACTGGCAGGAGATCCTATACTCCCATGATGGAAGCCAGAGGTCCACCAACCTCACCACACAAAAGGACCCTCCTCCAGTGCAGGAAGAGGATGAATGAGCTCATCCACTTTGCCAAGGTAAGTCAACATTCTCCTCATTCTCAACTCACACTCTCAGAAGGCCACCAGGCATTGCTCTATCAACATGGTGGTTGGACAATTCATATGTAAGACTTGTGTCAGAGGATCATATCATGTGGCCTCATGAGTATTGATTTTTCAGTTTGTTTTATTCTCCTGATGCTGCTGCACTGAAGACTGGTCTGTAGGGGTCTTATAGGTTTTAATGGTGACCCGCATTGGAGCCATTCTAACACAGTGCATTTTTCAATGGCCTCCATGTAATGTCTGTCATGCTTGGGCATGGATCACATTTCAAGTAATAGTTGGTGGTCTTAGGCGCTCATGGCAGCCTTTGGCATGATGTTGTGACTGTGTTTACAGCTAAACATTACATTTATAATAGTTCTCACTCTCCACCTGCATGATGCAGATCTATGGCCCAAGATAGAAATGTCGGCCAGGATTATGTGAGATTTGAGGTGTTTGTGTCTAGCCTTGTGGTGCCAAACTATTACATGGGAAGTTGCTCGTTTGTACCTGAAGGTTTGCCTCGCATGTTTTGACAGAATCCCTGTGCTAGCCCTCAGAAGGGCAACCGACATGATTATCTGATCGTGACAGTGACATCAGTGTCCTAGGCTTCCTCATGTATATCTTAATCTGCTGGAATGAAAACGTGGAAATCTCGTGGGATCAGAGCAAAGCTCCAGTGCATCTGATGTGTGCCCTTTATTATTAACAAACGTACTGAGTAAAGTTTAAATACTATGTCGAGGTTGACTGGATCACCTCATACCCAGATGTCAAGGTAATGCTGGACATGAACTTGGGAAGGTCCAGATGAAGGCTGGGTCATGACTGCTTGTCAATGATTAGACGATGGTGCTGCTGAAGCTCTCTCTGTGCGCACAAAGGTCATTTGACCCACAGCCTCGCATCCATGATTGACAGTAATAGATCACAGCGTTCTAAAGAATGGTCTCATGCTGGGGACAGTATGAGGATGAGGCCAGAACATTATTCATGCATGAGAGATGGCCTTTGCAGACATGCCACAGTCAGAATTCAAATCAATCCTCAGGCATGCTGTCATGAGTGCACTGAGATTTGCAGTGCTGCCGCTGTCTCTTGAAGGCTGCCATTGGCAGTGAAATGTTGATGCGATGCTTGAAAGGACTGCACCATGTCTAATATCTTCACAATGAGTGCTGGTGGAGTTCTTATCCCATAATAGAACAGCCACATGCTCCAGAGGCTGCCTAGACTTCCAAGGATAAGGCAATCTTCAAGCAAGATTGTGACTATTCATTCTGAGGTTGATGTTCTTCATTGAGATGCTCAGGATAGCAAAGAAGATGTTAATGTCGGGCCTGCATGGAGGACACAGATGAAATAGGCTTGTATGAAGTAGCCCTCTTCATTGTCCTAGAACTTTGTGGCTAAAAGAGTTTCACTGGCATGCCTGCCACATCTGGAACGTGCTATGGCCTCTTCCTGTGGGGCGTCAACATCCTCACCCTTTTCAAAGTCATCCATTTTGACATTCTCCTCATTGGAGGATACATGCAGCTCTTCCATCTCTCCATCTGGCAGCTCAGCTCATGACCCTTTATAGTGCCAGGTTGTGTAGAGCACAGCAAATCACAATGATGCGGAACACCCTCTGGGGATAGTACTGGAGAGCACCACCTGACTGGTCCAGACATCTGAAACGCATCTTCGATATGCCTACAGTCTGCTCAATCATGGACTGTGTTGAATGAGCCATATTATACCTCTCCACTGAAACATTCTGTGGCCACTGAGTGGGTGTCATTAACCACGTCTTTTGAGAGTAGCCTTTATCACCGATAAGCCAACCCTGAATGCGTTGAGGGCCCTCGAGGATCTGTAGCACCTGTGAATGACTCGAGATGTAAGAGTTGTGAGAGCTCCCAGGGTATCTTGTACAGATCTTCATAATCTGCTTTTGGTGATGTTATGGCACAGCTGATGGTCAACATTGAGTTGTTCAAGTTCCAAAGGGAAACTTGAAACAACTGCCACAACTTGTTTTGCAATTTGTATACATTTTGACATGCGTACCCTGAATTCAGTAGTAATAAGACCACCAAGTCTTATAGGTTTTTACAAAACTAAATTAAACATTTATTAATAGAAGAAATGACTTTAAATACATACAATGATCTACAAATTAGTACTATGATCATTTCTAAATCTGTTAATCAATCTAACTCCCAGTTACACTTTCATTAAGGCATCAGTAAGACACATGGATTTTAAAAGACCCAGGCAAAGAAACATGATACCCTGAACAAGACGAATTCCAAGTGAGTTTTCTTAATTTCAGTCCTTTGAAGACAGCAGTTTAAGGCACAGATGCCTTTAAGGCATAGATTAAGGAATTTTCACACTGGTTAGATCTTAAAAATGCCTTCCCTTACACACAGCCCTTGCTCCTTCTTTATACATATCTTTCTGTTTGAATGCAAATACCCATTGTTTCACTATGTCTTTCGTCTTTATCTCCCCGATAATAAAACCTTCTTATAGCACTAATTTTTACCAGTAATCTTTGGGAAAAATAAACACACCATTTATAAACTTCAGCTGGCTAGGTGACACATTTCACCCCTCCTTCAAAAACAATCTAGTCTGGTCTATTTCAAAGTGTAAACGTTTCCTTGACACCATGTTTCTAAACTTCCCAAACAAAAACAAAAACAAAAATACCTGGAAAAACTCAGCAGGTTTGGCAGCATCAGCGGAGAGGAGCACAGTTAACGTTTCGAGCCCACACGACCCTTCAACAGAACTAAATACAAATAGAAACAGGTGAAATATAAGCTGGTTTGTGGGCGGGGGGGGGGGGGGGGGTTGTTGGGACAAGAAGAGCTAGGTAGAGGGCCAGTGATAGGTGGAGATAACCAAAAGATGTCACAGACAAAAAGACAAAGAGGTGTTGAAGGTGGTGATATTATCTAAGGAATGTGCTAATTAAGGGTAGAAAGCAGGACAAGCAAGGTACAGATAGCCCTAGTGGGGTTGGGGTGGGGTGAAGGAATCGACAAAGGCTAAAAGGTAGAGATAAAACAATGGATGGAAATACATTTAAAAATAATGGAAATAGGTGGGAAAAGAAAAATCTATATAAATTATTGGAAAAAACGAAAAGGAGGGGGAGAAACAGAAAGGGGGTGGGGATGGAGGAGAGAGTTCATGATCTAAAATTATTGAACTCAATATTCAGTTATTTTGATTATTTCACCCTTTTCTATTTTTACTTAGTTCTGTTGAAGGGTCATGAGGTCATGAAGGTTGAAACGTTAACTGTGCTCCTTTCCGCTGATGCTGCCAGACCTGCTGAGTTTTTACAACTATTTTTGTTTTTGTTTTGGATTTCCAGCATCTGCAGTTCTTTGCTTTTATTTCTAAACTTCCCCATGTTTATCTAATTAACATTTCAAACATAACCTCTCTTCTTAGATCAAAGCACCCAGACTAGCTGCCTCTAATTTAATTAAATTTCACACACACTCACAGACACATATAGACACATATACTCAATTTTATGATAAATTCCAATAACATTATGAAAATTATTGTATCTTCTTGACAGTGATCACAGATCAGCTGCACATTTAGAGAGTGGAAGCCTTTTCTATTGATGAATCTTGGTGGCTGCTGTCAGGGATCTCTTAATGCCACATGTGTGCAGTCAATGGCACCCTGTACCTGTGGGAAGTCTGAGATAGCTGCAAATCCAGCTGCTCTGGCAGCCTGCTGGCTTCATCCAAGGAGAACTGGATATAATTTTGTGTCTTACTGAATAGGGCATTGGTGATCTCTCAGATGCATTTATGGGCAGAGGATTGTGATACTCTGCAGAGGACCCCAGTAGAGCCCTGGAACAAGTCAATTGCAAAAAGGTTGTGTGGCGGTCACCTTTAGAGGCACTGGCAATGGATGGCCCGCCCAGGCTTGACAGCTCATTCACAAAGGGAGTTGGATCTGGATAAGTACAGCCAGGCACCATTAGCCTCAGTCAGGGCACTGTCAGGCTGCCTCCTTTGGAGTAGACTAGAGCCCAGCCTTGCACAAATGTCATGGCTGTAATCATTGAGCTGTGTAAAGCCTGGACCTCTCAACTGCAATGTGTAGGGTTCTTTGGAGCCTTTTGAATATGTACTTTAGCCTTGGCCCCTTTAAAGTTGGATGCTTCTGACCTTTGCCCATTCCTATGAGAGGGACAAATGATCATTCAAACCCTATCAACAATTGGTCCCAAGCTGTAATGGATTCTTGCAGGAATGCACACCATGAGTTAAGGTGCCCAAGTGCTTCAATTGGTATTTGACTCTTCCTAATGTGCCTCAGCTGAGCCTTGCTCTCCATGTCCTGAACTCTTGATAATCTTTTAAATGAAAACCAAATCAACAAAATTGGGATAAATCAGGCACAGCCCCTAATTCAGGTCAGCTATAAAATCAAGAACAAAGTTTAAAGGAAACTTACAAACTTTAAATCAAAATGTCATTAAAGGGGTCAACAAAACACCCCAGTCCCCACGGTGCCCACCGAGCACGGAAGGCCTCGAGAGTGCCAGCAGACACCGCGTGCTCCTTCTCCAGGGACATCCGGCAGCGAACGTAGCCACGGAAGAGGGACAAACAATCAGGCGGGACTCCCCCGTCGATCGCCCGCTGCCTGGACCTGTTAATGGCCAACTTGGCCAGGCCCAGGAGCAGGTTCACGAGGAGGTCCTCCTCCTTCCCGACCCCCTTCCGCACCGGGTGCCCATAGATCAGGAGCGTGGGGCTGAAGTGCAAACAAAACATCAATAAAAGGTTTTTCAAATAACTAAAAAGGGAGTGCAGCCTACAACACCCTATGTATACATGGTCCACGGACTCCACAAGACCACAAAAAGGGCACGTGTCCTGAGAGTCCGTGAACCTCTTATTATAAGGGACTGCTGCATGCAACACCCTCCAACCCAGGTCCCCGATAGAAAGGGGGAGGACACCTCCGTAGAGGGCCTCCCATCGGGGGCCTCCGCCGCCGGACGGCAACAAGGCACGCCAGGGCGTGTCCGGTCGACGGACAAGGGCAAGAAAATGGAAGGTGTGCAGCAGCAGTCCGTACAAAAAGCCCCTCTTTGCCGTGCCAAAAGGCACAGAGGGCATGTCCCCGAGGCGGCTCATATTGTGGGGCACCAGCACCCGAGGGAGGGTTCGGGGCTTGGGGCCAATATGGAATTCTGTGCGAACAGGGGAACGCTCAGACGGAAGACCACCGCGCACCTGGGCCACCTCAAGACCCAAAATAACGTCGGGTCCGAGCACGACCGTTCTCAGGTCTTGGATGGCATCGGCTGTGACCTGGACACTCACCGACGCGCGTCGCGCCAACTCCTGCGGGAGCATCCAGCCCAGTCCTCCGCCACCCAGCACGTCCCCGATCCTGGTCACCCCTGCGGCCACAGCCCTCCTCTCCGCCAACCACTGAAAAGGACGGAGGGGCGGATTCCTGAGCAGCGGCTCTCTGACGATGGCCGCTACTCCTGACGGGGGAGAGCTGCGTCGCGAGGCGACCACTTTCCAGACTTTGATCAGGTCCTGGTAAAAGACGGGCAACGCCTGCAAGGAGCCACCGAGGCCCAGCTGTTCTATAAACAGGAGCTGCACGTCATAATTCAGGCCGTGCACCTGACAGAAGAAATACGTCATCAGGGCACACCATCTAAGAGGAGGCTCGACGTAGAGGTATCGCTGCAGGGTCTGAAGGCGGAAAGTCGCCACCTGTGTGCGTAGACACACTAGCGCCTGACCACCCTCCCTAAGCGGGAGACTCAGAACCTCGGCAGCGACCCAGTGCAATCTTTTGTCCCAGAAGAAGTCGACTAACAATCTCTGGATTCTTGTGACAAAGTCGGGGGGAGGGGTCAAAGTGACCAGCCGATACCACAACATGGCGGCGATCAGCTGGTTTATGACCAGAACTCGACCTCGGTAAGATAGCACTCGGAGCAGTCCTGTCCAGCGCCGCAGGCGAGCGGTGACTTTCATCTCCAGTTCCTGCCAGTTTGCCGGCCAGGATTCCTCAGCGGGGCAGAGATGGACCCCCAGGTAGAGGAGGCTGGTCCTGCTCCAGTTGAAAGGCCTGAGCTCCTCGGGTAGGGGATCCATCTGCCACTGACCGACCAGGAGTCCAGAACATTTACCCCAGTTGATCCTGGCAGAAGAAGCGGCAGAGTAGACCTCCTGGCACTCGCGCATCCTCCGCAGGTCAGCCGGGTCACTAAAGATAAGGAGCACGTCATCTGCGTAAGCCGAAAGGACCACCCCAATGCCCGGCCCGCGCAGAACCAATCCCGACAACCTCCTTCGCAAGAGGTGCAGGAAAGGCTCCACGCAAATAGAATACAACTGGCCAGACAGGGGGCAGCCCTGACGTACCCCTCTCCCAAAGCGAAGGGGTGCCGTCAGGGACCCGTTAACCTTCACTAGACACTCCGCGGCGGTGTACAGAAGTCGGATCCGGGCGACAAAATGCGTCCCGAACCCGAAAGCTCGCAGAGTTCCGAGTAAGTATTCGTGATCCACCCTGTCGAACGCCTTCTCCTGATTGAGAGACAGGAAGGTGCTCGACAGACCAGCCCTCTGGGAATGGTGGATGATGTCCCGGACCAGATGGATGTTATCATAAATGGTTCGGTCCGGGACGGTGTAGGACTGGTCAGGGTGGATCATGTGGTCCAGCACGGTGCCGAGCCGAGAAGACATGGCTTGGGCGAAGATTTTGTAGTCCGTGCTGAGGAGGGAGACCGGGCGCCAGTTTTTAAGAAGGCGGAGATCCCCCTTCTTCGGCAGCAGGGCAATCACGGCCCTGTGCCACGAAAGGGGCATCTCCCCGGTAGCAATGCTCTCCCCCAGGACCCCCGCGAAGTCGCTCCCCAAGACGTCCCAGAACGCCCTGAAGAACTCCACGGTCAGCCCGTCTAGTCCCGGGGTTTTGCCCCTAGAAAGACCGTCGAGTGCGCCGGTCAGCTCCCCCAGACTTATAGGGGAGTCGAGCTTTCCGGCGCACTCCGGGCCGACCTGCGGCAGGTCCTCCCACAAAACTCTGCAAGCTTCCTCACTGGACGGATCCGGAGAGAACAGGGCAGTGTAGTAATCTCGGGCAATGGCCCTGATGCCCTCCGGATCCGAGACAAGGGATCTGTCGTTGGCCAGCAGCGTAAAGAGCTGCTTACGGATCCCGTGCCTTTTTTCCAGCGAGTAGAAGAAGGGGGCGCCGCGGTCCATCTCCTTGAGGAACCAGATTCGCGACCTCACGAACGTGCCCCGAGACCCGACCAGTTGCAGGTCCCGCAGCGCGCCCTTCTTCTCATCGTACACCGACCGCAGGGCCGGGTCCGCGTCGGGCTGACGGAGACGTGCCTCCAAGTCGAGCACCTCCTTCTCCAACTCCTCGACCCTGGATTTGCGTCTCTTTGTCGACCCCTTCGCGTACTCTTGACAGAAAACTCGGACGTGAGTCTTGCCCACGTCCCACCATAGCCTCAAGGAGGGGAAGCCTCCCCGCTTCCTTCTCCAGCCGGCCCAGAAGCGACGGAACGAGTCCAGGAACCGCTGGTCTTCCAACAACAGGTTATTAAAATGCCAGTACGCGGACCCCGTCCGAGCACAGAACGAAGTGAGCTCCGCCCACACCAGACGGTGGTCCGTGCACGGAACCTGCTGTATAGAAGCAGCCGGAACGCAGGACACGTACGCCTTCGAAACGTAAAGGCGGTCGAGTCTGGACGCTCCGACTCCAGGTGACACAAAGGTGAACACGCTGGAGTCAGGATGGAAATTTCGCCAGACGTCCACTAAGTCGAAGGACCTGACCAGGTCCCGCAACTTACTCACACCTCGCGTGCAGTGCGGGGTACCGTGACGGTCCCGGACCCCGAGGGTGCAATTGAAATCCCCCCCCGAGGACGATGCACTCACCAGCGTCTATGGAGCCGAGATGAGTGGACACTTCTTCAAAGAAGCTCGCTGCTGCTGCGTGCCTAGGGGAGCGTACACATTCACAAAGTGAAGCACCACCCCCCCCAGACGCACAGTCAGGTGCAGCAACCGGCCTGGCACCGGCTCCTTGACCCCCAAGATCTCCGGCTGAAAATGCGGGGCCAACAAGATAGCCACCCTGCCCGAATTGGAGGCTAGGTGACTCATGTAGACCCCCCCTCGCCACTCCAGGAGCCACGTGGCTTCGTCTCCCGGAACGGTATGGGTTTCTTGCAGGAATCACAACGCATACTTCCCGTCCCTGAGGACCGAGAAGTTCTGGAACCTGCGCTGTGCGTCCCTGCTGCCGCTGATGTTGAGGCTGGCTATAGTCGTCTTCATTGTCAAAGGTACATCAAACCTTCACCTTAAGTCATTAAAAAGAAGAGGACTTTTTAGTCCTTCCTCTCCTTCAGGAGCCCAGCGAGAAACGTTTGGACCCTCCGCCGCGCGTTCCTATCCAACCCGGGAGACTTGAGAGCCTCGCGAGTGGACCAGAACACCAGCAGAAAAGAATGCCACCGGTCCAAGGCCAACTGAACCCTGTCTCGGTGACCGCGATGACTCACCAAAAAGTCCCGGAGTTCCCTTGGGGGGATGAGGGGGGAGTCAGTGGAGGGCACCAGGGGATCCACCGCCTCGCTTGAGAGCGACTCAGCATAATCTCCAGTGCTCACCACGGACACCCCGTCCTCCTCCAGGTCGTCGCCTCCAGCTTCCGACCCCTCCCCCGCATTGAGTACGGGGGCTGATTCGGAGCTGCCAGCTGGCCCCACCTGTACCTCGATCCCACCCCCAGGATCAAGGCCAGAGGGGTCCTCTCTGGTCTCCTCTAAAGGTTTTGGGTCAGAGGGCAGCGGCAGTTCTGATGCCCGCTCTCCTCCCAGCACTGGGTCGTCCGGGGAGCTCAGGACAAGCTCCTGACCTAAAACTAGGATGTCCGGTGCTAAGGTTTGGGAGGGAGCGGGAAGGCCTTCCTTTTCGCCGCCACCCAATGACCCGTTAACATTTTTTAAATTTTGAAAGCTACAGTCCCCCGACGAGCCAGAAGGTACCTCGGGGGTATCGAGGGTTCCTGAGTCGGGCACCACCTCAAGGGAGGTGACTTCAGTGACCCCCGAGGGGCCCTGTTCAGGGGACTGCAGCAGGTTGATGGGGGTAACAGTGGTGGGAGTAGGTGCAGGGGTTTTGCGTTCCCCCAGAGGACAGGGCAAGATTTTACTTGGTGGAGACGCCACCACCTCTTCATCAGGGGAAGGGACACACCCAACTTCTTCAGTTTGGACATCACCCACTTCCTCCTCCGAAGCGTGACGTCTCTTCCGGGTCAGGCTGGGGGCTAGGGAGACCTCCATTTCCGAGGCCCCCTCCTCTTTGTCCAGCCCTCCCGGACACTCCACCCTCTGGGTTTTGGATGTTTGATTCCCCGGCTCGGGGTCCCGCGTCTTTTCCCCGCCGGCCCCGGGAGCACGCGCAGGGACGACGCCGGGCCCAGCACTCGGCGCCTTAGCACCCACGGGCCTGGGAGCACACGCGGACATGACGCCGGGGCCGGATGATGTTTTTTCCCCCGAGCCGGTGCTTGCAGGTGTTTGGGGGTTTTGGGGCGTTTCAGGGGCCGCCTCCAGGTTGCGGGTCTTCCTCCGCGCCTTCTTACGGCGCGGGGGCTCTCCCCCCGCCTCACCGGCAGCCGAGATGGCAGTGGCCGCCAGCGTCGCTTCCCCTTGCGGGGAGGGAGATGGAGTGGTGGCGGGGGGAGGAGGGGCGGTGCCAGCCGTGGCCGCTTGGGTGGGGCTCGTGGCCTTGGAGGCGGGGCAGTTCTTCCTCACATGCCCCGCCTCCTTACAAGCATGGCACCGCACGCCCTCCGCGGTCCAGAAGACCCGATAGGCGGTCCCCTCAAAATTGATAGTAAAGGCCCCCTCCAGGCACTCCTCCTGGGCCAAGCGGACAAATACCTGGCACCGGAAGGAGTACACATGGCGGAGGGCCGAGTCTTTGAGGCCGAGCGGGATTGGTGCAACCCCCGACCTGACCTCCGCCAGTTTATTAAGGTGGGGGAGGAGGAGCTCACTGGATAGAATAGGTGGGACGTTCGAAATAATAATTCTCTGGGCGGTGGCCTCAAGGGGATCCACCGCCAGAAAAGACCCGCCCACAGTGAGTCCTTTTTGCAGGGCGAGGTGCACCGCCCGCTCGGACCTCAAAAAGAATATGGCCTTCCCATACATTTTAGAGGCCGCGACAATGGCTGAGGGGCCGACGACCCCAGCCATAGCCTTTACGCAGGCCTCGATTGTCATTTCAGGGTGAGCATAGCTCTTTACCCCAAGGGCCCTGGTGAGGAGGCGGAATGGTGACAGGGCAGCGGGAGCAGCTGGAGCCGCAGATGCAGCCACCCCCACATAGGTTTTCTTTTTTTGAGGCCCTGCCACCGGTGACAAAACCGCCTCCACATTAGCCCTCGAGGGCCTGGCCACAGGCGATGGTGAATTGGCCTTAGGGCCAGAGCCACGCCCACCCCGGGAAGGATTGGCCATTTTGTTTTTTTTTAATTTTTAATATATATATATATTTTTTCAAAAAGAATATACGTAGTGTTCCTCCCTAGGGAGGAAAGGGGGTGGGGGAGAGAGGTAGTAACAACCTCCCCTCTTTTAGGCAGGAGAGGAGAGGAGGGAGAGGAGTAAAAGACAGGGAGGCACAGGAGGGAAAGAGGTAAATGTCCAGGTGGGTGTCCTCGATGGTGGATGGACAGTGGGTGGGAGCCTGATGTTCTTCAGGTAGGGGGAGGCGATGTCTTCACCAGCTACTGCTGGCCTTACCGGGAAAAGGGCTGGGTTGGGGGAGGGGCGGCAGAAAGATGGTTTCAGCACACACACTCACCCTCCCTCTCTTCCTTCCCCAACCCCTCTGGCAGTCTTCTTGCCTCCCCCTACAAAACACAGTCCTTTATTGCCCCCACCTTACACAAACAATAACGTTGGACACCCACCTAGGATGTTGTTTTTAGACACAGTCCTGGCCTTCCTGTCCTGTAACAACAGAAGCTGTTCTTCTTCTCTCCCTCTGTCTCCTTTTGCTCCACACGGGCAGGTCCAGCAGCAACAGCAGCAAACACCCTCGAGTGCAGGTCCAGCAGCAGCAAACACCCTCGAGTGCAGGTCCAGCAGCAGCAAACACCCTCGAGTGCAGGTCCAGCAGCAGCAAACACCCTCGAGTGCAGGTCCAGCAGCAGCAACAAACACCCTCGAGTGCAGGAGCAGCAGCAGCAAACACCCTCGAGTGCAGGTCCAGCAGCAGCACACAGCAGAAGCAACAACCCCAAAGGCAGCAGCAGAAACAGTTGAAACACTGAGGAGCAGCAACACCAACACCACACACCTTCTCTCCTCAGTATCAGGAAACCAACTGAATCCACAATTGCCTCCACGAGATCGTTAAGAAAATGAACTCTTGATAATCTTTTAAATGAAAACCAAATCAACAAAATTGGGATAAATCAGGCACAGCCCCTAATTCAGGTCAGCTATAAAACCAAGAACAAAGTTTAAAGGAAACTTACAAACTTTAAATCAAAATGTGATTACAGGGGTCAACAAAACACCCCAGTCCCCGCGGTGCCCACCGAGCATGGAAGGCCTCGAGAGTGCCAGCAGACACCGCGTGCTCCTTCTCCAGGGACATCCGGCAGCGAACGTAGCCACGGAAGAGGGACAAACAATCGGGCGGGACTGCCCCGTCGATCGCCCGCTGCCTGGACCTGTTAATGGCCAACTTGGCCAGGCCCAGGAGCAGGTTCACGAGGAGGTCCTCCTCCTTCCCGACCCCCTTCCGCACCGGGTGCCCGTAGATCAGGAGCGTGGGGCTGAAGTGCAAACAAAACATCAATAAAAGGTTTTTCAAATAACTAAAAAGGGAGTGCAGCCTACAACACCCTATGTATACATGGTTCACGGACTCCACAAGACCGCAAAAAGGGCACGTGTCCTGAGAGTCCATGAACCTATGCATCCTCTTATTATAAGGGACTGCTGCATGCAACACCCTCCAACCCAGGTCCCCGATAGAAAGGGGGAGGACACCTCCGTAGAGGGCCTCCCATCGGGGGCCTCCGCCGCCGGACGGCAACAAGGCACGCCAGGGCGTGTCCGGTCGACGGACAAGGGCGAGAAAATGGAAGGTGTGCAGCAGCAGTCCGTACAAAAAGCCCCTCTGGGCTCCCTCTGATCAGGTCCTGGTAAAAGACGGGCAACGCCTGCAAGGAGCCACCGAGGCCCAGCTGTTCTATAAACAGGAGCTGCACGTCATAATTCAGGCCGTGCACCTGATGGAAGAAATACGTCATCAGGGCACACCATCTAGGAGGAGGCTCAACGTAGAGGTATCGCTGCAGGGTCTGAAGGCGGAAAGTCGCCACCTGTGTGCGTAGGCACACTAGCGCCTGACCACCCTCCCTAAGCGGGAGACTCAGAACCTCGGCAGCGACCCAGTGCAATCTTTTGTCCCAGAAGAAGTCGACTAACAATCTCTGGATTCTTGTGACAAAGTCGGGGGGAGGGGTCAAAGTGACCAGCCGATACCACAACATGGCGGCGATCAGCTGGTTTATGACCAGAACTCGACCTCGGTAAGATAGCACTCGGAGCCGTCCTGTCCAGCGCCGCAGGCGAGCGGTGACTTTCGTCTCCAGTTCCTGCCAGTTTGCCGGCCAGGATTCCTCAGCGGGGCAGAGATGGACCCCCAGGTAGAGGAGGCTGAAAGTGTAACTCTTTCGAGTACAAACACATTTCCATCTGTTCCTATTCAGATGAAGTTACATTGTTTCATAGTTTGCCATTGTGAGATTTGAACTCTTGATCTTGGGGTTACAAACCCAGTACCATAACCACTTGGCTATTTCGGCCAAGCCCCCTCCATGTCCTGAAGCAGAAATTATTAGGGCATCCCTTCAATTGGCCCATAAGTGCAGTAGTTAACTCAAAGAACAAAGAAGAGAACAAATAAAAGTGCAGCAAATAAAAGTGCAGCACAGGAACAGGCCTTTTGGCCCCCCAAGCCTGCGCCGATCGTATTGTCTGTCAAACTAAAACATTTTGCACTTCCGGGGTCCGTATCCCTCTATTCCCATCCTATTCATATATTTGTCAAGCCTCCTCTTAAACACCACTATTGTACCTGCTTCCACCACCTTCTCTGGCAGCGAATTCCAGACACTCACTACCTTCTGCGTAAAAAACGTGCCCTGCACATCTCCTCTATAGTTTTCTCCTCTCACATTAAATCTATGTCCCCTAGTAATTGACTCTTCCACCCTGGGAAAAAGCTTCTGACTATCTACTCTGTCCATGCCACTCATAATTTTGTAAACTTCTATCAAGTCGCCCCTCAATCTCTGTCGGTCTAGTGAGAACAATCCGAGTTTCTCCAACCTCGCCTCATAGCTAATAACCTCCAGACCAGGCAGCATCCTGGTAAACCTCCTCTGCACCCTCTTCAACGCCTCCATATTCTTCTGGTAATGTGGCGACCAGAATTGCACACAATATTCCAAGTGTGGCCTAACCAAGGTTTTATACAGCTGCAGCATGACTTCCCAGCTTTTATATTCAATACCCCTGCCGATGAAGGCAAGCATGCCATATGCCTTCCTGACTACCTTATCCACCTGCGTTGCCCCTTTCAGTGACCTGTGGAACTGTACACCAAGATCCCTCTGTCCATCGATGCACTTAAGGGTTCTGCCATCTACTGTATAACTCATGCCTGTATTAGACCTTCCAAAATGCATTACCTCGCATTTGTCCGGATTAAACTCCATCTGCCATTTCTCCGCCCAAGTCTCCAACCAATCTACATCCCGTTGTATCCTTTGACAATCCTCTTCACTCTCTGCATCTCCTCCAACCTTAGTGTTGTCTGAAAACTTACTAATTAGCCCAGTTACATTTTCCTCCAAATCATTTATGTATACTACAAACAGCAAAGGTCCCAGCACTGATCCCTGCGGAACACCACTAGTCATAGCTCTCCATTCAGAAAAGCACCCTTCCACTGCTACAGGGGAACTCCTCCGACAAGCCCTCAGACCCCTCCCTGAGTGAATTTTTTCCAGGGTTATTTTTCATTTGCATCATTCCACTAGCTGTCAAAATGGTGCTGCTCAGCTTTTATTATGAGACTAGCTTCCAAACAACCCCTGTCACCATCCAAGTCCCTCCTATCTTCCTGGAAGAACATCATGTGCAAGTTACTCTCCCTCCAATCACTCTCCTGCCCCCGCCCACTTTAATCCTGGAGCCCATTGTTATTTTTGTAGATATCCCTGTCCTTCCCCCTGAACTGTTTTCTGTGGATGTCCCCATGCCCCACATCGACCTCACCCCTCCCCATCTTAAAGCCCCATGCATAGTGACCTACCGAGACCTTCCCCTATTAGACCATCACGTGCCCCCGCCTCTTACTTACCAGTTGCCCATTTACAGGCTCCGGGTGCCTCCCCTGACTGTGACTATACCATCTGCTGCCCAGTACCAAGCCACCAACCCCCAGGATCCAAATGTGTTATGGACTGACCATGCCCTGCACTCCATGCTCTGCATGACCCACATAGCACAGTCTTTCCAAAATATTGTGTACCCTGGAATATTTATTTCCCAACCTTGATTACCTTGTAACCAAGTCTCTGTAATGGAGATTAGACCTAAATCATTTACCTATATTTGTGCCACTAGTTCATCTGTCTTATTGCATTGTGCATTCAGGTAAAAAACTTTTAATTTTGAACTTTAATCCATGGCTCACTCAGGACGTTGGGGATAGCATTAAATTAAAAGAAGAGGCTTACAATATTGCAAGAAACAGTAATAAGGCTGAGAATTGAAAGTGTTTTAGAAGCCAGCAAAGAGCAACCAAAAAGTTGATAAAAAAAGAAAAATATAGAATATGAGAGTAAACTAGCCAGTAATTGTAAGAGCTTTAATAAGCATATTGATAAGTATACTGGGGAGGTGATGGTGTAGTGGTATTGTTGCTGGACTGGGAATCCAGACACCCAGGGTAATGCTCTGGGTCCTGGGTTTCAATCCCACCACGACAGATGGGGGAATTTGAATTCAATAAAAAATCTGAAATTAAAAGTCTAATGATGACCTTGCAACCATTGGCTATTGTTGTAAAAACCCTTCTGGTCTTTTAGGGAAGGAAATCTACCATCCTTACATCCCTACCATCTGGCCTACATGTGACTCCAGATCCACATGTGACTCTTAAATGCCCTCTGAGCAACAATAACTGCTGGCTGAGCCACTGACACCCACATCCTATGGATGAATAAAAAAATATATAAAAAGAAAGTGTTAGAATCATATCTCTTAAGACTGAATCTTTCTTTTACAAAATGGAAGATTTGGCATGATCTGGACATGTGGATGCTAACCTGGGATTTTTTTTAAAAGGTCATAAATTCACCTTGGAACTGTCAACAAAAAGGTCTCTTCCAAGAAATCACTGACTTATATGGTACTTGAGAAAGAGTTGTTTGTTTGTTTTGAACTGCAAAGTTTAAGTAGTGAAAAGCTGGGAGACAAAAAGGCATGGGAGAGAGGGTAATAAATTTAAGTTGTGAACCTGCTTGTTTTGAAGACAGTCTTGTTAGAGAACAAGCTGAGGAAGGAAGGCTATCTTGACTGGTTCTCCCTACCTTCCCTAAAATTGTGTATGGCTATTAACCTGTAGCCAGAGCACCCTCATCTGAGTGTAACTTGTCTACATTTGGACCTGTGAAGATGGATCAGTTGGTGAAAACGTCCAGGCATCCATTGGGACCAGCAGCCCCTCTGCACACACAAGAACTCCAGGTCAATAGCATTGAGATCCTGCAGACTTTATCCTTTATTTTATATCAAAGCCCATCTGTGCAGAGAGACTTTATCTGTTTGTCTTTTGTTTGTCTGTGTGCATGTCTATGTGTGTGCTGGGGTAATTCTTTAGGAAGAGATAGATAGTTATACTTCCTGATTACTATTGTGTGTTAACTAGTACTTGCAACTTGTTAAAAGAAGTTTTGTTTTAAAATAAATTAATCATTGAGTTTTTGAAAGAAGCCTGGTCATACTCTCTTTTCTTCTGGGTACTAGAGGTATAGGTACACAACTGGCCATTTTGGTGGGAAAATGAAACATTTAAATTAATGGTATGGCCTGTAGAGTAGTGGGGCTTGATAATTCATGCACTCCTCCCATCCTGGTTGTAACAGAAAGGAGTAGCTAAAGTTAACATTGATCTGTTAGAATCAGAGACAAGAGAAATCATTGTATATCAATGTACAATCTGAGATTTTTCCTGTATTAACTAACTTTAGTAATGTAAGCATGCCAATTTTATTATGTAATGAAAAATATACAACTTGCTACAGAGAAATGATTAGGCATAAGTTTGAGAATCTCCTAGACTGCAATTCAGAAAATTATTACTATGTTGAATTGAACCCTACCTATATTGTTAGCAATGACACAGGGTGTTACAGAATTCAAGGTCAAACTGTTGCTACAGTTCATCCACAAGAAGGAGAACAGCTGGAAAATGTAAAAAAAGAGGGATAGAAGAAATGCTGGGATTAGCTACCAAAATAATCATGACAGGAATAAATTAAATGGATAACAAAACCATATGGAAAAATTGCGAGAAATTGAAGGGACAGTTAAAGAGATAATGTGAGGAAAGGTTGGGAAACAAGGTCATCAAAGGTGATGTCTACAAGGGGAAACAGGTCCTCCTTTCAATTAATGATTTTCTAGCCAACCAGATGCAGATCCAGGACAAAGCCAATGATAACATCAAAGAAGGAATGATAAATTTCACAACTTCCACCTATGAGTTAAGAAGATTAGGAAGGGTCATCGCAAAATGCCATGTCTGCCATATGCAGGAAAAGGCTTGTTAGGGGTTAGTTTGGTTCTGCCAGCATTAACTCACCACAGGATGAGCCACGTTTGGGCAGTAGAATCAACTGGAGTTTTCGAAGGTATTCACAAAGAATACGAGCAACACCTGAGAAGGGTGGTACAAGTGGGAGATACCTGGGAAACCCTTGATCTGTTACGCTGTACCTTAGTTAAGGTCAGTGTATGTACCTCTGTGATTTAGCAAAAGAAAATGTTCCCTCTTGTGGATTGAACTGGGATCAGGGTATTCTGAATTTCACAATCACCAGCCAGGAATGGTATTAAGACCAGCTGAAGCAAAGCTATGCAGGAATTGATTCCAAAAGGCCATTGGAATTGAAGGCTCTGTTCTGCTCTTCTTCAAATTTGGGCAGTTGAAAAGTTGTATGAAAGAGATTTTCATCTCCCTGTAACTAAATCCAGATGTTCTGTTGTAGGTATTTTGCATTAGATGCAGAAAGTTTCAGGTGTGACATCGAGAAACTTGAGTGACAGATTAATCTGCTTATCCTTATGCATTAGATCTGAATGTATGTTTCAATGAGATTGTCTCTCATTCTTCTGAACTCCAGAGAATAGAGACCCAATTTATACTCAGCCTGTCATCATAGGACAATCTCCTCGTCCCAGGTATCGGGTCTGTTGGACCTCAATCATGATGATGTCCTTCCATGTCGTCTCTGTCCCAGTAATACTCCATCTGTTCTGCAAGAACATCTCAGTCTATAGCTTCACCCCTATTCTTATCTCCCCAGTTACACCACACAGACTCATGACTTGAACCATCCCCACTGGAATTTCAGTTGTTGTTTAAGCTTTTCTAGCTCTTCTTTTACATTGATTGAGATGAGGCTCCTGTAGGCTCGCCTATCTTTCCTTTTCATAATATCAGATATGGTTTTAAAAGCTGCAGTCAATTCATTGACCTTAACTTTCACTTTCTCCAGCTTGTTTCAGTTCCTTCCGCTCACCTGGCTTTCAGTAGCCTAATGTGTTTTGCTTACTCCCTGTCTCTCCGTGGATTGTCACTGTTCCTTGTAACATGTCTGTATAATGTTTCTTTTCATTCTTACTCTTTATCTGCTCTTGCTCATCCTTCTGTAACTTAGCTTTTAGCAATTGATTCTCAGCCTCAGTGTGGTCCTTTAATCTTTCCACTTCCTGAAGAATAAACACCAGCAATCTTGCTTTCCAATCATGACCCGAAATTTTCTTTTCCTCAGTTAACTCCTTTATTTTGATTTCAACTTCATCAAAATCTGATATTTGTTAACTAATAAAGCAATACCCAGCTTCCCCGGGCATAGTTCTTTGTTTTACCTCCCAGAGTTATTGCTGGTTGTTCTCCCACCTTCACAAAATTATTTACTTCATTTACTAACCCTTATTCTTTTTAAAAAATCAAAAAAGCGCACGTGTGAGAATACATTTCACCATGTTAAATAAACCAGCTGTGGTTTTGGTAAACTCACCATGGGTATAGCGCCAGGACTGTTACACAGGTCCTCAACCACCAAAGAACACACATTAGCAGGTATCAAACCAAACACATTTACAACTTGTACACTTTGTACTAAGAAACAGCTCCTCTTGCTCCACATGGACAACAAATGTTGATTATTTTTAGTCTGTGATACTCAGTTCCTAGAGGGAGACTTGTCCCAAAGTATATATGTTCATTGTACATATTTAAAAAATTATAATATGAGAAGTGATGAAGTTAAAATCAATAGATATAACAGTGAAACAGTGAATGAGCTATTGGTCTACAAGCTGACTAATGCCACAAGGTTACAAGAAGATCAATCTGCTTTGAAGGTTTCCAATTCCGCTCCCAGACTTCTCTATTATTCTAGATTTTACATCTGTCCTTTCAACTCTCAATGTCAATACATTTTGATGTTTCCCTGCCTCATAAACAGCCTCATAATACTCTCCTACATTATATCTGACCAGCACAGTCAACCAGCAGTAGGTGAAATGTCTCCTGATGTAGGTGACCAAGGAAAGTTACACAAACTGCTGACATTAACAACTTTCAATCTCAAAGACTCTACAGAAAAGTCTGTGAAAAGTACTTTGCTCACACTTGACCCTGAGATGAGATTCTGACTTCATGCCCACTCCATCACAAAGACTGCCTGTTTTCACTTCCATTGCCTCACCTGTCTCTGCTCTTGCCTCAGCTTATCTGCTGCTGAAATCCTCACCAATGCCTTTGTTACCTTTAAACTTGAATATTTCAATACTCTCTTGGTCGACCTTCTATCTTCCACCCTTCATTAACTTGAGCTCATCCAAAACAATGCTGCCTATATCCTAACTTGCAACAAGTCCCATTCACCCAAAACCCCTGTGTTCGCTGACCTGTATTGGCTCTAGGTCTGGCAATGCCTCAATTTAAAAAATTCTCATCTATGTTTTCAAATTCTCCCATTGCCTCACCCCTCTATAATCTCCTCTGTCCATATAAGTCCACGTGATCTCTGCTCTTCTCCAATTATGGTCTTCTGCACATACCCAATTTCTCCAACATCAGCGGCTATGCTTTCAGCTGCCACTGCCCTAAGCTCTTGAATCCCCTCCCTAAACCTCTCCGTCTTCTCCTTTAGAAAGCTCCTTATAACCTAACTCTACAAGCAAACTTTTGGTCATCTGTCCTAATATCTCCTCATGTTTCTCAGTGTCAATTTTTGCTTGATAACATTCCTGTGAAATGTCTTGAGATGTTTTACTATGTTAAATGTGCTATATAAATACAAATTGTTGTTGTAAATTGCAAACAATAAGGCAAGCAATGATGGTGTAACAAAGACACTGAAGAGGATTCCATCATTTACAAGATGGCTTGATGAGTACACTTGTTACATTGTAATTGAAAACATGCAAAAATCCAAAAACACTTGCAGTGAAATTAGTATTTGGATTGCAACAGTTCTTATTTAAATCCCCATGCCATGCCATGCCATTCCAAACAAACAGCCTGTGCTCAGGCCATGAACAGAGCACAAACAGTTAATTGACACTGATCCATATTTGAATGTTTTTATAAAAGCTGTAAAATATATATAGTTGGAGAAGCTTCAGCAATTTGCTTTTTGTGGTAGGGGTACAATATTTGGACTTTAAAATTAATCTCACTGTCACAATGCCTGAACAGATTTCACCCTTTATCAAGAAGACATGAAACCTGGACAAGGGTTATCTGTGCACTAGTGTTTGGAATGGAGTGCAGAACACAATAAAGTCCTTCATTCCTTGAAACAAAAGGCTGTCAGTTTATTCTGTTGGAGGAAATTTCTGCTCCTCCAATATGGGAGTCTAAAGCAATATCAGAGATAGTTAAGGCTTCAATGTGGTTGTGATGAGATAGAGCTGCGTGTCAGTGACATGTGCAATCTGATGTTGGGTTTTTGGGATGATATCACCTAGGGGTGCATGAAGATGAGAAATAGAAGAGGAACAAGTTCCTTAGGGAACTCTAGAGGTAACATACTGAGCGTGGGAAGAGAAGACAATTCAGATGATTTTCTGTCTACAATTAGACAGATGAGAATAGAACCAAACTGGGGCAGGTTCACCCAGGTGGATGAGAGGCATTGGAGGAGAATGGTGTGATAAAGTGTCAAATGCTGCAGTCAGATTAAGAAGGATGAGAAGGGATAGTTTATCATGGTCACAGTCACAAAGAATGTAATTTGTGATTTAAACAAAAGGCTATTTCAGTATTGAGGCTGAGCCAAAAATTGATTGGAGGGATACAAACATGGAATTGTGGGTTAAGATGGATACAGATTTGGGACATGACAATACATTTGGAGAGGAAAGGGAGGTTGGAAATGGGGTGGTAATTTACAAGTACGGAAGGATCAAGAGCAAATTTCTTGAGAACAGATTAGAACAGAGGGTGGATGATACATAAGGAAAGGAAAAATTACAATATCAGCTAACATGGCACCTGGTAAGGGAAGTTGAGTGGTCAACAATTTGGTTGCAATATGATTGAGGGAGAGGAGGTGGGTCTCATGGACAAGTTAAGGACAGAGAGAGCATTGCAGGAGATGGGAGTGAATTGACAGAATGACGTGAACTCAGGGCTAGGGGAATGGGGATTTTTTGGGGGAAGTTTGTCCCAAAGGGCAAGGTGGAAGTGGTAGAGGCAGCTAAATGGATGATCTTGACCTTAGTGACAAAAAAGTCCATGAGCTCTTCACACTCACTGTCGTAGGTGAGAGTACAGGAGACAGGAAATGCGGTTTAAGATAACAGTTTGCAGTAGAGGAAAGAAGGCAATGGTTATCTTTGCATTCTTGGATGATTTTTGAATAGAGTATTGTTAAAGCTCAGAAAGAGGACATTCAACCCTTCACTCCTGTGCTTGCTTTGTGAAAGAACGGTTGTGCTTAGTCCCACACTTTGGCTTTTTCTCTGTAACCAACAAGTTCCTCAAACTCAAGAACCTGTCCAGCTCCCTTTCAGAATTATTGATAGGATCAGCTTCCACTAGTAGTTTGGTTTGATTTTTCATTTATGAGTTATGAACATCTCTGGCAAGGTCAGCATTTAATGCCAATAACTAGTTGTCGCTGAGAAGGTGGTGGTGAGCCATCTTCAGCTTACAACCAAGTGAGTTGCTTGGCCATTTCAGAGGGTGGGATTAGGGGTTTGTCTTATGAGGAAAGGTTGAGCAGTTTGGGCCTACACTCATTGGGAGTTTAGAAGAATGAGAGGTGATCTTATTGAAACATATAAGATTTTGGGGGCTGAGTTAGGCAGATTTTTGATTGTCAAAGGAGTCAAGGGTTAATGGGGGGAAGCCAGGAAAGTGGAGTTAAGACCAAAATCAGATCAGCCATGATCTTACTAAATAGCGGAGCAGGCTTGAGGGGCTGAATGGCCTACTCCTGCTCCTAATTCTTACTCCTTTTTTCCTTACGGCAGTTAAGAGTCAACCGCATTGCTCTGGGTCTGGAACTACATATAGGCCAGATTTGGTAAGGATGGCAGATTCCTTTCTCTCAAGAATATTAGTGAAAAGCAGATTTTTTAATGACAATTTCAGTAGTGTCCTGGTCACCAATACCAAAAGTAGCTTTTTATTCCAGATTATTTTTTACTGACAACTTTCCTCAGCACCACCTTCATGAAGACAACGGGAACGATTTCACCTTAAGGTACATTTGAACAGTTTTTCCATAACCCAAAAGAAATTTGGAATTAAAAGCAAAATACAGCGGATGCTGGAAATCTGAAACAAAAACAAAAATAGTTGTAAAAACTCAGCAGGTCTGACAGCATTTGCGGAGAGGAACACAGTTAACGTTTCGAGTCTGTATGACTCTTCATTAGAACAGAGTCATATGGACTCGAAACGTTAACTGTATTCCTCTCTGCAGTTGCTGTCAGACCTGTTGAGTTTTTCCAGCTATTTTTGTTTTTGTTGTAGAAGTTTGGAATTCCTCACTTCTGGATTAGAGATTATCACTGCCCTCCCACTAACTGTCCAATTCACTCTCAGCAGCTTGATCCTGTTCTTTGATCTAAATTCTGCTACACTTCAATCTGAAGAAAAATTTTAACTAAAGAGTTTTTGTAACTATCGATCAATTAAAGACTGACTTTGTTCACTCAGTATGAAATCAGATCTCTTTCCTCTCCGAACTGTTCTTTTTTTCCAATAATTAACACTGTTCCTTTGCATGGTCTGTTCTCCAGTGATCTCCCAGGTTCTGGATGGATTTGATGAATTCACTTTTCTTTAAGCTCTACCCTCACTGCACAAATGCAGGGGTTGAACAACTTTGTTGTTTATTGTCCCCGGTCTATCATGGTTTTTATCGTGAAGCCAGGTTACATAACCCCTCAGTTATGATCTGAGTTGTCTGCCCATATAAACCTCATCACTTCTCTCCTGCCCTTAACACTCTCTTCACCCGACCACCCTCATTCTCTCTTGCTGTGCCACCCCCAACTAACACCTCCCCTTTACCCCATTGCTCCACCTCTCCTCCCTACCCCCTCTATACCTTCCCTTCTTGTCTCCCGCCCTCCCGCTCCTCTCCTGTCTCCCTGTCCCCTTCTTACATCCCCCCGCTATCCACCCCAAACTTGCCCACTCCTCCCCAGCACCCCCTTTTCTCTAGCTTCTTCCTATGTCTCCCTCTCGAATGCTATCTCCCCCTATCCCCCCTTGGTCACAACCTCCCCATCTCACACTTCCCCATCCTGTCTCACCCCTCCTCTGTCTATCCCTCCCCCTTTCTGTCCCTCTCCTGCCTCACCCCCCCACTCCCTTTCTACACCCCCAATCTGTCCTCCTCCTTTCTCTCCCCTCCTGACTATCCCTCCTTATTTCTGTCCTCACCCATTCCACCCCCATCTCTGTCATGCTTGTCTACCCTTCCCCCTCGGTTTCCTGCTCCACTATCTCTCTCCCTTCGGTCTCCCTCCCATCACACCCCTCCCCGTCTCTGCCACTCCCCTATTTCTCTCCCTCCCCTGCCTATGCCTTCCCATCTTCACCACTGCCCTGTGTACCCCTCACCTGCATACCACTTCCAACTCTCATCCCCCTGGCTACCTCCAATTCCCTTTCCCCCTTCCGTCTACACCATCCACCCTCCCCTATCTGTCCCCTCCCATCAACACCATCTCCCTCCCTTTCCTCACCCCACACCCTCTTCTCTGTCTCACCCCAGCCCTCTATCCCTTTCCCAGCTCATCTCCTCTCCCTGCCTCTCACTTCCCCTGTCTCACCCCTCCCCTCCCAAATCCCCCTCCCCATTTGCCTCTCTCCCTCCAATCTGCCACTCCCCTCTTCCCGTCTCTCTGCCACCCATCTATCATTCCCCTCTGCCTCCTCTGTCTACCGCCACATCTCCCCCTCTCTAATGCCCGTCCATCTTACTCTCTCCATCTCTCCCCCATCAACCAATCCCCTTTCTCCACGTCCACCCATTTCCTCTCCTGCCTACCGCTCCCCTTTCCCTCCACCTGTCAATCACTCCCCTCCTCCACCGGCCCTTCCTACCACTCACCTCCTCCCAACTACTACTCCCATCTGCCTCCATCTCTCCCATCTTCCACTCCCCTCTTCCCCGTCTTCCTCTCCCCTCTGCCCCACCCTCCCGTCAGCTCAGCCCCGTCCGGATGGAAGAGAGAGAGAGAGAGAGAAATCAGGCAAGGAAGTCAGAGAGAGCATTGTGGCGGCTCCTTTCCCCGACTTGGTGTGAATGTGTGAGGAACACTGAGGCGGTGATTGGTGTCAGGGGCCAATCTCTTGGTGTTAGGCTGAGCTCTGAGCCTTCATCATAGAGTCAACTGTCAGAATGAAGCATTGATCTCAATGGCTTCATTCTGCTGCAGGAAGATCCCTCCTAGGAGGAGAGGAGGCAGCACTTTGTACTGAAGCTCCTTAAACCCAGTCTCAATAATGGGGAGAGGTGAGAGAAATCAGGCAAGGAAAGGAATCACTGCTCTTAACTAAAAGTACCAAACCTCCCCAAGAAATACATTTTATTCCATGAACTCACTCTCAGATTTTCTCAATCCACCATTTTTACAGACCCTCTTTTTAACTTAATACAACTGATGGAAAACTGGCTGTTGGTGTCATCCATGCCCCACTGCCCAGGAACCTGCTACTTCCCACATTTCATATATCAAGCCCATTTGCTTTTGATTTTTGAATTCCCCAAGAACCACTCAGTCCCCAGCTACATCATCACCTGGACCGGTCAGTCCCCAGCTGCATCATCACCTGGACCGCTCAGTCCCCAGTTGCATCATCACCTGGACCGCTCAGTCCCCAGCTGCATCATCACCCGGACCGCTCAGTCCCCAGCTGCATCATCACCTGGACCGGTCAGTCCCCAGCTGCATCATCACCCGGACCGCTCAGTCCCCAGCTGCATCATCACCTGGACCGGTCAGTCCCCAGCTGCATCATCACCTGGACCGGTCAGTCCCCAGCTGCATCATCACCTGGACCGGTCAGTCCCCAGCTGCATCATCACCTGGACCGGTCAGTCCCCAGTTGCATCATCACCTGGATCGCTCAGTCCCCAAAGCAATCATCACCTGGACCGGTCAGTCCCCAGCTGCATCATCACCTGGACCGGTCAGTCCCCAGCTGCATCATCACCTGGACCGGTCAGTCCCCAGCTGCATCATCACCTGGACCGGTCAGTCCCCAGCTACATCATCACCTGGACCGCTCAGTCCCCAGCTGCATCATCACCTGGACCGCTCAGTCCCCAGCTGCATCATCACCTGGACCGGTCAGTCCCCAGCTGCATCATCACCTGAACCGGTCAGTCCCCAGCTACATCATCACCTGGACCGCTCAGTCCCCAGCTGCATCATCACCTGGACCGGTCAGTTCCCAAAGCAATCATCACCTGGACCGGTCAGTCCCCAGCTGCATCATCACCTGGACCGGTCAGTCCCCAAAGCATTCATCACCTGGACCGGTCAGTCCCCAGCTGCATCATCACCTGGACCGGTCAGTCCCCAGCTACATCATCACCTGGACCGGTCAGTCCCCAGCTGCATCATCACCTGGACCGGTCAGTCCCCAGCTGCATCATCACCTGGACCACTCAGTCCCCAAAGCAATCATCACCTGGACCGGTCAGTCCCCAGCTGCATCATCACCTGGACCGGTCAGTCCCCAAAGCATTCATCACCTGGACCGGTCAGTCCCCAGCTGCATCATCACCTGGACCGGTCAGTCCCCAGCTACATCATCACCTGGACCGGTCAGTCCCCAGCTGCATCATCACCTGGACTGGTCAGTTCCCAGCTGCATCATCACCTGGACCGGTCAGTCCCCAGCTGCATCATCACATGGACCGGTCAGTCCCCAGCTGCATCATCACCTGGACCGCTCAGTCCCCAGCTGCATCATCACCTGGACCGGTCAGTCCCCAGCTGCATCATCACCTGGACCGGTCAGTCCCCAGCTGCATCATCACCTGGACCGGTCAGTCCCCAGCTGCATCATCACCTGAACCGGTCAGTCCCCAGCTACATCATCACCTGGACCGGTCAGTCCCCAGCTGCATCATCACCTGGACCGGTCAGTTCCCAGCTGCATCATCACCTGAACCGGTCAGTCCCCAGCTCCACCATCAGCCTGACTGGTCAGTTCCCAACCGCATCATCACTCTGACCGGTCATTCCCAAGCTGCATCATTACCCTGATTTGTCAGTCCCCAGCTGCATCATCAGCCTGACTGGTCAGTCCCCAGCTGCATCACCACCCCAACCAGTGAGTCCCCAGTTCCATCATCACCTGAACTGGTCAGCCCTCAGCTCCATCATCGCCTCGGCTGACCAGTCAGTGCACTGGACTCGCTGCTGCATGGATGGGCTGATTGGGAAAACTGTCTCACAGACTAGTCAAGCAACAGCCTGACAACGTCATACTCACATAGTCATACAGATCATGTCCCAGACTTCACCATCTGTGGGTATGTCCTGTTCCACCAGCAGGGCAGACCTAGCAGAGGTGGCGGCACAGTGGTACAGTCAAGGGGGAAGTTACCCTGGAAGGCCACAACATAGACTCTGGCCCCTATGAAGTCTTATGGCATCACTTATGGACAAGGAAACCTCCTGCTGAATACCACGTAGCACCACCCCTCAGGTAATGAATCAGTAATCCTCTATGTTGAAAACCACTTGGAGGAAGCACTGAAAGTGGCAAGGGTGCAGAATGGACTCTGGGTGGGGGACTTCAATGTCCAACACCAAAAATGGCTCGGTATCACCGCCACAGACCGAACTGGCCGAGTCCAAAAGGACATAGATGTTAGAGTGGGTCTGTGACAGGTGGTGAAGGAACCAACAAGAGGGAAAAACATACTTGATCCCATCCTCACCAACCTGCCTGCTGTAGATACATATGTCCATGACAGTGATCACCGCACAGTCCTTGAGACAAAGTCCCGTCTTCACATTGAGGATACCCTACATGTCATGTTGTCGTGGCACTACCACTGTGCTAAATGGGATAAATTTTGAACAGATCTAGCAGCTCAAGACTGGGCATCCATGAGGCGCTGTGGGACATCAGCAACAGCAGAACTGTACACAGCGACAATCTGTAACCTCATAGCCTGGTAAATCTTCCACTCTACCATTACCACCAAGCTAGGGAATTAACCCTCGTTTAATGAAGAGTGCAGGAGAGCATGCCAGGAGCAGTATGAGGCATATCTAAAAATGAGCTGTCAACGTAGTGAAGCTGCAACACAGGACTACTTGTGTGCCAAACAACAAAAACAAGTGATAGACAGCACTAAGCGATTCCACAACCAATGGATCAGATTAAAACTCTGCAGTCCTGCCACATCCAGTCATGAATGGTGGTGGACAATTAAACAATTCATGGGGGTGAGGGGGAGGGGATGGGGGAGGGGGAATTGGGGGGGAGGGGAGGCTCTACAAATATCCCCATCCTCAATGATGGAGAAGCCCAGGACATCAGCGCAAAAGATAAGGCTGAAGCAATCGCAACAATCTTCAGTCAGAAGTGCCAAGTAGATGATCCATCCCTAGCACCACAAATGCCAGTCTTCAGCCACTTCGATTCACTCCACGTGATGTCAAGAAATGGCTGAAGGCACCGGATACTGCAAAGGCTATGGGCCCTGACAATATACCAGCAATAGTACTGAAGATTTGTGCTCAGGATTACAGTATCTTTACAGGGCAGAAGGAGGCCATTTGGCTCATCAAGTCTGCACTGGCTGTCTGAAGGCATTCCACCTAGTCCCACTCCCTTATCCCGGTAACCTTGCACATTCTCTCTTTATGGTAGCAATCCAATTCCCTTTTGAATACCTTGATCAAACCTACCTCCACCATCCTTCATCAAGTTTGTTCCAGACTCCAACCACCCTTTGGTTGAAACAATTTTTCCTTGCATCACACTTACTCCTTTTGCCAATTATTTTGAACCATGACCTCTCACTCTTCGTGTTCTCTTGCATGGGAACAGTTTCTCACTATTTACCCTGTCCATATCCCTCAGGATCTTGAATACCTCTATCAAGTCTCCTCTCAGCCTTCTTTCCTCCAGGGAAAACAGTCCCAACCTCTCCAATCTATCCTCATAGCAACAGTTCTTCACCTCAGAAATCATTCTTGTGAATCTCCTCTGTACTCTCTCCAATGCCTTCACCTCCTTCCTCAAGTATGGCGCCCAGAACTGGATGCTGTACTCCAGATGAGGCTTAACTAGTGTCTTATGCAAGTTCAACGTGACCTCCTTACTCTTGTACTCAATGCCCCTATTAATAAAGCCTAAGATACTATTTGCTTTATTAACTGCTCTCTCAACATGCCCTGCCGCCTTCAGTGATTTATGTACGTAGACACCGAGGTCCCTCTGTTCCTGTACCTCCTTTAGAGGCTCTGCCTTTATTTTATACTGTCTCACCATATCTTTCCTGCCAAAACAAATCGCCTCACACTTCTCTGCATTAAACTTCATCTCCCATTTGTTTCCCCAATCTGCCAACATGTCTATGTCCTTTTGAAGTTCAAGACTATCCCCTTCACAGTTGACAACATTTCCAATCTGCAAATTTTGAAATCATGCCCTAAACACCACAGTCTATGTAATTAATATGTATCAGGAAGAGCAAGGGTCCCAACACTGATCCTGAGGAACTCCACTACAAACCTTCCTCCAATCTGAAAAGCAATCATTTATAATTTGTTTCCTGTCACTCAGCCAATTTCTTATCCAAGTTCCTAATTTCCATTTTATTCCATGACCTAGAATTTTGCTTACAAGTCTGTTGTGTGGCACTGTATCAAATGCCTTTTGAAAATCAATATACACCACATCAGCAGTGTTTCCTTTATCAACCTTCTCTGTTATCTCCTCAAAAAACTCCAGCAAGTTAGTTAAACGTGATTTTCCCTTGATGAATCTATGCTGGCTTTCCTTACTTCCTGCACTTGTCTAAGTAATTATTGATTTTCTCCCTAACTATAGTTTCCAGAAGTTTCCCTATTACTGAGGTCAAACTGACTGGCTTGTAGTTGCCAGGTTTATCATTGTATAAAAAACATGGACAAAATAGTAAAACTCCAGAGGTGAGGTGAGAGTGACTGCCCTTGGTAACAAGGCAGTATTTGATCAAGTGCGGCAAAAAGGAGCCCTAGCAAAACTGGAGTCAATGGCAATCAGAGGGAAATCTCTCTACTAGTTGGAGTCATACCTAGCACAAAGGAAGATGGTTGTGGTTGTTGGAGATCAATCATCTCAGTTCTAGGACGTCACTGCAGGAGTTCCTCAGGGTAGTGTCCTAGGCCCAACTACCTTCAGCTGCTTCATCAATGATTTTTCTTCCATCGTAAGGGCAGAAGTGGGGATGTTCGCTGATGACTGCACCATTCGCGACTCATCAGATACTGAAAAAGTTGATGTCCAAATGCAGCAAGACAATATCCAGGCTTGGGCAGACAAGTGGCAAGTAAAATTTGCGCCACACCAGTGCCAGGTAATGACTATCTCCAACAAGAGAGAATCTAACCCTCACCCCTTGACATTCAATGGCATTACCATCGCTGAATCCCCCACTATCAACATCCTGGGGGGCTACCATTGACCAGAAACTGAACTGGATTAGCCATTCACTGTCGTTGGGTCAAAATCCTGGAACTCCCTTCCTAACTGTACTGTGGGTGCACCCACACCATATAAACTGCAGCAGCTCAAGAAGGCAGCTCACCATCACCTTCTCAAGGACAACTAGGGATGGGCAATAAAATGCTGGCCAGCCAGTGAAGCCCACATCCCGTGAATGAATTTAAAAAAACATAAATACTGTGGTTGCAAGAGCAGGTCAAAGGCTAGGAATCCTGCGACAAGTAACTCACCTCCCGACTCCCCAAAGCCTGTCCACCACCTATAAAGCACAAGTCAGGAGTGTGATGGGATACTCTCCACTTGCCTAGATGAGTGCAGCTCCAACAATACCCGAAGCTTGAAATGATTCAGGACAAAAGAGCCCGCTGGATTTGCACCTCTTTCACAAATATTGACTCCCTCCACCACCGACGAAACAGTGGCATCAGTGTGTACCACCTATAAGATGCTCTGCAGAAGCTCACCAAGGCTCCTTCGACAGCATCTTCCAAACCCACAAGCGCTCCAATCTAGAAGGACAAGGGCACCAGATACTTGAGAACACCACTACCTGGGGGTTCCCCTCCAATCAACATCCTGTGACTTGGAAATATATCATTGTTCTTTCACTGTCCCTGCGTCAAAATTCTGGAACTCCATTCCTAACAGGACTGTGGGTGTACCTACACCACATGAACTGCAGCAGTTCAAGAAGGCAGCTGACCACTACCTTCTCAAGGGCAACTAGGGATGGGTAATAAATGCTGGCCCAGCCAGTGACACCCACATCCCGAAATGAATAAAAGAAAATTTATGGGGTGCCTTTTCGACTCGCCTTGGAGGCTGTATAGCAAAGATTCACTAGATTGAATCTCCTTGAGGTGAGACAATTGCCCTATGATGACAGGCTGAGTGAATTGGGTCCATATTCTCTGGAGTTTGGAAGAATGAGAGGTGATATCATTGAAATATACAAGATTTGGAAGGGGCTTGACAGGGTATATACTGAGAGACTGTTTCCCACTAGCTGGGAAATCACAAACAAGGGCACAGACTCAGGATAAGGAGTTTAGGACTGAGATGAGGGGTAATTTCTTCATTCAGAAGGTTGTGAATCTTTGGAATTCTCTAACCTATAAAGTGGTGGTTGCTTCATCATTGAGTATATTCAAGGCGAGGTAGACAGAATTTTGACCTCAGGGACTCAAGGCATATGGGGAGTGGGCAAGAAAGTAGAGTTGAGGCAGAAGGTCAGCCAAAATCATGTAGAATGACAGAATATGCTCGGAAGCTCATTTGGTCTACTCCTGCTGAAATTATGTTCCGAACCAGAGAATATAGAGATTTATTGACAGCAAGTAACAGCTTGAAACTAGAAAAGAAAGACAGGCATGAATATAGCCAGAAATAATAACAGAAAATGCTGGAAAAGATCAGCAGATCTGGCAGCATCTGTGGAGAGAGAAACAGAGCTAACATATGACTTCTTCATTGCTCTGGGGCAAAGGGGCTACTGGGTGCCGAGGTGGGCAGTTGAAAAGCCCTCCTCGAAGCTGTGGGACTTCATCTCAGATCTAATAAAGAGAAAGGCCTTCACTCCTCACCACTCACCTCCTTCACCCGCCACACACACACTCTCATTGCCCCAACAATGACAGCTTATTCCTCCTTCCTACTCCCTATAGTTCATCATGCTCCCTAAGCCAGGCTATGCCCTGCAACCAACACCTATTGCCCCTCTGCCGAGGTATGCCATTTCCATGCCTATTCACCCACTACACACGGCATAGAATCAATGAACCCTATTGTGACAGTAGGATATGTAAAAGAGCTTCAAAAAGGTCATTGATATAGTGGTGAATGGGCATGTAAGTGCCAAAGCTGGGCATGAGGAGGACCTTTTGAACTTACCTTTTAAAAGGTTCCCTCATGCAGTTTATGATTGACAACATCTCTGAGGTGCAGTGAACGACAACTCGTTGAAAACCTGGCTCAACTCCATGAAAATTGCTGAGGAGAAGGACGTGCCTAACCCGCAATGGAACCAGCCAGATCAGGAGTGCCGGTGTGGGTTTTTGACCCGAACCAGCTTGCACCATTTAAAAGATCCTGTTGAAAATTGGAAACCCCAGGAAAGGGATTGGGAAATCCAGAAATAGTCCCAACTGCAATTTTGAAAGGGTTCCCGAATCATCTGAACTCAGTGAAAATCCAGGCCCAAGATTCTAGTTCTCATTGGAGTTAAAAGGGCTGAACTGAAATAAAAACCAAAAATACTGGAAAAGCTCAGGAGATCAGGCAGCATCTGTACAGAGAAACAGAGTTGATGTTTCACATCGAGATGACCTTTCATCAGAACTGAAAAGAGATAGAAAGGTAATAGGTTTTGAACCAGGGGAATGGGGCAGGAAAAAGAAAAGGGGAGGTCTGTGATAGGGTGGAGGGCAGGAGCAATTATATTTTTAAAAATTATATTCATGTCAGCACTGGGAATTTTTAACAAGAGCTTCCTGGTTTATCAGGGAAATGTGGGGAAAATCACTAACACAACTAAAGAGCCTTTCTCCACCGTGATAAACATTACCTGTAGTCTGTTGTTCAAGGTTTATCTTGAGAAGGTGTCCTCTGAAGTGAGTATCCCAATAGTGGAAGCTGTGGGCTTTGTCGGCTCTCTGTTGCCTTTAGGGTTCTAATAACCATCTTGCTGTGAAGAAAGACAATCTGGTCCTTTGCTGTTTCACAGTCTTGTTCTTGGTTTATGCAGAGTCATTGGTCAAATTCTTCCTATCCAAGTAAGAGATTTCTGACCAACAAGTGAGAGCAGGAGCACTCAGTGTACTGAGGCACCTCGAGTTGGTTGGTCTCCTCTCACTTTGAGAGGAAGAAGCCTCAGGTTGTGGCTGCCATAAACCAGTGCTCCAAGACCAGAGCTGCCATCAGAAGGATTATCCAGACACTGTGTAGCACGACTCAGCAAAGTTACTTTGAGCTAAAGGAAGGTAAGGCAGTGGTGCAGTTTCTTTTTTTATTCATCCATGGGATATGGGCTTCGCTGGCAAGGCAAACATTTACTGCCCATCCTGAATTGCATAACTGAGTGGCTTGTTAGGGCATTTCCAAAGGTAGTTAAGGATCAGTCACGTAGCTATGGGTCTGGATTCACCAATAGACCAGACTGGGTAAGGACAGCACATTTTCTTCCCTAAAGGATATTACCTAACTGATGGGTTTTTATGATGTGGTCACAGTTAGCAATACTAGCTTTTTATTCCAGATTCTTGAATTAATTATCTGTATCCCCAGGAGTTGAACTCATGGGCAAAATTTTATGCCCTGTCACGGTGGGGACAGGGCTGTTAAATGAGGCGAGCCCTTCAAAAGTCCATTGACCAGTGGGACTGGAAAATCCTGCTGGCAGGAGGGGCAGTAAAATGCAGCCAAGTGTGTCCAGGCCATTTGTCCAGACTTCTGGATTATCAGTCAAGTAACACAAGCACTATGCTACCATATCCTTGAAATTCCTGATCTAATAGTGAGCTCTATCTGTTACTTCAGGGATCCTGGTACCGTCCAATCATCAGCTAGACCTGGTAACAGAAGAAGATTTAATTCCAGTATGTGAAACAGTGATGTTTATGATCACAACTACAGTTAAGATGGAGGATGTCCTTTGACCATGCTTACTGGACTTTGTCATCATGACTGATGATGAGATCCCTACATTCAATTCACCAGTTTCCAGCAGCTTTAACAGAAAAAGGGAGCTGCTGACATCCATGTTACTGGTCAGAACAATGGTGGGACATGCTGGCCCGTGTCTCACTGGATTGTGGAAGAGCTGGCTGCTTGGATATTTACTCTACAAATCTGTCAGACAGTCAGTATAGTATGACTGCCTTCTTTGGAGAGCTATTAAAATCTTCACTGGCTTCATAGCTGCAGCTCAGAGACAATCTGGTGAGCAGATTGCTTCAATGTTTGTTTTATTCTTCTCCAGTTTCTCTCAACATTATAATTGGAGCCCATCACAAAAATAAGACACTCTCTCAAAAAACGATGTACAATAATTAGTCAGATCAGGAACAAAGAGAACAACAACGAGGTACCAGTGTTTGATGTGCTTCCTTGCTTGTCTGAACACTCAAATCTATTCACAGGAAACATCCAACCATTTCTAAACAAAATTCTCACCAGGATTCGACCATGCTTTGACACTGAGTGATATTGTGCAGTTGGTTCAAGATTTTCCTGACAAAATCAGTTCTTATGTCACAGACTACGGGTCCTTGTTCCATAATCCACACAAGCAGTTCCAAGGACAAACAGTCACCTTTTCATGTTTACTTTTTCAACAGTCAGAACAATGTATCTGACCCACTCTGAGGGTCACCTTGCGGAGAGCTGTGTATTTAACTGCTGCTGTCCTAATCAGACTGAAGCCAAAACACACAGATTCTGATCCTCCTCCATCGCCTCTTGCTCTTTGATTTAAACAATAGTTTGTTCCTATAATTTGTAAATGTTGAGTTTTAAACATTGTAAATAAAGTATTCTCTTGTGTTTTTGTAACTATCTGTCTATCTTCATATGGTTGTTGTAGGATCAGGAGTGAAATCTTTTTATGTACATACTCACACAGAACCCTGATGTTAGAGACAGGTCCTGGTCCTCACTCCATGGAATTCCTTGCTGAATTATGATGCTAGTTTATTTATAGAAACATAGAAAATTTCTGCTACAGTAGGAGGCCATTCAGTCCATTGTGTCCGTACCAGCTTAAAAGGAGGTAGCTGTTTCAACCAATAGCCAACAGCCGATATGGTCGGAGGTCAGATTCTTTTTTAACACATGAGGAGATAACAGGTAGGATTTTTAAAAAGTTTTTTATGAAAAATCTTTTCAGATGCAGTAATATTGTTTTTGTTGGAAAAGCTCTGACCTGTTCAAAATTAAAGAAATCACTAATGAAGTTTGTAAACTGTCAATCTAAATTGGTTATTGTTTGAGCAAAATATTAACTCATGATTTTTATACCAGTTATTTTACATTTTATGTGTTTGTCTCATGATTTTGGATATGGTGGATTTGACATTACTGACACCAGATTCTGACAAAAATAAATTGAAACTTACCTGTGGGATCCTCTTCAGTTGAACCACCAGCTGAAACTAGGCAGAGGATGCACGACGGTGTTCCTGAAAAATGGAAGGGAGGATATCAGTGTGATGTGACACTGCTTGGATAGTGTGCCTGCCATAGCTGGAAGTCAGTGTAGGTGACAAGAGGTGTTTATGTGAGGCTGGGATCATTAGGAGGTGTGTGTCAGTTAGGTGGAGTATGTGAATGTTACATGTGAGTAATGAGTGAATGGGAGTAGTGCTGGGTGAGTGATCGGTGTTACGACTACATAAGGCATTTCTTCAAGGTGGTCTGTCACAGAGGTGGAAGTAGGCAGTCTTGACGAAATGGATATGTGGTCAGAAGCTCAACTCAAAGTCAAGTATACCACCAGTGATTCAAACAGTCTGGTTCAACCTCAGACAGCTACGAGGAAGAGTGATGGAGTCAGTGGTTAGGGAACAGAATTTGTGACAGTGACTGAGGACTATGGCTTTGGTCTTCCCAACATTTAATGGGAGGAACTTTCTGTTTATCCAGAACTTAATGTGGGACAACCAGTGTCACAAATCAGAGACAGTGGAGAGGTCAAGAGCAGTGGTGATAAGATAGATATCTTCATGATACCAATGAGGGCAGCATGTAGATGAGGAATGGGAGGGGGCAAGTATAGATGTCTTGGGGGACATCAGTGATAATGGAGCAGGAGCAGGAAGAGAAACCATTGCAGGTGATTTTTTAAATTATTTCACGAGATGTGGGCAACACAGGCTAGGCCAGCATTTATTGTCCATCTCTAATTGCCTTTGGGAAGGCTGTTGTGAATTGCCTTTTTGAACTGCTGCAGTCCATGAGTTATAGGTAGTGCTGTTAGGAAGGGAGTCTCTGGATATGATTGGATAGATAAGAATACAACCACACGAGAGTAGTTCCAGCTGTGTGACAGAGGAGAGAGACTTGGAGGTGGGTGATCAACCAGGGCAAAAGCTACAGACAGGTGGAGAAGTATGAATCACAGAATCACAGTGCAAAAGAGGCCCTTCGGCCCATCAAGTCTGCACCGACACATGAGAAACACCTAACCTACCTCCCTAATCCCATTATCAGCACTTGGCCCATAGCATTGAATGTTATGACATGCCAAGTGCTCATCCAAGTACTTTTTAAAGGATGTGAGGCAACCCGCCTCCACCACCCTCCCAGGCAATGCATTCCAGACCATCACCACTCTCTGGGTAAAAAGTTTTCCTCACATCCCCCCTAAATCTTCTGCCCCTCACCTTGAACTTATGCCCCCACATGACTGATCCTTCAACTAAGGGGAACAGCTGCTCCCTATTCACCTTGTCCATCCCCTCATAATCTTGTACACCTCGATCAGGTCGCCTCCCTCAGTCTTCTCTGCTCCAATGAAAACAACCCAAGTCTATCCAACCTCTCTTCATAACTTAAATATTTCATCCCAGGCAACAAAGAGGTATAATCTTTTGCAAAGTGAGTTGTTTGTGACTTTGATAAGAACCATTTCAGTACAGTGGAGGAGACGGATATTTCATTGCAGTGGTGATAAAAGGCAATTGCAGGAAAATGAGTTTGAGAAATGACAGCAAGTTTAGGCACCATGGAGAGGAAAGGAAGGTTGGAGATAGGGAGGTTGCTTGCAAGGAAGTAGGAGTTTTTTTGAAGAGAGGCATGATGATAGCAGATTTGAAGTGGGAAAACAGTACCTGAGGAGAGGGAACCATTTATATTACCACTGAAAAGGACAAGGGCAGCAGACACATGGGAACACTACCAGCTACAAGTTCCACTCCAAGCCACTCACCATCCTGATTTGGAAATATCTTGCCGTTCCTTCATTGTTGCTGGGTCAAAATCCTGGCACTCCCTCCCTAACAGCACTGTGGGTGTACATACACATGGACTGCAGCTCACCGTCACCTTCTCAAGGGTAATTAAGGTTGGGCAATAAATGCTGGCCTAGTCAGCAAAGCCCACATCCTATGAATGAATTAAAAGAAAAAAGAACATGGAGGCTAGAAAGAGCAACTGGGTGGTCAGCAGTCTAGCGGGAAAAGGGTCAAGGGAGCAGAAGGTGGGTCTCATGGACAAGATGAACTTGGAGAAGGCAAGAGGGAAGATGGAGAAACTAGAGAAAGTTATGAGTTTGGGGATCGGGCACTATGGAGGTGGGGGAGAACCTATGGGAAATTTTTACCGGTGTTTGGCGAAAATGGGAATGAGAGGGATAGATAAAATAACAGGATTAGAAACTAGATCAGAGCAGGGTATCTTCAGGACAAGATGGTTAGAGTCAGATATATTGATTTAATGACTTGGATATTCTGAACAGAAATGTCAATTTGGAATAGGGTAGACCTTGAGATTATTTAAATGAGTCATTATTAACATACACATCAGTATGAACAGGCTGTCATTGTGACTATGCATGTCATTACGAACGTGACTGTGTATGTGTCATTTTGAACATGTGTGTCATGGTGAATGTGATGTCATTATGAACATGTGTATCATTGGGATCTCACGGAGCCAAACTGGCCAATGCACCGATACTAAAAAAAACACTCTAAGTCAGTTCAGGAAGAATAGTATAGCGTTTATAACATGCACAATGTTGCCAAGTTATTCACTCAAACTCAGGATTAAATAAATGAGATGAAATACAAGGGAAACAAGTGAGCAAAGGGAATAAGAGGAGCAGCCATTTGAACCGATGGAGCATATGTGCTTTTGTCTATTGATCAAACATGGGGTTTTGATGTGGGGTAAAGTCCCAGATGTTTTAAGAGACTATGTCCTTGTCCATTGGTGTTCTAAGGGTGAAATTAATGTGAGGATTGAAGTTCCAATTGTAGCAACAATTCACAATCTGGGATTTGCTACTGTTCACCCAATGGGTCAAGTTAGAGATAAGATTAAACCTCAGTTTTTAACACAACTTATGTCATTTAGCCGACCCTTCCTTGTCGTGGATGTTACAATCCAAGTATTTATTGAATTGTCAGAACTCCATTCTGTGGGATATTTAGGGGATGAAGTCAATGAGCACAGGCTAAATTTACCCAAGTGAATGGGATTTGACAGGAAAACCGCATCATGGAAGGTTCCAACTTAGCTTGTTGTGTCCAGCAGGGAAACTGATAGTGATGTTGATGAGATGTTTTTGAGTTATCTGGTCTGATATGTGGATCACCATCGGACACCAATGATGGCAACTCTACTACTGGATCAGAAAAGTTAACAACCTGCAAGGGGAGTAGGACTGAGGGAACTTATATTATGGGTGGTCAGTGTTGCGTGGTGACCAATGAACAACCTCTTTAGTATCAGAACTTAATGTGTCCGACCATCCCAAACTTCTGTTTCACCCCTCGCTATATTTTAGGGCAAGGTAGATAAGTCCATGAGGGAGAAAGGAACAGAAGGATATGTTGATAGGGTGAGATGAAGTAAGGTGATGGAGGCTTGAACACTGGCATAGACTGTTTGGGTTGAATGGCCGTTTCTGTGCTGTAAATTCTATGTAATTCTATGTAACCTTTGTACAGATACACTGTCAGACTTTCAAGCAGTCTTTCAATAATCTACAAATGGAATACAGTGTGGAATATAAGAATTATTTTGTGTAAAATGCTTTCACTCACTATCTCTCAATCTTAATCTCTAACAGTACATCAGAAAAACCTTTTTGTGAAGTAATTTGAATTAAATGTGCATTCATACTGATATTCTAAGAGATCACTCCATACTCAGGCGATGAATCCCACACACTCAGTGGGATTCTGTAGATATTTCAAGGAGCGACTGCGCATCCTGACTGCATGGTGCCTGTGGGAGCAATGTATTGTTACACCCGGCTTCCTACACTGGGAGCAAAGCAGGTTGATCAGCTGAGGCAGCTTCTTTGGTTACAGTTTGTGCAGATTCTTCAAGAAGCTTGTTACTGCCCCAGTTCCCCAGGCCAAGGGGAACATCACTCGTTCATATGATATATGTCCCCCATGTTGAGTGTGGTTGGGTTAACCAGAGTGGGATGAGAGTTATATTTTCCCACAATTAGTAGCAGATCCTAATTAGTTGGTCCTAATTTGCTCATTTCAGGGGAGGGCATTCTTTCTCTCCAGTGGATAGACCTGGCGTGTAGTTCACCATTTCTTTTCCTGTTTCCTCAGCTTGGAAATGTTAATCACTTTTGTTCTCCTCAGAGTTCACTCACTAAGGCCCTTGCCTTGGCCCAGTGACAGCACCATCACTTCTAAGTCAGAAGGATGGGGTTCATGTCTCACTCCAGAGTCTTGGGCACATAACCTAGACTGACATTCCAGTGAAGGACTGATTGAGGGAATGCTGCACCATCAGAGGTGCCATCTTTTGGAAGAGATATTAAACTGAGCGTCCATCTGCCCTCTCAGGTGGATGTATAGGATCTCAGCACTATTTGAGGGTGGGGGGGCGGGAACGAGCCTTCCTCAGTCTCCACGCCAATATTTCCCCCTCAGTCATGCAAGATCCAAAGGGGGAGAAAGTGATGCAGATCTAACAGTGGAGAGAACATAATCCAGTTCTAATAGGGAGAAGATGTGATTCAGATCCAATGGGGGATGGGTGGACAACATGACCTATTTTGGTTCCCACCTCTTCCTGAGCTCCTGCATTCTTCCACACCATATCTGACCCCTACTCCCTGCCCCACCAAGGCTCCTGCTTCCCTACCTTCCCCTCTGCCCCTCTCCCAGTAAGACCCAATTGTTGACATACAATGTTGTAAGTGGAGTTCAATGTGAGTAGGTGTGATGTCATCCATTTCGAATCCAAGAACGATTGATCAGTGTGTTTTCTACATGGTGAGAAGTTTAGAAATGTGGAGGAGCAGAGAGATTTAGGGGTCCATGTGTAGAATTCACTAAAAGCGAGTGGACAGGTACAGAAAATGATTTAAAAGTCAAATGTAATGTTGGCCTTTATCTCAGGGGCTGGAATCCAAAGGGGTGGAAGTTTTGTTACTGCTCTCCAGAGCTCTAGTTAGATCCCATCTGGAGAAACACACTGAGTCTCGCACCTTAGGAAGGTTATACTGGCCTTGAAGGGAGATCAGTGCAGATTCGTCAGGATTAAACTGGGGTTTAAAGGGCCAAATTATGAGGGTAGATGATGGAGACCAGGTTTGTGTTCTTTTAAACACAGAAAACTAAAGTGTGATTGAATAAACATGTTTAAGATGATTAAAGAACTTGATATAGTCAATGGAGAGAATATATTTTCACTGGTGGAGAGTCCAGAACAAGGGGCTATAAACTTCAAATGAGTGCTGGGCCATTTAGTGTGTTGATGTCAAGCTGCAAAGCTGGAAATCTGGAACTCTCTCCCCCAAAAAGATGCTGGCACTGGGGTAAAATTGCAAATTTTAAAACTGAGTTTGATAAGTTTTGGTTGTGCAAAGATATTCATGTTTAGGGAACAAAGATGAGCAGATGGAGTTAATATACAGATCAGCTATTATCTGAATGCTGGAACAAGCTCGAAAGGCTCAATAACCTCCTCCTGTTCCTTTTTTACTATGACAAAACTGGGCACAGCACTCAGGGTGAGTCTGACCAGAACAATGTATAGTTGTATCAAGATTTCCTCTCTTGTTTTGGGTTTGTACTCCATCATTAATTTTTCTTTGTTGCTGCAGCTACTTGTTGTTTATACATGTTTCATGTAGAGTTTACTGAGACTTGGAGCCTCTGCTGCTTTATTTTTTACATCTCTCTTTGCCCCTCTGATGACTATTAACTTTTTCTGCATTTGTTTCTATTCTTCCCAGAAAACTCCTTCCTCCTTCCAGGTTATTTTTCATCTTCAAAAAGGTTTTAATATATTGTTAAATTATTTTGAGTCTGTTCTGAGCTGATTAGTTTTCAGCTTGTGTTTACTAAGCCCAGCTTGCTGTATTCTGACTCCATGTTATAAAATGCAATCTTGTTTTTCTGAAACTGGTTCTGAATGCTACTCCAGGCCTGTAAAGGGTTAACCTTCAGCCAAAGTGAATCATGAAAGCGAAACTAACATTCTCATTCTCTGCATCAAGTGTTTATAAGGATTTTACTTCCTGCTCTGGTTTCACAGTGTCTCCGATACTGTGTGAAATCCCTTCAGGTGCTGTAACAATGGATCCTGCAGCTTTAGAGGATGAATTAACCTGTGCTGAGTGTCTACAGGTGTACCAGGATCCTGTAATTCTGCCCTGTCAGCACAGTTTCTGTTTGAAATGTATTAAGAGAGTTTGGGCCCACACAGCAGGCCCAGGAAGGTTTGAGTGTCCTCAGTGTCGCCGTAAATTCAACTCCAGGCCCAGTCTGGAGAGAAACTTTACTTTGTGTAATATAGTGGAAAAATATAATCACTCACAGCCTCCTGTTGGTCATGTCGCATGTGATTACTGTGATAGTAATCCAAACCCAGCTGTGAAGACTTGTCTGAAATGTGAAATATCTCTTTGCTCCCCTCATTTAAAGCCACATTTACGGAACAAGGCTTTCAGTGGACATACTCTCATTGAACCTGTGTCTGACCTTACAGGCAGGCAGTGTCCTGACCATAAGGAAATCCAAAAGTTCTATTGTAAAGATGATGAAGAGTGTGTGTGTGTTTCCTGTGCAATAATAGGGAAACATAAATCCCACACATTGCTGAGCCTGGATGAGGCAATTAAGGTGAGTGACACAATTCCTGATATTAAATATAGTGAGGGAGAGTTTTCCTGTTAATGACTAACATTAATTGGAACTGGTTGCAGACAGTGCTGATTTAGCTGTGTTTTCTTGTTGCCCTGAGTCTTGGTTTAAGGAAGCTTGTTCTTTGTTATATTTGCTCCCTCCCCTTTCTGTTACAGCCTGTCTGAGAGAACAGGGTGGGCATTCCAGGGTTGGGGGGGTGGGTGTGAGAGTGACCCAGGGTGACTGCCCCTTACCTGCACTCAGCCCCTGTTGGGGTGGGCACTGTAGAGCTCAGTAATTCACTGTTGTAACCTATGTAACACTGGGGGTTCTGCCCTCTGAGCAGCAGGGAGAAGGTCATCACCATTGAGGGCACTCCCTGAGGGGGAGACTGAGACTTGGTGGAAAAACTGCTCCTCATAACAAAAGGGAATTGCTGTTCGAGAAATGCTGATGTGTCTGAGTCTGTGTCCCTTTCCCCTCGGCTGATACCTGGAAATGGAGGAGCTGAGTCCGTGTGAAAATGCAGCACACAGTATGTGTGAAAACAAGCTGGTGTGTGTGTGGTTACTCAAAGAAAGACTCTTTGCTGAGAGCCACAGAAGGGAATATTTCTACTTTGGACCCAGAGCCTGAGACTCTGAGATTTAGACAAGGGAGTGTGGGAGCTGTAGCAGCCAGGAAATCTGGAAATGCCGGGAATGTGAAGTTCTAGTCAGATTTAATGTCAGCCCCTCATTAGAATTCTTTTATCCTGCAGCCGACCGGATTGAGAGGCTGAGCACTGCCAGGTGGGAAATCCTGCGGTACAAGGAGGAGCTGGGAACACTGGGAATGGTCCCAGTCAAAGATCAGAGCTGGGTGGAAGATTGGGGAGAGGAATTGGAGCGCAGGGAAAAGATGGTGGGAGCAAGAGATAGAAATGGCAGAATGGAGGACAGATACTATTGGGGATAGCAGGAGAGACATTGTAGTGGGAGGTCAAGAGATGACTCCGAGATGCAGACAGGTGAGAGAAGACGCTTAGAAAACTAAGAGAGAGAAACAGCTACAGAACAATGAATAGTGTAGAAAGAGCAGAAATACAAATAGTTAAAATAAGAACAAACCATTGGACAATTGATTGGAAATTACCATTGTAACCGCTCATTCTGTAACCCAACCTTGTTGGGAATGACAGAATGTTAGCTTAACTGTTCATCTCAATTAAGATTGTGTTGGACCACCTTAAATCCCCCAAGATTTTTGAGACAGTGCATTAAATTGAGATTAATTTCTTACACTGAATTAGTTTTCTCATTCATCATCTGCATTCACATTCTCCAATAATAAACACATCGACTCCAGTTACACTGAACATTAACTCCTATCTGCATTGAATCTTTGATTCCCTGAGTGTGAATGTTAAATTGCCAGTTTTTATTTGACAATTTAGAGACTGTTCACATCATTTACAGAACTAGCTAACTGGTGACTTGTCACAGTAAACCAGTGTTCATAATTTTTAAAAAAAGCATTCATTTTCATTAAATTCATTCATGTGGGCTACACTGGCTGGGCCAGCATTTATTGCCCATCCGTAGTTGCCCTTGAGAAGGTGGTGGTGAGCTGCCTTCTTGAACCGCTGCAGTCCATGTGGTGTAGGTACACCCACAGTGCTGTTAGGAAGGGAGTTCCAGGATTTTGACCCAGCGACAGTGAAGGAATGGTGATATATTTCCAAATCAGGATGGTGAGTGACTTGGAGGGGAACTTTCAAGTGGTTGTGTTCCCATTTATCTGCTGCCCTTGTCCTTCTAGGTGGTAGTGGTCGTGGGTTTGGAAGGTGCTGCCTAAGGAGCCTTGGTGAATTCCTGCAGTGCATCTTGTAGATGGTACACACTGCTGCCACTGTGCGTCGGTGGTGGAGGGAGTGAATGTTTGTGCGGACTGCTTTGTTTTGGACAGTGTCCAGCTTCTTCAGTGTTGTAGGAGCTGCACTCAGCCAGGCAAGTGGAAAGTATTCCATCGCACTCCTGCCTTGTGCCTGGTAGATGGTGGACAGGCTTTGGAGTCAGGAGGTGAGTTACTTGTTGCATGATTCCTAGCTTCTGACCTGCTTTTGTAGCCACAGTATTTATATGGCTAGTCCAGTTCAGTTTCTGGTCAATGGTAACCCCCAGGATGTTGATAGTGGGGAATTCAGTGATGGTAATGCCATTGAACATCAAGGGGTGATGGTTGGATTCTCTGTTGTTGGAACTGGTCATTGCCTGGCACTTGTGTGGTGCGAATGTTACTTGCCACTTGTCAGCCCAGGCCTGGATATTGTCCAGGTCTTGCTGCATTTGGACATGGACTGCTTCAGTACCTGAGGAGTCACGAATGGTGCTGAATATTGTGCAATATCAGTGAACATCTCCACTTCTGACCTTATGATGGAAGGAAGGTCATTGATAAAGCAGCTGAAGATAGTTAGGTCTAGGACACCACCCTGAGGAACTCCTGCAGTGATGTCTTGGAGCTGAGATGACTGACCTCCAACAACCACAACCACCTTCCTTTGTGCTATGTATGACTCCAACCAGAGGAGAGTTTTCCCTAACATTCCCATTGACTCCAGTTTTGCTAGGGCTCCTTGATGCCACACTCGGTCAAATGCTGCCTTGATGTCAGGGGCAGTCACTCTCACCTCACCTCAGGAGTTCAGCTCTTTTGTCCATGTTTGAACCAAGGCTGTAACAAGATCAGGAGCCGAGTGGCCCTGGTGGAACCCAAACTGGGCATCAGTGAGCAGGTTATTGCTGAGCAAGTGTCGCTTGATAGAACAGCTGATGAACCCTTCCATTACTTTGCTAATGACGGAGAGCAGACTGATAGGGTAGTAATTGGCTGGGTTGGATTTGTCCTGCTTTTTGTGTACAGGACATACCTGGGCAATTTTACACATAGCTGGGTAGATGCCAGTGTTGTAACTGTACTGGAACAACTTGGCTCGGGCAGCAAGTTCTAGAACACAAGTCTTCAGCACTATTGCCTGAATGTTGTCTGGGCCCATAGCCTTTGCGGTATACAGTGCCTTCAGCCATTTTTTGATATCATGTGGAGTGAACCGAATTGGCTGAAGACTGGCATCTGTGATGCTGGGGACCTCCGGAGGAGGCCAAGATGGATCATCCACTCGGCGCTTCTGGCTGAAGATTGTTGCGAATGCTTCAGTCTTATCTTTTGCACTGCTGTGCTGGGCTCCTCCATATTTGAGGATGGGATATTTGTGGAGCCTCCTCCTCCAGTCAATTGTTTAATTGTCCACCACCATTCACGACTGGATGTGGCAGGACTGCAGAGCTTAGATCTGATCCATTGGTTGTGGGATCACTTAGCTCTATCACTTGCTGTTTATGCTGTTTGGCACGCAAGTAGCCCTGTTTTACAGCTTCACCAGGTTGACACCTCATTTTTAGGTATGCCTGGTGCTGATCTTGGCATGCCCTCCTGCACTCTTCACTGAACCAGTGTTGACTCCCTGTCTTGGTGGTAATGGTGGAGTGGGGGATATGCTGGGCCATGAGGTTACAGATTGTGTTTGAGTACAATTCTGCTGCTGCTGATGGCCCACAGCACCTCATGGATGCCTAGTCTTGAGCTGTTAGAACTGTTAGAAATCTATCCCATTTAGCATGGTGGTAGCGCCACACAACACGATGAGGGTATCCTCACTGTGAAGGTGGGACTTCGTCCTCACAATGACTGTCTGGTGGTCACTCCTACCAATACTGTCATGGACAGATGCATCTGCGGCAGGCAGGTTGGTGAGGATGAGATCAAATATTTTTCTCCCTCTTGTTGGTTCCCTCACCACCTAGACGCAGTCTAGCATCTATGTCATTTAGGACTTGGCCAGCTCAGTCAGTAGTGGTGCTACCAAGCCACTCTTGGTGATGGACATTAAAGTCCCCCACCCAGAGAACATTCCGCACCCTTGCCACCCTCAGTGCTTCCTCCAAGTGATGTTCAACACAGAGGAGTACTGATTCATCAGCTGACGGAGGGCAGAATGTGGCAATGAGCAGGAGTTTTCCTTGCCCATGTTTGACCTGATGCCATGAGACTTCATTGGATCTGGAGTCGATGTTGGGGACTACCAGGGCAACTCCCTCCCGCCTGTGTACCATTGTGCCGCCATCTCTGCTGGGTCTGTCCTACCGGTGGGACAGGACATACTCAGGGATGGTGATGGTGGAGTCTGGGACATTTTCTGTAAGGTATGATTTCATCAGGCTGTTGCTTGGCTCATCTGTGAGACAGCTGTCCTGATTTTGGCACTAGCCCCCAGATGTTAGTAAGGAGGACTTTGCAGGGTTGACAGGGCTGTGATTGCCATTGTTGTTTCTGATGCCTAGGTTGATGCTGGATGGTCCGTCCGGTTTCATTCCTTTGATCAGATTCTCGATCTGTTACCTCAGATGAGTTAGTCTCAGTTACTCTTATTGATTTCAGACCCACAAAACAGACTAACTCAATCACTCAAAACAACACATCTCTGTATATGTATATAGGACTGCAGATAGTCAGTGGAATGCATCATCTTTCTCTTGCTCTCCACATATCTTATTATAAATTACTGAAAATAACAGAACAAATTAACTTTTGCAGAAATACAAAGATTGAAACTTTAATAACATTCTGAATGTTAAGTAAACTGAGGCTTACAAAAGGGGTTAATACTGCAGACTGTAACGGAGTGGGGTCAGTTGCAGCCTTTAGCTCTGAAAAGTGAACAATTACAGATATTTTTAAAGTAACAGTTCACTGAAAACAAAAGAAACCCTGTTTTTGCTCTCATTTCAGTCTGTCAATTTCTGATATTTGCTTTTAATTTTTCTCACTGCTGCTGAAAACCCTCCTCTGACTTCGCCATGTGTATATAGGAGGGTTTAATGATACAGCGTAAAGGAGGAATGGAATAAAGGGGAACCCAGATGTGGGTAGATGGGATGCTGTAATGATATGTAGTAAAGGGGGAATGGGATAAAGGGGAACCAATAGATGTTATAGGGGAGGGTGTAATGATATAGACTAAAGGTGGAGCAGGGTGATGAAAATCCAATCAATGTGGGTATATGGGCGGGTGTAATGATCCAGAGTAAAGTGGGATTGGGGCGATGTGGATCCAGTAGGTGGGGCTATAGGAGAGGGTGTAATGATATAGGGTAAAGGGGGATTAGGGTGATGTGGATCCAGTCAATTGTTTTCAATTCAGTTCTTTCTGTTTCATTTATTATCCAGTGCTGTGCACTGTTGTAACTTTTTTATGGAGAATTGGCAGGTTATATAGAATCATTGAACTATCTGACCCTTTCTGATCTTAGATTCCTTCTTATAGTGGACTGTAACATTGAAATTTTTTTTATGTGCTGTGATTAATGTAAATTCTGATCGTTGATGTTTTAGATTAGATTTCTCTCAACTCTTATCTAGGTTTGATTTGAATTCAGCCACGTCTTTGTATTGATTAAATGTAACACACTTGTACTGCAAGTCAGTAGATTCAAAGCACTAACCCTACCTATCAGAAAATTCAGGCTATGACCCTTATTTCTCTATTTCCTGATACATTGACACATTGTCTTGTTCAGAGCTGCCAATTGTTAGGAGGTTTATTTAAAATTTACCCCTCAAATCAATAACGTTCTTAAACACTGAGTATCAGGTATCACAATTATTAACATATAGTATTACATACAAACATACGAATTGGGAGCAGGAGTAGGCCATTTGGCCCCTCGAGCCTGCTCCACATTCAATAAAATCATGGCTGATCTGAATGTAACCTCAAACCCACATCTACTCCTGATAACCTTTCACCCATTGTTAATCAAGAATGTATCTACCTCTGCCTTGAAGATTTTCAAAGAATCTGATTCCACTGCCTTTTGAGGAAGAGGGTTCCAAAGACTCTTAACCCTGGGAGAGAAAACATTTCCCCTCATCTCTGTCTTAAATGAATGACCCCTTATGTTTAAACAGCGACCCCTAGTTCTAGATTCTCCCACAACACGAAACATCATCTCCACATCCACCCTGTTAAGACCCCTCAGGATCTTAACGGTATCAATTAAGTCGCCTCTTACTCTTCTAAATTCCAGTGGATACAAGCCTAACCTGTCCAGCCTTTCCTCATAAGACAAACTACCTATTCCTGATATTAGTCTAGTAAACCTTCTCTGAACTGCTTCCAACGCATTTATATTTTTCTTTAAATAAGGAGACCAGTGCGTACACAATACTCCAGATGTGATCTCACTGATGCTTTGTACAACTGAAGCATAACCTCCTTACTTTTGTCATCAATTCCCCTCACAATAAATGATAACATTCTATTAGCTTCCCTAATTACCTGCTGTACCTGCATCCTTTTGTGATTCTTGCACTAGGACACCCAGATCTCTCTGAATGTCAGAGCTCTGCAATCTCTCACCATTTAGATAATAAGCTTCTTTTTTATTCTTCCAACAATTTCGCATTTGACCACAGTATACTCCATTTGCCAGATCTTTGCCTACTTACTTAACCTATCTATGTCACTTTGTAGCCTCCTTATGTCCTCTTCACAATTATTTTCCTACCTATCTTTGTGTCATTAGCAAATTTAGCAACCATTCCTTCGGCCCCTTCATCAAAGTCATTTATATGAATTGTAAAAAGTTGAGCCCAGCACTGATCCCTGTACTACACCACTCATCGCATTCTGCCAACCAGAAAAAGACCCATTTATGCCAATTCTCTGCTTCCTATTAGCTTACCAATATTCTATTCATGCCTATATTTTACCCCCTGCACCATGAGCTTTTATTTTCTGCAATGCCCTTTGATGTGGCTCTTTATCAAATGCCTTCTGGAAATGTAAGTATAGTTCATCCACTTATTCCCCTTTATCCATAACACGTGACTCCTTCAAAGAGCTCCAATAAATTGGTTAAACACGATTCCCCTTTTACAAAACCATGTGACTCTGCCTGATTGCCTTGGATTTTTCTAAGTGCCCTGGACAACATCTTTAATAATATCTTCCAACATTTTACCTATGACAGATGTTAGGCTAACTGGCCTGTAGTTTCCTGCTTTCTGTCTCCCTCCCTTTTTGAACAAAGGAGTTATATTTGCTATTTTCCAATCTAATGAAATGTTCTCCGAAGCTTAGGAATTTTGGAAAATTAAAACCAGTGCATCAGCTATCTCACTAGCTACTTCTTTCAAGACCTTAGGGTGAAGTCCATCTGGACCTGGGGATTTGTCAGCTCGCAGCCCCAACAAGTTGCTCAATACCACTTCCCTGGTGATTGTAATTTTCCCGAATTCCTTCCTCCCTTCCATTTCCTGATTTACAGCAATTTCCAGGATGTCACTTGTGTCCTCTATAGCGAAGACTGAAGCAAAATACCTGTTTAATTCATCCGCCATCTCCCTACTTGCCATTATCAGTTCCCAGACGCACGCTCTATAGGATTAGTGCTCACTTTGTTAATTCTTTTCTTACTTAAATATAGAAACTCTTACCATCCGTCTTTATATTACTAACTAGCTTTCTCTCATACTCTAATTTTCCCGTCCTTATTAATCTTTTTGTCATTCTTTGCTGTTCTTTATATTCTCTCCAACCTTCTGACCTGCCACCCCTCTTTGATAATTATTTGCTTTTTCTTTAAGTTTGATACTGTCAGGAAAATGAGAAATTGTAATATTTTTCTTCTGATGATAACCCTGGCATATTTTCTTATGTACTGGAAGTCAGGCTGTTGGGGTGTAGATATGGTAATTGGATTAAGAGCTAGAGTGACTGCAAGGGTCTAAAGCCACGATAAGAAGTGGTTTTGATATGTTAATGAACCAAGAGGAACTTCAATCAGTGTTTTACATAAAGCAATAACAGGAATAGTTTTGAATTTTTAGTTCAAAGGGTGTATTTGCAGGTTGTCAAAAGGTATAAGGAAATAAGGTAAAGATATGGTAAGTTTGTTTTTATAGTCCAGGAACTAAAGTAAAGAATAATTTAATCAATTCTGGGTATAAAGCATTTCTGAAGAGACTGGTCGAGATATTAGTGAGATCAAAGTGAAGGAATGCATTTAAGGAAATACTGAAGCCAATGCAAGGGAGTAGCTGCTTAGATTTCCCAGAAGGCAGCAGGGTAGCTGGTCAGAACACCTGGAAGACAGTGTGAACAAGGCCAGACTGAAAGAACCAGTTGCTGTCAGCCTCAGAGGACACCCCAAGGAATAAGCACTGTGTGGTTAAAAATTACTGGACTTCTGTCGATTTTAAAATCTGTAAGGAGCTTTGCTGAACAGAAAAGGGGAAGGTTAGCTCTGAGGGTAGTTAAGTTAAGATCTGTGTTTTAAAGTACTGTTTACTATGTGAAGCCATTTACGTATTTAAGCGTAATTGTGTTTTATTTGTTTTTGTTTATTCTTTTAATAAATGTTTATTATAAAATCATCACAAGTAGTGAGAGACATCATTTCCTGATTTCAGAACTGTTCCTCATAGTATACAAATTGCAAAAACCATTTTGGCAGCTGTTTCAGGTTTCCCCCTCTGGGATTTGAACAGCTTGGCATTTACCATCTGCTATGCCATAACATAAATTGTCTTTAACTTTTTTAGTAATTAAACACACACTGAAAAGGCAGGACTTACAACCACAGTAGATGATGGTTGGTTGGGTATTTAAATGTGTTACCGTCCTGAGTTTAATATCTTAGGCCTTTACAAATCAAATGGTCATTACAAATTCCATTTTTTATACACTTGTGTTACATTTTAAAGACATCCTATATGGCTCTGACAAAGGTAAACTATCCTTCCTTGTCTTTCTTTACTTGTCTGCAACCTTTGAACACTTCAATGGTTGGCTCTCCACTGTTGTGTCCAGCTGGATGTGACTGCTCTCACCTGGTTCCATTCTTAACTATCTAATCATAGCCATTGTATCACTTGATATGGTTTCTCTTTCTGCTCCTGCAGCATTACCTCTGCTGTCCCAGAAGTATCTAACCTTGCTCCTCTCCTATTTCTCATATACATGCTGCCCCTCAGCGATCCAAAAGCAAAATTTCCTCTGACACCCAGCTCTACCTCACTGCCGCCTATATCGACTCTCCCACTGTTGCTAAATTATCACACTGCTTATCTGACATTCAGTCCGGATGAGCAGAAATTTACAACCAAATATTGGAAAGACTGAAACCATTGTTTTCAGTTACCATTCCAATCTCCGTCCCTCTCCCTGACACCCGCCTGAAATTAAACCTGGGTTTTTGGCCCAGGAAACCTTTAAATACCGGACAGAACCTGATTCTGGGATCTCCACCCCCATTCCTGTTTCCAGCTATTTTTTCTGTTGCGGGGTAAGGGTGGAGATAGTCCTCCTGCATGCAGAAATCCTGCCCTTGCTGCCTCCATTGCAGGGCTAGGCAGTCCAAGTCCCGCCACCCAGCAATTTTTGTGGAGTCAGGCCCCTTTGGTGAGTATGCATGGTTCGTGGCCTCTCAGAGGAGTCATGAACCAAAGTCTGGATTCAGGAACCTTTTCACAGGTTTCATCCCTTTTCAGCACCTTCTCAAGGGCAATAAATGATGGCCTAGCCAATGATGCCCACATCGCGTGAAAAAATAAATAAAAAAAATTAAACAGTCACAGTGACATCCTATGTGACTGTGACCTTGGTGCGTTATCCCCCCTCATGCTTTTTTTAAAATGTATTCATTCATGGGGTGTGGGCATTTTTGGCTAGTCCAACATTTATTGCCCATCCAAAATGCCCTTGAGAAGGTGATGATGAGTCACTTTCTTGAACTGCTGCAGTCCATGTAGTGTAGGTACACTCACAGTGCTGATTGGGAGGGAGCTGAGGAGTTTAACCCAGTGATAGTGAAGGAACAGCGACATAATTCCAAGTCAGGATTGTGGTGGCTTGGAGGGGAACTTGCAGGTGGTGGCGTTCCCATGCATCTGCTGTCCTTGCCCTTCTAGGTAGTAGACGTCGCGGGTTTGGAAGGTGCTGCCGAAGGAGCCTTGGTTGCTGCAGTCCATCTTGTAGATGGCACACACTGCTGCCACTGTGAGTCAGTGGTGGAGGGAGTGTTTGTTTTAAGGTGGTGTAAGGAGTGCCAATCAAACAACCTGCTTTGTCCTGAATGGTGTTGAGCTTCTTGAGAGTGTTGTTGGTGATGCACTCATCCAGGAAAATGGAGATTATTCCATCACATTCCTGACTTGTGCCTTGCAGATGGTGGACAGGCTTTGAGAAGTCAGGAGATGAGTTACTGTCTGCAGAATTCCCAGCGCCTGACCTGTTCTTGTAGCCACAGTATTTATATGGCTGGTCCAGTTTCATTTTTGGTCAATGGTAACCCCAGGATGTTGATAGTGGGGGATTCAGTGATGGTGATGCCATTGAATGTTAAGGGGCGATGGCTAGATTCTCTCTTGTTGGAGATGATCATTGCCTGGCATTTGGCTTCATGGGGTCTGAAGTCAATGTTGAGGATTCCCAGGGCAATTTCCTCCTGGCTATATACTGTGATGGGTTTGTCCTCCCAATGGGACAGGACATACCCAAGGATGGTGATGGTGGTGTCATGGACATTGTCTGTAAGGTATGATTCCATGAGGATGACGATGTCAGGCTATTGGTTGACTAGTCTGTGAGGCAGCTCTGCCAATTTTGACACAAGCCCCCAGATGTTAGTAAGGAGGACCTTGCAGCGTCGACAGGTCTGGGCTTGCTGTTGTTGTTTCCGGTGTCTAGGTTGACGCCAGGTGGCCTATCTGCTTTCATTGCTTTAAGACTTCATGGTGTTTTGATGCAAGGGAAGGACTTGCTAGGACATTTCAGAGTCAGTGTAATTGCTATTGTTCTCGGGTCAAATGTAGGCCAGACCAGGTAAGATGGCAGATTTCCTTCTATAGAGGGCATTAGTGGACCAAAAGGGTTTTTATGACAATGGTTTCATGGTCACCGTTACTGAGACTAGCTTTCAATTCCAGATTTGTTAACTTAATTTAAATTCCACCAACTTTTGTGCTGGGATTTGACCCATGTCATCAAAGCATTAGCCTGGGCTCCTTGATTTCTAGCTCAGTGAAATGACCACTACGCCACCGCCTCCACTTCTTGACGCATCTGCAGCCTTTGACACAGGCATTTCCAGCAGCTTTTTTTTTGTTTCACATTTTTTGTAGTATTTTGCTTTTGTGTTGATGTTTAAATCATTGTCGCTTCTCTATCAGGAATGCTCATCCGCTGGGCAGAATTTAATGCACCCCTGGCTGCAAGTTTTGAGGCCGGGGGCACTTAATTAGACTAGAGGGTGCAGGATGGGGGCCCCACCATCATGCCACTTGATTAATATGGGGCAGAAAGACTTGTGGACAAACATTGCGCTCGGATCCTAATTGAGGCCCTTAACTGGTAATTAATGCCCACCTAAGGGCCCTTTGCTGCTGCCGTTGATATTCAACCAGTGGCGGGTGGGGAGAGTTGCCACGTAGGGAGCTTGCAAAGCAATCCCTTTCAGGGTTGCTTGTGGCTTTTCGGTGTGGAGAGGGCCCCCATTCAAAGACACTCAGTGCCTTTTCAAGGGACCCGGCATCGGGAATGGGGCAGGTTGATGAACACTCTTGTTTTTAAAAATTAATTTACAGGATGTAGGTGTCGCTGGCTAGGCCAGCATTTATTGCCCATCCCTAATTGCTGTTGAGAAATTTATGTTGAGTTGCCTTCTTGAACCGCTGCAGTCCATGTGGTGTAGTGCTCCCACAGTACTGTTAGGGAGGGAGTTCCAGGATTTTGATCCCGCGCCAGTGAAGGAACGGCTATATATTTCCAAGTCAGGATGATAAATAGCTTGGAGGGGAACTTCCAGGTTGTAATGTTCCCATCTATCTGCTTTTCTTGTTCTTCTAGATAGCAGTAGAGATTGTGTGTTTGGAATGTGCTGTCTAAGGAGCCTTGGTGACTTTCTGCAGTGCATGGTGTAGATTATACACACTGATGCCACTGTTCGTCAGTGGTGGAGGGAGTGAATGTTTGTGGATGGGATGCCAATTAAGTGGGCTGCTTTGTCCTGGATGGTATTAAGCTTCTTGAGTGTTGTTGGAGCTGCACATATCCAGGTAAGTGGAGAGTATTCCATCACACTCCTGACTTGTGCTTTGTTAATGGTGGACAGGCTTTGGGAAGTCAGGAGCTGAGTTATTCATTGCACGATTCCTAGCCTCTGACCTGCTCTTATAGCCACAGTATTTATATGGCCTGGCACTTGTGTAGCACAAATGTTACTTGCCACTTGTCAGCCCAAACCTGGATACTGTCCAGATCTTGCTGCATTTGGCCATGGACTGCTTCGGCATCAGAGGAATTGTGAATGTTGCTGAACATTGTGCAATCATCAGCAAAGCCCACTTCTTTGAACCATACGCCTTCCTAAACCAACGACCGCCATTCCACCCTCACTCCCCCTGGCCTGTGTCCCTTGGTGATCCTTGGCCTCTGATGGAGGCTTTACTCTCAGCTGCCACCACTCCTGGCAGTGTTGGCATCAGTGGAGTGCTGCCAGTCTCTGATTCGTTGGCAGCTCTAAGCGAGGGGGTGGGATTCCTGCCTCTGGGGCCCTAAATCCAAGGAAAGACTGATGCTAGTCTGTTCCGGAGGGCCTTCCCCAATGTAAGCAATGCGGAACTCCTGCTGGGTCTCCAGGTGGCGGGTGAGACCCCAGTCGCCAACATTAAATTCAGTCCATTGTTTCGAACCCCCTTTCTGGCCCCTTTCTGCCTGAACCAATTAGTCTTGGTGCTCTATTTAACCTGGAGCTGAACTTTTGACCCTTTATCCTTCCCATCACAAAGACCACTGACTTCCACCTCTGTAATATCACCTGTCTCCACTCATTCCTCAGCTAATTAAATCCTCATTCCTGCTTTTGATACCTCCAGACTTGACTATTCCAATACTTTCCTGATAACCCTCCTTTCCTTGCACCGTCCCTAAACATAAGGTCATCAAAAACCCTGCTGCATGTACTCTAAGTTGCACAAAATCCTGTTTGCCATTTCCTCCTGTTCTCGCTGAACCACTTTGACTCCTGGACTGTCAACACCTCGATTTTAAAATTCTCATCCTTGGCCCCCAATGGCTGCGGTCCTCTCTACCTCTGTAACTCCCTCCAATCTGAGAACTGTACATTCCTCCAATTCTGGCCTCTTGTACATTCCCAGCTTCCTTTGCCCCACCAATGGTGTCCAGGCCTTTGGCAGTCTTGGCTTTCAGCTCTAGTATTCCCTCCCCAAACCTCTTTGGCTCTCCAGCTCTCCCTCTCGCCTTTTAAGAAGCTCCTTAAAACTGTTCTCTTTAACCAAGTTATTTTCTCAACTGTCTTGGTGTCTCCTCCTTTACACAGTATGAATTTTTGACTGACTATTCTTCTGTGAAGGGGTTTGGGATGTTTTACTATATTTAAAATGCTTTATAAAGCAGGTTGTTATTTTAAAATCTTTCTAAATGACCTCATAGGTAAAATTGGAGGGAGAAATCGAGAAACTTCAGGGAGTCCAGCAGAATTGTTCCAACAGGCAGCGAGACTTGGAGAGATCAGAAGCTGAAATAAAGGTAGGGAAAAGTGGAACTGGATTTTCGAAGAGTTTCTCTCCTCACTGAGTCAATGAGTACCTCAGAAATAGGCCTTCCAAACCAGGCTGGTTCTGTTGGGGCCGAGTTACTGATTACACTGAGTTCCTGTGTGTTTGATTTGAGGGGGAGCTGCTTAAATCTGCCTGCACCTCCCAGGGAATATTATTCCATCATTTGGATACTGGATTTACTGAAACAGACTCAGCCCGAGACTAAAACAGAAAATGCTGGAAAAACTCAGCAGGTCTAACAGCATCTGTGGAGAGAAAAACAGAGTTAACGTTTTGAGTCTGTATGACTCTTCTTCAGTTGAAGACTTGTCCTGAAGCCTGTATCACATAAACAGAGAAAGGAAGAGGAAGAAAATCCCATTAGCCCCAGTGAGCCTGCCCCATGCAGACAGGGTTCAATCACACACACCACTGATCCATCCTGAACCATGGGGTACTCACCTGGGAGAGACAAACAGAAGAGAGAATAGACCCTTGCAACCAATTCAAGACAAACTGGGGGAAATTCCTCTCTAGTCCTTTTAAAGGGTGGCAGTGACTCCATACCCACCACATGTTCAGGAAGTCTCTTCCAGAGATCGGGGACTCTGGTGTCTAACCTAATTCTGTGTCTATGGATTTTATACACAGATCCTCTAGTCTCACTATCCTGATCCATCTCAGTACCTCACCCAACAAGTGAGTCCAATAATCCCTCCGTCATTTTAAAAACCTCCATCATGTCCCTCTCAGCCTGCCTTTCTCTAATCACCCAAACTCTTGGTGCTGATCCTCTAAATAAAATCCATCAGACTCTGTGTCATTCTGGTACCATCCTCTCCAGAATCCCAATCTTCTTCACCAGGTGTGGGCACAAAAACTGGAACCATCACTTCAGGTGTGGATGGACCAGCTGGCAGTGCCATACCCAGTCTAACTACAGTGGTCTTTCTTTTAAACTCAAGGCAACACTGGTTAAAATTTGTTTTCTCACCCAACAGACCCCATCCACTGCTTGTCCATCTTTAACGGGTGTTATAAGGATGTGCTTTCTTTTAAAGATAAGTACATTTCAAATTCTCCTTTCTCTGGCTGGATTAAAAAAACTGTAACCTTATTAAGACTATGGATGACTGCTTTTCAGCCAGAATACACAACTAGCATCCTTCCCAAATGGAATGAAAAGGGAACAACCCCCCTGAGGAGTGTGAAAGACTCCATCTCCTGTTGGCTTTCACGTTATCTTGAAATTCTTCAAAAGTTTCTGAGATCATACATCAGAATGCAATAACCTGTTCCACAAAACAATTACCATAGCAGACTTGGAAATCAAATTCCTCTGGAATATACAGCCAGCAGGACTTTTACCAAACCAGAGAGATCGCAAAGAGAGATCAGAATGCTGTACGGAAAAACTGCAAAGAAGCTGTTTTTCTCTCTCTCTTAAAAGTATTGCACCTGGTTTACAATGTAACCATCCTGAGAAGAGAAATCTACTGCAACCAAAGATTTTTTGGGAATAAAAAGTGGAAATCTACTCCGTATAACTAGACCCAGGAAGACAACTCAACAAAACGGCCACAATGTGGAATCACTGCATTGAGACCAGCCAAAGGACAGTAAAATGTATATTCTTTTGATTGTTTATCTTCTTCACAACTATAAATCATTGTTAAGCATATTCTCTTGTCCTACCATCTGTACTAGTGTGTATGAGGGCCCAGGGAAAGTGTGTGACGTATGATCTGTGGTTGCGATTTACCTAGTTATTTTTAAATTCGGGAAGTAGGATCAATAACTTATCTTGTTCTTTATTTAAACTCAAACACCTGTCTGGCTAATTCTTTATAATTTGAAGGCTTAAATAGTGGGATTCCATTAGTATTGGCAAAGCACATCCTAGCTTAATTCACAAAAAAAACCCTGTTATGTTCAGAGTTGGGGTGGTGTAACAGGGGATTGATTTTTACCCCTCCTCATGTGGCTGTAACACTTCTGATGGAGTAGTGCTCTAAACAAACTGTATTGTTCCTGAAGTGCCATGTGCTCAGGGTAACAGCTGTGTGGAAGGGCCGTTTGTAATGAGGGTTGGTTTGGGTTTCAGACACGAGTCAATGAGCTGAAAGGAAAGTTATCAAAGAGCTTCTCTAAATGGAGGAGAAAGCTGGGAGAAGATGAAAAATCCACATTGAAACTGATTGATGAGGAGGGGCTCCGAGCTCTCTCACAGATTAGAAGGTATTCTGAAGCGTTAAACAAGAGGATGGAACAGATTACATTAATAGATGGAGAAACCCAGAGCCTGGTACTGAAGGACCCTCTCTCTTTTATTCAGGTACATCTTCAATATAAACAGGGTCATGTCTGGGGAATGGGGCGACTCTATGAGGCTGAATTGTTTGAAGATTGTTGTGGAGCCCAGCATTGGTGCTGGCCCCTCAGCCCTGCCCTCAGAGTGTTAGTGCTGCCCTGGAGTGGTCTGCAATGAAATGTGGGATTATTCCCCATTCCTGTGAATGGCCCCAGCTACTGTTACAGACTGAACTCTTTCCTCTCAATCCCAAATTCACTGTTTGGTTCCATTAGGAGTTGGTTTGTTTATTGACTGATTTGATCTCCTCTCTTTATTCACAGAACTCGAAGCAGCTCCTTTCCAGGTAAGTTCCTCTCGGTCTTACAGCTCTTGCTGTTGACAGAGAACATTCACCAGTATCTGGGAGAAGAATGAATGGAGAATCACAGCTTGGAAACCTTCCCAGATAAGGTGCTTTCAAATGGTGGGAATATTGAGTGATGTTGAACTGAGGTTTGAGGTGTTATTAGCTCAGACAGCCAGTCAGAAAAAGGAGTTTCTGCATGTATGCTGATGACACCCAAGTCTACCTCACCATCACCACTCTCCATCCTTCCACTGCCTCTGATTTGTTTCGCTGCCTGTCCGATGTCCTTTATTGGATGAGCTGAAATTTCCTCCAATTAAATGTTGAGAAGATCAAAGCCATTGTTTTCAGTCCCTGCCATTCCCTAATCACTGACTCCAATCCTCTCCCAGGCCACTGTCTGAGGTTGTGGGAAGATCCGGCAAGGCTGAGGGTGTCGACCTTAACAGCATGCCCCATTTAAATAACCTTCTACAGCCTTCTGACAGACAGCCGATGAATGACGGCCTGGCTAGCAGACGGGAGCCAAACAAGCAGCAGAAGGACACAGCCGGGCAGGGAACGAAGCAGGCACCCTGAGACCCCAGTGAGGGTCGGAGTTGTGGAGCAAAGTTTAAATAATTGGGGCTGGAGAGTGCAAAGGCTTCCTTCTGAGGCCAAGGGGCCTCCTGCTCTTCCTGGCCCACAACATGTGCTAAAAGGAGCAGATCTTTAGCACTGACCTTGGCCAGTCAGCCCCTCCAGCCTCTAATCTGCTCCTGGGCAGACAACAGTACGGTCCTCCCCATTGAACTACTATCACATTTTAGTCACTGCCCCAATGATATTATCAGGCCGCAACTGTTGAATGTTAATTATCACCCCTTTCGCAGGAGCCTCGTCAGTGGCCTGATTTGTGTTTGTGAAAATTTAAATGGATGGCAATGGGGTCGGCTGTCTCGATCCTGATGTTTTAACCCACAATCCTCTTCCTCCCATCAGGGAGTTAAAATGGAGACATCTGTGAGGAAATCTCACTGATCGCAGGTCCCTGGGAGGCTATTCCTTCTCCTCACTTCACATGATTGTAGTGAGTGTGTTCCTGCAGACTGGAGCACAGACTGGAGACCTGGAGGATAATAATCATTATTGATGATGGAAAGATGAGGCTCTAGTACAGAGAAACTGGACTGAACACAGATGGATTTGACAATCACAAACTGAGCTGAAGTGGCAGCAAACCAGGATCTCACAGCATGTGTGGAGATCAGTGTGAATGCAGGAAAACTGTAAATCCCAGGATTCTGCCATTTTCAGGATGGGTTACAGCAGGGTGTCAGTCTGAGCTTAGAAGGGATGCAGGTTGTTGTACTGATCACTCATTCCCCTTTGGTTTCTGATCTGAAACGTCCCAACTGATAAAAACATTCTCTCCTCTTTCATTACAGAGTGACTGAGACTCAGAGAGTCACAGACCCAGATGTTCCAGCACTCACCCTGAACCTGTCCAATGTATCTCAACTTATCCAGAAGAGTCTGAATGGATGGGAAGTGTACCATTCAGACATATTGGGAATCATCAGTAAGAACATGCAGCTTTTCTCCAATATAAGGGACTGAGAGCAGGTCGGGTTAGTTATGTTCAGATAGCTGAGAATATCCCTGAACTTTAATGTCACTGGACTAGTAATCCAGAGGCCCAGGCTAATGTTCTGCGGACATGGGTTCAAATCTCACCATGGCAGCTGGTGGAATTTGAATTCAATTAATAAATCTGGAATTGAAAGCTAGTAATGACAACCATGAAATTAATCATTGATTGTTGTAATAACCCATCTGGTTCACAAATATCCTTCAGGGAAGGAAATCTGTCGTCCTTACCTGGTCTGGCCTACATGTGGCTCCAGACTCACAGCAATGTGTTTGACTCTTAACTGCCCTCTGAAATGGACTAGCAAGCCACTCAGTTCAAGGGCAATTAGGGCTGGGAAATGCTACCCTTGCCAGCGATGCCCATATCCCAAAGAATTAAAAAATAAATATATTCCATCCTTATATATTCCTGGAGATCTTCTTGTACAGTGGGCAGTGTGCCCGTCTCTGAGTCAGAAACTCTGGGTTCAAGTTCCACTCGAGGTCTTGATGGCCAAGGAAGGTGTGTTCATAATGCAGCCAAACAGCTTGAGTATCAACTTGTCAATCCTTCCAACATACGCCTATGGCAGGGCATAGGAGAGGGAGAGATCCATGTGTGTGAATCAGAAGCCTGAGATTAATCCTCAGTCCCCAGTGACACCTGCTTTAAACATTCCCCACTGTAATGGGCCAGAGCTTCACCCAACATGGGTCAGGTAGAGGTGGGGTTACACACTGTCAATCAGAGTGTCTCATAAAGGGACACTGTTCCTCAACAGGGCTGTCAATATGTTTAAAGAGTAAAGTAAAATAAAGGACGACTTGCATTTCTAAAGCACCATTCACAACCTCAGGACATCTTAAAGTGCAATGAAGTTCTATTTTTGAAATGTAGTCAATGTTGTGATGCAGGAACATATCTTGACCTCTTTGCCTGAAGCCAGATCTGATCCACAGCACCATGATCTCCACCATGAGTAGGGCAAGGTGGTAAGTCCCGAATCCACCCCAGCCAAAATGGTGATCGCACCCTGTGCTGTTGGCACCAATCTGATCCACACCAGCCAACTGAGGCAAGTGGCCCCTCAAGGAGCCTGAGCTCCCACATCCCTGCAGGAACATACACTTTTACATGCATGTTATAGTCTGGAGCTATGATTAGTGATGGTAGAGGCTCTAATTTCTTTCCATCATATGGCTAACCAGGAATCTAGACCATTTCAGAGGGCAGTTAAGAGTCAAACACGTTGCTTTGAGTCTGGAGCCACATGTAGACCAGACCAGGTAAGGATGGCAGATTTCCTTCCCTGAAGGATATTAGTGAACCAGATGGGTTACTACAACAATCGATGATTAATTTCATGGTTATCATTACTAGCTTTCAATTCCAGATTTATTAATTGAATTCAAATTCTACTAGCTGCCATGGTGAGATTTGAACCCATGTCCGCAGAACATTAGCCTGGGCCTCTGGATTACTAGTCCAGTGACATTACCAGTACAGCACCGTCTCTCCCCCGATATAAGCCATCATTGAGTAATATAAAGGGGGCTGGACCTCACCGTGTCGCAATTCCCGATCACCGTATGCTTTCTGTACAGTGTCAGCTTTCACCGAATACAGGGGCCCATTGGACATCACCCATTCCCCACACAGCTCCTCCGGGACAGCCTCTATCCCAGGGCATGTCCTTCACATGTCGACTAGGATCAGTAGGAGAGTGGGAATATCCAAAGGTGTTTTTATAATCTAAAGCAGCGACCACACTGATTAATTTATATTTAACTCTCATGTTTTTCTATTATTGTTTCTGTTTCTATCTAACCCTTTTAGTGAAATTTCTTCAGTCGCTAATTCAAGGTTAGAGTTTCTATACCTGTTCCCTCCTCATGGCTCTCTATTGGTTTGATTCTGAGTCCCAGGGCCTGAGTGAGTGTTGGTGAATTCACAGTGAACAACAGTTTAATGTACAGAAGGGATACAGGAACAGAAGGAGACCATTTAACCCCTCAAATCTGTTCCACCATTCAGTGAGATTTTGGTTGATCTGTTACTTCACTCTATGGCCTGAATTTTGCCGTTGGCGAATTAGGGGTGGGGCCCGCTCGCCGATGGGAAAATGATGTGGGATGACGTCAGGAGGACCCCCCTTTGAATTAACAATTAATCTAGCATCATTTGCTGTATGCAGAAGCCAGTTTGTGTGATGAAGTTTCCTAATTTCACTGAACTGCTTATAGTAACTCCAGGTGTGGCCTAACCCAGGGCTTGGTATACCCGAAGCATGACTTATCCCCCTTATATTCTAGTTCTTCAGATATAAAAACCAGTATTCAACTATCTTTCCCCTTTATTCTATGTACCTGTTAATGACATTTTAATGACCTGTATGCATGGACCCCAAGCCTGTGTGAACCTCCACTTTTTCTGGCTTTTCACCATTAAGGGCCCTGGTCTATCCTTATTAGATCTAAAGTGGATAACCTCATATTTGCTTATATTGAGATCCATTTGGCATTGTTTTGTCCATTCACTTTATCTATCAACTTCTCTTTGCAATCTTACACTTCCATCTACACTGCTTACAATACTGCCTCTTTTTGTGTCGTCAGCAAATTTGGATATGAGGGCCTGAATTTTTCCCTTGTTGGGTGCACGCAATCGGTGGGCCTGGCAGCAGATTGGAAATAAGCTCCCGACTGTGATCGGCCTTGACTGCAATTTCACACTGGCTAGCCAATTAAGGCCCGCCCAGTATGAAATGCATCTTCTGAATGGTCAGGAAGGGCTGGGTGGGGGCGGGGGACTGTCAGGCACCGGGTCCAATGGAGATCTAGCGAGCGCTTTAAAACCAGCAAAGGCAGCTCCCTGAAGGCTGCAAGGGGAGAATCTTTAGTGGGTCCGGAGACTGGAACAATGGCCTCACTAGTGGCAGGAAACATCAGGTGGGAGGGCAGGTTGGGTGGGCACTCAGCCCCCTGTTTCTCGGATGTGTGCCTCATTGTCCTCGTGGAGGATGTCCGTGTCAGGCGGGACACCCTTGTACCCAGTGTTGGCAGGGGGAGGCTGCCGCATCAGACCAGAAATGCTTGGGAGGAGGTGGCAGCTGAGGTCAGCAGCCACAACGTTGTGAGGTGCACATGGGTGCAGTGCCGCAAAAGGTCCAACGACTTGCTACGTTTGGCAAGGGTGAGTACCATGTTGGCATGGATCATTGTGGAGATGTGTTATGGGCTGGCTGTCCCCCCGTGGAGCTCAGGCGGTGGGGGGGCGTGGGGTGGGGTGGGGGCGGTGTTGTGCAATGAGACGCAGCACTCGTAAATCTCAGTTTATGGCACCATGAGCACAAGAGGGAATTTTCACGGGTGATCTTCTATTTTGCCATATTTTGTTAATATGTTTACTGGTGTGGCCATTAACACCAGATATAGTTCTGTTCATTTGTTGTGAGTGTCAAAATGATATAAATTTTGCTTTTGTCTTAATGGCCTGAGTATGCTTCACTTTTTGGTGCAGGGCATGCCAGTATCAAATGCTGGATGTGAGTGGCTTTAAAGTTCATTGCACAGGCACTGAGTGGACTTTGTGTTCAAAGGAAAGGGTCATTTCAGACATCCGGGATGGAGGCGGCAGCCTTGGCATGAGATGGAAGCAGATCTTTGGCAGCCTAGCTGAAGGAGCGTTGGATCAAGGCATCATTGGTGTCCCTGCCTCCCTGAAGGATACAGAAGTCTGCCTCCATGCCCTCAGTGTTCTCCTCACCGTGCTCCTCTTTTGACTCATCATTATATTCATCCTCTGTGGCCTGTGGAACTGCCTCAAGATCCTCTTCCTCCAGTGGGTCCCCCCTTGCCAGTGCCAGATTGTGGAGAGTGCATCATACAACCACTTTCAGTAAAACCTGCTCTAGGAGGTATTGTAGTGCTCCCCCTGAATGGTCCAGGCATCGGAAGCATATCTTCAGAAGACTTATGGTCCCCTCTATCACTGCCCTTGTGGAGGCATGACTCTTATTATAACGCTGCTCTGCCTCTGTTCTTGGGTGGCAGAGAGGTGTCATAAGCCACCTTTTCAATGGTTAGCCCTTTTCACCCAGCAGCCGTCCATCCAGTCGGGCTGGAGCACTCAATAGCCTTGGCACCTGGGAGTGTCTGAGGAACATAAGCGTCATGGCAGCTGCCAGGGTACCTTGCACAGACTTGTAGAATCTGCGTCCTGTGGTCCCACATTCTCTGGACATTCAAGGAGTGGAAGCCCTTCCTGTTGATGAAGGCACCCGGCTGACCAACTTGTGCCTTGATGACCACATGTGCGCAGTTGCTTGCACCTTAGATGTGGGGGAACCCAGCAATTGCTGAAAACCCTCTGGCTCTCTCAGCCTGGCTGGCCTCATCCTTAGGGAAATGAATGAATGTCATTATCTGCCTGAACACAGCCTCAGTCACCAGATTGATGCAATTGTAGACAGCTGATTGGGACACTCCACAAAGATCCCCCACTGATTCCTGGAAGAGCCGGAGGAATAGAAGTTGAGGGCCATTGTGACCTTCAGAGCCACTGACATGGGGTGTCCACCCACACAGTTGGAAGTGATCTTAGGCCCAATCATTTGACAAATGGAGGTCACTGTCTTCCTGGAGATGCGGAGCCTCCTTCAGCACTGCACCTCAGACATATTGAGGTAGCTGCATCGCTGCCTGTAAACCCTGGCAGCAGGATAGTGGTGTCTTCTGCGGTCCCTTACACCTTGGATTACCTGTTGGTCCTGTGCCCCTTGTGCCTGCGCCTCTCCTCCCACAAGTCACCCCTCTGGAAGCTGCATAGGGACAACTGGCCCCCTTTCCCTTCTGCCCCTCTCTTCCTCCTTAGAGGAGGTGCCACCAGTGGATAGCACAATACCCATTACCAGGGTAACAGAAGGCTGTCTGATATCTGAAGGGGCTCACAGGGTCAAAATTCTCCAGGGACCTTAGAGACACTAATGAGTCCTGAAATGAAGCCTGGAAATGCTAAGAATTAAGCTCAGGAAAGATGAAGCTGTCAAGTTCAAATAAGCAACCAGCAGCAAACTGTCTCCTAAACTCCTCACTACTCAGTGGCAATGCTACTGACCCTTTTTATCCAGCCCTAGGATGAGGTTTTGTTAAAAGTGGGCTGCCTGCCTGCTTGTTTTGCACATGCGATAAGTGTAAAATCGCACGGGCAATGTGAAATCACAAACAATTGCCTTTTTAATGGCCTTAAGTAGCCTTTTAATTGATGGTGGGCGCGGCTCTAACACCTGTGCATCATTTTGCATTATTTCATGTCCATTCGGGTCAGGCGTGCGCCAGCCCTCGAGGCATAAAATTCTGCCCGTGGCTTTCTATTCCATCATCTATATGAATACATTGAATGGACATCAGATTCAGCCCAACTTACAATTAAATCCTCAATGCTATTTGTAAACTGATGGAGGCTTTAATCAGGCTATGAGCAGAAAGGGATACTAACAGGTGGGAGAAAGCCCAGGGCATGCTCCAATATTCAGAATGGGACAGAGAGAGTCCAGGGCACATTCCTGTACTAAGGATGGGATAGTAACAGGAGGGAGAGAGCGCAGGCAGTGAGCTCAGTAACTGTGTCAGTGGGATGTATTGTGTGTCGGTGAATCCCCTCTATTGTGTCTGGAAGAACGTGTTTACAGTTCCAGGGTTTGTGTGATTAAACTGACACTGTGTGGCTCACTGCAGTGTTTGCATTGAGTCTACAGCACTAGAAACCACACACTGCTATTTAACAGGGAGTTTGATTGAAGGCCATTTATCTAACATGGGAAGAATACTGTCTAACAGGTAATATGGGCTGACAGTGTCTGGGAAATACTGACACTCCTACCTGTAGCTGTCAATCACTGATCTGAGTGGAATAACCCTGTCTGACCAATCTCTTCTCTCCTCTCTAGGGAAAACACCATTGAGCCTGGATCCAAAGACAGCAAACTGCAACTTGATTCTGTCTGATGATCTGAGATCAGTAAGATGGACTGAACATGAACAACCCCAGCCACCTCATCCAGAGAGGTTTAAAAAATATCCTCAAGTCCTCTGCTCCCAGAGCTTCTCCTCAGGATCCCATTCCTGGGATGTGGATACTGATGGAAATAACTGGAGAATAGGGCTTGTCTGTCAGAGTGTGGAGAGGGAGGGGGTGAAGTCTGAATTTGGGAACAACAGTAAGTCCTGGTGTTTGGATTTTTATGTTGATTCTCTCAGCGCCGTGCACAATTGCCAGTTTTCCCCCCTCCCACTGATCCGTAACCCCAGAATACAAGTCCAGTTGAACTATGAGGCTGGGACTGTGTCATTTCACCAGGTCACTGACTCACTGAGACAATTACACACATTTCAAACCACTTTCACTGAACCTGTGTTTCCAGCATTTCATTGTAGGAACAAATCCCTAAAACTGTTAAATTCATCCTAATATTGATACTCTGACATCACTTCCTGTCTTGGGTGCATGGGCCTCAGAAACATCACTTCTGGATTGGCTTGGTTCTCTGATGTTGTACTTCTGGGTCGGTTTGGGGTCTCTGATGCATTCTTGCATTAATCATGGTTGAATTCCTCATATTAACTTTAGGTTTTAATTGAGTTTCAGTCAGCAATGTTCAGTTAGTAAAAGGGATTCCAGTGAGACAGTGTTTTCACTGAGAGGCCATAAAACTGCCTCCGTTAGCTGTAGCCTTGAAAAGGCACCTGCCATAGATATGAAAAGTTAGTCAAGTTATGCGGAGTTCCTCCTCCTTCGGGTACCGTGTGTTGGCGATCATGGATTTCCATTGTATTGGTCCATGATTATGCTTGGCAAATTACTGCAGTGGTTTGCCGTTGCCTTCTGCAGTATGACTGATCAGGAAACTTTCCAGCTCTTACCGCCTGCTATCAGGCCTATTGGAAGGATTTACAGACTGATAAGCAACCCACCTGGCCATGTTATGAACGCACCTTCCATGGCCATCAAGTCCCAACATGGGGCTTTAATAAGTGGAGTTACTCTCATTTAAACTGCAGTTACTGTGGGTAATTGGATGAGATAATACTTTGAAAAACATGGATCCTCATGTAGTGAGAGTGAAAGAAAGATATAAAAAGAGACTGGTAGAATAGACACTTCAGAATTCAACAAGGCTTGGCCAGCTGATCCCCTCGAACTCAAAACCTGTGACCCCGTGAATTCTCCAGGCTTGTACTGTCAGTGTCTCAAACATATTGGTAATTATTAATAATAATTATCTTGTATATATGTAATTATTGATAAACAGATATTGTATTTCTGATTATTCATAATAGTTATCATTGATTAGTCATTATATTTGTGATTATTAATGTGTGATAATTGTTAATATTTTTAATTTTATATTTAATTCTTATGAAAGGCAATAAATGCCTTTAAAGCCTTTTTTAAAAATTCTCTTTTTTATGTGATGTGGGTGTCGCTGGCTAGGCCAGCATTTATTACCAATCCCTAATAGCCCTTGAGAAAGTGGTGGTGAGCTGCCTTCTTCAATGACTGCAGTCCCTGTGGTGTAGATACACCCACAATGCTGTTAGGGAGAGAGTTCTAGCATTTGACCCAGCGACAGTGAAGGAATGGCGATATATTTCCAAGTCAGGATGGTGAGTGGCTTGGAGGGGAACTTCCAGGTGGTAGTGTTCTCATGTATCTGCTGCCCGTGTCCCTCTAGATTGTAGCAGTTGTGAGTTTGAATGTGCTGTCTAAGGAGCCTTGGTTGAGTTTCTGCAGTGCATTTTGTAGATAGTACACACTGCTGCCAATGTTGATGATGGAGGGAGTTAATGTTTGTGGAAGGGGCGCCAATCAAGTGGGCTGCCTTGTGCTGGATGGTGTTGAGCTTCTTGAGTGTTGTTGGAACTGCACTCATCCAGGCAAATGAAGATTATTCCATCACACTCCTGACTTGTGCCTTGTAGATGGTGGACAAGCTTTGGGGAGTCAGGAGGTGAGTTACTTGCTGCAAGATTCCTAGACTCTGATCTGCTCTTGTAGCCACAGTATTTATATGGCTGGTCCAGTTCCATTTTTGGTCAATGGTAACCCCCAGGATGTTGATAATGGGGGATTCAGTGATGATGATGCCATTGAATGTCAAGGGGCGATGGCTAGATTCTCTCTTGTTGGAGATGATCATTGCCTGGCATTTGTGTGGTGCGAATGTTACTTGCCACTTGTCAGCCCAAGCCTAAATATTGTCCAGGTCTTGCTGCATTTGGACATGGACTGCTTCAGCATCTGAAGAGTCGTGAATGTTGCTGAACATTGTGCAAATATCAGCCAACATCCCCACTTCTGACCTTATGATGGAAGGAAGGTCATTGATGAAGCAGCTGAAGATGGTTGGGCCCAGGACGCTACCCTAAGGAATTCCTGCAGTGATGTCCTGACACTGAGATGATTGACCTCCAACAAGTACAACCATCTTCCTTTGTGCTAGGTATGACTCCAACCAGTGGAGAGTTTTCCCTCTGATTCTCAGTGCTCCTTGATACCACACTTGGCTGAATGCTGCCTTGATGTCAAGGGCAGTTATTCTCACCTCACCTCAGGAATTCAGCTCTTTTGTCCATGTTTGAACCAAGACTGTAATGAGGTCAGGAGCTGAGTGGCTCAGGCAAACCCCAAATTGAGTGTCATTGAGCAGGTTATTGCTAAGCAAGTGCCGCTTGATAGCACTGTTGATGACCCCTCTCATCACTTTACTGATGTTCGAGAGAAGACAATGAGACATTAATTGACCAGTTTGGATTTCCCTGCTTTTTGTGTAAAGGACATACCTGGACAATTTTCCACATTGCCAGGTAGACGTCAGTGTTGTAGCTGTACTGGAACAGCTTGGCTCGGGGTGTGACAAGTTCTGGAGCACAAATCTTAAGTACCGTTGCTGGAATACTGTCAGGGCCCATAGCCTTTGTAGTATCCAGTGCCTTCAGCCATTTCTTGATATCACAGAGTGAATTGAATTGGCTAAAGACTGGCATCTGTGATGCTGGGGACCTCTGGAGGAGGCTGAGATGGATCATCCTTCTGGCACTTCTGGCTGAACATTGTTGCGAATGGTCAGCCTTATCTTTTGTACAGATGTACTGGGCTCCCCTGTCATTGAGGATGGGGATATTTTTGGAGTAGCCTCCTCCAGTGATTTGTTTAATTGTCCACTATTATTCACAACTGGATGTGGCAGGACTGCAGTGCTTAGATCTGATCAGTTGGTTGTGGGATTGCTTAGCTCTGTCCATCACTTGCTGCTAATGCAAATAGTCCCATTTTGTAGCCTCACCAGGTTGACATCGCATTTTATGTATGCCTGGTGCTGCTTCCGGCAGGTCTTCCTGCATTCCTGAACTAAATGAGAGTTTAGAGAAATCTGTCCTTGCTCTTATTGCAGTTTGTACTCGACATGGTCACGTAAGAGATGCATTTAAATATCTGCGCCCTTTTGCTGAGAGATCTATGACATAATGCCCGGTCTTGATCCAGATCTCGACACTGTGATAAATTCATTGAGGTATAGACAGATTTTGGAATGTGAGATGGTTTTCGGGTGATACAGTAATCTGGGACTATCAGCTGGTGTCCCAATGTCAGTATCCACCTGTATTCTGTATCAGTTCACCTTTCCCTTTGTCCAAAATTAGAATGAAAAGAGAGAGGTTAAATCCTCAAAACAGGCATCAGAAAGTAAAGTTGTTGTGAGAAGTAAATGATTCCAGTAAAAGGCTTATGGGTGAGGACTAATTATTGGTAATTGTTGTAGAGACTCAGCTCAGACATCAAAACGTGATTAATCACTATGGAAATGCATTTTACCACTGCCAGTTCACCAACCAGGGGTTTCCATGGCAGGGCTAAGATAAAGTCCCAAGTAGAGGAGGTGAGTGATGCTCCAAAGGCCAGAGCTCCTTCGGCAGATTATCACCAATCCACCAGGAGTCCAAAACATTTTTCTCAGTTGACCTTGGTGGAGGACACAGCAGAGTAGACCTGATGACACTCATGCATCCTCCACAGGTCAACAGGATCCGTGACCATGAGGAGCATGTCATCGGTGTATGCCAAGAGGACGACCTCCACGCCCGGCCCATGCAGAGCCAGTGCCATCAACCTCTGCTGCAAGAGGCAGATGGCTCCACACAAATGGAATATAACTGGCTGGACATGGAACACCATTGATGCACTCCTCTTCCAAAGCGAAGGGGTGCCATCAAAAACCTATCAGACACTCCTGGCAGTGTACAAAAGTCAGAGCCTGGTGACTAAATGCATCCCGAACCCAAATGCTCGCAGATTCTGTAATAAATATCGATGCCCCACCCTGTTGAATTCCTTCTGATCCAGGGAAAAGAAGGCACCTGACAGAACCTCCTGGGAATGCTGGATCAAGTCCTGGAGCAAGTGGATGTTATTGTGTATTTTCCAGCCTTGGACTTTGTAAGACTGGTCAGAGTGGATCATGTGGGCCAGCACACTGCCAAGGTGGGCAGACATGGACCTGGTAAAGATCTTGTAATTGGTGCTGAGGAGAGAGATTGGACTCCTATGTTGTAAATGTCAGTGGTTCCCCATACTTAACAGCTCAGTAATGACAGCCATGTGCCAAGAGGCATTTTCCCAATCACCAGACTTTCCTTTAGGATATCCCAGAATACCCTGTGGAATTCCACAGTCAGTGTGTCCAGCCCCTCACGAGCTGATGCAGGAAACTGGTCAGTGTGTTCAGTCTCAGAACTGTACCCTTTGAGAACTGGCAGAGGGAACTGGTTAATGTGTTCAGCAAGGCCCCTGAGAGCTGGCGCAGGACACCACTCATTGTGTCCAGCCCTGGGGCTTTATCCCTCAAAGGCTGGTAGAGGGAAACAATCAAGTGTGATGGATCTTTGAGCCATTTACCCCTCTGGGTTCTTATTGATTAATCAATAAATTAAATATTATTTAATAATATTGATTTTGTTTATTAACTAAAACATACCTAGCTGCTGATAATTTCCTGAGACAGGAGGCTAGACACCCATTGAGGAGATGAGAGTATTTCATGTTGGTGGTGGGGGAGACTGAGATGGAGCGAGACTCTTAGGAACAGGATTACAAATAGGGACACACAAAGAGAACATAAGAAATAGGAGCAAGAGTAGGCCACACAGCCCATCGAGCTTGCTCCATCATTCAATATGATCATGGCTGATCTTTGGCTTCAACTCCATATCCCTTGATTTCTTGAGAGATTAAAAATCTTATTAACACAGCCTTAAATATGTTTGATACAACATCCACAACACTCTGGAGTAGAGAATTCCAAAGACTCAGAACTCTTTGAAAGAAAAACTTTCTCCTCATCTCAGTCCTAAATGATCATCCCCTTGTCCTGAGATGTGGTCCAGATTTTCACTCCTGGGTTGGGTGAGCAGAGATAGGAGAATTCCCAGCCCTGCGAACCTCACCTTTAATAGTTTACAATAGGAGTCAGGGTGGATAACCCCGGAAATAGTGAAGGGTTCAATGCAGATACAAAGTGGATCTTCAGAAAGTCCATTTGAATGGTTGGTCATCAAATGGTGAAGTCCCTGTGTCTCACAGGAGACTGTATTGCATTGTCAGGTGAGAGTCAAAGCTGTAAATGTTGCCCAACTGTTAGCTGACCCTGGAACGGATGGCCCATCATGGGCTTTCCCTATGGGAGAAATGTCATTGTTACTGCCTAATCAAAGTGTACTCTACTGAATCACTGAAAGCATAGAGTGGAATCACAAGACACAGCCTTGCCACCACTTCCTGGTACAGATATTATGCAGTCATATAATTAGCTGTCAAGAATTAGTGGATGAATAATGAACAGTGCCATGGCCATTATCACATCCTCTTGCCCTGTAGCCACCCATCTATCTGGATGGGCCCACACTGCTGACCCTTGACCAGGTCCCTCACAGCTGCACACTGTCATGACATAACAGTATGACTAAGAGGAGAAACCAGTAAGGCTGTCAGTGGTCATGGAGCACAGCATGCTACCTTGGAGTCACAGCCACAACATAGATCTCACCAAGCCTTTGCGCAGAGTCATTTTCTCCACCAAAGCTTACTAATCTTTGATGATATGGTGTAAATGGTTAGTGCATGTAAGCACACAGAATTGAATCAGATCATCATAATCTGAATGCTCATAATCTTTTTCACCTTACATGTTGATCGATAGAACATCACACCGAGGGGATGCAAGGGAAGGGATGGGTCCAACTTCCCTGCGATTTTCTGATTAGGACCTTCATCTTTTGGTGGAAGTGGTCCTGACAAGGAGACCTGTATCTACCTTGCTGGCTGTCACAATGTACCTGCAGCAACTAAGAAGGCCTGGATTCAAATTGTGGCTATAGTGATTATAGCAGGAGACCATCAGTGCTCACGGATTCAGTGTAGGAAAAGGTTCAATGACCCAATGCATTCCAGCAAGGTAAGCAGCTTGGCTTTTCCACACACAGCTTCAAGGCAAGGGTCTCATCTGCATGCTGCAGCTAAGGTGCAAAACATAGCACAACCTCTGCTTCATCATTGAGGCTTGTATGTGTACGTAGCTCATGTAGGTGCACACACATGTGAATGAGCATTGTGATGCACAGATGCAGTGAAGAGCTGTATTCCTCCATGCACTATATATCAGGCTAACGTAAATTCATATTGTCATTGCAGACTGAAAGGGCAACACTATGGGATCCCCTCTTGGCCCAGCTCTTACAAACATCTTTGTTGGGTTTCATGAGTTACATGTCTGATGAAATGACACCTAACCTCCTAACGCTCACATATTTCCAATATGTGGATCATATGTTTGCTATATTTAAATCCATAGCAGCATGTAATAATTTCCTTGCATGTCTTAATGGGTTCTATCCTGCACTCAAATTCACTTTTGAAATGGAGCATTCAAATAAACTATTTCCTTGATGTATTAGTTGAGAAATCTGCCAGGGGATTCTCTACTACTGACTACCGCAAGCCTACCTTCACTGTCATGCACGTGTTGAGATTCTTACAGTTCCATGTGCTACAAGATTGGCCTTATTGGCAACCTTGTAAATAGGGCCTAAGCCATTTGCTCACCATGCAAGCCTGATGCTGAAATAGGGCGAATCAAAGATATCCTGCGGGATAATGGCTACTTGATCAGATAATTTCATGCTGTATATCACGCAAACTCACGAATGGGCCTAAGACCATCACTTTCAGCCCTGAAAAGTGCCCACTCTACCATAGATTAGCCTGGAAGGGCAAGGCCTCAAAAATCTTTTTGGCTTGATGGCAGCATCCTGTTAGTGCTGAGTACCACTCGTGATGCTGCTGCATAGTAGCAGCATCAAACAGCAGTATTCCTCCATGCACTATATATCAGGCTAACGTAAATTCATATTGTCATTGCAGACTGAAAGGGCAACACTATGGGATCCCCTCTTGGCCCAGCTCTTACAAACATCTTTGTTGGGTTTCATGAGTTACATGTCTGATGAAATGACACCTAACCTCCTAACGCTTCAAGCCAAAAAGATGTTCTGCCTATCTCACAAATGAGTAATGTGGTATATGAATGTCAGCGCCAGTGTGATGCTAGGTATGTAGGCTGAACGTTCCAAAGACTGACATTGTATCAAACAGCAGGTCCCTTTTGCTGTTCGCAATGGACAAAGTACAGACTGTGACAAACAGGTCCATGCTTGCAAAACCCAAAATACTGTATCCAACATTATAAATGATTCTGCGATTGGATAACATTTGCTAAATAATCCTCAGTGTGCTAAAAATTACGCTGACAACCAATGTAAGATTGTCAGTTGGGCTTGCAGTGTGGCGCATTTGTGTGTACTGGAAGCTACAAATATTAATACACAGGGCCCCGTTCTTTGCCAGTGGCAGGGATGGGGGTTGATGGACTGTGGCTCGAGTTGCTGCTGGGCCATGTGACATATATTTGTCACTTTCAGCACTGGTTCTCTGTCATATTGAGGTAGGACGTCCTCGGTCTGTACATCCTTCTCACAGGGTAGTTCTCAGTTGTCCTGCTTATCTTCCTCCTCCTCCTCCCTGCTGCATGTGCAGCAGCCTCTTCTTCTCAACCTTCAGCCCTCCATCCAACCTCCAGCTGCATATGATGATTGGCTACTATGGCCTTTTTGTATGAGCGTGCCATGCCCAACTTCTATGTTGCTTCGCATGAAGTGTATGTGCCCCTCTGCAGCACAATGTTCTTCCTGGCACCTGGGTGCATGTGTTCAAAAATAATTGCTCTGTGAAACCAGGAACGCCACCCTCCTACTCCCTTGGGGTAATGGGAGACAGTTGGAATTTGTTTTGTGCCACTTCTGGGGCTGCAAATAAAAGTTTAAAGCAAATTCCACAGGGGTACCTTACCTCTCGTAAGAGGTCCCCTGGATATCCAAGGAAATAGGCCAAGTCCTGACCTGCTTTTAACAGGTCTACTTTGCACACATTGGATTCCACACTCCTAGGCTACCAAAATCTGACGAGTGGAGGCAGCTCCTCCGTAAAATGTGCATGCACAAAATGTGCCCCACTGGCCGCCTCACCCTCACCCCCCCTCCCCCCCCATCCTCACCCCCATGAAAATGGGAAGTGCCATGTTTGGGGACCTGACTTTGGAGTTTTAGGCAGTTCCACTATTTTTACCTTAATATAGAGGCTCTCTGCCATGGCGAAAATCTGGGCCTGTGTCGCAACATGCATGTTTCATTTGACCCAGTAAGTATGATAACATTTTTACAAAATAGGTTAATTTTGAAAGCACAGATTTTTGTATGTTTGTGTGCACTTTAATAATTAATTATTGAAGGTTACTATCTTGCCACTTTGTTTTATTATGGTGTTGTCCCTCCACTTCACTCAACAACTGAAGAAGGTCACTCCATCTGCTGAACAACTGAAGGCCACCACCTTCCTCACCCCCACCAACCCTCACCTCTTGCTCAAGAACTCTCATACCCCTTAAATTTTCACTCTGTGGTTACACCAAGTCTGAGGCATTAAAATGGGGTAACCCTGGGAAAAAAGTTTGGGAAGCATTAGCCTATCTTTCAAGCCCCCTCAGAATCTTGAATGTTTCAAGACCTCCTCTCATTCTTCTAAACTACAGAGAATGTAGAACCAACTCAGCCTCTCATCCCAGGGACCTTTAACTACCTTTTACGCAGTTGCTCAAGGATCACAGAACTTTTTGAGACCACCTTCCCCTATTCAGGGAGGAAAAGCAGCCCCACCCGCTTCCACTCCACAATGAAGTTCCTGAACCCCTGTCACTTAATCCACTTTAATTACTCTATATACTCTGAGTTGATGAGAACAACCCATAGTTACTCAGCCCTGAAGTAACACTCCTTGGTGAGCAGCAGTAAGCTGGTTGTTGTTGTGTGGATGGAGTAAAAGCCCATGTCCTGTCCTCAGTGCCACTGGTTGGTGATGAGGCCACATTCCAAACTGTAGGAAATAATTTGTAGCCTTTTTACTGTCTGTTCAATGGTTCGAGGCTGGCTCCATGCTGGCAAGTTTATCATTTTATTTAAGTATAAATAAGATGTACCAGCAATACCATCAATATTTGAGCAGCAGTTTGGAAATTTCAAATGAGAATTGTATAATCTATTATTGCCCTTTGGGTAGTGGACGTGGCCTATTTCTCGTTTCTCTTACTCACACATACATTTACACCTGACCAGATTGGTGTCCCTCCTGACCCTACTACACTCAGATTCAATAATCCAAATTGTCTAAAATATACCCCAAGAACTGGAGCTATTGAAAAACCATCCAATTATGTCTCTTCCCACATTCTACCCATTATTATGAGGCAGGTAAGTCCTGTTTCTGGGCAAAGGTCCTGAGCCTCCCTTATCTGTTTTAGCACAGGCTTGTTTGGTTCTTTATTTCTGTTTCCATGGTGATGCCACAACACAGAACCTTGATGATAACAAGAGTTCTGTTTCATAGCTTAGTAAAAAGTGAAAATTAGTAAAAAGGATTTATAATTGATTTTACTTCAACAGCTTACATAGGCTTTGTGCATTCCCACATTTTGAAGAATGTAACTTTTGTTCTTCCTTAACGATAGTAATTGTGTCTTGCAACACCAATATCATCTGGTGCACACAGAACCTTGAGTCAGCAGAAAACTCAGGGCAGAAAGAAGCATTTTAGGGAAAAACATAAGGCTATTTAACTCTTGCTATGCCTAATCCTCAAAATTTCCTTAAAAACCCGTATGCCCACACTACATTCCTCACAATGCCCAGGTTCCACTGAAACCATTGCCCCCTCTCTGGGCCCTTTCTGGAAAAGACATCTAGTGCTTATGGGCTGATGTTCACACTGAATAAAGTAGCCACATTAAAACTAGGGTTCCAGCCAGAGTTACAGCTCTCAAGATTCCACCTTTCATTCCCTGTCCAGCAGCTTCCTCTCACTATATTGTTGCCTCTCAGAGCCCAAAACCAGCGAAGGTGAAAAAACCTTTTTCACAAACACAATGTTCAATGTGGCTGAGGGTCACTGAGATCTGAATTTTACCTTTGGTGGGCTTGCGCGATCAGCGGGCCCAAGAACGGTCAGGAAATGGGCCGCTGATGGGTCGATTGTGATTTCACGCTGACTAGCCAAAACATGCGCTGAAAAGCTGAGCGCTGCTGTGGTGGGGGCGAGCGATGTTTCTGCGGGCACAGGTGAGCACTGAGAGAAAGCTCCCTGAAGGCAGACAGCTGCCTCAGGGAGCTGCAGACCTGAAAATTACCAAATAAAAGTTTAAAAAGCTGCAAAAAAATGTCCATGAATCACAATAAAGCACCTGAAAATACAGCTGATAAAAATACTGTCCACAGATATATATTTTTATTTTATTTCATAACGGATATTTCATCCTGCTCTTGAGATTTGATGAAAAATGAAAAGGCCACCTGGCCGATTCGCCCGTCCGCCAACCAATAGGTTGGATGAACTGTGAAAAATTGGAGACAATTGCGCCATTAATGAGCCTAATTGCCCTCTTAATTGTTGGCAGGCATGCTTCCGACTTTTGCGTGTGCCTGCTGAGCAAAATATTGCACGAGTGTGCGAAGAGGTCGGGATGCTTGCCCGATGTCTTCTCACGCAATTTTACACTCAATCAGGTCGGGCACGTGCCTGCATGTAGGACGTAAAATTCTGCCCTGAGTGTGAGAAGAAAATCCTAGTGTTATTCTGGCCCATTACTAAATTCTGATTCCTGTTCCTATTCTTGCCCCATGGAACTTATTTCTTCTTATTTTAGCTTTATTTATTCTCCTCTTGTCCAGTCTCTACCCACATAGTCTCGTGCCCCATGTCACTTCAACAATTTTCAGTTTCCTGGCCCAAACCGTTTCCTCTGCACTAGACGTCCAATCCCTCTACACCTGCACACACAACCGCCCCCACCACCAGGAGAGTCTGACGACTGTCCACTCCTTTCAAACAGTCCCCATCCATCACCATCCTCTTCCACCTGCCAGAACTTATTCTCACATTGAACAACTTCTCTCTCAACTCCACTCACTTCCTCCAAATAAAAGGTGTTGCTATCGGTACCCACATGGGTCCTGGCTAATCTTGCCGATTTGTGAGATATGTGGAAGATTCCTTGCTCTGGTTCTACTTAGGCCCCCTCCCTCATCTTTTTGTTTGATACATTGATGATTATTGGTGTTACCTTTTGTTCTTGCCATGAACTAGAAAACATCATTGGCCCAGAATTTCTGGTTTCTGCAAGTTCCAATGAAAAGACTCCATGGGACTTGCCCGGGAAGTTACAACTCCCAATGGGCAACTCACTGCTTCCCACAACCCTCTGAAAAAATCTCCAACTGTGAGTTAGAGTCGGAGACTTTGACATATCTGACTCACCTGGATAGTTAACCAGGAAACATTGGTCAGAAACAAAGCATGTCTTACTCCTGGATAACTATACAGCTCACCCCACCTCATCCTGACTCCCACTGATGCCCCTTGACTCCTCTCTCAACACCTCTATCCTCCAATGCCAACCCGACCCTCTGACTACCCTCCTGACTTTCTGATTCCCCCGACCCTCCGACTCCCTCCCAACTCTCCGACTCCGCTGCAACTGTCTGATTCCCCCTCAACTCACTGACTCCCTCCCAACCCTCTGACTCACCTTTGACTCTGATTTCCCCTGAGACTCCAACTCTTTCCAAGCTCTTGAACTCACTCCCCTGACTCTCCAACTCACCCCTGACCCTCCAACTCACCCCCTGACCCTCTGACATCCCATGACCCAACCTTACTACCCTACCCACCCTGACAAGTTGGCATCCTATCCACCCACCACCATGCCACCTTACCCACCCTGTCCCTTGCCACCCTACCCAGCTGGCCCCTACCCATTTATCCACTTACCTCACTCACACTCATTCATTAATACACTGCAAAGGGATTTAAATGTCTAAAGCTTTTCAGTGCGTCAATGAATGAAGACTTACCAAAATAAAACAGTTAGTGTTGCAAAAAGAGGCTTGACTCGGCTTCCCCCAACAATCTTGCACTCACTCCACACTTATGAGGAGGCCTGGTTCAGAAGTCCATCTTAGAACAAAAAAAGAGTGGATTGGCAATCTGGTGGTGATTGCCACTTCTCAGAAGAGTCGACCCATTTACTTTGTTTCCAACTTCCACCCTCTCACCTTCACTTGGTCCATTTCTGACTCTTCCTTTCCCATCTTTGACTTCACTGACCCCATTTCTGGAGTTAGGCTTTCACACTAACATTCAGTACAAACCCATAGACTCTCACATCTACCTTGACTACGCTTCTTCACACCTTGCTCCCTGTAAGGACTCCATTCCATTCTCCCAGTTTCTCTGTCTCCATCTGTTCTGATGATGCAACCTTCCACAACAGTGCTTCCAATGTGTCTTCCTTTATCCTCAACCAAGGATTCCGACCCAGCGTTGTTGACAGACCCGCCACCATGTCTGATCCATTTCAAACACTTCTACTCTCATCCCTTCCTCTCCCTCCCAAGATCCATGATAGTGTCCCCCTTGTCCTCACCTTCCACCCCACCAGACTCTGTATTCAATCGATCATCCTCTGCCATTTTTGCCATCGCCAGTGTGATGCCACCACCAAACACATGTTCCTCTGCTCTCCCCTTTCAGCATTTCAAATGGACCACTCCCGGGTCCACTCTTCAGTCATCCCTCACACCCCATCCCATCCCCAAAGTACTTTTTCATGCAAATGCGGGAGATGCAGCACCTGTTGTTTCACCACCACCCACCCACCTCTCACCATCCAAGGCCACAAAACATTCCTGCCAAGTGAAACAGTGATTTACTTGTACTTCTTTCAACTTGTGTACTGTATTCACTGTTCACGATGTGGCCTCCTCTGCATGGGTGACCACTTTTCAGAACACCTCTGGCCTGTCGGTAAACATGACCCTGAGCTTCCTGTCACTTGTCATTTTATTTCTCCACCTTGTTCCCGTTCTGACCTTTCTGTCCTTGGCCTGCTGCAGTGTTCCAATGAAGCTCAATGCAAGCTCGAGGAACAGCGACTTATCTTTTGACTTGGCACTCCGCAGCCTTCTGGACTCAATGGTGAGTTCATTAACTTTAGATCTTAACCTCTGCCTCCATCTTGTTTTATATATTTTTTTCTGGCTTGTTTCTTTCTTAAACCCTTCATGTTAGATTCAAATGGCCAGACCTTATCTGGACACAACCTTTGTCTCTTTACTATACCCAATACCTATATACCCATTATTCCTATACCCATTACCCCGTCCCCATTACCCCTATACCCCTTACTCCATGCCCATTACTCAATATCCATTACCCCTATACCAATTACCCCATGCCCATTTCCCCTATACCTATTGCCCCCATATCCAATACCCATTACCTTACACCCATTACCCATACACCCAAAACTTGGCCACACTATCACAAAGGTTTTGCAATTTGTATTTATTACTAGAAGATGTGTGCATTGAATTCAGAAGTAATGAGTCCACTAAGATCTTTAGGGATTTTGAAGGTTAAATTAAAATATTCATTAACAAAAGAAAACATTTCAAGCCCATACATAAGATTACAGTTACTTAATACTATATGATATTATAATTAACCACCCAACTACACACCCCCTTTAAAGCAACAGTCCAAAATAGATTTTAAATTTAAAAAGTAAGCCGGCAAGTTACCACAGCACCAACTCAATAGTGGAATTCCAAAGGCTTTTCTCCAACTTTTGTTACTGGACACAGTAGATTTTTGCAAAAATGCCTGGAGGCTTCTTCAAGGCTGTTTCACACATCGAGGCCGCATTTGACAGAGTGTGGCATCAAGGAGCCCTAGCAAAACTGGAGTCAATGGGAGATGGTTGTGGCTGTTTGAGGTCAGTCATCTCAGCTCCAGGACATCACTGCAGGAGTTCCTCAGGGTAGTGTCCTCAGTCCAACCATCTTCAGCTGCTTCATCAATGACCTTCCTACCATCATACAGTCAGAAGTGGAGATGTTCACTGATGATTTCATAATGTTCAGCAGCATTCACGACTCCTCAGATACTGAAGCAGTCTATCTCCAAATGCAGCAAGACCTGGACAATATCCAGGCTTGGACTGACAAGTGGCAAGTAACATTTGCACCACACAAGTGCCAGGCAATGACCATCTCCAACAAGAGAGAATCCAATCATGCCCCTTGATGTTCAATGGCATTACCATCACTGAATCCCCCACTATCAACATTCTGAGGGTTACTATTGACCAGAAACTGAACTGGACTAGCCATATAAATACTGTGGCTACAAGAGCAAGTCAGAAGCTAGGAATAGTGTGATGAGTAACCCACCTCCTGATTCCCCAAAGCCTGTCCACCATCTACAAGGCACAAGTCAGGAGTGTGAAGGAATACTCTTCACTTGCCTGGAGGAGTGAAGCTCCCAAAACACTCAAGAAACTTGAAGCAATTCAGGACAAAGCAGTCTGCTTGATTGGCACCACATTCACAAACATTCACTCCCTCCACCACCGAAGCTGTGTGTACCATCTACAAGATGCACTGCAGGAATTCAACAAGGCTCCTTAGACAGCACCTTCCAAACCCACTACCGCTACCATCTAGGACAGGGGAAGCAGATAGATGGGAACACCACCACCTAAAGGTTCTCCAAGTCACTCACCATCCTGACCTGGAAATATATTGCTGTTCCTTCACTGTTGCTGAGTCAAAATCCTGGATCTCCCTCCCTAACAGCACTGTGTGTGTACCTACTGCAGCGGTTCAAGAAGGCAGCTCAGCACCACTATCTCAAGGGTAACTAAGGATGGGCAATAAATGCTGGCCCAGCCAGCAAAGCCCATATCCCGTGAATGAATAAAAAAAGTTTAAAAAAACACACTCCTGTAAGATTTTGTTTGCCCCCACAACATCACCTTCCTTCCTTCTTTATATATGTTTCTATCTCTTTAATCTGCAAATTCCATTGTTTCATATGTCTTTGCAAATTTACTTCCCCATAGTATAAACATCTTTCATGTTGCCAATATGACCTCTTTGCTTTTGGGATAATAAATGCACTGCTTGGCCTTGCTTTTCTTGCCAGTTGTAAACATCCTACCATCCCTTTGAAATCCAAACAACTTCACTTATCTAAAAATGCAAATTGCTTTCATGTTCTTTCAGCTTATATGTTAAGACCTCATCCACGATTACTCATTAGCATTTCAAGTACCCTTCTACACCTAACTCCTTTTGATAATTTCAAGCTTTCAGTCTAGCTGACTCCAGTTCAATCACATACAATCACCCATACTCACCCCTATAAACCTACTTTACAATAACCCACAATAATATTATGAAAATTATCATAGTTTCATGACAATATACCCATTACCCCATACACATTATCCATATAACCATTGCCCATAAACCCATTACTCCACATCCATTACCTCTATACCAATTACTTATATACCCATTACCCTATACCAATTACCCCTTACCCCATACCCATTACCCCTATACCCATACAACCATACTCCTATACCCTTTACCCATATACCCAAAAGCACTCTTTGGCTTTTGCATTTTGAAATATTTTGTAATTTAAACTCTCCTGCCATCCAAACTACCACAGATCTTCCCTTTTGTTCTTCTTGTCCACTCACTCCTTCTAATGGTTTAAAACTCTTAAATTCTGAAAGAAAGTCCATTGATCTGAAATGTTAACTCTGTTTCTTTCCACAGATGCTGTCTGACCTGCTGAGTATTTCCAGCACTTTTTGTTTTTAGGTACTAAATTCTAGCACATCATTGGTGGAAGTCAGGTTGAGTATGTACTCATCACACTTTTGAAGCGAAGTTCAAAGGACAAGAATGTGTCCCATGCGAACCTTCCAAAATATCACCATAAATAATCTGAAAGGACCTTGTCCAGTAGTGTGTGGTTTGTACGTTACAGATCAGTTTATGAGTATTTTCACTGTCCCTGTATTAGGAGGGTATAGATATTTTACCTGTTCAATCTGCTTCTGCAGACTCTGATCTTTAAGGCTCTAATAGCTTTGCACCATGATCTCATTCACATAGTACAGGATATTCTTTCAGGTGAACCTTGAATTTAGAATCTACTGCTGATTATCTCTGAACTGCAACCTGGTGACCTCTGTGGAATGATGCCATCTAAGATGCCTTAACACTTGTCTCCTGCAATGTACACTACAATTCTCCCTCCCACAAGAAGCAAGCCTTGTTTCATACTCAACTCCCACAGCACATTGGGGATGGTTGCAGATTGGCTACACAGCTGAGCTGTGTCAGACTGCAAGAACAAATAAATATCTTCCAGTTATTGTTGATTATTTCACTAAATGATTCAAAGCCATCCATCCTCATCCGCTTGGCAGGACAGTGGAAAGTGGAGATTCTGTTAGAGGGTTTGCTAATGAATTCTTAAATGGTGCATTAGAACATTGAACTTTCCATGATTCTGTCCCAGACAAGAGACTGGTATAGATGTCGCCTTGCTCACATGTCTGACTGAAAATGTGTGGCCTTGATCTAAACATTGAGATTATTGTAATTAAAAGTTCAAAATGGAAGATACAGAAAATAATCAGCTTCAATATCCCCAGCCTCTGAATGGATAAATTAATGGCCTTGTAGTTACATGTACACTTGAAGCTTTTTATGATAATTTGTGATTTGAGATTATTTGGACTCTGTTAAACTTTTCCATTGTATTTTTGTGCTCCACATTAGGTCATCAAACACATGTTGATTTTTATCACACAATGCCAAGGAACATGGTTCATGATTTTACTGAGCGCAATTCGGGACAAACTCAGATGAACCATGACCCCCTTTGAGGCCAGGTCAGGAAAAAACAGAGCCACGTCCAAGAGTTAAGAAAGAATTAGGAGAATGGGTGGGTATCAGAGCAGCTGAGACTTCAGCAGCAGAGAACAGGGTTAATATCAAAGGAGAGTGGGAGACATAGGAACAGCTGAGGTTATAGTGACATGGAACAGGATTAATATAGAGGGAGAATGGAGAGTAGGAAACAATGTGGAACCAGATAAAAGAGCTGCCTCAGGGAATGAGTGGACAAACAGGAGATGTGATTTCAGAGGTAAGAGAACCTCTGGGGAACTGACAGCAGGGTTAAAGTTTCAGGATAAAGTTAATGTTGTAATTTATTCACAACAACAAACAATTTAGAGAACAACAGATCTCAAAGGCAAAGACTTGCGTTGTGTATAGAGGGTTTCTGCTGAGTCATGTTGAAAAGGGGGTAATTGAAATAGAAAACAAACAGATCCCAAATTTTATATTGGACAAACATTAAAATCTGGGATCAGATGGGGATGTGGATTGGTGTACAATGTATAGATATGGATCAATGCATAATGTCAGGAAGTCCTGCAAGGAAAGTGTCATTGAAAATATTTCACAAAGCATTGTAACAACAGTTTCAATGTGAACAGACTAGATAAGGATTAAAACCTGTGAGAGGATTCTAGCAGAGGGATGCTAACCTATGTTATATTACCTTTCCCACCATCTCTGCCAGCTGTCTGATATCCTTTTCTACAGCCACATTTCAATGTTGCAGATCAATTCAGTGACATTCTGATGTGACTGTCCAGTCAAGTATTGATTTAAGACTCAGTGACAGTGGTGGAATTGGATTTCCAAACTGAATACTCGTATCAGCTTCCTTCCTTAAACTAATTTCCAACTGGATTTCACAATATTCTGAACATTCACTGGGATCAGGACCAAACTTGTAATTTTTGCAGGTAACTCAGGAGTACAGCAAATGAATAAAGTAATACAGGCCACTCTTGAATCCCATGACAGTCAGCCAAGTTCAGCGTTATGCTATATTAAACCGCTGCCCCCCACCCCCATATATCCATGTCTTGCTTGTCCTGATTTGCATCTTTAAATACTAACAGTACAATTAGGGGAATGCTCATCCAGGGTAAAACCACAAGCTGGGACACTGTCCTGGGTGATATCACACTGACACATCCCTGTGTCTTTGATCAGAGTACAGCAAGATAAATCTGGTACCACTCTGGTTTTAACACTCTTTGCCAATACCTTTGGATAGTTAACCAATTATTTATATTTCCCATTCACGGACATGTATGGACTCCATCTTGAAGATCTTGAGAGGCTTATGGTTGGGTGGAAGGTGTGGAATTGTAATAGAGTGAAATAATGTCCTTCTTTTCAGCCTCACAGAAGTGTTTTACTGGGTATGCAGATCCCAGGCTCCTCCATTTATCGGGCTGTTCATCAGTTATAAAAGAAGGGATATCATTGTTCTCAATATCTTCCAATTCCTTTTGTTTTTGTGCAATCCTGCTGCACAGGATTGCCCATTGCTGGGACAACATTGGAGACAGCCTGCTCACTCTGCTGTCTTGATGAACTTGGCGGGTGAACTCTGGCCCATAGAGTCTGTGCTGGCCCCGTATGAGGGGGCAGCCAGTGGCACGGCTAGCATCTCCCCAGTCGCTGCAGCCTCATCAGATGCCATGGTCACTGGCAGAGGGGCAAAGGAGCTGCAGCCATCATCCAGAGTGCCCTGAGAGGAGTCCGCAGATGACAGGCAGCTCATGCGCCAATGTGAGGTCGCCCTGGACCTCCCTGCTCACCATTGATGGATGGGCACCTAGCTGGGATACTGGGTGCCCAATCCACCTCCCACACTGACACTGACCACCTGAGGTCAATGCTGCTTTGAGGGCTTGCAGGTCTGAGTGCATCCCCAGGAAGCCCTGATTGTTCTCCTGGAGGAGCCTCTCCATGAAAGCAGCCACTGTCTCCATGGAGGAGGCACGAACACCTCCAACACTGAGACCATGCCACGCATTCCCTTATGTATCTCCGCCAGATCCTCCCACAGACCCTGCTGGACTTCCAACATCTGCTGCCTTGAGGACGACTCTAGAGGCACATCATCAACCACCAATTGAGCATGTTCCTGGTCTCCAGCTTTCCTCCGAATGCTGGTGCCCTGGGCATTCTCTGTCTCCACCTGCACCTCAAGCGAGTGTGAAGTGCCCTCACCACTGCGCACCAAGATACTAGCCGGCGATGTTATCCCCACTGAGGTGCTGTTATCTACGCTGGTGCCTGCTTGGCTGAGAGGGTGTGATGCTCATGCGTGTATATCTTCAGGGCCCTCAGGGGCCAGTGGCGGTCCCTCTGCCTCCTCAGTCGGGGCTTACTCTGGTGAGGCTGAAAGGAAGAACAAGGACATTTGTAGAAGTCGTTACACTGTAAATGTGCATGCCTGGCACTCGGATCAGGATGGCTTCTCCTTCCATTATTAATGGGCAACCCACGTTGGATGCTGAAATCAACATACAGTCAACAGTGGAATGTTTGCACTGACAGACATTGTGACCTCGGTGCATGGCACTCTTACCTCCCAGTGGCACCCTAACCTCAACCGGCCGGTTGATCTCGGCGCCACTCCAGCTCCAGTGCCTCCTGCTCGTATCTGGCGATGATGAGAAGGTGGGGCTGCTCCCCGCCAGTCCACAGCCTCTCAGCATTATTGTGTGCTGTTTTCTCCTGAAAGGAAGGAGCAGCTTTGATTAGTCCACCCTGTACCTGCATTCCTATTGTAGTCTGGCCACCCCCACCTGAGTGAAACCTTGCAGGCCTCATTCGATTCGTGACCCTGGAGCTGCCATACACTCATTTCAAGCAGCCAGGGCTTACCCCCTTGCCCAGATGTTGCCTCCAACACATTTGCTACTCACACTCTAAGACCTTGCAAACCCACGAACACTACCACCTAGAAGGACAAGGGCAGCAGATGGATGGGTGCACCACCACCTGAAAGTTCCCCTCCAAGTCACTCAGTATCCTGACTTTGAAATGTTTTGGCGCTCCACCACTGTCGCTAGGTCAAAATCCTGGAACTCGCCCCCAAACAGCACTGTGGGTGTTCCTGCACCACATGCAGCGGATACAGGGGGCAGCTCAGCACCACCCTCTCAGGGGCAACTAAGGGTGGGCAATAAATGTTGGCCCACCCAGCGAAGGCCACATCCCATGAATGAATGAATACAAAAACAAAATTCTAAGTTGGGGTTGTGGGAGGGGCCAACCTAACTGCTGTTCTTAGTGACCCATGCCAACATGGTACTCACCCCGATCGCAAGAGGTCATTAAAACACTTGCGGCACTGCACCCAGGTATGTCTCACCCCATAGTGGGAGCTAACCTATTCTGCCACCTCTTCCCAGGCACGTTTTGTTATGTGGGGTGGGGGGGGGGGGCCTCCTCCTCCCTTCCCTTGGCACAAGAATCTCGCGGCATGCCACCTCCTCGAGGAAGGCAGAGAGGCACTCATCTGAAAACCTAGGGGCTGACTGCCCCACCAACCTGCCCTCCAGCCTGGCCTGCTCTCCAAGGACACTATCCGACATCCTCCTGTCTGACATCAGTAGCAGCCTTAGCAGGCCTGCACTGTTTTTGAATGGGCCTGGCAGCCATTGGCCTCCCACTGCTGCCCGCCCCTTCCCGCTGATCTTGGGAGGTGCGATAAAATGGTGGCGTGGAGCCGACCGCGGGCGGCAATCAGCTCCGAGCCCACCCGCGCCCACTCCCGCTCAGCCTGCCCACCATAGGTAAAATCCTGGCCTAAAACTTGTTGCTGTTCACTCACTGACCCGGTCAGTAACCAATTCCCCCCTTTCATAATGCTCTCTAATTGTTCTCACATGGCTTCATCATGTTCCCACATTTTCTATATCGATCCTATTCTGAGGAGCTATACCTGCTATAGCCACTATACCCAACCATTCAGCTATGTCCTGTTTCCCTCACTGTCTAATGGGGTGTGTGTTGGAACAGCCTCTAAATCTTGATCTAACTTTCTCTCCATAAACAAAGACTGTTTATGGAGAGAAAATCAGATCAGGATTTAGAGGTTCTCAGACAATATCTGTTGATTGAGATTTTGATAAGTTTTAAGGGGAACTCGGGGCAGGACTGGGGATCCCCAGGCAGGACTAGTACCTGGGGCCGGGCCAAGAAACCTCGAGACAAGGTCAAGGAACCTGGAGCAGGGCCAAGACGCCCCAGTGCAGGGCCAGGAAACACCAGGGAGGGACCAGGAAAACCTGAGGGAGTGGCCCATGTCAGGAAGAGCCATTAATGGGATCACTCTAAGAGAATGCAGGAGCAGCATGTATAGGATGCTTCTACAATGTGTAGCCTGGAGCAGTCCATGACATTGAGTTGTTTGGAATGGATGCCAGTTATACCTCAGCTGGCTTCCCCCTTCAGCCATCCAGCATGCCTGCCAAGGGCTGAGAATATCACAGAGGAGGATGAGGGCTCCACCTCTCATGGGGACCCTCATCATTCTAGTCCTCCTTGGCTCCTCTGTCAGAGGGAGCGCCTGTACAGTAGGGCCCAATGATGGACACTGCCCCTACAATGATACTGTTGCAGCAGCTTCCGGAAGCCAAGATATTGAGCAGGCTGCCTCCGCCTCCACTGCACTGCATGGGGGAGGCTGGGTGTTGGAGGCCAGCACAGAGTGTGGAGGACTGAATGGTTCTCTGGGGTGTCTTCTCACTGTCACCATTTCTTTACACTGTATAAATAGTGACAATTTAAGCAACACATCTGAGACTCCTTTTATTGCTGATGTGACAAGAAAGTGGTATGAGGTTGAGAAGAAAATCAAGGCTTCTTCAACAGTGAATGAAAAGCCTCTAGTCAAATGTGCATCCTTCATTGGTGGGGTAAGTATTTAGATGTTTCAGGCTGTGTCTTGAATGGATGTGTTAACAGAAGTACCTCATACTGATGTCCATAGTAAACCTTTCATCCTGAGTCAGAGGGGCTCATGTGAACCATTCCTGAATCAAATGATACCTAACATATATAGCATCCTATCAAGAACTTCACATCCCACACTGTGCCTGGCCACCTCTGGGGCACCTTAGTGTTCTGCATGCTTCTCCTCAGCCTCCATTGTTCTGTCACTAGGTGCCTTAATGGCCATGTGGGTGCAACTGATGATGCCTTGCACCTGGAGAAACCCAGTGAGGGAAGGTGAAACCTAATGCTTTCTGTGACTGTGACGCCTCACCTGTCAGGAAATGATTGTACTGTGCAATTTTGACCTGTGAGATGCAGTGGTGCGTAACTGTTTGCAACATGGAACGTCCAGAGTTGATCCTTGCAAGAAGTGAGAAGGAAAGATGTTCAAGGCCACAGTGGCTACTGGCAGGGCATGGTGAGCAGTCCTGCGTGTTGTGAGGGTATAAATCTCTGTTTCCATTTGCATGGAGAATCACAGTCTCCTCCAGCCCCGATTCTCAGTCATCTCAAGGTAACTCCACCTTTGTCAGTACATCCTATGTGGCCTCTGTGCCCTTCTGGTCTCTTATTCTTCTCGCTTGACCTCTTGATGTTCTGGGCTCTGCCCTTCCAGCTGAAGTGCCCCTCATTGCCACTGGGTCTGACATCGTCATTTGCAGCCTTCCTTATGGATAACCTGTTGTCCCATTGTCCTTGGCAGCCTTGCCCTGGCTCTTCTTCCCCTGTGTTACTAGGAGGGTGATGGCACTACACTGCCTGAGTGCTGACTGCCTCAAGGTGCATGCTGCCCCTGAACATGGGAGAGGTGTGTGCTCTGGGCACTTACTGACTCCTTGGAATGGCTCAGGACCATAGTGCCATTGATGATCTGTCACCATTAAGACAGATGACATTGCCCATGTAGATCAACATTCATTATTTCACTTTCTTTTGTCTTTGCAGGAGAAACTAGCAGACTATGTAAGGGAGAGGGCTCAAACAGGAAGAGGTGTCCTCTACTTTCAAGTGATAACAGCCATGTAGGATCAAGCAATGGAAATGGCCAGGGTCACTGAGCAGGTGGAAGCCTGATCTGGTGAAATGTGCAGTAATGTTGGAGGTGGTGATTGCAGAGGACGATGTGCCTATTGAGATGGTGCATTGCACTCCATCGTGCCTGACAACGTGTTGAACACTGAGTTGCAATGGGAAGACTCAGCTGGATTCTGCTTTCCAAGGCTAGTTCTCATGATCCTTTCTCATGTCTCCTACAGCTGTAGATGTCCATCCATGGAGACCCTCTGCCTCCCAAGCAGTGGCCTGAGAGCAGCAGCAACAAACAGAAGAAGCACTGTCTCACCTGACAAATGCACAATCCACCAAAACAGATGCACTCACCTCAGTGGGTTTATGCACATGATTAGAGTCTGTCACTCAGAGGAAAACAGCACTACAGGAACTGCCAGACTGCCAGAGACAGAGGCATCTGTGGTGATTCACCTTGGAGGAGGGAGAACAGACACAGTCCTGTTCAGCTGGACACAGACCTCAGGAGTCACACTAAAGAAGGTTTTACTGGCAACAGGGGCAGGGGATGCACTCCCACACATATTTCCCTGAGGCAGTGTGAAGCCTTGGGCAGAAGATGGAGGAACCCATCCAGCTCATGGGGTGATGGCACTACACTGCCTGAGTGCTGACTGCCCAGTATGCCCAGCACCTGTGCAGTGCCAAGGGCACCTGTTTGGCAATGTCCAAGGCCCCCTCCCCCAAAATGTTTATGGCTCCAGGCTAATTCCCTATGGCAACAATGCCTGGCTACCCGCTCTGTAGCTGTCTCCTTTCACTTGATCTGTCCCATCAGCATATGAGACTGCTCAGTCCCCATGAAACAGTCTCATCAATGAGCACTTAATGAGCTTTGCAAGCACCTTAATTGATCTTAATGGAAGATGTGACAGGATTGTGATCCTCCCCTCCCCCTGCCCTGCTGAACATAGCTGGCATTGGGAACAGCATCTGGTGACCGGCACTCCGGCTGGCATTGGTATTTTCAGGGCCTCTCACCTCTGATCCTGACTTCAGTGGAGCCCAAAAATTCAGCGGGGTTGAGAAAACATTGTAGCATTTATTCTCCCACCAGTGCTAACCTATAACCTAAAGCAAGAAAGAACTTGTATGTCTATAGGCAGCTGTGATAAGAGGAGAAAGCGTTGTTTAGGTGGCTGTTTGTCTGAAAGATTTTCTATTCATTTAAAATTCAGAAAGATCTACACAACAATTTAGAAGACCAGGAAAAACTGATCAGCAACTTCAAAAATGTTTTCTGGGAAATCAACTTGCTGCTGAGAATGGTCAAGAACATGATCCAGATCTAACAATGGAAATAATATGACCCAGATCTAAAGGGGAGAGAACATGATCCTGATCTAAAAAGGGAGAACATAATCCAGATGGTGGAGTGAGCATGATCCATCTCTAATGGGAAGAGAATATGATCAAGGTCTAATGCTGGGTAGAACACTATCCATATCTAATGGGATAGAGAATGTGGTCCAGATCTAATTGAGGCAGTTAAGGTGGAGAATATGATCTATCTTGACCTCTCACTGGTCCAATAGTGTTCCTGCTTCTGCCATTTAATTCCTTTGCGATCCCCCCACACCACCCCCAAGGACCAATTGTTGACATACAGTGTACAAGTGGAGTTCGATATGAAAAAGTGTGCTGTCATCCATTTCCATAAGACCATAAGACAGAGGAGCAGAAATTAGGCCATTTGGCCCATCAAGTCTGCTCCGCCATTCAATCATGGCTGATAATTTTCTCAACACCATTCTCCCACCTTCTCCCCGTAACCGTTGATCCCCTTACCATTCAAGAACCTATCTATCTCAGTCTTAAATACACTCAATAACCTGGCCTCCGCAGCCTTCTGTGGCAATGAATTCCATAGATTCACCACTCTCTGGCTAAAGAAGTTTCTCCTCATCCCTGTTCTAAAAGGTCTTCCCTTTACTCTGAGGCTGTGCCCTCGGGTTCTAGTCTCTCCTACTAAAGGAAACATCTTCCCCATGTCCACTCTATCCAGGCCTTTCAGTATTCTGTAAGTTTCAATCAGATCCCCCCTCATCCTTCTAAACTCCATCGAGTATAGACCTAGAGTCCTCAAACATTCCTCATATGTTAAGCCTTTCATTCCTGGGTTCATTCTCGTGAACCTCCTCTGGACCGTCTCCAGGGCCAGCACATCCTTCCTGAGATACGGGGCCCAAAATTGCTCACAATATTCTAAATGTGGTCTGACCAGAGCCTTATAAAGCCTCAGCAGCACATCCCTGCTTTTATATTCTAGTCCTCTCGAAATAAATGCCAACATTGCATTTGCCTTCCTAACTATCGACTCAACCTGCAAGTTAACCTTAAGAGAATCCTGGACTAGGACTCCCAAGTCCTTTTGCACTCCAGATTTCTGCATTCTCTCCCCATTTAGAAAATAGTCTATGCCTCTATTCTTCCTACCAAAGTGCATGACCTCACACTTGCCCACATTGTATTCCATCTGCCACTTCTTTGCCCATTCTCCTAACCTGTCCAAATCCTTCTGCAGCCTCCCTGTCTCCTCAACACTACCTGTCCCTCCACCTATCTTTGTATCATCTGCAAACTTAGCCAGGATGCCCTCAGTTCCTTCATCTAGATCATTAATGTATAAAGTGAAAAGTTGTGGTCCCAACACTGACCCCTGCGGAACTCCACTAGTCACCGGCCGCCATCCTGAGAAGGACACCATTATTCCCACTCTCTGCCTCCTGCCAGACAGCCAATCTGCTATCCATGCTAGTACCTTGCCTCTAACACCATGGTCTCTTATCTTACTGAGCAGTCTCCTGTGCGGCACCTTGTCAAAGGCCTTCTGGAAGTTCAAGTAGATAACATCCATTGGCTCTCCTTTGTCTAACCTACTCATTACCTCCTCAAAGAATTCTAACAGATTTGTCAGGCATGACCTCCCCTTGATGAAACCATGCTGACTTTGCCCTATTTTACCATGCACTTCCAAGTATTCTGAAATCTCATCCTTAATAATGGACTCTAAAATCTTACCAATGCCATTGCTGTTCCACTGTCTTTCCTGCTAGGCTCATCTCCCAGTCAATTCTGGCCAGCTCCTCCCTCATGCCTCTGTAGTTGCCTTTATTCAACTGTAATACCATTACATCTGATTCCAGCTTTTTCCTCTCAAATTGCAGGGTAAATTCTATCATATTACGGTCACTTCCTCCTAAGGCTTCCTTCACCTTAAGCTCCCTTATCAAATCTGCCTCATTACGCATCACTAAATTGAGAATTGCCTGTTCCCTAGTGGGCTCCACCACAAGCTGCTCCAAAAAGCCATCTCGTAGACATTCCACAAATTCCTTTTCTTGGGATCCACTACCAACCTGATTTTCCTAGTCTACCTGCATATTGAAATCCCCCATGATCACTGTAACCTTGCCTTTCTTACACACCTTTTCTATCTCCTGGTGTATCTTGTGCCCCACATCCTGACTACTGTTCGGAGGCCTGTACATAACTCCCATTATGGTTTTTTTACCTTTGCGGTTCCTCAACTGATGTAGATTCTACATCACCTGACCCTACATCATTTCTTGCTATTGATTTAATTTCATTTCTTACTAACAAAGCAACCCCACCCCCTCTGCCAACCTGCCTATCTTTTCGATAGGATGTATATCCTTGGATATTTAGCTCCCAGGCCTGATCCCCTTGCATCCATGTCTCCGTGATGCCCACCACATCATACCTGCCAATTTCAATCTGCGCCACAAGCTCATTTACCTTATTTTGTATACTGCATGCATTCAGATACAACACCTTCAGTCCTGTATTTCCCGTCCCCTTTCTCATTGTTGTCCCTTTATCTAATGTGCTTGAAGTTAGATTCCTAGCCCTTTCCAAACACTCTGTCCTATTTTGTGTTCTGGAGACTTTAATAGCCTCTCCTGGGCTCTCCTTTCTTTTCAGTTTTTTCATAATTTTCCATGAAGTTGAATCCACCCAACCCCACGCTAACCTGCTGCTTTGTTTCCCATTAGTCATGCTTCTTGGAACTTTACCCTTCCCTCCCCCCACTTTCTAGTTAAAAGTCCTATTGACCACCCTATTTACCCTTTTCGCTGGAACATTGGTCCCAGGTCGGTTCAGGTGGAGGCCGTCCCAACATTACAGATCCCTCCTGTTCCAATACTGATGCAAGTGCCCCACGAAATGGAACCCCTCTTTCTCACACCACTCCTTTAACCACGGGTTTACTTCCCTTATTCTCGTATCCCTATGCCAATTTGCATGTGGCTTGGGTAGTAATCCGGAGATTATAACCCTTGAGGACCTGTTCTTTAATTTAGTTCCTAATTCCTGATAATCCCCAAACAGGTCCTCTTTCCTAGTCTTACCTATATTATTTGTCCAGACGTGGACCACAACAACTGGATCCTCCCCCTCCCTCTCTAATATCCTTTCAAGCCGGTCAGAAATGTCCCTCACCCTGGCACCGGGCAGGCAACATACCATGCGGGACTCTCAATCCTGCTTACAAAGGATGCTATCAATTCCCCTAATTATAGAATCCCCTACAACTACCACTTGTCTTTTTGCTCCCCCCTCTTGAATGGCCTCCTGTGCCACGGTGCTGTTGTCAGCTGGCTCATTCTCCCTACAGCCCTGTTCCTCATCCACACAGGGACCAAGTACTTCGTATCTGTTGGACAAGGTTAAGAGCTAAGGCTCCTCTGTTCCTAAACACAGGATCCCTCTACCTGCCTCACTTGCAGTCACACCCTGCTGACCCTGACCACTGACCGGACTTGAGGTACTTAATCTACCGGGTGTGACCGCCTCCTGATACAAAGTGTCCAGATAACTCTCCCCCTCCCGGATGTGCCGCAGCATCTGGATCTTGGACTCCAGCTCATCAATTCTGAGCCAGAGTTCCTCCAGCAACCAATACTTGCTGCAGTTGTGGTCACTGTGGCTCACAATGGGATCTGCCAGCTCCCACATCATACAGCTTCAGCACATCACCTGCCCAGCCATCTCGACTTCGATAATTAATTTATTAATTAGCTTTGCAGTGTTTTTTTTTTCAAATTTGGTGCAGATTTCCTATCAACCAATCAGGTCACTGCTTTCCTGTGATGTCACTTTTGCAGTTTTGGCTTCAGTTACTCCGTGCCCCGAGGTCACTGCTCTGGTGTTCCTCCCTCCGAGTCTGCTCCCTGGAGACAAGGCCGTGAATCCCCAAGGTAAGCTAGATTTATACTCACCGCTCCGGTGCTCCTCCCTCCAAGTCTGCTCCCAGGGTTTACTTACCAATCAGCTGCTTTTTCTTTAAAATCCACTTTCAGAAGGCAGGTCTGGTGCACTCCTGAAGGCACTGCCCCTTCCTCTCTCTTTTCTTTTAGGTTTGTGGAGGAGGGAGGGATGGAAACACTACAGCAATGTAATGTTTGGGGCTAGTCCATTCTTTGACAGTGGGTCCTCCTCAATTCCTTCCTGAGTCACAGTGGCTGTGATGACTTCTCCCAGAATGCTTCAGTTCTCATCAGCACTCTTTGTTGGATGCCCTTCCTCCTGTTGAATGCAAGAGTCCTTCTCCTCGATTCCCTCCTGAGTCGCGGTGGCTGCGATGACTTCTCCCAGAATGCTTCAGTCACTTCTCACCAGCACCCTCTGTTGGATGCCCTTCCTGTTGGATGCCCTTCCTCCTGTTGAGTGCAAGAGTCCTTCTCCTCAAATCCAAGAACAATCAATCAGAGTATTTTCTAAAAGGTGAGAAGTTTGGAGGGGCAGAAAGATTTAGGGATCCATGTGCAGAACTCAGTGAAAGCGAATAGACAGGTACAAAAAATAATTTAAAAATCTAATGTAATTTTGGGCTTTGTCTCAGGACTGGAATCCAATAGGAAGTTTTGTTACAGCTGTCCAGAGCTCTGGTTAGATCCCATCTGAATCAGTTCAGAGTCTCACACTTCAGAAAGGATATTTTGGCCTTGGAGGGAGATCAGCACAGATGCACCAGAATAATAACAGTGCTTAAAGGGTTAAATTATGAGGATTGGTGGCATAGAACAGGTTTGTATTCCCTTGAGCACAGAAAATTAAAGGGTGATTGAATCAACACGTTTAAGATATTAAAGAACTTGATGTGGTCAATGGAGAGAAACTATTATCCCTGGTGGAGAGTCCAGAACAAACCTTTGAATTAGAGCGAGATCATTCAGTGGTGATGTCAAGAGGCAATTCTTCACATAAGAAGGTAGTGGTAATCTGGAATTTCCCTTACCATAAAGAGGCTTGAGATCCATTGATAATTTTAAAACAGATTTTGTCAAACAAGAGTATTAAGAGTTAAGGAACAAAGGTGGGCAGATGAAGTTAAGATACAGATCAGGAATGATCTAATTAAATGATGGAACAGACTTGGAGATTGAATGGCCTCCTTCTGTTCCTGCTTTACCAACACAGAACTGGACATGGTACTTAAGGTAGGTCCAACCAGACTCTGTACTATTGATCACGACTTCTTCTGACTGTATTCTGCTGTCTTAAATCCATAATCCAACATTATTATGTCTTTAATAATGCAGCTTCTGTCTGCCTTGGTTAGATATGTTTTATGTTGAATTTATTAAAACTTGTAGGGCAGGATTTTCCAGTCTCCGGATGGGCGCAGGACTGGCCAGGAAACGGGCTGCCGCCCGTGATCAGCCCCCAACCGCGATTTCATGCTGGCTGGCCAATCAACGGCCAGCCAGCGTGAAAGACTCATTGAGGAGCTCAGCACTGCCAGTGTGTGGGTGGGAGGAGTGCGAGCACTAAAGTCTGTGCATGCGTGGGGGAACGCGCACTGAAAGCTCCCTGAAGGCACAGAGATGCCTCAGGCAGCTGAGGAATTGTAGAAACTAAAGATTTCAAAATTGAGAAAAACAGTCACATGAATAGGGTCATATTAAAAATTATGTCCAAAAACTTTAATTTGTTAAAATTACTGTTGGAAACCACATCCCGCCTGTGGATGAGGTTTCATAAAAAATCCAAAGGCCACCTGGCCGATTCGCCTGCTGATCCATCTGTAAATTCTGTAAATTTACTGTAAAGTTGGATGGAAAGTGAAAAATGGGTTTCAACTATTTGATTAAGGGCCTTAATAGGCCTCTTAATTGTCGGCGTGCGCATTGCTGACTCTCGTGTGCGCCCACTTACCGAAATATCGCACGAGTGCGCGATGAAATCGGGATGCTCGCCCAACATCATCATGCACTATTTTATGCTTGACCGGGTCAGGCGCGCACCCACCCACGGGACATAAAATCCTGCCTGTAGTCTCTGCTGCTTTGCTTCTCTTATTTCTCCTTGCCCCTCTGATGAACCTTTTAACTTTTTCTGTATATATTTTCTATTCTTCCCAGAGACCTCCTTCCCCTTCCACTCTGCAGGCTTTGTAAAAGTTATTTTTCCTCTTTATATCATTTAAAATTTGTTTGTTAAACAATTTTGGCTCTGGTCTGTGCTGACTAGTTTTTGGTCTGTGTTTATTGAGCCCAGCTTGCTGTATTCTGGCTCCATTTGTACAATTACAATCTTGTTTTTCAGATTTTGATTCTGAACTGCTACTACAGGCCTGAAAAGGGTTAATCTTCAGCCAGAATGAGTCTTAAAGTGAATTTCCTACACGGATTTTTTATAAGAAATTTGCTTCTTCCTCTGGTTCCTCAGTCTCTCTGGTGCTGTGTGAAACATCTTCAGCTGCAGTAATAATGGATCCTGGAGTTTTAAAGAATGAATTAACCTGTGCTGTGTGTCTCCACGTGTACCAGGATCCTGTGACATTACCCTGTCAGCACAGTTTCTGTTTGAAATGTATTGAGAGAGTTTGGGCCCAGACAGCAGGCCCAGGAGGGCTTGAGTGTCCCCAGTATCATGGAAAATTCAATTTCAGGCCCAGACTGGAGAGAAGTGTCTCTCTGTATAATAAGGTGGAAAAGTACAACTACTCACAGCCTCCTGCTGATACAGCTCGTGCCTTTTGTCATAATTGTGATGAAAAACCATTGCAAGCTGTGAAAATGTGTCTTACTTGTTTAGCTTCCTTTTGCTCCCTTCAAGTAAAACCACATTTACTGGACAAAGCCTACAAAGATCACACCCTCATTGAACCTGTGACTCACATGAGGCAGTGCACTGATCAGAAAAAGGTCCTAGAATATTACTATGAAGATGATGCTGAGTGTGTGTGTGTTTCCTGTACAGTAATAGGGAAACATAAATCCCACAGATTGCTGAGCCTGGATCAGGCACAAGCTGCAATTGAGGTGAGCGACATAATTCCTGATAGTGACGGAGAGTTTTCCTGTTAATGACTAACATTAATTGGAACTGATTGCAGACAGTGCTGACTTAGCCCAGTGTTTTATTTCTGTCCTGGGTCTGGTTTTATGAATATTTATCTTTTGTCAGTCAGTTTTATTCCCTCCTCTTTCTCTTACAATCTCTGTGAGAGAATGGGGTGGGCACTGGGAGGGATGTGAGAGTGACCCAGGGCGACTGCCCCCTAGTCCCTGCTGGGTTGGGCATTGTAGAGCTCAGTAATTCACCTGTAAGAACTAGCACTGCATGGCACGGGGCTGTAGGGCAGAGCATTGTTATAGCTCACATAACACTGAGGCCAGGGGTTCAGCCCTCTGAGCAGCAGGGAGAGCAGCATCACATAGGAGAGAGATGGTGCATAGGAAACTAGGAGGGAGAAACAGCAACAGAACAAGAAATATTGTAGAAAGAGCAGAAATGCAAAATAAATTAAAACAAGCAGAAACCATTAGATGATTGATTGAATAATTACCATTGTAACCACTCATTTTGTAACCCAATCCTGTTGTGACCCAATAATAGTGAAAAATCAGGGAAAGAAAGGGGGAGAGAAACTTAAAAGCAATAATCACTAGAGAAAGCGTACAAGGCAAACTAATGGGCCTAAAGGCTATCAAGTCCCTTGGACCTGTTGGCCTACATCCTAGGTTCTTAAAAGAGGTGGCTGCAGAGATAGTGGATGCATTGGTTGTAATCTTCCAACATTCTCCTGATCCTGGAAAGGTTCCAATGTCATAGAGGTCTACAGCACAGAAAAAGGCCCTTTGGCCCATTGAACCTGTGCCAGTCAAACAAGTACCTAATATACTAATCCCATTTTCCAGCACTAGGCCCATAGCCTTGTATGCCATGGCATCGCAAGTGCACATCCAAATACTCCTTAAATGTTATGAGGGTTTCTGCCTCTACCACCCTTTCAGGCAGTGAGTTCCAGATTCCCACCACCCTCTGGGTGAAAAAATTCTTCCTCACATCCCCTCTAAACCTCCTGCTCCTTACCTTGAATCTATGCCCCCTGGTTATTGATCCCTCCAATGTATGAAAGACTACAAATGTAAAACCTATTTTCAAGTCAGGAAGGAGATAGAAAGTGGGAAACTCTAGGAAATGATATTAGGTGCTGCATTCCTGGTGTGGAGAGCAAGCTCATCTGAGCTCAGCCTTGCTGGGTGGCCAGAAGATTTCCGCATACCAAAGGCAGTATTCTACAACCTGCCCAGCATGGTGATCCACATCATAGGAAATCCCAAAATTTGCCTTTAGCAAAGACATCCTGAAAGCCAAGCTCAGAGCCTCTAAGTGCAACACAAACTACATAGGGAAATAAACAAACCTGGACAGATCCACATTGAGAAATCTCCGACTTTAAGAAATCTCAATATTTGAGGAGAACAGAGTCAGGTCCCTACAGGACAAGTGAGCGTGCCACAAAGCCAGTACCTTCACCTGCCCTCCAACAGGGTCCTGTTAGGCGGCAGGGTGGATTATCACGTCCGGTTTTATGCTTAGAAGCTCATTAATTATGCGTCGGCGAGCAGCTGTCCAAACCACATGGAGGGGTGGGCACTGACTTGTTCACCCTGCCATCATTAATGGGGTCGAAAGTCCTGACACCACATTTAAACTTCACTTGAACACACATGTTCATCTCTGCGGACCAACTGTGATCTCGAGTGACACCAAGATGGTCCTAGGACAAAGAAGAGTGTAGCCCTGAGGTTCAGGCATGACTTCCTTGAGGCTCTAATCCAAAGTGCCTGCCAACACTGGGATGTCTTTTTCCCAAGGGATGATTCCATGACGTCCATCAACCTCACTTCGCTGGCCTGGAAGGCAGTTGCAGAAGAGGTCTGTGCACGGGCAACAGTGAATAAAATGCTGTGCAGTGCAGGAAGAGGATGAATGATCTTATCTACTCTGCCAGGGTGAGTCAACCTTCTGCTCGCTCCAATCTCATAATGGCATCATGCACCCAAAGGGTTACACTCTTCAGGGATCTCACATAATATTAGTGGGGGAGACATGAGGGCTGCATGTCTAATGGACACTTTAACATCACTATCCTCTCATCGACCATCCAATACAAACAGCAGCTTTAGCCCTTACTGGGGAGGGCCTGGCAGACACAGCAGACATGCATGCTTCCCAGCCTCTGCTCCGTCTTTTCTTATCAAATTCCATCCATTTATCTTCTTGCAGGCCAAGCTTGCACACAACAAGCTGATATCTTGGACAATATCTTGGAGCTAACTAAATTTGCGGAGGATGCTGCCAAGTTGGTAGGGGAGGACAGGGATTGCTCTTGTGGTGAAGGTGAGATCGGCCTCTCCCAGCAAGCCAGTATGGATGAGCCCTCCAAGAGTTGAGCACATCCTGACATTCACAGTGAATGACATGCAATGTTATATTCTGCCAACTCAGGAACTAAATCTATCTTCTCTCTCCTACGGGCGCCAGCAGGGCAAGAAAGAGGTCTCGACAGACTATCAGCCCCAGGCCAACTCACAGGAAGATGCTGAGGATACATCTGATGAAGTCCCATCACAGCGTTCACCTGCACCCACCCAACCAGCTCAGAGACACACACCCTGGTGCTTCATAGATATAGATTAGGCTTGGGGTCACATTCTGGAGAATGCTTTATAAACACATCTCCGCAGCAGTTGGAGGTAGTATCAACCCAGTTCTTTGGCACTCGGAGGTCTGCTGGACAACAGGCAATTGCTGAATCCAAGTCAGATGATGAGCCTCTGGAAATGGCCGTAGCACACATGTTGAAAATGCAATAACAGACTGCAGAACACCAGGCAGAGTTGCAAGAGGCAGTCAACAGACTAGAGTGAAGGAAGGAAGAATCCGTCTGTGTTGTGTCTGATGTCATGGCTCTGACATGCAAGTGCCTCAAGGTCACAATGGGAAGGATGGAGGCCACCTTGAAGACCTTGGTCCAGCAGATTCTGCTGGATTTGTGCTCAGACCTGCACTCCATTGCTATAGGCATTGATGGGATCCATCAGTGGCTAGGCAGGAGGGGAACAGGGCACTTCAATCTCACTCCAGGTGCCCTTTCTCCTCATGGAGTCAGGGAATTGGGCACCCAAAGGAAGGACGACCATCAGCTGGATACCCTGGGGTCAACCGCCCAGGGACTCCAAGAGCGTCCTGTCGATCCCAATCCCCTCTGCCTGTGACCCCATCACTTGCAGCTGCACAGGCCGAGGAGGAAGCACCTGCCTCACAGCAGGAGAACCGAAGTAGGCTGGGGCCTTCTAGGCCTCGACCCTCCAGAGGATGCCTGCTAAGATCATCACAAACCCCAGGGCTTAGCAGCCAGCAGGCTGCATCCACCTCTGCTGTGGATGATGGGGATGCATCTAGATCTAGTGGCAGGTTTAGAAAAATTAAGAAATTCTGAGATCACTCTGTTGGCATGGGTGCTCACTCACAGTATAAACCATGTTCATGACAATACTTTTGTATTGTACATTCATATGCATCTATGTCCCCTTTTATTGCAAGGATGACCCAAGCTCCCACTCTGTGATTGCCTCCCTTTGTGAACCTCAGATTCTTGTGATGCTTAGCGGACATTAGTTACTCAGCCCTTGTGAAATGCCAGGGAGATGTGTCAGATCTTTCCTGAAAATGACTGCACATTGAGTTTGGAATTTTTAGGTCTTGCAACACACCATAAAGCTATTTGTGTTCATATGTCTTGGAGGGTGAAAAGTTATGTTGTTTCATCAACACTAAGCTCTCTTCATAGTTTGTGCAAAAGCACATGACCTGCAGCCATTATGGCACCATGTGCACATCTCTGTGGCTCCAGAAAGTGCCTTCTTCAGATGTGGAGTTGAAGCAGGGTTTGCGCTGGTGAGCTTTCACTTCCCAATCCATGTGGCATCAGATCCTTCTGCAGAATGTGGTAAATATGAGTCACTACATTGCTTGACAAGCATAGATGTGCGCAGCACTGTCTTTTGCTCATCTCTAAATTGGAAAGGCGTTTTCAGTATACCCTTGGTCGTGTCAGTCACCTCCACGGGATGGATCTAACCTGCTCAGTTTCTGGGTCTTCCTGGGGCTCCCCTGGACCATGCACCTCAGGCCATGGCTCCTCTCTAAGCTGTGCTAGAAGTGCCAGGCCCTTCTTCTGTTCCTCAATATGAACACTCACATCAAGAAGGCAGTATTGAGCGCAGCCTTCTGTCTGCAATCCTCCTTCCTGTGGACAGATAGATCCCAGAGATGAATGTAGATTGAGCAACTATTGCAGACCTGCCACTCGCAGCTGCAAAGCCACTGTCCTGTCCTAGTGCTTTGTCTGTGGTACCCACCTTTCCCTGTTCCTGCCTTGTAGCTCAGGCACTCCCTCACAGATCATAGATGCCTAAGAAGACCTCCCAGAAACTTGACCTCTCAATCACTAAGAGCATGAGTGAGGAACCTTTTTCTTATCATGGGCCATTCACACATAGACAAAATCAGTCGTGGGCCACAGACGCAAATGAACAGTGTGATAGAGTTTTGGTACATGAAACTGCATTGTCAACTTGTAACCTGCTGATTTGAGCTCTTACACAGAACAGCAACCATCGTCAAAGATAATGTTTCTCAGCATTCCTGGTGTCATTCTTTTGTTTAAACTGGATGGCAAGTTTCCCAACCCAAAAGTCGAACACTGTCCTAAAGTTCACCTGGGACTTAATTGTTTTCACACACCATTGTGACCAGTTACAGAGACAAATGAGCAGCCATGCTGTCATGATGATTTTGTATGGATCTCACTAAAAATAACGTCTGAGACAACAGAAAAAAAACAAAGTCATATAGGATCTAATGCTGTATTCAGATTTTACATAAAACATATGAGCTAATTTTAATTTTTAGAAATGTTTCTGTGGGCCAGATGAAATTGAGCAACAGGTTGGATCTGGCCCACAGGCTATAGGTTCTCCACCCCGCTATAGAGGTTAGAAGAGGCTGGAGCACAGCCTTGCCATGTTGACACTCACTAAAGGCACTCATACACTGCCTGCTTTGGATTAGAGGTTAACCCTGCCTGTTACTTTTGGAAGGTCTGGATGCCTTTTTGCCCGTGGCCCATGCCAGTTGGACAATGCACTTTACAGGGTTTCATAGAGCATCTTGCAGATATCCAGTAGCTGTGCTCCCTTAGTGGCTGGCTGCCCCTTCCCTTCTCACATTCCACTGACATTTAAGTGCTCAATGAGACCAGCTCTAATGTGACCCCATCGACTATCGCAGTCTTGCACAAATGCACACCTTTAGTTAGTGGTTCCAATTCTACCTTCTCAAAAAAGTGTTCATGAATTATATCAGCTAAGCCTTCATCTCTATTTTGAGAATCTAATAAGTATGAGGGTTTCCACTGAAAGGGCTTCCTCCCACACTGCCCCAGACCCTCCTGTGGAGATTACTTTACAGTTTCATTTTTAAACTGTGTCATTGATTCGGGGTCTCAAGATGGTGATGCTGCACATCTACTTCCAGACCAGCTTCAACCTTCCCCCTACCACTGTTAATGTCCCTCTGTTCATCCTGGAACCCCATAATGTGCAGGTGGACATCCCTCCAATAATTCTCCAGCCTCCCCAGTAACCATGGTTATTGTTGTGGATATTCCTACCCCTCTGAACCCATCGCTGTGGATGTCCCAATACCACATGGGGAACTCATCCCTCCCCGGCTGTGTGCATGGTCACAATATAAAGGTGCGCACCCCTCCTTCATGAGAACTTTGAGTACTCCACCCTGGCTTTGTTGCATTTTCCACATTTACAGGCTGCAGATGCCCCCTCTGACCAGGACCATTACATCTGCAGCCCAGTACTGAGTCAGCCACCCCCAGGACCACAAGGTGTGAGGCACTGACCACGCCCTGCACACCTAGCTGTGCATGGCCCCCATTGAGCACACAGGCCCTCTCTGGAGCAACACCATGATGTGCGTGCCATGCTTAGCTCTGTAGCAGAACTGCCTTTAATATCTCACCCCAACTATGTAGTCCATCAAGCCCCAGGACTGCCTTTAATCTCTCACCCCGAATATATGGTCCACCAAGCCCCAGGACTGCCTTTAATCTCTCACCCCGAATATATGGTCCACCAAGCCTCAGGACTGCCTTTAATCTCTCACCCCGAATATATGGTCCACCAAGCCCCAGGACTGCCTTTAATCTCTCACCCCGAATATATGGTTCACCAAGCCCCAGGACTACCTTTAATCTCTCACTCTGAATATATGGTCCACCAAGCCCCAGGACTGCCTTTAATCTCTCACCCTGAGTATTTTGTCCATGAAGCCCCAGGATGCCCTTAATCTCTTGACCACACCATTTAGCTTTAGTCCCTGAATTATGGCTGTATGTCACTCAGCCCCTGACTTTCAGGACTGACCACACCACCATTTCTCCCCCACCCTAACCCCATCCAAGAGTCTCTGTGTAACCCCTCCCTCTTGTATAAGCCTTACTCCCTGTGCCCCCCCATCATGAATGTGAATGCAACACTTCCCTCTTGTGCTACACCAACCACCCCTTTTCTACTCTGGAGTCTGCGTGCATTTCCTCCTGCTTGTGCCATATGAACCCTACCCACCCCCCTGCCATGTCTGCGTGCACCCCTTACAAGCTGGGCTCTAGCTCACCCACCCCCAATCATCCCTCTGCCTTTAATCTCTCACCCCGACTATGTGGTCCACCAAGCCCCAGGACTGCCCTTCCTCCCCCACCCCCAACCCTGTCCTGTTACCTTCACCCTCATGTCTCTGTGAATCCCTGGAAATCTGACTTTTGAGCTCACTCCCGCCTGCCACAACTCCCACCACTGGCAGATCTGGAAAATTCTGCCCATAGAATAAGGATAAATGGGTCATTTCAGGTTAGCAAACTGGATCTGGTGGAGTGCCAAAGGGATCAGTGCTGGGGCCTCAACTATTTACAATCTATATGAATGACTTGGTTGAGGGGACTGAGCATATTGTAGCCAAGTTTGCTGATGACACAAATATAGGTAGCAAAGCAAGTTGTGAGAAGCATGTAAAAATCCTGCAAATGAATATAGATAAGTTAAATGATGGACAAAAATTTGGCAGATGGAATATAATGTGGGAAAATGTGAGCTTATCCACATTGATAGGAAAAATAGAAAAGCAAAATATTATTTAAACGGAGAGAGACTGCAGAATGCTGCAATATGGAGGGATCTGGATGTCCTCGTACTTGAAACACAAAATGTTTTCATGAAGGTACAGCAAGTAATTAGAAAGGCAAATGGAATGTTGGCCTCTATTGTAAGAGATGAAGTATAAAAGTAGGAAAGTCTTGCTATACCTGTGCAGGGCATTGGTGACACCACACTTAAAGTAATGTGTACAGTTTTTAGTTTTCTTATTTAAGGAGGGACAAAATGGCATTGGAGGCAGTTCAGAGAAGTTGATTCCTAGGATGAAGGGTTGTCTTACGAGGAAAGGTTGAGCAGGTAGGGCCTACGCTCATTGGCTTTTAGAAGAATGAGAGGTGATCTTATTAAAACATAGAAAATTCTGAGGAGACTTGACAGGGTGGATGCTGGAAGATGTTTCCGCTTATGGGGAAATCTAAAACTCGGGGGCACAATTTCAGAATAAGGGATTGCCTATTTAAGATGGAGATGAGAAGTTTCTTTTCTCAAAGTGTCATGAAACTTTGTAATTCTACCCCCAGAGAGCTTTGGAGGCTGAATTGTTGAATATATTCAATATATATAGATTCTTGAATTCTTGAATGGGGAAGGCAGTGGTGTAGTGGTAGTATCACTGGACTAGTAATCCAGAGACCTGGGTTAATACTCTGTGGAATTGGGATCGTATCCCACCGTGATAGCTGGTAGAATTTAAATAAACTATGGAGTTGACAGCTATCATTGCTTATTGTAAAAACCCATCTGGTTCATCAATGCCCTTTAGGGAAGGAAATCTGCTATCCTTATCTGGTCTGGCCTATATATATGACTCCAATCCACAGTAATATGATTGAATTTTAACTGCCCTCTGAAATGGCCTAGCAAGCCACTCAGTTCAGGGGCAATTATGGATGGGCAACAAATACAGTCCTTGTCAGTGACACCTACATCCCAAAAATAATAATAAGGGAGTCAAGGGCTATGGGGAGCAGGGAGTAAAATGGAAGTTAAGGCTGAGATCAGATCAGCCATAATCTTAATGAATGGTGGAGCAGGCTCAAGGGACTCTATGTTCTATTCCTGCTGCTATTTATTATGCTAATGTTATGTTATCATGCAGTTTGCGCCTGATGGGGTGAAAAGTTCTGGAGCATTTGGTGGCACTTTCATGCTTTTGCATTGTTTGAATGGGCAGAAAAGCTTCAGAGGCCTGATTCCAAGCATGTCAATGGAGCTGCAGCTGAACGGCAGTCAACTATTTCAACCACAAGAGCTTCCACTTACTGAATGTTCAGCTGGTATGCGACCACCACAAACACATCTTGCAGGTCTGCACATGATTCCCAGGGAGTGCCCAAAGCTCCTACATCTTTAGCAGGTCGCAGATCCTTGACATTTTCCAGGGTACAGAGAGGTTGCAGGGTTGGTTCATTAGGGACAAGAGCTATCACAGAGGACCTGGCTGATGACGCCTTGCAGCGGTCTCAGACTGCAGCAGAGCGATGGCAAAATGAGGCTCATGCTGCAACCCAAACTTTGGAGAAGCAAACGATAGGCATTTTGAAAATGGGGTTCTGGTGTCTCAACAGGTCCGGTGGAGCACTGCAGTACAGCCCCCAGAGGGTGTTGCGCATCAACTCCCTTGCTGCATGCTCCAGAACCTGGCACTGCAAAGGGGAGAGGATCTGGCTGAGGAGGAGCTGCACATATCCTCCAATGAGGAGGACGTCGAAGGGGATGATGATGATAAGGCCCTCGAAGGCAAGGATGCCCATGATGAGGCTATCGCATTGGCCAAATGAGGCAGGTGCACTTGGGAGGCCCTCATAGCTGCAAGATTCATGGAGGATGATGATGAGATGCAGTGAGGACAGTCCTGACATCTTCACTTTGCATCTGTGAACGTTTGACTCCAGTCTGGCTGATGGTAGCGCACATACCCTCAGTGCTCAGGCTCATGTTATGGAGGTACAGCAGAGGCCCTAATAGTTGCCTGATTCCAGGTGGATGATGATGACATGCAGAGAGGACAATCCATAGATCTTCACATTGCCTTTGTGAATGTCTGACTTCTTTCTGGCTGAGGGCATCTCGCTTGCACTCTGTGTCATGGAGACGCAGCCATGAAACTTTAAATGCACCTGATACTTTGTCAGCCTTCAGATCCTGACCCATTCAGGAGCACAGCATCACTGGTTACAAAGGCTGAAGAGATGGGGGCCAGTCCCACCTCAAAGGTGCTAGAGCACACAGAGAGAATGATAGAACTGCCTATGACATTCTGGCAGCAATGACGAGCACAATTGAGATGCATGCGTCATGACTGTGTCCAGTGAATGTGAAGTTGGACCATCGCTTTGGTCCGAAGGTTACACACTGTTCAGGGAAGTGGCCCTGGACTGAGACACCTACCTTTATCTTGTGCAGGATCAAGGTTTTACATCTGAGTGACTTGAACACTGCTCATCATAACAAGGAGCCATAGGCGAAGAACATTCTTGGGAGTTTATTTACAACAGTGAACACTAAGTACAAGTGATTAATACCCGTGCCCATACTGTGCAACTACATCTTCTTAACCCTGGGCCTGGCCAAGTTGGCCATTAACAGGTCCAGGCAGCGGGCGATCGACGGGGGAGTCCCGCCCGATTGTTTGTCCCTCTTCCGCGGCTACATTCGCGGCCAGGTGTCCTTGGAGAGGGAGCACGCGGTGTCTGCCGGCACTCTTGAGGCCTTCCGTGATCGGTGAGCACCGCGGGGACTGGGGTGTTTTATTGACCCCTTTTATCACATTTTGGTTTAAAGTTGTAAGTTTCCTTTAAACTTTGTTCTTGGTTTTACAGCTGACCTAAATTAGGGGCTGTACCTGATTTATCCCCAATTTTGTTAATTTAGTTTAATTGTTTTAACTCGAAAAGAATTACATCTTCTTAACCCTGGCCTGGTCAAGTTGGCCATTAACAGGTCCAGGCAGCGGGTGATCGACGGGGGAGTCCTGCCTGATTGTTTGTCCCTCTTCTGCGGCTACGTTCACGACCAGGTGTCCTTGGAGAGGGAGCACACAGTGTCTGCCAGCACTCTTGAGGCCTACCGTGCTCGGTGGGCACCGCGGGGCTGGGGTGTTTTATTGACCCCCTTAATCACATTTTGGTTCAAAGTTGTAAGTTTCCTTTAAATTTTGTCTTTAGTTTTACAGCTGACCTGAATTAGGGGCTGTGCTTGATTTGTCCTTCATTTTGTTAATTTGGTTTGATTGTTTAACTCCAGAAAGAGTTACATCTTCTTAACCCTGGGCCTGGCCAGGTTGGCCATTAACAGGTCCAGGCAGCGGGCGATCAACGGGGAAGTCCCGCCCGATTGTTTGTCCCTCTTTCGCGGCTACGTTCGCGGCCAGGTGTCCTTGGAGAGGGAGCACGCGGTGTCTGCCGGCACTCTCGAGGCCTTCCATGATCGGTGGGCACAGCGGGGACTGGGTGTTTTATTGACCCCTTTTATCACATTTTGGTTTAAAGTTGTAAGTTTCCTTTAAACTTTGATCTTGGTTTTACAGCTGACCTAAATTAGGAGCTGTACCTAATTTATCCCTAATTTTGTTAATTTAGTTTAATTGTTTTAATTCGAAAATAGTTACATCTTCTTAACCCTGGGCCTGGCCAAGTTGGCCATTAACAGGTCCAGGCAGCGGGCGATCGACGGGGGAGTCCTGCCCGATTGTTTGTCCCTCTTCCGCGGCTACATTCGCGGCCAGGTGTCCTTGGAGAGGGAGCACGCGGTGTCTGCCGGCACTCTCGAGGCCTTCCATGCTCGGTGGGCACCGCAGGGACTGGGGTGTTTTATTGACCTCCTTAATCACATTTTGGTTTAAAGTTGTAAGTTTCCTTTAAATTTTGTCTAGTTTTATAGCTGACCTAAATTAGAGGCTGTGCTTGATTTGTCCTTCATTTTGTTAATTTGGTTTGATTGTTTAACTCCAGAAAGAGTTACATCTTCTTAACCCTGGGCCTGGCCAAGTTGGCCATTAACAGGTCCAGCCAGCAGGCGATCGACGGGGTAGTCCTGCCCGATTGTTTGTCCCTCTTCCGCGGCTACGTTCGCGGCCGGGTGTCCCTGGAGAAGGAGCACGCGGTGTCTGCCGGCACTCTCGAGTCCTTCCATGCTTGGTGGGCACCATGGGGACTGGGGTGTTTTATTGACCCTCTTAATCACATTTTGGTTTAAAGTTTGTAAGTTTCCTTTAAACTTTGTCCTTAGTTTTACAGCTGACCTGAATTAAGGGCTGTGCTTGATTTGTCCTTCATTTTGTTAATTTAGTTTAATTGTTTTAACTCTAAAAGAGTTACATCTTCTTAACCTTTGAATCCAGAGTGTTAAAAGAGTGCGAGAAGGGACGAGACTGAGATAAACATAGTAAATTGTACTATACATAGGAATTATTATAAATTAAGATAATAATTAAAATAAATTAGTAGATACTGTAGTAAAAGCCTAATATAAAGCATAAAATATGTCAGTGCAGCTTGGCCATATGGAATGTGCATCTTGCAGCATGTGTGAAGTCGGTCAGGCACAAATTGCCCTTGATGACTACATCTGCAGGAAGTGCCAACAGCTACAGAAACTTGAGCTCCGAGTTGCAGAGCTTGAGCGGTGGCTGGAGTCACTGTGGTGCATTCGCAAGTCAAGGATTACGTGGATAGCACATTTAGAGAGGTGGTCACACCGCAGCTAAGAAGTACATGGGCAGGGAGGGAATGGGTGACCACCAGAGTATCTAAGAAAAACAGGCAGATAATGCAGGAATCCCCTGAGGCTATCTTGCTCTCTAACCACTTTTCCATTTTGGATATTGGTGAGCAAGATGGTTCCTCAGAGGTCTGTGGCAAGACCCAAGTCTGTGACACCACAGGTGGCTCAGCTGCACAGGAGGGGAGGAGGCAGAGTGGAAGTGCTATATAGTGGGGGATTCCATAGTTTGGGGGCAGGCAGGCATTTCTGCAGCCGTAGTCGTGACTCCAGGATGGTAAGTTGTCTCCCTGGTGCCAGGTGAAGGGTGTCACAGAGTGCAGGGCATTCTTTTCGGGGAGGGTGAACAGCCAGAGGTCATGGTCCACATTGGGACCTATGACATAGGTAGGAAATGGGATACGGTCCTGAAAGCAGATTTTAGGGAGTTAGGAAGGGAATTTAAAAGCAGGACATCAACAGCAGTAATCTCAGGATTACCACGTGCTAGTAAACATAAGAATAGGAAGATTGAGCAGTTCAACTCTAGACAAAAGAAGTAGGAGGGAGGGCTTTAGATTTCTGAGACATTGGGATTGGTTCTGGGGCAGGTGGGACCTATACAAGAAGGACGGTTACACCTTAACAGGACTGGGACTAGTGCCCAAGCTGGGAGGTTTGCTTGTGCTGTTGGGGAGGATTTAAACTAGATTGGCTGGGGGCTGTGGGAACCTGAGGGGAAATTCAGAGTGCAGAGGGAAAAACTGGCAGTGGGAAGTAGTGAAGTATCAACTGATAATGAGGATATATCAGAAAGTTACATCAATGTAGATAGTTTGATAGAATTAGAGTAGGCAACAGCAAGTTATTAGATGAGGTCAGAATAAGCAGGAATGTAAAAAAGCCTAAATCAGAGCTAATGTGCATGTATGTGAATGCACAGAGTGTGACTAATAAGATTGGTGAACTGCAGGCATGGGTTGACAAATGGAATTATGATATTATTGCTATGACAAAGACCTGACTCAAAGAGGGCAGTACTGGGCGTCAAATATTCCTGGGTGTTTAGGTGAGACAAGAAAGGCTGAAAGGATGGTGGTGGGGGGGGGAGGTTTGGTAGGGTTGTGGCAATATTGGTTAAAGATGGCATTACAGTAGTGGAGAGAGAGGATGTCCAAGAGGGATCAAGGACAAAATCTCTCTGGCTAAAGGTAAGGAATAGGAAAGGTGCAATGACATTGATTGGCATGGTATATAGACCACCAACTAATGGAAGGGATGTGAGGTAACAAATTTGTAAAGAAATTATGGAGAGGTGCAGGGGTTATAGAGTAATCATAATGGGGACTTGAATTATCCAAATATAGACTGGGATAGGGATAGTACGAAAGGACAAGAAGGGTGAGAATTCCTGGAATGTGTTCAAGATAATTTTCTACAGCAGTATGTTTCCAGTCCAACAAGAAGATGTGCACTTTTGGACCTGGTTCTGTGGAATGAGTTGGCCCAAGTGGATCAAATGTCAGTGGGAGAGCCTCTAGGATACAGTGACCATTGTATCATGAGGTTTAGGTTAATCATGGAAAAGGACAGAGAACAATCCAGAGCAGGGATAATTCACTGGGGGAACACCAACCTTGATGGGATGAGAATGCATCTGAATCGTGTGAGTTGGAATCAAATGTTGGCAGAAAAAGTGGTGGCTGAACACTGGGCCACCTTCAAACAAAAAGTATTGCAGGCAATTCTGAGGTATTGTAATTTGCTTTGACAAACCACTTGTAGATTCAGGTACAGGCGCTGATCATTTATTAATTATTCAAGCGTACGCAGGGAGAGACAGCCTTGAGCAGTCCAGGACCGTACTGTACAGGTTACTGCAAAATCACCTCATTATAGACAGTTAAGTACACATATTCTAATCTTATCAACTCACAATCATATGCTCAACAGTTGCCTTAGGATTTGGTCACTTATTTTTTTATATTCATTCACGGATGTGGGCTTTGCTGACTAGGCCAGCATTTATTGCCCATCCTTAGTTGCCCTTGAGAAGGTGGTGGTGAGCTGCCTTCTTGAACCATTGCAGGTACACCCACAGTGCTGTTAGGAAGGGAGTTCCAGGATCTTGATCCAGCGACAGTGAAGGAACGGCAATATATTTCCAAGTCAGGATGGTGGATGACTTGGAGGGGAACTTGCAGGTGATGGTGTTCCCATCTATCTACTGCCCTTGTCCTTCTAGAGGGTAATGGTCGTGGGTTTGGAAGGTGCTGTTGAAGGAACCTTGGTGAATTCCTGCAGTGCATCTTGTAGATGGTACACACTGCTGCTACTGTGCGTCGATGGTAGAGGGAGTGAATGTTTGTGGATGTGGTGCCAATCAAGCGGGCTGCTTTATCCTGGACAGTGTCAATCTTCTTGAGTGTTGTGAGGGCTGCACTCATTGGGTAGGTGGGGCGTATTCCATTACACTCCTGACTTGCACTTTGTAGATAATGGACAGGCTTTGGGGAGTCAGGAGGTGAGTTACTCATTGCAGGATTCCTAGCCTCTGACCTGCTCTTGTAGCCACAGTATTTATATGGCTAGTTCAGTTCAGTTTCTGGTCAATGGTAACCCCTCCAGGATGTCGATAATGGGGGATTCAGTGATGGTAATGCTATTGAACATCAAGGGCGACGGTTGCATTCTCTCTTGTTGGAGATGGTCATTGCTTGACACTTGTGTGGCCCGAATGTTTCTTGTGACTTGTCAACCCAAGATATTGTCCAGGTCTTGTTGCATTTGGTCATGGACTGCTTCAATATCTGAGGGGTTGCGAATGGTGCTGAACACTGTGCAATCATCAGCGAACATCCCCACTTCTGGCCTTATGATGGATCATAATGGTCATTGATGAAGCAGCTGAAGATGGTTGGGCCTAGGGCATGACCCTGAGGATCTCCCATGTGCACAGACACTAGACATTGTTCTCATCCTTGCAAGGCCACCATATCTTGCTAACTGTGCAGGAGTCTGGGCCTCCTTGACACCAACACCCACTCCCTGGCCTTCTCATTTGTTTTACTAGCTTGCCTGTCTCATTTCTTACCTTGTCTAAGACACATCTGCTATCCGCAGCTCTGCTTTTCTGCTTACAGTTCTGTTTTTACTGAACCACATTTCTAACAAAATAAAATTATAAAATTGTTGACCCTTTCAGTATATTCCCTTGAAGGGGAAAGGTAGGACAAATAAATCCAGAGTGCCCTGGATGACGAGAGAGATAGAGGTAAAGATGAAAAGGAAGAAGTGCGCATACGATAGATGCCAGGTAGAAAATACAATGGAGAATCAGGCTGAATATAGAAGGGCCATAGGGAAGTGAAGAAACTAATAAGAAAAGCAAGGAGTGAGCATGAAAAAGGATGGCAGTAAACATAAAAGGGAATCCCAAGGTCTTCTGTAAGAATGTAAATAAAAGGGTGGTAAAAGAAAGAGTAGGGCCTATTAGGGACAAAAAAGGGGACTTGCATATGGAGGCTGGAGAAATAGTAGAGGTGCTGAATGAGTACTTTGCATCTATCTTTAAAAAGGAAGAACTTGCTACCCAGGTTGAGGTGAGAAAGGAGGTAAATGGTATACTATAAGAACTCACAATCGAGAGGAAGAAGGTGTTGAAAAGGCTATCTTTACTTAAAACAGGTAAGGTACCAGGACCAGATGAGATACATCCAAGGGTACTGAGGGAAGTGAGATTAGAAATTGCAGAGGCACTAGTGATAATCTCGGTCTTCCTTAGGCACAGGGGAGGTGCCAGAGGGTTTGAGAACTGTGAATGTTACACCCTTGTTCAAACAGGTGTGCACGGATAAAGCTGGCAACTACATACCAGCCAGTTTGACCTTGGTGGTAGGGAAACTTCTGGAAACTATAATACGGGATAAAACCAATAATCACTTAGACAAGTGCAAGATAATTAAAGAAAGCCAGCATGGATTCATCAAGGGAAATCATGTTTAACTAACTTGTTGGAGTTTTTTAAGGAAGTAACAGAAAAGATTGATAAAGGAAACGGTGTGGATGTGGTGTATATGGATTTTCAAAAGGCATTTGATACAGTGCCACACAACAGACTTGTGAGCAAAATTCTAGGCCATGGAGTAAAAGGGAAAGTAGGCACTTGGATAAGAAATTGGCTGAGTGACAAGAAACAGATTATAAATGGTTGTTTTTCAGATTGGAGGAAGGTTTGTAGTGGAGTTTCCAGGGGTCAATGTTGGGACCCTTGCTCTTCCTGATATATATTAATGACCTAGACTATGGTGTGCAGGGCATGATTTCAAAATTTGCAATGATACAAAGATTGGAAATGTTGTCATCTGTGATGGGGATTGTTCTGAACTTCAAAAGGCCATAGACAAATTGGTGGATTGGGCAGACAAGTGGCAGATGAAGAGAAGTGTGAGGTGATTCATTTTAGCAGGAAAGATATGGTGACATAGTGTAAAATAAAGGGAGAGCCTCTAAAGGAGGTGCAGGAACAGAGGGACCTCAGTGTCTACGCACATAGGTCACTGAAGGTGGCAGGGCATGTTGAGAGAACTGTTAGTAAAGCATATAGTATCTTAGGCTTTATTAATAGGGGCATTGAGTACAAGAGTAAGGAGGTCATGTTGAACTTGTACAAGACACTAGTTAGGCCTCATCTGAAGTACAGCATCCAGTTCTGGGCACCATACTTGAGGAAGGATGTGATGGTTTGGGGAAAGTACAGAGGAAATTCATGAGAATGATTCCAGGGATAAAGAACTGTAGGCGTGAGTATAAATTGGAGAGGTTGGGACTGTTTTCCTTGGAGAAAAAAAGACTGAGAGGAGACTTGATAGAGTATTTAAAATCTTGAGAGGAATGGACAGGGTAAATAGTGAGAAACTGTTCCCAATCAAGAGAACATCAAGAACTAGACGGCACAGATTCAAAATAATTGGCAAAAGGAGTAAATGTGATTTGAGGAAAATCTTTGTCACCCACAGGGTGGTTGGAGTTTGGAACAAACTTCCTGAAAGGTGGTGGAGGCAGGTTTGATCGAGATATTCAAAAGGGGATTGGATTGCTACCTGAAATGAGAGAATGTGCAAGGTTATGGGGATAAAGCAGGGGAGTGAGACAAGGTAGAATGCTCTCTCAGAGAGCCGGTGCAGACTCGATGGGCCGAATGTCCTCCTTCTGAACTGGCCTCCTTCTGAAAAAGTAAAGATACTGTGCTACTGTGATACTAATCCTGCCGCTATGTCTTGTTGCTCCCCTGACATCCACAGCAGAGGTAGAGGCAGCCTGCTGACTGTTATGCCCTGTCTGTGATGACCTTGGCAGGCACCTTCTTGAGGACTGAGACCTGGAGGGCCCCGGCCTTCTTCTGGGGCACTGCTGTGTGGCAGTGACACCCTCCTTGGCCTGTGGAGCTGGAGCTGCTGGGGTCACAGGAAGAGGGGATTCAGATGGGCTGGACACTACCGGGGTCATCTGGGTGGTTGGCTCTAGAGTGTACACCTGTTGATCCTCTTCCTTATGGGTGCCCAAAGGCCCCTGGCTGATCTCCTTGAGGAGAAGGGGGAGCTGGAGTGAGATCGAGCTGCCCGGCACCCCTCTTGGGTACATAATGTTGGAGGCCAACTACGGCTTCAGCAATGGAGTTCAGCCTGCACAGCAGTGCAGGACCGATGTGCTAGACCAAGGTGTCCATGGCTGCCGCCATCCTACCAGTGTTAACCATGGAGCGTTGTCATGCTGGTGCTATCACCTCAGACTGAAGGCAGATGGAGTCCTCCATGTGCCTTGCAATTTGAGGAGTGCAGCAGACATCCCTTCCTGATGTTCCCAAGCTTGCCTTTTCAACTCCAGCAACTTAGATATGACTGAGCCCAGAGGCTTCTGATCTGACTCAGACTAAGCAGATTTCTGGCCTCCAGCAGTACTCCAAGTGCCAGAAACCTGGGAAGTCCCTGCCCGCTGCCTGCTGTGGATCAGACAGTGCGATGTGCTCACCAGATTGTGACCCTGAGGCTCTCTAGAACTAGGCCCCACTGAGGTGCATGTCTCTGCACTGGTTGAGGGCGCTGTTATGGGTCTTCAATTAGGGTGCCATCAGATTCTTTTTCTGAGGTATCTTTGTAGCTTGATTTGAGGACCTGGATTGTAGACCCCCTTGGCTGCTTCCAAGACGTCTCTGGATCCTCACTTGGTTGAACACCACCGATCTCACCGTTGGCACAGGAAGGATCCAGATCGTCGCTGGCCAGCTGGATGGCTCTATTTTAAATGTCCAACAGGACCTTGATTTCAGGCTTTCCTCTGCCAGTCTGTGACCTCTCCCCTTTGTTGTATGCTGGCTTGTCCTGCATGAAGACAGATGGAAAGAGTGTAAGCAGGATGCCTGCCGCCCAGATAACAAGGATGCCTGGCATGTGTGGGTGGTTGAGTGGTGCCATGGATGGGATGAGGACATGATCTGCAGGCCAGATGAAAGTGTGTGTGAGGGACTGAATGGTGATGTCCCTTGAATTGGCAGTGTGAGGTCCCTGTGGATGTGTGATGGGTTTGTGAGTGTGTGAATTGAGAATGATGATAAAAGTGACTTACCCTGGCAGAACGTAAGAGATTATTCATCCTCTTTTGGTACTAGGTGGGTGTCCTCTTTTGTAGGGCGTTGCCCACTGCTGCCATCGCCTTCCATGCTGGATTGGTGTCCTTGTTTGCTGGTCTTCGCCCAGAGTGAGGGTAGAGGACTTCACAGTGGGCCTCCTCTGCACCCAGTAGGTGCCCAAGGGAGGCATTGCTAAATTTGGGGACAGCATGTTTCTTCCTTTTGGCAGCCACGATCTTGCAGCAGCTTCTAATGCTTTCGAGAGTGTTAGCTTTGTGCAGGAGTCCCCTCTATATATGGTGCCTGAATTACTGTAGGTGGGTGAGGGGTGAGGCTATTCCACCAGCGACTCCGTGTGATTCCTGAAAATGCATTATTAATAAGGTGGGACACGCCTGGAATGGAATGATAGGGCGCAAAAACCCGCTGTTGCTGTCAGCGTGTAAAACATCCTTTTCCATGCCCACTACCGCATTTTGTGCAAATCTGGTAGGTTTCCACCGTCAGTCTATAGCCTCAGGTCAGTTAGTCACAGTTACTCTAATTCAATTCAGACCCAGAAACAGAGGAATTCAATCACCCAGTACAACACATATCTTGTATACATATATAAGACAGCACGTGCTTATAGATAGAAGACATTGTAGAATACATCATCTTCCTCTTACTCTCCAGCATGTCTCACCATAAATCTACAGTGACTATCCAGGCTGCTGCCTCTGCTGCTTTCCTCCTTTTCACTAGGCAACTGAGCCCCCATGTCCTAGTCCTGAAATTACATATTTTTCCAATTTCTCTCCTATATCCCCTCCTACCCTTTCCAGCTCACTTTGTCCATGAAACTGACTTCCTATTCCCTCATTCCTATTTCCACTAAATTACTGATCACTTGAGTCTTGATGTTAGCTGATATTATTACCCTTAACCCCACCATCCTGGTAAATACTGTCCTATCTCCAACCTCCCTTTTCAACTAATCTGCCTTAAATGAGTTGTGACTTCCCAATCCATGCCCATCTTTCCCAGAACTCTACATTTGAATCCTTGCATGCAGGTTTCCACAGTGCTGAAATGGCTCTTACCAAAGTCACAAGTGACATCCTATGTGACTGGGACAAGGGTAAATTATTCATCCTCATCCTTCTTGATCTGTCTGCAGCCTTTGACACAGTTAACTACCCAATCCCCCTTCAAAACATCTGCACAGCTGTCCAACTGGGTGGGACTGCACTTATCTCACCTGGTTCCATTCTTATCTATCTAATAACATCCAGTGTATCACTTGCAATATCTTTTCTTCCCACCCCTAAACCGTTACCTCTGGTGTCCCCCAAGGATGTATCCTGGGCTCCCTACTATTTCTCATCTACGTGCTGGCCCTCAGCCACATCATCAGAAAGCATAAGTTAGTTTTCGCATGGACACTGGCAAAACCCAGCTTTTTCTCACCTTCAAGTCTCTTGACGCATCTACTGTTGCTAAATTATCAGACCACTTGTCCAACATTCAGTGCTGGATGAGCAGAAATTTCCTTGAATTGAACATTTGGAAGATCAAAACTATTGTCTTCAGCTACTGCTACAAACTTCGTTCCACATCTGCTGATTCCATGGCCCTACCTGGCCACTCTCTCAGCCTGAACCAGACTTATTACAAAGAGCTGAGATTCTGACACCTTATCCTCTGCATTACAAAGATCACTTCCACAATATTGCCTGTTTTCCACCTTTGCCTCAGCTAATCAATGAATGAAATTCTCACTCATGCTTTTTGTTACCTCTAGTCTTGACTATTCCAATGCTTTCCTGATCGTCCGCCCACCTTGTACACCCCCATAAACACAAGTTTATCCGAAACTCTGCTGCCCTTTTCCTGACTTGGATGAAGTCCCCTTCTTGCATCACCCCTGTGCTTGCTTATCTACATTGGGTACTGGTTTGGCAATGCCTCAATTTTAAAATTCTCATCCTTGCAATCAAATTTTCATGGCCTCTCGATCTTTGTGGGTCCCTCCTGTTGTACAAACCTTTGAAGGCACTAGAATTTCACAATTCTGCCCTCTTGTGCATCCTCAGCTTCATTTGTCCCACCATTGGTGTGCAGACCTTCAGCAGGATTGACCTTTAGCTCTAGAATTCCCTCCCCAAACCTCTTTGTCTCTCCTCACTGAAGATACTCCTTAAAACCGACCTCTTTAAGCATTTTCTCACTAGTCCTAAAGTCTCCTCCTTTGGCTTGGTATGAAGTTTTGACTCGGGCAGAATTCTCCCTTCAGCGAGCGGGGGCGGGGCCTGCTTGCTAATGCGTAAAATGATGCGGTGATGTCAGGCGGGCACCTGCCGAACTGTCAAAGGCCTATTAAGGTCAGTTAATGAGCAATTGAAACAATCAACTGATCTGCCCATCCAACCTTAAGGTTGGTGGGCAGGCGAAGAGCCCAGGTGGCCTTCAGAAAAAACATGAAACCTCATCCAGGGGCGAGATGAGATTTCATGAGGGTTTGTAAATTTGTGTAAAATATTTAAATAAAAGAAATTGACATGTCCCAGCTCATGTCCCCGCAAAACCCCCTCCGACAGGTGGAAAATGCTGCCCAATAATATATCCTGTGAAGCACACTGAGATGATTTATTCTGTTAGATGTGCTATATAATGTAGGTTGTCATTTTAAACACTTTTGACATGTCTTTAGAAAGACTTGAAGAGGGGAATCAAGAGGCTTCGGGGAGTCCAGGAACATTGTTCTAGCAAACAGCTAGACCTGGAGAGATCAGAAGCTGATACAAAGGTAGGGAAAAGTGGAACTGAATTTCAGAAGGGTTTCTTTCCTCACTAAGTCAATGAGAGCATCAGAAACAGTTCTTCAAATCAAGCCGGTTCTGTTGCAGCCGAGTCAGTAAGTTCCCATGCATTTGATGTGGGCAGGGGGTGTGGGAGGGGGCATGGGTGGGGTGGGGGGGGTGCAGCTGCTTATCTCTACCTGCACCTCCCAGGAAATATTATGCCATTACTTGGACTCTGGGTTTACTGAAACAGGCACAGCCAGGGACTGTCAGTTGAAGACTTGTCCTGAAGCCTGTATCATATAAACATAGAAAGGAAGAGGAAGAAAACCCCATTAGCCTCAGTGAGCCTGCCCCATGCAGACAGGGTTCAATCACACAAACCATTGATCCACCCTGAACCATGTACTCACCTGGGAAAGTCAAACAGAAGAGAGAATTAAACCCCTGCAGCCAATTCAGGACAAACTGGGGGAAATTTTAAAGGATGGTAGTGACTCCATACCCACCACATGTTCAGGAAGTCTGTTCCAGACATCGAGGAATCTGGTGTCTAACCTAACCCTGTGTCTGTGGCTTTTAAACACTGACCCTCTAGTCCTACCCTACTGATCCATCTTAAGTACTTCACCCAACGACTGAGTCCAATAATCCCGCCATCATTTTCAAAACCTCCATCATGTCCTTCTTAGCTTGCCTTCCTCTAAATCACTCAACCTCTTGGAGCTGATCCTTTAAATAAAATCTATCAGACTCTGTGCCATTCTGGTCATCATCCTCTTCGGAATCTTGATCTCTTTCACCAGGTGTGGGCACCAAAACTGGAGCCATTACTTCAGGGCCCAGAATTTTCAGCTTGGCGAGTGGGAGTGGGGTCCACTCACCGAGGCTTAAATTGACATGGGGTGACGTTGGGCATCCCAACATCACCACACGTCATTTAGATTTTCAGTTAGTCGGCTGCGCGCCCACTGAACTATCAAAGGCCTATTAAGGCCATTTAAAAACTAATTAAACCAATAAACTGAGCTGCCCGTCCAACCTTAAGGTTGGGGGGCAGGCAAAGAGTGCAGGCAGCCTTCGCATTTTCATTTCCAAGGGCGAGATGAGGTTTCATGAAGCGTTCATAAATTGAATAAAAATTTTTTAAAAATTCATTACATGTCCCAGCTTATGTGACACTGTCACATGAGGGGACGTGTCTTTAAATTTTTTCTCTATTTAGCTATTTAAAACTTAAAATAATTTCCGAGGCAGCTCCATGCCTCAGGGAGATTTCTGCGCTCTTTCGCGTGCATACGCGAAAAAACGCAGGCCCCAATTCAGGGAAACACCCCTACCTGCACAGGGAGTGCTCAGCGCTTAATTGGCCTGCCCATGTAAATTGGCGGTGCCGACCCTATTGGGGGGGAAATTCTCCCCCAGGTGCGGATGGACCAGGTGGCTGTGCCATACCAAGTTTAAATACAGTGCTCTTTCTTTTAAATTCAAGGTAACACTTGTTAAACTCTGTTTTTGCTCTCAGTAGACACCCCCCGCTCCCTCTGCCACTGCTTGTCTATCTTTAACAGGTGATGAAGTAGAGATGTGAACAAAGGACTGAATAGCACCCCCCAACCTCTGGAAGCAAAGGTGGCTGCAGCCGACCCGCTCCGCAGCCATAAGGTACTGCAGACAGGCTTAACAGGGCCAGTTTGGGACTTCTGCCCCTCACTGGAGAGGAAGTCCTGCCCTTGGATGCTGCCAGCCAATCAGTTTTGCCGGCAGCTCCATCACTCCTGGCAGTGCCGATGGCGCGTTGTGGATGCTGTCAGGACTGCAAGAGGAGGAGGAAGAAGGCCCAGGCATCACCAGAAACAGGTAAGTCTGGAAAGTTCAGAGTCTTTGGCATTGAGGTTTGGGCAGGTTGGGGAATGGGTGGAGGAATGGTGAGTTTAAGGCTGCGAGCAAGTAGAAAGAAAGGAGTGGGCTGACACTGATAAGTGAAGGGCTGCCCCTGAAGATACCCCTTCCTTCCTGCTGATTGGAGAATTTATTTTAAAAATCAGGCTGTCCACTCCTGCTTGACTTTCCATGCCAACCATTTTTTGGCATGGGCAGTGTATTATCAGAGTCAATTGGCTTGCTAACAAGCCTAATTGACCCTTAATTATTAATTTGAATATGATGGGCAGGCTGCCAATTTCAGTGCCTGCCAACTGTGTTATGGACTGAGCTTGGGTGTGGGTCAGAAGGGCACCCACCCTATTTTACTTGTCCTCCTCCCCGGCTAGAAACACACCCATGAGGCGCACCTAAAATGCAACGCAAACTCTCCCGACCCAGGTAAGTGCCGTGTGTTCAGGGTAACAGCTGTGTGGAAGGACCATTTGTAATGAGAGTCGATTTGGGTTTCAGATACAAATCAATGAGCTGAAAGGAAAGTTATCAAAGAGCTTCTCTGTATGGAGGAGGAAACTGGGAGAAGATGAAGAATCCACATTGAATGATCGATGAGGAGGAGCTCCAAGTTCTTTCTCAGATTAGAAGGTATTTTGAAGCATTAAACAAGAGGATGGAACAGATTACATTAATAGATGGAGAAACCCAGAGTCTGATACAGAGAGACCCTCTCTCCTTTATTCAGGTACATCTTCAATATAAACAGGGTCACAGCTGGGAAATGGAGTGTTTCTGTGAGGGGTGAATGTTAATGTTGGTTGGGTCCAGCTTTGGAATTGACCCCATAGTCCTACCCTCAGAGTGCTGGTGCTGCCCCAGGATGGAGTGCATTGAAATGTGAGATTATTCCCCATTCCTTATACTAGTCCCAGCTACTGTTACACACTGAACCTTTCCTCTCAGTCCCAAATTCACTGTTTGGTTCCACTGGGAGTTGATTTGATCATTGACTGATTTGATCTCCTCTTTATTCACAGAACTTGAAGCAGCTCCTTTCCAGGTAAGTTTCTCTCGGTCATACTGTACCTGCTGCTGACAAGGAACATTCACCGGTATCTGGGAGAAGGGTGAAAGTAAAATCACAATTTAGGAACTTTCACAGATAAGGTGCTTTAAATGGTTTGAATACTGAGTGATGTTCAACTGATGGGTTATTGGGTCAGGCAGCCTATGGGAAATGGCAATGACATGGACTGTTCCATTGGTGCTTAAGGAACCTGACAGAAAGCTGCAATATCCTCTAAACCCCCTGTCAAACAGAAGCAAAACTGGTGGCAGGAGGCTGCAGCTGAGAACCTATTGGCATGCCCCTGAGATCAGAGAGAGAAGCAGAATCTCTGGCTCTCCATTAAAGAATAGTGGGAGGGGTGGTTAAAGTTGAAAAGACCAGGGCTGGGAGACCAAAGGGTGCTTCCTGTTTCTCCTGGCCCACAAGGGGCACCACAAGGAGGAGATCTTAGCACTAACCTTAGTCAGTTGGCTCCTCCAGCCTCAGATCTGTTGCTGGGCAGCCAACATTTGGGATTTAGTAAGGGCAAAGATATGTTGCTATGGGAGTGGCCCTTGTTGCCAGGGATCTCTCTGTGAACCATAAAGTGCCTGAATAGGAGGATCTACATTCAAATGTGCAGGGAGGCTGCCAGTGTTCACCAGGCAGAGGCCCCTACATATCAGAGGTCCAGCCTGCTACAAGGAGTAGGAAGAGGCCTCTAAGTGGCTGAAGTGGCTCAGTTGGCCTTCATGTGGGAGGACTATCCTCCACCTTCCCCTGCATACTTCAAAACCTATATTCCCTCACACATTTAAGGCCACCTGACTTCCCAGCCAGTCCATAGAGGGCTAGGAAAATCTAGCCTCATATGAGATCAGGGTGAATGTAGGGAGACTGTAAATCCTGGGATTCTGCCATTTTCAGGATGGGTTGCTGTGGACTGTCAGTACGAGCAGTAGAAGGGGTGCAGGTTGTTACACTGCTCACTCAGTCCCCTTTGGGTTTTTGATCTGAAATGCCTACACTGATAAAAACATTCTCCCCTCTTTCATTACAGAGTGACTGAGACTTAGAGATTCACAGACCCAGATGTTCCAGCGCTCACCCTGAACCTGTCCAATGTATCTCAACTTATCCATAAGAGTCTGAACGGATGGAAAAAGTAGCACTCAGACATATTGGGAATCATCAGTAAGAACATGCAGCTTTTCTCCAATATAAGGGACTGAGAGCAGGTCGAGTTAGTTGTGTTCAGACAGCTGGGAATATCCCAAACTTTAATATCAGCTCCCTGTTTATGTGGATCAGGAGCCTGAGATTAATCCTCAGTTTCCAGTGACACTTGCTTTAAATATTCCTCACTGTAATGGGCCAGAGCTTCATCCAGCATGGGTCAGGTAAGGGCAGAGTTACACACTGTCAACCACGAGACAATGTCCCTCAAGGCTGTCAGTATCATTAAAGAGCAATGTAGTGAAAAGACTTCCATTAATTTAGCGCTTTTCATGACCTCCAGTCATCCCAAAGTACTTAGAGCCAATGAAGTTCTATTCTTCAAATGTTGCAATATAGGAATAAAATAAGGATAGAATATATAACCCACCATTGAGTAATATGAAGGAGGCTGGACCTCGCTGTGTCATCGTGTGTGTTGTTTACAGTGCCAGCTTCCACTGAATACAGGAGCCCACCGAACATAACTCTTCCCACAGATAGCTCCTCTGGGGCAACAAATATCCTCCAGCTGTCAACTGGGATTGATGGAAGAGCGGGAATACCCCAAGGTCTGTTTATAATCTTGAACAGCGATCACACTGACTGTAATTTATATTTAACACTTTCTTTTGAGTGATGTTCCTCACTTAGAATTTAGTGTGAGGGTTTAAGGTTCAAGTTCCTGTTCCCTCCTCACAGCTCTGAATTGGTCCAAGTCTCAGACCAGGCTGGAGGAAGTGTTGGTGAATTCAGAGAGAATCCCTGTTAAATAGCAATGTTTAATGTACATCAGATTCATTTCAATTCATAACCAAATCCTCACTGCTGTGTGAAAACTGTTAATCAAGCTGTATTTAAGATGGGACACTAACAGGAGGAGAGATCCCAGGGCACACTCCTGTATTCGGGATGGGACATCAGTGATAGGAGAGAGTGAGACCAGGACACACTCATGTGAGGTGTGTTCCAATTCAGCGCCTGTAAGGCTGGAGGATGTGTTGTGTTCCTGGGAATCCCTTCATTGTGTCTGGAAGAGCATGTGCAGTGTCAGGCGCTTGTGCGATTAAACTGACTGTTATTGTGTATGTCAATAAAGTGTTTTCACTGATTGTACACACTGCGACCAGAGACTGCTGTTGAACAGGGATTCTGATTGAAGGCCATTTATTTAACATGGGAAGAATACAGTCTAACAGGTAATATGGGCTGACATTGTCTGGGAAATACTGACAATCCTACCCTTCAGCTGTCAATCATTGATGAGTGGAATAACCCTGTCTAACCAATCTCTTCTCTCCTCTCTAGGGAAAAGGTCATTGAGCCTGGATCCAAAGACAGCAAACTGCAACTTGGTTCTGTCTGATGATCTGAGGTCAGTGACATGGACTGAACAGGAACAGCCCTACCCACCTCAACCAGAGAGGTTTAAAGATTCTCCTCAAGTCCTTTGTTCCCAGAGCTTCTCCTCAGGATCTCATTCCTGGGACATGGAAACTAGAGGGGATTACTGGCGAATAGGGATTGTGTGTGGGAGTGTGGAGAGGGAGGGAAAATCTTGGAGACAACAGTAAATCATGGAGTTTGGATTTTATTGCTGGTTATCTCACAGCACGGCACAATTTCCAGTTCACAGTCCTCACATCAATCCCATCTGAGAACAGGATCCGAGTTAATTTGGACTATGAGGCAGGGACTGTGTCATTTTACCAGGTCACTCACTCACTGAGACATCTACACACATTTCAAACCATGTTCACTGAACCTGTGTTTCCAGCATTTTATAGTTGGGACAAATCCTTAAAACTGCTAAATTAATCCTGATATTTTAGACTCCACGGCTTCACTTCCAGTTCAGAGAGTTTGCTGATGGTGCTTCCAGTTTTGCAGTGGAGCTTCATGAGGTGTCACTTCCTGTTTAGTGTGTTCTGATGATGTCAGGAGCTTGGTGCTTTTAAGGATCCGTGGAATCTTTTTGTTTTTCTGTCAATCCAAAAACCCAGCTGGAAGTGTGATCCGACCATAAGAGAAGTTAAAGATTGTATTCGATCAAAGGAAGAGGCTTAAAAGTTGACAAAAAATAGTAAGCCTGAAGTTTGGAAGCATTTTAGAATTCAGCAAGAAAGGACCCAGAAACTGATAACGAGAAAATAGAATATGAATGTAAGCAAGTGAGAAACGAAAAGATTAGCAAAGAAAAATGTGGGCCCGCTACAAGCAGAGACAGGAGAATGTATAATGGGGAATAAGGAAATGACAGAGAAACTAAACACGTACTTTGTGTCTGTCTTTATGGAGAAAGATACAAAAAACCCACCCAGGAATACTGGAGAACCAAAGAACTAGCAAGAACAAGGAACTGAAAGGAAGTAGTATTAGCAAAAAAGTAGTACTGGAGAAATTAATGAGATTGGAAGTTGATAAGTCCTCGGGACCTGATGATCTACATCCCAGAGTGCTGAAAGAGGTGGCTGTAGAGATAGTGAAGGCATTGAGAAAATCTTCAAAAATTCTACAGATTCGGGAACAGTTCCTGAAGAACGGAAGGTAGCAAATGTAATTGGACTATTTAAAAAAAGGAGGAATAGAGAAAACAGGAACTATAGACTTTTTTGCCTGACATGGGTAGGGAAAATGATAGAAGCTGTTATAAAGGATGTGATAACTGGACACTTAGAAAATAATGGTAGGATTGGGCAGAGTCAACATGAACTTATGATAGGGAAAGCATGTTTGACAAACCTGTTAAGAGTTTTCTGAAGATTTAGCTCACAGAATAGATAATGGGAAACCTATGGATGTGATTTATTTGGATTTTCAGAGGACGCTTGATTAGGTGCCACACAGGAGGTTAGTAAGCAGAATTAGAGCACATGAGGTTGTAGGTAATATACTAGCATGGATTGAGAATTGGTTAATGGACAGAAAACAGAGAATAGGAATAAATGGGCCATTCTCAGGTTGGCAGGTATGGCTAGTGGGAAACCTAGGAAGCAAAGATCAGTGCTCTGGCACCAGTTATTCAAAATCTGTATAAATGATTTAGATGTGGGGACCAAATATAATATTTCCACCATTGCTGATGATACAAAACTAGATGGGAATATGAGTTGTGAGGAGGGTGCAAAGAGGCTTCAAGAGAATTTAGAATGTCTAAGTGAGTTGGCCAGAACATGACAGATGAATACAATGTGGAAAAATTTTGATAATAAAAACAGAAATGCAGAGTATTTCTTAAATTGTGAAAGATTGGGAAGTGTTAATGTCCAAAGAGACCTGGGTGTCCTTGTTCATAAGTCACTGAAAACTAACATGCAGATGCAGCAAGCAGTTAGGAAGGCAAATGGTATGTTGGCCTTTATTGCAATAGGATTTGAGTACAGGAATAAAGAAGTCTTGCTGCAATTGTGTACAGCCTTGGTGAGACCACGCCTGGAGTATTGCGTACAGTTCTGGTCTCCTTACCTAAAGAAGAATATACTTACCATGGAGGGAGTGCAACAAAGGTTCACCAGATTCCTGGGTTGACGGGATTGTCCTTTGAGGAGAGATTGAAGACATTGGGCCTGTATTCTCTAAAGTTTAGAAGAATGAGGGATGACCTCATTGAAGCATACAAAATTCTAACAGAGCTCGACAGAGTAGGAAGGATATTTCCCCTGCCTGGAGAGTCTGGAATCAGAGGACACAGTCTCAGAATAAGAAGTCGGCCATTTAGGACTGGAGTTTATTCACTCAGAGGGTGGTGAATCTTTGGAATTCTGAACCATCCGAGGGATGTGGAAGCTCAAATTATTTATTTAGTTTCATAATTGTAGTGGTACTAATCTCAGTAGTGAATTATCATTGTGACAGGCACACCTGCATTCTTGTCAGTAGTGATCTGTAGTCATCATAGGCACATCTGCATTAAAGTTATTAGTCAGTCATGGTAGTGATAGGCCCATTCTATTAATCTTGGTAGTGAATCATAGTAGTATTAATCACGGTTAAAATATATGTATAAATTTGAGTTTTTGTTAGCAATGTTCAGTTAGTAAAAGAGATTTCAGTGAGAAAGTGTTTTCATTGAAAGGTCACAAAACTGTCTTTGTTAGCTCCAGTCTTGAAAAGGCACCTTCCATAGATATGGAATATAGTGAGTGAGTCAAGTTATAGGAGGTTATTCTTGTTCAAGCTACAGCTATTGCAACTGATTGGATGAGGTCATACTTTGAAGCACATGGATCCTCACATAGTGAGAGTGAAAGAAAGGTATAAATAGTGGCTTTTAGAATAGATATTTCAGAATTCAACAACGCTAGGTCAGCTGATCCTCTCAAGCTCAAAACCTGTGACCCAGTGAATTCTCCGGTCTTGTTCAGTCTCAACTTGAGAAGACTTCAAGCTAAGATCAAAATGCATGAAGCTATGCTTAGTGACTTGACTTTCACTGATGACTGTGCCCTAATTGCCTGTTCAGTTCAAGGTATGCAACATAGTATGGACTACTTCTCATCTGCATGTGATAAATTCGGCCTCACAATCAGCACCAAAGACTGATGTTACGTTCCAATCTTCCCCACAAAAACAGTACATGAAGCTATCTATTACAGTAAATGGTCAAAGGCTTGAAGCACTCAATAAACTTACATACCTTCGCAGCACCCTCTCCACAGTAGTTCATACTGATGACAAATTCAACGCCAGAAGAGGTAAGGTTAGCGTTGCCTTTGGCAAGTTACAAAAAACTGTTAGTCTCTCACCAAAAGCGAAAGTATACAGACTTTACTTCATGCATGCAAACAAGATTCACCACTCTCACATGCGGAGACTACTCAAGGTCAGATGGCATGACAGTATTCCTAATAGTGAGATATTCTCCCTGACCAACATGCCTAGCATCCACAGTCCTGAAGAGAGCTCAGGTAAGATAGGCAGGACATGTTGCCAGAATGCCTGATGAGCACTTGCCAAAAAAACTCTTCTACAATAACAAAAACAGAATTACTTGGAAAAACTCAGCAGGTCTGGCAGCATCGGCAGAGAAGAGTTGACGTTTTGCGTCCTCATGACCCTTCAACCCCTCGAAATGAGGACTCAAAACGTCAACTCTTTTCTTCTCCGTCGATGCTGCCAGACCTGCTGAGTTTTTCCAGGTAAGTCTCTTTTTGATTTGGATGTCCAGCATCCGCAGTTTTTTGTTTTTATCTTCTACAATAAGCTACTTGAAGGGAAACATTCACATGGAGGTCAGAAAAAGCCCTTCAAGGGCACCCTGAAGGCATCACTGACAAATTTCAACATTGCTCCTGAGATATGAGAGAACCTTGCACTGGATCACGCTATATAATGCAGTGCCATCAGCTAAGGCGCCACCTCCTATGAACAGAACATGAGCTTTGCAAGTCCAGAGCCAATCCTTCTCCTGCACAAATACATGTGTGTCCAACATGCAAAAGATCTGTTGAGCTCAAATTGAACTGATTAATCATCTTCAAACACATTGCAGGTGAAACTTAACCCATTGAATTCTAGTTGATACCATGGTCATCTTTGACTACATCACAGCAAATGTCTCAAGCATATGTTTAATACTAGTAACAGTTATCATTATGTCTGTGTGATTCTGTGCTTAACACCTATGAAAACCAATAAATGTTTCTGAACTCTTTTACCTTGTGGAATAATTTGTGAAATTATAATTAAGAGCATCCATTCCCTGACAGTTGGCACCACAAATGAAGGGGCAGCAGTGTTAGGATGCCAACCTGTATCTTTCTGATGTTTAACATTGCCCCGTTACAGTAAATTATTGCACCAGATCCATCTAAACTAGATGAGAGTTAAGAGAAATTTATCCTTGCTCTTCAAAGCATCACAATTTGTAGTCGACACAGTCAGATAAAGAGATGCATTTAAATAACTTTGAGTATATTTCATGAGGGGTCACAGACAAAAGAAGGGTGGATTATTTATAACCTGCCCAGTCTTGATCCAGTGCTCAACCCTGTGAAAAATTCAGTGAGGTGTAGACAGAACTTGGATGTGGGATGGTTTTCAGGTTGGAACCAGCAGGGACAGAGTAATCTGGAACTGTGGACTGGTGCCCTGATGTCACTATCCATTTGTGTTCTGTATCAGTTCATCCCTCCCTTTGTTAGAGCTAGAAAGTTAGAACGAAAAGAGAGAGATTAAAACCTCAGCAAGCATCAGAAAGTCAAGTTTTTGTGAGGAGAAATTGGTTCCAGCAAAAGGCTGATGGGTAAAGACTAAACTTAGGCCAGTCACTGTTACAATAGAAACAGATTTCTTCACTTTTGACTTGTGTGTGAGGATGACAATATCATCAACTTTAAGGTCTAAATTCATACTTGGTGTGTGCGTAAGTCGGTGGGCCCTGAAGAGGATGTAGAATGCACTCCTGGGCGAGATCGCATTCTCAATGCGATTTCATGCAGGGTGACCAATTAAGGCCCGCCCAGCGTGAAACCTGTCTTGCGGTTGGCCTGACATTGCGAGCAGGGGTGGGAATGAGTCGGGTGCCGGGTCCAATGGTATTCACCTATGACTTTGCTGACTTCAGTTGAAATTCCAGTGGAAAAACAGATAGGTCCTACAACATGGAAACAAATCTGGTGTTAATACTGTGACTTTTTGGATATGAACTGATCCTGACTTAAACCTTCACTGACTCAGCTTATTTGTATGTAGTAGCTCTGAAATATGCCTTGAAAGTTTACAGGTCCTGCCCAGCACCTGCCACTGATCCAACTAAACTTTGTGGCAGTGGTGAGGAAGCTGTGGGTGGGGGAAGGAGGGAAAGAGTTGGGGAGGGGGTTCCCTTCATCTAATTACATCAGTGAAGAAAGAAAAAGAAATTAATAAGGATTTCTCCACCACCTTTCACGACTTCAAGATGTCCCAGAGTGCCTCACCGTTTTTTGAAGTGTGGTCACTGCTATACTGTGGACAATGTGCCTGCAGCCAATTTGCGCGCAATAAGCTCCCATAGACAGCAATGCTGGATGTTTTCCTTCTATCTGAGAGGGTAGACACGGTCACAGATTAACATCTCACCTGAACACTGGCACACAGCCAGTGCAGTGCTCTCTTAAGACTGTGCTGGGACTGTAAGCCCACATCCCACGTGCCCAACTCTTGGGGCTTGAACCCATAACCTACTGAACTCTAGAGAGCAGAAAGCTCCAACATGGTAGACACCCATGCCCTCAAGGGTGCATCTGGTCTACCTGTTGTTGCAGCACCTCTGGACTGCCCAGAAGAGATCGTATTCTTGGGCTAGTAGCCGTGGTGGGGGATTGGGGGGGTTGGGGGGGGGGGGCGGGGGGTTGGGTGCAAAGTGATGGAGGGGGTGCTGGGAGCGGCAAATAAAGTATGATTGTTCCCTTTTGCTGGGGAATCCTTTTTAAAAAATTATTTTTAATTCTGCAGGGATCTGGTCATGTTCCACATCTACTGCTGGTACACTTGGGACACCTCCGATGACAAACCTACAGTATCTGTATGCTGGGTCATAATGAAGGTCATGGGGAGTCTGACGTTCAGAGAGCCCCTACCCTCAGTTCAACAATACCACCCCCTCCCCCCACCAATATAATTACAGTGGCAATATATCAAATGGCCATGGATTTTCAAGACCAATATATTTTGTAAACATCATGGTGTGTACAGACTGATTTATTTTGTTAGAACTTTGGCACAGATTTGTAGATGAACCAGCTTAGAAAGCTAAAGCAATCAAAAGGAAATCTGGTAAAACTCAGAATTATGACAACAGCAAAATCAAAAACAAAATGAAAATACCTGTGTTCCAGAGGCCTTTTATCCCACCTTTGGATGACAAATTGATAAAAACGTAATGCCTGCCTGCCCTATTTGCCTGTGCGATGAGCACAAAATCTCACGGGCAATCTAAAATCATTGTTAATATGCTATTTAATTAAAGGGCCAATTGAGGCCATTGTTGGCGGGCACAGCTCCGATTTCCATGCACGCCTGTCGACCCCAATATTGGATGCATGCTCCGTGACATTAGAATGCACACCCTATGTCATCTTGCACACATTCAGGTCAGGTGTGTACCTGGTGGAGCGCTATAAAATTCTGGCCTAAGAGTTTACAGGTTCTCCCTTTGAAATGGGCATTTAACTTTCAATTAAACCAAATTTAAAGAAAACTTATTAGTAATCAGGCAAATAGTCAGGCCGAATGACTCCCTCAACTGACCGCTTCCAGGACTTGTTAATGGCCACCTTGGCTAGGCCCAGGACCATTCCCACCAGGAGGTGCACTGACCTGTCCTCTGCACCAGGTAGCTAAAGATCAGAAGCATGGGACTGAAGCGCAACCAGAAATTGAGCAGCAGCTCCTTCAATATTGGAAGAGGGGCTGCAACTTATCACACTCAACATCAACATAAAAAACTGACTTATTCAGGCCACAGGAAATCCAGGCAGCCCGGAAGGCCATGAATTTGCTTAAAAATCTGTTATAGCGATTACTCTGTGCATCACCCTCCTGGCCAAGTCCCTGATGAATAAGGGGAGGAGCCATGTGAAGAGCCTTCCACTGGAGAGAATCGCTTTTTCTGGTTGGCAAGATGGAGCGCCATCAGTTGGTGGATGATGTTGTGGTGCATGATCAGGGACAGCCCGACAGGAAACCTCTCCACCCAGAGTGGAATGGCATAGAGGGTATTTTGAATGATTGTTCATGGTGAGAAACGCCAGCTTCTGAAGAAGGCTTTAGAGCCTCAGGCTGATGAGAAATTTCATTCATACAGGATTGGTTCAGACAAGATCACTCCGCAAGCCTCAGCCTTCTTCACACACCCAATGCAGTGAAGGTCGAGTGCTTCTGTTTGGTTACAATGACCTCATCCAAGAGCCAGGACAAATGCTGTGCCAGCTCCTCTAGAGACATTCATCCAGCTCTATAACCATGAAAGCACATCAATGACATAAGCTGAGGATGACCTCCACACTCAGCCCACAGTGAGCCAGTCCCATAAACCCTCTCTGCAAGAGGTGCAGGAAACGATCCATGTACATGAACATGAGGCACCCCCAGATGCTCTCCTCTTCCAAAGTGAAGGAGCACCGTTAACCTTAAAGCGCCATTAACCTTAATTAGACACTCTGTGGCAGCGTACAGACGTCAGATCCAGGCATTGAGGTGCATCCTGAGCCTGATCACTATGTCGAATGCCTTCTCCTGATGCAGAAGGAAGACAACTGGTAGACCAGTCTTCTGGGAATTCTGAAACCTCAGACCAGGTGAATGTTGGCTTGGATTGCCTGCTAGGAACTCTGTAGGACTGGTCAGGATGATCATGTGGGCCAGCACAGTACCAAAGTGACCAGACATGGCCCTGGCAAAGATCTTATAATTGGTGTTGAGGAGAAAGACTGGGCTCCTGTGTTGTAAATGGTGGAAATTCTCCATTTTCAACAGCTCAGCAATGATTGCCCTATGCCAAGAAAGAGGCATCTTCCCAATCGCCAGGCTTTCCCCCAGGATATTCCATGATGTCCTGTGGAACTCCACAGTCAGTGTGTCCAGTCCCTCAAGAGCTGGTGGAGTGCACCGGTCCATGTTTCCAGCCCCCAGGACTGAATCCCTCAAAAGCTGGCCAAATGCACTGGTCAGCATCAAGCCACTCAGTCACTCAAGGCTCTTATAATCAATACTTTAATACATATTAATACTGACTAGGTTTGTTGATTAATTGACCCTGATGTCATCTAGCTGCTGATAATCACCTGAGACAGCAGGCTTTACACCATTTGAGGAGGTTGAGCCTTTCATGTGAAGCAGAGGCAGGGTCAGTTCGTGAATCTCAGGAATGAGGATTACAAACCAAACAATCAGGAACACCCACAGACAGTTTGGAATCATGGCTGAAACCATAGTTACAAATAATATGACCTTAGGCCAAGTATTGCAACCATTTAGACTATATTCAGGGAAAACCCCTGTCTTTACACAGTTACTCAGGCCTCACAGACCTTTTCTAGACCACCTTCCCATATTCAGAGAGGAATTGCTGCCCCACCAGACTGTTCACAATGGAGATCACAACCCTTTGTCACCCAATTCACTTTAAACAATCCATTTCCTCTGAATGAGTTTGGACAACCTGAAGTAATATCAGTTCTAGGGGTTAGTCAGTGAGAGACACTCACTGATATTGGGTCACAATGTTTCACAATGAGGGTGACATCAGGTCAGATCATGTGGCAAATGGTGATGATTCAGGGAATGACAGGGAATCCTTATTATTCCTCAGTCACGATCTCCATTGCACTCCAGATGGCACATTAGTCAGGTGAACAGACTGATATTGATGCTAATCATTGTCTTTCACAATCAACAACAATACAAACAAGATATTGTTAAACTCAGACAGACTGTGCATAGACAATATGGTGTTAACCATCCAATACTAATGCATCACCCACTCCAATTCCATGGCATCACCCACCTTTGTTGTCATCATGTCACCGACCCTGATGTCATCGTGTCACCAACCCTGATGTCATTGTGTCATCGACCCTGATGTCATCATCTCTGACACCATCACATCAGCAACCATAATGTCACTAACCCTGTCATAAAAAGCTGGCAGCAATAGTCAAAACTTTTAAAAGATGCAGTTGTACTTTATCAAAGGAGTAACATCTGGAGAGTATCACATGGGAGATCAGGTGACAATCCCACAGGCTTCTGAAAAGAAGCCTTCTCCCCAACATCGGAATGTGTGGATGTTATTGCAGAGGAAGTGAACACTCAGTTTATTGAGTGCGATTAGCGGCAAGTCGGGCTCCACAGTGTACAGTTAAAAAGTCTCTTGGACTAAGCTCAGAGGTTCCTTGAATCACTGCCCATGATATTCTATCTTTGTGTCTTTTGCAGGAATTGGCGGGAATACTGCAGGTCCTGATGATGGTTATAAGGAGAGTGAGGGTCGTCCATCACTCAGAGGCAGAGGTTGGAGTTGGAGCATCAGGTATAATGTGACAAGTGGTAATCCAGTCATCCTTGAATGTAACAACATTGGACATAACTTGCAAATAGAGCAGGATGTGTATTTCACCCAGAGGATACTAGTGGATAAGTGAAGACAGATTTCTGCTTGACAGGGCAATGGTAGGTGGCTCTTCCGTATGAGTATTCATAAGTGGTGCGTTACAACATTGAATTTTCCATGATTCTGGTCCTGATATCCTGCCCGATATGGATGGTTCCCTGCTCATATGCCTGACTGTAAATGATGAGGATTTGAAAAAAGACTAGGGGCAGAAATTTTCGCTCGGTGGGTGGGCGGGTGCCCAACCCACTCGAGCGTTAAATGACACGTGTTGACGTTGGTTGAGCGCGCCAACATCAACGAGCAATTGTACGATAGTTTGGTTGGTGGGTGTGTGCCGGAGCCGGCAGCACGCCCGCCAACAATTAAAAGGCCTATTAAGACCATTAAGCAAACAGTTAGCTTAAATTTTTTGCTGCCTGTCCAACCTAACAGTTGGCGGGCAGGCGAAAAGGCCAAGCGGCTTTTGCATTTTTTTGGAAACCTCATCCATAGGCAGGATGAGGTTTCCAAAAGCAAATAAAAATAAAATAAAAGTTTTAAAATTAAATTAATAACATGTCCCTGCTCACTTGACAAAGTCACATGAGGGGAGATGTTTTATTACATTTTTATTTTCGTTAATTTATTTTCTTAACAATGCTTCATCTCCCTGAGGCAGCTATGTGCCTCAGGGAGATTATGAAGCTCTGAGTCACGTGCATGAACAAAGTTCACGCTCACCCTCCTCCCCTCACCGCACAGGCAGTGCCTAGGCCTAGCGCTGCCACTTGCATTTCATGCTGGACGGGCCTTAATTGACCCGTCAGCATGAAATTGCAGTCCAGTCCTGATCGTGGGTGGCAGTTAGATTCCTGACCACCTTTGCCGAGCGCGCCCGCCAAGGGAAAAATCCTGCTCTTACATTTATATAGTATCTTTCACAATGACAGGACATTCCAAAGCACTTTGCAACCAATGAAATAACTTAAGTACTTCACCCGTTAAATCTACTGCTCTTGTTGAAAACATTGATGTGGATTCTTTTACGTTCACCTGAGAGGACAGGCAGGCCCTCATTTTAACAACTCATCTGCATTTCCAATGCTGCAACTTCCCCTCAATACTGCACTGGAGTGTTAGCCTAAATTTTTGTCCTGCACTGGGACCTGAACTAACAGCTTTCTGACACAGACACAAGAGTGCTACTAAATGGCATACAACTGACCAAAAGAAATTGACACTATGGGCAGAATTTTGCTCTTGGCGTGAGGGATATGTGGGGGTGATTGGGAAGCTGACCGCCACCCACGATCAGCAACACATCGTGATTTTACGCTGGCAGGCCAATTCAGGCCCGCTCCAGTGTAAAATGCAGCTTGTGAATGAGTGAGAAGGGGCAAGCGGGGGCATGATGCCTGCCGAGTCCAATGGCGACCTGGCAGCTGATTCAAAAGTGGCCTCGGCAGCCCCTGGAAGGCGGCCATGGAAAGACGCTGAAGTCTGCACAATGGAAGCCATTGTGGGTGGACACGGCTGGCAAGAGGGCAGGTCAGCGGGGTAGTCGGCCCCGCGTTTCTCGGATGAGTGTCCTCCTGGAGGAGGTGGCAGCAAGGAGAGAAACCCTTGTCCACAGAGACAGGAGGAGGAGCCCCCGTCACTTCACAAAAAGGCCTGGGAGGAGGCCGCATCCAGGGTCAGCAGCCACGATGTGGTGAGGCGCACATGGGCGCAATGCTAGAAGCACTTCAACAATCTCCTGCGATTGGGGAGGGTGAGTACCGTGTTGACATGGGTCATTTTGCAGAACAGGTAAGAGCTGCCCATCCCCCCACGGACCTCAGGGGTGTTAGAGTGTGAGTGGCAAATGTCAGTGAAGCAGGATTTGGCCAAGGAGGTGAGCCCTGGCTGCTTGGACTGAGTGCCCTGCAGCTCCAGGGTCACAAATCGCTGAGCCCTGTGAGGTGTTCCTCAGGTGGGATTGGCCAGGCTGCAATGGTGCTGCAGGTAGAGAGTGGACTCATCAATGCTCCTCTGTCCTTTCAGGAGAAAACATCCCATAACAATGTTGAGAGGTCGTAGACTGGCAGGGGCCCCCTGCACCTCCTCATCCTCAGTACAAGCAGGAGGCCCTGGAGCTGGAGAGGCTCCATGCACCTCGGTCAAGCAGCCGCAGTGAGGTTGGGTGCCAGAGGAAATTAAGAGTGCAGTGCACTGAGGTGAGAATGTTGGTTATTGCTACCATTCCAGGGTAGTCTCTATATTGATGTGAGCATCGAACCTGGGATCCCCATTGATAATCGGAAGACGAGGGCACCATGATGCATATCTCTGTCTCATCAGGGTGCCAGGCATGTACAGTGACAGTATCATGACTTAAACTAATGACATATCCTTCTTCTCCCTTTTAGGCTCACCAGCAGGCGGTCATCATGAGGAGCATGAAGGCCCACCCCTGACCCCTGAGGACCACCATGCTGAGCACGCACCTGCGTCACACCCTTTCTGTCAAGCAGGCACCAGCGCAGATACCAGCATTTCGGTGGGCATAACATCGTCTAGAATCTCTGTGCACATTGGTGAGGGCACTTCACACTCGCTTGAGATGAACTTGGAGGACCGCTGGGGACCAGGGTAGTGCTCTGTTGATGGCTGATGATGGGCCTCTGGTATCGTCCATGAGGGAGCGATGTTGGATGTCCAGCAGGGTGTACGGGAGGATCTGGCAAAGATACATGAGGAAATGCGTGCCATGGTGTCCGTTGTAGAGGAGTCCCTGCAGAGCATAATCACTGTGTTGACCCTCGTGGTCAAGCGCAATGCCTCCTCCATGGAGAGAGTGGCGACTCTCATGGAGAGGCTTTTCCAGGAACTCAATCAAGGCTTCCTGGGGATGCGCACTGACCTGCAAGCCCTCACATGGGCAATGGCCTTAGCTGGTCAGTGTCAGTGTGGGAAATAGATTGGGCACCCAGTATCCCAGCTAGGTGCCCATCCATTAATGGTGAGCAGGGGTGTCCAGAGCAACCTCATGTTGGCGCAGGAGCAGTCTCCTCTCAGGTCACTCCGGATGAGGGCAGCAGCTCTTCCGCCCCTCTGCCAGTGACCGTGGCATCTGATGAGGCTGTGATTGCTGGGGAGATGCCAGCTGTAGCACTGGCCAGGCAGCGCCAGCACAGGCTCCACAGGCCAAAGGACGCCTGCCAAGGTCATCAAGGCCAACGAGACAGCAAGCGAGCAGGCTGCCTCCAATGCTGGTGCCAGTGAGGCGGGGAGCACCTAGACATACAACCCGCAAACAAAAACTTAAAGCACCTTAAGCACAACCCGGCATTAACACGGGTGATCTTTTGTCCCCCCATTTTTCTTTACATTTTTTCATGGTATGATTGAAAACACCGGTTAATGTTAATTTCTGCAATGTTTCGCATTCATAAGTAAATGAGATGTTATTTTGTGCAATTGGCCTCTGTTATTGGCTTCATTTCTTCTGGAGCTGCAGGGTAGGCCATGATGTTATGATGGACATGTGTTTCCTGAAACTTTATTGTAAAGGCACATAGTGTATGTTGTTGACTAAGAAAATGGTCCTGTCAGGTATCAAGTATGGAGCCTGCAGCCCTGGCAGGTGGAGGTGGTTCTTATTTGGTAGGCTAGCTGAAGGAGCTTTGGATCAAAGCCTCCCGGGTGCCCCTGCCTCCCTGGGGGTTTCCCGGGTCAGCATCTATCCCCTCAGAGTTCTCCTGAGCATGCTCGTCCTCGGACTCACTACTAGACTCATCAGCTGTTGTCTGTGCAGCTGCATCAAGGTCTTCTTCCTCCACTGCGTCCCCAATAATATTGGAATGGTCCAGGCATCGGAAGCACACCTTGAGAAGACCTATGGTTCTCTCTACCACCGCCTTTGTGGAGGCATGGCTCCTATTGTACCACTGCTCGGGCCTCTGTTCTTCAGTGGCAGAGAGGCGTCATGAGCCACCTTTTCAGGAGATAGCCCTTGTCACCCAGCAGCCATCTATCCAGCCGGGCTGGAGCACTGAAGAGCCTCAGCACCTGGGAGTGCCTCAAGATGTAAGCGTCATGGGAGCTGCCAGGGTACCTTGCACAGACTTGCAGAATCAGCATCCTGTGATCACACACTATCTGCACGTTCATGGAGTGGAAGCCCTTCCTGTTGATGAAGGCATCTGGCTCACCCGATGGCACCTTGATGGCTACATGTGTGCAGTCGATTGCATCCTGGATGTGGGGGAAGCCAGCAATTGCTGCAAAGTCTCTGGCTTACTCTGCCTGGCTGGCCTCATCCATACAGTAGTGAATGAAAGTCAAAGCACACCTGAAGAGAGCTTCTGTCACTAGCTTTATGCAACTGCAGACAGCTGATTGGGAGACTTCACACAGATCCCCCACTGAGCCTTGGAAAGAGCTGGAGGAATAGAAATTGAGGGCCACTGTGACCTTCAGTGCCACTGGCATGGGGTGCCCACCCACACAGTCGGAGCTGATCTCAGGGACGATCCTCTGACAAATGGAGGTCACTGTCTCCATTGCACCTCGGACTTATTGAGGTAGCTGCATTGCTGCATGTAAACCCTGGCAGCAGGATAGTGGCATCTTCTGCAGCCCCTTCCACCTTGGACTTCCTGTTGGCCCTGCTCCCCTTGTGCCTGCGCCTCTCCTCCCATAGGTCGCTCCCCAGGAAGCTGCATTGGGCCACCTGGCTTCCTCCCCCTTCTGGCCCTCTCTTCCTCCTTAGAGGAGATGCCTCCTGTGGAGACCACAATCCCCATTGCCAGGGTAAGGGAAGGCTGTCTGATACCTGGGAGGCCCCACGATGTGTGAATCCTCCGGGGGCCTGGAAAACAACACTGAACTGAAGCCTCGAAATTCTCTGAATGCAGCCCTGAAGCGAAATGAAGCTGTCCTGTTCACAGAAGCAAGTAGCAGCAAGTGATATCCTAAACTCCTCACTAATCACTTTGACAAGGCCACTGACCCCTCTTATCCTGCTGTGGATGAGGTTTTGCTAATTGTGGCCTGCCCGCCTGCCCAATTTGCCTGTGTGAAGGCCTAAAAATCACACGGGATACGTCAAGTCGGAGACAATTGGTGTCTCAAGGGCCTTAACTGGCCACTTAATTAATGGTGGGTGCGCCTCTGTCTTCATTGCGCAGCTGCCTTGTGAAATATTGCGAGAGTGCACGCCGACGTCGGGACACTCGGCTGACGCCAATGTGCTTTATTTAATGCTCGAGCAGGTTGGGCATGTGCCCGCCTGCCGAGCTAAAAATTCTGCTATATGGTAATTAATATTTCAAAATGGGATACACAGAAAATAAAACAAGTTCAATATCCCTATCCTCTGGAAAGACAAATGAATGTTGTAGCTGCATGTACACATGAAGCCTGTTATGAAGATTTACAATTTGAGATTATTCTAACTTCGTTAAACTTTTCCTCAGTACCTTTGAGTTCCATATTATGTAATCGAACCTATCAATTTTTTTAAAATCGTACAATGCTAAGGGAAATGGTTCACAATTTTACTGAACACAATTTGGAACAAAAGTCAATTGAACCATGGCCTCATTTGTTTCAGGATAAAGTGGAGGGTCTGAGTGTTAACAGAGAATTAGGAGAATGGACAGGTAATGGAATTGGGTTAATATAGAGGAAATGTGTGAAAATGGTGAAAAAGTGCAGAACCAGATAAAAAGGCCACTTGCTGTGACTAGTGGAGTTCCACAGGGATCAGTGCTGGGACCTTTGCTTTTTTATAATATGCATAAATGATTTGGAGGAAAATGTAACTGGGCTAATTAGTAAGTTTGCAGACAACACTAAGGTTGGAGGAGTTGCAGATGGTGAAGAGGATTGTCAAAGGATACAACGGGATATAAATCAGTTGGATACTTGGGTGGAGAAATGGCAGATGGAGTTTAATCTGGACAAATGTGAGGTAATGCATTTTGGAAGGCCTAACACAAGCAGGAATTATACAGTAAATGGCAGAACCCATAAGTGCACTGACGGGCAGAGGGATCTGGGTGTACAGGTTCACAGGTCATTGAAAGTGGCAATGCAGGTGGATAAGGTAGTCAGGAAGGCATATGGCATGCTTGCCTTCATTGGCAGGGTTATTGAGTATAAAAGCTGGGAAGTCATGCTGCAGCTGTATAGAACCTTGGTTAGGCCACACTTGGAATATTGTGTACAATTTTGGTTGCCACATTACTAGAAGAATATGGAGGCGTTGGGGATGGTGCAGAGAAGGTTTACCAGGATGTTGCCTGGTCTGGAGGTTATTAGCTATGAGGAGAGGTTGGAGAAACTCGGATTGTTCTCACTAGAGTGACGGAGATTGAGGGGCGACTTGATAGAAGTTTACAAAATTATGAGTGGCATGGACAGAGTAGATAGTCAGAAGCTTTTTCCCAGGGTGGCAGAGTCAATTACTAGGGGACATAGATTTAATGTGAGAGGAGAAAACTATAGAGGAGATGTGCGGGGCAAGTTTTTTACGCAGAGGGTAGTGAGTGTCTGGAATTTGCTGCCAGAGGTGGTGGAAGCAGGTACGATAGTGATGTTTAAGAGGCAGCTTGACAAATTCATGAATAGGATGGGAATAGAGGGATACGGACGCCGGAAGTGCAAAATGTTTTAGTTGACGGGCAATATGATCGGCGCAGGCTTGGAGGGCCGAGGGGCCTGTTCCTGTGCTGTACTTTTCTTTGTTCTTTGTTCAAGGGGATGTGATTTCAGAGGTAAGAGAATTTCAGGTACCAATAGGTGAACAGCAGGGTTAGAAGAAGCTCAGGATAAAGTTAGTGCTGTTAATTAATCACAACAACAAATATTTCATAGAACAATTGATCTCCCGGTGTGTATGCAGGCTTTGTGTTGAATCATGTTTAATAATGGTTAATTGATATCACAATCAGACCCCACACTTTACACTGGACAAACAAGTTAAAATTTGGGATCCAATGAAGATATGGATTGGTGCATGGCAAGCCCTGTAAACAAAGGGATATTATTTTGGGACTGACTCTATGATAGTGACAATCCTACTGTTATCTGTAGACCAAGCGAAGTATTCAAAGTGAAGTCAATAGGCATACTATTGATTGATATACGCAAGGAATTTGTGAACTATCCAAGACTATTAGTACAGGGAAAGGACATGATCTGGGAAGTAGCTGTTGTTGTTCCAGGAGAAGTGAGATCGGATTGTGCTGATGTGTCGTTTCACAAACTGCACTGTCAGCCTGTAGTTTCACCCTGGATGAAGAATCTTCTAATTGTACAATTGAAATCTCCTGATGGGATTCAGAAAGGACAACGTCACCTGCTCGGAGAAGAAAGTATGTGTTATACGAATCAGACACATCAAAGAGGGACACTTCATGTCTCATTGAAATGGCAACATTTTCCATCACAATAAACAACATGATTAACAATTCACAAAAGAGACAAGAAAAATATTGCTGATGCTGCAACTCAGAAACAGGAAACATTAGAGGCATTCACCATAAGGTGCTGTCTGAGAGTCTCTGAGATTTTCTGCTTGTTAGTTTGCTGCTGTAAATTATCCACTTTACTTCTGCATTAAAAATGGTGCAAAAGTTATTTTTCTTTCACACTGAATGAATTTCAGTCTAGCAGTGTTAAGTCTATGAAATCCTGTTCTGCTGCCAGTCTTATCACAGAATCACAGTGCAGAACAGGCCCTTCGGCCCATCGAGTCTGCACCGACACGTGAGAAACACCTGACCTACCTACCTAATCACATTTACCAGCACATGGCCCATAGCATTGAATGTTATGACGTGCCAAGTGCTCACTGAGGTACTTTTTAAAGGATGTGACGCAACCCTCCTCCACCACCCTCCCAGGCAGTACATTCCAGACCGTCACCACCCTCTGGGTAAAAAAGTTTTTCCTCACATTCCCCCTAAACCTCCTACCCCTCACCTTGAATTTATGCCCCGTTCAACTAAGGGGAATAGCTGCTCCCTATCCACCCTGTCCATGCCCCTCATAATCTCGTACACCTCGATCAGGTCACTCCTCAGTCTTCTCTGCTCTAACGAAAACAACCCAAGTCGATCCAACTTCTCTTCATAACTTAAATGTTTCATCCCAGGCAACATCCTGGTGAATCTCCTCTGCACCCCCGCCAGTGCAATCACATCCTTCCTATAATGTGGCGACCAGAACTGCACACAATACTCCAGCTGTGGCCTCACCAAGGTTCTATACAACATCAAAATGACCTCCCTACTTTTGTAATCTATGCCTCGATTGAAAAAGGCAAGTGTCCCATATGCCTTTTTCACCACCTCACTAACATGCCCCTCTGCCTTCAGAGATCTATGGACACACACGCCAAAGTCCCTTTGTTCCTCAGAACTTCCTAGTGCCATGCCATTCATTACTCCTTCCAAAGTGTATCACCTCACACTTTTCAGGGTTAAATTCCATCTGCCACTTGTCTGCCCATTTGACCATCCCGTTTATACCTTCTTGTAGCCCAAGACACTCAAGCTCACTGTTAACCAACCGGCCAATCTTTGGGTCATCTGCAAACTTATTAATCTTACCCCCCACATAGTCATCTATGTCATTTATATAAATGACAAATAATAGATGATCTTTCATATCACCTCTGGAATTCAACTCTTTTGTCCATGTTTGAACTAAGGCTGTAATGAGGTCAGGAGCTGAGTGGTAAAAACAAAAAAACTGCGGATGCTGGAAATCCAAAACAAAAACAGAATTACCTGGAAAAACTCAGCAGGTCTGGCAGCATCGGCGGAGGAGAAAAGACCCTTCTGTCGAAGGGTCATGAGGACTCGAAACGTCAACTCTTTTCTTCTCCGCCGATGCTGCCAGGAGCTGAGTGGGCCTGGCTGAAGCCAAACTGAGCGTCAATGAACAGGTTATTGCTAAGCAAGTGCTGCTTGATAGCTCTGTTGGTGACCCCTTCCATCACTTTAATGATGATCGAAAGTAGACTGATGGGGTGATAATTGGAACAGGACCTGCCTGGGCAATTTTACATATTGCTGGCTAGGTGTCAGTGCTGTAGCTCTACTGGAAAAGCTTGACTAGGGGCATGGCAAGTTCTGGAGCATTATTGCTCCAAGTCTTCAGCATTATTGTCAGAATGTTGTTAGCCCCGATAGCCTTTGTAGTATCCTGTGCCTTCAGCAGTTTCTTGATATCACGTGGAGTGAATCGAATTGTATGAAGACTGGCATCTGTGCTTCTGGGGCCCTCTGGAGGAGGCCGAGATGGATCATCCACCTGGCACTTCTGGTTGAAGATTGTTGCAAATGCTTCAGCCTTATCTTTTGCACTGATGTGCTGGGCTCCATCACCATTGAGGATGGAGATATTTGTGGAGACTCCTCTTCCAGTGAGTTGTTTAATTGTCCACTACCATCACGGCTGGATGTGACAGGAATGCAGAGCAGAGATCTGATCCGTTGGCTGTGGGATCACCTACCTCTGTCTATCACTTGCTGCTTATGCTGTTTGGCATGCAAGTAGTCCTGTGTTATAGCTTCACCAGGTTGACACCTCATTTTTAGGTATGCCTGGTGCTGCTCCTGGCATGCCCTTCTGCACTCTTCACTGAACCAGGGTTGATCCCATGGCTTGGTGGAAATGATAGAGTGGGAGATATGCTGGGCCATTTTTTAAAAATTCATTCATGGGATGTGGGCATCACTGGTTAGGTCAGCATTTATTGTCCCTTGTTCAGAGGGCATTTAAGAGTCTGGAGTCACAAGTAGGCCAGACCAGGTAAGGACAACAGATTTCCTTCCCTAAAGGGCATTAGGTTTTACAACAATCATCATCATTAGACTTTTAATTTTATTGAATTCAAATTCCACCATCTGCCATGTCTGGATTCAAACCCAGGTTCCCAAAGCATTACTCTGGGTTTCTGGATTACTAGAACAGCGACAATATCTCTGTGCCATCGCTTCCCCCATGAGGTAGAGATTGTGGTTGAGTACAATTCTGCTGCTCACAGTGCCTCATGGTTGCCCAGTCTTGAGTTGCTAGAACTGTTTGAAATCTAGCCCATTTAGCACGGTGTTAGTGTCACATAACCCGATGGAGGGTATCCTCAATGTGAAGAAGGGATTTTGTCTCCACAAGACTGTATGGTGGTCACTCCTACTGATACTGTCATGGACAGATGCATCTGCGGCAGGCAGGTTGGTGAGGATGAGGTTAAGTATGTTTTCCCTTTTGTTCGTTCCCTCACCATCTGCCGCAAAACTCATCTTTTAGTTATGTCCTTTGGGACTTGGCTAGTAGTGGTGCTACCGAGCCACCCTTGGTGATGGACATTCCCCCACCCAGAGTACATTCTGCACCCTTGCCACTTACAGTGCTTCCTCTAAGTGGTGTTTAACATGGAGGAACACTGATTCATCAGCTGAGGTGGGGTCGGTACGTAGCAATCAGCAGGAGGCTTCCTTAACCATGTTTGACCTCATGCCATATAACCTATATTACATCATGCGAGTGCCTTGCACAAACATCTGGTACATATACAGCAATGAAACAATAACATTGAGAGGTCTATAGTTACCCTGGGATATGCCCTCTAGTGGTAGATAGTGGACAATACAGGACAACATTCCTGATAAGAACAACCTCTGCTTTCCTGTTTACTTTTGCAGGACATTATTGTAATTTCCCCTTATGGTGATGGCCAGTTTGACTAAGAGAACTCAAAGTTAAGTTAAGAAAGAATGTTCTGGAAATGTTTGCGATAAATATAAGTTTTGAGGCTCCAAAATGAATCTCAAGATTCACAGTTGGGTACTTAGACAGGGGTAGACCAAATAGTCATAACTCTATAATTCTAATAATTTTATTAAATATTTCCAAATTTTAAGGAGACTGACACAAATAAAATCTAAGGATGTACAATATTTGCAGGTTTTCAGAGGTCATGTTCAGGACAATTGTATACCCTGTGAACCAACATTAATGGACTAATAATTTGCACAGTAGAACATGGTATGTTCCCGAGCCAAGCAGATTATCCTGTTAGAACTCCTAAAAACTTCAAAAGGGGTAGATGAGAAAACAGAACACAACTTTTATTTTTTATGAAAATGCTACATTAAACACAGTTCAAAAAAAAAGTGATGTAATAAGGTGCATTCCTGTGCTGAATCAGGTTCTTGAAGCACCAACACCTGGTATCCAGGCTGAACAACTATCTGTTCCCGTGAGTGATGGAGGAAGCACTTGTACTTTTATACAGGTTGGAATTTCATGGATCTCTGGAGGTGGGACAGTGGAGGCAAGCCTTAAAATTGGGCACCAACGCACACAGCATACAAACATAAGAGAACACCAGCAAATGAAGTCTAAGTAGCAAAAAAAGACAGAATTAAAGGATCTTCACCAAAATGCATGTGGAATTCGTACCATGATGGATGAATTGTCAGTACAAATACAAGTAAATGGTTATGATATGATATCCATTGTAGAAATATGGTTGCATGGTGACCAAGGCTGGGAGTGAAATATTTGACATTTCAGAAGGATGGAACCCTAAGATGTCAGCCATCAGGTTCTGGGGATATGGAAGCTTTTATTCCCTTTTATTCTCTGCTGATCTCAATTACTTATTGTGTGCAATTCTGGTTGCCACATTACCAGAAGGATATGGAGGCTTTGGAGAGGGTGCAGAGGAGGTTTACCAGGATGCTGCCTGGTCTGGAGGTTATTACCTATGAGGAGAGGTTGGAGAAACTTGGATTGTTCTCACTAGAGTGACGGAGATTGAGGGGCGACTTGATAGAAATTTACAAAATTATGAGTGGCATGGACAGAGTAGATAGTCAGAAGCTTTGTCCCAGGGTGGAAGAGTCATTACTAGGGGACATAGATTTAAGGTGAGAGGAGAAAACTTTAGAGGAGATGTGCTGGGCAAGACTTTTATGCAGAGGGTAGTGAGTGTCTGGAATTCGCTGCCAGAGGAGGTGGTGGAAGCAGGTACGATAGCGGTGTTTAAAAGGCAGCTTGACAAATACATGAATAGGATGGGAATAGAGGGATATGGACCCCGGAAGTGCAAAATGTATTAGTTGACGGGCAATATGATCGGCGCAGGGCTGAAGGGCCTGCTCCTGTCCTGTACTTTTCTTTGTTCTTGTTCTTTGTACTTTAAATTCCTCACTCTTATCAACCCCTTAGTTACCCTCTGTTTCTGGTAAGTAACTTGTGTCTTCTGCGGTGAAGAAAGACTCAAAATATTGTTCAACATCTCTGCCACTTCTTCATTGCTGATGATTTCTTCCGGCCTTTACCTCTAATAGATCAATGTTTATTTAGCTATTCTCCTTTTTTATACTTATAAAAGCTCTTACAATTGTTTCACTATTCCTGACTAGTTTACTCATGTATTCTACCTTTTGCCTCATCAACGTTTTGGTCACCCTTTGCTGGTTTCAAAAACTCACCAATCATCAGATTTACTACTATTCTTTGCAACATTATAAACCTCTTCTTTTAATCTCAAACTAACCTTACCTTCCCTAGTAAGCAATGGATAGATCTCTCGCACTGTGTTTTTGTATTTTAATTAACATATTTCTATTGAACATTGAATCATTTCTTGAAATGCTACTTACTGTCTATTATCTACAAATCATTTAGTCTATTTAACCCATTAACTTTAGTCAACTCTTATAACAATGCACTGTGCACAAGAACTAGGAGTAGCAGTAGACTGTTTAGTTCCTCAAGCTTGCTCTGCCATTTGATAAGATCGTGGCTGATCTGACTGTGCCATTAACTCCATTTCCTTGCCGGGCCCCATAATCCTTGACTCCCTTGTTGATCAAAAATCTGTCTAACACAGCCTTGAATATATTCAATGACCCAGCCTCCACTGCTCTCTGGGGAAGAGAATTCCACAGATTAACAACGCGCTGAGAAAAAAAAGTCTCCTCAGCTCAGTATCAAATGGGAGATCCCTAACTTTAAATGTGTTCCTCAATTCTAGACTCCCCCACAAGAGGAAACCACCTTCTCAGAATCCATTCTGTCAATTCACCTCAGGGGAATATGTTTTGATAGGATCACCTTTCGTTCAACAGAATACTCATTCCGAAGAGAAGTCATAATTCTGTCTCTCTCCACAGATGCTACCAGGCCTGCTGAGTTTTTCCAGTATTTTCTGTTTTCATATCACCTGATTCTTCTAAACACCAACCTCTCCTCATAACTCCTTCATCTCTGGAATCAGTTGAGTGAACCCTCTCTGAACAGCTGTTAAACTTAAACAAAGCCAATTGCACAAAGGTTGTTGGCTTGGACTAGAGTAAATCCACTCCCCAAATTAACAGATTTTGTCATAAAAACCAATCTGGTTAACCAATGTCCATTAGGGAAGTAAATCTGCCACCTTTGCCTGGTTTGGCCTACATGTGACTCCAGACCCACAGCAATGTGGTTGATTCTTAACTGGCTTCTGAACAAGGACATTTGGGGATGGGTAATAAATGCTGGCCAAGCCAGAGACACTCACATGCCATGAATGAATTTTTAAAAAATTAGCCTAACATCTGAAAATGTTAGAAGCTAATATTAAAGATGTTATAACAAGGCACTTAGAAAAATTCAAGGCAATCAGACAGAGTCAACATGGTTTTGTAAAAGGGAAATCATGTCTAACCAATTTACTGGAGTTCTTTGAAGGAGTCACATGTGCTGTGGATAAAGGGGAACCAGTGGATGTACAGGTTCTTCCTCAGATCTGTGCTGAAATGGTCCTCAAAAATGTATGGGTGCACATTGTAGCCTTCATCTTTCATATGATCTTTAAGAGAGAGCCAGGTTGTGCAGGACAGACCACACAATCACAATCAGCAACACACCCACCAGAGGATATTGCAGAGACACTTCAGACTGGACCAGACAACAGGACCTCATCCTCAGGTGACCTATTGCCCTCTCATGGTTTCTGTTGTACCTCTCCTCAGCGGGCATTCTTGGATGTCTTATTGGTGTCATCAGCCATCTTTTCAGAGGATACAAACATATGAAACAGGAGCAGGAGTAGACCACTCGGTTTTCGATTTCCAGAAGGTATTTGATAAAGTGCTACATCAAAGGTTATTGCAGAAAATAAAAGTTCATGGTGTAGGGGGGGACATATAATATAATGATAGAAGATTGGCTAGCTAACAGGAAACAGAGAGTTGGAATAAATGGGTTTTTCTGGTTGGCAGGATGTGACAAATGGTCTGCAACAGGGATCAGTACTGGAGCCTCAACTTTTTACTATTTATATAAATGACGCAGATGAAGGGGCCGAAGGAATGGTGGCTATATTTGCTGATGACATAAAGATAGGTAGGAAAATAAATTGTGAAGAGGATGTAAGGAGGCTACAAAGTGACAAAGATAGATTAAGTGAGTGGGCAACGATCTGGCAAATGGAGTATATTGTGGGCAAATATGAAATTGTTCATTTTGGCAGAAAATAAAAAAGCTTATTATCTAAATAATGAGAGATTGCAGAGCTCTGATATTCAGAGGGATCTAAGTGTCCTACTGCATAAAGCACAATGGGTTAGTATGCAGGTACGGCAGGTAATTAGGAAAGCTAATAGAATGTTATCAATTATTGTGAGGGGAATTTATTACAAAAGTAGGGAGGTATGCTTCAGTTGTACAAGGCACTGGTGAGACACATATGGAATATTGTGTACAGTACTGGTCTCCTTATTTAAAGAAAGATGTAAATGCATTAGAAGATTTACTAGACTATTAGCAGGAATGGGCAGGTTGTCTTTTGAGGAAAGGTTGGATAGGTTAGGCTTGTATCCACTGGAATTTAGAAGAGTGAGTGCCAACTTAATTGAAATTTTTAAGATCCTGAGGGGCCTTGACAGGGTGGATGTGGAGAGGATGTTTCTTCTTGTGGGAGAATCTGGAACTAGGGGTCATTGTTTACAAATAGGCGGTCACTCATTAAGGCAGAGATGAGAAATTTTTCCTCTCAGAAGGTTGTGAATTTTTGGTAATCTCTTCCTCAAAAGGCAATGGAAGCAGAGTCTTTGTCTATTTTTAAGGCAGAGCTAGGTAGATTCTTGATTAACAAGGGGGTGAAAGGTTATCGGGGTAGGCAAGGAATATGGGGTTGAGGTTACATTCAGATCAGCCATAACCTTATTGAAAGGTGGAGCAGGCTCGAGGGGCTGAGTGGTCTACTCCTGCTCCTAATTCATATGTTTGTATCCTCTGAAAAGATTGCTGATGACACCAATAAGACATCCAAGAATGCCCGCTGAGGAGAGGTACAACAGAAACCATGAGAGGGCAATAGGTCACCTGAAGATGAGGTTCTGTGTCTGGACCAGTCTGAAGTGTCTCTGCAATATCCTCTGGTGGGTGTGTTGCTTATTGTGATTGTGTGGTCTGTCCTGCACAGCCTGGCTCTCTCTCAGAGTTCATATGAAAGATGAAGACTGCGACGTGCGTCAATACATTTTTGAGGACTATTCCAGCACAGATCTGAAGAACCTGTCAGCCACAGGTTGCACACGAACAGGAGAGAGAGCACATCTTGAGTGGGGCACGGCCAGAGTGGTATTCTGAATTTGGTGCAAAGCGGGAATTGAACTGGTAAGTCTTTCTCTTTAATTTCTCTTTAATTTTTGTAAGTTCAGTAGCCTAGTTAAAAGTTTGGTAAGGTAGCTGACTCAGCTGACAGTGTGACAGTTAACTGTCAATCACCTGAAGCCTGATTAGGGCCTGAGTAGGTGTTAATTACTATTTGAAGGGTAACTAGTGGTGAGTCAACTCAGCTCTATTTAAGAAAAGGACTATCGAGAAGCACGCTACAGTGTGCTTGCACACGAACAGGAGAGAGAGCACATCCTGAGTGGGGCACGGCCAGAGGGGGTATTCGGAATTTGGTGCATAGGGGACGAGGTGTTCTTTGCATTTTTTCCTTGCTATCCAACTTCTTAAATCTTCAGAGCGTGCTGCAGCAGGAGAGGCTACAAGGGAAAGGAACCACTGGTAAGTTGTGGGTAAGGTATTTACTACTTTAATCGCTTATATTTTAAGGTCTTCTTGTGGTTTACAGTTTGTATATTCTACAGTAACGAAGATCAAGAAAGAAGGGCCCTAGTGTAATTGACTTAAAAGGTTTAATTTAAAGGGATAAGTCATGGCAGGAGCGCTCAAAGCTGTGGTGTGCTCCTCATGCTCCATGTGGGAAGCTGGGGCCATTTCCAGTGCCTGGGACCAGACCAGCATGTGTGCAGGAAGTGTGTCCAGCTGCAGCTCCTGGAAGCTCGGGTTTCAGAGCTGGAACGGCGGCTGGGGACACTGTGGAGCATCCGCAAGTCTGAGAGCATTGTGGATAGCACGTTTAGAGAGGTGGTCACACCGCAGATGAAGGGACTTGAGGGAGAAAGGGAATGGGTGACCACCAGACAGTCCAAAAGAAACAGGCAGGTAGTTCAGGAGTCCCCTGGGGTCCCACTCACAAATCGGTATTCCGTTTTGGGGGCTGATGAGGGCGCTGGTTCCTCCAGGGAGTGCGGACAGAGCCTAGCTTCTGGTACCACGAGCAGCCTGTCTGTATAGGAAGGGAGGAAGAGCAATAGTAATAAGGGATTCTATAGTCAGGAGAACAGATAGGCGCCACTGTGGCTGTCAACGTGATTCCAGGATGGTATGTTGCCTCCCTGGTGCCAGGGTCCAGGATGTCACTGAACGGCTGCAGGGCATCCTGAAGGGGGGGGGTGATAAGGCAGAGGTCATGGTACATGTTGGTACCAATGACATAGGTAGAAAGAGGGATGAGGTCTTGCATCAAGAATTCAGGGAGTTAGGCAGTAGACTAAAAAGCAAGACCTCTCGGGTTGTAATCTCTGGATTACTCCCAGTGCCACGTGCTAGCGAGCGCAGAAATAGAATAGCGCAGATGAATACGTGACTTAAGAGTTGGAGCAGGAGGGAGGGTTTTAGATTCCTGGATCATTGGGACCTTTTCTGGGGAAGGTGGGACCTGTACAAGTGGGACGGTCTAAAACTGAACCAGTGTGGGACTAACATCCTTGCGGGTGGGTTTGCTAGTGCTGTTGGGAGGAGTTTAAGTTAATTCTGCAGGGGGAGGGGACACAATATTAGCAGAATAAAGACACATTATAATACAGTAAAACAATCAAGTCAGAGGGAGTACAGCTGCCATAAGCTTCAAGGGAGTAAGGCAAGGCAGGATGGCCTCTTCTTTAATGCCAGTAATATTACAGGTAAAACGGATGAGTTAAGGGTGAGGATTTGACACGTGGAATTGTGATATAGTAGCAATCACTGAGATGTGGTTGAGGGAAGGGCAGGATTGGCAGCTCAACATTCTGGGATTTAGAATCTTCAGGCAAGACAGGGGAGGGGGTAAAAGAGGAGGAGGCATTGCATTATTAGTTAAGGAATCAGTTACTGCAGTAAGGAGAGATGATATCTTGGAGGGGGCACGAATGAAGCTTTGTGGGGAGAGTTTAGGAATAAAAAAAGGGCAGCCACATTGTTAGGTGTTTATTATAGACCTCCAGATAGTCAGTGGGAAATTGAGGAGCAAATATGTGCACAATTTGTGGAGGTGTGTAAAAACAATAACAATAGGGTAATTATATTAGGTGATTTCAACTTTCCCAACATTAATTGGGATAGACATAGTGTCATGGGCTTGGATGGAGTGGATTTCTTGAAATGTGTATAGGAGAACTTTTTAGGTCAATATGTAGAGGGTCCCAACAAGGGACGGTGCATTGCTGGACCTGATTCTGAGGAATGAAGTCGGTCAAGTGGCTAAGGTGATGGTGGGGTGAGCATTTTAGTGATAGCGATCATAGCATGGTACAGTTTAAATTTGTTATGGCCAAAGAAATCGACAAGTTGCAAAAAAATGTTTTGGATTGGGGGAGAGTGGATTTTAGTAAAATAAGGCAGAATCTGGCCAAGGTAGACTGGGAACAGTTACTGGTGGGGAGATCTACAGAGGAACAGTGCGGGGTGTTCAAAAAGGAAATAGGGAGGCTCAACATGTTCCCTCTAGGGTGATAGGAAGGAGTAACAAGCCCAGAGAACCATGGATGACCAGAGATAATCAGGTTATGATGAGAAGGAAAAGAGAGGCTTTTAGCAGGTACAAGGGAAGCAAATCCATTAGTGGAGTACAGACAGTGCAGGGTGGAGCTTAAGAATGCAATTAGGAGAGCAAAGAGAGGATATGAGAAAGTTCTGACTGATAAAAGTAGGGAAAATCCCAAGATATTCTATAAGTATATCAATGGGAAGAGGATAACCAGGGAAAGAGTCGGGCCCATATGGGACCAAGGGGGCAATCTATGGGTGGAGCCAGAGGATATCGCTAAAGTGTTGAATGAATACTTCACGTCCGTCTTCAGCCAAGAGAATGAGGATGAAAGTATCAAACTCGGGGAGACTGCGAGGTTCTTAAGCAAATTGATATAGGGAGTGACAAGGTATTGGAGGTGTTGGCAGGCTTAAAAGTGGAGAAATCTCCAGGTTCGGATGATTTATGTCCCAGACTGCTGAGGGAGGCAAGGGAGGAGATTGCAGGGACTCTGGCCCGAATTTTTAATTCCTCTCTGGCCAAGGGGGAGGTGCCAGAGGACTGGAGAATAGCTAATGTGGTTCCGCTATTTAAGAAGGGTTGTAGAGATAAGCCAGAGAACTACAGGCCAGTGAGTCTCACGTCAGGGAAACAATTGGCGAAAGTTCTGAAGGAGAGTATCCATCTCCACTTGGAGAGGCAAGGTTTGATCAGGGATGGTCAGCATGGCTTTGTCAGAGGGAGGTCATGCCTAACAAATTTGATTGAATTTTTTGAGGTGACCAGATGTATAGATGAGGGTAGTGCATTTGATGTAGTTTATATGGATTTCAGCAAAACCTTTGACAAGGTCCCACTTGGGAGACTTATAAAGAAGGCAAATGCACATGGGATACAGGGTAATTTGATAAGGTGGATTTAAAATTGGCTTAGTTGTAGGAGGCAGAGGGTGATGACAGAAGAATGTTTTAGTGACTGGAAGCCACTGTCCAGTGGCGTACCACAGGGACCTGTGCTTGGTCCCCTATTATTTGTCATTTATATAAACGACATAGATAGTGTCTTGGGCTACAGGAAGATATTGATGGGATGGTCAAATGGGCAGATAAGTGGCAGATGGAATTTAACCCTGAAAAGTGTGGGGTGATACACTTTGTAAGGAGTAATTTGACAAGGAAGTATTCAATGAATGGCATGGCACTAGGAAGTTCTGAGGAACAAAGGGACCTTGGCGTGTGTGTCCATAGATCTCTGAAGGCAGAGGGGCACGTTAGTGGGGTGGTGAAAAAGGCATATGGGACACTTGCCTTTATCGATCGAGGCATAGATTACAAAAGTAGGGAGCTCATGTTGGAGTTGAGAACCTTAGTGAGGCCACAGCTGGAGTATTGTGTGCAGTTCTGGTCGCTACATTATAGGAAGGATGTGATTGCACTGGAGGGGCTGCAGAGGAGATTCACCAGGATGTTGCCTGGGATGAAACATTTAAGTTATGAAGAGAAGTTGGATAGACTTGGGTTGTTTTCTTTGGAGCAGAGAAGACTGAGGGGTGACCTGATCAAGGTGCACAAGATTATGAGGGGCATGGACAGGGTGGATAGGGAGCAGCTGTTCCCCTCAGTCGAAGGGTCCGTTACAAGGGGGCATAAGTTCAAGGTGAGGGGCAGGATGTTTAGGGGCAATGTGAGGAAAAACTTTTTTACCCAGACGGTGGTGACGGTTTGGAATGCACTGCCTGGGAGGCTGGTGGAGGCGGGTTGCCTCACATCCTTTAAAAAGTACCTTGATGAGCACTTGGCACGTCATAACATTCAATGCTATGGGCCATGTGCTGGTAAATGGGATTAAGTAGGTAGGTCAGGTGTTTCTCATCTGTTGGTGCAGACTCGATGGGCTTTTCACCCCTGATTGTCCTTCTGTGTTTCAAGTGATTTCATAAACCATTTACAAGTGCTTCGTCATGATGTTCCCCCATTTCCTCTTCTGCACTGTGAATCTGTGTATTGCTGAGGACCCAGCAAGGGAGCCAGGGGATGCTTTAATTTAAAGGAGCTTCCAGTAGTCTTTCAAAGTCAACAGTTTAAATTATTGGAAAGCTGTAGTAACATCACTCGGAGCTCATGAAGCCCTCTTGGCAATCTCTTTCTCACGCACCTCCTTCTGAAAAAAATTGATCAAGCTGAATCACTTTTTACCTTTGAGTTGAAGGCCTCCTATCTTAATGTCAGTTATAGCACAAAGACATGCGACATGAGGTGAGATTTTAATAAAGTGATGTAGAACAACAAAAGACAGCAATACACAAGTAACAAAGATAAAGTTTTCACCCCTGATTGTCCTTCTGTGTTTCAAGTGATTTCATAAACCATTTACAAGTGCTTCGTCTTGATGATCCCCCATCGCCAGCAGCTGCATTGGAGGCAGGCTGCTGACTCAAATGCCACATTGGCCTGGATGACCTTGGCAGACATCCTCTGGTCACCGGAGGCCCTGAGGGCCTACACAATGACAGGAGTCTACTCCATAAGACCATAATACATAGGAGCAGAAATTAGGCCATTCGGCTGATCGAGTCTGCTCCGCCATTCAATCATGGCTGATAAGTTTCTCAACACCATTCTCCCGCCTTCTCCCCGTAACCTTTGATCCCCTTACCAATCAAGAACCTATCTATCTCAGTCTTAAATACACTCAATGACCTGGCCTCCACAGCCTTCTGTGGTAATGAATTCCATAGATTCACCACTCTCTGGCTAAAGAAGTTTCTCCTCACCTCTGTTCTAAAAGGTGTTCCCTTCACTCTGAGGTTGTGTCCTCGGGTCCTAGTCTCTCCTACTAATGGAAATATCTTCCCCACGTCCACTCTATTCAGGCCTTTCAGTATTCTGTAAGTTTCAATCAGATCCCCCCTCAGCCTTCTAAACTCCATCGAGTATAGACCCAGAGTCCTCAAACGTTCCTCATATGTTAAGCCTTTCATTCCTGGGATCATTCTCGTGAACCTCCTCTGGACCCTCTCCAGGGCCAGAACATCCTTCCTGAGATATGGGGCCCAAAATTGCTCACAATATTCTAAATGTGGTCTGACCAGAGCCTTATAAAGCCTCAACAGCATATCCCTGCTTTTATATTCTAATCCTCTCGAAATAAATGCCAACATTGCATTTGCCTTCCTAACTATCGACTCAACCTGCAAGTTAACCTTAAGAGAATCCTGGACTAGGACTCCCAAGTCCTTTTGCACTCCAGACTTCTGAATTTTCTCCCTACTTAGAAAACTGTCTATGCCTCTATTCTTCCTACCAAAGTGCATGACCTCACACTTGCCCACATTGTATTCCATCTGCCATTTCTTTGCCCATTCTCCTAACCTGTCCAAATCCTTCTGCAGCCTCCCTGCCTCCTCAATACTACCTGTCCCTCCACCTATCTTTGTATCATCTGCAAACTTAGCCAGGATGCCCTCAGTTCCTTCATCTAGATCATTAATGTATAAAGTGCAAAGTTGTGGTCCCAACACTGACCCCTGTGGAACTCTACTATTCACCGGCCGCCATCCTGAGAAGGACCCCCTTATCCCCACTCTCTGCCTCCTGCCAGACAGCCAATCTTCTATCCATGCTAGTACCTTGCCTCTAACACCATGGTCTCTTATCTTACTGAGCAGCCTCCTGTGCGGCACCTTGTCAAAGGCCTTCTGGAAGTCCAAGTAGATAACACCCATTGGCTCTCCTTTGTCTAACCTACTCGTTATCTCCTCAAAGAATTCTAACAGATTTGTCAGGCATGACCTCCCCTTGATGAAACCATGCTGACTTTGCCCTATTTTACCATGCACTTCCAAGTATTCTGAAATCTCATCCTTAATAATGGACTCCAAAATCTTACCAACGACCGAGGTCAGGCTAATCGGCCTGTAATTTCCCGTCTTTTGCCTCACTCCCTTCTTAAACAGGGGGGGTTACATTAGCGATTTTCCAGTCCTCTGGAACCCTCCCTGACTCCAGTGATTCCTGACGCCTCCACTATCTTTTCAGCTATCTCCTTCAGAACTCTGGGGTGTAAACCATCTGGTCCAGGTGATTTATCCACCTTCAGACCTTTCAGTCTTCCCAGCACCTTCTCCTTGGTAATGGCTACCATACTCACCTCTGCCCCCCCGACTCTCTTGAACTTTGGTGATGTCACTCGAGTCTTCCACTGTGAAGACTGACGCAAAGTACCATTCAGTTCCTCTACCATTTCTTTGTTCCCCACAACTACTTCTCCAGCGTCATTTTCCAGCGGCCCAATGTCCACTTTTGCCTCTTTCTTTCCCTTTATATATCAGAAAAACCTCTTGCAATCTTATTTTATATTACTGGCTAGTTTACCCTCATATTTAATCTTCTTCCTCATTTCTTTTTTAGTTGTCCTCTGTTGGTCTTTGTAGGCTTCCCAATCCCCTGGTTTCCCACTGCTCTTCGCCGTATTGTATGCTTTCTCTTTAGCTTTTATGCTGTCCCTGACTTCCCTTGTCAGCCATGGTTGCCTCGTCCTCCCTTTAGTATGCTTCCTCTTCCTAGGGATGAATTTTTGCTGTGTCTCCCAAATTACTCCCAGAAACTCCTGCTATTGCTGTTCCACTGTCTTTCCTGCTAGGCTCATCTCCCAGTCAATTCTAGCCAGCTCCTCCCTCATGCCTCTGTAGTTGCCTTTATTCAACAGTAATACCATTACATCTGATTCCAGCTTTTTCCTCTCAAGTTGCAGGGTAAATTCTATCATATTATGGTCACTTCCTCCTAAGGGTTCCTTCACCTTAAGCTCCCTTTTCAAATCTGCCTCATTACACATCACTAAATCTAGAATTGCCTGTTCCCTAGTGGGCTCCACCACAAGCTGCTCCAAAAAGCCATCTCGTAGACATTCCACAAATTCCTTTCCTTGGGATCCACTACCAACCTGATTTTCCCAGTCTACCTGCATATTGAAATCCCCCATGATCACTGTAACCTTGCCTTTCTTACACACCTTTTCTATCTCCTGGTGTATCTTGTGCCCCACATCCTGACTACTGTTCAGAGGCCTGTACATAACTCCCAATATGGTTTTTTACCTTTGCGGTTCCTCAACTCTACCCACACAGATTCTACTTCATCTGACCCTACATCATTTCTTGCTGTTGATTTAATTTCATTTCTTACTAACAAAGCATCCCCACCCCCTCTGCCAACCTGCCTATCTTTTCGATAGGATGTATATCCTTGGATATTTAGCTCCCAGTCTGATCCCCTTGCAGCCTAGTCTCCATAATGCCCACCACATCATACCTGCCAATTTCAATCTGCGCCACAAGCTCATTTACCTTATTTCGTATATGCGTGCATTCAGATACAACACCTTCAGTCCTGTATTTCCCGTCCCCTTTTTCATTGTCGTCCCTTTATCTGATGTGCTTGAAGTTAGATTCCTAGCCCTTTCCGAACACTCTGTCCTATTTTGTGTTCTGGAGACTTTAATAGCCTCTCCTGGGCTCTCCTTTCTTTTCAGTTTTTTCACAATTTTCCATGAAGTTGAATCCACCCTGCCACATGCTAACCTGCTGCTTTGTTTCCCATTAGTTATATTTCTTGGAGTTTTACCCTTCCCTCCCACCCCCCACTTTCTAGTTAAAAGTCCTGTTGACCACCCTATTTACCCTTTCCGCTAGAACGTTGGTCCTAGATCAGTTCAGATGGAGACTGTCCCAACGGTACAGATCCCTCCTGTTCCAATACTGATGCCAGTACTCCACGAAATGGAACCCCTCTTTCCCACACCACTCCTTTAGCCACGGGTTTACTTCCCTTACTCAGTCATTGCTGTCATACAGTCAGACAGTCACTGGCAAAGGGGCAGAGGAGCTGCTGTCATCATCAGGAGCACCCTGAGAGGAGACCCAGGTGCAGATAGCTGCTGCTCATTCACCAACATGAGGTTTGCTTGTAAAACAAAAATAAAAATAAAAATAAAAATACCTGGAAAAACTCAGCAGGTCTGGCAGCATCTGCGGAGAGGAACACAGTTAACGTTTCGAGTCCGCATGACTCTTCAACAGAACTAAGTGAAGATAGAAGAGAGGTGAAATATTTCTATCTCTTCTATTTTTACTTAGTTCTGTTGAAGAGTCATGCGGACTCAAAACGTTAACTGTGTTCCTCTCCGCAGATGTTGCCAGACCTGTTGAGTTTTTCCAGGTATTTTTATTTTTATTTTTGTTTTGGATTTCCAACATCTGCAGTTTTTTGCTTTTATCTTGAGGTTTGCTTGTGCCTCACTGATCACCATGGATGGACAAGCAGCTAGCAGAGTCACCAGGGATTCATCCATCTCTCACACGGCAATGCCCTGCTGAGTTCACTGCTAGTGTGTGGGCTTGCAGGTCTGAATGCAGCCCCAGAAACCCTTGATTGAGCTCTTGGAGCTGGCGGTCTATGAGAGTCACCAATCTCTCGCTGGAGGATACCGTGCATTCAGAGCTAAGAGTCGCCACAGTGCTCCTACATTGTATGAACCATGGCACGCAAGCCCTTAGGAATCTCTGCCAGATCTCCATATACATCCCATTTGACATCCAGAATTTTCTGCCTAATGGACGACTCCAGAGGCTAATCATCTGCCTGAGGCTCAGTAACTTCCTGGTCTCCAACACTCCTCCGACTGTTAGTGGCCTGGAAACTCTGTTTCTGACAGCTCCTCAGGTGACTGTGACAGCCTCTCCTAGGCCAGTGGATCTCGCTCCATACTCACAGGCCAATTCCAATATGTCTCCCTCCATCGGGGTCAGAACAGCCAGATTCAGCATGCCATCACCAGCAGCATTTTGTTCTCGTGCATTTTGTTTTCTCATCTCCCATGAGGACAAGGGCACATTCATGAGTCCCTCCTTGATATGGAAAAAGTTTAAATCCTCCCCCCACCCACCCAGCATTGCTAATCCATGTGCCCAACACATTGGAGGCCTCAACAAGCAGAAGCCCACACATGAACATTCATTCAAGGTACAAAGGGGCTTCCTTACTCACCCACGCAAAGGGGAGATCATTCAGCCTGTTTCGATACTACATCCAGGTCCCTTGGACCACCCCACGGCTGCTGACTCTTGCTGCGATCTCAGTCCAGAGCTTCTAGGTGACAAGTGGAGGCCTCCTCTTGCTGTCATGTGACAGCAGTGTCTCCCGGTGATCACTTATTGCCTACATGAGTGTTCGCAAGCAATCATCTGAGAAACAAGGGGCTGCTTGGCTGTGGCCATTTCCATGCCCACTTCCTTGGTTTGAACCTCTGGACGACATTACTCTACTCCTGGCACAAGCTGCTCCTGGCTTTGAACCTGGATGCAGTGATTTGAATTTCTACTTCTACAGCAGTATCTCCCATGAGTCCTCACCACGACCTTCACTGCTTTCTTCCTATTGTCCTTTTAAACTCCACACCCGCAGCTGACTCCATGGAAATACCCATCCCGTTCCCACTCACCCTGGCAGCACTGGCCCTCTCACATTGGGAGGTTGTTAATTGGCCAGCCAGTACATGATTGATGTCGGCTACTGTCTCAGGCAGGAGCAGAGTCTCATGGGGGGCTAGGGGGCAGAGTTTGCATCTGCTTTCCAGGCCCACTGATTGCACGTGTACTGTTATGATCCCAGCTATGTTACTACTGGACAAGCCAGATTCTGGGGTGGAACCCAGCTTAACAGATCCTAACTTTTATTTTTTGGGTGGAGGGTGGCCACTGAACAGTCACAGAAGTCAGCTGATGAACTATTAACTAAAGAATAAAACATTTATTATAGAAGAAAAGATTAACTATATTACAATACTCCTTCATCCACACCTATACTTTTATACATATATTCAGATTTGTAAGGATAACACAAGTTACAAAAGCTATCTTATACTCATGTTCACAGGAAGTACACAGTCCATATAAAACAATAGGTGACCTGTGGTCAGGTACATCACACTCTGAAACCATCTGACAGATGCCACCCCAAACAGATGTTATAGATCTCTCATCAACTCCCCACAGATGCTTGCCACAACATGAGCCAACCAGTCTCACTGAACTCTGTCATTCACACGAGGGATTCCAATCTCCAGCCTCAAAGACCTGCTTTGGAATCTTCTCCCAAATGACATTTCCCTTGGATACTAAGATAAAAGCAAAATACTGTGGATGCTGGAAATCTGAAACAAAAACAAAAAATGCTGGAAAAACTCAGCAGGTCTGACAGCATTTGTGGAGAGAAAGACAGAGTTTACGTTTTTGAGTCTGTGTGACTTCTTCAGAGCTAAGAGAAGTAAAATTGTGGTGAAATTTATACTGTTTAAGGGTGTGGGGCAGGTGAGGCTAGATAGAAGGCTAGCGATAGGTGGAGATAAAGAAGAGATTACCAAAGATGTCATAAACAAAAGGCCGAAGGGTTGTTGATGGTGGTGGTACTGGCGAAAGGAGGTGCTAATGGTGACATTAAAGATAGAAAGCAGAATGTGATAGCAGCCAGACAAGGGTAAGAACTCTGGAAAGAACAACATGAGCAAGTGACAGATGGCCTTCGTGGCGATGGGGTGGGATGGGGGAGGGGATGGTGGTGGGAAAAACGATCGAAAATAGGCTAAAAGGTGGGGATAAAACAATGTAAAAAATGAAAATAAATAAAAAAAAATAAAAATAAGTGGAAAAAATGTATGAAAATAAAAAAATTAAAATGGATATTGAAAAAATGGGATAAAAAAGGGTTGAGGATGGAGGAGAGAGTTCATGATCTAAAATTGTTGAACTCAATGTTAAATCCGGTAGGCTGTAAAGTGCCTAATCGGAAGATGAGGGGCTGTTCCTCCAGTTTGTGTTGACCTTCATGGTAACATGCAACAGGCCAAGGACGGACATGTGGGCCTGAGAGCAGGGCGGTGTCTTGCAATGGCAAGTGACAGGAAAATCTGGGTCATGCTTGTGGACAGACTGAAGGTGTTCCTCAAAGTAGTCACCCAGTCTGCGTTTGGTCTCTCCAATGTAGAGGAGACCTCATTGGGAGCAGCGAATGCAGTAGACCAAATTGAGGGAAGTGCAAGTGAAGCGTGGCTTCACTTGAAAGGAGTGTTTGGACCCTTGGATAGTGAGGAGCGGGAAGGTAAAGGGGCAGGTGTTGCATCTTCTGTAGGTGCATGGGAAGGTGCCGTGGGAGGGGGTTGAGATGTTGGGGTTGATGGAAGAGTGGACCAGGGTGTCCTGGACGGAACAGTCTCTATGGAATGCTGACGTTGGGGGGTGTGGTGAAGGGAAGACTTCTTTGGTGGTGGCATCATGCTGGAGTTGGTGGAAATGGCGGAGGATGATCCTTTGAACGCGGAGGCTGATAGGGTGAAAAGTGAAGACAAGGAGGACCCTATCATTGTTCTTGCAGGGAGAGGAAGGTATGAGGGCAGAGGCATGGGAGATGGGTCGGACACATTTGAGGGCCCTGTCAACCACCGTGGATGGGAAACCTCGGTTGAGGAAGAAGGAAGACATGTCAAAAGCGCTGTTTTGGAAAGTGGCATCATCAGAACAGATGCGACGGATTTGAAGGAACTGAGAGAATGGGAAGGAGTCCTTTCAGGAAGCGGGGTGTGAGGAGCTGTAGTCAAGATAGCTGTGGGAGTCGGTGGGCTTGTAATGAATATTGGTGGACAGTCTATCACCAGAAATTGAGACAGAGGTCAAGGAAGGGAAGGGAAGTGGCAGAGGTGGACCATGTGAAAGTGATGGAGGGGTGGAAATTGGAAGCAAAATTGATACATTTTTCAGGTCCAGACGAGAGCATGAAGTGGCACCGAAGCAGTCATCTATGTACCGGAGAAAGAGTTGTGGGAGGGGGCCTGAGTAGGACTGTAACAAGGAATGTTCCACAAACCCCATAAAGAGACAGGCATAACTGGGGCCCATAGCCAAACCTTTTATTTGGAGGAAGTGAGACAAGCTTAAGGCGAAATTGTTCAGAGAGAGAACAAGGTCAGCCAGATGGAGGAGAGTGGTGGTTTGGGGATTGTTCGGGCCTCTGTTCAAGGAAGAAGGGAGATCCCTCAAACCATTCTGGTGGGGGATGGAGGTGTCGAGGGATTGGACATCCATGGTGAAGAGGAGGCGGTTAGGGTCAGGGAACTGGAAATTGTTGATACGATGTAGGGCATCTGGGAAAATCGCTGATGTAGGTGGGAAGAGACTGGACAAGGGTAGAAGAACGGAGTCAAGATAAGAAGAAATGAGTTCCATGGGGAAGGAACAGGATGACACGATTGGTCTACTGTGACAGTCCTGTTTGTGGATTTTGGGTGGGGTGTATAAGCCTGATGTTTGGTGGTGGGGTCATGGTCCGGGGGAGGTAGGAGGAAGTGTCTGAGAGTTGGAGCTCAGCCTCTGTGAGGTAGAGGTCAGTACGCCATATCAAGCCATTGTTTCCAGGACTGTCACTGACCTCATCTCCTCTGGAGATCTTCCCTCCACAGCTTCCAACCTCATAGTCTCCCAACCTCGAACAGCCTGCTTCTACCTCCTTCCGATGTTCCTCTCCCCTGTATTGTCACATATATTCAAGCTTTGCCTTCCATGCACTCTCTCTCAGACTCAGTTGCGCCAAAGGATATTACTGCTTCACATGCCCATAGTAAAGAGTTGCAGAGCTTTAACTGTCTCCTTGGATCTTCTGGCTTCTCTCAAGCGTATTTTGCTTTAAGTCTGCATCCTGCAGCTTTCTCCCTTTAAGTTTGGAGCTTTCCTCTCTGCTCCTTACTTCCACTGAACAGGGTCTTGTCCCAAATTCCTGTCCTTGTCTTTTGACAGGCTTCTTGGGGCCTGTCTCTTTTTCCTTTAGAACCTGCTCCCTACAGTTCTCTCTCCCAGTGGACTGCTGACAACTTGCTATCTCCCTTGAAATACAAAACTCACTTGACATTCACTGTTACTTTAAAACAACTCATCTAAGATTGTTAAACTTTTTTTCTCACAGCAATCTGGTAGCATGTCAGCTAGAGAGAGACTTAAACTGCTTTCTTCACCTTAGAGCATAATCAACTCAAACTGCTTTCAGTTTCTCACTGTCTGGCTTTGGGACTCCTGTTGCTAGGCAACAGCCCAGTTTTTTTCTACCTTTGTTTTAACTCCCCTTCAAAAGTCATAAAACCTTATTATAATGTAGTCATCTTTTAAAGTGAAACTAAAACTTGTCCCCCCCACCTTTCTTAACACAAATGCAGAAATACAAACTCAACTTACAGCCAAAACTCATTCCTAACACTCATTAATACAAATATAACTTACTTAAACTCTCTAGTTCCTAACAGCACGCCAACTGAAAAATTCAGGCATTGGTGTGAAAATCAGTCTCGGGCGATGGTGTAAAACGGTCAGAATCACATCGGCCGCCCGATCTCCACCTCGGCCAATATTCAGTCCCATTGGAGTCAAAGGGCGGAGAACAAGTGAGCGATGCGATTTCGCCCGTTTTATGCCGCTGCCCCAGTTGAACAGCGCCCCTTGTATCAGGCAGTGGTTGAACCATATTGAACACAGGTCATTATTGAGACTGGGTTTAAGGAGCTTCAGTACAAAGTGCTGCCTCCTCTCCTCCTAGGAGGGATCTTCCTGCAGCAGAATGAAGCCATTGAGATCAATGCTTCATTCTGACAGTTGACTCTATGATGGAGGCTCAGAGCTCAGCCTAACACCAAGAGATTGGCCCCTGACACCAATCACCGCCTCACTGTTCCTCACACATTCACACCAAGCCGGGGAAAGGAGCCACCACAATACTCTCTCTGATTTCCTTGCCTGATTTCTCTCTCTCTCTCTTCCATCCGGACGAGACTGAGCTGCTTCATCCACTCGGCTCCAGTCAGCTGCTGGCCTGAGCTCGGAACATCGCGCGTGCGCAGGAGGGGGGAAAGAGAAAGTGAGCTCGTGGTTCCAACCGCCTAAACTTAAATTGTAGCGCGAGGCAGCCAAGAGTGAGAGGGGAGAGAGAGAGATGGAGGAGTGGAAAGACAGACAGATATAGAGGATGGGAAGAGATGGAGGAGTGGAAGTACAGTCAAGGTATAGAGGATGAGAAGAGATGGATGGACAAAGGGGTGGATGGAGAGGGAAAGAATGAAGGTGAGTGGAGAAAGAGGGGAGGTGGGAATGTGATAGTATAAGAGAAGAGAATGTGGGAGGTTGGATAAGTAGGGGGATGCTAGACAGAGAGGGCAAATGATTTGAAAGGTGACGATGGAGGATGACAGGAGGAAGAAAGAGGGGAGCAAGGTGATTCCTCCTTTCTCACCACATCCTCCGCTAATTCTTATCAAGACCTTACCCCCATTCCAACCAGCATCCTTCTCCCATTTTCACCATCACCCTTCCCCATCTTTCTCACCAGCATCCTTCCCCATCCTGTTCTCACCAACACTCTTTCCCCCTGTTCTCACCAGCACCCTCCCCCTGACCCACAGGTGAAGTGCCCATTATTCCATTTCTTAAAACTTGGTCACCCTATGATTGGCGATGTGGACAAGTGTGGGGGTGCAGGTGGGAGTTGTGTAATTGTCGGGGTGGGGGGCTGCAGTATGCGAGAGAAATGGGTGTAGAAAGTGGGCTTGGGAGAGAGAGGTATCTTAGGGTAGGTGAGAATGGGGCTGAGGATTAGATTTGTAAGGTAGAGGAATTGGGGTGAGAGATGTGTGTTGCAGAGGAGAGGGAGAGGGGGAGTAAGAGTTAGTGGTTTGGGAATTGAGGCAATGTGTGTGGAGACAGAATGAGGAGCGTGACTGTAAAGCAAGACAAGGGGTTGGGGAAAGAGGGCCTGTGAGGGTAGATAAGGTGCATGGGCTGAGTGTTGAGCAGACGGGAATTGGAGAGGGCAAGGAGTAGGGGAGGGACTTTGGGGAGGGCAAGGAGGAGGGGGGGGGGGGTTTGGGGAGGGCAAAAAAGGAGAACAGGGAGATTGGGGAGGGCAAGGAAGAGGGGAGAGGGATTGGGGAGGGCAAGGAGAAAGGGGGATTGGGAATGACAAGGAGAAGGGGAGGGTGGTTGGGGAGAGCAAGGAGGAGGGGAGGAGTTATGGGGAGGGCAATGAGGAAGGGATGGGGCTTTGGGGAGGGCAAGAAGGAGGGGAGGAGCTTTGGGAAGGGCAAGTAGAAGGGGAGAGGCTTTGGGGAGGGCAAGAGCTAGGGGAGGAGGTTTGTGGGAGAAAAGAGAAACAATGAGGAAAAAGTGTGAAATGGGTGGAGGGTTAGAGAGGGGAGAGAACAGCACATGGGAATAGAGCGATCTTGGCAGAATAGAGAGTAAAGGTGGGGGAGAGGGTGGTGTGGGGGAAGATGAGGGAATACAGAGGGCAAAAATAAAGAGGTAAGAGAATGGGAGGGGGGTAAGAAATTTGTGTACAGAGATTTCTTGGGGAGAGCAAAATGGGCTGATTAGATGGGGAGCAAGTGAGAGAATTATGGGAGAGATGGAGTGCAGAGAGAAAAAGGGGTCATGAGGAGAGATATTGAAAGGTGGTGGGGTAAAAAGAGTGGACACCAGAGAGCTAACAGGATTTATAGAATTATAGAATAATTACAGCACAGGAGGAGGCCATTTGATCTGTTTGGTCTTTGCCTTGTCTGATCTGACCCTCTGAAGGAAAAATTCACCTAGTGTCACTCCCCTGCCTTTTTTCTGTAGCCATCCACATTTTTCCTTTCCAAATAATGATCCAATTCCCTTTTTAATGCCTCAATTGACCCGCCTCCACTAAACTGTCAGGCAGTGCATTCCAGATCCTACCCACTCACTGTAACTTGTCCAGCCATTCTACCAATGTATGTCCTTTTGAAGTTCTACATTATCCTCTTCATGGTTCACAATACTTCCAAGTTTTGAATCATCCACAAATTTTGAAATTGTGCCCTGTACACAAAGGTCTTGTCATTAATATATATCTCAAGAAGAACCCTGGGGAACTCCAATATGAACTTCACTTTCTCTAGTCTAAAAAACTACCGTTCACCACTATTCCTTGATTCCTGTTATTCAGCCCATTTTGTATCTGTGTTTCTACTGTACCTTTTATTCCATGAGCTCTCACTTTTCTCACAAGCCTATTAAGTGTCACTGTATAAAAAGTCTTTTGGATATCTATGCACACCAAATCAACAGCATTACTCTCATCAATACTCTCTGTTAGCTCATGAAAAAACTCGAGCAATTTAGTTAAACACAACTTTCTCTTAAGAAATCCATGCTGGCTTTCCTTAACTAACCTGCATTTGACCACATGACTATTAATTTTGTCCCAAAATATCGTTTCTAAAAGCCTCCCCACCACAGAGGTTAAACTGATTGGCCTGTAGCGGCTGGGCTTATCTTTACACCCATTTTTGAACAAGGGTGTAAGATTTGCAATTATCCAGTTCTCTGGCACCACACAAGTCCAAGGAAAATTGGAAATTTATGGTCAGTGCCTCTGCAATTTTTGGTCTCACTTCCTTCAGTATCCTTGGATGCACCTCATCAGATCCTGGTGCCTTATCAACTTTAATCACAAACAGCCAATTGGATACCTCCTGATCAGTTTTAAACTCTTCTAGTGTTTGTTACTGCCTTATCTTTCACCATGAACTGGGCATCTTCTTCCTTGGTAAAGACAGATGAAAAGTATTCAGTTCATACCTCACCCATCCTCCCTGCCTCCATGCGTAAATCCCTTTTTGGTCCCCACACTTCCTCTTACCACCCTTTTTGTTTTTATATGTCTTTAGAAGACTTTTGGATCTTCTTTTATCTTAGCTGCCAGTCTTTTCTCATACTCTCTCTTTGCATCTCTTATTTGTTTTTCAATTTCCCTCTGACTCTTATATTCAGCCTTGTCCTCAATTTTATTAACCACCTGTCATGAGCACACTTTATCTGCTTCATCTTGATCTCTATCACTTTTGTAGTCCAGAGAGCTCTGAATTTGTTTCCCAACATTTCCCCTTTGTGGGAATGTACTTTGGTTGAACTCAAACTATCATTTCTTTAAAGACAATCTATTGTTCAGTTACTATTTTGTCTACTAATCCATGATTCCAGTTTATCTGGGCCAGATCTATTCTTCAAGCCCCATTGAAGTTGCCTTTCCCCTAGTTAAATATTCTTTCTCTGAATTGCTCCTTGTCCTTTTCCATAGCCTACCCAGTGCTGGGGCTCATCTGTTTACAATTTATCTTAATGACTTGGATGAAAGTACTGAGTGTATTGCAGCCAAATTTACTGATGGCGCAAAGATAGGTAGGAAAACAAGCTGTGAAGATGATACAGTCTACAAAGGAGAATGGATAGCTTAAGTGAGTGGGCAAAAATATGGCAGATGGAATATTATGTGGGAAAATGGCAACATTTTGCAGGAATAATGTAAAAGCAGAATACTATTTAAATGGAATGAGACTGCAGAATGGTGCTGTGCAGAGGATCTGGTCATCCTGGTACATGAGTCACAAAAAAGTTAGCAGGCAGAGATAGCAAGTAGTTAGGAAGGCAAATGCTTAATTGCAAGGGGGGTGGAGTATAAAAGTGGGGAAGTCTTTCTACAGCTGTTCAGAGCATTGGTGAAACTGCACCTAGAGTACTGTGTACAGTTTTGGTCTCCCAATTTAGCGAGAGATCAATAATATGGAGGCAGTTCAGAGAAGTTTCACTCGGTTGATTCCTGGAATGAAGTGATTGTCTTTTGAGGAACAGGTGAGTAGGTTGGGCCTATACTTATTGGAGTTTAGAAGAATGAGAGGTGATCTTATTGAAACATAGAAGATTCGAGGGGTCTTTACAAGTAAATGCTGCGATAATATTTTGCCTCATGGGAAATCCAGAACTAGGGACAGAATTGTGCTGAGGCATTGAGTGTCTTGCCTGCTGACTGCAGAGCTGGTGAGAGATCCACAGTGCCACTTTTCTGGAAGGCGCACTGAACCATGAGCCAATCAGGCAGTGGCAAGGCCAGCAACAGGTTATTCACTGGAATCAGGACCCCTGGAGCGGAGGTCCCGCCTACCGAGAGCTCCTGGCAAATCAGAGGCCAGCTGCTCATTTACTCAGCAGCGCCACTGGGGAGGCTGTGACTGCTGCCGGAATAACAGGCAGCTGAGTCCCAGGATCGAGGAGTGACCCAGGCACAGATAGGTAATGTCAGGAGAGGCTTCACAGTTTGGGTGTGGCGGGGAGATGGGTGTAGGGAGTTTGGCAGCAAGGACAGTGGTATGGCTCTCTCCAGCTTCACCCTTCCCGATTTCAAGTGCCTCAATCAGGCATTGAGTGCCTTTGATCAATGGAATCCCCCCTCCCCCACTCCCCAACCGGAGCTGACAAGCTGGCCGCACAGTTGCATGCTGCATGTTGACAGGCCCAACTGCAGCTGGGTTAATGCCAGCGGCAGTGCGATGAGGCCCTCAAGTATCATTAATTGAACAATAAAAGCAGAACAAATCCATCCTGGCCATCAGTCTACTCTTGATCATCAGCAAACTGATAGAAGGGGACATCGACAGTGCTAACAAGCAGCACTTACCCAGCAATAACCTGATCACTGACATTTAGTTTGGGTTCTGCCAGGGCCTCTCAGGTCCTGACCCCATTACAGCCTTAGTCCAAACATGGAAAAAGAGTTGAATTCAAGAGGTGAGGTCAAAGTGGCAGCCATTGGCATCAAGGCCACATTTGACTGTGCGTGGCATCAAGAAGCCGTAGCAAAACTGGAGTCAATGGGAATCGGGGAAATCTCTCTGCTGGTTCGAGTCATACCTAGCACAAAGGAAGATGGTTGCGGTTGTTGGTGGTCATTCATCTTTGTCCCAGGATATTGCTGCAGAAGTCCCTCAGGATAGTGTCCTCAGCACATCCATCTTCAGCTGTTTCATTCATCTTCCTTTCTTCCATCATAAGTCAGATGTGGGGTTGTTTGTTGATGATTGCACAACGTTCAGCACCATTTGTGACTTCATGCAAGCTGTGCCCTTCTGCAGCAAGTCCGAGACAACATTCAGGCTTGGGCTGATAAGTGGCAAGTAACATTCACAGCCACACAAGTGCCAGGCAATGACCAACTCCAAGAAGAAAGAATCCAACCATCTCCCCTTGACATTTAGTGGCATTGCCATTGTTGAATCCCCCACTATCAATATATTGGAGGTTTCCAATGATCAGAAACTGAACTGGACTAGCCATATAAATACTGTGGCTACAAGGGCAGGTCAGAGGCTGGGAATTCTGAGGCGTGAACTCATCTCCTGACTCCCCAAAGCCTGCCCACCATCTACAAGGCACAAGTCAGGAGCGTGCTGGAATATTCTCCACTTGCCTGGATGAGTGCAGCTCCAACAACACTCATGAAACTCGACACCATCCAGGACAAAGCAACTGTTTGATTGGCATTACATCCACCACCTCCGACATCCACTCCCTCCACCATTAACGCACAGTAGCAGCAGTATGTACCATCTACAAGATACACTGCAGGAACTCATCAAGGGTCCTTAGAGACAGCACTTTCAAACCCGCAACATCTACCACCTAGAAGGACAAGGAGAGCAGATGCATAGGAGCACCACCATAAGCCACACACCATCCTGACTTGGAACTATACCGTTCCTTCACTGTCGATGAGTCAAAATCCTGGATCTCCCTTTCTAACATCATTGTGGATTTACCTACTCCACATGGACCGCAGTGGTTCAAGAAAGCAGCACACCACCATCTTCTCAAGGGCAATTAGGGATGAGCAATAAATGCTGGCCTAGCCATGGATGCCCACATCCCGTGAATGAATAAATAATATTTTAAAAAATTGGGAAATTATCTGCCTGCCTTCGGGGAAGCCATCCCTTTAAAAATCAGTTTCACCTCCACGTTGTAAATTTCTGCTACGACTTCTCTGTGGTGCTGGGTTTTTCCAAGAGCTGCCACCATGTATTTTCAGTAGGTCTCACTAAGAGGTTCTGGGGCTTGATTAAAAAGTAAGTGTTTATTGGTAAAACATAATTATTACATATATACAGGGAATAGCCAAGTTATAAGCTAACTCCATGCTTGCTTCTACACAGGTCTCTGCATACCTTAAAACTGACCCTGGCCTTAGGTAATCTGACTCTTTACATCACATTGTTCCCAGCACCACATTCACCCTTGCTAGGCCAGATACCCTGATACTACAGCAGTCATATTATATTGAAGCTTCTAGATTGGTTCTATCCCCTGCTGCTGCGTGAGCTTCTTCTATTTCATTGAACTGCAACCACCCCCCCCCCCCACCCATCCACTCTACACCAAAGTGTCAGAGTCCCTTGTGGCTCTAATACAACTTTGGAAAGTTATTCTACCTGTACGGATCTCTCTCCCCCATTATTTGATAGGTAAGACCACATTGCCGCACAATTACAGCCATGACAATTAATGAGAAAAATCATTGAGTTCCTTTTACCCAATGATAGACTACATTGCTTAGCAGAAACGTGTTTGATTCAATCATATATATTGAGCATGTTGCAAGCAGACGGTCAGAATATATGGTAAAAAATGTACATTGACTTGTCACATCTTTAGCTTACTGAGCTTCACTACACTCTTCAGCATTCATTATTGAAATGTGACAACTGATACAATCCAGTTAACAATCATAATGAACAATTCTTGATTGTGTTAAGTGACTGTTTCAATCACAGCAAGGAATATCAGATCCCATCCACCAGGAATTTCAGTGAACTGGCTGCTCAATAAGACAAGGGAGAACTTTAAACTAAACAGTGGGTGGGGGTTTGGGGGGGGGGGCGGGTGGGCAGTTGTGGGGGAGTTCACATGGAGGGGGATTTGAAAAGTTAAAGAGAAAGGACAAGGCAATAGTGCCGGGTACAATCTAGGTAATGATAATCAGAGTGTGACAGGAAGGCACAGAACGTACATGTGCACCAGGAAATAAGCTCAGAGAGGGAAAATGCTAAAAAAGACAGAATTAAAGGGCCTTTATCTGAATGCACGCAAGATGGATGAATTGATAGCACGAATGAAAATAAAGGAGTATAAAACAATCGCTATAATAGAGATATAGTTATAAGATGTCCTAGGCTGGGACCTGAATATTCAATATTTGATGTTTTGGAAAGGCATGAAGAAAGGAATAGTAGATGGAGTAGCTAATAAAGCATGAGACCAGTACAGTAGCGAGAAATGATCTTGGTTCAGAAGATCAAGATGTAGAATCAACTTGAGTGGAAATAAGTAGCAAAGGAAAGAAGTCACTGGTGGGAACGGTATATCAGCCCCCTGAGAGTGTTTATTGATAAAACATAACTATGTACATATATACAGGGATTAGCCAGTGTAGAAGAGAGTATAAACATACAGGAATCTGGAGGTGATAAAAATGGCAGCCGATGCTTTTCCAAAGAGCTCAGGCTCATGTTGATTGCCATGTTAGGAATGGTGATAGTGTGGGCAGGCCGTGCTTATGCCAGAGGTATCATCCAGATTGGGAAGATCTTGACATCAGTCTAACACTGTTTACCATCCGACCTGTCATTTTGGAACTCTCTGTTAACGCTCTCTCTTAAAGACGCACACAGAACTGAACATGCTGTCAGCAGCAAAAGAGAACCACCCCCCCCCATACCAGCCCCCTGCCCCAACTATCACCTCCCTTGGAATTTTCAGGTGAGGTGCTTTGATTTCCTTTTCCCAGTGTCTGAGATGGCTACACTTCACCAAGAAGGTGATCACTGAACTGTGCCACCTTCTCCAGTTGGACCTACAGGCACAGAACAGATTGAGGATGGTTCTGCCAGTGGGTGTCAGGATCACAACTGCCTTGAATTACTACATCTCACAATTCTTCCAGGCTGGAGTCAGCGATATCATCAACAGCCCTTAATTTGTAGTTCATTGCTGTGTCAGGAGGTCACCAAGGCCTTGTAAGCAAGGAGAGGGCATTGTCTTCTGTCTAAGTATATACAGGAAGGAGGAGCAAAGCAGGAGGTATCAGGAGATCATTGCTCTGTAAGGAATGTCCATGAGTCATTTAACAGATTCTGGCTCCCCATAAAATATCCCCAGATCACCATGTTCCACAATTCCCCACTATTCCATCTCTGTTGTGAACCATCACAGTGTCATCTTGACCAAAATCCTGAAATAAACAACACCATAAAAATCATTGCATAACAGCTGTATCCAACTCTTCCAATGATACATACAGAACTCAAATATTCACCAATGTGATTTCCCTTAGTGCTTATCTTGTAGGTTATTGTGCTTGTCCTAGTGCTCCTCCGCAGTGTTACCCAAGTAACTGCAGCATAATTGTTGGAAAGTCTCTGATTTTCAGTTGACAAGACTGTAGATGGCCTTGCAGGATGCAATTGAATAGTTCTTGGACTTAAAGCCTTGGCTTCGGACTGTACCTCCTCAGTATGAGCAACAGCAATCACAGCTGACTTATGATAAGCAACAGCAAGGGTACTGATGGAGTGACAGTTTTAGAAACACAAATGCTGTCATCCTGAGAGAGGACAGCAGGTTTGTTCTCCACACAGACACTGTCATTGCCTTGAGGTGGTGCCTCAAGAATCCTAACAATCTTCTGGAGCACAGATTGCTGGACTGATGTAAAACCCATGCAAGCCCTTTTGAACACTGATATCTGTAGCCATGTGGCAGCATTCTTGAGTCTGATTGGCACCAAGCCATGCTTGCATGGCAACAAGTATAGATCCCATGACCTCAGTCTGTGCTTCCAGTGCAGCAGTGTAATGTTGGATGCCTTCTGCTTGTGCTGCAGTGGTAGCTGAGACATTGCATTGGGGCTGAGTCCACAGGTGCTGTCATTGAGTTGGCCGTCATTTCCACGCTGGAAAGGATGGGCTCCAAACTCTGCACGAAGCCCTGGGAAAAGTTAGTGTTGGATTCCTCCATACTCCTTGACAGTGACAACAGTCTCTGTGACAGCTCTGTTTAGAATGCATCAGCCTTTTCCTGTACACTGTCTTATAGAATTCCTCATCTGGGTTCTCTGCAGCAGAACTTGTCTGCAATATCATCCTCCATGAGGCTGTCCATATTCTATCCCTTCTCCCTAGTTTTGTTGCATTCCACTTGTGCCTGGTGACTTACCACATGTTGATCCTGCCTCGATACCACCCTGTAAAATATAGGCAGAGCTTGTATCTGAGCTGCTGACTGTGAGTGCCAGATCAAGTGATGGGGCCTCTTCATCAAACGTCTGTTTTTCTCACCATTAATTGTCAATCTCTACTGGCCAGGCAGCAGATCTTGGCTGTCTGAAAGCAGAAATGCAAAAGGAGAGGATTGGAATGAGGACAGAAGGAGTAGGTGAAAAGCAGGAGGTTTATAATCCCAGCTTGTACTTCATACCAGAATGTAGGATGAGGGTGAAGTGAGGTTTGAAAAGCTGCATAAGGCAGGAACATATAATCATCCTGGATGATTTCAGTGATGCTGATTGGAATGGCCTCAGTGACTGCCCCATCAATAACTCTGAAAAGACTGCTGTTTCCCCCAGTGGTTCAGGTGATGCAGCCATGCCTGCCCCTACCCCACAGGTTCTCTGCTGCTTTCTCCTGTTATCAGCCAGTTTGTATTGTAAGAGAGAGGGAAGAGGGTCAGTAAGTGTTGTAATGCGTTTGGGTGATGTGGCTGTCATACTGAATAACTGGATGTATTGGAAAGCTGTGAGATGTGGATGCAGCGGTGGTTAGTGTGTGAGGGTGAGGTGGTCCATGTGAATATTAGGTATGAATCCTGAATGCTGCTGATGGGTGAGTAATGGGCTTGGGAGTGTGTATGAGTGTGGTAGTGTGAATAGGAGATGACATTTGAAGATATATTCACTGACCTTGATCACTCGTGTGAGGTCAATGAACTTTTTCTGGCTCTGTAGCCAGGCACTAAAAGCCAGATCGTGGTGTAGTGTTGCAGTCACTTGTTGGATTTTGAGGTTTCTTAAACCCATAATTGTTACGGCAACAAACTGGAAATAAGTTCAGTCTCCGTCTTCCCCACCGCCCGCTACTGGCCATGCATCATGCTGGGCGGGCCTTAATCGTGAGCTTCAGTGTGACAAAGTCAGAACTAGTTTACTAAATTCTAGGATAAATTATTACAATAAACTCAGGCAGTGATTTTCAATCTCACACAGGCTGTATATTTCCCATAGTACGGCCTTGCAGTGATCGCACGATGACTCCTCTTGCAGCTTTTGGTCTTTGGGCTCTTCTTTGTCTCTCTCTCTCTCTCCCTCTTCCTTGTCTCTTGTCTTGTTTGTTGTTATCTTGGATAGTTTCTCTCTGCTGTTAAGAGACAAAATCAGGGCATCTTTTCCCCGGGCTCTCAACCAATTAATGCTCCCTCACCCTATATCATCTTCCGCCCTGTGTCTGATCACACTTTTCTTGATCAACCAGAAATAGTCTCTGTGGCTGTTGCCAACCTTACATATTTACTAAGTAATGTCTTGTATTTACTCCTGTTCTCAATGCTTTTACATCACTTAGGGGAGAATTTTCATGTTTCATGTTGGGGTGCAGGGGCGGGCCCCTGCACGCTGACATGTAAAATGATGCATGGTGATGTCGGGCATGTGTACCAACGTCATCGCGCGTCATTCAGATTTTTCATTCAGTGTGTGCATGCAAGAGGCGGCTGCACGCCCGCCGAACAGTCAAAGGCCTGTTAAGGCCATTAAAAACCTCATCCACAGGCGGGAGGAGGTTTCCTGAAGGTTCAACGAAATCTATAAATAATTTATTCACATTTCATAATCATGTCCCAGCTCATGTGACACTGTCACATAAGAGGACATGTCTAAATAATTTTTACCTTTCTTTATTTAAATTTTTCAATATGAACTTAATCTCCCTGAGGCAGCTCTTTCGTGCACATGCGCGAAAGAGCGCAGGTTCCAACTCTCCCTCTTCCCCACCGCCCACACAAGTAGCGCTACCGGCCGTGCATCATGCTGGGTGGGCCTTAATTGGCCTGCCCACATAAAGTGGTGGCACGGAGCTGATTATGGGCAGCTATCTGCTCTGTGCCTGCCAGCGCCCGCTCCTGACCTCGCCTGACAGCGAGAAAATTCTCCCCTTAGTTTCTTGAAGAGAGGGAGACATCTACATTCCATTCTCACACAAGCAGTTTCTCACAGACAGCCTCAAAGTTCCAGTCTTTTGCTACGTGCAAGCTCTTTATAAATTTTGCATAAGTTGCCATCCCTCTATGCTGTGCCCTGAGTCTTCCCATGTTACTATATTACTGAGAAAAGTTCCTAATAAAGTTAGATGTTAGTTTCTAATAATACAGCTAAATTTTAACAATTGGTATTCTGGTTAGTAACTTAATAATTTTACACAGTGGACGAGTTATCCCGAGGACCAGGCTAATCCCCTGGGGAAAATGGGTTCAAATCCCACAATGACAGTTGATGGATTTTAAGTTCAATTAATAAATCTGGAATTGAAAGCTGGTCCCATTAATGGTGACCATTGAAACTTTCATTGATTGTTGTAAAAGCCCATCTGGTTCACTAATATTCTTTAGGGAAGGAAATCTGCCATCTTACCTGGTCTGGCCTATATGTAACTCCAGATCTACAGTAATGTGGTTGACTCTTAATTGCCCTCTGAAATGGCCTAGCAAGCCACTCCGTTCAAGGGCAATTAGGGATGGGCAACAAATGTTGATCTTGCCAATGACACCCACATCCCATGAAAGAAAAAGAAACACTCGCTGCATTGATCCCTATTCTGGTTTTATGTCTGGAGGGACTCCAGCAGAACCATGATCTCTCTCCTGTCCACCTCCTGCCCTCAGGTCTCCAGTGCTGCATTAGATAACCTGGGAGCCCTCTGTCTGCTCTGCTGTTCCATTGATCCCCTTTCCTCCTTGTGAGAAACACTTCACAAACAGTTTTAGCACCCACTGCAGTCAAAAGAGCTTTGGAGCCAACTGCAGTATCTGATGTCTGATGTTTCTGTTTCCATTATAGAACAGATTACATTCAATGTCTGAGTGCTGCTGTGGAAGCCCAGTGTTACGGACAGGAGGGGGTTTAACTGAAACAATCTTAATTTCTCCTCTCACCACCCGTCTGTAAACAGAAATGTGTTTTGCTTTTGATTCCCATGTGATGTATTTCCCAACCTTCAGTTTTGGTGTGATCCAATTCTATTAGTAACACCACAGCAAACTCAAGATAAGGTAATCTCAGAGGGTTCGTTTATTCGCACACACCCAAAATGTTGGAGGGGGTGTCACTACGTAGCCCCATGTGCATTTACACAATAAAAGAGGAATAGAGAAATAAATACTTAATGGGCAAAGACCTCAGAGTAAAGGATTATTGTTTCACATGAGTCCAGAATCCAGAATCAAAGTCCAATTATGTATTCCTTCACAGAGGTTGGCAGACTGAAGTTTGATGCTGGGTAATTCAGTTTTCTAGTAAAGATGACTTCTATGTTGAGTTGGGCACGCAGAGATGAACTGGTGTTATAGGCATTAGTATAGATGTTCAGAAGTTTCAGCAGAAACAGTGGATATGGGGCAGGCGTTCAAACCTGGATAGAGCCCTTTTTCTGAGCTGCGTTTGATAGATGGAAGATGGCAGGCTGTCTTGCAATCCAACAAGACAGTATAACTGGTTCTGCCAGCAAGGGAGGTAATGTCACCTGACTCCTACTTCTTCAATTTGGCTTTGACAAAGGGTATATATTCCTTTGTCTGGACTCCTGAGATTGTTGATGTTCCAACCATTAAGAATTTGAAAGGAAGGCTGCAGGGTCCTTTGTCCTAGCAGACTAGCAGACTCCAGTGGTCAGGCCTGGATCATAAAATGTAGATGGCCTTTGTATAATTCCCTTTGAATTTGGGCTCTGCAGCCCACTGTGTTATTTGCGTCACTTCTGAGATAACTAGGTGCAAATGTCTTCAATACTTCCAGATAAGCTCCTGTTGTTCGAAAGTCAAAGCCAGACAAATCCTCAGTCATTTTTAAAAGGTCATTGTCCAGTTTTTAACATTTCAGAAATTGGCCATTATGTATATATATATATTTCTTTATTTCATAATCTTAACCCCATTGCAGTCCTTGAAGCTCCCCGGGGAAAAATGAATCATGTTTTACTTTTATTAATCTTAAATGGTCTTGTGAAGGAAGAATAGGATGTAAAAGGCTACATGCATTCTCTCATTCATACTGCACGTCAGACACAAAGCTAGCAGGGGCAATGGCAGCTTCCTGCTGCAGTTTCTTTTTGAGGCTTAAACCTGGGTTAGAGCAACAGCAAAGACATTGTCCTTCCCTGAGATGTGAAATGGGTATGTTGACTTGGGAAGATACACTTTTGGGGAAGTCTATTCCTCTGCTGGGAATCTGTCATAAGTAAAGCCATTGATTTCAGAACTCTGTCTGTTGAATTCCTGATTAAATCCTGGGGGTTTTACAGGGTGGTTAGCACTCAGGAGGAAAACGGTGGTCAGACTGCTCTGGACTATTTGCAGCGGAATGCTGGGTATCTCACTCTGTGAGCACCAGGGCTTTTGATCATAAGGCTGAGCTGCTCTTGTCCAGCTTGGCTCCTGCCTATCCACTTTGGTATCCTGTTGGTTCAGCTTTCAGACCCAGGGACCGTGGTTAGGCTGATTATCAGGAGATTGGGGTGTTTCAGAGGGACTTTTGCTGTTTTAGGTGATTCTGGTTCAGTGTCCAGCTCGGGCACTAGAGTTTCCATTTCTGTGGATTGGCAAGACAACAGGCAACCAGCCTGCCCTTGAACGTGGGGCAACTTTTTTGGGCCTAGATGATAGGAAGACTGCCTTCTGCTGGGTGGGTTGTTATAGATCATTTTAACTGCAGGGGACAACCCTGTCAGGTCACCTTGCGATTTTACATTAAGTTGGATGAGTATGCGGTCCAATCAGGTTAGGATTCCTTTGCTGGTCAGTTGGGTGTTAGGGTCTGTGCCTTTTGGGTCACTACTGCCCTCTGGTGGATGGTCAGCTCTCGCTGACCCCGCCCCCCCAGCCCCGGTGGCTTTTCAAATAAATGAAGCATCACCCTTGTTCTTTCTGGGCCAATTTCGGAACTTTTCGTTTAAATTTGCCATACATAAAGCTGCCAGCTAACCAATTATTGGCTTCTCGATGGGGCCTTTGGCTTTGGAGGAGGTGCTCTCCTAATTTGTTCCATGTCTCCTGGAATACTTCTGGCCTCAAGTGGAGGTGCAGCTCCAGCTACATTCCCTTGTGGCTTTTCTACTGGGAGAGGCATCTCAGTCCCTATCTACTCATTGGTTTGGGAACTCCCTTTTTCCTTACTTAATATCAAAAAGAAGGCTTCTGCCAGTCATACTTCTGGCAATTGCTTAACCTTTTCCTTTCCCAGTTTAAAAGCTTGCCTTCCTTCAGGCTCTTCGACTACATGAAGCATCACCCTCACTATCTTATTCCCTGCTTGAAGATTTCTTTGGTCCCTATTTAATTCCAGTATACTCTGTGAACCTATTTTAGATTCTAGTGGCCTTTCATGGATCTCTTAACTTTCCTTTGGCCTTGCTATTTATGGGTGCTATTTCATCTTTTTGGGCCTCGGAACCTTCTCCAGCTGTTTGCTCTCCTGCATATTTCTGCAGGCTGACGTTGACCTCTTTTCTCTCACTGGATAATACTTTGCTGCCAGCCAAATCATTACCAAGGAGGAAATCTATTACTGCTACTGGTAGGCAGTGACAATTCCTATTGTCACACTCTTGGTGGAACTTATGGAGGGATGAAAACACAGATCCTCCTCCCATTCCACTGATCAGTGTTTTGGCCTTCAGGGAGGACTCGGGGTGTAGGTTTAAGTTTCTCTCCAACGTTAAGGACTGAGTGGCCCCTGTGCCCTGGAGTAGTACCACAGACATGCTGACATTTTGGTACAGGTAAAGGGGCACTGTTCCTGAAAGTACAAAACTCTGGAAGCTGTCTGGGAGTTTTTCTGGCTTAGACCCACATTGTGCCATGCCTTCCAAAGGGAAAGTTTCTATCATGAGTCTCTGCCTGCTCTGCTGCACGACCTATTGGGGTGTCCTTCAGAGGACTACTCATATGGCGTCCCATTAGACAAACAGGCCTCTCACGCAATCTCCAGCTCCTAAATCAGAAATGGTTTATTTTATTGCAGTGGTAACATACTGGTGTCCGGGGATTCTCTTTTTGGGCTGCAGGTGGTTGCACCATCTTGCACCATCCTTTGTTTTTTATGTGCTGGGTGCGGGGCCTTTCCTAACTAGGTCACCCTGTTTATATTTCCAATGCACACAGGAATGGTTTGGAAAGGGCCTGTCTGAGTTTCCAGGCCTATAGGTGGAGAGATGGGAGTCATGTGATATGACCACCCCCTCTCCCCCCCCCACCCCCGCAGCTGGGAGAACTAGTTATACTATCTTGCTGGAGTGCAAGGCAGTCTGCCATCTTCCATCTACCAAGGAGCAGCTCAGAAAAGGGGCTCTGTCCAGGTTTGAATGCCTGCCCCCATCTCCACTCTTTCTACTGGAACTTCTGAACGATATGATTGCCTAAGCCTATATCATCTCTGCATGCCTATCTCATCGTCAAAGTCATCTCTACTGGAAAAGTGAGCAATCTAGCCAGCTGACCTCTGTGAATGAAAACACCATTGGACTTTGATTCTGGATTCTGTCCTTGTGTGAAACAATAATTCTTTAATCTGTGGTCTTTGCCCTTTTTTTTCTCTATCCCTCATTTATTTTGTCAATGCTCAGGGGACTATGTAGCAACACTCCCATGTTTTGAGAGTGTGTGAATAAACTAACCCTCTGAGTTTACCCTATCTCAGGTTTGCTGTGGTGATATTAATAGAAATTGGATCACATCAAAGCTGAAGGGTTGGAAAATACGCCATCACTTATGAAGGTGGGGGGGGATCAAAAGCAAACCACCTTTCTGTTTATAGGCAGGTAGTGAGTGGAGAAAACAGGGCCGTTTAAATGAAACCACCATCTGTCGGTAGCAGAAATTGGGGCTTCCTCTGGGATGACCCATTTGAAGTTGACCAGACTCCAGTTTAAGAGATGAGTCAAATCTGATATGAAAGAGCCAATTGGAAGCCAAAAAGAAAAAACCCCGGTGGCTGGAATGGATTTTAAAACACAAGTAACTTACCACAGCAAATTTCTTCACCCTGACACTAAGAAAATGGTTACGTTTGATGTCCAGATGTTTGTTCAGCAAGGTAAATTGACAGTGGAACTCTAGTAGCCCTTAGCACAGAGCAACTGAAAGCTGTAGCTAGGGAGGTACACTTAAAATTGCCCAGTAAAGTGAAGAGAAGTGAATTGATCCAGTTGTTGGTAGAACATTTGGATCTCACGTTACTGGTAGAGCTGAACCATGACTTCGAATCCCCCCCACCCCCCTAGCCAGTTTTGAGCTGTAAAAGCTCAGATTGCAGCTAGAATTTCAGGAGAGAGAGAAAGAGCAAAAAAGAGACAAAGGGAACAAGAGAGAGAAAGGGAGGCTAAGGAGAGGGAATAAGAAAAGGAAAGAGAGATAGAAAGGGAGGGAGAAGAATTCCAGCTCCTAAAATTGGAAATTGAACTAGCAGCTCCACCAGAGACCAGGCAGCTGGAGGCAGCGAGGAAAAATCTCTCTCTACCTGGTAGCACCCTCTAGCTCCCAAACCCAAATCACTCTCTGAGGCCCTCAGGTATACTAGATTCATTGCCAAATTTGAAGAGAATAAGGTGGAGTCATATTTTGTCACTGTTGAGAAAATAGGTTAGCCATGAGAGATCTGGACATTTTTAATTGAAGGGCTGGTGTCAGGGAGAGCCCAAGGGCTCTACTCCATGCTGACTTCTGATGTATCCATGAATTATAAGCAGGCCAAGGCTGCCATCTTAAGTGCCCATGAGGTAGTCCTAGAAGCATTGCGAGCACCCTATCTACTTAGGAGTCACCCTTGACAGATGCTTCACCTTCAAGAACCACATCGAAAAGACAAAGGTAAAAATGAGCGCACAAAACAACATCTTGAATAAGCTCACTAACATAAAATGGGGAGCAAGCTTGAAAACATTGCGAACCAGTGCACTTACCCTTTACTATTCCACTGCCGAATACGCCTGCCCTGCATGGGAAAGATCTACTCATGCTAAGAAGATGGATGCCATTCTGAATGTAAACTGCCAACTTATCACAGGTTGTTTAAAACCAACAAACACCAACAGCCTATATATCCTGGCGGGTATCGCTTCCCCTAATATAAGAAGAATGGTAGCCAGCAAGGAAGAGCGACTCCGTCAAACATCACATGAGAGGCACCCTCTACATGGTCCTACACCCACACCCAGCTGCCTAAAGTCAAGGAAGAGCTCCATTACAATCAACCCCATCTGAAGCCCGCTTAGCCTTGTGGAAAGACCGGCTCGCCAGTCTTGAACAATCCCCAGCGATGGAAATTCTACCGGATGAAAGCCTTCCCCCAGGAGCTAATTGCACTGGGCAACCTGGAAGTGCCTTAACAGACTTAGGACTGGTGTAGTTCGTTCAAAGGTGTCACTAAGCAAATGGGGATATACAACCAGCCTGACAACCTGTGAATGTGGAACTGAACCACAGACTTTGCAACATCTCCTGCAATGCCTATTGCTAGAGGAACCCTGCACTGTTGCAGATCTTGCCGATTCAATAACAAGGCACAAAAATGTGTCCGGTTCTGGCTGGGCCATGTATAGACTGTCCATGGTCATGATACGATGTCCATCGTAGGCATTTTGCCAGCAATTCCTAAGTGTTTGTAAGAAACCTACACAAACCTACATTGAGTTTGAATGGCTGCAGTAAATTACGTTCGACTGATCGATAAGATGGATAACATCCCTTAGAATCCCACGCATCTTTGAGCGGTTCCCTGAGTTGGTATAGTTGGAGGAATTCAAAAATTGCCTACCTGTGAATAAACCTAGAGGGATAGAGAATCCTCACAGCTCGGGATGTAGCCGTCACAGCAGACAGCTATAGAGGTATTTCCCATCCCCTCAGTTTTAGTGTGATCCAAGTTCTATTAATAATGCCACAGCAAACTTGAACTAAGGTAAGGTCAGAGGGTTGGTTTTATCGCACACCCTTAAAATGTGTGAAGGGGTGTTGATACATAGCCCCATGTTCATTCACACAATAAAAGTGAGGGATAGAGAGAGAAATATTTCCAGGGCAAAGATCACAGAGTAAATAATTATTGTTTCACATGTGTCCAGAATCCAGAATCAAAGTCCAATGGTGTATTCCTCCACAGAGGTTGGCAGGTTGAACACTGATGCTGCATAATTCACTTTTCCAGTAGTGATGACTTTGACGATGAGAAAGGCATGCAGAGATAATTTAATCTTGTAAGCAATGGTATAGAAGTTCTGAAGTTCCAATAAAAACAGTGGAAATGGGGACAGGCACCCATACCTGGATAGAGCCCCTTTTCTGAGCTGCTGCTTGATAGCTGAAAGATAGCAGACTGTCTTGCACTCCAGCAAGACAGTATAACTAGTTCTTCCAGCTGGGGGGTGCGAGGGGGGTCATGTCACATGAGTCCCACCTCTCAACTTTGGCTTTGACAAAGGGCATAAATTCCTTTGTCTAGGTTCCTGAGATTGTTAATGTTCCAACATTAAGAACTTAGAAGGAAGGTTGCAGGGTCCTTTGTCCTAGCTTGCTAGTAGACTCCAGTAGCTTGACATGGCTTATGAAATGTAGATGGCCTTTGTATAGCTTCCTATGAATTTGAGCTCTGAAGCCCACAGTGGTCATTAACTTCTCTTCAGAGAGAACGAGACGCAAATCTCTTCAATACTGCCAAATTACCTCCGATTGTTTGAAAGTCACAGCCAGACATGGCTTCAATCATTTTTAAAAGGTCATTGCCCAATTTGTAAACTTTTAGGAATTAGCCATATATAATATGCATATCTGATAAAAAATATAGTGTGAAGTCTTAGCCCCATTACACTCAGACTGCTATTATTGAATCTCAGCTTGCAGTCATGGAAGCTCAGATTATTTCATCATGGTTCTGGTACCAGTTTTCAAAGGAGCTTCCAGGGTGTCACAGCAGTCCAGCAATCTGTTCTGCAACAGAGTACACCTTCATGAAATGTTTGTACTTCGTGGAGCCATTGTCACTCTCCCAGGACTGCCCGGGTACTGGTAGTGGCTTCATGGAGTACAAACAAGCAAGCATACAAATTAGGAGCAGGAGTAGGCCACTCGGCTCCATGAGCCTGCTGCACTATTCAATAAGATCATGTTGACAAACTTAACTCCAATTCCTACCTATCCCTGATACTCCTTATCAAAATATATCTAGCTTTGCTTTAAAAATGTTCAAAGACTCTGCTTCCACCGCCTTTTGAAGAAGAGTTCCAAAGATTCACCACCCTCTGAGGGAATTTTTTCCCCCATCTCTGTTCTCAAAGGGTGACCCCTATTTTTAAGCAGTGACCCCTAGTTCAATACTCTCTTTCTATATCACTCCATATAAAGTCACCTCATTCTTCTAAACTCCAACAGATACAAGCCTAACCTGTCCAAACTTTCCACATACGACAACCCGCCCATTCCAGGTATTAGTCTAGTAAACCTTTATTGAACTGCCTCCAATGCATTTACATTCTTCTTTAAATAAGGAGACTAATTCTGTACACAGTCCTCCAGATACCCTGTATAACAGCAGCATAACCTCTGATACCCTTTTGTTTTCAATTCCTTTTGCAATAAACAATAACATTAAATTAGCTTTCCTAATTACTTGTTGTACCAGTATACTAACCTTTTTCTATTCATGCACCAGGGCACCCTGATCCCTCTGCATCTCAGTGCTCTCCAGTCTCTCGCCAGATAGATATTATCCCAGAAAGGTCAATTTCACATTTTCCCACATTACACTCCATTTACCAGATCTTTGCCCACTCAATTGACCTATCCAAATGCCTTTGGAGCCTACTTCTGTCCTCTTCACAGCTTACTTTCCTACCTATCTTTGTATAGTCAGCAAATTTAGCAACCACACCATCAGTCCCTTCATCATTTATATAAATTGTAAAGAGTTGAGGTCCCAGCACTGATCCCTGTGACACACCACTTATTACAACCTGCCAACTAGAAAATGACCCATTTATGCCTACTCTGTTTCCTGACAGCTAGCCAATCTTCTATCCATCCTACTGTTACCCTGTACACCATGAGCTTTTATTTTCTGCAATAACCTTTGATGTGGCACCTTATCAAATGCCAAGTACAGCACATCCACCTTTTATCCACAGCATATGTTACTTTTTCAAATAACTCCAGTAAATTGGTTAAACATGATGTCCCAGAGCTAAGACCTAACCTAATTTTTCATAAAATGTATGAAATATCAGCATGGCTAAATTATAAAATCTTTAAAACTGGACAAAGGCTTTAAAATTATTGAAGCCATTGTTGACTATGATGGGGATTTTCTGGCCCCGTCGTGGGCAGGACCCGTCACGGGTGAGGTGGTGCCCCAGCCAGAAGTCCACTGACTTGCAGCAGGACTGGAAGTTTACGGTGGCAGGCCGGTGCAGAAAATCCTGCTGTATGACTCACACACTAGGAACTTCTTGTCATTCAGAGCTGTTACAATCTCATTATCCCTGAATAACAGGGCTAACAGCCCTGTGCTTGCAGTGACCAAATTCCAAAGGATTTGTACAAAGGCACTTTACATTGCTAAGACAGGCTTTGGCCAACAGAGACTGTCTGCAAGGACAAAGGGCCCTGAAACCTTTGGTAAACTTAGTAATGGATGAAGCATTAACCATCTCAAGAACCCGGATCAGGAATATACATCCTTTGTCCAAACCAAGGGGAAGATGTGTGTGTTATGTCACATAACCCCCACCCCTCCCCCACAAGTTGCTAGAACCTATAAAATTGCCTTGTGAAGCTAAAAGAGTCAGTCTGCCATCTTCCATCAACCAAACAGCTGTAGAAACAGAGCTCCGTCCAGGTTTAAATTGCCTGGCCCTCTACACTGCTTCTATGAGAACTTCTGTACCAGTGCCCACTACAAGATTAACTCATCTCTACATGCTTCTCCTATCATGGAAGTCATCACTACTAGAAAAGTGGATCACTCAGTATCAGCTTCAGCTTGCTAAGCTTTCTGAAGGAATACACCATTGGACTTTTGATTCTGGATTCTGGACTCACATGAAACAATAATTATTATTTTATCTGTGGTCTTTGCCCTGTACCTGTTTCTTTCCCTTCTCCATCTTCTATTTTGTGAATGCACCAGGGATTATGAAGTGACACTGTCTCCGCGTTTTGAGTGTGTGTAAAATAAATAACCTCTGATTTTACTTATCTCAAGTTTGCTGTGGGTTATTAATAGACGAATTGGGGAAAATACTCCACACTTATAAAGGGGGGAAATCAAAAATCAAAAAACACCTTTCTATTTAGGGATGGGTTGTGATGGGAGAAATCAGGGCTGTTTTAACTTAAACCTCCTCCTGTCCGTAACAGAAATTGGAAGCTCAAATACAGGAATAACCTAATTTGAATTTGACCAGAGTCCAAGTTAAGAGATGAGCCAAATCTGACATAAAAGAGCCAATCAGAAGCCTAGAGGAAAACCCGATGGTTGGAACAAATTTTAAAACCCAAGTAACTTACCAAAGCAAATTCCTTTTCCTTAACGCTAAGAAAATAGCAATGTGTTGATGCCCGGATATTTGTGCAGCAAGAGAATTTAATTGGTGATTCTTAGCACAGAACAATTGAAATCTGTAGCCAGGGTGGTACAGTTAAAATTGCCCAAAAGGAGTGAATTGATCCAGTCGTTGGTAGAACATTTGGATCTCACATTACTAGTAGAGCAGTTAGATGTAGAGCTCCCTCAGGATGACAGCATTCGTGCCCTCAGTTCTGTCACTCTTCCAGTGTGCCTGCTGTTCCGTGTCAGCCGGCCAGCCCAGACTGTTGTAGACCAGGCCAAGATGATGCAATCTGAAACCAGGCTTCCTTGACCTAGAACTGCTCGAGGTCACCATCCAAGGAAATCTGCAGTCTCTTCTCCATTAAAAATCAACAACCCTCAAGCAGCTATGCGACAGCTAGAGGAAAAGCACCTCGTAGGAGCACTAAGACGGGGAAAGACACCTCTTCTCCCTCGTGCTCCCGTTCTCTAGTTTCTTGCCTGATAGATGGTGACAAGGGCTGTTCCCTCATGCTGGCCAGATGGTGCGGCATGCAGTATAGCACAGCGAATCTTGAGACCCACCCAGCTGCTTACTGCAGGGCTCTTCCAGAGAGGTCCAGGCAACAGAAGTATTGCTTGAAGAGGTTATAAGATTCCTTGTGGCAGTATGGCTCTTTTTGTTTGCCTGCTGTACATGTGGTGCACGGGTTTGGGACTAGAGTTCTGAGCCATGCCATGAATGGATAACCCTTGTTATCTAGCAGCCATTCTTTGGTTTGTTGTGGTGGTTTAAACTGTGGCAGAATGAATGCTTTGTGACTGCTGCCAGGATACAGGGCATTGACCTGTGTGATGTGCTTCCTGTGGGCACACACCAGGTTCACACTGAGCAGTGCAATCCCTTTTGGTTCCAGCACACGGAAATGAAATGGAACTAATTGGCTAGCTCTTTCATTAGCGGAATGGCCTTCTATTATGCTGTATCATTCTACCAAGACTCAGGCCAGTTCCCATACTGAGACGTGAAGTTTCATCGTCATTACTGATGTGAATCCTGTCTAGCACTGTACAGGTGTCATTGTAGATTCAAATACCATGTGAGAATTGACCCATAAAAGGGTGTAAATTGTCTTCATAAACAACTCCATCTGTCTTTCTGGTGTTTCAGTTTTGAAAAAGACAATGAATGTTCAGTGAACAAGAACTAGGTAAAAGCAAAATACTGCAGATGTTGGAAATCTGAAACAAAAACAGAAAATGCTGGAAAAACTCAGCAGGTCTGACAGCATCTGTGGAGAGAGAAACAGAGGTGACGTTTTGATTCCATATGACTCTTCTTCAGAGCATTTTTTTTCCCTTGTCAAACATCTGGAGGGAAATGGAAAGTAATGAAGGTGAACAGGGCAAAAGAGACAAACGGAAATCCTGTTGGAGAGAAGAGCAGTACTTCTTCAAGGTAGGCATTCCTGGAAGAGCAGTGACAGTGAATTAAACAGAACTAGGTAATGATGGTCTGGCTGCTTCTTTTGGTCATAATTTCATCTAATTGGGATAAATTATGTATAAGGGTGTGACATATATTTTTATGTATATGTATGTATGTGTGTGTATAAGTATGTGTGTGTATATATATATATCTGTGTGTGTGTGTATATATATATGTCTATATATATGTATATATATATATGTCTGTCTGTCTGTCTGTTTTCCATGGAAATCCTGACCTGAATGAATCTCCCAACTGAAGCTGAAGATGCTGAGAAAATTAGTCAGAGAAATCTCCAGAGAAAAGAGCCTGGAAGCTAAAGGCAGAGATTTTGCTGCAGCAGAAGACTCCACAGAATCTCCCTTGGAAGTCCAGTTTCAGCCCACACAATCCAGAGCCTGCAAGGGTGAGCTAAATCTTTTTAAGTTCCAGACTCCAGCTAGTCCTGAGAACTCCCTTCATTAATCCAGAATCAGAAATGCCATTTGAACTCAACCTGTCACTAATCCCGATCCCTGACTCTGAGCCTCAACATTGGCCTCTGAGTTCTAAAAAGAGAAAAAAATATTAAATTGCTCAATCTCTTCGGGAATGTCACAACCATCCAATTTATAAAACAGCAAGTCTACGTTGAAATTGAATGCCGTGTACTCACAACAGTAAATTGCTGAATGAAATAAGTTGGCAGACAACTAACCCACGCAAGCAATCTTAAACATTTTTCAGCCTGAAGCATGCTGTGCCATTTTATGAAGCCTGTCAAAACGGACAAGGTTGGGAAATTCTTTGTACTGCGGTAAATGGAGATGCCAACTTGGAGGCCTGTAAGCTCTTAAAGCTGTAGACACACTATAAAAATCTTCAGTGTGCATCAGAATTCCACACATCCAACTCCACTGGGATTCACCAAGGCCCAGGCCATTCACAAAATTGGGGTCTTTGGAGGAAAAGATTTTTTAAGGTACAGTATCGCTTCACATTTAAATATTAAAAAAATCAGAAGTACAAGTAAACACTTCTTTACTCAACAGGGCCAAACACAGATGACATAATTGTACAACAGGATATTAATGAGCCATCCACCAAATTTGATGAGGTTGTAAAATCCTTTAATGTTTATTTCCATTTGATACCCAACAAAACATCGGAGAGAGCTAAATTCAATAAGAGAGTCCAACTGCCTGGGGAACCTGTTGGTTACTTCATAAATGATCTCTACAGGGGCAAAGGGGTGTGAATATGGAGATTTAAAGTCTGAGCTCATCCAAGACAGAATAGTGGTGGGTGTTGCAGACAATTAACTCTGATCTCCTACAGGCTGAAGATGATCCAATCCTAGACAAGGCAATCTAGCCAGTTCAACTGTCTGAGCTATGCAAGCAACACAGGAGAATCCTAAATGGGTAGAACACAACATGAGGCAGATGCCAACCCTCAGTCCAGCTTATTGGGTCACAAGGACACAGGGACAATTCAAATCAGGGAAAGTAATACCTGACCCGCCCAGCAGAGTGACCTTGTCAGCGCTGTGGCGCTAAGCGCCCTCACAGGAGATATCAGTGTCCTATGAGGACAGCCTAATGCTTCCACTGCAATGCACAGATAGTCCAAAGATAATCCACGAGTCTGAGACTTCCAGCTCCCAGTGATCGGTATGATCCTGAAAACACTGCAGTATGGCAGCAAACAGGTCTCTGAGCTGATGTATGTCATCCATAACCAGCCTTTCTCTCTCCTGAACAGGGATGCTTGTGTGGCCCTGATTCTCCTCCAGATGGCTAAGTATGTCAATACTGCACTGCCGTTAGCCAACCAGAACACTGTGGTCCTGAATGCTCAAATGCTAAAGTGTATTCAGACTCAGACTTCACCTTCCAGCTCCCTTCTCTCTTTGCAGAGTAGGTCTGTCCAATTTCATTGCAGGTCCCGGAAAATCCCCAATGATCCGACCAACCTACTATCCATGACATTATCATGGCATCTCTGGAGCTCCGGTACCAGAGAATGATTAGTAGTCTGAGAAGCCTCCACCTCCAAGTACAATGATAATACAGCTGGTCAACACAACAACCATGGTGCACATGCTGCAACCTCCAGCCAGCATGCCACAACCACAAGGGATGCTGGAACCTGGCAGCAGTCTCCCACCATTGACAACGTAATGCAGAGGTGAGTGTATGACTAAACCTTCTTCTCACCACAGGAATGCTCTTCCTCAGCTTCAGAGGGCTTCGAGCTCACCCACACAGAGTAAGAAGAAAAAGCAGCAGCAAGCAGACAAATACCATCTTCGTCCACGCCACAGCAACAGGAACAGCAACCATGGATTGATGTAACAACCGAACTGACTGGGCGTGGTTCAACATAAAGCAATAGAAGGAAAGAATGAAATCAAACCCAAAGCCAGCCCGAGCCAATGAAAGAATCAGAAACAACAGGACTTACAACTCCTCCAACAGAATGGTGAACAAGATATGAAAGGTTATAAAACCTCCAGACTGCTGGAATTTCTAACTTCAAGGACTTGAAGAGTGGAGATGGGGTAATGAGAATGTTCTAATGATGCTAATACTGTGATAGAAATAATGTTGGAATTGCAGTGAAGTAGTAACAGTAAGATAATTTTTTTTTAATTCATTCAATGGACGTGGGCTTCGCTGGCTAGGTCAGCATTTATTGCCCATCCCTAATTGCCCTTCAGAAGGTGGTGGTGAGCTACCTTCTTAAACTGCTGCAGTCCCTGTGGTGTCGGTACACCCACAGTGCTGTTAGGGAGAGAATTTCAGGATTTTGACCCAGCAACAGTGAAGGAATGATGATATATTTCCAAGTCAGGATGGTGAGTGGTTTGGGGGGAAACTTCCAGGGGTGGTGTTCCTTGTATTTGCTTCCCTTGTTCTTCTAGAAGGTAGTGGTTGTGGTTTGGAAGGTGCTGTTGAAGGAGGCTTGGTGAATTTGTGCAGTGCATCTTGTATATGGTACACACTGCTGCTACTGTGCGTCGGTGGTGGAGGGAGTGAATGTTTGTGGATGTGGTGCCAATTAAGCAGCTGCTTTGTCCTGAATTGTTTCAGTCTTCTTGAGTGTTGTTGGAGCTGTACTCATCCAGGCAAATAGGGAGTATTCCATCATACTCCTGACTTGTGCCTTGTAGATGGTGGACAGGCTTTGGGGAGTCAGAAAGTGAGTTACTCATTGCATGATTCCTAGCCTCTGACCTGCTCTTGTATCCACAGTATTTATATGGCTACTCCAGTTCAGTTTCTGGTCAATGGTAAACCCCAAGATGTTAATCGTGTGGGATTCAGTGATGGTAATGCCATTGAATGTCAAGGAGTGATGGTTAGATTCTCTCTTGTTGGAGTTGGTCATTGCCTGGCACTTGTGTGGTGTGAATGTTTCTTGCCACTTGTCAGCCCAAGCCTGGATATTGTCCAAGTCTTGCTGCATTTGGACATGGACTGCTTCAGTGTCTGAGGAGTCACGAATGGTGCCGAACATTGTGCAATCATCAGCGAACACCCCCACCTCTGAGCTTATGATGGAAGGTCATTGATGAAGCAGCTGAAGATGGTTGGGCCTAGGGCACTACCCTGAGGAGCTCCTGTTGCCATATCCTGGAGCTGAGATGACTGACTTCCAACAACCACAACCACCTTCCTTTGTGCTAGGTATGACTCCAACCAGCAGAAACTTACCTATTGATTCCAGTTTTGCTAGGGCCCCTTGATGCCACACTCGGTCAAATGCGGCCTTGATGTTAAAGGCTGTCTCTCTCACCTCAGCTCGGAGTTCAGCTCTTTTGTCCATGTTTGAACCAAGGCTGTAATTAAATCAGGAGCTGAGTGGCTCTGGTGGAACCCAAACTGAGCGTCAGTGAACAGGTCATTGCTAAGCAAGTTCTGCTTGACAGCACTGTTGATGACCCCTTCCATCACTTTACTGATGATCGAGAGTAGACTGATGGGGTGGTAATTGGCTAGGTTGGATTTGTTCTCTTTTTTGTGTGCTGGGCAATTTTCCACATAGCCCGGAGGATGCCAGTACAGTATAGCTGTACTGGAACAGCTTGGATAGGGGCATGGCAAGTTCTGGAGCACAAGTCTTCAGTGGTAGTGCTGCACAACATGGTAGAGGGTATCTTCAATTTGAAGAAGGGACTTCGTCTCCACAATGACTGTGCAGTGGTCAATCCTACTGATACTGTCATGGATAGATGCATCTGTGGCAGGCAGGTTGGTGAGGATGAGGTCATGTATGTTTTTCCTTCTTGCTGGCTCTCTCAACACCTGCCACAGACCCAGTCTTGCTGCTATGTCGTTTAGGACTCAACCAGTTTGGTCAGTAGTGTTGCTACCGAGCCCACTACTGCATAGGATTTATAACAATGTGAGACATGGAGTAAACTAGTTTAACTCCATATCCACAACAGTTTTACAATTTGTATTTATCACAGTGGTTTTGCAATTTATATTTATTGCGAGAAGTGTGCACTGAATTCAGAAGTAATGAGTCCATGATTTTAAAAAATAAATTAAAATATTTGTTAACAAAATAAAAGATCTCAAGCATATACATAAGACTACAATTACTTACTACTGTAACAAATCCTAAAATTCCTAATTGACCTGACTCCCAATTACACACCCCCTTTATGGCAACAGTCCAAAATAGATTTTAGATTTAAAATGAAACTGGCAAGTTAACACAATACGCACTTGGCAGTAAACTTCTAAATGACTTCCCTAACTTCAGTTGTTTTACAAAGCAGGCTTTTGCACAAATGGCTGGAGGCCATCTAACCGGAGTGTTAGATCTTACATGGCCCTCTCCTCACACAGCCTTTCATTCTCCTTTATATATGTTTCTCTCTCTTTAATCTGTAAATTCTATTGTTCCATAAGTCTTTGCAACTGTATCTTCCTCATAATATAAAAACTTTCATGTTGCCAATATTGTCAGTAACCTTTGGAAAAATAAACACACTCCTTGCTTATCTGGCTAGTTGTAAACAGACTAACACCCCTTTGAATTCCAAACAATCCCTTAATTTATCTAAAAATGCAAATTCCCTTAACAGCTTACATGCTAAGTTAGCATCCATGTTTACTCAGCTGCATTTCAAGCAATTTCTACACCCAGCTTCTTTTGACGGTTTCAAACTTGCAGTTTATTTGACTCAAAATGTAATTAAATCACAAAGATAGAACCAACTATAATTATACCTATAAACCTACTAAACAATAAACCGGAAAAATATTATGAAAATTATTATAGTTTCATCACATTGAGTATAAAAGATTAATGGGGAATCTAATAGAAATGTATAAGATGATTAAAAAAGTTAACAGGGTGGATAAAGACAAGCTATTTCTCTAGTGCGAGGAGTCCAGAACAAGAGGACATAACTTTAATAATACAACGAGCCATTCAGTGGTGGTGCCAGGAAGCATTTCTTTACACAAGGTTTGAGGAACTCTCTCTTTCAAAAAGCTATTGAAGATGGGGATCAAATGAAAATTTCAGAACTGAGATTGATAGATTTTTTTGCAAACGTTACTTAGGGTAATGGAATGACAGTAGGTAGATTGAGTTAACATACAGATCTGCCATGTACAGATTAAATGTGGAAAGAATAAAAGTGCAGAATAACCTCCTCCAGTTCCTGAACTAGGTAGAAAGCTTAAGGTTAGTCTGACCAGAACTTACAGAACCATCTTTGGTTTTGTATGCTTAAAGAATTAGGTTCTGTAATCAGTTTTTTGTGGATTTTGTAGGATGTTTAACTTTCAACACAGTGAGTCTGCAATCACTTAATATTCATTTGTTCTTTTGAAGCCTTAACAATAGGAGACAATCTAGTGACATGACTCAGGAAATATTTATTAAGCAACAGTAAGATAATACTTAACAAAGTTAGGCAGCGACTTTACTGACTTAAAGCAGTTCTTGCTTCCCAGTTCAGTCAAAGGCATGAGGCTACACGTAAGCCAGAGTTTTCGGATTGGCGAGCAGGGGTGGGGCCCACTCGCCAAGGTGTAAAATTGACGTGGGGTGATGTCTGGCATGCGTCCTGATGTCACTGCACATCCTTTAGATTTTCAGTTCAGTGGGCACGCAGCCAACTTGGCTGCGCACCTGCCGAACTGTCAAAGGCCTATTAAGGCCATTTAAAAACTAATTAAACTAATAAACAGAGCTGCCCGTCTAACCTTAAGGTTGGCAGGCAGGTGAAGAGCCCAGGCGGCCTTCGTACTTTTCATGAAACGTCATCCACTGGTGGGATGAGGTTTCATGAAGTGTTTATAAATTGAATAAAAATGTTTATAAAAATTCATTGACACTGTCACATGAGGGGACATGTTTTAAATTTTTTTCTTTTCTTTATTTAGATGTTTAAAACTTAACCTAATCTCCCTGAGGCACCTCTGTGCCTCATGGAGATTTCTGTGCTCTTTCACGTGCATGCGCACGAAAGAACGCAGGCACCGACTCAGGGAACACCCCCCCGCCCACACAAGGAGTGCTTAGCGCTTCTGGGTGCATGTCATGCTGGGTGGGCTTTAATTGGCCCGCCCACGTAAAATGGTGGCGCAGACCCAATTGGGCGCGCTGATTGGGTCTGTGCCTGCCCCCGCCTGGCCCCGCACAATGCCCCCGACGGGGGGAAAATTCTCCCCATAGTATCTCTCTCTCTCTTTCTTTCTTGGTTAGTTCTGTGGTCATCTGCTCCCAGCTGGAAAATAGCCTCTTGTCTTCAGTTTCAATTCAACATGCCAGGCAGATGAAAGCTGGCGCGTTTTAAACCTTTCTTAGACACTGCTCATGTGCATGATCACTGGGGTTTCTGATTGGGGCAGGACTGTGATTTCATGCTGGCACAGGTGTGCATTGGAAAAGCTCCCTGAGGCACAGCTGCCTCAGGGAGATGAAGAGTTTAAAACATTAAAAATAAGGTTTTAAAAATGTTTGAGCAGGGACATGTTATAAATTAAATGTTAAGATTTTTATTTACTTTTTATTTGCTGTTGGAAACCTCATCCTGCCTGTGGATGAGGTTTCCTAAAAAATGCAAAGGCTGCTTGGCATTTCGGCCTGCCCACCAACCATAAGGTTGGATGGGCAGCGAAAAATGTATTTCAATTATAACTATTAATAGCCTTAATAGGCCTTTTAATTGTCAGCACGCGCGCTGCCAACTCAGCCTGCACCTGCCGACTGAAATATTGCATGAGTGCACAATGACATCGTCATCAATCATCATTTTACGCTCAGTTGGGTCAGGCGTGTACCCGCCTGACAAACTAAAAATTCTGGCTATAAATCCCACATACTGCTGAGCCTGGATCAGACACAAACTGCAATTAAGGTGAATCACACAATTCCTGGTATTAAATACAGAGTTTTCCTGTTAATAACCAACATAGGATATACAGTGCAGAAACAGTCCATTTGGCTCAACCAGTCCATGCTGACATTTATGCTGCAATTGAGCTTCCTCCTATCTTTCCTCATCTAAATCTATCATCTGGACCCTTTATTCCCTTCTCTCTCTTTTTCTTGTCTTGCTTCCCCTTAAGTGAATCGATATATTCACTTTAACCATTCACTGCTGTAGTGAGTTTCACATTCTTACCAGAAGAAGGTGAAGAGGTTTTTTTTTTCTGAATTCCCTGTTGGGTTGCTCAGTGACTATGTTACATTGTTTGGGTCTAGTTATGCTCTTTTCCAGAAGTGGAAACATTCACTCTGTATCCATTCTATCAAAGTCTTTAATAATTTTAAAGATCATTAAGTCACGCTTCAGCCTTATTTCCTCAAGAGGAAAGAGGCCCAGCCTGCTCAACCTTTCCTGATATATATACTCACACATTTCTGGTATTACTATGTAAATCTTCACTGCACCCTCTCCAGATTGATAATCCAATCAGATAACTCAATTTAAGACATTACCTTACATGCCAAAAATGCAGGGTCAGAAAGGGGTACTAAGCCACAGATCCCAAGGACATTAGGGCTGCTACCCGGAAGTGTGATTTGGTCAATCACTGGAAGTCACGTGGAGAAATTTGTTTAGCAGTCCGTCCAACAGGGGACACACTCCTGCACGCGGGTCTTACTAAGCAACTGGTGTTGTAAGTATATACTATTGCTTTGTAGGTTAACGAAGACTTTCCACATAAAGTGGAAATTGCTTCCATAGTTTGTTTTGTGTCGTTGATACCAAGTATGGGGTGAGGACCTTAGAGGGTAGTGAGAACCCCTTGTTAAGAACCTTACAGATTTTTGGTGATCACAAAGGGAACCCAAAAGGTAGAGAAATGACAAAACTGACCATGGATGAGTTAGTCACAAAATAAGTGGCGGGGAGGCTGCCCCTGAAGGAGGGTTAGAGTGACTCTGGAAGCAGCTGATCCTCTAGTAGAAACTGATGTGTGAACACAGGGATCCACATGTAAATGATCGTTAGTAAAGGCAGTCTGGTTGATGGCATATCAAATGAAGTGCTGTGAAATGGACGCAAAACTGATTAAACTGAGGAAAGAGGAGGAAGAAAGATCAGCTGTAGTGAGCAGAACCATGGAACAGTTAAGGGAGGAGAGAGATAAAGAGAAAGAGGATCGAGGTGGGCCAGTAAGACACAATACCTAGAGAGTCAGTGTGTCCATAATAACAGCAGTGCAAACTTTGTCCTGAGAAAAAGACAGAACAAAGAATGAGGGCAGAGCGTTCTGTGAGAAAGAGATGATATCAGAACAGCCTACAGGGTTCAGCAGCATGAAAGGAACAGGCTTGCACACACTACCAGCGACGCATGGAGGTGCTGGAATCACGATTGCAGCAGCATCGGGAGTCATTTGCATGCTAAGGAGAGGAGAAGCTGTAGACAAAGAGTTTGAGGATGGCAAGTGGGGAGAAACTACGTCCATGCTGGATGGGCAACATTCCAGTTATCCGGGAGGCCAGGGAGGATGGCACCAATGTGCCAGATGCGATTTCAAGCCCCATTTCCTGATCAGCAACGGGGGACTCGCGATCGCGAATTTGTTATTCCCTATTTCCTATTCAGCCAAGTAATTGCAAAAAACGGCCGGAAACGTAGAGGAACTCCAGCCGGGGGAGGAAACCGCACGGTCATTTCCTGGGAATTGACCAGATGGCCAGACTCCACAGCTTGGATGATGAGGAGAAAGGCTGACTGCTCCTTTTTACCTTGGCTCACTCTGATAATGCAATTCTGCCGCACGAGAGAAAGGCGGGACAAGGGAATCAGATGAAAACCCGAGTCACAGCTGCCATGGGACTGACCAGAGGGGACCTATTTAAGTTGTTAGACAGAACTCACCATGAACCCACCGAGTCACCGGCGATGTTCACCAGCAGGCTTTGGGCAGTGTATGATCAGGCCCATGTGGGCGCCGCTCGAAATTTGGCACACTTACAGACTGGCACCTTGAATCACTGGTTGCAGACCATTAAAGCCCACTCTCTACAATATCTGCAGGCAGCCTTTGAGGACTTTGACCCAGATGCTGATAATAATACGGAGGCAGGAGTCCGAAGGAAAATGACCCTTAGATTTCAAGGGCGACAGGGAGAAAAAGCAATTAAAGAGGAAGTCCTTAAAGAGGGAAAGTAAATGAGATAAAAGGGAACAGCCAGAAATACTGGCATCAAGAGGGAGGCAGAAAAAGGTCAGCCCCCGAGTGATACAACTGTGGGGATAAGGGGGACTTTAAACAGGAATGTAAGAAACCCCCTCATGACAAGGGAGGATCGAAGTCTGATCAGGCAGGGGAAGCTTCTGGTAAAGTGACCACAGCTCCATCCTGGGAGGACATGGAAAAGTGACTAGAAGCTCTAGAAAGGAGACAGGCAGAGGGCAAGGTGTACTTGGTGAGGAATGATGCTAGTATCCTTGAGGGGTATTGGAATTGATGGGGCTGCACCCAGCCCAAGTACCTGTGTCCACTTAAATGTGACAAGTACAGGCTACCCTTTGTGGACATTTGGGTGGAGGGGAAGAAGTGTTGGAACCTGTTAGATATGGGAGCTTCCCACATAGTCAAGTACCCTTCTTGTCCCTAAAATCTCCATGGTCCACTGGAGAGCTCTACACGCTAGAAAGTTTCACAGGAGACTCAGTAGCTGGGGCGGCATCCAAACTATTAGAGGTCTGACTTGGACCTCTAATCACTAAATGGACCTGTATCCTGGCCAAGTGGGCGGACATAAGAATAGGAGTTTTGGGGGCAGATTGGATGCTCTACCATAGATGGCAGTAGATATGGCGAAGATTGCTTGTTGGGAGGGGCAGTAGGAGAAGACAGGATTGTGGTCATGAGGAGAACCCAGAAAAGGCGGCCCATTGCCCCACTGAGATCGTATGACCCTGATGCAAAAATAAAAATACCTGGAAAAACTCAGCAGGTCTGGCAGCACCGAAGGTGTTCTGCAAAGCGGTCACCCAGTCTGTATCCCAGAAATTGAGATAGAGAGGTCAAGGAAGGGAAGGAAAGTGTCTCTTTATAGGGCATGTGGTAGGCAAAATTATACACTTATTCTGTGATGCTGTAAGGCCTCCTTTTGTTTCTTTTTAATATGCATTATCTTTATACCTTTCTCAAAATGTAACCAGTTGTGAGGTGGACCAACGTCCTGAGCTCAGAATCAGGTGGTAGGAACATGGGCAGAATTTTATCCTTGATGGGCGGGCGGGCCCGACTGACTCGGTGGTGGGCAGGCAGCTGATCACCGCCGCTGAAAGGGGCCCCGCTGCCATTTTAAGTGGGCGAGCCAATTAAGGCCCACCCAGTGTGTCACCCGACGGGAAGCGCTATGCACTTCCTGTGCAGGGTGGGGGGGATTCCCCAACTGCCAGAGTGCGCTCTTTCGCACATGCACGTGAAAGAGGGCACATCTCCTTGAGGCAAAGTGGTGCCTCAGGGAGATTGCTGAAACTCTGTAAAACTCTAAAAATAGAAAAAGTTAAAAATTATTAACATGTCCCCCTCATGTGAAAATGTCACATGAGATGGGACATGTTAGTGAAGAACACAAACACTTTATTAAAAGTTTTTAAACCCAATATCAAACCTCATCCCTCCACTGGATGAGGTTTGTAAAAAAATCACTTACCTGCCTGCCCATTGGGCCTGTGCGCCGACCCGAAGATTGCACGGGCCCCTCAAAACCCTGGTCGATTGGAGAGTTAATGGACTTAACAAAGCTTTTAATTAATGGCGGGCACGCGTCTCACTGTATAGCGTGTCTGCTGACCGAAATATCGCGATGCCGCGTGCTGATGTCGGGACGCTGGCGCGATGTTAGCTTGCGACATTTTAAGCACTGGCGTGCGGACTCTGCCACTCACACTCACCAGCCAGAAGATTCTGCCCCACGGAGTTTGAAGGAAATTGGACAAAAGGAGAAGATTTCTGACTGAAGACATCAACTCTGAAGCTTATATGGAACTTTTTAAAATAAAGACTGGACAAGAATACACAGACAGACGTATCAGGACGTGTCACTGGGGCGGTGACTAACCACCAGACACCCTGATTACATAAACTGACCTAGACAATGGTCTCTCAGGTGTGTGTTTTCTTCCTGTCTTACCAAGATACAGAAACCGCGTCCAACGTTGGCAGGTACCTGGAGACACTCCCTGCTGAGAGCAGGAAATAACCACGTGCAGGTTGTCTTTGTATGGCCATGGCGGGATTAAGATCCAATCAGATGACTCAATTTAAGACATTACCTTATATGCCGAGAGACCAGGGTCAGAAAGGGGTATAAAGCCACAGCTCCCAAGGATACTGGGGCTGCAACCAGGAAGTGTGATTTGGTCAGTGACTGGAAGTCAGGAAACATCAAGAGGTTTTTCATCCTCAAAGATGCCCAGAAAGCTAGAAAGGAACAGAGGGAAATGTCCTGACTCCAGAAAAACATGCAGAATCTGCTCCGGCTGCAGTCGATGGGGGTCGATGTCAAGGAGGAACTCCAAGAGGTGAAGAGCCAGCAAGCCTTGCTCTTTGTCTCGGAGGCCTCCAAGATCATCTTCCGTTCCAGAGTCCGCTCCGTGGAGCAGGACGAGACGTGCTCACGTTGCTTCTTCCAAAAGGTACACAGAGAGAGCTCTGTGATCATCAGCCTGAAGGAAGAAGATGGCTCAGTAAAGTCATCGCAGTCCGACATTTTGAGGATCAGCAAGTCCTTTTATGCTGGATTGTATGACGTGAAGCCCATAGACAGCACGGCCTCCCAGTCCTTCCTGTCCTCTGTCACTGAGGTCTTAGACAACAGTACACGGGAGAGCCTGGACAAACCGCTAACTTCTAACGAACTGACTAAGGCCCTTGAGTCCTTCGGGAAGAGTAAAACTCCCGGAAGCGACGGCTTGCCGGCGGAGTTCTATTTGGCTCTGTGGGACTGGATGGGCCCAGACCTGCTAGAAGTATACGAGAGTATGCTTCTGGCCAGCAGCATGTCAGAATCCATGAGGAAAGGCATCATCACCCTCATCTACAAGCACAAGGGGGAAAGGGAGGAAATTAGAAATTGGCGACCCATTTCACTGTTGAATGTGAACTATAAGATTCTGCTCAAGGTCATCGCCAATTGGGTCAAGTCCGCTCTGGAATTAGTGATCCACCCGGACAGACCTGCACTGTGCCGGGCAGGAAGATCTCTGACAGTCTCGCGCTGCTCAGGGATACGATTGCCTTTGTACAGGACAGGGGTGTGGATACCTGCCTCATCAGCCTGGATCAGGAGAAGGCCTTTGACAGAATATCGCACACATACATGGTGGATGTTCTCTCCAAAATGGGGTTTGGGGAGGGAATTCGCAATTGGATCCAACTGCTCTACACTAACATCAGTAGTACAGTCTCAATCAATGGGTGGGAATCAGATAGCTTACCGATTAAATCTGGAATCAGGCAGGGCTGCCCTCTCTCCCCTGTCCTGTTTGTGTGTTGCATAGAACCCTTTGCTGAGTCCATCAGGAAGGATCCAGGTATAAGAGGAGTGACGATCCCAGGCAGTGGAGGCACTCAGGTCAAAGCCTCCCTGTACATGGACGATGTTGCCGTCTTCTGTTCGGATCCGCTGTCGGTGCACAGACTGATCCACATCTGCGACCAGTTCGAACTGGCCTCGGGAGCCAAGGTAAATCGTGGGAAGAGCGAGGCCATGTTCTTTGGGAACTGGGCTGACCGATCCTTTGTCCCCTTCACCGTCAGGGCTGACGGCCTGAAGGTGCTGGGGATATGGGTCGGAGGGACGGGGGCATGTGTTAGAAACTGGAAGGAGCGAGTGTCTATGGTGAAAAGAAAACTGGGCATGTGGGAGCGACGCTCCCTCTCCATTGCGGGTAAGAAGCTGGTCATCTGGTGTGAGGCATTCTTGCTGTTGCTTTATGTGGCGCAGTTCTGGCCCATTCCACACTCCTGCACGATGGCGATCACCCGAGCCATCTTTTGTTTTATCTGGAGGTCGAAAATGGATCATGTCCGCAGGGACGCGATGTACAAGCCTCTAGATAAAGGAGGAAAAATCGTGCCCAACATCGCCCTCATCCTGATGGCCACCTTTGTGTGCGGCTGCATAAAGCTGTGTGTAGACCCTCGGTATGCAAACACCAAGTGTCACTACATGCTGAGGTTCTACCTGTCTCCGGTGTTGCGAAGGATGGATCTGGCCACGCTGCCGCGGAATGCTCCAAGTAGTTGGACCACCTGGTGGAAAAATTTATGCAGAGAAACACCTTTGACTACAAGTCCATCAGGCAGTGGTTGGCACGTAACGTCTTAAAGGCCCTGCGGGAAAAGGAGAGAGTGAATCCTGTGGGATGGTTTCCCGAGCAGACTGTCAAAGTCATTTGGCAGAATGCTTCATCGCCAGAACTTTCCAACAAGCACCAAGACATAGCTTGGCTGGTGGTGAGAAAGGCCCTCCCCGTCAGATCCTTCTTACACGCCAGGAGTCTCACCCCCTCTGCACTTTGCCCTCGAGGTGGCTGTGGTGGAGACGAGACCATTGTTCACCTTGTGGATTGTGCCTTTGCAAAGAAGGTCTTGAGAGAGGTACAGTGGTTTCTGTGGAGGTTCATCCTGAGCAGTTCTGTGATACAGGACTCTGTGCTCTACGGGCTGTTCCCAGGGACACACACCGAGACAAACATCAACTGCAGCTGGAGGATCATCAACTTGGTGAAAGACGCTCTTTGGTCTGCCAGAAACTTATTGGTCTTCCAGTGCAAAGAGTTGTCCCCGACCGAGTGTTGCAGACTGGCACATTCCAAGGTCCAGGACTATGTGCTGAGGGACGCACTAAAGGTTGGGGCAGCAGCTGCAAAGGCACAATGGGAAAGGGTCACTGTCTAAGACCTTTCTGCCACAGTGCACCGAGGGACTGGGAACTGCTGGGAGCCCCTCGGACTGCACAGCTCAAAATGAATGTATGCATTAAATAATAATTGTATTATAATTGTATTAAAGCACTTCAGAGTGCAACATGATGTATGTTGATAACTCCAATACCATTGTTTGATTGTCTGCATTGACCATATTGAAATGATTGTAATATTCATTGATTGTATTGATGCACCTTGTGATACATGTGTAAAAATTGAATCTGATTGTACTTATGTGATGATGATTTTGAAATGGTTTGGAATGTTCTTCCAGATATTTTCTGAATAAAGTATATTTTTCAAAAAAAAGTTGTGTGGAGGAATTTATTCAGCATACCGACCACCCAGGAATGAGCTCCTGCACACAGGTCTTACTAAGCAACTGGTGTTGTAAGTTTATACTATTGCTTAGTGGGTTAAAAAAAGGCTTTCCACATAAAGTGGAAATTGTATCCATAGTTTGTTTCCAGTCGTTGATACCAAGGGCAGGATTTTCTGCACCCGCCTGCTGCTGGGATCTTCCGGTCCTGCTGCAAGTCAATGGGCTTCTGGCTGGGACGCTGCCTCACCTGCGGCGGGTCCCACCTGCGACTGGGCATAAAATCCCAGCCCAAGTACAGGATGAGGAGCTTAGAGGGTAGTGAGAACCCCTGGTTAAGTATTGACTATCCCCTCCACTGAAAAATCAGTTTCATCCGCAAATTTAGAAGTTGTGTTTTTGATTCCAAAGCATAAATCATTAATCTAATTTTGAGTTTCTTTAAAAAAAAGCATATGGTTTCTTTAGCTTTGTTAATAAAGGAATATAGCATAGAAAGAAGGAAGTTATGTTAAACATTTATAAAACACAGCTTAGGCCTGAGCTGTAGTCTTGTGTTAAATTCTGGATACTGCACTTTAGGAAAAACGCCAGACCTTAGGAAGGATGCAGAGGACGTTTGCTAGAATGCTCCCAGAGATAAGGGAATTCAGTTACATTGACAGACGGGAAAAGCTGGGATGGTTCACCTTAGAACTGAATAAGGGAAGGTTTAATAGAGGAGTTCAAAAGGTTTTGACAGAATATATAAAGAGAAACTGTTTCCAGTTTGTTTTGTATCTTCATGCACACCTTTTTCCCTTTGGGGAACAGAAGGATCGTGTTGGAAGGATTAGTGGGCTGATTAGCAACCTTTTGAATTGCATCATTAATTCTCCTTCCATGGCTAAGATATCCTTGAGTGGGACTTAAACCCAGAGCTTCAGGCTTAGAGGAATGTGCTACCTACTGAATCATAAGACCTCCACTGTTTCCAGTGGCAGAACAGTCACTACCAAAGGACATAGGTTTAAGTTGAATGGTGAAAAAACAAGAGTTGACGTCAGTTGCAGTGATTGTTGCTTTGAGACCAGCCTTACTGTGTAAGGGTCACATGGTCAGAATAGCCAATCAGCACTGAGTGCGGGGAAGCTTATAAAGGGCGGAGTTTTCTAGTCTTGCAAGTGTATTATAGCCTTGCTAGAGGCCTGCAGCTAAACAAGTAGCTCTGTAAATAAAGTTCGTTGTTCAACTAAAGAAGTCTCTCAAAAGTACATCTCCACATCTGGCGACGAGAATAAATGATCCTGGTTCTGCCTCTTGTCCTACAACTGTGAATATCTTGTTTTAAAGAAGGGAAAAAAAATATGCTCACCAGGATGCCTCTCGTTGGGAGGATCAACCCATTTGACTCCTCCACGGAGGACTGGACTCAATACATCAAGCACCTTGTATTTTATTTCCAGACCCATGAGATAGGGGAGGAGACAAAACAATTCTCTTGATAGTCTGTGGGAGTCAAACCTACAACATTATTCACAGTTTCACAACTCCAAGCATACCTGACTCCAAATCGTTCAGTAAGCATGTGGATTTAGTGAAGGACCATTTTCAGCCCAAACCATCAGTTATTATGCAAAGATTCAAATTTAATATGAGGGTGAGGGCCCCAGGCGAATCGAATTCAACTTATATTGCTATGTTGAAGCAATTGTCAGAGCATTGTGATTTCAGGGTGACCTTGAAATACAAGCTCATGGATTGGTTAGTTTGTGGCGTGGACAATGACGCCATTCAGCGCCGATTGCTGACAGAAGTCAATATAAATTTTAAACGAGCAATGGAGATAGTGCTGGCCATGGAAAGTGCTGAAAAAGATTTGCAGGAGCTATAGACCTTGCAAAATGGCGCTGTTTACCAGTTAAGGCAGGAGAATACAGCCTGGCATGGTGCCAAAACTGCAGAAGCAGCTGCGAAGTGGGAGTCATTCCCAATCACCCAGAAATCAAAAAAATATACCGGTGGCAATCAGACAGCGATCCTAAAGTTGTTACCGATATGAGGGTAACCACAGTCCTGAAACATGTAGATTTAAGGAGGCTGAATGCTATTACTGTCGCAAAAGAGGACATTTGATAAAGCAGTGCAGAACTAAGTTCAGACTGCCAAGCAACCAGTCAGTGAAGATGTTAGAAGTACATAATGCGAAAGAGCCTGAAAAAACTGCTTCTGACATTCACTCTCTTTTTAATCTTAAAGCAGTCAAGGCAAACCCTATTACTGTCACACTCTATGTAAATGGGAAGCCTCTCGTTGTGGAGGTGGTTACAGGGGCATCAGCCACGGTGATGGGTGAGCGCACATTTCAGTACTCGAGAGAAGGTACCCAACCCTTAAGCCTGGAGAGAACTTCTGTCCAGTTGAAGACTTACCCACGGGAGAAGCCATAAAAGTAAAAGGCACCACGATGATACTTGTGAGCCATGGGCGGCAGTCAGTCCAGCTCCCAGTAACAATAGTGACTGGTGAAGGACCAAGCCTTCTGGACTGTGATTGGCTAAAAGAAATCAAGTTAAACTGGTCCGTGATTTTTCAAGTTGCGGGCAGGAGGACTGCTAGAATCATTAAAAAAAAGATAGCGTGTTTCGCAACGAATTAGGAAAAATCAAAGGCTTGCAAGCCAAGATTTATGTTGATCCAGATGCAACTCCCCGATTATTTAAGGTAGGACCGGTATCATATGCCTTTAGAGAAAAAGTGGAAGCTCAGTTAAACAGGTTGGAGGAACTAGGCATTATGCAGCTGGTTCAATTTTCGGAATGAGCAGCATCTTTCTTTCCCGTACTGAAACCAGATAAGACTGTCTACATTTGCAGCAATTATAAACCAACAGTTAATCGGCCGCCAAGTTGGATAAATATCCAATTCCAAGAATTGAAGACTTATACACAAGGCTGGCAGGAGCTCAATCCTACACTAAGTTGGATATGAACCATGCATACCAGCAAGTCGAGTTAGATAACAAATCCTGGGGGTATGTCACAATAAATACACACAAAGGCCTATTCCAGTATATGCGTATACCCTTTGGCGTGTCCTCCGCATGTGCAATATTTCAAAAGACAGTAGAGAGTTTGCTACAGGGATTACCGTGGGTTGTAGTATACCTTGATGGTGTCCTCATAGCTGGGTCGACGAGGCCAAGCACTTAGCAAATTTACAGGAGGTATTAAAAAGATTTCTGGAAGCTAGAGTCCACCTAAAAAAGGAGGAATTAACTTTCCAAGCCACTGAGGTTACCTATCTGGGGCACCATGTAGACATACAAGGATTACACCCTGTGCAAGAAAAGATTAAGGCGTTAAAGGAGGTGCCTTCCCCCACAAATATCACCGAACTCAAATAAGTTTTAGGGGTGGTAAACTACTATGGGCAATTTTTACCCAACTTATTGACTTACTGGTACCCTTGTACATGCTGCTGAAGAAACACCATCATTGGTCCTGGAAGGCTCCACAGGAGGTAGCCTTCAACAGAGTACAACATAATCCTCAACCTTGTTAGTGCACTTTGACCCATCTAAAGAATTGATATTGACCTGCAACACCTCTCCATATGGTGTTGGTGCAGCATTGTCCCACGGAATGGACGACAGCTCTGAGAGGCCAATAGGTTACGTATCAAGAACCCTCTCAGTGGCCGAGAAAGGTCATTCGCAAGTTGAGAAGGAAGGACCAGAGTTAAAAAATTCCACCAGTATTTACATGGCAGGCACTTTACTATCTTCTCCGATCATGAACTACTTTTGGGCCTTTTCAAAGAAGACAAGGCTATCCCACCAAGAGCCTCGGTAAGAATTCAGCAATGGGCATTAACTCTGCCCATCTACAAATACACTTTCAAGCACTGACCTGGGATACACATAGCGAATGCGGACGCCCTTAGCCACTACCCTTGCAAGAAAGCATCTTGAGTACTCTTGTACCCCAAGAAATTGTCCTTGCATTGAATTTTTTAGACACATCTTCCGTCTGTGTGAAGCAGATCAGGAACTGGACCAATCAAGATCTGCTTCTGTCCAAAGTGAGAGACCAGATACTTACAGGATGGTTAAATGAGCCAGTCTCTGAGGAAATGAAACCATTTTTTACACACAAATACGAATTGAGTTGTCAGGATGGCATCATACTCTGGGGAGCGAGAGTAGTCATTCCTGTATCAGGCAGGGAACTGCTCCTAACCGAATTACACAGCACTCATTCTAGCATTTCAAAAATGAAAATGCTCGCCAGGTGTTACATGTGGTGGCCTGGTATAGATGCAGACATCAAGAAATTAGTCAAGCACCGTCAACAGTGCCAACTGCAACAAAAGTTGCCAGCCACAGCCCCATTGCACCCCATGGAATGGACCGTGGGTGCGGATCCATATAGACTACATGGGTCCATTCCTAGGCGCAATGTTTTTGTTCATAATTGATGCACACTCAAAATGGGTAGAGATTTTTGAGGTGAAATCACCTATGTCACATGCTGCTATTGAAAGGTTACGCCAATGCATTTTGATTCATGGATAGCCCGAAATCATCGTATCAGTCAATGAAGCCATATTTACAAATGCTGAATTTCAGAACTTCACCAATCTAAATGGCATTAAACATATCTGAACTGCGCCTTATCACGCAGCATCAAATGGACTAGCCAAGAGAGCTGTCCAAACTTTTAAGACAGTATTGAAAGAATTGTTGGCAGGAACCTTGGAAACCAAAATCTCAACTTCCTCCCTAGTTACTGCACAATTCCACATGTAACAATGGGAGTTCCACCAGCAGAACTGCTTATGAAGCGTTGTCTCAGAACGACACTGAGCCTCGTATTTCCAAACTTGCCAGGGAGGGTAGAGAAGAACCAAAGTAATCAGAAAATAAACCACGATTTGTATAGTAGAACCCGGAAATTTATTGTAGATGAAGCCATATATGTAAGAAACTTTGGTAGCGGGCCAAATTGGATCCCAGAGTTTATTGTCTGTGAGAACGGACTCCTTTTATACCAAGTAGATGCGGAAGGATGGATCGTTAGTAAACATGTGGATCACCTGAGGAGTAGGGAGACGCTTCCACAGTCAGTGTTGCCACCAAGGAATGTTATTGAACCCATAACCACCAAAGTACCTGATCAAGCTGTTATAGACATAACTGGTGTCTCCATTGAATCAAATAGTAATGAACTACCTGTGCATTTACATCCTTCCTTAAATAAGGAGACCAAAACTACACACAGTATTCGAGGTGTGGTCTCACCAACATCCTATATAACTGAAGCATAACATCCTTACTTTTATGTTCAATCTGTCTCGTAATAAAGGAAAGCATTCCATTAGCCTTCTTAATTACTTGCTGTACCTGCATACTAACTTTTTGTGACTCATGTACTAGAATACCTATATCCCTCTGCACCTCAAAATTCTGCAGTTGTTCCCGTTTAAGTAAAACCCTGCTTTTTTGTTCTTCCTGCTAAAGTGAACAGCTTCACATTTTCCTACATTAAACTCCAATTACCAGATCTTTTCCCACTCACTCAACCTAACTATATCCATCTGCAACTTCCTCAAGTCTTCTTCATAACATACTTTCCTACCTATTTTTGTGTCATCTGCAAATTTAGCTACCATGTCTTCACTCCCCTCATCAAGTCATTGATGTAAATCATAAAAAATTGAGGCCCCAATACAGACCCCTGTGGGACCGCACTCGTCACATCCTGCCAACTAGAAAAAGACCTATTTATGCATACTCTCTGTTTTCTGCCAACGAGCCAATCTTCTATCCATGCTAATATGTTACCCCCTATGCCATATGCTTTTATTTTCTGTAATAATCTTTGATGTGCACCTAATTAAATGCCTTCTGGAAATCCAAGTACAGTATATCTACAGGCTCGCCTTTAGCCACTGCACATGTTACTCCTTCAAAAAAATCCAATAAGTTGGTTAAACATGATTTTCCTTTCACAAAATCATACTGATTCTTCCCGATTGCCTTGAGCTCTTCTAAGTGTCCAGCTATAACCTCAATGATCAATTCTAATAACTTCACCATGACAGACGTCAAGCTAACTGACCTATAGTTTCCTGTTTTCTGCCTCCCTCCCTCCTCAAATAGAGGGGTTATATTTGCTTCTTTCCAATCTGATGGAACCTATTCAGAATCTAGGGTATTTTGGAAAATTCCACATCCTATCTACCCCCGATAACCTTAGATTCTTGTTAGGCAAAGGAATCAATCTACCCCGGCCTTAAAAATATTCAAAGATCCCAAGGCAGAGAGTTCCAAAGTCGAACAACCCTCTGAGAGAGAAAATTTCTCCTCATCTCTGTCCTATAAGGGTGAACCCAAATTTTAAAACAGTGCCCCCTTGCTCTGGACTCACCCACAAGAGGAAACACCCTTTCCATGTCCACCTTGTCAAGACTTCGGGATATTATATATTTTAGTCATCGCCCCACACACTCCAGTGGAAACAAGCCCAGCCTGTCCAACCTTTCCTCATAAAGTAACCCGCTCATTCCAGGTATCAATCTAGTAAACCTCCTTTGAACCACCTCCAACGCATTTACATCCTTCCTTAAATAAGGGGACCAAAACTGTTTACAGTATTTGAGGTGTGGTCTTACCAATGCCCTGTATAACTGAAGCATCACATCCTTACTTTTATGTTCAATTCCTCTCATAATAAAGGATAGCATTCTATTAGCCTCCTTAATTACTTGCTGTACCTGCATACTAACTTTTTGTGACTCATGCACTAGAAAACCTTGATCCCTCTGCACCTTGGAATTTTGCAATCATTCCTCCTTTAAGTAATACTCTGATTTTTCATTCTTCCTGACAAAGTGAACAACTTTACATTTTCCCACATTATACTCCATTGGCCACTTTTTTGCCCACTCAGTTAACCTATCTATATCTGACTGCAAACTCCTTATGTCTTCTTCACAACCTACTTTCCTAACCATCTATGTGTCATCTGCAAATTTAGCTACCATGCCTTCGCTCCCCTCATCTAAGTCAGTGGTGTAAATTGTAAAAAGTTTAAGCCCCAGCCCAGGCTCCTGTGGGACTCCACTCATCATATCCTGCCAATCAGACAAAGACCCATTCATGCATACACTGTTTTCTCCCAGCCAGCCAATCTTCTATCCATGCTGATATGTTATCCCCTACACCATGAGCTTTTATTTTCCACAATAACCTTTGATGTGGCACCTTCGCAAATTACTTCTGGAAATCCAAGTACTGTATGTCTACAGGCTCCCCTTTATTCAAAGCACATGTTAGTCCTTTAAAGAACTCTAATAAATTGGTTTAGCATGATTTTCCTTTAATAAAACCACCTGATTACATTAAGTTATTCTAAATGCCCAGCTGTAACCTCTTTAATGATAAATTCCAATACCTTCCCCATGACAGATGTCAAGCTTCGCCTAAATAGCCAAGTGGTTATGGTACTGGGTTTGTAACCCCAAGATCAAGAGTTCAAATCTCACAATGGCAAACTATGAAACAATGTAACTTCATCTGAAACAGATGGAAACAGGTTTACTCAAAAGAGTATCAAGAGTTCAAATCTCACAATGGCAAAACTATGACAGATGTCAAGCTAACTGCCCTATAGTTTCCTGTTTTCTGCCTCCCTCTCTTCTTGAATAGAGGGGTTATATTTGCTACTTTCCAGTCTGATAGAACCTTTCCTAAATCTAGGGAATTTTGGAAAATTAACACCAACACATCTACTACCTCATTAACCACACCTTTTAAGACCCTAGGATGAAGTCTGTCAGGATTCAGAGACTGTCATCCCTCTCTCCCTCTAACAGACACACCCGCTCACCCTTCTCTCTTCCACACTCTCCTGCTCATCCTTCTCTCTCTCTCTTTCTGTCACACATGCACACTGACACCCCTCTGTCACTCTCTCACACACACATTGTGTTCTCTCTCTCTCATAGGCACACGCACACTCACCTCCCACTCTCTATCACACGCAGACTCACCCCTCTCCCTATCACACACACACTCTTACCCCTCTCTTTGTCTATCACACCCACATACACAGTCATCCTTCTCTCTCTCACACACACACTCACCCCCATCTCTCTCTCACACGCATGCACCCCTCTCTCTATCACACATGCATCCCTTTCTCTCTCTTTCATACACAGACACACTCACCCCTCTCTCTCTCACAAACACATGCTTACCCCTCTCTCTCTCACAAACACCCCTCAAACATAGACACTCACCCCTTTTTCTCTCTCTCTCTCACAGACACACATCCACAGTCACCCCGGCTCTCTCTCACAGGCACACACACACACAGACATACAAACACACACACACAGTCACATCTCTCTCTCTCTCACCCACAGTCAACCCCCTCTCTCTCACACAGACAGACACACATACACACACACACACACACACACAGTCACCCCCTCTCTCTCACAGACACACATACAGATACATACACACTCGCTTCTCTCCCTCACACAGACACACACACTCACGCCTCTCTCTCATAGACTTACTGCTCTATCTCTCATGTGCAAGCTCACCCCTCTCTCATTCTCACACACACATACTCCCCCTTCTCTCTCCCACACCCATAGGCAGGATTTTTAGTCTGACGGGCACCCGCAATTTGCAGGCCCAGGAGTGGCCAGGCAATGGACCCCCGACTGCCATTTCATGCTGGTTGGCTAGTTAACGGCCAGCCAGTGTGAGAGGCGTGCTGAAAGGTTTAGAGCTGCCGGGGTGGGGGCGGGAGGAGGGCAAGTGCTGAAGTCAGTGTGGGCGTGGGCCAGCGTGGATTGAAAGCTCTCTGAAAGCAGAGAGTAGCCTCAGGGAGCTGAAGAATTTAAATGCAAAAAATAAAGATTTTAAAAACCGGGAGAAAATGCCCACACGTCAGAATCAGTCACTGGAACATATGGATGATGAAAATTCTGTCCAAACATATTTTTAAAATTAATATCAGAAACCTTATCCCGCCTGTGGATGAGGTTTCCTGAAAAATGCAAAAGCCACCTGGCCAATTTGCCCACCCGCCAGCCATAATGTTGGATGGGCAACGAAATATCTCAGTGAATTACTATTTTAATGGCCTTAATTGGCTTCTTAATTGTTGGCGGGTGTGCTGCCCACTCGCGTGCGTGCCTGCTGATCGAAATATCACGAGTGCATGATGACGTCAGGACGCTCGCCCTCATCACGTGCTATTTCACGCTCGAGTGTGTTATGCGCGCACCTATACACCAAGTGAAAAATTCTGCCTCACATGCCTGATCTCTCTCTCACACTCACACATTCACTCACCCCTCTCTCTCTCACACCCTTACCTCATGTCTCTCTCTCACACACTCACCACTTTGTCTCACACAAACACACACACTCCTCTTTCCCATACATACACATGCTGCTCTTTCTCTCTATCTCTCACACACACTCATCCCTCTCTCTCACAGACACACTCACCCCTCTCTTTCTCACACAAACATACACACACTCCCCTCTCTCACACACACGTGCTCATCCCTCACTTTCTTGCACAAATACACTTACTCTCACCCTCACACACATACATGCACCTCTCACACACACACACACAGACACTCACCCCTCTTTCTCACATGTACACATACTTAGCTCTCTCTCTCACATACCTACACAGTCACCCCTTCCTTGCACACACACACATCTCTCTCTACACACACACACACCCCTCTCTCTCAATCACACATAAACTCACCCCCTCTCTCTTCTTCACACACACCTGCACCACTCTCTCTAACACACACTCACCACACTGTCTTTCTATCACAGACTCACCCCTCTCTCTCTTGCACACTGTCTCGCCCCCTCCCTCTTTATCTCACACACACACACCTCTCTCTTTCATGTGTTCACCCTCTCTCTCTCATGCATTCACTCTCATCACTCTCTCTCACCTGCACACTCAGACTCAACTGACTCTCTCACACATGCACAAACCCTCTCTCTCACCAGACATAGTAATCCCTCTCCCTCTCGCACACACATACTCACCCCTCACTCTCTCCCACACACGCCTGCTCTCTCACACACACTCGTCCCTTTCTTTCTCACACACACTTGCCCCCTCTCTATCACATGCACACTTACCCCTCTCTCTCACACACTTACCTCTCTCTCTCAGATACACACTTTCACTCACCCTTCTCTCTCTCTCATATACACTAGGCTGTCTCTCTCACACACACATACACTCATCCCTCTCTCACACAGACTTGCCCCTCTCTCTCTCACATACTCGCTCCTCTCTCTCTCACACACACTCGCCACTCTCTCTCACACACTCGCTCCTCTCTCCCTCACATACACTCACCTCTCTCTCTCACACACTTGCACCTCTCTCTCTCTCACACACATTCGCCTGTGTCTCTCTCACACACACTTGCCCATCTCTCTCTCATGCACACTTGCCCCCTTCTTTCTCACACACACTCGCCTGTGTCTCTCTCTCTCATACACACTCGCCCCTCACTCTCACACACACACACTCCTGGCTCACTCTCCCTCACACACTCACACTCACCCATCTCTCTCACCTGCACACTAACACGTTCAACTCTGTCTCCCTCACAAACAGACACTCAACCTTTCTCTCTCTCACACACTCACTCCTGTCGCTGTCAGACACACACACGCCTCCTCTCTCTCTCACACACACACTCACTCACCCTTCTCTCTCACATACACACTCACACTCATCCCTCTCTCTGACACACTCACTCCTCTCTCACACGCTCACCACACATCTCTCTATCACACACACAATTCAACCCTCTCCCTCTCTCCCTCTCACACACACACTTACCCTTCTCTCTCAAACACACACTCACCCCTCTCTCACACACACACACTGATCCCTCTCTCTATCTCACATAAGCACATCCACCCCTCTTTCACACATGCACACTCACCCCTCTCTCTCACAAAAGCTCACCCCTCTCTCTCTCACAAATTCACCCCTCTCTCTCACATGCTCACCCCTCTCTCTCTCACACACTCACCCTCTCTCTCACACATTCACCCCCCTCTCTCTCACACACACACACCACTTTCTCTGTCACACACATGCTCATCCCGCTCTCTCCTACACACACTCTTCCTCTCTCACACACAGAGACTTACCTCTCTCTCTTACTCACACAATGCCCTTTCTCTCTGTCATACACACACTCTGAGAGGGGCAGAAGGGAAAGGAGGCCAGCTGTCCCTGTGCAGCTTCCAGGGAAGCGACCTGTGGGAGGAGAGGTGCAGGCACAAGGGCCGCAGGGCCAGCAGGATGTCCAAGGCAGAAGAGGCCACAGAAGATGCCACATTTCCTGCTGCCATGGGTTTACAGGCACTGATGCAGCTACCTCAACATGTTCGAGGTGCAATGCTGGAGGGAGACAGTGACCTCCATTTGTCAGATGATTGGGCCTAAGATCAGCTCTGATTGTGTGGGTGGGCATCCCATGCCAGTGGCTCTGAAGGTCGCAAAGGCTCTCAGCTTCTATGCCTCCAGCTCTTTCCAGGGGTCAGTGGAGGATCTTTGTGGAGTGTCCCAATCAGCTGTCTACAATTGCGTCAATCTGGTGACAGACACTCTGTTCGGGCGGTAATGACATTTATTCATTTCCCTACAGACGAGGCCAGCCAGGCTGAGTGAGCCAGAGGCTTTACAGCGATTGCTGGGTTCCCCCACATCGAGGATGCAATCGACTGCACACATGTGGCCATCAAGGTGCCAGTGGGTCAGCCGGGTGCCTTCAGCAACAGGGAGGGATTCCACTCAATGAAAGTTTGTGACCACAAAATGCTGATTTTGCAAGTCTGTGCAAGGTACCCTGGCAGCTGCCATGACGCTTATGTTCCTCAGACACTCCCAGGTGCCAAGGCTCTTCAGTGCTCCAGCCTGAATGGATGGACGGCTGCTGAGTGACAAGGGCTATCCGTTGAAAAAGTGGCTTATGACACCTCTCTGCCACCCAAGAACAGAGGCAGAGCAGCGTTATAATAAGAGTCATGCCTCCACAAGGGCGGTGATAGAGGGGACCATAAGTCTTCTGAAGATGCACTTCCGATGCCTGGACCGTTCAGGGGGAGCACTTCAATATCCCCCCAGAGCGGGTGTCACTGATAGTGGTAGCATGATGCACTCTCCACAATCTGGCACTGGCAAGGGGGGAGCCACTGGAGGAAGAGGATCTTGAGGCAGCTCCACAGGCCACAGAGGATGAATCCAGTGATGAGTCAGAAGAGGAACACGGTCAGGATGTGGAGGTAGACCTCTGGATCCTTCAGGAGGCAAGGACACCTTGATCCAACACCCTTTCAGTTAGGCAGCCAAAGATCTGCTTCCGTTTCATGCCAGGGCTGCCGCTTCCATCCCGGATGCCTGAAATGACCCTTTCCTTTGAACACAAAGTCCACTCAGTGCCTGTGCAATAAAGTTTACAGCCACTCATGTCCAGCATGAGATACTGGCATGCCTTGGACCTACAAAACAAGTGAAGCATATTCAGAGCCTTAAGACAAAAGCAAAAATTATAGCAGGTTGGCACTCACATCAGATGAACATAACAATATCTAGTGTTAATGGCCACACCAGTAAACATATTAACAAAGCATGGCAGAACAGAAGATCACCGGTGAAAAGTCCCCCTTGTGCCAAAAATCCACGTTTGTGAGTGCTGCATCTTGGTGCCCCCAACACCAGCCCCCCCTCCCCCCCCCCTCACTGGCACTGGCATTGGAGACAACTTGCTGACTCTGCTGTCCTATTGGCCTTGATGACCTTGGCGGTTGTCCTCTGGCCAGTGGAGCCTGTGCTGCTCCCGCCTGGGAGTGAGCAGCCAGTGCCACGGCTGGCATCTCTCCAGTCATCGTGGCCTCATCAGATTCCATGGTCACTGGCAGAGGGTCGGAGGAGCTGCTGCCGTCATCCAGAACACCCTGAGAGGAGCCTGCAGAGACAACAAGCAGCTCGTGCGCCATTGTGAGGTCAGATTGGACTTCCCTGCTCGTCACCGATGGACAGGCACCTAGCAGAGATACTGGGTGCCCAATCCATCTTCCACACTGGCACCGACACCCTGAGGTCAGTGCCTGTGTGAGGGCTTACAGGTCCGAGCGCAACCCCAGCAATCCCTGATTCTGTTCCTGGAGCTGCCTCTCCTTGAGAGTTGCCACTCACTCAATGGAGGAGGCAGTGCACTTAGTGATGAGGGTCAATGCAGTGCTCATGGACTCCTCAACAACAAAGATCAGGGCATGCATACCTTCATGAATTTCCATCAGATCCTTCCGCACATTCCACTGGACATCCAGCATCTGCCACCTAATGGGATGACTCCAGGGAATCATCATCTACCTTTGACTGAGCATCGTCCTGGACTCTAGCAGTCTTCCGACTGCCGGTGCCCTGGGCACTCTCTGCCTCCAACTGGATGGTTGGGCCTAGGACACTACTCTGAGGAACTCCTGCAGAGATATCCTGGAACTGAGATGACTGACCTCCAACAATCACAACCATCTTCCTTTGTGCTAGGTATGACTCCAACCAGTGGAGAGTTTTCCCTCTGATTCCCATTGACTCCAGTTTTGCTCGGGCTCCTTGATGCCACACTTGGTCAACTGCAGCCTTGATGTCAAGGGCAGATACTCTCACCTCACTTGAGGAGTTCAGCTCTTTTGTCCATGTTTAAACCAAGGCTGTAATGAGGTCAGGCGATGAGTGGCCCTGGCAGAACCCAAACTGAACAATAGTGAGCAGATTATTGCTAAGCAAGTGCTGCTTGATAGCACTGTTGATGACCCCTTCCATCACTTTACTGATGATCGAGAGCAGACTGATGGCACGGTAATTGGCTGGGTTCGATTTGTCCTGCTTTTTGTGAACAGGACATACCTGATCAATTTTCCAAATAGCTCCAGGATTTTGACCCAGTGACAGTGAAGGAATGGCAACATATTTCCAAGTCAGAGGGTGAGTGGCTTGGAGGGAACTTCCAGATGGTGGTGTTCCCATGTATCTGCTGCCCTTGTCCTTCCAGATGATAGCGGTTGTGGGTTTGGAAGTTGCTGTCTAAAGAGCCTTGGTGAGTTCCTGCAGTGGATCTTGTAGATGGTACACACTGCTGCTACTGTGCGTAGGCGGTGGAGGGAATGAATGTTTGTGGATGTGGTGTCAATCAAGCAGGCTGCTTTGTCCTGGATGGTGTCAAGCTTCTTGAGTGATGGTTAGATTCTTTCTTGTTGGAGATGGTCATTGCCTGGCACTTCTGTGGTGTGAAAGTTACTTACCACTTGTCAGCCCAAGCCTGGATATTGTCCGGGTCTTGCTGCATTTGGACATGGACTGCTTCAGTATCTGAGGAGTCACGAATGGTGCTAAACATTGTGCAATCGTAAGTAAACATCCCCACTTCTGACCTTATGATTGGAAGGAAGGGTACGTGCCAGAATTGTAGCTGTGCTGGAACAGCTTGGCTAGGGGATGTGGCAAGTTCTGGAGCACAAGTCTTCAGGCATAGTGTGGCTCCTTCTTCAACACGGTCCTTGATTGAGCAGACCACTGGCATGTTGAAGATGCATTTCAGAAGTCTGGACCAGACAGGCAGCACTCTTCAATGTTCTCCCCAAAGGCTGTCCCACATCATGTGGTTTGCTGTGTTCTACACAACCTGGCACTCCAAAAGGGGACTGAGTTGCTAGATGGAGAGATAGAGGAGCTGAACTTCTCCTCTAATGAGGAGGACCTTGAAAGAGATGACCTTGAAGAAGTCAAGGATGTTGACACCCCATAGGAAGAGACCATAGCACAGGCCAGACATGGCTGACTGCCCTTGAGACCCTTATAGCTACAAAGCTCCAGAACAATGAATACAACTAGCTCATATGAGTCTATTTCACCTGTGCCCTCCATGCAGGCTCAACATTAACGCCTTCTTAGCTATCCTCCGCATCTCAATGAAGAACATCAATCTCAGACTGATTAGTCACAACCTTGCTTGATGATTGCCTCATTCTTGGAAGTCTAGGCAGCCTCTGGAGCATGTGACTGTTCTATTATGGGATAAGAACTCCACCAGCACTGTGAAGGTATTAGACATGGTGCAGTCCTTTCAAGCATTACACCAACATTTCACTGACCGTGGCAGCCATCAAGAGGCAGCGGTAACACTGAAAATCTCAGTGCACTCATGGCAGTACGCCTGGAGGTGCCTCAAGGTGGACAATCATCAAGCACTGGATCTCACGTGAACGTCTGAGGATTGATCTGAATCTGGACTGTGGCATTTCTCCACAGGCCATCTCTCATGCAATAACAATATTCTGGCCTCATCTTCATTGTCAGGAAGATATAATAATGATATTGGAATTTATTGTAAAATAGTGGTATCTGTGTATTTATATGTCTGTGTGTGTGTGAGATTTAATTGGATTAAAGGCAGCTGGTCTGAAGGCTTTGATGTATTAGAAGATAAGCTAGGTTTGAAATGTTAAGTAGGTAAACATGGGGGGCGTTTATAGTGTAAGGTGTAAAAGAATATTTGCATTTTAAAATAAACTAGACTGGCTTGAATTCAAAAGAGGGAATGAAATATTACATCTAACCCACAGAAGTTAAGAAACAGTGTGTTTATTTTCTCCAAAGATTACTGGTAAAATTGGTTCTATGATAAATTTTTATCATCAGGGAGGTAAAGTCCAAAGACATAGTGAAACTATGGGAATTTGCATTCAAAGGGGGAAATATGTTTAAAGGAGTGAAGGCTGTGTGTAAAGGCAGGCATTTTAAGATCTAACAAGTATGAAAAGCCTTTAGCATCTACGCTTCAATCTGCTGTCCACAACAAACTGAAGTTAATAAAACTCACTTTAAATTAGATTGTTCAGGGTATCATGTTTCTTTGTTTGGGTCTTTTAAAATCTATGTGTCTTACTGTTGCCTGAATGGAGGTATAACTGGGAGTCAGATTAATTAGGGGATTTTGAAGTTACTATAGTAGTAATTTGTGGACATATGTAAGTATTTAAATAATTTTTCATTAATAAATGTTTAATCTAGTTTTGTAAAAACCCATAAGGCTCGGTGGTCTTATTACTGCTGAATTCAAAGCCCACACTTTGAAACATACAAATTGCAGCAGTTGTAGCAGTTGTCTCAATCCCTCTGGGATTTGAACAACTCAGCATTTACCATCGGCTGTGCCATAACACTCATAATGAATCCCCAGCATGAGACCGCTCTTTAGGAAGCTGTCAATTACCAATGTCAATCATAGATACGAGGCTGCAAATTAGGTCACCTTCATGCACACAGATAGAGCTTCAGCAGGACCACTGTCTAACACAGAATTAGTTACTTAGTACCTTTGTTGATAATAAAGTGCACACATCAGATGCTTCGTCTGCTCCCATTTGAGGCTTCCATGTTTTCATTCTAGCAGATTAAGATATATATGAGGAAGGGGGTGATGGCGTAGTGGTATTGTCACTGGATTAGTAATCCAGGGACCCGGGTTTGAAACCTGTCATAGCAGATGGTGGAATTTGAATTTGAATTTGAATTAAAAGTCTAATGACGACCAAGAAACCATTGTCAATTGTTGTAAAAATCCATCTGGTTCACTAACGTCCTTTAGGGAAGGAAATCTGTCATCCTAACCTGGTCTAGCCTCCATGTGACTCCAGACAGCAATGTGGTTGACCATAAATGCCCTCTGAAATAACCTAGCAAGCCACTCAGTTGTATTCAATCTCTACAAAGCTTCAAAAAGGAATGAAACTGGTTGGACCACCCAGCATTGACCTAGGCACCAGAAACGACAAAGGCGCACTCAGTCCTGTTGACCCTGAAAAGTCCTTCTTACTAAAATGTGGGAGCTTATGCCAAAATTGTGAGAGAAGTTTCATGGACTAGTCACCCTCACAGAATCATACCTTACAGATAATGTCCCAGATGCCACCATCACAAACCATGGGTATGTCCTGTCCCACTGACAAGAGAGACCCAGCAGAGATGGTGGCACAGTAGTGTACAATTGGGAGGGAGTTGCCCTGGGAGTCCTCAACATTAACTCTTGACCTCATGAAGTCTCATGGCATCAAACAAGGGCAAACCTCCTGCTGATTACCATGTACCACCCTCCCTCAGCTGATGAATCAGTGCTCCTCCATGTTGAACACCACTTGGAGGAAGCACTGAGGATGGAAAGGGTGCTGAATGTACTCTGAGTGGGGGACTTCAATATCCATCACCAAGAGTGGCTCGGCAGCACCTCTACTGACCGAGCTGGCCGAGTGCTAAACGACATAGCTGCTTGACTGGGTCTGCAGCAGGTGGTGAGGGAACCAACAAGAGGGAAAAACATACTTGACCTCATCCTCACCAACCTGCCTGCCACAGATGCATCTGACCATGACAGCATCGTTAGGAGTGACCACCACAAGTCGCTGCGGAGACGAAGCCCTGCCTTCCTGCCATCGTGTTGTGTGGCACTACTACCATGCTAAACAGGATAGATTTTGAACAGATCTAGCAACTCAAGACTGGGCATCTTTGAGGCGTTGTGGGCCATCAGCAACAGCAGAATTGTACTGGAACACAATCTGTAACCTCATGTCCTGGCAAATCCCCACTCTACCATTATCATCAAGCCACGGGGCCAACCCTAGTTCAATGAAGAGTGCAAGAGGGCATGCCAGGAACAGCACCAGGCATACCTAAAAATGAGGTGTCAACTTGGTGAAGCTATAACACTGGACTACTTGCGTGCCAAACAGCAAAAGCAGCAAGTGATAGACAGTGCTAAGCGACCCCACAGCCAACGGATCAGATCTAAGCTCTGCAGTCCTGCCACATTCAGTCGTGAATGGTGGTGGACAATTAAGCAACTCACTGGAGGAGGAGGCTCCACAAATATCCCCATCCTCAATGATGGAAGAGCCCAACACATCAGTCCAAAAGATAAGGCTGAAGCTTCTGCTATAATCTTCAGTCAGAAGTGCTGAGTGGATGATGCATCTTGGCCTCCTCCGGAGGTCCCCAGCATCAGAGATGCCAGTCTTTAGCCAATTTGATTCCCTCCACATGATATCGAGAAACGGCTGAAGGCACTGGATAGTGCAAAGGCCATGGGTTCTGACAATATTCCGGCAATAGTACTGAAGACTTGTGCTCCAGAACTTGCCACACCCCTAGCCAAGCTGTTCCAGTACAGCTACAATACTGGCATCTACCCAGCTATGTGGAAAATTGCCCAGCTATGTCCTGTACACAGAAAGCAGAACAAATCCAACCTGGCCAATTACCGCTTCATCAGTCCACTCTCGACCATCAGTAAAGTAATGGAAGGGGTCATCAACAGTCCTATCAAGTGGCCCTTGCTTTGTAATAACCTGCTCATTGACGACCAATTTGGGTTCCGTCAGGGCCACTCAGCTCCTGACCTCATTATAGCCTTGGTTCAAACATTGACAAAAGAACTGAACTCCTGATGCGAGATGAGAGTGGCTGCCCTGGAAGTCAAGGCTGCATTTGACTGAGTGTGGCATCAAGGAGCCCTAGCAAAACTGGAGTCAATGGGAATCAGGGGGGAAGCTCTCTGCTGGTTGGAGTCATACCTAACACAAAGGAAGATGGTTGTACTTGTTGGAAGTCAGTCATCTCAGTTCCAGGACATCACTGCAGAAATTCCTCAGGGTACTGTCCTTGGCCCAACCACCTTGAGCTGCTTCATCAACGACCTTCCTTCCATCATAAGGTCAGAAGTGCAGATGTTCGCTGATGATTGCACAATGTTCAGCACCATTTGCGACTCCTCAGGTACTGAAGCAGTCCCATGTCCAACTGCAGTAAGACCTGGACAATATCCAGGCTTGGGCTGACAAGTGGAAAGTAACACAAGTGCCAGGCAATGACCATCTCTAACAAGAGATAATCTAACCATTGCCCCTTGATGTTCACTGGCATTACCATCACTGAATCATCCACTATCAACATCCTGGGGGTTACCATTGACCCGAAACTGAACTGGACTAGCCATATAAATACTGTGGCTGCAAGAGCAGGTCAGAGGCTAGGAATCCTGTGATGAGTAACTCACCTCCTGACTCCCCAAATTCTGTCCACCATCTACAAGACACAAGTCAGGAGTGTGATGGATGAGTGCAGCTCCCACAACACTTAAGAAGCTTGACTCAATCCAGGACAAAGCAGCCCGCTTGATTGGCACCACATCTACAAACACTCATTCCTTCCACCAACATCCACAGCTGAGGTGGAGGCAGCCTGCTGACTGCTACACTCTGTTGTGTGTGTACAGAACATATCCTTTTTATTTTTCCCTATTTCTGTTGGATTGTGGATTTTAAACTACAATGGTTGTAGTTTGAAAGACATATCTACTGGAACTGGATGAGAGATATATGCAATGTTGGAACAGAATTTCCATGAAAGGCAGGGTAGTGCCAGAAAGGAATCCTCGACCAAGGAAGCTGCTTGACAATAGTATTTTAATTGGCTCCTGACTGGGTGACCAGGGTTTGTGTGGTAGCAGTGTAGCATCTGGCCTGCAAAGAGAAAACATCTAAAATCTCTTTTCCTGAAATCTCTTTTCCTTTTTACAGGAGTTTCCTCAGAGAGAGCAGGTTAAAGGGGAAAACCACTGTTAGAGACATTGAAAAGCAAGTTCTCAACCAGTGAACTAAAGGCTGAAAGTGCTGGAAGGGCCCCTCGTGTCAACAACAAAAAACTGAAAGAACTTTGGAAGACATTGATCAAAATCAACCCATCGAATCCTGTACTCCGGATTGATGCTATTGAACTGTGTTATCCAACCCTAAAATCCACGTGTGTGTGTGTGTGTGTGTGTGTGTGTGGATTGAGGAAGGGGGTAGAGTTTAAGTTATAGAGTTAGAAATTAGCAGTTCATATTTTTTATTTTGCCACTGGTTAACGACAGATTGTTGAATAAACAGTTATTAGCTTATTAAGTTTGCAAAGCTTTTGCTCATATTCTGTTAATTAAATTAACAGCTAGGTAGAATTGGGGCAATCTGATGGTATGGTCAAACTTTTCACCTTAGTCACGGCTCAGGGAACAGTGGGGCTGATATTACAGCGCACTATCCCCAGTGAGTCATGACATCTGTGATGCCCTTGGTGAGCTTTCTCTGGAGACCTGAGGCATGGAGGGCCCTTGCCTGCTTTGGGTCTCCTGCTGTGGGACAGGTGCACCCTCCTTGGCCTGGGCAGCTGGAGTTGCTGGGGCCACAGTCAGAGGGGAATTGGAACGGCTGGACAGCCCTGGAGAATCCTGGGTGGATTGCCCCAGGGTGCCTGGCTGATGTTCCTCCTCCCTGTGGGCACCCGAGAACCCCTCCTGGACTCCTTGAGGAGCAGGAGCTCCTGGAGGGAGGTCAAGGTGCCCCATACCCCTCTTACAAAGCCACTTATAGATCCCACTTTTGGCTATAGCAATGGTGTGCAGGTCTGAGGGCATATCTGGTACAAACTGCTGTACTGGGGTCTCCAGTGCCACCCTTCAAATAGTGAATTCAATGCGCTGGCATATTGGTGCCACGACATCAGACTGAACGCGGATGGACTCCTCCATCCTCCATTCTAATCTGCTAACGGCCTCTGAAAACCCTGCCTGCTGTACCCCTGCCTGTCTTTGGAGCTCCAACATCTCTCTGAGGGCTGATTCCAGAAGCTCGTCACCTGACCCGGGCTCAGCAGGAGCCTGGCCTCCAGCAGCCCTCCGAGTGTCGGTGACGTTTTCTGTCACTGCCTCTGCCTACTGCGGACCCGAATCTCTGCTGTGCTCACTAGATGGTGACCCCGAGCCTGCTCTAAGACTATGTCCCACTGTGGTGTGTGTCTCTGGTGGAGGGTGTGGGTGAAGGCAGTGACAGCTCTACATCTAGTGGATCCTCAGGATCCTCATCTGAGGTGGTCTGAGGGCTGGGGCTGATGGGCTAGTAGTGTCCCTCTGCCTTTTCTTGCTGGTGTCTGTAATAGAGAGAAGAGATAATTAGTGATTGGCTGGAGATTCACCTACATTAAAGAGCACTCACAGTTCTGGTGAATGGGCAAAGACTAGTGGGTGGGACTCTCACTGGCTTGTTGGGAGACACTGATCTCACCTTCGGTGCAGGAACGGTCTCTGTCCTCACTGGTCAGCTCTGCCACCTGCTCCTCAAAAAGGGTAAGTGGCCTGAGCTTTGGCATCAGCCCTTCCGGTCTGGGATCTCTCCCTGTGGTTGTGGATGATCATGTCCTGCATAAAGACAGATGGACAGACTGTAAGCAGGACGGATGCCAGAGCAGATGATAAGCATGCCTGCCCTCTTTGTGTGCTAAGTGGACTGAAAGGGCTGAAGACACGACTTGTGCAGGATGTGACAAGAGATGAAGATGTTAAAGTGCGTGTGAGAGAATCAGTGATGATGTCACTAGTGCTGGTACTGTGTGAAATCCTTGTGCACTGTAAACCTGTGAATGCCTGATGGCCTTGTGAGAGTGTGAGTTGAAAGCGAGGAGAAGGTTGACTTACCCTGGCAGAGTGGATGAGATCATTCATCTTTTTTCTGCCCTAGATAGCAGTCCTGTTCTGTGGACCACAGGCGCTGACTACATTGGCAATCTCCTCCCAAGTGTAGATGCTGAGGTTGGTGGACCTCCCGCTCCCATCATGGGGGTAGAGGATCTCTCGCTGGTCCTGGACTGCCTAGAGGAGACTGTCGGGGCACTTGTCACTGAAATTGGGGCATAGCGCTTGCCTCTTCTCAGGGCCAGTACTCACCACAACAAGTCGTGGGCTGTGGAGAGTGAATGGTTGTGTGGGTGCCATTTAAATGTGCTGCCCGGAACTGCAATCCGATTAAGTAACAGTGGGGTGGACAAAACCTATCCCGTCCTACCACAGGATATGACTTCCTGCTCCTTTATGCATACATAATGAGGTGAAAAGCGTACCATCTGGTGTGGCAACCCGCCCCACTGGCTAGTGAGAGCCACACCGATTTTTCCGCCCGTCACCGCACTTAGTCTCCAGAGTGGAAAATTCTGCCATATGAGTCAGCTGGCTTGTAGAAATGTCGGATGAAGATGCACTGAAGAACAGGTCTCAGTCGTGCTCAGTTATTGATAGAGCATGACAGGAAGTGGTTAATGTGGATCAGAGGATTGGGGAAACCTTTTAATCAAGGCAACTGATGCATTCTCCATACAGAAACTGGCTCATTAAAAAGTTGGAAATGGAATATGGCTTTCCAAATTTCAGACTTGTTTTCCTTTGAGTTAACAAAGAAATTGGGAGAGTTGAGGGCTGGGGAGAAAGAAAACATTAGCAAGAATTATCCATAAGATGGAGAATGATAAAAGGAGAATCATTCAAATCCATGATTTCTAGATAATATAGTACACCATATCTTTCTGTGTAATATATCATGATTTGTTTTGTCTGTGTCATGATGTATGATATTAACCCAATGAACAAATGAATAAAAGAACAAATGCTGTGAAAGGTATGTAATGTTCACATGTGAGACCCTGAGATAAAGCTGTGGTTGATAATCAGACACCGTTGGAGATTGAGACTTAGAAGTGGGAAAGGAAGTTTTTTTCTTAGAGTAAAAATCCTGATGTTGAAAGAATGGCAGTGTACATGAAGCATCATAATACGGTGATGCAACCTATTCTTACCTTGCTGAGTTGGGAGGTTGAACCTCGGCCCTCCCATGCAAGTGCCAGCTGGGAAATGGCTGCACATGCACAACTTGGTTATTTTACGTTTTCAGGATGAGGACCAGCCCTGCACACCTGCGCAGAAGAGAGAAGGAATAACAGCACGAAAACCCAGATCAGGGGACCTGTAATGGAGTGCCATTGCCAAGTGAATGTCCCAGGGAGGGGGACATGGGAGGGGGACAGGGAGAGCTCCCAAACCAGGGAGGGGGACACGGGAGAGGAATAGGGAAAGCTCCCAAACCAGGGAGGTGCTATGACATGGCAGATGATGTGTGCCAGGCGGACCAAATCCATAAGGGAAACTTGGCCATGCTATCTCAACAGTTTTTCAATTTATATTTATTACGAGATGTGTGCACGGAATTCAGAAGTAATGAGTCCACTAAGACCTTTAGAAATTTTAAAAGTTAAAATATAATATTTATTAACAAAAGAAAAGATTTCAAGCACATACATAAGACAATAATTACTTAATACGATAACAAATCCTAAAATTCCTAACTAACCTGACTCCAAGTTACACAACACCTTTAAGGCAACCGTCCAAAAGAGATTTTAGATTTTTAAAAAACCAGCAAGTTAACACAGTACTCACTTGACAATGGAATTCCAAAAGGCTTTCTTCAACTTTAGTTACTGGACACATTAGACTTTTGCACAAATGGCTGGAGGTTTTTTCAAGTCTATTTTGCACACTCCTGTTAGATCTTACATGGCCCCCAACATAGCCCTTCATTCTCTTTTATATATGTTTCTCTCTCTTTAATATGTAACTTTCATTGTTACATATATCTTTCAAAATGTACTTTCCTGTAATATAAAAACTTTCATGTTGCCAATATTCTTAGTAACCTTTGGGAAAAATAAACACACTGCTTAGCCTTGCGTATCTAGCTAGTTGCAAACATACTAACATCCCTTTGAAATCCAAAGAATCCCTTCACTTATCTAAAAATGCAAAGTCCCTTCACACCTTACATGCTAGGACAGCATCCATGTTTACTCATTATCATTTCAAGTAAATTTTTATACCTAGCTTCTTTTGATAAATTGAAGCTTGCAGTCTACCTGACTCCAAATGTAATTAAATCACACAGACAGAACTATCTACACTCACACCCATAAACCAGAATAATATGATTGCAATAAACCAGAATAATATTATGAAAATTATTACACTTTCGTAACAGAAGGGGCCAGGGAGGGGGATATGGGGAGTCCCCCAGAGGAAGTCCCAGGCAAGGAAGAAAGACATTGGCCAGAAATATGTCACAATAACAAAAGAAAGGAGCAGAGAAACAGTCTCAAATTTAAGAAAGAGCTTCAGGGAGCAGACATTAAACAAAGTGGGCTTGGGAGAAGTCCTGAAGATCCGAGAAGGTAACCAAAGGTAGGTGACTCCATGAGGCAGGCCGTTGAGACAAAGGTACCCCTTTGGAGCAGTGGTATTCTGCTTGGCATGGCCAAAGATGTGAAATTGTGCTTGCAAGTGATGCTTGAGTGTACTCAGAAACCCAGGGGAAAGGAATCTTGGAAGGCGAGATTGAAACCCTGTAAGGTGGGCCATTGTTGAAGCCATCCAAGTGGGAATTACCTTTGAAGAGGATTCCAAGGCAAGATCTTCAAATATGGTGATAAAAGCAAAATACTGTGGATGCTGGAAATCTGAAACAAAAACAAAAATTGCTGGAAAAGATCAGCAGGTCTGACAGCATTAGTGGAGAGAAAGACAGAGTCAACGTTTCAAATCCATGTGACCCTTCTTCAGAACTAAAGAGAAGTAAAAATGTGAAATATATGCTCTTTAACGGGGGGGTGGGACAGGTGAAGTTGGATAGAGGTCCAATGATAGGTGGAGGCAAAGGAGAAATTGCGAAAGATGTAATAAGATGTAATGGCATAGCAGAAGATTCAGGGGATGCCCACCAGCGAGATGGTATGTTCCCAATGTATGAAATAAATGGCCTTTGTGCCTCTTGCTTAAAGATGCAAAATGGTTGGAAGTGAATGACAGCATCACTTAATAGGTTCAGCCAACATAGAAACACACATGAATGCACGACGCGCACACACACGCACACATACACACACGCATACACACTAGTCGATCACTCTACTGGGAACCTCAACTGAGGGGTCATTGTAAGTATGATACTAGAAACTTTGCAAATAGCTAGCTGAGCGAGGGATGGTCTAGGGGCTTTAACCTCATGGATTACATGTGTAACTAAGTATAACTTCACTGTAAGTGACAGTAAAGTGGGAACTGTTCAAGAAAGATTGAGAGTTGATTTGGAACCATACATTTGTGTTGTGCTGTTGGGTGTTGACCCTCATCATACTTGCCATAATTCTAGGGTCACGAGGTCACAGGGATAATTTCTGTTCAGGGTCTGGTGATCACGTACAGGGACCGTAGTTGACAGTATGAGTAAGGAAATATTACACCAACAAAAGGTGGATAAGAATAATAATCCCCAGGTGGAGCTGGAAACCAGGCTACAGCAGAATATCTGTAAGAAACTGAAATCTAGTGAAGGTTAGTTGAGGGGGATCTCTAAGTCAGTAGACTCCTTGAGAGAGTGAAAAAGTGGACAGAGTTGTCCCAAAGGTGAAGGGACAGAAAAGACTGTGTGGTTATATGGTTATGACCACCAGCACAGTTGGGATCAATGTGAAACATTAAACTACAGAAAGAATTAGAACACATGACAAAACTGTCTAAAGACCGCGAAGCAGCAGTGAACCGACTCAAGAAGGAGTTAGAAGAATTAAAGGCAGACAAATCGAAAGCGGAGTCTGCCTGGAGCAGATTGTTAGTTGCTATCAGGCCCAAGTATGTAAAGCGGGAGAGGAAGCTGAAGAATATAAGAAGTTATATCCTCCAGCTAAAGTGCAAGTCGAGGAAATTGAAGAGAAGTGTGAGGGAATGAAAGCAGCCTATACCCTGAAGAAGGAAGAGGCACATGAGAGGATAGATCACAGGGAGTTCGGCAATTAATTACACAGTTGAAACAGTAAGTAATGGCCAAGCAAGGCAGAATCAATTTAATGGGAGAAGGTAAAAGCGAAGTGAAACAATTAGAGTATGAGGACATATCCAAATCTATGGGTCAGCCATCTCCAATGGCACCATTGACCCAACGTGCGGGCCACTGGCACCCAGGAACCCACAGGGGCCAGCACCAAACCAGTATACTCAGGCGTATACCAGTCATCAGTTAAAGGCAATGACAGTATGGGTCCCTCCTTTGGGGCCTGGAGGAGCCTTGTCATTATTTACCCAGCAGGTAGAGCAACTTAGAACCATGCCTGGACAGGATGAATCAGAGAGTAAAAACACGGCGTTGACAGGGTTAATCCCCTCCATTTATGGTGGTCTGAATTTAAACACTAAAATGGGAAGAGGTACCTGGGAGGCCTTTAAGGATGGGACAGGAAATGTGAGATCCTTTTAAAGTCTTGTCTGAGACCAAGCAGGGAAGCTAAGGAGCAATAGATAGCTATGCTGAATGGAAATAGGGAGCATACCACTTTGTGATGGCAGGAGTGCCAGTGAGGGCCAACCTCTAAGAGCAACAGTGGTGCCATTGGTTAAGGATTCTAGTCATGGGACTCCACCCTGGGGTAAAGGAAGGGGTAGAGAATTGGTAATATTCCAGTGATCACAAAATCACTGAGAATCAGGTGATCTGGAAGGCAACATTGGACCACCAGAACACCCTGGCACCCATCCAAAGGGGGTAGATACATTCAGGACAGCTGTGAATGAGGAGAACATCTAGGCCCATGCCTGCTATTTGGAGGCAGAAGGGGGCAAAACCAAAATCTGCCCCCAGTACAGTGAAAGGATGGTGTTACAACTGTGGAAAGGCAGACATTTTACCAGAGTGTGAAGGGCCCTCTGAAAGAGAGAGAGACCAACTCTAACTGAAATTCAAAAAGAAGTTGGGAAGCAGGGTTCTGCAGGAACTTTGTCACAAGAGGATGTGGTAAAATTGCTGGCTGTGGCCATGCAGTTGAAGGAACGGGGGACAGGGGAAGTGGGAAGAGTTAATACCGCCATAGGCCTGAAGGGAGAACCTGGGGAGGACATGGAATAGAAGTGAAGGGGCCAGTCCGAGTATCTGTGACCCCACAGGTATGACTCAAGGGGTAAACCCTTTGTAGATTTGGTTATAGAAGGCATTGAGAAGGCTTGTCTGGTGGACATGGGAGCTTCTAAGACAATGGTACATCAGGAGAGAGTCCTTATCAATCCTCATGGCCAAGCAGTGAACTCTACAACCTCTCAGGGTTTATGGGAAAGTCTAAGGTTGGGGCGGTATTGAAGCTTTTTAGAGTCTGAGTGGGAGCCTTGGAAACACAGTGGCAATGCATATTAATGATGGCTGTGCAAACTGGATGAGGAATATTGGGAGCAGATTGGCTTCACGGCAATAATATCATAGTGGATTTTTGTAATATGTGCCTGTGGCAGGCAGGTAAGGAGATCGAGGAGTTATTGTGATCCCAGGAGAATGGGATACATTCAGGTAACAGTAGATATCTATGACAGGGAACAGCTGATGAAGAATGTCCCAGCCACATAGCAGTCAGTGTGGAAGGATCACCAAGGGGTCTTTCGCTTCAGTAAGCATGACTGCAGCAGGATGAAAGGGGTAGAAGTTCAGATAGAAGGGGAACCCATGAGCAATCCCCAGCGACAGTATCAGTACAGCAGGGAAGCAGAGGGAGATATTGAGGAAGTGGTGAAGCAGGGGTTATTTAGGACAATAACTACCCATGTAAATTCACCCACTTGGCTGGAACCTGATGGGTCATGGAGGGTGGCTATCGACCATAGGGTACTAAATAAACATATGACCACTTGCTCTCCCACTGTAGCTGCTGTAGGAGAACTAGTGGCCCAGATTACAATGTCAGTCAAGTATTCGGTGTTTTAGGCATTTCCAATGGGTTTTGATCCATCGCAGTGAGTCAGGAAGACCAGTATAAATTTGCATTCATGTTTAAGGAACAACAGTATACCTGGACGTGTCTGCTGCAAGGGCTCCATAATAGCCCCTCTATTTTCCACTAATGTATGGCATGGGCCATCCAACCTTTCAGTCAGCTGAGCAACTGATACATTATGTAAATGATTTACTGCTATTTACAGAAGAAGAGGAACAACACAAACAGTTATTACGAGAAATATTGGACTGTAGAGGAAACAGGACTCAAGGTGAATCCTAGGAAGACCCAGATAGGTCAGGAGAAAGTGCAGTTTCTGAGCTTACCCTCTCCCCAGAGAAAAGGGAATAGATGCTGCTAAGTGACAAGCAGTGCAGGGTTTCCCAGAAGCAGAGAATATGCACAGATTGCTATTCTTTTTGGGTTTGACAGGGTATTGCCAAGAGTTTATTGAGGACTATGCAGCAGTCACCAAGTCTCTCCAGATACTGCTAAGAAAGGAGCAGATTGGGAGTGGAGAGATAAATAGCAGAAAGTCTTTGAAGAGACTAAATGAATGCTCCAGACGGCCCCTGGATTGGGAACAATAAAGCTATCTCTACCCTTCCAACTTGAAGCGGCAGGGTTAGACACCAGCCTTAGCACCGCGCTGTTGCAGTTGTGCAATGGGAAATGAAAAATGAGTCCAGGGTATTAACTGAAGTGGAAAAGGCCTACTCCATTTGTGAGGCATCTGTTAGCCACCTATTGGGCGGTGAAGTTCTTTGCGGGATTCACCGGAGGACAATTGGTCACTCTGCTCACACATCACACCCCTACTAGGCTGTTGCTTGAGGAAGGATCCTGGATGGTGTTGTTAGTAGTGCTAGGATAGCTAAGTGGACCTTGTTATTGAGCCAAGCCAGGATAACTATAGAACATTTGTCAGAGCCCAAACTGGCAGCAAAGCTGCTGTATCCTGTGTACAGTGGAAGGAGTCTGGGACTTTAAGGGAGGCTTTAGTGCTGGAATACATCCTAATGGTAGGGACATTTACATTGATGGATTCAGTTATGTAGAAAAGGGTAAGAGGGAGACAGGATGTGGGACATGCGATCCTGAAAGGTGAGTGGAAGTGAAGTTGAAACTATCTGTGAACATGAGGGCCCAAAAAGCAGAGTTGGCAGCAGGAGTGTATGTGGTGGCAGACCCTATTAAGTTACCAACCCCTTATACACTCTGCTCGGACTTAATGTTCACATGTAACTTCTGCACATAATATTTGGTAATATGGGCCAGGCAAGGATTTACCTCAGCTGGGAAACTACTGACCGTAGTACCTCTGCTGAAGGTTATACTAGAGATTACTGGTAATGCAGACCAGGAGTACTACATCCATATAGGAAAAGCCCACTCAGAAACAGAACCCCGAAGAGGGAGTAATAAGCAGGCAGATGATCGAGTTAGACAAGGAAATGGGCAGTGGATGGGGCACCACTCTTATGAGTCAGGAGTGGTAAGAGCACACACAGGCCAAGGTGTAATTAGGTCAGAACAGGAGCCCGTGGACTTAAAGAAAGCCCAAGTGAGTGATGTTACTCTGAGAGCAGTGGTAAAAGCAAAAGGGGAAGGACAAGGGACAGAGAGCCCATATGGAGCCCTGGATGTATGTGTAAAAGATAGAATGCTGTTTAAAGAGGATAAATGGGTGGTGCCAGAAGTTAACAGGGAGGAGTTTAACATTTGGCCCATGGGGGACCAGGGGCTGGACACACAGGGGCCGATAATACATTGAAAAGAGTAGTCATAGCCTGGTGGCCAAACATGAGGTAGGATGTGAAGGAATATGTGCACAATTGTCTAGTATGTGCAATTCACAACTCAAACCCTCAGAAAAGGAAAGCATCAATGGGACAGAGCCGATGGGTAGAGGGACCTTGGAAGAATACACAGATAGATATCAGGCCCCTCCTCACTACTAAGAAAGGGAATAAGTACTTTCTGGTATTAGTGGAGAGCTTTACAAAGTGGATCAAAGCATTCCCAAGTAAAGCTGCCACAGCTTTATTTATGGCTTGAACACTGGCAAAGGAGGCATTCTTCCAATGGGTGCTGCTGGACAGAGTGAAGTCAGATTAGGGATCTCACTTTACTGGATAAGTGATGCAACTGATCCTAGCCATGTTGAGAATAAACGAGAAATGGCACGTGTTCCATAGCCAAAATCATCCAGGATGGTGGAAAGGATGGAAGTCTCAAGGAGACACTGAAGAAAGAGATAGGGGAGGCAAATGAGAAGAAATGGCATGAGGTGTTATCTTTAACCCTTATGGGAATAAGAGTGGGAGTCTCTAAGACCACCAGATACCCCCTGGACAAGTTAGTGATGGGGGAGAAATGAGGAAAGCTGTGCATCTGTTAATCCCAAGGTTAAGCAAGAAGAGAGAGAGGCCGGCTAAGATAGATACATACAGGAATTGAGAGAACAGTTGAGAGAAATACTGCTGAAAGCAGCAACTAACAGAGTAATAATCACTGGGAAAATACGTTAGATCTGGAGTTTGCAGGGACTCGAGAATGGGATATAGGGGACCAAGTTATGGTAGGGAATTATGTACGAGTGAGAATGTTTGAGCCATTGTACAAGTGTCCATACACCATAAGGACAAGACTAGCCCTATTGTCTATGTCATACAACTTCCCAAGCAGGTGAAGTGGTTCCACATCAACCAATGTAAGAAGTATAACTCGTGGAGGTAAAGACCAAACAGCCCAAGGCACAAGAGGCAATATTGAGTCTTGCCCAATTTGAGTGGGGGGCAGAACCAATAATTTGGGATGAGACAGACGGAGCTCTGCCTAGCAGTGAAGGAGCACGTAGAGGTCAGAGACTCAAAAAGCTGAAGTGCCTTGGACATCAGCTGGACTTTCTATGATACTAGCGACAACACAGGTACCGACTGGGCCCACCTGATTGGCCTCCCCTATACAATTCACTAGCTGCCAGAAGAAAACCCCGTAATGAAATGTTATGAATATGTATGCAAATGCCTAATGTTTAATGTACTTGTGGAGGGAAAGCCCTTACAGACCAAATTCCTATTGGATTATATCTTGCAGATAACCTCATTGGACGGAGGAAGGTGAGGACCTCGTAATCTGTATACTTGCTTCAGCCTGAACCTGACCCGGGGAACACAGGGTTATGACCGCATGGGCGATTAGGAGGGAACAGGGAGAGTTGGAGAGAATGAGAGGTTGTTACAATCAGAAGAATAATGTTGGTTGGAGTGGTGGGAATAGTATACTTCCCTGTCCTTTCCCCTGGTGCCACAACATTACCACTTCATCAGCTGGAGAATGTAAGGGTAGATAGAGATGGCATGCTAGTAAAACAGCAAGACATTACAACCAATGTGGTGAATCTGGGAGATTATATGCTGGGAGTTCGTTTGGAGCGGTGTAAGGAACGAGACGGATAGATGGAATGTCCTAACCAAGTAAGACAACATGGGCAATCAACCTGTGGATTCAACATGATTGATATGAACTGTATGATGGAAGCCGAGGGATCATGGTTTGTGGGTATCCAAGTTCCCTATGTTGAGGAATTAGAGGACTGCGTTACCAGTCAGGAAAAGGCCAAAACCTTTGGCGTACCAACAATAAAACAACATTCCGTTTTGCCCAGAGAGGCCAGTCAGGTTAGGGCAGCATGAGCTGGTTAATATTGACCATCATAAAATAACTGAGATAAATTGGAACTCCAAAGTCAGTTGAGACAGTGACCAGGATTTTCCATGTCCACCGGTGTTGGGCATGTTCGCTGGCATGGGTGGGCAATGTGGCATAATCGGTTTCATGTTGACATGAAGCCAGTTCGTGATTGTCCACTCAGCTTGCCGATGGTGGGCTGTGTTCTCTGCCATCAGATGTTGGGAACCTCATTGCAATACATCAGCGTATCATTATTAGGCTTGCCCAATGGAATCGGGGATGGGAGGGCCTGAGGATGGAAGGGGTTCTGGGGGGGAAGGGGTGTGAAAGGCGGGAAGGGGTGCGAATGGGGGAAGGGGTGCGGAGGGTGCAAGGGGGAAGGGGTGTGGAGGGGATTGGGTTGTGAATGGGGGAAGGGGAAGGGGTACAGAAGAGGGAAGGTGTTCAAAAGTAGGAAGGGGTGCGAAGGGGAGAAGCGGTGTAGAAGGGGGATGCGCAGGTGACTGGTAGGTAATGTGAATGGGAGGGGTCGGATAGGTCTATGTCTGCCTCCTGAGGAGTGAACTGTGGGTGGGCTTGGTATAGAGGAAGGGTGAGAATGACCGAGGGCAGAGTGAGGCGGTAGGGTGGGAGGATGAGGGTACGAAGGGATGGTGAGGGTGGTTAGTGGGGACCGGAGGCAGACACGGACCCTGAGTGTGGGAAGGAGGAGATTGGGGAGGTGAATTTGGATGAGGGTGGGATTTTCGGGAAGGAAGGGAATGTGCATGTTCACCAGGACATCCCCGAAGGAAAAGGGTTGTGACTGGTAGGTAACGGAGGGGAGGTGGAAGATGATGCCGGGGGGGGTCAACTGTGATGGGGGAAAGGAAATGCGGGACTGGAGGGGCAAAGATGAGGGAGCTGATGATAAAGCAAATCCAGACCGTGCTGTCCAAATCGAAAGTGAAATGATAGTCATGGTCAGGGAGTGTGGTCAGTGGGTGGGCGGAGATGCAGTCAGTTCAGATGGACAAATGAAAGAGAGCCCCAGCAGGCAGCATTGAAAATGCTCAAGACATTGAGATGAGCGTGAAATATGAAGGATCTGCATGTGTGTGACAGTGCTTGCATGAGGCTCTGAAAGGTCCTGCCACACACACACTTATCCCTCCAGAATCACTCACGGGCAAGTTGCTCCCTCTGCGGTGAAGAGGATGAGGTCAAGAGGATGAGGTTACAGGCAAAGGGGACTCAGAGGGAAAGGTAAGCCTCTGAGATTCCTCAATGGATGACCCAGGAGTATCCAGTGTTGCTCCTCCTCCTCTCGGGTGCCTGAGGGCCCTGGCCTGAGTCCTTGAGGGGAAGGCGCACCTGGAGGGACTTTGAGGTTCCCTGTTTCCCTCTTGAGATGCCAATGCAGGAACTCAGCCATGCCTACCATGATGGAGTGCAGGTCTGCGCACATCTTTCTTTTCTGCTGGACCAGGGTCTCCATGGTGTCTGCCATCCTTCCCATGGATGCGTGCACTTGTGTGCACCACTGTATCAGAGAGCAAGTGGACACACTCCTCCAACTCGTGTGCCACTCTACTGAGGGCTTTCAACAGCTCTGCGTGATGCTCCCCTGCCTTCTGCTAACTCTCCATGATGAGTTGGAACGCCAAATCCAGAGATTTGTTACTTGACGAGCACTTCGCGGATGTCTCTTCCCCAGCAGTCCTCCAAGTGCTGGGGAGCTTGGCTGAACCTGCCTCTTCCTGCTGCAGACTCATATCCGTGAGGTGACCACCAGATTGTGAACTCAAGCCTGCCCTAGATCTATGTCTTACCGAGGTGTGTGTCTGTGTGCTGCTGGAGGGTGTGGGTAAGTGCTGTGACACGTTTTCCAGGCTGCTTATTTCCAGCCCATCAATGGAGGAGGTGTCATGTTGGCTGGACATGAGGATATGGATGGAGCTGAAGGACTGGCTGGCTGACGGTTTCGGTCGCTTGGCAGAGCTCCCTGTGCACCAACATAGAGATAATTAGTGCATGGCAGCAGAGTCAAAAACAGGGGAGAGAGCACTCACATTTGCATTGAGGGGGGGATGATGTGGTACAAGATCCCTACAAGGGTGTTCACCGCCAACCTCACTGTTGCCACAGGCAGGGTCAACATCTTCACCAATCAGCACAATGGCACACTCCTCAAAGTGAGTGAGGGGCCTAATGTGGGCCACTCCATACCCTCCAGTTTGGGACATCTCCCTGCTGATGTGAGCCAGCTTCTCCTGCATGGGAACAGATGGAGAGAGTGTGAGCAGGACGCATACAACTGCGTGGAATGTTTGTGTGGTGGGCGGAGCCATGGACAAGATGAGGATGTGAGCTCCAGAGGATTTGAGCCTGATGGAGATGTGAGGGTGTGTGTGAGTTAGAGATGTTGTCCCTTGAGGTGTGAGATCCCTATGGATGTGTGATGGGTTTATGAGTGTGTGAATTGAGAGTGATGAGAAGAGTGAGTTACCCTGGCGGAATGGATGAGACCATTTATCCTGTAGCGGCACTGGGTGGCTGTCCTCTTTTGCAGGGCATTGGCACTGAGTACCACTGCCACTGCCTCCCAGGCTGGATTGGTAATGCCACTGCTCGTCCTGTGGCCAGAACTGGGGTAGAAGACATCACAGTGGGCCTCCACTGCATCCAAATAGCATTCCAGTGATGTGTCATTAAACCTGGGGTTGCAGTCTTATTGCCTTTTGTAGACATCTTCCTTGTAGTAGTTGTTAGCTGGAAGAACTGAGATGAGTGTGCACGGCTGGACTTTAAATGTGGCGCCTGGTGTGATGAAGTAGCAAGGTGATGGCATGGCGGGCGAACGAGAGCCCACCTGCCATGGAAACTGCGTGTTTCCTGGGAATGCATAACTAATGTGGTGGGTTTGGGACGATATGGTGTGAAAATCTGCTATCTCCTGCTACAGCACTTAGTGCAAATCTGGGACAATTCCACCCAGTAGGAAGGTTTGGGGATGACATTCCCCCACTACCTGAACATCTGAGAGAATTGCATAAGGAAGTAGAACAATCCAGATGAGTGTTCTATCAATTGCAACAACAAAACAGTTTGATTCTAAAACAGTACAGGTAATCCCTGACCAGAGTGGGTGGGAAAGGCTATGGAATTATGCGACCAATATTCTGATCCGCCCTTGGATCTGTTATCACTTGCATGTTTTGGTTATTGTACAACTGGTTGTTGCATTGAATTTGTTGTGGGATTTATGCTATGGACGCAGACAAAAGAAATTAGTATGCAGGTACAGAAAGTGATTAGGAAGGCGGATGGAATGTTAGATAAAAACAAAAAAACTGTGGATGCTGGAAATCCAAAACAAAAACAAAAACAGAATTACCTGGAAAAACTCAGCAGGTCTGGCAGCATCGGCGGAGAAGAAAAGAGTTGACGTTTCGAGTCCTCATGACCCTTCGACAGAACTTGAGTTTGAGTCCAAGAAAGAGTTGAAATATAAGCTGGTTTAAGGTGTGTGTGTGGGGGGGCGGAGAGATAGGGAGAGAGAGAAGTGGAGTGGGGGTGTGGTTGTAGGGACAAACAAGCAGTGATAGAAGCAGATCATCAAAAGATGTCACATTCGTTTAGATAATATCACCAACTTTAACTTTAACACCTATGTGTTCTTTTATTCTATTGTTGTTGACATCTTTTGATGATCTGCTTCTATCACTGCTTGTTTGTCCCTACAACCACACCCCCACTCCACTTCTCTCTCTCTCTCTCTCTCTCTCCGCCCCCCACACACACACCTAAAACCAGCTTATATTTCAACTCTTTCTTGGACTCGAACTCAAGTTCTGTCGAAGGGTCATGAGGACTCGAAACGTCAACTCTTTTCTTCTCCGCCGATGCTGCCAGACCTGCTGAGTTTTTCCAGGTAATTCTGTTTTTGTTTTTGTTTTGGAATGTTAGAGTTTATTGCGAGGGGATCGAGTATAATAGTAGGGAAGTGTTGCTACAGCTGTACAGGGCTTTAGTTAGACCACATCTGGAGCAGCCAATGTGTGCATGTCCCCCGCAAACAACAATGTGATAAATGATCAAATAATCTGTTCTAGTGATGTTGGTTGTGGGGTAAACGTTGACCAGGATACCAGGAGAGCTCCCCTGCTTTTCTTCATGGGATCTTTTACATTCACTTGAGAGAATAGGCAGAGCCTGGGAGTAACATCTTATGTGAAAGACAGCACCTCCATCAGTGCAGCACTCCCTTAGACTGATGGAGTTTTGTCCATGATTATGTCTTCAAGTCTCTGGAGTAGGGCTTGAACCCATGACCTTCTGACTGAGGGGCAATAGAGCTACCACTGAGCTAATGTTTAACAAAGGGTGGTGTCTTGTAGGAATTACTGGGGACAGTCTGACTCTGTGGGACACCATCCCTGCCTGAGTCAGGAAGGGGGATGAGATATAAAATGAGAAACAGAGGATTAAAAATAAACATCTAGAAAGTATATAAAAGAGACTGAGAGAGTCAATGTGAGTATTGATCTTCAAATGTGTTACAGCATTGTAAAAATAGGCTGCAGAGAAAGTTCCAAGCAGTTGCCATTGTTACAGAATCAGGAACATCAGAATAATGTCAGGAGGTCAGACGAGAAAACCAGATAATTGGTGAAGAGAATGGAAGCAAAGAGGGAGCTGAAACCTCACAGCAGAGCCCAGGAGGAGCAAATCAATCTAAGGGAGAAGCAAAAACCAACAGAAAGACAGAACTGGAGAAAAGGAAAGAGAAAGATTGTGTTCTAACGTAGCAGAGGTTGTCAGGGAAGGGTTAATCACACTAGCCTGATCTCTGCTTATGTTACAGCGCTATTGATTTTTCTTTATATTGTAGTAATAGTAACCTTTAGCTTTTGCCTGTCCTATGGGGAAGGGTAAATCAATTTAGATGCAGCGACCATTGAACAGTTGAATTAAGACTGACCTTAAATCAATGGTTGGTTTAGTCATTTCTGTAAAGCTAATTAATAGAGATCCCAGTTTATGCTGGACAAGTGCAGGGAAAACAGTTGGTTCCATATAGAGGAACATCTGAGTATACATCATCCTTTTCAGATTCAGGAGAAAGGTATGGAATGGTGCTGAATCAAAAATCATTAAAGTTTCACTTGGTGGAGTCGCAATTACATGTAACAAGAGTAAAACTATCACTAAGATAACAAAGCAGGGGTGTTGTACAGGTTGACAGGAAAAGATTTTGTGAGGAAAGCTATAGTTATCGATAAGGGAGAAATCAATTAAACTTTCCTTAATTGGTGCTATATTCTAACAAGTATCAACTGTGTGGATAGCTACATGCTGGGAGTAAGATAAATATGTAAAAACTGACAGTTTGTAATGAGTGCTCAACACTTGATAATAAATAAAACAGAAAGATTGAATCAAAAAATCATCAACTGGATCTCTTGCAAGAATATAAAGGCAGCCATCAAAAGTTTCTACAAGTATATAAAAAGGATAAGAATAGCTAAAGTAAACATTGGTCCCTTTGGGGATGAGACTGGGGAATTAATACTGGGAAACAAGTAAATGGGAGAGAATTTGAACAAGTATTGTATATATGTCTTCACAGTAGAAGATTCTAAAAGCATCGCAACAATAGTTAAAAATCAAGGGAGGAATGTAAAACAATCATCATCATTAGAGAATAAATACTAGGAAAACTAATGGGACTAAAGGCTGACAAGTCCCTTTATATATTTTATATTGCTTGTTAGTTTACTTTCATATTCTAATTTCTCACTCTTTAATTTTTTTAGTCATCCTTTGTTGGTTTGTAAAATAATTCCAATCTTCTGGTCTATCACTTATCCTCGCTGCATTGTAAACATTTTCTTTCAAATTGATACCACCTTTAACTTCCTTAGTTAGCCTGCATCCTAGGGTCTCAAAAGGGTTGGCTGCAGAGAAAGTCGATCCATTATTTGTAGAACTCAAGAAGCTCAACACCATGCAGGACAAAGCAGCCTGCTTGATTGGCACCCCATCCACCTTAAACAGTCCCTCCACCTCTGAAACACAGTGACAGCAGTGTGTAACATCTACAAGATGCACTGCAACAGCACACCAAGGCTCCTTCAGCAGCATCTTCAAAATCCATGACCTCTGCCGCCTAGAAAGACAAGGGCAGCAGATGAATGGGAACACCATCACCTGCAAACTCCCCTCCAACCCATACACCCTCCTGACTTGGAATTATATTGCTGCTCGTTCACTGGCACTTGGTCAAAACACTGGAACTCTCTTCCAAACAGCAGTTTGTGTCAATCTACACCATGAGGACTGCACAAGTTGAAGAAGGCAGCTCACCACCATCTTGTCAAGGGCAATTAGGGATGGGCAACAAACGCTGGCCTCACCAGTGACGCTCACACTGAAAGAATGAAAGAAATAATTATTATGAGGCCGGTAAGTTCTGTCTCCAAGTAAAACCTCCCTTGTCGGTTTTAGCATAAGATTTTTCTGTTCTTTGTTGCTGTTTCCATGGTGAAGACAGAACTCAGGACCTTGATGATAATAAGAGTTCTAACAGTTTCATACTTAGTTCTTGAAAATTAGCAAAAAGATTTATAACTGATTTTATTTCAACAGTTTAGAAATGCTCTGTGCATTCCCGTGTTCAGAAGAATGTACCCTTTGTTCTTTCCTAGCGATAGTGTGTGTCTTTCAAAACCAAGGCATACAGAACCTTGAGCCAGCAGAAAATTCAAGGCAGAAAGAAACATTTCAGAGAAAAACGCAAGGCTATTTAACTCTTGCAATGCCTAATCCCTCAAAATATCCTGAAAAATCTATATTCTCACACTACATTCTTCGCAATGTCTAGTTTCTGCAGACATTTTATTCCAGCTTCCACTGAAACCACTGCCCCCTCTCTGCGTCTTTCCTGGCAAAGATGCTAAGTGCTTATGGATTGATGTCCACACAGGGTCAGTGTCCACATTAAAACTGGGATTGTATTAGGAGTCGGACTTACAGCTTCCACTATTCCACTTTTCATGCTCTGCCCAGCACCTTCCACCCATCGTGTTGTTGCCTCTCGGAGCCCTACACCAGGAAAGGTGAAGAAACTTCTTTCACAGATACAATATTCAATGGGATCGAGGGTCACTGATTGTGAGCAGCAATTCCCAGTGTTATTCCGGCCCAATATTAAATTCCACCACATCATTAGTAATTCAGGTTGAGCCTATACACATCACACTCATTGGGCAGAATTTTCCGTGCCCGCTGGTAGCGGGCGTGATGGGTGGTGTGAGCAGACAATATGACGTGATCGGTTTCATGACAGCGGGAAGGCAGGTCGCGAATTGTCCGCTCAGCCCACCGACGGTTGTCCGCGTTTCCTGCCATCGGTCATCAGGAACCTCAATGTAATACATCAGCATTTCATTAGCAGACCATCCCGCAAGGCTCTTTCACTCCTGCTGGATCGTCCGTCCACGTTGGCGTGCTTTCCGGCTGACGTGTCTCACAGCAGCACAGAGGTGACATGCACTTGGCGGCCTTCACTTTATGTGAACTGGAGGTGAGTGAATAGCATTATTCTGCAGAGCTTACCAGAGTGGCCTGTTGCTTTGCAAGCTTCAGGGGTGCTGGGGAGTCGGGGTTAAGTACCGCCCTGCCCAACTGGTGGCAGGGGGGGTATCAGGGAGAAAGTGCAGCCTTGCCGTTGAGGTGACTGGTGGTGGGGGTGGGATGAGTGCTGTGGCGGGTCTTCAGGGAGGGTGCCTCCAAATTTCCTCTTCAGAGGTTTCTTCGGGGCTTGATTGGAGGCCCTGGGTCATGGGTTCTGTTGGCTGTTTGGCAGAAGTGCCTGTGAAAGCAAGGGGAGATAATTAGTGCATGGCAGTGGCCTGTGAAAGACGGCACATCACTCACAGCATGGTTGTCTGATGGATGTTGCACTACTGGATCCTCACTTGGTAAAGCAGCGCCGATGTCACCGTCAGCACAGGACTGGTCCAGATCATGGCCGACCAGCTGGATGGCTCTGTTTTCAAAGTCTGTGAGGACCTTGATTTCAGGTATTCCACCACTGGTCTGTGACAGGCTAATTTGGATTTGGTAATGTGTAATGAGGCAGGTTTAATAAATTATCTCAGAGTAAAAGATCCTCTGGAAAACAGCGACCATATCATGGTAGAATTTAGCATTCAGTTTGAGAGTGAGAAGCTTGGGTTGGGGACAACTATGCTAAACTTGAATAAGGGTAATTACAAAGGAATGAAGGCAGAGTTGGCTGGAGTGGACTGGGAAAGGAGTTTAGCAGAAAAGATGGTTGATGAACAATGGTGACGTTTAAGAAAGTAGTTCCTGACTCACAACAAAGATATATCCCAGTGAGGAAGAAGGATTCTAGGAAGGGGATAAACCAACCATGGTTAACCAAGGAAATTAAGAAGTGTATCAAATTGAAAGAAAAAATGTACAATGTGGCAAATATTAGTGGTGAGCCAGAGGATTGGGAAAGTTTTAAAAACCAACAGAAGACCAAAAAAATAATAAATAGGGAGAAAATAAACTTTGAGGGTAAACTAGCAAGTAATATAAAAACAGACAGTAAGAGCTTTTTAATTATATAAAAAGGAAGAGAGAGGTCAAAGTAAACATAGGCCCCTTAGAGAATGAGGCTGGAGAAATAATAATGGGGAACCAGGAAATGGCAGAAGAATTGAATAAATACTTTTCATCAGTCTTCATGGTAGAAGACACTAATAGCATTCCAACAATACTAAATAATCAAGGGGCGGAGAGGAGATAAATACAAAAACTATCATTAGAAAAAGTTCTAGAGAAACTAATGGGGCTAAAAGCTGATAAGTCCCCTGGACCTGATGGGTTGCATCCTGGGATATTAAAGGAAGTAGGAGATAGTGGATGCACTGGTAGTAGTCTTCCATGAAGCCTTAGATTCTGGAAAAGTTCCAGAGGATTGGAAAACTGCCAATGAAAAATCCTTATTCAAAAAGGGAGACAAAAAACAAATAACTATAGGCCAGTTAGTTAACATCCATCATTGGGAAAATGTTAGAGTCTATTATAAAGGATGTAATAGCAGAGCATTTAGAAATGCATAATATAATCAGAGTCAACATGGCTTGAGGAAGGGAAAATCATGCCTGACAAATTTATCAGGAGGAGGCAACAAGCAGGATAGATAAAGAGGAGCCAGTAGGTGTAATATATTTGGATTTCCAAAAGGCATTTGATAAGGTACCGCAAATAAGGCTATTTAATAAGATAAGTGCCTTTGGTATTGGAGATTGTATATTAGCATGGATAGACGATTGGCTAACTAATAGAAGACAGAGAGTTGGGATAAGAGGGGCATTTTCAGGATGGCAACCTGTGACTAGTCGAATGCCACAGGGATCAGTGCTGGCACCACAATTATTTACAATATGCATTAATGACTTGGATAAGGGAAATGAATGCACTATCACCAATTTTGCGGATGACAGAAAATAGGTGGGAAAGCAAGTACTGAGGAAGATACAAAGAGTCTACAGAGGGATATAGACAGGTTAAGTGAATGGGCAAAAACTTGGCAGATGGAATATAATGTGGGAAAATGTGAGGTTATGCACTTTGGCAGGAAGAATAGAAGAGCTGAATATTATTTAAATGGAGAAAGACTGCAGAAAGCTGCAGAACAAAGGGATTTGGGGGTTCTCGTGAATGAATCCCAAAAAGCTAGCATACAAGTTCAACAGATAATAGGCAAGGCAACTGGATTGTTGGCCTTTATTTCAAAGGGAATGCAGTATAAAATGTGAACAGTTTTGGTTCCCTTATCTAAGGGGAGATGTACAAGCATTGGAGGCAGTCCAGAGAAGGTTCACTAGGTTGATCCCAGGTATGGAGGGATTTTCTTATGAGGAGAGGTTGAGTAGATTGAGCCTGCAATCATTGGAGTTTAGAAGAATGAGAAGTGACCTTATTGAAACATATAAGATTCTTAGGGGTTTGACAGGGTAGATGCTGAGAGGTTGTTTTCCTTTGTGGGAAAGTCTAGGACCATGGGGCATAATCTCGGAGTAAGGGGTCGCTTATTTAAGGCAGCGGTGAGGAGGAATTTATCCTCTCAGAGGTTAGTTAATCTGTGGAATTCTTTACCACCGAGGGCAGTAGAGGCTGGGTCATTAAGTATATTCAAGGCTGAGATAGGCAGACTTTTAATCAGTAAGGGAATCAAAGGTTATGGGGAAAAGGCAAGAATGTGGAGCTGAGGATCATCAGATCAACCATGATCTCATTGAATGGCACAGCAGACTTGATGGGCCGAATGGCCTACTTCTGCTCCTACATCTTATGGTCTTGTTGTGTGCCAGCTTGTTCTGCATGGATAGAGATGGAGAAAGTATAAGCAGGATGCCTGCCAGGCCAGATGACATGTATGCCTGACCTGTGTGGGTGTTGAGTGGTCCCATAGGTGGGATGAGGACAATAGCAGTGAGTGTGTGAGAGAGTGAATGGTGATGTCCCTTGAACTGGCAGTGAATGCGAGCCCTGTGGATGTGTGAAGGGTTTGTGAGTGTGAGTTGAGTGATGAGATGAGTGACTTACCCAGGCAGAATGGAGGAGATCATTCATCCTCTTGCGGCACTGGGTGTCTGTCCTCTTTTGTAGGGCATTAGCACTGACCACCGCTGCTGCTGCCTCCCAAACCTGGTTAGCGCTGTTGCTGCCCATTCTGCAGCCAGAGTGGGGATAGAGGACATCCTGGCGTGCTTCCACGGCATCCAAAAGTCACTCTAGAGATGTGTTGCTGAACCTGGGGGATACAGTCTTCTTTAGATTCAGGCCATGTCTTGCGTGCAGCAGTGGTGAGCTGGAAGCACTGAAATGTGTGCTGGACTTTAAACATGGAGCCAGGCATGATGCAACGGCAGGGTGATGGCTGGTGGGCGTATGAGAGCACGTCTTCCATGAAAACATCATTTTACCCGCCTGTTACCTCACTTAGTGCAAATTTGGGAAAATTCTGCCCATTGTATTGTGTAGAAGGGGAGTTTAACGGATGAGAATATGTCCTGTAACCACGCACACACCGGCTGATGGTTTTAACTTCCCAAAATATCACTACACATAATCTGAAAGGACCTTGTCCAGCAGTGTGTGGTTCGTACATACAGACTGTCAATGTATGAGCCTTTTCACTGTCCCTGGATCAGGGTATAGATATTCTACTTGTTCAGTCTGCTTCTGCAGACCCTTTGATCTTTAAGGCTCTAATAGCCTTGCACCATGAGCTCATTCAGATAGTCCAGGATATTCTTGCAGGTGAACCTTGAATTTAGAGATACTCCCTGAGTATCTCTAAGCTGCGACTTGGTGACCTCAGTGGAATGAATCCATCCAAGATGGATTCCCCAGTTAACAATTCCCCAGTGTGCATTACAATCCTTCCTCCCACAAGAAGCAAGCCTTGTTTCACACTCAACTCCCACAGCACATTGGGGATGGTTGCAGGTTGGCTACACAGCTGAGCTGTGTCAGACTGCAAGAGCAAATAAATATCTTCCAGTTATTGTTGATTCTTTCACCGAATGACTCAAAGCCATCCATCCTCATCCGCTTGACAGGACAGTGGATGGTGGAGATTCCATGAGAGGGTTTGCTAATGAATTCTTAAATGGTGCATTAGAACATTGAGCTTTCGATGATTCTGGCCTTGACATGAGACTGATATGGATGTCGCCATGCTCACATGTCTGACTGAAAACGTGTGGCCTTGATCAAAACATTGAGATTATTGCAATCAAAACTTCAAAATGGAAGATGCAGAAAATAATACAGCTTCAATATCCTACACTCTGGACAGACCCATAGATGAACCTGAACCCTAAATTAACATGTACACATGAAGCTTTTTATCATGATTTGTGATTTGAGATTATTCCAACTTTGGTAAACATTTCTGTATCTTTGTGATCCACCTTATATAATCATATACGTCCATATTATTGATGTAATGATAATGGAAGTGGTTCACGATTTTACTAAGCACAATTCAGGACGAGATCCAGATGGACTATGACCCCCTTAGTGAGGAAAAAGTAGAGGGTCTGCAAATTAGGAGAGATTTAAGGGAATAGCCAGGATCGGAGCAGCTGAAACTGCAGCACCAAGGAACAGGAATAATATTAAGGGAGGGTGGGAACATAAGGAAACACTATGGAACCAGATAAAAGGGCTACTTCAAGGAATGAATAGCCAAACAGGGATATGATTTCAGAGGTAAGAGAATCTCTGGCGTCAATAGCGGCAGTGAAAGCAGGGTTAGGAAAGGGTAAATTTCGTTCTGTAATTATTTACAACAACAAACATTATAGAGAACAACTGATTCCAAAGGCAATCATTGGCAGTGTGTGCAGAGGGTTTCTGTTGAAACAAATTGAGAAAGAAACAAAAATCCCTAATTTTATATTGGACAAACATTAAAATCTGGGATCAGATGGGGATGTGGATTGGTGTACAATGTATAGATATGGATCAATGCATAATGCCAGGAAGTCCTGCAAGGCAAGTGTCACTGAAAATATTTCACAAAGCATTTAACAACAATTTCAATGTGAACAGACTGGATAAGGATTAAAACCTGTGAGAGGATCCTAGCAGAGGGAGGCTAACCTATGTTATATTACCTTTCCCACCATCTCTGCCAGCTGTCTGATATCCTTTTCTACAGCCACATTTCAATGTTGCAGATCAATTCAGTGACATTCAGATGTGACTGTCCAGTGAAGTATTGATTTAAGACTCAGTGACAGTGGTGGAATTGGATTTCCAAACTGAATACTCGTATCAGCTTCCTTCCTTAAACCAATTTCAACCTGGATTTCACAACATTCTGAACATCCACTGGGATCAGGACCAAACTTGTAATTTTTGCAGGTAACTCAGGAGTACAGCAAATGAATAAAGTAATACAGGCCACTCCTGAATCCCATGACAGTCAGCCAAGTTCAGTGTTATGCTGTAATAAACCCCACCTCCCCCCATATATCCATGTCTTGCTTGTCCTGATTTGCATCTTTAAATACTAACAGTACAATTAGGGGAATGCTCATCCAGGGTAAATTCACAAGCTGGGACACTGTCCTGGGTGATATCACACTGACACATCCCTGTGTCTTTGATCAGAGTACAGCAAGATAAATCTGGTGCCACTCTGGTTTCGATGCTCTTTGCCAATACCTTTGGATAGTTAACCAATTATTTATGTTTCCCATTCACGGACACTTATGGACTCCATCTTGAATATCTTGAGAGGCCTATGGTTGGGTGGAAGGTGTGGAATTGTAATAGAGTGAAATATTGTCCTTCTTTCTAGCCTCAAGGGAGTGTTTTACTGGGTATCCAGATCCCAGGCTCGTCCATTTATCAGGGTGTTCATCAGTTATAAAAGAAGGGATATCATTGTTCTCAATATCTTCCAATCCCTTTTGTTTTTTTGACAGCAAAAACCAGCTGCATCTGCTGCACAGGATCCCTTTGGTGATCTGAGTTTCATATATCATTCTGTCATTTATTACTTCAATCATTTTCTCCTGAATTTGCTGAAGGTTGTCAGCCATTTTCTATACAGACAATAAAACTTGTTGCTGTTCACTCCCTGACCCGGTCAGTAACCAATTCCCTCCTTTCATAATGCTCTCTAATTGTTCTCACATGGCTTCATCATGTTCCCATATGTTTTCTTTATTGATCCTGTTCCAAGGAGCTATACCTGCTATAGCCACTATTCCCAACCATTCAGTTATATCCTGTTTCCCTCACTATCTAATGGGGTGTGCGTTGTTGTCCCTTGGAACAGCCTCTAAATCTCGATCTGAATTTCTCTCCATGAACAGTCTCAAGTTCACAGACAACATTTATTGGTTGAGATTCTCATAAGTTTTAAGGGGAACAAGGGGCAGGGCTGGGAACATGGGGCAAAGTCAGGAAACCTGGGGTCAGGGCTGGGAAACCCTGGGATAGGGCTGAGAACATGGGGCAGGGCTGGGAAACCCTGGTGAAGGGCTGAGAACATGGGGCAGGGCCAAGAACCCAGGGCAGGGATGGGTACTTGCGGCAGAGGGTGAGTACTTGGGGCTGGGCTGCCCCTCAGTTCTCTGATACAGACCTTGAGAATATATGAACATATGAAATAGGATCAGAAGTAGGCTCTTCAGGAGTCGGCCCTCAAGCCTGCCCCACCATTCAATAAGATCATGGCTGATCTATTTGTATTTCTAATTCCACATTCTCATCTACCCCTGATAACCTTTGACTCCTTTGTCTAACAAGAATCTATCTACCTCTGCCTTAAAAATATTCAATGACCCTGCCTCCACCGCCTTATGAGGCAGAGAATTCCAAAGTTGCAAAATCCTCTGAGAGAAAAAAATTCTCCTCAACTCTGTTTTATAAGGGCGCCCCCTAATTTTAAAGCAATTCCCCCTAGTTCTGTACTTACCCACAAGAGGAAACAGCATTTCTGCATCCACCTTCTCAAGACCGTTTAGGATCTTATATAACACAAATAAACACACACACACAAACACACAGAAAATGCTGGAAAAACTCAGCAGGTCTAACAGCATCTGTGAAGAGAAAAAAAAACACTCACTCCTCTAAACTCCAGTGGAAACAAGACCAGCTTGTCCAACCTATCCTCATAAGACAACCCACTCATTTCAGGTATCAATCTTGTAAACATCCACTGAACCACCTCTAATACATATACATTCTTTGTTAAATAAGGAGACAGCACACACTAGTCGAGATGTAATCTCACCAATTCCATGTATAGCTGAAGCATAACATCCTTTTATGTTCAATTCCTCTCATAATAAAGCATAGCATTCCATTAGTCTTCTCAATTACTTGTTGTGCTTGCATATCAACTTTTTGTGACTCATGCACCAGAACACCTAGATCCCTCTGCACCTCAGAATTCTGTGGTTGCTCTCCATTTAAGTATTTCTGTGTTTTTTTATTCTTCACATTTTCCCACATTATACTTCATCTACCAGATTTATGCCCATTCAGTCAACTTATCTATATCCGTCTGCAAGCTCCTTATGCCCTCTTCACATTTTCCTACCCATCTTTGTGTCATCTGCAAAGTTAGCTACCATGCCTTCATTCCCCTCATCTAAGTAAGATCTAAGTAAGACTTGTTTATGCATTCTTTCTGTTTTCTGCCAGCCAATTTTCTACCCATGCTAATATGTTACCCTTTACACCATGAGCTTTTATTTTCCACAATAACCTCTGATGCGGCTGGCACCTTTTCAAAAGCCTTCTAGAAATGCAAGTACACTACGTCTACAGGCTCCCCTTTCTCCACAATGCATAATACTCCTTCAAAGATCTCCAATAAATTGGTCAAACATGATTTCTCTTTCACAGAGCCATGCTGACTCTTCCCGATCACCTTGAGTTTTTCTAAGTGCCCAGCTAGAACCTCCTTAATGATGAATTCGAGCACCTTCCCTACGGCAGATGCCAAGCTAACTGGCCTATAGTTTCCTGTTTTCTGCCTCCCTCCCTTCTTGATTGGAGGAGTTATACTTGCTACTTTCCAGTCTGATGGAACCTTTCCAGAATGTTTTTGTATCCTCTGTAATGAAGACAGAAGAAAAAGTATTTGTTCATTTCATCTGCTTTTTTCCTTATTATCTACAATTAACTCCCTATTCTCACTCTGAAGGCAACCAACACTCACCTTACTTACTCTTTTCCTTTTTAAATACCTGGATAAGCTCTTGTTATCTGTTTTAACATTTCTAGCTAGCTTCCTCTCATACTCAAATTTCTTTCACTCCCTGCCATTCTTTATATTCTGTCAAGTCATCTGACCTGCCACTCATCTTTGCGCAGTTATATGCGTTTTCCTTAAGTTTGATGCTTCCCTTAACATCTTTAGTTAAAGGTGGGTCCTCCCCTTAGATTTTTCTTTATGGTAGAAATATACTTATTCTGAATATTCTGAAATTTCCCCTCAAATGTCTCCCACTGCTCCTCTATTGATCTTTCTTCTAGCATAGCTTCCCAGTTCACTTCAGCTAGCTTAGCTTTCATGCCCACATAGTTGCCCTTATTTAAATTAAAAATATTAGTCTTAGACCCACTCTTCTCCCTTTCAAGCTGGATAAAAATTCAAACATATTTTGGTTGCTGCTACTTAGGGGTGCCTTCACTCTGAGGTAATTAATTAATCCTGTCACATTACACAATACTAAATCAAATATAACCCGCTCTCTGGTTGATTCCAGAAGGCTCTGTTCTACGAAGCTTTGTCGAAAACATTCTATGAACTCCTCATCCAAGCTACTACTGCCAATCTGATGTTTCCAGTTTATATGTAGATTAAAATCACCCATAGTTATTGCTGCCCTTTATCTCAAACACCCAATATTTCTTCTTGCATATTTTGCCTTACATTGTGATTACTTTTAGGGGGCCTATAGATCACTCCCACTTGTGAATTCCTTCCCCTACTATTCCTCATCTCTACCCAAACCGATTCTACATTCTGATCTCCTGGCCCAGTCTAACTATTGCACCAATACCATCTTTGATTAACAGTGCTACGCCTCTACCTTTACCTAGCTTCCTATTCTTCTTGTATGTCATTTTTCCTCAATATTCAGGACCTTGAAAAGCAGGATGGTCCTCTTCCCTGAGGGGTCTGGGGAAGGCAGCCCACCCATACAAAGCAAGCTTGGCAGGACATTGCTGCAAACATTAGCAAAAAAGCCAGAAACTGTTCAACTACCTTGTATACTCTGGTAATGTGAGTGGCCAACCATTAGGATCGGCATCTGGATGTTCACCCTCCAGCCAATGCACTAGTTGTGGAGCCTCAGGGTGCATGATGCCCCTGAACATGACAGCATGGCTTGGAATGGCTCAGGACCATAGTGCCATTGACGATCTGTCACCATTAAGACAGATGACATTGCTTATGTAGATCAGCATTGCCTTATTTCACTCTCTTTTGTTTTTGCAGGAGAAACTGGCAGATAATGTGAGGGTGAGGGCTCAAATAGGAAGAGGTGTCCTCTACTTTCAAGTGATAACAGCCATGTAGGATCGAGCAATGGAAATGGCCAGGGTCACTGAGCAGTTGGAAGCCTGATCTGGTGAAATGTGCAGTAATGTTGGAGGTGGTGACTGCAGAGGACAATGTGCTTATTGAGATTGTGCATTGCACTCCATCGTGTCTGACAAAATGTTGAACACTGAGTTGCAATGGATTCTGCTTTCCAAGGCTAGATCTCATGATCCTTTCTCGTGTCTCCTACAGCTGCAGATGTCCATCCACGGTCTCCCAAGCAGTGGCCCAAGAGCAGCAGCAACAAACAGAAGAAGCACTGTCTCACCTGACAAGTGCACAATCCACCAACACAGATGCACTCACCTCAGTGGGTTTATGCACATGATTAGAGTCTGTCACTCAGAGGAGAACAGCACTACAGGAACTGCCAGAGTCAGAGGCAGCTGTGGTCAGTTCCCCCTGGAGGAGGGAGAACCGACGCAGTCCTGTTCAGCTGGACACAGACCTCAGGAGTAACACGAGAGAAGGTTTTACTTTCAACAGGGGCAGGAGATGTGCTCCCACACCATAAGACCATAAGATGTAGGAGCAGAAGTAGACCATTCGGCCCACCGAGTCTGCTCGGCCATTCAATGAGATCATGGCTGATCTGATATTCCTCAACTCCACTTTCCTGCCTTTACCCCAAAACTCTTGATTCCCTTACTGATTAAAAATCTGTCTATCTCAGCCTTGAATATACTTAACGACCCAGCCTCTACAGCCCTCTGCCGTAAAGAATTCCACAGATTCATTAGACTTTGAGAGAATAAACTTCTCATCTCTGTCTTAAATAGGCGATCTCTTACTCTGAGATTATGTCCTCTGGTCCTAGACTTTCCCACAAGGAGAAACAACCTTTCAGCATCTACCCTGTCAAGCCCCACATCAGATTTCCCTGAGGCAGTGTGAAATCTTGGGCAGAAGATAGAGGAATCCATCCAGCTCATGTGAGCCACCATGGATAAGGGAAATGTGTACATGAGATCCTTCAGTGAGAGAGTGGCCCACCTCATGGAGAGCCATTTATGGGATCACTCTAGGAGGATGCAGGAGCAACACACCAGCATGTATAGGACGCTTGTACAATGTGCAGCCTGGAGCAGTCCATGACACTGAATTATTTGGAATGGATGCCAGTTATACCTCAGCTGGCTTCTCCCTTCAGCCATCCAGCATGCCTGCCAAGGGCTGAGAATATCACAGAGGAGGATGAGAGTTCCACCTCTCATGGGGACCCTCATCATTCTAGTCCTCTTTGGCTCCTCTGTCAGAGGGAGTGCCTGTACAGTAGGGCCCAATGATGTACACTGACCCTGCAATGATGCTGTTGCAGCAGGAGGTCACCACCTGATCAGTCCAGACACCAGAATTGCAACTTCAGAAGCCCAATGGGCTCCTCAATACTTGCCCTAGTGAACAGGTGGCATTAGTTGTATGGCCTTTGTGTGTCTGCCGCCCTTGTAGATCAAGAGAGATCCCTGGTCCCCTAGGATCCATCCACAGACAGGCAGAGGACAAAGGAGTCAGGGCTGCCAACAGCATAGCAAGCACACACTTGGAGGAAGCTCTTTTTGTGGTCACAGAACAGCTGAATGTTGAGGTGTTGCAAGGAAGGTTGTTAGCATTTATTGCAAGAGGATTTGAGTACAGAAGTAGCAAAGCCTTGCTTCAATTGTTTAAAGCTTGGTTAGACCGCAGCTGGAGTACTGTGTGCAGTTTTGGTCCCCTTACCTTAGGAAGGATATTATTGCTATAGAGGGAGCGCAACGAAGCCTCACCAGACTTGTTCCCTGGATGGCGGGACTGTCTTATGAAGAGAGATTAGGGAAACTAGGCATGTATTCTCTCGAGTTTTGAAGAATGAGAGGTGATCTCATTGAAAGCCTCAAAGGGCTCAAAGACAGGGTAGATGCAGGTAAGATGTTTCCCTTGACTGTGGAGTTTAGAACCAGAGGACACAATTTCAAAATAAGGGGGAAGCCATTTAGGACCGAGGTGAGGAGAATCTTTTTTACTCAGAGAGTTGTGAATCTTTGGAATTCTCTACCCCAGAGGACCGTGGAAGCTCAGTCATTGAGTATGTTTAAAGCAGAGATTGACAGGTTTCTAAATACCAATGATATAAAGGGATATGAGGATAATGTGGGGAAAAAGGCATTCAAGTGGATGATCAGCTGTTATCGTATTGAATGCAGGAGCAGGCTCAATGGGCGGAATGGTCTAATCCAGCTCCTATGTTCCTAAGCCCTTCCTGTTCAGGAATATGATTGTTTTTGTCATTGAGTCGCATGGGTTTAATTGATAGTGCCCTGCACCTGAAGGAATCCAGTGAGGGAAGGTGAAACGTAATGCTCTCTGTGACTGTGATGCCTCGTCTGTCAGGAAATTATTGTATTGTCCAGTTTTGGCAAAAAAAACAATATCAGTGACCTGTGAGATGCAGTGTTGTGTAGCTGTTTGCAACATGGAATGTCCAGAGTTGATCCTTAGAAGGAATGAAAAGCAAAGAAATTCAAGACCACAGTGGCTACTGGCAGGGCATGGTGAGCGTTCCTGCGTGGTGTGAGGGTACAAATCTCTGTTGCCATCTGCATGGAGAGTCACAGTCTCCTCCAGCCCCGATTCTCAGTCATCTCAAGGTAACTCTGTATTTGTCTGTGGATCGTATGCTGTGTGGCATCTGTGTCCTTCTGGCCTCTTGTTTCTCTCTCCTGCCCTCTTGATGTCCAAGCTGTGCCCTTCTAGCTGAGGGTGTTGCCCCTCATTGCCACTGGTCCTGACATTGGAGAGTTTTTCCCCCTTGTCATTTGCAGCGTTCCTTGTGGTCAACCATTGTCCTTGGCAGCCTTGCCCTGGATCTTCTTTCCCTGTAATGCCAGGAGGGTGATGGCACTACACTGCCTGAGTGCTGACTGCCCAGTATGCCCAGCACCTGTGCAGTGCCAAGGGCACCTGTTTAGCAATATCCAAGACCCTCTCTCCTGAAATGTTAATGGCTCCAGGGTAATTCCCTATAGCAACCATGACTGGCTCCCCACTCTGTATCTGTCTCCTTTCACTTGACCTGTCCCATCAGCATATAAAGCTGGTCAGTCCCCATGAAACAGCTTCATCAATGAGCACTTAATGAGCTCTGCCAGCCTCTTAATTGGTCTTAATGGAGGATGTGACAGGATTGTGATCCTCCCCTCCTGTCTTTCAGCCCATTCTCATGAGGCCCAATTGTTGACATACAAAATGTAGCTGGGGTTCAACATGAGAAATTGTGACATCATCCACTTTGAATCCAAGAACGATCAGTCAGAGTATTTTCTAAATGGTAAGAAGTTTGGAACTGTGGAGGAGCAGAGGGATTTAGGGTTCCATGTGCAGAATTTACTGAAAGGGAGTGAAGAAGGTACGGAAAAAAATGTAAGCGTCGAATGTGATGTTGGGCTTTACCTTAGGGCTGAAATCCAATGGGGTGAAAGCTTTGTTACAGCTGTCTAGACCTCTGGTTAGATCACATCTAGAGAAATACATTCAATTCAGAGTCTCACAGCTCAGAAAAGATATATTGGCCTTGCAAGGCGATCAGCATGGATTCACCAGAATGATGCCGGGACTTAAAGGTTTAAATTATGAGGGCTGGGGGTATAGAACAGGTTTTTATTCCGTTGAGCACAGTAAACTAAAGGGTGATTGAATCAACAAGTTTAAGATATTAAAGAACTTGATGTGATTGATGAAGAAAACTATTATCACTGGTGGAGAGTCTAGAACAAAGGAGCATAACTTTCAAATTAAAGCGAGATCATTCAGTGGTGATGTCAAGAGGTAATTCTTCACTTTCTACCCCCAAAAAGAGGCTGGGGGTCAAATGAAAACTTCAAAACCAAGATTTTGTCAGGCAACAAGAATATTAAGAGTTAAGGGCCAAAGATGGATAGATGGAGTTAAGATACAGATCAGGAACGATCTAATTGAATGGTAGAATAGGCATGAGGGCTGAATGACCTCCTCCTATTCCTATGGTAGAACTGAACATGGTATTTGAGATGTATCTGACCAGAACCCTGTACAGTTTGACCATGACTTCCCCTGACTGTATTCTCCTGTTTTGGATTCATCATCTAACATTATATTGTTGCAGCTCTTGCACAGTTTAGAGGCTTTTTGTGGTGAGTTTACTGAGACCTGTAGTCTCTGCTGCTCTGGTTTTTTTTTATCTCTTTGCCACTCTAATGATGCTTTTAACTTTTTCTGTAGATTTTTCTATTCCTCCCGGAAAGCTCCTTCCCCTTCCCCTTAGCATGATTTGTAAAATTTATTTGCCCCCTTTATATCATTTTAAATTCATTTGTTAAATGATTTTGGGTCTGGTATGAGCTTAAGTCTGTGTTTAATAAGCCCAGCTTGTGGTATTCTGGCTCCATACCGTAAAATTACAATCTTGTTTTTCTGTTTTGGTTCTGAACTGCTACTGCAGGCCTGAAAGAGTTAACCTTCAGTAAAGTGAGTCATGAGGTCCTTGCACTGAGTGTTTATTAGGATTTCACTTTGTGCTTTGGTTTCTCATTCTCTCTGATTCTGTATGAAACATCTTCAGCTGCTGCCACAATGGATCCTGAAGTTTTAGAGCATGAATTAACCTGTGCTGTGTGCCTCCACGTGTACAAAGACCCTGCGGCATTACCATGTCAACACAGTTTCTGTCTGAAATGCATTGAAAGAGCTTGGGCCCAATCAGCAGGCCAGGGAGCATTTGAGTGCCCTCAATGTTGCCGGAAATTCAAAAACAAACCGAAACTAGAGAGAAATGTCACGCTGAGTAATATAGTGGAAAAATACAACCAATCACGGCCTCCAGCTAATATATGGCGTACCAGGTGTGATAGCTGTGATGATAAACCATTCCCAGCTGCAAAAATGTGTCTTACTTGTTTAGCTTCCTTTTGTTTCGTTCATTTAAGACCACATTTACGGAATAAGGCCTACAAAGATCACACCCTCATTGAACCTGTGGCTGACATTACGGACAGGCAATGCAACGACCATAAAAAAAATCCTGGAATTTTACTGTAAAGATGATGCAGAGTGTGTGTGTGTTTCCTGTACAATAATAGGGAAACATAAATCCCACACATTGCTGAGCCTGGATGAGGCACAAGCTGCAATTAAGGTAAGTGACACAATTCCTGAAATTAAATATAGTGAGGGAGAGTTTTCCTGTTAATGACCAACATTAATTGGAACTGATTGCAGACAGTGCTGATTTAGTCTGGTGTTTTCTTGCTGTCCTGGGTCTGGGTTCATGGCTGTTTTTTGTCAGTTTTGCTCCCTTACCTTTGTCTTAAGTCTGTTTGAGCATACAGGGTGGGCCCTGAGAGAGGTGTGAGAGTGACCCAGGGTGACTGCCCCTCAGCCATGCGCAACCCTTCCTGGGTTGGGCACTGTAGAGCTCAGTGTTGGCACCTACGTGAACTGGAATTCCATGGCATTGGGCTGTGGAGCACAGCATGTTGTAGCTCTTTGTAATACTGTGGGATTCTGTCCTCTGAGCAGCAAGGATCATCACAAGTTGGAGGAGTGAGAGATACCCACAGAGGGAGACTCGGGGCTGGGTGTAAAAACTGTTCCTTGCAACAAGAGAGAATTGCTGTTGAGAAATTTTGGTTTGTCTGATTCGTGGAAATGGAGGAGCTGAGTCCATGTGCAAATGCAGCACATGGTGTATGACTGTGAAAAGAAACCGGTGTGTGTGTGGTTACTCAGTGTATACAGGGCAGGGAGAGTCTCTTTACTGAGAGCCACAGAGGGAATTTTCCTGCTCTGAGCCGAGACCCTGAGGTTTAGATGGAGGGAGTGCAGGAGCTGTAGCAGCCAGGAAATCTGGAAATGTCGGGAATGTGAAGTTCCAGCTGAATTTAATGTCAAGGCCTCATTAGAAACCTTTTACCCGGCAGTTGACCAGATTGAGACTGAGCACTGCCAGGTGAGAAATCCTGCAGTACAAGGCAGGAGCTGGGAACACTGGGAATGGTCCCAGTCAATCAAAGATCAGAGCTCAGTGGAAGGTTGGGGACAGGGATCGGAGCGCAGGGAAGAGGTCGTGAGAGGAAGAGAAAGAAATGGCAGAACGGAGGACAGAGAAATGTTGGGAGTGAGGGTGATGGTGGGAGGAGGGAGAGATGATGGAGTGAGAGATTGATGGCAGAAGTTAGAGAGAGATGGCATTAGAGAGAGGTGTTAGAGGGAGAGATGGTGGTGGAGACAGAGATAGCAGAAGGGAGGAGAAAGATGGCTGGGAGAGCGAGATAGCATGCAAGAGAGATGGTATTAGAGAGATGATGGTGAGGGAGAGACAGGCGATGGGCTGGGAGAGACTACTAGCAGGGGGGATCGAGAGATGGCACCAGCATGTAGCAATAGAGAAGAAATAACAGCAACAGAATAAAGAGCAGAAATACAAATCAGTTAAAAGAAGCAGAAACCATGGCCAGGATTTCACAACCCCCTCCAGCCTGGCGGGATATTACGGTCCTGCTGAACTGAATGGAGATTTAAATGGCTCACCGCATCCACCAGGGGGAGACATGCCACGGCAGGGCCATAAAATCCTGGCCCTTGAGACAATTGATTGAATAGTTACTATTGTAACCACTTACTTTGTAAGCTTATCCTGTTGGCAATAACAGGATGTTAGTGTGTTCATTTAATTCAAAATGAAAATCTTGTTTCCTCACCCTATCTGAAATGCAATAATAATGGAGAATCAAGGGGAAAATGGAGGGAGAAACCAAAAACCAATCATCATTGGAGAAAAGGTATGAAGCAAATAATGGGCCTAAAGGCTGACAAGTCCCCTAGAACTGATGCCCTGCATCCTAGGTTCCAGTCTTAAAAGAAGTGGCTGCAGAGATAGCAGGTGCATTGGTTGCAATCTTCCAACATTCCCTTGATTCTGGAAAGATTTCACCAGATTGGAAAACTACAAATGTAACATTCAAGAAAGGAAGGAAACAGAAATCAGGGACTTGAATTTATGCTCCCCCAATGGGTGGGTTTCAATGTAGGGGTCTCATAAAATCCACAGAATGTCACAGAAGGAGGCCTTTCAGCCCATCAGGTCTGCACCGGCTCTCCAAATGAGCATCAGTGCCATTGCCCTGCCTTTTCTCCATTGTAGGGGGTGGTGGTGTGTGTCAGTTTCACCTCTGACTTCTGAGCGGTCCGAATCGCTCCCAATCCCTGGGTTCTAGACCTTGGACTTATTTGGGGGTTGTGACAAAGTGCAGCAGACAACTGGTTTTGGTGCAAGAAAAAAAAACTGGGTTTGTTGAAGTCACAAATGAACTTATAACATTAGGATTACACTGAGATTATACAGACCTACAAAGTACACTTAGCTAAGAATGGGAACACACGGCATAATGAGGGAAAATCACACTACTAATCCCCTTACCCTTGTCCCACCCCCAAAACCTAACTAAGTTGAACTAGGAGAGGTCAGGGATCATGCTCACCAACCAGGGTTCCTTGACAGTTTGAAATCCAGCCAGGTAAGCTGGTTGCAGTTTTGGGGTACGCTCTTTGTGTCCTCTGGAGCCTGACGTCCCTACGTGGTCCTGGTCTGTGGAATCTGCGAAGGTTCTTTAGTTGGGTGGAGGGCGCGGTTGTGGGTGGTCAATCTTCGTGGAGGGCTGCGGTTGTGGCCTTGTTGTCTTCGGTTGAGCCTGCCACCCTGGTGCCCCTTGCCGTGATGTTGCTGCGGGCCTGCAAACCTCCAGATCTCCTCCCTCCTTAAACTCTGCTTCAACCACTCCAAAACTGCTCACCCTAAAATGGCTCACCCCTTCGTAACTGGTGGCCCAGTTATACTGTCTTTTTGGATTTCTTATCTGAAACCAAATCAAGGTTAGTTCTTTGTCTGATTTGGGCTTCTGCAGGTGATTGTTGTCTCATTGTTTTTAATGGGCTTGCATGATGTTATCATTGTCTTCCTGTCCCCGTAACTAGTTTTGAACTGAAAGCCATTGTATATGTGGAGTATTGATAGGTTCGCATAATTGCATTGATTGCGGCCTTCCTGCCTCAGTAGTTAGTAGCGATTATTTATGCAAGATTTTGATGGGCTTTAGTTTCGTGTAAGATTAAGTCTTTCTCTGGGTTGATTGTTTTAAAGGGGAGAATGCATACTCTGTTTCCTCTCGTCTGGTTACAGGCAACAATCCACACTACACTCAACAAGCCCAGGCATGTCCAGTCCCTGGCCTTCATGGGCTGCAGGGTTCTACACTTAACTCAGCAGTTGGGTCCTCTGCCTTAAATCATATCCTTGTTGATGATATGAAAAATGTGGGAATTTTGAGAACCTTCACCATATCCTTGCACATTGTTTCTATTCAAATAATCATCTAATGTCCCCTTGGATGCCTCGATTGAGCTTGCCTCTACCATACGTCCAGGCAATGCATTCCAGAGCCAACTTGTGTGAAAAAGTTTTATCTCACGTCACATCTGCTTCTTTTTCAAATCACTTAAATCTGTGCCCTCTCGTTCTTGATCCTTTTACAAGTGGGAACGGCTTCTCCCTTTCTACTCTGTCCAGCCCCCTCATGATCTTGAACATCTCTATCAAATCTCCTCTTAGCCTTCTTCTCTCCAAAGAGAACAGCCCCAACCTCTCTGATCTATCCTCATAGCTGAAGCTTCTCGTCCCTGGAACCATTCTTGTAAACATCTTCTGCACTCTCTCCAATGTGTTCACATCCTTTCTATAATATGGCGCCCAGAACTGTACACAAAATTCCAGCTGAAGTCTAACGAGTGTCTTATATAAATTCAGCATAACCTCCCTGTTCTTGTACTCTATGCCCCTATTAATAAAGCACAGGATCCTATATGCTTTATTAACTGCTCTCTTCACCTGTCCTGCTAACTCAATGATCTATGCACATATACACCCAAGTCTTTCTGCTCCTGAACCCCCTTCAAAATTTCACTCCTTATTTTATATTGTCTGTCCATGTCCTTCCTACCAAAATGCACCATCTCACACTTCTCTGCATTGAACTTCATCTGCTACCTATCTGCCCACTCCACCAACTTGTCTATGTCCTTCTGAAGTTCCACACCATCCTCCTCACAGTTCACAACACTCCCAAGCTTTGTATCATCCGCAAACTTTGAAATTGTCCCCTGCACACCAAGATCTAGATCATTAATATATATCAGGAACACCAAGGGTCCCAATACCAACCCCTGGGGACCTCCACCACAAACCTTCCTCCAGCCCGAAAAACATCCATTGACCATTACTCTCTGCTTCCTATTTTTCAGCCAATTTTGTATCCACATTGCTACTGACCCTTTTATTCCGTGAGCAATAACTTTTCTCACAAGTCTGTTGTGTAGTACTGTGTTAAATGCCTTATCAAAGTCCATGTACACCACAACAACAGCATTACCCTCATTGACTTTTCTGTTACCTCTTCAAAAAATTCCAGCAAGTTTTTAAACACAATTTCCCCTTTAGAAATCCATGCTGGCTCTTCCTTATCAACCCATATTTTTCCATGTGACTACTAATTCTATCCTGAATAATTGTTTCTAGAATCTTGTCCACTACTGAAGTTAAACTGACTGGTCTGTAATTGCTGGGCTTATCCTTACAACCTTTTTTGAACAAGGGCGTAATGTTTGCAAGTCTCTGGTCGTCTGGCACCACCCCTGAGTCTAGGGGAGACTGAAAGATTATGGCCAGTGCCCCTGCAATTTCTACTCTCATTTCCTTCAATATCCTTGAATACATCTCGTCTGGTCCCGGTACCTTGTCAACTTTAATTACCGACAGTCTATTCAACATTTCTTCCTTGTCAATTTTGAACCCTTCTAGTGACAGGGTTTCCTCGTCTGTCACCATGGCCTGGGAAGCATCTATCTTCTTGGTAAAGATGGATGCAAGGTATTCATTTAATATCTCAGCCATGGCCTCTTCATCCATGTATAAATTCCCTTTTGGGTCCCTAATCCTTTAACCAACCTTTTACTATTTATATGCCAAGAGAAGACTTTGGGATTCCCCTTTATGTTGGCTGCAAGTCTTTTCTCATAATCCCTCTTCACTTCTCTAACATGCTTTTTCACCTCCCCCCTGAACCTTCTGTATTCCTCTTGGTTCCCAATCGTATTTTCTACCTGACACCTGTCATAAACTCACTTTTTCTTCTTTACCTTGATTTCAATCTCATTTTTCATCCAGGGAGCTCTGGATTTGTTTGTTCTACCTTTCCCTTCCAATGGAATATACCTTGACTGTGCCTAAACCAATTCTTTTTTGAAGGTAGTCCATTGTTCAGCTACAGTTTTTCCTGCCAACCTTTCATTCCAGTCTGGAAAAACTCATCGGGGGGAGGCCCTCATGGGAAGCCCAGCAGTTTTAATTGCAAGGGCAGTGTCAGCAAGTGTTAGGGTGGTGACCTTCTTTGTGGGTCCCCTGGGCCCATTAGAGGCATCTCCCCAAGGTCATACCTCTCCCTTTACCCTCCTCCCCTGGCCTTTCAAACCCAGCCCTCCACACCCCCTTGCTGGGTCCTTCCAGCTTGTTCCCAGCAAAACACCAGGCTTATCTCTGAGCCCGGCCTCCTCTTTGTTTGGACTGTCTTTAGCCCTAGGGCCATTGCTCCTGCCTAGCACTGGTGGGACTACAGACCTGCTGGCCATCTGATAGGGCAGAAGTCTTGTCTGAAAGCAATTAATACTGCTCCCAGTGTTAAATTGCTGCAAGCAGCTGGTGGGATTGTAGCAGGATCCCCCACTGAGCTTTTAGCTGAGAATGTGAACACTGCAGTGCCCAGTTAAATCCAGCCCCAGGAAACTATAGGCCAATTAGCATCACTTTTGTCATTAGGAAAATGCTGGAATGAATTTTAATGAAGTAGTATTGGAGCATTTAGAAAGTCATAATACAATCAAGCAGAATCAACATGGTTTTAGGAAAGTATGAAGAATCTGTGCTCACAAAGCTTGAATGTTTTGAGATGGACCCTAACCAAAAAGGGAAACATAGAAAGGAAATTGACCCTTCTACTTTCTAAGGAAACTAAAACTGAAACTGCAATTCCAAGCCAAAACTTCTAGGGAGACTGAAATTGGTCAAAGCACAAAAAAGGAGACAGAGCCATCTGAGCTCACTAGATGAGGATGATTCCGGTACTGCAGTACAGATTGGCAGAAGAACAAAAAGGTGAGATCCAGAAGCTGAGAGTAAACAAAGATATAGCTGCTGCACTTGACCTTAGTGTTATGAAGATAACCCTGGTGGCTCTATGTCATCCAGATTATCGTAATCAGAATTGAGGAGGTTCAGGAGGCATGCGTTGCCATTTTTGCTGAAGGCCAAACTTGGGTTGGTTGCGCCCTGCTGTGGCGATCTGACTAAATCCTAGAAGAGGAGCTAAAATTGTTCATGAGGAAAACAGAGTTTTGAAGGGCTTTGTGACTGAGATTGATGACCTAGAGCGGAATTGTCCCAGATTTGCACTAAGTGTGATAGGGGAAGGCTAGAACGACGTTTTACCTGCCGGACGCAATGGCGGCTCTTCACGCCATATCGTCTCAAACCCACCACATTAAATATGCATTCCTAGGAAACACGCTGTTTCCATGGCAGACGGGCTCTCATTCACCTGTCACATCATTACCTGGCCGTTTCATCACACTGAGCGCCATATTTAAAGTGCAGCTGTGCGCACACTTCTCAGTGTTTCCAGCCCACCACTGCTGCATGGTCCCAAATGGCAAGAAGACTGCAGCCCCGAGGTTCAATGACGTGTCCCTCGAGCACCTTTTAGATACAATGGAGATCCGCTGTGATGTCTTCTACCGCCGCTCTGGCTGCAGGATAGGCAGCAACGTCAATAATCTGCCAAGAAGGGTGCCACTGCCACACAGCAGGACCCCGAAAGCAGGCTGGGGAGGCGGTGGCAGCAGTGGTCAGTGCTAATGCCCCACAAAAGAGGATAGCCACCCAGTGCCACAAGAGGATGAATAATGATCTCTGTTCTGCCAGGGTAAATCACTCTGCTCATCACTCCCAACTCACACACAAACCCATCACACATCCACAGGGCCATCACTCACTGCCAGTTCAAGGGACATCACCATTCACTCTCTCACACATACCTTCATTATCGTGGTGGACCACACACCACCCGCACATGCCAGGCATAGTTATCATCTGGCCAGGCTGGCATCCTGCTTACACTCTCTCTCCATTTCTATTCATGCAGGACAAGCTGGCACACGACAAGAGGGAAATGTTGCAGACTGGTGGAGGAATGCCTGAAATCGAAGCCCTCAAGGACTTTGAAATCAGAGCCATCCAGCTGGCCAGCGATGACCAGGACCGGTCCTGTGCTGACGGTAAGGTCAGCAGTGCTCTACCAAGTGAGGGTGTAGCAGTGCAACATCCATCAGACAATCATGTTGTGAATGATGTGTCCTATTTCACAGGCACTGCCATGCACCAATTATCTCTCCTTGCTTTCACAGGCATTTATGGGAAACTGCCAAGAAAGTTCACGACTCAGGGCCTCCAAAAAAGCCCCAAGGGAAGCTCAGAAGAGGAATCCGCTGAAACCCTCCCTGAAGACCCATCACAGCACTCACCCACACCCTCTACCAATGCAGAGACACACACCTTGGTGGGACCTAGCATTAGAGTAGCCTTGGAATCAAAATTTGGTGAGCACACCACAGCAGCCGGAGGAAGGGACTTCCCAGGTGTCCGGCACCCTGTGGACTGCTGGAGGCCAGAAATTTGCTGAGTCTGAGTCAGATGACGAGCTTCAGGACTCGGTCATGTCATAGTTCCTGGAGCTGCAAAGGCAACTCGGGAACATCAGAAGGGATGTCCGCTGCACTCCTCAGATTGCAAGGCACAATGGAAGAGTCATCCGCCATCAGTCTGAGCTGATAGCGCTGGCATGCCAACGCACTGAGGTCAACACTGGTAGGATGGTGGCAGCCATGGAGACCTTGGTCCAGGACATCGCTCCTGCACTACTGAATAGGCAGAACTCCCATTGCTGACACCATAGTTGGCCTCCAACGTGAGAGGGGTGCGGGGTTGTCTGATCTCAGCTACTTCAGCTACTCCTTCTTCTCAGGGAGTCAGCCAGGCGCCCTTGGGCACTCACAAGGAGGAGGATCAGCAGGTGCACCACCTGGGCCATCCATCCAGACGACCCTGGGAGTGTCCGGCCCATCCAAATACCCTCTTCCTGTGATGTCAACAGCTCCAGCTCCACAGGCTGAGGAGGGTGCCACTGCCGCATAGCAGGACCCTGGAAGCAGGCTGGGGCCCTCCAGGACTCAGCCCTCCAAAGGACGCCAGCCAAGGTCTTCATAGACATGGTATTGCAGTCAACAGGCTGCCACCACCTCTATGTGATAAGCCAGGAAGCCGCAAGATGTAGCGGTGGGTTAGGAAGGATAAGAAGATGTAGTTACACAGCCTGGGAATGGGTGTGAATCACTTGTACATAATGTTCACTATTGTAAATAAACTCCCAAGAATGTCCCCCTGCCTATGGCTCCTTGCTCTGATCAGCAGTGTTTGAGTCACTCAGATTTGAAACTTTTCTGCACAAGATAAAGGCAGGTATCTCAGTCCAGGGCCTCTTCGCTATGCTTTGAGCTGCCTTCAGACCACAGTGATGATCCAGCCTCACACTCCTTGGACATATTAGTGATTCCTGCACCTCGATGTTGCTTGTCATTACTGTCAGAATGTAGTGGGCAGGTGTCACAGAGTTCCGCCATTTTCTTGATGTGCCCTCAGCACATTTAATGTGGGGCTGGCGCCCATCTCTTCAGCATCTGTGACCACTGATGCTGTGCTCCAGAAGGAGTCAGATGCTGAAGGCTGCATCTAAAGGGTGCATTTAAAGTTTCATGGCTGCGTCTCTATGATATGACCCTGATCACGGAGTGCAAGTGAGCTGCCCTCAGCTAGACAGGAGTCACACATTCTCAGAGGCTATGTGAAGATCTATGGAGTGTCCTCACTGCATGTCGTCATCATCCTCCTGCAACTGAACGACTATTAGGGCCTCCACTGTGTCTCCATGACCACCTGTGTCTCATGGCATCAGGTCAAACATGGACAAGGAAACTTCCTGCTGATTACAGTGTACTGCTCCCCAGCATTCCACCTCAGCTGATGAATCAGTATCCCTCTATGTTGAACACTACTTTGAGGAAGCACTGAGGGTGGCAAGGGTGCAGAATGCACTCTGGGCGAGGAACTTCAATGTCCATCACCAAGAATGGCTCAATAGCACCACCACAGACTGAGCTGACCAAGTCCTAAAGGGCATAGTTGCTAGACTGGGTCTAGTTGCTAGGTGGTGAGGGAACCAACAAGAGGGAAAAACATACCATACTTGACCTCATCCTCACCAACCTGCCTGCCACAGGTGCATCCGTCCATGACAGTATTGGTAGGATTGACCGCCACACAGACCTTGTCTTCACATTCAGAATACCCTCCATCATGCTGTGTGGCACTACCACCATCCTAAATGGGATAGATTTCGAACAGATCTAGCATTCAAGACTGGGCATCATGAAGCGCTATGGACCATCAGCAGCAGCAGAATTGTGCTAAAACCCAATCTGTAACCTCATGGCCTGGCATATCCCCCACTCTAGCATCACTATCAAGCCAGGGGATCAACCTGCTTCAATGAAGAGTGCAGGAGGGCATGCCAGAAGCAGCATCAGGCATACTTAAAAAATGAGGTGTCAACCTGGTGAAGCTACAACACAGGACTACCTGCGTGCCAAATAGCATAAGCAGCAAGTGATAGACAGAGCTAAGCAATTCCACAACCAACACATCAGATTTAAGCTCTCAGTCCTGCCACATCCAGCCATGAATGGTGGTGGATAATTAAATAACTCACTGGCGGAGGTGGCTCCACAAATATCCCCGTCTTCAATGGAGGAGGAGCCCAGCACATCAGTGCAAAAGATAAGGCTGAAGCATTTGCTAGAATCTACCGCCAGCCTCCTCTGGAGGTCCCCAGCATCACAGATGCTAATCTTCAGCCAATTTGATTCACTCCATTTGACCAAGTGTGGCATCAAGGAGCCCTAGCAAAACTGGAGTCAATGGGAATCAGGGAGAAAACTTTCCACTGGTTGGTGTCATACCTAGCACAACGGAAGATGGTTGTGGTTGCTGGAGGTCAATCATCTCAATTCCAGGACATCACTGCAGAAGTTCCTCAAGGTGGTGTCCTAGCCCCAACCATCTTCAGCTGCTTCATCAATGACCTTCCTTCCATCATAAGGTCAGAAGTGGGGATGTTCGCTGATGATTGAACAATGTTCAGCACCATTTGCGACTCCTCAGATACTGAAGCAGTCCATGTCCAAATGCAGCCAGACCTGGATAATATCCAGGCTTAGGCTGACAAGTGGCAAGTAACATTCACACCACACAAGAGTCAGGCAATGACCATCTCCAACAAGAGAGAATCTAACCATTGATCCTTGGCATTCAATGGCATTACCATCGCTGAATACCCCAATATCAACATCCTGGGGGTTACCATTGACCAGAAGCTGAACTGGACTAGCCATATAGATACTGTAGCTACAAGAGCAGGTCAGAGGCTAGGAATCCTGTGGCAAGTAACTCACCTCCTGATTCGCCAAACTCTGTCCACCATCTATAAGGCACAAGTCAGGAATGTGATGGAATATTCTCCATTTGCCTGGATGAGGTGTAGCTCCAACAATACTCAGGAAGCTTGACACCATCCAGGTTAAAGCAGCCCGCTTGATTAGCACCCACATTCACAAGCATTCACTCCATCCACCACCGATGAACAGTGGCAGCAGATTGTGTGCACTATCTACAAGATGCACTGCAGAAATTCACCAAGGCTCCTTAGGCAACACCTTTGAAACCTACGACCGCTACCATCTAGAAGGACTAGGGCAGCAGTTACATGGGAACACCACCACATGGAAGTTCCCCTCCAAGCCATACACCATTCTGACTTGGAAATATATCACCATTCCTTCACTGTCGCTGGGTCAAAATCCTGTAAATCCCTTCCTAACAGCACTATGGGTACACCTACACCACATGGACTACAGCAGTTCAAGAAGGTAGCTCACCACCACCTTCTCAAGGGCAATTAGGGATGGGCAATAAATGCTGGCTTAGCCAGTGATGCCCACAACCTGTAAATTAATTTTAAAAAATTGAAGACAAAAAGCTGGAAATTATAGGTCAGTTATCCTAACATCTGTGATTGGGAAAATGTTGGGATCAATTATTGAGAAAGTGGTAGCAGGAGATTTAGAAAATCATAATACAATCAGGCAGAGTTAACATAGTTTTGTGAAAGGGAAATTGTTAGTGTCCTTTGAGGATGTAACAAGCAGGGTGGATAAAGGGGAGCTAATAGATGTGCTATATTTGGATTTCCAAAAGGCATTAAATACGGTGCCACATAAAAGATTACTACATAAGGTAAGAGCTCATGGTGTTGGTGATTAGTGCAGGTAGAGGATTTGCTAACAGGAAACAGAGAGTTAGGATAAATGGGTCATATTCAGGTTGGCACAATGCTGAGGCCTCAACTTTCTATAATCTATGTTGATGATTTGGATGAAGGAAAACTGCACCGTAGCCATTTTTTTGATGATACAAGGATAGGTAGAAAAGCAAGTAGAAAAGGATGCAAGGAATCTGCAAAGTTATGTAGGGTGTTGGATGCCGTTCAATAGGTTTCAATGAAGTCTTCACAGTCTTAAAAACAGAATTACCTGGAAAAACTCAGCAGGTCTGGCAGCATCGGCGGAGAAGAAAAGAGTTGATGTTTCGAGTCCTCATGACCCTTCAACAGTTCTGCTGATGCTGCCAGACCTGCTGAGTTTTTCCAGGTAATTCTGTTTTTGTTTTGGATTTCCAGCATCCGCAGTTTTTTGTTTTTATCTCTTCATAGTCTTAAGTAGGTTAACTATATTCATTATTATTGCAAGATCAATGCACATTTATACAGCAAAGGGTTCAAGCTGCTTATTCACATGGCTCTGCCCAACACTGGACTGACCTAGGTGTGGGTCATTGTTCTCTTACATCACTGTGTGGGCAGTACTGTACTCAGTCCCATGATGACTCTATATGTACCAGACCCATAAGCTACACTTCCCCAAAGTCTTTATCCAATGTATTTCAAGTTATTCCAGTTTGCCTCTTGTATTTCCATTGTTATTACTACCCCATCTCCCCCTTTCAAGTCTCTGAGTTCATTGGGTCAGGCAGTCTGGAGGCCTTACAACCCTTCCGTAATTCATTTGCACTATTGTCGGAGGAGTGGTAAGCTCTGTCGTTGCATTGTTGATTTAGAGGTTGTTCTGGCATCTGGGTATCTTCCTTGGTGTCTCCCACTATACTGTGGGAACGGACAGTGTAGGGATGAGGAGGAAACTTCTTCTGTTTCTCTGGCATGCCAACCAGTTGGACCAAGGTAGATCATTGTCCTTTCTGATGATAGTAGCCTCTCAAGGTCTTTACTCCAGACCCTATCATCCTTGCATACTTGTGATAAGTGTCAGGTGCGATACCTTTTGATGTAGATAGAAGCCTGCTTCTGCCTATAGAACTGCTCTCTTGCTTGGACGTCCTGGTAATCCTTGGTTACCAACCCTGGTATTAGTTTTTTGCGGCAAAATTGGAAGTTGTGTGTGGAGTTTCCTGCCCATCAGGAGATCGAATGGGGCCAGGCTGCATTATAATGGGGTGGACCTGTCGGTTGGCAGTGCTGTGGGAAAGTCTTCATTCTTTTTTAGGAGGGCTTTTACAGTGCAGGCTTCTCTTTCGGCCTCCCCATTTTAAAAAAAAATTATTCACGGGATGTGGGCTTCACTGGCTGGTCCAGCATTTATTGCCCATCCTTAGTTGCCCTTGAAAAGGTGGTGGTGAGCTGCCTTCTTGAACTGCTACAGTCTATGTGGTGTAGGTACACCCACAGTGCTGTTAGGAAGGGAGTTCCAGGATTTTGATCCAGTGACAGTGAAGGAACGGCAATATATTTCCAAGACAGGATGGTGAGTGGCTTGGAGGGAAACTTCCAGGTGATGATGTTCCCATCTATCTGCTGCCCTTGTCCTTCCAGATGGTAGTGGTCGTGGGTTTGGAAGGTGCTGTTTAAGGAGCCTTAGTGAATTCCTGCAGTACATCTTGTAGATGGTATACACTGCTGCTGCTGCTGTGCGTCAGTGGTGGGGGGAGTGAATGTTTGTGGATGTGGTGCCAATCAAGTGGACTGCTTTGTCCTGGGCAGTGTCCAGCTTCTTCAGTGTTGTAGGAGCTGAACTCATCCAGGCATGTGGGGAGTATTCCATCACACTCCTGACTTGTGCCTTGTAGATGATGGACAGGCTTGGGGGGTCAGGAGGCGAGTTATTCGCCGCACGATTCCTAGCCTCTGCCCTGCTCTTGTAGCCACAGTGTTTATATGGCTAGTCCAGTTCAGTTTCTGGTCAATGGTAACCCCACGGATGTTGATAGTGGGGGATTCAGTGATGGTAATGCCATTGAACATCAAGGAGCAATGGTTGGATACTCTCTTGTTGGAGACAGTCATTGCCTGACACTTGTGTGGCGCAAATGTTACTTGCCACTTGTCAGCCCAGGCCTGGATATTGTCCAGGACTTGCTGCATTTGGACATGGACTGCTTCAGTATCTGAGGAGTCGCGAGACCCCCACTTGACTGTGGGTATCTTGGGGAGCTGGTATGGTGGTGGAAGCTGCATGTGGTGGTGATGTGGCGAAGTACTCATTTGAAAGTTGTGGGTGGCTATCAGACACAATCTTGTCCGGGATGCCATGGTTCACAAATATTTCTTTCAGTGTCTTAATTACTGCCTCTGTGGAGTCATGTATAGTTGCTTTACCCCAACCTATCTGGAAAAGTAATCTACTACTGTAAGGAACAATTTGCTATTGAAGACAAATAGGTCGATGGCCAGCCTCTCCCACGGCCTGGTGGGGATCTGTCTGGGGATGAGGGCCTCTCTTCGGTTTTGCCTGTGCAACGCACGCACCTGACAATTCGCTATAGTGTTCTCAATCCTCCTGAAATGCCTGGCCACCAGACAGCGGATTGGGCTTGTGCCCTGCACTTGGTGATGCCCAGGTGGTTCTGGTGTATATTTTGAAGGAGCTCCAGCTGAAGAGAAACTGGAATGACCTGTCTCTTATTGTAGACCAGGAGATTGTCAATGACTGTAAAGTGTTTTTCAAACCAAGCTTTCAAGGTACCACCACTTGGACTCTGTTGTGGCTAGCCTCGTTGACAGTAATGGCAATCCCGTACACTCTTTATCACGCATTTGTTCCTGGCAAATCTGTTGGAGTTTACTTGTGGTCACTGGCAGGTATCTCCTTGTCAACTGGGTGTACGTTTCTAGCTCTTTGATGAGGTTGACATCCTATTTTGTAGGAAGGCCTTCTGTGGCCCTGGAAAGTGTGTCTGCTGTTGTTTGGTTTTTACCTTGGATATATAACATCTCATGAGGAATAGGTGGAACCTCTGAATTTGGGGAGGAATCTTTGCTAGCTCCTTCTCATTCAGTAATGAGACTAGTGGTTTACACTTGTTTCGAGTGTGACCTTGAGGCCGATGACGTGTTCTGAAAACTTCTCGCATATCCACATGACTGTGGGGGCTTCCTTTTCTATGGTGGCGTATCTCATCTCCTTATCTCTTTGACAGCCCTCTGGAAGCGTAGTAAACTGATCGGCAACTTCCATCCAATTGGTCCTAGAATAGGATTGCTCCAAGGCCTGTGGACGAAACATCCACTGCTATGGTGATGGGCAGGGATGGATTGTAGTGGGCCAGAACACCATTGGAGAGCAGCTTTGCCTTTATTTGAGTGAATGCTTGCTCTTGATGTGAGTTCCAGCACCATGCCTGGTCTTTCTTAAGCAGGTGCCTCAAATTTTGTAAAGGTTTTACCAGCTGGTTCACCATCTCCAAGAGTCCTTGGAGGTCTGGAATTGAGGATTGGGTTGGGAACTCACTAATAGCTTTAGTTTTTTGTGTGTTTGCCCTGATAGCTTTATTGCTGATGATGTGGCCCAGGAATTGAATTGTTGTTTTGGAGAACTCACATTTCTCATTCAGCATCAGCCCTGCTTCTTGCAGGCACTCTAAGACTGCTGTGAGCCTCTTGTCAAGGTCCTCCACCATTGTACCATGAACCAATACATCATCCATGTGGCAAATGACCCCCTGTAGGCCCTGCAAATAGACCACATTGTACATTGAAATTTTTCTAGCACCGAAGTAATTCCAAACAGAAGGTAGTTAAAACAGAACCTGCCAAAGTGGGTAAAGAATGTGGTCAGCAGCCTTGACTCTTCATCAAGAGAAAGATGCCAAAAGCCTCTGTTGGTGACGAGCTTTGAAAATAATGTGCTCTTTGACAGTTTAATCAGGTTTTCATCCACTGAGGACATGGGATGTGCTTCTTTGGCAATAGCTTTATTGAGTCAGGTCAATGCAAATACAGATGGACCCAGTTGATTTTGGAACTAGGAACATCCTGGAACACCATGCAGCTGATTGTCTGTCTGTGGAGATGACTCCCATGTTTGTCATCTCGTCCAGCTCCTGCTGCGCTTGTTTCATGAGTGGGTGGGGAATCTGTTGTGGCATGAATAGGCACACAGGTTTAGCATCCTCCCTCATTATGATCTTGTACCCATTTTTCAGTTGCCCCAGTTCTGTAAAGAATTTTGGGAGCTCACTTTTATACTTGGAGTCAAGCCCTTCTTGGTTGAGCTGGTCAATTTTTTATAGAAGGTTAAGTTTGACATAGACTTTGTGGCTTAATAGTAGACAGTCCTGGTTGTGGACCATGGTCTCTCAGATTATTTTATCCTTGTACCTCAGTGACCTGCAGAGTGCCTTTCACCAGCAGCTATATACCTCTTGCTCCGAATAGGTGTGTCATGGATGGCATCAGCCTTTGGGTCACCAGCCATGGTCTTCTATTGACAGGATTGTAACACTGCCCACCCCCCCGCCCCCATCCAATTTAAATCTTGTGAGGTGGCCATTAACCAAAATGTCCACATTCCAAACAAAAATATAGGATCTTTGACCTCACCCAATAAGCATGGCTGTGTGTCCTCTTGGTGTGCAGTCTCGACCTCATGAATCATCTTTGGGTTTTCTGTGTGTTTAGGTGTTTTGACCTTGCAGTTTACCTAAATGTCCAATCCTGTTACATTAAAAGCATTGGGCTGAAATTGCAGGAAATTGATTTTGCCTTTCAGGACACTTTGCTTCACATTGCTGGCATGGTATCTCTACTGGTCAGTTAGGGTATTGTTGCCCTTGGCCTGGAGTGTCCTTGTTTCTGTGCTGCTTAACTAAATGGACTGAGGGTTTTCTTTGTACCACGGTTTACTTTCTCCTCTTAAAATTAATCTGTGCTATACACAGAGTTCAGACTGCCTAAAAATCTGGATAGCTTTCTCAAGGGCTAGATATCCCTTCACTTGCAGCATGTCTGGGAGTGGGTTGGCCATTATTCTTACAACCATTCTATCCTTGCCTAGCAATAATGCCATCCACCATCAGACCTACTGAATAAAGCAGTGTGTTAATCTGTTCAGCTTCTGTCTTTTTATCCAGGCCTGAAGCAATTGTGTATCTGAGGAATCTTTCTCTACAAATTATGTGATTTATCTGGGCCTTGGATAAGTTCAAACTGATCTGGAAGAGTGGATTTCTGATCAATAATTGAAAAATTTTAAAGAGTAGTTCAGCTCAGAAGTTGCTGAAATTCAAGATGGCATCGCTGTTCATTTGAAGACAAAGGGTTCACCCACCCATATTGGTTTGGGTAGGCTCCTGCTGTAATGGCGCTCTCACACAGTCTTGAAAAAACATTAAACAATGGCACCTGGATCAACTGGCTGCAGAATTCTCTGTTTCAGAGCTATGCTTTAGGGTTGCAAAAGCGTTGAATCCTGGCCTTTGCTGATCTTTAAAGCTGATTCTTGAATCATGAATCTTCTGAATTAATTAAATTTTTCTTCGTGGATTGAGCTTGGGAATCTGTTTATCCCAACAAAGATTTTAAGTGGCAATTTCTGACCACTGATCTATTTAAAACTTTCTCAGGACTTGCTGTATCTGGGAATTTAGAAAGCTTTGGCTCACCCCTGCTAGGTATGTTGACTCTGCACTCTGGGAATTGAAGCTGAAGTTCCAAGAGATCCCACGGAATCTTCAGCTGCAGTGAGGAATTTTAAATTTCTGCCTGGCGATTTTCCTCTGCACATTTGCTTCTCAAGCTTTTCTTCAGGTCAGAATGCTTCTTCAATTTTTTTTTTTAGTCTTGCAGAATTACGGTCTTTCTTAGCATTTTTTGTAAAGTTTTGGGTTTTTCCATTTATTGCCACCTTATTGTCAAGTGTTGGATACCGTTTGGTATTAATGAAGTCTTTGTACTCTTAAGTAGGTTAAATGTATGTATTTATTAACTACAATAACTATTTGCACATATACAGTAAAGGGTACAAGCTAGAATGCTTGCTGGTACGCAAGGCTCTGTCCAACATTAGACTGACCCTTAGGTGTGCGTAATGTATTCTCTTACGTCATTGTGTGGGTGATACTGTACTCAGTCCCACATTAACCCTACATGTACCAGACCCTCATACTACACAAAGGAACATAGGTTAAGTAAATGGGTTAAATGGCATTTGGAGTATAATGTGGGAAATTGCGAGGTTAGCCACTTTGGTGGAAAGAATAGAAAAGCAGGATATTATTTAAATGCAGAGAGACTGCAGAATGCCATGGTACAGAGGGATTGATGCACCCTTGTACATGAATCACAAAAGGTTAGTAGGTACAGTAAGTAATTAGGAAGGAAAATGGAATTTTAGCCTTTATCTCAAAAGGGTTAGAGTATAGAAGTAGGGAAATCTTGTAACAATTGGGACGGCATTAGAGAGATGACTCCTGAAGATCTGTTTTGTTCTCCTTAATTAAGGAGGAATATACCAGCATTTCAGACAGTTCGAGGAGGCTCACTTGGCTGATTCTTGGGATGAAGGGTCATTATTATGAGGAAAGGTTGTGAAAGATATAACATCCTGAGAGGGCTTGACAGGGTAGATACTGAGAGAATGTTTCCTGTCATGAGGAACTGAGGACACAGTTTAAAAATAAGGAATATCCCATTTAAGATGGAGAGGAGGAGGAATTTCTACTCTCAGAAGGTTGTTAATCTTTGGAATTTTCTATCCCAGACAGCAGTGGAGGCTGGTCATTGAATATATTCAAGCCTGATTTAGAGGGATTTTTGATTAACAAGGGAGTTAAGAGTTATGGGAAACAGGCACAAAAGTGGAGTTAAGGCCACAATCAGATCATCCTTGATCTTATAGAAAGGTGGAGCATGCTTGAGGGATGAATAACCTAATTTTGCTCCTATTTCTTTTGATCTTATGACATCCTTTCTGACTGTAACAAAAGTAAACGATCCATCCTCAACCTTCTGCACCTGACTATGGCCTTAGACATGGTTGACCAAACCATCCTCCTGCAACCCTTCTCCCTGTCATTCAGCAGGATGGGACTGCACTTGTCTGGTTCAATTGTTATTGATTTAATCATCCCCAGCATATCACTTAGAATGGCTGCTCTTCCCAACTCTAAATTGTTATCTCTGAAGTCCCCCATACATCTGTCCTGACCCCTCTGCTATTTCCCAGCTACTTGCTGCCCCTTAGCAACATCATCTGAAAACATAGTTCTAGTTTTCACATGTACACTGGTAACCCAGCTGTACCTCACTACCACCTCTCTCGTCTCTACTGTTGCTAAGTTATCAGACTGCTTATCAGACATCGAGGGCAGAATATTGTCATCGGCGTGTGGGGGCGGGCCCAACACACCCCGACGCATAAAATGACGCGAGGTGACATCGGTTGTGAGTCCTGACGTCATCACGCGTCTGAGGCAGCTGCTCTCCCACTGAACTGTCAAGGGCCTATTAAGGCCATTAAGAAAGCAATTTACCCTATTAACAATGCTGCTGGTCCATCCTTAAGGTTGGCAGGCAGGCGAAGAGCCCAAGCGGCCTTCGCGTTTTCCAGGAAACCTCATCCCCGGGCGGGATGAGTTTTCCAGAAGGTTTTATAAAATTTATAAATAAATTTTGTTCACTTCACAAACATGTCCCAGCTCATGTGACTGTCACATGAGGGGACATATTTAAATAATTTTTTCCTTATTTTTAAAAAACTTTTATCATCCACTTAATCTCCCTGAGGCAGCTCTGTGCCTCAAGGAGATTGCTGCACTCTTTCGCATGCATGTATGAAAGAGCGCAGGCCCCGACTCTTTCTCCTCCCCCTGCTCACACAGGTAGCACTGAGCGCTACCGGCCACGCGTTATACTGGGTAGGCCTTAATTGGCTTGCCCATGTAAAATGGCGGCATGCAGCCAATCTTGGGCAGCGACTGGCTCTGTGCCCGCCTGCCAGAGGTAAGATTCTATTGCTAGTATCCTGAAACGCAGGAATTTTGTTTTATTGAATATTCAGAGGAGTGTTCAGTCACACCAACTCCCTTCCCTCCCTGATTCCCTATCCTCAGCCTCTATCAGCCTCAACCAGACTTATTATAATTGCATTGTCCTATTCAGAGCTGAGCTCTAACACATCTATCTTCTGTATTATGAGGAAAACTTCCACATCATTAATATCACCTGTTTCCTCCCATGCCTCAGCTTATCAGTGAATGAAATCCCCATTCATGCTTTTGTAACCGCCGACGGTTCCAGCATAATAAGAGCAAAAAGCTGCAAATGCGGGAAAACTGAAATAAAAACAGAAAATATTGGAAATACAAAGCAGGTCTAGCAGCACCTGTAGAGAGAAAAGCAGAGTTGACGTTTTGAGTTGAATTTGACTCTTCTTCAGAACTGCAAGAAGATCCTGCTGAGTATTTCTAGCACTTTCTGTTGGCTATTCCAATTCTCTCCTGGTTGTCCTCCCACCTTGCACCCTCAATAAACACAAGTTCATCCAAAAATCTGCTGCTCTTTTCCTGACTCAGATCAAGTCCCGTGCCCACATCAGCCCTGTCCCTCCGGACCTACATTGGGTCCTGGTCTGGTAATGCCTCAATTTTAAAATTCTGAACCTTGTGTCCAAATCTCTCCATGGCCTCACCCCATTCTATCTCTGTAACACCCTCCGATTGTTTGAACATACAACACTGCCTCAATCCTGGTCACTTGTGCATCCCTAACTTCCTTTGCCTGACCATTGGTTTCAATGCCTTCAGCAGTCTAATCCTTTAGTTCAACAACTCCCATCCTAAACCCTCTTCACCTCTTGCTTAAAGACAACTAAAGCTGACTTCTTTAACCAACCACCTGTCCTAATGTCTTCTCCTTTGAGTCAGTAGGAATTTTTGACTGATTACTCTCCTGTGAAGCATCTTGGGATGTTTGACTATGTTAAAATTGCTTTATAAAGCAGGTCATTATTTTAAATATTTTCTAAATGTCTTGCAGGAAGAATTGGAGCGAGAAATCGAGAAGCTTCAGGGAGCCCAGCAGAACTGTTCAAACAAACAGCAAGAGTTGGAGAGATCGGAATTAGAAGTAAAGGTAGAAAAATGTGGACCTGGATTTACAGGATCACAGAATTGTTACAGCACAGAAGGAGGCCATTTGGCCCATTGTGTGGGCACCATCTCTCCAAATGAGCAATTCACTTACTTCCTTTCTCTTGCCTTCTCCATGTGACTCTGCACATTCTTCCTTTTCACGTAATGGTTTAATCCCCTTTTTAATGCCTCGATTGAACCTGCCTCCACCAAACTCTCAGGCAATGCATTACAGGCTCTAACCACCTGCTGTGTGAATAAGTTCTTTGTAATATCACTTTTGCTTCTTTTACCAATTCTTTAAATCTGTGTTCTCTTGTTCTTGATACTTTCACGAGTGGGAACAGTTTCTCCCTATTTACTTTATCCAGACCCCTCATGATTTTAAATACCTCTATTAGATCTCCCCCTAGCCTCCTGTACTCCAAGGAAAACAGTCCTAACTTCTCCAGTCTATCTTCATAACTGAAGTTCCTCATCCTGGAACCATTCTCATGAATCTTTCTGCACTCTCTCCTACAGAAAGACATTATCTTCTCATTGAGTTAATGAGCACATCAGAAACAGACCTTCCAAACCAGGCTGGTTCTGTTGGGACCAAATTACTGATTACACTGAGTTCCTGTGTGTTTGATATGAGGGGGAGCTGCTAAACTCTACCTGCACCACCCAGAGAATATTATTCCATCACTTAGATATAGGGTTGCCGACTGTGATTAAGTGAATTCCTCGAGGTTTCATCACATGACTTGCCTCCATGCTCCAGCCACTAGTCAGCCAGCACATGCATCCTTGTGATGCACTGCTTTCCTTCACTAATGGGAAAGCAAGATGTTTCATTATCCAATTGGATGATGCTTTACTGTCAGCCAAGAAGTCTTTTTTTTTCTACATTTTCAATATTTTTATATCTGGTAAAGAGAAATGTTCAAAGGACAAAAATTAACAACCTTTTTGAATGTCCCGATGATTTTTTTCCAGGGTTGCATGCAGCAGTATTCTGGGGATTGATCTTCAATTCCTAGAGACTCCAGGCCAATCCTGGAAGGTTGGCAACCCTACGTGGGCTCTGGATTTACTGAAACAGACACAGCCAGGGACTGTCAGTTGAGGACTTGTCCTGAAGTCTGAATCATATAAACATAGAAAGGAAGAGGAAGAAAAGCACATTAGCCCCAGTGAGCCTGCCCCATGCAGACAGGGTTCAATCACACACATCACTGATCCACCCTGAACCATGTAGTCACCTGGGAAAGACAAACAAAGGAGAGAATAACCCCTACAGCCAATTCAGGACAAACCCCAGCTCCCTTTTAAAGGGTGGTAGTGACTCCATATCCACCACATGTTCAGGGAGCCTGTTCCAGACATTGAAGGTCTGGTGTCTAACCTAACTCTGTGTCCATGGATTTTATACACAGACCCTCTAGTCCTACCCTCCTGATCCATCTCAAGTACCTCACCCAACAAGTGAGTCCAATAATCCCTCTATCATTTTCAAAACCTCCATCATGTCCCTCTCAGCCTGCCTTTCTCTAAATCACTCAGTCTTTTGGAGCTGATCCACTGAACTAAAATCTATCAGACTCTGTGTCATTCTGGTCATCATCCTCTCCAGAATCTCAATCTCCTTCAACAGGTCTGGGCACCAAAATTGGAGCCATCACTCCAGGTATGGATGGACCAGGTGGCAGTGCCATACCCAGTCTAAATACAGTGGTCTTTCTTTTAAACTCCAGGTAACACTGGTTTACTCTGTTTTCTCTCTCAGTAGACACCACCACCCCCCCCATCCCCACTGTCTATCTTTAACGGGTAGTGATCTAAACAAACTGTCTCACGTCAGCAAAGTGCCGTGTGCTCAGGGTAACATCTGTGTGGAAGGGCCATTTGTAATGAGAGTTGGTTTGGGTTTCAGACACAAATCCATGAGCTGAAAGACAATCTATCAAAGAGTTTCTCCGAATGGAGGAGAAAACTGGAAGAGGATGAAGAATCCACACAGAAACTGATCAATGAGGAGGGGCTCCGAGCCCTCTCACAGATTAGAAGTCATTCAGAAGCAATAAACAAGAGGATGGAACAGATTACATTAATAAATGGAGAAACCCAGAGTCTGGTGCAGAGAGACCGTCTCTCCTTTATTCAGGTACATCTTCAATATAAACAGGGTCATGTCTGGGGACTGGGGTCTTTCTGTGAGGTTGAATTGTTTGGAGATTGTTGGTGGGCCCACCTTTGGAGCTGCCCCCTCAGCCCTGTCTTCGGCATGTTGGTGTTGTCCCAGAATGGAGTGCAGTGAAATGTGGGATTACCTCCCATTCCTGTGAACGGCTCCACACACTGAACTCTTTCCTCTCAAACTGAAATTCACTGTTTGGTTCCATTGGGAGTTGGTTTGTTCGTTGACTGATTTGATCTCCTCTCTTTATTCACAGAATTCAAAGCGGCTTCTTTCCAGGTAAGTTCCTCTCAGTCATAAAGTACCTGCTGCTGATAGAGAACATTCACTGGTATCTGGATGAAGTGTGAAAGTAGAATCATGGCTTGGAAACCTTCCCAAATAAGATGCTTTCAAATGATGAAAATATTAATTGATGTTTTTTTACAAATATGAAGCTAATAATATTGTTATGTTTTGGGTCTGTGTCTTTAATTTAGGTTAAAATGGAGGAATGAAGGGGGTCATGTGATCTGTTCTGAATTCTGCTGACATTGAGGCTGGATTTTTGTTCCTCAGATAGTAGGAGTCAGGAAATTTCCTGGCTTGCTGCACCCGCCTCAGAAGAAAATCCCACGAATGGTAGAATCGTTGCTCAGGTGGGGGTTGGGGGGTAGGGTAGAGTGTGAGGCAACCAGGTTTGGGATGGAGTCGGGCCCCCTGCCCCTGGACACTGATTGGAGGTGGCCACAGGGGCTTCTTTATCCTTTACTCTTCCCCTTGTCCTATCCATGCCAGTTGATGCCAACCATGCACCCCCCACCCACTCCCAATGGACCCTCATACCTCCATGGCAAGTGATGCCCCCTAAGCACTGCTATGGCCCCTTACAGCCCTCATGCAAACTTAATGCCAATCATGTCACCCCAGACCCTCCACTCACCCCCATGACCCCTTATAGCTCTATGCCAACATTCTGCCAATTCACCCACTTCACGCTCTTATATTCTCCATGACAACTCATCCAGTATCCACCATGGGCAGACCTCAGGAGCCACGTTGAGATGAAGTAAAATAAAATTTTAAATTTATATTACAGCCTTCACTATTTTAAAAAAAACTCTCATTCGTGAAGACTAATTCAAAACTTGTAAATACCCTTAAATACTTAATCCCTTATAAAAAAGACTTGTTTTTATAATCCCACATCAACACAGCTAATCCTTTGAACCATCAATAAAATTGTGAATTTAGGATTTCCTGTTGTGATAATTATAGGTTGTGGATAGCAGCCAAGCATTAATAATGAAATAACAATAGTCCTTAGGGTAATGTCAACAAACAGCTATTGCAGCTGCTAGGCCAGATTTTTAAAATCTCTCACTGACCCAGGTAGCCTATATTTTTAAAATTTTAAAGGGCTGGGGATTTAAATAATTTCACATCTTGACAATTCTACTGACTTTATCTGCCCTTCAAGAGCATTTACATTTACTTCCACATTGCATGTTAAGGCCCTTACCATAGCAAATATGGGGCCTGTTTAAACTCAGGCAGGACTAAGTTCAAATGGCCCTAATGAGTTCATATTTCCCTCATTCGAACCATGCCCTGTCTCTTTTTTCTGATCAGCAAAAATGGGATCTGTCGGACATGGGGGCTAGACCTCTGATTCCAGGTCCATCCAGAACCATTTTGGAAGATTCACAGAGTCTCCATGACATTGTAAAAATCTGGGCATAAACTTGAGCAGCTTGATTGTTAATGATTAAATTATGACCCAGATTGTTCCACTCAGAAGAAGGTGCAAGGTGTTCATGCTTGTGGACAATGGCAGAACCATCTGTGCTGACAGTAGTTAGAGTGATAGTCTCCAGAGTTCCAGGAAGGTGTTATGAATGTTGGGTTTTGTAAATGGTTTTATTTTAACTGTCTATTTAATTTCAAGACAGAATAGAATTAGGGTCTAATGAATAGCTAATCAGCATTTCTACTTGGATTCAAGACCCATGTCACCCATGTTGCCATGGAGATGGGCTTTGAGGAGGCAAGAGTTTCTAAGATATCCCTGAATCTTTCAGACACAGGTGATCTTCAGGGATCCGAGAGAGAGAGAGAGATATTTGGCAGAGCATAACTTGGGTAAATGTGACCGTGTCCATTTTGGCAGAAAGAATAGAAAAGCAGTATACTATTTAAATGGAGCGAGATTGCAGAACTTGGTGGTACAGAAGGATTTGGGTATCCTGTTACATGAATTACATAAAGTTAGTAAGCAGGTACAGCAAATGATTAGGAAGGCAAATGGTATATGGGTATTTATTGCAAGAGGAATGGAATATAAGAGTGGGGAAGTTTTAATGCAATTGTACAGGGCCTTGGTGAGACCACATCTGAAGTACAATGTACTGTTTTTGTCTCCTTATTTGAAAAAAAAGATATAATTCTTTAGAAGCAGTTCAAAGAAGGCTCACTTGACTCATTCCTGGGATGAAGGATTTAAGAAGCAAGGTTGAACAGGTTAGGCCTATACACATTGGAGTTCAGAAAAATGAGAGGTTATCTTATTGAAACATATAAGATCCTGAGGGACTGGATAGCGAGAATATTTCCTCTTTTGGGGGAAGCTAGGGCTTGGGGAAATAGTTTAAGAATACGAGGTTTCCCTTTTAAGACAGAGAGGAGGGGTTTTTTTCTTGAATGGTAGAGAGAGAGAGACAGATAGACAGAGAGATCATAATTAGAGGCAGTTAGTCACTACGGTTCATCATGCAGGAATTAATGGGGAGGTGGTGGCGTGTGGTATTGTCACTGGACTAGTAATCATCAGCAGGTTAATGCTCTGGGGACGTGGTTGGAATCTCACCATGGCAGTTGGTGAAATTTGAATTCAATAAAACAATCTAGAATTAAAAATCTAATTATGACCACAAAACATTGTAAAAACCATCTGGTTCACTAATGGCCTACATGTGACTCCAGACCCATAGCAATGTGGTTGACTCTGAAATGGCCTTCTCAAAGGCAATTACGGAGGGGCAATAAATGTTGGTTCTATTCATGTTCGAATCAAAAAAAAATGCAGGTGGGGGCTTGCTGTTGGATTGAAAAGACCAAATTTGTGAGGATTTTAAATGAGATAGGGAGAGAATCTCCAGGAAAGGTCTCTCCATGTAAGACAGTTCTGGGGTTAAAAATTACCAGGCTGGGAAAGGAAAAAATTGGAAATAAACCCCCAGGAGCTGAAATCACTTTAGACTGGTTCCAGGAAAATTCAATGTCTACTTCAGGGACAGAATGAGATATAACTGTAGCATAGGGTAAAAGATAAAGGGGTTTTTGTGGTTTAAAGTATAAGTTCCCCACAAAATAATTTTTAGTCAGTGTTGCTTTTAGTTTGCTTGTTACAGTAAAAATAATTCCTTTTTATTGGTTACATGGAATTCATATTGCTTTTCAAGGGAGATCATAACATATTTAATAGTGGTTTGAGGTGTTATTGGCTCAGGAAACCTGTGAGAAATGCAGTGACATGGTCTATTCCATTGGTATGTGGAGTTTCCCAGGAAACCGTTAGACAGGAATTGAGAGACAAAGCTGCAGTGTCCTTCCTCTATCTAAACCTTTGCCAAACTGGAGCAAAGCAGGGGGCAGGAAGCTGCAGTTGGGGACCTGTGGGGCAGTTCCTGTCAATCAGAGGGGGAAACAGGAGCTCTGGGTCTCCATTGAGAAAGGGGAAATGTATAAGGGATGCTCAAGATTGAAAGGTTGGAGCTGGGGAGGCCAAAGGCTTCCTTGTGTGATCTGGCCCTTCTGGCCCACAAGGAGCGCTAAAAGCAACAGATCTTTAGAACTGACCTTGGACAGTCAGCTCCTCCAGTCTCTGATCCACTGCTGGGCAGTTGACAGCACAGGCCTTGCCCTAACTAGACTCACAATTCAGTTACTGCCCTGATTATATCATCACGTAGTAACTTTCAAATGTCAATTGTACCCCGAATGCCTTTCACAGGAGCCTCATCAACGTCCTGATTTGTGCTTGTTAAAATTTAAATGGATGAGAAGGGAATTGGGTTGCTCGATCCAAATGTTTTAATCCAAAATCCTCTCCCTCCCATCAGGGAGTTAAAATTGATTCACCTGTGAGGGAATCTCACTGATCGCAGGTCCCGGAGAGGATGTTCCTTCTCCTCTCTTCACCTCACCTGATTGTAGTGAGTGTGTTCCTGCAGAGTTGGAGAAGCACAGACTGGAGACCCTCAGGATAATTCATTATTAATAAAGCAAAGATGAGGCTCCAGTACAGAGAAACTGGGCTGCACACAGACGGATTTGACAATCACAAACTGAGCTGAAGTGGCAGCAAAGCAGGATCCTACTGCACATGTGGTGACAGTGTGAATGCAGGGAGACTGTAAACCACAGGATTCTTCCATTTTCAGGGTGGGTTGCTGCGGGGTGTCAGTATGAGCTTTAGAAGGGGTGCAGGTTGTTGCACTGATCACTGGTTCCACTTTGTGTTTCTGATCTGAAATGTCTACACTGATAAAAACATTCTCTCCTCTTTCATTACAGAGTGACTGAGTCTCGGAGAATTACAAACCCAGGTGTTGCAGAGCTCAACCCGAACCTGTCCAATATATCTCAACTTATCCAGAAGAAGCTGAATGGATGGGAAAAGTACCACACAGACATATTGGGAATCATCAGTAAGAACATGCTGCTTTTCTCCAATATAAGGGACTGAGAGCAGGTTGGGTTAGTTGTGTTCAGACAGCTGAGAATATCCGAGTGTCATTAAAGAGTAATGTAGTAAAAAGACTTTGGTTTAGATTTTCCGCTCCTGCCAGCAGCGGGCACTGTTGGCTAATTGAAATTTGGCCACTCTCCAAATTTTCCCATCCTGCCCACAACGAGGCTTGCTGCTGATGGGGCCAGAAAATCCTGCCCTTCCATTTATTTAGAGCTTTTCATGACCAACCCTAAGTATTTAGAGTCAATGAAGTTCTATTTTTGAAGTGTAGTCACTGTTGTAACGTAGAATATATAAGGATGGAATATATAACCCACCATTGAGTAACATGAAGGAGGCTGGACCTCATTGCATCACAATTCCCAATCACAGCGTGCCTTGTTTACAGTGCCAACTTCCACCAAATACAGGACGGGAGAGAGCCCACTGAATGAAACTCTTTCCCCAGACAGCGTCTCTGTCTCAGAGACTGTCCTCCAGCCATTGACTGGGATCTATGGAAGAACGGGAATATTTCAAGGTCTGTTTACAATCTTGAACAGGAATCACATTGACTGTAATTTATATTTAACACTTTCTTTTTAGTGATGTTCCTCACTCAGAATTTAGTGTGAGGAGTTTAAGGTTCAAGTTCCTGCTCCTGTTCCCTTCTCACAGCTCTGAATTGGTCCAAGTCTCAGAGCTAGGCCTAAGAGAGTGTTGGTGAATTCAGGGAGAACAGGGAGCAACAGTTTAACATACAGGAGGAACACCAGATTCATCTCAATTCACAACTGAATTTTCACTGCTGTGTGACAACAGGCAGAGACTTCAAGTTGTATTCAGGATGGAACAGTAACAAGAGGCAGAGAGCCCAGGACACACTCCTGTACTCAGGATGGGACAGTAACAGGAGGCAGAGAGCCCAGGACACACTCCTGTACTCAGGATGGGACAGTAACAGGAGGCAAAGAGCCCAGGACACACTCCTGTATTCAGGATTTGTCAGGACCAGGAGCGGAGTGAGTCCAGGGCACACTCCACTGAGCTATGTATTCCCAGTATGGCCAGTGCTGAGACTGTGGGTCTGTAACTGTGAGATGTGTTGTGTGTCTGTGAATTCCCCCGCCCTTGTGTTTGTGGGAACATGTGCACAGTATCAGGGGTTTGTGTGATTAAACTGACTGCTACTATTTGTCTCACTGCAGTGTTTGCACTCAGTGAACAACACAGGGACCCACACACTGCTATTGAACAGGGATCTGACTGAAGGCCATTTATTTAACATGGGGAGAATATAGCCTAACAGGTAGAACGGGGTTGACAGTGTCTGAGAAATACTGATAGTCCTAGCTTACAGCTGTCAGTCATTGAACTGAGTGGAATCACCCTGTCTGACCAATCTCTTCTCTCCTCTCTAGGGAAAAACTCCTTGAGCCTGGATCCAAAGACAGCAAACTGGAACTTGGTTCTGTCTGATGATCTGAGATCAGTAACATGGACTGAACATGAACAACCCTACCCACCTGACCCAGAGAGATTTAAAGAGCGTCCCCAAGTCCTCTGCTCCCAGAGCTTTTCTTCTGGATCCCATTCCTGGGATGTGGAAACTAACGGGGATTACTGGAGAATAGGGATTGTTTATGGAAGTTTAGAGAGGGAGGGGGAAATCTCTTATCTTGGGAACAACGATAAATCCTGGAGTTTGGATTTTATTGCTGGTTACCTGACAGCCTGGCACAATTCCCAGTTCACAGTCCTCCTATCGATTCCGTCTAAAAACAGGATCTGGGTTCAGTTGGATTATGAGGCTGGGACTGTGTCATTTTATCAGGTCACTGACTTAGTGACACATACTTACACATTTCAAACAAGATTCACTGAACCAGTGTTTCCAGCATTTTATAGTTGGGACAAATCGTTAAAACTGTTAAATTAATTCTGATATCTGAGACTCTGTTACATCACTTCTGGTTCAGGGGATTTGATGATGACACTTCCAGCCTTTTGGGCTCTAAATGAGACAAAAGCTGTGCAAGAGCCCAAGGTAAAATCCCTGTGTCTGCATATTCAGGTTCAAGGCAGTGTTTGGGCATTGGACCTCATGTGGCGTGACATCAAAGCTGAAGAGTAAAACAAAACTTTTAAAAAATTTTTAACAACAATTCTTCATCTTCTCCATTCCTCAAAGAAATTTAAGACAGATATTCCATTCTGAAAATTCAGCCAGAATATGTAAAATTAAGTATCCCTTTCTGATTGGTGTATTCTGATGATGCCATTGCCACGTCACCCCCTTTGATGATGTAGTACCTGAGTGTCCTGCCCTGATGATGTCAGGAACTTGGTGCTTTGGTGTTTTTAAGGATCTGTGGGGCCTTTACGCTTTTCCTTGTACGATCTGCCATTAAAGCTAAAAACAGCTGCTTTTAGTGACTTTGCTGCAATTTGTAGTGTTTCAATTGATTATCCACCTCAGTTGTATAATTTTACACTTTTAGTTGTATAATTGTTGTGGTACTAATCTCACTAGTAAATCATAGTTGTGGCACTCATGTGTGCATTAAACTCCATAAAGTACTGGCAAGCACACCTCTTTTAACCTCGGTGGTGTATCATAGTAGCATTAATCATGGTTAAATGTTTTGTATTAGTTTTAGCCATGTTTCCGTTAGCAATGTTCGAGTAATAAAAAGAATTCCAGTTAGACAGTGTTTTCACTGATAAAACTGCCTTTGTTAGCTCCAGCCTTGAAAAGGCACCTCTGTCATTGACCTGGAAAATTAGGGAGTGGGTCAAGTTATGGTTAGTTAATCCTGTTCAAACTGCAGTTATCACACCTAATTCGACGAGGTAATACCTTGAAACATGTGGATCCTCAAATAGCGAGAGTGAAAGAAAGGTATAAAAAGAAACTGTTAGAATAGATACTTCCGATTTCAACAAGGCTTGGTCCGCTGATCCCCTCAAGCTCGAAACCTGTGACTCAGTGAATTCTCCGGTCTTTACCTTTAGCATACATGATTATTATTAAGAAAAGTTATCATAGTACCTATGTGATTACTGGTAATAATAATTATCTTTCTTTGCCTAACTCCTATGAAAACGAAAAAATGCTTTTGAAATCTATTGACTTGTGGAATAATTTATGAAGTTATAATTTATGAAGTTATAATTAAGAACTTTAACAGTTGGCACCACAGATAAAGGGGGCAAATGCGTTGGCTATACATGGCAGGACATAGTGTTTAGGATGGCAACCTGTATATACCTGATATTTAACGTTACCATGTTACAGTAAATTATTGTGCCAGGTCCATTATCAAACTCTAAACTACTTGAGAGTTTACAGAAACCTATCCTTGCTCTCCAAGCATCAAAGAATTTGTACTCAACGCAGTCAGATACAGAGTCGCATTTAAATGGCTTTGAGCCTCTTTGGTGACGGATCACAGACAAATGTAAGGCAAATGATTCCTGGATTATATTTGCAGAGTTCACCACTGTGATAAATGCAGTGAGGTGTAGACAGAGCTTGGAATGTTGGGTGGTTTTTGGGTTGGAACCAGCAGGGTCAGATACAATAATCTGGGACTGTTGACTGGTGTCCCAACGTCGCTATACACCAGTATTCTGTACCAGTTCATCTCTCCCTTTGTCCAAAGATGGAATGAAAAAAGAGAAGTTAAGACCTCACAGCAAGCATCAAAAAGTAAAGTTGTTGTGAGGAGAAAATGGTCAGGCAGAAGGCTGATGGGTTAAGATTAATTGTTGTAGAGACTCAAGCCAGACAATGGAACACGATCATTTACTGTGGAAACAGATTCCTCCTCTTTTGATTGATGTGTAAGGATGATATCATTCGCTTTAAGAATTTGCAGGTTCTCCCTTTTAAAAGGGCACCAACATTTAACTTTCTATTAAACCAAAATTAAAGAAAACTTATTAGTAATCAGGTAAATAGTCAGGCCAAAGGACTCCCTCGACAGACTGATGCCTGGACCTGTTATTGGCCACCTTCACCAGGCCAGGCCCAGGAGTACTCCCATAAGAAGGTTCACTGATCTGCCAGCTTCCCTCTGCACCAGATGGCCATAGATCAGCAGCATGGAATTGAAATGCAGTCTGAAATTGAGGAGCAGTCCTCTCAGATAATGGAAGAGGGTCTGCATTCTCTCACTCTCTTATTCATCCTTTGAGGCAAAGTTATCCATGGGGATTGTCTGGGATGTTTGGTAGAGTTCTGGTGGGTACATAGGTAACTGCTAAGGCCGATTTGCACCCAGAAAGTTCTGCTGTAAACAGGACAGGATAGCGTAGACAATTGAGTTTTGGGTGAGTTGCTTACTTGGGATTTTCTTTCCTTGTGTATTATTAATAATACTAAGAAGATTATAAATAATTAGTAGGTAATAAATACAAAATAAATATAAAAATATTTAAGAGGGAAGTGAGGAGAAATGTTTTCTCTCTGAACTCTGTTAGTCTGGAATTCTTTTACCGAGAGCGGTGGAGTCAGGGTCATTGAATATTTTTCAGGCTGAGTTAGATAGATTCTTAAGCAAAAACAAAAATTGCTGGATAAACTCAGCAGGTCTGACAGCATCTGCGGAGAGAAAGACAGAGTTAACATTTCAGGTCTGTATGACTTTTCTTCAGAACACTGATAGAAAGATTCTTGATTGACAATAGAGTCATAGGTTATCAAAAAGCACAGCAGGCGCAGGGTTGGGCGAATGGTCTACTCCTGCTCCTAATTGTACGAAACTCCTAAGTGAAGCCTTCAGATTGTCCATATAGTGCTTCCTTTGACCACCATAAGAGCGCACCCCAGACTCACACTCTCCATGGAAGATTCGCTTTAGTGAGCGTCGGGCGGTTTGGCTATATGACCAGCCTAATTTATGTGGTGTCTGTCTCAATATGGTGTGGATGCTCAGCTTGACAGCCTGGATGAGCACCTCAGTGTTCTGTCCTGTCATCTGATCTTCAGAAGCTTCTGAAGGCAGCTCAGGTAAAAGTGGTTGATCTTCTTGGCATGACACTAGTACACAGTCCAAATCTCACATGTGTAGAGCAGAGTGAGCAGACTTACCTCTCTTCATTTCCAGGCAGATGTTCAAAGTCTGCCAAAGGCTACACTTGCTTTGGCCATTCTTGCATGTGTTTTATCATTGGTATAGATAGCACAAGAGAGTGTACTTCTGAGATAAGTGAACTTATTCACTGTTGACAGGTTCTGGTCATGGACCGAAACCTTGGGCTTGAGGTAGGGCTTTCGTAGAGCAGGCTGGTACGTTACTTCAATTTTGTTCATGCTGATTGTCAGGCTGAAGTTGTTTGCATGTGTTAGAGAACAAATCCATGTTACATTGCATGTCCAGCTCTGAACCAACATCTAGTGCACAATCATCAGCAAACAGGAAATGATGAAATATGTCCATGGAGACTGAGTCTTTGCCTGGAGTTGTCTCAGATTGAGCATCTTCCCGTTAGTGCGATATCTGATATTGATGCTAGGGGATCACCAAAGGCATTGGGGGAGATAAATAGGTGAAGCTGGTTGATGCTAGCACAGAGCCCTGTTCAACTTCATTTGTGACTGGAAATGAATCAGAAGACTCATCGTCATCCAGGACACATATGAGCAGGCCATCATGGAACTGTTGAACCATTGTGGTGAATTTCTCTCTTACTTCCAAAGTTCCTCACAGTTGACCATGTCAAAGGCCTTGGTCAGGTTAACAAATGTGGGGTAGAGGTCCATGTTCTACCTTTGGAATTTTTCACATGCTACATAAACATGAAACACAAACTCCTTTATAAAACTCTGGTTGGACCCCAACAACTATTGTGTCCAATTCTGGTCACCACACTTTAGGGAGGGTGTAAGGTCCTTGAGAAGGTTCAGAAGAAATTTACTAGAATAGTTCCAGGGATGGAGGTTTTAGTTCCAAGATTAGGAACATAGGAAATAGAAACAGAAGTAGGCCATTACGCCCGTAAGTTTGCTCCGCCAATTAAACAGATCATGGCTGATCATTTACCTCTATGCCATTTTTCCCCACTATCCCCATGCCCTTGATGTCATTAGTATCCAGAAATCTATTGATTTCTGTCTTGAACATGATCAATGATTGGGCTTCCACAGCCCTCTGGTGTAGAGAATTCCAAGGAATCACCACCCTCTGAGTGAAGAAATTCCTCTTAATCTCAGTTTTAAATGGCCTGCCCCTTATTCTGCGACGGTGTCCCCTGGTTCCCCCAGGGGAAACATCATATCCACAACTACCCTGTTGAGCCCTGTAAGAATTTTGTAAGTTTCAATGATATCACCTCTCATTCTTCAAAACTCTGGGGAATACAGGCCCAGTTTCCACAGTCTCTCCTCATAAAACCAGGTTAGCCTGGTGAACCTCTATTCACTCCCTCTATGGCAAATACATCCTTTCTTAGGTAGGGAGACCGAAACTGTCCATAATACTCCAGGTGAGGTCTCACCAATGGTCTATAAAACTGCAGCAAAACAACTTTACTCCTGTACCCAAATCCCATTGCAATGAAGGTCAACATACCATTTTCCTTCTTAAAAAGGAAAAGCTGGGCTTGTTCTCCTTGGAACAAAGGAGATTGAGGGGGAGGTTTGATAGAAGTGTACAAGATTATGACAGATTTAGATTAGGTAGACAAGGATATATGGTTTTCATTAGCTGATGGAAGGAATAAGGGACACAAATTTAAAGTTTTGGGCAAAAAATGCAGTGGAAATGTAAGGAGCAGCTTTTTTTTATACACACAGCCAGTAGTAATGACCTTGAACTCTTTTCTCACAAACATGGTGGAAGTGGAAATAATAATGATTTCAAAAGGAAACTGGATGCACACTTGAAAGAAATAAACCCGCAGGGCTCCAGGGGGGACATGGGACTGACAGGATTTCTCCATGGAGAGCTGGTATTGACACAATGGCTGAATGGCCTCCTTCTGTGTTGTAAATGGCTATGGGTAGAATCGTCTCAGATTTGCACCAAGTGCGGTAGCCTTTGTGAAAAAAAGTCATTTTACCCAACAGCTGCAATGATGGATTTTCAAGCTGTACCATCCCATTCCCAGTGTGTCCAGCCTCATTAATAACACATTCACTGGAAACACTTGGATTTGCCCACCACGCTGTGACCTCAGTGCTTCCTCACTCCAGGCGCCATATTTAAAGTGCACCCGAGTGCATGCCTACTTCATGTCTACAGACCAGGACTGCTGCAGGTGACAGATAGCCCCGAAAGCAAAGAAGAGGGCAACTCCCACATTTAGTGACGCTTCTCTGAGTTCCCGCTAGACACAGTGGAAGGCTGCCACGATGTCCTCTACCTCCGAACTGGCTGCAGGAAGTACACCAGAATCACCAATCCACCCTGGGAGGGGTGGCAGCAGAGGTCAGCGCCACCGGAACACAAGAGGCCAGCCATCCAGTGCAGGAACAGGAAGAATGCTCTCATCCATTCCGCCAGGGTAAGTCAACCACCTCATCACTCTCAGCTCACACACTCACAAACCCATCACACATCCACTGAGATCTCAGATCTCAAAGGGCAACACTACTCACTCTCACACACACCTTCACATCTCCATCAGGCTCATATCCTCTGGAGCTCGTGTCCTCACCCCATCTATGACTCCGCTCACTAAACATTCCAACAGTGCCATGCGTCCTGCTCACACTCTCTCCATTTGTTTTCATGCAGAAGAATCTGGCTCACAACAGCAGGGAGAGGTTCCACCTGGGGTGGAGTGGCCCACATTAGGCCCCTTACTCACTTTGAGGAGTGTGCCATTGTGCGGAGTGGTGAGGACGTGACATTACCTATGGCAACAGTGAGGTCAGCAGCGAACACCAACATGAGGATCCTGCATCACATCATCCCTCTCTCAACACAAATGTGAGTGTTTTCTCTCCTGCTTTTTACGCTGCTGCCATGCACTAATTATCTCTACTTTGCTACACAGGGAAATCTGCAAAGCGACTGACGTCCTCAGCCAGCCAGTCCTTCAGCTCCATCCACATCCAAGAGGTCATCTCCTGCATTGGAGAGCTGAAATAAGCATCCTGGAAGACCCATTACAGCGCTTACCCACATCCTGCACCAGCGCAGAGACACACACCTCAGTGGGACCTTGATCTAGAGCAGACTTGGGTTCACAACCTGGTGGTCACCGCACAGACATGGGTCTGCAGCAGGAGGAGGCAGGTTTAGCCGAGCTTCACGGTACTCAGAGGTCTGCTGGGGAAGAGGTATCTATGAGGTCCGAGTCAGATGACAAGCCACTGGATTCTGTGGGAGAACATCACGCACAGCTGTTGGAAACACTCAACAGAGTGGCACGTGATCGGAGAAGTGCGTTCACATGCACTATAATGAAGTGGTGCCCACATGTGCGCGCATGAAGTTCTCCTTGGGAAAGTTGGCCGACACCGTTGAGACCCTAGTCCAGCAGAATGCGGAGATGTGCGCAGACCTGCAGTCCATCGCCTTAGCCATCGGTTAGTTCCTGCAGTGGCAACACGAGAGGGAAACTGGGAACCTCGATGTCACTCCAGGTGCTTGTTCCTCTCAAGGAGTCAGGCCAGGGCCCTCAGGCACCCGATTGGAGGAGGAGCAGCAGCTGGACACCCTTGAGTCATCCACTCAGGAATTTCAGAGGCTGTCTGCTCTCACTGAGTCCCCTTTGCCTGTGACCCCCTCAACCTTGTCATCTGTCACCACAGAGGAGGCAGCTGACCCCAGGAGGACAGCCAAAGTGAACCGAGGCCCTCAAGACCTCGGCTCTCCAGGTGATGCATGCTGAGGTCATCAGAGGAAACAGGACCAGCCATTGCACAGGCTGTCTCCAACCCTGCTGTGAATGTCAGGGTAGCACCTAGAAGAAGTGGTAGGCCTAGAAAAGTTAAATTCTGACCACAAGTGGTTTCTTGGGTAAACTTATTTTGTCACTTTATAATCTGAAAATATATTCACTTTCACTGAATAATGTGTAATGTTGTCTTTCAGCTTCATTGACAGGCTTCATGAGCCCTCCCACTGCATTCGACCCCCGCCAGCAGTCAGCTAAATGTAACTGGACCACTAGTGATTCTGGAGGGAGAACTGTGTGTGTGTGTGTGTGTGTGTGGCAGGAGCCTTGTGCAAGCATTCCCACTTGACCGCACCTGGATCCTTCCTCCATCACACTCATCTCAATATCCTGAGCATTTTCAATGCAACCAGGTGCGGCTCTCATTCAGTTGTCCATCTGAGGCGACCTGCATCTCCGCCCACCCACTGATCACATTCCCACGCAGAACCTGAGCCTGTCTAACATGATGTTCCGCTCACTTTTGATTTCGACCGCCATGGTAGTTGTTAAGTTTTTGATCAGCTCCCCTATCCTTTCCCCTCCCACAGTCATCCATGTCCTTTCCCCTATCACTGTCAACCCCCCTAGCACCTACCACCTCTCCACCATCACCTATCAACCCGAATCCTTGTCTTTTCAGGATGTCCAGGTGACCATGCATGTTGCTTACCTTCCTGAGAATCCCAATCCCATCAACTGACCTCTCCAACCTCCTCCTTCCCAGCCCCAGAGTCCGTGTCTGGCCCCGAGTCCCTATCAACCACCCTCGCTGTCCCTTCTACTGCTACCGAGGCACCCTCAACCACCCTTCCAGCTCCCTCTGTCCCCTCTCATACTCACCCTTCCCTCCTACCATGCCTACCCTCAGTTCGCACCCCTGGATGCTGTCATTGACTCCACAGACCCCTCCCTTGCATGTTCACCTGGACATTCCCCACCCCTTTCTCCCTCCTCCACCCTTACTTGCTCCTCCACACTTACTCCTCCACCCCCCTGGACACCTTCCCCCTTCCAAACTCCTTCCTCCCTCTGAACTCCTTCCCCACTCCAAACTCCTTTTCTTACACCTTCCTCCCCCTTTACACCTACCTCCCCACTTGCTGCATTCTCCCCCGTTACACCCTCCCCCTGTACTCCCTCCTCCCCCTCCAAACCTCAACCATCAACATTTTGGTCCTCCCCTTCCAACCTCACACCCCCTCTGAAACCTTCGTAATGGTAAATCTGGCATGAGAGCAACAATTCTGGTCGGGCCTTACTTTGTGTCCCATTACTGGAATGCAAATCGGGTTCACGCCGGCTTCCAGCAGGATTTGTATTCTGTCATGGTGGATACCATCGGATGATCCCACTGTTCCTTCATGCTGGCGTCAAACCAATTTTTGGACTTCTCACTATACTGTCCCCGACCACCTGCCATGGCACCCAACACCAACAAGACCGGAAAATTCCAGCCTATGACTCTATGACTCTTCCAGGCCACAGAGATTACAAATTAAAATCTAGAGATTGGGTGGGAATATGGTGTGATTGCACCAAGACATGATATGTTCGATCATAAGACTAATTGAGAGTACAAAGGGTAATCTATATTTCTATTTCACACTTGCACATTGATGCATAATATAATGTTTTTGCTAAATTTATGTGTACTTAATCATAATTTTGGTGTCTTTTGGAGTATGAGAGCAAAAGTTCATGGCATGCCCCATGTTTGTCATGCTTTGATAGTTCAAGAGGAGACAGGGACATAGGGCGAAATTGCCTGGTGTTGTTGGCATCAGGTGTCATGGCGGCATGAGAGGACAATATGGCATGAAGGCAAAAAATCGGTTTTATGCCGTTGTGAAACCAGTTTGTGATCGTTTGCTCCATTTCTCAACAGCAGACCCTGTTTCCTGCCACCGCACATTGGGAACCTAATTTCAATACTTCAGCATCCCATTAAAAAGCCTGCTTGCCTGAATCATCCCCCCCAAGTCAAATTTCATGGCCACGTCAGCATGACTTCAGAACAGCGTGCTTTACAATTGCCTTTAAAAGGTATGCACCTGGTGACCGGAACTTCAAGGGGAACTCAGGGGTAAGTGCAGAGAACCTTGTGCAGTGCCCGTAGGACATCAAGGAAGAGGCGCCATGCATTCAGGCAGGGGCACAGCCAAGTTGCTTTTTCCTGACTGGCTTTCTGTGCGATGCTGGGGCAAGGGCTTCAGTGTGGGTAAGGCCGGTGGGGTGGGATGGAGGGCAAGGCAGCACAGACTGGAGGAGGTACACAAGCACATGCTGTGGGGGAAAGGGGGTGGGGGGGGGGGGGTGGAATGTGAGGGAAGCGGCCACGGACTTGGAAAGCTTGTCAAAAGTGAGCATGCTATTGTAGCTGAGACCATTCAGCAGCAGCTCCATTTACATACTTGGAATTGGATCTCTGAAACTTTTCTGCCCAATCAAGCAACACAAAAGTATTAATGTGCCACCAAATGCTCCAGAACTTTTCACCCCTAAGGTGCAGACTGGAAATTAATGTGTGTTTTTCAGGGACAGCAGAACAATTGGTTGTCTGGGCAAATTCTAGAATCCCCTTGCGAAAGGTAGCCATGGCGCAGTCACTGATGGAGGTGCTCAGAGCTCCTTGCAATATTTTTATTAAGGTTTAGATCAGTATTCCTTATGTTTCCAACTAACAATGCAGCCTTGCAGTGCGAGTTAGGAGAATGCCTGCACCTGAGCTGTGGACACAGCATGCAGTCCAGTGACCGAAGCTACTGCCAATTGGTCAAGTGGACAAGGGTGGGGTTTTGGACAGCCAATGAGGGCACTACACAATACCCATCCAAGTGTGGCGAGCACTCTCCTGCATGCATGAAGAGGCCTTCAGACTTAACCAAGAGAGATTCTTAGTACGCCTCTGTAAACACGCATTTCTCTTTGATCCTGCAGCAGGAGAACATCAGGATCATGGAGACTGGTGATTTAGTGGTAGGCTAAAGAGAGCAGAGAAGAAGAAAAGTGCAGAGGAAGCACCTGGCTTAGCAAAGGGAGGAGCACCTCTCTCAAGTTGAAAGGGCAGCAGGGAGTGCTGTGCATGCAGCTGAAGATCCTCAGAGAGCTGTCGCTTCGCTAGACCCAGGGTCTACAGAAAGCACTTGTCATTCCTGCAGATGGCAGAGAAATACTGTCGACGACGACTGTGCATGTCTAGGGAACTGGTCAGTCACATATGCCACCTGCTGCAGGATTTCACACCAAAGGGACATAGAGGGCATCTATTGCCAGTGGCCTTGAAAATGACCACGGCACTCAATTTTTATGCCAGTGGCTCCTTCCAGAGCTTCATAGGTGTGAGATCTTGCAAGCTTCCATGCACAAGTGTATCCAAGGGGTCATGGACACCATTCTTGTGAAGGCAGAGAACTTAGTGCATTTCGACAGGGATCAATAAAGCCAGGAAGCAAGAGTGCTGGGATTTGCACAGATCTCTGGTTTTCCACAGGTGCAGGCTACCGTCGACTGCACTCACATGGCATTTAAATATCCATGACAACAAGAAGTCAACTAGGTCAATCGCAAGGGCATCCACTTATTGAATGTTCAGCTGGTGTGTGACCACCACAAAAGGTTCCTACAGGTCTGAGCACGATTCCCAGGGAGCGTCCATGACTCCTACATCCTCAACGGGTCTCAGATCCCTGACATCTTCCAGGGCGCACAGAGTCTGCAGAGTTGGCTCATAGACGTTTACAGCACAGAAGGAGGCCATTCGGCCCATCATGTCCATGCTGGTCAACAAAGATCTGACCACACTAATCCCATTTTCCAGCACTTGGCCCATAGCCCTGGAGGCTATGGAAATGCAAGTGAATATCTGATTACTTCTTAAATGTTGAGAGTTTCTGACTCCCACCACCCTCTGGGGGAAAAAATTTCTCAACTCCCCTCTTAGCCTTCTACCTCTTACCTTCAGTCTATGCCCCTGATTATTGGCCCCTCTACTGATGGAAAAAGTGCCTTCCAATTCATCCTATCTTTGCCCCTCATAACCTTATACACCTCTATCAGGTCCCCTCTCAACCTTCATTGCTCCAAGGAAAACAACCACAGCCTATCCAATCTTTCCTCATAGCTCAAACCCTCCAGCCCAAGCAGCATCCTGGTAAATCTCCTCTGCACCCTTTCCTGTGCTATCACATTTTTCCTACAATGTAGTGACCAGAACTGCACACAGTAATCCAGGTGTGGCCTAACCAGCGTAACAACTTGCTGGGTAGAAACAAATCTCCTCAGCTCCCTCTGGTTCTTTTATCAATTTCTTTAAATCGGTGTCCTCTGGTTACAGTTTCTCTTTATTTACTCTATCAGGACCCTTCATGATTTTGAAAATCTCTATTAAATCTCCTTCAAACATTCTCTGCTCCAAGGAGAAATATTCTTGGTTCTCCATTTTTGTTTGGTGACCATGGGACAACCAAGTGTCACCCTCACTAATCAGAGAAGCCACAGTCCCTCAGTTGTGATTTGAGCTTTTCCCAGGGCTTGGCCCCTTTGTGGTTTATGGCACTGCTGCAAATGTGAAACTGACCTACCAGGAGAGTGGGGAATTCACACTCACATAATAGGAGCCAAGTTTACTGCAGCACTGAGACCAGATCAGATGTTGCAGCCACCGTAAAGCAAGCTAGAGAATCGTGGCTGTGCTGAGGGACAGAACCCAGGGCAACTGCCTGGTAAACTTTTCTCCACTGCAATGTGCACTTCAGCTCGCTCCCATCACCACAGATTGTGATAATGGGCTTACACTTATGGAGTCTAATAGGAGGCACTACAAGGCAAACAGCAGCCTGAGGGACAGCAGCATTTTTCACCTTTCCTCTGACCAGCAGGACAATAATCATCATTATTCATTAGCATGATATTATTATCATTAAACTTCTCCAACAACAATTTCAGAAGCTCTATGGTAATGTTCATGGTTCTTTCTCATTCATGACCTTGGGTGAAATGATCCACTCTTTCAGCAGCTTGAATATTTGCTTCAGAAGCTATTGCGGAGAATTGATAGTTTCAATATAAACCATTGTGGTATTTTTTGTGTTATCATTTGTACCTTTGTCATTGTCCACTTCAACAGGTATTGAACTGAAAGTACTAGTCAAGCAGGTTTAAACCAAACACATGTGTCAGTTTGGTCTGATTCAATACGAATATGAGATAAATGCAGGCATTCACAGCTAATTGCAGGAGCTTGGGTGACTCAGTCTTGACAAGGTATGTTTGATAGCAGCTTTTTTCTGTTAAAGTTGCTGAAAACTGGTGAATTGAATGTAGGGATCTGGCCATCAGTCATAGTGACAAAGTCCAGTAAGCATGGTCAAAGGACATCCTCCATCCTATCTGCAACTGTGATCATAAACATCATTGTTTCACATGCTGGAACTAAATCTTTATCTGTTATCTGGTCTGACTGATGAATGAATGGTACCAGGATCCTTGAAACAATAGATGTAGTAGACTGTTAGTTCAGGAATTGCAGGGGTATGTTAGCATAGTGGTTATGTTGTAGAATAGTAATCCAGAAGTCCAGATTGAGAGACATGCATTCAAATCCCATCACACGGGAGAATTTGAAGTCAGTTTTTTAATTAAATAAATCTGGAATGAAAAGCCAGTATCAGTTAATTGTGACCAATTACATGTGAAATAGGGGAAGGAGTGGACCATCCGGCCTCTCAAGCCTGCCCCACCATTCAATACAATTGTTGTCGACAACACAACTTTCCCATTTGATCCTTATATCCCTTGATTCTCTGAGAGACCAGAAATCTGTCTATCCCAGCCTTAAATATAGTCAACGATGTAGCATCCACAGCAAAACTACACACAGTGACATAGGTGTGGTCTCACTAAAACTCTACACAATTGTAGAAAAACTTCCTAACGGATGTACTTTAATCCCCTTGCAACAAAGGTCAACATGCCATCTGCCTTCCTAATTGCTTGCTGTACCTGCATTCTAACTCTGTATTCCTTGTATAAGTGCACCCAAGTCCCTCTGAACATCAACATTTACAAGTTTCATGCCTTTTTAAAAATATGCTATTTTTCTATTCTGACTACCAATGTAAGTAATCTCATAGATTCCCCAGATTATACTCCAGTTACCACCTTGTTCCCCACTCAATTATTCTTTGGAGCCTCTTATAGTTCCACCTAGCTTTGTATAATCAGCAAAGTTAGATGCACTACTCCAGGTATCTTTATCTAAGCCATTAATATAGATTGTAAATAACTGAAGCCCCAGCACTGATCTTTGTGGTACTCGGTTACTCACATGCTGCCAACTTCAAAATGCCATTTATCCCTACTCTCTGCTCCTTGTCCATTAACTAATCATCTCTCCACACTAATATATTACCTCAGCTCCAAATGCCTTTATCTTGTATATTCACCTGTTGTTTGGCATCTTATTGAATGTCTTTTGGATCCAATCACACTACATCTACTGGCTCCTTTTTACCTACTCTACTAGTTACATACTCAAAAATTTGAACCTACTGGATCGCCATATAAACCCATCTATTCAATAAAATCCTTTTAAGGAAGAGAAATCTGCTGCCCTTACCCGGTCTGGCCTGCTTATCACTGCAGACCCTATGTGACTGGTTCTTAACTGCCTTTGGAAATGGTCTAAAAACAACTCAGTTGTGCAATTCGGGCTGGGCAATAAATTTTGGCCCTGCCAGTGAAGCCCACATTCTGTGAATGAATTGAAAAAAAGAATTGCACCACTGCTTTTTCTTCCTTTGGCTCAAAGTAACCTTGCTGAGCAATGGCACGCACTGGCTGGGGAATTTTTCTGATGGCAGCTCTGGTCTAGGAGCACTGGTTTTATAGCAGCCACAATCTGAACCTTCTTCGTCTCAAAGTGGGAGGAGGCCAACCAACTTGATGAGGTGCCTCCGCACATTGAGTGCTCCTGCTCTCATGGTCAGCGTTCTCTAACTTGGGTAGGAAGAATTTGACCAATGACTCTGCATAAACCCAGACCAAAAGTGTGAAACAGCAAAGGATCAGACTGTTCTTCTTCACAGCAAGATGGTTATTAGAACCCTAAAGGCAACAGAGAGCTGACAGAGCCCACAGCTTCCACTATTGGGATACTCACTTCAGAGGACACCTTCTCAAGATAAATCATGAACAACAGACTATAGATAATGTTGATCACGGTGGAGAAAGACTCCTTATTCTCTATCGTGTTGATGGTTTTCTCCACGTTTCCCTGATAAATCAGGAAGTGCTTGTTAAAGCTCCCCTGTGTTGAGGTGAATACAAACTTCAGCTCAGCCTGTTTAACTCAATGAGAACTGGAATCATGGTCCTTAAGATAGATTTCAGTAAAGGAACCATGCTGTACACATTTTATATTGACATTTTTATCACATGCGGAAGATGCCCTTGTTTGAAATTTCTTGTTGTCATTTGTCAGCATCATTGATGAATCTGAAGCTCCTGGAAACCAGGAGATTGCTCGCTCCTGGCTGTCAGCTTGTGTTCCTGTTAATATCACTACCAACAATGCAGACAAAGAGATAACTTTCTGAGCACATCTCAGCTAATTTGATCAGGGGTGTCATTCATAATCATCACTGTGTTCTCCAATAAAACTCCCTGTGGAGCTGTCAGCACGGCATGAATGGCACAGATAGACAAGGCAGGTTATTATCACTATTTCTAGGTGTTGACACCCGAGTGTATTTGCAGCATTTGATATTTCCGGTGGGTAGCTTTCATTTTTATCAGCAGTCACCTTTATGTGGGCAACTGAGAATGATTCCATGCTGAAGTACATTTGAACAGTCTTTCCGCAGTCCACTGGAAGTTTAGAATTCTTCACTTCAGTATTAGAGCGCGATCCTGTTCTTCACTCAAAGTTTTAATAATCTTCTTTAAAATATTTATTCATTCAAGGGTGGTAAACCAGGGAACTATAGGCCAGTGAGTCTAACATCAGTGGTAGGGAGTATTTTTGAAAAATTTCTGAGGGACAGAATTAATCTCCTCTTGGAGAGGCAAGGATTAATCAAGGATAGTCAGCATGATTTTGTTAGGGGGAGATCATGTCTAACAAATTGCACCACATTAGCTGTCCCCCAGTACTCTGGCACCTCTCCTGTGACCAGAGGGGATTTGAAAATTAATGTCAGGGCCCTTGTAATCTCCTTCCTTGCCTCCCACAGCAGCCTGGCATACATCTCATCAGGGCCTAGGGATTTATCCACTTTTAAACCCGATAAAATCGCTAATACCTCCTCCCTCTCAATGCTAATTTGTTCAAGTATATTACAGTCCCCCTCCCTGATTTCTATACCTACATCGTCCTCCTCTATAGTGAATACAGATGCAAAGTACTCATTTAAAACCTCACCTGCATCTTCTAACTCCTCACACAGATTGAACACTCAAAAAAACTTCCCTTTCTTTCCTTATCCAGTCCTGTACATTCCTCAATATCCAGGTTCTCTGTACTTGTTGGTTCCACCCTTCACCGGGAACATGTTGGCCCTGCACTCTCAATATTTCCTTTTTGAATGACTCCCACTGCTCTGATGTAGCTACTCCCAGTCCACTTTGGCCAGATCCTGGCTTATCATATTAAAATTGGCCTTCACCCAACTCAGAACCTTTATTTCTGGTCCACCTTTGTCCTTTTCTATAACCACTTTAAATCTTACTGAGTTATGGTCACTATCACTGAAATGCACCCCCACTGGCACTTCTACCACTTGCCAGGCTTCATTCCCTAAAACTAGGTCCATCACTGTCCCATCTCTTGTAGGACTTTCTATGTGCTGGCTTAAAAAGCTCTCCTGGATACATTTTAAGAATTCTGTCCCCGCTAAGCCTTTCACACTTTGTCTATCCCAGCTAATATTGGGGAAGTTGAAATCCCCTACTATTATTACCCTATTATTTATACTTTTCTGAGTTTTGCCCTTCTTTCTCTCCCTTTCTTTCCCTACTCAGTCCTGTACATTCCCAGTTCACTCCCAGCAATGTGATTGCCCCCTTTTTGCATTTAAGTTCTACCCAAATGGCCTCATTTGAGGAGCCTTCTAAGATATCATCCCTCCTTATTGCAGCAATTGACTCCTTGATCAATACCCCAACACCACCTCTTCTTTTACACGTGCCACCGCCCAACACCCCCCCACCCCCACATCCATCTCACCTGAAAATTCCATAACCCGGAATACTGAGCTGCCAGTCTTGTCCCTCCCTCAACCTTGTCTCTGTGATATCATTACTATCATATTCCTATGTGTTAATAAACCCCATGGGGAGATGACGGCGTAGTTGTATTGTCGCTGAACTAGTTATTGAGAAACCCAAGGTAATGCTCTGAGGACAAGCGTTCGAATCATGCCATGGCATAAGGAATTTGAATTCAATAAAAATTTGGAATTAAAAGTCTAATGATGACCATGAAACGATTGTTGCAAAAACGCATCTGGTTCATTAATGCCCTTTAGGGGAGACAATGTGCTGTCCTTGCCTGGCCAACATATGACTCCAGACCTACAACAATGTGGTTGACTCTGAAATGCCCTCTGAACAACGGGATGGCCAATAAATGCTGGCTTAGCCAGTGACTCCCAAGCGAATGAAAAAAGACTCATCCTTACTCTCAAAACTCCTTGCATTAAAGTAAATAGCCACCCAGCCCTAACTTGACTATATACGCTCTGCCAGACTGACTTAGGGCAGGATTTTGCCCTTGGCGGGATTGCTCATTGGGGCCAGCCGGACAGCTGACTGCCACGATCAGCTCCACACTGCGCTTTCACAAGGGCAGGCCAATTAAGGCCTGCCCTGCATGGATCGTGAGCGGCAGCGCTGAGCGCTGCCTGTGCGGGCGGGGTGAGGAGGGAGAGTCAGGCCTAGCGTGCATTTCATGCGAAAGAGCTCTTCGACCTCCCTGAGGCATGGAGATTGAAGTGCTTTTATAAAAAATTAATAAAGACAGTAAAAAATTAATAAAAGACAATCCCTCATGTAACTCTGTCACATGAGATGGGACATGTTTTTAATTCCAAAATAAGGTTTTTATTTAATGTTTATTTGCTTTAGGAAATCTCATCTTGCTGGAGGATGCAGTTTCCTAAAAAATGTAAAGGTCGTTGGGTCTTTTCGCCTGCCCACCAACTGTAAGGTTGGACGGGCAGTGTAGAATTGCATTTAACTAGCCTGTTAATGGCCTTAATAGGCCTTTTAATTATCGGCGGGTGCGCAGCCGACTCTGGCGCGCGCCCGCCAAACAAAATATTGCGCAATTGCGCCCATGATGTCGGAACACATGCCCTACATCATCACGTGTTATTTTACGCTCGGGTGTGTCGGGCATATGCCCATACGCCGAGCATAAAGTTCTGCCCCTGGTTTTTCTTCTATACTTGTCTGTACCTCCACTAAATGGGATACTATACCGTCTCCTGTTCCCCCTGCCAAATAAGTTTAAATCCCCACCAACAGCACTAGCAAACCGCCCCCTCCCCACCCCAATAACGATGTTGGTTCCATTCTGGTTCAGGTGCAACTGATTTATACAGGTCCCACCATCTCTAGAAACGGACCCAGTGGTTCAGGAATCTTAAGGCCTTCCCTCCTGCACCAACTTTTCAGCCACCTATTCCTATACTCACTAATAAGTGGCACCGGGAGTTTTTTTTTTATTCATTCAGGGGATGTTGGCTTCGCTGGCTGGGCCACCATTTACTGCCCATCTCTAGTTGCCCTTGAGAAGGTGGTGGTGATCTGCTATCTTGAATCACTGCAGTCCATGTGGTGTAGGTACACCCACAGTGCTGATAGGGAGGAAGTTCTAGGATTTTGAACCAGCGACAGTGAAGGAACGGCGATATATTTCCAAGTCAGGATGGTGAATGATTTCAAAGGGAACTTTCAGGTGATGGTGTTCCCAGCTGCTGCTACCATGCGTCAGTGGTGGAGAGGGTGAATGTTTGTGGATGTGCTGCCAATCAAGTGGGCTGCTTTGTCCTGGATGGTGACAAGCTTCTTGAGCGCTGTGGGAGCTGCACTGCTCCAGGCAAGTGGGGAGTATTCCATCACACTGCTGACTTGTGCCTTGTAGGTGGTGGACAGACTTTGGGGAGCAATCCAGAGATTACAACCTACAACCTTTGAGGTCCTGTTTTTCAATTCGCTACCTAGCTCCCTAAATTCTTGTTGCAGGACCCCATCCCTCTTTCTACCTATGTCATTGGTACCAATGTGAACCATGATCACTGACTGCCCTCCCCCTTCAGAATGCCCTGCAGCCATTCACTGACATCCTTGACCCTGGCCCCAGGGAGGCACCACACCATTCTGGAGTCGTGTCTGTGGCTGCAGAAATGCCTGTCTGTACCCCCCACTAGTGAGTCTCCTACCACCACTGCTCTTCCTTTCTTTCTCCTCTCCCCTTGTGCAGCTGGGCTGTGGCTGCACTCCCCAGAGGAACCATCACTCTCACCATTTTCCAACACAGAAAAACTGTTCTTGAGTGAGATGCACTCTGGAGCTTTCCTGACTACCAGCCTGCCTCCCTTTTCTAACTGGTGGTAACCATTCCTCCTCTAACTGCACTTCCTTAAGCTGCAGGGTGACCAGGTCTAAAAACATGCTATCAACGTAACTCAGCCTCGCGGATGCACTGCTGTGCCTCCAGCCGATGCTCAAGCTCTGAAACCAGGTGCTCAGGCTGGTTAAACCAGTGGCACTTTCTGCAGATGTGGTCATCCAGACTGCCAGGAGTGTCTAAGACTTCCCACATACTGCAGGCCTCGCAACACACAGGACTAAGCTCCCCTGCCATACCTTTAGTTAAAATACACAGCCTAAATTTAAGCCAAGTAGAAAATTATTTAAGCTTCTTTCTTTTTTTAAAATAGCTAGAACGCTTACCTTTCCTTAATGTAGCTGTAAATTGGAGAAAAACGACTTATCCACGACCAACCAATCAGCTCTCTGCTTTTTGTAAGCCTTTGCGAATTCTGGCAGGGTTCATGTTGGGATTAGCTGCTGCTCCGACTGGCTTGATCTGGGTTTTAACACTCAAGCTTTTATTGAGAAGCTCCACTGGTGCTGTTCAACTCTATGTTCGCTCCTCTCCCGCTCCAAATGGCTCAGCCAGATTCAGCACACCATTACCAGAACCATTTTGTTCTCGCGCATTTTGTTTCCTCTTCTCCCATGAGGACAAGGGCTCATTCACGAGTCCCTCCTCAATATGGAAAAAGTTTAAATCCTCCCCCCACCCATCCAGCATTGCTAATCCATGTGCCCAACACATCGGAAGCCTCAACATGCGGAAGCCCACACATAAACATTCATTCAAGGTACAAAGGGGCTTCCTTACTCACCCACGCAGAGGGGAGATCATTCAGCCTGTTTCGATACTGCATCCAGGTCCCTCGGATGACCCCACGGCTGCTGACTCTTGCTGCGATCTCAGTCCAGAGCTTCTAGGTGACAAGTGGAGGCCTCCTCTTGCTGTCATGTGACAGCAGTATCTCCCAGTGATCATTTATTGCCTGCATGAGTGTTCGCAAGCAATCATCTGAGAAATAAGGGTCATTTCCATGCCCACTTCCTTGGTTTGAACTCTGGACGACATTACTCTACTCCTGGCACAAGTTGCTCCTGGCTTTGAATCTGGATGCAATGATTTGAATTTCTACTTCCACAGCAGTATCTCCCATGAGTCCTCATCACGGCCTTCACTGCTTTCTTCCTTTTGTCCTTTTAAACTCCCCACCCGCAGCTGACTCCATGGAGATACCCACCCTTTTCCCACTCACCCTGGCAGCACTGGCCCTCTCACACTGGGAGGCTGTTAATTGGCCAGCCAGTACATGATTGATGTCGGCTACTGTCTCAGGCAGGAGCAGAGTCTCATGGGGGGCTAGGGGGCAGAGTTTGCATCTGCTGTCCAGGCCCACTGATTGCACATGCACTGTTATGATCCCAGCTATGTTTCTACTGGATAAGCCAGATCCTGGGGTGGAATCCAGCTTGACAGATCCTAACTTTTATTTTTTGTTCAGAAACGTGGAGGGTGGCTACTGAACAGAGTCACAGGAGTCAGCTGATGAACTATTAATTAAAGAATAAAACATTTATTATAGAAGAAAAGATGAACTATATTACAGTACTCCTTCACCCACACCTATACCTTTATACATATATTCAGGTTTGTAAGGATAACACAAGTTACAAAAGTTGTCTTAAATTCATGTTCACAGTAAGTACACAGTCCTTGTAAACCAATAGGCGACCTGTGGTCAGGTACATCAGGTACTCTGAAACCAACTGACAGATGCCACCCCAAACAGATGTTATGGGTTTCTCATCAACTCCCCCAAGACACTTGCCACACCATGAGCCAACCGGTCTCACTGAACTCTGTCTTTCACACAAGAGTTTCCAATCTCCACTCTCAAAGAACCTGTTTTGGAATTTTTTCCAAATGACGCTTTCCCTTGAATGCCTTCCACAAGGGTCTACATCCAGGGTTTCAAACTGTCTTTCCAATGTTCTTCTCTCCTGGATTGCCATGTGCATTCAAGCTTTGCCTTGCACACACACTCTCTCAGACTCAGCTGTACCAGCAGAACACCAATGCTTCACATGACCATAAGTAAAGAGTTGCAGACCTTTGACTGTCTCCTTGATCTTCTGGCTTCTCTCAAGCCTATTCTCCTTTTAAGCTTGGAGCCTTCCTCTCTGCTCCTTACTTTCACCGAACAGGATCTTGTTCCAAATTCCTGTCCTTGTCCTTTGACTTAATATAAAGGGCTTCTTGGGGCCTGTCTCTTTTTCCTTTAGGACCTGCTCCCTGCAGTTCCCTCTCCCAGTAGACTGCTGACAACTTGCTATCTCCCTTGAGATCCAGAACTCAGTTGACATTCACTGTTACTTTAAAGCAACTCATCCAAGATTCTTAAACTTTTTTTTCTCAGCAACCCACTAGTGTGTCAGCTAAAGAGAGACTTAAACTGTTTTCTTCACCTCAGAGAATGATCACCAACTGAACTGAAACTGCTTTTGGTTTCTCCCTGTCGCTCTGTGGGCCTCCAGTTGCTAGGCAACAGTCCAGTTTTTTTCTACCTTTGTTCTAACTCCTCTACAAAAGTCATAAAACCTCATTACAATGCAGTCATCTTTTAAAGTGAAACTAAAACTCAAGTTCTCCTCCTTCTTAACACACAAATGCAGAAATACAAATTAAATGTAAATCTAAAATTTATTCCTAACACCCCAAATACAAATATAACTTACCTCTAGTTCCTAACAGCATGCCAACTGAAAAAAATCAGGCATTGGTGTGAAAATCAGTCTCAGGCGATGGTGTAAAATGGTCAGAATCACATCGGCTGCCCGATCTCCACCTCGGCCAATATTCAGTCCCATTGGAGTCAAAGGGCGGAGAACAAGTGAGCGATGCAATTTCACCCGTTTTATGCCGCTGCCCCAGTTGAACAGCTCCCCTTGTATCAGGCAGTGGTTGAACCATATTGAACACAGGTCATTATTGAGACTGGTTTTAAGGAGCTTCAGTACAAAGTGCTGCCTCCTCTCCTCCTAGGAGGGATCTTCCTGCAGCAGAATGGAGCCATTGAGATCAATGCTTCATTCTGACAGTTGACTCTATGATGGAGGCTCAGAGCTCAGCCTAACACCAAGAGATTGGCCCCTGACACCAATCACCGCCTCACTGTTCCTCACACATTCACACCAAGCCGGGGAAAGGAGCCACCACAATGCTCTATCTAATTTCCTTAACAAAAACAGAATTACCTGGAAAAACTCAGCAGGTCTGGCAGCATCGGCGGAGAAGAAAAGAGTTGACATTTCGAGTCCTCGTGACCCTTCAACAGAACTAGGTGAATCCAAGGAAGGGGTGAAATATAAGCTGGTTTAAGGTGGTGGTTGGGTTGGGGGAGAGAAGTGGAGGGGGGTGGTGTGGTTGTAGGGACAATCAAGCAGTGATAGAAGCAGATCATCAAAAGATGTCACAGACAGAAGAACAAAAGAACACACAGGTGTTGAAGTTGGTAATATCTAAACGAATGTGCTAAATTTTATCCCTGATTTCCTTGCCTGATTTCTCTCTCTCTCCATCCGAACGGGGCTGAGCTGCTCCGCCCACTCGGCTCCAGTCAGCTGCTGGCCTGAGCTCGGAACATCGCGCGTGCGCAGGAGGGGGGAAAGAGAAAGTGAGTTCGTGGTTCCAACCGCCCAGATTTAAATTGTAGCGCGAGGCAGCCAAGAGTGAGAGGGGAGAGAGAGAGATGGAGGAGTGGAAAGACAGACAGATATAGAGGATGGGAAGAGATGGACGGACAAAGGGGTGGTTGGAGATGGAAAGAACGAAGGAGAGTAGAGAAAGAGGGGAGGTGGGAACGTGCAGGTATAGAAGAAAATGTGGGAGTTTGGATAGGGAAGGGGATGCTCGACAGAGAGGACAAATGATTTGAAAGTTGGGGTTGTCGAGGAAGAGACAGGTGGCGATGGTGAGGATGAGAGGAGGGAGGAAGAGGGGAGCAGGGTGACTCCCCCATTTTCACCACCTCCTCCCACAATTTTCACCAGCCCGTTCACCTGTTCTCAACAACACCCTTCACTTGTTCACCTCTTCTCACCAGGGCCCTCTCACCAGCATCCTTCCCCATCCTGTTCTCATCAAGGCTCTTTCCCCCTGTTCTCACCAGTACCCTCCCCCTGTCCCACAGATGAAGTGCCCATTATTCCATTTCTTAAGATTTGGTCACCCTGGGATTGGGAGATGTGGAGGAGAGTGGGGTGGAGGTGGGAGTTGTGTAATTGTGGGAAGGGGATATGTGAGAGTAATGGGTGTAGGAAGTGGCTCAGGAGGGAGAGGTATCTTGGGAATGTGAGAATGGGACTGAGGATCAGATTTGTGAGTTAGGGGGATTGGGGTGAGAGATGTGTTGTACAGAGGGGAGGAAGAGGGGGAGTGAGAGAGTGAGTGGTGGGGGGAATGAGGGAATGTGGGGGGGGAAGAGAGGCATGTGGAGACAGAATGAGGAGGTTGACTGCGAAGCGAGACAAGGGGTTGGGAGAAAGAGGGCCCGTGAGGGCAGGAAAGCAGGTATTGGCTGAGTGTGAACAGAGGAGACTTGAAGAGGGCAAAGGGAAAGGGATTGGGGAGGGCAAGGAGGAGGGGAGAGGGGTTGGGGAGGGCAAGGAGGGGGGAGAGGGGTTGGGGAGGGCAAGGAGGAGGGGAGAGGGGTTGGGGAGGGCAAGGAGGAGGGGAGGGGCTTTGGCAGTGCAAGAACAAGGGGAGGGGTTGAGGTGAGCAGGTTGGGCCTATATTTATTGGAGTTTAGAAGAACGAGAGGTGATCTTATTGAAACATTGAAGATTCTGAGAGGGCTTAACAGGGTAAATGCTGTGAGAATATTTTGCCTCATGGGGAATCTAGAACTAGGGATGGCAAATCAGAGGCCAGCTGCTCATTTACTCAGCAGCACCACTGGGGAGGCTTTGACTGCTGCTGGAACAACAGGCAGCTAAGTCCCAGGATCGACGAGTGACCCAGGCCACAGGTAGGTAATGTCAGGAGAGACTTCACAGGGTGGGTGTGGCGGGGAGATGAGTGTAGGGAGTTTGGCAGCAAGGATAGGGGTATGGCTCTCTGTGGGTTCATCTTCCCAATTTCAAGTGCCTCAATCAGGCACTGAGTGCCTTTGATCAATGGAATCCCCCCTCCCCCACTCCAGTGACAAGCTGGCCGTACAATTGCATGCTGCATGTTGACAGGCCCAACTGCAGCTGGGTTAATGCCAGCGGCAGTGCGATGAGGCCCTCAAGTATCATTAATTGAACAATAAAAGCAGAACAAATCCAACCTAGCCATCAGTCTATTTTTGATCATCAGCAAACTGATAGAAGGGGACATCGACAGTGCTAACAAGCAGCACTTACCCAGCAATAACCTGATCACCGACATTTAGTTTGGGTTCTGCCAGGGCCTCTCAGGTCCTGACCCCATTACAGCCTTAGTCCAAACATAGAAGAAGAGTTGAACTCGAGGTGACGCCAGAGTGGCAACCCTTGGCACCAAGGCCACATTTGACTGAGTGTGCCATCAAGGAGCCCTAGCAAAACTGGATTCAATGGAATCTGGGAAAATTCCCTAGTGGTTGGAGTCATACCTAGCATGAGGGAAGATGGCTGTAGTTGTTGAAGGTCATTCATTTCAGTCCCAGGACATCGCTGCAGGAGTTCCTCAGGATAGTGTTCTAGGTTGATCCATCTTCAGCTGTTTCATCAATGACTTCCCCTACACCATAAGGCCAGAAGTGGGGATGCCTGTTGATGATTGCACAATGTTCAGCAAAATTTGCAACTCCATGCAGTCTGTGCCCTTCTGCAGCATGGGCTGATAAGTGGAAGTAACATTTGTACCACACAAGTGCCAGGCAATGACCATCTCCAACAAGAGAGAATCCAACCATCTCCCCTTGACATTTAATGACATTAACATTGCTGAATCCTCCACAATCAACATCCTGGGGCATACCGTGACCAGAAACTGAACTGGACCAATCATATTCTATCCCTTCTCTCCGGTTTTGTTGCACTCCCACTTGTCCCTGGTGACTTACCACATGCTGGTCCTGCCTCTATACCACCCTGTAAAATATAGGCAGAGCTTGTATCTGAGCTGGTGACTGTGAGTGCCAGATCAAGTGGTGGGGCTTCTTCATCATATGTCTGCTTTTCTCACCATTCATCGTCAATCTCTACTAGCTGGCTAGGTGGCAGATCTTGACTGAAAGCAGAAATGCAAAAGGGGAGGATTGGGATGAGGACAGAAGGAGTGGGTGAAAAGCAGGATGATTTATGATCCCAGCTTGTACTTCATACCAGAATATAGGACAAGGGTGGTGAGGTTTGAAAAGCTGCATAAGGCAGGAACATATAATCATCCTGGATAATTTCAGTGACGCTGATTGCAATGGCTTCAGTGACTGCCCCATCAATAACTCAGACTGCTGTTTCCCCCAGAGGCTCAAGTGATACAGCCATGCCTGACACTACCCCAGAGGTTCTCTGCTGCTCTTTCCTGTTATCAGCCAGTTGTATTGCAAGAGAGAGGGAAAAGGTTCAGTGAGTGTTGTAATGTGTTTAGGTGATGTGGCTGCATACTGAATAACTGGATGTATTGGGAAGCTGTGAAATGTGGATGTGAAGCTTGCAGCAGTGGTTAGTGTGTGATGTTGTGGTGGTCCATGTGAATATTAGGTATGAATCCTGAATGCTGCTGATGAGTGAGTAATGGGCATGTACAGCATTGAGCAGTGTGTGTGTGAGTGTGGTGGTGTGAACAGGAGATGACATTTGAAGACGTATTCACTGACCTTGATCACTTGTGTGAGGTCAATAAACTTTTTCTGGCCCTGTAGCCAGGCATTCAAAGCTAGAGACAGGGCAGATGGTGGTGTAGTGTTGAGGTCACTTGTTGGATTTTGAGGTTTCTTAAACCTATAATTGTTATGGCAACGGACTGGAAATAAGTTCAGTCATGAGACTGCTTCAGTGTGACAAGGTCAGAACTAGTTTACTAAATTCTTAGATAAATTATCGCAATAAACTCAGGCAGTGATTTTCAGTCTCACACAGGCTGTATACTTCCCATAGTACGGCCTTGCAGTGATCGCACAATGACTCCTCTTGCAGCTTTTGGTCTTTGGGCTCTTCTTTTCAATTCTTCTCTCTCTCTCCCTCTTCCTTGTCTCTTGTCTTGTTTGTTGTTATCTTGGATAGTTTCTCTCTGCTGTTAAGAGACAAAATCAGGGTATCTTTTACCCTGGCTCTCAACCAATTAATGCTCCCTCACCCTAAATCATCTTCCACCCTGTGTCTGATCACACTTTTCTTGACCAACCAGGAATAGTCTCTGTTGCTGGTGCTAACCTTACATATTTACTAAGTAATGTCTTGTATTTACTCCTGTTCTCAATGCTTTTACATCACGCAGTTTCTTGAAGAGACAGACATCTACATTCCATTCTCACACAAGCAGTTTCTCACCGACAGCCTCAAAGTTCCAGTCTTTTGCTACGAGCAAGCTCTTTATAAATTTTACATAAGTTTCCCATCGCTCCACTACCTTGCCATCCCTCTATGCTGTGCCCTTAGTCTTTCCATGTTACTATACTACCGAGACAACTTCCTAATAAAGTTGGATGTTAGTTTCTAATAATAAAGTTAAATTTTAACAATTAGTATTCTGGTTAGTAGCCTAATAATTTTACCCAGTGGACTAGTTATCCCGAGGACCAGGCTAATCCCCTGGGGAAAATGGGTTCAAATCCCATCATTACAGCTGATGGATTTTTAATTCAATTAATAAATCTGGAATTGAAAGCTGGTCCCAGTAATGGTGACCATGAAACTATCATTGATTGCCATAAAAACCCATCTGGTTCACTAATATCCTTTAGGGAAGGAAATCTGCCATCTTACCTGGTCTGGCCTACATGTGACTCCAGAACCACAGCAATGTGGTTGACTCTTAACTGCCCTCTGAAATGGCCTAGCAAGCCACTTTGTACAAGGGCAATTAGGGATGCGCAACAACTGTTGATCTTGCCAATGACACCCACATCGCATGAAAGAAAAAGAAACACTCGCTGCGTTGATCCCTATTCTGGTTTTATGTCTGGAGGGACTCCTGCAGAACCATGATCTCTCTCCTTTCCATCTCCTGCCCTCGGGTCTCCAGTGCTGCATTAGATAACCTGGAAGCCCTCTCTCTGGCCTGCTGTTCCATTGATCCTCTTTCTCCTTGTGAGAAACACTTCACAAACATTTCTAACGCCTGCTGCAGTCAGGACCAAAAGAGCTGTGCAACCAACCATAATGCAGTATCCAATGTCTGATGTTTCTGTTTCCATTATGGAACAGATTACATTCAATGTCTGAGTGCTGCTGTGGAAGCCCAGTGTTACAGACAGGAGGGGGTTTAACTGAAACAGTCCTGATTTCTCCTCTCACCACCTGTCTATAAACAGAAATGTGTTTTGCTTTTGATTTCCCAATTTATCAGCAGTGATTTTTTTCCCAACCCTTCAGTTTTGGTGTGATCCAATTTCTATTAATAACCCCACAGCAAACTCGAGAGAAGGTGAACTCAGAGGGTTAGTTTATTCGCACACAAGCTAAGCTAGGGGGTGTCGTTACATAGCTTCCTGGGTATTTACACAATAAAAGAGGGATAGAGAAATAAATATTTACAGGACAAAGACCACAGAGTAAAGAATTATTGTTTCACATGAATCCAGAATCCAGAATCAAAGTCCAATGGTGTATTCCTTCACAGAGGTCAGCAGGTTGAAGATTGATGCTGGATTATTCAGTTTTCCATTAGACATGGCTTCCGTGATGAGACTGGCATGCAGAGATGAATTAGTGTTGTAGGCACTGTTGCAGATATTCAGAAGTTTCAGCAAAAACAGTGGATATGCGGCAGTCATTCAAAACTGAACATAGCATCTTTCCTGAGCTGCTGTTTGGTAGAAGGAAGATGGCAGGCTGTCTTGCAATCTAGCAGGACAGTATAACTGGTTCTGCCAGCTAGGGAGGGTGATGTCACATAACTCTAACCTCTCTACTTTGGCTTTGATGAAGGGTGTACATTCCTTTGCCTGGGTTCCTGAGATTGCTGATGTTACAACCATTAAGAATTTGAAAGGAAGGTTGCAGGGTCCTTTGTCCTAGCAGACTAATAGACTCCAGTGGCCAGGCCTGGATCATGAAATGTAGGTGGCATTTGTATATTTCTGTTTAATTTTGGGCTCTGAAGCCCACGATATTGTTTGTGTCTCTTCAGAGATAACTAGGTGCAAATTTCTTCAATACTGCTAGATTAACTCCCATTATTCAAAAGTCACAGCCAGACATATTAGGAGGTGCTCTCCTAATTTGTTCCATGTCCCTTGGAATAGTTCTAGCCTCAAGTGGAAGGGCAGCTCCAGCTACGTTCCCTTGTGGCTTTTCTACTGGGAGAGGCATCTCAGTCCCTATCTACTCATTGGTTTGGGAACTCCCTTTATCCCTATTTAATATTGAAAATAAGGTTCATGCCAGCCATACTTCTGGCAACTCTTTAACCTTTTTCTTTCCCAGTTTAATAGCTTGTCTTCCTTCAGTCTCTTCGACTACGTGGAATATTTCCCTCACTGCTTCATTCCCTGCTTGAGGATTTCTCTGGTCCCTACTTAATTCCAGTATACTCTGTGAACCTCTTTTAGATTCTAGTGGCCTTTCATGGATCTCTTAACTTTACTGGCCTGGCTTTGGCCTTGCTATTTATGGATGCTATTTCATCTTTTTGGGCCTCGGGATCTTCTCCAGCTGTTTGCTGTCCTGCAAATCTCTGCGGGCTGATGTTGACCTCTTTTCTTTCACTGTATAACACTTTGCTGCCAGCCAAATCATTACCAAGGAGGGACAATTCCTATTGTAACAGGGCCTGAAACAATGTCACACTCTTGGTGGACCTTATGGAGGGGTGCAAACATAGATCCTTCTCCCACTCCACTGATCAGTGTTTTGGCCTTCAGGGAGGACTCGGGGTGTAGGTTTAAGTTTCCCTCCAACGTTAAGGACTGAGTGGCCCCTGTGCCCTGGAGTAGTACCACAGACATGTTCACATTTTGGTACAGGTAAGGGGGCACTGTTCCTGAAAGTACAAAACTCTGGAAGCTGTCTGGGACTTTTTCTGACTTTGACCCACATTGTGCCATGCCTTCCAAAGTGGATGTTTTTGTCGTGAGTCTCTGTCTGCTGTGCTGCATGACCTATTGGGGTGTCCTTCAGAGGACTACACATATGGAGCTCTATTAGATGAACAGGCCTCCAACAGAATCTCCAGGACCTTGGTCTGGAATGGCTTATTTTATTGCAATGATAATATACTGGTCTCCAGGGTACTTCTTTCGGGCTGCAGGAGGACTTCTTGCACCATCCTTTGTGTTTTATTTGCTGCGTGGGGGGCCTTTCCTAACTAGGTTACCTTGCTTATCTTTCCAATGCTTATGGGCATGGTTTGGAAAGGGCCTGTCTGAGTTTCCAGCCTTGGGAGAGGTAGGAGCCATGTGACATGGCCCCACCACAGCCCCCCACCCCCCATCCCAAGCTGGGAGAAATAGTTATACTGTCTTGCTGGATGACAAGGCAGTCTGCCATCTTCCATTTACCAAGCAGCAGCACCGAAAAGGGGCTCCATCCAGGTTTGAATGCCTTGCCCCATCTCCGCTGTTTTTACTGGAACTTCTGAACTTCTATACCATTGCCTACAAGACTAAATCATCCCTGCACACCTATGTAATTGTCAAAGTCATCTCTACTGAAAAAGTGAATTAACTAGCACCAGTCTTCAACCTGCTGACCTCTGTGAAGGAATGCACCATTGGACTTTCATTTTGGATTCGTATGAAACAATAACTCTTTACTCTGTGGTCTTTGCCTTGTAAATCTTTCTTTCTCTATCCCTCATTTATTGTGTCAATGCACAGGGGGTTATGCAGCAACACTCCCACATTTTGAGAGTGAGCCAATAAACTAACCCTCTGAGTTTATCCTATCTCGAGGTTGCTGTGGCATTATTAATAGAAAATGGATCACACCAAAGCTGAGAGGTTGGGAAATGGGGAGATCAAAAACAAAACATTTTTCTGTTTATAGATGGGTAGTGAGAGGAGAGATTAGGGCCATTTAAATGAAACCACCATATGTCAGTAGCAGAAATTGGGGCTTCTTTTGGGGTAACCCATTTGAAGTTGACCAGACTCCAGTTTAAGAGACGAGTCAAATCTGATATTAAAGAGCCAATTAGAAGCCAAAAAGGGAAAACTCGGTGGCTGGAATGAATTTTAAAACGCAAGTAACTTACCTCAGCAAATTCCTTCACCCTATTACTAAGAAAATGGTAATATTTGATGCCCAGATGTTTGTTCAGCAAGGGAAATTGAATGGTAGAAATATAGCAGCCCTTAGCATAGAGCAACTGAAAGCTGTAGCTAGGGAGGTACACTTAAAATTGCCCAGTAAAGTGAAGAGAAGTGAACTGAACCAGTTATTGGTTGAACATTTGGATCTCACGTTACTGGTAGAGCAGTTAGATGTAGAGCTGAACCATGACTTCAAAACCCCTCCCATAGCTAGTTTTGAGCTGGAAAAGCTCAGATTGCAGCTAGAATTTCAGGAGAGAAAAAGAGAAATCAAGGGAATAAGAGAGAGAAAGGGAGGCTAAGGAGAGGGAACAAAAGAGGGAAAGGGAGAGAGAAGAATTCCAGCTTCAAAAATTGGAAATTGAACTAGCAGCTCAGAGATAGAGAGTCCAGGCAGCTGGAGGCTGCAAGGAAAAATCTCTTTCTACCTGCTAGCACCCCCTAGCTCCCAAACCCAAATCACTCTCTGAGGCCCTTAAGTATGCTAGATTCATTCCCAAATTTGAAGAGAATGAGGTGCTCATTTTTTGTCACTGCTGAGAAAATAGCAGGATAGCTAAAATGGCCATCAGACATCTGGACATTTTTAAATGAAGGGCAGCTGCCAGGGAGAGCCCAAGAATTCCATGCTGAATTCTGATGTGTGCATGAATTATGAGCAGACCAAGGCTGCCATCCTAAGTGCCTATGAATTAGTCCCAGAGGCATATTGCCAGCAATTCTGGAGTGCCTGTAAGAAACCTACGCAAACCTACATGAAGTTTGAATGGCTACAGTAAATCATGTTCGACCAATGGATAAGATGGATAGCAACTGTTAGAATCCCACATCCCACGCACTTATGAGAGGTTGCGTGAGTTGATGTAGTTGGAGGAAATCAAAAATTGCCTACCCTCTAACCTGCAAATACACTTAGAGGAGCAGAGAATCCTCACAACTAGGGATGTAGTTGTTACAGTTTTGGTGTGATCCAATTTCTATTAATAACCCCACAGCAAACTCGAGATAAGGTAAACACAGAGGGTTAGTTTATTCACACACCTTAAAATGTGTGAGGGGGTGTTGCAACATTGCCCGATTTGCATTCACACAATAAAATGAGGGAGAGAGAAAGAAATCTTTTCAGGGCAAAAACCACAGAGTAAAGAACAATTGTTTCACACAAATCCAGAATCAAAGTCCTATGCTATTTTCCTTCACAGGAGTCAGCAGGTTGAAGACTGATGCTAGATAATTCACTTTTCCAGTAGAGATGACTTTGACTATGAGATAGGCATGCAGAGATGATGTAGTCTTGTAGGCAATGGTATAGAAGTTCAGAAGCTCCAGTAGAAACAGTAGAGATGGGGGAAGGCATTCAAACCTGGATAGAGCCACTTTTTTGAGCTGCTGCTTGGTAGATGGAAGACAAGCAAGACAGTATAACTAGTTCTCCTAGCCTGAGGGGTGAAGGGGTGTTGCTGGGTGTCATGTCACATGACTCCTACCTCCCTACTTTGGCTTTGACAAAGGGTGTAGATTCCTTTGCCTGGGTTCCTGAAACTCTTAATAGTTGGAATATTAACAATTTGGAAGGAAGGTTGCAGGGTCCTTTGTCCTGGAAGACTAATAGTCTCTGGTAGCCAGACATAGCTTATGAAATGTAGATGGTCTTTGTATAATTTCCTTTGAATTTGAGCTGTGAAGCACACAGTGGTCATTAACGTCTCTTCAGAGATAACAAGGAGCAAATTTCTTCAATACTGCCAAATTACCTCCTAGTGTTTGAAAGTCACAGCCAGACGTGACTTCAATCATTTTTAAATGGCCATTGTCCAGTTTGAAAACTTTTAGGAATTAGCCGTGATGACATGTATATTATGTATATCTCATAAACATATAGTGTGAGGTCTTAGCCCCGTTACACTCAGACTGCTGTTATTGAATCTCAGCTTGAAGTCATGGAAGCTCAGATTTTTTTATAATGGTTCTGGATACCAGTTTGCAAAGGAGCTCCCAGTATGTCACAGCAGTCCAGCAATCTGTTCTCTAATACAGTACACCTTCATGGGATTTTTGTACTTCATGGAGCCACTGTCATTCTCCCCGGACTGCCCGGGTACTGGCAGTGGCTCCATGGAGTACAAACATGCGAGCATACAAATTAGGAATAGGCGTAGGCCACTCTGCCCCATGGGCCTGCTGCACCATTCAATAAGATCGTGCCTGATCTGCTTACAAATTTAGCTCCACATTCCCACCTATCCCTGAGGTCCTTTGCTTATCAAAATCTATCTAGCTCTGCTTTAAAAATGTTCAAAGACTCTGCTTCCACTGCCTTTTGAGGAAGAGAGTTCCAAAGACTCACTACCCTCCTCTACCTTATCTCTGTTCTAAAAGGGTGACCGCTTATTTTTAAACAGTGACCCCTAGTTCTAGATTCTCTCCATATCACTCTGTTAAGACCCCTTAGGTATGTTTCAATCAAGTCGCCTCTTACTCTTCTAAAGTCCAGCAGATACAAGCCTAACTTGTCCAATCTTTCCTTATTTGACAACCTGCTCATTCCAGGTATTAGTCTAGTAAACCTTCATTGAACTGCCTCCAATGCATTTACATCCTTCTTTAAATATGGAGACCAATTCTGTACACAGCCTTCCAGATGTGGTATCACTGATACCCTGTATACCTGCAGCATAACCGCTCTACTTTTGATTTCAATTCCCCTCGCAACAAATGATAACATTAGCTTTCCTAATTACTTGCTGTACCTGCATACTAACTTTTTGCTATTCCTGCACCAGATGCCCAGATCTCTCTACACCTCATAGCTCTGTAACCTCTTACCATTTAGATATTATGCTTCTTTTTTATTCTTCCTGCCAGAATGGACAATTTCACATTTTCCCACATTATATTCCATTTGCCAGATCTTTGCCCACTCAGTTAACCTATCTATTTGTCTTTGTAACCTACTTATGTCCTTACTTTCCTACCTATCTTTGTATCATCAGCAAATTTAGCAACCATACCATCAGTCCCTTCATCATTTATATAAATTGTAGAGTTGAGTCCCCATAACTGATCCCTGTGATGCACAACTCGTTACATCTTGCCAAATAGAAAATGACCCATTTATGCCTACTCTGTTTCCTGTTAGCTAACCAATCTTCTATCCATCCTGATATGTTACCCCGTACACCATGAGCTTTTATTTTCTGCAATAACCTTTGATGTGGCACCATATCAAATGCCATGTACAGCATATCCACTGGTTCCCTTTTATCCACAGCAAATGTTATTTCTTCCAAGAGCTCCAGTAAATTGGTTAAACATGATGTCCCAGAACTAAGACCTAACTCGATGTTTTATCATAAAATTAATTATATGTATATATTATATATATATATATATCAGCATGGCTAATTTATAAAATCTTTAAATCTGGACAAAGGCTTTACAATGACTGAAGGCATTGTTGACTGTGACTCATACACTAGGAACTTCCTGTAATTCAGAACTGTTACAATCTCATTATCCCTGAATAATAGGGCTAACAGCCCTGTGCTTGCAGTGACCAAATTCCAAAGGAATTGTACGAAGGCACTTTACATTTCTAAGACAGGCTTTGGCTAACAGAGACTGTCTGCGAGGACAAAGGGCCCTGAAACTTCTGGTAAACTTAGTAATGGATGAAGCATTAACCATCTCAAGAACCCGGATCAGGAATATACATCCTTTGTCCAAACCAAGGGAAAGAAGTGTGTGTTATGTCACATGACCCCCACCCCTCCCCCACAAGCTGCTAAAACCTATAACATTCCCTTGTGAAGCTAAAAGAGTCAGCCTACTATCTTCCATCAACCAAACAGCTGTAGAACCAGAGCCCTGTCCAGGTTTAAATTGTCAGGCCCTCATCTACACTGCTTCTATGATAACTTTTGCACCAGTGCCCACTACAAGATTAACTCATCTCTACATGCTTCTCCTATCATGGAAGTCATCGCTACTAGAAAAGTGGATCACTCAGTATCAGCTTCAGCTGCTAACCTCTTTGAAGGAATACACCATTGGACTTTTGATTCTGGATTCTGGACTCACATGAAACAAGAATTGTTATTTTATCTGTGGCCTTTGCCCTATGCCTGTTTCTTTCCCTTCTCCCTATTTTATGAACATACTGGGGATTACGTAGTGACATTCCCTCTCTGTGTTTTGAGTGTGTGTAAAATAAACTAAACCTCTGATTCTCCCTCATCTCGAGTTTGCTGTGAGGTTATTAATAGAGGATTGGATCAGTCTAAAACTGAGGCATTGGGGAAAATACTCCACCACTTATAAAGGGGGGAAATCAAAAATCAAAAAACCTCTTTCAGTTTACAGATAGGTGGTGCTGGGAGAAATCAGGGCTGTTTTAAATTAAACCTCCTTCTGTCCGTAACAGAAATTGGAAGCTCAAATACATGAAGAACCCAGTTTGAATTTGACCAGAGTCCAAGTTAAGAGATGAGCCAAATCTGACATAAAAGAGCCAATCGGAAGCCTAGAGGAAAACCCGGTGGCTGGAACAAATTTTAAAACCCAAGTAACTTACCAAAGCAAATTCCTTTTCCATAACGCTAAGAAAATAGCAATATGTTGATGCCCGGATGTTTGTGCAGCAAGAGAATTTAATTGGTGAATTATTGGCGGCCCTTAGCCTAGAACAATTGAAAGCTGTAGCCAGGGTGGTACAGTTAAAATTGCCCAGCGCAATCAAAAGAAGTGAACTGATCCAGTCGTTGGTAGAGCATTTGGATCTCACATTACTAGTAGAGCAGTTAGATGTAGAGCTCCCTCAGGATGACAGCATTCGTGCCCTCAGTACTGTCACTCTGCCAGTATGCCTGCTGTTCCGTGTCAGCCGGCCAGCCCAGACTGTTGTAGACCAGGCCGAGATGATGCAATCTGAAACCAGGCTTCCTTGACCTAGAACTGCTCGAGGTCGCCATCCAAAGAAATCTGCAGTCTCTTCTCCATTAAAAATTAACAACCCTCAAGCAGCTATGCGACAGCTAGAGGAAAAGCACCTCATAGCAGCACTAAGATAGGAAAAGAAAAGATCGAGACACTAAGGGAATGAACAAAGATGATTATTTAATTCTTGTTGCACCATGGCATGATTTGATTGATAAATTTGGATTGGAAGGTGCTTTCTGCGTTCGTTTTTACTTTTTTATTGTGTGAAAGAGGATGATGTGATGGTCAGTGACGGAAGGAATGTAAGGAGTGTGGGTCTGTTGGTGAATAGAGAATTAGGAATGAGGTTACTGGTATTACTCATGAATAATTTGTTCACATAGAGTCTGACAGAAAGAGAATGTATAGGTTGCAACCTCCCCCTTCCTCTTCCTCCTTTTTCACCTCTTCTCCCTCGTGCTCCTGTTCTCCAGTTTCTCACTTGATAGATGTTGACAAGGGCTATTCCCTCATGCTGGCCAGGTTGTGCAGCATGCAGTATAGCACAGCGAATCTTGAGACCCACTCAGCTGCTTACTGCAAGGCTCCTCCAGAGAGGTCCAGGCAGCGGAAGTATTGCTTGAAGGACAAGAGGTTATAAGATTCCTTGTGGCAGTTTGGCTCGTGTTGTTTGCCTGCTGTACATGTGGTGCATGGGTTTGGGACTAGAGCTCTGAGCCATGCCATGAATGGATAACCCTTGTTATCTAGCAGCCATTCTGTGGTTTGTTGTGGTGGTTTAAACTGTAGCAGAATGAATGCATTGTGACTGCTGCCAAGATACAGGGCATTGACCTGTGTGATGTGCTTCCTGTGGGCACACACCAGATTCACACTGAGGAGCGGAATCCCTTTTGGTTCCAGTACACGGCTGAGTTCACATGAGACACACACAAAGAAACGAAATGGGACTAATTGGCTAGCTCTTTCATTAGCGGAATGGCTTTCTATTATGCTGTATCATTCTACCAGGACTCAGGCCAGTTCCCATACTGAGCTGTGAAGTGTCATCGTCATTACTGATGTGAATCCTGTGTAGTATTGTGCAGGTGTCATTGTAAATTCAAATATCACATGAGAATTGACCCATAAATTGTCTTCATAAACAACTCCATCTGTCTTTCTGGCATTTCAGTTTTGAAAAAGACAATGAATGTTCAGTAAACAAGAACTAGGTAGTAGCAAAATACTGCGAATGCTGGAAATCTGAAACAAAAACAGAAAATGCTAGAAAAACTCAGCAGGTCTGACAGCATCTGTGGAGAGAGAAAAGATGTGACGTTTCGAGTCTGTATGACTCTTCTTCAGAGCATTTTTTTTTCCTTGTCAAACACTTGGAGGGAAATGGAAAGTAATGAAGGTGAACAGGGCAAAAGAGACAAATGGAAATCATGTTGGAGAGAAGAGCAGTACTTCTTCAAGGTAGGCATTCCTGGAAGAGCAGTGGCAGTGAATTGAACAGAACGAGGTAATGATGGTCTAGCTGCTTCTTTTGGTCATGGTTTCATCTAATTGAAATAAATTATTTCCCAAATATGCAAACTACAATATAAGGGTCTGGCACATACAGGGATAATGTGGAACTGAGTACACCACCACCCACTCAGTGATGTAAGAAGGTACATGACCCAGACCTAGGGTCAGTGTGGTCTTGGCCAGAGACGTGCAAGACCAAGATGTGGAGATAGCTGCATGCCTGTTCCCTTTACTGTATATAGCTGCTAGTAGTTATTAAAGACTTGCTGCTAACATACAGAAGACTACGAAGACCTCTTTAACCAATGTGTGCTGTAAAAAACACCATCCCAACTTGGTGGCAGCTTGGGATCAAAATCCCTCAGTCTCTCAAAAATGCTGAAAAATTAAGAAAGTGAAAACCTTCCATGGAAATTCTGACCTGAATGAAGCTCCCAACTGAAGCTGAAGATGCTGAGGAAATTTGTCAGAGAAATCTCCAGAGAAAAAAGAGCCTGGAAGCTAAAGGCAGAGATTTTACTACAGCAGAAGACTCCAGAGAATCTCTCTTGGAAGTCCAGTTTCAGCACACACAATCCAGAGCCTGCAAGGGTGAGCTAAATCTTTTTAAGTTCCAGACTGCAGCTAGTCCTGAGAACTCTCTTTATTAATCCAGAATCAGAAATGCTGTTTGAACTCAACCTGTCTCTAATCCTGATCCCTGACTCTGAGCCTCAATACGTAGCCTGTGAGTTCTAAAAATAACAAAAAAGTAAATTACTCAGCTTCTCTGGAATTTTGCAACCATCTAATTTGTAAAACAGCAAGTCTACGTTGAAATTGAATGCCGTGTACTCACAACAGTAAATTGCTGAATGAAATAAGTTGGCAGACAACTAACCCACGCAAGCAATCTTAAACATTTTTCAGCCTGAAGCATGCTGTGCCATTTTATGAAGCCTGTCAAAACGGACAAGGTTGGGAAATTCTTTGTACTGCGGTAAATGGAGATGCCAACTTGGAGGCCTGTAAGCTCTTAAAGCTGTAGACACACTATAAAAATCTTCAGTGTGCATCAGAATTCCACACATCCAACTCCACTGGGATGCACCAAGGCCCAGGCCATTCACAAAATTGGAGGAAAAGATTCTTAAGGTACAGTTTCACTTCACATTTAAATATATAAAAAAACCAGAAGAAGCACAAGTAAACACTTTACTCAACAGGGCCAAACACAGACGACATCATTGCACAACAGGATATTAATGAGCCATCCACCAAATCTGATGAGGTTTTAAAATCCTTTAATGTTTATTTCCATTTGATACCCAGCAAAATATTGGCGAGAGCTAAATTCAATAAGAGACTCCAACTGCCTGGGGAACCTGTCAGTTCCTTTGTAAATGATCTCTATGGGGCAAAGGGATGTGAATATGGAGATTTAAAGCCTGAGCCCATCCAAGACAGAATAGTGGTGGACGTTGCAGACAATTCACTCTGACCTCCTACAGGCTGAAGATGATCTAATCCTAGACAAGGCAATCTAGCCAGTTCAACTGTCTGAGCTATGCAAGCAACACAAGAGAATCCTAAGTGGGTAGAACACAACATGAGGCAGATGCCAACCCTCAGTCCAGCTTATCGGGTCACAAGGACACAGGGACAATTCAAATCAGGGAAAGTAATTCCTGACCCACCCAGCAGAGCGATCTTGCCAGTGCTGCAGTGCAAAGCGCCCTCACAGGAGATTTCGGTGTCCTATGAGGACAGCCTAATGCTTCCACTGCAACAGAAAGGGACACTTTGGCAACTTTTGACAAGTCAAAACCCCAGCACTGCACAGATATCCCAAAGGTAATCCTCAAAGCTGAGACTCCCAGCTCCCAGTAATCGGCATGGTCCTGAAACCACTGCAGTATGGCAGCAAACAGGTCTCTGAGCTGATGTATGTCATCCTTAACCAGCCTTTCTCTCTCCTGAGCAGGGATACTCTGTTATCAGCCTTTCCCTCTCCTGAACAGGGATTCCTGTGAGGCCCTGGTTCTCCTCCAGACGGCTAAGTATGACAATACTACCACTGCTGTTAGCCAACCAGAACATCGTGATCCTGGATGCTCAAATGCTTAAGTGTATTCAGACTCGGACTTCACCTTCCAGCTCTCTTCTCTCTTTGCAGAGCAGGTTTGTCCAATATCATTGCAGGTCCCGGAAAATCCCCGAGGGTCGGACCAAGCTACCATCCATGACATTATCATGGCATTTCCGGAGCTCTGGTACCAGAGAATGATTAGTAGTCTGAGAAGCCTCGACCTCCAAGTACAATGATAGTACAGCTGGTCAACACAACAACATGGTGCACATGCTGCAACCTCCAGCCAGCATGCCACAACCACAAGGGATGCTGGAACCTGGCAGCAGTCTCCCACCATTGACAACACAAAGCAGAGGTAAGCTTATGACTAAACCTTCTTCTCACCACAGGAACGCTCTTCCTCAGCCTCAGAGGGCTTCGAGCTGGCCCACACAGAGTAAGAAGAAAAAGCAGCAGCAAGCAGACAAATACCATCTTCGTCCACCCCACAGCAACAGGAACAGCAACCATGGATTGATGTAACAACTGAACTGACTGGGCATGGTTCAACATAAAGCAATGGAAGGAAAGAATGAAAGCAAACCCAAATACCAGCCTGAGCCAATGACAAGAACCAGAAACAACAGGACTTACAACTCAAAAACAGAATTACCTGGAAAAACTCAGCAGGTCTGGCAGCATCGGCGGAGAAGAAAAGAGTTGACGTTTCGAGTCCTCATGAACTCCTCCAACAGAATGGTGAACAAGATATGAAAGGGTTATAAAACTTCCAGACTGCTGGAATTTCTAACTTCAAGGACTTGAAGAGTGGAGATGGGGTATTGAGAATGTTCTAACGATGCTAATACTGCAATAGAAATAATGTTGGAATAGCATTAAACTAGTAACAGTAAGGTAATTTTTTAAAATTCATTCAAGGGATGTGGGCTTCATTGGCAAGGTGGTGGTGAGCTGCCTTCTTGAACTGCTGCAGTCCCTGTGGTGTAGTTACATCCATGGTACTGTTAGGGAGGGAGTTCCAGGATTTTGACCCAGCAACAGTGAAGGAACGGCGATATATTTCCATGTCAGGATGGTGAGTGACTTGGAGGGGAACTTCTAGGTGATGGTGTTCTCATGTGTCTGCTGCCCTTGTCCTTCTAGGTGGTAGTGGTTGTGGATTTGGAAGGTGCTGTCTAAGGACCATTGGTGAGTTTCTGCAGTACATCTTGTATATGGTACACACTGTTACTACTGTGTGTCGATGGTGGAGAGAATGTATGTTTGTGGATATGGTACCAATCAAGCGGGCTGCTTTGTCCTAGATGGTGTCTAGCTTCTTGAATGTTGTTGGAGCTGTACTTATCCAGGCAGGTGGAGAGTATTCCACCACACTCCTGACTTGAGCCTTGTAGATTGTGGTCAGGCTTTGAGGAGTCAGGAGGTGAGTTACTTGCTGCAGGATTCCTATCCTGTGACCTGCTTTTGTAGCCACAGTATTTATATGGCTAGTCAAGTTCATTTTCTGGTAAATGGTAACCTCCAGGAGGTTGATAGTGGGAGATTCAGTGATGGTAATGCCATTGAATGTCAAGGGGTGATGGTTAGATTCTCTCTTCTTGGAGGTGATCATTACCTGTCACTTGTGTGGTGTGAATGTTACTTACCACTTGTCAGCCCAAGCCTGGATGTTGTCCAGGCCTTGCTGCATTTGGACATGAACTGCTTCAGTATCGGAGGAATCTTGAATGCTGCTGAACATTGTGCAATCATCAGCAAACATCCCCACTTCTGACATAATGATGGAAGAAGGTCATTGATGAAGCAGCTGAAGATGGTTGGGCCTAGGACACTGCCCTGAGGAACTCCTGCAGTGATATCCTGGAGCTGAGATGACTGACTTCCAACAACCACAACCATTTTCCTTTGAGCTAGGTATGACTCCAACCAGTGGAGAGTTTTGCCCCGATTCCCACTGACTCCAGTTTTGTTAGGGCTCCTTGCTGCCACACTCAGTCAAATGCAGCCTTGATGTCACTCTCACCTCACCTTGGAGTTCAACTCTTTTGTCTTTATTCTCTTTTGTTTGAACCAAGAGGTCAGGAGCTGAGTGGCCCTGGTGGAACCCAAACTGAGTGTCAGTGAACAGGTTATTGTTAAGCAGGCGCTGCTTGATGGCATTGTTGATAACCCCTTCCATCACTTTCCTGATGATTGTGGGTAGACTGATGGGGTGGTAATTGGCTGGGTTGGATTTGTCCTGCTTTTTGTGTACTGGGCAATTTTCTACATTGCTGAGTTGATGCCAGAGCTATAGCTGTACAGGAAGAGCTTGGGGCTAGGGGCGCGGCAAGTTCTGCAGCACAAATCTTCAGTACTATTGCCAGAATATTGTCAGGGTCCATAGCCTTTGCAGTATCCAATGCCTTCAGCTGTTTCTTGCTGGGTTAGATCGGGAGGTTAGAAACAGAGAAGGGAGCCTTCTAGGAAAAGGTGGAGGATATTTCCAGACTTAATGGCTTCTTCCAAGAAGAAATTCTTGCAGCCTTGAGACAGGTTATACATTTGTTTATGTAACTGCAATATAAATTTACTTGCCACATCTCTTTCAATGCTGACAATGCTTTCAAATCTGAAAAAAGGTGATAGAGTTAGGGGCTGTGCAAATGTCCCCCCAACTTATTGACATAAAAATAACAAACTTTTTTTTGCTTCCAGTTGCAGCAAGAGGACTGCACCAGCCTCTCAAAGTGACAGCCCCTACAATGATGGTCACGAGTGTGGAGGAAAACGTGCATGTGGAGCACCTGTATGATTGGGAAGGTATTGATTCTCACAATAAAATTTGCATGGCTTTTACTGAAACTTTTACTCTGAATGTTTTGTTTGGACAAATGGGCCAGAATTTTACGTTGGGCGTGCAGCGCATGCCCGACATGCCCAAATGTAATGTGACACGTGATGATGTCGGGCGTGTGTCCTGATGTCACCACGCACCCTCACGATATTTCACTAGGCGGGCACGCGATGAACACGGAGGCATGTCCGCCATTAATTAACGGGCCAGTTTTGACCCTTGAGATACCAATTGTCTCGGAATTCAAATAGCTCGTGCGATTTTCAAGGCGCGCACGGGCACAATGGGCAGGTGGGTAGGCCAGATTTTCCAAAACCTAATCCATGGGCGAGATAAGAGGGGTGAGTGGGCTTGCTAATGCGAGTTGTTTGTAATCTAGCTTATAAATTGCTGCTGATTGCTTGTGTGAACAGGACATCTTCATCTTGCCTCAGAGCTGCTTTGACAGAAATAAGAAACTTCAGTTCAGGACTCCAGAGGAGTCATACCAATTGGATCCTTCCAGGTTTCAGGCAGCCTTCCCTTACCCTGGGAATGGGAATTGTGATCTCCGCTGGAGGCACCTCCTCCTCTGAGGAAGAGAGGGCCAGAAGGTGGAGGAGGCCAGGTATCCCTATTCAGCCTCCAGGGCAGTGACCTGTGGCGCAGGCTCAAGGCCAACAGGAAGTCCAAGCCGGAAGGGGCCGCAGAAGACGCCACTATCCTGCTGCCAGGATTTATAGACAGCGAAGCTGCTACTTCAGTATGTCTGAGAAGCAGTGCCGAGGGAGGCTCTGCCTCTCAAGGGAGACAGTGACCTCCACCTGTCAGATGATTGGCCCTGAGATCAGCACTGACTGTATGGGTTGACACCCCATGCCAGTGGCACTGAAGATCACAGTGGCCCTCAACTTCTATGCCTCTGGCTCTTTTCAAGGGTCAGTATGCGATTTTTGTGGAGTCGCCCAATCAGCTGTCCACAGTTGTGTCAAGCTGGTGACAGACGCTCTGTTTAGGCGTGCATTGACTTTCATTCACTATCGCATGGACGAGGTCAGCCAGGCTGAGTGAGCCAGAGACTTTGTAATGATTGCTGGGTTCCCCCCATCCAGGGTGCCATCTACTGCACACATGTGGCCATCAAGGCGCCAGTGAGTAAGCCGGGTGCCTTTGTCAACAGGAAGTGATTCCACTCCATGAGCGTGCAGATAGTGTGTGACCACAGGATGCAGATTCTGCAAGTCTGTGCAAGGTACCCAGGCAGCTCCCATGAGGCTTACATCCTGAGACACTCCCAGGTGCTGAGGCTATTCAGTGCTCCAGCCTGAATGGATGGATGGCTGCTGGGTGACAAGGGCTATCCCCTCAAATGGTGGCTTATGACGCCTCTCCACCATCCAAGAACAGAGGCCAAGCAGTTGTATAATAGGAGCCATGCCTCCACAAGTGTGGTGGTAGAGAGAGCCATAAGTCTTCTCAAGATGCGCTTCCAATACCTGGACTGTTCAGGTGGCGCACTGCAATACCCCGGGATCATGTGTCACTGATAGTGGTTGCATGCTGCACTCTCCACAATCTGGCACTGGAAAAGGGTTATGCAGCGGAGGAAGAATATGTAGACACAGCTGCTCTGGCAGTCCAGTGCTGAGTCCAAGGACGAACACGCACAGGAGAATGCTGAAGGGATAGACGCTGACCTGGGCAACCTCCAGGGAGGCAGAGACACCCGGATGCTTTGATCCAATGCTCCTTCAGCTAGCCTACCAAATAAAGACCACCACCACATTCCAGGGCTGCAGACTCCAACTCGATACCTGATATAGCATGTTGATCATCAAGCAAATGGTCCTATGTGCCATTTCAATAAAGTTCAATGACAAGCAAGTCACTCATAACATCATGGGTTACCCTGCACCTGCAGAACTACTGAAGCACCCAGAGGATTGTTGAACGCAATCACATTTAATGCTGTGGTGCCTGGCATACATAATACAAATTAAATTGAAAGGTGTTCTCCATCACACCAAATAACATTTAACATAAAAGTGGAGGAAAAAGTATCACCAGTGATAAGCCTGTGTTGTGCTTAAGGTGCTTTAAGTTTTTGCTTGCGGGTGCTATGTCTAGGTGCTCCCCCCTCGCTGGCACTGGCATTGGAGACAGCCTGCCCTCTCTGCTGTCCTGTTGGCCTTGATGACCTTGGCAGGCATCCTCTGGCCCATGGAGCCTGTCCTGGCCCCGCCTGGGAGGGAGCAGCCAGTGCCACTGCTGGCATCTCCCCAGTCGCTGCAGCCTCATTGGATGCCATGGTCACTGGCAGAGGGGCGGAGGAGCTGCTGCCATCAACCGGAATGCCCTGAGAGGAGCCCGCAGAGACAATAAGCAGCTTGTGTGCCAACGTGAGGTCGCTTTGGACCTCCCTGCTCACCATTGATGGATGGGCACCTAGCTGGGATACTGGGTGCCCAATCCATCTCCCACACTGACACTGACCACCTGAGGTCATTGCTATGTGAGGACTTGCAGGTCCAAGTGCATCCCCAGGAATCCTCAAATCACCTCCTGGAGGAACCTCTCCACGAGAGTCGCCACTCTTTCCATGGAGGAGGCAGTGCGCTCGGCCATGAGGGTCATTGTATTGCTCATGCTCCACAAGGACTCCTCCACAAGGGAGACCATGGCACACATTCCCTTATGTATTTCTGCCAGATCCTCCCGCACACCCTGCCGGACATCCAGCATTTGCTGCCTCAGGAGCGACTCCAGAGGCACATCATCAGCCCCTGACTGAGCATGTTCCTGGTCCCCAGCAGTCCTCCAACTGCTGGCGCCCTGGGCACTCTGCCTCCGCTTGCACCTCAAGTGACTGTGAAGTGCCGTCACTGATGTGCACCGAGATACTAGCCGCCAAAGTAATGCCCACTGAGGTGCTGGTATCTGTGCTGGTGCCTGCTTGGCTGAGAGGGTATGATGCAGGTGCGTTTCGATGATTGCTGTTCTCTGGGGTCAGTGGTGGGCCTTCAGGCTCCTCACCCCGATGGGCTGCTGGTGAGCCTGAAAGGAAGAACAAGGACATGTCAGTAGTTGCAGTCATTACCCTGTTACTGTGCATGTCTGGCACCTGGATCAGGGTGCCCTTGTCTTTCAATTATCAATAGGGATTCCATGTTCGAGACTTACATCAATATAGAGACTACAGTGGAATGGTTGCTATTACAGACATTCTGACCTCCGTGCACTGCACTCTTACTGCCCTGTGGCACCGAAACCTCACTGCGGCCGGCTGACCTAGGTGCATGGCACCTCTTCATCTCCAGGGCCTCCTGCTCATATTGAGTTAGGATGAGTAGGTAGGGCGGTCCTCCGTCAGTCCACAACCTCTCAGCATTGTAATGGGATGTCTTCTCCTGAAAGGACAGAGGAGCATTGATTAGTTCACCCTCTACCTGCAACACTATTGCAGCGTGGTCAACCCCACCTGAGGAATTCCTCGCATGGCTCAGCTGATTCGTGACCTTGGAGCCACAAGACACTCATTCCAAGCAGCCAGGGCTCACTGCCTTGACCAGATGCTGCCACATTGACATTTGCCACTTACACTCTAGGACATCTGAGGACCAAGGGCAGAGGGGGCAGCTCCTAACTGCTGTGCTAAGTGACCCATGCCAACACGGTACTCACCCTTCCCGATTGCAGGAGATGATTGAACCACTTATGGCACTGCATCCCTGTGCACCTCACTACATCATGGGAGCTCACCCTGCATACCACCACCTCCTGGATGTTTTTGGAGAGGTTGGGGGGGGGCCTCCCCCTCCTGTCCCTGGCAACAAGTATCTCTCTCTGTGCTGCCACCTCCTCGAGGAGGGCAGCGAAACACTCATCAGAAAAACGCAGGGCCGACTGTCCCACCGACCTGCCCTCCCACCTGCTGTGTTTACCAGTAATAAGCTCCATGATGAGCTGCGTGTGCTTCACTGGCAGCCTTTGCATGGCTACTGCGGCTGCTTTTGAATTGGCCACCAGGTCGCCATTGGACCCAATGGACATTGAGCTCCCATCCCCGCCCCTGCCCCCACCCACTCCTTCTCGCTGTTGTGTCTTACACTGGACGGACCTTAATTGGCCCACCTACGTAAAATCACAGTTTGGAATTGATCGCGGGCAGCGGTCAGCTTCCCGACTGACCCACCTGCTCCCGCCGAGCCCGCATGCTGAATGTAAAGTTCTGGCCATGGAGTTGGAACCACAAATTCTGATCTCTCTCACTCACACACACACACACACACACACACACACGACTACTAACTTTTGGTTGATTATTGATACCAGCTGATTCTCATTCAAGCCTGCAACATTTAAGTGCACCAGCAATAAATACCATTGGATAAACTGAAAAAATACCCAGGTTGGACAACTTCTTACTGGGCTACCAGTTCAGAGCTGGATTTACTGGTGCCAGTATTACTGGAACTTTCTTTCTGGTTGGGGAATTATGAGGCATGCCACTCCCCAGAAAATAGCCAGCATCTGATTTGCACTTGTAGGCACAGTCTACAAGGGCCACAGTCAGTCTTCAGTTTGAAGAAACATTTTAAACAAAGAATTTCTGTGACTAATGATTAAATAAAGACTGTCCTTATTCACTCATTCAGGCCTCCAAGGGCGCATCTGCCTCTGAGCAGGTGACCCTTATCATACCGGGGCCCTCCGGTCCTCGGCCCCCCAGAAGACATCTGCCAAGGTCATTGCAGACATCAGGATGTAGCAATCAGCAGGTTGCCTCTACCTCTGTTGCAGATGTTGGGGCTGTACCCAGGTGTAGCGGTAGATTTAGGAAAGTTAAGAAAAATTGATGTCACTTTTGGGTCACAGGTGTGCTAGACATGTAAATAAATTACACTTTTGTTAATACATTTGATGGTTATGTGAATGTTTCTGTCAACTGAATATATTGTGATTTTGTACTTTGGAATCCTCTTATTTTGAGGTTTAGCCTTCCTCCCACTCAGTGATAGTGTCCCACTGTGAGATTCAGATTCCTGTGATGTCAACCTCAATTGAACTAGTCTCTGCACCCTTGTGTGATGTCAGGGAGATGTGTTTAAAACTTTATTGGAAGTGTTAAATATAAAAGTTTCTAACCCTTCTTCCTCAAGGAACATCATTGAGTGAGGGCGGCTTGTCAGCATTGATATTCTAGCGGCATTTGCATCTCCTCAGTGGCAGTGGCAGAAGAAAAGACATGCATGGAAGGAGGAGACCCCTAGGTATGGCCACATCTCAGTCGCAGCAGTGTTTGCATCATTAGATGGTGGCGAAGGCTCCAAGTCTTCTCTCGCATCGCTCTTGTTCCTAAGTGGATTCTCAGTTCCCAGAGTGAGCTCACTCATGGGGCCCCACAGACCAAAGCAAAGATCATGGCCTGGCGATTCATGAGGTCAGACGGGCAAGTATGAATGCAGGACTCGTTCTTGCTGCAATTGGGTGGACATCGCCCGAGTCGAAAGAAAATGGCATTGAGGGCTGGGAGAGATGTGGCCATATGCCCTCACAACGTTATTCCTCCTGGAACCTGTCAGCAATTAACGTATCACAGGCATGTCTCAAATGTCTTTCTTTCTCCATGGCGTGATCGTGCTCATACTGACCCTCAGCAGCCTCCTGAGGCTCCTGGACCTCTGGACTTTCATCCTCTGATGAAGCTGTCATCCTCCTCCAGCGCATCTTCTGGCAGGGGGTCACCTCTTTGCACAGCCAGCTTGTGAGGGGTGCAACACACTGTGATGCTGCGGGAATCCCTGTCAGAAATGTATTGTAGTGAGCCACCTGAGCGGTCCAAGCATCTCAAGCACACCTTCAGACATCCTATGGTCTGCTCTGTATGGGAGCATGTGCAACTGTGAGCAGCATTGTACCTCTCCTTGGAAGGACTCCGAGGGTGACGCATCAACTGCTTAGGGATAAGGGGCACAAAAGCAGCCTTTTTCCCACCAGCTACAATAGCCGGTTTTTGCGCCGTAGTATCCACTTCCCATCTTATTAAATATGCATCAGCAGGAAACATGTCGTACTGGGGCGGACATCCTCTGTTTCACTTGCCCTGCTGTGACCTCAGCGGATCATCACTCCGGATGCCATATTTAAACTGCACCAGTGCATAGCTTTCTCATTGCTTGCATCCCAGGACTGCTCTAGAAGAGAGATGGCCCTCAAATCAAAGAAGTCTGCAGTGCCCAAGTTTAGTGACGGAACCATAGAATCTGTGCAGTGCAGAAGGAGGAAATTCAGTCCATCGAATCTGCACTGGCTCACTGAAAGAGCATTCTACCTAATCCTACTCCCCTGCTTTATCCCCGTAACCTTTCACATTCTCTCATTTCAGGTAGCAATCCAATCCCCTTTTGAATATCTCGTATTCAAACCTGCCTCCACCACCTTTCAGGAAGTTCATTCTGGACTCCAACCACCATCTGGGTGAAAAAATTTTTCCTCAGATCACATTTACTCCTTTTGCCCATTATTTTGAATCTGTGCTCTCTAGTTCTTGATGTTCTCTTGAGTGGGAACAGTTTCTCACTATTTACCCTGTCCATACCCCTCAGGATCTTGCATACCTCTATCAAGTCTCCTCTCAGCCTTCTTTTCTCCAAGGAAAACAGACCCAACCTCTCCAATCTATTCTCAGGAAGGTGCTAGGAAAACTGAAAGGTCTGAAGGTGGATAAATCATCTGGACCAGATGGATTACACCCCAGAGTTCTGAAGGAGATAGCTGAAGAGATAGTGGAGGCATTAGTGGTGATCTTTCAGGAATCACTGGAGTCAGGGAGGGTCCCAGAGGACTGGAAAATTGCTAATGTAACCCCCCTGTTTAATAAGGGAGTGAGGCAAAAGACGGGAAATTACAGGCCGATTAGCCTAACCTCGGTCACTGGTAATATTTTAGAGTTCATTATTAAGGATGAGATTTTAGAATACTTGGAAGCGCATGGTAAAATAGGGCAAAGTCAGCATGGTTTCATCAAGGGGAGGTCATGCCTGACAAATCTGTTAGAATTCTTTGAGGAGGTAATGAGTAGGTTAGACAAAGGAGAGCCAATGGATGTTATCTATTTGGACTTCCAGAAGGCCTTTGACAAGGTGCCGCACAGGAGGCTGCTCAGTAAGATAAGATCCCATGGTGTTAGAGTACTAGCATGGATAGAAGATTGGCTGTCTGGCAGGAGGCAGAGAGTGGGATTAAGGGGGTCCTTCTCAGGATGGCGGCCAGTGACTAGCGGAGTTCCGCAGGGGTCAGTGTTGGGACCACAACTTTTCACTTTATACATTAATGATCTAGATGAAGGAACTGAGGGCATCCTGGCTAAGTTTGCAGATGATACAAAGATAGGTGGAGGGACAGGTAGTATTGAGGAGGTGGGGAGGCTGCAGCAGGATTTGGACAGGTTATGAGAATGGGCAAAGAAGTGGCAGATGGAATACAACGTGGGGAAGTGTGAGGTCATGCACTTTTGTAGGGAGAATAGAGGCATAGACTATTTTCTAAATGGGGAGAGAATTCAGAAATCTGGAGTGCAAAGGGACTTGGGAGTCCTAGTCCAGGATTCTCTTAAGGTTAACTAGCAGGTTGAGTCGGTAGTTAGGAAGGCAAATGCAATGTTGGCATTTATTTCGAGAGGACTAGAATATAAATGCAGGGATGTGCTGCTGATGCTTTATAAGGCTCTGGTCAGACCACATTCAGAATATTGTGAGCAATTTTGGGCCCCGTATCTCAGGAAGGATGTTCTGGCCCTGGAGAGGGTCCAGAGGAGGTTCACGAGAACGATCCCAGGAATGAAAGGCTTAACTTTTGAGGAACATTTGAGGACTCTGGGTCTATACTCAATGGAGTTTAGAAGGATGAGGGGGGATCTGATTGAAACTTACAGAATACTGAAAGGCCTGGATAGGGTGGACGTGGGGAAGATGTTTCCATTAATAGGAGAGACTAGGACCCGAGGGCACAGCCTCAGATTTAAAGAGAAGGCCTTTTAGAACAGAGATGAGGAGAAACTTCTTTAGCCAGAGAGTGGTGAATCTATGGAATTTATTGCCACAGAAGGCTGTGGAGGCCAGGTCATTGAGTGTATTTAAGACTGAGATAGATAGGTTCTTGATTGGCAAGGGGATCAAAGGTTACGGGGAGAAGGCGGGAGAATGGGATTGAGAAACTTATCAGCCATGATTGAATGGCGGAGCAGACTCAATGGGCCGAATGGCCTAATTTCTGCTGCTATGTCTTATGGTCTTATGGTCTCATAGCTACAGTTCTTCATCCTGGGAATCACTCTTATGAATCTCCTCTGTACTCTCTCCAACGCCTTCACAACCTTCTTCAAGTATGGTGCCCAAAAGTGGATGCATTACTTCAGAGGCCTAACTAGTGTCTTATGCTAGTTTAACATGACCTCCTTACTCTTGTACTCAATGCCCCTATTAATAAAACCTAGGATACCATATGCTTTACTAACTGCTCTCTCAACATGCCCTTCAATGGCTTATGTACATATACACCGAGGTCCCTTTGTTCCTGCACCTCTTTTAGAGTTCCTCCCTTTATTTTATACTGTCTCTCCACATTCACCTCGCACTACTCTGCATTGAACTTCATCTGCCATTTGTCTGCTCAATCCCCAATATGTCCATGTTCTTTTGAAGTTCAAGAAGATCCTCAGCACAGCTGACAATGCTTCCAATCTTTGTATCATCTGAAAATTTTGAAATCATGCCCTGCACACCACAGTCTAGGTCATTAATATATATCAAGAAGAGCAAGGGTCCCAACACTGACCCCTGGGGAACCTCACTACCAACCTTCCTCCAATCTGAAAATCAACCATTTGTTTCCTGTCACTTAGCCAATTTCTTATCCTTTTATTCCAGGAGCTAGAATAATACTAACAAGTCTATTGTGTGGCACTGTATCAATTGCCTTTTGAAAATCCATATACACATCAACAGCATTGCTTTTATCAACCTTCTCTGTTACCTCCTCAAAAAACTCCAGTAAGTTAGTTAAACATGACTTTCCCTTAATGAATCCATGCTGCTTTTTCTTAATTACCCTGCACGTAAGTGACTATTGATTTTGTCCTGGACTATAGTTTCCAGAATAAAAATAGAAACTGCTGGTAAATCTTATTTCAGATTTCCAAATTCTGCAGTATTTTGCTTTTATCTTGTAGTTTCCAGAAGTTTTCCTACCACTGAAGTGAAACTGACTAGTCTGTAGCTGCCAGCATTATCTTTGCACCCCTTTTTGAACAAGGGTGTAACATTCGCAGTTCTCCAGTCTTCTGGCACCTCCCCTATGTCTAAGGAAGACTTGAAGATTATCACCAGTAACTCTGAAATTTCTACTCTCACCTTTCTCAGTATCCTCAGATGCATCTCATCTGATCCAGGTACCTTATCAATTTTAAGTAGGGATAGCCTTACTAATTTCTCCTTCTTCTCAATTGTAAATTCCTCGAGTGTACCAGTTACCTCTTCTCTCATCTCAGCCTGGGTAGCATCCTCTTCCTTTGTAAAGACAGATGTAAAATACTCTATTATTACCTCCACTACTTCTTCTGCCTCCACAGGCAAGTATCCTCTTTTATCCCTAATTGGCCTTACCCTTTTATTGTTTACATGCTTGTAGAAATACCTGGGATTCCCTTTTATGTTAGCAGCTAGTCTCTTTTCATGCTATCTCCTGGCTTTTCTGATTAGTTTTTTCACTTTCTCTCTGGTCCTTCTATATTCAGCCTGATTCTCCATTGTATTTTCTGCCTGACATCTTTCTTTTCATCACGTACTTCTTTCTTTTCATCTTCACCTCTATTTTTCTCGTCATCCAGGGTGTTCTAGATTTCTTTGTCCTACCTTTCCCTTTCAAGGGACTACACATTGACATTGCATGCGATACTATCTCTTTGAAAGTAGCCCATTGTTCAGCCACCATCTTTTCTGCCAACATTTGATTCCAACTCATTCGACTCAGGTGCATTCTCATCCCTTTGAAGTTGGCTTTCCCCCAATTAATTATCCCTGTTCTGGGTTGCTCCTTGTCCTTCTCCATGGCTAACCTAAACCTTATGATACAATGGTCACAGTTCCCTTAACGCTCTGCCACTGATGTTTGATCCACTTGGGCCAACTCATTCCCCAGAACCAGGTCCAACAGTGCCTGCCCTGTCGTTGGACTGGAAACATACTGCTGCAGAAAATTATTTTGAACACACTCCAGGAACTCACTCCCCTTTTGTCCCTTTGCACTATTCCTATCCTAGTTCTATATTTGGATAATTGAAGTCCCCCATTTTAATTGTTCTATAATTCTTGAACCTCTCTGTAACTTTTTTGCAAATGTATTTCTCTACATCCTTTCCACTATGTGGTCTATATACTATACCGATCAATGAATGTTATTGCACCTTTTTCATTCCTTACCTCTAGCCAGAGAGATTCTGTCCTTGACCTGTAATATCATCCTTAATCAATACTGCCACTCCCAATCCCCTTTTCATCCTTTCCTGTCTCTCCTAAATACCTTGTGCCCAGGAATATTTAACACCCAGTCCTGCTCTTCTTTGAGCCAGGTCTTTGTTATAGCAATAATATTCCATTTGTCAACCTGTGTCTATAGTTCACCAATCTTATTAACCACACTCCATGCATTCACATACATGCACATTAATCCTGATCTGGAATTTTTAACTTTCCTCCTTGCTCTGGCCCTTTCTAATGACTTGCTATAGCCTACTCTAGTTCTATCAAACTTTCCAAGTATTCTATTTACCTTGATACTACTCTCTGATATATCCTCCTTATCAGTTAATACTTCTCTACTTCCTAATGCCAGTTTTTTTCCTCTCCTCTCTGAATTTCCCCTCAGGATCCCAGTCCCCTATCAGTCTAGTTGAAACCCTCCCCAATAGCACTAGCAAACCTCTCCATGAGAACATTAGTCCCAGTCCTGTTGAGGTGTAACCTATCCTTCTTGCACAGGTCCCATCTGCCCCAGAACTGGTCCCAATGCCTCAGAAACTAAAGCCCTCCCTCTTACTCCATTTCTCCAGCCACATATCGAGCTGCTCAATCTTCCTATTCATATGTTCAATAGCACATGGCATTCTCCATGCTCTTTATAAATGAAGTCTCCCTGCACTCCACGCTCTTTATAAATGATGTCTCCCTGCTCTCTGCGCTCTTGATAAATGAAGTTTCCCCACTCTCCGCTCTCTTTATAAATGAACTCTCCCCACACTCTTTATAAATGAAGTCTCCCCACTCTTCGCGCTCATAATAGATGAAGTCTCCCTGCTCTTCCCACTTTTTATAAATGACGTCACCCCGTTCTCCTTAGAGAGGAAGTCTCCCCGGTCTTTGCGCATTTGATAAATGAATTCTCCCTGGTCTCAGTGCTCTTTATAAATGAAGTCTCCCTGATCTCCGCACTCTTTATAAATGAAGTCTCCCTGATCTCCGTTCTCTTTATAAATGAAGTCTCTCTGCTCCCCGCACTCTTTATAAATGAAGTCCTGCAATCTCTGTGCTCCATCTGAATAAAATCGTTCCGGTCTCCTTATAAATTATTTTCACACTCTCTGTACTCCATATAAGTGAAGTATCCTCGCTCCCCAAACTCTTTATAAATGAAGTCTCCCCGCTCTCCGCGCTCTTTAAGAAGGAAGTCTCCCTGCTCCCCACGCTTTTTATAAATGAAGTCTCTTTGCTCTCCGTGCTCTTTATAAATGAAGTCTCCCCGGTCTCTGCACACTTGATAAATAAAGTCTCCCTGGTCTCCGCGCTCTTGATAAATGAAGTCTCTCTGCCCTCCGGGCACTTTATAAATGAAGTCTCCCTGCAGTCCGTGCTCAGGAGTCTGCCCACTCTAGACCCTCTTTATAAATGAAGTCTCCCCGCTCTCCATGCTCCTAATAAATGAAGTCTCCCTGCTCTCCGCACTCTGAGATAGATAGGTTCTTGATTGGTAAGAGGATCAAAGGTTACAGGGAGAAGGCGGGAGGATGGGGCTGAGAAACCTATCAGCCATGATTGAATGGCGGAGCAGACCCGATGGGCCAAACGGCCTAATTTCTGCTCCTTATGGTCTTATGGTCTAATGGTCTTGATAAATGAAGCCTCCTCACTCTCCACACTCTTCATAAACGTAGTCTCCTCGCTCAACGTGCTTTTTATAAATGAAGTCTCCACGCTCTCCTTGCTCTTTATAAATGAAGTCTCCCTGCTCTCCATGCTCTTTATGAATGAAGCTTCCCCACTTTCTTGATAACTGAAGTTTCTCTACTCTTTGGGCACTTTATTAATGAAGTCTCCCCACTCTCCGTGATCCAAATAAACTAAGTCTCCCCACTCTCCGCGCTGTTGATAAATGAAGTCTCTCTGCTCTTCAGGCACTTTATAAATAAAGTCTCCCCACTCTCCACACTCTTGATAAATGAAGTCTCCCCGCTTTCCGTGCTCCAAATAAATGAAGTCTCCCCGCTCTCCACGCTCTTGATAAATGAAGTCTCCCCTCTCGCTCCGTGTTCCAAATAACCAAAGTCTCCTCACTTTCTGTGCTCTTGAAAAATGAAGTCTCTCCGCTCTCTGGGCACTTTATAAATGAAGTCTCCCCACTCTCCGCACTCTTGATAAATGAAGTCACCCACTCTCTGTGTTTTTTTATAAATGAAGTCTCCCCGGTCTCTGTGCTCTTGATAAATGACACCTTCTTGCTCTCCACACTTTTTATAAATGAAGTCTCCCCACTCTCCGTGCTCTATATAAATGAAGTCTCCCTAGTCTCCACGCTCTTGATAAATGAAGTCTCTCTGCCCTCCGGGCACTTTATAAATGAAGTCACCCCGCAGTCCGTGCTCAGGAGTCTGCCCACTCTAGACCCTCTTTATAAATGAAGTCTCCCCACTCTCCGTGCTCCTAATAAATGAATTCTCCCTGCTCTCCGCGCTCTGAGATAGAAAGGTTCTTGATCGGTAAGGGGATCAAAGGTTACGAGGAGAAGGCGGGAGAATGGGGATGAGAAACTTATCAGCCATAATTGAATGACGGAGCAGACTCGATGGGCCGAATGGCCTAATTTCTGCTCCTATGTCTATGGTCTTATGGTCTAATGGTCTTGATAAATGAAGCCTCCCCACTCTCCACACTCTTCATAAATGTAGTCTCCTCACTCAATGCGCTTTTTGTAAATGAAGTCTCCTCGCTCTCCTTGCTCTTTATAAATGAAGTCTCCCTGCTCTCCATGCTCTTTATGAATGAAGCTTCCCCACTTTCTTGATAACTGAAGTCTCTCTGCTCTCGGGGCACTTTATAAATGAAGTTTCCCCGCTCTCTGTGCTCCAAATAAACGAAGTCTCCCCGCTCTCCGCGCTCTTGATAAATGAAGTCTCTCTGCTCTCCGGGCACTTTATAGATGAAGTCTCCCCACTCTCCACACTCTTGATAAATGAAGTCTCCCCACTCTCTATGCTCCAAATAAACAAAGTCTCCCTGCTCTCCACGCTCCTTATAAATGAAGTCTCCCCACTCTCCGTGCTCTTTATAAATGCAGTCTCCTTGCTCTCCTTATAAATAAAGATTCCCACTCTTCATGCTCCTTATAAATGAAGTTTCCCCCATCTCCACTCTCTTTATAAATGAAGTCTTCCAGCTCTCCTGATAAATGAAGTCTCCCCGCTCTCCGTGCTCCTTATAAATGAACTCTCCCCGCTTTCCTTATAAATGAGGTCTCCCTGCTCTCCAAGCTCTTTATAAACGAAATCTCTTAGCTCTCCTTATAAATGAAATCGACCTGCTCTACACGCTCTTTATAATAGAAGTGTCCCCGCTCTCCGCGCTCTTTACGAATGAATTCTCCCTGCGTTCATTATAAATGCAGTCTCCCCACTCTCCACGCTCTTTATTAAAGAAGTCTCCTCGCTCTCCATGGTCTTTTTAAGTGAAGTCTCCCTGCTTTCCGTAAAATGAAGTTTCCTTGCTCTCCGCGCTTTTTTTAAAATGAAGTCTCCTTGCTCTCCACGTTTTTTTTAAAATGAAGTCTCCTCGCTCTTCTCACCTTGCTGGGCTGCCTTTTGGACACTGTGGAGGTCCATTGGTAGGTGATCTATGCCTGCGAAGGCTGGAGGAGGTCCACAAACCTCTCAACTGTGAATTTGGGAAATAGTGTCCATGGTGGTGAGTGCCAATGCTGTACAGAATAGGTCAGCCATCCAGTGCAGAAAGGGGATACATGATCTCATCCGTTCCTCAAGGCTAAGTGAAACAGATCATCACTCTCAACTCACACACTCAATAGCCCATCAGACATTCGCAAGATGATACTTGACAGGGATTTCACACATTGCCAGCTCAAGGGACAAAACCACTCACTCTCTCACACATATCTTCGCATTTCCATCTGAGCTCACATCCTGTGTTGCTCACATCCACATCCCATGCATGGGTCCACTGTCCACCCACACAAAGCAGGCGTCCTTATCCTCTACCTTGGCAAGTGTCCTGCTCACAATCTCTCCAACTGTCTTTGTGCAGGACAAGCTTGTCCACAATAGAAGGGAGAGGTTCCAGACAGGTGGGGGAATGGCAGAGATAAAATCCCTCATTCCCTTTGAGGGGTGGGCTACAGAACTGGCCAGAGAGGACCGGGACCGCTTAAGTAGCAATGGTGAGATTGGTGGCACACACCCAAGTGAGGATCCTGCACCAGCTGATGATCAGACAATGAACCTGTGAGTCCACTGTCCTCTTTTTGAGTCACCTGCCATGCACTAATTTTTTCTGCTCTCTTTCATAGACACCTCTACAAAGCACCTCAGAGGCCAGGCCTTCATCTCCAGCCCTGAAGACAGCTCAGATGAGGATGCTGTTAAAAAGTATCCAGAAGACCTGTCACAGCACTCACCCACAACCTCCACCAGCACAGATATACACATCCCGGTGGGACCTGGTTCGAAAGCAGCCTCAGGGTCGCAAACTGGTGAGCAGGGCACACAATCTGGTCCACAGCAGGCAGAGACAGGGGCGTGCAAGGTAACCAGCATGAGGAAGGACTACTGGAAGCCAAGATTATGCTGAGTCTGAATCAAATGACAAGCCTCTTGACTCAGTCCTAACTCAGTTGGTGGAATTGCAGTGACAGCCAGGGGAATATCAGGAAGGGTTTTCAGCTGCTTTCCACAGACTGCAACGTGTTCAGCCTGAGGTTATAGTGCTGGCATGTCAGTGCACTGAGGTCAACAGTGGGAGGATGGTGGCTGTCATGGAGACCTTGGCCCAGGACATAGCGCCTGTGTTCCTGCAGAAGTTGCACTCCATCGATGTAGGCATTAATGACATCCAGCAGTGGCTACGTGAGAGGGGGCTAGGGCACCTCAATCTCACTGCAGCTGCCCATCCTCCTCAAGGAGTCAGCCAGGGGCCCTCGGGCACTGAGGTGATTTCAGGAATGTCCAGCCAATCCCAATCCCTTCTTCCTGTGACTCCATCACCTCCAGCTTCACAAGCTGTGGAGGGTGCAACTGCATCACAGCAGGACACCCAAAGCAGGCTTGGGCCTTCCAGGTCTTGGCCCTCCAGAGGACGCCCTCCAATGTCATCACAGACAACAGGACGTAACAGTCAGCAGGCTGTCTCCACCTCTGCTGTGGATGCGGGGGATGCACCAAGTTGTAGCAGTAGAGACAGGAAAGTCAAGAAATATTAGGAGCACAATGGTGGCACGTGTGTTCACCGCATGTATATGCTTCTCACCACTGTAACTAGAAAGGCACCTATTTCACATCTCCTCTTGTTATGCCTCCTCTTTATGCTGTTCCATGTTGTATTAAATCAGGAGCAACACCATGGTTCCTACCTCCACTATGACAAATGTTGCTATTATGTGCCTCTGTTCTATGTTGTGTGCATCCATCTCACCACAATGTGTGTCTGTTCACACATCATTTCCAACAACTGTGATGTCTCACCTTCAATGTTAACTGTTCTTGTGGAAGGCACCTCATTCACTTCTCTGCTGGGTCATGTCATCTTCATTCTTGGCTGCTTAAGATTGAGGTTGAGGTGTTCACCCAACTCGTCTGAATTCTTGAAAGGTTAAGGTTTACTGTAGAAGGTTAGATGTGGAAAAACCTGGAGAAGGGGTATAGATCCTTGAATTCCATGTCATCTGGCAGGGTTTTCAATCTATGAGCTCATTCTGAGCTCATGCACTCTCCTTTCTGCCTTGCGCATTGCAGACCCTCTGAGTGTACATCTGCTAAGCTCACCAGTAAGTCTAAGCATCTTCCCACCTCAATGTGCCAGAGATCTGCCCATCATTGTCATTATTGTCCTGGCTCTTGAGGCTACAACACTGAGCATTTCCCACCTTGTAGTTGTCTGTATAACACCCACATGGTACTCGTCACAATGTAGGGATGCAGCACTGGGCTATACATTCGCCTTAACTTGTCCTCACCTAATCATCCGCCAAGGTCAGTGATGATGAATCCAAATGGTAATGTGTTGGGGTAAATGGAACCTTTGAGCATGCTCTCAAAATGCATATGTTAGCTTGATGGGAAAACCATGTTGAGGGCAACAATGGGCTAGGAGCAAGGATGTAATAATGCCAATGTATCCTCTTTATTATCAATGAGGTGTCACCTTAAGGGCTTGATGGTGTGCTTGCATTTTTGAGTTTGCAAGGGCCAGAGCTGGCCATTAGGCGAGACTGTGTTAAAGAGGAGGCATTTTGATGTATGGCAGGCAAATGTGTGAAAATGGTCATCCTGAGGTGCTCCAACTCCATTGAATGGTCCAACTAAATGTAGGCCCACATCCATAGACTGTCAGAAATCAATGTGATGGATTTGAAGGTGAGACAGAGGACTGAGTGATCTCAAAATGGAGCAACAACTACAGAATGTCCTTGGCTGCGTTGGCACAAATGCCAACTATTAGTATCACCATTGAGGTTACACAGACTGCTCATCACAATGTAGGGATGCAGGGCTGGGCCATACATTTGTTTTAGCTTCTCCTCACCCAAGCATCCACTGAGGTCAGTGATGATGAATCAAAATGGTAATGTGTTGCGAGTTCTGTTGTTGGAGATGGATCACCTTGAGGACCTTTGTCAGACTGAAGGCATACAGCTATAAGCCCACTGAGTTTTGTAGAGCAGCTCCTGCAGGATCAATAAGAAGACATGAGTGAGCATCTGCCTCCAAAGGTCCTATTTCTGTTGATCACTAGTGAGTGACTTAGGGTTCAAGGGCATGGTACCAGTGTTGGCACCTATTGCTCACTGAAATCTTGGTCAGCACACTGTCCATTTCAATGAACACACCATCCTTCCCCCACTGCTGCTTTTAAGGCTATACTTGTTGGAATATAGCTGAGGGCAAATGTTTAGCAAGGGAGTGAGATTATTTCAGAGGGGGCTGAAGGTTTCCATACATGAATCTGCCAGTGCTAATATTCAGAGCCCTGCTTTTAATGCACAACTACAGTTTGTCCAGTCACCCAATTGCTCTTGACTTTGTTCTTGCTCTGGGGAATTTCCACACTTGGAACAATGGCTTATTACAAGGAGATCAATTAGTGGCAAGGATTTGGGATTTGTCTCACATGAATGAGCTTCATTGCTTAACTCTCCTGATTCCTTGCATTGTCATTGAAAAGCTCCTAACATTTCTCAGCCGTGCATCTCTCCTCATTTGGTAATACACAGTTGAGTTGGGCGTCCATTTAATTACGCCCCTCCCTGTACAATGCAGCATGCCTCCTTGTGGCCCTGCCCACCAGAGTTATTTCTCATTTTTAATTTCTATTACGCCATCACTTCAGGTTTCAAGATGGTGGCGCTGAAGTTTTACTACCAGACAAACTTGGACCCTTGCTGTTTGTCTGTGGAAACCCCCCTCCATCTGTTGGAGGAGCATAATGTTCATGTTTCCTTCCCTCCAATAACTCTCGGTCCTCCCCCTGTAATCCTTAATCCCATTGTGATGGTGGTGGATGTGCGTATGCCCCATGTGGACCTCCCTCCCCTATTACACAGTGATATATAGAAACCCACCCCCCCTCCCATGGCCTTCAAGTGCCCCGACACTACCTTGTCCCCATCCACAGGCTGCAGATGTCTCCCCTGTGTGTGCCATCTGTGGCCCAGTATTATTCTAGAGACCCTTCCACCTCAGGATAATGCCCGTGAAGTTACAACCATAACAAGCTGCGCACCACTGACACTGGACTGACATGCCCTCCCCCTCCCTAAACTGGAACAAGGACAATCTCTGTAAGCTCAGCAATAAAAACAGAAGCGCTTCTTAACCCGACGAATATTTCATTCTGGCCCCAATTTGCTTATGCCCTTCTATAAGAAACTCTCTCTCCCCATTGTGGACCCAAGGACACTTCCCCCACCCGCACCCCCCCAGTCATGTGTCTGAGTGCAACCTTTCCCATCCTCCACCACCACCTCCCTCCCACTGCCCCCACTGCCAGCCTCCAACAGTCAAGCCTTGCCCTGCAGCCCCTTTCCTTGTCTCTGTCTGGCCTTCACCCTGCTTACCCCCATGTTGAGCCCTTGCCCTGCTGTACTTTACACCCCAACCCCGCTTTACCGCTGGTCTGGTATGTACAGCCTTGTTTCTGAAAGTGATGTGGTGCTGCCTGTGAAGCGTGGTGTGGAGTTTGAGGTGTCACGAACGCTGCGTGATGCCAGGTAGGAGAACAAAACTCGAAATCACAGGTGACGTACAGGTCGCCAAGCGTATGTTGCTTGTATACATTTGCGAAACACGGCGGTCTAATTAGATGCTGGCATGGCCTATTGACCCAGCGTTGGGGGATGATTTTGGCGAGGGCCCTGTTTAATGATTATTCATTGTATTCAAATCCATTCAAATTGTGTTACCATCATGACATTGCAGGAAATGCCTGTTGCTGTTGAGGTTTGAAGCAGGCGATTGCAAACTGCTTTTATGCCGATGTAAAACTGATTTTTTTCGATCTCACAATGTTTTTTGCTCCCATCTGCCTTGACGCCTGCTGCAGAAGGGATCGGAAAATCCCACCCAAAGAGTGATTGTTGGATTAGGAGGTGTATGTTTATAATGTATAACTTAGTAAATAAGCATAGAAGTGTGTAAAAATTGGCTCCTGTTCTATACTACATCAACTGGCATTCTGAAAATAAAAGGAAAGCCCACAGAATCCAAGAGAAAATGGCAAATAGGAATCAAAACTGATTCAGTGGCAGGAAGCCAAGGGTAATGATCGACAATTGTTTTTGTGACTGGCAGGATTTTCCTCCTAGGGTGATGCAGGGTTACGGAATAGGCCCATTGCTTTTCCTGTTATATATTACTGATTTTAAACTTAAATGGAAGAGACATGATTAAGCCATTCATAGATCATACAAAAATTGGCCATGGTTGAAAGTGGGGATGAAAACTGTAAACTGAAGGAGAAGAAGTGGGCAAAAAAATAGTAAATGGAATTCAATCAGACAAATGCACACTAGAAAGAATTCTGAGGGAAAGGATATATCTGCACTTGGAGAGACACGGATTAATCAGGGGTAGTCAGCATGGATTTGTTAAGGGCAGGTTGTGTTTGACAAATTTGATCAAATTTTTTGAGGAGGTAACCAGGAGTATTGATGAGGGTAATGTATTTGATGTGCTCTACCTGGACTTTAGCAAGGCTTTTGATAAGGTCCCTCATGGCAGACTGGCCAAGAAAGTAAGAGCCGAAGGGATCCAAGGCAAAGTGGCACGTTGGTTCCAAAATTGGCTGAGAGGCAGGAAGCGGAGGGTAATGGTAGAGGGATGTTTCTGTGTCTGGAATTCTGTTTCCAGTGGGGTTCTGCATGGCTTGGTGTGAGGAGTGTGAGGTGATACACTTTGGCACAAAGAACGTGGAGAGACAGTATAAAATAAAGGATGCTATTAAAAGGGTGTGCAGGAGAAGAGAAACCTGGGTGTATATGTACATTAGTCATTAAAGGTGGCAGGACAGAAAGAGAGAGCTGTTACTAAATAATACAGTATTCTAGACTTTATTAATAGGGGCATAGGATACAAGAGCAGGGAGGTTATAATAAACTTATATAAAACACTGGTTAGATCTCAGCTGGAGTATTGTGTACAGTTCTGGGTGCCATACTATAGGAAGGATGTGAATGCATTGAAGAGAGCGCAGAAGAGGTTTATGAGAATGGTTCCAGAGTATGGTTTCAGACACTTCAGTTATGAGGAAAGATTGGAGAAGTTGGGACTGTTTTCCTTGGAGAGGAGAAAGCTAAGTGGAGACCCGATAGAAGTTTTCAAAATCATGAGGGGTCTGAACAGAGTAGATAGGCAAAAACAGTTCCCATTTGTAATTGGCTCAAGAACCAGAGGGAACAGTTTTAAAGTATTTTCCAAAAGAAGCAAACGTGAGGTGAGAAAAAACTTGTTCACACAGCGAGTAGTTAGGGTTTAGAATGCACTGCCTGGCAGTGTGGTGCAGGCAGGTTCAACTGAGGCATTCAAGAGGGCATTGAATAATTATTTTAAAAAAAACAACATACAGGTTTACAGGGAAAAGGCAGGAAATTGGAACTAAGTTAAAATGCTCAGAGACCAGTGCAGACACGTTGGGCCGAATGGCCTCCATCTATACCATAACAATTCTGTGATCCTGAGAGTGCGAAAGGAGGACCCTGGGGCAGGTCGTTAGCAGCACCTAGAGGAGAGTGGGAGAGGAGGACACTGGGATAGGCAGTCAGCAGCAACTAGAGGATTTAGTCTATCTTAAAGATCTAGCATCTAGTCTATATCAGGTAGGAGTAAGGGTAAAATAAAAGCAAGTGTCCATATTCTATTTAGCTAAGATATGTCTGGGGAGCTCAGTCCCATGATTTGCATATCCTGTGCTATGTGGGAAATCCTAGAAGTTCCTGGCAGTCTGGATGACCATGTGTGCAGGAGGTGCCTCCAACTGGAGCAACTCGAGCCCAAGGTTTTCAAGCCTCAGTGACAGCTGGGGGCACTACGGTGCATTCATGAGGCTGAGAGGTTCGTGGATAGCACGTTTCACCCCACAGCTTAAGGAAGTGCAAGCAGAGAGGGAATGGGTGACTGCCAGACAGAGGAAAAGGACCAGGTGGGTAGTGAAAGAATCCCCCAAGTTTGCATCTCACTAGCAAACCACTTTTTGGCCTTAGAAAATGGTGAGAGTGATGGTTCCTCTGTGGAGGTCAACCAGAGGCAAGGCCATGGCACTGTGGGTGGTCCAGCTGCTCAGGGGGGAGGAAGAAGTGTGGAAGGGCAACAGTGGTTGGGGATCCATTAGTGAGGGGAGTAGACAGGTGCTTCTGCGGCTGTAAACGTGACTCCAGGATGATATGTTGCCTCCCTGGCGCCAGGGTCAAGGATGTTACAGAACAGATGGAGGGCATTCTGAAGGGGTAGGGTGAACAGCCAGAGGTCTTGGTCCATGTTGGGACCATTGACATAGGAAGAAAGAGAAATGAGGTCCTGCAAGTAGACTTTAGGGAGTTAGGTAGGAAATTGAAAAGCAGTACTTCAACTGTAGTGATCTCTGGATTACCCCAGTGCCATGTAGTAGTGAGCATAGAACAGAAGGGTAGAGCAGATGAATGTGTGGCTGGAGAGATGGTGCAGGAGGGAGGGCTTTAGATTCCTAGGGCATTGGGACCATTTCTTGGGGAGGTGGGACCTGTACAAGTTGGACGGGTTACATCTGAACAAGAATGGGACCAACATCCTCGCGGGGAGGTTTGCTAATGCTGTTCAGGTGGATTTAAACTAAATTGGCAGGGGGATGGGATCCTGAAAAGTAGTTCAGAGGGGAGAGAAACTGAGATGGGATTAGAACTTAAAACATTTGTCAATGAGTCTGGAAGGCAGAGGAAACATAGGCTAGATAAGAAAGAAGTGAGTTTAGCAAGGCTAAATAGAACATATTTTCATGCAAGGAGCCTGAGGAATAAGACAGATGAGCTGAGGGCACAGATAAGTACATGGGAGTATTATATCATAGCTATGACCGAGACTTGGCTAAAAGAAGAAAAGGATTGGCAGCTCAACATTCCTGGTTATAGGGTATTCAGATGAGATAGCAAGGGGGATAGAAGAGGATTGGGGGTGGGGGGGGGGGTCACAATATTGATCAAGGAATCAATTATAGCAGTGAGGAGGGATGATATTCTGGTAGGATCTTTAAATGAGGCTATGTGGGTAGAAGTGAAAAACAAAAAAAAAAACACAAAAGATGCTGTTGGGTGTGTTCTATAGGCCCCTAAACAGTCAGGGAGAGATAAAGGATCAAATATGTAATTAAATTTCAGAGAAATGTAAGAATAGTAAGGCTGTAATAGTAGGAGATTTTAACTACCCAAATATTAACTGGGATATTTTTAGTGTGCAAGGCAGGGAGGGAGCAAAATTCTTAAGTTGCATCCAGAAGAACTTTTTTGGCCAGTACGTAGAAAGCCCAACAAGGGAGGGGGCAGTTCTGGGCCTAATATTAGGAAAGGGGCCCGGGCAGGTGGAAGGTGTATCAGTAGGGGAGCATTTTGGGCATAGTGACCATAACTCAGATTTAGGATAGTTATGGAAAAGGATAAGGTTGGGCTTGGAATATAAGTTCTAAACTGGGAAAAGGCTAATTTTACTAAGATGAGATACGATTTGGCCCAAGTGGACTGGGAGCAGCTACTTGCAAATAAAACTGTCAGAGCAGTGGGAGGCATTCAAGGAGGAAATAGCGAGAGTACAGGCAAATATGTTCTCGTTAAGACAAAGGGAGTGACGAAGTCTGGAGAACCGTGTATGTCAAGGGACACAAAGGTTAGGATTAAGGAAAAAAGGGAAGCTTATGGTAGATACTGAGGGCTCAATACAGCAGAGTCCTTCGAGGAGTATAAAAAGTGCAGGGGGATCTTAAAAAGGAAATTAAGAAAGCTAAGAGAATGCATGAGAAAGCGTTGGTGGGTAGAATAAAGGAAAACTCAAAGGGGTTTTTTAAATATATAAATAGCAAGAGAATAACTAGGGAAAGAGTAGGGCCAATTAGGGACCATAGGGGTAATGTGTGTGTGGACCCTGAAGACGTGGGTGCAGTCCTCAATGAATACTTTGCATCAGTCTTCACAATGGAAAAGGACGAAGCAGGTATAGATAGCAGGGTGGAGGACTGTGAAATATGAAAGGAAATTAACATAGAGAGAAGGTACTAGCTGGTTTAGTGGCCTTAAAAGTAGATAACTCTGCAGACCCGGATGAGATATATGAGAGGGAGGCAAGGGAAGAGATATTGGGGGCCTTGGCAGTAATTTTCAAATCCTCCCTGGCCACAGGTGAGGTGCCACAGGATTGGAGGACTGCTAACATTGTCCCATTATTAACAAAGAGAGGAAGGGATAGACCAGGAAATTACAGGTCAGTCGGTATAACCTCAGTGGTGGGGAAGTTACTAGAAAGAATTCTGAGGGACAGAATATATCTGCACTTGGAGAGTCACAGGTTAATCAGGGATAGTCAGCATAGATTTGTTAAGGGAAGGTCATGTTTGACAAATTTGATTGAATTTTTTGAGGAGGTAACCAAAATGTTGATGAGGGTAATGCATTTGATGTGGTCAACATTGAACTTAGCAAGGATTGTGATAAGATCCCTCATGGCAGACTGGTCAAGAAAGTAAGGCAGAGGGTGATGGTGGAGGGTTGTTTCTGTGACTGGAAGTTTGTTTCCAGTGGGGTTCTGCAGGGCTCGGTGATGGGGCCCTTGCTGTTTGTGATGTACATAAATGATTTGGACTTAAATGTAGGGGGTATGATCAAGAAGTTCGTAGATGACATGAAAATTGACAGGGTGGTAAATAGTGAGGAGGATAGCCATAAACTGCAGGAGGGTGTCAATGGACTGGTCAGGTGGGCAGAGCAGTGGCAAATGGAATTCAACCCAGAAAAGTGTGAGGTAATGCACTTGGGGAGGGCTAACAAAGCAAGGATTACACTATGAATGTTAGGACGCTAGAAAGTACTGAAAATGAGAGGGACCTTGGAGTGGATATCCACAGATCCCTGAAGGTAGCAGGGCTGGTAGATAAGGTGGTTAAGAAGGCATATAGGATACTTGCCTTTATTAGCCAAGGCATAGAATACAAGAGCAGGGAGGTTATGCTGGAACTGAATGCAGTTCTGGTCACCACTTTATAGGAAGGATGCAATTGCACTGGAGAGGGTGCAGAGGAGATTTACTAGGATGCTGCCTGGGCTGGAGGGTCTGAGCTATGAGGAAAGATTGGATAGGCTGGTGTTGTTTTCCTTGGAGCAGCGAAGGCTGAGAGGGGACCTGATAGAGGTGTATAAGATTATGAGGGGCATAGATAGGGTGTATAGGAAGACACTTTTTCCATTAGTAGAGGGGTCAATAACCAGGGGGCATAGATTTAAGGTAAGAGGCAGAAGGCTAAGAGGGGAGTTGAGGAGGACTTTTTTCACCCAGAGGGTGGTGGGAGTCTGGAACTCACTGTTTGAAAGGGTGAACATAAGAACTTAAGAAATAGGAACAGGAGTAGACCATTCGGTCCTTCGAGCCTGCACCCCTTCTAGTGCAATCACATTCTTACTATAAAAAGGCGACCAGAACTGCACATAGTACTCCAGCTGTGGCCTCACCAAGGTTCTATACAACTCCAACATGATCTCCCTACTTTTGTAATCTATGCCTTGACTGATAAAGGCAAGTGTCCCATATGCCTTTTTCACCACCCCACTAACATGCCCCACCACCTTCAGAGATCTATGGACACACATGCCAAGGTCCCTTTGTTCCTCAGAACTTCCTAGTGTCACGCCATTCATTGAGTACTTCCTTGTCAAATTACTCCGTCCAAAGTGTATCACCTAACACTTTTCGGGGTTAAATTCCATCTGCCACTTATCTGCTCATTTGACCATCCTGACTATGTCTTCCTGTAGCCCAAGACACTCAAGCTCACTATTAACCACCTGGCCAATCTTTGTGTCATCCGCAAACTTACTAATCCTACCCCCCAATCTATGGCTTTTATATAAATGACAAATAATAGAGGACCCAGCACAGATCCCTGTGGTATGCTACTGGACACTGGCTTCCAGTCACTAAAACATCCTTCTGTCATCACCCCTTGTCTTCTACAACTAAGCCAATAAATTGGTTAAACATGATTTTCCTTTCACAAAACCATGGTGACTCTTCCCGCTTGCCTTGAGCTCTGCTAAGTACCCAGCTCTAACCTCCTTAATGATTGATTCTAATAACTTCCCCATGACAGCCGCCAAACTAAATGGCCTACAGTTTCCTGTTTTCTGCCTCCCTCCCTTCTTGAATAGAGGGGTTATATTTTCTACTTTCCAATCTGATGGAATCTTTCCAAAATCTAGCGAATTTTGGAAAATTAACACCAGCGCATCAACCAGTGTATCTTCTATAGTGAACACAGAAGCAAAATATTTGTTAATTTCTTCCGCCATTTCCTTATTATCTACTATTAACTCCCCACTGTCACTCTGTAGAGGTGGTTGAGTCAGCAACTCTCGTAACATTTAAGAAGTATTTAGGTATTCACCCGTGTTGCCATAGCCTCCAGGGCTACAGGCCAAGCGCTGGAAAATGGGATTAGTGCAGTCAGATCTTTGTTGACCGGTGTGGACACGATGGGCCGAATTGTTGTAATTGTTGTAAACGTCTATGAGTCTATCTATGAGTCTAAGGCCAAAAATCGGTTTCATGACAGCTGGGGCTCCCACACATGCCACAGAAGAGCCACAATGAGCCATTGCTGGTCGGTGCTTAGCTAGACCCAGGGTCTTTAGACACCGCCTTTCATTCCTGCAGATGACCGAGAACCAGTGTCACCGAAGACTGTGCATGTCTAGGGAACTGTTCGGTCACATCTGCTAGCTACTGCAGGATTTGGCGCCAAGGAGAAACGTGCCAGTGGCCATGAAAGTGACTCAATTTCTATGCTAGTGGTTCCTGTCAAGGCTCCATAGGTGACCCCTGTGGGATATCACCAATCTCCACCCACAAATGTATCCTTGAGGTCATGGTTGCCATCCTTGAGAGGACTGCAACTTCAGGCATTTCTCCTGAGACCAGGAAAGCCAGGATGCAAAAATGATTTGATTTGCCCCGATCTCGAAGTTCCCATAGGTGCAGGGTGCTCAGAACTCCATCGCAACACGCAGTCAACTCAGTCATCCGCAAGGGATTCCATTCGCTGAATGTGTAGCTGGTGTGCGACCATCACAAATGCATCCTGCAAGTTTGCGCACAGTTTCCAGGGAGTGTGCATGGCTCTTACGTTCTCAGTCAGTCACAGACCCCTGAAGTCTTCCAGAGTCAACAGAAACTGCAGGGATGGCTGCCCAGGGAAAGGGCTACCTGCAGAGGACGTGGTTGATAACACCCATTCGGCAACCTCAGACTGCAGCAGAGTGATCGTATAACGAGGTTCATGCTGCAGCTCGCAACTTGGTGGAGCAGACCATTGGGATGCTGAAAATAAGGTTCTGGTGCTTGGACCAGTCTGGTGGAACCCTGCAATACAGTCCACAGAGGGTCTCACGCATCGTTGTTGTCTGCTGTACCCTTTACAACCTGGCACTGCAATGGGGAGAGGAGATGGAGGAGCTGGAGATCTCCTCCGATGAGGAGGATGCCAAAGGGGATGAGGATGAGGAGGTCCTCAAAGGCGACAATGACGAGGATGAGGCTCTCACACTGGCTGGATGAGAAAGGCATGTTCTGATGAGGACACCCCCATATATCCTCACATTGCATCGATGAACATTTGACTCTAGTCTGGCTTATGGCAACGCACATACCCTCTGTGATAATGACCCTGTCACGGAGACGCAGTGGAGGCCCTAATAGTCGCTCGATTGCAGGAGGATGATGATGACATGCAGTGAGGACACTCCACAGATCTTCACATAGCCTCTGAGAACGTCTGACTCCTGTTTGGCCGAGGGCAGCTTGCTTGCACTTTGTGATATAGAGACGCAGCCATGAAACTTTAAAAGAATCTGATCCTTTGTCTGCCTTCAGTGCCTGAGCCCTTCAGGTGCACAGTGTCATCTAAAATATGATGAAGAGATAGGGGCCAGCCCCACCTTAAAGGAGCTGAGAGCAGACAGGGAGAATGAGAGAACTCTGTGGCGCTTGCCCACTGCTTTCTGGCAGCAAAGACCAGCACCACCGAGGTGCAGGCATTAGTAATGTTTCCAGGGAGTGTGAGGCTGGACCATCACTTTGGTCTGAAGGCTGCAAAGAGCACAGGGAAGAGGCCCTGGACTGAGACACCTGCCTTTATCTTGTGCAGAAAGGTTTCACACCTGAGTGGCACAAACATTGCTCATCAGAACAAGGAGCCATAGGCAGGGAGACATTCTTGGGAGTCTATTGATAATAGTGAACAGTTTGTACAAGTGATTAACACCCGTGCCCAGGCTGTGAAACTAATTTTTCTCAACTTTCCTAATCCTGCTGCTACGCCTTGGTGATCCCTGGCCATCCTTATTGGAGGTGGAAGCAGCCTGCTGACTGCACCCTGTCGGCGATGACCTTGGCAGGTATCTTCTGGAGGGCCTCGGCCTGCTTTCGGAGTCCTGCTGTGTGGCAGTGGCACCGTCCTCGGCCTGTGGAGCTGGAGCTGCAGAGGTCACAAGTAGAGAGGATTCGGATGGGCCGTACACTGCCGGAGTCACCTGGGTGGATGGTCCCGGAGTGTGCACCTGCTGATCGTCCTCCCAATGGATGCCTGAGGACCTCAGGCTGCCTCCTTGAGGAGAAGGGGCAGCTGGAGTGAGATTGAGCTGCCCTGCATCCCTCTTGCATACACACTGTTGGAGGCCAAATATGGCGTCAGTGATCGAGTTGTGCCCACACAGCAGTGCAAGAATGATGTCCTGGACCAAGGTCTCCTTGGTGGCTGCCATCCTACCAGAGTTGACCTTGGTGCTTTGGCATGCTGGCACTATTACTTCAGCCTGAAGGCAGACGGACTCCTCCCTCGTGCCTTGCAATCTGAGCAGTGCAGTGGTGGACATCCCATCCTGATGTTCCCAAGCTTACTTTTGCAGCTCCAGCAACTGCGACAAGACCGAGTCCAGAGGCTCGTCATCTGACTCGGACTCAGAAAATTTCTGGCCTCCAGCAGTCCACAAGTGCCGGACACCTGGGAAGCCCCTGCCGCTGCCTGCTGCGGATCAGACAGTACGATGTGCTCACCAGGCTGTGATCCCAAGGCTACTGTAAAGCTGGGTCCCACCGAGGTGTGTGTCTCTGTGCTGGTGGAGGGTGTAGGTGAGTGCTGTGATGGGACTTCAAGGAGGGTGCCTCCAGATTTCTCTTCAGAGGTTTCTTCAGGGCTTGACTGGAGGCCCTGGGTCATGGGCTTTGTCAACTGTTTCCCAGATATGCCTGCAGAAGCAAGGAGAGATAATTAATGTATGGCAGTGGATTGGTAATTGGGACACATCACTCACAGCATGGTTGTCTGCTGAACGTTGCACTGCTGGATCCTCGCTTGGTAGAGCACCGCCGACTGCACCGTAAGCACAGGACCGGTCCAGATCCTTGCTGGCCAGCTGAGGGCTCTGTTTTCAAAATCTGTGAGGACCTTGATTTCAGATATTCCTCCACTGATCTTCGACCCCTCCCTCTTATTGTGTGTCAGGTTGTTCTGCATGATGGAGAGAGTGTAAGCAGGATGCCTGCCAGGCTAGATGATAAGTATGCCTGGCATGTCTGGGTGGTGAGCGGTCCCGTGGATGGGATGAGAACAATGAAGGTGATTGTGTGAAAGAGTGAATGGTGATGTCCCTTGAACTGGCAGTGAATGCAAGCCCTGTGGATGTGTGCTGGATTTGTGAGTGTGTGAGTTAAAAGTGATGAAAGGAGTGACTTACCCTGGCGGAACGGAGGAGATCATTCATCCTTGTGGCACTGGGTGACTATCCTCTTGCCAGTGCTGACTGCCGCTGCCACTGCCTCCCAAGCCACATTAGTGAGGTTGCTGCCCATTCTGCAGCTAGATCAGGAGTGAAGGACATCACTTGGAGCCTCCACTGCGTCCAAAGGAAGCTTGATGGATGCTTCATTGAACCTGGGGGCTGCAGTCTTTTTGCCTTTCAGGGCCACGTCTTCTGTGCAGCAGTCATGAGCTAGAAGCACTGAGACGTGTGTGCATGGCTGTACTTTAAAGATGGTGTGATGAAGCAGTCAGGTGATGGCGTGGTGGGCGAATGAGAACCCGCCCACCTTGAAAATGGCGTGTTTCCCAGGAATGCATAATTAATGTGGTGGGTTTGGGACGATACTGCGGCCAGCAATTGAAACGTTGTTTTACCTGCCTGCTACCACACTTAGTGCAAATCTGGGACAGTTCAGCCCATTGTCTGATTATAATGAGGCAAAAAGAAAGCAATGCATGATTAGTACAAGTCAACATGGTCTCACTAATGGGCAATCCTGTTTGACAAATTTATTAGGGTTTTTTTCAGGATGTAACTCATTGGTAGATAAAGGGGGGCCAGCAGATGGACCTGGATTTCTAAAAGGCATTTGATATGTTGCCACTAAAAAGGCTAATGGGTAAAATAGGGGCTTATCTTATAGGAGGTGGGGATAATATATTAGCATAGATAGAGCATTGGCTAATGGAAGGAAGCAGAGAGTGGGCATAAATAATTTTCAAGTTGGTAGGCAGTGACTAGTGGAGCGGTACAAGGATCAGTGCTGGGGCTTCAGCTATTAACAATCTATATTAATGACTTAGATAAAGAGTAATAGAGAGTAATGTATCCAAGTTTGTAGATGATACAAAGCTAAATGTAAAGGTAAGTTGACAGTAGGACAGGGAAAGGCTGCAAAGAGATAGAAACAAAAACAGAAAATGCTCAGTAGGTCTAGCAGCATCTATGGAGAGAGAAACAGAGTTAACTTTTCGAGTCTGTATGACCCTTCTTCAGAGCTGAAGGGAAGTGGAAATGTGATGAAATTTATATTGTTTAAGGGGGGTGGGGCAGGTGGAGCTGGGTGGAAGGCCAGCAATAGGTGGGGACAAAGAAGGGGTTGACAAAAATGTCATGATCTGAAGGACAAAGTGAGTGTTAATGGTAGTGGTTAGTGCTAAAAAAAGGTGCTGATAGTGGCATAAAGTTAAGGAAGCAGAGTATGATAATAGCAGAACAAGGGTAGCATTGTGTGAAGGGACAACATGGAGCAAGTAACAGGTGGCCCTGTAGGGGATGGGGTTGTGTGGGGGTTGTGTGGGGGTGGGGGGGGTGGGGGGGGTGGGGTGGGTGGGGGCGTGGTTTGATGCCAGGAATAAAAAGGATAGAAAATGGGATGGAAGTGGTGATAAAAGGGGGGTAAAACCTTGGATATATGAATAAAAATAAGTGGATAAAGAATAAAAATGAATGTAGAAAAAAGAGGATTAAAAAAGGGAGGTAAGGATGGAGGAGAGAGCTCATGGTCTGATGTTGCTGAACTCAATGTTAAGCTCAGAAGGTTGTAAAGTGCCTAATTGGAAAATGAGGTGCTGTTCTTCCAGTTTGCTTTGGGCTTCACTGGAACATTGCAGCAGGCCAAGGGCAGATATGTGGGCATGAGAGTAGGATGGTGTGTCGAAACGGCAAGCGACTGTGAGGTCTGGGTCATACTTGCGGACAGAAGGGAAGTTTTCCGCAAAGCAGTCACCCAGTCTGCGTTTGGTCTGTCCAATGTAGAGGAGACTGCATTGGGACCAGCGAATGCGGTAGACCAAATTGAAGGCAGTGCAAGTGAAGTGCTGCTTCACCTGAAAGGAGTGTTTGGGCCTTTGGACAGTGAGGAGGTAAAGGGGCAGGTGTTGCACCTCCTGCAATTGCATGGGAAGGTGCTGAGGGAAGGGGATGAGGTTTTGGGGGTGATAGAGGAGTGGATCAGGTGTGCCGGAGGGAACGGTCCCTACGGAATGCTGACAAAGGGGAGGAGGGGTTTAGTGGTGGCATCATGCTGCAGTTGGCGGAAATGGTGGAGGATGATCTTTTGATTGTGGAGGCTGGTGGATGAAAAATGAGAACAAGGGGGACCCTATCATTGTTCTGGGAGGGAGGGGAATGTGTGAGGGCAGAGGCGAGGGAGATGGGTCAGACATGGTTGAGGGCCCTGTCAACCACCGTGGAGGGAAACCTCGGTTAAGGAAGAAAGAAGACACGTCAGAAGCACCGTTTTGGAAAGTGGCATCATCGGAACAGATGCAACGGAGAGAAAGGAACTGAGAGAATGGGATGGAGTCCTTATAGGAAGCAGGGTGTGAGGAGCTATAGTCGAGGTAGCTGTGGGAGTTGGTGGGCTTGTAATGAATATGGACAGTCTATCACCAGAAACGAAGACAGAGAGGTCAAGAAAGGCAAAGGAAGTGTCAGAGATGGACCGTGTGAATATGATAGAGGGGTGGAAATTGGAAACAAAATTGATAAATTTTTCCAGGTCCAGATGAGAGCATGAAACGGCACTGAAACAGTCATCAATGTACCGAAGAAAGAGTTGTGGGATGGGACCTGAGTAGGACTGGAACAAGGAATGTTTCATATACCCCAAAAAGAGAAATGCATAACTGGGGCTCATGCGAGTACTCATAGCCACACCTTTTATTTGGAGGAAATGAGACAAGTTTAAGGAGAGCATTCTGTAGGGACCATTCCCTCTGGGACACCCTGGACAACTCCTCCATTACCCTCAACACCTCATCCCCTTCTCACAGCACATTCCCATGCAATCCCAGAGGGTGCAACACCTGCCTCTTTACCTCCTCCCTCTTCACAGTCCAAGGGCCCAAACACTCCTTTCAGGTGAAGCAGTGCTTCACTTGCACCTCCTTCAATTTGGTCTACTGCATGCACTGCTCCCAGTGTGGTCTCCTCTACATTGGGGAGACCAACCGCAGACCGGGTGACACTTTGCGGAACACTTTTGGTCTATCTGCAAGCATGACCCAGAGATTCCTGTTGCTTGCCATTTCGACACACCATCCTGCTTTCATGCCCACATGTCCGTCCTTAATTAGCACATTCGTTTAGATAATATCACCAACTTCGACACCTATGTGTTCTTTTGTTCTGCTGTGACATCTTTTGATGGTCTGCTTCTATCACTGCTTTTGCCTACAACCACACCACCCCCCTCCACTTCTCCCCACCCCCCCCCACCCCCCACCACCACCACCACCACCACCACCACCACCTTAAACCAGCTAATAGTTCACCCCTTCCTGGGATTCACCTAGTTCTGTCGAAGGGTCGTGAGGACTCGAAACGTCAACTCTTTTCTTCTCCGCCGATGCTGCCAGACCTGCTGAGTTTTTCCAGGTAATTCTGTTTTTGTTCTGGATTTCCAGCATCCGCAGTTTTTTGTTTTTATGTCCGTCCTTGGCCTGCCGCAATGTTCCAGTGAAGCCCAATGCAAACTGGAGGAACAGCATCTCAGCTTCCGATTAGGCACTTTACAGCCTTCTGGACTGTATAAGTTGATAAATTTCATCACATTTCCACTTCTCTTCAGCTCTGAAGAAGGGTCATACGGACTTAAAACGTTAACTGTTTCTCCACAGATGCTGCTAGACCTGCTGAGTTTTTCCAGCATTTTCTGTTTTTGTTTCAGATTTCCAGCAACCGCAGTATTTTGCTGTTATTTTTGTAAAGAGATAATAGACAGGTTAAGTGAGTGGGCAATAAGATGTCAGATGGAGAATAATGAGAGGAAGTGTGAGGTTATTCACTTTGGTCATAAGAATAGAAAAGCAGAATATTTTTCAAAATGTGAGAAACTAGTAAGTGTTGATATACAAAGAAACTTGGTTGTGCATGTACACGGAATGCAGAAAGTTAGCGTGCAAGAACAACAAGCAATTAGGAGGGCAAATGGCATGTTGACCTTTATTACAAGGGAATTGAGAACAGGAATAAAGAAGTCCTGCAACAAATGTATAGGATTTTGGTGAGACCACATCTGAAGAATTATTTACAGTTTTAGTCTCCACATTTAAGAAAGGATATACTTGCATTGGAGGCGATACAATGAAGGTTCACTAAATTGGTCCCTGGGATGATGAGATTGTCCTATGATGAGATGCTGAGTAAATTGGTCCTATTTCCTCTGAAGTTTAGAAGAATGAGAGGCAATCTCATTGAAACATACAAGATTCTGAAGGAGCTTGATAGGGTAGGGCACTGAGAGTTTGTTTCCACTGATTGGGGAGTCTAAGACATGGGGCCATAATCTCAGGATAAGGAGCCGATCATTTAGGACCAAGGTGAAGCGAAATAACTTCACTCAAAGAGTTGTGAATCTTTGTAATTCTCTACTGCAGAGGGTTATGGATGCTGCATGTTGAATACATTTAAGGTTGGGATAGACAGATGTCTCTAAGGCAGTCAAGGGGAGTGGGCGGGGAAGTGGAGTTCAAACTCAAGACCAGCCATGATTGTAATGAATGGTGGAGCTGGCTGTATGGGCCATGTGATCTACTCCTGCCCCTATTTCTTGTGTTCTTGTGACTCCACAGTGGCAGCAGTGTGCACCATCTACAAGATACACTGCACCAACTTGCCAAGGCTTCTTCGACAGCACCTCACAAACTTGAGACCTCTACCACCTAGAAGGGCAAGGGAGCAGATAGCATACATACCAACCTAATATGGAAATATATTGCCATTCCTTCATCATCGTTGGGTGAAAATCCTGGAACTGCTTAACTACCAACACTGTCACTGTACCTAAACAAAACGGATTGTAGCGGTTGAAGAAGTCAGCCCACCACCACATTCATGGACAATTAGAGATGGACAATAAACGATGGCCTTGCCAGAGATGCCCACATCATATGGATGAATAAAAATCTCTCAAACACCTGGTTCAGAGACAAGAGAGCTAAAGCTGAAAATTATACAGGAAACTTGCTTATTGTGACTCTCACGTACAGGATTCTTCCAGATTTAATGATTAATTGATACTTATGTATACAAACATTTGTATTTTCAAATGAGAGGCCTAATTTGAGGCAATTGCGCTCTGTTGACAGGCCTGGGGTTCACTACGATTCTGTAAAGTGACCAGCAGGTGGCAGCAGAACTACTTTTGAAGCGTCTCCACTGCACAGTGAATTAAAATGGAATGAACAAGAAGAAAGATTGAGATCAGGTCCAAACAGATCCCTGGCACCTCACCTGGAAGTACAGGTGAAGAAGGCAAAAGAATCTGCACCTTAGGTTAAAATGGCCTAAACATCAAACTTTTATATAATACGCTGAGTTCAAATCATGGGTAATGTTTTTGGTTTGGAAAATGAAATTCATCCTACCATTCCCATGTTAGCTGCTGGTGATCTGCCTCTTTACTTCACTGGATTGACCACTCCATCAAGCATAGATTCAATATTCAATAATAATTCCATCAGGTTTTTAAAGCTCAAATCTTTTTTTGTCAGTGTTGATGTTGATGCTCTCTGCAGGTGGCTGTTGCATTACTGAACATAGCTAAGTTATATAGTGGGCTAGCTGAAGAAAAACTTGCATTTATATAGTACCTTTGATGACCTCAAGATGTCTCAAAGTGCTTTACAGCCAATGAAGTACTTTCAGCATATAGTCATTGTTGTAATGTAGGAAAAGCAGCAATTTGTGCAAAGCAAGGCACCAAAAACTGTAGTGAGATAATAATTAAATCCGTTTAAGTGACGTTAACTGAGGGTTCAATATTAGCCTGGGCACTGGAAAGATCCAAAACAAAAACAGAATTACCTGGAAAAACTCAGCAGGTCTGGCAGCATCGGTGGAGAAGAAAAGAGTTGACGTTTCGAGTCCTCATGACCCTTCCACAGAACTAGGCGAATCCCAGGAAGGGGTGAAATATAAGCTGGTTTAAGGTGGTGGGGGGGTGGGATTGGGTGGGGGGAGAGAAGTGGAGGGGGATGGTGTGGTTGTAGGCAAAAGCAGTGATAGAAGCAGATCATCAAAAGATGTCACAGACAGCAGAACAAAAGAACACATAGGTGTCGAAGTTGGTGATATTATCTAAACGAATGTGCTAATTAAGAATGGATGGTAGGGCACTCAAGGTATAGCTCTAGTGGGGGTGGGGAGAGCATAAAAGATTTAAAAATATTTTAAAATAATGGAAATAGGTGGGAAAAAGAAAAATCTATATAATTTATTGGAAAAAAACAAAAGGAAGGGGGAAGAAACAGAAGGGGGTGGGGATGGAAGGGGGAGGTCAAGACCTAAAGTTGTTGAATTCAATATTCAGTCCGGAAGGCTGTAAAGTGCCTAATCGGAAGATGAGGTGTTGTTCCTCCAGTTTGCGTTGGGCTTCACTGGAACAACGCAGCAAGCCAAGGACAGATATGTGGGCAAGAGAGCAGGGTGGAGTGTTGAAATGGCAAGCGACAGGGAGGTTTGGGTCATTCTTGCGGACAGACCGCAGGTGTTCTGCAAAGCGGTCGCCCAGTTTACGTTTGGTCTCTCCAGTGTAGAGGAGACCGCATTGGGAGCAACGAATGCAGTAGACTAAGTTGGGGGAAATGCAAGTGAAATGTTGCTTCACTTGAAAGGAGTGTTTGGGCCCTTGGACGGTGAGGAGAGTGGAAGTGAAGGGGCAGGTGTTACATCTTTTGTGTGGGCATGGGGTGGTGCCATAGGTGGGGGTTGGGGAGTAGGGTGTGATGGAGGAGTGGACCAGGGTGTCCCGGAGGAAACGATCCCTACAGAATGCTGACAGTGGGGGTGAAGGGAAGATGTGTTTGGTAGTGGCATCATGCTGGAGTTGGCGGAAATGGCGCAGGATGACCCTTTGAATGCGGAGGCTGGTGGGGTGATAAGTGAGGACAAGGGGGACCCTATCATGTTTCTGGGAGGGAGGAGAAGGCGTGAGGGTGGATGCGCAGGAGATGGGCTGGACACGGTTGAGGGCCCTGTCAACGACCGTGGGTGGAAAACCTCGGTTAAGGAAGAAGGAGGACATGTCAGAGGAACTGTTTTTGAAGGTAGCATCATCAGAACAGATGCGACGGAGGCGAAGGAACTGAGAGAATGGGATGGAGTCCTTACAGGGAGCGGGGTGTGAGGAGCTGTAGTCAAGGTAGCTGTGGGAGTCGGTAGGCTTGTAATGGATATTGGTGGACAGTCTATCACCAGAGATTGAGACAGCGAGGTCAAGGAAGGGAAGTGTCAGAGATGGACCACGTGAAAATGATGGAGGGGTGGAGATTGGAAGCAAAATTAATAAATCTCTGGTGATAGACTGTCCACCAATATCCATTACAAGCATACCGACTCCCACTGCTACCTTGACTACAGCTCCTCACATCCCGCTTCCTGTAAGGACTCCATCCCATTCTCTCAGTTCCTTTGCCTCCGTCGCATCTGTTCCGATGATGCTACCTTCAAAAACAGTTCCTCTGACATGTCCTCCTTCTTCCTTAACCGAGGTTTTCCACCCACGGTCGTTGACAGGGCCCTCAACTGTGTCTGGCCCATCTCCTGCTCATCTGCCCTCACGCCTTCTCCTCCCTCCCAGAAACATGATAGGGTCCCCCTCACTTATCACCCCACCAGCCTCCGCATTCAAAGGATCATCCTCTGCCATTTCCACCAACTCCAGCATGATGCCACTACCAAACACATCTTCCCTTCACCCCCACTGTCAGCATTCCGTAGGGATCGTTCCCTCCGGGACACCCTGGTCCACTCCTCCATCACACCCTACTCCCCAACCCCCACCTATGGCACCACCCCACGCCCACGCAAAAGATGTAACACCTGCCCCTTCACTTCCACTCTCCTCACCGTCCAAGGGCCCAAACACTCCTTTCAAGTGAAGCAACATTTCACTTGCATTTCCCCCAACTTAGTCTACTGCATTCGTTGCTCCCAATGTGGTCTCCTCTACATTGGAGAGACCAAACGTAAGCTGGGTGACCGCTTTGCAGAACACCTGCGGTCTGTCCGCAAGAATGACCCAAACCTCCCTGTCGCTTGCCATTTCAACACTCCACCCTGCTCTCTTGCCCACATATCTGTCCTTGGCTTGCTGCATTGTTCCAGTGAAGCCCAACGCAAACTGGAGGAACATCACCTCATCTTCCGAATAGGCACTTTACAGCCTTCCGGACTGAATATTGAATTCAACAACTTTAGGTCTTGACCTCCCCCTTCCATCCCCACCCCCTTTCTGTTTCTTCCCCCTTCCTTTTGTTTTTTCCAATAAATTATATACATTTTTCTTTTTCCCACCTATTTCCATTATTTTAAAATATTTTTAAATCTTTTATGCTCTCTCCACCCCCACTAGAGCTATACCTTGCGTGCCCTACCATCCATTGTTAATTAGCACATTCGTTTAGATAATATCACCAACTTCGACACCTATGTGTTCTTTTGTTCTGCTGTCTGTGACATCTTTTGATGATCTGCTTCTATCACTGCTTTTGCCTACAACCACACCATCCCCCTCCACTTCTCTCCCCCCACCCAACGCCACCCCCCCACCACCTTAAACCAGCAATATTTCACCCCTTCCTGGGATTCGCCTAGTTCTGTGGAAGGGTCATGAGGACTCGAAACGTCAACTCTTTTCTTCTCCGCCGATGCTGCCAGACCTGCTGAGTTTTTCCAGGTAATTCTGTTTTTGTTTTGTATTTCCAGCATCCGCAGTTTCTTGTATTTTGTTTTTATCACTGGAAAGATCCCCCTGCTCTTATTCAAATAGTGCTGCAGGAGCTTTTACTTGCACCTGAGGGGACAGATAAGACCTTGTTTTAACATGCACTCTGGAAGTTGGCACCTGCAACAATGCTGTAGGCCCTCAGTATTCTTTTTGAGTATCAGCTGGGAGTTGGAATTAAACCCATGATTATCTCAGAGGCAAGAAAGCTACCACTAAGCCAAGACAAACTGGAAAATCTTGAATGAGCCGAACTACCCAATAATGGCAGAATCCTTGATAAAGATTGGTGAGAGAAATCACCTAATAAGGCAATGTGTGAAAGACCCCCTCCCCCAGAGCTGTCAAAACAGGAGCTTGATTCTGATTGCACAAACAAACAAACATCTCCAGGGATGAGCCTGATACTGAGAGGTGCATTTTGTCATTGTTAAAGGACCTTATATTCAGGACCAATGTCTCACATCTTTCCATTAGGAAAACTGCTTGTAGCAGCTAATACACACACACACACACACACACATAAACATACTTAAAGACATTAACAGGCACAAAAACACAACTCACAAAGGCACACACTTGGACACACCTAAAAAAAGTGCTGGTCTGGCACTCATTTCATTTGTAAAACTTGAATTATTCCAATTATTGAACCAGCTTGTGTAAGCTTATTTTCCCCAGAACACTTTAGATCTGGAATTATTCCTATGATATGAAGACTTGAATTCAACAACATTTCCCAATCTTTGATCTGTTTTCCTTTTCAGCAGTGTTAGTTTGCCTCAAGATAAATGTGCTTTCTCCAAATGCTTGAAGGTGAATTTGTTTCTGAAGCTTAGGCTTATTATCCTGGGATAAAGGACCCATTCATAACTTGGATGGAACAGGACAGTCCAGGTATGAGAGGAGTAATAATTGCAATTCGGAACAGATTTCAAGTGGAGATTAGATATAATGAGTAAAATAATAAAATAAACCATCTTTATCTTGCAAAGCATTTTAAACAATGCTCCAAGGCAGATGGATGAAGTCAGGACACAAATCAGTCACAATCTCATTGAATGTCGGCATAGGCTCATGGGGCTAATGGCCTACTCCTCTTCCTGTGTTCCTATAGCCCCAAGTAACAGAGTAAGGAATAATGGAACTTTAAATGTTGAATTTCTGCTTTGGGCATAGTTGGGAAATTGTGCACAAAATGTGTTTGAAGTTATGCTGGTTAGGTAACGGCTCACCTTTCTGCTAACATTTATTTGCAAACACCAAATCTTCCATGACCAGCACAATTGGCCATTGTAATAGAATGTAAGCATTTCTATTTCTTTTCATGAAAAAGTATTATATAATGTATTTGAGAATGGTAACCTGATGTAGTTTTAGTGATACAGATGAAAATGGGTTTATCGCAAAAATATGCATTTTTATTAAAATTGTCCAATCCCCTAACTGTGGGTAACCCGCTTTTTAAGCCACTGAAAATGATTTTAAAACTTCAGTGAACCATTTAATAATTTCAATTGTGTGCATTGGTTAGTTTCTTAGTTAAATAAGAACTTTTGATGTGCTCGTAGAACATGCCTATTAGTGCTGTGTGCCCCAGAAGATGAGTCCAGTTGCAATTCTGACTTCAGGTTGTGTCCAGTTTTGTGGTAGGGCTTGATTCACGTGAATTGAAAGTTCAACTAGCATAAAAGATTACAAAAAACACAAGCGGAAATGGCTTTGGGCATAACTCACTAATGTTTAAAATTCCCCAATCTTCTACACTGGTTTGGTCAATTCCAACTGAATTGCACCGATATTACTGGCATAAATGAGTGGAAACTCTATCCTTAAATATAGGCCTCAAACTTAAACATTCCTGGTATGTTTAAGGAATGAATTATGAAATTAGACTTCCAATATAGTATAGTGCTTACAGTTCTCCCACTTCTGAAAATTGTTTATTTATTTCATCTCCAAAAATTAATCTTTTACATACGTTAAGTGGTTTAAACTAATTTTTACTTTATTATAAGGGTCTGGGACACTGAGCTGAAGACATCAGGTGCATGGGGAAGATGAAGGTTGCAATTTCCTTGCAAGAATGTATATGTATCCACTACGTTTCTAACATTTTCAGTCTCCAGTTCACAATCCAGAGTGTCTGATATCCTCTGACCCCAACATCTTTGCAGTTCCCACAGTACTGTTAAGTTTCCCTTTGTTTACCTGTTTGCCTCTTTCTGTCTTTTTGTCTTTCTTCCTGCCTGTCTCTCTCTTCTCCCTGCTTTATTTTTTGCTCTGTTGTCCCATGCTCTCTCTCTATCCCCCCCCCCACTTTATTTATTACTCTGCTTTTCACTCCCTGTCTGTCTGTTGCTGCTCCCTGTATATTTAGTACTGTCTCAGTCTATCTGTCTGCATCTTTCCCCTTTTCTCCTCCCTGTTCTCTCTCTGTGTCTGTCCCTGCCTGCCTCTCTGTTCCCTGCATGATTCAGCATTGTGCCTGTCTGTTTTTCCTCCCTGCTTCCTTTAGTATTCTGTATATCTGTCTTTCCCTCTTCCTGTTTCTCCTCCTTGTTCTATTTACTAATTTTGTGTTTGTGTGTATGTCTCTCTCTATCTGGCTCTAACTCACTGCCTTGACTCTCTGTCACTTTCTCTCTCCATACTTTATTTATAAACTGTGTTGCTCGACAAAGTAATTCAAATACTTAAAGCCCCAAGGTGGAAATTTTAGAGAAGGAAAACAAGCATAGTTCCTATTTAAAAAATCGGTAGTTACAAAAAGAGAAAGGAAAGGTGGAATGAGATGTGACGGGTTCTCATTGATGTCATGCTAAGGAGAGGGGCATGGGAGGCCAGTGTCAGCTCTTGAGGGCAAAATTAAAGCGAGCAGCTACAAGGCTCTGTCTCATTCTTGGAATGAATATTTTAATACTTCGCGTTACTCCTTCAGGGAGATCGTTCATGTATTTTTATAAGGATATAGATCTATAATTTTGTCCGTGTGTGCTTCTCTCTCTCTCTGCTGTTAAGTCGCTGCTGCCCTGAGATTGCGGAAGCCTGGTCGATGCTGTAGGGGGTAATGTTGAGAGGGAGATGGGGTTGATCTGGTAGGGCAGGGCAGAGAAGGCAAGGGTCGCACAGATCCAGTGACATCGGGCTGTCCAACCCCATGCAGTTCTCCTCGGATGTGGAATTGGCACGATCGGGACTGGCGTGGTGGGAAGCCTGTCACACCTCCTTCTCTACCTTGCTCTGTGTGTGTGTGTGTGTGTGTGTGCCTTCTCTCCGTCCCAGAAGGACACATGGTGAATTAATCAGAAGGTAGAGAGACCGGAGAGAGAGAGAGAAAGGCTCGAAGCTCGGATCAGAGGATAAACGTTAGCCCTATAGGGAGGGAAATAAAAGATCGTCAGAGCAAATATTCGCCTGGCTTGCACCTTTTATCCAGGGATTATTTCAAGTGCAAGAGATGTATTCTGCAGGGCAGCCGCTGTTTTTTTGAAGGGTGGGTCCTTGTGTGGAATTGATCGAGGGAGGCTGCTGGTTAAATGAGCTTCAGAAACCGACTACCTTCCACCTCTTGGCGCTGCAGACAAGGTTGGTTGATGCCGCTGTGAAGAGCTTGAGACTCCCTCACACACCTCCTGCTTCTCCGCATCAGCACCAAGTCCCAGAAGGGAGACTGACTTCCCCACACTCCAATCCTTGAGGTGGCACCGAACAGCAGTCAACGGATTAACCGCTTTTAATTTATTTCTGCCCCCACTTTTTCTTCTCTTGCAATCGTTATCAGATTTTCTTATTTATACCTTTTGAACATCCACAGCTATGAACCCGGCCTGTTCAACGTTCATTTGCCTGTAAGCATCTTGCAACTTTCTGACCGAGTTACTGTTTTAATTTATGATTGTATTGGTACTTCTAATGCTGTTTTATTGAACAAGGCGAATCTCTTTAGAAAAAAGATGGAATTAAATTTAATTTGCAGGGAATGAGTGTCTGGCAGCGTGAAACACTTATTTTTTGTATTTTCTCCCATTCAGATGTTTACACGTGTTGCTACTATGCTTTGGAATCGAGGTAAGCACGATACTTATTAAGCTACTTAGTATTTCTTGATTTTACATAAGAATTGATGTTTGACAGGGCTAGAGAATATTTAAAATAGCGACTCAATTTCTCCCCCAGAATATAGTTCTGATCTGAGAATCTTCATTTAAAAAGTCCAATACGATTCTGCAGTTGGGTCGCACTTAATGTAATTAAAACGATTTTAAGGTATACATCTTATTTCTTTTCATTATACTAATGCAGTTTTTTAAAGGGCAATTTCACTTGCTGATTTGGTACTTGATCTGCTCATTTTTAAATAATGTGCAATAATTTGTATCGGATGTTGTGAAACTAGTGCGACCCACAACACAAAAACAAACAATCTGACAGAGAATATATATAACTCGAATATTTCCAGATGTGGACGTTTGCTTTTTAGCTCGGGATAGTTTATAGGTCAGAAAAGCTTTGCTCCGCCATACCCTGGGAGAGTCGCTCCTAATTCCTCTTTAAAAAGTGGGTGGGGGTGGGGAGCAGAGCAAAGCCCGGGTCCGTTCTGCTACTGAGAGATCTACTTAAGATAACATTGGAAAAAATGCTAAATTAAAATAAAAGGCAAGGCTTTGAAAATCAATGCAGACTGACTGCAAAAATCCGGGAGAAGCCGAGCCAACTATGCACCTGCCCCTGTGGAAATAAATGGGCCCAATTTGCTTACCGGAAGCTGAAGACATTTTTGCAACGGTAAGGCTCCCTTAAAAAGATAAAAACTTGCATTCACCACAGGAAACAATGACATAAATGACCAGATGATCCGGTTTTGGTGATGTTGGTTGAGGGATAAATATTGGCCAGAACTGAACTTCTTTACTCTTTTAATAGTGTCATATGGATTTTTTTTACATATACCTGAGTGTAGGTATCAGTTTAAACTCTCATCCAAAATAGTCAGTTTATCATTTCCTCAGGACTGCACCAAAGTATTAGGCAAGGCTTTGTGTTGCAGTTCCTGGAATGGAGTTTGAACCCACAAACCACAGGCCAAATTCAATGTTGATAGCCAGAAGAATATACACTCTATCAGATTGAGGCTCAACACTAAAATCCAGTAGATAATTTTATTTAGCATTGAGCAGATAAATGAATAGTACTTACTAACAGGACATTGATAGCAATTACAAGTCTTACCATTTTCAAAGTGCCAAACATCAAAAGGTGCTTCTCCCGTGCTAGCCCTCAACATAGATTAGAATCTCATTTGCTTATGGCTCAGTTGGTAGCATTCTACCCTCCGAGTGGAAAGGCTGTGGGTTATGTTGCACTCCATAGACTTGTAGTACATAGTGCATAATTCATGCAGACATTCCAGTGCAGCACTGAGATAAGTCCTGTATTGTAGGAGGTGCTGTCTTTCAGATGAGATATTAAACCAAATTCAGTCTGCGCTCATTGGTGAAGTAAAAGTTCCTAGCTGCACCTTGAAAAGACCAGGGTACTTTCACTGTGATATGCTGGCCAACATTTATCCCTCATCCAACAACATTAAAAAACTCAGGTTATCTGATCATTGTCACATTGCTGTTTGCAGGACCTTGCAAACATTGATTGCTGTGTTTCCTACAGTACAAGTGATTACACATCCAAAATTACTTCATTAGCTGTAAAGTGTTTAGGGACATTCTGAAATCATGAAATAGAGATGTGATAATGACCAGGCAATGTGTTTTAGTGATGTGATTAAGCAATGAAAAATGGCCAGGACATCAGGAGAAATCCCCTGTTCTTCAAATAGTTCTGTGGATTTTTTTATATCCACCTAAGAAAGCAGATGGAGTCTTAGTTTAGCATCCCATTCAAAAGATTTCATCTTTGACAGTGCAGCACCACTACAGTACTACACTGAAATGTTTTCTGGAGTGGGCCTTGAACCCACAACCTTCCAAATTTGAGTAAAAGTGCGACCAACTGAGCCACAGCAAAAAAGGGAAGTCGCATACAACTTGCACCTATGTTTAGTGCCTCTAATGTAATAAAATGTCCCAAGATGTTGCACAGGAACATTACAAAGCAAAATTTGACACCAAACCACATAAAGCAATATTAGGGTACATGGTCAATAGTTTGGTCAAAGAAGTAGGTTGTAAGGATAATCTTAAAGGAAAAAAGAGGTAGAGAGGATTAGGGAGGGAATTCCACAGTTTAGCGCCAACAATTGTGGAGCAATTAAAATGAGAGATGTTCAAGAGACCAGAATTTGATGAGTGCAGATATATCAGAGGGTTATGGGGCTGATGGAAATTACAGAGATAGAGAGGGGCGAGACCATGAAGATATTTGGAAACAAGGATGAGAATTTTAAAATTGAGGCAATGCTTAGATGGTAGTCAAGGTAGGTCAATGCATAAGGGGCTGATTGATGAATGATACTTTGTGTAAGTAGGCATAGTTTTAATGACCACAAGTTAGAGGGTAGAATGAACAGCATTCCCTTTGTTTTGCCTTTGACTTTCACCTTCCTTCTCTCTCTCTCTCATTTTCTCATGCTGATCGCAGGCCTCAATAGAGGAGAACACGGATTTCAGGCCTCATGTGGAGAATCACACCAGGCTGAGGGATGACACAAGCCGCAAGTATGTGCGCCTGTACCAGTTGTACAGCCGTACCAGTGGCAAACACCTGCAAGTTCTGGGGAGGAGGATCAGTGCCAAAGGCGAAGATGGGAACAAGTATGGTAAGAACTAGCTGATAGAAGCAGCTCAGGGCTGGCTGAAGCTGCATAAATGGCAGGTGTGAGATTCTCAGGTGCCAGCTGTGTACCTGAGGCATCTCCTGGCATCACAGATAAAAATACATAAACACGGCTGGCAAGCTATGTCTGTAATGCCACCTGCAGGCATGATCAAGTGACATTAAAATAATCTTTGACTTTTCTCCTTCTGTTATTCTTCATGCTCAGCTGTCAGATTTCAGAGCGTTTTTCTTACATTGTCTCACCATATCTTGAGAGGGAAGCCAAGTGATTCCCAGCATTTATCCTCCCAGTTTACAGTTCTGATGAGAGATTGGTTTGGAAAATGGTAGGATGGATCTCATTTGGGCCTTTGGTGAAGGTGGGACAGTTGGTGGGCCCAACTTAACAAGACGATGCATTATGTTTGTTAATGTGTTACATACATGAGCTGCTTTTAAAGAGCAATGAGGGAGCTTCATTTTCATAGCAATTTTTATGACCCCAGAATAGCTTGATGGTGTTTCAAAGCCAATTAAATTGCTAATACTATTTCTGTGTAGACAAGCATGGCAGCCAGTTGGCACAGAGCAAATTTCCACAAGCAGTAAGTGGGATAAATGTCGAATTAGTCTGCTTTCCATTACATTCTGTAAATGTTGGCCAGGACACTGGCCTTTTCCACTCTTCAAATAGCATTTTAGGATCTTAAAGTTCACCTGAACAGGCAAATGGTTTAATATCTCATACAAAAAGATAGCTCCCAATGTTGAGCACTGCCTCAATACACAGTGGAATTTCAGTACCAAGCTCTTAGTGGAGGACTTGAATCTACAGTTTTTAGACTCAGAGAGCACCAGTACCTGGGGTAAACTTGACTGGAGTTAACATATGAATTTGGGAAATTTGGGATGGCGGGGAATGAGGCTTGAGAGATTTTAAACGGAAGCATTTTGTTTGTCTATTCCTCATTCAAGTTAATCTTGAAATAGTTGGGGAAGAGTTCCCTTGGTTTCCTATAGCCTTCATTGAGCCAACATGCACTCCAATCACAATCCAGCAGAGGTCATTCGAATAAGAGCAAGAAAAGGAACCTTTGCTAAGTTCTTTTTATAGCTCTGGGGCACTGCATCCAATAGTGGTACCTGTGTTGCTGTTCTCCAGCAGAGGGCACATGCCTAAGCAGAGAGACCTGGGATCAAATCTACTCCTTTCCTGGACTGCAGATCTCAGTATGTGGTATACACTGATGTGTCTCTGTGCTGAATATCCAGCCTACATTCATTGTTTGGGCTCATGCATGGAAAGTGCCACTCGGAGAGGGGGTTGCAGTGTACATGCCAGTAACACCTCAACACAAGTCAGCAGAGAAAGAAGAGAATAAAATCTCAATGAGAAGCTCACTCATCAGTGGGGTGGATGAACATTTAGACACGTTCTTTCACGATGGGCTGTTAATTTGATAGACTAAAAGGAGAGAATTACAAAGCAGTAACATTCTGAGTCTCCTTGTTCCTTGTTGCTTGAGTAATTGACCTTTAAGTATAAATCCGATCAATTAGATTGATCCATGAGTTTGAATGGGAGGCATAGGACTTTTTATTGTTCATGCAACCAAAGCGTTACAGACAAGAACAATATGTGAAACAGGATTTTTTTCCACCTACATACAATTTTATTTCTGATGCTTATCCTAAATTCAGGATGTTCCCAGGTCCTCGTAGTCCGTGTTTGAAACATCTAATAAATTGCCTGCCTTTGTTTGAAAGGACTTGATTGTCAGCAGCACAGAATGGGTATTGATTTTTTTTTGCATGACCTCCAAGGAGGCTGGGGCCCCAGTGAAACTCTCATGACTAGATATTGATGCAGGAGCCAAGATACGCTGTGACTGCAAGAATGCCATCTTGTGTTGCATTACTTTTGCTTTAAGCAGCATTCTGTTGTTTAAGTTTTGTCTTGATTTTATTCTGTCCCTCTTTTCTTTGTCCAGCTTTTACCTGTCTCTTCCTCTAAAGGTGTTGACCTCTTGTTTGGGTTTCTACTGTACTATTTCTCCACCCCACCTTTCCAGGTCCTGCTGGACTTTCTATCCCTCAATCCAACTCTAGGGCACTGGGGTAGTTCACTGAGCCCAGTATAGCTGATGTACACACTACATTTTAGTGGAGACATCATAACCCATCTTATCATTCCTCAATGTAGTCCATCCTGACATAGGGGACAGAAGATAATGGTCATGTACGTGCATCCACATTCTCTGATTGGATAGAATGGATTATACCAAACTTGCTATGCTAGTTTTTAATTCTAATCACTGCTCCCCCCACCAACACCCGCCCCCCAACGACCCCCAACCTTGCCTAGGGGTTTTAACCCCTTCCTTCCCCTCCAGAGTGCAGGGTTTTACCCTTATCCTCCCCTTGTTAAAGGCCAACTTCAAGCCAGGGTAAATCAGTGCTCAATAACTCACGACATTGTTCAGTCTCCTTGTGTGAGACCACATTGTAAATGTTGCAGGATTTTTGACAATGGGAGGTGTCAAGCTGAGATTTTCCTTTCCTATATAAGATGCATCTTTATTCTCCCAGAGCACTGAGAGTATATGAATATTTCTACAATTGCTCGATATGGGAAAAGTTTGCAAAATAGAACAAATAACAGAACTGTGTGATTATATTCCAGTGTAAGCTATATTAAAAAATTGTGTGATATATATACCAGAGTAATCGATATGACAGAACTGTGTGATATATTCCAGAATAATCTGTATAATGGAACTGTGTGATATATATCCCAGAGTAATCTATGTAACAAAACTGTAATATATGTCCCACAGTAATCTATATAACAGAACTGTGTGATATATATCATGGTGTAATCTACAAAATTAATCACAGTGACATATCCCCACATATGTTAATCTGTCTGACAGACCTACATATGCTATATCGCTCTGTAATTTATATAGCAGAGGATGTGTGAAGTGTAGTTTACAGTGAGGAAGATACCATTCTGTAATTGATGTAGCAGAATGCTATATGATATATCCCAGTGTAATCTATATAATAGAATGATGTAATCCAGTGCGATCTCTATAACATAGCTTTGAGTCATATATAGTACATCAAAACTGAGCTATATATCCTGGTGTAATCTATATAACGGAACTCTGTGTGAAATATCCCATTCTAATCCACAAAATAAAGCTGTGTGACCCAGTACAATCTATATAACAGCTAAGTGTGTGAATTATATCAGAGTAATTTACATAACAAAACTGTTTGGCACATTCAAGTGTAATCTATATAAAAGGGATGCATGTAATATATTCCAGTGTGATCTATAAAGTAGAACTGTGTGTGATACCTTCCAGCGTAATCTGTCATTACCACCTTGGAGCCTTCATTCTCCAGTAGTCCTCATACCATCCAAGTTTCGAATACTTTTTTATAATTAACAGAACACAAAACAAAGGTCACACAGTATATTGGATAGAATAATACCGAGAAAACTATTTCAGCCTCTGTCAGCTTGCTTCATTCTTTTGAACCTTGTCCTTTACGCTCAGCTGGTTGAGGAAAGTCTCCTCCCACTCCATTGCTGACATGCTGGGCCTTAGGGACCCTACTACATGCCTTCACTGGCTCTGGCAGCCTTTGCCAAGGTAGTATCTCAGTGTAGTCATCTGTTTTTTGAAGATATATGTGTGATGTATTCCACTGTAATTTACATAAAATATTTGTGTGTGAGATATTGCAGTGTAAGCAATATAATAGAGCTGTGTCTGAGATAATGCAGTCAAATCTAGGTAACAGAACTGAGAATGAGATATCTTGGTATAATTTATGTAGCAGGTTGTCAATGTAATGCAGTAACAGAACAGTGTGTGATATATCATAGTGTAATCTATAAAACAAATATAGTACAATATTTATATATATATATATAAATTATATGTGACACACCATTGTGTAATCTATGCAATAGTCCTTGATATAGCCGATGGTAACTAATATTACAGAACTGTCTGCATATATCTAGATAATAATGTATGTGATATTTCCCAGTGTAATATATAGAACAAAAATGTGAGTGATATATTCCTATGTAGCTTTTTTATTCATTCATGGGATTTGAGTATCACTGGCAAGATCAGCATTTATTACTCATTACTAATTGCCCATGAGAAGGTGGTGGTAAGTCCCCTCCTTGAATCACTGCAGTCCATTTGCTGAAGGGATACCCATAGTGCTGTTAGGGAGGGAATTTCATGTTTTTGACCAAGCAATAGTGAAGGAAAGGCAATATAGTTCCAGGTCAGGGTGGTATGTGACTTGGAGGAAAGTTTGCAGTTGATAGTGTTCTTTTACATTTGCTGCCCTTGTTATTCTAGATGGTCACGAATTTGGGAAGTGCTGCCAAAGGAGGCTTGGAGAGTTGCTGCAGTGCTTCTAGTAGATGGTAGACACTGCTGCCACTGTACACTGGTGGTGGAGGGAGAGAATATTTAAAGTGGTGGATTGGGTTCCGATCAAGCGGGCTGCTTTGTCCTGGATGGCGAAGAGCTTTTTGAGTGTTGTTGAAACTGCATGCATCCAGGTAAATGGAGAGTATTTCATCACACTCCTGACTTGTGCCTTGTGGGCAGGCTGTGGGGAGTAGAGGTGAGTTACTAGCCACAGAACTCCCAGCCTCTGAGCTGCTCTTGTAGCCACATTATTTATATGACTGGGCTAGTTAAGTTTCTGGTCAATGGTGACCCCAGAATGTTGATTTTACACTACAGAATCCTGAGTAATCTAGATACTGTAATCTATATAAAGAAGGCTATGTGATATATCCCTCTGACATGTATAATAATTGTGAGGTATCACGGTTCAATTTTTGTAATAGAACTGTATGTGACTTATTGCAGTTTTAACCTACTTAGCAGAAATGTGTGGGAGGTATTGTGAAATCTATAAAGCAGAATTTTGGTATATACCTGCATCATCTATATTACATAATTGAATATGACATTGTAGTGTTTTTTATATATATATATATATAGAAATATATATATATCAGACTGAGTGAGGTATCGTAGTGTAATCTATATAATAGTGCAGATTGTGATATATTCCATTACAATCTGTAAAACAGAATGCTGCATAATATAGCCAGGTGTAATCCATTTAACAAAGCTGCAAGTGCTAGATCCCAGGATGATCAAGATAGTGAACTTTGAATCTAATCTGTATAGTGGAACTGTGTGGGATGTATATCCCTGCATAATCTCTATAACAGAACTATTTGAGACAAATTCCACTGTAATCTATATTAAAGATTTGGATGTTACATATCCCAGTATAATTGATAAAATAAAATTGTGACTGAGGCATTACAGTGTAATCTGTATGTCAGAAATATGTATGATGTATCTCAATGTAATCTATAGAACAGAGATGTGTGTAATATTGCAGTGTAATCCAAATAATAGAGCTTTAAGTGACATATTTCTGCATCATCTGTATAATATAGTTATGTGTTAACTCCCAGTATAATCCATATAACAGAGTAGCATGCAGTATCCACTGTGATCTGTATTACAAATTAGGCTGTTGCATATCCCAGTATATCCTACAGAACTGTGAATGAGATATTTATCGCATTGCAATCTATATAACAGAAATCTACATTAAATATTACAGTGTAACCTGAATTAGAGAACTTTTATATATGTGTAATCTACAAAACAGAACTGTGTATGTTGTCCCTATACATGTAATCATATATAGAACTGCATGTGATATATCCTGGTTTAATTTCAATAGTAGAGCTGTATGCGATATAACCAGGTGTACCCCATATAACAGAATTATATGTAAGCTACCGCAGTGTAACCTATAAAACAGAACTGTGGGGGGTATAATTCCATGTAATCTATTTGAAAGAATGGTGAGTGATATACCCGTGTTATTTATATAACAGTACTATTTGTGAAAAATCACAGTGACATCTATACAACAGAACTGTGTGTGATGTACCCCCATGTAATCTATATAACAGTGCTGTGAGTGATATATCCTAGTGTAATCTATATAACAAAACTGTGTGTGATATATCCCAGTGTAAACTATACAACAGAACTGTGTGAGATATATCCCAGTGTCATAACAGAACTGTATGTGAAATATCCCAGTGTACTATATGGAACAGAAGTGTGTAATCTAGCTACTATATTTTATTCAACAGAATTGTGTGAAAAATATCCCAGTGTAAACTATGTAGCGGATTGGCTTGTGACATATCCCAATGTATTATATGCAACAGAACTGTGATTGATATCTCCCTGTTTAATCTGTACAACTGACCTATTTGTGTTATTTTTCAGTGGAATCTAGCAGAATTCTGTGTGATATATCCCAATGTAATCTATATAACAGAACTGAGTGACACCTTCCTGTTTAATCTATATAACTGAACTGTTATTTTTCAGTATAATATATAGATATATAGATCTGTTTGTTATATATCTCAGTGTACTCTATACACTGGAATTGTGAGTGATAGCTCCCTGTGTATTATATGTAGCTGAACTGTATTTGAGATCTCACATTGTAATTAGACAACCTAACTGTGATATCTTGCTGTGTAATCTTTTTGGCTCAACTCTGTGTGAAATATCACAGTGTGAAACTGTGACCGATCTGTGTGTGATTTAACCTACTGTAGTCTATGTAACAGAATACAGAATTTACATCTTGTGTAATCTATATGACAAAGCATTGAGTGACATATCCTGTGTATGTTAGAAAACAGAACTGGGTGTGACAGATCACAATATGAACTACATAATAGAACTCTAAATGATAAATCCTGGTTTAATTTATATAAAGAGCAGCGTGGTATATATCCCACTCTAAGTTATACGGTAGAACTGAATGCGATATATTCCAATGCAATCTATTGAGCAAGGTTGGCATATCTCAGAAAAATCTATATAATCAAACTATGAGTGAGATATCCCTGTGTGACCTAGAAAACAGAATTGTGTGGGACAAATCATGGTTTAATTTATATTATAGTACTGTATGCAATTATCCCTGTGCAATCAATATAACAGAACTGTGTGTGATATACTGCAGTGTGATCTATATAACAGAAATATGTGGGATAAAGCACAATGGAATTCATATAACAGGGGTATGAGTAGTAAATCTGTGTATCGTATATAACAAAGCATTGTGTGATTAATGCTAATGTGATCTATATAACAGAGTATTTTGTGATATATCTTGGTGTAACCTATTTAAAAGAACTGAGAGTGATATATATCCCAAAATAAATAAAAGAACAGTTAGTGATATCCATGTACAATCAACATAATGGGACATTGTCTGATATGTCATGGTGTAAACAAAACTGCGAGTGATGTACACTGGTATAATCAATTGGACAGAACTTTGATAAATCCCAATGTAATTCATACAACACAGCAGTGTGCAATATATCCATTTGTAACCTGTATTACAAACTGAGCAATATATCCAAATGTAAACTACATAACAGAGTTGTGAGTGATATGTCCCTGTATAATCTATAAAACAGACCTGTATTCGACATATTGAGGCTTGCAGGATATAGTGGAACTGTGTGAGACATCTCTGTATATTCTACTTAACAAAACTGAGCTTCCATATAACAAAAATGTGTGTGATATATCCTGATGTAAACTATGCTACAGAACTTTGTGTGAAATGTTGCAGTAGAATCTCTGTAACAGAATTGGGAAATTGAGAGTGATATATCTTGATATAATCCATATAGCTAAAGTGTTATCAAGAAGTCCAATAGGGAATTCAGAAAGAACGTTTTTACCCAAAGAGCGGTGAGAACGTGGAACTCACTACCACAGGGAGTGGCTGAAGCAAGTAGAATAGATGCCTTTAAGGGAAAACTAGATAACCACATAGGGATAGAGGACTAAGATTATATACTTAGATGAGGAAAGATGAGAGGAGGCTTGAGTGGAGTATATATCGTTGGGGAGTGATATTGTCACTGGACTAGCAATCCAGATAAATGCTCTCGGGACCCGGGTTTGAATCCTGGTGGCTGGTAGAATTTGAATTCAATAAAACAAATCTGGAATTAAAAGTCTAATGATGACCATTGTTGATTGTTGTAAAAACCCATCTGGTTCACTAATATCCTTAAGGGAGAGGCAATGTGCTGTCCTGGCCTGGTCTTGCCTACATGTGGCTCCAGACCCACAGCAATGTGGTTGACTCTTAAATGCCCTCTGAACAAGGGCAATTAGGGATGGGCAATAAATGCTGGCTAACCCAGCGACAACCACAACCCATGAATTAATAAAAAAAAAGGTTACCATGGACTGATTGAGCCAAATTTCCTGTATATCGTATGTAATCCTATAATGTGTGTGTGTGTGTGTGTGTGTGTGTGTGTGTGTGTGTGTGTGTGTGTGTGTGTGTTATATCCCTGTGTAATCTATGTTACCATACAGTTTATGTAATCTATTGACCAGAACAGGTAATACATTTTTCTGTGGTTTATAGAGCAGAACTGATTGGGATATATCTTACTGTAATCTATATAATGCCACAGTTTATGAGATTTTCCGATGTCACCTATATGACAGAACTGTGTGTGATGTATCCTATGGTAATCTATATAATCATGTCTGCAGCCAGTGTGAACCACATAATTGACAGTGATATATTGTAGTGTTATCTAAATTACAAAGCTGTAAATGATACATTGCGAGAAGCAGCAAGTCAGAATGTTGTGTGATTTGTAGGGAGACTTGTAGGTTCCCATGTGCCTGCCGCCTTTGTTCTTCTACATGGTAGAGGTCGTGGGCTTGGAAGGTACTGTTGGAGTAAACCTGGAAAGTTGCTGTAGTGCATTTTGTAAAAGGTGTGTGCCAGTGTTGAAGGGAGTTTTTTTATTCGTATGGCTGGGGAAGCACTTATAGTTCGATTTCAAGGCTAACAGTCCATTTCATGGCTTTAGCTGATGCAGTGTGAATGGTTGTGATGCCACCAGGAATGGATGCCTCAGGGCAGATGTTCGGTATATGGACAATGGTCTGACTTGGATAGCCACAGTCACAATTTAAGCTGTTCTTCATGTTCTACTTATGAAGCAATTGGCCATATCTTCCCTGGCCCAACCTGTTGAGGGTTGTCCAGATTTTCCATGGAAGGTTGAAATCTGGGACGTCACCACTCGGCTCAGTTACCAGGTTGCGATTGGTGATGTTTGCAGTCAACCAGAAGGTGCACCATTGAGAGGCAGGCCTGTCGTCAGTTTGTAGGGAGTGTGTTTCAGTAAGGACTACAAGGTTTTAGACAAATGTGTGGGGCTTTTTTGAGGCCCTGTGTCAATGGAAGTGCTTTGTTAGCTGTCAGTCAATGGTGTTCTTTGAGGAGGATGTTCCCTCTGTGGACAACAGGAGGCTCAATATATGCTAGCAGAGGAAGCCACTTGAACTGTGTGGTCTCAGCTTCCCAGAAATAGTCTTCATGACTTCCCAGAGGTGGGCATATAACATGTTTTATGACGGCTCCTGAGCCAGGTTTAGCAGCAGTACTCTGCTATTGGGTAGAGCAGGACAAGTGAAGCACTGCGTAATGTGTTGACTCTGCTGCCTCAGATGGTATCTGCCAGTTTCAGTGTGTGATTCACTCCCATTTTGACCTTAGCTTTGGTGCTCTGGAGGTGTTGCATGTTGATCAATGTATGGCTAATTTTGGCAGTGGGTTGTGGGTGACTGGTTGGCCGCACAACTGGAAATGAAGTTCTTTCCTGGTTTTTGAGTTGTTCAGTTAGAAGGCTGAAGTGTCAATCTTGGCAGTATTTCACTGACGTTTCCATTTTCTGAAGTGGGCTTCCAGAGAACATAGACCTTCAGTGAGTATTTTCTCAATGTACTGAAGTTCTTTAACCTGGAAAGTCAGCATATGTGAAGAGCCGTGATTTTGTGGGAGGGAGGTCGTTGGTACATATGTTGAAGAGAGCTTGTGTGAGGACTGATCCATGTGGGAACCTGTTGTTGGTTATGTTTTGGGTGACTGATTCCATCTCCAAGGTGCACTTGGAACTGTCAGTTGCTGATCATGGAGTTGATTTATTGTCGAGTTTTCACAGCAGATGATTTTGGAGATCTTTAGCAACATGCCTGTGCGCCACACTGTGCCATAGCCATAGGATAAGTCAACAAAGGTGGTTCTGTCTTCAAGCCTTTTTGGAAACCAGCTTTAGTATGTGAAGTCAGTGTCAAGGCCTGCTCAGAATAGTTGCAGTCTGTGCAATAACCTGCCTGTTGAGGGGTATTGTTTGCTTTCAGATTGGGATTATTTAGCAGGACAGTCTGTTTAGCAGGAGGCATTCCAGGATCTTGTATCTTATTGAGAGCAGGGTAATGAGGTGAGGCTGCATGGGGTTGGCAAGTGGCATCCCTGGCTTGGCAATGGCCACTATCTTGGAGTGCCACCAGATGTCTGGAATGGTGCCTTTGTTGTGGATGATGGTAAACAGTTTGGCTAGCCACTTCCTTCCCTGTGATCCGATATTCTTCAGTAATTCTGGGCTAATTCCATAGATAGCAATCTTCACATGTCCTCTTGTTAAATTAAGTTTTTCAACCTAAAAACCTGCAAACTAATGCTGTCAAGAAGGTGACCAAGCCTCAGCCACTGGGCTCCCGGTCCAAGCAATGAAAGTCCACTGATGAAGGGAGTGAATGTTTAACGTGGTGGATAGGATGCCAATCAAGTAGGTTGCTTTGCCTGTATGGTGTTGCACTTCTTGAGTGTTGTTGGAGCTGTACTCATCCAGGCAAGTGGAGAATGTTCCATCGCATTCCTGATCTGTTTCTTATAGAGGTTGGAAAGGATTTAGGGAATCAGGAGAAGAGTTACTTGCCACAAAATTCCCAGTCTTTGGCCTTTTGTAGCCATATAATAATAGTGTGTGAAATATCCTGGTGTAAACTATATAACAGAACAATGGCCTGAATCTTTCAAGATCCAGAGCGGTGAAATCTGAACTTAAGCCTGTGATGCACATTGGGATCCATCAGAAGGTCTGACGCACTCCCAAGAAGTTTAAACTTCCAGTGGCTGATTTGCATTATCTGGGACACTTGGCAAATATCTCTGTGTTGGAAAGTTGGGCCAGATATGTGGGACTTACCTGGATACTTACCCTGGCAATGTTACACTGGTTAATCTCTGGTGTAACTCAGTGATTAACAATGTAACGGAACTGAATTCCACAACTGACCCTCCACAAACCCCTGCCCCCAGTAACCTCTCCGACCTGACCCAACACTCCCTCCCACCAACTACCTCCCAGCTCAATTACCCCACCGACCAGACCCAACTAGCCTCTGACACGACCATGCCACCTGACCTGACCTGACTAGCCTCCCAACCTAACCAGACTACCCCACTGACCTGACCCAGCTATCCCCTGATCCGACCTGATTACTCCCCTGACCCAATCTGTCTACTCCCCCGACCCAACCTGACTATCCCCCTGGCCTGACCTGACTATCCCCCTGGCCTGACCCGACTACTCCCCTGACCCGATCTGTCTACTCCCCCGACCCAATCCGACCATCCCCCCTGGCCTGTCCCAACTACTCCCCTGACCTGAACTGACTTCTCCCCTGACCTGACCCACCTATCCCCCCATCCCGAAGCAACAACCCCCCAGACTCAACCCTACTACCTGCTCACATCCCACCACCCACTCACTCATGCACTCAATCACACAATCACTCATCACAAAATCACTCACCCACCCACTCACTCACCCACCCATTCATTCACCTACCCACTCACTCACTTATCCACTCACCCACCCACCCACCCACCCATTCGCTTACTCACCTACCCATTCACCTACTCAATCACCCTTTTACTCACTCACCCACTGAAAGACTTGAGACCTTTAAAAACTTAACTAAGGCAGCCAATGTTGTAAAAAAAGAGCATGTCCTCTCTTCATGCATCTTCCCCTACACTCACTGGTCTTCCCCTTGAAAGTCTGTGCTGACCCATTGCTGCTGCTGCCAGGGTCAGAAGATGAGTGATATATCCCAGTGTAACCTATATGATAGAGCTGTCTGTAATATTCTAGTGTAAGCTGTATAACAAAGCTGTGTATGATATATCCCTGTGTAATCCATATAACAAAGCTGTGTGCAATATATCCCTGTGTAATCCATATAACAGAGCTGTGTGTGATATATTCCTGTGTAATCCATATAACAAAGCTGTGTGTGATATATCCCTGTGTAATCCATATAACAGAGCTGTGTGTGGTATATCCCTGTGTAATCCATATAACAAAGCTGCGTGTGATATATCCCTGTGTAATCCATATAACAGAGCTGTGTGATATATTCCTCTGTAATCCCTATAACAGAGCTGTGTGTGATATATCCCTGTGTAATCCATATAACAAAGCTGTGTGCAATATATCCCTGTGTAATCCATATAACAGAGCTGTGTGTGATATATTCCTGTGTAATCCATATAACAAAGCTGTGTGTGATATATTCCTGTGTAATCCATATAACAAAGCTGTGTGTGATATATCCCTGTGTAATCCATATAACAGAGCTGTGTGTGGTATATCCCTGTGTAATCCATGTAACAGAGCTGTGTGCAATATATCCCTGTGTAATCCATATAACAGAGCTGTGTGTGATATATCCCTGTGTAATCCATATGACAAAGCTGTGTGTGATATATCCCTGTGTAATCTATATAAAAGTGCACTGAGTGTGATAGCTCAGTGTCATCTCAATAATAGTGTTGTGAGTGATATATTTTAATATAACTTATATCACAGAGCTCTGAGATATCGCAGTTCAATCTATAAAACAGAATTAACTCTGATCTATCACAGTGTTACCTATGGAACAGAGCGGTGAGTGATATTTTCCATGTATGATCTATGTAACATAGTTGTGAATGTCCAACCTTGTGTAAGCTATAAATGGGAATTGTGTTTGATATACCAAAGTGTGATTTATCTTACAGAGCACTGTGGGATACATGTCAGTGCAATCAATATAACGGAGCACGGTGTGATACATAAAGAAGAGGAACATGCTGCGCAGGTGATGGAAGTGGTGGGAGAGGGTGAGGAGTAGGGACAGAGTTTGAGTGGGAATCCCGGACATACACAGTTTGCATTTTTTTCTCTTTGACAGGCTCCCCTCCTGATAGTCAACCTGATTGATACGTTTGGTTTCCAGCAGGGGTGATGCCAGAGCAGGCCATAGAAGCAGGTTGGTCTGGTGCCTGATTCTGATGGAGTCTCTACTCTGGGGAAGGATTCTGATCCCCTCCCCAGGAAGGAGTCTCATGCCTAAACCCGGAGGGGTTCTGAACCCCAACCCGGAAAGGGAAGTCTGTTTCCCCACATTAGGTGTGTCGAACCTTGAGCTGGAGGGTGATACTTTGCACTAGCTTAATGCAATTTTTAAGTTCCATTCTAAACCACTGCCTGATTAGACCGACTCATGGAAGATTCATGTTCGATGATAAGCAAGTGAGTTTAGCAGAAACTTGAGCAAAAGCCTCAGGTTTAAATTAACAATTGTTCTAGCATTAATTGTCATTTCTGGAAGAGAGTTCCAAACTTCTACCACCCTTTGTGTGCTGCCTGCTAATTTCACTCCTGAAAGGCACGGCTCTACTTTTAGATTGTGCCCCCCATTCCTAGACTCCTGAACTAGAGGAAATAGTTCTTTTTATCTATCCTGTTTGTTCCCCTTAATATCTTAAAATGTCCCTTAACAGACTAAATTCCGGGGAATACAACCCTAGTTTACATAATCCCTCCTCATAATTTAACTCCTAGAGCTCTGATAAACCTGGTAATTATGGTAAATCAACCCTGCACTGCCTACAAGGCCAATATATCCATCCAATATGTGGTGTCCAAAACCAATTACAGTACATCAGTTCCAGATACGGTTTAACCTGGGCTTTGTAAAGCTGTAGCATAGCTTCTACATCCCTGTGTTTAAAGATCAGCACACCATTAGCATTTTTTGTTATTTTCTGTAATTGTTTCTGACATTTTAATAATCTATGAACCTAGACCCCAAAGTCTCTTTGGACTATTTATAAACTAAGCGGTTCTATTCTTTTTAAATCTAAAGTGGATGATCTCCCATTTGCCCACATTGAAATTCATTTGCCATAGTTTTGCGCATTGAACTCACCTTGATATTCCTTGTGTAAGTTATACTTCCATCTACACTGCTTACAATACCACATATCTTTTGTCATCGGCAAACTTGGATATATAATTTTCTATCCCATCAAATAAGACAAAGAGTTGAGGCCCTAACGCAGATCCTTGCTGGACACTACTTGACACATCCTGCCAATTACTACTTTAGGTCTCTTGCCATTCAGCAAATTTCTGAACCAGGTCAATAAGTTTCTTTTTTATTTGTTTATGTGGTGTGGGCATCGCTGGCTAGCCCAGCATGTATTACCCATCCTTAATTGCCCTTGTTCAGAGGGCATTTATGAGTCAACCACATTTGCCTTCAGTTGTATGAACTCCAAAGTTAGCTAAAGCTTTATGAGAAACTTTATGGCATGCTTTCTGCAAGTCCATTCTAATAACATCCATAGACATTCCCTTGTCCATTACATTGGTTACATCTTCAAAAACTTAATCAAATTTGTCAGGCACAACTTATCCTTTACAAATCCATGCTAGCCCTCACTGATCAGCTGAAAATTTTCAAGGTGTTCAGTCTCCCTAACCGTAATTATAGATTCTAGTAATTTCCCAAACAGATGTTAGGCTAGCTGGTCCATAATTCCTTAATTTCTCTTTTCACCTTTCTTAAATAGTGGAATGGCATGTAAAAGTTTTCAATCTAAAGGTTCCTGTGTCCAAAGAACTTTGGAAGATTATACTTAGGGCATTTGCAATATCCTCACCCACATCTTTTAAAACCCTGGATTAGAAATCATTTGGTGCTATGGATTTGTCATTATTTAGTGCTATTATTTTCTTTATTACTGTTAGTTTTCTTATGATTCAATATTAGTTCCTTTGGGATGTCTGGCATCCTGACTCCTCTTCCACTGTAAATACTGATGCAAAACAGTTGTTTAGTCTGTCTGCCATTCCCTTATTTTCGTTGACAATATCACTGTTATCCATTTTGAAGAAACCCATATTGCTCTTGAACACCCTCTAACTCCAATAAAATTGTAAAAAAAATGTTGATTTTGATATCTCTTGCATGTTTATTCTTATGCCCACTTTCTATAGCTCTTACTGTCTGTTCTGTCATTCTTTGCTGTTCTTTGTATTTTTTCAGTTCGCCAGGATTTGTTATATACTTTGCACTTTTGTATGTTTTTTCTTTTAATTTTATGTTGTTCATTTCCTCTTTAGTCACCCATGTTAGCTTTTTTTGGCAAGTCCCGTTACGGGTGCAAACTGGTGCTGTATCAGATTTTTTTTTAGCCTGTTGATCTTCTGCCATTTTACCCATTTATTGATTTTCCGAGGTTACTGTGGACAGTCTCTGCCTCATTACATTGAAGTCAACCTTACCTAAATTTAGAATCTTAATGGCTGTTTCATACTTCTCCCTTTCAAACACTATGTAGAACTTGATCTTATTATGATCACTATTAGATAAATGTTCACACAATGTTGGTTGTTATCTAAATCTGGCTCATGACTGGTACACTAGAAGAACTTACAATTGAGAGGAAGGTGGTGTTAGAAAGGCTATCTTTACTTAAAATAGAAAAGGTACCAGAACCGGATGAGATGTATCCAAGGATACTGAGGAAAGTGAGAGTGGAAATTGCAGAGGCACTAGTGATAATCCTCCAGTCTTTCTTAGACACAAGGGAGATGCCAGAGGACTGGAGAACTGTGAATGTTATGCCCTTGTTCAAAATAGGGTGCAAGGATAAAGCTGACAACTACAGACCAGTCAGTTTGACCTCAGTGGTAGGGAAACTTCTGGAAACTATAGTATGGGATAAAATCAATAGTCACTTAGACAAGTGCAGGATAATTAAGGAAAGCCAGCATGGATTCATCAAGGGAAAATCATGTTTAACTAGATTGCTGGAGATTTTGAGGAGGTAACAGAGAAGGTTGATAAAGGAAATGCTGTTGATGTGGTGTATTTGGATTTTCAAAAGGCATTTGATTCAATGCCACACAACAGAGTTGTGAGCAAAATTCTAGGTCATGGAATAAAGGGGAAAGTAGGCACTTGAATAAGAAATTGGCTGAGAGACAGGAAACAGAGAGTAGTGATAAATGGTTGTTTTTCAGATTGGAGGAAGGTTTGTGGTGGAGTTCCTCAGGGGTCCGTGTTGGGACCCTTGCTCTTCTTGATATATATTAATGACCTAGACTGTGGTGTGCAGGGCATGATTTCAAAATTTGCAGGTGATATGCAGATTGGAAATGGTAACTGTGTTGGGGATAGTCTTGAACTTCAAAAGGACATAGACATGTTGATGTATTGGGCAGACAAGTGGCTGATGAAGTTCAATGCAAAGAAGTGCGAGGTGATTCATTTTGGCAGGAAAAATATGGCGAATTAGTATAAAATAAAGGGAGGTGCAGGAACAGAGGGACCTTGGTGTATACGTACATAGGTGATTGAGGGTGGCAAGGCATGTTGAGAGAGCAGTTAATAAAGCATATAGTATCTTAGGCTTTATTAATAGGGGCATTGAGTACAAAAGTAAGGAGGTCATGTTGAACCTGTATAAGGCACTAGTTAGGCCTCATCTGGAGTACTGCGTCCAGTTCTGGGTGCCGTATATGAGGTAGGATGTGAAGGCTTTGGAGAGAGTGCAGAGGAGATTCGTAAAAATGATTCCAGGGACGAAAAGCTGTGGCTATGAGGATAGATTAGAGAGGTTGGATCTGTTTTCCTTGGAGAGAAGAGGGCTGAGAGGAGACTTGATAGAGGTGTACATGATCCTGAGGGATATGGCCAGGGTAAGTAGTGAGAAACTGTTCCCACTCAAGAAAGCATCAAGAACCAGAGGGCAAAGATTCAAAATAATTGGCAAAAGGAGTAAATGTGATGTGAGGAAAATATTTTTCATCCAGAGGGTTGTTAAAGTCTGGAACAAACTTCCTGAAAGGGTGGTGGAGGCAGGTTCAATCGAGGTTATCAAAAAGGAATTGGATTGTTACTTGAAACGAGAGAATGTGCAAGATTACGGGGTTAAGGCAGGAGAGTGGGACTAGATGTAATGTTCTTTCAGAAAGCCAGTGCAGACTCAATGGGCTGAATGGCCTCCTTCTGCACTGCAATGATACTGTGAGTCATTACTAAATCTAATATGGCATGCATCCTTGTCGGTTCTAGAATGTTTTGTTGCAGAAGCTAATCCTAGGCACATTCAAGAATTTCACTACCTTTCTGATATGTCCTTATCCCAGTCTAAATGAAAGTTAAAATCTCCCATTAAAAACAATTGCCTTTGCTGCATGCTTGCCTAACCTCCGCATTTATCTGATCTATCGTTTCACAGCTGCCACAAGGGTACACAATTCCTATCGAATCTTAAAAACTTTTCTGTTTCTTAATTCTATCCATAAAGTCTCCAATGCCTGTTTATTCTGATCGCAACAAGAATCCCATCCAAAGGTTAACATAGAAAAGTACAGAGGGAATGTAAAACAGGGAATAAGAGAGATAAAGAGAAAGTATGGAAGTGGATTAGCAGTGATAAGTGAACCCAAAAGATTTCTATAGACATAAATAGTAAAAGAATAGTTAAAAGAATGGCAGAATTGATTAGGGACCAAAAGAAAGCTCTTGTCGGGGTGGAAGGCATGGATGAGTACTTTGTTTCTGTCTTCATGAGAGAAGATGCTATCAATGTTGCAGTAAAGAAGCAGGCAATAGTGACTCCTTCAAAAGGACATAGACATGTTGATGTATTGGGCAGACAAGTGGCTGATGAAGTTCAATGCAAAGAAGTGTGAGGTGATTCATTTTAGCAGGAAAGATATGGCGAATTAGTATAAAATAAAGGGAGAGCCTCTAAAGAAGGTGCAGGAACAGAGGGACCTTGGTGTATACGTACATAGGTGATTGAGGGTGGCAAGGCATGTTGAGAGAGCAGTTAATAAAGCATATAGTATCTTAGGCTTTATTAATAGGGGCATTGGGTGCAAGAGTAAGGAGGTCATGTTGAACCTGTATAAGGCACTAGTTAGGCCTCATCTAACTTAAAAGTTCATAAGTAGAAAAGTCACCCAGTCTGGACGGGATGCATCCTAGGTTACCAAGGGAAGTAAGGGTGGAAATTGCAGAGGTTCTTGCCAAATCTTCTTGGATATGGGGGTGGTGTCAGAGGGCAGGAAGATTATATGTGTTATGTCCCTGTTCTAAAAATGGAAGAGGGATAAGCCTGGTAACTACAGGCCAATTAGCCTAATATTGGTGGTGGAGAAACTTTTAGAGACATTTATCTGGGATAAAATTAATTGACATTTGGAAAACTTTGGACTAAGCAAAGTCACAATGGATTTGCCAAAAACAAATCATGTTTGACAAAATGATTGAGTCCTTTAATTAAGTAATAGAGAGGATAAATGGGGGTAGCGTGGTTAATATGGTGTATATGAACTTTCAGAGGTGTTTGACAAAGTGCCACATAATAGACTTGTAAGCAAAATTAAAGCTCATTAACTAAAAGGGACAGAAGGATCAGTAACCAGGAGGCACAGATTTAAAGGATATCCAAACTGACATGACAAAACATTTTTTATGCAGCAAGTTGTTGTGATCTGGAATGTATTGCCTAAAAAGGTGGTAGAAGCAGATTTAATAGTAAAGGAAAATTGGATAAATAGCTGAAGGGAAAAAAAATACAGATCTAGGGAGAAAGAGACATAGGACAGATCTAACAAATAGCACATGCAGGATATGCCAAATGGCTTCCTCTGTGATGTGTCATTTTATGATTTTATCTGTGATAACAGAACTGTTTGTGACATAACCAGTTTAACTTAACATATCAAAGCAGTATGCAATATAGTCCTATGTAATCCTAATAACAACACTGTATATGAGATAGCCAAGTGTTCTTTATATAACAGAATAGTGACCAGCTAATCTGTTAAAACAAATCCGTGTGCAATATATGCTGGTTTAATCTATAAAAAGGAAATATGGATTATATATATAATTGTAATCTATATGAAACAACTGTGAGATATATCCCGGTGTAATTGTCACAACAAAGCTGTAGGTGAAAAATCCAAGCCTAAATTGTAGAGTGGAAGAGTGTGGGATAATCTAGATAACCAAACTGTTTGTGATGTATGATAAATCCCAGTGTAACCTATATAAAAAGTTGTGGGTGATGTATTATGATGTAACCTCTGGGGGGCAATCATCCCAGTTTGTACTAAGTGTGGTAGCGGGCAGGTAACGGGTTTTCACACTGTATTGTCCCAAACCTGCTGAATTACTTATGCATTCCCGGAAAACAGGCTGTTTCCATGGCGGCGGGCTCTCATTCACCCGACACATCATCATCTCGCTGCTTCATCACGCCAGGCACCACATTTAAAGTACTGTTGCGCTTAGTGCTTCCAGCCCAGGAATGCAGCAGAGAAGCCATGGCTCCGAAAGGCAAGAAGATGAAGCCATCGGCAACTTTTGCATGCTGTGGAGGCCTGCTGTGATGTCCTCTACCTCCACTCTGGTTACAAGAGGGGCATCTAAATTACTACTCTAGCTTGGTGGGCGATGGCAGCGATGCTAATGTGCCAATGTTGCACAGAAGGGGTTGGCCATCCAATGCAGATAGAGGATGAATGATCTCATCTGTGTAGCCAGGGAATAGCAATCATCTCATCATTCTAAACTCACACACTCAAGCCCATTACACATTCATTGGCATCTCACTCACTGCCAGCTCAAGGGACATCACCCATTCTCACACAGATACCCTCACATGTCCATCTGGCCTCATCTCCTCTGGAGACTGCCTTCTCAGCCCTCACCATCTTGAGGCCACTTGCACAGATCAACATGTGCCCCCACATACACCCTAGGATGCTCCCCTTCCCCAGTACAGCTCTCCTCCTGCAGCCTCTTCCCTTGCCTAAGGCCACTTCTACCCCTTCCCTAAGCAAGACCTTGTCCTGCAGCCGTTGAAAAGCCACCACATATGGCTGATCTGGTAGGTAGAGACCTGCCGTGAGCCCCCCTAAAAGTGATGTGGTGCTGCCTATGAAGCCTGGCGCCGATTACTGCGAGTGCTGCCCGAAGCAAGGTAGGCAAACAAACCTTGAAGTCCCGAATGAAGAGCAGCTTGCCAAGTGCACGCCTTACATATGCTGTTGTGAAACACATTGACGTATTTTCCCGCCGACATGGGTGCACGATCCAGTGGGGGAATGAGTCTGACGGGCTGTCCTTATAATGGTATGCTGATGTATTACAATGAGTTTTCCAACGTCTGATGGCAGGGAATGCGGTCCGCTATTGGCTTGCTGAGCGGATGATTGCAAACTGGTGTCACAATGTCATGAAACTGACTTTTGGCCTTCTGAACATATTGTCCGTTTATGTCACCTGAAAATGCCCGACGCCTGCAGGCATGAAAAATCCTGGTCTTTATGCCAGAACTGCATGTGAGATACCTCAGTGTAATATATAGAAGAGTATGAATACATCTCAGTGTAATCGACAAAAAATTGAGTGATAATCTAAGTACAACCTGTGTAAAACAATTGTACATCATATATTCCAGTGTGATTTATAAAGAGAGCCATGAGTGATAAATCCCAGTGAAATTTATGTAACAGAGCAATGTGCAAAATATCTCTTATTCAATTTATGTAACGGAGCTGAAGCTTAGCTAGTTTCATTCATTTCAGAGCATATAAATACAAGCATCTCACTGTGACATAGCACTGAAGTGTGACTTAAATGGAGTGCTGGAGTTTGGTGAGTTGAGGGGGTTGGGTGAGGACAGAAGAGAGGTGCTCCGTTGCTTTTTCTAACTTTTTCACCCTGTATGAATTGGTTCTTATTCTTCTGCAGGGAAAGAAGCTTGGTGTTGGGTGCTTGGTGAGTATTTGGTGAGCATCTGATAAGTGGCTAAGGTCTATTCTGTTCCTATGTTTTAAAATAGTACAGGAAATTGTGGTAAGATTAATAAAACACATAAAAGAAAATAAATAATTGAATAAAATAACTAAGTAGTCAAATAAAATACATTAATGATGGCAGGACAGGTGATGTGTCAAGATTGCAGCATGTGGGAGCTCCTGGATGTCAGCATGATCCAGGACAAACACGCCTGCAGTAAGTGTTTGTGGATCAAGGAGCTTAGGCTCAGAGTCATTGAGCTGGAGGCTGAGTTGCAGACACTGCGACACATCAGGGAGGGGAAAAGTTTCCTGGGTGCTTTGTACCAGGAGGTGGTCACACCACTTAAGATAGGGTCTTCTGATTTGGAAGGTGGTCAGGGACAGGAGAGTGTGACTGTAGTTGAGGCAGGTAAGGGGACCCGGAGTGCAGGAGTTTCTGCAATTCTCTAACAGGTTTGAGGTTCTCTCAGCTTGTTTGGATGAGAGTGGAGGCTGCAGGGTGGATGAGCTGACTGATCATGGCACCATGGTACAGGAAGCCATACAAGTGGGGGGAGCAAAAAGGAATGTAGTGTTAAGTAGGGGGCAGTATAGTGAGGGGGATTGACATTGTTCTCTGTAGCAAAGAACAAGAGTCCAAAAGGCGGTGTGGCCTGCCCGGTGCCAGGGTTCAGGACATTTGCTGAGGGCTGGAGAAGAATTTACAGTGGGAAGGGTTGGATTCAGTTATCATGGTCTATGTAGCTACCAACGACATAGGTAGGGTGAGGATGGAGGTTCTTCATAGTCAGTATGAGGAGATAGGCACAAAATTAAGAAGCAGAACCTCAAAGGGAATAATCTCTGGAAATGAGCCTGGAATCCTCTCAGTTGTATACATCCACCACAAAAATAATTATAAAGGCAGATGGACGAGCCAGCATTGACCTGTCATTGGATTGGACAAATCAGACCTAGTCACCATCACTAACATCTATTATTTTGTTCCAAAATTGGGAGAGCAGTCCCACAAATTAGACAAGCAATAACCTAACTGTACTCACAGAATTGTACTTCACAACCAGTGTCTCAGACTGCCCCTTCACCATCACTGGGTATGTACTGTCCTACCAGCAGGGCAGAACTACCAGAGATTGCATCATAGTCATATAGGCCAGAATTTTCCAGCCCCCCGTGGCAGGTTTCCCCGTGGCAGGGCTGGCCAGGCATTGAAATCTCCATTCACACCGGCCGGATCAGAAGATCCCACCGGTGTGAGGGGCTGAGCAATTTCGGCTATAGAGTTGGAACCTAGAGCCCTCAACATTGACTCTGATGAAGTCTGATGTTAGGAGGTCAAATATGGGCAGGAAACCTCCTGCTGATTATCATCTAGCACCTTCCCTCAGCTGATGAATCAGTACTCCCCCATGCTGAGTCATACAGAACAGAACAAAAATAAAAATACCTGGAAAAACTCAGCAGGTCTGACAGCATCTGTGGAGAGGAATACACTTAACATTTCGAGTCCGTATACTCTTCAACAGAACTAAGGAAAAGTGGAAAAGAGGTGAAATATAAAAATATAAGCTGGTTTAAGGGGTGGGGGGGGGAGTGGGGTGTGTGACAGGTAGAGCTGGATAAAGGGCCAGTGATAGGTGGAGATAGCCAAAAGATGTCATAGACAAAAGGACAAAGAGGTGTTAAAGGTGGTGATATTATCTAAGGAATATGCTAATAGGTGACATTAAGGGTAGAAAGCAGGACGAGCAAGGTACAGATAGTGGGGGTGGGATGGGGGGAAGGGATCGAAATAGGCTAAAAGGTAGAGATAGAACAATGGATGGAAATACATTTAAAAATAATGGAAATAGCTGGGAAAAGAAAAATCTATATAAATTATTGGAAAAAAGGGGGGGATCGGAAAGGGGGTGGGGATGGAGGAGAGAGTTCATGTTCTAAAATTGTTGAACTCAATATTCAGTCTGGAAGGATGTAAAGTGGCTAGTTGGAAGATGAGGTGCTGTTCCCCCAGTTTGCGTTGAGCTTCACTGGAACAATGCAGCAGGCCAAGGATGGACATCTGGGCATGAGAGCAGGGTGGAGTGTTGAAGTGGCAAGCGACAGGGGGGTCTGGGTCATGCTTGCGGACAGACTGAAGGTGTTCTGCAAAATGGTCACCCAGTCTGCGTTTGATCTCTCCAATGTAGAGAAAACCGCATTGGGAGCAGTGAATGCAGTAGACTAAACTGAGGGAAGGGCAGGTGAAATTCTGCTTCACTTGAAAGGAGTGTTTGGGCCCTTGGACGGTGACGAGAGGGGAAGTAAAGGGGCAGGTGTTGCACTTTCTGCGGTTGCATAGGAAGGTGCCGTGGGAGGGGGTTAATATCACAGAATGGTTATAACCTGAAGGAAACCATTCAGCCCATCCTGTTCATGCCAGCTCCCTGCAAGAACAATGCAGCTAATCCCACGCCCCTGCCTTCTCCTTGTAAACCCAGAAAATCTTTTCAGATAATTATCCAATTCTGTTTTAAAATCCACAATTGAATCTCTTTCCATCACAATCTCAGGCAGTGAATTCCAAATTCAAACCACTACATGAAAAGGTTTTTCCTTAAGTTAGCTCTGGTTCTTTTACCAATCACATTAAATTGGTGTTCACTGGTTCTTGAATCTTCCTCCAATGGGAACAGTTTCTCCCTTCTCTATCCAGGCCCCTCAGAGTTCTGAGCACTTCTGTCAAATCTCCTCTCAACCTTTTCTTTTCCAAGGAGAACAACCCTAGCTTCTCCAATCTATCCTCATAATTTCCTTGCCACCCCCCTAATAAATCTTTTCTAAGCCCTCTGCAATGCCTGCACATCCTTGCTAAAGTATGGTGCCCAGAATTGGTACAATACTCCAGTTGAGGCTAAACTAGAGTTTTATAAAGATTGGCTATAACTTACTCATTTTTTACTCGATGCCCCTATTGATAAAGCTCAGGATCCGGTATGCTTTATGGACAGCTTTCTCAATCTGCCACTCTCAGCAACTTATGCACACATACCCCCAGGTCCCTCTGCTTCTGCAGCCCCTTTAGAATTGTATCATTTATTTCATATTGCCTTCCCACGTTCTTCCTACTAATATATATCATTTCACACTTCTCTGCAATAAATTACATCTGCCAGGTATCCACCCATTCCACCAGCCTGTCTGTGTCCTCTTGTAATCTATCATGATTCTTGCAGTTCACAGTGCTTCCAAGTTTTGTGTCAGCAGTAGATTTTGAAATTGTCCGCTGTTCACCCAGCATTAGACATTAATGTAGATCAAGAAAAGCAGTTGCTCTAATCCCGACCCCTGGGGTACCTCACTATATAATATTCTTCAGTTCGAACAAACCCATTAACCGCTACTCTCTAGGTGGAATCGTCCCAGATTTGCACTAAGTGTGGTACCCGGCAGGTAAAATGACATTTTACCTACCAGCCATGATAGCGGTTTTTACAATGTATCGTCCCAAACCTGCCACGTTATTTATGCGTTCACGGGAAACACATCGTTTCCATGGTGAGCAGGATCTCATTCACCCACCTGCCATCACCTCGCTGCTTCATCAAGCCAGGCGACATATTTAAAGTCTAGCCACGTGCACATATCTCCTTCCAGACCACGACTACTGCAGGAAAGATGTCCACGAAAAGCAAAAAGACTGCAGCCCCCAGGTTTAGCGACGCGTCACTGGAACTCCTTTGGATGCCCTGGAGTTCTGCCTGGATATCCTCTACCCCCGCTCTGGCCGCAGGATGACCAATCAGGCTTGGGAGGCAGTGGCAGTGGTGGTCAGCGCCAATGCCCTTCAAAAGAGGACAGCCACCCAGTGCCGCAATAGGATGAATGATCTCCTTCATTCCGCCAGGGTAACTCACTTTTCTCATCACTCTGAACTCACACACTTACAAACCCATCACACATTCACAGGGATCTCACTCACCGTCATTGTCCTCATCCTGTCCATGGGACCACTCGCCACCCACACATGCCAGGCATACTTATCATCTGGCTGGCCAGGCATCCTGCTTACACTTTCTTCATCTCTATTCATGCAGGACAAGCTGGCATACATCAAGAGGGAGAGGGAGCAGGCCGGTGGAGGAATACCTGAAATCAAGGTCCTCATGGACATTGAAAACAGAGCTATCCAGCTGGCCAGCTACTATCTGGACTGTTCCTGTGCTGATAGTGAGGTCGGCAGTGCTCTACCAAGTCCAGCAGTGCAACATCCATTAGACAACCATGCCGTGAGTGATGTGTCCTCTTTCACAGGCTACTGCCATGCACTAATTATCTCCCCTTGCTTCTGCAAGCACATCTGGGAAACAGCCGACGGAGTCCGTAACCCAATCAAGCTTCGAATAATCTGGAGGCACCATCCTTGAAGTCCCGTCACAGCGCTGACCCACACCCTCCACCAGCGCAGAGACACACACCTCAGTGGGACCTAGCTTTAGAATAGCCTCGGGATCGGAATCTGGTGACCACATTGCACTGTCTGATCCACAGCAGGTGGAGGCAGGGACTACCCTGGTGTCCAGTGCTTGGAGGAATGCTGGAGGCCAGAAATTTGCTGAGTCCGAGTCAGATGATGAGCCTCTGGACTTGGTCATGTCGCAGTTGATGGAGCTGCAAAGGCAAGCTCGGGAACATCAGGAAGGGATGCCGGCTGCACTCCTTAGATTACAAGGCACGATGGAGGCGTCTGTCCGCCTTCACTCTGAGGTGATAGTGCTGGCATGCCAACACTCCGTGGCCAACACTGGTAGGATGGTGGTCACCATGGAGACCTTGGTCCAAGATGTTGTTCCTGCATTGCTGCACGGGCTCAACACCGTCGCTGGTGCCAGAGTTGGCCTCCAACAGTGTGTACGCGAGAGGGGTGCCGGGCAGCTTGATCTCACTCCAGCTACCCCTGCTCCTCAAGGAGTCAGCCATGGGCCGTCGCGTAGGTGGATCATCAGGTGCCCTGAGACCATCCATCCAGGTGACTTTGGGAGTGTCTGGCTCATCTGAATCCCCTCTTCCTGTGACCTCAGCAGCTCCAGCTCCGCAGGCCAAGGAGAGTGCCATTGCCACACAGCAGGACCCTGAAAGCAGTCCGAGGCCCTCCAGGTCTCGGCTCTCCGGAGGACCCATGCCAAGGTCATCACAGGCAGGGCGTTGCAGTCAGCAGGCTGCATCCACCTCCGCTGTGGATGTCTGGAGAGCACCAAGATGTAGCGGCAGAGTTAAGAAGAATTAGTTGCACAGCCTGGGCACGGGTGTGGGGTGTTGATCACTTGTACATACTGTTCACTATTGTCAATAAACTCCCAAGAATGTCTCCCTGCCCATGGCTCCTTATTCTGGTGAGCAGTGCTCTTGTTACTCAGATGTGAAACCTTTCTGCACGAGATAAAGGTAGGTGTCTCAGTCCAGGGCCTCTTCCCTGTGCTCTGTGCAGCCTTCAGACCACAGTGATGGTCCAGCCTCACACTTCCTGGAAACATTACTGATCCCTGCACCTCGGCGGTGCTGGTCATTGCTGCCAGAATGTAGTGGGCAGGCACCACAGAGTTCCATCATTCTCTCTGTGTGGTCTCAGCACCTTTAAGGTCAGGCTGGCCCCCATCACACCAGCATCTGTGACCACTGACGCTGTGCTCCTGAAGGGGTCAGGTGCTGATGTTCCTAAAATTTCATGGCTGCATCTCTATGATATGACCCTGATCACAGAGCGGAAGCGATCTGACCCACGCTAGACAGGTTTCAGGCATTCTCAGAGGCTATGTGAAGATCTGTGGAGTGTCCTCACTGCATGTCGTCATCATCCTCCTGCAGTCAAGCGACTATTAGGGCCGCCAATGCATCTCCATGACAGGAGCATTCTCACAGAGGGTATTCACACTTCCATAAGCCAGACTGGAGTCAAACATTCACAGATGAAATGTGAGGGTCTATGGGGTCACCTTACCACACGTCGTCATCATCTTCTACAAATCTAGCAGCTACGAGGGCTCCTGACCATGCCTGCCTTGTCTAGCCAGTGTGAGGGCCTCATCCTCATCATCGCTGCCTTCGAGGACCTCCTCACCTTCATCCCTGTCAGCACCCTCCTCATTGGAGGCGACCTCTAGCTCCTCCATCTCCTCCTCAGCCAGCTCCTCTCCCCGTTGCAGTGCCAGGTTGTAAAGGGCACAGCAGACGATGGTGATGCATGACATCTTCTGCGAACTGTATTGCAAGTCTCCACCAGACCAGTCCAGGCACTGGAACCGCATCTTCAGCATCCCAATGGTCTGCTCCACCAAGTTGCGAGCTGCAGCATGAGCCTCATTATAGCGTCGCTCTGCTGCAGCCTGAGGCTGCATCATCAGCCACGTCCTCTGTGCGTAGCCCTTGTCCTCGAGGAGCCAACCCTGCAGCTTCTGTGGACTCTGGAAAACGTCAGGGATCTGTTAGTGACCGAGGATGTGGGAGTTGTGCATACTCCCTGAGAACTGTGCACACACCTACAGGATGCGTTTCTGGTGGTTGCAGACCAGCTGCACATTCAGTGAGAGAAACCCCTTGCAGGTGATGTTGTCTACTGAGTGTAGCAACAGAGATCTAAGCACCACATGAGTGCCATTGATCACATCCTGCGCCTTTGGGGAAACCTGAGATTTGAGCGAATCCAATCTCTCTTGCACCCTGGGTGTCTTGGTCCTGGGTGTAATGCACAAAGCTGTGTGCTTTTCATGAAGATGGCATCTGTGACTTCATGGGTGCATTTGTGGGTGGAGGCCTGTGAGATCCCATAGAGGTCACCTGTGGAGCCCTGAAAGGAGCAACTGGCGTAGAAAATGAGCACCGTGGTCTCTTTCGCGGCCACTGGCAGTGGATGCCCTTCATGTCCCCAAGGCACCAAATCGTGCAACAGGTGGCAGATGTGACCGACCCGTTCCCTAGACATGCACAGCCTTCGGCAACACTGGTTCTCGGTCATCTGCAGGAATGAAAGGTAGAGTCTGTAGACCCTGGGTGTTGCTAGGCACTGACCAGCAACGGCTCACTGTGGCTCTTCTGTGCCTTATGCGGGAGCCTCAGCTGCCCTTTCTTCCTGAGGTTGCTACTCCTGCCTTTGTGCAGCCAGGAGCCTCAATCGCTCTCTCCTCCATCGTCTTTGCTCTCCTGATGCAGGTCATCAGGCTTACAGCTAGTTCACCAGGGTCCATGATCCTGATGTACTCCTCCTGCAGGATGAAAGAGAGAGACACATGGTTAGCATGGGTGTACGAAGAACCTGTCCTGGTTAAGTCTGAAGGCCCCTTAATGCTTCCCGGAGAGTGCTGGCCACGACTTGGATGGCCAGAGATTAGTGTGCTGCATAGCTGCCTGAAACACCACCCACCTCCATCTCATTCCAGCTGACCAATTGGCGGTTGTTTTGCTCACTGGGCTGCATGCTGTGCTTTCAGCTCAGGCACAGGCATTCTCCTAACCTGCAATGCAAGGCTGCACTGTTAGCTTGAACCATGGGGGAGAATGGTCCAAACCGAGATGCTGACATTGCCTCTACCAGTGACTGCTCCAAGGCCAGCTTTAGCAAGGAGATTGTACAATGTGTGCAGTCGTCCAACTGTTCTGCAGTCCACTAAAACATTCATGACTTTGCAGTATGTGCTGGGGGAGGTGAAAAGCTCTGGAGCACTTGGTGGCACTTTGATGCCTCTGTGTTGCTTGAGTGGGCAGATATGCTAGAAGCCTGACTCCAATCATATCAGTGGCTATACCTGAACTGTCTCAGCTGCAGAGGAATGGTCACTTTGTACAGGGGTTTCGCTCACCCGTTGCTGCTTCCATCACCCGCCCTATCCCCCAACCCTGAATGATTGTGCACTATATTCAACACCAGGGTTGCCCTTGCCCTCCCCCAACAAGTCGCTTCAAAGGCAGGGCTGCCCTTGACATCCCCTAACACTCCTCAAGCTTGAAATCCAACAGGCAACCCTGACAAGTGCCACGCATCATTGCTGTGCACTAACCTCTGAGTTCCTGTCAAAGTGCAGCCCGGCAAGTGCACACCTTTTACATGCTGTTGTGAAACATGTCGGCGTGCTTTCCCGCCAATGTGGACAGATGATCCAGTGGTGGGTGGGGTGGGGGGAGAGTAGAAACAATTCCGGCAGGAACTGATTCAGGAACCTAATTGTAATACATCTGCATATCATTAGAGATAAAAACAAAAAAACTGCGGATGCTGGAAATCGAAAACAAAAACAGAATTACCTGGAAAAACTCAGCAGGTCTGGCAGCATCGGCGGAGAAGAAAAGAGTTGACGTTTCGAGTCCTCATGACCCTTCGACAGAACTTGAGTTCGAGTCCAGGAAAGAGCTGAAATATAAGCTGGTTTAAGGTGTGTGTGTGGGGGGCGGAGAGATGGAGAGACAGAGAGGTGGAGGGGGGGGGTGTGGTTGTAGGGACAAACAAGCAGTGATAGAAGCAGATCATCAAAAGATGTCAACGACAATAGTACAATAGAACACATAGGTGTTAAAGTTAAAGTTGGTGATATTATCTAAACGAATGTGCTAATTAAGAATGGATGGTAGGGCACTCAAGGTATAGCTCTAGTGGGGTTTTTCTTATAATGGAAATAGGTGGGAAAAGGAAAATCTTTATAATTTATTGGAAAAAAAAAAGCAAGGGGGAAACAGAAAGGGGGTGGGGATGGGGGATGGGGGAGGGAGCTCACGACTGAGGGAAGGCTGTAAAGTCCCTAGTCGGAAGATGAGGTGTTGTTCCTCCAGTTTGCGTTGGGCTTCACTGGAACAATGCAGCAAGCCAAGGACAGACATGTGGGCAAGAGAGCAGGGTGGAGTGTTAAAATGGCAAGCGACAGGGAGGTTTGGGTCATTCTTGCGGACAGACCGCAGGTGTTGTGCAAAGCGGTCGCCCAGTTTACGTTTGGTCTCTCCAATGTAGAGGAGACCACATTGGGAGCAACGAATGCAGTAGACTAAGTTGGGGGAAATGCAAGTGAAATACTGCTTCACTTGAAAGGAGTGTTTGGGTCCTTGGACGGTGAGGAGAGAGGAAGTGAAGGTGTTGCATCTTTTGTGTGGGCATGGGGTTGTGCCATAGGAGGGGGTTGAGGAGTAGGGGGTGATGGAGGAGTGGACCAGGGTGTCCCGGAGGGAGCGATCCCTACAGAATGCCGATAAGGGGGGTGAAGGGAAGATGTGTTTGGTGGTGGCATCATGCTGGAGTTGGCGGAAATGGCGGAGGATGATCCTTTGAATGCGGAGGCTGGTGGGGTGATAAGTGAGGACAAGGGGGACCCTATCATGTTTCTGGGAGGGAGGACATGTCAGAGGAACTGTTTTTGAATGTAGCATCATCGGAACAGATGCGACGGAGGCGAAGGAACTGAGAGAATGGGATGGAGTCCTTACAGGAAGCGGGGTGTGAGGAGCTGTAGTCGAGATAGCTGTGGGAGTCGGTGGGTTTGTAATGGATATTGGTGGACAGTCTATCACCAGAGATTGAGACAGAGAGGTCAAGGAAGGGAAGGGAAGTGTCAGAGATGGACCACGTGAAAATGATGGAGGGGTGGAGATTGGAAGCAATTTTTCCAAGTCCTGACGAGAGCATGAAGCGGCACCGAAGTAATCATCGATGTACCGGAGAAAGAGGTGTGGAAGGGGGCCGGAGTAGGACTGCAACAAGGAATGTTCCACATACCCCATAAAGAGACAGGCATAGCTGGGGCTCAAGTGCTAAGGAACGCAAGCTCCAACAACTCATCGACACCAACACCCATCTAGGACCCTCCACCCCTGCCTGTCCCTCCGTCCCCACCCTTTCTTCTAATCCCAACCCCAGCCGTGTATTCACTATACCTCCTGACCTTCCCCTCTCCGATGCTGAACGTTCAGTGCTCAGCAAAGGACTTAGTTTCATACCCTTACGCCCTCACCTCAATGAATTTCGGGCTCGGCATGATACTGAACTCTTCTTCCGCCGTCTTCGTCTCCGGGCTCACTTCTTTGGGCAGGAGTCCTCTCCCAGTTCAACGGATCCTTTTACCCATCTCCAATATTCTCCCTCCACCTGGACCCCTCCCTCTGGATTCTTACCTTCTCTCGATCTTTTCATTGAGAACTGTCGGCGCGACATTAGTCGTCTCAATTTCTCTGCTCCTCTCATCCATTCTAACCTGTCTCTCTCTGAACTTACTGCACTCCATTCTCTCAGGTCCAACCCTGACATTGTCATCAAACCCGCTGACAAGGGTGGTGCTGTTGTTGTCTGGCGCACTGACCTCTACCTCGCGGAGGCTGAGCATCAACTCGCAGACACTTCCTCCTACCTCTCCCTGGAACATGACCCCACCACTGAACATCAAGCCACTGTTTCCAGGACTGTCACTGACCTCATCTCCTCTGGGGATCTCCCTCCCACAGCTTCCAACCTGATAGTCGCCCAACCTCGGACGGCCCGCTTCTATCTCCTACCCAAAATCCACAAACAGAACTGCCCCGGTAGACCAATCGTCTCAGCTTGCTCCTGCCCCACAGAACTCATTTCTCATTATCTTGACTCCCTTCTCTCTCCCCTTGTCCAGTCCCTTCCCACCTACATCCGTGATTCCTCTGACACCTTACGTCACATCAACAATTTCCAGTTCCCTGGCCCCTACCGCTTCCTCTTCACCATGGACGTCCAATCCCTCTACACCTCCATCCCCCACCAGGATGGTCTGAGGGCCCTTAGCTTCTTCCTCGAACAGAGGCCTGACCAATCCCCATCCACCACTACTCTCCTCCTTCTGGCTGAACTTGTTCTCACGCTGAACAATTTCTCCTTCAACTCCTCTCACTTCCTCCAAATAAAAGGTGTGGCTATGGGTACCCGCATGGGCCCCAGCTATGCCTGTCTCTTTATGGGGTATGTGGAACATTCCTTGTTGCAGTCCTACTCCGGCCCCCTTCCACAACTCTTTCTCCCGTACATCGATGATTACTTCGGTGCCGCTTCATGCTCTCGTCAGGACTTGGAAAAATTTATTAATTTTGCTTCCAATCTCCACCCCTCCATCATTTTCACGTGGTCCATCTCTGACACTTCCCTTCCCTTCCTTGACCTCTCTGTCTCAATCTCTGGTGATAGACTGTCCACCAATATCCATTACAAACCCACCGACTCCCACAGCTATCTCGACTACAGCTCCTCACACCCCGCTTCTCTGTAAGGACTCCATCCCATTCTCTCAGTTCCTTCGCCTCCGTCGCATCTGTTCCGATGATGCTACATTCAAAAACAGTTCCTCTGACATGTCCTCCCTCCCAGAAACATGATAGGGTCCCCCTTGTCCTCACTTATCACCCCACCAGCCTCCGCATTCAAAGGATCATCCTCCGCCATTTCCGCCAACTCCAGCATGATGCCACCACCAAACACATCTTCCCTTCACCCCCCTTATCGGCATTCCGTAGGGATCGCTCCCTCCGGGACACCCTGGTCCACTCCTCCATCACCCCCTACTCCTCAACCCCCACCTATGGCACAACCCCATGCCCACGCAAAAGATGCAACACCTTCACTTCCTCTCTCCTCACCGTCCAAGGACCCAAACACTCCTTTCAAGTGAAGCAGTATTTCACTTGCATTTCCCCCAACTTAGTCTACTGCATTCGTTGCTCCCAATGTGGTCTCCTCTACATTGGAGAGACCAAACGTAAACTGGGCGACCGCTTTGCACAACACCTGCGGTCTGTCCACAAGAATGACCCAAACCTCCCTGTCGCTTGCCATTTTAACACTCCACCCTGCTCTCTTGCCCACATGTCTGTCCTTGGCTTGCTGCATTGTTCCAGTGAAGCCCAACGCAAACTGGAGGAACAACACCTCATCTTCCGACTAGGGACTTTACAGCCTTCCGGACTGAATATTGAATTCAACAACTTTAGGTCGTGAGCTCCCTCCCCCATCCCCCATCCCCACCCCCTTTCTGTTTCCCCCTTCCTTTTTTTTTTCCAACAAATTATAAAGATTTTCCTTTTCCCACCTATTTCCATTATAAGAAAAACCCCACTAGAGCTATACCTTGAGTGCCCTACCATCCATTCTTAATTAGCACATTCGTTTAGATAATATCACCAACTTTAACTTTAACACCTATGTGTTCTATTGTACTATTGTCGTTGACATCTTTTGATGATCTGCTTCTATCACTGCTTGTTTGTCCCTACAACCACACCCCCCCCTCCACCTCTCTGTCTCTCCATCTCTCCGCCCCCCACACACACACACCTTAAGCCAGCTTATATTTCAGCTCTTTCCTGGACTCGAACTCAAGTTCTGTCGAAGGGTCATGAGGACTCGAAACGTCAACTCTTTTCTTCTCCGCCGATGCTGCCAGACCTGCTGAGTTTCTGCATATCATTGTTCGGAATGCTGAGTGTTATAGTGCGCCTTTCGTGCTGGCTGGCCGTTAATTGGCCAGCCAGCGTGAATTTGTGGTCAGAGGCTGACGGCGGGTGGCGGAGTTTCTCCTGGCTGCTCCTGAGCCTGCCCACTGCACCCGTCCAACGACGGAGAAATCCTGCCTGCTGACCTGCTGAGTTTTTCCAGGTAATTCTGTTTTTGTTTTGGATTTCCAGCATCCGCAGTTTTTTTCTTTTTGTGATAAGAAACAGAGGCTGGGATTTTGTGTGCCCGCTAGCATCGCGTATGTTTGGTGGCATGAGTGGACAATATGGCGCAATCACCATATGGCTTCCATCACCCGCCCTATCCCCCAACCCTGAATGATTGTACAATATATTCAACACCAGGACCCGAAAGGCGCACTATAACACTCAGCATTCCGAATAATGATATGCAGATGTATTACAATTAGGTTCCTGATGTCCGATGGTGGGAAACATGGCCATTGGCAGGCTGAGCGGGCATTTGCGAACTGATTTCACGCCAAGGTGAAACTGATTGCGCCATATTGTCCACTCATGCCACCAAACACACCCGATGCTAGCGGGCACACAAAATCCCAGCCTCTGTTTCTTATCACTTAGTCAACTTCGCAGGCAGGATTTCTCCGTCGTTGGACGGGTGCAGTGGGCAGGCTCAGGAGCAGCCAGGAGAAACTCCGCCACCTGCCGTCTGCCTCTGACCACAAATTCACGCTGGCTGGCCAATTAATGGCCAGCCAGTACGAAAGGCGCACTATAACACTCAGCATTGCTCGGGTGGGGGCAGGAGGAGAGTGAGCGTGGAAGTTTGCGCATGCACAGGGCAGCATGTGCTGAAAATTCCCTGAGGGCACAGAGCTACCTCAGGGAGAAGAAGAATTGTGCAAAGGAAAATAAAGATTTTAGAAATGATATAAACATGTCCCCGCATGTGACTCAGTCACATGAAGAGGGGCATGTTTAAATGAAGCTGAAAATTTTTTTCTGCTTTTTTAATTGCCCATGGATGAGGTTTCCTAAAAAATGCAAAAGGCTCCTGGCCTATTTACCCACTTGCCAGCCAAATGGTTGAATGGGCAATGAAAAATACAAATTAATTACTTGCTTAAAGGCCCCAATAGGCCTCTTAATTGTCATTGGGCGCACTGCTGACTCTCGCGTGTGCCCGCCAACCGAAAGATTGCGAGAGTGCGTGATGACATCGGGATGCTCGCCTAACGTCTTCACGTGTGATTTACGCCCAATCGGCTCGAGCGCATGCCTGTCCGTTGGACGTAAAATCCTGCCCCATTTCCATGCTGCCACTCTCCTATTTCATGGGCTTCAACTTTCCTGACAAGCCTGTTTGGTGGAATCTTTTCAAACGCCTTTTGGAAGTCCATATGCATCACATTAGCCATATTACCTTCATCAACTGTCTCTGTTACCTCATTAAACATAACTAAATCAAGTTAATTATATATAATTTCACTTAACAAATCCATGCTGGCTTTCCTTACCTAATCCAAATTTATCTAAGTGGCAGTCAACTTTTTCCCAGCTTATCGTTCATAAACCTTTTCGCAACATAAACTGACTACCTTGTAGTTGCTCGGCTTATCCTTACACCCTTATTTGAAGAAGGTGCATCATTTGAAGTTTCCAGTCCTCTGGCATCACCCCTGTATGTGAGGTGAATTGGAAGATTATGACCAGTGCTTCACAATTTCCAACCTTACTTCGCTCATTATTCTTGGATGCTACTGATCCTGTCCTAATGATTTATTATCTTTAAACTCAGCCAGCCTTTCTAATACCTCTTTATCAATTTTTAGACCATCCAGTATCTCAACTACTTCGTCTTTCACTACAATCTTGGCAGCATCTTCTTCCTTTGTGAAGACAGATGCAATGTACTCAATTAGTACCTCAGCTATGTCCTCCTGCTTCCATGTGTAAATTCCCTTTTTGCCTCCTAATTGGCCCTCTTCTTTTTACTACTCTTTTACTATTCATATGCCTATAGAAGTCTTTGGATTCCCTTTTATGCTGGCTGCCAGTCTATTCTCATACCCTCTCTTAGCTTCTCTTATTTATTTTTTCATTTGCCCTTTGGTTCTCACTTGTATTATCAACTTGACATCTATTATATGCACCCTATTCTGCTTCATCTTACTCTCTATCTCTTTCATCACCCAGGGACTTGTGGCTTTTTTTGTCCTGTCCTTCCCCTCTCATGGAACTGTATCTCGAATTATACCTAAAATCCTCATTAAAGGTAGCCCGTTGTGCAATTACAGTTTTGCCTGTCCATCTATATTCCAGTTTACCTGGGCCAGATTTGTTCATATCCCATTGAAATTAGCCCTCCCCCAATTATTTAATTTTACTGTGGATTGCTCCTTGCTCTTTTCCACAGCTAACCTAAACCTTATGATACTATGATCACTGTCCCATAAATATTTCAATTCTGACACTTGATCCACTTGTCCCATCACTTAGAAGAAGCACTGTTTCTAGTGAGGGCACAGAATTTACCCTGGGCGAGGGACTTCAATGTCCATCACCAAGATTGGCTCAGTAGCATCAACACTGATTGAGTTGACTAAGTCCTAAAGGACATTGCTGCCAGACTGGGCATGAAGCAGGTGTTGAGACATGATGGAAAAACCTACCTGACATTAGCCTCAACAATCTACATATTGAGTTGCATCTCTCCATGACAAGATTGACAGAAGTGATCATCACACAGCCTGTGTGGAAATAGATCTCATCTTCACATTGAGGGCATCTCCCATCTTGTCGTATGACACTTTTTTTTATTCATTCAAGGGATTTGGGCTTCACTGGCTGGGCCAGCATTTATTGCCCATCCCTAGTTGCCCTGAGAAGGTGGTGGTGAGCTGCCTTCTTGAACCGCTGCGGTCCACGTGGAGTAGCTACACCCACAGTGCTATTAGGAAGGGAGTTCCAGGATTTTGACCCACTGACAGTGAAGGAACAGTGATATATTTCCAAGTCAGGATGGTGAGTGACTTGGAGGTGAACTTCTAGGTGGTGGTGTTCCCATCTATCTGTTGCCCTTGACCTTCTAGATGGTAGTGGTCATGGGTTTGGAAGAAGAAGCCTTGGTGAATTCCTGCAGTGCATCTTGTAAATGGTACACACTGCTGCTACTGTGGTTCAGTGGCGGAGGGAATGAATGTTTGTGGATGTGGTGCCAATCAAGTGGGCTGCTTTGTCCCGGATGGTATCAAGCTTCTCGAGTGTTGTGGGAGCTGCACCCATCCAGGCTAGTGGGGAGTGTTTCATCACACTCCTGACTTGTGCCTTGTAGATGGTGGACAGACTTTGGGGAGTCAGAAGGTGAGTTACTCATCGCACAATTCCTAGCCTCTGACCTGCTTTTGTAGTCACAGTATTTATATGGCTAGTCCAGTTCAATTTCTAGTCAATTTTAACCCCCAGGATGTTGATAGTGGGGGATTCAGTGATGGTAATGCCATTGAATATCAAGGGACGATGGTTGGATTCTCTCTTGTTGGAGATGGTCATTGCCTGATACTTGTCTGGCTCAAACGTTACTCGCCACTTGTCAGGCCAAGCCTGGATATTGTCCAGGTCTTGCTGCATTTGGACATGGATTTGAGGAGTCGTGAATGGTGCTGAACATTGTGCAATCATCAGCAAACATCCCCATTCCTGACCGTATAATGGAAGGAAGATCATTGATGAAGCAGCTGAAGATGGTTGGGCCGAGGACACTAACCTGAGGAATACCTGTGGTGATGTCCTGGAGCTGAGATGACTGACCTCCAACAACCACAACTATCTTCCTTTGTGCTAGGTATGACCCAAACCAGCAGAGTTTTTCCCCTGATTCCCATTGACTCCATTTTGAATCCAGACTACCACCATGCTAAATGGGATAGTTTCAGAACAGATTTAGCAGCTCAAAATAGAACACCCATGGGGCACAATATTTCATAGAACTCTGTAACCACATGGCTCAGCATATCCTTTACTCTACCAATACCATTAAGCCACGTGACCAATCCTGGTTCAGAGGAGTGTAGACAGCATACCTGGAGCAATATCAGGTCTACCTGAAAATGAGGTGCCAACCTGGTAAAGCTACAACACAGGACTACATGCAGGTTAAACAGCCAAGGCAGCATGCTATAAACTAGACTAAGTGAATCCCACAACCAATAGTCTCCTCAAAACTCAGCATGAATGATGAGGAGTAGTTAAACTAACAGGAAAAGGAGGCTCCATGAACATTCCCATCCTCAATGATGGCAGAAACTTGCACATGAGAGCGAAAGACAAAATGCTGAAGTGTTCACAACCATCTTCAGCCAAAAGTGCCAAGTGGATGATCCATCTTAGCTTCTCCTTAAGGTACTCACCATCACAAATGCCAGTTTTCTGTCAATTTGATTCACTCAATGTGATATCAAGAAGTGACTGAGCGAACTGGAAACACCAATGCATTCAGCCGCACAACATTGTGGTTGTAGTGTTGAAGGCTTGTGCTCAAGAACTAGCTGTGCCCAAAGCCAGGCTGTTTCAGCATAGCTAACACACTGAAGCCAGTGGTAATCAGAGGGAAAACTCTTCACTAACTGGAGTTGTACATAAAACAAAGGAAGATGTTTGTGTTGTTTGGAGACCAATCATCTCAGCCATAGGACATAATTGCAGGAGTTCCTTGGTGCGGTGTCCTAGGCCCAAACATTTTCAGCTGATTATCAGTGTGCATGTTTGGCAATGATTACACAGTGTTCATTTCCATTAGTAATTCCTCAAGTAATGAAGCAGACCATGCTTGCATGCAAGATCTAGAGAACATCCAGACTTGACTGATATGTGGCAAGTAACATTTGTATCACTCAAGTGCCTGCAATGACCATCTCCAGCAAGAGAGAGTCCAAATCCATCCCCTGGACATTACCATCATCGCATACTCATTGCAACATCCTGGGGTCATCATTGATCAGGAATGTAACAGGACTGGCTACATCAATAAGATGGCTACAAGAGGATGACAGAAGCTCATTATGGTGCAGTGATACAGCCAAGTGTAATCTATGTAACCGAACTGTGGGGAGAATTTTCCTATCCCGCTACCTGAAGAATCAACGGGGAATACATCCCCACCAATGCCAGCTGCCCTCAGCCATATGAGAAGTATTAATTGCTGGGTGTGAGACTTCCCCCTCTCACTCAGGAGGAAGCCCCACCTCAGAGAGCTGTCAGCCAATCTGATTGACCGAGAGCTCTGCAATCCTAGTGAGTGGTGGCCACTGCTTGAACTACAAACAGTTCCCAGTTTCAAAGTCCTGGAGTCAAGGACCAGCTGAGTGTTGGGAGTCTCACAGAGAGGAGGAGAGGTGAGGCTCAGAGGGGTAGGGAGAGTGGGGTGGGGGTCTTGATGAACAGGCCAAGGAGGGAGGCTGAACCTGGGAGGGGTCAGACCTTGGGTGGGGATGGGGCAGGGCACCCGATGTAAAAAGAGGGCCCTTGAGGAAGGTGCTCCCCTTTCCTGCCCAAAGATGTAGCAGGGCGACCTGGGCTTCTGCCCCCCCCAATCCTTGACCTTCTTTTGCCGGCCTCAAAATTGAAACAAGGCAGGAAGTGGCCCTTAAGTGGCCATTAATTGATCACTTAAGGGCTGCCATCGGGGCAAAGTCTGCCCCCATAAAATTGAAGACAGGTGGGGGCAACTGGGAGGGCAGTGTGAAGATTGCCTGGGTCATTTAACATCCTACCCCCACCAACCGCTGGCTGGATGGTGAAATTCTGCCGTGTGTGATACATTGCAGTAGAATCTCCAAAACCAAATGCTGTTATATATCCCATTGTAAACTATACAACTGAACCATGTGTGATATGTCCCAGCCTAATCCATATATGTGATATATTCCAATGTGACCTATGTAACTGAACGGTGAGTGATATATCCCAGTATAACCTGCATAATCAAAATGTGGATTATATATTTCCTAGTGTAACAAATGTAGCAACTATCTGGGATATGGTAGTGTAAATGACATTGCAGAACACTGTCCTTTATAGCCTGGTGTAATCTGTGTAACGGAATTCTGAGTTATAAACTCAGCCTATTGTATATAACACATCAGTTTGTAATATAGCCCAGTGTAATCTGTATATCAGACATGTGTGTGACTTATCCTGGAAACAGAACTGTGTGTAGCATAAGTCTGCATTACCTATATAATTGAAATGTGAATTATATTTCCACCTGTAGCCTATAGAAAAGTATACAATATAACAGAGTATGATTTTATAACAGAACTATGTGACTTGTCCCTGTGCAATCTGTGCAAAGAAAATGAGTGTGAGATATTGTAGTATAATCTGTGTAACAGGATTGTGTTTGATATATCCTGGTGCGTTCAATGGAAAGTTGTGTTTGATGTATGACAATACTATCTATTTAACAGAACTGTGTTGCAGATATCATAGTGTAATTATATAACAGAATTTTGAGTGACGAATCATAGTGTAGCTGTATTACAGAACTTAGAAAGATATAGCCGGCTGTAATCTACATGACAGTGATATATCCCCATTTGATGGATCCTTGTGCAATTTACATAAAATAACTGGCCTGAAGTTTTCGTTCGTCGGGTGCACATGATCGGCGGACCCGGAAGCAGACGGGAAATGGGCCTCTGGCCGCGATTGGCCACCGACTGCGATTTCACACTGGCTGGCCAATTAACGGCCGGTCAACATGAAACACACGCTGAAATGCTCAGCGCTGCCAGGGTGGGGGCGGGAAGAGCGTGGGCGACGACGTAACTGAGGGTGCAGTTGAGCACTTCTAGTGAACTCCCTGAAGGCAGACAGCTGCTCCAGGGAGCTGCAGGCCTCCACAGAATAAAGGAAACAACAAAAATGCTGCAAAATATGTCCATGCAGCACAATCAAGCACCTGGAAGCATACCTCATTAAAAAACAGTCCCCAGATATCTCTTTTTATTTTATTTCCCCACAGAGATTTCATCCCACCCTGGATCGAGGTTTGAGCAAAAATGTGAATGCTGCCTGGGAGACTGGCCCATCCGCCAACTGTATCACAGAATCACAGTGCAGAAGAGGCCCTTCGGCCCATTGAGTCTGCACCGACACGTGAGAAACACCTGACCTACCTACCTAATCCCATCTACCAGCACTTGGCCCTTAGCCTTGAATGTTATGACGTGCCAAGTGCTCATCCAGGTACTTTTTAAAGGATCTGAGGCAAATTGCCTCCACCACCCTCCCAGGTAGCGCATTCCAGACCATCACCACCCTCTGGGTAAAAAAGTTTTTCGTCACATCCCCCCTAAACCTCCTGCCCCTCATCTTGAACTTATGCCCCCTTGTGACTAACCCTTCAACTAAGGGGAACAGCTGCTCCCTATCCACCCTGAACATGCCCCTCATAATCTTGTACACCTCGATCAGGTCGCCCCTCAGTCTTCTCTGCTCCAACGAAAACAACCCAAGTTTATCCAACCTCTCTTCATAACTTAAATGTTTCATCCCAGGCAACATCCTGGTGAATCTCCTCAGCATTCCCTCCAGTGCAATCACATCCTTCCTATAATGTGGCAACCAGAACTGCACACAGTACTCCAGCTGTGGCCTCACTAAGGTTATATACAACTCCAACAAGACCTCCCTACTTTTGTAATCTATGCTTCGATTGATAAAGGCAAGTGTCCTATTTGCCTTTTTCACCACCCCACTAACATGCCCCTCCGCCTTCAGAGATCTATGAACACACACGCCAAGGTCCCTTTGTTCCTCAGAACTTCCTAGTGCCATGCCGTTCTTGAATACTTCCTTGTCAAATTACTCCTTCTGTAAATAAGGATGGGCCATGTAAAATTGCTGCTAAATGTATCATTGGGCTTAATTGCCCACTTAGTTGTCGGCAGGTGTGCTTCAGACTGCTGCGCGCACCCACTGAGCGAAATATCGCACGAGTGCGCGATGTCATCTTGTGCTATTTCACATCTGTTTGGGTCAGGCATGTGCCTGCCTGCGGGACGTAAAACTCTGGCCACTGCATTTGACATGTTACATTATAATTTATATAATAGAACTGCATATGATATATCCCAGTGTAATCTATAGAACAGAGTTTGTGTGTGATATATCCCAGTGTGACCTATATAGCAGAACTGTTTTGCTATATCCCAGTGTAATCTAAAGAACAGAACTCTGAGTGATATATCACAGTGTAAGCTACAGAACAGAAATGTTGATTATACATTCCAGTATAATCTATATAAAATAACTCTGTGTTACATCACAGTGGAATCTATGGAAAACACCTGTGCATGATATATCCCAATGCAATCTGTAGAAAAACTGTGAGCGATATACCCCATTGTAATTTATGAAGCAAAACTGTGTGGCAGGGAAATTCCAGAGAGCTATATGTAACAGAACGTCGTCAGATGTAACTCAAATTCTGTGGAACAGAGCTGTGAATGATCTACCTTGTTACAGTCTACATATCAGAGCTATGAGTGATATATCTCAGTAATCTATATAATTGAACTGTGCGATATATCCTGGTGTAATTAATGTAACAGAGCTCTGAGCGATATATACCATTGTAATCTATATAACAGCACTGTGCAATACATGTTGGTATAATCCATATAACAGAGCCATGACACATATACTCCAGTCTAATTTATATAGCTACATGTAATATACCCAGGTGTAATCTTTTTATGGAACTATGTTTGAGCTATCACAGTGTTTTCTTGGCACGACTGAAATTGTTGGGATTTGAGAACCTCTATTTGAAGGACTTCACATCTGACCTCTCTCTAGTGGATCAGACTGTGAGTCACTAGCAATTAAGAATAGAGTTATGCCTTAGGATTATTTTTTAAACTATACTAATAATTAGCTTAAAGAAATAAACCACATACAGTAATCTGACATCAGATGCTTAGTTCAGCAAATATCAGGCATATTACAGCAGAGTTTATGTGCATCACATTGCAATAGGCAAAATCTCTACGGTCACCAACAATCAATTTATTGTCCTTCAAGCAGTTAGCTGCAGATTGTCGGAAGATAAATTTCATTGGCATCTATGGTTCATTGGCCTCTAAGAGTCATTGGCCACTAATCTATATAACAGGAATAAGAGTGCTGAATCCCAGTATCCTCCATATAACAGGTTGAAGTTTTTATATCCCAATATATTTGATATTACAGAACTGAAAGCGATATATTCCAACATGTTCTAATGAGCAGAACTATAAGCGACATGGCCTATTGTATTCTGTATAAAACATTTAATGATATAATGTTGACTGATATATCCTGCATTTTCCAAAGAAATAGCTGTGAGACTATTTCCTAGCACATTCCATGGAACAGAACTGTGAGATGTAAAACATGAAATACTTGATAACAGACTTTAAGTGATATATCCCAGGTGAATCTATATGATAGGACTGTGTAGTATATATCCTAGTATTATCTTATGAAAGATAAGGTTGAAATTTGAGAACGTCTACCTCAAATACCTTCCTGCTAACCACTATGTCTGGTGGACATGATTGCGCTTCACTAGCCAGGGAGAGTTAACTCATGAGTTAAGATCAAGGACTGTAACTCACATCTATAATTCAAGTAATTTAAATCATTAAATGTTTATTTAGTGTCAGATTTCCACGCATACACACACCTCACATTGTGCGGCTTAGTTTAGCAATTGGTAGACATATAGTAGAACGTACACAACAGCAATTTAGCCAAACATAAGTTCACCAATCTATTGTCCTTCAAGCAGCCAGCTACAGATCAATGGCAGATAAGATTCATCGGCATCTAACATTCAATAATATCTATGGTTCATCGCCAACTAAGGTCGTGTCTGCTAATCTATAGAACAGAACTGTGAATGATATATCCCAGTGCAATCTATACAACAGAACTATGAGTGTTAAATCCCAACATATTCTACATAACATATTCTACATCCCAACGTATTCTATTTAAGAAAATTGTGAATGATATGTTCCAGTATAATCTAGATAACAGAACTGTGATTAATACATCCCCTGTCTAAATATGACTGTGAGGGATATATCCCAGGGTAATATTTGTAACAAAATTGTGAATGAGATATCTCAGTGTTGTCTTGCCATGGTAGACAGTATTGGGACTTGACAATATCAAGCACCTTCCTATTGACCGCTACCTCTGGTGGATGGACTAAAATTCACTAGCCAATGAGAATGGGATCAATTGTTACGTTCAACTATGATAAATCACACAAAAATTAAACTTGTTTAAAGAATTAATTGCATATTTAGTATCAGATTTCTCCACATACAGAAATATCATATCATGTGACCTAGTTCAGCAAATGGCAAGCACATAATAGAACAATTTACATTCACAAATACAATTTAATAGAAAATCTATAAGCTCACCAATAATAAATCTACTGGCAGCTACAGATCATTGACAGCTAAGGTTCATCGGCATCTGAGCTCTTCAGCAGCTAAGATATATTGTCAGCTAAGATGCATAACATTCATCACCACCTAAGGTTCAACGATTGCTAATGTTCAACAATAATTAATATACACTGGCAGCTAATCGCTGTAAGAGAACTGCATGTGTTATACTCTGTATAATGTATATATCAGAATTGTGAGTGATATATCTCAATGTAAGCTATACAGTATAATTGGGACAAATATATCTTAGTGTAATCTATACAACTGAACTGTATATGATATATCTCAGTTTTGTCATGATACACAGGGTTGGGATTTAAGAATCTCTAACTCAAATACCTCCCTACTAACAGTGTCACTGGTAGTACAGACTGATTCACTAGCAGGGTGAGTGGACTCATGCCTTGGCTTGAGTATGCTAAACAAAATCAATAATTAGATTAGGTTAAAACATTAATTGTTTATTGAGCATCAGATTTCTCTACACATACAAATCTCAAATCACGTGGCTTAGTTCAGAACAGGCAAGCAAATGACAGAGACGTTTGCATGTACAACAGCAACATAGCCAAAACTATACAGTATAAGTTCACCAAAAATCAATCTGTTCTTCACCAAGGAGGCAGCTACAGATCATCGCAGCTATGATTCATCCCTATTTAAGATTCATCGACAACTTGCATTCAACACCCACTAAGATTCACTGGAAGTTAAGGTTTATTGGCAAATGTTGTTTATCAGCTTCTAAGGCCAATTGGCAGCTAAAATTCATCAGCCGCTCATGACCCTGGGAGCTAAAACTCATCAGCAGCTAAAGCTCTTCAAGAACTAAAGTTCATTGTGGGCCAAGGCTCATCAGCAGCTAAGATTCATAAGCCACTCACCTTCATCAAGAGCTAATATTAATCAGCAGCTAAAATTCATCAGCAGCTAATTCTTGCTGGGAGTTAATATTTATCAGCCACTTATGTTCACCAGGAACTAAGGTCCTCCAGCAGGCAAGGTTCATGGGTATCACCACCTTCAATGCCTCTCTGTTCTTTTGTTCTTTTGTCTGTGACATCTTTTGATTATCTGCTCCTATCACTGCTTGCTTGTCCCTACAATCACACCCCCCCCTCCACTTCTCCCCCCCCACCCAACCCCCCAGCTCCCCCCACCCCCACCCCACCTTAAACCAGCTATATTTCACCCCTCTCCTTGGGTTCACCTAGTTCTGTTGAACGGTCATGAGGACTCGAAACGTCAACTCTTTCCTTCTCCACCGATGCTGCCAGACCTGCTGAGTTTTTCCAGGTAATTCTGTTTTTGTTTTGGATTTCCAGCATCCGCAGTTTTTTGTTTTTATAAGGTTCATTGGTAGTTGCAGATTATCAGCAGCTAAATACCATCAACGACTAAAGTTAATCAGGAGCTAAATGTTCATTGGAAGTTAAGAATCATCTAAAATTCACCTGAAGTTACAACGGCAGCCAAAGTTCAGCAGAAGCTCAGGTTCATTAATATTCAAGATTCTTTGATTGCTAAGGACCATCATCAGCTAAGGTTCGACAGCATTTAAGATTGATTGGTTTCTACGGTTTATCCGCTGCTAAAGTTCATGGTTGATCGACAAACTTTCAGTGGCAGCTGAAGTTCATCTGTAGCTACGGATCATTGGCTTAATTTATGTCATTCATTTGGTTTATAACAACAACTTGTATTTACATAGTGTCTTTAACATAGTAAACATCTCAAGGTGTTTCACAAAGTGTAATCAGACAAAATTTGACAGCGAGCCATATATGGAAACAGTGAGCCACAATAGGGCAGGTGAACAAAAGTTAGTTCAAAGAGATAAATTTAAAAGAGTGTCTTAAGGCAAGAGTGAGAGTTAGAGAGACAGAAAGATTTAAGGAGGGAATTCCAGAGCTTAGGGCATAGGCAGCTGAAAGCAAGCCCACCAAATGTGGGACAATTAAAATCAGTGTTGCACAAGAGCCCAGAATTGAAGGAGCACAGAATTCTTGGAGGGTTGTAGGGCTGGAACAAGTTGTACAGATAAGGAGAGCCAAGTCCATGGTGAGATTTGAAAAAACAGATGAGAATTTTAAAATTTCAGTTTTGTTGAATCAGGGCCAGTATAGACCAGGGAGCACAGGAGTGATTGGTGATCCTTCTCTAATTCATAGCTATATCCTATAATATCCTACAGTGCAACCTTTTTACTAAATTGGTATAAACCTCATTTGTGTTAAGGTTAGTGTTTGCTTTTGGTGCAAATGGCAATCTGGGTGAAAATTGCACCTGTATAAAATTTTTCTTTACCCTCTGAGCTTCTGCTAAAACTCATTTGCAAATCATTGAATACAAACTCTGCCATTAACTAGAGAAATCAGGAAGTATTTTAAATTGTAGTTTTAAAAAACATTTTACTTTAAAAATATTCCTTAATATACTTAAGACTGATAATTTGGCAAGGTTTGATTAATGCAGCTGAAAATGAGTTAATCAGATAAAAAAAGGATTTTAATCTCCACCTGTGAGTAACCCATTTTTAAATTACTGGGAATAACCTTAAAAAATTGCAAAACTATTTTCTAGTTATATCGTGATATAGTAGTCAGCTCCCTATTATTTTTTTTTAAATACATTACCTTCTAAAATGTGTTCTTGCACCTGAAAGCTTCAGCTTTAACTTTTGAATCACCTTGAAGGCTTACAAATGAGCACATTTGGCGAAAACTCCCAATGGTGATTAATTCCTGAATGAAAGATAATCAAGAAAGATAGGGAAGGAAGAAAAGGCGGAGGGCTAGCTGTTTTGATCATGGAAAATATTACATTGCTAGAAAGAGAGAATACCCTCGAGGGGCAATAGATAGAATCTATTTGGTTGGAGGCAAACAATAGAAGAACTATGGCTTTACTTGGGCCAGGATATTTCGGAAGTCACAATTTCCCTTCCCGCCATCCAAAGAATTGGCAGCAAACACACCCCTGTGCCTTTACTGGCTGCCCTGCAGCAATTTCACGCTCCAATGAGGAGAGGCAAGCTACTGCCCCTACATTGGGAGCAATGTCCCACCTCAGGGAGCTCTGGCCAAGCAGTCCCAGCAGTCTAAGTCCTGGACCAGGTAAGTTTTAGGGGTCTCAGGATGGGGAGCGTAGGTGAGGCCCAGGGGTTGGGGAGAGGGTGGTTGGGTGTCAGTGGTGTGGCTGGGAGGAGAAGCCCCCATGGAGTGAGACCTTTTGGGAGGTGTGGGGCACCCAGTGTTAAACGTTGGCTACTAATGGGGGCCCCCCTGCCGCTCAGGGCCTGAACAGGGTAAATTTTCATGTTTCCCCCTGTCCCTGAACTCCTCTGCCAGCCTGAAAATTGAGACTGTGTGGAAAATGCCCTTTAAGTGGTCAATAATTAGCCACTTAAGTGCCTCAACTGAGGCAAGAGTGCGCTGGCTAGCCTAGGCCTCACCCAGCCCAGTGTAAAATTGCAGAGAGGTCGGGGCGGTCAGGAACCCAATGGGAAGGCTGTCCAAAATATTTTATGATGGCCCCCCCCACCTACAAACCCACCAGCAGCAGAACATAAAATTCTGCCCTTGGTGTATTGTATAGCCCACCAGATAGTAGGAAGGAGTAGATGGGCAGATTTGGAAAGAACTACTGTGAGATACAGGAACTATAAAGTAGTGATAATGGGAGACTTTAACTACCTCAAAATTGAATGGGACAGAGATTGTCTAAAGAGCAGAGAAGAGAAATTTCTGTGCTCTGGTATCTTTTCTTGATCAGTAGGTTTCCTGCCATATGAGGAAGAAGACATTGCCGGCCCTAGTCCTGGGGAGTGAAGTGAGTCAAATGGAGAATGTCACAGTTGGGGAGCACCTTGGGAATAGAGATATTGTAAGGTTTAGATTAGTTATGGAATAGAACATATAACAATAGGCAGAAAAAAAGTAATTGGAGGAGGTCTAATTTGAGCAAATTGAGAAGAGATCTAGCTGACGAAATTAGAGACAGAGACTGGCAGGCAGAATTATAATGGAGTGATGAGTGGCCTTTAAAGAGGTGATGGTTTGGGTACATATTAGATATATTTCCACAAGGGGGAAGGGAGGGCAACAAATGCCAGAGCTCCCTGGATGACGAAAAAGTTGAAGACTGGGATGAAGCAGAGAAAGTGGGTATCTGACATTGTCAGCTTGATAATGAGAAAAATTTTTCCTCTCAGAGGGTTGTGAATATTTGGAACTCTTTTCCCCAGAGAGCTGTGGAGGCCAGATCAATTAACATTTTTCAGGCAGAGGTTGATAGACTCTTGACTTACAAGGGAGTCAAAGGTTATCAGGATGGGTGGAATATGGGGTTGAGGCCACAATGAAATCAAACATGACCTTATTGAATGGCAGAGCAGGGTCGTGGTGCTGAATGGCCTATTCCTGCACCGAATTCATATACTCATATGTAATACAAGGGAGAATCAGGCTGAATATAAAAAGTACAGAGGACAAGTGAAAAAGGAAATAACAGGGCAAAGGAACAGTATGAGAATACATTGGCAGCTAACATAAAAGGATCCAAAGGTCTTCTATAGACATATTAACATGGTAAAAGGATTGTCACAGGAGCAGTGGGTCAATTAGGCACCAAAATGGGGATCTTTTCGTGGAGGCCAAAGCCATGGCTGAGGTACTATATATCAGTGTTTACCAATAAAGGGGACTTTGTCAAAGCTACAGTAAATGACGATACTGGATAAGATAAAAATAGATAAAGAGCAGGTATTAGGAAGGCCGCTCCAGATAGGATGCGCCCCAGCTTACTCAGGGAAGTAGGGCTAAAGATTATGGAGGTGCTGGCCATAATCTTCTAATTCACCTAGATACAGAGGTGTCAAAGGTTGGTGGATTGCAACTATTATGCCCTTGTTCAAGAAGGATAAGAAGCATAAACCTGGTAAGTACAGGCCAGTCAGTTTAACATTGGTGATGGGAAAAGTTTTAGAAATGATAATCGGGGAGAAAATTAACAACCAGTAATAAAAGAGAGCCAGCTGGATTTGTCTTTGACTAACTTGATTGAGCTTTTTGATGAGGTAGCCTAGAGGGTGGATAAGGGCAATGTGGCTGATGGACTTTCAAAAGATATTTGATAAAGTACCACATATTAATTAGGCTTGTTAGTAAAATTTAAATCCATTGGATAAAAGGGGCATTAAGGGCATCGATACAAAATTGGTTAAGGGGTAAAAAACAGAGGTTCCCCATCAAGAACAACAATAACTTATATTTTTATAATTCCTCTAATATAGTAAAATGTCCCCTTGGTGCTTTGCAGGTACATTATTATATAAAATTTGACATGGAGCAAAAAAAGGAGATATTAGGACAGATGACCAAAGGCTTGGTCAAAGAGAAAGGTTTAAAGGAGAAAAAAAGAGATGGAGGGAATTGTAGAACTTAGGCCCTTGGCCGCTGAAGGCAAGACCACTAGTTGGGGAGCAATTCAAGTTAGGGATTGCTCAAGAAGCCAAAATTGAAGGAGCACAGATATCTCAAAAAAGTTTGTAGGATCTGAGGATAGAGAGCTAGGGAGGCCTCAGGCCATGGAGGGATTTGAAAACAAGAATGGAAATTTAAGAATTGAAGGGCTGCTTAACTGGGTATCAATGTAGGTCAGAGAGCACAAGGATGATGAGTGAATGGGAGTTGGTGGGAATTAGGACACAGGCAGCAATGTTTTTGATGTTCTCAAGTTTATGGAGGGTAGAATGTGGGAGGCCGGCCAGTAGTATGTTGGATTAGTTAAGTCTTCAGCAGCAGATGAGCTGTGGTTCAGTATTAGGATCATTGCTGTTTTGATATACATTAATGACATGGACTTGGAGATACAGGGCATAATTTCAAAACCTGCAGATGACACAAAACTTGGAAGTGTAATAAAAAACTCTGGAGGATAGTGATAGAAATCAAGAGGACAGGGTGGTGAAAAGGGCAGCCACGTAGCAGATGAAATTCAATGCAGAATAGTGTGAGGTGATATATTTTGGTAGGAACAAACAGGAGACAATACAAACTAGATGGTACAACTTTAAAGAGGGTGCAAGAAGAGAGAGCTTGTGCATAAATCTTTGAACAGGTTAATAAATCAGTTAATAAATCAAATGGGATCTTGGGCTTTATGAAGAGAGGCATAAAAAGAGGAAGTGATGCTAAACCTATTTAAAGCACTAGTTCTGCCCCAGTTAGAGTGTTGTGCCCAATTCTGAACACCACACTTTAGGAAGGATATGAAAGCTTTGGAGAGGATGCAGTAAGATTTACCAGAGTGGCTTGAGAAGTGAGGGAATACAGGTACATGAAGAAGCTGGGATTGTTCTCTTTAGAGCAGAGAAGGCTGACGGGATTTGACAGAGGTGTTTAAAATTACAAAGGGTTTAGATAAAGTAAATAAAGATAAACTGTTCACCCCTCTCCTTGGATTCACCTAGTTCTGTTGAAGGGTCATGAGGACTCGAAATGTCAACTCTTTTCTTCTTCGCCGATGCTGCCAGACCTGCTGAGTTTTTCCAGGTAATTCTGTTTTTGTTATAAACCGTTCTTAGTGACTGAAGGGTCAATATTGAAAGGGTACAGATTTAAAGTAATTGGCAAAAGAACCAGAAGTGATATGAGGAAAGCCTTTCTTAAGCAATGAGCAATTAGGAATTGGAATCCACTGCCTGATGGTGGATACAAATTCAATAGCCAATCAGGCAATGGAATCAAGACCCCATGGCCTGAAGTCTTGCCTACCAAAAGCCTCTGGCCAATCAGAAGCTGGCAGCTCTTGTGCTCAGCAGCGCCATGGAGAGGTCGTGGCTACTGCTGGAAGGAGACTCACTGGAGTCACAGGATCGTAGAGTGCCCAAGGCCACAGTTGAGTAATGTGGAGGGGGAGGTTTCACTGGTTACATGGGGAGCAGGGGATCAGCAGCAAGAGCAGTGGTTAGCACTCAGTGGGCCCCATTCCCGATGTTGAGCCCCTCACTCAGGCACTGTACCTTTGATTGAGGGACCTCAGGCCCATTTGCAGCTTGGTTAATATCAGCAATATCAGGATGAGGCCCTTGAGTGATCATTCATTGGCCTCTTAAGGGTCTCAATAGGCAGTGAGGCAGGAAGGTCATTCATGGGCCTTCCTGCCCAGAACTTAATTCTGCCGGAGGCGGGAAGTCAGCAGGATTTTGATATGCCACCAACCTGCCTAATTACATTCCCTTTCCTCCTCCAGCGAGAGCAGATGATGCCACCCACTGATTTCTGGCAAATTACACTGAGAAAAACAGTGCAATTGATTGGAAATTCCTTGCCGTGGATTTTATCCACTTGTTGTTATCACTGTTTTCTTTTTGTCTGTGTGGCTTTGTCCACTTCTAATTCAGCCCCATTGTGGTTAAAACAATTGACACTTCAGCAGGAAATTGTCCATTAAGAAGAAAGCGTACCATTCATCCGTGACAATGTTGCAAAACTATAGATCATTCTGTATTCTGCCTGAAAGAGATTCAAATTACCTAATGTGTCCCCATCATTCAAACCTATCTTGTGATCAAGTAACATGCCCATGTTTATATACTTACTTCTAGTGGAAAAGTAAGTAGCTATTGAATGCTTACATTAACAGGCTAGCTATAGATTTAACAGTAATAAGTTTTAAGTCTCCCGTTATTTGCTGTCCAAGACCCAGTGTGCTCCAAAGAACAGCTCAAAAGACCGATTTATCGAATCCTCTGTGTACAGGGGTGGCTGTGGGGGACAGGACTGACAGTGGGGATGTTGAGGTGGTAGATGTGTATAAGGAATTAAGTACGGTAGTTCCAGTCCCCATTACGTTCTGATTGCTACCTCTTAAACAGAATGCTTAGATGTGCAGTGAAAAAAATAGCATTTGTAAAGGGGAAGTGGAAACTACACTAACAATGATCTTTATAACAGAAATGTACTTAGTATATCTTGGTGCAATTTATGTAACTGAACTGTACATGGATATCTGAGTATAATCTGTATAACAGAAATGTATGTGATATATCCCAGTACAATCTATATAACAAAATATATACCATATATCCCAGTGAAAAACTATATCACAGAAATACCCGTGATTTACCACAGCATAATCTATATAACAGAGCTAAGTATGATATATCACAGTATAACAGACATTCAGGCAGACTTGGTGCCTTTCACAATCTCAGGGTGTCCCAAAGTGTATAACAACCAAAGAAATACTTTTGCAGTGTTAGTAACTGTCATAATGTCGGAAATGTGGCAGCCAAATTGCGCACAGCAAACTCCCACGGCACCAATGTGCTAATGACCAGATAATCTGTTTTTGTGATGTTGATTGAGGAATTAACATTGACCAAGACATCAGGCAAAACAACCCTGTTCGCCTTCAAAATAATGCCGTGGGACCAGTTACACCTTAGAAAGCAGACAGGGCCTCAGTTTAACATCTGATGGCCCCTCTGACAGTGCAACACTCCCTCATGTACTACACTGGAGTGTCAGCCTGGATTTTTGTACTCAAGTCTCTAGAGTGGGACTTGAACCCACAATCATTTGACTCAGCAGTATAGTTGGCACATAATTGGTAATCTATATAAAAGTACTGTGAGTGAAATATCCCAGTGTTATCTTGTCACAACAGATAGGTCAGGACTTGAGAGCCTTATCAAATGCCTTTTGAAAATTCAAGTACACACATGTACAGTTTCCCTTTATCTACGTTGCTTGTTACTTCCTCATGAACTGTAACAATGAATCAAACATAATTTCCCTTTCATAAAACCACATTGACTCTGCCTGATCCCATTATTATTTTTAAGTATCTTACTATTAGCTCCTTTATAATGGATTCTAGCAATTTGTCTATGACATATGTTAGATTTAATGGCCTATGATTTCCTGCTTTCGGTTTCCCTTCTTTCTTGAATGAAGATGTTTCATTTGCTATTTTCCAATCTATGGGAACCTTGAGACTCTAAAGAATTTTGAAAGATTATAACTATTGCCTCTGCTAACTCTGCAGCCACTTCCTTTAAGACCCTAAGATGCAGGTCAGCAGGTCCTGGAGACTTGTCAGCCTTTATGTCTAATAGTTTTCCCAGTAGTTTTTTTCTTGGTGATGGTGATTGTTTTAACTTCCTCCCTCCCTTTCACCTTTTGATTTTCAAGTATCTTTGGAAAGTTTTCTAAATCTTCTACAGTGAACAAAAACAGAATTACCTGGAAAAACTCAGCAGGTCTGGCAGCATCGGCGGAGAAGAAAAGAGTTGACGTTTCGAGTCCTCATGACTTCTGTGGAAGGGTCATGAGGACTCGAAACATCAACTCTTTTCTTCTCCGCCGATGCTGCCAGACCTGCTGAGTTTTTCCAGGTAATTCTGTTTTTATTTTGGATTTCCAGCATCTGCAGTTTTTTGTTTTTATCTCTTCTACAGTGAAGACAGTCACAATGCTTCTGTCATGTCCTTGTTTTTCATTAGTAACTCCCAGACTCACTCTCTGAAGGACCAACGCTCACCAGTTATTCTCCTATTTAAATACTCCTAGAAACTCTTACTATCTGTTTTTATATTTCTAGCTAGCTGCCTCTCACATTCTAATCTCTCCCTCTATTCTTTTTTTAGTCATTCTTTGCTGGTTCTTAAAACCTGTCCAGTCTTCTGACCTACCACTAATCTTCACTGATTTGCACAGTGTTCTTCAGTTTGGTACTATCCTCATTTAGCTACAGATGATGTGTCCTTCTCAAAGAGCCTTTCTTTCTCGCTGGGATAAATCTTTGATAAATCTTTGCTGGGAGCTACAAGCACGGTAAACCCCAAGAAAAATTAGATTGCTGTAAGGAATTAATTATTTATTTAGCATCAGATTACTCCTGGAATCTCATTTCATTCAACAAAATATAGGCATGTAACAGACCATTTTAAGTACACAGCAGCAATGTAGCCAAAAAATTGTCAGCATTTAACATTCATTGGCAGCCAAGGTTCATCTGCTGCTAATGTTCACGAGAAACTAAGGTTCTTCAGGAACTAATGTTCATTTGCAGCTCAGATTCATTGGCAGTTAAAGCTCATTGCAGCTAAGTGCATTGGTTGATCAGGTATATCAAAGCTAAGTTTCATTGGCATCTAGTATTCCTTTGGCTGCTATTCTTGATTTGGAGCTAAGATTCACCAGGAGCTAATATTCATTGGTAGCTACGGTTCATTAGCATCTAATGTTCATCAATCACTGAGGTTTATCAAGAGCTAAAATTCATCAGCAGCTAAGGTGCTTAAGCTGCTACGGTTCATCAGACACTAGCATAGGTCATTCATCGCCTCGAGCCTGGTGTACCATTCAATTAGATCCTGGTTGATCTGTATCTTCTCTCTGCCTGTCTTCATTCCGTAAAACTTAATAGCTTTGCCTTAAAGAAATCTATCAAGCTGACTTCTGAAATTTTCAATTGCCTCCACCTCCCACATGCAGTTTGACAGTTTTTGGATGACAGAGTTCTATATTTCCATGACCTTTGTGTGATGAAGCACTTCCTGACATTACTTCTGAAAATCTAGCTGTAATTTTCAGAGGATGTCACCCTCATCTCAACTTCCCAAACAGAGGAAGCAGCTTCTCGCTTTCTACTCTAGCACCTCCTTTAATCATCTTAAAGATCTCAATTACACCCTTTAAGCTTCTATACTCAAGGGAATACAAGCTTAGTCCATGTAATGTCCTCATAATTTAACCCTTGTAGCCGCAGTACCATTCTGGTCAATCTGCACTCATGTCCTCCTGTACCTCTTAATGTGTCCTTCCTGAGGTCTGATACCCAGAACTGAATATTTTGCTCTATATGGGGTATCACTGGAGCTCTGCACAGCTGTAGCATAACTTGCACCCCGCTGTATTCCAGCCCTCTTGAAATAAAGCCAACATTCTATTCACCTTTTTAGTATATTTTTTTTACTTGTTCATCAGTTTAATTGATTTCTGCACTTGGAACCTGAAATCTTTCTGATCATCCACAGTTCCTAGTTTCTCATCGTTTAGAAAGTACTCCAATCTATTTTTCTTAGGTCCAACGTGGATAACCTCATTTCACTGCATTGAACTCCATTTGCTATAGTTTTATCCATTAACTTCATCCATGTCCCTTTGCAACTTTCTGTTCACTGACAATATTTGCTTTCCCACCTAACAAGTCAGCAGACTTGGATGTGACCCTCTATTCCTTTATCCCAGTTATCTATAAATATAGTGAAAAACTGAGACCCCAGTAAAGATCACTGGGGGTGATCACGAGTCATATCCTGCTGATATTAGTATATACTCATTATCCTTCTTCTCTGTCCCCTACCTACTAAGCAATTCCCTACCCACATCAATAGGTTACCTCCATGAGCTCTCATTTTTGTCAGCAATGTCTTATATAGCAGCTTAGATAATGCCTTTTGGAAGTCCATATAAATAACATCCATAATTTTTATTTCTTCCAATAACTTTTCTTAAGTTTTCAACATACCATGTTATTTACTTCCACAAACAATAACTTATATTTATATCGTGCCTTTAAAGTAATAAAATGCCACAAGGTGCTTCACAGGAACATTATAAAGGAAAAATGGACACAGACATATTAGAAGGTAGAGAGTCAGAGAGGTGTGTGAAGAGAATTCCAAAGCTTAGGGGCAAGGCTGCTGAAGGTATGGTCACCAGTGTTTGAGCAATTAAAATCAGGGATGGTCAAGAGGCCAGAATTAGATGAGTACAGATATCTCAGAGTTGTGAGGCTTGAGGAGATGACAGAGAGTGGGAGGAGTAAAGACATGGAGGGAATTGAAACATGGGATGAGAATTTTAAATCAGTTTTGATAAATTCAATGAGGTCCATTAGGCATGATTTACCTGTAACAAATTCATACTGGGTATCTTTCTTCAGTTCATGAATGTCTAAATGCTCAGTAACTCTGTCCTTAATAATGGACACTAATAACTTCCCCACAATGAGTATGAGACTAAAAGGCTATGGGCAGCATTTTCCCCTGTCGGGGGGGGGAAGGTTGTGCGGGAGCGGGCACCGGTGGGTGGGTTCCCGATCGATGCCCCTAGTTGGGGGTGCGCCGCCATTTTACATGGGCGGGCCAATTAAGGCCCGGCAGCGTGACGTCCGCTTGGAAGCGCAGTGCGCTCCCTGTGTGGGCGGGGTGGGATGAAATTCAAACTACTCTGGATAATCTAAAAATGCAAATTTTCCTTTACACCGCACATTCTAAATTTTAGCCATGTTAGTTATTTAGCACTCCAAACCTAGCTTCTCTTCTGATATATCAAAGTCTTCAGACCAGCTGTCTATAATTCAGTTAAGCCATGCACACACACACACACACACACACACACACACACACACACACACACACACACACACACACACACAGAACATCCAGATCCCACTATTCCTACTTTATAGTAAATCCCAATAACATTATGAAAATTATTATATTTTCATGACGTAGGAAGAATGAGGAGAGTCAATACAAAATAAAAGGTACAATTCTAAAGAGGGCACAGAAGTCTGGAGGTATACATGCACAAATCATTGAAGGAGGCAGGGCAGGTTGAAAACATGGTTAATAAACCATATGGGATTTTGGGCTATATAGGAGCATAGAGTACAAAAGTAAGGAAGTTATGATAGATCTGTAAGAAACACTGGTTTAGCCTCAACTGGAGTATTGTGTGCAGTTCTGGGCACCACACTGTAGGAAGGATGTGAAGGCTTTAGAGACAGTAGAGAAAAGATTCATGAGAATAGCTCCAAGAATGAGGGACTTTAGTTACGTAGGTAGATTGGAGAAGCTGGAGGTGTTCCCATTGGAGAAGAGGAGATTTGATAGATGTATTGAAAATAATGAGAGATATGGACAGAGTAGATAGGAGAGAGAAACTATTCCCATTCTGAAAGATTGAGAACCAGAGGGCAATGATTTTGGCGAAAGGAGAAATGGAATCATGAGGAAAACCTTTTTTACACAGCTAACAGTTCGGATCTGAAGTACTCTGCCTGAAAGTTTGGTGGAGGCAGATTCAATTGTAGCATGCAAAAGAGAATTGGACAATTATCTGAAGGGAAAGAAATTGCAGGGCTACAGGGATAAGGCTGGGGAATGGGATTGGGTGAGTTGCTCTTGCAGAGTGCCAGAATGGACAACGGGCTGAATGGCTTCCTTCTGTACTTCAACCATTCTATAATTCACTACTTTATCACTACTATTAAGTGGTCTGTAGGCACCAAAGTCTTGCATGCTTTTCTGTTCCCCAATTCTCCCCACATTGTTTCTATTGCCTGTTCACCCTTACTGACATCCTCTCTTTCTAAAGCTGCAATATTGTGCTTGATCAGTTACTAATCCAGGCTCATTACTCATCACTAAATCTAATACAGCCATTTCCCTTGTTGCTTTATTAATACAGCACAAAGATTCATCGGCATCTAAGAATCATCGGCAATTAAGATGCAACGGCATCTAACTTACATCGGCGTCTAAGGTTCATCAGCATCTAAAGTTCAGCAGGAACTAAGGTTCATCGGCTGCTAAGGTGCATCAGGAACTAATGTTCATGGACGGATAAGGTGTATCAGGAGCTAAAGTTCATCGGCGGCCAAGGTTCATCGGGAACCAAGTCTCACTGGCTGCTAAGTCGCACTCCGAGTCACATACCATTCTGACTTGGAAATATACCACCCTTCTGTCACTGTCACCATGTTAAAATCCAGGAACTTCCTCTCTAACAGCAATGTGGGTGTACCTACACCACATGGACTGGAGTAATTCAAGCATGGAGCTCACCAGGACCTTCTCAAGGACAATTAGGGAAAAGCAATGCATGATGGTCTCGCCAGCATGTTCACATCCATCCCATGTACGAATATAAAAGAAAAAGCTAAGGTTAATCAGGAACTAACCTTCATCAGGAACTAATCTTCATCAAGAACTAATCTTCATTGGCTGCTAAGGTCCATCGGCAGCTAAGCTTCACCAGGAACTAAGGTTCATTGGCAACTATAGGTTCAACAGTAACTAAGGTTCATTTGGAACTAAGGTTCATCCGAAGTTAAGGATCATTGGCAGCTAAAGTTCATCAGCATTTAAGGTTCATCACCTCTAAGGTTAATCAGCAGTTGAGGTTCATCAGGATAAAAGGTTAATCGACAACTAATGTTCTTCAGGAACTGAGATTCATCATCAGCAGATAAGGTTAATCAGAAACCCAGGTTCATTGGCAGCTGAGGTTTGTCAAAAACTGAGGTTTGTCAAAAACTAAGGTTCATCCACAGCTCAGGTTCATCAGGAACTAAATTCATCGGCACTGAGGTTCATCAGTGGCTAACTTCATCGGCAGCTACAAATCATTGGCTCAGTGTGCCTCACACACTTGTTTTATTTCCCAATGTGATGTATTTAGCAGAACTGTGTTATATAGCTCGGTGTAATTTACATGAGAGAAGTGGTGTGCTACATCACAGTTTAATCTATATAACAGTGCTCTGAGTGATATAGCCCCATCTAATGTATGTAACAGAGGTTTGAGTGAATTATCCCAATGTAATGCTGAAACCCTCTTCCATATCTTTGTTAACTCTAGTCTTAACAATTCCAATGCTCTCCTGCCGCCTCCCATCTTCGACCCTACATGAACTTGAATCACTCCAAAACCTTACCGCCCGTATCCTAGCTTGCACTAAGTCCTTTTTACCTATCACTCCTGCACTCACTGACATATATCGGCATATATGTAGAGGCATGAGGGAGGAGCTGGCCAGAATTGACTGGGAGATGAGCCTAGCAGGAAAGACAGTGGAACAGCAATGGCAGGAGTTTCTGGGAGTAATTTGGGAGACACAGCAAAAATTCATCCCTAGGAAGAAGAAGCATGCTAAAGGGAGGACAAGGCAACCATGGCTGACAAGGGAAGTCAGGGACAGCATAAAAGCTAAAGAGAAAGCATACAATGCGGCGAAGAGCAGTGGGAAACCAGGGGATTGGGAAGCCTACAAAGACCAACAGAGGTCAACTAAAAAAGAAATAAGGAGGGAGAAGATTAAATATGAGGGTAAACTAGCCAGTAATATAAAAGAAGATTGCAAGAGTTTTTTAGGTATATAAAGGGTAAGAGAGAGGCAAAAGTGGACATTGGGCTGCTGGAAAATGAGGCTGGAGAAGTAGTAGTGGGGAACAAAGAAATGGCGGAGGAACTGAATAGGTACTTTGCATCAGTCTTCACAGTGGAAGACAAGAGAGACATCCCCAATGTTCAAGAGAGTCGGGGGCAGAGGTGAGTATGGTGGCCATTACCAAGGAGAAGGTGCTAGGAAAACTGAAAGGTCCGAAGGTGGATAAATCACCTGGACCAGATGGATTACACCCCAGAGTTCTGAAGGAGATAGCTGAAGAGATAGTGGAGGCGTTAGTGGTGATCTTTCAGGAATCACTGGAGTCAGGGAGGGTCCCAGAGGACTGGAAAATCGCTAATGTAATCCCCCTGTTTAAGAAGGGAGTGAGGCAAAAGACGGGAAATTACAGGCCGATTAGCCTGACCTCGGTCATTGGTAAGATTTTAGAGTCCATTATTAAGGATGAGATTTCAGAATACTTGGAATTGCATGGTTTCATCAAGGGGAGGTCATGCCTGACAAATCTGTTAGAATTCTTTGAGGAGGTAATGAGTAGGTTAGACAAAGGAGAGCCAATGGGTGTTATCTACTTGGACTTCCAGAAGGCCTTTGACAAGGTGCCACACAGGAGGCTGCTCAGTAAGATAAGAGCCCATGGTGTTAGAGGCAAGGTACTAGCATGGATAGAAGATTGGCTGTCTGGCAGGAGGCAGAGAGTGGGAATAAGGGGGTCCTTCTCAGGATGGCGGCTGGTGACTAGTAGAGTTCCACAGGGGTCAGTGTTGGGACCACAACTTTTCACTTTATGCGTTAATGATCTAGATACTGAGGGCATCCTGGCTAAGTTTGCAGATGATACAAAGATAGGTGGAGGGACAGGTAGTATTGAGGAGGCAGGGAGGCTGCAGAAGGATTTGGACAGGTTAGGAGAATGGGCAAAGAAGTGGCAGATGGATTACAATGTGCAGAAGTGTGAGGTCATACACTTTGGTAGGAAGAATAGAGGCATAGACTATTTTCTAAATGGGGAGAGAATTCAGAAATCTGGAGTGCAAAGGGACTTGGGAGTCCTAGTCCAGGATCCTCTTAAGGTTAACTTGTAGGTTGAGTCGGTAGTTAGGAAGGCAAATGCAATGTTGGCATTTATTTCGGGAGAGGACTAGAATATAAAAGCAGGGATGTGCTGCTGAGGCTTTATAAGGCTCTGGTCAGACCACGTTTAGAATATTGTGAGCAATTTTGGGCCCCGTATCTCAGGCGGGATGTTCTGGCCCTGGAGAGGGTCCAGAGGAGATTCACGAGAACGATCCCAAGAATGAAAGGCTTAACATATGAGGAATGTTTGAGGACTCTGGGTCTATACTCGATGGAGCTTAGAAGGATGAGAGGGGATCTGATTGAAACTTACAGAATACTGTAAGGCCTGGATAGGGTGGATGTGGGGAAGATGTTTCCATTAGTAGGAGAGAGTAGGACCCGAGGGCACAGTCTCAGATTTAAAGGGAAGACCTTTTAGAACAGAGATAAGGAGAAACTTCTTTAGCCAGAGAGTGGTGAATCTATGGAATTCATTGCCACAGAAGGCTGTAGAGGCCAGGTCATTGAGTGTATTTAAGATGGAGATAGATAGGTTCCTGATTGGTAAGGGGATCAAAGGTTACAGGGAGAAGGCGGGAGAATGGGGTTGAGAAACTTATCAGCCATGATTGAATGGTGGAGCAGACTCGATGGGCCGAATGGCCTAATTTCTGCTCCTATGTCTTATGGTCTTATGGCTCAAGGTCAGGCAGCGTCTCAATTTTAAAATGATCATCCTTATTTTCGGCTTCCTCCATCGCTTCACTGCTTCTTAGTCTCCTCCATTCTTATGATTCCCTGAGATCTCTGCACTCATCCAACCACCTCCACTTGGCCTTTCACACACAATCACTGAGTCCCCACCATCATCACTCTGAGGGTCACCTTTAACCAGAAACTTAACTGAATGAATCATATAAACACTTTGGCTTCAAATGCAGGTCAGAGGCTGTGTATGTCAAGCAATTCATCTTCTGACTCCGCAAAGACCAACCACCATTTACAAGGTACAAGTCAGGAGTGTGATACAATACTCTCCAATTGCCAGGATGAATTCATCTCCAACAACACTCAAGAAGCTCAAAACTATCCAGGACAAAGCAGCCTGATTGACTGGCCTCCCAGTCACCATCTCAAGCATTCATTCTGTCCTCCACCAGCGTACCACGGCTGCAATGTGTACCATCAACAACTTGACAAGGTTCCTTCGACAGCACCTTCCAAACCTGCAACCTCTATCACCCAGAAAGGCAAGGGCTGCACCACCTGCAAGAACCTCTACAAGTCATGCACAATCCTGACTTGGAAACATATCATCTTTTCTTCATCACTGGGCCAAAATCCTGGAACTCTGTACCTAACAGTACAGTGAGTTTACCTACACCATACAGACTGCAGTGGCACAAGAAGATAGCTCTCTGTCATCTTCTCAAGAGCAGTTAGTAAAGGGTAATAAATGTTGACCTTGCCTGTCACACCCATATACCATGAACAAATTTTTTAAAATGCTGACCTCTTGCTCATCCCTGATTTTAATCACTCTACCAGTGGTTGCCAAGAACCTAAGCTCTGGAATTCCTCCCTAAGACTCTTGAACTCTCTAACTCTCTTTCCTCCTTTTAGAGGCTTCTTCAAATCTACCTTTTTGACCAAGTTTTGAACCAACGGTCCTAATATCTTATTACATGGCTCGGTGTCAAATTTTGTTTGATGATGTTTTAGTGAAACATCTTGGGATGTTTTACTATGTTAAAGATACTATACAAATGCAAACTGCTGTTGTTGTTATTGTATTCTATGTAACAAGTCCCAGGGTAGCCATATCAAAGAACTGAAACAGATGTCTCACAGTGTAATCTATATAACAGAGCTATGCAAGGCATCTCCCAGGGTAACCTATAAAGCAGAACTGTGAGTGAAATATCCCAGTATAATATATGTACCAGAACCATAAGGGATAAATCTCAATGTAATCTATGTAACAGATTTGTGAGTGATATATCGCAATGTAATCTGTATAGCATAACTGTGTGTGATATTTTGAAATGTAACCTATGTTACAGAACTGAGTGATATGTCCCATAGTTATCCATATATCTATATAACAAAACTTTGTCTGAGATATCCCAGTCTTAAAACGTCAGATGAGATCAGGATTTAAGAACCTCTGTTTCGAGTGTCTTTGTACTGACTGCTATTCCTAGGTTGACCAGATTGTGATTCACTAGCCAGGGAGAATGGAGTCGTGCCTTAGGCTCAAATATGGTGAATCACACCAATAATTGGATTAGTTTTAAGAATTAGTTCTTTGTTTTGTATCATATTTCTCCAGATACACAAATCTCACCATAATTGACTTAGTTCTACAAAAAGCAAACAAGTAGCCGAATAGTTGATGTACATAATAATAATAAAGCCAAAAATCTAAAATCTCACCAATAATCTATCTATTGTCCTTCAAGCAGACAGCTGCTGATAATAGCAGCTAAGTTTCATTGGCAATATTCACCAGCAGCTAAGATTCATGGCATCCCAGATTCATTGATCTCTAAGCTTCATCGGTCCTCAGGTTCATAGGCAGGTAAAAGGTTAATCGGCAACTAAATTTCATCGGCTTTTATTATTCATCGACATCTCAGATTTATCAGGCTCTAAGTTTCTTTGGCCGTTCAGGTTCATCAGCAGTTAAGGTTCATCAAATAAATTTCATTGGCAGCTATGACTTATTGTCAGCTAAGGTGCATCGGTGACTGAAATTCATTGTCTAATATTTATTGGCCGCTAAGATTCATTGGCAGCTAAGGTATATCGGAAAATAAAGTTAATTGGCATCAAAGGTTCATCAGCACTAAGATTCATCAACAGCGAGGATTCATTGGCAGTTATGGTTCATTAGCATTTAAAATTCATTGGCATCTAAAATACATTGACAGCTAACAATCATCGCTGCAAAGGATCAACAACAGCTAAGGCTCCGTGGCAACTAAGTTTAGGATCATCGTTAGTTCAGGTTTATCAGTAAATAATGTTCATCAACAACTAGGGTTCATTGGTAGGTAAGATTCATCGGAAACTGATGCTTAGCTGCAGATAAAGTTTGTTGATTGCTGAGCTTCATTTAGCAGCTACAGATCATCAGTTTGTCTCATGCATTTGGTTTATATCCCATTCTAATTTGCAGCTATGTTCTATTATATTCTACAGTATGATCTAATTTTTCAATTTGCACAATCACCTCTAAGAAAGATGGTTTTCTCCACTTGTTATCTATTTTTTTCCCCTGGCATTATGGTTTATTCCTCTTCTGCAGCGCCTGAATAATTCTAAGTGCTGGCCCCTTTGTGGTTACAGCAGTTAAGTTTCAGCAGGAAATTATCCATTTAGAAGAAAGGGGCATCATTCATCCATGACTATGTTTCAACACTAGACATAGCATTCTGCAAGAAGAAGGATCAAGTGACCTAACAAGCTCTCAGCATTCAAACCTTTCTTGTGACCTTAAGCGACACGTCCACGTTTGTACTGTAATGTGATTTTCGATGTAATTTTCTATGTAATATAATTTCGATGTAATTTATTTGTATTTTCAATGTCATACATTTTAATTTTTTAGAAGTCTTTAATGAGGTACCACATAGTAGAGGTATAACTAAGGTCAGAACATATGGAGTCAGGGGTCAAGTAGCAGAATGGATAGCAAGCTGGCTTCAAGACAGAAAATAGAAAATAAGGGTTAAGTAAAACTACCCAGATTGGGAAAAGGCATGAAATGCTGTTCCACAAGGCTTGGTGCTGGAACCACTGTCTTTCACCTTTTATATGAATGATTTGGACTTGGTAATCAGAAACACAATCCAAACTTTGCAGATAATGCCAAATTGGATGATATATTCAGTATTGAGGATGGCTGTGACATATTATGGGAAGACATTAATAAACTTGTACAATAATCACATAATTGGAAAGGGAATTAAAATATAAATCAGTGTGAGATGGTGCATTTTGTTAGGAAAAATATAGAGGCCACATATTTACTCCTTGCTATGTAAAAGTTCAAATTGCACAGAGGGTCTAAGGGATCTAGTGGTAGGTAGTTTCATCAGTCACCAATGTTCATTATCAGCTAAGGTTCATCAGCAGCTACAGATTATTGGCTCAATGTGTCTTTCATGCATTTGGTTTATATTGTGTTCAAATTTGCAGCTATGTCCAATTATATCCTGCAATGAAACCACATTTTTAAATTTGCACCATCTTCTCTAAATAGATGTTTTTGCCTGCTTCTTGTTATCCCTATTTTCCTTCTGTCAATGTGGTTTTATTGGCTTCTAAGTGGTGGCCCCATTTGTGGTGAGAACAGTTAACAGTTTCAGCAGGAAATGACCCATCTAAGTGAATGTTACAATAGTAGAGATAGTATTCTGCAAGTAGGAGGATTAAGTAAATTTCGACAGTGAGCCCCAATCTTTCACGCCTATCTTGTGTTCTTGAGTTGACAATTCCATGTTCACACATTATGCCTGGCATCAAATTAAGCACTGATTGAATAACAGGACAGTTATATAACTATCATGAGTTTAAGGCCTCATTATTGCTGCTTAAGTCTTTCCACAGTAGTGAATGATATATTTCAGTATAATCTATAAACCTGAATTTAAGTGATATATCCAAATATAATCTGTGTAATTGAACTGTGAGTGATATATCCCAGCATTACCTGTATAATAAAACTGTGAGTGATATATCTCATGGTAAACTATATAACAGAATTGTGAGCAAGATATCCCAGTGTAATCTATGTAACAGAACTATAGGTGAGATGTCGCAGTGTTATCCTGTTATGATAGATAAGGTTGTGACTTGAGAACTAAATACCACCCAACTGCCTGCTATCTCTAATGGACCAGTGCAATTAATACAACTGAACTGTGAATGACATATCACATAGTCATCTGTGTAACAACAATGGGCAGAATTTTATAATCCCCTGGGGTGGGTTGACATGAAGGTGGTAGGGATAAAATTGGGTGTAATACCCACACAAGGCAGGGGAGGTATCGGGTGGCCCACTCGCCCTTGGGCCAATTGAGGCCCTTAATTGGCTAATTAATGGCTACTTAAGGATCTCTTTCATTCCTGCTGTAATTTTACATGTGACATGGAGGAAGGAACCATGTTTGAAGCCTACCAGGTCCCACTTCTTGGGCTACTGGCAGGAAAGGGGGAGGGGGGATAACACTTTTTAATGGGTCCTCTAGGTCCATCAGAGGTTCCCCCCCACCAAAGGTATGGCTGCAACACCGAATTTCCTCTCCCCCAGCCAGACTGGGGTGCAAGTCTTGCCCTGCACCACTTAATGCTTCTCTGAGAGTAGGGGAGGGGGGGGGGGGGGTGGCGGTGGTGGGGGGGGGGGCGGGGTGTTGGGGGGGTTGGGGTTGGTGAGGAGGGTGTGTGGTGGGAACACCACATATGAAAAAGAACTGCCCAGTGAGTGATATATTTTAGTGTAATCTCAATAACAGGATTGTGTATGACATATCCCAAAGTATTCTATACAACAGAATTGTATATTACATTGGGTTGAATCTCACACAGAGTACTGTGGAATGTGTCATTAACAGTTCTTTATATCAGTGTATTCAGTGTAAAAGATCTCTGAGCCACATATCCCAGTGTAATACACATAACTGAACCGTGAATGAAAAATCCTAATATTATCTATGTAACAGAACTATGTGCAGTCTAGCATTAGTATAATCTATGGGCATAGCTGTGAGTAATATATAACTGTAATCTATATGGGAATGATATATATCAGTGCAACTTTGCCATTTGTTATACAAACACTGTAATATATCATTGTGTAATTTGTACAACTGTTTGTTAGATATCCCGCAGTCATTTATATAACAGAACCATGAATGATATATTCCTTTGTAACCTACATAACAGAACTTTGAGTTTCATTTCCCCGGTGTAATCTGTATGTCAGAGCTGTGTGTAGGATATCCTAATATAATCTATCTAACAACACTGTGAGCGATAAATTATATTGTGACGTACGTAAATGATTAATCCCAGTCTAATCCAGGCAACAGACCCATGTGTGATAAATCCAAAGGTGGAATTGTCCCAGATTTGCACAAAATGCAATAGCAGGCGGCTAAAATGTTTTACCCGCCGGCCACGATGGCAGCTTTTCACACCGTTTTTGTCCCAACCCTGCCACATTACTTATGCATTTCTGGGAAACACACCACTTCCACGGCTGATGGGTTCTCATTTGCCCGCCACGCTATCACCTCACTGCTTCATCATGCCAGGTGCTATGTTTAAAGTCTAGTTGCGTGCACACATCTCAGTACTTCCAGCTCACGACTGCTGCAGGGAAGACAAAAAGACTGCAGCCCCCAGGTTTAATGATGTGTCACTGGAATGCCATTTGGACTCTGGAGGCCTGCCATGATGTCCTCTACCCCTGCTCTGACTGCAGGACGGACAGCGGCATCACCAATCCTGCATGGCAGGCAGTGGCAGTCGTGGTCACTGCTAATGCTGCATAGAAGAGGTTGGCCATCCAATGCAGATAGGAGATGAATGATCTCATCCGTGCAGCCAGGGTATGGCCACCATCTCATCACTCTAAACTCACACACTCAATCCCATCACACATTCACTGGCATCTCACTCACTGCCAGCTCAAGGGACATCACCACCCATTCTCACACATGTCCATCTGGCCTCATCTCCCCTGGAAACTACCTCCTCAGCCCTTACCACCTTGAGACCACTTGCACAGATCAACATGTGCCCCTGCACACAGCCCTCGTCCTGCAGCCTCTTCCCTTGCCTAAGGCCACTTCTCCCCCTTCCCCAAGCAACACCTTGTCCTGCAGCCATTGAAAAGCCACCACATATGGCTGATCTGGTAGGTAGACACCTACCCCAAAAGTGGTGGTGCTGCCTGTGAAGCCTAGCACTGATGACTGCGGGTGCTGCCCGAAGCAAGGTAGGCAAATCTTGAAGTCCTGAGCAAAGTGTAGCCTACCAGATGCATGTTGCTTATGTGCTGTTGTGAAACAAGTTGGCATGTTTTCCCACCGATGAAGGTAGATGATCCAGTGGGGTGGGAGGGTTAGTCCAGGATGAGACCTTATAATAATATGCTGATGTATTACAGTGAGGTTCCCAATGTCTGATGGCGGGAAACGTGGCCCACCAACAGCGGGCTGAGAGGATGATTGCAAACTGGTTTCGTGCTGTAATAAAACTGATTACGCCATATTGTCCGCTCACGCTACTGAACATGTCAGTGCCGGTGGGCATGGAAAATCCTGGCCCAAACCTGTTCTGTGTAGCACAACTCTGCATGAAATAATCCATTCTAATCCATATCATAGAAATCTGAGTGATATATCCCAAGGTATTCTACATAACACAAGTGTCTATGACATATCTTGGTGCAATTTATTGAACAGAGCTGTGGATAGCATATCCTAGTATAATCTGTGTAACAGAACTGTGTGTAATATATTCCAATGTAATTAATGGAGCAGAACTGTATGCAATGTATGCCCAGCACAATCTATAGAAAAGAACTGTGAATTACATATCTTAGGGCAATCTATCAAACAGAACTATAAGTGATATACCCAAACATGCAACATATCTTTAACTTAAAATAAAAGCAAATTACTGTGGATGTGGAAAACTGAAATAAAAACAGAAAGTGCTGGAATAAGACTCTTCAGAGCTGCACTGTCATAATCGACTCAAAACCTTAACTCTGTTTCACCCTCCACAGATGCTGCAAGACATGCTGAGCATTCCCAGCATTTTCTGTTTTTATAAATTTAGTTATATATCCCCATGTAATCAATATAAAGAACTGTTGGTGACACATTCCACTGTAGTCAGTGTGTGATATGCACATCTCTTAATGCAATATACAACATGTAAGAGGGCACTGAATGACATTTTGCTGTGTAATTTAAAATATCCCTATTTAATCTAAATAACTGAACTGTGAGTGCTATATCCCAGTATAATCCATATAAGTGAACTGAGTACTACATATAAGTGTAATCTATATAACTGAACTGTGAGTGGTATATCTCAGTGAAATCTATGGGGAGAATTTTCTCCATGTGTGGTAGAGTGGGCATGGACCTGATCGTTACCCACGATTGGGCTTGTGTTGCCATTTTACGCAGGCGGGCCAACTAAGGTCCGTTCTGAGGATAGCGGGAGTGGGCGGGCAGCGGCGGGCATGCACAGCCCGCCGGGTCCAATGGCAACCCCGCGGCCTGGTTAAATGAAGGACTGGCAGCCTTAGCAAGGCTGCTCACAATGGCCAGGAGAAGAGCACAGCAGAGGGTTACTGTGCATCACACAAGTCTGGAGGCAGGCCAGGCCAGACGGTAGGCCATCAGGGCAGGCTAGGTCGGAGGATAGGCCAGCAGGGCAATGTGCCCCCCCGTTTCCCCGATGAGTGCCTAGCTGCCATCCTGGAGGAGGTAGCAGTGTGGCGGGACGTCTTGATTCCAAGGGACGGGAGGCGGAGGCCTCCTCACCTGACCAAATGTGTGTGGGAGGAGGTGGCTGAGAGTGTGAGCTCCCATGATGTGGTGTGGCGCACATGGGTCCAGTGCCGTAAAAGATTCAATGACCTCCTGCGCTCAGGAAGGGTGAGTACCATGTTGGCTGAGGTCACTTAATGCAGCCATCACCTTTTCCCACCAAAACAACCCCTCCCCCCCCCACCCCCGCAACTCTGAGTACAGCAACGGCATTGAATCCTTCATGGCATGTATCCCTTCTGGGTGTGATATTGTCCATGCCTGAGGGGGCTGAGCTTGGATGGGTTCTGCACCCGCAGCATATGTGACACTGACACCCAGAGTATAGAATGGGGGTCAAAGTCAAGGATCTGCACCTAGGCAAAGTGCTGGAACTGGGAAGCATGTCAAAGTCAGGGTGCTAATGTGCTGGAAGGGGAGCTTCCAGGTGGCGGGGCACCTATCCATCAGCTGGTCTTTGCGCTCCGTGTGCTTGTGCCTTCTTGCTTAGCAAAGTTACACCTTGTGGTTCCACATGTGAAGGTGGGGTCAGTCCTGGCTTCTTTGCGTGAGTGTGTGGCAGCTGCAGGATAATGAAGAACTGGAGCCCCGAAATGTCCCACTCTGGCTGGGTTGGCAGGGATGTGATGGGAATTCAGGTGCAGGCTGGACTAATCAATGCTCTTTTCTTTTCAGGGGAAGACTGTACACAATTCCACAGAGCAGATGCAGACTGGCAGAGGCCAGGCCCAGCTGGCGATCCTGACACCGTTTGAGCAGCAGGCCATGGATCTGGAGAGGCACCATACCCAGGTCCACCGGTGGCGGTGAGGCTGGGGTGCCACGGGAAGGTATGTTTGACGAGCACTCAGGTCACTATGTGTGTCCCAAAAGCCTCGGCAATGCTGAATGCTCAGTGATTGAACCTGGTAACATGGGTTGACCGTTGATTATGGAAGGATGAGCACATAATGATCCGGGGGAGCGGCATGCAAATTAATATTGTCTGCACTGTAACTAATCAAATGTCCTTGTTCTTCCTTTCAGCATCACCGGAGCTGGGCCAGCAGGAGGAGGCAGAGGGGCCATCTATCACCCCTGAAGCCCCCGAGCAAATGCACTCACCAGCGTCACACCATCTCTGCCAGGCAGGCATCAGTGCAGATACTAGCACCTCGATGGGAATTAGATCTTCAGCTAGTGTCCCGGGGCATGGCAGTGAGGGCACTTCACACGCGTTTGAGGTGCGGGCAGAGACAGAGAATCCCCAGGGCGCTGGCATTCAGTGGACTGCTGGGGACCAGGCACATGCTTGGTTGGTGGCTGATGATGTGCCTCTGGAATCGTCCAAGAGGCAGCAAACGCTGGAACTACAGCAGGGTATGCAGGAGGATCTGGTGGAGATACATGAGGCTATGAGTGGCATGGTGGTCATGCTTGAGGAGTCCACACGGAGCATCACTGATGCATTGAGCTTCATAGCCAAGTGCCATGCTTCCTCCATGGAGAGAATGGTGATTCTCATGGAAAGGCTCCTCCAGGGGAACAATCAGGGCCTCCTGGGGTCGCGCTCGGACCTGCAAGCCCTCACAGCAGCAATGACCTCAGCTGGTCATTTCCCATGTGGGAGATGGTTTGGGCACCAAGCATCCCAGCTCCGTGCCTATCCATCTACCGTGAGCAGGGAGGTCCGAAGCGACCTCACGTCGGTGCAGCAGCTGCAGGTCGTCTCTGCGGGCTCCTCTCAGGGTGCTCCGGATGGGGGCAGCAGTTCCTTCGCCCCTTTGGCAGTGACTGTGGCACCCGATGAGGCTGCGGCGACTAGCAGCACCCCTCCAGGCGGGGCCAGCACAGGCTCCACAGATCAGAGGACGTCTGCCAAGGTCACCGAGGCCAACAGGACAACAATGAGCAGACTGCCTCAGATGCCAGTGCCAGCGAGGAAACAGGACCTAGACGTAGCACCCGTAAGGATAAATCTAAGGCAGCTTAGACACACCACGGGTTTCTCACTGGTGCTTTTATGTTGGCCCATAGCAGTTTATAGAAGACTTGGTGTGATATCCAATACCTTTTTTTTTGGTTTATGAAGTTACATTTGTTCTCTCAATGAATTTTGAGATGTTGCCATGCCTCAGGGTGATTCCTTGCTTCTGCAAGTGGACGGGAACCCGTGATGTTATGAGTGAGTTGTTTAACATTGAGTTTTATTGACAAGGGCCTTGGTTAATGTTGCTATTCAGGCAGATTTAGCACTCAGACATCGAGTATCGAGCCTAGAGCCCTGGTGTGTGTTAAAGGTCCATCTGTGTTGGGCTAGCTGAAGGTTGTTTGGATAAAGCCTCCAGGGTGTCCCTGCCTCCCTGGCGTTAACCCGGGTCAGCATCTACCTCCTCAGTGTTCTGTGTGTGGTCATCTCAGACTCACTGCTGGACCCATCGTGTGCATCCGGAGCAACTACATCTACATCTTCCTCGTCCACTGCGTTGCCCCTTTCCAGCGCAAGATTGTGGCGAGCACAGCATGCAACCACTATCAGCAACACACAATCTGGGCGGTATTGGAGCGCGTTCCCTGAGCGGTCCTGGCATCGGAAGTGCATCATGAGAAGACCGATGGTTCTCTCCACTACAGCCCTCGTGGAGCCATGGCTCCTATTGTACCACTGCTCAGCTTCTGTTCTCGGATAATGGAGAGGCATCATGAGCCACCTTCTGAGGGGATAGTCCTTGTCACCCAGCAGCCAGCCATCAAGCTGAGCCAGAGCACTGAATAGCCCTGGCACCTAGGAGTGTCTGAAGCTGTAGGCGTCATGGGAGCTGCCTGGGTACCTTGCACACACTTGTAGAATTGGCATCCTGTGATCACATACTATCTGCACGTTCAAGGAGTGGAAGCACTTCCTGTTGACAAAGGCACCAGGCTCACCTGCTGGTGCCTTGATGGCCACATGTGTGTAGTCTATTGCACCCTGGACACGGGGGAAGCCAGCAATGGCCGCGAAGCCTCTGGCTCACTCTGCCTGGCTGGCCTGGTCCCAGCGGTAGTGGATGAAAGTCAATTCATGCTTGAACAGAGCGTCTGTCACCGGCTTGACACAAGTGTGGACAGCTGATTGGGAGACTCCGCAAAGATCACCCACTGACCCCTGGAAGGAGCCAGATGCATAGAAAATGATGGCAGTTGTGACCTTCAGCGCCACTGGCATGGGGTGCCCGCCCACACAGCGGAGATCTCAGGGCCTATCATCTGACAAATGGAGGCGACTGACTCCCTTGAGAGATAGATCCTCCTTTGGCACTGCATATTGAGAAAGCTGCTTCGCTGCCTGTAAACCCTGGCAGCAGGATAGTGGTATCTTCTGCAGCACCTTCCGCCTTGGACTTCCTGCTGGCCCTTCGCCCCTTGTGCCTGCGCCAATCCTCCCAAAGGTGTCTCCCCTGGAGACTGAATGTGGACTCCTGGCCTCCTCCCCCTTCTGGCCCTCCCTCCTAAGAGGAGGTGCCTCCAGTGGAGAGCACAACTCCCATTCCCAGGCTAAGGGGAGGCTTCCTGAAAGCTGCAGGCCCCAAAAATGATCTTTACTATAGAGTCCCTGACCAAGGCTTTTACTCCTGCCCAAGCAGCTGATGTGAGTTTTGAAGTATTCCTGCTCACATAGGCAAGTATCCGTAACTTTCACACTTAAATACCTGAAAGATAACATTCGTGACCCCACTCACCCCTTTTATTCTGCTCGTGGATGAGGTTTATACAAATGTTTCCGACCCGCCTGCCTGTTGCACCCGTGCGACGTCCTGAAGATCGCACGGGTCCCAAAAAATTGCAGACAATTGCTTCCTCAAGGCCCTTAACTGGGTGATGGCGGGTGCGCATCCAAGAACATCGCATGCCTGCCCGCCTAAATATCGCGAGGGCGCACGGTGACATCAGGAAGCTCGCCTGACGTCACCGCGCATCATTTTACGCTTCGGCGTGCGGGGAAATTCTAGCCTATATAACTGAACTGTGAATGGTATATCTCAGTGTAATGTATATAACAAATCTGTGACTAGTATATCTCAGTGTAATCTATGTAACAAACTTGTGAATGGTAGATCTCTGTATACTCTCTCTGAATTGTGAATGGGATATCTCAGTGTAATCTATATTACTGAATTGTGGGTGGTATATCTCAGAGTGATCTATATAACAAATCTGTGAGTGGTATATCTCAGTGTAATCTATAATACAAATCTGTGAGTGGTATATCTCAGTGTAATCTATATAACTGAACTATGAGTGGTTTAGTGGTCTCAGTGTAATCTACATAACAAATATGTGACTGGTATATCTCAATGTAATCGGTGTAACTAATTTATGAATGGTATATCTATGTGTAATCTATATAACTGAACTGAGTGGTGTACCTCAGTGCAATCTAGATTACTGAACTGTGTGTGGTATATCTCAGTGTAATCTATATAACTGAACTGTGAGTGGTATATCTCAGTGTAATCTATATAACTGAACTGTGAGTGGTATATCTCAGTGTAATCTAGAAAACAAATCTTTGAATGGTATATCTCAGTGTAATCAGTGTAACTAATCTATGAGTGGTATATCACTCTGTAATCTATATAACTGAACTATGAGTAATAAATGGAAAAATCTATATCATAGAATTGATGTATCTCAGTCTTATATATGTGACAGAACTGCGAATGATATACCTTAATTTAATCTATCTAGCTGTATATCTAGCGGTATACCTAGATTGCGCTGGGATATTATATTCAAAGGCCTATTATAAAGATTACACAGGGATATATAACTCACTGTTCTGATAAATGGATCCATCACAGTTCTGTTATGTAGATTACCCTGGTATATATTACACAAAAATCTGTTTTATAAATTACACTGGGAGATTGTGAGATATCTCACAAGGTAATAATTGTCTGTAATAATTGAACTGTAATGGAGGTGTGTTTTGAGATATCTTAAGTTTATTTCTGTATAAATGGCCTGTGAGTGATGCATCCTGATGCGATACACATAACAAGACATTGAGTGATATATCCTGGTGTAAAGCTCATAACAGGTTTGTGAATGATTTACGCTAACGCTACCTATAAGTCAGTGCCGTGAATAGTATATAGCAGTGTTATCTCTGGAAAGTACCCGTTAGCTATTTATCCCAATGTATTTTTTTTGAGATGATTCTTAGTGATATACATCAGTGAGATCTATATAACAGAGCTATTTGTGATGTGACCCATTGTAATCTACACAACAGAGCTGTTGTATCTCCCAGTGTAATTTATAAAACAGATTTTTGTGTAATATATACCAGGGTAATCTACATAAGAGAACTGTGATGGATCCATTTATCAGAACAGTGAGTTATATATCCCTGTGTAATCTTTATAATAGGCCTTTGAATATAATATCCCAGTGCAATCTAGGTATACCGCTGTCTAATCCATATAGCAGAACTGTGTGCTACAGCCCAGTATAACCCCCATATTACAGAACTATGAGCAAAATATTCTAGTAAAATATATATAACAGAGGTTTTGTGGCAAAATGAGTAGCATTCCGGCCTCCAAGCCAGAAGCTCCCAGGATTCAGTCCCACTCCAGGACTTGATGGCCACAGAAGGTGTGTTCATAACATGGCAGGTGGTAAAAGCGGGAGGGTCTCCTGGTCTGCCAAACTGCTGAAGGGATTGGAAAATCACAAGCATGGACCAACATAAATCAAATGGAAGTCCATGGTTGACAACACATACTTCCTGATGGTTCCTGAAGAGAAAGAGAGAGAACAGTATAAGAGAACAGTACTGTACTATCTTACCTGATTTAATTGTGAATGATCTATTCTGCTCTAATGTATGTAATAGATATATCCTGGTGTAAACCATAGAAGTTAATTGTGAATGATGTATTTTGATGTAATCTATATAGCAGGTCAGAGTTATGAATCGTTGGAGTTCTCTACCCCAGGAGCTTATAGATGTTCCATTGTTGAATATATTTAAAGCTGAGATAGACAGCTTTTTGGTCTCTCAGGGAATCAAGAGATACGGGGAGCAGAGGGCAATATGACAGTAATGCCAATGATCATCCATGATCATATTGAGTGGCTCGAGGGGCCTTTGGTTCACTCCTCATATTTCTTATACTCTTTTTCTTATGTTATTATGTCAGCTATATACCCCAATATATTTTGCAAAATAGAAATATCAATACAGAAATATGAGCAAAATATTCTAATGAAATATATATAACGAAGGTTTTGTGATGCAGTGAGTAGCATTCTGGCTTCTAAGCCAGATGTTCTGGAATTGAATCCCACTTCAGGACAGAAGTTGTGGTAAGAGCGGAAGAGTCTGCTGGTCTGCCATACTGCAGATTGAAATTAGGAAACACTTCTACATGCAAAGAGTGGCAGAGGTTTGGAATTCTATCCCTGTAAATGCAATTGATGATAGATCAATTGTTATTTTTAAATATGAGGTTGATGGTTTTATAATAACCAGAGATATTCAGGGATATGAAGCAAAGGTGGGTATATGGGCTCATAACTTCCAAGCTTCCAGGTGTCGTAAATGGGGGCTACCAAAAAGATGTGCTGGGGAACACCGTCCCCTCCCATCTTCTCCCAAGATGTCTCCAGGTATGGATTGCCAGGCAATTGCCAGGGAAGTTCAAACTTCCATTGGGCAATTGCTCTGCAATCAGAACCATCCAAAAGTACAATTTAAATTGCAAACTTCAGGTGGTTCTGACTGACTTACAGTATTAGTTACCTAAGAAAAGTAATAATTAAAAGCACTTCCAATGCCTGGGTAGCTATAGGACTGACCTCCCATGGGACCCCCCCCACCCCTCCAACCCCCCCACAAGACAGCCCCCCCACCGATCACTTGACGTCCTCCACTGACGACACCCACTGACCATCTCCCTGACCACCTGACCCAAACCATCTGATCCCCACCCCAACCACCTGACTGCACCCCCATTGCAATCCCCTGACCCCACCCCCCACTGACCAAACCCCCATTGACCACCTCCTGACCACCTGTCCTCACACCCCCCAACTAACCACCCGACGCCCCTCCCCTGCCCCCCCACTGACCACCTAACCCAGCTCTGAATACCTGACACCCCCTTAATGACCGCCTAAGCTCCACCTCCTTCCAACCAACAGACCCCCTCCCAACCACTCTCCCACCCCCCACCAATGGCTGCCCAACCTCTACCGCGCCAATGGCCACCTACCCACACCCTCTCCGACCCCACCCCAACTGACCCTTCCCCCACTGACCAATGAACCCCTACACCCCCAAACAACTGACCCACCCCTGCTGACCACCAACCCCTCCCTATCGACTCCATCCTGACCGACTGACCCCCCCCATGATCGACCCCCCCGACACTGACCACCCAACCCCCACCCCCTCACTGATGACCCAACGACGCCCAATCCCCAACCAACCCCCCTCAACCCATTTCCTCACCGACCAACTGACCCCCAACTGATACCTCTCCGACTAACACCCCCATCCGACCACCTGATCTCCAACCCCGCCCCCCCACCAAAGCCCCCCGACCAAACCCCCTCTCCCTGACTGCTCCCCCCACTGACCACCTGACTCCTCAATCCTACCCACTTACCTTACAAACCTACCTTCTCCCTGGCTTCTGAAAGTGGCTGGACCTTTAAACTTACCTGCTTTATGGCAGCTAGTGCTGCTAAAACGTGGGCCTGGCTTCCTTACTGCCGACTCTCCAGCCCTTGACTGAAGGCCTCAGGAGCACACTGCCATTCACAGTTCTCACCCGGCCTGAGTCGGAAGGCTGGGCGAGAAAGGAGCGGCTGGAATTCCAGGTAAGTAATTCGGAGCTGAGTGGAAATCCGACTTTGATTGCCACCCCGAGGAAGTTCAGGCCCATGGAGTTTGTGGCAGATCAGTCATGATCACATTGAATGGTGGAGCAAGCTGGAAGGGGTAAATGGGCCCATTCTGTTATTATATTTCTTTGTTCCTATGTAATGTTCTTAATAGAACTATGCACAATATACCGCAATATAATCTGAAAAACAGGACTGTATGATATGTTCCAACCTATTCTGAGTGTAATTTATGCAGTAGAATTGTGTGTGATAGACTCCAGCGCAATCTGAATAACTGAACTCTGAGTGATATGTCCTTTCGTTGTCTTTTTCACTGAACAATGGCCAGAATTTTCCAGCCCTTCAAGCTGGCGTGATCTTCCATTCCATTCAGTAGCTTGCTGACCCTGCCGCGGGGAAACCTGCTGTGGGGGAGGGCTGGAAAATTCCAGCCTATGAGTGATATATCCCTGTCATAAAGAGTAATCTTTATGCCAGAACTGAGAACTATCCCTGTATAAGTGATATAACAAAGCTGTGCTTGATATATAACTCAGAGTAAAGTGTGTAATGGAAATCTGAGTGATATATCCCAGTGTAATTTATATATCAGAACAGTAAATTATTTATCCCAGCCTGATACATAACAAAATAGAGTGTAATATAGACCCTGGAATAATCTGTATAACAGGGATTTGATTGTTAGAACCCGGTGTAATCTATATCACTGAATGAGTTAAATAACTCACTTTAATCTGTATAATGGAATTGTGAGGGATATATCCAAGATGTACTTTGTTACAGAACAGTGAATAATATATGCCAATGTGATTCATATAAATGCATGTTATAGACCAATGAAAGCTGTATCAAAGAACAGAATGTATTTTATCCTGGTTTAATCAATTGAACTGAGAATTTTAGTGCTATATCCAGTGCCAGAACTCTGGATGATATATTCTAGTATAATACATTTATATTATATTTCATTGTAATCTATATTTCAGAACTGTGTGTGATAGATTCCAGTGTAAACTTTATAACAGAAAAGCAAGGGTTGTGTTTGATATATTCTAGTGTATCCTGAATAATGGAACTGTGAGTGATATGTCACAATGCAATCTATGTAATAAAATTGTGTGTAATTTTTCTCAGTGTAATCTATATAACAGAAGTGTTTGTGATATATCCTAATGGATTCTGAATAACAGAGCTGAGTGTGAATATCCCAGTATGATCTACGTAACAGAACTTGATGATAGATGACGTCTAATGCAGGAAAGTGTGAAGTGATTCATTTTGGGAGGAAGAACACAGACACAATATAAAATAAAGGGTACAATTCTAAATGGGGTGCAGGAGCAGAGGGGCCTGGATGTGCCTAAATCATTGAAGGTGGCAGAACAAGTTGAGAAAGTGTTTAATTAAAGATATGGTATCCTGGATTTTATCAATATGGATATAGAGTACAAAAGCAAGGAAGCTGCAAGGAAGCTATGTTAAACCTGTATAAAACACTAGTTGGGCCTCAGCTGGAGTATTACATCCAGTTGTGGGCACCAGAGTTTAGGGAGGATGTGAGTGCATTAGAGAGGGTGCAGAAAAAATTAATGGGAATGATTCCAGGAATGAGGAACTTCAGTTACATAGAAGGATTGGAGAAGTTGGGACTGTTCTCCTTGGAGAAAAGAAGGCTGAGAGGAGATTTGACAGTGGTATTCAAAATCATGAGAGGTCTGGAAAGAGATAGGGAAAAACTGGAAGGATCGAGAATTATCAGGATTAAGGTAATTTTTAAAAATTCATTCAAAGGATGTGGGTGTCCCTGGCTAGGCCAGGATTTATTGCCCATCCTTAGTTGCCCTTGAGAAGGTGATGGTGAGCTGCCTTCTTGAACTGCTGCAGTCCATGTGGTGTAGATACACCCACAGTGCTATTAGGGAGGGAGTTCCAGGATTTTGACCCAGCGACAGTGAAGGGACAGCGATATATTTCCAAGTCAGGATGTTGAGTGGCTTGGAGAGGAACTCCCAGGTGGTGGTGTTCCCATCTATCTGCTGCCTGGGTCCTTCTAGATGGTAGTGGTCATGGGTTTGGAAGGTGCTGTCTAAGGAGCCTTGGTGAGTTCCTGCAGTGCCACCTGCTTCAAGGTATTCAAGAATGTGGATTTGTTCCAAATATCACACACGGTTCGATTAGGTAAATAACACTGGAATATATCAGTTGAGACTCTGTTATATAGATTACACCAAGATATACTACATACTGTTCTATTACATAGATTACACAGGGATATATCACTCAGTGCTTAAAATTACAAGGGGTTATAACACCCGTCATAATACAGAACACAATGAGACATACCACTGAAAGATTTGTTAGATAGATTTTGCCAGGATATATGACATGTAGATTACATTTGGATATATAACTCACAGCTCTGTTATATTGCTTACACTGTTTTATATCACACTTGGGTCTAATATATACATACACTGGAATATCTCTCTCACAGCTTTATTATACAGATTTCATTTGGATAAAGAAACCCCAGCTTTGTCATAGAGATTACATTGAATTATATTATTCACAGTTACAAAAATGTTCAAAGGGAGGAGACTGCCGAAAAATTGTCTCTGACCTATATCCTTAATTACATATTCACTGACCTTACATAAGCCATGTTCCACAATCATTTCTGGAGGCAATATGGGAATAGGGTCTTCTCCAGGAACAAAGGGGAGAATGATTTAATGGCAGATTAAAGACACCAGAGAATGGTAGGCCCTTCTCCATGTAAGCTTGGGCATTTGACATGTCCTTGTCTGCCATAATATCCTGTGGGTTCTTCCAGTTGAGCCTTCTTTGGAGTTAAACTTTTATTCTGTTCTCTTGTAATAGACGCAGAAGGTCTCTGAGCAAAGTGTAATATTCTTCAATAGTTTTTGCATGGAATAATATATCGGCTGCATACTGTAACAGGACTCCTGTTACACTTCATTCACTACCTGATGGAATTTAGCAAGTGATTTGTGGAAGCCCTAAAATAACAATTTCAAGTATATTATTGTTTAGAGAATGTAAATGCAAATTTGTGTTGGCACCCAGGGGTTAGGGGAACTAACTCCAATATATCAAAACTGGGAATATATTGGAAATATGCATGATCATATTAGGTGATGATACAATTGCTGGGATCGTTGAAGACACAAATTTACCCATCTCTCAATAATCACCAGCTAGTCATCAGGATCTGTCATTTTTTTAACTGGCCGTATTTGGGAATTGTTAGAACATTGCAGCCTGAGTTCAAACATGGACAAAAGAGCTGAACTCCAGAGGTGAGGTGAGAGTAACTGCCCTTGACATCAAGGCAGCATTTGACCAAGTGTAGCATCAAGGAGCCCTAGCAGAACTGGAGTCAATGGGAATCAGGGGGGAAACTCTCCGCTAGTTGGAGTCATACCCAGCACAAAGGAAGATGGTTGTTCAACATCACTCCTGATGTTGGAAGTCAATCAGTTCCAGAACTGCAGGAGTTCCTCAGGGTAGTGTCCTCGGCCTAACCACCTTCAACTGCTTCATCAATGACCTTCCTTCCATCATAAGGTCAGAAGTGGGGATGTTCGCTGATGACTCCACAATGTTCAGCACCATTTGTGACTCATCAGACACTGAAGCAGTCTATGTCCAAATGCAGCAAGACCTGGACAATATCCAGGCTTGGTTTGACAAGTGGCAAGTAACATTCACTAGGCAATGACCATCTTCAACAAGAGAGAATCTAACCATTGCTTCTTGACATTCAATGGCATTACATTGCTGAATCTCCCACTATCAATATCCTGGGGGTTACCATTGACCAGAAACTTAGCCACATAAAACCAGCCACATAAACACTACGGCTACAAGAGCAGGTCAGAGGTTAGGAATCCTGTGGTGAGTAACTCACCTCCTGACTCCCCAAAGCCTGTCACAAGTCAGGAGTATGATGGAACGTTCTCTACTTTTCTGGATGAGTGCAGCTCCAACAACACTCAAGAAGCTTGACACCATCCAGGACAAAGCAACGCACCTGATTGACACCGCTTCCACAAACATTCACTCCTTCCACCAGCAATGAACAGTGGCAGCAGTGTGTACCATCTGTAAGATGCACTGCAGAAACTTACCAAGGCTCCTTAGGCAACACCTTCCAAACCCATGACTGCTACCATTTAGAGGGGCCAGGGCAGCACACGCATGGGAACACCACCACCTGGAAGTTCCCCTCCAAGCCACTCACCATCCTGACTTGGAAATATATTCCTTCATTGGCACTGGGTCAAAATCCTGGAACTCCTTCCCTAACAGCACAGTGGGTGTACCTACACCGCATAGACTGCAGCAGTTCAAGAAGACAGCTCACCACCACCTTCTGAAGGGCAACTAGGGACGGACAATAAGTGCTGGCCTAGCCAGCGACACCCACATCCCATAAATGAATTTTAAAAAGTTGTCTTTTTAGAACATTGCAGCCTGAGTTCAAACATGGACAAAAGAGCTGAACTCCAGAGGTGAGGTGAGAGTGACTGCTCTTGACATCAAGGCAGCATTTGACCAAGTGTGGCATCAAGGAGCCTTAGCAGAACTGGAGTCAATGGGAATCAGGGGGAAAACTCTCCGCTAGTTGGAGTCATACCCAGCATAAAGGAAGATGGTTGTTCAACATCACTCCTGATGTTGGAGGTCAATCAGTTTCAGAACTGCAGGAGTTCCTCAGGGTATTGTATCATCACCTAATATGATCATGCATATTTCCAATATTTTCCCAGTTTTGATATTTTGGAGTTAGTTCCCCTAACCCCTGGGTGCCAACACAAATTTGCATTTACATTCTCTAAACAATAATATACTTAAAATTGTTATTTTAGGGCCTCCGCAAATCACTTGCTAAATGTTTTGGTGCAATAGGAATTATATTTTCAAATAGTTGCTTGATAGTACAGAACTTGAGTATTGCTGTAAAAGGAGACATGCTGTCGAAGCTTTTTGTCTTGTACTCATCAGAATGCCAAATTTCAAAAGGAACAGCAATTCATACTGCATGAGAAAAGGGTGCTGATAGGTGGACAAGTTGGCTCTGATTGGCTCAGGCTAGATGTTAGCCTGGTGGATCCATTCCTGCTGTGGGGGTGTCAGTCTGGTGGATTCATTCCTGCTGTGGGGGTGTCAGTCTGGTGGATCCACTCCTGATGTGGGGATGTCAGTCGGGTGAATCCACTCCTGATTTTGGGGTGTCAGTCTCATGGATCAGCTCCTGCCATGAGGGTGTCAGCCTGGTGGATCCATTCCTGCTGTGGGATGTCAGTCTGGGGGATCCATTCCTGCTGTGGGTGTGTCAGTCTGGGATCCACTCCTGCTTTTGGGGTGTCAGTCTCATGGATCTGCTCCTGCCATGAGGGTGTCAGCCTGGTGGATCCATTCCTGCTGTGGGGGTGTCAGTCTGGGGGATCTGTTCCTGCTGTGGGTGTGTCAGTCTGGGGATCCATTCCTGCTGTGGGGGTGTCAGTCTGGGGGATCTGTTCCTGCTGTGGGTGTGTCAGTCTGGGGATCCATTCCTGCTGTGGGGGTGTCAGTCTGGGGGATCCATTCCTGCTATGGGTGTGTCAATCTGGTGGATCCATTCCTGCTATGGATGTGTCAGTCTGGTGGATTCATTCCTGCTGTGGGGGTGTCAGTCTGGTGGACCCACTCTTGCTTTGGGGGTGTCTGTCTGGTGAATCCACTCCTGCTATGGATGTGTCAGTCTGGTGGATTCATTCCTGCTGTGGGGGTGTCAGTCTGGTGGACCCACTCTTGCTTTGGGGGTGTCTGTCTGGTGAATCCACTCCTGCTGTGGGGGTGTCAGTCTCATGGATCACTCCTGCTGTGAGGGTATCAGTCTGGTGGATCCATTCCTGCTGTGAGGGTATCAGTCTGATGGAACAACCCATGGTGTGGGAGTGTCAGTCTGGTGGATCTACTCCTGCTGTGGGGCTGTAAGTCTGATGGATCCACTCCTGCTGTAGAGTGTCAGTCTGGGGGATCCGTTCCTGCTGTGGGAGTATCAGTCTGGTGGATCAATTCCTGCTGTGGGGCATCAGTCTGGTGGATCCACTCCTGCTGTGAGAGTATCAGTCTGGTGGATCCATCGTAATGTGGGAGTGTCAGTCTGGTGGATCTACTCCTGCTGTGGGGCTGTAAGTCTGGTGGATCCACTCCTGCTGTGGGGGTGTCAGTCTGGTGGATCCACTCCTAGTGTGGGAGTGTCAGTCTGGTGGATCCACTCCTGCTTTGGGGGTGTAATTCTAGTAGATCCACTCCTGCTGTGGGGGTGTCAGTCTGGTGGATCTACTCCTGCTTTGGGGCTGTCAATCTGGTGGATCCATTCCTGCTGTGGGGGTGTCAGTCTGGTGGATCCATTGTAATGTGGGAGTGTCAGTCTGGTGGATCTACTCCTGCTATGGGGCTGTAAGTCTGGTGGATCCACTCCTGCTGTGGGGGTGTCAGTCTGGTGGATCCACTCCTAGTGTGGGAGTGTCAGTCTGGTGGATCCACTCCTGCTTTGGGGGTGTAATTCTAGTAGATCCACTCCTGCTGTGGGGGTGTCAGTCTGGTGGATCTACTCCTGCTTTGGGGCTGTCAATCTGGTGGATCCATTCCTGCTGTAGGGGTGTCAGTCTGGTGGATCCACTCCAGCTGTGGGGGTGTCAGTCTGGAGGATCCATTCCTACTGTGGGGCAAGTGGAGCTGTGGAGGTTGATGTACCCCTGCTGCGCTGCTCTTGTACTACATTTTCTGCAATTCCTTTCATAGCATTCTGATCATAACAGGCTTACTGTCCTCAGGAGTTTTGGTAGGCATTTCCTTTGCCATTTTTCTCCCCCCACGTACCTTGTTCCTTGTGTTGTCGTCATGGGCCAGGAGCGGGACACATGCCTTTCCTTCCATATTTCCAGCGTTCAATTATCCTTCCTCATCCTCTGCTGATCCTTTCATTTTCCATTGCTGCCGGTGGTCTGTATTCCCCTGCACAATATTGGGTTTCCCATTTCAGTAACTACTTTGTTCATATTTCCTATCTGCCCAGGCAGGAACCCGTGCCTTGGTGTGTAGGACACGGGTGGAGTAATGTATGTTACCAAGTGCCTTCTACAACTCATTAAACTCATTATCATTCCCAACCATCTTAACAGCCCAGCATGCTCTAATTCATCACAAACTGGTACCTGGGGTTTGAACACAAACACAGGCAAATAACAATTCCACAGTCACTAAGTGAAAGCCTGCGGGTGCTCCTCTTTCTCTTGCCTACAAATCATCATTGCTTGCAATAACAGCCTGACCTCAACTACCTCCTATTCCTTATACTTCCAGAACACAGCTGTAACAATGGCCCATCCCTGCCTGCCTTTCTAGATTTCTCCAGACACTTTGACCATTTTGTAGCAACAGGCACAAAGTATCATTTGCATTGCCTCTCTCTCTCTCTCTTCAGTCTTTCAATTCAATTGTTTGATCTCTCATTGTAATTGAAGGTCTTGGGACCTCCCTTATTTATTTTCAGTGTAGTTTTCTCCTGTAATGATATACTTATATCGGGGATCCTTATGGTCTGTGTCACCCTTTGGTGGCTGGACCCCACCCTGGGCCACAATTCACCCCACATCTCATGTTCGTGTAGGGTCATTCTGGGCATCAGGTCCCTTGGACCTCAATCATGATGATGTCCTCGGGCATTGTCCCCGTCCCACTAATATTCTGCCCTTAGTGTGAGGTCATCCTAGTCTACACCTTCATCTCCCCCAGTTACGTTGCATTGGTGTACAATATGAACCAGGAATCTTCTCTGGGATTTCAGTTGTTCTTTAAGCTTTTCTACCTCTTCCTTACATTGATCATGATGAGGCCCCTTTAGGCTCACCCCTCTTTCCTTTTGGATAATGTCAGCTTTGGTTTTAGTGGCTGCTGTCAATTCATTGTTACTATTCTGCACATTGTATTTAAGTTTCTCTGGCTCTGCTTGTCTTTGAATAGCCTCATAGCCTTTGCTTGCTACCTGTGCCAATCCCCATAACATACCTGTTTTTCATTGTCATTCTTGTATTACTCCCCCTCATCCTCCTGTGTCTTCTTCTCATTTGATTCTCAACTGGTGCTCCTCCAATTGGTCCCTTATCATCCCACATCCTGAAGTTGAAATAATAGCAAGACTCCTGCTTTCGAATCATTACCCTTGATCTTCTTTTCTTTAGTTAACTCCTTTATTTTTTTCCCAACTTCACATAAAACCTGTCTGTTTTTAAATAATAATGCACTAACTTCCACTTCCTCCTAGGTATACTTGTTTGTTTTACCTAACGTTATTTAATGTCAGTTCTCCCATCTTCTGGTAACTATCAATCTTGTCTGTCATGTCTCAAAACATATTTTCTGGTATATACTTTTGAGTCCGAACATGGATATAATTTCTTACCATGTTAACAATCACGGTATTGTCCTTGGACTGTTACACAGTTTTCTCATGACCCAAAACATGTAATGCCAACTTCATCCATTAATACATCAAGTATCCCAGATGTATTCTTTGTACAAAACTGTAAATCATTGTCCCATGTTGGTCACCAAAATATGAAAAAATTGCCTAGGGTTTGGCCTTTTATTATAATGAGCTTGAGGGTTTTGTTCCAAAGTATTAAAGTTTTATTAAGCAATTACAATGTAGTGATAAAGATGTTGAAATATAAGCATACAGTTTTATTACATTACTGAATAAAACATTGAGATACAATAGGCATAGCTTAACACCAGCGAAGTTCTGAGGTGAACAATCTTGAGTGTCTTGATGATAACAGTTGAATGGTCCAGTCTCACACCAAGAATAGTCTAATATCTATTCTTGAAGTCCAGTTTTATAGACATTATGAACACTATTAGATATGGAGAGCAATATGCACACTGGAAGCCGCACATCAATCATTTTCTTTGTACTAGGCTAGCAGCAGCTTGTTTTACTCCTTCATTCCAGATAGTACACAGTGCCTGATACCACAGACCATCCTATAAACATGAGATAACAATGGAAGCACTAAGTTTATGCTTTAGGCTGTGGTCCTGATATTGACAGGAGCCAGTTTTTGGAGCCTTGTCATGCCTCTATCAAACTTGGAAGTAGATAGATTGGGGTCAGCTTTCATATTTTTAAGATTTTAACATCTAACCAAATCCAACCCTCCAATTGTTAGGGGTTAAAGGGACCCCCAGGATGACTCATTACATGGCATTTATCAAAGCACAATCCAACGAAGGTTCAGACAATCTTTTAGTTAAAGGATCACTGATGTTAACAATAGACACAAGACAACCTTATTCTTTAGAAAGCCTGAAAAAATGATTTTCTTGCAATATATATCAGAGCTGTGAGTAATTTATTCTAGTACAATATATATTTATATATCAGAAGTGTGTGTGATATATCTCAGTGTAATCTATATGATAAGAGCTGTGATATATCCCACTGTAATTGATCTAACAGAAAAATGTGTGATTATAGCTCAGTCTAATGTATGTAAGAGAACTGTGTGATCCATTCCATTTCTAAACTAAATATGATATATAGGTGTATAATTCATACAGCGTAATTATGTGTGATATATAATTGTTATGTACATTACTCTTAGATATGTGACAGATCATAGTGTAATCTATATATAACAGAACTGTGTGCGATATATCCCACAGCAGAAAAGGAGGAAATGATATGGGAAACCAGGGAGTGTGCAGAACTGATAAAGGGAGTCTGAGAGGCGATAAGGGGAAAGTTCCAAATTTCCTTGAGATTCAGTTGCACTCTATTGAATTAATTAAAATCCCCTGGCCTGTTTATTTATCAAAGCCCAATTTCGTTTCACTGATTGATTTGACCCAGTTTTATTTGATTCATTTATTTAAAAGTTATGCATTGATTGAAATAGAAGCTTGTTTGAAAATTTCAGTGGCCCACAAGGATTTAATTAAATTATTTAATTATTTTGTGAGAGGATGAATATTAGATATTTTTTTAAAAATCAAATTAATAGCTTGATTAATTTTTAGAATATTCAAATCATTGAGAAACACTTTTAGGTTAGTGACAGGAGGACTCAATGAGCTGGGAATGCGAATGGTCCTACTACTCCACCTGGTGTTGGAAAACTTACAAGGTAAATGATAGTATAAGTATTCTCAATTTAAAACCTTAAATGCGCAATTGTGTATTACATCGAATTTGATTGCTTTCGGGAAAATTCCCGACTCTGCAAATCTGACACAGGAGAAAGTGCCCCAGGTATTCTAATTTTCATTCCAGGTAGTGGGGGTGGTGTGGGTGATAACTGGATTCGGGGCCGCCAATACTGTGGAGGCGGTCACAGGAACTGCCAGGTGTGGAGACTGGCTTTGTGAAAGGCCGGCCTCTGTGCTCTGAGACTTGTAAGGAAAAGAAAACAAAAAACTGCTCTTTAGCCCTCACCCATTCCCCCCCCACCCATGCCCTGTCACCCACCCCCCAACACATTCCCCATGCCCCATGCATGCTAACTCGTGCCCCTCTACGTATCACCCATGGCCCTTTATAGTACCTATGTCAACCCATGCTCCACAACCCTTTGCCCTTACACCCTCCATCCCAACTCAACCAATATCCATCATGGGCAGACCTCAGGACTCAAGCAGAGGTTAAACAAAATAAAGTTTTAAGTGTTTCTTGTAGATTATTTAAAAAAAAAATCTCATTCATAAAAACCCATTCACTACATTTAAATCCCTTCAACTACTTGATCCCTTATAAAAACAAACATTTCACTCAAGTGCATAATCCTGTATAAAAACAAGCATTCATATTCATGACCCATTTCAAAGACTTCATAAGTACTTGGAGCTATCAATCAAACTGTGAACTGACAGGCACCCCATTGTGATAGTGATAGGTAGTGAAATCAGTGAGGCAGCAAAATCCTATAAGATAGCCTTCAGGCTTATGTCAACAGACATAGTGAAATACCAAGTACTGGCTTTTTAAAATTAAAAGTAACACTTTGCCATTTAAAGGACAGGAGACTTAAATACCTTGACAACTTGACAGTTCCAAATAAACATCAGTTTCAATGAGTGGTAGAGGCAGAAACCCTCATAACATTTAAGAAGTATTTGGATGTGCATTTGCGATGCCATGGCATACAAGGCTATGGCTTACTGCTGGAAAATGGGATTAGAATAGTTGGATACTTGTTTGACCGGTGGAGACTCAATGGGCCAAAGGGCCTTTTTCTGTGCTGTAGACGTCTATGACTCTATGACTCTAACCCTGCAAGGCCAGTGATGCTGGAGTATTGCTGAATGTACAGCAAGACAGCATTAATGTTTTTTAGTTCAATTTCCCACTTGGCAGTTCATTCAAATGGACAAAAGCAGATACTGGGAAGCTGGAAACCTGAAATAAAAACAGAACATGCTGGAAGTGCTCAGCAGGTCAAATGGAAAGCCTGGCAGGTGGCTGGGAGCAAACATCACTGGCAGGATGCCATAGCCAGAAACTCTTGGGGACCGTCCCAAGAAATGTGACGTGGTGCTTAAAAAATTACTTTGCTGATTTTGGTCCCTATCTAACTTGTAACCAAGCTGACTTATTCTCCTGCATTTGGCAGGAGCATCCCATGGGAAGTGATGATCTCCAGCACATGTGGAGTGGTACTAACTCACTAGATAGTGAGAAAGAGCAAAGAGCTACTGCAGAGCCAGAGATAAACAGGGAGAGGACATCACTGGAACAAGTGCTGGGAAACACTGCTCATATAGTTGTGTAAAACAAAAACAGAATTACCTGGAAAAACTCATCAGGTCTGGCAGCATCGGCGGAGAAGAAAAGAGTTGACGTTTCGAGTCCTCATGACCCTTCAACAGAACTGACCTGGTCAAGGAAGCAAGAAACAATGCTGACAAATCTTATAGGCAGGCAGGGTGTGAAGACAGGAGAGAAAAAGAGGAAAAAGAGACACAGGGGGTGACAATGACATAAAGGCAAAGCAAAGATGGTCAGAGGAGGCAGATGCCAATTTTTTAACCATTGCAGGATCCAGAATCGATGCAACATGCCACTATTAAATGTGCCTTAGTTATTCTCTGCATGATGCAAAATCAGGCAACCACAGTTACCGTGGTTCATGGGCCCAATGCTGATTTCCTTTCAATGTCTCACATGAGATGTCAGATTAACCATTTATGAGTTATCTTGTTTTGAGTTTTGTGCTTACCAGTGTGAGGAATGCCTGTGTACCAAAAGTAACTGTTCCTATTTCAACTAAATGATCTAAGCTTCAAGTACTGTGAGATCGGGTACAATGAGACTGTATAGATGGAGCTTTACTCAATATTTAATCCTGTGCTGTAACTGTCCTGGGACTGTTTGATGGGGACAGTGTAGAGAGAGCTTTACACTGTATCTAACGCCATGCTGTACCTGCCCTGGGACCGTTTGATTGGGACAGTGTAGAGGGAGCTTAACTTTGCATCTAACCCGGTGCAGTACCTGCTCTGGGAATGGTGATGGGGACAGTGTTGTTGGAGCCTTACTCTGTATATAACCCTGTGCTGTACCTGTCCTGAGAGTGTTTGATGGGGACAGTGTAGAGGGAGCTTTACTCTGTATCTAACCCCGTGCTGTGCCTGTCCTGAGAATGCTTGAAGGGACAGAGCAGAGGGAGATTTACTCTGCATCTAACCCCATGCTGTACCTGTCCTGAGAGTGTATGATGGGGCAGTGTAGAGGGAGCTTTGCTCTGTATCTAACCCTATGCTGTACATGCCCTGGGAGTGTCTGATGGGGACAGTGTAGAGGGAGCTTTACCCTATACCTAACTGCGTGCTGTACCTGTCCTGAGAGTGTTAAATGGGACAGTGTAGAGGGAGCTTTGCTCTGTATCTAACCGTGCTGTACCTGTCCTGAGAGTGGTTGATGGGACAGTGCAGAGGGAGCTTTATTCTGCATCTAACCCCGTGCAGTACCTGTCGTGAGAGTGTTTGAAGGGGACAGTGTAGAGGGAGTTTTGCTCTGTATCTAACCCTGTGTTGTACCTGCCCTGGAAGCATTTGATTGGGACAGTGTACAGGGAGCTTAACTCTGCAACTAACCCTGTGCTGTACCTGCTCTGGGAATTGTGATGGGGACAGTGTAGAGGGAGCTTTACTCTGTATCTAAGTCTGTGCTGTACCTGTCCTGAGAGTGTTTGATAGGACAGTGTAGAGGGAGCTTTTGTCTGTATCTAACCCTGTGCTGTACCTGTCCTGGGAGTGTTTGATGGGGACAGTGTAGAGGGAGCTTTACACTGTATCTCACCCCATGCTGTACCTGCCTTGGGAGTGTTTGATGGGGGAATGTAGAGGGAGCTTAACTTTGTATCTAACCTCGTGCTCTACCTGTCCTAGGAGTGTTTGATGGGGACAGTGTAAAGGGAGCTTTAATGTGTTATCTCAACCCGCACTGTACCTGTCCTGGGACTGCTTGATGGGGACTGTGTGGAAGGAACTTTACTCTGTATTTAACTCCATGCTGTAGCTGCGCTGGTAGTATTTGATGAGGACAGTGTAGCTGGAGCTTTACTTTGTATCTAATCCTGTGCTGTACCTGCCATTGGAGTGTTTGATGGGACAGTGTTGAGGGAGCATTACCCTGTATCGAACAATTTACAGAAGCTGTCCTGGGAGTGTTTGATGGGAACAGTGTAGAAGGAGATTTACTCTGTGTCTAACCCCCATGATGTACCTGCCCTGGAAGTATTTGATGAGGACAGTGTAGAGCGAGCTTTACTCTAGATCTAACCCCATGCTGCACCTGTGCTGAAAGTGTTTGAAGGGACAGTGTAGTGGGAGCTTTGCTCTATATCTAACCCTGTGCTGTACCTGCCCTGGGAGTGTCTGATGGGGACAGTGTAGAGGGAGCTTTACCCTGTATCCAACCCCATGCTGTAACTGTCCTGAGAGTGTTTAATGGGACTGTGTAGAGGGAGCATTACTCTGTACCTAACTCCATGCTATACGTGTCCTGGGTGTGTTTGATGGGGAGACTGTTCAGAGAGCTTTACTCTGTTATCTCACCCTGCGCTGTACATGCCTTGGGAGTGTTTAATGGGGACAGTGGAGGGGGAGCTTTAGTCTGTATCTAACCCCGTGCTGTACCTGTCCTGAGAATGTTTGATGTGACAGTGTAGATGGATCTTTACAGTGTATCTCACACCGTGCTGTACCTGTCCTGGGAGTGTTTGATGGTGGAATGTAGAGGTAGCTTTACTCTGTATCTAATCACGTGCTGTACCTGTCCTGGGACTGTTAGATAGGTACAGTGTAGAGGGAGCTTTACCATGTATCTAACACTTTGCTGTACCTGTCCTGGGAGTGTTTGAAGGGACAGTGCAGAGGGAGCTTTACTCTGCATCTAACTGCATGCAGTACCTGTCCTGAGAGTGTTTGATGGGGATGGTGTAGACGGATCTTTGCTCTGTATCTAACCCTGTGATGTACCTGCCCCGGGAATGTTTGATGGGGACAGTGTAGAGGGAGCTTTACTCTATACCTAACCTCGTGCTGTACCTGTCATTGGATTGTTTGATGGGGACAGTGTAGAGGGAGCTTTACTCTGTACCTAACCCTGTGCTGTACCTGTCCTGAGATTGTTTGATGGGGACAGTGTAGAGGGAGCTCTAGTCTATATCTAATGCCATGCTGTACCTGCCCTGAGAGCATTTGATTGGGACAGTGAACAGGGAGCTTAACTCTGCATCTAACCCTGTGTTGTACCTGCTCTGGGAATGTTTGATAGGGACAGTGCAGAGGGAGCTTTACTCTGTATCTAACCCCATGCTGTACCTGTCCTGAAAGTGTTTGATGGGTACAGTGTAGATGGATCTTTGCCCTCTGTCTAACTGTGTGATGTACCTGCCCTGGGGATGTTTGATGGGGACAGTGTAGAGGGAGCTTTACTCTGCATCTAACACCATGGTGTACCTGCCCTGAGAGCATTTGATTGGGACAGTGTACAGGGAGCTTAACTCTGCATTTAACTCCGTGCTGTCCCTGCCCCGGGAGTGTTTCTTGGGGACAGTGTAAAGGGAGCTTTACTCTGTTATCTCACTCCACGCTGTACCTGCCTTGGGAGTGTGTAATGGGGACAGAGAAGAGGTAGCTTTACCCTATATCTAACACCATGCTGTACCTGCCCTGAGAGCATTTGACTCGGACAGTGTGCAGGGAGCTTAACTCTGTATCTAACTCCGTGATGTAACTGCTCTGGGGATGGTGATGGGGACAGTATCGCGGGAGCTTTACTCGGTATCTAACCTCATGCTGTAGCTGCCCTGGGAGCGTTTGATGGGGACAGTGTAGAGGGAGCTTTTGTCTGTATCTAACCCTGTGCTGTACCTGTCCTGGGAGTGTTTGATGGGGACAGTGTAGAGGGAGCTTTACACTGTATCTCACCCCATGCTGTACCTGCCTTGGGAGTGTTTGATGGGGGAATGTAGAGGGAGCTTAACTCTGTATCTAACCTCGTGCTGTACCTGTCCTAGGAGTGTTTGATGGTGACAGTGTAAAAGGAGCTTTAATGTGTTATCTCAACCCGCACTGTACCTGTCCTGGGACTGCTTGATGGGGACTGTGTGGACGGAACTTTACTCTGTATTTAACTCCATGCTGTAGCTGCGCTGGTAGTATTTGATGAGGACAGTGTAGCTGGAGCTTTACTTTGTATCTAATCCTGTGCTGTACCTGCCATTGGAGTGTTTGATGGGACAGTGTAGAAGGAGATTTACTCTGTGTCTAACCCCCATGGTGTACCTGCCCTGGAAGTATTTGATGAGGACAGTGTAGAGCGAGCTTTACTCTAGATCTAACCCCATGCTGCACCTGTGCTGAAAGTGTTTGAAGGGACAGTGTAGTGGGAGCTTTGCTCTGTATCTAACCTTGTGCTGTACCTGCCCTAGGAGTGTCTGATGGGGACAGTGTAGAGGGAGCTTTACCCTGTATCCAACCCCATGCTGTAACTGTCCTGAGAGTGTTTAATGGGACTGTGTAGAGGGAGCATTACTCTGTACCTAACTCCATGCTATACGTGTCCTGGGTGTGTTTGATGGGGACACTGTTCAGAGAGCTTTACTCTGTTATCTCACCCTGCACTGTACATGCCTTGGGAGTGTTTAATGGGGACAGTGTAGGGGGAGCTTTAGTCTGTATCTAACCCCGTGCTGTACCTGTCCTGAGAATGTTTGATGTGACAGTGTAGATGGATCTTTACAGTGTATCTCACACCGTGCTGTACCTGTCCTGGGAGTGTTTGATGGTGGAATGTAGAGGTAGCTTTACTCTGTATCTAATCACGTGCTGTACCTGTCCTGGGACTGTTAGATAGGTACAGTGTAGAGGGAGCTTTACCATGTATCTAACACTTTGCTGTACCTGTCCTGGGAGTGTTTGATGGGGATGGTGTAGACGGATCTTTGCTCTGTATCTAACCCTGTGATGTACCTGCCCCGGGAATGTTTGATGGGGACAGTGTAGAGGGAGCTTTACTCTGTACCTAACCCTGTGCTGTACCTGTCCTGAGATTGTTTGATGGGGACAGTGTAGAGGGAGCTCTAGTCTATATCTAATGCCATGCTGTACCTGCCCTGAGAGCATTTGATTGGGACAGTGAACAGGGAGCTTAACTCTGCACCTAACCCTGTGTTGTACCTGCTCTGGGAATGTTTGATAGGGACAGTGTAGAGGGAGCTTTACTCTGTATCTAACCCTGTGCTGTAGCTATCCTGGGAGTGTTTGATGGGTACAGTGTAGAGGGAGCTTTACTCTGTATCTAACCCCATGCTGTACCTGACCTGAGAGTGTTTGATGGGGACAGTGTAGATGGATCTTTGCCCTCTATCTAACTGTGTGATGTACCTGCCCTGGGGGTGTTTGATGGGGACAGTGTAGAGGGAGCTTTACTCTGCATCTAACACCATGGTGTACCTGCCCTGAGAGCATTTGATTGGGACAGTGTACAGGGAGCTTAACTCTGCATTTAACTCCGTGCTGTCCCTGCCCCGGGAGTGTTTCTTGAGGACAGTGTAAAGGGAGCTTTACTCTGTTATCTCACTCCATGCTGTACCTGCCTTGGGAGTGTGTAATGGGAACAGAGAAGAGGTAGCTTTACCCTGTATCTAACACCATGCTGTACCTGCCCTGAGAGCATTTGACTCGGACAGTGTGCAGGGAGCTTAACTCTGTATCTAACTCCGTGATGTAACTGCTCTGGGGATGGTGATGGGGACAGTATTGCGGGAGCTTTACTCTGTATCTAACCTCATGCTGTAGCTGCCCTGGGAGCGTTTGATGGGGACAGTGTAGAGGGAGCTTTACCCTATATCTAATCCCGTGCTGTATCTGTCCTGAGAGTGTTTAATGGGACAGTGTAGAGGGAGCTTAACTCTGTATCCAAGCCTGTGCTGTACCTGTCCTGAGAGTGTTTTGGGGGAATGTACTGGGCGCTTTACTCTATATCTAGCCCCATGTTGTACCTGTCCTGATAGTGTTGAAGGGACAGTGCAGAAGGAGCTTTACTCTTCATCTAACCCATGCTGTACCTGTCCTGAGAGTGTTTGATGGGGACAGTGTAGTGGGAGCTTTGCTCTGTATCTAAACTTGTGCTGTACCTGCCCTAAGAGTGCCGATGGGGACAATGTAGAAGGAACTTTGCTCTGTTATCTCACCCCGCATTGTAACTGTCGTGAGAGTGTTTGATGGGGGATTGTAGAGGGAGCTTTAGTCTGTATCTAACGCCATGCTGTACCTGCCCTGAGAGCATTTGATTGGTACAGTGTGCAGGGAGCTTAACTCTGCATCTAACTCCGTGATGTAACTGCTCTGGGGATGGTGCTGGGGACAGTGTAGTGGGAGCTTTACTCTGTATCTAACCTCGTGCTGTAGCTGCCCTGGGAGTGTTTGATGGGGACAGTGTAGAGGGAGCTTTACTCTGTATCTAACCTCGTGCTGTATCTGTCCTGAGAGTGTTTAATGGGACAATATAGAGGGAGATTTGCTCTGTACTCCACCCTGTGCTGTACCTGCCCTGGGAGTGTTTGATGGGGGAATATAAAGGGGCATTTACTCTGTATCTAATCCTGTGCTGGACCTCTCCTGGGACTGTTTGATGGGGACAGTGTAGAGGGAGATTTACCCTCTTTCTAATGCTTTGCTGTACCTGCCCTGAAAGGATTTGATTGGGAAAGTGTACAGGGAGCTTAACTCTGCATCTAACCTCGTACTGTACCTGTTCTGGGCATGTTGATGGGGACAGTGTAGAGGGAGCTTTACCCTGTATCTCACCCCGTGCTATACCTGTCCTGAGAGTGTTTAATGGGACAGTGTTGAGCGAGCTTAACTCTGTATCTAAGCCTGTGCTGTACCTGTCCTGAGAGTGTTTGATGGGGGAATGTAGAGGGAGCTTTACTCTATATCTAGCCCCATGTTGTACCTGTCCTGAGAGTGTTGAAGTGACAGTGCAGAGGGAGCTTTACTCTGCATCTAACCCGTGCTGCACCTGTCCTGAGAGTGTTTGATGGGGACAGTGTAGTGGGAGCATTGCTCTGTATCTAAGCTTGTGCTGTACCTGCCCTGGGAGTGTCTGATGTGGACAGTGTAGAGGGAGCTTTAGTCTGTATCTAACGCCATGCTGTACCTGCCCTGAGAGCATTTGATTGGGACAGTGTGCAGGGAGCTTTTAACTCTGCATCTAACTCCGTGATGTAACTGCTCTGGGGATGGTGCTGGGGACAGTGTAGTGGGGGCTTTACTCTGTATCTAACCTCGTGCTGTGGCTGCCCTGGGAGTGTTTAATGGGACAATATAGAGGGAGATTTGCTCTGTACTTAACCCTGTGCTGTACCTGCCCTGGGAGTGTTTGATGGGGGAATATAAAGGGGGATTTACTCTGTATCTAATCCTGTGCTGTACCTCTCCTGAGACTGTTTGATGGGGACAGTGTAGAGGGAGATTTACCCTCTTTCTAATGCTTTGCTGTACCTGCCCTGAAAGGATTTGATTGGGACAGTGTACAGGGAGCTTAACTCTGCATCTAACCTCGTACTGTACCTGTTCTGGGAATGTTGATGGGGACAGTGTAGAGGGAGCTTTACCCTGTATCTCACCCCGTGCTATACCTGTCCTGTGAGTGTTTAATGGGACAGTGTTGAGGGAGCTTAACTCTGTATCTAAGCCTGTGCTATACCTGTCCTGAGAGTGTTTGATGGGGGAATGTAGAGGGAGCTTTACTCTATATCTAGCCCCATGTTGTACCTGTCCTGAGAGTGTTGAAGTGACAGTGCAGAAGGAGCTTTACTCTGCATCTAACCCGTGCTGTACCTGTCCTGAGAGTGTTTGATGGGGACAGTGTAGTGGGAGCATTGCTCTGTATCTAAGCTTGTGCTGTACCTGCCCTGGGAGTGTCTGATGTGGACAGTGTAGAGGGAGCTTTGCTCTGTTATTTCACCCTGCAGTGCACCTGTTCTGGGAGTGTTTGGTGGGACATTGTAGAGGGAGCTTTACACTGTATCTTATCCTGTGCTGTACCTGCCTTGGCAGTGTTTGATGGCGTAGATGCAGAGTTAATGGCGTAGAGGGAGTATTACTTTGTATCTAATCACATGCTGTACTTGTCCTGGGACTGTTTGATGGGGATAGTATAGAGGGAGCTTTACCATGTAGCTGACACTTTGCTGTACCTGTCCTGGGAGTGTTTGATGGGGACAGTGTAGAGGGTGCTTTACTCTGCATCTAACCCCATGCTGTACCTCTCCTGAGAGTGTTTGATGGGGACAGTGTAGAGGGTGCTTTACTCTGCATCTAACCCCATGCTGTACCTCTCCTGAGAGTGTTTGATGGGGACAGTGTAGAGGGAGCTTTACCATGTGTCTGACACTTTGCTGTACCTGCCTGAGGAGTGTTTGATGGGGACAGTGTAGGGGGAGATTTGCGTTATATCTAATCTCGTGCTGTACCTGCCCTGAGAGTGTTTGATGTGGGAATGCAGAGGGAGATTTACTCTGTATCTAATCCTATGCTGCACCTGTCCTGGGTGGGTTTGTTGGGGACAGTGTAGAGGGAGCTTTACTCTGCATCTAACGCCATGCTGTACCTGCCCCGAGAGCATTTCATTGGGACAGCGTAGAGGGAGCTTTACTCTGTGCCTAACCTTGTGCTGTACCTGTCATGTGAGTGTTTGATGGGGACAGTGTAAAGGGAGCTTTACTCTGTTATCTCACCCCAAGCTGTATCTGTTTTGGAGTGTTTAATGGGGACAGCTCCCTCTGCGCTTTACCCTGTATCTAACCCCGTGCTGTACCTGTCCTGAGAGTGTTTAATGGTAAATTGTAGAGGGAGCTTTACTCTGTGTCTAAACCTGTGCTGTTCCTGTCCTGAGAGGGTTTGATGGGGGAATGTAGAGGGCGCTTTACTTTGTATCTAACCCGGTGCTGTACCTGTCCTGGGAGTGTTTGATGGGGACAGTGTTAAGGGATCTTTACTCTGTATCTAACGCAATGCTGTACTTGCCCTGAGAGTATTTGATTGGGACAGTGTACATGGAGCTTAACTCTGCATCTAACTCCGTGATATACCTGCTCTGGGGATGTTAATGGGGACAGTGTAGGGGGAGGTTTACTCTGTATCTAACCTCGTGCTGTACCTGCCCTATTAGTATTTGATGGGGACAGTGTAGAGAGAGCTTTACCCTGTATCTAATCCTGTGCTGTTTCTGTCCTGAGAGCGTTTAATTAGACAATGTAGAGGGAGATTTGCTCTTTATCTAACCCTGTGCTGTACCTGACCTGGGAGTGTTTGATGGGTAATGTAGAGGGAGTTCTAATCTGTATCTAATCTCATGCTGTACCTATCCTGGAAATGTTTGATTGGGACAGTGTCAAGGGAGCTTTACCCTATCTACTGCTTTGCTGTACCCGTGCTGGGAGTGTTTGATGGGGACAGCGTAGAGATAGCTTTACTCTGTATCTGATGCCATGCTGTATCTGCCCTGAAAGCATTCGATTGAGGAAGTGTACAGGGATCTTAACTCTGCATCTAACCCCGTGCTGTACCTGCTCTGGGAATGTTGATGGGGACAGTGTAGAGGGAGCTTTGCTCTGTATCTAAGCCTGTGCTGGACCTGTCCTGAGAGTATTTGATGGAGGAATGTAGATGGAGCATTAGTCTGTATCTAACCCAGGGCTGTACCTGTCCTGGGAGTCTTTGATTAGGAAAGTGTAGAGTGATGTTTACACTATATCTTACCCCGTGCTGTACCTGCTTTGGGAGAGTTTGATGGGGGAATGCAGAGGGAGTTTTATTCTGTATCTAATCCCATGCTTGATGGGCACTATGTGGAGGGAAATTTACTCTGTATTTAACTCCATGCTGTACCTGCCCTGGTAATGTTTGATGGGGACAGTGTAGAGAGAGCTCTACTCTGTATGTAACCCCGTGCCGTACCTGTCCTGGGAGTGCTTGATGGGGACTGTGTGGAGGGAACTTCTCCCTGTATTTAACTCCATGCTGTACCTGCCCTCATAGTGTTTGATATGGGACAGTGTAGAGAGAGCTCTACTCTGTATCTAACCTTGTGCTGTACCTGTCCTGGGAACATTTGATTGCGACATTGTAGAGCAAGCTTTGCTCTGTATCTAACCCTGCGCTGTACCTGCCCTGGGAGTGTTTGATGGGGATAGTGTAGAGGGAGCTTTACTCTGTATCTAATGGTATGCTGTACCTGCTTTGAGAGCATTGGATTGGAAAAGTGTACAGGGAGCTTAACTCTACATCTAATTCTGTGTTGTACCTGCTTTGGGGATGGTGATGGGGACAGTGTAGCGGCAGCTTTACTCTGTATCTAACCCCGTGTTGTACCTGATTTGAGAGTGTTTAATGGGACAGTGTAGAGGGAGATTTGCTCTGTATCTCATCCCCTGCTATACCTGTCCTGGGACAGATTGATGGGAATAGTGTAGAGGGAGCTTTACCCTCTATCTAATGCTTTGCTGTACCTTCCCTGAAAGCATTTGATGGGGACAGTGTGGAGGGAGATTTACTCTGTATCTAACCCTGTGCTGTACCTGCCCTGAGAGTATTTGATGGGGGAATGTAGAGGGAGCTTTACTCTGTATCTAATCCCCTGCTGTACCTGTCCTGGGACTGTTTGATGGAAATAGTGTAGAGGGTCCTTTACCCTCTATCTAATACTTTGCTGTACCTATCCTGGGAGTGTTTGATGGGGACGGTGTAGAGAGAGCTTTACTCTGTATCAGATGCCATGCTGTACCTGCCCTGAGAGCATTTGATTGGGACAGTGTACAGGGAGCTTAACTCTGCATCTAACCCTGTGCTGTACCTGCTCTGTGAATGTTGATGGGTCAGTGTAGAGGGAGTGTTACTCTACATCTAACCCTGTGCTGTAACTGTCCTGAGCGTGTTAGATGGGACAGTGTAGAGGGAGATTTGCTCTGTATTTAACCCTGTGGTGTACATGCTCTGGAAGTGTATGATGGGGACAGTGTAGAGGGAGCTTTACTCTGTACCTAACCCTGTGCTGTGCACGTCATGGGAGTGTTTGATGGGGACATTGTAAAGGGAGCTTTACGCTGTTATCTTACCCCACAATGTACCTGTCTTCGGAGTGTTTAATGGGGACAGTGAAGAGGGACCTTTACCCTATATCTAACCCCGGGCTGTACCTGTCCTGAGAATGTTTAATGAGATAGTGTAGAAGGAGCTTTACTCTGTATCTAAGCCTGTGCTGTACCTGTCCTGAGAGGGTTTGCTGGGGGAATTTAGAGGGAGCTTTCGTCTGTATCTAAGCCCATGCTGTACCTGTCCTAGGAGTGTTTGATGGGGACAGTGTAGAGGGAGCTTTCCACTGTATATAACCCCGTGCTGTACCTGCCTTGGGAGTGTTTGATGGGGGAATGTAGAGGGAGCATTACTCTGTATATAACCCCGTGTTGTACCTGTCCTGGGACTGCTTGATGGGGACTGAGTGGAGGGAACTTTATTCTGTATTGAACACAATGCCGGACCTGCGCTGGTAGTGTTTGATGGGGGACAGTGTAGAGGGAGCTTTACTCAGTATCTAACACCATGCTGTACCTGCCCTGAGAGCACTTCATTGGGACAGTGTACAGGGAGCTTAACTCTGCATCTTACTCTGTGCTGTCCCTGCCCTGGGAGTGTTTGATGGGAACAGTGTAGAAGGAGCTTTACTCTGTATCTAACCCTGTATTCTCCCTGCCCTGTGAGTGTTTGTTGGGGACAGTGTAGAGGGAGCTTTACCCTGTCTCTAAACCCGTGCTGTACCTGTCCTGACAGTGTTTGATGGGGGAATGTAGAGGAGGTTTACTCTGCATCTAACCCCTGCTGTACCTGTTCTGGGAATGTTGATGGGGGCAGTGTAGAGGGATCTTTACGCTGTATCTAACCCTGTGCTGTACCTGTCCTGAGTGTCTTTGATGGGGACAGTGTAGAGGGAGATTTGCTCTGTATCTAACCCTGTGTTGTACCTGCCCTGCAAGAGTTTGATAGGGACAGTGTAGAGGGAGATTTACTCTGTACCTAACCTCGTGCTGTACCTGTCATGGGAGTATTTGATGGGCACAGTAGAAAGGGAGCTTTACTCTGTTATCTCACCTCACGCTGTACCTGTCCTGAGAGTGTTTAATCGTAAAGTGTAGGGGGAGCTTTGCTCTGTGTCTAAACCAGTGCTGTACCTTTCCTGGGAGTCTTTGATTGGGACAGTGTAGAGCGATCTTTACACTGTATCTTACCTGCCTTGGGAGAGTTTGATGGTGGAATGCAGAGGGAGCTTTACTCTGTATCTAACCCCGTGCCGTCCTTGTCCTTGGACTGCTTGATTGGGACTGTGTGGAGGGGAATATACTCTGCATTTAACTCCATGCTGTACTTAGCCTAGTAGTGTTTGATGGGGGACAGTGTAGAGGGAGCTTTATTCTGTATCTAACCCCGTGCTGTACCTGTCCTGAGCGTGTTTGATGGGGACAGCGTGGAGAGAGCTTTACTTTGTATCTGATGCCACGCTGTACTTCCCTGCAAGCATTTGATTGAGGAAGTGTACAGGGATCTTAACTCTGCATCTAACCCCGTGCAGTACCTGCTCTGGGATTGTTGATGGGGACAGTGTAGAGGGAGATTTGCTCTGTATCTAACCCTGTGCTGTACCTGTCCTGGGAATGTTTGATTGGGACAGTGTAGAGTGATGTTTACACAGTATCTCACCCTGTGCTGTACCTGCCTTGGGAGAGTTTGATGGGGGAATGCAGAGGGAGTTTTACTCTGTATCTAATCCCGTGCTGTACCTCTCCTGTGAGTGTTTGATGGCCGAACGTAGAGGGAGCTTTACTCTGTATCTATTCCCGTGCTGTACCTGTCCTGGGACTGTTTGATGGGGGTAGTGTAGAGGGAGCCTTAACATGTATCTAACACTTTGCTCTACCTGTCCTGTGAGTGTTTGATGTGGACAGTGTGGGGAGAGCTTTTCTCTGTATCTAACGCCATGCTCTATCTGCCCTTAAAGAATTTGATTGGGACAGTGTACCAGGAGCTTAACTCTGCATCTAACCTCGCGCTGTACCTTCTCTGTGAATGGAGAATGGAAAGTGTAGAGGGATCTTTACTCTGTATCTAACCCTGTGCTATACCTGTCCTGAGCCTGTTTGATGGGACAGTGTAGAATGAGTTTTAAGCAGTATCTCACCCCGTGCTGTACCTGCCTTGGGTATGTTTGATGGGGGAATGTAGAGGGTGCTTTACTCTGTATCTATCCTATGCTGTACCGGTCCTGGCACTGTTTGATGGGTACAGTGTAGAGGGAGCTTTACGCTGTGTCTAATGTATTGCTGTACCTGTCCTGGGAGTGTTCGATGGTGACAGTGTAAAGGGATATTTATTCTGTTATCTCACCCCACGCTGTACCTGTTTTCGGATTGTTTAATGGGGACAGTGTAGAGGGAGATTTACCCTCTATCTAACGCTTTGCTGTACCTGTCCTGGGAGTGTTTTATGGGGACTGTGTGGAGCGAGCTCTACTCTGTACCTAACCCTGTGCTGTACCTGTCCTGGGAACGTTTGATTGTGACATTGTAGAGCAAGCTTTGCTTTGTATCTAACCCTGTGCTGTACCTGCCCTGGGAGTGTTTGATGGTGATAGTGTAGAGGGAGCTTTACTCTGTATCTAATGGTATGCTGTACCTGCTTTGAGAGCATTGGATTGGGACAGTGTACAGGGAGCTTAACTCTACATCTAATTCCGTGTTGTACCTGCTTTGGGGATGGTGATGGGGACAGTGTAGCGGCAGCTTTACTCTGTATCTAACCCCGTGTTGTACCTGATTTGAGAGTGTTTAATGGGACAGTGTAGAGGGAGATTTGCTCTGTATCTCATCCCCTGCTATACCTGTCCTGGGACAGATTGATGGGAATAGTGTAGAGGGAGCTTTACCCTCTATCTAATGCTTTGCTGTACCTTCCCTGAAAGCATTTGATGGGGACAGTGTGGAGGGAGATTTACTCTGTATCTAACCCTGTGCTGTACCTGCCCTGAGAGTGTTTGATGGGGGAATGTAGAGAGAGCTTTACTCTGTATCTAATCCCCTGCTGTACCTGTCCTGGGACTGTTTGATGGAAATAGTGTAGAGGGTGCTTTACCCTCTATCTAATGCTTTGCTGTACCTATCCTGGGAGTGTTTGATGGGGACGGTGTAGAGAGAGCTTTACTCTGTATCAGATGCCATGCTGTACCTGCCCTGAGAGCATTTGATTGGGACAGTGTACAGGGAGCTTAACTCTGCATCTAAGCCTGTGCTGTACCTGCTCTGTGAATGTTGATGGGTCGGTGTAGAGGGAGTGTTGCTCTATATCTAATCCTGTGAAGTAACTGTCCTGAGTGTGTTAAATGGGACAGTGTAGAGGGAGATTTGCTCTGTATCTAACCCTGTGGTGTACATGCTCTGGAAGTGTATGATGGGGACAGTGTAGAGGGAGCTTTACTCTGTACCTAACCCCGTGCTGTGCGTGTCATGGGAGTGTTTGATGGGGACATTGTAAAGGGAGCTTTACTCTTATCTCACCCCACACTGTACCTGTCTTCGGAGTGTTTAATGGGGGCAGTGTAGACGGACCGTTACCCTATATCTAACCCCGGGCTGTACCTGTCCTGAGAGTGTTTAATGAGATAGTGTAGAAGGAGCTTTACTCTGTATCTAAGCCCGTGCTGTACCTGTCCTGAGAGGGTTTGCTGGGGGAATTTAGAGGGAGCTTTCGTCTGTATCTAAGCCCATGCTGTACCTGCGCTGGTAGTGTTTGATGGGGGACAGTGTAGAGGGAGCTTTACTTAGTATCTAACGCCATGCTGTACCTGCCCTGAGAGCATTTCATTGGGACAGTGTACAGGGAGCTTAACTCTGCATCTTACTCTGTGCTGTCTCTGCCCTGGGAGTGTTTGATGGGGACAGTGTAGAAGGAGCTTTACTCTGTATCTAACCCTGTATTCTCCCTGCCCTGTGAGTGTTTGTTGGGGACAGTGTAGAGGGAGCTTTACCCTGTCTCTAAACCCGTGCTGTACCTGTCCTGACAGTGTTTGATGGGGGAATGTAGAGGGAGCTTTACTCTGCATCTAACCCCTGCTGTACCTGCTCTGGGAATGTTGATGGGGACAGTTTAGAGGGAGCTGTACCCTGTATCTAACCCCGTGCTGTACCTGTCCTGAGAGTGTTTGATGGGACAGTGTACAGGGAGCTTTAAACAGTATCTCACCCCATGCTGTACCTGCCTTGATAGTGTTTGATGGGGGAACGTAGAGTGAGCTTTACTCTGTATCTAATCCCGTGCTCTACCTGTCCTGGGACTGTTTGAAGGTGACAGTGCAGTGGGAGATTTACCCTGTATCTAACGCTTTGCTGTACCTGTCCTGGGAGTGTTTTATGGGGACTGTGTGGAGGGAACTTTACTCTGTATTTAACATCATGCTGTACTTTCGCTGGTAGTACTCTGTACCCAACCCCGTGCTATGCCTGTGATTGGAGTGTTTGATGGGGACTGTGTAAAGGGAGCTTTACTCTGTTATCTCACCCCACACTGTGAAAGCATTTGATTGAGAGAGTGTACAGGGATAATAACTCTGCATCTAACCCCGTGCTGCACCTGTCCTGAGAGTCTTTGATGGGGGAATGTAGAGGGAGCTTTACTTTGCATCTAATCCCGTGCTGTACCTGTCCTCACACTGTTTGATGGGGACAGTGTAGAGGTTGCTTTACCCTCTATGTAATGCTTTGCTTTACCTATCCTGGGAGTGTTTGATGGGGACGGTGTACAGAGATCTTTACTCTGTATCTGACGCTATGCTGTATCTGCCCTGAGAACATTTGATTGGGACAGTGTACAGGGAGCTTAACTCTGCATCTTACTCCGTGCTGTCCCTGCCCTGGGAGTGTTTGATGGGGACAGTGTAGAGGGAGCTTTACCCTGTCTCTAACCCTGTGCTGTACCTGTCCTGAGAGTGTTTGATGGGGGAATGTAGAGGGAGCTTTACTCTTTATGTAACCCCGTGCTGTACCTGTCCTTGTACTGCTTGATGGGGACAGTGTAGATGGAGCTTTACTCTGTATCTAACGCTGTGCTGTACCTGTCCTTAGTGTCTTTGAGGGCGACAGTGTAGAGGGAGATTTGCTTTGTATCTAACCCTGTGTTGTACCTGCCCTGCAAGAGTTTGATAGGGACAGTGTAGAGGGAGCTTTACTCTGTACCTAACCTCGTGCTGTACCTGTCATGGGAGTGTTTGATGGGCACAGTAGAAAGGGAGTTTTACTCTGTTATCTCACCTCACGCCATACCTGTCCTGAGAGTGTTTAATCGTAAAGTGTAGAGGGAGATTTCCTCTGCATCTAAGCCTGTGCTGCACCTGTCCTGAGAGTATTAAATGGGGGAATGAAGAGGGAGCTTTAGTCTGTGTCTAACCCAGTGCTGTACCTTTCCTGGGAGTCTTTGATTAGGACAGTGTAGTGTGGTCTTTACCCTGTATCTTACCTGCCTTGGGAGAGTTTGATGGGGGAATGCAGAGGGAGTTTTACTCTGTATCTAACCCTGTGCCGTCCTTGTCCTGGGACTGCTTGATGGGGACTGTGTGGAGGGAAATATACTCTGCATTTAACTCCATGCAGTACTTACCCTGGTAGTGTTTGATGGGGGAAATTGTTGAGGGAGCCTTATTCTGTATCTAACCCCATGCTGTACCTGTCCTGAGCGTGTTTGATGGGGACAATGTAGAGGGAGCTTTACTGTCTATCTAACCCCGTGCTGTCCCTGTCCTGGGAATGTTGATTGCGACAGTGTAGAGCAATGCTGAATCTGCCCTGAGAGCATTGAATTAGGACAGTGTACAGGGAGCATAACTCTGCATCTAACTCCGTGCTGTACCTGCTCTGGGGATGGTGATGGGGACAGTGCAGCGGCAGCTTTACTCTGCATCTAACCCTGTGCTGTATCTGCCCTGTGAGTGTTTGATGGGGACAGTGTAGAGGGAGCTTTACCCTGTATCTAATCCCGTACTGTACCTGCCCTGTGAGTGTTTAATGGGACAGTGTACAGGGAGATTTGTTCTGTATCTTACCCTGTGCTATACCTGTCCTGAGATTGTTTGATGGGGGAATGTAGAGGGAGGGTTACTTTGCATCTAATCCCGTGCTGTACCTATCCTGGGACTGTTTGATGGGGACAATGTAGAGGTTGTTTTACCCTCTATCTAATGGTTTGCTTTACCTATCCTGGGAGTGTTTGATGGGGACGGTGTAGAGCGAGCTTTACTCTGTATCTGACGCCATGCTGTACTTGCCCTGAAAACACTTAGTTGGGACAGTGTATAAGGAGCTTAACTCTGCATTTAACCCCATGCTGTACCTGCTCTGGGAATGTTGATGGGGACAGTGTAGAGGGAGATTTGCTCTGTATCTAACCCTGTGTTGTACCTGATCTGGGAGTGTTTGAGCGGAATGTAGAGGGATCTGTAATCTGTATCAAATCCCGTGCTGTACCTGTCCTAGGACTGTTTGATTGGGACAGTGTCGAGGGAGCTTTAACATTCTACTGCTTTGCTGTACCTGTGCTGGGAGCGTTTGATGGGGACAGCGTAGAGAGAGTTTTACTTTGTATCTAATGCCATGCTGTACTGCCCTGAAAGCATTTGATTGAGGAAGTGTACAGGGATCTTAACTCTGCATCTAACCCCGTTCTGTACCTGCTCTGGGAATGTTGATGGGGACAGTGTAGAGGGAGATTTGCTCTGTATCTAACCCTGTGCTGTACCTGCCCTGGGAGAGTTTGATAGGGACAGTGTAGAGGGACTTTACTCTGTTATCTCACCCCACGCTTTACCTGTTCTGAGAGTGTTTAATCGTAAAGTGCAGAGGGAGCTTTGCTCTGTCTCTAAGCCTGTGCTGCACCTGTCCTGAGAATATTTGATGGGCGAATGTAGAGGGAGCTTTAGTCTGTATCTAACCCAGTGCTGTACCTGACCTGGGAGTCTTTGATTGGTTGGGACAGTGTAGAGTGATGTTTACACGGTATCTCATCCCATGCTGTACCTGCCTTGGGAGAGTTTGATGGGGAATGCAGAGGGAGTTTTACTCTGTATCTAACCCCTTGCTGTAATTGTCCTTGGACTGCTTGATGGGGACTGTGTGGAGGGAATTTTACTCTGCATTTAACTCCATGCTGTACCTGCCCTGGTAGTGTTTGATGGGAAACAGTGTAGAGGGAGTTTTATTCTATATGTAACCCCGTGTTGTACCTGTCCTGAGCGTGTTTGATGGGGACAGTGTAGAGGGAGCTTTACTGACCATCTAACCCTGTGCTGTACTGTCCTGGGAATGTTTGATTGCGACAGTGTAGAGCAAGCTTTATTCTGTATCTAACCCTGTGCTGTACTTGCTCTGGGAGTGTTTGATGGGAAGAGTGTAGAGGGAGCTTTACTCTGTATCTAACGCTATGCTGTATCTGCCCTGAGAACATTGGATTGGGACAGTGATGGAGGCAGTGTAAAGGGAGCTTTACTCTCTTATCTCACCCCACGCTGGACCTGTTTTCGGAGTGTTTGATGGGGACACTGTAGAGGGAGCTTTACTCTGTACCTAACCCCATGCTGTGCCTGTCATGGGAGTGTTTGATGGGGACAGTGTAAAGGGAGCTTTACTCTGTTATCTCACCCCATGCTGTACCTGTCTTCAGTTTGTTTAATGGGGACAGTGTAGAGGGAGCTTTACTCTGTATCTAATGCTATGCTGTATCTGCCCTGAGAGCATTGGATTGGGACAGTGTACAGGGAGCTTAACTCTGCATGTAACTCTGTGCTGTACCTGCTCTGGGGATGGTGATGGGGACAGTGTAGCGGCAGCTTTACTCTGTATCTAACCCTGTGCTGTACCTGCCCTGTGAGTGTTTGATGGTGACAGTGTAGAGGGAGCTTTACTCTGTATCTGACGCCATGCTGTACTTGCCCAGAAAGCATTTAATTGGGACATTGTACAGGGAGCTTAACTCTGCATCTAACCCCGTGTTGTACCTGCTCTGGGAATGTTGATGGGGACAGTGTAGAGGGAGCTTTAATCTCTACCTAACCCTGTACTGTACCTGTCCTGAGTGTGTTTGATGGGGACAGTGTAGAGGGAGATTTGCTCTGTATCTAACCCTGTGCTGTACCTGCCCTGGTAGAGTTTGATGGGGACAGTGTAGACGGAGATTTACTCTGTACCTAACGTCGTGCTATACCTGTCATAGGAGTGTTTGATGGAGGCAGTGTAAAGGGAGCTTTACTCTATTATCTCACCCCACGCTGCACCTGCTTTCAGAGTGTTTGATGGGGACACTGTAGAGGGAGCTTTACTCTGTACCTAACCCCGTGCTGTGCCTGTCATGGAAGTGTTTAATGGGGACAGTGTAGAGGGAGCTTTACTCTGTATCTAACGCTATGCTGTTTCCGCCCTAAGAGCATTGGATTGGGACAGTGTACAGGGAGATTAACTCTGCATCTGACTCCGTGCTGTACCTGCTCTGGGGATGGTGATGGTGACAGTATAGCAGCAGCTTTACTCTGTATCTAACCCTGTGCTGTACCTGCCCTGTGAGTGTTTGATGGGGACAGTGTAGAGGAAGCTTTACCCTGTATCTAACCCCGTGCTGTACCTGTCCTGGGACTGTTTGATGGGGACAGTGTAGAGGTTGCTTTACCCTCTATCTAATGCTTTCGGGGAATGTAGAGGCAGCTTTACTCTGTACCTAACATCGTGCTGTAACTGTCATAGCAATGTTTGATGGGGGCAGTGTAAAGGGAGCTTTACTCTGTTATCTCACCCCAGGCCGCACCTGTTTTCGGAGTGTTTGATGGGGACAGTGTAGAGGGAGCTTGACTTTGTACCTAACCCCGTGCTGTGCCTGTCATGGGAGTGTTTGATGGGGACAGTGTAAAGGGAGCTTTACTCTGTTATCTCACTCCATGCTGTACCTGTCTTTGGAGTGATTGGTGGGGACAGTGTAGAGGGACCTTTACCCTGTATCTAACCCTGAGCTGTACCTGTGCTGAGAGTGTTTAGTGGGGCAGTGTAGGAGGAACTTTACTCTGTATCTAAGCCTGTGCTGTACCTGTCCTGAGAGTGGTTGATGGGGGAATGTAGAGGGAGCTTTAGTCTGTGGTCTAACCCCGTGCTGTACCTGTCCTGGGACTGCTTGATGGGGACAGTGTAGAGGTTGCTTTACCCTCTATGTAATGCTTTGCTTTACCTTCCTGGAAGTGTTTGATGGAGACGGTGCAGAGAGAGCTTTACTCTGTATCTGACGCCATGCTGTACTTGCCCTGAAAGCATTAACTTGGGACAGTGTACAGGGAGCTTAACTCTGCATCTAACCCTGTGTTGTACCTGCTCTGGGAATGTTGATCGGGACAGTTTCGAGGGAGCTTTACTCTCTATCTAACCCTGTACTGTACCTGTCTTGAGCGTGTTTGATGGGGACAGCGTAGAGGGAGATTTGCTCTGTATCTAACCCTGTTCTGTACCTGCACTGGTAATGTTTGATGGGGACAGTGTAGAGGGAGATTTACTCTGTGTCTAATGTCGTGCTGTACCTACCATAGGAGTGTTTGATGGCGACACTGTAGAGGGAGCTTCACTCTGTACCTAACCCCGTGCTGTACCTGTCCTGGGAGTGTTTGATGGGGGCATGTAGAGGGAGCTTTAGTCTGTATCTAATCCCGTGCTGTACCTGTCCTGGGAGTGTTTGATGGGGACAGTGTAGAGGGAGCTTTCCACTGTTATCTCACCCCATGCTGTACCTGTCCTGGGAGTGTTTGATGGGGACAGTGTAGAGGGAGCTTTCCACTGTATCTCACCCCGTGCTGTACTTGCCTTGGGAGTGCTTGATGTGGGAATGTAGAGGGAGCTTATCTCTGCATATAACCCTGTGCTGCCCCTGTCCTGGTACTGCTTGATGGGGACTGTGTGGAGGGAACTTTACTTTGTATTGAACTCCATGCTGGACCTGTGCTGGTAGTATTTGATGGGGGAGATTTGAGGGAGCTTTACTCTGTATCTAACCCCATGCTGTACCTGTCCTGGGAATGTTAGATTACGACAGTGTAGAGCAATTTTTATTCTGTATCTAACCCTGTGCTGTACTTGCCCTGGGATTGTCTGATGGGGACAGTGTAGTGGGAGCTTTACTCTGTATCTAACACCAAACTGTACCTGCCCTGAGAGCACTTGATTGGGACACTATGCAGGGAGCTTAACTCTGCATCTGCCTCTGTGCTGTACCTGCCCTGGTGATGGTAATGGGGACAGAATAGTGGAAGCTTTACTCTATATCTAACCCTGTGCTGTCCCTACCCTGGGAGTGTTTGATGGGGACAGTGTTGAGGGAGCTTTACCCTTTATCTAACCCCGTGCTGTACCTGTCCTGGGAGTTTGATGGGGACAGTGTAAAGGGAGCTTTACTCTCTTACCTACCCCGCACTGTACCTGCCTTGGGAGTGTTTAATGTGGACAGTGTAGAGTGAGCTTTAATCTGTATCTAACCCTGTGCTGTACCCGTCCTGATTGTGTCTGATGGGACATTGTAGACCAGGCTTTACACTGTATCTCACCCCATGCTGTACCTGTCTTGATAGTGTTTGATGGGGGAATGTATTGGTAGCTTTACTCTGTACCTAATCCCGTGCTGAACCTGTCCAGGGAGTGTTTGATGGAGATGGTGTAGAGAGACCTTTACTCTGTATCTGACGCCATGCTGTACTTGCCCTGAAAGCATTTAATTGGGACAGTGTACAGGGAGCTTAACTCTGCATCTAACCCCGTGCTGTACCTGCTCTGGGAATGTTGATGGGGACAGTGTAGAGGGAGATTTGCTCTGTATCTAACCCTGTGCTGTACCTGACCTGGGAGTGTTTGAGGGGAATGTAGAGGGAGCTGTAATCTGTATCTAATCCCGTGCTGTACCTGTTCTGGGACTGTTTGATTGGGACAGTGTCGAGGGAGCTTTAACATTCTACTGCTTTGCTGTACCTGTGCTGGGAGCGTTTGATGGGACAGCGTAGAGAGAGCTTTACTTTGTATCTGATTGCACGCTGTACTGCCCTGAAAGCATTTGATTAAGGAAGTGTACAGGTATCTTAACTCTGCATCTAACCCGTGCTGTACCTGCACTGGGAATGTTGATGGGGACAGTTTCGAGGGAGATTTACTCTCTATCTAACCCTGTACTGACATTGTAGACCGAGCTTTACACAGTATCTCACCCCATGCTGTACCTGTCTTGATAGTGTTTGATGGGGGAATATATTGGGAGCTTTACTCTGTACCTAATCCCGTGCTGTACCTGTCTGGGGAATGTTTGATGGGGACCATGTTGAAAGAGCTTTTCTCTGTATTTAATGCCTTGCTCTAGCTGCCCTTAAAGAATTTGATTGGGACAGTGTACAGGGAGCTTTACCCTGCATCTAACCTCGCGTCTTGCCTTCTCTGGAAGTGGTGATCGGGAAAGTGTATCTAATGCTTTGCTGTACCTGTCCTGGGAGTGTTTGATGGGGACAGAGTGGAGGGAGCTTTCCTCTGTATCTCACCACATGCTGTACCTGCCTTGGGAGTGTTTGATGAGGGAATGTAGAGGGAGCTTTACTCTTTATATAACCCCATGCTGTACCTGTCCTGGTACTGCTTGATGGTGACTGTGTGGAGGCAACTTAACTCTGTATTTAACTCCATGCTATACCTGCGCTGGTAGTGTTTGATGGGGGACAGTGTAAATGGAGCTTTACCCTGTGTCTAACCCCGTGCTGTACAGGTCCTGGGAGTGTTTGATGGGGACAGTGTAGAGGGAGATTTACTCTGTATCTAACCCTGTGCTGTCCCTGCCCAGTGAGTGTTTGTTGGGGACAGTGTAGAAGGAGCTTTACTCTGTGTCTAACCCTGTGCTCTCCATAACAAAAACAGAATTACCAGGAAAAACTCAGCAGGTCTGGCAGCATCGGCGGAGAAGAATAGAGTTGACGTTTCAAGTCCTCATGACCCTTCAACAGAATGCCCTCTGAGTGTTTGATGGGAACAGTGTATAGGGAGATTTACCCTGTATCTAACCCCGTGCTGTACCTGTTCTGAGAGTGTTTGATCAGGGAATGTAGATGGAGCTTTACTCTGTATCTATTCCCGTGCTCTATCTGTCCTGGGACTGTTTGAAAGGGCAGTGTAAAGGGAGATTTACCCTGTATCTAACGCTTTGCTGTACCTGTCCAGAGAGTGTTTGATGGGGACAGCGGAGAGGGAGCTTTCCACTGTATCTCACCCGATGCTGTACCTGCCTTGGGAGTGTTTGATGGGGACAGTGTGGAGAGAGCTTTTCTCTGTATCTAACGCCATGCTCTACCTGCCCTGAAAGAATTGGATTGGGACAGTGTACAGGGAGCTTAACTCTGTATCTACACTCGCGCTGTACCTTCTCTGGGAATGGAGAATGGAAAGTGTAGAGGGATCTTTACTCTGTATCTAACCCTGTGCTGTACCTGTTCTGAGCCTGTTTGATGGGACAGTGTAGAAGGAGTTTTAAGCAGTATCTCCCCCCGTGCTGTACCTGCCTTGGGTGTGTTTGATGAGGGAATGTTGAGGGTGCTTTACTCTGTATCTATCCTGTGCTGTACCGGTCCTGGCACTGTTTGATGGGTACAGTGTAGAGGGAGCTTTACCCTGTATCTAATGCATTGCTGTACCTGTCCTGGGAGTGTTTGATGGGGACAGTGTAGAGGGCGCTTTACTCTGTACCTAACCTCGTGCTGTGCCTGTCGTGGGAGTGATTGTTGGGGACAGTGTAAAGGGATCTTTACTCTGTTATCTCACCCCATGCTGTACCTGTTTTCGGAGTGTTTAATGGGGATGGTGTAGAGGGAGCTTTACTGTGTATCTAACCCCGTGCTGTACCTTTTCTGAAAGTGTTTGATGGGACAGTGTAGAGAGAGCTTTATCAGTATCTCACCCTATGCTGTCCCTGCCTTGATAGTGTTTGATGGATGAATGTAGAGTGAGCTTTACTCTGTATCTAATCTCATGCTCTACCTGTCCTGGGACTGTTTGAAGGGGCAGTGTAATGGGAGATTTACCCTGTATCTAATGCTTTGCTGTACCTGTTCCGGGAGTGTTTGATGGGATCAGTGAAGAGAGCGCTTTACTCTGTATCTAACGCCATGCTCTACCTGCCCTGAAAGCATTTGATTGGGACAGCGTAGAGGGAGCTTTATTCTGTATCTAACCCCGTGCTGTACCTGTCCTGAGCATGTTTGATGGGGACAGTGTAGAGGGAGCTTTACTCTCTACCTAACCCTCTGCTGTCCCTGTCCTGGGAATGTTTGATTGCGACAGTGTAGAGCAAGCTGTACTCTGTATCTAACCCTGTGCTGTACCTGCCCTGGGAATGTTTCATTGGGAGAGTTTAGAGGGAGTTTTACTCTCTACCTAACCTCGTGCTGTCCCTGTCCTGGGAATGTTTGATTGCGAGAGTGTAGAGCAAGATTTACTCTGTACCTAACCCTGTGCCATACCTGCCCTGGGAGTGTTTGATGGGAGAATGTAGAGGGAGCATTACTCTGCATCTAATCCTGTGCTGTACCTGCTCTGGGAATGTTAATTGGGCCAGTGTTGAGGGAGCTTTCCTCTAAAAGTAACCCTGTGCTGTACCTGTCCTGAGCGTGTATGAATGGAATAGTGTAGAGCGCAATTTGCTCTGTATGTAACCCTGTGCTGTACCTTCCCTTGTAGTGTTTGATGGGGACAGTGTAATGGGAGCTTTACTCTGTTATCTCATTCCCTGCTGTACCTGTGTTCGGAGTGTCTGATGCGGACATTGTAGAGGGAGCTTTACTCTGAATCTAACCCCGTGCTGTACCTACCCTGGGAGTTTTTGATGGGGAGAGTGTAGAGGGAGCTTTACTCTGTATATAACACTATGCTGTACCTGCCCTGAGATCATTCGATTGGGACATTGTACAGGTTAGCTTAACTCTGCATCTAACTCCGTGCTGTACGCTTTGGGGATGGTGATGGAGACAGTGTAGCGGACGTTTTCGCTGTATCTAACCCCGTGCTGTACCTGCCCTGGGAGTGTTTGATGGGGACAGTCTAGAGCGAGCTTTAATCTGTATCTAACCCCGTGCTGTACCTGTCCTGTGAGTGTTTAATGGGACAGTGCAGAGGGAGATTTGTTCTGCATCTTACCCTGTGCTGTACCTGCCCTGGGAGAGTTTGATGGCGGAATGTAGAAGGAGCTTTACTCTGTATCTAATCCTGTGCTGTACCTGTCCTGGGACTGTTTGATGCGGACAGTGTAGAGGTTGCTTTACCCTCTATCTAATGCTTTGCTTTAAATATCCTGCGAGTGTTTGATGGGGACGGTGTAGAGACAACTTTACTCTGTATCTGACGCCATGCTGTACCTGCCCTGAATGCATTTAAGTGGGACAGTGTACAGGGAGCTTAACTCTGCATCTAACCCCGTGCTCTATTTGCTCTGGGAATGTTAATGGGGACTGTGTTGAGGGAGCTTTACTCTCTGTGTAACCCTGTGCTGTACCTGTCCTGAGCGTGTTTGATGGGGATAGTGTAGAACGAGATTTGCTCTGTATGTAACCCTGTGCTGTACCTGCCCTGGTAGTGTTTGATGGGGACAGTGTAAAGGGAGCTTTACTCTGTTATCTCACCCCACGCTGTACCTGTCTTCGGAGTGTTTGAAGGGGACAGTTTAGAGGGACTTTTACCCTGTATCTAACCCCGGGCTCAACCTTTGCTTAGAGTGTTTAATGGGACAGTGTAGAAGGAGCTTTACTCTGTATCTAAGCCTGTGCTGTACCTGTACTGAGAGTGTTTGATGGGGGAACGTAGAGGGAGCTTTAGTCCGTATCTAACCCCGTGCTGTACCTCTCCTGGGAGTGTTCGATGGGGACAGTGTAGAGAGAGCTTTTCTCTGTATCTAACGCCATGCGCTACCTTCCCTGCAATAATTTGATTGGGACAGTGTACAGGGAGCTTACATCTGCATCTAACCTTGCATTTTGCCTTCTCTGGGAATGGTGATGGGAAAAGGGTAGAGGGAGCTTTACTCTCTATCTAACCCTGTGCATTATGCCTCCTGGGAGTGTATGATGGGGACGATGTAGGGTGAGTTTTACCCTGTATCTAATGCTTTGCTGTACCTGTCCTGGGAGTGTTTGATGGGAGCAGTGTATAGAACACTTTACTCTGTATCTAACACCATGCTGTACCTGCCCTGAAAGCATTTGATTTGGACAGCGTAGAGGGAGCTTTATTCTGTATCTAACCCCATGCTGTACCTGTCCTGAGCGTGTTTGAATGGGACAGTGTAGAGGGAGCTTTACTCTCTATCTAACCCCGTGCTGACCCTTTCCTGGGAATGTTTGATAGCGACAGTTTAGATCAAGCTTTACTCTGTATCTAACCCTGTGCTGTATCCAACCTGGGAATGTTTGATTGCGAGAGTGTAGAGCGAGCTTTAGTCTGAATCTAACCCTGTGCTGTACCTGCCCTGGGAACGTTTGATTGCGACAGTGTAGAGCAAGCTTTATTCTGTATCTAACCCTGTGCTGTACCTGCCCTGGGAATGTTTGATGGGGGAATATAGAGGGAGCTTTACTCTGTATCTAATACTTTGCTGTACCTGTCCTGGGAATGTTTGATGGGGAAAGTGTAGAGGTTGCTTTACACTCTATCTAATGCTTTGCTTTATCTATCCTGGGAGTGTTTGATGGGGACGGTGTAGAGAGAGCTTTACTCTGTATCTGACGCCATGCTGTACCTGCCCTGATTGCATTTAACTGGGCGAGTGCACAGGGAGCTTATCTCTGCATCTAACCCCGTGCTGTACCTGCTCTGGGAATGTTAATGGGGATCGTGTTGAGGGACCTTTACTCTCAATGTAACCCAGTGTTGTACCCGTCCTGAGCATGTTTGAATGGGATAGGGTAGAGTGAGATTTGCTCTGTATGTAACCCTGTGCTGTACTTGCCCTGGTAGTGTTTAATAGGGACAGTGTAAAGGGAGTTTTACTCTGTTATCTCATCCCATGCTGTACCTGTCTTCGGAGTGTTTGATGCGGACAGTGTAGAGGGAGATTTACTCTATACATAACCCCGGGCTGTACCTGTCCTGTGAGTGTTTAATGGGACAGTACAGAGGGAGATTTGTTCTGCATCTTACCCTGTGCTGTACCTGCCCTGGGAGTGTTTGATGGGGGAATGTAGAGGGAGTATTACTCTGTATCTAATCCTGTGCTGTACCTGTCCTGGGACTGTTTGATGGGGACAGTGTAGAGGTTGCTTTACCCTCTTTCTAATGCTTTGCTTTATCTATCCTGGGAGTGTTTGATGGGGACGGTGTAGAGAGAGCTTTACTCTGTATCTGACGCCATGCTGTACCTGTCCTGAATGCATTTAATTAGGACAGTGTACAGGGAGCTTAACTCTGCATCTAACCCCGTGTTGTACCTGCTCTGGGAATGTTAATGGGGACAGTGTTGAGGGGGCTTTATTCTCTGTCTAATCCTGTGCTCTACCTGTCCTGAGTGTGTTTGATGGGGATGGTGTAGATGGAGATTTGCTCTATATGTAACCCCGTGCTGTGCCTGTCATGGGAATGTTTGATGGGGACAGTGCAAAGCGAGTTTTAGTGTGTTATCTCACCCCACACTGTACCTCTCTTCGGAGTGTTTAATGGGGACAGTGTAGAGGGACTTTTACCTTGTATCTAACCCCGGGCTGTACCTGTGCTGAGAGTGTTTAATGGGACAGTGTAGAAAGAGCTTTACTCTGTATCTAAGCCTGTGCTGTACCTGTACTGAGAGTGTTTGATGGGGGAATGTAGAGGGAGCTTTAGTCTGTATCTAACCCCGTGCTGTTACTGTCCTAGGAGTGTTTGATGGGGACAGTGGAGAGGGAGCTTTCCACTGTATCTCACCCCGTGCTGTACCTGTCCTGGGAGTGTTTGATGGGGACAGTGTGGAGAGAGCTTTTCTCCGTATCTAACACCATGCCCTACCTGCCCTGCAATAATTTGATTGGGACAGTGTACAGGGAGCTTAACTCTGCATCTAACCTTGCATTTTGCCTTCTCTGGGAATGGTGATGGGGAAAGGGTAGAGGGAGCTTTACTCTGTATCTAACTCCATGCTGTACCTGCCCTGAAAGCATTTGATTGGGACAGCGTAGAGGGAGCTTTACTCTGTATCTAACAATGTGCAGTACCTGTCCTGGGCGTGTATGATGTGGACGCTGTAGGGTGAGCTTTACCCTGTATCTAATGGTTTGCTGTACCTGTTCTGGGAGTGTTTGATGGGAGCAGTGTAGAGAGCGCTTTACTCTGTATCTAACGCCATTCTGTACCTGCCCTGAAAGCATTTGATTGGGACAGCGTAGAGGGAGCTTTATTCTGTATCTAACCCCATGCTGTACCTGTCCTGAGTGTGTTTGAATGCGACAGTGTAGAGCAAGCTTTACTCTGTATCTAACCCCATGCTGTACCTGCCCTGGGAGTGTTTGATGGGGGAATGTAGAGGGAGCTTTACTCTGTATCTAACGCTATGCTGTAACTACCCTCAGAGCATTCGATTGCGACAGTGTACAGCGAGCTTAACTCTGCATCTAACTCCGTGCTGTACCTGCTCTGGGGATGGTGATGCAGTCAGCGTAGCGGACTTTTACTCCGTATCTATCCCTGTGCTGTAGCTGTCCTGGGAGTGTTTGATGGGGACAGTGAATGGAGCTTTACATTGTATCTCACCCTACGCTGTACCTGCCTTGGGAGTGTTTGATGGGGGACAGTGTAGAGGGAGCTTTACTCTGTGTCTAATGCCATGCTGTACCTGCCCTGAGATCATTCGATTGGGACAGTGTACAGGGAGCTTAACTTTGCACCTAACTCCGTGCTGTACCTGCTCTGGGGATGGTGATGGGACAGTGTATCGGACGTTTACTCTGTATCTAACCCCGTGCTGTACCTGCCGTGGGAGTGCTTGATGGGGACAGTCTAGATGGAGCTTTATCCTGTATCTAACCCCATGCTGTACCTGCCCTGTGAGTGTTTAATGGGACAGTACAGAGGGAGATTTGTTCTGCATCTTACCCTGTGCTGTACCTTCCCCGGGAGTGTTTGATCGGGGAATATAGAGGGAGCTTTACCATGTATCTAATCCTGTGCTGTACCTGTCATGGGACTGTTTGATGGGGACAGTGTAGAGGTTGCTTTACCCTCTATCTAATGCTTTGCTTTTTCTATCCTGGGAGTGTTTGATGGGGACGGTGTAGAGAGAGCCTTGCTCTGTATCTGACGCCATGCTGTATCTGCCCTGAATGCATTTAATTGGGACAGTGTACAGGGAGCTTAACTCTGCATCTAACACCGTGCTGTACCTGCCCTGGGAGTGTTTGATGGGGGAATGTAGAGGGAGTATTACTCTGTATCTAATCCTGTGCTGTACCTGTCCTGAGAATGTTAATGGGGACAGTCTTGAGGGGGTTTTACTCTCTATCTAACCCTGTGCTGTACCTGTCCTGAGCGTGTTTGATGGGGATAGTGTAGAGGGAGATTTGCTTTGTATGTAACCCCGTGCTGTGCCTGTCATGGGATTGTTTGATGGGGACAGTGCAAACGTAGCTTTAGTCTTTATCTCACCCCACATTGTATCTGTCTTTGGAGTGTTTAATAGGAAAGTGTACAAGGAGCTTTACTCTGTAGAGTGTTTGATGGGGGAATGTAGAGGGAGCTTTAGTCTGTATCTAACCCCGTGCTGTACCTGTCCTAGGAGTGTTTGATGCGGACAGTGTAGAGGGAGCTTTCCACTGTATCTTACCCCGTGCTGTACCTGTCCTGGAAGTGTTTGATGGGGCCAGTGTGGAGAGAGCTTTTCTCTGTATCTAACGCCATGCTTTACCTGCCCTGCAATAATTTGATTGGGACTGTACTTAACCCTGTGCTGTGCCTGTCATGGGAGTGTTTGATGCGCACAGTGTAAAGGGAGCTTTAGTCTGTTATCTCAACCCACGCTGTACCTGTCTTCGCAGTGTTTAATGGGGACAATGTAGAGGGAGCTTTACACTGTATCTAAGCCTGTGCTGTACCTGTACTGAGAGTGTTTGATGGGGGAATGTAGTGGGAGCTTTAGTCTGTTTCTAACCCCGTGTTGTACCTGTCCACTGAGTGTTTGATGGGGACAGTGGAGAGGGAGCTTTCCACTGTATCTCACCCAATGCTGTACCTGCCTTGGAGTGTTTGATGGGGACAATGTGTAGAGAGCTTTTTTCTGTATCTAACGCCATGCTCTACCTGCCCTGCAAGAATTTGATTGGGACAGTGTACAGGGAGCTTAACTCTGCATCTAACGTCGCATTTTGCCTTCTCTGGGAATGGTGATGGGGAAAGGGTAGAGGGAGCTTTACTCTGTATCTAACCCCGTGCAGTACCTGTCCTGGCAGTATATGACGGGGACAGTGTAGTGTGGGCTTTACCCTGATCTAATGCTTTGCTGTACCTATCCTGGGAGTGTTTGATGGGAGCAGTGTAGAGAGCGCTTTACTCTGTATCTAACGCCATGCTGTACCTGCCCTGAAAGCATATGATTGGGACAGCGTACAGGGAGCTTTATTCTGTATCTAACCCCATGCTGTACCTGTCCTGAGCGTGTTTGATGGGGACAGTGTAGAGGGAGCTTTACTCTCCATCTAACCCTGTGCTGTACCTGCCCTGGGAATGTTTGATAGAGTGTAGAGGGAGCTTTACACTCTATCTAACCCCGTGCTGTACCTGTCCTGGGACTGTATGATGGGGACAGTGTAGAGGTTGCTTTACCCTCTATCTAATGCTTTGCTTTATCTATCCTGGGAGTGTTTGATGGGGATGGTGTAGAGAGAGCTTTACTCTGGATCTGACGCCATGCTGTACTTGCATTGAATGCATTCAATTGGGAGAATGTACAGGGAGCTTATCTCTGCATCTAAACCCGTGCGGTACCTGCTCTGGGAATGTTAATGGGGACAGTGTTGAGGGAGCTTTACCCTAAATGTAACCCTGTGCTGTACCTGTCCTGAACGTGTTTGAATGGGATAGTGTAGAGCGAGATTTGCTCTGTATGTAAACCTGTGCTGTACCTGCCCTGGTAGCGTTTGATGGGGACTTTGTCAAGGGAGCTTTACTCTGTTATCTCATGCCATGCTGTACCTGTCTTCGGAGTGTTTGATGCGGACAGTGTAGAGAGAGCTTTACTCTGTACATAACCGCGTGCTGTGCCTGTCATCGGCATGTTTGATGCGGACAGTGTAAAGGGAGCTTTAGTCTGTGATCTCACCCCACGCTGTACCTGTCTTTGCAGTGTTTAATGGGGACAATGTAGAGGGAACTTTACACTGTATCTAAGCCTGTGCTGTACCTGTACTGAGAGTGTCTGATGGGGGAATGTACTGGGAGCTTTAGTCTGTATCTAACCCTGTGCTGTACATCTCCTGGGAGTATTTGATGGGGACAGTGTAGAGGGAGCTTTACTCTGTATCTAACGCCGTGCTCTACCTGCCCTGCAAGAATTTGATTGGGACAGTGTACAAGGAGCTTGACTCTGTGTCTAACCTCGCATTGTGACTTCTCTAGGAATGGTGATGGGGAAAGCGTAGAGGGAGCTTTACTTTGTATCTAACCCTGTGCAGTACCTGTCCTGGCAGTATATGACGGAGACAGTGTAGTGTGAGCTTTACCCTGTATCTAATGCTTTACTGTACCTATCCTGGGAGTGTTTGATGGGAGCAGTGTAGAGAGCGCTTTACTTTGTATCTAACGCCATGCTGTACCTTCCCTGAAAGCATATGATTGGGGCAGCGTAGAGGGAGCATAATTCTGTATCTAACCTCATGCTGTACCTGTCCTGAGCGTGTTTGATGGGGACAATGTAGAGGCAGCTTTACTCTCTATCTAACCCCGTGCTGACCCTTTCCTGGGAATGTTTGATTGCGACAGTTTAGAACAAGCTTTACTCTTATCTAACCCTGTGCTATACCTGCCCTGGGAATGTTTGAATGCGAGAGTGTAGAGGGAGCTTTACTCTCTATCTAACCCAGTGCTGACCCTGTCCTGGGAATGTTTGATTGCGACAGTGTAGAGCAATCTTTACTCTGTATCTAACACCGTGCTGTCCCTCTCCTGGGAATGTTTGATTGGGACAGTGTAGAGCAAGCTTTACTCTGTATCTAACCCTGTGCTGTACCTGCCCTGGGAGTGTTTAATGGGGAGAGTGTAGAGCGAGCTTTACTCTGTATCTAACCCCGTGCTGTAACTGCCTGCAGAGCATTCGATTGGGACAGTATACAGGGAGCTTAACTCTGCATCTAACTCCGTGCTGTACCTGCACTGGGGATGGTGACGGAATCAGTATAGCGGACGTTTTCTCTGTATCTAACCCTGTGCTGTACCTGCCCTGGGAATGTTTGATGGGGACGGTCTAGAGGGAGCTTTACCCTGTATCTTACCCTGTGCTGTAGCTGTCCTGGGAGTGTTTGATTGCGACAGTGTAGAGCAAGGTTTACTCTGTGTCTAACCCTGTGCTGTAGCTGCCCTTGGATTGTTTGATGAGGACAGTGTAGAGGGAGCTTTACTCTGTATCTAACGCCATGCTCTAACTGCCCTGCAAGAATTTGATTGGGACAATGTACAGGCAGCTTAACTCTGCATCTAACCTTGCATTTTGCCTTCTCTGGGAATGGTGATGGGGAAAAGGTAGAGGGATCTTTACACTGTATCTAACCCTTTGCAGTACCTGTCCTGGGAGTGTATGATGGGAGCAGTGTAGAGAGCACTTTACTCTGTATCTAATGCCATGCTGTACCTGCCCCCAAAGCATTTGATTGGGAGAGCGTAGAAGAAACTTTATTCTGTATCTAACCCCGTGCTGTACCTGTCCTGAGCGTGTTTGATGGGGACAGTGTGGAGGGAGCTTTACTCTCTATTTAACCCCATGCTGTCCCTGTCCTGGGAATGTTTGATTGCGACAGTGTAGTGCAAGCTTTACTATGTATCTAACCCCGTGCTGTACCTGCCTTGGGAGTGTTTGATGGTGGACAGTGTAGAGGGAGCTTTACTCTGTACCTAACGCAATGCTGTACCTGCCCTGAGACCATTTGATCGGGACAGTGTGCAGGGAGCTTAACTCTGCTTATAACTCCGTGCTGTACCTGCTCTGGTGATGGTAATGGGGACAGAATAGTGGGAGGTTTACTCTCTAACTAACCCCGTGCTGTCGCTGCCCTGGGAGTGTTTGATGGGGACAGTGTAGAGGGAGCTTTACCTTATATCTATCCCTGTGCTGTACCTGTCCTGGGAGTGTTTGATGGGGAGAGTGTAGAGGGAGCTTTACTCTGTATCTAACGCTATGCTGTACCTACCCTCAGAGCATTCGATTGGGACAATGTACAGGGAGCTTAACTCTGCATCTAATTCCGTGCTGTACCTGCTCTGGGGATGGTGATGCAGACAGTGTAGCGGACATTTACACTGTATCTAACCCTGTGCTGTTCCTGCCCTGGGAGTGTTTGATGGGGACAGTCTAGAGGGATCTTTACCCTGTATCTTACCCCTTGCTGTACCTGTCCTGGGAGTGTTTGATGGGGACAGTGTAGAGGGAGCTTTACTCTGTATCTAATCCTGTGCTGTACCTGTCCTGGGAGTGTTTGATGGGGACAGTGTAGAGGGAGCTTTCCACTGTAACTCACCCCGTGCTGTACCTGCCTTGGGAGTGTTTGATGGGTACAGCCTAGACGGAGCTTTACTCTGTATCTAACCCCGTGTTGTACCTGTCCTGGGAATGTTTGATTGCGACAGTGTAGAGCAAGGTTTACTCTGTATCTAACCCTGTGCTGTAGCTGCCCTTGGATTGTTTGATGAGGACAGTGTAGAGGGAGCTTTACTCTGTATCTAACGCCATGCTCTAACTGCCCTGCAAGAATTTGATTGGGACAATGTACAGGCAGCTTAACTCTGCATCTAACCTTGCATTTTGCCTTCTCTGGGAATGGTGATGGGGTAACGGTAGAGGGATCTTTACTCTGTATCTAACCCTTTGCAGTACCTGTCCTGGGAGTGTATGATGGGGATGGTGTAGGGTGAGCTTTACCCTGTTTCTAATGCTTTGATGTACCTGTTCTGGGAGTGTTTGATGGGAGCAGTGTAGAGAGCGCATTACTCTGTATCTGACGCCATGCTGTACCTGCCCTGAATGGATTTAATTGGGACAGTGTACAGGGAGCTTAACTCTGCATCCAACCCCGTGCTGTACCTGCTGTGTGAATTTTAATGGGGACAGTGTTGAGGAGGCTTTACTCTCAATGTAACACTGTGCTGTACCTGTCCTGAGTGTGTTTGATGGGGATAGTGTAGAGGTAGATTTGCTCTGTATGTAACCCCGTGCTGTGCCTGTCATGGGAGTGTTTGATGGGGACAGTGCAACGGGAGCTTTAGTCTGTTATCTCACCCCACGCTGTACCTGTGTTCAGTGTGTTTAATGGGGACGAGGTAGAGGGACCTTTACCCTGTATCTAACCCCGGGCTGTAACTGTGCTGAGAGTGTTTAATGGGACAGTGTAGAAGGAGCTTTCCTCTGGATCTAAGCCTGTGCTGTACCTGTCCTGAAAGTGTTTGATGGGGGAATGTAGAGGGAGCTTTAGTCTGTATCTAACCCCGTGCTGTACCTGTCCTAGGAGTGTTTGATGGGGACAGTGTAGAGGGAGCTTTCCACTGTATCTCACCCCGTGCTGTACCTGTCCTGGGAGTGTTTGATGGGGACAGTGTGGAGAGAGCTTTTCTCCGTATCTAACACCATGCTCTACCTGCCCTGCAATAATTTGATTGGGACAGTGTACAGGGAGTTTAACTCTGCATCTAACCTCGCATTTTGCCTTCTCTGGGAATGGTGATGGGGAATGGGTAGAGGGACTTTTACTCTGTATCTAACTCCATGCTATACCTACCCTGAATGCATTTGATTGGGACAGCGTAGAGGGAGCTTTACTCTGTATCTAACCCCGTGCTGTCCCTGTCCTGGGAATGCTTGATTGCGACAGTGTAGAGGGAACTTTACTCTCTATCTAACCCTTTGCTGTCCCTGTCCTGGGAATGTTTGATTGTGACAGTGTAGAGCAAACTTTACTCTGTATTTCACCCTGTGCAGTACCTGCCCTGGGATTGTTTGATGGGGAGAGTGTAGAGGGAGCTTTACTCTGTATCTAGCGCTAAGCTGTACTTGCCCTGAGAGCATTCGATTGGGACAGTGTAAAGGGAGCTTAACTCTCCATCTAACTCCATGCTTTGACTGCTCTGGGGATGGTGATGGGGACAGTGTAGCGGACCTTTACTCTGTATATAACCCCGGGATGTACCTGTGCTGAAAGTGTTTAATGGGACAGTGTAGAAGGAGCTTTACTCTGTATCTATGCCTGTGCTGTACCTGTACTGAGAGTGTTTGATGGGGACAGTGTAGAGGGAGCTTTCCACTGTATCTCATCCCATGCTGTACCTGTCCTGGGAGTGTTTGATGGGGACAGTGTGGAGAGAGGTTTTCTCTGTATCTAACGCCATGCTCTACCTGCCCTGCAATAATTTGATTGGGACAGTGTACAGGGAGCTTAACTCTGCATCTAACCTCGCATTTTGCCTTCTCTGGTAATGGTGATGGGGAAAGGGTAGAGGGACCTTTACTCTGTATCTAACTCCATGCTATACCTGCCCTGAAGGCATTTGATTGGGACAGCGTAGAGGGAGCTTTACTCTCTCTCTAACCCCGTGCTGTAACTGTCCTGGGAACCTTTGATTGTGACAGTGTAGAGTAAGCTTTTCTCTGTATCTAACCCTGTGCTGTACCTGCCCTGGGAGTGTTTGATGGGGAGAGTGTAGAGGGAGCTTTACTCTGTATCTAACGCTAAGCTGTACCTGCCCTGAGAGCATTCGATTGGGACAGTGTACAGGGAGCTTAACTTTGCATCTAACCCCGTGCTGTACCTGCTCTGGTGATGGTAATGGGGACAGAATAGCGGGTGGTTTACTCTCTATCTAACCCTGTGCTGTCCCTGCCCTGTGAGCGTTTGATGGGGACAGTGTAGTGGGAGCTTTACCCAATATCTAACACTGTGCTGTACCTATCCTGAACGTATTTAATGGGACAGTGTGGAGGGAACTTTATTCTGTATGTAACCCCGTGCTGTACATGTCCTGGGAGTGTTTGATGGGGACAGTGCAACGGGAGCTTTAGTCTGTTATCTCACCCCACGCTGTACCTGTCTTCAGTGTGTTTAATGGGGACAGTGTAGAGGGACTTTTACCCTGTATCTAACCCCGGTCTGTACCTGTGCTGAGAGTGTTTAATGGGACATTGTACAGGGAGCTTAACTCTGCATCTAACCCCGTGCTGTACCTGCTCTGGTGATGGTAATGGGGACAGAATAGCGGGTGGTTTACTCTCTAACCCTGTGCTGACCCTGCCCTGTGAGTGCTTGATGGGGACAGTGTAGTGGGAGCTTTACCCAATATCTAACCCTGTGCTGTACCTATCCTGAACGTATTTAATGGGACAGTGTGGAGGGAACTTTATTCTGTATGTAACCCCGTGCTGTACATGTCCTGGGAGTGTTTGATGGGGACAGTGCAACGGGAGCTTTAGTCTGTTATCTCACCCCACGCTGTACCTGTCTTCAGTGTGTTTAATGGGGACAGTGTAGAGGGACTTTTACCCTGTATCTAACCCCGGTCTGTACCTGTGCTGAGAGTGTTTAATGGGACAGTGTACAGGGAGCTTAACTCTGCATCTAACCCCGTGCTGTACCTGCTCTGGTGATGGTAATGGGGACAGAATAGCGGGTGGTTTACTCTCTATCTAACCCTGTGCTGACCCTGCCCTGTGAGTGTTTAATGGGGACAGTGTAGTGGGAGCTTTACCCAATATCTAACCCTGTGCTGTACCTATCCTGAACGTATTTAATGGGACAGTGTGGAGGGAACTTTATTCTGTATGTAACCCCGTGCTGTACATGTCCTGGGAGTGTTTGATGGGGACAGTGCAGAGGGAGATTTGTTCTGCATCTTACCCTGTGCTGTACCTGCCCTGGGAGTGTCTGATGGGGGAATGTAGAGGGAGCTTTCCTCTGTATCTAATCCTGTGCTGTACCTGTCCTGGAACTGTTTGATGGGGACAGTATAGAGGTTGCTTTACACTCTATCTAATGCTTTGCTTTATCTGTCCTGGGAGTGTTTGATGGGGACGGTGTAGAGAGAGCTTTACTCTGTATCTGACGCAATGCTGTACCTGCCCTGAATGCATTTAATTGGGAGAGTGTACAGGGAGCTTATCTCTGCATCTAACCCCGTGCGGTACCTGCTCTGGGAATGTTAATGGGGACAGTGTTGAGGGAGCTTTGCTCTAAATGTAACCCTGTGCTGTACCTGTCCTGAGCGTGTTTGAATGGGATAGTGTAGAGTGAGATTTGCTCTGTATGTAACCCTGTGCTGTACCTGCCCTGGTAGCGTTTGATGGGGACTGTGTCAAGGGAGCTTTACTCTGTTATCTCATGCCATGCTGTACCTGTCTTCGGAGTGTTTGATGCTGATAGTGTAGAGGGAGCTTTGCTCTGTACATAAACCCGTGCTGTGCCTGTCATGGGAGTGTTTGACTCGGACAGTGCAAAGGGAGCTATAGTCTGTTATCTCACCCCACGCTGTACTTGTCTTCGCAGTGTTTAATGGGGACAGTGTGGAGGGAGCTTTATACTGTATCTAAGCCTGTGCTGTAGCTGTACTGAGAGTGTTTGATGGGGGAATGTAGTGGGAGCTTTAGTCTGTATCTAACCCCGTGCTATACCTCTCCTTTGAGTGTTTGATGGAGACAGTGTAGAGGGAGTTTTCCTCTGTATCTAACGCCAAGCTCTACCTACCCTGCAAGAATGTGATTGGGACAGTGTACAGGGAGCTTAACTGTGCATCTAACCTCGCATTGTGCCTTCTCTGGGAATGGTGATGGGGAAAGGGTAGAGGGAGCTTTACTCTGTATCTAACCCTGTGCAGTACCTGTCCTGAGACTGTATGATGGGGACAGTGTAGAGGGACCTTTACTCTCTATCTAACCCCATGCTGTCCCTGTCCTGGGAATGTTTGATTGCGACAGTGTAGAGCAAGCTTCACTCTCTAACTAACCCTGTGCTGTCCCTGTCCTGGGAATGTTTGTTTGCGACTGTGTAGAGCAAGCTTTACTCTGTATCTAACCCTGTGCTGTATACCTGCCCTGGGAGTGTTTGATGGGGAGAGTGTAGAGGGAGCTTTACTCTGTATCTAATGCTATGCTGTATCTGCCCTCAGATCATTCGATTGGGACGGTGTACAGGGAGCTTAACTCTGCATCTAACTCCGTGCTGTACCTGCTCTGGGCATGGTAATGGAGACAGTGTAGCGGATGTTTTCTCTGTATCTAACGCCGTGCTGTACCTACTCTGGGAGTGTTTGATGGGGACAGTCTAGAGCGAGCTTTACTCTGTATCTAACCCCGTGCAGTAGCTGTCCTGTGAGTGTTTAATGGGACAGTGCAGAGGGAGATTTGTTCTGCATCTTACCCTGTGCTGTACCTGCCCTGGGAGTGTTTGATGGGGGAATGTAGAGGGAGCTTTACTCTGTATCTAACCCTGTGCAGTACCTGTCCTGGCAGTATATGACGGGGACAGTGTAGTGTGAGCTTTACCCTGTATCTAATACTTTGCTGTACCTATCCTGGGAGTGTTTGATGGGAGCAGTGTAGAGAGCGCTTTACTCTGTATCTAATGCCATGCTGTACCTGCCCCCAAAGCATTTGATTGGGACAGCGTAGAGGGAGCTTTATTCTGTACCTAATCCCGTGCTGTACCTGTCCTGAGCGTGTTTGATGGGGAAAGTGTAGAGGGAGCTTAACTCTCTATCTATCCCCGTGCTGTTCCTGTCCTGGGATTGTTTGATTCCGACAGTGTAGCGCAAGCTTTACTGTCTATCCAACCCCAAGCTATCCCTGTCCTGGGAATGTTTGATTGCAACACTGTAGAACCAGCTTTACTCTGTATCTAACACCCTGCTGTCCCTGTCCCATGGAATGTTTGATTGCAACAGTGTTGAGCAAGCTTTACTCTGTATCTAACCCTGTGCTGTGCGTGCCCTGGGAGTGTTTAATGGGGAGAGTGTAGAGGGAGCTTTACTCTGTATCTAACCCCGTGCTGTACCTGCCCGCAGAGCATTCGATTGGGACAGTATACAGGGAGCTTAACTTTGCATCTATCTCCGTGCTTTACCTGCACTGGGGATGGTGATGGAATCAGTGTAGCGGACGTTTACTCTGTATCTAACCCCGTGATGTACCTGCCCTGGGAGTGTTTGATGGGGACAGTCTAGAGGGAGCTTTACCCTGTATCTAACCCCGTGCTGTAGCTGTCCTGGGAGTGTTTGATGGGGACAGTGTAGAGGGATCTTTCCACTGTAACTCAACCCGTGCTGTACCTGCCTTGGGAGTGTTTGATAGGCATAGCGTAGAGGGAGCTTTACTCTGTATCTAACCCCATGTTGTGCCTATCCTGGGAATGTTTGATTGCGACAGTGTAGAGCAAGGTTTACTCTGTATCTAACCCTGTGCTGTACCTGCCCTTGGATTGTTTGATGCGGACAGTGTAGCTACCTGCCCTGCAATAATTTGTTTGGGACAGTGTACAGGGAGCTTAACTCTGCATCTAACCTCGCATTTTGCCTTCTCTGGGAATGATGATGGGGAAAGGGTAGAGGGATCTTTACTCTGTATCTAACCGTGTGCAGTACCTGTCCTGGGAGTGTATGATGGGGATGGTGTAGGGTGAGCTTTACCCTGTATCTAATGCTTTGCTGTACCTGTTCTGGGAGTGTTTGATGGGAGCAGTGTAGAGAGCGCTTTACTCTGTATCTAATGGCATGTTGTACCTGCCCCACAAGCATTTGATTGGGAGAGCGGAGAGGAAGCTTTATTCTGTATCTAACTCTGTGCTGTACCTGTCCTGAGCGTGTTTGATGGGGACAGTGTAGAGGGAGCTTTACTCTCTATCTAACCCCATGCTGTCCCTGTCCTGGGAATGTTTGACTGCGACAGTGTAGTGCAAGCTTTACTCTGTATCTAACCCCATGCTGTACCTGCCTTGGGAGTGTTTGGTGGTGGAAAGTGTAGAGGGAGCTTTACTCTGTACCTAACGCTATGCTGTACCTGCCCTGAGATCATTTGATCGGGACAGAGTGCAGGGAGCTTAACTCTGCATCTAACTCCGTGCTGTACTTGCTTTGTGGATGGTGATGGCGACAGTGTATCGGACGTTTACTCTGTATCTAACCCCGTGCTGTACCTGCCCTGGGACTGTTTGATGGGGACAGTGTAGTGGTTGCTTTACCCTCTATCTAATGCTTTGCTTTATCTATCCTGGGAGTGTTTGATGGGAACGGTGTAGAGAGAGCTTTACTCTGTATCTGACGCCATGCTGTACCTACCCTGAATGGATTTATTTGGGACAGTGTACAGGGAGCTTAACTCTGCATCTAACCCCGTGCTGTACCTCTCCTGGGAGTGTTTGATGGGGACAGCGTAAAGGGAGCTTTACTTCCTTATCTCACCCCACGCTGTACCTGTTTTCGGAGTGTTTGATGGGGACAGTGTTAAGGAAGCTTTACTCTGTTATCTCAACCCACGCTGTACCTGTCTTCGGAGTGTTTAATGGGGACAGTGTATAGTGACTTTTACCCTGTATCTAACCCCGGGCTGTACCTGTGCCGAGAGTGTTTAATGGGACAGTTTTGAGGGAGCTTTACTCTGTATCTAACCCCGTGCTATTCCTATCCTGGGAGTGTTTGATGGGGACAGCGTAAAGGGAGATTTACTCTGTTATCTCACCCCACGCTGTACCTGTCTTTGGAGTGTTTAATGGGGACAGTGTATAGTGACTTTCACCCTGTATCTAACCCCGTGCTGTACCTGTACTGAGAGTGTTTAATGGGACAGTTTTGAGGGAGCTTTACTCTGTATCTAACCCCGTGCTGTTCCTGTCCTGGAAGTGTTTGATGGGGACAGCGTAAAGGGAGCTTTACTCTGTTATCTCACCCCACGCTGTACCTGTCTTTGGAGTGTTTGATGGGGACAGTGTAAGGGAGCTTTACTCTGTTATCTCACCCCACACCGTACCTGTCTTTGGAGTGTTTAATGGAGACTGTGTAGAAGGAGCTTTACTCTGTATCTAAGCCTGTGCTGTACCCGTCCTGAGAGTGTTTGATGACGGAATGTAGAGGAAGCTTTAGTCTATATCTAACCCCGTGCTGTACATGCGTTGGGAATGTTTGATGCGGAACAGTTTAGGGGGAGCTTTACTCTGTATCTAACTCCGTGCTGTCACTGTCCTGGGAGTGTTTGATGGGGACAGCGTAAACGGAGCTTTACTTTGTTATTTCACCCCGCACTGTAACTGCCTTGGCAGTGTTTAATGCGGACAGTGTAGAGGGAGCTTCAGTCTTTATCTAACCCCGTGCTCTACCTGTCCTGAGTGTGTTTGATGAGACAGTTAGAGCGAGCTTTACACAGTATCTCACTCCATGCTGTGCCTGTCTTGATTGTATGATGGGGGAATATAGAGGGAGCTTTACTCTGTATCTAATCCCGTGCTGTACCTGTCCTGGGACTGTTTGATTGGGACAGTGTAGAGGGAGCTTTACCCTGTATCTAAGGCTTTGCTGTACCTGCCCTGGGAGTGTTTGATGGGGACAGCGTGGAGAGAGCTTTTCTCTGTATCTAACGCCATGCTCTTCCTGCCCTGAAAGAACTTGATTGGGACAGTGTACAGGGAGCTTAACACTGCATCTAACCTCGTCTTTTGCCTTCTCTGGGAATGGTGATGGGGAAAGTGTAGAGGGAGCTTTACTCTGTATCTAACCCTGTGCAGTACCTGTCCTGGGAGTGTTTGATGGGGACAGTGTAGAGTGTGCTTTACCCTGTATCTAATGCTTTGCAGTACCTGTCCTGGGAGTGTATGGTGGGAGCAGTGTAGATAGAGCTTTACTCTGTATCTAACGACATGCTGTACCTGCCATGAAAGCATTTGATGGGGACAGTGTAGACGGAGCTTTATTTTGTATCTAACCCCATGCTGTACCTGTCCAGTGCGTGTTTGATGGGGACAGTGTAGAGGGAGCTTTAATCTGTATCTAATCCCGTGCTGTACCTGTCCTGGGAAAGTTTGATTGGGACAGTGTAGAGGGAACTTTACCCTGTATCTAAGGCTTTGCTGTGCCTGTCCTGTGAGTGTTTGATGGGGACAGTGTAGATCAAGCTTTACTCTGTATCTAACCCTGTGCTGTTCCTGCCCTGGGAATGTTTGATGGGGAGAACGTAGAGGGCGCTTTACTCTGCATCTAGCTCTGTGCTGTACCTGCTCTGGGGATGGTAATGGGGACCGTGCAGCGGATGTTTACTCTGTATCTAACCCCGTTTTGTACCTGCCCTGGGAGCTTTTGACGGGGACAGTCTAAAGTGAGCTTTACTCTGTATCTAACCTCGTGCTGTACCTGTCCTGTGAGTGTTTAATGGGACAGTGCAGAGGCAGATTTGTTCTGCATCTTACCCTGTGCTGTACCTGCCCTGGCAGAGTTTGATGGGGGAATGTAGAGAGAACTTTACTCTGTATCTAATCCTGTGCTGTACCTGTCCTGGGACTGTTTGATGGGGACAGTGTAGTGGTTGCTTTACCCTCTATGTAATGCTTTGCTTTATCTATCCTGGGAGTGTTTGACTGGGACGGTGTAGAGAGAGCTCTACTCTGTATCTGAAACCATGCTGTACCTGCCCTGAGTGCATTTAATTGGGACAGTGTACAGGGAGCTTAACCCTGCATCTAACCCCGTGCTGTACCTGTCCTGGGAGTGTTTGATGGGGACAGTGTAGAGGGAGCATTCCACACTATCTCACCCAGTGCTGTACCTGCCTTGGGAGTGTTTGATGGGGGACAGTTTAGAGGGAGCTTTACTCTGAATCTAACCCTGTGCTGTACCTGTCCTGGGACTGTTTGATGGGGACTGTGTAAACGGAGCTTTACTCTGTTATGTCACTGCACGCTGTACCTGTCTTTGGAGTGTTTGATGGGGACTGTGTAAACGGAGCTTTAGTCTGTTATCTCACCGCACGCTGTACCTGTCTTCGGAGTGTTTAATGGGGACAGTGTAGAGGGACTGTTATCCTGTATCTAAACCCGTGCCATACCTGCCGTTAGAGTGTTTAATGTGACAGTGTAGAGGGAGCTTTCCACCAGATCTCACCCCGTGCTGTACCTGTCCTGGGAGTGTTTGATCGGACAGTGTAACGGGAGTTTTACCCTGTTATCTTATCCTGCACTGTACCTGCCTTGGGAGTGTTTAATGCGGACAGTGTAGAGCAAGCATTACCCTGTATCTAAGGCTTTGCTGTACCCGTCCTGAGAGTGTTTGATGGAGACAGTGTGGAGATAGCTTTACACAGTATCTCACCCCATGCTGTACCTGTCCTGGGAATTTTTCATTGGGACAGTATAGAGGGAGCTTTAACCTGTATCTAAGGCTTTGCTGTACCTGTCCTGGGAGTGTTTGATGTGGACAGTGTAGAGTGAGCTTTACCCTGTATCTAATGCTTTGCTGTACCTGTCCTGGGATTGTTTGATGGGAGCAGTGTAGAGAGTGCTTTACTCTGTATCTAACGCCATGCTGTACCTGCCCTGAAAGCATTTGATTGGGACAGCATAGAGGGAGCTTTATTCTGTATCTAACCCCATGCTGTACCTGTCCTGAGCTTGTTTGATGGGGACAGTGTAGAGGGAGCTTTACTCTCTATCTAAACCTGTGCTGTACCTGTCCTGGGAATGTTTGATTGCAACTGTGTAGAGCAAGCTTTATTCTGTATCTAACCCTGTGCTGTACCTGCCCTGGGACTGTTTGATGGGGAGAGTATAGAGGGAGCTTTACTCTTATCTAACGCTATGCTGTATCTGCCCTCAGATCATTCGATTGGGACGGTGTACAGGGAGCTTAACTCTGCATCTAACTCCGTGCTGTACCTGCTCTGGGCATGGTAATGGAGACAGTGTAGCGGATGTTTTCTCTGTATCTAATGCCGTGCTGTACCTACTCTGGGATTGTTTGATGGGGACAGTCTAGAGGGAGCTTTACTCTGCATCTAACCCCGTGCTGTAACTGTCCTGTGAGTGTTTAATGGGACAGTGCAGAGGGAGATTTGTTGTGCATCTTACTCTGTGCTGTACCTGCCCTGGGTGTGTTTGATGGGGGAATGTAGCGGGAGCTTTACTCTGTATCTAATCCTGTGCTGTACCTGTCCTGGAACTGTTTGATGGGAACAATGTAAAGGGAGCTTTACTCTGTTATCTCATCCCATGCTGTACCTGTCTTCGGAGTGTTTGATGCGGACAGTGTAGAGGGAGCTTTACTCTGTACATAATCCAGTGCTGTGCCTGTCATCGGAGTGTTTGATGCGGACAGTGTAAAGGGAGTTTTAGTCTGTTAGCTCACCCCACGCTGTGCCTGTCTTCGCAGTGTTTAATGGGGACAATTTAGAGGGAGCTTTACACTGTATCTAAGCCTGTGCTGTACCTGTACTGAGAGTGTTTGGTGGGGAATGTAGTGGGAGCTTTAGTCTGTATCAAACCCCATGTTGTACCTGTCCACTGAGTGTTTGATGGGGACAGTGGAGAGGGAGCTTTCCACTGTATCTCACCCAATGCTGTACCTGCCTTGGGAGTGTTTGATGGCGTCAGTGTGGAGAGAGCTTTTCTCTGTATCTAACGCCATGCTCTACCTACCCTGCAAGAATTTGATTGGGACAGTGTACAGGGAGCTTAACTCTGCACCTAACGTCGCATTTTGCCTTCTCTGGGAATGGTGATGGGGAAAGAGTAGAGGGAGCTTTACTCTGTATCTAACCCCGTGTAGTACCTGTCCTGGCAGTAAATGACGGGGACAGTGTAGGGTGAGCTTTACCCTGTATCTAATGCTTTGCTGTACCTATCCTGGGAGTGTTTGATGGGAGCAGTTTAGAGAGCACTTTACTCTGTATCTAACGCCATGCTGTACCTTCCCTGAAAGCATATGATTGGGACAGCGTAGAGGGAGCTTTATTCTGTATCTAAGCCTGTGCTGTACCTGCCCTGGGAATGTTTGATTGCGACAGTGTAGAGCAAGCTTTACTCTGTATCTCACTCCGTGCTGTACCTGTCCTGGGACTGTTTGAAGGGGACAGTGTAGAGGGAGCTTTCCACTGTATCTCACCCCGTGCTGTACCTGTCCTGGGAGTGTTTGAAGGGGACAGTGTGGAGAGAGCTTTTCTCTGTATCTAACGCCATGCTCTACCTGCCCTGCAATAATTTGATTGGGACAGTGTACAGGGAGCTTAACTCTGCATCTAACCTCGCATTTTGCCTTCTCTGGGAATGGTGATGGGGAATGGGTAGAGGGACCTTTACTCTGTATCTAACTCCATGCTGTACCTGCCCTGAAAGCATTTGATTGGGACAGCGTAGAGGGAGCTTTACTCTGTATCTAACCCCGTGCTGTCCCTGTCCTGGGAGTGTTTGATGGTGAGAGTGTAGAGGGAGCTTTACCGTGTATCTAACGCTAAGCTGTACCTGCCCTGAGAGCATTTGATTGGGACATTGTACAGGGAGCTTAACACTGCATCTAACTCCGTGCTTTTACTGCTCTGGGGATGGTGATGGGGACAGTGTAGCGGACCTTTACTCTGTATATAACCCCGGGCTGTACCTGTGCTGAAAGTGTTTTATGGGGCAGTGTAGAAGGAGCTTTACTCTGTATTTAAGCCTGTGCTGTACCTGTACTGACAGTGTTTGATGGGGGAATGTAGAGGGAGCTTTAGTCTGTATCTAACCATCTGCTGTACCTGTCCTAGGAGTGTTTGATGGGGACAGTGTAGAGGGAGCTTTCCACTGTATCTCATCCCGTGCTGTACCTGTCCTGGGAGTGTTTGATGGGGACAGTGTGGAGAGAGGTTTTCTCTGTATCTAACACCATGCTCTACCTGCCCTGCAATAATTTGATTGGTACAGTGTACAGGGAGCTGCATCTAACCTCGCATTTTGCCTTCTCTGGTAATGGTGATGGGGAAAGGGTAGAGGGAGCTTTACTCTGTATCTAACTCCATGCTGTACCTGCCCTGAAAGCATTTGATTGGGACAGCGTAGAGGGAGCTTTACTCTCTATCTAACCCCGTGCTGTAACTGTCCTGGGAACGTTTGATTGCGACAGTATAGAGCAAGCTTTCCTCTGTATCTAACCCTGTGCTGTACCTGCCCTGGGAGAGTTTGATGGGGAGAGTGTAGAGGGAGCTTTACTCTGTATCTAACGCTAAGCTGTACCTGCCCTGAGAGCATTCGATTGGGACAGTGTACAGGGAGCTTAATTCTGCATCTAACCCCGTGCTGTACCTGCTCTGGTGATGGTAATGGGGACAGAATAGCGGGTGGTTTACTCTCTATCTAACCCTGTGCTGTCCCTGCCCTGTGAGTGTTTGATGGGGACAGTGTAGTGGGAGCTTTACCCACTATCTAACCCTGTGCTGTACCTGTCCTGAACGTATTTAATGGGACAGTGTGGAGGGAACTTTATTCTGTATGTAACCCCGTGCTGTACATGTCCTGGGAGTGTTTGATGGGGACAGTGCAGAGGGAGATTTGTTCTGCATCTTACCCTGTGCTGTACCTGCCCTGGGAGTGTCTGATTGGGGAATGTAGAGGGAGCTTTCCTCTGTATCTAATCCTTGCTGTACCTGTCCTGGGACTGTTTGATGGGGACAGTGTAGAGGTTGCTTTACACTCTATCTAATGCTTTGCTTTATCTATCCTGGGATTGTTTGATGGGGACGGTGTAGAGAGAGCTTTACTCTTTATCTGATGCCATGCTGTACCTGCCCTGAATGCATTTATTTGGGACAGTATACAGGGAGCTTAACTCTGCATCTAACCCCGTGCTGTACCTGTCCTGGGAGTGTTTGATGGGGACAGCGTAATGGGAGCTTTCCACCGGATCTCACCCCGTGCTGTACCTGTCCTGGGCTGATTGATGGGCACAGTGTAGAGGGAGCTTTACCCTATATCTAACCCTGTGCTGTACCTGTCCTGAACGAATTTAATGGGACAGTGTGGAGGGAACTTTATTCTGTATGTAACCCCGTGCTGTCCCTGTCCTGGGAGCGTTTGATCGGACAGTGTAACGGGAGCTTTACCCTATTATCTTATCCTGCACTGTACCTGCCTTGGGAGTGTTTAATGCGGACAGTGTAGAGGGAGATTTGCTCTGAATCTAACCCTGTGCTGTACCTGCCCTGGTAGTGTTTGATGGGGGCAGTGTAAAGGGAGCTTTACTCTGTACTTAACCCCGTGCTGTGCCTGTCATGGGAGTGTTTATTCGGGTCAGTGTAGAGGGACCTTTAACCAGTATCTAACCCTGGGCTGTACCTGTGCTGAGAGTTTTTAATGGGACAGTGTAGAAGGAGCTTTACTCTGTTTGTAAGCCTGTGCTGTACCTCTGCTGAGAGTGTTTGATGGGTGAATGTAAAGGGAGCTTTAGTCTGTATCTAACACCGTGCTGTACCTCTCTTGGGAATGTTTGATTGCAACAGTGTAGAGCAAGGTTTACTCTGTATCTAACCCTGTGCTGTACCTGCCCCTGGATTGTTTGATGGGGACAGTGTAGAGGGAGCTTTACTCTGTATCTAACGCCATGCTGTACCTGCCCTGTGAGAATTTGATTGGGACAGTGTGCACGGAGATTAACTCTGCATCTAACTCCGTGCTGTACCTGCTCTGGTGATGGTAATGGGGACAGAATAGCTGGAGCTTTACTCTCTATCTAACCTTGTGCTGTCCCTGCCCTGGGTGTGTTTGATGGGGACAGTGTAGAGGGAGCTTTACCCTTTATCTAACCCCGTGCTGTACCTATCCTGAATGTATTTAATGGGTCAGTGTGGAGGGAGCTTTACTCTGTATCTAACCCCATGCTGTACCTGTCCTGGGTGTGGTTGATGGGGACAACGTAAAGGGAGCTTTACTCTGTTATCTCACCCCGCACTGTACCTGCCTTGGGAGTGTTAAATGTGGACAGTGTAGAGGGAGCTGTAGTCTGTATCTAACCCCGTGCTGTACCTGTCCTGAATGTATTTAATGGGACAATGTGGAGGGAGCTTTACTCTGTATCTAACCTCGTGCTGTACTTGTCCTGAGTGTTTTTAATGGGACAATGTAGAGCGAGCTTCACACAGTATCTCACCCCGTCCTGTACCTGGCTTGGGAGTGTTTGATGGGGGAACGTAGAGGGAGCTTTACTCTGTATCTTACCCTGTGCTGTACCTGCCCTGGTAGTGTTTGATGGGGGACAGTGTAGAGGGAGCTTTACTCTGTATCAAACCACGTACTGTACCTGCCCTGGGAATGTTTGATTTTGACAGTGAAGAGCAAGCTTTACTTTGTATCTAGCCATGTGCTGTACCTGTCCTAGGAGTGTTTGCTGGGGACAGTGTAGAAGGAGATTTACTCCGTGTCTAACCCCCATGCTGTACCTGTTGTGTAATGTTTGATGGGATGGTGTGGAGGGAGTTTTTCTGGTGGCCTTTTGCATTTCACATTGCTACCTTGATGATTGTCCCTTACAGTATTTGGATGACTATATTATTAGCTCAGGCCTCTTTCTCTGGAGTTTCTATACCAATAGCTCAAGGTTTATCGATTTAACGTGAACTTTCAGCCAGCTTAATGTTTCTCTCTTCTTACTTTCCAAGCCCAGCTCTTAGTGGAAACTGACACATTTGGCAGCCAAGTCAGGATCAAAGGGAAGGAGACGGATCATTACCTATGTATGAACAAGAAAGGAAAGCTAGTGGGCAAGGTAAGTGTGGCCTATGCAGGTTGAGTTAGCATTTTCTCTTTGAATTCCATTCTCTGCTCTGGTGTTTGAGGGCTATCCAATAACATCTCATTTACACCACAAATGTGCCTCTAGGTTTGAACTGAATGAACTTGATCTCTAAGCAAAATGCATGTTAATATTGAATTAAGTTCAGATCCAAATGTCCAATTGACCTCCGTCCATTTTAGTGCTGTCTTTAGATTTCGTTTCCATCTGCAAAAAGAGCTCCCAGATTCAGGACCACTGGTCCATTAATTGTTTCACACTTGAAATTAACTAATTGGGAGTTACACCAAATTATGTAAGTGGATCAATTTCTATTCTGGTGCTTTTAAAACAGACTGAAGTAAAAGCTTTTAAAAAGGTAGTTTAAATTTTATAAAGATCATCTTGGTGTTACTCTGATTTTGAAGGTCGTGGGTCATTGCATCACCATCCTGTAACTTTGGATGTGGTTTTGGGTCTCTGGGTCCCTGCTCTGTAACTCTGGATCCCTGCTCTCTTCTTCTGGACAGAATTTTATAGCCCTTCCCACCGGCAGGATTTTCCATTATGGCTGAAGTGAATGGAATTTTGAAAGCTCACCACAATTTACGGCCCCACTGTATCTCTATTCTGTAATTCTGGGTCCCTGCTCCCCGTTCCGTAATTCCTGGTCTCTACCCTTAACATTGATTCTCCATCCTATAATGCCAGATGTCCACCCTGAATCTCTACCCTGTAATGCTGGCAGTAAATATAGTCCAGACTGGCTGAAGCTACTATGGCTTTCGTCCATAAAAAACGTTACTGATCCACTTGGGTCTGACAGCTCCATGGACACTGTAACTGTTAACAACTGTTTACTCAAGACTTTTTAATGCTGAATTCAAATTCTTCAACTGCCATTTTGGGATTTGAGCTGATAGTATTTGGATTAATAGTCTCAACCTCTGGGTTATTAGTCCAGTAACATCGCCACCACATTATGATGAACAAATTCATATTGGTAAGAGGGATAACAGATATGATGCAAAGGCAGTTAAGGGGAGTTGAGCTACAGATCATAAAAGAGAAGGAAGACTTTCATTTATATCACTTTCATGACCAGAGGATATCCGAAAAACTTTACAGCCAATGAAGTACTTTTGAAGTGTATTCACCGTTATAAATACAGGAAATATGGCAACCAATTTGAGCACAGCAAACTTCCTCAAACTGCAAGGTGATAAAAACCAGATAACCTGTTTTTGTGAAGTTGTTTGCAAGATAAATATTGGCCAGGATGCCTCCCCAGCTCTTCTTGAATAGTGCCATGGAATCACTTACATCACCCTAGGAAGGCAGACAGGACCTTGGTTTAGCATCTCATCCAAAAGACAGCACTTGTTCAGTATTGCACTGGAGTTTCACCTTTAATTTTTATGCACAAATCCTGAGGAGGGACTTGAACCAACAATCTTCTGGCACAGACAAGAGTGCTACCAGCTGAGCAACAGCTGACACAATTGGGTCAGATATGATTAAGTTGGATGGGGAAACAGGTTTGAGGAGCTATATGGACTCTTCATAACAGGTAATATGTGTTTTTAAATTTTGGTAGAAGATAGCGTAGTGGTAATGTCACTGGACTTGTCATCTAGAGACCCAGGCTAATGTTCTGGGGACACTGGTTCAAATCCCACCACGGCAGCTGGTGAAATTTAAAATCAATTAATAAATCTGGAATTAGAAGCTTGTCTCAGAAATGTTGACCAAAAACCCATCTGGTTCACTAATATCCTTTGGGGAAGGAAATCTACCGTCCTTACCTGGTCTGGCCTACATGTGACTCCGGACCCACTTAAATGCCCTCTGAACTGGCTGAGCAAGCCACTCAGTTTATCAAACTGCTACAAAAGCTAAAAGGAATGAAACCAGATGGGTTACCTGGCATCAACCTAGGCACCAGAAATTACAACAGCAAACCCAGCGCTCTCTGCCCTGCAAGTCCTCCTTACAAACACCTGGGAGCTTGTGCCAAAATTGGGGGAGCTGTCCCAAAGATCATTTTAGCAACAGCCTAATCTGGTTATACTCACTAAATCTACCTTACAGACAATGTCCCAGACACCACTATCACCATCCCTGGGTATGTCCAGTCCCACCGGCAGGACAGACCCATCAGAGGTGGCTGCACAGTGGTAACCGGCAGGAGGGAGTTGCCCTGGGAGCTCTCAACATTGACTCCAGACCACATGAGGTCCCAAATCATCAAGTGAAACATGGGTAAGGAAACCTCCTGCTAAGTACCAAGTACCACCCCAGTCAGCTAATGAATCAGTGCTCCTCCATGTTGAATACTATTTGGAAGAAGCACTGAGGGTAGAAAAGACACAGAGTGTACCCAGAGTGAGGGACTTCAATATCCATCACCAACAGTGGCTTGGTAGCACCACTGCAGACTGAACTGGCTGAGTTCTAGACTGGGTCATAGCTGTTAAACTGGGTCTATGGCAGGTGGCGAGGGAACCAACAACAGGGAAAAACCTACTTGACCTCATCTCACCAATCTACTGGTCACAGATGCATCTGTCCATGACAGTATTGGTAGGAATGCCATCTGCACAGTTGTTGTGGAGATGAAATTCCATCTTCACACTGAGGATACCCTCCATCATGTTGTGTGGCACTACCACCATGCTAAATTAGATAAATTTTGAACAGGTCTAGCAATTCAAGACTGGGCATCCATGATGTGCTGTAGGCCATCAGCATCAGCAGAATTGTTTACAACCACAATCTGTAACGTCATGACCCGGCATATACTCCAATCTACCATTACCACCAAGCCAGGGGATCAATCTGAGTTCAATGAAGAGTGCAGGAGGGCATGCCAGGATTAGTACCAGACATCCCAAAAAATGAAGCGTCAACCTGGTGAAGCAATAACACAAACGCCAAACAGCATAAGCAGCAAGTGATGGACAGAGCTAAGTGATTCCACAACCAATGGATCAGATCTAAGCTCTGCAGTCCTGCCACACCCAGTCGTGAATGGACCATTAGTCATTTAATAGGAGGTGGAAGCTCCACAAAATTCCCCATCCTCAATGAGAGGAGAGCTCAATACACCAGTGCAAAAGAGAAGCCTGAAGTATTTGCAACCATCTTCAGCTAGAAGTGTCCAGTGGATGATCCAACTTGGCCTCCCCCGGAGGTCCCCAGCATCACAGATGCCAGTCTTCAGCCAATTTGATTCACTCCACATGATATCAAGAAACAGCTGAAGGCACTGGATACCGCAAAGGCTATGGGCCTTGATAAATTTCTGAGAATAGTACTGAGGCCTTGTGCTCCAGAACTTGCCACGCCCCTAGCCAAGCTGTTCTAGTACAGCTACAACACTGGCATCTACCCGGCAATGTGGAAAATTGCCCAGGTATGCCCAGTACACAAAAAGCAGGACAAATCCAACCCGGCCAATTACCGCCCCATCAGTCTAATCTTGATCATCAGTTAAGTGATGGAAGTGGGTCGCGGCAGTACTTTAAAGTGGTAATTACTTAGCAATAACCTGCTCACGGGTGCTCAGTTTGGGTTACTCAGGGTCACTCAGCTCCTGACCTCATTATAGCCTTGGTCCAAGCATTGACAAAAGAGCTGAACTCCAGGGGTGAGGTGAGAGCAACTTGTCATCAAGTCAGCATTTGACCAAGTGTGGCATCAAGGAGCCCTAGCAAAACTGGAGTCAATGGGAATCAGGGGGAAACTCTCCGCTGGTTGGAGTCATACCTATACTTAGCACAAAGGGAGATGATTGTGGTCATTGGAGGTCAATCATCTGCATCCCAGGACATTGCTGCAGGAGTTCCTCACAGTAGTGTCCTAGGCCCAACCATCTTTAGCTGCTTCATCAATGGCCTTTCCTATGAACATATAAATTAGAGCAGGATTCGGCCACTGTCTTTCGAGCCTACTCAGCCATTCAGTCAGATCATGGCTGATCTGATTGTAACTTCAACTCCACGTTCCCGCCTTTCCCTTGCTAATCAAAAGTCTATCTAAGTCTGCCTTAAAAATATTCAAAGGCTTCCACTGTCTTTTGAGGAAGAAAGTTCCAAAGACTCATGACCCTCTGAGTGAAAAATTTTTCCTCATTTTTGTCTGAGCAACCCCTTATTTTTAAACAGTGATCCCTAGTTCTAGATTCTCCGATAAGAGGAAACATCCTCTGCACATCCACCCTGTCAAGACCCCTCAGGACCTTAAAGGTTTCAATTTCAATTCTTACTATTCTAAGTTCTAGTGGATACAAGCCTAACCTGCCCAGCCTTTCCTCATAAGATAACCCGCCCATTCCTGGTATTATTCTAGTAAACCTTCCCTGAACTGCTTCTAATACATCTTCCTTTAGTTAAGGAGACCAGTACTGTACACAGCACTTCAGATGTGGTCTCACCAATGCCCTGTATAACTGAGGCATAACCTCCCAACTTTTGTATTGAATTCCTCTCACAATAAATTATAACATTCTATTAGCTTTCCTAATTACCTGCTGTACCTGCATACTAACCCTTTGTGATTCATGTGCTAGGACACCCAGATCCCTCTGAATTTCAGAGCTCAGCAATCTCTCACCATTTAGATAATAAGCTTTTTTTTTATTCTTCCTGCCATCATGAATGATTTCATATTTGCCCACATTATACTCCATTTGCCAGATCTTTGCCCACTCAATTAACCTATCTATTTCACTTTGTAGCTTTCTTATGTCCTCTTCACAATTTATTTTCCGACCTATTTTTGTGTCATCAGCAAATTTAGCAACTATTCTTTTGTTCCCTGCATCCAACTCATTTATATAAATTGTAAATGGTTGAGGCCCCAGCACTGATCTCTGTGGCATACCACTTGTCACATTCTGCCGATCAGAAAAAGACTCATTTATGCCAATTCTCTGCTTCCTGTTGGCTAGCCAATCTTCTATATGTGGCAGTGTTACCCCCTATACCATGAACTTTTATTTTTTGTAATAACCTTTGATGTGGCACTTTATCAAATCCCTTCTGGAAATGTAAGTACAGTACATCCACCAGTTCCCCTTAATCCACAGCGCATGTGACTCCTTCAAAGAGCTTCAGTGAATTGGTTAAATATTATTTCCCTTTTACAAAACCATGTTGACTCTGTCTGATTGCCTTGAATTTTTCTAAGTGCCCTGCTATAACATCTTTAATAATAGCTTCTAACATTTTCCCTGTGACAAATGTTAAGCTAACTGGCCTGTAGTTTCCTGCTTTCTGCCTCCATCCCTTCATGAATAAAGGAGTTACATTTGCTATTCTCCAAACTAATGGAACCTTCCCCAAATCTAGGGAATTTTGGAAAAATAAAACCAATGCACCAACTATCTCACTAGCCTCTTCTTTCACGACCTTAGCGCGAAGTCCATCTGGACCTGGGGATTCGTCAGCCCGCAACCTTTTCTGGTGACTGTAATTTTCCTGAGTTTCTCCCTCCGTTCTATTTCCTGATATACAGCTATTTCCGGGATGTTACTTGTGTCCTCTATAGTGAAGACTTGTTTAATTCATCTGCCATCTCCCTACTTTCTATTATCAATTCCCCAGACATACTTTCTATAGGACCAATGCTCATTTTGTTAACTCGTTTCTTGTTTAAATATCTTAAGAAACTCTTACTATCTGTCTTTATATTACCAGCTAACTTTCTCTCATACTCGAATTTTTCCCTCCTATGTCATTCTTTGCTGTTCCTTATATTCTTTCCACTTTCTGACCTGCCACCTGTCTTTAGGTAATTATGTGCTTTTTCTTTAAGTTTGATACTGTCTTTAACTTTTTCAGTTAACCATGGATGGGGGGCCCTCCCTTTGGAATTTTTCTTTCTCACGGAGTGCATCTATTCTGTGTATTCTGAAATATCCCTTTAAATACCTGCCACTGAACCTCTATTGACCTGTTCCTTAATCTTATTTGCTAGTTCACTTTAGCTAACTCTGTTTTTATCTAAGGGCAATAATTGCCCTTATTTAAGTTTAAAATGCTAGTTTTGGATGCACTCATTTCCCCCTCAAACTGAATGTAAAATTCAATCATATCATGATCGCTGCTACCTAGGGGTGCCTTCATTAGGAGGTTATCAATTAATCCTATATCATATCTCAATACCAGGCCAAGTATAGCCTGCTTTCTGGTTGGCTCCAGAATATGCTGTTCTAAGAAACTATCCCAAAAACATTCTATGAACTCCTCATCTACGCTACCTTTGCCCATCTGATTTTTCCAGTCTATATGTGGATTAAAATCCCCCATGATTATTGCTGTATATCTTCCTGGCAAGCTTCCATTATCTCTTCTTTTATACTCTTTCCCAATGTGTAATTACAATTAGGGAGCCTGTATACCAATCCCACAAGTGACTTCTTGCCTTTATCATTCCTCATTCCAACCCAAAATGCTTCTACATTCTGGTTTCCTGAACTCAGGTGCTAATACCATCATTAATTAACAGAGCCACCCCTCTGCCTTTTCCTATCTTCCTGTCCTTCCTAAAAGTCATGTATCCTTCAATATTCAGGTCCCAATCTATATCATCCTGTAGCCATGTCTCTGTAATGGTTATCAGATTGTACTTATTTATTTCTATTTGCACTATTAGTTCATCTGTTTTGTTTGAAATGCTACGTGCCTTTAGACACAGAGCCTTTAGTTTTGTCCTTTTATTATTTTTGTAGCATCTAACCTTATTTGCTGACTTACCCTAGAATTGTACTCTCTTTCCCTTCTTGTCACAGTCTGTTTTTCATTTCCAATATTAGTATCTTCTTCTTGTTATGATCCCCAGCTGAAGTTACCACTGGACAAGCCTGATCCCAGGATGGAACCTAGCTTGATAGGTCATAACTTTTATTTGTTTGTTCAGATATGTGGAGAGTGGCTACTGAACAGAGTCACCGGAGTCAGCTAATGAACTTTTAACAAAAGAATAAAACGTTTATTTAACAAGAAAAGCTAAACTATATTACAATGCTCCTTCACACACAACTGTACCTTTACAGATATATACAGATTTGTAAGGTTAACACAAGTTACAAAAACTATCTTATCCTCTAATGTTCACAGTAAGTACATCGTAGATAAGGTGACCCGTGGTCAGATACACCACACTTTGAAACCAAATGACAGATGTTACCTCATCCAGATGTTATGGAACTCATCAGCTCTCCCCAGATGCTTGTCCCACCATGAGCTAACCGGTCTCACTACACTCCATCAGTCACACAAGGGTTTCCAATCTCCACTCTCCAAGAACTCACTTTGGAAACTTCTCCCAAACCGACGCTTTCTCTGATGACTTCCGTGAAGGTTCACCTCCAGGGTTTCAAATTTTCCTTATGTTCTTCTTTCCTGTCTTCCATGCACTCTCCCTCACCGACTCAGCCATCAACAGAACACCACTGCTTTACATGCCCATAGCGAAGAGTTACAGACCTTCAGCCGTCTCATTGAACCTTCTTGCTTCTTGCAAGCTATTCTTGCTTTAAATCTGCTTTCTGCTGCTTTTTTTCTCTTTAAATCTGAACTTGGGGCCTTCCTCTCTGCCCCTCACTCCTAACTTCACTTAACAGGACCTTTTCCTGTTAACAGGTTCCACTCCTTCCCTTTGACTAAAAGGTCTTCTTGGGACTTCCTGTTCCATTCCCCTGGATTTTGGGGTCTTTTCTTTAGCTTGGGACTGGCTATCTGTCCCCTTTGCTCCAGTCTATCCTGGCAGACACTTTCAAAACCAACTGAAGATAAGCACCTTCCAAATTAAACTGCTGTTTCTAGTTCTTGTGTTTGTGTGTCTGTGGGAGGTAACCTGCCTCTCCGGAACCCTGTTGCTAGGCAATAGCCCAGTTTCTCTACTCTTGTTTGTTTAACTTAGCTGCACCAGTCTTAAGACTCTTATTAGCATTGCAGGAACTTTTTAAAGCAAAAATAAAACTCAATTTGACCTTTTCTTAACACACAAATACAGAAATACAAATCAAACTTAAACTTTAAAGCTAAAACTCATTTCTAACACCTACAAATACAAATATACTGTTCTTAAACTATTTCCTAACACTCTCTTGCCTTGTCTCTACTTTATGGTTTACTACATCTTCCCAGATTTGATCCCTTGCCCCCACTATTTAGTTTTAAATCCTCTCTACTTGCCTAGTCATGTGGCTTGCAAGGACAGCAGCCCCAGCATGGTTCAAGTGTAGACCATCCCAATGGTGCAGATCCCACTTTCCCCAATACTGGTGCCAGCGCCCCATGAACCAGAACCCATTTCTCTCACAGTCTTTGAGCCATGCATTCATTTCTCTAACCTTATCTGCCTCACTCACAGTCGCACCCTTCTGCCCCTGGCCACTGACCAAATCAGAAGACCCTATCCTAAGTGGTGTGACGGCCTCCTGGTATAAAGCATCCAGGTAAGTTTCCCCCTCCCTGATGTGTCACAGAGTCTGCAGTTCAGCCACCAGCTCAATGACTCTGAGTCAAAGTTCCTCAAGCCTCAAACACTTTCTGCAGACGTGTTTGCCCTGGATCACAATGTTATCCAGGAGCTCCCACATGCTGCAGCCTTGACACATCACCTGTCCAGCCATCCTTAATGTGTTTTAAATAATTACTTAATTATATTAATCAATTATTTATGTTGGTTTCTTATATATTTTATTAACTTTACCACCAATTTGTGTACTATTTTAAATCTTAGGGATAGGATTGAACTTAACCACTTACCAGATATTTACCAGACAGTTAGCTCTTTTCCCTGTGGTAGAACAAGAACCAATTTCTATGGGGTGAGACAGATAGAAAAAGGATACAAACCTGTACTTTCCCCCACACTCCCCTAACCTTCACCGAACCCTGAATTTATAATAAACTGAACTGGAGCTACAATAACCAGATTCAACCATTTAGCTAATTAACTACTCGGCTCCTACAGCTGAGAGTGAATTTATCCTGTCTAACGTGCAAGAAAGAAATACTTAGCCTGATAACACAGTACTTTCCAGTTACTGCTAATTACAGACTAGGTTTTAAGAGCAAAATTTAAGAACAAAATTAACACTTAAACTCTCCTCTCTCACCAAACCCTAAGTCTTCACACAGTTAGTCAGCTGCATTCCGTTTACCAAGGCTGCACTAAAGAACCCTGAATTTAGAGTAAACTGAACTGGGGCTACAGTAACCAGACTCAACCAGCCAATCTTCTACCCATGCCAATATATTACCCCCTACACCATGAGCTTTTATTTTTCACAATAACCTTTGATGTTCCTCTATCGTAAGGTCAGACATGGGGATGTTCGTTAATGATTACACAATGTTCAGCACCATTCGCGATTCCTCAGGTACTGAAACAGTCCATGTCCATATGCAGGAAGACATGCCAACATTCAGGCTTGGGCTATAAGTGGCAAGTAATATTTGCGCCATACAAGTGCCAGGCAAAGACCATCACCAACAAGAGAGAATCTAATCATCTCCTCTTGACATTCAGGCATTACCATCGCTGAATCCCTCATTATCAACCCCCTGGGGGGTTACCATTGACCAGAAACTGAACTGGACTAGCCATAAAAATACTGTGGCTACAAGAGCAGGTCAGAGGCTAGGAATCTCATGGTGAGTAACTCACCTCCTGACTCCCCAAAGCTTGTCCACCATCTATAAGGCACAAGTCAGGAGTGTGATGGAAAACTCCCCACTTGCTTGGATGACACTCAAGAAGCTCAGCACCATCCAGAACAAAGTAGCTCACTTGATTGGCACCCTATCCACTACCTTAAACATTCACTCCCTCCACCGCCAACACACAGTGACAGCAGTGAGTCCCATCTACAAGATACATTGCAGCAACTCACCAAAGCTCCTTCGATAGCACCTTCTAAACCCACGACGTCTATCACCTCGAAGGACAAGGGCAACAGATACACGAGAACACCACCACCTGCACATTCCCCTCCAAGCCACACCCCGTCGTAACTTTAAACTTTAAGCTGTTCCTTCACTGTTGCTGAGACAAAATCCTGGAACTCCCTCCCTAACAGCCCTATAGGTGTACCTACACCACAAGGACTGAAATGGTTCAAGAAGGCAGCTCATCACCACCTTCTCAAGGACAATTAGGGATGGGCAATCATTGCTAGCTTAGCCAGCGATGCCCACATGCTGTGAACAAATTAACAAAAAAATACATATAATGCCTTGTCCAGGTGAACACTGGTCTCAGAGTCCTGGGTTAACATCACATGTGGAACTTGTGTCTAATGGGAGTGGACTGATGACCCCCCATCCTTCGCTTCCTACACCTCCTGGTAGATCTTTGTGAGTCAGTATATATTGGTGCATCCAATTAAAAAGAGTATGCATTTCAGAAACAACCCAAATCATGATCTGCTTGATGTAGAAAACAATGTAAGGAATGGAGAGCACAGTTGACGTTTTGAGTCACTGTGCTCTCCTCTGCCGATGCTGCCAGACCTGCTGAGTTTTTCCAGGTATTTCCGTTTCTGTTTTTGTTTTGGATTTCCAGCATCCGCAGTTTTTTGCTTTTATTTAATGTAAGGAATGGGTTACCTCATGTGCCATTTGGCATGGAAAGGAAGGCGAGCAGGAAAATATATATATATTCACAATATATATCAATGAATTGGTTGAGGGAACCAATTGTAATATTTCCAAGTTTGCTGATGACACAAAACTAGGTGGGAATGTGAGTGATGAGGAGGATGTGAAGAGGCTTCAAGGTGATTTAGACAAGTTGAGTGAAGGGGCAAATACATGGCAGATGCAGTATAACGTGGATAAGTGCGAAGTTACTCACTTTGGTAGGAAAAACAGAATGGCAGGGCGTTATTTAAATGGTGATAGATTGGGAAATGTTGATGCACAAAGACACCTGGGTGTCCTTGTCCACCAGTCACTGAAAGCAAACATGATGGTGCAGCAAGCAGTTAGGAAGGCAAATAATTTGTTGGCCTTCATTGCAAAAGGACTTGAGTACAGGAGCAAGGATGCCTTACTGCAGTTGTACAGGGCCTTGGTGAGACCACATCTGGAGTACTGCGGGCAGCTTTGGTCTCCTTATCTAAGAAAGGATATACTTTCCATAGAGGGAGTGCAGTGAAGGTTCACCACTCTGATTCCTGGGAGGCAGGTTTGTTGTATGAGGAGAGATTAGGCCGACTAGGCCTGCATTCACTGGAGTTTAGAAGAATGAGAGGAGATCTCATTGAAATGTATAAAATTCTGTCAGGGCTGGACAGACTGGATGCACGGATAATGTTTCCTCTGGCTGGGAGGTCTAGAACAAGGGGTCACAATCTCAGGATACAAGGCAGACCATTCAGGACTGAGATGAGGGGAAATTTCTTCACTCAGAGGGTGGTGAACCTGTGAAATTCTCTAACACAGAAGGATGTGGAGGTCAAGCCGCTGAATATATTTAAGAAGGAAATAGATAGTTTTCTAGACACTAATGGGAGTGTCGCGGAAATTGGAGTGAACACTCAGACCCAGGAGGTTTGTCTCGGAAGCCTTTTATTAAAATCGTAATATCATGGAGAGCCCAGCAGCTTACAGTGGAGCTAGCTGACACTCTGACTAACGCTTCTTTACACACATAGATATAGCAAAAGGTTTATGACAGAAACTTGGGCAATTACAATACTTTCAAATGGCTTCAAAGGATAGCGACCAGTGTCAATGATTTAATGATTAGACAAGACAATGTCAATGGTTTAGCAAGTAGACAGGACAATGTGGATGGTTCAGCAAATAGATAGTGTTAATGGTTACATATCCTGGGCAATGCACACACAATAATTTTTTTTCCCTTAGATTTTGCCACTGTATCTGACATCTGGAGCCTCTTAGTCTGGGAAGGTAGCACTGGCCCTTTGATTTGCTAATTTATGTGCTGGCTGCGTGACTGTTTGGGGACATTCTACAATCTACATGGATTTTAAGTTTATTTCTCTCACAAGTATAGATGTATTTTATTCTTCCACAGGAGTCAAAGGGTATGGGGAGAGAGTGGGAGTATGGCATTGAGATAGAGGATCAGCCATGATCATATTGAATGGTGGAGCAGGCTCGAAGGGCCTAATGACCTACTCCTGCTCCTATTTTCTATGCTTCTATGTTTCTATGAGAAGGAAAGAGAGAAGAAGAAAGAGAAGGAGGAAGAGACAAGATGCTGAAGATGCTGAAATGTGGAACACAATTTATCCAATGAGGAGGCATCTAAATGGCTGTTAGTGGCTATTCATCTTGATTTTCTCTTTAACCCTTTATACATGTTGCTGTCACATCTATGGTCTCTCTCTTCAAAATGCTTTTACTCTGTTCTCATCTCTTCTTTGCACACTCCCTCAAATTTCTAAAGAAGGTAGAGCAAATATTGCATCAGTAGAAAACTAAACAGAGAGTACACCAGCTTAATGCAGTGATGTCCTAAACTAATTGTCATGGAGTGATATAACAAGAGTAAGTGCCTCCCCACTCTGTCTCTGCATGATTGCCTCCTACACAGCATCAAGAGGCTACCATAGACTAGAAGTTCACAAAGAAAGAGTCATAATCAGTGGGAGAATCAAGGCACTACAAAGACAGATGAAGAGTGACAATAGGTTGCCTTTGCCCCGTTCAAAATCATGAGCTGTAGGAAGATAGAGTGGTGGGATATAGGCTCAGGTTGCTGTCAATGAACTCTTTTATTTTTTTATTGCTGAATACCGCTGCAAACACTCACTGAAAAACTACACAGGTTCGGTTGGCTCTATTCTTACCTCTTGCTGAGCATTCTGAACCAGGTCTGAGCACCATGAAGCAGAGAGTGAGGGATAGGGAAGGGGGTGAGGGGAAAGGGTGCAACAATTCCTGATGCAGAAAACTGCTAACATTTTCCTTTTATTTTTCCATTTCATGCAGCTCAGTGACAGAAGCAAGGAGTGTGTCTTCATAGAGATAGTTCTGGAAAACAACTACACTGCCCTGATGTCTGCGAAATATATGGGCTGGTACGTAGGTTTCACCAAAAAGGGGAGGCCAAGGAAAGGGCCTAAAACTCAACAAAACCAACAAGAAGTACATTTCATGAAAAGATACCCTAAGATCCAGGGTGAGACGCAGGCACCATTTAAATTCACCACAGTTAATAAGAGAACTAAACGAATACGACCTTTGAATTCCAGTTAGAGGAACTCAGACCATGAACTGTCCCAGAGCATTATTTTTGCATCATTATTATTAATAAAATAAGAAACAGAAGGAAGATCTATTTTTGTATATTGTATGACAGGTTGGGGGTGCTGGGAAAGGGAAGAGTTGTACCTATTTGTTCCAACCCTTTTAATGTAATCAACCTGTCTTATTTAAAGGAAAGCTGTCAATTTAAACAATTGGAACAAAAAAAACTAGAGAGAAGAGAGAAATAGAAATATATAACTAATGGAACTGGCAGCCCCTTTTTACAGATTGGTAGTTTTCTGAGGGGAAAAGAAAAATATCTCGAGAAAGTTGACGGATATACAAGCCTGACTTGTCTGGAGCTGGGGTGTTGCCTATTGGTCTTCTGCAGTATGGAAATACAATGAATGGAAACCCTTCTTGGATCTCAAGTGCTTCTCAAGGCAACTAAACTATTGTTTTTTCCAAAATATGACTGTATCTTGTCCTCTGTTCTGGACAGTGCTACAGATTGCTGCTACACATCAAAGAGAGACATTCTTTTTCAGTTAAAGCTGTGTTATGAGCAAATATTTATTTCATCTCTATGTATAATACAGATCCCTTGAAGCAAACTATACTGCCTCAGTGATTAAATGTGAGAGCATATTTAAAACATTGCCCAAAGTCTTGCAAATATTCTGCTTTGTTTTATCTTTAATGTGAACTGCGATGGGTGATGAGGGCTCAGAGTTGTCTCTTGGATTTCAGTAAATGGTGGGCTGATGACATTTTCTTGCTGTGCTCTCTTGAACTGTAAGATATTCTTCAGACTCTTGGTTTGTTGTAGTTTCGGGGTGCTGCCCAGTATCCTGGCCAGCATTTGTCCCTCAGCCGAAATCAGTTAGACAGGTTATCCTGCATTTCCTTACGTTACAAAAGTGACTGTCATTCACAAGTTCTTCATTGGCTGTGAAGCTGTTTAGGACATCCTGAGGTTGTGAAAGGCGCTGTTTAAATGCCTCATGTTTTCCTCGCCTTTCTACTTTAAGTAGCTTTTCAGGTTAAAATCGAGCACATCAGCACTTTAAACCTTAACATCCCTGTTTCATGGCACTGAAAGTCAGTGGGACTATGCAGATCTCAAAAGGTTTCTTTAGTGTTTTCCTCTTACCCCTGAAAATGCTGCCATCAGAGATAGTTCCAGAGTTCCAATATCCTTTGTGTGAAAAAGCGCTTCCAGTTTTCACTCTTAAATGACCTTCCACCAGTTTTAAAATTCTAACCATTTAGAGTTGTATAATATCAGAGTGGAGAACTCGTGGTTTCAGGTCTATAATTGGACTTTGGTAACAGTGGGATCTGTCTCAAGTCAGAATAAACTTGCATTTCAATAGCACCTTAAATAACCTTGGGTCATTCCAAATTGCTGTACAGCCAGTGAAATACTTTTTGAATTGTATTCACTGTTGTAATGTAGGAAATGCAGCATCCAGTTTGTGCACAGCAAGCTCCCACAAGCAGCAATATGGCAATAACCAGGTACTCTTTTTAGATGTTGGCTGAGATAAATATTGGTCAGACTGCTGGGGACAACACCCCCATTCTTCATAATAGTGCCATGGGACTTTTTACATCCACCTCAGAGGGCAGACAGGTCCTCAGTTTAACCCCTCATCTGAAAGGCAGTACCTCTAACAGTGCAGCACTTTTATAGTACTGCACTAAAGTGTCAGCCTAGATTATGTGCTCAAGTTCCTAGAGTGGTGCTTGAGTGCACAATGTTCTGAGTCAGAAAAGTCTAAGGAAATGAATTAAGAGAATTGCATCTGAACTATACTCGCATTAATAGGCCAATGAGAACACTATAAGGTATGACTAAAAGAGTTAAAATTATACATTCCAGAACCAAGGAGCCTCACTGAAATAAAACTATAAATTAAAATCTAAACTTTAAATTATAAAACTAGGACCAGAAGTTATAAACTTAAATTAGCAATAAATGAATCAAATATTGCATAGAGAAGAATAATCTCAGTGAAACTGTGAGAAGATCTTATGGCAAGCCAGTAAACACAGCCAATGACAAAGTAGCCGACTTGATCAGCTGTCCATCCATCGCCTTAAATATCCATTCCCTCCATCACTAGCGCATAGTGGCAGCAGTGTGTACCATCTATAAACTATACTGTAACAACTCACTAAGGCTTCTTCAACAACACATCTCAAACCCATGGGGCTGAATGTTGCCATTGGCGAGCAGGCGGCCGCCGCGCAAAATGACACGGGATGACGTCGGGGGGACCCCCAATCTTCAGGAAGGTGGGGGCAGAGCGAAATCAGCTATCTGTCCACCAACCTGTCAATGACCAATTGAAGTCATTGACAGGATAATTAAAACAATTAAAGGACCTGCCCGTCCAACCTTAAGGTTGGTGGGCAGGCCAGGAGCCCTGGAGGGCTTCTGAAAAAACATGAAACCTCATCCACTAGTGGGATGAGGTTTCATGTAGTGTTTAAAAAAGTTTATTAAAGTTTCAGTGAAATTTATTAACATGTCCCATCTCGTGTGACATTGTCACATGAGGGGGACATGTTAAGGATTTTTTTATTTTTCTATTTTTAAAGTTTATACAGCTGTCACCGATCTCCCTGAGGCAACACTTAGCCTCAGGGAGATGTGCGCTCTTCTGTGCACATGCGTGAAAGGTCGCACTCTCGCATTTGGGGAATCCGCTCTGCCCGCACAGGGAGCGCATAGCGCTTCCTGCCAGGCATTACTCTGGGCAGGCCTTAATTGGCCCACCCACTTAAAATGGCAGCGGGGCCCTCTGGCGGAGATCGGCTTCCCACCCGCTGGAGATTGGGTCGGGGCAGCCCGCTCGGCGGGCAGAAAATTCTGACCATGATCTCCATCACCTTGAAGGACAAGGGCAGTAGACATGTAGGAACACTATCACCCCCAAGTTCTGTTCCAAGTTATACACCAGCCTGATCAAAACATCCTATGTGACTGACAAAAGTAAACTAGCCCTACATGCTGCCCCTCAACTTTAGTTCTCATATGGACGGCACCTGGTTCTACCGCATCACCATCTCTCTCGACTGCTACACTTGCTGAATTATCAGACTGCTTACCCGACATCCAGTACCAGCTGAACAGAAATTTTCTCCAGTCTAATATTGGTAGAACTGATTGTTTTTGTTCCCTGCTCTGAACTCCATTCCCTCATTACTGATGCCATTCCTATCCCTGGCAACAGTCTGAGATTTCTTTTGATGGGATCCGGGCATCACTGACAAGGCCAGCATTTGTTGCCCATCCCTAATTGCCTTTAAACTGAGTGGTTTATTAGGCCATTTTGGAGGGAATTTAAGAGTCAACCCTGCTGTGGATCTGGAGTCACATGTAGGCCAGACCTGGTAAGGATGGCAGATATCTTTCCTTAAAGGGGGCCAGATGGGTTTTTCCAACAATTGATGATAACTTCATGGTCACTATTACTGAGGCTAGCTTTTAATTCCAGATTTTTAAAAAAAAAATTGAATTTAAATTCCGTAGCAGGGTTTGAACCCACGCAGAACATTTGCCTTGAGTTATGGATTACTAGTTTAGTAACATTACCACCACCACCATCTGCTCCTAGACCAGTCTGTTTGCGATCTTGGTGTCACATTTGGCCCCAAGATGAACTTCCGACTACATATCTGTGCCATCACCAAGACTGCCTATTTCCGCCTCTGTAACATGGCCTGACTTTGCCCCTTCCTCATCTTATCTGCTACTGGAACTCTCATCCATGCCTTCATTACCTCTAGACTCGACTATTCCAATGCACCCCTGGCTGCTCTCACATATTATTCTTCTGTAGGCTTGAGGCCATCCAAAACTCTGCTACCTGTGTCTTAACTCACAGCAAGTCCCATTCCCCTATCACCCCTGTGCTCACTGACCTACATTGGTTTCCGGTCAAGCAACATCTTGATTTTAAAAGTCTCATCCTTTACATATACCTCTATGACCTTACCCTCCCAATGACCTCACCTTGCCAAGCTAAAACCCTCCAGCTACCCCTCATGCCCCATATTCCAGGCTTTGTCCCTTTGAAATACCTGTGCTTCTATAATTCTGGCTTCTTGTGCATTCCCAGTTGTAATTGCTGCACCATTAGTGGCTGTGCCTTCAGTTAACTTGGTCCTAAACTCTAGAATTTGCTACCTACTCCTCTCCACCTCTCTCCCTCACTTTCGTCCATGATGACACTTTTTAAAACCAAACCCTTTGACCAAGCTTTTGGGCATCTGACCTAATAGCTCCTTATTTGGCTCGGTGTCATGTTTTGTTTTATAATTCTCCTGTGGAATGTCTTGGAATATCTTATTACATTAAAGGTGCTATATAAATGTAAGTTTTGTTGAAAGCAAACTTGGGATGCTGCCTTAAGCCCAAGATTGTTCTTATATTGCGTTGTAGTAATACAGTATTTTTCTTAATATTCACTCTCAGGAGGTGGGTGCCATTGGCAAGGCCAGAATTCATTGTCCGTCACTAGTTTTCATAAGGAGGTGGTGGTGGATCCTCTCCTTGAACCACTGGTAGCATTTGATGCAACTGAATAGCTGGCTAGGCCACTTCAGAGGGAGTTAACCACATTGGTTTAGGATTGGATTCCCAAATAGACCAGATTAGGTAGGACAGGAGATTTCCTTCCCTAAAGGTCATGAGTGACCTTTTTGTTGGGTTTTTACTGATAATTCAACAGGTTTGTGATCATTTTTATTGACATGCTTCTTTCTAGAATTTTCAAACTGAATTCAAATTCTCAAACAGCCACGATGGGATTCATACTCATTCTCTGGAGTGTTAATTGAGGTCTTTGGATTACCAGCCCATATATCATAACCCTATCGCTACCGTGACCTGAACATTAGGGGAACTCATGAAAATCAGGAGGGATATGTGTTTCTCTGGGGCATTGATGGTGTCTCAATGCTTAAAGAAAGAAAGAACTTATGTTTATATAGCACCTTGAACAATCTCAGAACATCCCATAATGATTTACACATACAGGCCTGGATTTTCATCAATTTTCTTCAAACCTGATACCAGAATTTCTGAGCACATTCCTGGGCTTTCTGAATTTCACCAAGGCCTTTTAAGGGTGTGGGATGTTTTGGGCCAAAGCCTGCACCCGGCATTCCCAACCTGGCCAGCATCATTGAGGAGATAGGCATCTTCCACTCCTCTGCAATTTCCATGGACTTGGGCCAGTTTTTAAAAGAGTCATGGTTCATGGCACCTCAGATGTTGTGAAATATAGTCTGTGTAATGGAACCTTCTCAAAGGTAATTTAAAAAAGTCCTCCTCATCGACCCTATCCTAGGCTATGCTCCACCACCTAGGCCTATGGCCCCTCATGCCCCCTATGGCAAGCTATTCCCCTCCACCCATCCACCCATGGCCCCTCTTGCCTCCATGCCAACCCATGGCACTTCCATGTCTATTGACACACGACACACTGTATAGAACAAATAAACCGTATAGACTGTAGGCAGAATTTTCCATGCCCGCTGGCGTTGGGCGTGATCGGTATCATGAGCGGACAATATGGTATGATTGTCCGCTCAGCCTGCTGATGGCGGGCTGCGTTTCCCACCATTGGACATCCGGAACCTCATTATAATACATCAGCATATGATTATCAGGCCAGCCCGCTGGAATCGTCCCACTCCACTGGATTGTGTTTCACAACAGCACATAAAAGCCATGCACTTGGCGGGCTGCAGTTTGAGGGGCACTCGGAGGTGAGTGCGCAGTAACGTTGCACAGGGGTCACCGGGGTTGCCTGTTGGATTTGAAGGTTGAGGGGTGATGGGGGTGGGCTTAAGGGCAGCCCAGTTGTTGAGGTGACCTATTGGGGGTCGGTGTTAAGGCTAGCCCAGTCATTGAGGTGACCTGTTGGGGGTAGGGGGTGGGGGGTGGTGGGGGGTGGGTTGCAAGGGAAGCCCTGCCATTGAATATGGTGCATAGCATTTGGGGTGGGGGAGTGGTTGGATGGGCGAGGGAAGTGGCCATGCATGAGAGAAGCCTATAGAAAATGACTGTTCCTCTGCAACTGAGACAATTCAAGTGCAATCGCATTGATATGATGTGGCCTCTAACATATCTGCCCACACAAGCAATACAGAGGCATCAAAGTGCCACCAAGTGCTCCAGAGCTTTTCACACCCCGTATTCCCACACCAAAACCCCACCCACCCTGGCACAGACTGCAAAGTCATGAGCGTTTTAGTGGGCTGCAGAACAGTTGGACGACTGCACACGTTGTACCATCTCCTTGCTAAAGCTAGCCATGGAGCAGTCATTGGTGGAGGTGCTCACAGCCCCTTGCAATGTCAGCATCCAGTTTGGACCAGTCCCCGCCATGGTTCAAGCTAACAGTGCAGCCTTGCAGTGCGGGTTAGGAGAATGCCTGCACCTGAGCTGAGAGCACAGCATGCAGTCCAATGCAAAGCTGCCTCCAATCAGTTATGTGGAGTGGGGCAGAGGTGGGTGGGGTTTCGGGCAGCCATGCAGTGCAGTAAACTGGCCATTCAAGTGGTGACCAGCACTCTCTGGGAAGCATTAAGGGGCCTTCACACTTAACCAGGACAGGTTCCTAGTACCCCCATGCTAACCACGTGTCTCTCTCTTTCATCCTGCAGGAGGAGTACATCAGGATCATGGAGCCTGGTGAATTAGCTGTATGCCTGATGGCCTATAGAGAGTGAAGACAATGCAGAAGAGAGCGACTGAGGCTCCTGGCTGCACAGAGGCAGGAGCAGCAATCTCAGGAAGAAGGTATGGCTGGGGCTCCTGCACATGCTGGTGAAAAGCCACAGTGAGACATCGCTAGATACCGCCTGTCATTCCCGCAGATGACTGAGAACCAGTGTTGCTGCAGACTGTGCATGTCTAGGGAACTGGTCGGTTGCATCTGCCAGCTACTGCAAGATTTGGTGCCACATGGACATGGAGTGTATTCACTGCCAGTGGCCATGAAAGTAATCGCAGTACTCAATTTCTATGCCAGTGGCTCCTTTCAGGGCTTCACAGGTGACCTCTGTGGGATATCACAAGCCTCCGCCCACAAATACTTCCATGAGGTCACGGATGCCATCTTCTTGAGAGCACACAACTTTGTACATTTCGCCTGGGATCAGTAGAGCCAGGATGCAAGAGCGATTGGATTTGCAAGGATCTTGGGTTTCCCACAGGTTCAGGGTGCAATCGAGTGCACTCATGTGGTGCACAGATCTCCACTGCAACACACGGTGAACTATATTAACAGCAGGGGTTCCATTCACTGAATGTGCAGCTGATGTGCAACCATCAGAAACGCACCCTGCAGGTCTGCGCAGTTTCCAGGGAATGTGCATGACTCCTACATTCTCAGTCGGTCACAGAACCCTGGGGTCTTCCAGGGTCCACAGAAGCTGCAGGGATGGCTCCTCAGGGACAAGGGCTACTCTCAGAGAACGTGGCTGATGACACCCGTGCAGCAGCCTCAGACTGCAGCAGAGCGAAGGTATAATGAGGCTCATGCTGCAACTTGCAACTTGATGGGGCAAACCATCAGGATGCTGAAGATGAGGTTACAGTGCCTGGACCGGTATGGTGGAGCCCTGCAATACAGCCCGCAGAGGGTGTCACACAGCGTCATTGTCTGCTGTACCCTTTACAACCTGGCGCTGCAACAGGGAGAGTAGCTGGCTGAGGAGGAGATGGAGGAGCTGCACGTCTCCTCCAATGAGGAGGGTGCCAACGGGACTGAGGGTGAGGAGGTTCTTGAAGGTGAGGATGATGGCAATGAGGCCCTCACACTGGCCAGACGAGGCAGGCGCACTCAGGAGGCCTTATAGCTGCTAGATTTGTGGAGGATGATGACGACATGCAGTGAGGTGACCCCATAGATCCTCACATTGCATCTGTGAACGTTTGACTCCAGTCTGACTTATGACAGTGCACATGCCCTCTGATAGAATGGTCCTGTCATGGAGATGCAGCCATGAAACGTTAAGTGCATCTGATCCTTTGTCAGCCTTCAGCACCTGAGCCCTTCAGGAGCACAGCGCCACTGGTCACAGATGCTGAAGAGATGGGGGCCAGATCTACCTTAAAGGTGCTGAGAGCACACAGAGAGAATGAGAGAACTCTGTGGCGCCTGCCCACGACAATCTGGCAGCAACGACCAGCACCGCTGAGGTGCAGGCATTAGTAATGTTTCCAGGGAGTGTGAGGCTGGACCACTGTGGTCTGAAGGCTGCACAGAGCACAGGGAAGAGACCCTGGACTGAGACACCTGCCTTTATCTTGTGCAGAAAGATTTCACATCTGAGTGACAAGAACACTGCTCATCAGAACAAGGAACCATTGGCAGGGAGACATTCTTGGGAGTTTATTGACAATAGTGAACAGTTTGTACAAGTGATTAACACCCGTGCCTAGGCTGTGCAACTAATGCTTCTTAACTGTCCTAACCCTGCTGCTATGTCTTGGTGCTCCGCGGACATCCACAGTGGAGGTGGAGGCAGCCTGCTGACTGTGACGCCCTGTCTGTGATGACTTTGGTTGACGTCCTCTGGAGGGCCGAGAGCTGGAGGGCCCCGGCCTGCTTTCAGGGTCCTGCTGTGTGGCAGTAGCTCCCTCCTCAGCCTGTGGAGCTGGAGCTGCTAAGGTCACAGGAAGAGGGGATGCGGATGGGCCGGACACTCTTGGAATCGTCTGGGTAGATGGGCTCGGAGTGTGTACCTGCTGATCTTTCACCTTATGGGTGCCTGGGGGTCCCAGGCTAACTCCTTGAGGAGAAGGGGTAGCTGGAGTGAGATCAAGCTGCCCAGCACCCCTCTCGCATTGACATTGGCAGGGGCCAACTATGGAGTCAGCGATGGAGTTGACCCCATGCAGCAGTGATGTCCTGGATCAAGGTTTCCATGGCAGCCACCATCCTAACCAGTGTTGACCTTGGTGCATTGATATGCCGGTGCCATTACCTCAGCCTGAAGGCAGACGGACTCCTCCATTGTGCCTTGAAATCTGAGCAGTGCAGAGGACATCCCTTCCTGATATTCCGAGTTTGCCTTTGCAGCTCCTGCAACTGCGACATGACCAAGAGCAGAGGCTCATAAACTGACTCAAACTCAGCAATGTTCTGGCCTCCAGCAGCCCTCTGAGTGCTGGATACCTGGGAAGTCCCTGCCTCTGTCTGCTGTGGATCAGACATAGCGATGTGCTCACCAGATTGTGATCTCGAGTCTGTTCTAAAGTTAGGTCCCACCAAGGTGTGTGTCTCTGTGCTGGTGGAGGGTGTGGCTGAGTGCCGTGATGGGACTTCAAGGAGGGTGCCTTCAGATTCCTCTTCAGAGGTTTCTTTGGGACTTGATTGGAGGCCCTGGGTCATGAACTCTGTCAGCTGTTTGGCAGATGTGCCTGCGAAAGGAAAGAGAGAGAACTATTGTGAAAGAGGACACATCACTCAGATGGTTGTCTGATGGATGTTGCACTGCTGGACCCTCACTTGGTAGAGCAGCGCCGACCTCACCGTAAGCAGTGGAACAGTCCAGATCATCACCGGCCAGCTGGTTGGCCCTGTTTTCAAAGTCCGTGAGGACCTTGATTTGAGGCATTCTTCCACCAATCTGTGATTTCTCCCTCTTGTTTTGTGCCAGCTTATCCTGCATGGATAGAGATGGGGAGAGTGTAAGCAGGACGCCTGCCAGGCCAGATGATAAGTACGTCTGGCATGTGTGGGTGGTGAGTGGTCCCATTGATAGGATGAGGAAATGAAGGTGTGTGTGGGAGAGTGAATGGTGATGTCCCTTGAACTGGCAGTGAGTGTGGGCCCTATGGATGTTTGATGGGTTTGTGAGTGTGAGAGTTGAGAGTGATGAGAAGAGTGACTTTCCCTGCAGTGGGTGGCTGTCCTCTTTTGAAGGGCATTGGCACTGACCACCACTGCCACCACCTCTCAAGCCAGATTAATGATGTTGTTGCCCATCCTATGGCCAGAGCGGGGGTACAGGACATCCTGGCGGGACTCCACAGCATCCAAAAAGCGTTGCAATGACACGTTGCTGAACGACGGGGCTGCAGTCTTTTTGCCTTTCAGTGTAATGTCTTCTTTGCAGCAGTCATGGCCTGGAAGCACTGAGAGGTGTGCTTGCGGCTGGACTTTAAATATGGCACCCAGCATGGTGCAGCAGCGAGGTGATGGCAGGCGGGTGAATGAGACCCTGCTCGTCATGGTAACGGTGTGTTTCCCGGGAGTGCATATATAATATGGCAGGATTGGGACAATACAGCATGAAAACTCGCCATCATAGCCATGGGGTAACACATTGTTTTACCTGCCCACTACCGTACTTGGTGTAAATCTGGGAAAGCTCTGCCTTTTTACAAAAAGCTTTAAAATGTAATTAATTCATAACTTTCCACTAGGTTAGATAACATCATTTTACTATAGGGCAATAAAAGTGTTAATCATCCAGACCCTTTAAAGTATCAGTAGCTGAAAAGGCAAGCAATTGAAACCTCTTAACCTTTGGAAATGAACATTTTGTAATTGACAGCAGAGATCAGAAAGCCAGAGCTGTCAATAGAGCAATGTTTTCTCTGGTGCTTAGATGTTTTAGTACTCTAATGCATGTCTGGGCTCTAAGCCAAGAACATGTAAGAGGCATGGAAGTGTCACAGCTCAGCATAGGAGGCTTCAGGGGCCATGGGGTGTGTGCAGAGAGGCATAAGGTAGCATAGATAGGACATGGGGAGTGTGTGGTGTTGAGGAGGTGTGGGAGTGAGGACTAGAGTGCCTTACTTTTTCCACTATAACTGAGACAACGTCCCATAGCATTGAGACTGACCTTTTAAACAGCCCATCTCCACACACAGCAGCCTGTGGCTGCCTCCAACCTCTTTCCCAGGTCAACTGGCCCAGCTGCAGCCAACACCCAACCACTGGCAATGAAGATCTCAAGTTCTGTTGAAGGGTCATGAGGACTCGAAACGTCAACTCTTTTCTTCTCCGCCGATGCTGCCAGACCTGCTGAGTTTTTCCAGGTAATTCTGTTTTTGTTTTTGTTTAAGATTCCTTCTTTGCAGGTACTTTCTCCCAAGGTGGGAGGGTTGTGGTAGGAATTTTCCTGACTCCCGCTATCTGCCTCAAGGATGAAAATCCAGGCCATTGTCACCATTGTAATAAAGGAAAAGGAAGCAAATTTGATGTTGGCTGAGTGATAAAAATTGGCCAGGACATTGGGGGAAACTTCACTGCTCTCCTTCAAATAGTGTCTGTGGGATTTTCATGTCTACCTGAGAGCAGACCGAGCCTTGCCTGATGGGATCCATGTCTGAGCGGTTAGATTCATCAGTCCTTACAAGTGTTTCTCTTCATCCATCCCTGTAATCTTTTCTTTCTTCAATACCCTGGTGATAATGGTGGTAATTGTGGCAACTCAATGTGATTGATGATTCTTCAGATCTCTACCTAAACCAAAATTTAGGAAATGGGCCTATGGGTTTGTTGAAGGCTCCAGTTCTGCAACCTGGCAGATTAATGAATGCTTTAGATAAGGGAGTGATTTTTTTTCAAGAGAGGTTTAAATGGCTATGATCTTCTAAGAGGACATTTTTTTTCAAGAGCAGTTTGAATGGTTGATTGTTTTTTTTTATTTCCGGAGCATTTCAAAGATTTTCCAGTGTTATTATATGGCTCATGAGTTCTGTTCATCGTGGATACTGAGTGAATGGGCATGGGGGATGCATGGGAGGGATGGAAGGGCATATGGGACATGGTGGGGGTGGGGGGGGGCGGCCTGGAAGATTTGAGGGAGCATGGATGGGGGAATGGAAGATACGAAGCAGAATGGAGGAATATCCAAAAAGAAATATAATAAGATGCCACACAAAATGTTAATATGCAAGATAAGGGCTCATGGAGTTGAGATAATACATTCGCATGGATGGAGGATTGGTTAACGGACTGGAAGCAAAGAAGAGGCATAAATGGGGCATTTTCAAATTGGCCGGCTGTGACTAATGGAGTGCCACAAGAATCAGTGCCGGAACCTCAGCGATTTATAATCTAGGTTAATGACTTAGATGAAGAGACGGTGAGTAATACATCTAAATTAGCTGAAGACACAAAGCTGGGTGTAAATGTAAGCTGAGAGGAGGTCACAGAGAGGCTGCAAAGAGATATAGACAGGTTAAGCGAGTGGGCAACAAGATGTGGGTAAAGCGTAAGGTTATTCATTTTGATCACAAGAATATAAAAGCAGGATATTTTCTGAAAGGTGTGAAACTTGTAAACGTTGATGTACAGGGAACCTTTGATGTGCTTGTAGAAGGAATGCAGAAAGTTAGCATGCAGATACAGCAAGCAATTAGGAAGGCAAATGGCATGTTGACCTTGCAAGGGTATTGGAGTAAGAATAAAGAAGTTTTGCGACAATTGTACCAGGCTTTTCTGATACCACAGCTGCAGTACTGTGTGCAGTTTTGTTCACCACATATAAGAAAGATTGTACTTGCATTGGAGGCAGTACAGAGAAGGTTCACTAGATTAGTAATTGGGATGAGGGGGTTGTCGTATGATGAGAGGCTGAGTAAATTGGGCCTATATTCTCTGGCATTTAGAAGAATGAGAGGAGATTTCATTGAAATGTACAAGGTTCTGAAGGGGCTTGAATGGTAGACACTGGGAAGTTGTTTCCCTGGCTGAGGAATCAAGAACAATGGGGCATAGTCTCAGGATATTGAGCTGATCATTTAGGACAGAGATAGAGTCATGGAGTCATAGTCATAAAGGTCTACAGCACAGAAAAAGGCCCTTCGGCCCATTGAGTCTGCACCGGTCAAACAAGTACCTAACTATTCTAATCCCATTTTCCAGCACAAGGCCCATAGCCTTGTATGCCATGGCATCGCAAGTGCGCATCCAAATACTTCTTAAATGTTATGAGGGTTTCTGCCTCTACCACCCTTTCAGGCTGTGAGTTCCAGATTCCCACCACCCTCTGGGTGAAAAAATTCTTCCTCACATCCCCTCTAAACCTCCTGCCCCTTACCTTAAATCTATGCCCCCTGGTTATTGATCCCTCCACCAAGGGGAAAAGTTCTTTCCTGTCTACCTTATCTATGTCCCTCATAATTTTATACACCTCAATCTCCTCTGCTCCAGTGAAAATAACCCCAGTCTATCCAATCTCTCCTCATAACTAAAACTCTCCAGCCCAGGCAGCATCCTGGTAAATCTCCTCTGCACTTTCTCTAATGCAATCACACCCTTCCTATAATGCGGATTACAGAACTGCACGCAATACTGTGGCTTAACCAGCGTTTTATACAGTTTCAGCGTAACCTCCCTGCTCTTATATTCTATGCCTCGGCTAATAAAGGCAAGTAGCCCATATGCCTTCTTGACCACCTTATCTACCTGTCCCGCTACCTTAAGGGACCGGTAGAAATGTCCACCAAGGTCCCTCTAATCCTCGGTACTTCCCAGGGTCCAACCATTCTTTGTGTATTTCCGTGCCTTGTTTGCCCTGCCCAAATGCATCACCTCACACTTATCCGGATTAAATTTCATTTGCCGCTGATCAGTCCATCTGACCAGCCCATCTATATCCTCCTGTAATCTCAGGCTATCCTCCTCACTATTTACCACCCCACTAATTTTTGTGGCTTCATGAACTTACTGATCAACTCTCCCACATTCAAGTTTAAATCATTTATATATACCACAAAGAGCAAGGGACCAAAGCATCAATCCCTGTGGAACCCCAATGGAGACAGGAATCCAATCACAAAAACATCCCCCTACCATCACACTCTGCTTCCTGCCACTCAGCCATTTCTGGATCTAATTTGCCAAATTGCCTTGGATCCCATGGGCTATTACCTTTGTTATCAGCCTCCTATGCGGGACCTTATCAAAAGCCTTGAGGAAGTCCAAGTAGGCTACATCAAATGCATTGCCTTCATCCTCACACCTGGCCACGTCTTCAAAAAAATTCAATCAAATTGGTCAGTCATGACCGACCCTTAATAAAACCATGCTGACTGTCCTTGATTGATCCCTGCCTCTCCAAGTGTAGATTAATTCTGTCCCTCAGAATTGCTTCCAATATTTTCCCTACCACTGAGGTTAGACTGACTGGCCTGTAGTTCCCTGGTTTATCCTTTCCTCCTTTCTTGAATAACGGTACCATATTGTCTGTTCCCCAGTCCTCTGGCACCTCTCCTGTGGCTAGAGAGATATTGAAAATTATTGCCAGCACCCCTGCTATCTCCTCCCTTGCCTTGCTCAACAGCCTGGGATACATTTCATCCAGGCCTGGAGATTTATCTACTTCTAAGCCTGTCAGACGACTTAGAACCTCCTCCCTTTCTATGCTAATTTCTTTAATTATATCACAACTCTTCTGTCTGATTTCCATTCCCATGTCATCCCTCTCACTTGTGAAAACTGACACAAAGTATTCATTTAGAACCCTACCTACGTCTTCCAGCTCCACAAACAAATTACCACCATGGTCCTTAATGGGCCCTACTCTTTCCCTAGTTATCCTCTTACTCTTAATGTACTTGTAAAATAACTTTGGATTTTCCTTTATTTTACCTGCCAATGCTTTTTCATGCCCCCTTTTTGCTCTCCTAATTTCCTTTCTAAGTTCCCCCCTACACATTCTACACTCCTCTAGGCCTTCCGCTGTTTTGAGCCCTCGGTATCTGCCATAAGCCTCCCTTTTTCTTTTTATCCAATCCTGTATATCCCTCGACATCCAGGGTTCCCTGGATTTGTTGGTCTCACCCTTTGACTTCACTGGAATATGTTGGCCGTGTACTCTCCCTATTTCCTTCTTGAATGAGTCCCACTGCTCTGATGCAGATTTACTTAAAAGTAGCTGCTCCCAATCCACTCTGAACAAATCATAACTGATCTTATTAAAGTCGGCCTTCCCCCCATTTAGAACTCTGATTTCTGGCCCATCCTTGTCCTTTTCCATAACAACCTTGAATCTAATGGAGTTATGATCACTATCTGCAAAATGCTCCCCCACTGATATCCCCCACTTGCCCGGCTTCATTCCCTAAAAAATCTCCGCATTCAAAGGATCATCCTCCGCCATTTCTGCCAACTCCAGCATGATGCCACTACCAAACACATCTTCCCTTCACCCTCCCTGTCGGCATTCCATAGGGATCGTTCCCTCCGGGACACCCTGGTCCACTCCTCCATCACCCCCTACTCCTCAACCCCCACCTATGGTAACACCCCATGCCCATGCAAAAGATGTAACACCTGCCCCTTCACTTCCTCTCTCCTCACCGTCCAAGGACCCAAACACTCCTTTCAAGTGAAGCAGCATTTCACTTGCATTTCCCCCAACTTAGTCTATTGTATTCGTTGCTCCCAATGTGGTCTCCTCTATATTGGAGAGACCAAACGTAAACTGGGCGACCGCTTTGTAGAACACCTGCGGTCTGTCCGAAGAATGACCCAAACCTCCCTGTCGCTTGCCATTTTAACACTCCACCTTGCTCTCTTGTCCACATGTCTGTCCTTGGCTTGCTGCATTGTTCCAGTGAGGCCCAACGCAAACTGGAGGAACAACACCTCATCTTCCGACTAGGCACTTTACAGCCTTCTGGACTGAATATTGAATTCAACAACTTTACGTCCTGAACTCCCTCCTCCATCCCCACCCCCTTTCTGTTTCTTCCCCCTTCCTTTTGTTTTTTCCAATAAATTATATAGATTTTTCTTTTCCCACCTATTTCCATTAATTTTAAATATTTTTAAATCTTTTATGCTCCCCCCACCCCCACTAGAGCTATACCTTAATTCCCCAACCATCCATTCTTAATTAGCACATTCGTTTAGATATTTCTCACCAACTTCAACACCTATGTGTTCTTCTGTTCTGTTGTCTGTGACAACCTTTGATTATCTGCTTCTATTACTGCTTGCTTGTCCCTACAACCACACCCACCCCCCCTCCACTTCTCTCCCACCCCCCCACACCCCCCCCACACACACACCTTAAACCAGCTTATATTTCAGCCCTTCCTTAGATTCACCTAGTTCTGTTGAAGGGTCATGAGGACCCGAAACGTCAACTCTTTTCTTCTCCGCCGATGCTGCCAGACCTGCTGAGTTTTTCCAGGTAATTCTGTTTTTGTTTTGGATTTCCAGCATCCGCAGTTTTTTGTTTTTATTTTTTCCCTAAAATTAAGTCCAGGGCCGCCCCCTCTCTTGTAGGACCTTCTATGTACTGGCTTAAAATGCTCTCCTGGATGCATTTTAAGAATTCTGCTCCCTTTAAACCTATTACACTATGACTAACCCAGTTAATGTTGGGGAAATTGAAATCCCCCACTATTACTACCATATTATTTTTAAACTTCTCTGAAATTTGCCTACATATCTGCTCCTCTATTTCTCTCTGACTATTTAGGGGCCTATAGTACACTCCCAGCAATATGATTGCTCCTTTTTTGTTTTTCAGTTGTACCCATATGGCTTCATTTGAGGAGCCTTCTAAGATGTCATTCCTCCTTACTGCTGTAATTGATCAATATTGCGATACCCCCTCCCCTTTTATCTCCTTCCCTATCTCGCCTGAAGACCCTATATCCTGGAATATTGAGCTGCCAATCCTGCCCCTTTCTCAACTATGTCTCTGTGACAGAGATGAGGGGAATTTTCTTCACTCAGATGTTTGTGAATCTTTAGAATTCACCATCTTAGAGGGTTGTGGATGTGCCATTATTGAATATATTTAAGGCAGGGATAGATCTCTTAGAGAATCAAGGGATATGGGAGTGAGTGGAAACGTGGAGTTGAAGCCAAAGATCAGCCATGATTATATTGAATGTTGGAGCAATCTCAGTGGACCATATGGTCTTCTCCTGCTCCTATCTGTTGTGTTCTTATGTTCTTAATTCAGACTAAGTACATGACAGCTGAATCCATTGGACACTACTTGAATATCTGAAAGATGTTGGGACCAAACAGGTTAAATTATGATGGAAAGTTGCAAAGTTTAGGCTTGTATTCTCTTGAGCATAGAAGATTCGAGGGTGATCTAATTGAGTATAAAACATTACAGGATGATCTAAATGAAGAGTTTAAGAGGATTAAAGGAGTAGATCAGGTAAATAGAGATAAGCTATTTCCTCAGGTTCGGAGTCCAGAACAATGGGGCAGAACCTTCAAATTAGAGCTAGGTTGTTCAGGGGTGATGTCATGAAACACTTCTTCACACTTCTTTCCCAGGAAATGAATACCGTGGGAATCCTCACCTCTTTCAATCCTCCCATTCCTCCAACCATTTGCAGGCCTTAGAAACCCAAAGGCATCATCCAACCATTGCTTTAGCTTTTCCCTTGATCTTCCCTCCTTCTGTATATACTTGAGCTCAGCTGGGCCTTGATTCTTTATCTGAGGATTGCCAATTTGAGAACAGGCAACCGCCAGCAAGGTGTATGGAGTAGAAGTTGGTCTGTGCTCCACACATTTTATGGGCCTGAAATGGTGCTAGGTATTGCAATTGAGCAGAGGGTCAGCCTATTCCCATGTTTTAATCATGGGAACTGTTTTTTAGGCACCTCAGGTTGGATGGCTAAAGCAGGCTTTAGACTCTGAATAAAATGAATCACTGATAGTTGCCTGCCCACCAGCTCACTGCATCACCCCCCATCCCATTCAAGTAAGCTTCTAAAATTTTTGCAGGGAGGAAAATAAAGCCTGCCTGTGGATTCAGGGTGAGAAGGAGCTCTTGACAGGGTCCATGCTGAGAGGATGTTTCCCCTCTCGGGAACCTAGAACTAAAGGACACTGTTTGGAAAAGGGGGTCTCAAATTTTGATCTACAAGTGGGTCGAGGGTTATGGGGGCCTGACAGGAAAGTGGAATTAAAGTCACATTCAGATCAGTTATGATCTTATTGAATGGCAGGTCAGGCTCGAGATCTTATTATCTTACTGACTGCACAGTCCTAACATTCATACATCTACCCATTTCCCCCATTGCCTGCCTGATTCAAACCTGCTCCTGGAACATACCTGAGGATCAGTGCTGGGCACACAAGATTCATTTCTCTTGTGGGCCAAGCTGTCTGTGGAGATGCCAAGGACTCGATCGAAAGGCCCAAAGCCCAATTTGGGGATTACCCTCACCTGCCTCTGCACAATGCCGAGACAATGTTTAGAAATAGGTGGCTACTGAGTAACCTCAAAGATCCTAAAACATTGTTCAAAATAAAGCCACCTTTGTTAGCAATGCATTTGAAGTTTGTAGGCATAGCGCTATTGCCCATTAATGTGTATACAGAGGAAGTTGCCTGGAAATATCTGTTTTACCAACTATGGTTGAATGTGTTCCTGGAAATTTTGTCAATGCCCTCTCACTTCTAACTTTCCCAGTTGGGCTGCAATTTTTTCTCCAATCTCCAAATACGTTTAAAACAAGCAAACAAAAGGCTTCAAAGAAAGTGAGATAGAAAACACACCATTTTGATTTTAGACAGAAAATGTTGGAAATACTCAGCAGGTTTGGCAGTATCTGCGGAGAGAGGAAGAGAGGCAGGAGTCTTGTAGCATTGAATCTCCTGACAGCAAGACCAGAAGTGCGCAGGACTTCCACTCGTAGGCGGGACAGCTGGCCATTTGCCATTGTGCAACGGCCAGCCAATTAGATATTCATGGACGACGTGCCTAGCCAATCGTGCTGTGGGAGAGCAAGAAGTTGATGACTCTACTGTTACTTCACGGGGTCAAAGATCTGGGCTCCATGCTTAAAGGGCACCCAGCCAGGCATATATTCTTTACAATTGAGCAGCATCATCTGGCTATGAGTGGATGCATTGAGACTATAGCTGCTTCTAGAATGTTCTGATCTTCCCCCTCCACACACCCCACCCCAGATAATTGCAACTGGTGCTACCATCTGCTATTCTGGAATGATGTCTCAGAGCAGACAACAAGCCCCACTGTTGGTTCTGCTCCAGTCTGTCTGGGAACGGAGGGAGGCGCTGTTTCCCAGTGATGGCAGCAAGAGGCCCTCCCTCCTGACCTGAGAACTTTTGACCCATGAGGATCCCTATACTTTACACCAGCACACTCTGGCCTCCATCCACCCCACCATGGACAATCTCAATCCTCGATCTGTACACTGGAGACCTCTTCGTCTTGTCACACCTATGTCCCTGGACACTCTTCCATTAACCCTGGAGCACAAAACCATCACCCTGCATCTTCCCCACAATCACCTTCCTTCCATCAGCCTTGACCCTCACTCCATCACCCTTGACCTGACCTCTGTTACCCTCTACTCTCAGGACCTCACTATTGACCTTCAGTCTGTAACCCTGGGTCTCCCTACAATCATGCTTCACCTCCCGTCTGTAGGCATTGACCTTCCCTATGTGGTCCAACTTCCTCCCTCTGACCCCGACGAGTCGTCATGGGTCTGCCACAATCCACCCTCTCTCCCTTGGTCAGCCATGTCCCAATCCCTTTACACAGCAAGTACCCAATCTTAATACATCAATGCTTCCTCTGCCCTGGTCCAACACAGCTCCCCATGAGAGAAAGGCAGCTCCTACCTTAGCCCAAATTCACCAGGAAGACTACATCACCTGCTGCTGCTACCTTTCACCGGCCATGAATCTGAAGGCAAGCAGAGTTAATTGCTAAGGTACCATTTAAGCTAACAAAATGGTGTTTTAATATTTATGTATGACATGCTAATTCATTAAAAATGGGTACCTGCCACTTGTCATTGGGAAGCTCCATCCGCTTTCAACCATCACAACCTTAATTCTCAATTTTCATCCTGCTAACAGGAAGTTGACATTTCACCTCTGCTCACCTCGTTGCCAGTAGCAGCATAAGCAAGATTCGGGCCAGATCTAAAGATGCAGGCCTGTGACCTTTCATCAGAACATCATTTTGCTTCATTCCTCCAAACATTTTCTCCTGTGTCACTCAAAGCCATGTCCCGGGGATTAATCTTTAATTCCTGGAAACTCCAGGACTGTCCTGGAATATGTTGAAAATCCTATAAACATATGTCATGAAGCGAGGAAGTGATTGTATTCCTTACTTGTGTCCCATTTCAGCACCCCTTGCCCCCACTCACTTCCTCACTATTGGCCTTTCTTGGGTGGTCACAGCTCATCGTTGGTCTGTATATCAGTTCATTCCTTGTGCCAAGCAAACAGCCATCTGCATATCTGCTTGATTAAACTATCAGGATCATTGCAATGATTTTTTGAATTCTTTTACAGGATGTGGCGTTGCTGGCTAGGATAGCAATTATTGCCCATCCCTAGTTGCCCCTTGAGAAGGTGGTGGTGAGCTGCCTTCTTGAACTGCTGCAGTCCCTGTGGTGTAGGTACACCCATGGTGCTGTTAGGAAGGGAGTTCCAGGATTTTGACCCAGCAACAGTGAAGGAACGGTGATATATTTCCAAGTCAGAATGGTGAGTGCCTTGGAGAAGAACTTCCAGGTGGTGGTGTTCCTATGTGTCTGCTGCCCTTGTCCTTCTAGGTGGTAGAGGTCGCAGATTTGGAAGGTGCTGCCTGAGGAGCCTTTGTGAGTTGCTGCAATGCATCTTGTAGATGGTACACACTGCTGCTACTGTGCATCAGTGGTGGAGGGAGTGAATGTTTGTGGATGGGGTGTCTATCAATTGGGTTGCATTGTCCTGGATGCTGTCAAGCTTCTTGAGTGTTGTTGGAGCTGCACTCATCCAGGTAAGTGGAGAGCATTTCATCATACTCCTGACTTGTGCCTTGTAGATGGTGGACAGGCTTTGGTGAATCAGGTGGTGTGTTAGAAGGCACAGAATTCCCAGCCTCTGAGCTGCTCTTGTAGCCACAGTATTTATATGGTTAGTCCAGTTCATTTTCTGGTCAATAATAACTCCTAGGACATTGACAGTGGGGAATTCAGCAATGGTAATGCCATTGAATGTCAAGGGGCGATGGTTAGATTCTCTCTAGTTGGAGATGGGCATTGCCTGGCACTTGTGAGGTATGAATAGAGAAACAGGAGCAGACCATTTAGACCTGCTTTTTAAACCCCCTCTGTTCTCAAGGTGTAACACATGTGGTACTGCTAATAACCAACAAAAGGACCCAGACTTGTGGGTGTCAGGTTGTGGCTCAATTGGTGGGCCTGTCAGTCGAAAGGTTGTAGGTTCAAGTCTTACTCTGGCAAGTGGGAGGGACATAAAATTGGGCATAATGGAAATGGCACTGTTCCTATAGCCAACTTGTAGCAGAGGAAGTATAGGGTGACCTACCTACCTGTGGGTCAATTGATGCCCTTAGTGGCCAATTAATGGTCACTTAAGGGTCTTCCCCTACCAGTGCTGAGGTTTTAACCATGGTGGGAGAGCCCGATGCCAAGTGTCCAGGTTCCTGGAGGCCTTGTTGCAGGGCTGGTGGGGGCTCTTGTTCCTGTAAACACCACCCCCACTCCCCAGCCTGGCTGACCCAGAGGCCCCCCGCTAACCCCAGACTCACCTGTAAGTCCAGGCTACTGGCTTCTCTTGCTAGGGGACAGGCTGCAGTCCTGGCAAGGGCCAAGGCTAACGGCATTTGATTAAACGGCTGCAGGATGAGCCAACAACGTGGAGGTGAGCTTGCCCTCTGATTTTACAATGGAGAAGGGACCTGTCCCTGTGCAAAAATCCAGCATTCAGAATATGATCCAGACTAACACTCCAGTGCAGTACTGAGGGAATGCTGCACTGTCAGCAGTGCAGTCTTTAGATAACATGTTGAATCAAGACCTATCTGCCCTCTCAGGTGTATGTAAAAGGTCCCATGGCACTATTTTGAAGAAGAAGCATTCTCCTCAGTGTCCTGGCCACTATGTACCCCTCAAGCAAGAGTACTAAAATAGATGATCCAATTATGTATTTCACTGCTGTTTATGGGTGCTTGCTATGTACAAATTAGATTCCCTGTTTCCCATGTCTTAACAATAACTGCACTTCAAAAAGTACTTAATTCGCTATAAAGTGCTTTGGAACATTCTGAGGTTCTGAAGCTCACAACAGAAACTCAAGATGTTTCTTTCCATCATTTCATTGCTGCTGTGAATCTGAGTTACTCAGTTGTGGGCATTTGAGATTCATTCCATCACACTCCTGGCTTGTGCCTTGTAGATGGTGGACAGGCTTTGGGGAGCCAGGAGATGGGTTACTCTCCACAGAATTCTCAGCCTCTGACCTGCTTTTGTAGCCACAGTATTGATATGGTTGGCCCAGTTCAGTTTCTGGTCAATGGTAATCCTCAGGATGTTGATAGTGGGGGATTCAGCAAAGGGGCGATGGTTAGATTCTCTTTTGTTAGAGATGGTCATTGCCTGACACTTGTGTGGCATGAATGTTACTTGTCACTTGTCAGCCCAAGTCTGCATATTATCCAGGTCTTCCTGCATTTGGACATGGACTGTTTCAGTATCCGAGGAGTCATACTGGTGCTTAACATTGTGCAATCATCAGTGAACATCCCTATTTCTGACCTTATGATGGAAGAGAGGTCATTGAGTGAAGCAGCTGAAGATGGTTGGGCCTGGGACACTATCCTGAGGAACTCCTGCAGTGATGTCCTCGAGCTGAGATGACTGACCTCCAACAACCACAACCATCTTCCTTTGTGTTAGGCATGACTCCGGCCAGCAGAGAGTTTTGCTCCTGAATCTGATTGACTCCAGTTTTGCTAGGGCTCCCTGATGCCATGCTCGGTCAAATGCGGCCTTGATGTCAAGGGCAGTCACTCTCACTTCACCTCGGGAGTTCAGCTCTTTTGTTCATGTTAGTTAATCTGAACCTCAATGGCAGCCAGCTCACTCAGGTTGTGTTCTAATTGCTGGATAGTGTAAGCATCTGAAGTTATTAAATTCACTTTATCTACTCCAGATGAGCTGGAGTCTCACGGATTCCCAGCTTGGGTTCTGCCAGGGTCTCACAGTTCTTGACCTCATTACAGACTTGGTTCAAACATGGTTTTCCAGAGATAAAAACAGAGATAAAAACAAAAAAACTGCAGATGCTGGAAATCCAAAACAAAAACAGAATTACCTGGAAAAACTCAGCAGGTCTGGCAGCATCGGCGGAGAAGAAAAGAGTTGACGTTTCGAGTCCTCATGACCCTTTGACAGAACTTGAGTTCGAGTCCAAGAAAGTGTTGAAATATAAGCTGGTTTAAGGTGAGTGGGGGGAGGGCGGAGAGAGAGAGAGAGAGAGAAGTGGAGGGGTTTGGTGTGGCTGTAGGGACAAACAAGCAGTGATAGAAGCAGATCATCAAAAGATGTCACCAACAATAGAACAAAAGAACACATAGGTGTTAAAGTTGGTGATATTATCTAAACAAATGTGCTAATTAAGAATGGATGGTAGGGCACTCAAGGTATAGCTCTAGTGGGGGTGGGGAGAGCATAAAAGATTTAAAAATACTTAAAAATAATGGAAATAGGTGGGAAAAGAAAAATCTATATAATTTATTGGATCACGCAGTGATGTCTGTGACATCTTTTGGTTATCTCCACCTATTTCTGGCTTCTTGTCCCAACAAACTGTCCTATTCATCTTCCGACTAGGCACTTTACAGTCTTTCGGACTGAATATTGAATTCAACAACTTTAAGTCTTGAGCTCCCTCCCCCATCCCCACCCCCTTTCTGCTTCCCCCTTCCTTTTGTTTTTTTTCCAATAAATTATATAGATTTTTCTTTTCCCACCTATTTCCATTATTTTTAAATATTTTAAAAACTTTTATGCTCTCCCCACCCCTACTAGAGCTATACCTTGAGTGCCCTACCATCCATTCTTAATTAGCACATTCGTTTAGATAATATCACCAACTTTAACACCTATGGGTTCTTTTGTTCTATTGTTGGTGACATCTTTTGATGATCTGCTTCTATCACTGCTTGTTTGTCCCTACAACCACACCAACCCCCTCCACTTCTCTCTCTCTCTCTCCGCCCCCCCCACACACCTTAAACCAGCTTATATTTCAACTCTTTCTTGGACTCGAACTCAAGTTCTGTCAAAGGGTCATGAGGACTCGAAACGTCAACTCTTTTCTTCTCCGCCGATGCTGCCAGACCTGCTGAGTTTTTCCAGGTAATTCTGTTTTTGTTATGGTTTTCCAGATACTGAATCAGTCGATGTCCAAATGCAGCAAGACCTGGACAATATCCAGGTTTGGGCTGATAAGTGGCAAGTAACATTCACGCCACACAAGTTTCAGGCAACGACCAGCTCCAGCAAGAGAGAATCCAACCGTCTCCCCTTGCCATTCAATGGCATTACCATCACTGAATCACCCACTATCAACACCCTGGGGGTTACTATTGACCAACAACTGAACTGGACTAGTCATATAAATACTGTGGCTACAAGAGCAGGCTTAGAGGCTGCAAATACTGTGGTGAGTAACTCACCTCCCGACTCCCCAAAGCCTGTCCACCATCTACAAAGCACAAGCCAGGAGTGTAATGGAATACTCTCCACTTGCCTGGATGAGTGCAGCTCCAACAATACCCGAGAAGCTTGGCACCATCCTGGACAAAGCAACCCACTTTATTGGCACCTCATCCACAAACATTGACCCCCTCCACCACCGATGCACAGTGGCATCAGTGTATACCATCTGCAAAATGCACTGCAGGAACTCACCAAGGCTCCTTAGGCAGCACCTTCCAAACCCACAACCTCTACCACCTAGAAGGACAAGGGCAGCAGACACATGGGAATACCGCCAGCTGGAAGTTCTTCTCCGAGCCACTCACCATCCTGACTTGGAAATATATCCCTATTCCTTCACTGTTGCTGGGTCAAAATCCTGGAATGCTCTCCCTAACAGCACTGTGGGTGTACCGACACCACAGGGACTACAGCAGTTCAAGAAGGCAGCTCACCACCACGTTTTCACGGGTAATTAGGGATGGGCAATAAGTGCTGGCCCAGCCAGCGACGCCCACATCCCATGAACGAGTAATAAAAGAAAAAATCTCACATTGGTACGGTATTAAAGGCAGTCAGCTTTGCCCGGACAGGGTCCTTGCTCACAGTTCTGAGACTCTGGGTGTTATGGATATTTAAAGAAAGCATAGCCAGCAGCTTGAGGTTTCGCATTCAGTTCCACACCCCACGAGTTCAACTCAAGGATGGATTCTCCCCCATTTGTCTCATTGTTTACTGAGCTAGGCTTGCTCAGTATCAGCTCCTTGGGTTCAGTTGGTCAACTGTTATTTTAGCAAGTTGGGTCCTTGACCTCTCACTTGCTTACATTTACAGACAAGCATTTGTCCTAATCTCCTTTGGGGACTGTGCCACAGTACAGTTCTGGGATTGAGGTATTTTTGGAGAGGAAAAAGATTGCACATTGTATTTTGTTTACAAGTTTTATTGGTTATTGCTGTGAGAGACCATCATTGTACCCCACCACACAGTGTCAGTCCCCCTGGTTACCCCTTCAGAACCTGCTCTCTTCTACCTGTGTGACCTGCTTTCTCAAGATCACCAGATGATGCATTCAGTTCCTGTGCTGCCAACTATCTAGATCCAGACATTTTGGAAAGTAGCCCAACCAGAAAGAATAATGTGTACTTTTTATTTAAATCAGGTTAAATACCTTCACACACATCCTTGTTTCCTGTATATACCAATATGCAAGACATTGCACACAGCAGGTGAAAACCCACTCTTGTTTGAGCCCTGACAGGGAGGCTGGTGTCTGGCATTTTAGGGAAATATTTCCATGTCCCTATCATGGTTCAAGCGATTCCTTGGATACTTACACACTCCCCCACCCACCCCACCAACCACCCCTTCCCACCCCCTGCAATCCCATCCTCACCCCTACATTACCCTCAGAAATACCCTGTTCTGGGTTACTTTGCCTACCCCAAGATGTTTCCCATCTTTCTAATCCTTCTGGCTCCTGGAAAGGGATGTTTATGAATTCCCCTGGCACCTGTTTTGCAGCTGGGCCTGAATGCCAAAGGCCCTGGCATCAAGTCAGAAACCCTGGTTTATATTGGTCAGCCTGTTTAAATCTACCATTTATTTGATCTCATTTCACATCCAGCAAATCTTTTGGCAGCTACATGGCCTTTGTGGTGTGTGGAGTTTTTGTGAACAAACTTCCAGTAATCCTGGAATGTTCTGAATCTGTGAGATTTTAACTGTTGGAGAGCATGTGCTGGGGTTAGGGGGAGGGAAGCATTACTCCTGGGGGTGGCAAGAGGCAGGCATGGAATTAAGTTGGCATAAATCTCCTTGCGGGTGTTTGGGGTGAGGGATGGGGGTGGGGGGTTGGTGAATCAATCCTTGAGGATAGCTTGCAATGACTTAAAAGATTTTTCTTTAAATAACCACACATACCCATTTTGGATTGACTCACATTTGGTCTCTTTAAGGGTTGCTGACTTGACCCCGCATCATCAGGTATCAATGGACACGCTGTGTTCATTGGTTCCTAACTAGCTTATTAGAATGAGACTCATCCCTGAGAAGATCACCAGTAAAATTATAGAATCTTACAGCACAGCCATTTCAAAGAAGCTGTGCCGGCTCTTTGAAAGAGTCACCCAATAAGTCCCACTTCTCAGCTCTTTCCCTATAGCCCTGCAAATCATACTTTTTCAAGCATTTATCCAATTCCTTTTTGAAAGTTACCATTGGATCTGCTTCCACTGCCCTTTCAGACAGCGCATTCCAGATCACACCAACTCCCTGTGTAAAAAGAATCTCAGTTCTGCACTGGTTTTTTTAACCAATCACCTTAAATCCCTGACCTCTGGTTCCTGAACTTTTTGCCACTAGAACTAGTTTCTTCTTATCTCCAATTTGCTCATAACAAGTAAACATGAAGAGCCAAGTGTTGTCTACAAATTGAAACTGCAGATTTTCACAAATTATTGCTAGAAATTGAGAATGAGGCATGTCTGGGCCAGGAGGGGAAAGGTCATCCTGGATTCCCCACCTAATAACTGTCGAGTGACTTCGAAGAGAAAGTTTTACGCTAAGGTTATATGTGTGTGAGAGAGAGTGGGGTGTGTGTGTGTGTGTGCACGCCCGCACGTGTGTGTGTGTGTGAGTGAGAGAGAGAGACAGTGGGGTGGGTCTGTGTGTGTGTGTGTGTGTGAGCATGTGTGTGAGAGAGATAGTGGGGTGTGTGTTTGTATGCATGGGAGAGACTGGGGTCGGGGTGTGTGTGTGTGTGTGTGTGTGTGTGTGTGAGCATGTGTGTGAAAGAGACAGTGGGGTGTGCGTTTGTATGCATGGGAGAGACTGGGGTCGGGGTGTGTGTGTGTGTGTGTGTGTGTGTGTGAGAGAGAGAGTGGGGTGGGTCTGTGTGTGTGTGTGTGTTGTGTGTGTGTGACAGAGAGAGAGTGGGGTGGGTCTGTGTGTGTGTGTGTGTGTGTGTGTGTGTGTGAGTGAGAGAGAGAGAGTGGGGTGGGTCTGTGTGTGTATGTGTTGTGTGTGTGTGAGTGAGAGAGAGAGACAGAGTGGGGTGGGTCTGTGTGTGTGTGTGTGTGTGAGAGATAGTGGAGGGTGTGTGTGTGAGCGATAGTGGTGTGTGTGTGTGTGTGTGTGTGTGTGAGAGAGAGAGATCGTGGAGGGTGTGTGTGTAAGAGATAGTGGGGCGTGCGTGTGTGTGAGAGAGAGATGGTGGAGTGTGTGTGTGTGTGAGAAATAGTGGAGGATGTGTGTGAGAGATAGTGGGGTGTGTGTGTGTGTGAGAGTTAGTGGAGGGTGTGTGAGTGAGCGATAGTGGGGCGTGCGTGTGTGTGAGAGAGATGGTGGGGTGTGTGTGAGAGATAGTGGAGGGTGTGTGTGTGAGAGATGGTGGGGTGTGTGTGTGTGTGAGAGAGAGAGATGGTGGGGGGGGTGTGTGTGTGTGTGTGTGTGTATGAGATAGTGGAGGGTGTGTGTGTGAGAGATAGTGGGGCGTGCGTGTGTGTGAGAGAGATGGTGGGGTGTGTGTGTGTGTGTGTGAGAGATAGTGGAGGGTGTGTGTGTGAGAGATAGTGGGGTGTGTGTGTGTGTGAGAGAGATGGTGGGGTGTGTGTGTGTGTGAGAGAGATAGTGGAGGGTGTGTGTGTGAGAGATAGTGGAGGGTGTGTGTGTGAGAGATAGTGGAGGGTGTGTTTGTGTGAGATAGTGGAGGGTGTGTGTGTGTGAGAGAGATGGTGGGGTGTGTGTGTGTGTGAGAGATAGTGGAGGGTGTGTGTGTGAGAGATAGTGGGGTGTGTGTGTGTGTGAGAGAGATGGTGGGGTGTGTGTGTGTGTGTGAGAGATAGTGGAGGGTGTGTGTGTGAGAGATAGTGGGGCGTGCGTGTGTGTGAGAGAGAGAGATGATGGGGTGTGTGTGTGTGTGAGAGATAGTGGAGGGTGTGTGTGTGTGTGTGTGAGAGATAGTGGAGGATGTGTGTGTGAGAGATAATGGGGCGTGCGTGTGTGTGAGAGAGATGATGGGGTGTGTGTGTGTGTGAGAGATACTGGGGTGTGTATGTGTGTGTGAGAGATAGTGGAGGGTGTGTGTGTGAGAGATAGTGGGGCGTGCGTGTGTGTGAGAGATAGTGGAGGGTGTGTGTGTGAGAGATAGTGGGGCGTGCGTGTGTGTGAGAGAGAGATGATGGGGTGTGTGTGTGAGAGATAGTGGGGCGTGCGTGTGTGTGAGAGAGAGAGATGATGGGGTGTGTGTGTGTGTGTGTGTGTGTGAGAGATACTGGGGTGTGTGTGTGTGTGTGAGAGATAGTGGGGTGTGTGTGTGTGTGTGTTTGTGTGTGAAAGAGAGTGTGTGGAGTGGGTCTTTGTGAGTGTAAGTGAGAGAGTGTGAGTGAATTTCAGGTGCCAACCAGACATCATGGCCAGGATTTTGCCCTCGTCAGGCAGGCTCAGCAGGTGCAAACGGGAGGGGTCAGGAAGCCAATCACTGCCCACAATCAGGCTGCGACCACGATTTCACACTGGCGCATGCAGGAAAACTCCCTGAGGCACAGGGAGTGTGTCACATGAGCAGGGACATGTTAGAAATTAGTATGAAATTTTTTCACTTTTTTTTAGTGACGGATTGAAACCTCACCTCGCTCGACACCATCGCCTGTCATTTTACACTTGTCCGGGTCAGGCACATGTCCGCCTGACACGAGTAATATTCTGGCCCATGATTCAATAACATGTTGTCTTATACTGACATTCTGTACAAAGCTGTCAAGCGAAAGATAGTCACTTGTGCAAGTTCCATGGACTACAACAACAAAAGTTATTGCAGAGAATATTGTAATTTAAAAATATCTAGTTAGTAGGACAGTGGACAATAAAGGTGTTGTTAAACAATGATTTCATAGATAGATAAATGGAACATTCAGTCAGTCTTTCCTAAGGCATGCCTTTTATACTCTCACTAAACTGGAACCATCAAGACTGAATGCTTTAGACATTAATCAGAGTTCCAATGGCAATTGGGTTAGTGGCATGTCTGAGGAGGACATAGGGACTGATTATCCTGATATGTTTGTGGCTGATGTTGGACAAACAAATGTCTCTAAGACACGTCGTGATGGCTGCCGGACAGTCTGCTTCAGCTGGTTTTTGGTAACTATGGCAGATATTGGTTGAAAGGGTGGCAAAGTGCAGAGATTCTGTCACCCTGAGAAAAGACGCCATGAGTAACTCCGATGGGACTGGATTCTAGCTTCTGATGATGTGGGAGTGGCAAATAATTATTTTTCAGACTGGAGGAAAGTACACAGTGTTATTACACAGGATGGAGGGATACAGTGTTATTCCCCAGGAGGGAGGGATACAGTGTTATTCCCCAGGAGGGAGGTATACGGTGTTATTCCCCAGGAGAGATGGATACATGTTATTCTCCAGGAGGGAGGTATATGGTGTTATTCTCCAGGAGGGAGGTATACGGTGTTATTCCCCAGAATAGAGGTATACAGTATTATGCCCAGGGGCTGGAGGGAGGTATACAGTGTTATTCCCCAGGAGGGAGGGATACAGTGTTATTCCCCAGGAGGGAGGTAAACAGTGTTATTCCCCAGGAGGGCGGGATACAGTGTTATTCCCCAGAAGAGAGGGATACAGTGTTATTCCCTAGGAGGGAGGTATACAGTGTTATTCCCCAGGAGGGAGGTATACAGTGTTATTCCCTAGGAGAGAGGTATACAGTGTTATTCCCCAGGAGGGAGGTATACAATGTTATTCCCCAAGACGGAGGTATACAGTGTTATTCTCCAGGAGGGAGGTATACAGTGTTATTCCCCAGAAGGGAGCTATACAGTTTTATTCCCTAGGAGGGAGGTATACAGTGTTATTCCCCAGGAGGGAGGTATACAGTGTTATTCTCCAGGAGGGAGGTATACAGTGTTATTCCCCAGAAGGGAGCTATACAGTGTTATTCCCTAGGAGGGAGGTATACAGTGTTATTCCCCAGGAGGGAGGTATACAGTGTTATTCCCTAGGAGGGAGGTATACAGTGTTATTCCCCAGGAGGGAGGTATACAATGTTATTCCCCAAGAGGGAGGTATACAGTGTTATTCCCCAGGAGAGAGGTAAACAGTGTTATTCCCAAGTAGGGAGGTATACAGTGTTATTCCCCAGGAGAGAGGTAAACAGTGTTATTCCCCAGGAGGGAGGTATACAGTGTTATTCCCCAGGAATGAGGTATACAATGTTATTCCCTAGGAGGGAGGTATACAGTGTTATTCCCCAGGAGAGAGATAAACAGTGTTATTCCCAAGGAGGGAGGTATACAGTGTTATTTCCCAGGAGGGAGGTATACAGTGTTATTCCCCAGGAGAGAGATAAACAGTGTTATTCCCAAGGAGGGAGGTATACAGTGTTATTTCCCAGGAGGGCGGGATACAGTGTTATTCCCCAGGAGGGAGGTAAATGGTGTTATTCCCCAGGAGGGAGGTATACAGTATTATTCCCAAGGGTCAGTATTGGGGTTGCTAATATGTCAAATATACTAGTAACCTGGACTTGGGTGTACTTGGCATAATATCTAAGTTTGCACATGATACAAATGTAAATGTAATGAACAAAAGGAGATAGTAACAGACTTCAGGACGACCGAGACTGGTGAAATAAGCAGGTGAAAATTCACACGGCACAGTGTGAAATATTACATTTTGTTTGAAAGAATGAGGAGAAATGATATGAATTGATGGTGAAATTTGAAACGAGTTTCAGGAACAGAGAGATTTGGGATGTGCCGATACAAATCTTTGAAGGTGTTAGGATAAATTGAGAAGACTGTTAAAAAAAAATATAGGGCAGAATTTTACGGCAGCAGGATTTTATGTTCCTGCTGAAGTCAATGGGGTTGATAATAGCTCACCGCATTTTATGGCCCTGTCCCCACCAAAACAGGGCCATAAAATTCTGCCCATGGAGTAGAATTTTCCCTCCGTTGGGGGGGGTGGTTGTGCGGGGGTGAGTGTGGGAGGGCGTGGACCTAATCAGCACCCCTGATTAGCTCCGCGCCGCCATTTTACGTGGGCGGGCCAATTAAGGCCCATCCAGCGTGACGCGCACACGGAAGCGCTGTGCACTCCCTGTGCGGGTGGGTTTCCCTGAGTTGGGAGTGCGTTCTTTCATGCATGTGCACCAAAGAGCGCAGAAATCTCCCTGAGGCACAGAGGTGCCCCAGGGAGATTAGTTTTAAGTTTAAACAGTGCAATAAAGTGTTGTAAAAATTTTTATGACACGTCTCCTCATGTGAAACTGTCACATGAGCTGGGACGTGTGCATTAATTTTAATAAAAATTTTCCTGAAAATTTTAAATCTTTCATGAAACCCCATCCTGCCCATGGATGAGGTTCCATGAAAAATGCAAAGGCTGCCTGGGTTCTTTGTGTGCCCGCCAGCCTTAAGGTTGGACAGGCAGCTTTCTCAATAGGCTTAATTAGTTCATTAATTGCCTTAATAGGCTTTTGACAGTTCGGCTGTGCACCCGGCACACTGAAAATCTAAGTGACGCACGGTGACTTGGGTCACACACCCGACATCACCCCGCGTTATTTAACACCTCGACGAGTGGGCCCTGCCCCTGCTTGCTGAGCCGAAGATTCAACCCATGGGATCCTTGGCATTATAAACAAAGTCATAGAATACAAAAGCAAGGAAGCTGTGCTAAAACTCTATAAATCACTGGATAATCCCCAGCTGCATTATTGTGTCCAATTCTGGGCAATATAACTTCTGAAAAATATAAAGATTTCTGAGAGGAGATTTACTAGAATAGTAGCAGGGATGAGGGACTTCAGTGAAGTGGAGGGACTGGACAAGCTGGGACTGTTGAAGCCTGGGCTGTTCTCCTTAAAGTAGGTTAAGGGGAGGTTTAATAGACTCGTTCAAAATCATGAAGAGCTTTAATAGAATAAATAATGAGAACTGTTTCCAGGGACAGAGGGATGGGTAACCAGAAAACACAGAGTTATAGTAATTGGCAAAAGAACCAGAGGTGAGGTGAGAATACTTTTTTTTACACCGCAAGTTGTTAGGATTTGGAATGCGTTGCCTGAAAGGGCAATGGAAGCTGGTTCAACAGTAACTTTCAAAAAAAAATTGGATACACTTTTGTAGGGGAAAATTTGAAGAGCTATGGGGGAAATGTAGGGGAGAGCAAAGAGCCAGCACAAGCTTGACAGACCAAATGGCTTCCTTCTGCATTGTATGATTTTATAATTCAATGATTTGCAAGAGAGTGCACTGAAGGTGATTGGAGACACCAATGAAGCCCCAATCCAAGCAGTGTCCACATATTTCCAAGATGATAGAGATGAGGGCATGAATGATACTGTCCAGGTTCTAAGAGCGGGTAACAGAGAGTCCTGGCATGAAGGCCCAGCTGCAATGCTCATAGGGGTGAACACATGCTCCATGAAAGAACATACCAATTCTTTGTGCAGGAGGGAGGGAGTGAGATTGGGTAAGTAGTTACATGGGACGGTGTAATCTCCATCCCTACAACCTGCTGCGATCTCTGCGATCCTCTAATGGGAGCCTCTTGCATATCCATGACGTCCACCATTGGTGGTCATACCTTCAGCTGGCTAAGTCCTCAACTCTGAAACTCCCTCCTTAAACCTCTCTACTTCGCCATAGCCCTCACTTCCTTTAAGATACTCCTTAAAATCTCCCTTTTTACAAGCATGGGAATTTTAAATTAGAGGCATTATTGGACTGGGAGCCAAGGGGTGACAGATGAATGGGCATTTGGGAGATTCATAGCCATCCTGTGTAAATGATTCCATAATGCTACGTTATTGGCACCATTCATTTTCCCATGAGAATCTCATGCCCTTTCAGGGGAACCAGCCCATCCCCACGTGCCCCTAAATAGGTTATCTTCAAATGGGGAGACAAACACAATCTCCCTCTGTGAGAATTTCTCAAGGATAGAATCGTCTGGTCCCATTGGCAGCAGGTGGCATGGTAGGCATGAGCAGACATATGGCAAGAAGACCAAAAATTGGTTTCACGCTGTTGTGAAACCAGTTAGCAATAGTTCACTCTGCCTATCAGTGGCGGGCTGCATTTCCCACCGCCACATGTTCAATACTTTAGCATCTCATTATGAGCCATGCTCGCTGGAATCATCCCCCCATGCTGGATCATCTGGGTATCACACCAACATGTTTCACACCTTTACATAAGCGACATGCACCGAGCAACCTGCGCTTCACTTGGGACTTTAAGGTTTGTTTGCCTACCTTGCTTCGGGCAGCACTCGCAGTCATCAACACTAGGCTTCACAGGCAGCACCACATCACTTTTAAGGGGGCTCACAGGCAAATCTCTATCTACCAGACTCCATAATGCGGGGGTTGATTTTCGACAGCTGCAGGGCTAGGATTTACTTGGGGAAGGGGGAGAAGTGGCCTCAGGCAAGGGAAGAGGCTGCAGGGTGAGGGCTGTACTGGGGGAGGAGGGTATCCCAGGGTGTGTGGGGGGACACATGTTGATCTGTGCAAGTGGCCTCAAGATGGTGAGGGCTGAGGAGGCAGTCTCCTGAGGAGAAGAGGCCAGATGGAAATGGGAGGGTGTGTGTGAGAGAGTGAGTGGTGACGACCCTGGAGTTGGCAGAGTGAGATACCAGTGAATGTGTGATGGGCTAGAGTGTGTGAGTTTAGAGTGATGAGATGGTTGCCTTACCCTGTTGGCACGGATGAGATCATTCATCTGTTTTCTGCACTGGATGGCCTACCTCTTGTGTGCAGCATTGGCACTGACTACCTCTGCCACCGCCTCCCAAGCTGGGGTTGTGAGACTGATGGATCTCCTCTGGCCAGAGCAGGGTAGCAGACATCGCAGTGAACCTCCACAGTGTCCAGAAAGCATCCCAGGGATGCGTCACTGAATCAGGGGTGCTGCACTTTTTTTTGGCTTTTGGGGCCATGTCTTCACTGGAGCAGTCCTGGGCTGCAATCATTGAGAAGTGTGCATGCAGCTGCAGTTTAAATATGGTACCCGGCGTGAGGAAGCGATGAGGTAATGGAGTGGCGGGCAAATCAGAGGCCTCAAGCCTGCGAGTTGGCACTTTCCTGTGGCAGCAAAATTAATGAGGCGGGAATGGGACAATGTGGTGTGAAAACCTGGCAAATGTCTTTATTCATGCCCGAACCTGCACTTAGTGCAAATCTGGGACCATTCCACCCCAAGAGTTCAGTTTGGAGATTCTTCAAAAAGGTGATGTGATTCAGATTGTGACAGGCATCCTGAATCAACCAACAATAAAAAAACTGGAGGATTAATATTACACAATAAACTGCTGTGGAAACTGAAGAATGATACTCTTCCCAGTTCCTCTCAGACGGGACATCAACATTCTTGAACAGGAGAGCCCATGCAGATTGTTATTTTTGTTTTTATTATATTATTTTAATCCACAATTTCAGCTTGACTTCCTTTCCATGTTCTCCCAGAAGGATACATATAATTTGGGATGGAAAAAGAAACAAGTTAACTGTACATGGTGTGTGCTCTATAAAACTCGACAGCTGCAACCTGACTAAAGGAGGCTGGTCAGGAGAAATCCCAGCCGGCCGTGGTGTCTGAACGGAGTCAGCAAATCAATACTACATTAGCTCGTACATCTAGAGAGGAAATTGATGGTTTGGGTCGGTGTAATGTTTATCAAGATTGTGTAGGGTGCCATCCTGCTGCTGGAGGCCCCTGGCCTGGATTAGATCAATGCTTATTGTGAGCCTGAAACTTGGTAAAGCTGCCAATGCAGTTCATATGCTTCTTCTGTTTTACATAGTATCTACAGCACAGAAACAGGCCATTTGGCTCAGATGGTCTATGTCTGTGCTTCCACTCCACATATGGGATCCTTCTACATATCCAGCTACTCTTTTCTACCAATCTAGCTTCCTTTGAATACATCCTGCAGTTCACCTCAACCACTCTGTGTAGTAGCAAATTCCACCTTCCCACCACACCCTGGCTGAGAAGTTGCTCCTGAATCCTTATCTCTGGCCCTGAGTTTTCATCTCCACCACAAGTTGAAACATCTTCCCAACAATATTGAACTGAACCCCTTTGTAATTTTAAAGGCCTCTATCAGGTCACCTCTCAGTCTTCTCTTTTCCAAAGGAAAGATCTCCAGTCTATTTCTATGAGGGGCCCTCAAAGGAACAAGCCACAGATCCAAGAGGCAAACATAAAACCACTCGGCAGCAGTGGGGGATTTGTGGGGTGGGGGGCACCCACTCCTCTTAGATAGATGATGGATGCATCAGAAAGGCTGAGCAAAGAGGAGCACAGAGAGGGAAGAGGGAGACGGCTGGAAAAGAGAAGACTGAGAGGACATCAATATATGATAGCCATCAGATTAAGTTCAAATAAAGAATTCAGGAGAAACATATGTGGAATGGTGGGAATGTGGATGTCATTCCCATATGTGGAGTGGTGGGAATGTGGATGTCATTCCCATATGTGGAGTGGTAGAAGAGGACAGCAATGCTACGTTTAAGGGGAGGTTTAATGCATGCAGGATAAAGAAGGAAATAGAGGAATAAGGGGACGGGGGTGAAGAGGAATTAGAATAAACTTGCCTTGATGGTTAAAGGTGAGTAAGGGCAGTCTGCACTGTAGTTGGACCTGTCTAATATCACACCTCAGAAGGGGCAAGATGGAAACAAATGATTGCAGATCTATTCATAACTCTGCAGGGACTGAAGCAGTCTGTGTCAGCATGCAGCGGAAAAACATTCAGGTTTGGGCTGATAAGTGGCAACTAACTTTCACAACACACGAGTGCCAGGCAATGACCACATCCAACAAGAGAGAATCTAACCGTCTCCCCTTAACATTCAATGGCTTTGTTGAATCCCCCACCATCCATGGTGAGGATGATAGCATTGTGGTAATGTTACTGGACTAATGCTCTTGAGCAATGAGTTCAAATCCCACCTTGGCAGCTTGTGGAATTTGAATTCCATTAATCAATAAATCTGGAATAAAAAATGAATCTATGTAACACTGATCAGGAAACCACTGGATAATTGGAAAAACCCATCTGATTCATGAATGGCCTTGAGGGGAGGAAATCTGCCATCCTGATCCAGTCTGGCCTATGTTGACTTTGGACCCACAGCAATGTGGCTGACTCTGAACTGCCCTCTGAAATGGCCAAGTCACTTGGGTGCAGGCAGCTCACCACCACCTGCTGTAGGAATGTGGAGTAAATGCTCATATCCCAAAAATGCATTAAAAAAGAAAACATCCTGGCAGTTGTCACAGTTAACCCAAAACTGAACTGGACCAGCCAATTCTCTGGACAATAACTCACCTGACTCCCCAAAGCCTGCCCACCATCTACAAGGCACAAGTCAGGCGTGTGATGGAATGCTCTCCACTTACCTGGATGAGTGCAGCTCCTACAACACTCAAGAAGCTTGACAGCATCCAAAGCAGCACCACATCCACAAACATTCACTCCCTCCACACCAACACACAGTAGCAGCAGTGTGTACCATCTACAAGATGCACTGCAGGAATTCACCAAGGTTCCTTAGTCAACACCTTCCAAACCTGCGACCTCTACCACCTAGAAGGACAAAGGCAGCAAAGGCATGGGAACACCACCACCTGTAAGCCTCCCCCCCACCAATCCACTCACCATCCTGACTTGGAACAATATTGCCATCCCTTCACTGTCACTGGGTCAAAATCCTGGAGCTCCCTAACAGCACTGTAGACAGCGAGTGGTTAGGGTCTGGAATGCGCTGCCTGAGAGTGCTGGAGGCAGGTTCAATTGAGGCATTTAAAAGGGAATTAGACTGATTCTGCAAAGGGTTATGGAGAGAAGGAGGGAGAATGATACTAAATGAGTTGCTCATTTGGAGAGCTGGTGCAGACATGATGGGCCGAATGGCCTTCTTCTGGTTTCAACAATTCTGTGGGTGTACCTACACCACATGGACTGCAGTGGTTCAAGAAGGAAGCTTATTATACTGTCACACAGTGTGTCACACCGTTGACTACATTGTCTAACTTACTGTCCACTACACTGAGGCACTACACTGACACACTACACTGCCCACTACACTGAGGCACTACACTGACACACTACACTGCCCACTACATTGACACACTACACTGCCCATTACACTGACACGCTACACTGACACACCACACTGCCCACTACACTGACACACTACACTGCCCACTACACTGACACACTACACTGCCCACTACACTGACGCACTACACTGCCCACTACACTGACGCACTACATTGACACACCACACTGCCCACTACACTGACACACTACACTGCCCACTACACTGACGCACTACATTGACACACTACACTGCCCACTACATTGACACACTACACTGACTCACTACACTGACGCACTACACTGACACATTACACTGACACACTACACTGACTCACTACACTGCCCACTACACTGACACACTACACTGACACACTACACTGCCCACTACACTGACACACTACACTGACACACTACACTGACTCACTACACTGCCCACTACACTGACACACTACACTGACACACTACACTGACTCACTACACTGCCCACTACACTGACACACTACACTGACACACTACACTGACTCACTACACTGCCCACTACACTGACACACTACACTGACACACTACACTGACTCACTACACTGCCCACTACACTGACACAGTACACTGACACACTACACTGACTCACTACACTGCCCACTACACTGACACACTACACTGACTCACTACACTGCCCACTACACTGACACACTACACTGACACACTACACTGCCCACTACACTGACACACTACACTGACACACTACACTGACTCACTACACTGCCCACTACACTGACACATTACACTGACACACTACGCTGACATACTACACTGCCCATTACACTGACATACTACACTGACACACTACACTGACTCACTACACTGCCCACTACACTGACACACTACACTGACTCACTACACTGCCCACTACACTGACACACTACACTGACTCACTACACTGCCCACTACACTGACACATTACACTGACACACTACGCTGACATACTACACTGCCCATTACACTGACACACTACACTGACACACTACACTCACACTCTGAACCTGCACTATCTGCCATGTTACTTATCTCATGCCCACGCATTTCCTTTACAAAGCCTGTGCACATGTGGAAGGCTTGGTGTCCCGTATTTCATCTCAACCATGGAGGCAACAGAACTTACTACATTCAAACAAGGCTCTCGTACCTATATCTTCTCATGCACGAGGACAGGTTTTCATTCCACGAGCCTGTACTATCACACACTAAGAATGACCACTTGGTGATGTACTTGGGATTGGAGTCCCCAGTGGAACCAAAGCCCAGCAAGAGTCAAATTGTTAAAGCAGGCTACATTAGATTTAATAATGAATTGAGCCAGATTTAGTTAATAACCTGCATGAACATTTATCTAATAGCCATCATCGTATGATTCTGTTCAACATCATGTTTGAAAGAAAAAAGCAAGAAACAGCTATCAAAATTCTAGACTTCAATGTGATGACTGTCCACAATAAACTGGACAAATCTGTTCATGGGTAAAATCACAGAAGATCAATGGGAGGTGTTCAAAAAAAATGTATGCGATTCTGAACCAGTTTATAACCCTGAGGGACAAGAGCCCTACTTGACAAAAAGAAGACAGGCATGGAAAACTAAATAGGTAAGAGACAACTTCAAACTAAATGAAGCAACATGCAAAAATGCAACACATAGCACAGATCCTGGTGAATAGGAAAGGATCAAAGAACAGCAAAGACTAAAAAAAACAATAATAAAAACTACAGAAGGGGAGTATACAAAAAGGAGACTTGTGAGGGACATCAAAATCAACACAAAACATTTTTACAATAATATTCAGAAAAGGAGGGTGGTCGGGAGCAATTTGGGCCCTTCACAACTGATAGTGGTGAAATTACAATGAAAATAAGGAAATGGTGGACATTCTGAATGACCTTGCATACAGCTTTTATAGATGAGGAAGAGGTCAGCATGCTGAAATCCCATGGAAACTAATATTGAAACAGGGACAGGGACTTGACAAAATGAGTGTCAGTAAAATAACAGTAAAGAGTGACAAATCCCCCAAGACCTGAATTTTACTTCAGCATTTTGAAGGTAGTTGGTGAGAACATTGTAGATGTCCTAATGATAAAACTTCCAGGGTTCTCTTGGTTCGAGAATCAGTTATTCAGATTGGAAAATTGTGCATGTCACTTAAGCTGTTTAAAAATTGTGAAAGAGAGCAACCAGAGAATTATAGACTAGTTAAGCTAAATCTGTGTGGTAAAGTGAAGTACCCTGTCCCTTTAAGAGAATGCAAGTGTACTGATCATGTGACAGCACTAATGAATCTCTGTACAGCACAGGCAGCTGGGAACTGGAAGTCTAGATCTGGAGGTTTCTGAGTGAGCTTGTATGATCTGGTGCTCTGTCCTAAGACTCAATAAACCATCACTGTTTATTCTCACATCAGCCTCTCCCCATTATTGATTGTGAGCAGCAATTGAGAAAATAGGAAGTTAGAGTTCAGTTGGCCAATAAACTCATTTACCCAAGGCATAAAACCTGTTAAATCTATAATTAAGGATAGGGTGGCTGAACGCCTTGAAAATTTTAAGCTGGTCACAGAGAGCCAGCATGGAATTGTAAAGGGTAGGTCATGCTTGACGAACCTAACTGAATTTTTTTGAAGAGGTGACTAGTGTAGTGGATAGGGCAATGCCTGTTGATAGTATTTATATGGACTTCCAGAAGACATGTGACTCTCCTAAGACACTGTTAGCTAAAGCTGAAGCTCAAGGAATTGAAGGCAAATTATTGACCTGGTTAGGAAATTGACTGAACAGCAGGAGACACAGTAAAGACAATGGGCAGGTACTCTAATTGATAGGATGTGACTAGTGGTATTCCGCAGGGACCTGTGTTGGAGCCTCAACCATGCACTGTATTCCTTAATGATTTAGATGAATAGGAAGCCACATACCCAAGTTTATCAATGAAAAAAGATAGGCAATATTGTAAGCAGTGTAAATGGAAGCATAACATTTCAAAGAGATATAGTTGGATTGGACAAGACTGTAGCAAATGGATTTCAGTGTTGACAAATATGAGATCATCCACTTCCAACTTAAAAAGGATAGAACAGGGTACTTTCTAAAAGGGTGACAAAACTAGAAAGAATGGAGGTCCACAGAGACTTGGGGTCCAGATACATAGGTCTTAAAATGTCATAAGCAGGCACAGAAAATAAACAAAAAGGCTAAAGAAATGCTGATCTTTGTATCCAGAGGGACAGAATACAAGGGAGTAGAAGTATTGCTTCAGCTACACAAAGCCCTGGTTAGACCACATCTGGAGTTACTGTGCGAAGTTCTGGACATCACAGCTTGGAAAGGATGTATTGGCCTTGGAGGCAGTGCAGTGTAGGTTTACCAGAATGATATCTGGACTCCAGGGGTTAAATTACAGGGAGAAATTAAACAAAATAGAATTATATTCCCTGGAATTTAGGAGGTTAGCAGGTAATTTGATCAAATTTTCGAGATATTGAGAACAGAAAGGGAAACTATTCCCACTGGTTGAGGAGTCTTGAACTAGGGGGCAGAGTCCAAATTTTCAGAAATAAAATTGCGAAACACTTCTACACACAGAGGCTGGCAGAAGTTTGAAACTCTCCTCCTCAAACAGCAATTGATGCTAGATCAATTGTAAGTGTTAAAACTGAGGTTGTTAACCAAAGGTATTAAGGGGTTTGGGGTAAAGGTAGGCAGATGGAATTAGATCACAGATCAATCATGATATAATTGGATGGTGGAACATGCTCAAGGACTAAGTAGCCTCCTCCTATTTCTACCTTCCTATAAAGGCAGGAGAAATTAAGAAAAAGGATTGTAAAGAACATGGGCAGAATCGTCCCAGATTTGCACAAAGTGCAGTAGCGGGCAGGAAAAAAGCCGTTTTACCCGCCGGCTGCAATGGCGGGTTTTCGAACTGTAACCATCCCATTCCTGCCTCATTAAATATGCAGCCACAGGAAACACACTGTCTCTCTGGCAGGCAGCCTCTAATTTACCCGCCACTCCGTTACCTCACCACTTTCTTACGCCGAGCACCATATTTAAACTGCAGCTGCATGCATACTTCTCAATGATTGCAGCCCAGGACTGCTCTGGTGAAGACATGGTCCCAAAAGCCAAAAAAGAGTGCAGCACCCCTGATTCAGTGACACATCCCTGGGATGCTTTCTGGAACCGTGGAGGCCCGCCACGATGTCCTCTATCCCTGCTCTGGCTGCAGGACGCCCATCAGTCTCACAACCCCAGCTTGGGAGGCAGTGGCAGTGGTGGTCAGGGCCAATGCTGCACACAAGAGGTTGGCCATCCAGTGAGAAAAAAAGAATGATCTCATCCGTGCCATCCGGATAAGGCAACCATCTCATCACTCTAAACTCACACACTCACAAGCCCATCACACATTCACTGGCATCTCACTCTCTGCCAACTCAAGGATCATCACCACTCACTCTCTCACACACAAACCCTCACATCTCCATCTGGCTTCATATCCTCTGGAGACTGCCTCCTTAGCCCTCACCCTCTGAGGCCACTTGCACTGATCAACATCTGCCCCCACACACACCCTGGGATACCCACCTTCCCCAGTACAGCCCTCACCCTGCAGCCTCTTCCCTTGCCTGAGGCCTCTTCTCCTCCTTCCCCAAACAAGCTCTATCCCTGCAGCCATTGAAAAGCCACCCCTGCCTTACAGCGTCTGGTAGATAAGACCTGCCCATGAGCCCCCCTAAAAGTGATGTGGTGCTGCCTGTGAAGCTTGGCGCTGATGACTGTGAGTGCTGCCCAAAGCGAGGTAGGCAAATAAAGCTTGAAGTCCCAAGCGAAGTGCAGCTCTCGAGGTGCACATCACTAATGTACCATTGTGAAACATGTCGGCGTGATATCGGATGATCCAGCATGAGGGGATGATTCCAGCGAGCAGGGCTAAAGTATTGAAATTAGGATCCTGATGTGCGACGATGGGAAATGCAGCTCGTCATTGGCCGGTGGGGTAGATGATCGCAAACTGGTTTCACGATGGCGTGAAACCGATGTTTGGCTGTCTCACCATATTTACCCCACTCCCCACCCTCCACCCCTGTCCATGACACCCGCGCCAACAGGGCTATAAAATTCAAGCCCATACCTTATATCTCATCAAGTAGTTGGTGCACTGTGAGTGGGGGGCCGGGGGTCTGTTCCCTCTGGAAAAGTAAAGATGGTCGATGGTCAAAGAGTAATTTCAGGAGTTTTGGTTGTGTGGGTTTATGATGCAGCCAGAAATGGCCCTCAGTAAAACTTTGACCTGCCATCTTGGTCACCAGTCTTAATACTACAGCTGAGGACAAGTAGCAAATGAACATGATTGGTCTGGAGCTGCTGGGACTGAATAAAAGTGAATGAAGGGAAGTGGTATGGAGTGGAGGATGTAATCTAAGGTTGGATCAGCTTTGTGGGGTGTTGTTTGATTTTGTTTTGGGTCAGGAAGAAGTGTTGACAAAGTGTTGATTCAACAGGTACCTTATGGATAAGGTCGAGTCCATTTAGAGCAGCTTTACCCTTTGAAAATAATTGGCTTGATGGATTAACTGGTTTGCTTCTTTCCATACTTTCTTATGTTCAGACTTTGGTTTCTCTGTGGTCTCCCAATGCACCAAACCCCTCGCAGGCCCTTAGAAGGTCACCTCCTTTTGGGCCTCTTTCTCTATTACCTTGTAACCAGCCAGGAGAAGGTGCAACTCTTAAAAATGTAGTTCCACGAAGTAGGGAATTGTCTATCACATTTGGCACTCCTTCCTCATCTCAAAACTGAGATGGTGGTAAATGTGCAGATGTGAACTAAGATCCTCTCATCTCATGCTGCAGGATTTTGTATTCAGAAATAACTGATAGAGGTGGCTGCGTCACTGAATATACCATTGTATTTTCCTCCATGCATGTAGTTTACAAAGGTGGCTTAGAAAGTATGTCAGTATGTGGATAATTCTGAGGGAGGAGACTCTACCATGATATTCAAAAAGCATTGCACACACATACTCCTAAATCACTCCAGGTCTAGTCAAAGGTTCATTCAATCCAAACTGGCTGCACAGCATTCTATAGGGTCCCAATTGAATAAACTGCCATCCCAACATTAAATACTATGCACAGGAAGAAATGAGATTTATGCTACGAGATCTCTTGGAATCTCTAGAGATCGATCCCATAATACAGTGGCTCTGTGACATTGGTTTATTTGGTCTATTCAACCAGAATAACTAGCCAAGGCTTTTTTAATTTTTAAATTGTGACAAGGTAACAGCTATTGGCCATCCCTACTTTTAAAAGGATATTAGGGGCAGAATTTTGTCCTTTATGTGTGGTGGGGGGAAGGGGGGGTGGGGGAGAGGGGGGGGGTGTGGTGCGGTGAGGACCCCACACGTCAGTGCGTAAAATGATGGGTGGTGATGCCAGCGGAGCGTCCTGAAGTCACCGCGCGCCATCATGATATTTCACTGGGTGGGCACGCCATGAAGTTTGACACACGCCAGCCATTAATTAAAGGCTAGTTAAGGCCCTTAACTTGGCAATCGACGCTGATTTCCAGCCACCCGTGCGATCTTTGGCTCAGCGCACGGGCACAGTGGGCAGGCGGGTAAGTGACTTTTTAATAAAACTCATCCACAGGCTGGATATGTGGGCTCTGTGGGGTTGTCAATCTGGTCTGTGAAGTATTTATTGCAGAAAGTTTTTTAAACTTGCCTGTGTGGCTGTTCAGAACGAATTCCAGCAGCTTTCTCTGTACTTTGAAGCTTCAGCTGAGCAATCTGCAATCAGGAATCTTTATCAGGCCTGCAGCTTTCCGGAGGCCTCTATTTAACCTGGATGTGGGTTCTGACATCTCCACTGGAGGCAGCTCCTCTGAGAAGGAAGGGAGGGCGAGAATAAGGAGGAGGCTAAGACTGGACAATCGGCCTCCAAGGGAGCCACCTTTGGGAGGACAGGTGCAGGCACAAAGGGTGCAGGGCCAAGAGTTAGTCCAAGGTCAAAGGGGCTGCAGAAGTTGCCACTATCCTGCTGCCAGGGTATACAGGCGGCTAAGCAGCTACCTCAATAAGACTGAGGTTCAATGCCGAAGGAGGCTCTGACTGTCAAGGGAGACAGTATAGTACATCTGTCAGATGATAGGGCCTGAGATCTCCGCTAACTGTGTGGGTAGACACCCCATGCCAGTGGCTCTAAAGATCACAGCTGCCCTCAACTTCTATGCCTCTGGCTCCTTCCAGGGCTTGGTGGGTGATCTTTGCGGTGTCTCCCAATCAGTTGTCCACACTCGTGTCAAGCAGATCACAGGCGCTCTATTCAGCCGTGTATTGACCTTCATCCACTTCCGCTGCGACCAGGCAGGTCAGATACAGCAAGCCGGAGGCTTCGCAGACATTGCTGGCTTCCCCCATGTCCAGGGTGCTATAGACTGTACACATGTGGCCATCAAAGCGCCAGCGGGTGAGCCCAGTGCCTTCATCAACAGGAAGGGATTCCACTCCATGAACGTGCAGATAGTGTGTGACCACAGGATGCTGATTCTACAAGTCTGTGCAAAGTACCCAGGCAGCTTCCATGACGCCTACATCCTCAGACACTCCCGGGTGCTGGGGCTCTTCAGTGGTCTGGCTCAGCTGGATGGCTGATGCGTGACAAAGGCTATCACCTCAGAAGGTGGCTCATGCAGCTTCTCCACCATCCAAGAACAGAAGCTGAGCAGCGCTACAATAGGAGCCACGGCTCCACAAGGGCTGTGGTGGAGAGAACCATTGGTCTTCTCAAGATGTGCTTCCAATGCCTGGACCACTCAGGGGGTGCACTCCAGTACCCCCTGGATCACGTCTCTGTGATGTGGGTAGCATGCTGCGCTCTCTACAATCTTGCGCTGGAAAGGGGGGATGTAGTTGACGATGAAGATGTTGACGCAGTGGATGCGGCTGCACACGATGAGTCCAGCACAGATGCGGAGGATAAGGAAGCACAGGGCAATGATGAGGGACTGAACGCTGACCCGGCACTACACCAAGGAGGCAGGGGCACCCAGGAGACTTTAATCCAACGAACGTTCAGCTAGCTCCGCACAAATGGATCAGGAGGACCAGCCTTGCCTGGCGCTTCCATAGTCAGCACTTAAGTGCTAGATCTGCCATTTCATCAGCTGCAACTAAGGGCTTTGGACATAAACCTCAATGTCCACTCAAACACTCATGACATGTCTGTAAAATATACAAATGCAGAACAAAGGAGCCACCCTCAATCATGGTAACGCATCTGGATTTAATTTCATCCATGATATGGTGCAACAAAATAAAAGCAAAATGTTTTTACAACAGCAATAACTAATAATTCCCTAATCTAGGGCCAATACAAAAGCACTAGTGAGAAACACATGGTGTGCCTAAAGTGCCTTATGCTTACGTTTACAGGTGCTACTTCTTGATGCTGCCCCATTGCTCGGAGTAGCGTCTGATTCTGCTGTCCTGTTGGCCTCGATGACCTTGGCAAGTGTCCTCTGGCCCCGCCTGGGAAGGAGTGGCCAATTCCACAGTTGGCATCTCCCTAGTCGTCGCAACCTCAACGGATACAACGGTCACTGGCAGAGGGGTGGAGGAGCTGCTGCCCTCATCCGGAGAGCCCTGAGAGGTGCCTACAGAGATGACAGGCAGCTGTTGCACCGACGTGAGGTCACTTTGGACCTCCCTGCTCACCATAGATGGGTGAGCGCAGAGCTGGGAAACTTGGTGCCCAGATATCTCCCACATTGCCAATGACCAGCTGTGGCCACTGGTGATGTGAGGGCTTGCAGGTCCAAGTGTATCCCCAGGAGTAGCTGCTTGTTCTCCTGGAAGCCCCTGTCCAGGAGAGCCGCCACTCTCTCCATGGAGGAAGAATGAAGCTCTGCCATGAGGCTCATTGCATCACTCATGCTCTGCGAGGATTCCTCCACTACAGATACCAAGTGAAGCATAGTCCCATGCAACACTCCCAGGTGCTCCTGCACACCCGGCCGCATTTCCTGCAGCTGCTGTGTCATTTTTTGATTCCAGAGGCACATCATCACGGCCCAACTCAGTATGTGCCTGGTCCCCTGCAGTCCTCCAGCTGCTGGCGCCATCGGCACTCTCTGTCTGTGCCATCTCCTCCAGCAATTGTGAAGGGCCCTCCCCACTGTGCCCTGGGACACTAACCGATATTACAATGCCCACCGATGTGCTAGTATCTACGCTGGTGCCTGCCTCACAGAAATGGTGTGACACAGGTAACATTTCATAGCCCTCAGGTGTGAAAGGGGGCATCTATAATGGAGCCTGGTCGCCAGCCTGTGATGATGCTGAAAATAACAACAGGGACAGTGGATCAGTTAGCGTGCACACAGTGACACATTTCATCCCTTTCCCCCTGGCTCTTTACGCGCTCAACCTTCCAGAACCTAAGGAGACGAACATTGGTGGGGTGGTAAATAGTCAGGAGGAGGCCCAAATATTACAGGCGCATACAAACAGGCTGGTCAGATGGCCTAAGGAATACCAAATGGAATGTTATGTGGATAAGTGCGAGGTGCTGCACTTGGGCAGGAGAAACAAGGTACGGGAATACACGAGGAATGGTAGGACCGTGGAAAGTAAGGAGGATCAGAGGGACCCTGCTGGGCATGTCAACAGGCCCGTTAAGGTAGCGGGAAGGTACATAAGACGTTTAAGAAGGCAAATGCCATACTTGCCTTTATTAGCCGAGGAATAGAATATAGGAACAGTGAAGTCATGTTGCAATTGCAGAAAATGCTGTCGAGGCCACAGCTATAGTTCTGCGTTCAGTTGTGATCAGTGCTTCACAGGAGGGATGTGTTTGGAGTGGAGAGAGTGCAGAGGTCGCTCACTAGGATGCATGCTGGCCTGGAGAGTTGGAGTTATGAGGACACATAGCATAGACTGGAGATATTTCCCTTGGAGCAGAGGAGATTGAGGGGTGACATAATTGAGCTTCATAACATAATGAGGAGCATAGAGAGGATGGACAGAAAGGAACTTTTTCCCTTGGCGGAGGGATGACTAACCTGGTGGCATTGATTTAAGGTAAGGGGCATGAGGTTGACAGTTGAGGTGATGAGGAAACTTTTGCACACAGTAATGTGGGATGCACTGGCTGAAAGGGTGGTGGATGCAGAAATCCTCCTAACGTAATCAGTATTTGGATGTGCAGTTGCAATGCCATGGCATACAAGGCCATGGGGATAGTGGTCGGAAATGGGATAAGGCGACTTTGGAAGGTGGTTGACATGCGTATCTTCGAAGGGCTGAGGGACCTTTGTCTATAACACACACCTCTGACTCTATCAGTCTGTGAATGAGCAGTGTTGCTACATTAGTGATTCCAACAATCATTAGTACTTTGGATGGTGGGAAGACAGAGTGGATGTGACTGTGGACCTCAAATGCCTGGCCGCTCTACCCCAGCCTCACTGACACCTGTGGACCTGGGCGCATGGCGCCTCTCAAGCTCCAGGCCCTCCTGCTCAAAACGGCTCATATTACCAACTGGGCCTGGCCACCTCCAGTGCGCAAATGCTCAAGCATTGTGTGCATTTTTCTCCTGCAAAACAGAGAAGATCATTCACTGGGGCTAATCGCACATGTACTCTGCACACGTATGCCGCACCTCAACCACAGTGGACCATCTGAGGCCTCCAGTGCCTCCTGTCCACGCTACTGCTGATCGGTCACAAAAATATAGTACGACAGCTCCCAACTCCCCCACCCCCAACAGCCACGTTGGACATATTCTGCATCCGTCACTTTTAGAAACACACGGTCTTAGCTCCCATGGCAAGGAGATGCAACTAGGTGTGGCACCAAGGGCAGCAGATGGCCTTTGGCCATGAGACTTTGAGGCTCCCCTTCCACAATCTCATCACCCTGAATAGGACGTCCATTGGGAGTTCTGAGTATGCACTGAGCTGCATCTCCTGCAGGTTGCCCCCAGACTAGTCATATGCGACGAAAACCAACACATGGTGCGGAGAGAACCCATCTTCTCAGGAACCACTGAAGTTGATGTAAGCATGGGCACTATCTGCTTGACCACCCAGTGTGCAACAAATGTCCAACATGATTCAATGCAGTCAGGACAGTATGACTTGGGAGGTGGGTGGGGGGTGGGGGGGGTGGTGGGGTGTTGGGGGTGCCCTCAAAGGCTAAGGCTACCTGCTGGGTTAAATGCTCAATGCCAACATGGTCCTCACCCTTCCAGAGCGCAACAAATCATTGAAGCGCTTACAGCACTGGATCCAGGTGCATCGTACCACATCGTGGGAGCTCACCACCACGGCCACCTCCTCCCAAGCACATTTTGTCATGTGGTGGGGGGGGTCCTCCTCCTCCCTTCCTGGGGAAACAGTACCTCCTGCTGTGCTGCCATGTCCTCGAAAAGGGCAGCAAGGCAATCATCAGAAAAGCGAGGGGCACATTGACCCCCCCGCTGGCCTACCTGGCAGCCATGTCCTACTCCTGGGCCACACCCTGCAACCTGCCTTCCTCCTCTGGCCTTCCCTCAACATTGCCCTGCTGTGCAGACTCTCTGTGGTACCACCTGCAGCTGGCCATAGTAAACACCCTAAAGGAGGCTGCCAGGCCTTTTTTGATACAGACTGCCAGGTCACCATTAGACCCAGTGGTCTGTACATGCCCGCTGCAAACTTCAGAGTCCTGCTCTCCACAGGGTTCGGAAATGCACTGAGCGGGCCTTAATTGGCCCGCCCGCGCAAAATGGCGGTGCGGCCCCGATCGCGGGCGGCGATCAGGTCTGTGGCCACCCGTATCAGCACCTGCTCTGCCCTCCCGCCAAATGGAAAATTTTGGCCTAAAAGCCAATCATGTAATCTGGGGCCGGAGTCAAGTATAGGTATGATCCCCTTTGAGACCAATAACTTAAAAAAAAGAAATTCCAACTTCAAGTTGATAGCTGAAAGGATGACAGTGCAAGAATTCACATTTTAAGATTTTTACCATAACAAACAGACTATTGACTAAACATTATTGTTGTTGGCAGCTTATTCTTTAAAAAACAGAGCAAAACCTTTCCCTTTTACTTTTAACACAAGTAAAAAATCCACTTCACGGGTAGACTTTACACTATCCCTCAGTCCAAAGTGATTTTTGGTTCCTGAGGGTTTAATTCTGTGTTTTTCCTTTCCCAGCTGGGTAACTTTAAACCCCAGAACTATCTTTCACAGTGAGGGTGTTTCCCAGTGATTCTCCCCCTAGCACAAGTTGGGCAAATCTTCCAGCCACATTTCAAATCCTCACAAATTTATTTTTTTCAATTCTAGCACGAGCTCCCATCTGCATGTCTGCGTGGTGAACAATAGAGACTGGCAGCCTCTTAGGTCTCCCTCCCAGATCCTGGCAGACTGCTTGTGCCTGTAAATTTTCAGGAATATCTTAGAAGCCCTTCCCCTCTGAAAGTCCATCTCCAAGGCAATGTGAATCACATGAGCATTGTATCCAGGTAGAAATGCTGATCAGCTATCCTTTAGATCTCAACTCTCTTTCATCTTGGAAGGAAATGGGCAGTTTAAAGCATAACTATTTACAACCCAACATTCTCAGCACTTCCTGGGGTTTTAGAGATTAAACATTGAACCGTTATAAACCCAGATGCTGCCGCCATTGTCTCCAAGTGTGTGCGCCTTACACCTTCTTTCCAGCAAAACAACCCGGGCCTCTCTTTAAACTTTAACAGTCATGTCACCCAGGCTTGTTGTCAAGCAGACTTCAGAGCAGGTCACATGACCCCTTCATTTATCCTAAATTATAAAGTCCCAAAACATAACAATCTTAGAAACTTTACATTTGTAAAAAGGCTAGCTTGAGCTGACAGCTTCTCCCCTGATGGACATTAATGAACTTGGTTGTTTTTCTTGATTTCTCTACAATCTGGAAGATTTTATGGTCATTTTACACTGCCAATCTTCAGAGAAGCAGTTTTATTGAATTCAATTCAGTGCTTTACATGGAAGGATTTGATCTCACGATCTCTGGGTTGCTCAGTCAGTTCCAGAACCATGAAGCTACCAAATGAGTGGGTGTTGTAAATCAATCCAGCTTTACCTTTTGGGTGTCCACATCCCAGGGACAAATATTTTTAAAAGAAATTCTGACTAACTCCTCTTTGACCACACGTGTGAGCCATGAGCAAGAAGTAGAAGAGAGAATCTATTTACTCTCGTTTTCCCAACATCTTATTTAGTTTTGTGGAGGAGGTTAGGAATGGTGTTGGCTTTGATTCAAGAGTAGATTGAGTCACAGGTCATAATTTTTCCCCTTGAACCTGTGGTGCACACAGGTGTCACCCTTGGCTCAGTGGTAGCAATCTCGCCTCTGAGTCAGAAGTCAGTGTTTTCAGGTCCCACTCTAGACACTTGGCACATAACCTTGGCTGATACTCCAGTGCAGTATGGAGGGAGTGCTGCACTATCAGAGCTGTAACTTCCAGATGAGATACGGGATGAAGACCCAGTCTGCCCCCTCAGGTAGATGTAAAAGATAGCATGGTGCTATTAGAAGAAAAATGGGGAGTTCCTCCAATGCCCCAGCCAATAGTTAACTTACAAACTAACATCACTTGGGAGGCAGTGGTGTAGTGGTATGTAGTATTGTTACAGTAATCCAGGGACCCAAGGTAATGCTCTGGGGACTTGGGTCCGATCCCTTGACAGCAGATGGTGGAATTTGAATTCCTTTAAAAATCTGGAATTAAAAGTCTAATGATGACCATGAAACCATTGTTGATTGTCATAAAAAACCCATCTGGTTCACATATGTCCTTTAGGGAAGGAAATCTGCCGTGCTTACCTAGTCTGGCCTACATGTGACTCCAGACCCACTGCAATGTGTTTGACCCTTAAAAATGCCCTCTGAAATGGCACCACCACCTTCTCCAGGGCCATTAAGGATGGGCAGTAAATACTGGCCTAGCCATTGACACCCGCATCCCATGAATGAATATAAAAAAAACTTAAAGGCCAACTGGTTGTTTTCTCATTGCTGTTTTTGGACCTTGCTGTATATAGATTGACTTATGTTTCCTACAGTACAACATTCTTAAAAAAAAACTTAATTGGCTGGGAAACGCTTTCACCCCGAAGTTGTGAAAAGTACTATAAACCCTTCTGACTGAACAGGCTGGGTCTCTTTAGAATAGAAAAGACAGATGGAAGTCTTTAAAATTAAGAAGAGATTCAATAAGGTAGAGGTGAGACAGAGTGAGGTCATAACTATAAGATTGTCATTAATAAGCCAATAAAGAATTCAGGAGAAACATCTTTCCTCAGAGAAAAAATAACTACGCTACCCACTCCCACACTGTGACCTCTGGTGCTTTCCTTGACACCCTTCTATTTCTCACCCATATGCTGCTCCTCAGTGATACCATCTGAAGACACAATGGCCTGGAGTTTTAGGTCTGTGGTGAAGCAAGAACGCTCCCCCCGGCCATGAAGTAAGTTTCACTGAGAGATGTAGTGGTCCACCTGTCAGGAATTTCCCCTCTCTTACTATGCAATCGTACTGTAACTGAGTGCAGCATTCTTTACGGGGGGACCCCCAGCGTGGAGCTGGAGTGATGTCATCAGGCTGCCCATGTAGCCAATCACATGAAAGGGTCTTCACAGACATCCAAGTGGAAAACCTAAAGCTTTGAAATAAGATGGATTTTAAAAATGTTTACATATAGAGCAAATTAAAGTATCAGCATGAAGATGGAAGCCAAAATATTCTGAAATGCCATTTAAAAAAAAACTATTATTAAAATCTTTAGCATAAAAAACTACTAATTAACTATTGAGCAACATTCCATGATTATAAGATTAACTTTTCAGGGCCAGTTCTATTGGTCATCAAATCTTATGAATCACATTGCTGTTAAAAACCCACGTATACTTAATAGAACAAGGTATAAATCTTTGTGGAGTTCATAATAGTGATGAGGGAATGGGAAACTTGATTTCAGTGATTGTTGCTCTTTTGGGAGGGGCGATGCCACCCCACAGCCTGGGTTGAAGCCCTGAATAACAGACCAGAACATAAGGATTTCCACACTAGGCTGCACATGCCCAACACCCTGGAGTTGTGGTCAGTTGAGGTGAATGCTGAATAAGCTTCACCATTAGATCTTCCCCACAAAATTTGGGTCGGTGTCAGTTTCCACATGTATGCTGATGACTCCCAGCTCTACCACACCACCACCTCTATTAACTCCTCTCCGCTCTCTCTAAGTTATCAGACTGCTTATCTGACATCCAGTTCTGAATGAGTTTAAATTTTCTCCAATGAAATATTGGGAACACTTGAAGCCCTTGTTTCTAATCCCCACTCCAAACCCTAGCTACTGACTCCAGATCTCTCCTTGGCAACTACTTGAGGCTGAACCAAACTGTCCATACCTTGGTATCATATTTGACCTTAATGCGGGCTTCTGATCACATTTCTGCACCATCAGTGAGACCATCTATTTCCACCTCTGTAACACTGCCTGACTTTGCAGTCTCAGCTCATCTGCTGTTGAAACTCTCATTCATGTCATTGTTACCTACAGATTTGACTATTCCATCAAACTCCTGGCTGATTCCCACATTCTACCCTCTGTAAACTTGAAGTCATCCAAAACTTTGCTGCTCTGTCCTTATTCTTATCAAGCTCTGTTCACCCATTACCCGCTAATGTACATTGGCTCTCGGTTAAGCCTTTGACCCTCCCTATCTCTGTAATCTCCTCCAGACCTAAAATATTCAGAGATATTCAGGCCCTTGAGCATCCCTGATTTTAATCACTCCACCATTGGTGGCTGTGCCTTAAATTGCCAAGACTCTGAATCCCCTCTGTAAACCTCTCTGCCTCTCCACCTCACTTTGCTCCTTTAAAACACTCCTTAAAGCTACATCAGATGTCCTAATATCTCTAAAACCTCTATGTGTCTGAGATCGTATTTTGTTTTGTAATGGTCCTCTGAAACATCTTAGGACAGTTTACTACATTAAAGGTGCAATATAAGTACAAGCTTTTGTTGTTGAGAATGTGGGACTCGCTATGACATGGAGTGGTTGAAGCGAATAGTGTTGTTGCACTTAGGGGAAGCTGAATAAATACATGAAAGTGAAAGGAACAGCAGGTTATGCTGAAACTGCGCGATGAGGTAGGATGGAAAGAGGCTCATGTGGAGCATAAATATTCACCTATTGATTGAGGGATAGATATTGGTCAGAACACTGAGAGAACTCCCTTATTCTTCTTTATACAGTGCCATGGAATATTTTACGTTCGCTTCAGTTAACGTCTCATTCAAAAGGCAACCTCCCCAGCAGTACAGCACGCCCTCAGTAATGCACTGGAGAGCCAATCTGGATTACAGACTCAAGTCCCTGGAGTGGGGCTTGAACCCACAACCTGCTGATTCAGAGGCAACAATGGTACTATTGAACCATAGCTAACACTTGACCTGCAGTTCCACACTGACCTTTTTCAGCAAACACTGGGATGTGGGTAGAGGCTGGAATGCTGGCTCCTGTTTGGGTGGGGAACAAGTTGAAACCAGGAAAGTCAGACCTCTTCCTCGGAACAAGCTGACTCGAAACACAAACAAACATTGAGGATGCCGACTTTAGCTGTCACGCTGGAGGGCACACCTCAGGACTGTCTGCTCAAAGTGACTCACCTGCTCCCCTCATACAATGGTAATGCCAACTTAGCTAGGTAAACGGCATCTCCAGCAGAATGAAAATTGTCCAGATACATTTCATATATAGGATCTTGGCTGCCATTTAAGACAGAAGCCATTCAAAGCCCAACAACTTGCATTTATATATATTTTTTCTTTATTCCTTCATTGAATGTGGTCATCACTGGCAAGGCCAGCAATTGTTGTCCATCTCTAATTGAACCGAATGGCTTGCTAGGCTATTTCAGAGGGCAGTTAAAGAGTCAACCACATTGCTGTGGGTCTGGAGTCACGTGTAGGCCAGATCAGGTAAGGATGGCAGATTTCCTTCCCTAAAGGGCATTAACGAACCAGATGGGTTTTATAACAATCAATGATAGTTTCATGATCACCATTACTGAGATTAGCTTTCAATTCAGATCTTTTTTAATTGAATTTAAATCCCACGGTGTGATCTGAACTTGTATCCCTCAGAACATTAGCCTTGGCTTCTGGGTTACTAGTCCAGTATGTTACTACTATGCCAACAACTCCTAAAGAGCCTTTAGCACAGTAAAACTTCCCAAGGTGCTTCACAGGCGCATTATCAGACAACATTTAACATCGAGTTACATAAGGCTGCATGAGGACAGGTGACCAAAAGCTTGGTCAAAGAGACATGTTTTAAGAAGTATCTTAAAGGAATCAAGCGGAAAGCAGAGATGGGAAAGATTTGGGGAGGGAATTCCAAAGCTTAGGGCATCAGCAGCAGCAGGCAATGAAGAGGCAAGGAAAATTTTGGTGTGCAAGAGGCCACCATCAGAAGAATGCAGGGATCTCAGAAGCTGGACCAGATGCAGAGTTAGGGAGGGGCAAGGTCGGGGGGGATTTGAACACAAGGGTGAGAATTTTGGATTTGAGGCATTATTGGAATGGGAGCTAATGTAGATCAGCGAGCACTGGGGTGACAAGTGAATAGATTTGGTGCAAGTTAGGATATAGGCAGCAACGTTTTAGTTTACGGAGGATAGAAACAGCTGAATCTGGAAGCAACATTATAGCCGAAGGGAACTTTAACCTCGTTACTCTGGGCTTTGCATGGACCCAGACTCCAGAGGTAAATGGCCAGTTTTTACCACACTGTAACACTCCAGCATGTTACTAGCTGAGAAACATTACTGAAATGTCACTTAGAGAACCTACTGCCTGGTTACGGGTTCTCTAAAACTCTCACAGGAGGGTTGTGAATGATGGCTCCTGATTTCTGGTCATGCTATAAACCACCTAGTTCACCATAACCCAAACAGCCCCACATACTACAAGGCGATGCAAATAAAACAGTTCCAGTATGACAACTGCTTTTCCAGCCACTGACCAACACACTGCTTGTATTAGCTAATACCACGCCAAGTAATGCGACGACACACTGGATTATCAGTCAGGTTACTATCGCTAGTTGGAAATATTCCTGGAGATTTCATCACATGATTTCCTGCCCACTCAAACAGCCGCATTTTCCTTGTCCAATATTTTTATATCTAATAGAATAATGAGACATCACAGGGAGGAGTCTTTCAGCTCATCAGGGCCCGTGTCCACTCAATTATTCCATTACCTCCAGTCCTCTGCCCTTTCCCTACAGCGCTGCAAGCATTTTCCTTCAAGTATTTATCTAATTCCCATTTGAAAGTTTCAATTGGCCGGAGATTGTCCCACAGGAGCTGGTGCAAGGTGGGAGCTGATGGTGTAAAATCAAGTGGATGACGTGGGGAGGGGTTGGGGTGCCATACCCGTCTCCTACCAACCTCCAGTTTTACCAGTTGCAGGGCCGATGTCAGACGGCCTGCCTACGCCTGAGCCAATTGAGTCCTTAAGTGACCAGTTAATGGCCACTTAAAGACCTCTTCCCACCACTGCTGGTGGTTTCCCAGTGGCACGTCCTTGTGCCCATTGGAGGCCCCAACAGAAATGAACCCCCGCCCCTTCCACCTGTGCCCCCTCCCCTGGTTTCCCAATCGCCACAACCCCACCCCCCTCACTGGGGCCTGCCCGACTGGCCCCAGCGAGGTCACCCCAGTTGCCTCATTATCCAGCCTCTATTGTTCCTTGTCGGGGACCGACTGCAGTTCCGGCAGCAACCACTGCTCCTGATGGTGCTGCTGGGACTGGAGAGCCGAAAGTCATCTAATTGGCCGGCAGCTCTTGGAGCCGGGACAACTTGCCTCATGGTGTAGATATCTCGATCTCAGGCAATTACTGTCTGAGGACCATTGGATCTGATTGTGGCCATCCACACCAGCTGAGGTGGGCTTACTCTCGGACCTTCATCCAACGGGCGGGCCACCTCCTCCATGAATAATTTCCAGCCACAGAAATTGTTTCCAGCAGCCTTTTAGACAGTGCAATCCTCATCATACCAACACATCAAATAAAATAAACTCTGCTGATTCCATCTCTGGGTCTTTTAAAAATCATATTACGTATATGTTCTCTCGTTACAGACCATTCTGCCCTGGAAACAGTTTCCCCTTATTTACTCTATCAAAACCCTTCAGGGTTTTGAACATCTCTGTTAACTTTCCTCTTAACCTTTTGTGTGCTAAGGAGAATGAGCTCAGCTTTTCCAATCTCTCCGCATCACTGAAGTCTCATTTCTCTAGTACTATTTGAGCAAATCTGTGCACCCGCTCTAAGATCTTGACACCCTTCTCTGAACAAAGGTGTTCAGAGAGAATGAGAAGACTACACAATTCTTTTTAACATTCCAATTATTTTTCTCCTGGGTCTCCACAACAATGTCCAGCAGATTAGTCATCAATTTCTGGAGGGCCACTGGACAATTCTGGATGTTTGACACCCCTAATTATCAGGGATCTTTCTCTGTGGTCATGCAATACTAGAATCCTCAATGACCTGAAAGAGATTGTCCAGAAGACTGTAGAATTCCCTTCAGTCAAGCCCATTTATTGAACTGAATCCTCCTTAGGGATATGTTTACACAATTCCATTCTTCATTCTATTGGTCTTTATTATGGGGCCTCTTTTATCCTTTAGCCTGGTGTAGTAGCAAACTTCCTGACTGACTGTTTGGTTAACTTTTGGTAGCACTCTGAGCCAGAAGATCCTGGGTTCAAGCTCCACTCCAGATTAAAATACCAAACCTAGGCTGATACCTCAATGGAATGCTGGAGGGGGGCTGCAAGGTCAGATATTTGTAACCAGAGTTGGATGTAAAAGATCCCATTTTCTCAGTGGCCAACATTTATCCCTCATCCAACACCGCCAAAACTAATTGCTTATTCAACTCAATGCAATTTATGGGATCTTGCTGTGCAGAGATTAGCCACTGTATTTGCATTGCATTACCACAGTGTCTACACTTCAGAAGTACTTTGGGGCACCCTGAAGAGGAATTAGATTAATGCAGAGCCCTCCTTACAGTCAAGGAGGCCCCAGGTTTGACTTTCAGTCTGTGCTGTGTCTGGAGTTGTGAGGATAACAATTGGCCTCAGTGATGCTGAGAGGTAACAACCCACCCACCAGGATCCCTGTTCCTGAATAGTCCTCTGGGAAAGAAGGCTATGTGTAGGACAATGATGTACACACATTATTCCAAATACACAGAAAGACTTTCACAACATTCCAAAGTATTTCATGGTCAATCAGTTGCATTTGGAGTGTAGTCACTCTTGTATTGCGGCAACCATTTTGTGCACAGCAATCTCCCACAAACAGCAATGTGATAATGATCAGATAATCTGTATTAGGTGTTGGTTCAGGGATAAATATTGGTCAAGGTATTGGGCCAAACCCCCATACTCTCCTGCAAAATAGTTCCATGGGATCTTTAACGACCACCTGCGAAAGAAGGGCAAGCTTCAACTAGTTTTATTCCACTCCTAGATAAAGATGTAGCATTATTTTGCATAGAATTTACATCATAGAACCAGGCCATTCAGCTCCATATGAGCCTCCCCCCATTCCATTTACTCCATCTGGCCCAGAGGTACGTGGTACTACCACAACAACACAATACCACTTTCACAGACTTCACTATTATTGAAAAAAACACTCTCATTATAAAAACCATTTACTACATTTACATTCCTTCAACTAAATAAAGCCTTAGGACAACAAGCATTTCATTCAACTACACAATCCATTATAACAACAAGCATTGGAATTCCTGGTGCCCCACCAAAGAGTCTATACAACTTGTAGCTGTCAATCAAACTGAAATGTCAGGCAACCTACTGTGATAATGGATGATTGTGAAATCAGTCAAGCAGCACTAATCAAGTAATGGAAACCCTCAGGCTGATATGAATAGACAGAATGAAATAGCAAAGCAACAATTTTATTCAAAGGTCAGGACTTTAAAATGGGATGACACTTGAGAGCTCTCTTTGACAAGGCTTTTGACAGATCTTCTTGACACATTGACATATCTTCTTGGCAGGTACTTCTGGCAGTTTTGACAGTTGATTATGACAGGTCTGTTGACAGTTCCAAAGAGCTTGACAGTAAAGAGTTTACGTAACTTTTATACACATTTATTCATACCTTTGCAATTCCCAAAGCCCAACAGATCTCTACCAAAGTGCACCAAACCCCTCCCAAGGTAACAAAATGGTGAGAAAACACTGATCATGTGACCCGGGAGAGGAGTACCTTAAATCAAGAAGATTTCAAGGCAGGGTAACGGGAGAGTTCCTAAAAAGAGTCCCAGACAGGAGAAAGGGAGAGTTCCTAAACAGACACCCACACTGGGGACAGGCAGAGATCCTAAACAGAGTACCATGCAGGGGACAGGGAGAGTAACTAAACAGAGGCCCAGACAGGAAACGGAGAGAGTTCCTAAACAGAGTCCCAGGCAGGGGACAGGGAGATTTCCTAAACAGGGTCCCAGAAATGGGGCAAGGAGAGTTCCTAAACAGAGCCACAGGCAGGGGACAGGGAGAGCTCTTAAAAAAGAGTCCCAGAAAGGGGACAGTGAGGGTTCCGAAACAGAATCCAAAATAGGAGAGAGGGAGAGTTCGTAAAGGGAGTCTCAGACAGGAGACGGAGAGAGTTCCTAAACAGGGTCCCAGACAGGTGAAAAGGAGAGTTCCTAAACAGAGTCACAGAGAGGGGACAGGGAGAGTTCCTAAACAGAGCCCCAGCCAGAGGACAGGGAGAGTTCCAAAACAGACTCAAAGGCATGGGAAAGAGAGAGTTCCTAAACAGAGCCCCAGACAGGGGACAGGGAGAGTTCCTAAACAGAGCCCCAAACAGAGGACAGGGAGAGTTCCTAAACAGAATCCCAGATCAGGGACAGGGAGAGTGGCTAAACAGAGTCCCAGGCAGGGGACAGGGGGAGTTCCTAAACCGAGTCACAGACAGGGGACAGAGAGAGTTCCAAAACAGACTCACAGGCACGGGACAGGGAGAGTTCCTAAACAGACTCACAGGCAGGAGACACGGAGAATTCCTGAACAGAGTCCAAGACAGGGGACAAAGAGAGTTCCTAATGAGAGACCAAGAGAGGGGACAGGGAGAGTTCCTAAACAGAGTCCCAGGCAGGGGACAGAGAGAGTTCCTAAACAGACTCACAGGCATAGGACAGAGAGAGTTCCTAAACAGACACAGAGGCATGGGACAGAGAGAGTTCCAAAACAGACTCACAGGCAGGAGACAAGGAGACTTCCTAAACAGAGTCCAAGACAGGGGACAAAGACAGTTCCTAAACAGAGTCCCAGAAAGGGACAGGGAGAGTTCGTAAAGGGATTCCCAGAGAGGGGACTGGGACAGTTCCTAAGCAAAGTCCCAGACAGGGGACAGGGCGAGTACCTAAACAGAATCCCAGACAGGGGACAGGGAGAGTTCCTAAACAGAGTCCCAGGCTGGGAACAGGGAGAGTTACTAATGGGAGACCCAGTCAGGGAACAGGGAGAGTCCCTAATTGGAGTCCCAGAGAGGGGTCAGGGCGAGTTCGTAAACAGAATTGCAGACAGGGGACATGGATAGTTCATAAAGGGAGTCACAGACAGGGGACAAGGAGAGTTCCTAAACAAAGTCCCATACAGGGGACAAGGCGAGTTCCTAAACACAATCCCAGACAGGGGACAGGGAGAGTTTGTAAACAGAGTCCCAGATAGGGAACAGGGAGAGTTCATAAACAGACTCACAGGCAGGTGACTGAGAGAGTTCCTAAACAGAGTCAAAGGCATGGGACAGAGAGAGTTCCTAAACAGACTCACAGGCAGGAGACAGGGAGAATTACTAAACAGAGTCCCAGACAGGGGACAGGGAGAGTTCCTAATGGGAGACCCAGAGAGGAGACAGGGAGAGTTCGTAAACAGAATTCCAGACAGGGGACAGGGAGAGTTCCTAAACAGTGTCCCAGGTAGGGGACAGGGAGAGTTCCTAAACAGAGTCCCAGACAGGAGAGAGGGAGAGTTCCTAAACAGAAACCCACACTGGAGACAGGCAGAGATCCTAAACAGAGTACCAGGCAGGGGAGAGGGAGAGTAACCAAACAGAGTCCGAGACAGGGGACAGGGAGAGTTCCGAAAGGGAGTCCCAGGCTGGGAACAGGGAGAGTTACTAATGGGATTCCCAGTCAGGCGACAGGGTGAGTCCCAAATTGGAGTCCCAGACAGGGGACAGGGAGAGTTCATAAACAGAATTCTAGACAGGGGACAGGGAGAGGTCCTAAACGGAGAGAAAGTCAGGGGAAAAAGAGAGTTCCTAAACAGAGTCCCAGACAGGGGACAGGGAGAGTTTGTAAACAGAATCCTAGACAGGGGACAGGGAGAGTTCCTAAACGGAGACAAAGTCAGGGGAAAAAGAGAGTTCCTAAACAGAGTCACAGACAGGGGACAGGTTGAGTTCCAAAACAGACTCACAGGCAGGGGACAGGGAGTGTTCCTAAATGGAGCCCAGACAGGGGACAGGGAAAGTTCCTAAATAGAGTCCCAGGCAGGGAACAGGGCGAGTTCCTAAACAGCATCCCAGACAGGGGACAGGGAGTGTTCCTAAACTGACTCACAGGCTGGAGACAGGGAGAATTCCTAAACAGAGTCCCAGAGAGGGGACAGGGAGATTTCGTAAACAGAATTCCAGACAGAAGACAGGGCGAGTTCCTAATCAGTGTCCCAGACAGGGGACAGGGAGAGTTCGTAAACAGGGTTCCAGGCAGGGGACAGGGGGAGTTCATAAACAGAGTCACAGACAGGGGACAGGGAGAGTTCCAAAACAGATTCCCAGGTAGTGGACAGGGATAGATCCTAATGGGAGTCCCAGGCAGGGGACAGGGAGAATTCCTAAACAGAGTCCCAGACAGGGGACAAGGAGAGTTCCTAATGGGAGTCCCAGGCAGGGGACAAGGAGAGTTCCTAAACAGAGTCACAGGCATGGGAGAGAGAGAGTTCCTAAACAGAAACCCACACTGGAGACAGGCAGAGATCCTAAACAGAGTACCAGGCAGGGGAGAGGGAGAGTAACCAAACAGAGTCCCAGGCAGGGGACAGGAAGAGTTCCTAATGGGAGTCCCAGGCAGGGGACAAGGAGAGTTCCTAAACAGAGTCCCAGACAGGAGACAGGGAGAGTTCTGAAAGGTAGTCCCAGACTGGGAACAGGGAGAGTTACTAATGGGATTCCCAGTCAGGCGACAGGGTGAGTCCCAAATTGGAGTCCCAGACAGGGGACAGGGAGAGTTCGTAAACAGAATTCTAGACAGGGGACAGGGAGAGGTCCTAAACGGAGAGAAAGTCAGGGGAAAAAGAGAGTTCCTAAACAGAGTCCCAGACAGGGGACGGGAGAGTTCATAAACAGAGTCACAGACAGGGGACAGGGAGAGTTCCAAAACAGATTCCCAGGTAGTGGACAGAGATAGATCCTAATGGGAGTCCCAGGCAGGGGGCAAGGAGAGTTCCTAAAGGGAGTCCCAGACCGGGGACAAGGAGAACTCCTAAACACAGTCACAGACAGGGGACAGGGAGAGTTCCTAAACAGAGTCACAGACAGGGGACAGGGAGAATTCCAAAACAGACTCGCAGGCAGGGGACAGGGAGAGTTCGTAAACTGAGTCCCAGACAGGAGACAGGGAGAGTTACTAATGGGAGCCCCAGAGAAAGGACAGGGAGAGTTCGTAAACAGAATTCCAGACAGGGGACAGGGAGATTTCCTAAACAGGGTCCCAGGCATGGGACAGGGAGAGTTCCTAAACAGAGTCCCAGACAGGGGACAGGGAGATTTCCTAAACAGGGTCCCAGGCAGGGGACAGGGAGAGTTGCTAAACAGGCTCACAGGCAGGAGATAGGGGGAGTTCATAAACAGAGTCACAGACAGGGGACAGGGAGAGTTCCTAATGGGAGTCCCAGAGAGGGTACAGGGAGAGTGCGTAAACAGAATTCCAGACAGGGGACAGGGAGAGTTCCTAAACGGAGTCACAAACAGGGGACAGGGAGAGTTCCTAAACAGTGTCCGAGGCAGGGGACCAAGAGAGTTCCTAAACAGAGTCCCCGACAGGGGACAGGGAGAGTTCATAAAGGGAGTCCCAGTCAGGGGACAGGGAGAGTTCCTTAACAGAGTTACAGATAGGGGACAGGGAGAGTTCCTAACCAGAGTCACAGAGAGGGGACAGGGAGAGTTCGTAAAGGGAGTCAGAGACAGGGGACAGGGTGAGTTCCTAAACAGAATCGCACGCAGCGGACAGGTAGAGTTCCTAAACAAAGTCCCAGACAGGGGACAGGGCGAGTACCTAAACAGAATTCCAGACAGGGGACAGTGCGAGTACCTAAACAGAATCCCAGACAGGGGACAGGGAGAGTTCCTAAACAGAATCCCAGGCAGGGGACAGGGAGAGTTCCTAAACAGAGTCCCAGACAGGGAACAGGGAGAGTTCCTAAACAGTGTCCCAGATGGGGGACAGGGAGAGTTCCGAAAGAGACTCCCAGACTGGGAACAGGGAGAGTTGCTAATGGGATTCCAAGTCTGGCGACAGGGTGAGTCCCAAATTGGAGTCCCAGAGAGGGGACAGGGAGAGTTCGTAAACAGAATTCCAGACAGGGGACAGGGCGAGTTCCAAAACAGTGTCCCCGGCAGGGGACCAGGAGAGTTCCTAATCAGTGTCCCAGACAGGGGACAGGGAGAATTCGTAAAGGGAGTACCAGAGAGGGGACAGGGAGAGTTCCTAAACAGACTCACAGGCAGGAGACATGGAGAATTCCTAAACAGAGTCCAAGACAGGGGACAAAGAGAGTTCCTAATGAGAGACCAAGAGAGGGGACAGGGAGAGTTCGTAAACAGAATCCCCGACAGGGGACAGGGAGAGTTCCAAAACAGACTCGCTGGCAGGGGACAGGGAGAGTTCCTAAACAAGGTCCCAGTCAGGGGACACGGCGAGTTCCTAAACAGAATCCCAGACTGGGAACAGGGAGAGTTACTAATGGGATTCCAAGTCTGGCGACAGGGTGAGTCCCAAATTGGAGTCCCAGAGAGGGGACAGGGAGAGTTCGTAAACAGAATTCCAGACAGGGGACAGGGCGAGTTCCAAAACAGTGTCCCAGGCAGGGGACCAAGAGAGTTCCTAATCAGTGTCCCAGACAGGGGACAGGGAGAATTCGTAAAGGGAGTACCAGAGAGGGGACAGGGAGAGTTCCTAAACAGACTCACAGGCAGGAGACACGGAGAATTCCTAAACAGAGTCCAAGACAGGGGACAAAGAGAGTTCCTAATGAGAGACCAAGAGAGGGGACAGGGAGAGTTCGTAAACAGAATTCCAGACAGGGGACAGGGAGAGTTCCTAAACAAAGTCCCAGTCAGGGGACAGGGAGAGTTCCTAAACAGAATCCCAGACAGGGGACAGGGAGAGTTCCTAAACAGAGTCCCAGGCAGGGGTCAGGGGGAGTTCCTAAACAGACTCACAAGCATAGGACAGAGAGAGTTCCTAAACAGACACAGAAGCATGGGACAGAGAGAGTTCCAAAACAGACTCACAAGCAGGAGACAGGGAGACTTCCTAAACAGAGTCCAAGACAGGGGACAAAGAGCGTTCCTAAACAGAGTCCCAGAAAGGGACAGGGAGAGTTCGTAAAGGGATTCCCAGAGAGGGGACTGGGACAGTTCCTAAGCAAAGTCCCAGACAGGGGACAGGGCGAGTACCTAAACAGAATCCCAGACAGGGGACAGGGAGAGTTCCTAAACAGAGTCCCAGGCTGGGAACAGGGAGAGTTACTAATGGGAGACCCAGTCTGGGGACAGGGAGAGTCCCTAATTGGAGTCCCAGAGAGGGGTCAGGGCGAGTTCATAAACAGAATTGCAGACAGGGGACATGGATAGTTCATAAAGGGAGTCACAGACAGGGGACAGGGAGAGTTCCTAAACAAAGTCCCATACAGGGGACAAGGCGAGTTCCTAAACACAATCCCAGACAGGGGACAGGGAGAGTTTGTAAACAGAGTCCCAGATAGGGAACAGGGAGAGTTCATAAACAGACTCACAGGCAGGTGACTGAGAGAGTTCCTAAACAGAGTCAAAGGCATGGGACAGAGAGAGTTCCTAAACAGACTCACAGGCAGGAGACAGGGAGAATTACTAAACAGAGTCCCAGACAGGGGACAGGGAGAGTTCCTAATGGGAGACCCAGAGAGGAGACAGGGAGAGTTCGTAAACAGAATTCCAGACAGGGGACAGGGAGAGTTCCTAAACAGAGTCCCTGTCAGGGGACAGGGAGAGTTCCTAAACAGAGTCCCAGACAGGAGAGAGGGAGAGTTCCTAAACAGAAACCCACACTGGAGACAAGGCAGAGATCCTAAACAGAGTACCAGGCAGGGGAGAGGGAGAGTTCCTAATGGGAGTCCCAGGCAGGGGACAGGGAGAGTTCCTAAACAGAGGCCCAGACAGGAGACGGAGAGAGTTCCTAAACAGAGTCCCCGTTGGGGACAGGGAGAGTTCCTAAACAGAGTCCCAGACAGGAGAGAGGGAGAGTTCCTAAACAGAAACCCACACTAGAGACAGGCAGAGATCCTAAACAGAGTACCAGGCAGGGGAGAGGGAGAGTTCCTAATGGGAGTCCCAGGCAGGGGACAAGGAGAGTTCCTAAACAGAGTCCCAGACAGGGGACAGGGAGAGTTAATAATGGGATTCCCAGTCAGGCGACAGGGTGTGTCCCAAATTGGAGTCCCAGACAGGGGACAGGGAGAGTTCGTAAACAGAATTCTAGACAGGGGACAGGGAGAGGTCCTAAACGGAGAGAAAGTCAGGGGAAAAAGAGAGTTCCTAAACAGAATCCCAGACAGGGGACGGGAGAGTTCATAAACAGAGTCACAGACAGGGGACAGGGAGAGTTCCAAAACAGATTCCCAGGTAGTGGACAGGGATAGATCCTAATGGGAGTCCCAGGCAGGGGACAGGGAGAATTCCTAAACAGAGTCGCAGACCGGGGACAGGGAGAATTCCTAATGGGAGTCCCAGGCAGGGGACAAGGAGAGTTCCTAAAGGGAGTCCCAGACCAGGGACAGGGAGAATTCCTAAACACCGTCACAGACAGGGGACAGGGAGAGTTCCTAAACAGAGTCACAGACAGGGGACAGGGAGAATTCCAAAACAGACTTGCAGGCAGGGGACAGGGAGAGTTCCTAAACGGAGTCACAGGCAAGGGACAGGGAGAGTTCCTAAACAGAATTGCAGGCAGGGGACAGGGAGAGTTCCTAAACAGAGTCCCAGACAGGAGACAGGGAGAGTTACTAATGGGAGTCCCAGTGAAAGGACAGGGAGAGTTCGTAAACAGAATTCCAGACAGGGGACAGGGAGATTTCCTAAACAGGGTCCCAGGCATGGGACAGGGAGAGTTTCTAAACAGAGTCCCAGACAGGGGACAGGGAGATTTCCTAAACAGGGTCCCAGGCAGGGGACAGGGAGAGTTGCTAAACAGGCTCACAGGCAGGAGATAGGGGGAGTTCATAAACAGAGTCACAGACAGAGGACAGGGAGAGTTCCTAATAGGAGTCCCAGAGAGGCTACAGGGAGAGTGCGTAAACAGAATTCCAGACAGGGGACAGGGAGAGTTCCTAAACAGTGTCCGAGGCAGGGGACCAAGAGAGTTCCTAAACAGAGTCCCCGACAGGGGACAGGGAGAGTTCATAAAGGGAGTCCCAGTCAGGGGACAGGGAGCGTTCCTTAACAGAGTCACAGATAGGGGACAGGGAGAGTTCCTAACCAGAGTCCCAGTCAGGGGACAGGGAGCGTTCCTTAACAGAGTCACAGATAGGGGACAGGGAGAGTTCCTAACCAGAGTCACAGAGAGGGGACAGGGAGAGTTCGTAAAGGGAGTCAGAGACAGGGGACAGGGTGAGTTCCTAAACAGAATCGCACGCAGCGGACAGGTAGAGTTCCTAAACAAAGTCCCAGACAGGGGACAGGGCGAGTACCTAAACAGAATTCCAGACAGGGGGCAGTGCGAGTACCTAAACAGAATCCCAGACAGGGGACAGGGAGAGTTCCTAAACAGAGTCCCAGAAAGGGACAGGGAGAGTTCGTAAAGGGATTCCCAGAGAGGGGACTGGGACAGTTCCTAAGCAAAGTCCCAGACAGGGGACAGGGCGAGTACTTAAACAGAATCCCCGACAGGGGACAGGGTGAGTTCCAAAACAGACTCGCTGGCAGGGGACAGGGAGAGTTCCTAAACAAGGTCCCAGTCAGGGGACACGGCGAGTTCCTAAACAGAATCCCAGACTGGGAACAGGGAGAGTTACTAATGGGATTCCAAGTCTGGCGACAGGGTGAGTCCCAAATTGGAGTCCCAGAGAGGGGACAGGGAGAGTTCGTAAATAGAATTCCAGACAGGGGACAGGGCGAGTTCCAAAACAGTGTCCCAGGCAGGGGACCAAGAGAGTTCCTAATCAGTGTCCCAGACAGGGGACAGGGAGAATTCGTAAAGGGAGTACCAGAGAGGGGACAGGGAGAGTTCCTAAACAGACTCACAGGCAGGAGACACGGAGAATTCCTAAACAGAGTCCAAGACAGGGGACAAAGAGAGTTCCTAATGAGAGACCAAGAGAGGGGACAGGGAGAGTTCGTAAACAGAATTCCAGACAGGGGACAGGGAGAGTTCCTAAACAAAGTCCCAGTCAGGGGACAGGGAGAGTTCCTAAACAGAATCCCAGACAGGGGACAGGGAGAGTTCCTAAACAGAGTCCCAGGCAGGGGTCAGGGGGAGTTCCTAAACAGACTCACAAGCATAGGACAGAGAGAGTTCCTAAACAGACACAGAAGCATGGGACAGAGAGAGTTCCAAAACAGACTCACAGGCAGGAGACAGGGAGACTTCCTAAACAGAGTCCAAGACAGGGGACAAAGAGAGTTCCTAAACAGAGTCCCAGAAAGGGACAGGGAGAGTTCGTAAAGGGATTCCCAGAGAGGGGACTGGGACAGTTCCTAAGCAAAGTCCCAGACAGGGGACAGGGCGAGTACCTAAACAGAATCCCAGACAGGGGACAGGGAGAGTTCCTAAACAGAGTCCCAGGCTGGGAACAGGGAGAGTTACTAATGGGAGACCCAGTCTGGGGACAGGGAGAGTCCCTAATTGGAGTCCCAGAGAGGGGTCAGGGCGAGTTCATAAACAGAATTGCAGACAGGGGACAGGGAGAGTTCCTAAACAAAGTCCCATACAGGGGACAAGGCGAGTTCCTAAACACAATCCCAGACAGGGGACAGGGAGAGTTTGTAAACAGAGTCCCAGATAGGGAACAGGGAGAGTTCATAAACAGACTCACAGGCAGGTGACTGAGAGAGTTCCTAAACAGAGTCAAAGGCATGGGACAGAGAGAGTTCCTAAACAGACTCACAGGCAGGAGACAGGGAGAATTACTAAACAGAGTCCCAGACAGGGGACAGGGAGAGTTCCTAATGGGAGACCCAGAGAGGAGACAGGGAGAGTTCGTAAACAGAATTCCAGACAGGGGACAGGGAGAGTTCCTAAACAGAGTCCCTGTCAGGGGACAGGGAGAGTTCCTAAACAGAGTCCCAGACAGGAGAGAGGGAGAGTTCCTAAACAGAAACCCACACTGGAGACAGGCAGAGATCCTAAACAGAGTACCAGGCAGGGGAGAGGGAGAGTTCCTAATGGGAGTCCCAGGCAGGGGACAGGGAGAGTTCCTAAACAGAGGCCCAGACAGGAGACGGAGAGAGTTCCTAAACAGAGTCCCCGTTGGGGACAGGGAGAGTTCCTAAACAGAGTCCCAGACAGGAGAGAGGGAGAGTTCCTAAACAGAAACCCACACTAGAGACAGGCAGAGATCCTAAACAGAGTACCAGGCAGGGGAGAGGGAGAGTTCCTAATGGGAGTCCCAGGCAGGGGACAAGGAGAGTTCCTAAACAGAGTCCCAGACAGGGGACAGGGAGAGTTACTAATGGGAGACCCAGTCAGGGGACAGGGAGAGTCCCTAATTGGAGTCCCAGAGAGGGGTCAGGGCGAGTTCATAAACAGAATTGCAGACAGGGGACATGGAGAGTTCATAAAGGGAGTCACAGACAGGGGACAGGGAGAGTTCATAAACAGACTCACAGGCAGGTGACTGAGAGAGTTCCTAAACAGAGTCAAAGGCATGGGACAGAGAGAGTTCCTAAACAGACTCACAGGCAGGAGACAGGGAGAATTACTAAACAGAGTCCCAGGCAGGGGACAGGGAGTGTTCCTTAACAGAGTCACAGATAGGGGACAGGGAGAGTTCCTAACCAGAGTCACAGAGAGGGGACAGGGAGAGTCCGTAAAGGGAGTCCGAGACAGGGGACAGGGTGAGATCCTAAACAGAATCGCACGCAGCGGACAGGTAGAGTTCCTAAACAGAGTCACAGACAGGGGACAGGGAGAGTTGCTAAACAGGTTCACAGGCAGGATATAGGGGGAGTTCATAAACAGAGTCACAGACAGGGGACAGGGAGAGTTCCTAATGGGAGTCCCAGAGAGGGTAGAGTGAGAGTGCGTAAACAGAATTCCAGACAGGGGACAGGGAGAGTTCCTAAACGGAGTCCCAAACAGGGGACAGGGAGAGTTCCTAAACAGTGTCCCCGACAGGGGACCAAGAGAGTTCCTAAACAGAGTCCCCGACAGGGGACAGGGAGGGTTCATAAAGGGAGTCCCAGTCAGGGGACAGGGAGCGTTCCTAAACAGAGTCCCAGGCAGGGGACAGGGAGAGTTCCTTAACAGAGTCACAGATAGGGGACAGGGAGAGTTCCTAACCAGAGTCACAGAGAGGGGACAGGGAGAGTTCGTAAAGGGAGTCAGAGACAGGGGACAGGGTGAGTTCCTAAACAGAATCGCACGCAGCGGACAGGTAGAGTTCCTAAACAAAGTCCCAGACAGGGGACAGGGCGAGTACCTAAACAGAATTCCAGACAGGGGACAGTGCGAGTACCTAAACAGAATCCCAGACAGGGGACAGGGAGAGTTACTAATGGGATTCCAAGTCTGGCGACAGGGCGAATCCCAAATTGGAGTCCCAGAGAGGGGACAGGGAGAGTTCGTAAACAGAATTCCAGACAGGGGACAGGGCGAGTTCCAAAACAGTGTCCCAGGCAGGGGACCAAGAGAGTTCCTAAACAGAAGTCCCAGACAGGGGTGAGGGTGAGTTCATAAAGGGAGTCCCAGAGAGGGGACAGGGAGAATTCCTAAACAGAGACCCAGGCAGGGAACAGGGAGAGTTCCTAAACAGAATCCCAGACAGGGGACAAGGAGTGTTCCTAAACAGAATCACAGGCAGGAGGCAGGGAAAGTTCCTAAACAGAGTCCCAGAGAGGGGACAGGGAGAGTTCCTATACAGAGTCACAGACAGGGGACAGGGTGAGTTCCTAAACAGAATCACAGGCAGGGGAGAGGTAGTGTTCCTAAACAAAGTCCCAGACAGGGGACAGGGCGAGTACCTAAACAGAATCCCAGACAGGGGACAGGGAGTGTTCCTGAAAAAACAAACAGGCAGGAGACAGGGACAATCCTAAACAGAGTCCCAGAGAGGGGACAGGGAGAGTTCATAAACAGAATTCCAGACAGGGGACAAGGCTTGATCCTAAACAGTGTCCCAGGCGGCGGACCAAGAGAGTTCCTAATCAGTGTCGCACATAGGGGACAGGGAGATTTCGTAAAGAGAGTCACAGACCCGGGACAGGGAGAGTTCCAAAACAGACTCACAGACAGGGGACAGGGAGAGATACTAAACAAAGTCCCAGACAGGGGACAGGGCGAGTTCCAAAACAGATTCACGGACAGGGGACAGGGAGAGTTCCTAAACAGAGTCCCAGACAGGGGACAGGGATAGTTCCTAAACATTGTCCCAGGCAGGGGACCAAGAGACTTCCTAAACAGAGTCCCTGGCAGCGGAAAGTGCGAGTTCCTAAACAGAATCCCAGACAGGGGACAAGGAGTGTTCCTAAACAGAATCACAGGCAGGAGACAGGGAAAGTTCCTAAACAGAGTCCCAGAGAGGGGAGAGGGAGAGTTCGTAAACAGAATTCGAGACAGGGGACAAGGCTAGTTCCTAAACAGTGTCCCAGGCAGGGGACAGGGCGAGTTCCTAAACAGTGTCCCAGGCAGGGGACAGGGCAAGTTCCTAAACAGAGTCACAGACAGGGACAGGCAGAGTTCCTAAACAGAGTAAAAGGCATGGGGCAGAGAGAGTTCCGAAACGGGCTCACAGGCAGTAGACAGGGGGAGTTTGTAAACAGAGTCAAAGACATGGGTCAGGGAGAGTTCCTAATGGGAGTCCCAGACAGGGTACAGGGAGAGATCGTAAACAGACTTCCAGACAGAGGACAGGGAGAGTTCCTAAGCAGAGTCCCAGACAGGGGACAGGGATAGTTCCTAAACAGTGTCCCAGGCAGTGGACCAAGAGTGTTCCTAAACAGAGTCCCAGACAGGGGTGAGGGAGAGTTCATAAAGGGAGTCCCAGAGAGGGGACAGGGAGAGTTCCTAAACAGAGACCCAGGCAGGGGACAGATAGAGTTCCTAAACAGAGTCACAGACAAGGGAGAGGGAGAGTTCCTTAACAGAGTCACAAACAGGGGACAGGGAGAGTTCCTTCACAGAGTCACAGACAGGGGACAGGGAGAGTTCCTAAACAGAATCGCAGACAGGGGACAGTGCGAGTGCCTAAACAGAATCCCCGACAGGGGAGACTGAGAGTTCCTAAACAGAATCCCAGGCAGGGGACAGGGAGAGTTCCTAAACAGAGTCCCAGACAGGGAACAGGGAGAGTTACTAATGGGATTCCAAGTCTGGCGACAGGGTGAGTCCCAAATTGGAGTCCCAGAGAGGGGACAGGGAGAGTTCGTAAACAGAATTCCAGACAGGGGACAGGGCAAGTTCCTAAACAGTGTCCCAGGCAGGGGACCAAGAGAGTTCCTAATCAGTGTCCCAGACAGGGGACAGGGAGAATTCGTAAAGGAAGTACCAGACAGGGGACAGGGAGAGTTCCTAAACAGAGTCACAGATAGGGGACAGGGAGAGTTCCTAAACAGGGTTCCAGGCAGAGGACAGGGAGATTTCCTAAACAGAGTCACAGACAGGGGACAGGGAGAGTTCCTAAACAGTGTTCCAGGCAGGGGACCAAGAGAGTTCCTAAACAGAATCCCAGACAGGGGTAAGGGAGAGTTCATAAAGGGAGTCCCAGGCAGGGGACGGGGGAGGTCCTAAACAGAGTCGCAGACAAGGGAAGGGGAAAGTTCCTAAACAGAGTCACAGACAGGGGACAGGGAGAATTCCTGAACAGAGACACAGACAGCGGACAGGGAGAGTTCCTAAACAGAGTCACAGACAGGGGTCAGGGAGAATTCCAAAACAGACTCACAGACAGGGTTCAGGGAGAGTTCCTAAACAAAGTCCCAGCCAGGGGACAGGGCGAGTTCCTAAACAGAGTCAGGGACAGGGGACAGGGAGAGTTCCTAAACAGAATCGCAGGCAGGGGACAGGGAGAGTTCCTAAACAGAATCACAAGCAGGGGACAGAGAGACTTCCTAAACAGAGTCAAAGGCATGGGACAGAGAGAATTCCTAAACAAGCTGACAGGCAGGAGACAGGGAGAGTTCATAAATAGAGTCACAGACAGGGGACAGGGAGAATTTCTAATGGCAGTCCCAGAGAGGGTACAGGGATAGTTCGTGAACAGAATTCCAGACAGAGGACAGGGAAAGTTCCTAAACGAAGTCCCAGACACGGGACAGGGATAGTTCCTAAACAGTGTCCCAGGAAAGGGACCATGAGAGTTCCTAAACAGAGTCACAGAGAGGGGACAGGGAGAGTTCGTAAAGGGAGCCCAGAGGGGACAGGGAGATTTCCGAAACAGAGTCACAGACAGGGACAGGGAGAGTTCCTAAACAGAGTCACAGGCATGGGACAGAGAGAGTTCTAAACAGAGTGTAAGGCATGGGACAGAGAGAGTTCCAAAACAGGCTCACAGGCAGGAGACATGGGGAGTTCATAAACAGAGTCACAGACATGGGTCAGGGAGAGTTCCTAATGGGAGTCCCAGACAGGGTCCAGGGAGAGATCGTAAACAGACTTCCAGACAGGGGACAGGGAGAGTTCCTAAACGGAGTCCCAGACAGGGGACAGGGAGAGTTCCTAAAAAGTGTCCCAGGCAGGGGACCAAGAGAGTTCTTAAACAGAGTCCCAGACAGAGGTTGAGGGAGAGTTCCGAAAGGGAGTCCCAGAGAGGGGACATTGAGAGTTCCTAAACAGAGACCCAGGCAGGGGACAGGGAGAGTTCCTAAACAGAGTCACAGACAAGGGACAGGGAGAGTTCCTATACAGAGTCACAGACAGGGGACACAGAGAGTTCCTGAACAGAGTCACAGACAGGGGACAGGGAGAGTTCCTAAACAGAATCGCAGGCAGGGGACAGGTAGAGTTCCTAAACAAAGTCCCAGACAGGGGACAGGGCGAGTACCTAAACAGAATCCCAGACAGGGGACAGGGCGAGTACCTAAACAAAATCCCAGACAGGGGACAGGGAGAGTTCCTAAACATTGTCCCAGGCAGGGGACCAAGAGACTTCCTAAACAGAGTCCCAGGCAGCGGAAAGTGCAAGTTCCTAAACAGAATCCCAGACAGGGGACAGGGAGTGTTCCTAATCAAACTCACAGGCAGGAGACAGGGAGAATCCTCAACAGAGTCCCAGAGAGGGGACAGGGAGAGTTCGTAAACAGAATTCCAGACAGGGGACAAGGCTTGTGCCTAAACAGTGTCCCAGGCAGGAGACCAAGAGAGTTCCTAATCAGTGTTGCAGATAAGGGACAGGGAGAGTTGGTAAAGGGAGTCCCAGACAGGGGACAGGGAGAGTTCCTAAACAGAGTCACAGACCCGGGACAGGGAGAGTTCCTAAACAAAGTCCCAGACAGGGGACACGGCGAGTTCCAAAACAGAGTCACGGACAGGGGACAGGGGGAGTTCCTAAACAGAGTCACAGGCAGGGGACTGAGAGAGTTCCTAAAGAGAGTCAAAGGCATGAGACAGAGAGATTTCCTAAACAGGCTCACAGGCAGGAGACAGAGGGAGTTCATAAACAGAGTCCCAGACAGGGGACAGGGAGAGTTCCTAATGGCAGTCCCAGAGAGGGTACAGGGATAGTTCGTGAACAGTATTCCAGACAGAGGACAGGGAGAGTTCCTAAATGGAGTCCCATACAGGGGAAAGGGATAGTTCCTAAACAGTGTCCCAGGCGGGGGACCATGAGAGTTCCTAAACAGAGTCACAGAGAGGGGACAGGGAGAGTTCGTAAAGGGAGCCCAGACAGGGGACAGGAAGAGTTCCTAAACATTGTCCCAGGCAGGGGACCAAGAGACTTCCTAAACAGAGTCCCAGGCAGCGGAAAGTGCGAGTTCCAAAACAGAATCCCAGACAGGGGACAAGGAGTGTTCCTAAACTGAATCACAGGCAGGAGACAGGGAGAATTCCTAAACAGAGTCCCAGAGAGGGGACAGGGAGAGTTCGTAAACAGAATTCGAGACAGGGGACAAGGCTAGTTCCTAATCAGTGTCCCAGACAGGGGACAGGGAGAGTTCGTAAAGGGAGACCCAGACAGTGGACAGGGAGAGTTCCTAAACAGAGTAAAAGGCATGGGACAGAGAGAGTTCCGAAACATGCTCAAAGGCAGGAGGCAGGGGGAGTTCATAAACAGAGTCAAAGACATGGGTCAGGGAGAGTTCCTAATGGGAGTCCCAGAGAGGGTACAGGGAGAGATCGTAAACAGACTTCCAGACAGGGGACAGGGAGAGTTCCTAAACAGAATCCCAGACAGGGGACAGGGACTTTTCCTAAACAAACTCACAGGCAAGAGACAGGGAGAATCCTAAACAGAGTTCCACAGATGTGATGGGAGAGTTCGTAAACAGAGTTCCTGACAGGGGACAAGACTTGTTCCTAAACAGTGTCCCAGGCAGGGGACCAAGAGAGTTCCTAATCAGTGTCCCAGACAGGGGACAGGGAGAATTCGTAAAGGGAGACCCAGACAGTGGACAGGGAGAGTTCCTAAACAGAGTAAAAGGCATGGGACAGAGAGAGTTCCGAAACATGCTCAAAGGCAGGAGGCAGGGGGAGTTCATAAACAGAGTCAAAGACGTGGGTCAGGGAGAGTTCCTAATGGGAGTCCCAGAGAGGGTACAGGGAGAGATCGTAAACAGACTTCCAGACAGGGGACAGGGAGAGTTCCTAAACAGAATCGCAGGCAGGGGACAGGGAGAGTTCCTGAACAGAGTCACAGGCATGGGACAGAGAGAGTTGCGAAACAGGCTCACAGGCATGAGAAAGGGAGAGTTCATAAACAGAGTCACAGACATGGGTCAGGGAGATTTCCTAATGGGAGTCCCAGGGAGGGTACAGGGAGAGATCGTAAACAGAATTCCAGACAGGGGACAGGGAGAGTTCCTAAGCGGAGTCCCAAAGAGGGGACAGGGAGAGTTCCTAAATAGAATCCCAGGCAGGGGACCAAGAGAGTTCCTAATCAGTGTCCCGGACAGGGGACAGGGAGAGTTCGTAAAGGGAGTCCCAGACAGGGGACAGGGAGTGTTCCTAAACAGACTCGCAGGTAGTGGACACGGGGAGTTCTTAAACAGAGTCCCAGTCAGGGGACAGGGAGAGTTCCTAAACAGAGTCACAGACAGGGAACAGGGAGAGTTCTTAAACAGAGTAAAAGGCATGGGACAGAGAGAGTTCAGAAACAGGCTCATAGGCAGGAGACAGGGGGTGTTCATAAACAGAGTCACAGACATGTGTCAGGGAGAGTTCCTAATGGGAGTCCCAGAGAGGGTACACGGAGATATCGTAAGCAGACTCCCAGACAGGGGACAGGGAGAGTTCCTAAATGGAGCCCCAGACAGGGGACAGGGAGAGTTCCTAAACAGTGTCCCAGGCAGGGGACCAAGAGAGTTCCTAAACAGAGTCCCAGACAGGGGTGAGGGAGAGTTCCGAAAGGGAGTCCCAGAGAGGGGACAGGGAGAGTTCCTAAACAGAGACCCAGGCAGGGGACAGGGAGAGTTCCTAAACAGAGTCACAGACAAGGGATAGGGTGAGTTCTTATACAGAGTCACAGACAGTGGACAGGGAGAGTTCCTGAACAGAGTCACAGACAGGGGACAGGGAGAGTTCCTAAACAGAATCGCAGGCAGGGGTCAGGTAGATTTCCTAAACTAAGTCCCAGACAGGGGACAGGGCGAGTACCTAAACAGAATCCCAGACAGGGGACAGGGCGAGTACCTAAACAAAATCCCAGACAGGGGACAGGGAGATTTCCTAAACAGAATTCCAGGCAGGGTATAGGGAGAGTTCCTAATCAGAGTCCCAGATGGGAACAGGGAGAGTTCCTAAACAGAGTCCCAGGCAGGGGGCAGGGAGATTTGCTATAGGGAGTCCCAGGCAGGGGACAAGGAGATTTCCTAAACAGAGTCCCAGATAGGGGACAGGGAGAGTTCCGAAAGGGAGTCCCAGACTGGGAACAGGGAGAGTTACTAATGGGAGTCCCATTCAGGCGACAGTGTGAGTCCCAAATTGGAGTCCCAGAGGGGTGACAGGGAGAGTTTGTAAACAGAATTCCAGACAGGGGACAGGGACAGTTCTTAAACGGAGACCAAGACAGGGGAGAAAGAGAGTTCCAAAACAGAGTTCCAGACAGGGGACAGGGAGAGTTCGTAAAGGGAGTCAGAGGCAGGGGACAGGTAGAGTTCCAACACAGACTCACAGGCAGGGGACAGGGAGTGTTCCTAAATGGAGCCGAGACAGGGGACAGGGAGAGTTCCTAAACATTATCCCAGGCAGGGGACCAAGAGACTTCCTAAATAGAGTCCCAGGCAGCAGAAAGTGCGAGTTCCTGAACAGAATCCCAAACAGGGGACAGGGAGTGTTCCTAAACAAACTCACAGGCAGGAGACAGGGAGAATTCCTAAACAGAGTCCCAGAGAGTGGACAGGGAGAATTCGTAAACAGAATTCCAGACAGGGGACAAGGCTTGTTCCTAAACAGTGTCCCAGGCAGGGGACCAAGAGTGTTCCTAATCTGTGTCGCAGATATGGGACAGGGAGAGTTTGTAAAGGGAATCCCAGACAGGGGACAGGGAGAGTTCCTAAACAGAGTCACAGACCCGGGACAGGGAGAGTTCCAAAACAGACTCGCAGGCAGGGGATCGGGAGAGCTCCTTAACAAAGTCCCGGCCAGGTGACAGGGCGAGTTCCTAAACAGAGTCAAGGACAGGGGACAGGGAGAGTTCCTAAACAGAATAGCAGGCAGGGGACAGGGGGAGTTCCTAAACAGAGTCACAGGCAGGGGACAGAGAGACTTCCTAAACAGAGTAAAAGGCATGGGACAGAGACAGTTCCGAAACAGGCTCACAGGCAGGAGACAGGGGGAGTTCATAAACAGATTCACAGACATGGGTCAGAGAGAGTTCCTAATGGGAGTCCCAGAGAGTGTACAGGGAGAGATCGTAAACAGACTTCCAAACAGGGGACAGGGAGAGTTCCTAAACGGAGTCCCAGGCAGGGGAATGGGAGAGTTCCTAAACAGTGTCGCAGGCAGGGGTGAGGGAGTGTTCATAAAGGGAGTCCCAGACAGGGGACAGGGAGAGTTCCTAAACAGACACCCAAGCAGGGGACAGGGAGAGTTCCTAAACAGAGTCACAGACAAGGGACAGGGAGAGTTCCTAATGGGAGTCCCAGAGAGGGTACAGGGAGAGATCGTAAACAGACTTCCAGACAGGGGACAGGGAGAGTTCCTAAACAGAATCCCAGACAGGGGACAGGGACTTTTCCTAAACAAACTCACAGGCAAGAGACAGGGAGAATCCTAAACAGAGTTCCACAGATGTGATGGGAGAGTTCGTAAACAGAGTTCCTGACAGGGGACAAGACTTGTTCCTAAACAGTGTCCCAGGCAGGGGAGCAAGAGTGTTCCTAATCAGTGTCTCAGACAGGGGACAGGGAGAGTTTGTAAAGGGAGTCCCAGACAGGGGACAGGGAGAGTTCCTAAACAGAGTCACAGACCCGGGACAGGGAGAGTTCCAAAACAGACTCACAGAGAGGGGGCAAGGAGAGTTCGTAAACAAAGTCCCAGACAGGGGACAGGGCGAGTTCCAAAACAGAGTCACGGACAGGGGACAGGGAGATTTCCTAAACAGAATCGCAGGAAGGGGACAGGGAGAGTTCCTAAACAGAGTCACAGGCATGGGACAGACATAGTTCCTAAACGGGCTCACATGCAGGTGACATGGGGAGTTCATAAACAGAGTCCCAGACAGGGGACAGGGAGAGTTCCTAATGGCAGTCGCAGAGAGGGTACAGGGATAGTTCGTGAACAGAATTCCAGACAGAGGACGGGGAGTGTTCCTAAATGGAGTCCCAGACAGGGGACAGGGATAGTTCCTAAATAGTGTCCCAGGCAGGGGACCATGAGAGTTCCTAAACAGAGTCACAAAGTGGACAGGGGGAGTTCTTAAAGAGAGTCCCAGTCAGGGGACAGGGAGAGTTCCTAAACAGAGTCCCAGGCAGGGGACAAGGAGAGTTCCTAAAGGGAGTCCCAGACAGGGGACAGGGAGAGTTCCTCAACAAAGTCCCAGACAGGGGACAGGGCGAGTTCCTAAACAGAGTCACAGACAGGGGACAGGGAGCGTTCCTAAACAGAATCGCAGGCAGGGGACAGGGAGAGTTCCTGAACAGAGTCACAGGCATGGGACAGAGAGAGTTGCGAAACAGGCTCACAGGCATGAGAAAGGGGGAGTTCATAAACAGGGAGGGGTGAGGGAGTGTTCATAAAGGGAGTCCCAGACAGGGGACAGGGAGAGTTCCTAAACAGACACCCAAGCAGGGGACAGGGAGAGTTCCTAAACAGAGTCACAGACAAGGGACAGGGAGAGTTCCTAATGGGAGTCCCAGGGAGGGTACAGGGAGAGATCGTAAACAGAATTCCAGACAGGGGACAGGGAGAGTTCCTAAGCGGAGTCCCAAAGAGGGGACAGGGAGAGTTCCTAAACAGAATCGCAGGTAGTGGACACGGGGAGTTCTTAAACAGAGTCCCAGTCAGGGGACAGGGAGAGTTCCTAAACAGAGTCACAGACAGGGAACAGGGAGAGTTCTTAAACAGAGTAAAAGGCATGGGACAGAGAGAGTTCAGAAACAGGCTCATAGGCAGGAGACAGGGGGTGTTCATAAACAGAGTCACAGACATGTGTCAGGGAGAGTTCCTAATGGGAGTCCCAGAGAGGGTACACGGAGATATCGTAAGCAGACTCCCAGACAGGGGACAGGGAGAGTTCCTAAATGGAGCCCCAGACAGGGGACAGGGAGAGTTCCTAAACAGTGTCCCAGGCAGGGGACCAAGAGAGTTCCTAAACAGAGTCCCAGACAGGGGTGAGGGAGAGTTCCGAAAGGGAGTCCCAGAGAGGGGACAGGGAGAGTTCCTAAACAGAGACCCAGGCAGGGGACAGGGAGAGTTCCTAAACAGAGTCACAGACAAGGGATAGGGTGAGTTCTTATACAGAGTCACAGACAGGGGACAGGGAGAGTTCCTAAACAGAATCGCAGGCAGGGGTCAGGTAGATTTCCTAAACAAAGTCCCAGACAGGGGACAGGGCGAGTACCTAAACAGAATCCCAGACAGGGGACAGGGCGAGTACCTAAACAAAATCCCAGACAGGGGACAGGGAGATTTCCTAAACAGAATTCCAGGCAGGGTATAGGGAGAGTTCCTAATCAGAGTCCCAGATAGGAACAGGGAGAGTTCCTAAACAGAGTCCCAGGCAGGGGGCAGGGAGATTTGCTATTGGGAGTCCCAGGCAGGGGACAAGGAGATTTCCTAAACAGAGTCCCAGATAGGGGACAGGGAGAGTTCCGAAAGGGAGTCCCAGACTGGGAACAGGGGGAGTTACTAATGGGAGTCCCATTCAGGCGACAGTGTGAGTCCCAAATTGGAGTCCCAGAGAGGTGACAGGGAGAGTTTGTAAACAGAATTCCAGACAGGGGACAGGGACAGTTCTTAAATGGAGACCAAGACAGGGGAGAAAGAGAGTTCCAAAACAGAGTTCCAGACAGGGGACAGGGAGAGTTCGTAAAGGGAGTCAGAGGCAGGGGACAGGTAGAGTTCCAACACAGACTCACAGGCAGGGGACAGGGAGTGTTCCTAAATGGAGCCGAGACAGGGGACAGGGAGAGTTCCTAAACATTATCCCAGGCAGGGGACCAAGAGACTTCCTAAATAGAGTCCCAGGCAGCAGAAAGTGCGAGTTCCTGAACAGAATCCCAAACAGGGGACAGGGAGTGTTCCTAAACAAACTCACAGGCAGGAGACAGGGAGAATTCCTAAACAGAGTCCCAGAGAGTGGACAGGGAGAATTCGTAAACAGAATTCCAGACAGGGGACAAGGCTTGTTCCTAAACAGTGTCCCAGGCAGGGGACCAAGAGTGTTCCTAATCTGTGTCGCAGATATGGGACAGGGAGAGTTTGTAAAGGGAATCCCAGACAGGGGACAGGGAGAGTTCCTAAACAGAGTCACAGACCCGGGACAGGGAGAGTTCCAAAACAGACTCGCAGGCAGGGGATCGGGAGAGCTCCTTAACAAAGTCCCGGCCAGGGGACAGGGCGAGTTCCTAAACAGAGTCAAGGACAGGGGACAGGGAGAGTTCCTAAACAGAATAGCAGGCAGGGGACAGGGGGAGTTCCTAAACAGAGTCACAGGCAGGGGACAGAGAGACTTCCTAAACAGAGTAAAAGGCATGGGACAGAGGCAGTTCCGAAACAGGCTCACAGGCAGGAGACAGGGGGAGTTCATAAACAGATTCACAGACATGGGTCAGAGAGAGTTCCTAATGGGAGTCCCAGAGAGTGTACAGGGAGAGATCGTAAACAGACTTCCAAACAGGGGACAGGGAGAGTTCCTAAACGGAGTCCCAGGCAGGGGAATGGGAGAGTTCCTAAACAGTGTCGCAGGCAGGGGTGAGGGAGTGTTCATAAAGGGAGTCCCAGACAGGGGACAGGGAGAGTTCCTAAACAGACACCCAAGCAGGGGACAGGGAGAGTTCCTAAACAGAGTCACAGACAAGGGACAGGGAGAGTTCCTAATGGGAGTCCCAGAGAGGGTACAGGGAGAGATCGTAAACAGACTTCCAGACAGGGGACAGGGAGAGTTCCTAAACAGAATCCCAGACAGGGGACAGGGACTTTTCCTAAACAAACTCACAGGCAAGAGACAGGGAGAATCCTAAACAGAGTTCCACAGATGTGATGGGAGAGTTCGTAAACAGAGTTCCTGACAGGGGACAAGACTTGTTCCTAAACAGTGTCCCAGGCAGGGGAGCAAGAGTGTTCCTAATCAGTGTCTCAGACAGGGGACAGGGAGAGTTTGTAAAGGGAGTCCCAGACAGGGGACAGGGAGAGTTCCTAAACAGAGTCACAGACCCGGGACAGGGAGAGTTCCAAAACAGACTCACAGAGAGGGGGCAAGGAGAGTTCGTAAACAAAGTCCCAGACAGGGGACAGGGCGAGTTCCAAAACAGAGTCACGGACAGGGGACAGGGAGATTTCCTAAACAGAATCGCAGGAAGGGGACAGGGAGAGTTCCTAAACAGAGTCACAGGCATGGGACAGACATAGTTCCTAAACGGGCTCACATGCAGGTGACATGGGGAGTTCATAAACAGAGTCCCAGACAGGGGACAGGGAGAGTTCCTAATGGCAGTCGCAGAGAGGGTACAGGGATAGTTCGTGAACAGAATTCCAGACAGAGGACGGGGAGTGTTCCTAAATGGAGTCCCAGACAGGGGACAGGGATAGTTCCTAAATAGTGTCCCAGGCAGGGGACCATGAGAGTTCCTAAACAGAGTCACAAAGTGGACAGGGGGAGTTCTTAAAGAGAGTCCCAGTCAGGGGACAGGGAGAGTTCCTAAACAGAGTCCCAGGCAGGGGACAAGGAGAGTTCCTAAAGGGAGTCCCAGACAGGGGACAGGGAGAGTTCCTCAACAAAGTCCCAGACAGGGGACAGGGCGAGTTCCTAAACAGAGTCACAGACAGGGGACAGGGAGCGTTCCTAAACAGAATCACTAGCATGGGACAGAGAGAGTTGCGAAACAGGCTCACAGGCATGAGAAAGGGGGAGTTCATAAACAGGGAGGGGTGAGGGAGTGTTCATAAAGGGAGTCCCAGACAGGGGACAGGGAGAGTTCCTAAACAGACACCCAAGCAGGGGACAGGGAGAGTTCCTAAACAGAGTCACAGACAAGGGACAGGGAGAGTTCCTAATGGGAGTCCCAGGGAGGGTACAGGGAGAGATCGTAAACAGAATTCCAGACAGGGGACAGGGAGAGTTCCTAAGCGGAGTCCCAAAGAGGGGACAGGGAGAGTTCCTAAACAGAATCGCAGGTAGTGGACACGGGGAGTTCTTAAACAGAGTCCCAGTCAGGGGACAGGGAGAGTTCCTAAACAGAGTCACAGACAGGGAACAGGGAGAGTTCTTAAACAGAGTAAAAGGCATGGGACAGAGAGAGTTCAGAAACAGGCTCATAGGCAGGAGACAGGGGGTGTTCATAAACAGAGTCACAGACATGTGTCAGGGAGAGTTCCTAATGGGAGTCCCAGAGAGGGTACACGGAGATATCGTAAGCAGACTCCCAGACAGGGGACAGGGAGAGTTCCTAAATGGAGCCCCAGACAGGGGACAGGGAGAGTTCCTAAACAGTGTCCCAGGCAGGGGACCAAGAGAGTTCCTAAACAGAGTCCCAGACAGGGGTGAGGGAGAGTTCCGAAAGGGAGTCCCAGAGAGGGGACAGGGAGAGTTCCTAAACAGAGACCCAGGCAGGGGACAGGGAGAGTTCCTAAACAGAGTCACAGACAAGGGATAGGGTGAGTTCTTATACAGAGTCACAGACAGGGGACAGGGAGAGTTCCTAAACAGAATCGCAGGCAGGGGTCAGGTAGATTTCCTAAACAAAGTCCCAGACAGGGGACAGGGCGAGTACCTAAACAGAATCCCAGACAGGGGACAGGGCGAGTACCTAAACAAAATCCCAGACAGGGGACAGGGAGATTTCCTAAACAGAATTCCAGGCAGGGTATAGGGAGAGTTCCTAATCAGAGTCCCAGATAGGAACAGGGAGAGTTCCTAAACAGAGTCCCAGGCAGGGGGCAGGGAGATTTGCTATTGGGAGTCCCAGGCAGGGGACAAGGAGATTTCCTAAACAGAGTCCCAGATAGGGGACAGGGAGAGTTCCGAAAGGGAGTCCCAGACTGGGAACAGGGGGAGTTACTAATGGGAGTCCCATTCAGGCGACAGTGTGAGTCCCAAATTGGAGTCCCAGAGAGGTGACAGGGAGAGTTTGTAAACAGAATTCCAGACAGGGGACAGGGACAGTTCTTAAATGGAGACCAAGACAGGGGAGAAAGAGAGTTCCAAAACAGAGTTCCAGACAGGGGACAGGGAGAGTTCGTAAAGGGAGTCAGAGGCAGGGGACAGGTAGAGTTCCAACACAGACTCACAGGCAGGGGACAGGGAGTGTTCCTAAATGGAGCCGAGACAGGGGACAGGGAGAGTTCCTAAACATTATCCCAGGCAGGGGACCAAGAGACTTCCTAAATAGAGTCCCAGGCAGCAGAAAGTGCGAGTTCCTGAACAGAATCCCAAACAGGGGACAGGGAGTGTTCCTAAACAAACTCACAGGCAGGAGACAGGGAGAATTCCTAAACAGAGTCCCAGAGAGTGGACAGGGAGAATTCGTAAACAGAATTCCAGACAGGGGACAAGGCTTGTTCCTAAACAGTGTCCCAGGCAGGGAACCAAGAGTGTTCCTAATCTGTGTCGCAGATATGGGACAGGGAGAGTTTGTAAAGGGAGTCCCAGACAGGGGACAGGGAGAGTTCCTAAACAGTCACAGACCCGGGACAGGGAGATTTCTAAAACAGACTCGCAGGCAGGGGATCGGGAGAGCTCCTTAACAAAGTCCCGGCCAGGGGACAGGGCGAGTTCCTAAACAGAGTCAAGGACAGGGGACAGGGAGAGTTCCTAAACAGAATCGCAGGCAGGGGACAGGGGGAGTTCCTAAACAGAATCACAGGCAGGGGACAGAGAGTCTTCCTAAACAGAGTAAAAGGCATGGGACAGAGACAGTTCCGAAACAGGCTCACAGGCAGGAGACAGGGGGAGTTCATAAACAGATTCACAGACATGGGTCAGAGAGAGATCCTAATGGGAGTCCCAGAGAGTGTACAGGGAGAGATCGTAAACAGACTTCCAAACAGGGGACAGGGAGAGTTCCTAAACGGAGTCCCAGGCAGGGGAATGGGAGAGTTCCTAAACAGTGTCCCAGGCAGGGGTGAGGGAGTGTTCATAAAGGGAGTCCCAGACAGGGGACAGGGAGAGTTCCTAAACCTAGTCCGAAAGAGGGGACAGAGAGAGTTCATTAAGGACGTCACAGACAGGGGACAGGGAGAGTTCCTAAACAGAGTCACAGACAAGGGATAGGGTGAGTTCTTATACAGAGTCACAGACAGGGGACAGGGAGAGTTCCTAAACAGAGTCCCAGGCAGGGGACAGGGAGAGTTCCTCAACAGAGTCTCACATAGGGGACAGGGAGAGTTCCTAAACAGAGTCACAGAGAGGGGACAGGGAGAGTTCGTTAAGGGATTCAGAGACAGGGGACAGGTCGAGTTCCTAAACGGACTCACAGACCCGGTACATAGAGAGTTCCTAAACAGTGTTCCAGGCAGGGGACAGGGAGAGTTCCTAAACAGATTCCCAGGTAGTGGAGAGGAGATGTTCTTAAACCCAGTCCCAGGCAGGGGACAAGGAGAGTTCTAAAGGGAGTCCCAGACAGGGGACAGGGAGAGTTCCTAAACAGAGTCCCAGACCGGGGACAGGGTGTGTACCTAAACAGGATCACAGACAGGGGACAGGGAGAATTCCAAAACAGACTAGCATGCAGAGGACAGGGAGAGATCCTAAACAAATTCCCAGACAGGGGACAGGGCGAGTTCCTAAACAGAGTCACAGACAGGGGACAGGGAGCGTTCCTAAACAGAATCGCAGGCAGGGGACAGGGAGAGTTCTTAAACAGAGTCAAAGGCATGGGACAGAGCGAGTTACGAAACAGGCTCACAGGCAGGAGACAGGGGGAGTTCACAAAAGAGTCACAGACATGGGTCAGGGAGATTTCCTAATGGGAGTCCCAAAGAGAGTACAGGGAGAGATCATAAACAGACTTCCAGACAGGGGACAGGGAGAGTTCCTAAACGGAGTCCCAGGCAGGGGACCAAGAGAGTTCCTAAACAGAGTCCCAGACAGGGGTAAGAGAGAGATCATAAAGGGAGTCCCAGACAGGGGACAGGGAGAGTTCCTAAACAGAGTCCCAGGCAGGGGACAGGGAGAGTTCCTAAACAGAGTCACAGACAAGGGACAGGGAGAGTTCCTAAACAGAGTCACAGACAGGGGACAGAGAGAATTTCTGAACAGAGTCCCAGACAGGGGACAGGGAGAGTTCCTAAACAGAGTCACAACAGGGGACAGGGAGAATTCCAAAACAGACTCACAGACATTGGACAGGGAGAGTTCTTAAACAAAGTCCCAGACAGGGGACAGTGAGTGTTCCTAAACAGAGTCAAAGGCATGGGACAGAGAGAGTTCCTAAACAGGCTCACAGGCAGGAGACAGGGGGAGTTCATAAACAGAGTCCCAGACAGTTCCTAATGGCAGTCCCAGAGAGGGTACAGGGATAGTTTGTGAACAGAATTCCAGAGAGAGGACAGGGAGAGTTCCTAAACGGAGTCACACACAGGGGACAGGGAGAGTTCCTAAACAGAATCGCAGGCATGGGACAGGGAGAGTTCCTAAACAGAGTCACAGGCAGGGGACAGAGAGACTTCCTAAACAGAGTCAAAGGCATGGGACAGAGAGAGTTCCTAAACAGGCTCACAGGCAGGAGACAGTGGTAGTTCATAAACAGAGTCCTGGACAGTTCCTAATGGCAGTCCCAGAGAGGTTACAGGGATAATTCGTGAACAGAATTCCAGCCAGGGGACAGGGAGAGTTCCTAAACAGAGTCCCAGACAGGGGACAGGGAGAGTTCCTAAACAGAGTCACAACAGGGGACAGGGAGAATTCCAAAACAGACTCACAGACATTGGACAGGGAGAGTTCCTAAACAAAGTCCCAGACAGGGGACAGGGAGTGTTCCTAAACAGAATCGCAGGCATGGGACAGGGAGCGTTCCTAAACAAAGTCCCAGACAGGGGACAGGGAGAGTTCCTAAACATTGTCCCAGGCAGGGGACGAAGAGTCTTCCTAAACAGAGTCCCAGGCAGCGGAAAGTGCGAGTTCCTAAACAGAATCCCAGACAGGGGACAAGGAGTGTTCCTAAACAGAATCACAGGCAGGAGACAGGGAGAATTCCTAAACAGAGTCCCAGAGAGGGGACAGGGAGAGTTCCTAATCAGTGTCCCAGACAGGGGACAGGGAAATTTCCTAAACAGACTCACAGGCAGGGGACAGGGAGAGTTCGTAAACAGATTCCCAGGTTGTGGACAAGGAGAGTTTATAAAGGGAGTCCCAGACAGGGGACAGGGAGAGTTCCTAAACAGAATCACAGGCAGGAGACAGGGAGAATTCCTAAACAGAGTCCCAGAGAGGGGACAGGGAGAGTTCCTAATCAGTGTCCCAGACAGGGGACAGGGAGATTTCCTAAACAGACTCACAGGCAGGGGACAGGGAGAGTTCGTAAACAGATTCCCAGGTTGTGGACAGGGGGAGTTCTTAAAGAGAGTCCCAGTCAGAGGACACGGAGAGTTCCTAAACAGAGTCCCAGGCAGGGGACAAGGAGAGTTTATAAAGGGAGTCCCAGATAGGGGACAGGGAGAGTTCCTAAACAGAGTCCCAGACCGGGGACAGGGTGTGTACCTAAACAGGGTCACAGACAGGGGACAGGGAGAATTCCAAAACAGACTAGCATGCAGAGGACAGGGAGAGATCCTAAACAAATTCCCAGACAGGGGACAGGGCGAGTTCCTAAACAGAGTCACAGACAGGGGACAGGGAGCGTTCCTAAACAGAATCGCAGGCAGCGGACAGGGAGAGTTCTTAAACAGAGTCAAAGGCATGGGACAGAGCGAGTTACGAAACAGGCTCACAGGCAGGAGACAGGGGGAGTTCACAAAAGAGTCACAGACATGGGTCAGGGAGATTTCCTAATGGGAGTCCCAGAGAGAGTACAGGGAGAGATCATAAACAGACTTCCAGACAGGGGACAGGGAGAGTTCCTAAACGGAGTCCCAGGCAGGGGACCAAGAGAGTTCCTAAACAGAGTCCCAGACAGGGGTAAGAGAGAGATCATAAAGGGAGTCCCAGACAGGGGACAGGGAGAGTTCCTAAACAGAGTCCCAGGCAGGGGACAGGGAGAGTTCCTAAACAGAGTCACAGACAAGGGATGGGGAGAGTTCCTAAACAGAGTCACAGACAGGGGACAGAGAGAATTTCTGAACAGAGTCCCAGACAGGGGACAGGGAGAGTTCCTAAACAGAATCACAGGCAGGAGACAGGGAGAATTCCTAAACAGAGTCCCAGAGAGGGGACAGGGAGAGTTCCTAATCAGTGTCCCAGACAGGGGACAGGGAGATTTCCTAAACAGACTCACAGACAGGGTTCAGGGAGAGTTCCTAAACAAAGTCCCAGCCAGGGGACAGGGCGAGTTCCTAAACAGAGTCAGGGACAGGGGACATGGAGAGTTCCTAAACAGAATCGCAGGCAGGGGACAGGGAGAGTTCCTAAACAGAATCACAAGCAGGGGACAGAGAGACTTCCTAAACAGAGTCAAAGGCATGGGACAGAGAGAATTCCTAAACAGGCTCACAGGCAGGAGACATGGGGAGTTCATAAACAGAGTCACAGACATGGGTCAGGGAGAGTTCCTAATGGGAGTCCCAGACAGGGTCCAGGGAGAGATCGTAAACAGACTTCCAGACAGGGGACAGGGAGAGTTCCTAAACGGAGTCCCAGACAGGGGACAGGGAGAGTTCCTAAACGAAGTCCCAGACACGGGACAGGGAGAGTTCCTAAACAGAATCGCAGGCAGGAGACAGGGAGAGTTCATAAATAGAGTCACAGACAGGGGACAGGGAGAATTTCTAATGGCAGTCCCAGAGAGGGTACAGGGATAGTTCGTGAACAGAATTCCAGACAGAGGACAGGGAAAGTTCCTAAACGAAGTCCCAGACACGGGACAGGGATAGTTCCTAAACAGTGTCCCAGGAAAGGGACCATGAGAGTTCCTAAACAGAGTCACAGAGAGGGGACAGGGAGAGTTCGTAAAGGGAGCCCAGAGGGGACAGGGAGATTTCCGAAACAGAGTCACAGACAGGGACAGGGAGAGTTCCTAAACAGAGTCACAGGCAGGGACAGGGAGAGTTCCTAAACAGAGTCACAGGCATGGGACAGAGAGAGTTCTAAACAGAGTGTAAGGCATGGGACAGAGAGAGTTCCAAAACAGGCTCACAGGCAGGAGACATGGGGAGTTCATAAACAGAGTCACAGACATGGGTCAGGGAGAGTTCCTAATGGGAGTCCCAGACAGGGTCCAGGGAGAGATCGTAAACAGACTTCCAGACAGGGGACAGGGAGAGTTCCTAAACGGAGTCCCAGACAGGGGACAGGGAGAGTTCCTAAAAAGTGTCTCAGGCAGGGGACCAAGAGAGTTCTTAAACAGAGTCCCAGACAGAGGTTGAGGGAGAGTTCCGAAAGGGAGTCCCAGAGAGGGGACATTGAGAGTTCCTAAACAGAGACCCAGGCAGGGGACAGGGAGAGTTCCTAAACAGAGTCACAGACAAGGGACAGGGAGAGTTCCTATACAGAGTCACAGACAGGGGACACAGAGAGTTCCTGAACAGAGTCACAGACAGGGGACAAGGAGAGTTCCTAAACAGAATCGCAGGCAGGGGACAGGTAGAGTTCCTAAACAAAGTCCCAGACAGGGGACAGGGCGAGTACCTAAACAGCATCCCAGACAGGGGACAGGGCGAGTACCTAAACAAAATCCCAGACAGGGGACAGGGAGAGTTCCTAAACATTGTCCCAGGCAGGGGACCAAGAGACTTCCTAAACAGAGTCCCAGGCAGCGGAAAGTGCAAGTTCCTAAACAGAATCCCAGACAGGGGACAGGGAGTGTTCCTAATCAAACTCACAGGCAGGAGACAGGGAGAATCCTCAACAGAGTCCCAGAGAGGGGACAGGGATAGTTCGTGAACAGAATTCCAGACAGAGGACAGGGAAAGTTCCTAAACGAAGTCCCAGACACGGGACAGGGATAGTTCCTAAACAGTGTCCCAGGAAAGGGACCATGAGAGTTCCTAAACAGAGTCACAGAGAGGGGACAGGGAGAGTTCGTAAAGGGAGCCCAGAGGGGACAGGGAGATTTCCGAAACAGAGTCACAGACAGGGACAGGGAGAGTTCCTAAACAGAGTCACAGGCATGGGACAGAGAGAGTTCTAAACAGAGTGTAAGGCATGGGACAGAGAGAGTTCCAAAACAGGCTCACAGGCAGGAGACATGGGGAGTTCATAAACAGAGTCACAGACATGGGTCAGGGAGAGTTCCTACTGGGAGTCCCAGACAGGGTCCAGGGAGAGATCGTAAACAGACTTCCAGACAGGGGACAGGGAGAGTTCCTAAGCGGAGTCCCAGACAGGGGACAGGGAGAGTTCCTAAAAAGTGTCCCAGGCAGGGGACCAAGAGAGTTCTTAAACAGAGTCCCAGACAGAGGTTGAGGGAGAGTTCCAAAAGGGAGTCCCAGAGAGGGGATATTGAGAGTTCCTAAACAGAGACCCAGGCAGGGGACAGGGAGAGTTCCTAAACAGAGTCACAGACAAGGGACAGGGAGAGTTCCTATACAGAGTCACAGACAGGGGACAGGGAGAGTTCCTAAACAGAATCGCAGGCAGGGGACAGGGAGAGTTCCTAAACAGAATCGCAGGCAGGGGACAGGTAGAGTTCCTAAACAAAGTCCCAGACAGGGGACAGGGCGAGTACCTAAACAGAATCCCAGACAGGGGACAGGGCGAGTACCTAAACAAAATCCCAGACAGGGGACAGGGAGAGTTCCTAAACATTGTCCCAGGCAGGGGACCAAGAGACTTCCTAAACAGAGTCCCAGGCAGCGGAAAGTGCAAGTTCCTAAACAGAATCCCAGACAGGGGACAGGGAGTGTTCCTAATCAAACTCACAGGCAGGAGACAGGGAGAATCCTCAACAGAGTCCCAGAGAGGGGATAGGGAGAGTTCGTAAACAGAATTCCAGACAGGAGACCAAGAGAGTTCCTAATCAGTGTTGCAGATAAGGGACAGGGAGAGTTGGTAAAGGGAGTCCCAGACAGGGCACAGGGAGAGTTCCTAAACAGAGTCACAGACTCAGGACAGGGAGAGTTCCTAAACAAAGTCCCAGACAGGGGACACGGCGAGTTCCAAAACAGAGTCACGGACAGGGGACAGGGGGAGTTCCTAAACAGAGTCACAGGCAGGGGACTGAGAGAGTTCCTAAAGAGAGTCAAAGGCATGAGACAGAGAGATTTCCTAAACAGGCTCACAGGCAGGAGACAGAGGGAGTTCATAAACAGAGTCCCAGACAGGGGACAGGGAGAGTTCCTAATGGCAGTCCCAGAGAGGGTACAGGGATAGTTCGTGAACAGTATTCCAGACAGAGGACAGGGAGAGTTCCTAAATGGAGTCCCATACAGGGGAAAGGGATAGTTCCTAAACAGTGTCCCAGGCGGGGGACCATGAGAGTTCCTAAACAGAGTCACAGAGAGGGGACAGGGAGAGTTCGTAAAGGGAGCCCAGACAGGGGACAGGAAGAGTTCCTAAACATTGTCCCAGGCAGGGGACCAAGAGACTTCCTAAACAGAGTCCCAGGCAGCGGAAAGTGCGAGTTCCAAAACAGAATCCCAGACAGGGGACGAGGAGTGTTCCTAAACTGAATCACAGGCAGGAGACAGGGAGAATTCCTAAACAGAGTCCCAGAGAGGGGACAGGGAGAGTTCGTAAACAGAATTCGAGACGGGGTACAAGGCTAGTTCCTAATCAGTGTCCCAGACAGGGGACAGGGAGAGTTCGTAAAGGGAGACCCAGACAGTGGACAGGGAGAGTTCCTAAACAGAGTAAAAGGCATGGGACAGAGAGAGTTCCGAAACATGCTCAAAGGCAGGAGGCAGGGGGAGTTCATAAACAGAGTCAAAGACATGGGTCAGGGAGAGTTCCTAATGGGAGTCCCAGAGAGGGTACAGGGAGAGATCGTAAACAGACTTCCAGACAGGGGACAGGGAGAGTTCCTAAACAGAATCCCAGACAGGGGACAGGGACTTTTCCTAAACAAACTCACAGGCAAGAGACAGGGAGAATCCTAAACAGAGTTCCACAGATGTGATGGGAGAGTTCGTAAACAGAGTTCCTGACAGGGGACAAGACTTGTTCCTAAACAGTGTCCCAGGCAGGGGACCAAGAGAGTTCCTAATCAGTGTCCCAGACAGGGGACAGGGAGAGTTCGTAAAGGGAGACCCAGACAGTGGACAGGGAGAGTTCCTAAACAGAGTAAAAGGCATGGGACAGAGAGAGTTCCGAAACATGCTCAAAGGCAGGAGGCAGGGGGAGTTCATAAACAGAGTCAAAGACGTGGGTCAGGGAGAGTTCCTAATGGGAGTCCCAGAGAGGGTACAGGGAGAGATCGTAAACAGACTTCCAGACAGGGGACAGGGAGAGTTCCTAAACAGAATCCCAGACAGGGGACAGGGACTTTTCCTAAACAAACTCACAGGCAAGAGACAGGGAGAATCCTAAACAGAGTTCCACAGATGTGATGGGAGAGTTCGTAAACAGAGTTCCTGACAGGGGACAAGACTTGTTCCTAAACAGTGTCCCAGGCAGGGGAGCAAGAGTGTTCCTAATCAGTGTCTCAGACAGGGGACAGGGAGAGTTTGTAAAGGGAGTCCCAGACAGGGGACAGGGAGAGTTCGTAAAGGGAGTCCCAGACAGGGGACAGGGAGAGTTCCTAAACAGAGTCACAGACCCGGGACAGGGAGAGTTCCTAAACAGACTCACAGAGAGGGGGCAGGGAGAGTTCGTAAACAAAGTCCCAGACAGGGGACAGGGCGAGTTCCAAAACAGAGTCACGGACAGGGGACAGGGAGATTTCCTAAACAGAATCGCAGGAAGGGGACAGGGAGGGTTCCTAAACAGAGTCACAGGCATGGGACAGACATAGTTCCTAAACGGGCTCACATGCAGGTGACATGGGGAGTTCATAAACAGAGTCCCAGACAGGGGACAGGGAGAGTTCCTAAATGGAGTCCCAGACAGGGGACAGGGATAGTTCCTAAATAGTGTCCCAGGCAGGGGACCATGAGAGTTCCTAAACAGAGTCACAAAGTGGACAGGGAGAGTTCCTAAACAGAGTCAAAGGCATGGGACAGAGAGAGTTCCTAAACAGGCTCACAGGCAGGAGACAGGAGGAGTTCATAAACAGAGTCCCAGACAGTTCCTAATGGCAGTCCCAGAGAGGGTACAGGGATAGTTCGTGAACAGAATTCCAGAGAGAGGACAGGGAGAGTTCCTAAACAGAGTCACACACAGGGGACAGGGAGAGTTCCTAAACAGAATCGCAGGCATGGGACAGGGAGATTTCCTAAACAGAGTCACAGGCAGGGGACAGAGAGACTTCCTAAACAGAGTCAAAGGCATGGGACAGAGAGAGTTCTTAAACATGCTCACAGGCAGGAGACAGTGGGAGTTCATAAACAGAGTCCTGGACAGTTCCTAATGGCAGTCCCAGAGAGGGTACAGGGATAATTCGTGAACAGAATTCCAGACAGGGGACAGGGAGAGTTCCTAAACGGAGTCCCAGACAGGGCACAGGGAGAGTTCCTAAACAGACTCACAGACATTGGACAGGGAGAGTTCCTAAACAGAGTCACAACAGGGGACGGGGAGAATTCCTAAACAGAATCGCAGGCATGGGACAGGGAGAGTTCCTAAACAGAGTCACAGGCAGGGGACAGAGAGAATTTCCGAACAGAGTCCCAGACAGGGGACAGGGAGAGTTCCTAAACAGAGTCACAACAGGGGACAGGGAGAATTCCTAAACAGAATCGCCGGCATGGGACAGGGAGAGTTCCTAAACAGAGTCACAGGCAGGGGACAGAGAGACTTCCTAAACAGAGTCAAAGGCATGGGACAGAGAGAGTTCCTAAACAGGCTCACAGGCAGGAGACAGGGGCAGTTCATAAACAGAGCCCTGGACAGTTCCTAATGGCAGTCCCAGAGAGGTTATAGGGATAATTCGTGAACAGAATTCCAGCCAGGGGACAGGGAGAGTTCCTAAACGGAGTCCCAGACAGGGGACAGGGAGACTTCCTAAACATTGTCCCAGGCAGGGGACCTAGAGACTTCCTAAACAGAGTCCAAGGCAGCGGAAAATGCGAGTTCCTAAACAGAATCCCAGACACGGGACAAGGAGTGTTCCTAAACAGAATCACAGGCAGGAGACAGGGAGAATTCCTAAACAGAGTCTCAGAGACGGGACAGGGAGAGCTTGTAAACAGAATTTGAGACAGGGGACCAAGAGAGTTCCTAATCAGTGTCCCAGACAGGGGTCAGGCAGAGTTTGTGAAGGGAGTCCCAGACAGGGGACAGGGAGAGTTCCTAAACACAGTCTCAACAGGGGACAGGGAGAATTCCAAAACAGACTCACAGACATTGGACAGGGAGAGTTCCTAAACAAAGTCCCAGACAGGGGACAGGGAGTGTTCCTAAACAGAATCGCAGGCATGGGACAGGGAGCGTTCCTAAACAAAGTCCCAGACAGGGGACAGGGAGAGTTCCTAAACAAAGTCCCAGACAGGGGACAGGGAGAGTTCCTAAACATTGTCCCAGGCAGGGGCGAAGAGACTTCCTAAACAGAGTCCAAGGCAGCGGAAAGTGCGAGTTCCTAAACAGAATACCGGACAGGGGACAAGGAGTGTTTCTAAACAGAATCACAGGCAGGAGACAGGGAGAATTCCTAAACAGAGTCCCAGAGAGGGGAGATGGAGAGTTCGTAAACAGAATTCGAGACAGTGGACAAGGCTAGTTCCTAATCAGTGTCCCAGGCAGGGGACAGGCAGAGTTTGTGAAGGGAGTCCCAGACAGGGGACAGGGAGAGTTCCTAAACAGAGTCACAGACACGGGACAGGGAGATTTCCAAAACAGACTCACAGGCAGGGGACAGGGAGAGTTTGTAAATAGATTCCCAAGTTGTTGACAGGGGGAGATCTTAAAGAGAGTCCTAGTCAGAGGACACGGAGAGTTCCTAAACAGATTCCCAGGCAGGGGACAAGGAGAGTTCCTAAAGGGAGTCCCAGACAGGGGACAGAGAGAGTTCCTAAACAAAGTCCCAGGCAGGGGACAGGGCGAGTTCCTAAACAGAGTCCCAGACAGGGGACAGGGAGAGTTCCTAAACAGACTCGCAGGCAGGGGTCAGGGAGAGTTTGTAAATAGATTCCCAAGTTGTTGACAGGGGGAGTTCTTAAAGAGAGTCCCAGTCAGAGGACACGGAGAGTTCCTAAACAGATTCCCAGGCAGGGGACAAGGAGAGTTCCTAAAGGGAGTCCCAGACAGGGGACAGAGAGAGTTCCTAAACAAAGTCCCAGACAGGGGACAGGGCGAGTTCCTAAACAGAGTCACAGACAGGGACAGGGAGAGTTCCTAAACGGAGTCCCAGTCAGGGGACAGGGAGAGTTCCTAAATAGTGTCCCCGGCAGGGGACCAAGAGAGTTCCTAAACAGAGTCCCAGACAGGGGTGAGTTAGATTTCATAAAGGGTGTCCCATACAGGGGACAGGGGGAGTTCCTAAACAGAGTCCCAGGCAGGGGACAGGGAGAGTTCCTAAACAGAGTCACAGACAAGGGACAGGGTGAGTTCCTAAACAGAGTCACAGACAGGGGACAGAGAGAATTTCTGAACAGAGTCCCAGACAGGGGACAGGGAGAGTTCCTAAACAGAGTCACAACAGGGGACAGGGAGAATTCCTAAACAGAATCGCAGGCATGGGACAGGGAGAGTTCCTAAACAGAGTCACAGGCAAGGGACAGAGAGACTTCCTAAACAGAGTCAAAGGCATGGGACAGAGAGAGTTCCTAAACAGATACACAGGCATGAGACATGGGGAGTTCATAAACAGAGCCCTGGACAGTTCCTAATGGCAGTCCCAGAGAGGTTACAGGGATAATTCGTGAACAGAATTCCAGCCAGGGGACAGGGAGAGTTCCTAAATGGAGTCCCAGACAGGGGACAGGGAGAGTTCCTAAACATTGTCCCAGGCAGGGGACCTAGAGACTTCCTAAACAGAGTCCAAGGCAGCGGAAAGTGCGAGTTCCTAAACAGAATCCCAGACACGGGACAAGGAGTGTTCCTAAACAGAATCTCAGACGGGGACAGGGAGAATTCCTAAACAGAGTCTCAGAGACGGGACAGGGAGAGTTCGTAAACAGAATTCGAGACAGGGGACAAGGCTAGTTCCTAATCAGTGTCCCAGACAGGGGACAGGGACAGTTCCTAAACAGAGTCCCAGACAGGGGACAGGGACAGTTCCTAAACAGTGTCCCAGACAGGGGACAGGGAGAGTTCCTAAACATTGTCCCAGGCAGGGGATGAAGAGACTTCCTAAACAGAGTCCAAGGCAGCGGAAAGTGCGAGTTCCTAAACAGAATACCGGACAGGGGACAAGGAGTGTTTCTAAACAGAATCACAGGCAGGAGACAGGGAGAATTCCTAAACAGAGTCTCAGAGAGGGGAGAGGGAGAGTTCGTAAACAGAATTCGAGACAGGGGACAAGGCTAGTTCCTAATCAGTGTCCCAGACAGGGGTCAGGGAGAGTTCCTAAACAGAGTCACAGACACGGGACAGGGAGATTTCCAAAACAGACTCACAGGCAGGGGACAGGGAGAGTTTGTAAATAGATTCCCAAGTTGTTGACAGGGGGAGTTCTTAAAGAGAGTCCCAGTCAGAGGACACGGAGAGTTCCTAAACAGAGTCCCAGGCAGGGGACAAGGAGAGTTCCTAAAGGGAGTCCCAGACAGGGAACAGGGAGAGTTCCTAAACAGACTCGCAGGCAGGGGACAGAGAGAGTTCCTAAAGAAAGTCCCAGACAGGGGACAGGGCGAGTTCCTAAACAGAATCGCAGACAGGGGAAAGGGAGAGTTCCTAAACAGAGTCACAGGCAGGGGACAGAGAGATTTCCTAAACAGAGTAAAAGGCCTGGGACGGAGAGAGTTCCGAAACAGGCTCACAGGCAGGAGACAGGGGGAGTTCATAAACAGAGTCACAGACATGGGTCAGGGAGAGTTCCTAATGGGAGGCCCAGAGAGGGTGCAGGGAGAGATTGTAAACAGAATTCCAGACAGGGGACAGGGACAGTTCTTAAACGGAGACCAAGACAGGGGAGAAAGAGAGTTCCAAAACAGAGTTCCAGACAGGGGACAGGGAGAGTTCCAAAACAGACTCACAGGCAGGGGACAGGGAGTGTTCCTAAATGGAGCCGAGGCAGGGGACAGGGAGAGTTCCTAAACATTGTCCCAGGCAGGGCACCAAGAGACTTCCTAAACAGCGTCCCAGGCAGCGGAAAGTGTGAGTTCCTAAACAGAATCCCAGACAGGGGACAGGGAGTGTTCCTAAACAAACTCACAGGCAGGAGACAGGGAGAAATCCTAAACAGAGTCCCAGAGAGGGGACAGGGAGAGTTCTTACACAGAATTCCAGACAGGGGACAGGTTGAGTTCCTAAACAGTGTCCCAGGCAGGGGACCAAGAGAGTTCATAATCAGTGTCCCAGATAGGGGACGGGGAGAGTTCGTAAAGGGAGTCCCAGACAGGGGACAGGGAGAGTTCCTAAACAGAGTCACCGACTCGGGACAGGGAGAGTTCCAAAACAGACTCATAGGCAGTGGACAGGGTGAGTTTCAAAACAAAGTCACATACATGGGACAGGGCAAGTTCCAAAACAGCATCCCACACAGGGGACAGGGAGAGTTCCTAATCAGATTCCCAGGTAGTGGACAGGGGGAGTTCTTAAACACAGTCCCAGTCAGGGGACAGGGAGAGTTCCTAAAGGGAGTCCCAGGCAGGGGACAAGGAAAGTTCCTAAAGGGAGTCCCAGACAGGGGACAGGGAGAGTTCCTAAACAGAGTCACAGACAGGGAACAGGGAGATTTCCTAAACAAAGTCCCAGACAGGGGACATGGCGAGTTCCTAAACAGAGTCACAGACAGGGGACAGGGAGAGTTCCTAAACAGAATCGCAGGCAGGGGACAGGGAGAGTTCCTAAACAGAGTCACAGGCATGGGATGGAGAGAGTTCCTAAACAGAGTCAAAGGAATGGGATAGAGAGAGTTCCGGAACAGGCTCACAGGCAGGAGACAGGGGAGTTCATAAACAGAGTCACCGACAATAGTCAGGGAGAGTTCCTAATGGGAGTCCCAGAGAGGGTACAGGGAGCGATCGTAAACAGACTTACAGACAGGGGACAGGGAGAGTTCCTAAACAGAGTCCCAGACAGTGGACAGGGAGACTTCCTAAGCAGTGTCCCAGGCAGGGGACAGTGAGACTTCCTAAACAGAGCCCCAGGCAGGGGACAGGGAGATTTCCTAATGGGAGTCCCAGTCAGGCGACAAGGTGAGTCCCAAATTGGACTCCCAGAAAGGGGACAGGGAGAGTTCGTAAACAGAATTCCAGACAGGGGACAGGGAACATTCCTAAAAAGAGACCAAGACAGGGGAGAAAGAGAGTTCCAAAACAGAGTCCCAGACAGGGGACAGGGAGAGCTCGTGAAGGGAGTCAGAGACAGGGGACAGGTAGAGTTCCAAAACAGACTCACATTCAGGGAACCGGGAGAGTTCCTAAACAAAGTCCCTGACAGGGGACAGGGCGAGTTCCTAAACTGAGTCACAGACAGGGACAGGGAGAGTTCCTAAACAGAGTCACAGACACGGGACAGGGAGATCTCCAAAACAAACTCACAGGCAGGGGACAGGGAGAGTTCCTAAACAGATTCACAGGTTGTGGACAGGGGGAGTTCTTAAAGAGAGTCCCAGTCAGAGGACACGGAGATTCCCTAAACAGAGTCCCAGGCAGGGGAGAAGGAGCATTCCTAAACAGAGTCCCGGACAGGCGACAGGGAGAGTTCCTAAACAGACTCGCAGGCAGGGGACAGGGAGAGTTCCTAAACAAAGTCCCAGACAGGGGACAGGGCGAGTTCCTAAACTGAGTCACAGACAGGGACAGGGAGAGTTCCTAAACAGAGTCACAGGCATGGGACAGAGAGAGTTCCTAAACAGAGTTAAAGGCCTGGGACAGAGAGAGTTCCAAAACAGGCTCACAGGCAGGAGACAGGGGGAGTTCATTAACAGAGTCACAGACATGGGTCAGGGAGAGTTCCTGATGGGAGTCGCAGAGAGGGTGCAGGGAGAGATTGTAAACAGAATTCCAGACAGGGGACAGGGACAGTTCTTAAACGGAGACCAGGACAGGGGAGAAAGAGAGTTCGAAAACAGAGTTCCAGACAGGGGACAGGGAGAGTTCCAAAACAGACTCACAGGCAGGGGACAGGGAGTGTTCCTAAATGGAGCCGAGGCAGGGGACAGGGAGAGTTCCTAAACATTGTCCCAGGCAGGGCACCAAGAGACTTCCTAAACAGAGTCCCAGGCAGCGGAAAGTGCGAGTTCCTAAACAGAACCCCAGACAGGGGACAGGGAGTGTTCCTAAACAAACTCACTGGCAGGAGACAGGGAGAATTCCTAAACAGAGTCCCAGAGAGGGGACAGGGAGAGTTCGTAAACAGAATTCCAGACAGGGCATAAGGCTTGTTCCTAAACAGTGTCCCAGGCAGGGGACCAAGAGAGTTCCTAATCAGTGTCCCAGATAGGGGACAGGGAGAGTTGGTAAAGGGAGTCCCAGAAAGGGGACAGGGAGAGTTCCTAAACAGAGTCAAAGACCCGGGATAGGGAGAGTTCCAAAACAGACTCATAGGCAGTGGACGAGGTGAGTTCCCAAACAAAGTCACGTACATGGGACAGGGCAAGTTCCAAAACAGAATCCCACACAGGGGACAGGCAGAGTTCCTAATCAGATTCCCAGGTAGTGGACAGGGGGAGTTCTTAAACACAGTCCCAGTCAGGGGACAGGGAGAGTTCCTAAAGGGAGTCCCAGGCAGGGGACAAGGAAAGTTCCTAAAGGGAGTCCCAGACAGGGGACAGGGAGAGTTCCTAAACAGAGTCACAGACAGGGGACAGGGAGAGTTCCTAAACAGAATCGCAGGAAGGGGACAGGGAGAGTTCCTAAACAGAGTCACAGGCATGGGACAGAGAGAGTTCCGGAACAGGCTCACAGGCAGGAGACAGGGGAGTTCATAAACAGAGTCACCGACATTGGTCAGGGAGAGTTCCTAATGGGAGTCCCAGAGTGGGTACAGGGTGCGATCGTAAACAGACTTACAGACAGGGGACAGGGAGAGTTCCTAAACAGAGTCACAGACAGGGGACAGGGAGATTTCCTAAACAAAGTCCCAGACAGGGGACATGGCGAGTTCCTAAACAGAGTCACAGACAGGGGACAGGGAGTGTTCCTAAACAGAATCGCAGGAAGGGGACAGGGAGAGTTCCTAAACAGAGTCACAGGCATGGGACAGAGAGAGTTCCTAAACAGAGTCAAAGGCATGGGATAGAGAGAGTTCCGGAACAGGCTCACAGGCAGGAGACAGGGGAGTTCATAAACAGAGTCACCGACATTGGTCAGGGAGAGTTCCTAATGTGAGTCCCAGAGAGGGTACAGGGAGCGATCGTAAACAGACTTACAGACAGGGGACAGGGAGAGTACCTAAACAGAGTCCCAGACAGGGGACAGGGAGACCTCTTAAACAGTGTCCCATGCAGGGGACAGTGAGAGTTCGTAAACAGAGTCCCAGACAGGGGTGAGGGAGAGTTCCTAAACAGAGACCCAGGCAGGGGACAGGGAGAGTTCCTAAACAGAGTCACAGACAAGGGACAGGGAGAGTTCCTATACAGAGTCACAGACAGGGGACAGGGAGAGTTCCTAAACAGAGTCCCAGACAGGGGACAGGGAGACTTCCTAAACAGTGTCCCAGGCAGGGGACAGTGAGAGTTCCTAAACAGAGTCCCAGACAGGGGTGAGGGAGAGTTCCTAAACAGAGACCCAGGCAGTGGACAGGGAGAGTTCCTAAACAGAGTCACTGATAAGGGACAGGGAGAGTTCCTATACAGAGTCACAGACAGGGGACAAGGAGAGTTCCTAAACAGAGTCAAAGACAGAGGACATGGAGAGTTCCTAAACAGAATCGCAAGCAGGGGCAGGTAGAGTTCCTAAACAAATTCCCGACAGGGGACAGGGCGAGTACCTAAATAGAATCCCAGACAGGGGACAGGGCGAGTACCTAAACAGAATCCCAGACCGGGGACAGGGAAAGATCCTAAACAGAATCCCAGGCAGGGGACAGCGAGAGTTCCTAATCAGTGTCCCAGGCAGGGGACAAGGAGAGTTCCTAAACAGAGTCCCAGTCAGGGGACAGGGATAGTTCCGAAAGGGAGTCCCAGATTGGGAACAGGGAGAGTTACTAATGGGAGTCCCATCAGGCAACAGGGTGAGTCCCAAATTCGAGTCCCAGAGAGGGGCCAGGGAGAGTTTGTAAACAGAATTCCAGTCAGGGGATAGGGACAGTTCCTAAACGGAGACCAAGACACGGGAGAAGGAGAGTTCCCAAACAGCGTCCCAGTCAGGGGACAGGGAGAGTTCCTAAACAGAGTCACTGACAAGGGACAGGGAGAGTTCCTATACAGAGTCACAGACTGGGGACAGGGAGAGTTCCTAAACAGAGTCAAAGACAGAGGACATGGAGAGTTCCTAAACAGAATCGCAAGCAGGGGCAGGTAGAGTTCCTAAACAAATTCCCGACAGGGGACAGGGCGAGTACCTAAATAGAATCCCAGACAGGGGACAGGGCGAGTACCTAAACAGAATCCCAGACCGGGGATAGGGAAAGATCCTAAACAGAATCCCAGGCAGGGGACAGCGAGAGTTCCTAATCAGTGTCCCAGACAGGGAACAGGGAGAGTTCCTAAACAGAGTCCCAGTCAGGGGGCAGGGAGATTTCCTAATGGGAGTCCCAGGCAGGGGACAAGGAGAGTTCCTAAACAGACTCCCATACAGGAGACAGGGAGATTTCCGATAGGGTGTCCCAGACTGGGGACAGGGAGAGTTGCTAATGGGAGTCCCAGTCAGGGGACAGGGAGAGTTCCTAATGGGAGTCCCAGAAAAGGGACTGGGAGAGTTTGTAAAGAGTCACAGGCAGGGGCTGGGAGAGTTCCTAAAGGGAGACACAGGCAGGGGACAGGGACTGTTCCAAATCATACTCGCAGGCAGGAGACAGGGAGATTTCATAAACAGGGTCCCAGGCAGCGGACAGGGTTAGTTCCTAAACAGATTCCAAGGCAGGGGACAGGAAGAGTTCCTAAACAGCGTCCCAGGCAGGGGACAGGGCGAGTTCGTAAACAGAATCCCAGACAGGGGACAGGGAGTGTTCCTAAACAGAGTCCCAGGCTGGGGTCAGAGGGAGTTCCTAAACCAAGTCCCAGACAGGGGACAGTGAGAGTTCCAAATGGGAGATCTAGGCAGGGGACGAGGAGAGTTCCTTAACAGAGTCACAGATAGGGGACAGGGAGAATTCCAAAACAGACTCGCAGGCAGCAGACGGGGAGATTTCCTATACAAAGTCCCAGACAGAGGATAGGGTGAGTTCCTAAACAGAGTCACAGACAGGGGACAGGGAGAGTTCCTAAACTGAATCGCAGGCAGGGGACAGGGTGAGTTCCTTAACAGAGTCACAGGCAGGGGACAGAGAGAGTTCCTAAACAGAGTCACAGGCATGGGACAGAGAGAGTTCTGAAACAGGCTCACAGGCAGGAGACAGGAGGAGTTCATAAACAGATCACAGACATGGGTCAGGGAGTGTTCGTAATGGAGTCTCAGAGAGAGTACAGGGAGAGATCGTAAACAGACTTCCAGGCAGGGGACAGGGAGAGTTCCTAAATGGAGTCCCAGTCAGGGGACAGGGAGAGTTCCTAAACAGTGTCCCCGGCAGGGGACCAATAGAGTTCCTAAACAGAGTCCCAGACAGGGGTGAGGGAGATTTCATAAAGGGAGTCCCATACAGGGGACAGGGGGAGTTACTGAACAGAGTCCCAGGCAGGAGAGAGGGAGATTTCCTAAACAGAATCACAGACAGAGGACAGGGAGAGTTCCTAAACAGAGTCACAGGCAGGGGACAGGGCGAGTACCTAAACAGAATCCCTGGCAAGGACAGGGAGAGTTCCTAAACAGAATTCCGGACAGGGGACAGGGAGTGTTCCTAATCAGAGTCCCAGCCAGGGAACAGGGAGAGTTCCTAAACAGAGCCCCAGGCAGGGGACAGGGAGATTTCCTAATGGGAGTCCCAGTCAGGCGACAGGGTGAGTCCCAAATTGGACTCCTAGAAAGGGGACAGGGAGAGTTCGTAAACAGAATTCCAGACAGGGGACAGGGAACGTTTCTAAACGGAGTCCAAGACAGGGGAGAAAGAGAGTTCCAAAACAGAGTCCCAGACAGGGGACAGGGAGAGCTCGTAAAGGGCACCAGAGATAGGGGACAGGTAGCGTTACTAAACAGACTCTCAGGCAGCGGACAGGGAGACATCCTAAACTGAGCCCAGGTAGGGGAGAGGGAGAGTTCCTATACCGTGTCCCAGGCAGGGGACCAAGAGAGTTCCTAAACGGAGCCCAGGTAGGGGACAGGGAGAGTTCCTTAACAGTGTCCCAGGCAGGGGACCAAGAGAGTTCCTAAACAGAGTCCCAGTCAGGGGACAGGGTGTTTTCCTAACCAGAGTCCCAGGAAGGCGACAAGGAGAGTTCCTAAACAGAGTCCCATTCTGGGGACAGGATGATTTCCGATAGGGGGTCCCAGACTGGGGACAGGGAGATTTGCTAATGGGAGTCCCAGGCAGGCGACAGAGAGAGTTCCTAATGGGAGTCCTAGAAAAGGGACTGGGAGAGATCGTAAACAGAGTCACAGGCAGGGGCTGGGAGAATTCCTAAAGGGAGACCCAGACCGGGAGAGGGAGACCTCCTAAACCGAGTCACAGGCAGGGGACTGGGAGAGTTCCTAAACAGGATCCCAGGCAGCGGACAGGGAGTGTTCCAAAACACACTCGCAGGCAGGAGACAGGGAGATTTCATAAACAGAATCCCAGACAGGGGACAGGGGGAGTTCCAAAACAGAGTCCCACGCAGGGGACAGGGGGAGTTCCTAAACCGAGTCACAGGCAGGGGACAGGGAGTGTTCCTAAACAGACTCGCAGGCAGAGGACAGGGAGAGTTCCTAAACAAAGTCCCAGACAGGGGACAGGGCGAGTTCCTAAACAGAGTCACAGACAGGGGACAGGGAAATGTCTGAAAGGGAGTCCCAGATTGGTAGCAGGGAGAATTACTAATGGGATTTCCAGTCAGGGGACAGGGAGAGTCCCGAAACAGAGTCCCAGAAAGTGGACAGGGAGAGTGCGTAAACAGAATTCCAGACAGGGGACAGTGAGAGTTCCTAAACAGAGACCAAGACAGGGGAGAAAGAGAGTTCCTTAACAAAGTCCCAGACAGGGGACCGTGAGAGTTCGTAAAGGGAGTCACAGACAGGGGACAGGGAGAGTTCCTAAACAGACTCACAGACGGGGGAAAGGGAGAGTTCCTAAACAGAGTCACCGACAGGGGACAGGGAGAGTTCCAAAACAGACTCGCAGGCAGGGGACAGGGAGAGTTCCTAAACAAAGTCCCAGACAGGGGACAGGGTGATTTCCTAAACAGAGTCACAGACAGGGGACAGGGAGAGTTCCTAAACAGAATCGCAGGCAGGGGACAGGTGAGTTCCGAAGCAGAGTCACAGGCAGGTGACAGAGAGAGTTCCGAAACAGAGTCAAAGGCATGGGACAGAGAGAGTTGCGAAACAGGCTCACAGGCAGGAGACAGGGGGAGTTCATAAACAGAGAGACATGGGTCAGGGAGAGTTCCTAATGTGAGTCCCAGAGCAGGTACAGGGAGAGTTCGTAAACAGAATTCCAGACAGGTGACAGGGTGAGTTCCTAAACGGAGTCCCAGACAGGGGAATGGGAGAGTTCCTAAACAGTGTCCCAGGCAGAGGACCAGGAGATTTCCTAAACAGACTCCCAGACATGGGTCAGGGAGTGTTCATAAAGGGAGACCCAGACAGTGTACAGGGGGAGTTCGTAAACAGAGTCACAGACAGGGGACAGGGAGAGTTCGTAAACATAGTCACAGACAGGGGACAGGGAGAGTTCCTAAACAGAGTCCCAGACAGGGGACAGGGAGAATTACTAATGGGAGTCCCAGTCAGGCGACAGGGTGGGTCCCAAATTGGAGTCTCAGACAGGGGAGAGGGAGAGTTCGTAATCAATGTTCCAGGCATAGGACCAAGAGAGTTCCTAAACAGTGTCCCAGTCAGGGGACAAGGAGAGTTCCTAACCAGCGTCCCAGGAAGGGGACAAGGAGACTTCCTAAACAGAGTCCCATAGAGGGGACAGGGAGATGTCTGATAGAAAGTCCCAGACTGGGGACAGGAGAGTTGCTAATGGGAGTCTCAGAGAAGGGACTGGGAGAGTTCCTAAAGGGAGACCCAGGCAGGGGACCGGGAGTGTTCCAAAACATACTGGCAGGCAGGAGACAGGGAGATTTCATAAACAGGGTCCCAGGCAGCGGACAGGGATAGTTCCTAAACAGTTTCCCAGGCAGTGGACAGGAAGAGTTCCTAAACAGAGTCACAGATAGGGGACAGGGAGAGTTCCAAAACAAAGTCCCAGACAGGGGACTGGGCGAGTTCGTAAACAGAATCCCAGACAGGGGACAGGGAGTGTTCCTAAACAGAGTCCCAGGAAGGGGACAGGTGGAGTTCCTAAACAGAGTCACAGGCAGGGGACAGGGCGAGTTCCAAATGGGAGTCCCAGGCAGGGGACGAGGAGAGTTCCTAAACAGAGTCCCAGGCAGGGGAAGGGTGTGTTCCTAAACAGAGTCACAGACAGGGGACAGGGAAATTTCCGAAAGGGAGTCCCAGATTGGGAACAGGGAGAATTACTAATGGGAGTCCCAGTCAGGGGACAGGGAGAGTCCCTAAACAGAGTCCCAGAAAGTGGACAGGGAGAGTTCGTAAACAGAATTCCAGACAGGGGACAGTGAGAGTTCCTAAACAGAGACCAAGACAGGGGAGAAAGAGATTTCCTTAACAAAGTCCCAGACAGGGGACAGGGACAGTTGGTAAAGGGAGTCACAGACAGGGGACAGGGAGAGTTCCTAAACAGAGTCACAGACGGGGGACAGGGAGAGTTCCTAAACAGAGTCCCAGGCAGGGGACAGGGAGTGTTCCTGAACAGAGTCACAGACAGGGGCTAGGGAGAGTTCCAAAACAGACTCACAGGCAGGGGACAGGGGGAGTTCCTAAACACAGTACCAGACAGGCGACAGGGCGAGTTCCTAAACAGAATCCCCGACAGGGGACAGGGAGTGTTCCTAAACGGAGTCCTGGGCAGGGGACAGGGAGAGTTCCTAAACTGTGTCCCAGATAAGGAACAGGGAGAGTTCCTAATCAGAGTCACAGGCAGGGGACAGAGAGAGTTCGTAAACAGAGTCAAAGGCATGGGACAGTGAGAATTCCTAAACAGACTCACAGTCAGGGGACAGGGAGAGTTCCTAAATGGAGCCCAGATAGGGGACACGGAGAGTTCCTAAACAGTGTCCCAGGCAGGGGACCAAGAGAACTCCTAAACAGAGTCAAAGGCATGGGACAGTGAGAATTCCTAAGCAGATTCACAGGCAGGAGACAGGGAGAATTCCTAAACTGAGTCCCAGACTGGCGACAGGGAAAGTTCCTAATGGGAATCCCAGAGAGGGGACAGGGAGAGTTCGTAAACAGAATTCCAGACAGGGGACAGGGAGAATTCCTAAAAGGAGACCCAGAACGGGAGAGTGAGACTTCCTAAATCGAGTCACAGGCAGGGGACAGGGAGTGTTCCAAAACATACTCGCAGGCAGGAGACAGGGAGATTTCATAAACGGAATCCCAGACAGGGGACAGGGGGAGTTCTGAAACAGAGTCCCAGGCAGGGGACAGGGAGAGTTCCTGAACAAAGTCCCAGACAGGGGACAGGGCGAGTTCCTAAACCGAGTCCCAGACAGGGAACCAAGAGAGTTCCTAAACAGTCACAGGCAGGGGACAGGGAGAGTTCCAACTGGGAGTCCCAGGCAGGGGACAAGGAGAGTTGCTAAACCAAGTCCCAGACAGGGGACAGGGAGATTTCCGAAAGGGAGTCCCCGACTGGGAACAGGGAGAGTTACTAATGGGAGTCCCAGTCAGGGGCCAGGGAGAGTTCCTAATGGGAGTCCCTGAGAAGGGACTGGGAGAGTTTGTAAACAGAGTCACAGGCAGGGGCTGGGACAGTTCCTAAAGGGAGACACAGAGCGGGGAGAAGGAGACATCCTAAACAGATTCACAGGCAGTGGACTGGGAGAGTTCCTAAACAGGATCCCAGGCAGAGGACAGGAAGTGTTCCGAAACATACTCGCAGGCAGGAGACAGGGAGATTTCGTAAACAAAGTCCCAGACAGGCGACAGGGCGAGTTCCTAAACAGAATCCCAGACAGGGGACAGGGAGTGTTCCTAAACGGAGTCGTGGGCAGGGGACAGGGAGAGTTCCTAAGTAGAGTCCCAGATAGGGAACAGGGAGAGTTCCTAAACAGAGTCACAGGCAGGGGACAGAGAGAGTTCCTAAACAGAGTCAAAGGCATGGGACAGTGAGAATTCCTAAACAGACTCACAGGCAGGAGCCAGGGAGAATTCCTAAACAGAGTCCCACACAGGCGACAGGGAAAGTTGCTAATGGGAGACCCAGAGAGGGGACAGCAAGAGTTCGTAAATAGAATCCCAGACAGGGGACAGGGAGTGTTCCTAAACAGAGTCCCAGGAAGGGGACAGGTGGAGTTCCTAAACAGAGTCACAGGCAGGGGACAGGGCGAGTTCCAAATGGGAGTCCCAGGCAGGGGACGAGGAGAGTTCCTAAACAGAGTCCCAGGCAGGGGAAGGGTGTGTTCCTAAACAGAGTCACAGACAGGGGACAGGGAAATTTCCGAAAGGGAGTCCCAGATTGGGAACAGGGAGAATTACTAATGGGAGTCCCAGTCAGGGGACAGGGAGAGTCCCTAAACAGAGTCCCAGAAAGTGGACAGGGAGAGTTCGTAAACAGAATTCCAGACAGGGGACAGTGAGAGTTCCTAAACAGAGACCAAGACAGGGGAGAAAGAGATTTCCTTAACAAAGTCCCAGACAGGGGACAGGGACAGTTGGTAAAGGGAGTCACAGACAGGGGACAGGGAGAGTTCCTAAACAGAGTCACAGACGGGGGACAGGGAGAGTTCCTAAACAGAGTCCCAGGCAGGGGACAGGGAGTGTTCCTGAACAGAGTCACAGACAGGGGCTAGGGAGAGTTCCAAAACAGACTCACAGGCAGGGGACAGGGGGAGTTCCTAAACACAGTCCCAGACAGGCGACAGGGCGAGTTCCTAAACAGAATCCCCGACAGGGGACAGGGAGTGTTCCTAAACGGAGTCCTGGGCAGGGGACAGGGAGAGTTCCTAAACTGTGTCCCAGATAAGGAACAGGGAGAGTTCCTAATCAGAGTCACAGGCAGGGGACAGAGAGAGTTCGTAAACAGAGTCAAAGGCATGGGACAGTGAGAATTCCTAAACAGACTCACAGTCAGGGGACAGGGAGAGTTCCTAAATGGAGCCCAGATAGGGGACACGGAGAGTTCCTAAACAGTGTCCCAGGCAGGGGACCAAGAGAACTCCTAAACAGAGTCAAAGGCATGGGACAGTGAGAATTCCTAAGCAGATTCACAGGCAGGAGACAGGGAGAATTCCTAAACTGAGTCCCAGACTGGCGACAGGGAAAGTTCCTAATGGGAATCCCAGAGAGGGGACAGGGAGAGTTCGTAAACAGAATTCCAGACAGGGGACAGGGAGAATTCCTAAAAGGAGACCCAGAACGGGAGAGTGAGACTTCCTAAATCGAGTCACAGGCAGGGGACAGGGAGTGTTCCAAAACATACTCGCAGGCAGGAGACAGGGAGATTTCATAAACGGAATCCCAGACAGGGGACAGGGGGAGTTCTGAAACAGAGTCCCAGGCAGGGGACAGGGAGAGTTCCTGAACAAAGTCCCAGACAGGGGACAGGGCGAGTTCCTAAACCGAGTCCCAGACAGGGAACCAAGAGAGTTCCTAAACAGTCACAGGCAGGGGACAGGGAGAGTTCCAACTGGGAGTCCCAGGCAGGGGACAAGGAGAGTTGCTAAACCAAGTCCCAGACAGGGGACAGGGAGATTTCCGAAAGGGAGTCCCCGACTGGGAACAGGGAGAGTTACTAATGGGAGTCCCAGTCAGGGGCCAGGGAGAGTTCCTAATGGGAGTCCCTGAGAAGGGACTGGGAGAGTTTGTAAACAGAGTCACAGGCAGGGGCTGGGACAGTTCCTAAAGGGAGACACAGAGCGGGGAGAAGGAGACATCCTAAACAGATTCACAGGCAGTGGACTGGGAGAGTTCCTAAACAGGATCCCAGGCAGAGGACAGGAAGTGTTCCGAAACATACTCGCAGGCAGGAGACAGGGAGATTTCGTAAACAAAGTCCCAGACAGGCGACAGGGCGAGTTCCTAAACAGAATCCCAGACAGGGGACAGGGAGTGTTCCTAAACGGAGTCGTGGGCAGGGGACAGGGAGAGTTCCTAAGTAGAGTCCCAGATAGGGAACAGGGAGAGTTCCTAAACAGAGTCACAGGCAGGGGACAGAGAGAGTTCCTAAACAGAGTCAAAGGCATGGGACAGTGAGAATTCCTAAACAGACTCACAGGCAGGAGCCAGGGAGAATTCCTAAACAGAGTCCCACACAGGCGACAGGGAAAGTTGCTAATGGGAGACCCAGAGAGGGGACAGCAAGAGTTCGTAAATAGAATCCCAGACAGGGGACAGGGAGTGTTCCTAAACAGAGTCCCAGGAAGGGGACAGGTGGAGTTCCTAAACAGAGTCACAGGCAGGGGACAGGGCGAGTTCCAAATGGGAGTCCCAGGCAGGGGACGAGGAGAGTTCCTAAACAGAGTCCCAGGCAGGGGAAGGGTGTGTTCCTAAACAGAGTCACAGACAGGGGACAGGGAAATTTCCGAAAGGGAGTCCCAGATTGGGAACAGGGAGAATTACTAATGGGAGTCCCAGTCAGGGGACAGGGAGAGTCCCTAAACAGAGTCCCAGAAAGTGGACAGGGAGAGTTCGTAAACAGAATTCCAGACAGGGGACAGTGAGAGTTCCTAAACAGAGACCAAGACAGGGGAGAAAGAGATTTCCTTAACAAAGTCCCAGACAGGGGACAGGGACAGTTGGTAAAGGGAGTCACAGACAGGGGACAGGGAGAGTTCCTAAACAGAGTCACAGACGGGGGACAGGGAGAGTTCCTAAACAGAGTCCCAGGCAGGGGACAGGGAGTGTTCCTGAACAGAGTCACAGACAGGGGCTAGGGAGAGTTCCAAAACAGACTCACAGGCAGGGGACAGGGGGAGTTCCTAAACACAGTCCCAGACAGGCGACAGGGCGAGTTCCTAAACAGAATCCCCGACAGGGGACAGGGAGTGTTCCTAAACGGAGTCCTGGGCAGGGGACAGGGAGAGTTCCTAAACTGTGTCCCAGATAAGGAACAGGGAGAGTTCCTAATCAGAGTCACAGGCAGGGGACAGAGAGAGTTCGTAAACAGAGTCAAAGGCATGGGACAGTGAGAATTCCTAAACAGACTCACAGTCAGGGGACAGGGAGAGTTCCTAAATGGAGCCCAGATAGGGGACACGGAGAGTTCCTAAACAGTGTCCCAGGCAGGGGACCAAGAGAACTCCTAAACAGAGTCAAAGGCATGGGACAGTGAGAATTCCTAAGCAGATTCACAGGCAGGAGACAGGGAGAATTCCTAAACTGAGTCCCAGACTGGCGACAGGGAAAGTTCCTAATGGGAATCCCAGAGAGGGGACAGGGAGAGTTCGTAAACAGAATTCCAGACAGGGGACAGGGAGAATTCCTAAAAGGAGACCCAGAACGGGAGAGTGAGACTTCCTAAATCGAGTCACAGGCAGGGGACAGGGAGTGTTCCAAAACATACTCGCAGGCAGGAGACAGGGAGATTTCATAAACGGAATCCCAGACAGGGGACAGGGGGAGTTCTGAAACAGAGTCCCAGGCAGGGGACAGGGAGAGTTCCTGAACAAAGTCCCAGACAGGGGACAGGGCGAGTTCCTAAACCGAGTCCCAGACAGGGAACCAAGAGAGTTCCTAAACAGTCACAGGCAGGGGACAGGGAGAGTTCCAACTGGGAGTCCCAGGCAGGGGACAAGGAGAGTTGCTAAACCAAGTCCCAGACAGGGGACAGGGAGATTTCCGAAAGGGAGTCCCCGACTGGGAACAGGGAGAGTTACTAATGGGAGTCCCAGTCAGGGGCCAGGGAGAGTTCCTAATGGGAGTCCCTGAGAAGGGACTGGGAGAGTTTGTAAACAGAGTCACAGGCAGGGGCTGGGACAGTTCCTAAAGGGAGACACAGAGCGGGGAGAAGGAGACATCCTAAACAGATTCACAGGCAGTGGACTGGGAGAGTTCCTAAACAGGATCCCAGGCAGAGGACAGGAAGTGTTCCGAAACATACTCGCAGGCAGGAGACAGGGAGATTTCGTAAACAAAGTCCCAGACAGGCGACAGGGCGAGTTCCTAAACAGAATCCCAGACAGGGGACAGGGAGTGTTCCTAAACGGAGTCGTGGGCAGGGGACAGGGAGAGTTCCTAAGTAGAGTCCCAGATAGGGAACAGGGAGAGTTCCTAAACAGAGTCACAGGCAGGGGACAGAGAGAGTTCCTAAACAGAGTCAAAGGCATGGGACAGTGAGAATTCCTAAACAGACTCACAGGCAGGAGCCAGGGAGAATTCCTAAACAGAGTCCCACACAGGCGACAGGGAAAGTTGCTAATGGGAGACCCAGAGAGGGGACAGCAAGAGTTCGTAAATAGAATTCCAGACAGGGAACAGGGAGAATTCCTAAATGGTGTCCCAGACAGGGGACAGGGAGTGTTCCTTATCAGTGTCCCAGGCAGGGGACCAAGAGAGTTCCTAAACAGAGTCCCAGACGGGGGACAGGGAGAGTTCGTAAACAGAATCCCAGACAGGGGACAGGGAGTGTACCTAAACAGAGTCCCAGGCAGGGGACAGGGAGAGTTTCTAAACAGTCACAGGCAGGGGACAGGGAGAGTTCCTACTGGGAGTCACAGGCAGGAGACAAGGAGAGTTGCTAAACAAAGTCCCAGACAGGGGACAGGGAGATTTCCGAAAGGGAGTCCCAGACTGGGAACATGGAGAGTTACTAATCGGAGTCCCAGTCAGTGGACAGGGAGAGTTCATAAAGGGAGTCCCAGACAGGGTCAGGGAGAGTTCCTAAACAGAGTCACAGACGGGGGACAGGGAGAGTTCCTAAACAGAGTCCCAGGCAGGGGACAGGGAGTGTTCCTAAACAGATTCACAGACAGGGGCTAGGGAGAGTTCCAAAACAGATTCACAGGCAGAGGACAGGGATAGTTCCTAAACAAAGTCCCAGAGAGGCGACAGGGCGAGTTCCTAAACAGAATCCCCGACAGGGGACAGGGAGTGTTCCTAAACGGAGTCCCGGACAGGGGACAGGGAGAGTTCCTAAACTGAGTCCCAGATAGGGAACAGGGAGAGTTCTTAAACAGAGTCACAGGCAGGGGACAGAGAGAGTTCGTAAACAGAGTCCCAGACAGGGAACAGGGAGTGTTTCTAAACAGTCACAGGCAGGGGACAGGGAGAGTTCCTACTGGGAGTCACAGGCAGGAGACAAGGAGAGTTGCTAAACAAAGTCCCAGACAGGGGACAGGGAGATTTCCGAAAGGGAGTCCCAGACTGGGAACAGGGAGAGTTACTAATCGGAGTCCCAGTCAGGGGACAGGGAGAGTTCATAAACAGAGTCACAGAAGGGGAACAGGGAGAGTTCCTAAACAGAGTCCCAGGCAGGGGACAGGGAGAGTTCCTAAACAGAGTCACATACAGGGGACAGGGAGAGTTCCTAAACATTTACAGATAGGGGACAGGGAGAGATCCAAAACAGACTCACAAGCAGGGGACAGGGAGAGTTCCTAAACAGAGTCCCAGAGAGGGGATAGGGAGAGTTCCTAAAGGGAGACCGAGACAGGGCACATGGAAAGTTCCTAAACGAATACCAGACAGGGGACAGGGAGAGATCCTAAACAGACTCCAAGACAGGGGACATGGAGCGTTCCTAAACAGAATCCCAGGCAGTGGACAGGGGGAGTTCCTAAACAGAGTCCCAGATAGGGGACAAGGAGAGATTCTAAACAGAGTCCCATACAGGGGACAGGGATATTTCTGATAGGCAGTCTCTAACTGGGGACAGGACGAGTTGCAAAACAGAATCCCAAACAGGAGACAGGGAGAGTTCCTAAACAGAGTCGCAGGAAGTGGAAAGGGGGTGTTCCTAAAGGAAGTCCCAGAGAGTTGACATGGAGAATTCCTAAACTGTGTAAAAGACAGGGGACAGGGAGATTTCCTAAACAGAGTCGCAGGCAGGGTACAGGGAGAGTTCCTAAACAGAATCACAGACAGGGGACAGGGAGAGTTAGAAAACAGAATCACAGGCAGGGGACAGGGAGTTTTCTTAAACAAATTCCCAGACAGGGGAAAGGGCGAGTTCCAAAACAGAATCCCACACAGGGGACAGGGAGAGTTCCTAAACAGAGTGCCAGGCAGTGGACAGGGGCAGTTCCTAAATAGTGTCGCAGTCAGGGGACTCGAAGAATTCCTGAACAGATTCACAGGCAATGGAAAAGGAGAGTTCCTAAATGGATTTCCAGACAAGGGAAAAGGGCGAGTTCCTAACCAGTGTCCCAGGCAGGGGACAAGGAGAGTTCCTGAACAGGATCCCAGGCAGGGGAGAGGGAGAGTTCCTAAACAGAAACACATACAGGGGACAGGGAGAGTTCCTAAACATTTACAGATAGGGGACAGGAAGAGATCCAAAACAGACTCACAAGCAGGGACAGGGAGAGTTCCTAAAATGAGTCACAGGCAGTTGACATGGGTTTTTCCCACACAGAGTCCCTGACAGGAGACAGGGAGTGCTCGTAAACACAATCCCAGACTGTGGACAGTGAGAGTTCCCAAAGAGACTCCCAGACAGGAGACAGGGAGATTTCCTGAACAGAGTCGCAGGCAGCGGACAGAGAGAGATCCTTAAAAGAGTCCCAGAGAGGGGATAGGAATAGTCCCTAAAGGGAGACAGAGACAGGGCACATGGAAAGTTACTAAACGAATCCCAGACAGGGGAGAGGGAGAGATCCTAAACAGAGTCCCAGACAGAGTACAGGGAGAGTTCCAAAACAGAATGCCACACTGGGGACAGGGAGAGTTCCTAAACAGAGTCCCAGGCAGCTGACAGGGGGATTTCCTAAACAGAGTCCCAGACAGGGGACAAGGAGAGATCCTAAACAGAGTCCCAGACAGGGGACAGGGAGAGTTCCAAAATAGAATCCCATACAGGGGACACGGATATTTCTGATAGGCAGTCCCTAACTGGGGACAGGACGAGTTCCAAATCAGAATCCCAAATAGGGGACAGGGAGAGTTCCTAAACAGAGTCGCTGGAAGTGGAAAGGGAGTGTTCCTAAAGGGAGTCGCAGAGAGGTGACATGGATAATTCCTAAACTGAGTCAAAGAAAGGGGACAGGGAGTGTTTCTAAACAGAGTCGCAGGCAGGGTACAGGGAGAGTTCCTAAACAGAGTCACAGACAGGGGATAGGGAGAGTTACAAAACAGACTCACAGGCAGGGGACAGGGAGTTTTCCTATACAAATTCCCAGACAGGGGAAAGGGCGAGTTCCAAAACAGAATCCCACACAGGGGACAGTGAGAGATCCAAAACAGAGTGCCAGGCTGTGGACAGGGGGAGTTCCGAAACAGTGTTGCAGTCAGGGGACAGGAAGAGTTCCTAAACAGATTCACAGGCAGGGGAAAAGGAGAGTTCCTAAAGTGAGTCCCAGACAAGGGAAAAGGGAGATTTCCTAACCAGTGTCCCAGGCAGGGGACAAGGAGAGTTCCTGAACAGGATCCCAGGCAGGGGACAGGAAGTGTTCCTAAACAGAGTCCCAGGCAGGGGACAGGGAGAGTTCCTAAACAGAGTCACATACAGGGGACAGGGAGAGTTCCTAAACATTTACAGATAGGGGACAGGGAGAGTTAGAAAACAGAATCACAGGCAGGGGACAGGGAGTTTTCTTAAACAAATTCCCAAACAGGGGACAGGGCGAGTTCCAATGCAGAATCCCACACAGGGGACAGGGAGAGTTCCTAAACAGAGTGCCAGGCAGTAGACAGGGGCAGTTCCTAAATAGTGTCGCAGTCAGGGGACAGGAAGAGTTCCTAAACAGATTCACAGGCAATGGAAAAGGAGAGTTCCTAAAGGGAGTCCCAGACAAGGGAAAAGGGCGAGTTCCTAACCAGTGTCCCAGGCAGGGGACAAGGAGAGTTCCTGAACAGGATCCCAGGCAGGGGACAGGGAAATTTCCTAAACAGAGACACATACAGGGGACAGGGAGAGTTCCTAAACATTTACAGATAGGGGACAGGGAGAGATCCAAAACAGACTCACAAGCAGGGGACAGGGAGAGTTCCTGAAATGAGTCACAGGCTGTCGACATGGGTTTTTCCCACACAGAGTCCCTGACAGGAGACAGGGAGTGCTCATAAACACAGTCCCAGACTGTGGACAGTGAGAGTTCCCAAAGAGAATCCCAGACAGGGGACAGGGAGATTTCCTGAACAGAGTCGCAGGCAGTGGACAGGGAGAGATCCTTAACATAGTCCCAGAGAGGGGACAGGGTGAGTTCCAAAATTGAGTCCCAGACAGGGGACAAGGAGAGATCCTAAACAGAGTCCCATACAGGGGACACGGATATTTCTGATAGGCAATCCCTAACTGGGGACAGGACGAGTTCCAAATCAGAATCCCAAACAGGGGACAGGGAGATTTCCTAAACAGAGTCGCAGGAAGAGGAAAGGGAGTGTTCCTAAAGGGAGTCGCAGAGAGGTGACATGGATAATTCCTAAACTGAGTCAAAGAAAGGGGACAGGGAGTGTTCCTAAACAGAGTCGCAGGCAGGGTACAGGGAGAGTTCCTAAACAGAGTCACAGACAGGGGATAGGGAGAGTTACAAAACAGACTCACAGGCAGGGGACAGGGAGTTTTCCTATACAAATTCCCAGACAGGGGAAAGGGCGAGTTCCAAAACAGAATCCCACACAGGGGACAGTGAGAGATCCAAAACAGAGTGCCAGGCTGTGGACAGGGGGAGTTCCGAAACAGTGTTGCAGTCAGGGGACAGGAAGAGTTCCTAAACAGATTCACAGGCAGGGGAAAAGGAGAGTTCCTAAAGTGAGTCCCAGACAAGGGAAAAGGGAGATTTCCTAACCAGTGTCCCAGGCAGGGGACAAGGAGAGTTCCTGAACAGGATCCCAGGCAGGGGACAGGGAGTGTTCCTAAACAGAGTCCCAGGTAGGGGACAGGGAGAATTCATAAACAGAGTCACAGACAGGGGACAGGGAGAGTTCCTGAACAGGATCCCAGGCAGGGGACAGGAAGTGTTCCTAAACAGAGTCCCAGGCAGGGGACAGGGAGAGTTCCTAAACAGAGTCACATACAGGGGACAGGGAGAGTTCCTAAACATTTACACATAGGGGACAGGGAGAGATCCAAAACAGACTCACAAGCATGGGACAGGGAGAGTTCCTAAACAGAGTCCCAGAGAGGGGATAGGGAGAGTTCCTAAAGGGAGACCGAGACAGGGCACATGGAAAGTTCCTAAACGAATCCCAGACAGGGGACAGGGAGAGATCCTAAACAGACTCCCAGATAGGGGACATGGAGCGTTCCTAAACAGAATCCCAGGCAGTGGACAGGGGGAGTTCCTAAACAGAGTCCCAGATAGGGGACAAGGAGAGATTCTAAACAGAGTCCCAAACAGGGGACAGGGAGATTTCTGATAGGCAGTCTCTAACTGGGGACAGGACGAGTTGTAAAACAGAATCCCAAACAGGAGACAGGGAGAGTTCCTAAACAGAGTCGCAGGAAGTGGAAAGGGGGTGTTCCTAAAGGAAGTCCCAGAGAGGTGACATGGAGAATTCCTAAACTGTGTAAAAGACAGGGGACAGGGAGATTTCCTAAACAGAGTCGCAGGCAGGGGAGAGGGAGAGTTCCTAAACCGTGTCACAGACATGGGACAGGGAGAGTTCCTGAACAGGATCCCAGGCAGGGGACTGGAAGTGTTCCTAAACAGAGTCCCAGGCAGTGGACAGGGAAATTTCCTAAACAGAGTCACATACAGGGGACAGGGAGAGTTCCTAAACATTTACAGATAGGGGACCGGGAGAGATCTAAAACAGACTCACAGGCAGGGGACAGGGAGAGTTCCTAAACAAAGTCCCAGACAGGGCACATGTCGAGTTCCTAAACAGAATCCCAGACAGGGGACAGGGATTTTTCCTAAACAGAGTCCAAGGCAGGGGTCAGTGGGAGTTCCTGGACAGTGTCCCATACAGGGGAAAGTGAAATTTCCGATAGGGAGTCCCAGAATTGGGTCAGGGAGAGTTGCTAATTGGAGTCCCAGTCAGGGGACTGTGAGAGTCCATGATTGGAGTCCCAGAGAAGGGACAGGGAGAGTTCGTAAATAGAGTCACAGGCAGGGCACTGGGAGATTTCCTAAAGGGAGTCCCAGACAGGGGAGCAGGAGACTTCCTAAACAGAGTCACAGGCAGGGGACAGGGAGAGTTCCTAAACGGGATCCCAGGCAGGGGACAGCGTGTATTCCTAAATAGACTCGCAGGCAGGGGACAGGGAGAGTTCCTAAACTGCGACACCAGCGGGGGACAGGGAGAGTTCCTAAACAGTGTCAGAGGCAGGGGACAGGGAGAGTTCCTAAAGAGAGTCCCAGACAGGAGACAGTGAGTGCTCCTAAACAGAGTCCCAGACACGGGACAGGGAGAGTTCCGAAAGTTAGTCCCAGACTGGGGACATGGAGAGTTACTAATGGAAGTACCAGTCAGGCGACAGGGAGAGTCCCTAACTGGTCTCACAGAGAGGGGACAGGGAGAGTTCGTAAACAGAATTCCAGACAGGGGACAAGGAGAGTTCCTAAACAGAGTCACAGACAGGGGACAGGGAGAGATCCAAAACAGAGTCCCAGGCAGGGGACAGGGAGAGTTCCTAAACAGAATCCGAGACAGTGGACAGGGAACTTTCCTAAACAGAGTCCCAGGCAGGGGATAGGAGGAGTTGCTAAACAGATTCACAGACAGGGGACAGGGAGAGTTCCAAAACAGACTCGCAGGCAGTGGACAGGGAGAGTTCCAAAACAAAGTGCCAGAGAGGGGACAGGGCGAGTTCCAAAACAGAATCCCACACAGGGGACAAGAAGAGTTCCAAAAAAATTCCCCGGCAGTGGACAGCGGGTGTTCCTAAACAAAGTTCCAGTCAGGGGACAGGGAGAGTTCCTAAACAGAGTCCCAGGCAGGGGACAGGGAGAGTTCCTAAACAGAGTCCCAGACAGGGGACTGGGAGGGTTCCGAAAGAGACGCCCAGGCAGGGGACGGGGAGATTTTCTGAACAGAGTCGCAGGGAGGGGACAGGGAGAGTTCCTAAACAGAATCCCAGAGAGGGGACAGGGAAACTTCCTAAAGGGAGAACCAGACAGGGCACAGGGAGAGTTCCTAAACAAATCCCAGACAGGGGACGGGGAGATTTCCTAAATAGATTCCCACACAGGGGACAGGGAGAGTTCCTAAACAGAGTCCCAACCAGTGGACAGGGGGAGTTCCTAAACAGAGTCCCAGCGAGGGGACAGGGAGACTTCCTAAACAGAGTCCCAGGCAGGGGACAGGGAGAGTTGCTAACCAGAGTCACAGACAGGGGACAGGGAGAGTTCCAAAACAGACTCGCTGGCAGTGGATTGGGAGAGTTCCAAAACAAAGTCCAGGGAGGGGACAGGGCGAGTTCCAAAACAGAATCCCACACAGGGGACAGGGAGAGTTCGAAAAAAAGTCCCAGGCAGTGGACAGGGGGAGTTCCTAAACAGAGTTCCTGTCAGGGGACAGGGAGAGTTCCTAAACAGAGTCCCAGGCAGGGGACAAGGAGTGTTCCTAAACAGACTACCAGACAGGGACAAGGAGAGTTCCTAAACAGAGTCCCATACAGGGGACAGGGAGAGTTCCGATAGGGAGTCCCAGACTGGGGACAGGGAGAGTTGCTAATGGGAGTCCCAGTCAGGGGACAGGGAGAATCCCTAATTGGAGTCCCAGAGAAGGGACAGGGAGAGTTCGTAAACAGAGTCACAGGCAGGGGATTTGGAGAGTTCCTAAAGGGAGTCCCAGATCGGGTAGTGTGAGACTTCCTAAACAGAGTCACTGGCAGGGGACTGGGAGAGTTCCTAAACACGATCCCAGGCAGGGGACAGGGAGTGTTCCTAAACAGAATCCCAGACAGGGGACAAGGAGATTTCCCAAGCAGTCTCCCAGGCAGCGGATGGGGCGATTTCCTGAACGTAGTTGCAGGCAGTAGACAGGGAGAGTTCCTAAACAGAGTCCCAGAGAAGGGACAGGGAGAGTTCCTAAAGTGACACCCAGACAGGGCACAGGGAGAGTTCCTTAATGAATCCCAGACAGGGGACAGGGAGAGTTCCTAATCAGATTGCCAGGCAGTGGACAGGGGGAGTTCCTAAACAGAGTCCCAGACAGGGGACAAGGAGAGATCGTAAACAAAGTCCCATACAGGGGACAGGGAGATTTCTGATAGGGAGTCCCTAACTGGGGACAGGACGAGGTCCAAAACAGATTCCCAAACAGGGGACAGGGTGAGTTCCTAAACAGAGTCGCAGGAAGTGGAAAGGGAGTGTTCCAAAATGGAGTCTCAGAGAGGTGACAGGGAGAATTCCTAAACTGAGTCAAAGACAGGGACACAGAGAGTTCCTAAACAGAGTTGCAGGCAGGGTACAGGGAGGGTTCCTAAACAGAGTCACAGTCAGGGGACAGGGAAAGTTTCTAAACAGAGTCCCAGGCAGGGGACAGGGAGCGTCCCTAAACAGAGTTAGAGACAGTGGACAGGGTGACTTCCTAAACGGAATCCCAGACAGGGGACGGGGAGATTTCCTAATCAGCGTCGCAGGAAAGGGAAAGGGAACGTTCCTAATGGGAGTCCCAGAGAGGGGACAGGGAGAGTTCCTAAAATGAGTCACAGGCATGGGAATGGGAGATTTCCTAAACAGATCCCCTGACAGGAGACAGGGCGTGCTCGTAAACAGTGCCCCAGACAGGGGTCAGTGAGAGTTCCCAAAGAGACTCCCAGACAGGGGACGAGGTGATTTCCTGAACAGAGTCACAGGCAGTGGACAGGGAGAGTTCCTAAACAGAGTCCCAGAGAGGGGACAGGGAGAGATCCTAAAGGAAGACCGAGACAGGGCACATGGAGAGTTCCTAAACGAATCCCAGACAGGGGTCAGGCAGAGATCCTAAACAGAGTTCTGGACAGGGATCAGGGCGAGTTCCAAAACAGAATCCCACACAGGGGACAGGGAGAGTTCCTAAACAGAGTCCCAGGCAGTGGACAGGGGGAGTTCCTAAACAGAGTCGCAGGCGGGGTACAGGGAGAGTTCCTAAACAGAATCACAGACAGGGGACAGGGAGAGTTCCAATACAGACTCACAGGCAAGGGACAGGGAGAGTTCCTAAACAAAGTCCCAGACAGGGGACAGGGAGAGTTCCTAAACAGAGTGCCAGGCAGTGGACAGGGGGAGTTCCTAAACAGTGTCCCAGTCAGTGGACAGGGAGATTTCCTAAAGTCAGTCCCAGGCAGGGGACAAGGAGAGTTCCTAAAGGGAGTCCCAGACAAGGGAAAAGAGATAGTTCCTAACCAGTGTCCCAGGCAGGGCTCAAGGAGTGTTCCTGAACAGGATCCCAGGCAGGGGGCAGGGAGTTTTCCTAAACAAATTCCCAGGCTGTGGACAGGGCGAGTTCCAAAATAAAATCCCACTCAGGGGACAGGGGAAGTTCCTAAACAGTGTGCCAGTCAGTGGACAGGGAGAGTTCCTAAAGGGAGTCCCAGACAAGGGAAAAGAGAGCGTTCCTAAACAGTGTCCCAGGCAGGGGACAAGGAGTGTTCCTGAACAGGATCCCAGGCAGGGGACAGGGAGTGTTCCTAAACAGAGTCCCAGGCAGGGGCAAGGGAGAGTTCCTAAACAGAGTCACATACAGGGCACAGGGAGAAGTCCTAAACAGATTCACCGACAGGGGACAGGGAGAGATCCAAAAGAGACTCACAGGCAGGGGACAGGGAGAGTTCCTAAAATGAGTGCGAGGCAGTGGACAAGGAGAGTTCTTAAGGGAGTCCCATTCAGGGCACAGGGCGAGTTCCTATACGAATCCCAGGCAGGAGACAGGGAGAGTTCCTAAACAGAGTCCCAGACAGGGGACTGGGAGAGTTCCTAAACAGAATGCCAGACAGAGGACAGGGAGAGTTCCTAAACAGCGTCGCAGGAAGGGCAAAGTGAGAGTTCCTAACGGAGGTCCCAGAGAGGGGACAGGGAGAGTTCCTAAAATGAGTCACAGGCAGGGGACATGGGTTTTTCCTAAACAGAGTCCCTGACAGGAGACAGGGAGTGCTCGTAAACACAGTCTCAGACTGGTTACGTTGAGAGTTCCCAAAGAGACTCCCAGAGAGGGGATAGGGAGATTTCCTGAACAGAGTCGCAGGCAGTGGACAGGGAGAGTTCCAAAACAGAGTCCCAGAGAGGGGATTGGGAGAGTTCCTAAAGGGAGATCGCGACAGGGCACATGGAAAGATCCTAAACGAATCCCAGACAGGGGACAGGGAGAGATCCTAAACAGAGTTCCAGACTGGGGACAGGGAGAGTTCCTAAACAGAATCCCACACAGGGGACAGGGAGTGCTCCTAAACAGAGTGCCAGGCAGTAGACAGGGGGAGTTCCTAAACAGAGTCCCAGATAGGGGACAAGGAGAGATCCTAAACAGAGTCCCATACAGGGGACAGAGAGATTTCTGATAGGCAGTCCCTAACTGGGGACAGGACGAGTTCCAAAACAGAATCCCAAACAGGGGACAGGGAGAGTTCCTAAACAGAGTCGCAGGATGTGGAGAGGGAGTGTTCCTAAAGGGAGTCCCAGAGAGGTGACAGGGAGAATACCTAAACTGAGTCAAAGACAGGGTACAGGGAGAGTTCCTAAACAGAGTCACAGACAGGGGACAGGGAGAGTTAGAAAACAGACTCACAGGCAGGGGACAGGGAGTTTTCTTAAACAAATTCCCAGACAGGGGACAGGGCGAGTTCCAAAACAGAATCCCACTCAGGGGACAGGGAGAGATCCTAAACAGAGTGCCAGGCAGTGGACAGGGCGAGTTCCTAAACAGTGTCGCAATCAGGGGACAGGAAGTGTTCCTAAACAGATTCACAGGCAGGGGACAAGGAGAGTTCCTAAAGGGAGTCCCAGACAAGGGAAAAGGGAGAGTTCCTAACCAGTGTCCCAGGCAGGGGACAAGGAGAGTTCCTGAACTGGATCCCAGACAGGGGACAGGGAGTGTTCCTAAACCGAGTCCCAGGCAGGGGACAGGAAGAGTTCCTAAACAGAGTCAAAGACAGGGGGCAGGGAGTGTTCCTGAACAGGATCCCAGGCAGGGGACAGGGAGAGTTCCTAAACAGAGTCACATACAGGGGACAGGGAGACGTCCTAAACACATTTACAGACAGGGGACAGGGAGAGATCCAAAACAGACTCACAGGCAGGGGACAGGGAGAGTTCCTAAACAAAGTCCCAGACAGGGGACACATCGAGTTCCTAAACAGAATACCAGACAGGGGACAGGGATTTTTCCTAAACAGAGTCCAAGGTAGGGGACAGCAGGAGTTCCTGAACAGTGTCCCATACAGGGGAAAGGGAAATTTCCTAAAGGCAGTCCCAGAATTGGGACAGGGAGAGCTGCAAATTGGAGTCCCAGTCAGGGGACTGTGAGAGTCCATGATTGGAGTCCCAGAGAAGGGACAGGGAGCGTTCGTAAATAGAGTCACATGCAGGGGACTGGGAGATATCCTAAAGGGAGTCCAAGTCAGGGGAGAGGGAGACTTCCTAAACGAGTCCCAGACAGGGGACTGGGAGAGTTCCTAAACAGAATACCAAACAGAGGACGGTTAGAGTTCCTAAACAGAGTCCCAGACAGGGGACAAGGAGAGATCCTAAACAGAGTCCCATACAGGGGACAGGGAGATTTACGATAGGGAGTCCCTGAATGGGGACAGGGACAGTTGCTAATGGGAGTCCCAGTCAGGGGACAAACACATTTGCTAATGGGAGTACCAGTCACGGGACAGGGAGAGTTTGTAAATAGTTCCTGACAGGGGACAGGGATATTTCCTAAATGGAGTCCCAGACAGAGGAAGGGGAGAGATCATAAACAGTGTCCCAGGCAGAGGACAAAGAAAGTTCCTAAATAGAGTCCCAGACAGGGGACAGGGAGAGTTCGTAAATAGAGTCACAGACAGGGGACAGGGAGTGTTCCTAAACAGAGTCCCAGACAGGGGACAGGGAGAGTTCCAAAACAGACTCCCAGGCTGTGGACAGCGGGAGTTCCTAAACAGAGTCCCAGATAGGGATCAGGGAGATTTCCTAAACAGATTCACAGGCAGGGTACAGGGAGAGTTCCTAAACAGAGTCCCAGAGAGGGGACAGGGAGAGTTCCTAAAGAGAGACGCAGACAGGGCACAGGGAGAGTTCCTAAACGAATACCAGACAGGGGACAGGAAGAGTTCCTAAACAGAGTCAAAGACAGGGGGCAGGGAGTGTTCCTGAACAGGATCCCAGGCAGGGGACAGGGAGAGTTCCTAAACAGAGTCACATACAGGGGACAGGGAGACGTCCTAAACACATTTACAGACAGGGGACAGGGAGAGATCCAAAACAGACTCACAGGCAGGGGACAGGGAGAGTTCCTAAACAAAGTCCCAGACAGGGGACACATCGAGTTCCTAAACAGAATACCAGACAGGGGACAGGGATTTTTCCTAAACAGAGTCCAAGGTAGGGGACAGCAGGAGTTCCTGAACAGTGTCCCATACAGGGGAAAGGGAAATTTCCTAAAGGCAGTCCCAGAATTGGGACAGGGAGAGCTGCAAATTGGAGTCCCAGTCAGGGGACTGTGAGAGTCCATGATTGGAGTCCCAGAGAAGGGACAGGGAGCGTTCGTAAATAGAGTCACATGCAGGGGACTGGGAGATATCCTAAAGGGAGTCCAAGTCAGGGGAGAGGGAGACTTCCTAAACGAGTCCCAGACAGGGGACTGGGAGAGTTCCTAAACAGAATACCAAACAGAGGACGGTTAGAGTTCCTAAACAGAGTCCCAGACAGGGGACAAGGAGAGATCCTAAACAGAGTCCCATACAGGGGACAGGGAGATTTACGATAGGGAGTCCCTGAATGGGGACAGGGACAGTTGCTAATGGGAGTCCCAGTCAGGGGACAAACACATTTGCTAATGGGAGTACCAGTCACGGGACAGGGAGAGTTTGTAAATAGTTCCTGACAGGGGACAGGGATATTTCCTAAATGGAGTCCCAGACAGAGGAAGGGGAGAGATCATAAACAGTGTCCCAGGCAGAGGACAAAGAAAGTTCCTAAATAGAGTCCCAGACAGGGGACAGGGAGAGTTCGTAAATAGAGTCACAGACAGGGGACAGGGAGTGTTCCTAAACAGAGTCCCAGACAGGGGACAGGGAGAGTTCCAAAACAGACTCCCAGGCTGTGGACAGCGGGAGTTCCTAAACAGAGTCCCAGATAGGGATCAGGGAGATTTCCTAAACAGATTCACAGGCAGGGTACAGGGAGAGTTCCTAAACAGAGTCACAGACAGAGGACAGGGAGAGTTAGAAAACAGACTCACAGGCAGGGGACAGGGAGTTTTCTTAAACAAATTCCCAGACAGGGGACAGGGCGAGGTCCAAAACAGAATCCCACTCAGGGGACAGGGAGATTTCCTAAACAGAGTCACAGGCAGGGACAGGGGGAGTTTCTAAAGAGCATCCCATACAGGAGACAGGGAGTGCTTCTAAACAGAGTCCCAGAGAGGGGACAGGGAGAGTTTGTAAACAGTTCCTGACAGGGGACAGGGAGTTTTCTTAAACAAATTCCCAGACAGGGGACAGGGCGAGGTCCAAAACAGAATCCCACTCAGGGGACAGGGAGAGTTCCTAAACAGAGTCCTAGACAGGGGACAGGGAGAGTTCCTAAACAGAGTCCCAGAGAGGGGACAGGGAGAGTTCCTAAAGAGAGACGCAGACAGGGCACAGGGAGAGTTCCTAAACGAATACCAGACAGGGGACAGGGAAAGTCCCGAAACAGAGTCCTAGGCAGGGGACATGGAGAGTTCCTAAACAGAATACCAGACAGTGGACAGGGAGAGTTCCTAAACAGCGTTGCTGGAAGGAGAAAGGGAGAGTTCCTAACGGGGGTCCCAGAAAGGGGACAAGGAGAGTTCCTAAACAGACTCACAGGCAGGGGACATGGAGATTTCCTAAACAGAGTCGCAGGAAGGGGAAAGGGAGAGTTACTAATGGGAGTCCCAGAGAGGGGACAGGGAGAGTTCCTAAAATGAGTCCCAGACAGGGGACAGGGAGATATCCTGAAGGCAGACCCAGAGAGGGGACAGGGAGAGTTCCCATAGAGAGTCCCAGGCAGGGTACGGGGAGATTTCCTACAGGGAGACTGACACAGGGCACAGGGAGAGTTCCTAAACGAATGCCAGACAGGGGACAGGGCGATTCCAAAACAGAATCCCACACATGGACAGGGAGAGTTCCTAAACAGAGTCCCAGGCAGTGGACAGGGGGAGTTCCTAAACTGAGTCCCAGAGATGGGACAGGGAGAGTTCGTAAAGGGAGTCCCAGACAGGGGACAGGGAGAGTTCCTAAACAGAGTCCCAGGCAGGGGACAGGGAGCGTTCCTAAACAAAGTCCCAGATAGGGTTCAGGAAGTGTTCCTAAACAGAGTCACAAGCAGGGACATGGGGAGTTCCTAAACAGCGTCCCATACAGGAGACAGGGAGTACTCCTAAACATAGTACCAGACAGGGGACAAGGAGAGTTCCCAAGCAGACTCCCAGGCAGGGGACGGGGAGATTTCCTGAAGGAGTCACAGGCAGGGGACAGGGAGAATTCCTAAACAGAGTCCCAGAGAGGGGACAGGGAGAGTTCCTAAACAGAGTCCCAGGCAGTGGACAGGTGGAGTTCCTAAACAGAGTCCCAGACAGGGGACAAGGAGAGATCCTAAACAGAGTCCCAGACAGGGGACAGGGAGATTTCCAATAGGGAGTCCCTGAATGGGGACAGGGACAGTCGCTAATAGGAGTCCCAGTCAGGCGTCAAACACATTTGCTAATGGGAGTCCCAGTCAGGGGACAGGGAAAGTTTGTAAACAGTTCCTCACAGGGGACAGGGATAGTTCCTAAATGGAGTCCCAGGCAGAGGAAAGGGAGAGATCATAAACAGTGTCCCAGGCAGAGGACAAAGAAAGTTCCTAAATAGAATCCCAGACAGGGGACATGGAGAGTTCGTAAATAGAGTCCCAGACAGGGAACAGGGAGAGTTCCTAAACAGAGTCCCAGAGAGGGGACAGGGAGAGTTCCTAAAGGGAATCCCAGAGGGTGGACAGGGAGAGTTAATAAAATGAGTCCAAGATAGGGGACAGGGAGATTTCCTGAAGGGAGACCCTGAGAGGGGACAGGGAGGGTTCCTTAACTGAGTCACAGACAGGGGACAGAGAGATTTCCTAAACAGAGTCCCAGACAGGAGACAGGGCGTGCTCCTAAACAGAGTCCCATAAAGGGGACATTGAGAGTTCCCAAAGGGAGACCGAGACAGGGCACAGGGAGAGTTCCAAAACGAATGCCAGACAGGGGACAGGGAGAGTTCCTAAACAGAGTCCCAGACAGGGGACATGGCGAGTTCCAAAACAGAATCTCACGCAGGGGACAGGGAGATTTCATAAACAGAGTCACAGACAGGGGACAGGGAGAGTTCTTAAACAGAATCCCAGAGAGGGGCCAGGGAGTTTTTCTAAACAGAGTCCCAGGCAGTGGACAGCAGGAGTTCCTAAACAGAGTCCCAGATAGGGATCAGGGAGAGTTCCTAAACAGAGTCACAGGCAGGGGACAGAGAGATTTCCTAAACAGAGTCACAGGCAGGGACAGGGGGAGTTCCTAAAGAGCATCCCATACAGGAGACAGGGAGTGCTCCTAAACAGAGTCCCAGAGAGGGGACAGGGAGAGTTTGTAAACAGTTCCTGACAGGGGACAGGGATATTTCCTAAATGGAGTCCCAGACAGGGGAAATGGAAAGATCCTAAACAGTGTCCCAGGCAGAGGACAAAGAAAGTTCCTAAGCAGAGCCCCAGACAGGGGAAAGGGAGATTACTTGAACGGAGTCGCAGGCAGTGGACAGGGAGAGTTCCTAAACAGAGTCCCAGAGAGGGGACAGGGAAAGTTCCTAAAGGAAGACCCAGACAGTTCACAGGGAGAGTTCCTAAACGAATCCCAGGCAGGGGACAGGGAGAGTTCCTAACAGAGTCCCAGACAAGGGACTGGGAGAGTTCCTAAACCGAATCCCAGACAGAGGACTGGGAGAGTTCCTAAACAGCGTCGCAGGAAGGGGAAAGGGAGAGTTCCTAATAGGAGTCCCAGAGAGGGGACAGGGAGATTTCCTAAAATGAGTCCCAGGCAGGGGACAGGGAGATTTCCCAAACAGAGTCCCAGACAGGAGACAGGGATTGCTCCTAAACAGTTTCCCAGACAGGTGACAGGGAGAGTTCCGAAAGAGACGCCCAGGCAGGGGACGGGGAGATTTCCTGAACAGAGTCGCAGGCATGGGACAGGGAGTGTTCCTAAAGGGAGACCAACACAGGGAACAGGGAGAGTTCCTAAACAGAGTCCCAGGCAGTGGACAGGGGGAGTTCCTAAACAGAGTCCCAAGCAGGGGACATGGAGCATTCCTAAAGTAAGTCACAGATAGGGGCCAGGGAGAGTTCCAAAATAGACTCACAGGCAAGGGACTGGGAGAGTCCCTAAGCAAAGTCCGAGACAGGGGACAGCGCGAGTTCCTAAACAGAATCCCAGACAGGGGCCAGGGAGTTTTCCTAAACAGAGTCCCAGGCTGTGGACAGGGGGATTTCCTAAACAAAGTCCCAGATAGGGATCAGGGAGTGTTCCAAAACAGAGTCAAAGCAGGGACATGGGGATATCCTAAACAGCGTCCCATACAGGAGACAGGGAGTACTCCTAAACAGAGTCCGAGACAGGGGACAAGGAGAGTTCCCAAGCAGATTCCCAGGCAGGGGACGGGGAGATTTCCTGAACGGAGCCACAGGCAGGGGACAGGGAGAGTTCCTAAACAGAGTCCCAGACAGGAGACAGGGCGTGCTCCTAAACAGAGACCCAGAAAGGGGACATTAAGAGTTCCCAAAGGGAGACCGAGACAGGGCACAGGGAGAGTTCCTAAACGAATGCCAGACAGGGGACAGGGAGAGTTCCAAAACGGATTCGCAGGCAGGTGACAGAGAGAGTTTCTAAACAGAATCCCAGACAGGGGCCAGGGAGTTTTCCTAAAAAGAGTCACAGGCAGGGGACAGAGAGATTTCCTAACCAGAGTCACAGGCAGGGACCGGGAGAGATCCTAAACAGCGTCCCATACTGGAGACAGGGAGTGCTCCTAAACAGTGTCCCAGGCAGGGGACAGGGAGTGTTCCTAATCATAGTCCCAGACAGGGAACAGGTAGAGTTCCAAAACAGATTCGCAGGCAGGTGACAGAGAGAGTTTCTAAACAGAATCCCAGACAGGGGCCAGGGAGTTTTCCTAAACAGAGTCACAGGCAGGGGACAGAGAGATTTCCTAACCAGAGTCACAGGCAGGGACCGGGAGAGATCCTAAACAGCGTCCCATACTGGAGACAGGGAGTGCTCCTAAACAGTGTCCCAGAAAGGGGACATGTAGATTTCGTAAAGGGTGTCCCAGACAGGGGACAGGGAGAGTTCCTAAACAGAGTCCCAGGCAGGGGACAGGGAGCATTCCTAAAGTAAGTCACAGATAGGGGACAGGGAGAGTTCCAAAATAGACTCACAGGCAAGGGACTGGGAGAGTTCCTAAGCAAAGTCCCAGACAGGGGCCAGGGAGTTTTCCTAAACAGAGTCCCAGGCTGTGGACAGGGGATTTCCTAAACAAAGTCCCAGATAGGAGACAGGGATTGCTCCTAAACAGTTTCCCAGACAGGTGACAGGGAGAGTTCCGAAAGAGACGCCCAGGCAGGGGACAGGGAGAGTTCCTAAACAGAGTCACAGACAGGGGACAGGGAGATTCCTAAACAGTGTCCCAGGCAGGGGACAGGGAGTGTTCCTAATCATAGTCCCAGACAGGGAACAGGTAGAGTTCCAAAACAGATTCGCAGGCAGGTGACAGAGAGAGTTTCTAAACAGAATCCCAGACAGGGGCCAGGGAGTTTTCCTAAACAGAGTCCCAGGCTGTGGACTGGGGGATTTCCTAAACAAAGTCCCAGATAGGAATCAGGAAGTGTTCCTAAACAGAGTCAAAGCAGGGACATGGGGATTTCCTAAACAGCGTCCCATACAGGAGACAGGGAGTACTCCTAAACAGAGTCCCAGACAGGGGACAAGGAGAGTTCCCAAGCAGACTCCCAGGCAGGGGACGGGGATATTTCCTGAACGGAGTCACAGGCAGGGGACAGGGAGAGTTCCTAAACAGAGTCCCAGAGATGGGACAGGGAGAGTTCCTAAACGGAATTCCAGAGAGTGGACTGGGAGAGTATGTAAAATGTGTCCAAGTTAGGGGACAGGGAGATTTCCTGAGGGGAGATCCTGAGAGGGGAGAGGGAGATTTCCTAAACTGAGTCACAGACAGGAGACAGGGCGTGCTCCTAAACAGAGACCCAGAAAGGGGGCTTTGAGAGTTCCCAAAGGGAGACCGAGACAGGGCACAGGGAGAGTTCCTAAACGAATGCCAGACAGGGGACAGGGAGATTTCCTAAACAGAGTCCCAGACAGGGGACATGGCGAGTTCCAAAACAGAATCTCACACAGGGGACAAGGAGAGTTCCTAAACGGAGTCCCAGGCAGTGGACTGGGGGAAGTTCTTAAACAGAGTCCCAGGCAGGGGACGGGGAGATTTCCTGAAATGAGTCACAGGCAGCGGACAGGGAGAGTTCCTAAACAGAGTCCCAGATAGGGGACAGGGAGAGTTCCTAAACAGAGTCCCTGACTGGGGACAAGGAGAGATCCTAAACAGAGTCCCATACAGGGGACAGGGAGATTTCCGATAGGGAGTCCCTGACTGGGGACAGGGACAGTTGCTAATGGGAGTCCCAGTCAGGGGACAAACACATTTGCTAATTGGAGTGCCAGTCAGGGGACAGGGAGAGTTTGTAAACAGTTCCTGACAGAAGACAGGGATAATTCCTAAATAGAGTCCCAGACAGGGGTCAGGGAGATTTCGTAAATAGAGTCCCAGACAGGGGACAGGGAGAGTTCCTAAACAGAGTCCCTTGCAGGGGACAGGGAGTGTTCCTAATCATAGACCCAGACAGGGATCAGGGAGAGTTCCAAAACAGACTCGCAGGCAGGGGACAGGGAGAGTTCCTAAACAGAATCCCAGACAGGGGCCAGGGAGTTTTCCTAAACAGAGTCCCAGGCAGTGGACAGCGGGAGTTCCTAAACAGAGTCACAGATAGGGATCAGGGAGAGATCCTAAACACAGTCAGAGGCAGGGGACAGATAGATTTCCTAAACAGAGTCATAGGCAGGGACAAAGGGAGAACCTAAACAGCGTCCCATAAAGGAGACAGGAAGCGCTCCTAAACAGAGCCCCAGACAGGGCACAGGTAGAGTTCCTAAACGTATCCCAGACAGGTGACAGGGAGAGTTCCTAAACGAATCCCAGACAGGGGACAGGGAGAGTTCCTAAACAGAGTCCTAGGCAGTGGACAGGGAGAGTTCCTAAACAGAATACCAGACAGTGGACAGGGAGAGTTCCTAAACAGCGTTGCTGGAAGGGGAAAGGGAGAGTTCCTAACGGGGGTCCCAGAAAGGGGACAAGGAGAGTTCCTAAACAGACTCACAGGCAGGGGACATGGAGATTTCCTAAACAGAGTCGCAGGAAGGGGAAAGGGAGAGTTACTAATGGGAGTCCCAGAGAGGGGACAGGGAGAGTTCCTAAAATGAGTCCCTGACAGGGGACAGGGGGATATCCCGAAGGGAGACCCAGGGAGGGGACAGGGAGAGTTCCCATGGAGACTCCCAGGCAGGGTACGGGGAGATTTCCTGAACAGAGTCGCAGGCATGGGACAGGGAGATTTCCTAAAGGGAGACCGACACAGGGAACAGGGAGAGTTCCTAAATGAATGCCAGACAGGGGACAGGGAGAGTTCCTAAACAGAGTCCCAGGCAGTGGACAGGGGGAGTTCCTAAACAGAGTCCCAGAGAGGGGACAGGTAGATTTTGTAAAGGGAGTCCCAGACAGGGGACAGGGAGAGTTCCTAAACAGAGTCCCAGGCAGGGGACAGGGAGCGTTCCTAAAGTAAGTCACAGATAGGGGACAGGGAGAGTTCCAAAATAGACTCACAGGCAAGGGACTGGGAGAGTTCCTAAGCAAAGTCCGAGACAGGCGACAGCGCGAGTTCCTAAACAGAATCCCAGACAGGGGCCAGGGAGTTTTCCTAAACAGAGTCCCAGGCTGTGGACAGGGGGATTTCCTAAACAAAGTCCCAGATAGGGATCAGGGAGTGTTCCTAAACAGAGTCAAAGCAGGGACATGGGGATTTCCTAAACAGCGTCCCATACAGGAGACAGGGAGTACTCCTAAACAGAGTCCCAGACAGGGGACAAGGAGAGTTCCCAAGCAGACTCCCAGGCAGGGGACGTGGAGATTTCCTGCATGGAGTCACAGGCAGGGGACAGGGAGAGTTCCTAAACAGAGTGCCAGAGACGGGACAGGGAGAGTTCCTAAAGGGAATCCCAGAGAGTGGACAGGGAGAGTATATAAAATGAGTCCAAATAGGGAACAGGGAGATTTCCCGAAGGGACACCCTGAGAGGGGAGAGGGAGAGTTCCTAAACTGAGTCACAGACAGGGGACATGGCGAGTTCCAATACAGAATCTCACACAGGGAACAGGGAGAGTTCCGAAACAGAGTCCCGGGCAGTGGACAGGGGGAGTTCCTAAACAGAGTCCCAGGCAGGGAACGGGGAGATTTCCTGAACGGAGTCACAGGCAGGGGACAGGGAGAGTTCCTAAACAGAGTTCCAGAGAGGGGACAGGGAGATTTCTGATAGGGAGTCCCTGAATGGGGACTGGGACAGTTGCTAATGGGAATCCCAGTCAGAGGACAAACACATTTGCTAATGGGAGTCCCAGTCAGGGGACAGGGAGCGTTTGTAAACAGTTCCTGACAGGGGACAGGGATAGTTCCTAAATGGAGTCCCAGACAGGGGACAGGGAGAGTTCGTAAATAGAGTCCAAGACAGGGGACAGGGAGATTTCCTAAACAGAGTCACAGACAGGGAACAGGTAGAGTTCCAAAACAGATTCGCAGGCAGGTGACAGGGAGAGTTCCTAAACAGAATCCCAGACAGGAGCCAGGGAGTTTTCCTAAACAGAGTCACAGGCAGGGGACAGAGAGATTTCCTAACCACAGTCACAGGCAGGGACAGGGAGAGGTCCTAAACAGCGTCCCATACTGGAGACAGGGAGTGCTCCTAAACAGTGTCCCAGACAGGGTACAGGTAGATTTCGTAAAGGGAGTCCCAGACAGGGGACAGGGAGAGTTCCTAAACAGAGTTCCAGGCAGGGGACAGGGAGCATTCCTAAAGTAAGTCACAGATAGGGGACAGGGAGGTTTCCAAAATAGACTCACAGGCAAGGGACTGGGAGAGTTCCTAAGCAAAGTCCCAGACAGGGGACAGCGCGAGTTCCTAAACAGAATCCCAGACAGGGGCCAGGGAGTTTTCCTAAACAGAGTCCCAGGCTGTGGACAGGGGGATTTCCTAAACAAAGTCCCAGATAGAAATCAGGGAGTGTTCCTAAACAGAGTCAAATCAGGGACATGGGGATTTCCTGAACAGCGTCCCATACAGGAGACAGGGAGTACTCCTAAACAGAGTCCGAGACAGGGGACAAGGAGAGTTCCCAAGCAGACTCCCAGGCAGGGGACGGGGAGATTTCCTGAATGGAGTCACAGGCAGGGGACAGGGAGAGTTCCTAAACAGAGTCCCAGACAGGAGACAGGGCGTGCTCCTAAACAGAGACCCAGAAAGGGGGCTTTGAGAGTTTCCAAAGTAGGCCGAGACAGGGCACAGGGAGAGTTCCTAAACGAATGCCAGACAGGGGACAGGGAGATTTCCTAAACAGAGTCCAAGACAGGGGACATGGCGAGTTCCAAAACAGAATCTCACACAGGGGACAAGGAGAGTTCCTAAACAGAGTCCCAGGCAGTGGACTGGGGGATTTCCTAAACAAAGTCCCAGATAGGAATCAGGGAGTGTTCCTAAACAGAGTCAAAGCAGGGACATGGGGATTTCCTAAAAAGCGTCCCATACAGGAGACAGGGAGTACTCCTAAACAGAGTCCCAGACAGGGGACAAGGAGAGTTCCCAAGCAGACTCCCAGGCAGGGGACGGGGATATTTCCTGAACGGAGTCACAGGCAGGGGACAGGGAGAGTTCCTAAACAGAGTCCCAGAGATGGGACAGGGAGAGTTCCTAAAGGGAATCCCAGAGAGTGGACTGGGAGAGTATGTAAAATGTGTCCAAGTTAGGGGACAGGGAGATTTCCTGAAGGGAGACCCTGAGAGGGGAGAGGGAGAGTTCCTAAACTGAGTCACAGACAGGAGACAGGGCGTGCTCCTAAACAGAGACCCAGAAAGGGGGCTTTGAGAGTTCCCAAAGGGAGACCGAGACAGGGCACAGGGAGAGTTCCTAAATGAATGCCAGACAGGGGACAGGGAGATTTCCTAAACAGAGTCCCAGACAGGGGACATGGCGAGTTCCAAAACAGAATCTCACACAGGGGACAAGGAGAGTTCCTAAACAGAGTCCCAGGCAGTGGACTGGGTGAAGTTCCTAAACAGAGTTCCAGGCAGGGGACGGGGAGATTTCCTGAACGGAGTCACAGGCAGCGGACAGGGAGAGTTCCTAAACGAATGCCAGACAGGGGACAGGGAGAGTTCCTAAACAGAGTCCCAGACAGGGGACAAGGAGAGATCCTAAACAGAGTCCCATACAGGGGACAGGGAGATTTCCGATAGGGAGTCCCTGACTGGGGACAGGGACAGTTGCTAATGGGAGTCCCAGTCAGGGGACAAACACATTTGCTAATTGGAGTCCCAGTCAGGGGACAGGGAGAGTTTGTAAACAGTTCCTGACAGAAGACAGGGATAATTCCTAAATAGAGTCCCAGACAGGGGTCAAGGGGGATTTCGTAAATAGAGTCCCAGACAGGGGACAGGGAGAGTTCCTAAACAGAGTCCCAGGCAGGGGACAGGGAGTGTTCCTAATCATAGACCCAGACAGGGATCAGGGAGAGTTCCAAAACAGACTCGCAGGCAGGGGACAGGGAGAGTTCCTAAACAGAATCCCAGACAGGGGCCAGGGAGTTTTCCTAAACAGAGTCCCAGGCAGTGGACAGCGGGAGTTCCTAAACAGAGTCACAGATAGGGATCAGGGAGAGATCCTAAACACAGTCAGAGGCAGGGGACAGATAGATTTCCTAAACAGAGTCATAGGCAGGGACAAAGGGAGAACCTAAACAGCGTCCCATACAGGAGACAGGAAGCGCACAGGTAGAGTTCCTAAACATATCCCAGACAGGGGACAGGGAGAGTTCCTAAACGAATCCCAGAAAGGGGACAAGGAGAGTTCCTAAACAGACTCACAGGCAGGGGACATGGAGATTTCCTAAACAGAGTCGCAGGAAGGGGAAAGGGAGAGTTACTAATGGGAGTCCCAGAGAGGGGACAGGGAGAGTTCCTAAAATGAGTCCCTGACAGGGGACAGGGGGATATCCTGAAGGGAGACCCAGGGAGGGGACAGGGAGAGTTCCCATACAGAGTCCCAGGCAGGGTACGGGGAGATTTCCTGAACAGAGTCGCAGGCATGGGACAGGTAGAGTTCCAAAACAGAATCTCACACAGGGGACAGGGAGAGTACCTAAACAGATTCCCAGGCAGTGGACAGGGAGAGTTCCTAAACAGAGTCCCAGACAGGGGACAAGGAGAGTTCCTGAACAGGATCCCAGGCAGGGGACAAGGAGTGTTCCTAAACGAATGCCAGACAGGGGACAGGGAGAGTTCCTAAACAGAGTCCCATACAGGGGACAGGGAGATTTCCGATAGGGAGTCCCTGACTGGGGACAGGGACAGTTGCTAATGGGAGTCCCAGTCAGAGGACAAACACATTTGCTAATGGGAGTCCCAGTCAGGGGACAGGGAGCGTTTGTAAGCAGTTCCTGACAGGGGACAGGGATAGTTCCTAAATGGAGTCCCAGACAGACGAAAGGAAGAGATCCTAAACACCTTCCCAGGCAGAGGACAAAGAAAGTTCCTAAATAGAGTCCCAGACAGGGGACAGGGAGAGTTCGTAAATAGAGTCCCAGAACGGGGACAGGGAGATTTCCTAAACAGAGTCCCAGGCAGGGGACAGGAATTGTTCCTAATCATAGTCCCAGACAGGGAATAGGGAGAGTTCCAAAACAGACTCACAGGCAGGTGACAGGGAGAGTTCCTAAACAGAATCCCAGACAGGGGCCAGGGACTTTTCCTAAACAGAGTCACAGGCAGGGGACTGAGAGATTTCCTAACCAGAGTCACAGGCAGGGACAGGGGGAGTTCCTAAACAGCGTCCCATACTGGAGACAGGGAGTGCTCCTAAACAGAGTCCCAGAGAAGGGACAGGGAGAGTTTGTATATAGTTCCTGACAGGGGACAGGGATATTTCCTAAATGGAGTCCCAGACAGAGGAAATGGAGAGATCATAAACAGTGTCCCAGGCAGAGGACAAAGAAAGTTCCTAAGCAGAGTCCCAGACAGGGGACAGGGAGAGTTTATAAACAGACTCCCTGGCAGGGGACAGGCATTGTTCCTATACAGACTCCAGGTCAGGGGACAGGGAGAGTTCCTAATCAGAATCCCAGACAGGGGCCAGGGTTTTTCCCTAAACAGAATCCCAGGCAGTGGACAGGTCGAGTTCCTAAACAAAGTCCCAGATAGTTATCAGGGAGAGTTCCTAAACAGATTCATAGGTAGGGGACAGAGATTTTTCCTAAACAGAGTCACAGGCAGGGACAGGGGGAGTTCCTAAACAGCGTCCCATACAGGAGACAGGGAGTGCTCATAAACAGAGTCCCAGAGAGAGGACAGGGTGAGTTTGTAAACAGTTCCTGACAGCGGACAGGGAGAGTTCCAAAATGGAATCACAGACAAGGGAAAGGGAGAGATCCTAAACAGTATCCCAGTTAGAGGACAAAGAAAGTTCCTAAGCAGAGTCCCAGAGAGGGGACAGTGAGAATTCGTAAATGGGGTCCCAGACAGGGGCCAGGGAGAGTTCCTAAACAGAGTCACAGACAGGGGACAGGGAGAGTTCCTAAACAGAGTCCCAGACAGGGGACAGGGAGAGTTCTTAAACAGGGAACCAGGCAGGGGACGAGGTGAGTTCCTAAAGGGAGTCCCAGACAGGGGAATGGGTGAGTTCCTAACCAGAGTCCCAGGCAGGGGAAAGGGCTATTTCCTAATTAGAGTCACAGGCAGGTGACTGGGAGAATTCCCAAACAGGATCCGGGGCAGCGGACAGGGAGAGTTCCTAAACAGAGTCCCAGACAGGAGCCAGGGATAGCTCGTAAACAGAGTCCCAGGCAGTGGACAGGGGGAGTTTCTAAACAGAGTCCCAGACCGGGAACAGGGAGAGTTCTTAAACAGAGTCCCATGCAGGGGACAAGGTGAGTTCCTAAAGGGAGCCCCATACAGGGGACAGGGAGATTTCCGATACGGAGTCCCAGACTTCGGACAGGGAAAGTTGCTAATGGGAGTCCCGGTCAGGGGACAGGGAGACTTCCTGAACAGAGTCAAAGTCAGGGGACAGAGGGAGTTCCTAAAAAGAGTCAAAGGCATGGGACCGTGAGAGTTCCCAAAAAGACTCACATGCAGGAGACCGGAAGAATACCTAAACAGAATCCCTGACAGGGGACAGGGAGAGTTCCTAATGGGCATCCCAGAGAGGGAACAGGGTGAGGTCGTAAACAGAATTCCAGACAGGGGAAAGGGAGAGTTCCTAAACAGAGTCCCAGACAGGGGACAGGGAGAGTTCCTAAACAGGGTCCCATGCATGGGATAGGGAGAGTTCCTAAACAGAGTCACAGACAGGGGACAGGGAGAGACCCAAAAGAGACTCGCAGGCAGGGGACAGGGAGAGATCCTAAACAAAGTCCCAGACTGGGGAAATGGCGAGTTCCAAAACAGAATCCCACACAGGGGACAGGGAGAGTTCCTAAACAGAGTCCCATACAAAGACAGGGATAGTTACTAATCAAAGTCACAGGCAGCGGAATTGGATAGATTCTAAAAAGTATCCCAGTCAGGGGACAGGTGGGGTTCCTACACAGCGTCCCAGACAGGAGACAGGGAGTGCTCATAAACAGAGTCCCAGACAGCGGACAGGGAGATTTCCCAAGCAGGCTCCCAGGCAGAGGACGGGGAGATTTCCTGAATAGATTCACAGTCAGGGGACAGTGAGATTTCCCAAACAGAGTCCCAGAGAGGGGACAGGGAGAGTACCTAAAGGGAGACCCAGACAGGGCGCAGGGAGAGTTCCTAAATGAATCCCAGACAGGGGACAGGGAGAGTTCCTAAACATAATCCCAGATAGGGGACAAGGAGAGTTCCTAAACAGAATGCCAGACAGGGGGCAGGGAGATTTCGTATACACAGTCGCAGGAAGTGGAAAGGGAGAGTTCCTAAACGGAGTCCCAGAGAGGGGTCAGGGAGAGTTCCTAAAATGAGTCACAGGCAGGGGACAGGGAGTCTTCATAAAGGGAGAACCAGAGAAGGGACAGGGAGAGTTCCTAAACAGAGTCACAGACAGGGGACATGGAGAGATCCTCAACAGAGTCCCAGGCAGGGGACAGAGAGATTTCCTAAACAGAGTCACAGGCAGGGGACTGAGAGAGTTCCTAAACAGGGTCACCGGCATGGGACAGAGAGATTTCCTAAACAGACTCGCAGGCGGGACACAGGGAGAATTCCTAAACAGAGTCCCAGACAGGGGACAGGGAGAGTTGCTAATGGGAGTCCTAGAGAGGGGACAGGGAGAGTTCGTGAACAGTATTCCATACAGGGGACAGGGATAGTTCCTAAACGGAATCCCAGACAGGGAACAGGGAGAGTTCCTTAACTGTGTCCCAGGCAGGGAACAAAGAGAGTTCCTAAACAGTTTCCCAGACAGGGGACAGGGAAAGTTCGTTAAAGGAGTCCCAGACAGGGGACAGGGAGAGATCCTAAACAGAGTCATAGACAGGGGCGAGGGAGAGATCCTAAACAGAGTCCCAGGCAGGGGACAGGGAGATTTCCTAAACAGAGTCACAGACAGGGGACAGCGGGAATTCCAAAACAGACTCGCAGGCAGAGGACAGTGCGAGTTCCTAATCGAAGTCCCAGACAGGGTACAGGGTGAGTTCCGAAACAGAATCCCACACAGTTGACAGGGAGAGTTCCTAAACAGAGTCCCAGACCGGGAACAGAGAGAGTTCTTAAACAGAGTCCCAGGCAGGGGACAAGGTGAGTTCCTAAAGGGAGTCCCATACAGGGGAAAGGGAGATTTCCGATAGGGAGTCCCAGACTTGGGACAGGGAGAGTTGCAAATGGGAGTCCCGGTCACGGGACAGGGAGAGTTCCTAAACAGTGTCACAGTCAGGGGACAGAGGGAGTTCCTAAAAAGAGTCAAAGGCATGGGACAGTGAGAGTTTCCAAACAGACTCACATGCAGGAGACTGGAAGAATTCCTAAACCGAGTCCCTGACAAGGGACAGGGAGAGTTCCTAATGGGCGTCCCAGAGAGGGGTCAGGGTGAGGTCATAAACAGAATTCCAGACAGGGGAAAGGGAGAGTTCCTAAACAGAGTCAAAGAAAGGGGACAGGGAGAGTTCCTAAACAGGGTCCCAGGCAGGGGATAGGGAGAGTTCCTAAACAGAGTCACAGACAGGGGACAGGGAGAGACCCAAAAGAGACTCGCAGGCAGGGGACAGGGAGAGTTCCTAAACAAAGTCCCAGACTGGGGAAAGGGCGAGTTCCAAAACAGAATCCCACGCAGGGGACAGGGAGAGTTCCTAAACAGAGTCCCATAGATGGACAGGGATATTTCCTAATCAGAGTCACAGGCAGCGGACTTGGATAGTTGCTAAACAGTAACCCAGTCAGGGGACAGGTGGAGTTCCTAAACAGCATCCCAGACAGGAGACAGGGAGTGCTCCTAAACAGACTCCCAGACAGCGGACAGGGAGATTTACCAAGCAGGCTTCCAAGCAGAGGACGGGGAGATTTCCTGAACAGATTCGCAGGCAGGGGACAGCGAGAGTTCCCAAACAGAGTCCCTGAGAGGGGACAGGGAGAGTTCCTAAAGGGAGAGCCAGACAGGGCGCAGGGAGAGTTCCTAAACGAATGCCAGACAGGGGACAGGGAGAGTTCCTAAAGGTAGTCCCAGACAGGGGACAAGGAGAGTTCCTATACACAGTGGCAGGAGGGGGAAAGGGAGAGTTCCTAAACGGAATCCCAGAGAGGGGTCAGGGAGTGTTCCTAAAATGAGTCACAGGCAGGGGACAGGGTGTCTTCATAAAAGGAGACCCAGAGAGGGGACAAGGAGAGTTTCTAAACAGAGTCAGAGACAGGGGATATGGAGAGATCCTCAACAGAGTCCCAGGCAGGGGACAGAGAGAGTTCCTAAACAGGGTCACAGGCATGGGACAGAGAGATTTCCTAAACAGACTCACAGGCGGGAGACAGGGAGAATTCCTAAACAGAGTCCCAGACAGGGGATAGGGAGATTTGCTAATGGGAGTCCTAGAGAGGGGACAGGGAGAGTTCATAAACAGTATTCCAGACAGGGGACAGGAATAGTTCCTGAACAGAATCCCAGACAGGGAACTGGGAGAGTTCCTTAACTGTGTCCCAGGCAGGGAACAAACAGATTTCCTAAACGGTTTCCCAGACAGGGGACAGGGAAATTTCGTTAAAGGAGTCCTAGACAGGGGACAGGGAGAGTTCCTAAACAGAGTCATAGACAGGGGCCAGGGCGAGTTCCTATTCCGAGTCCCAGGCACGGGACAGGGAGAGTTCCTAAACAGAGTCACAGACAGGGGACAGCGGGAATTCCAAAACAGACTCGCAGGCAGAGGACAGTGCGAGTTCCTAATCAAAGTCCCAGACAGGGTACAGGGTGAGTTCCAAAACAGAATCCCACACAGTTGACGGGGAGAGTTCCTAAACAGAGTCCCAGGCAGTGGACAGGGGGAGTTCCTAAACACAGTCCCAGACCGGGAACAGGGAGAGTTCTTAAACAGAGTTCCAGGCAGGGTCAAGGTGAGTTCCTAAAGGGAGTCCCATACAGGGGAAAGGGAGATTTCCGATAGGGAGTCCCAGACTTGGGACAGGGAGTGTTGCTAATGGGAGTCCCAGTCAGGGGACAGGGAGAGTTCCTAAACAGTGTCACAGTCAGGGGACAGAGGGAGTTCCTAAAAAGAGTCAAAGGCATGGGAAAGTGAGAGTTCCCAAACAGAGTCACATGCAGGAGACTGGAAGAATTCCTAAACCGAGTCCCTGACAAGGGACAGGGAGAGTTCCTAATGGGCGTCCCAGAGAGGGGTCAGGGTGAGGTCATAAACAGAATTCCAGACAGGGGAAAGGGAGAGTTCCTAAACAGAGTCAAAGACAGGGGACAGGGAGAGTTCCTAAACAGGGTCCCAGGCAGGGGATAGGGAGACTTCCTAAAAAGAGTCACAGACAGGGGACAGGGAGAGACCCAAAAGAGACTCGCAGGCAGGGGACAGGGAGAGTTCCTAAACAGAGTCCCATACAAGGACAGGGATAGTTCCTAATCAGAGTCACAGGCAGCGGACTTGGATAGTTGCTAAACAGTGTTCCAGTCAGGGGACATGTGGAGTTCCTAAACAGCGTCCCAGACAGGAGACAGGAAGTGCTCCTAAACAGATTTCCAGACAGCGGACAGGGATATTTCCCAAGCAGGATCCCAGGCAGAGGACGGGGAGATTTCCTAAACAGATTCGCAGGCAGGGGACAGCGAGAGTTCCCAAACAGAGTCCCTGAGAGGGGACAGGGAGAGTTCCTAAAGGGAGACCCAGACAAGGCGCAGGGAGAGTTCCTAAACGAATCCCAGACAGGGGACAGGGAGAGTTCCTAAACATAGTCCTAGACAGGGGACAAGGAGAGTTCCTAAACAGACTCCCAGACAGGGGACAGAGAGATTTCCTATACACAGTCGCAGGAAGGGGAAAGGGAGAGTTCCTAAACGGAGTCCCAGAGAGGGGTCAGGGAGTGTTCCTAAAATGAGTCACAGGCAGGGGACAGGGAGTCTTCATAAAGGGAGACCCAGAGAGGGGACAGGGAGAGTTTCTAAACAGAGTCAGAGACAGGGGACATGGAGAGATCCTCAACAGATTCCCAGTCAGGAGACAGGGAGAATTCCTAAACAGAGTCCCAGACAGGGGACAGGGAGATTTGCTAATGGGAGTCCTAGAGAGGGGACAGGAAGGGATCGTAAACAGTATTCCAGAAAGGGGACAAGGATAGTTCCTAAACGGAATCCCAAATAGGGAACAGTGGGAGTTCCTTAACTGTGTCCCAGGCAGGGAACAGAGTTCCTAAACGGTTTCCCAGACAGGGGACAGGGAAAGTTCGTTAAAGGAGTCCTAGACAGGGGACAGGGAGAGTTCCTAAACAGAGTCATAGACAGTGGCCAGGGCGAGTTCCTATTCAGAGTCCCAGGCAGGGGACAGGGAGAGTTCCTAAACAGAGTCACAGACAGGGGACAGCGGGAATTCCAAAACAGACTCGCAGGCAGAGGACAGTGCGAGTTCCTAATCAAAGTCCCAGACAGGGTACAGGGTGAGTTCCAAAACAGAATCCCACACAGTTGACAGGGAGAGTTCCTAAACAGAGTCCCAGGCAGTGGACAGGGGGAGTTTCTAAACAGAGTCCCAGACCGGGAACAGAGAGAGTTCTTAAACAGAGTCCCAGGCAGGGGACAAGGTGAGTTCCTAAAGGGAGTCCCATACAGGGGAAAGGGAGATTTCCGATAGGGAGTCCCAGACTTGGGACAGGGAGAGTTGCTAATGGGAGTCCCAGTCAGGGGACAGGGAGAGTTCCTAAACAGTGTCACAGTCAGGGGACAGAGGGAATTCCTAAAAAGAGTCAAAGGCATGGGACAGTGAGAGTTCCCAGAGTCCCAGAGAGGGGACAGGGAGAGCTCCTAAAGGGAGAACCAGACAGGGCACAGGGAGAGTTCCTAAACGAATGCCAGACAGGGGACAGGGAGAGTTCCTAAACATAGTCCCAGAGAGGGGTCAGGGAGAGTTCCTAAAATGAGTCAAAGGCAGGCGACTGCAGGAATTCCAAAACAGACTCGCAGGCAGAGGACAGTGCGAGTTCCTAATCAAAGTCCCAGACAGGGTACAGGGTGTGTTCCAAAACAGAATCGCAGGCATTAGACAGGGGGTGTTCCTAAACAGATTCCCAGACCAGGAATAGGGAGAGTTCTCAAACAGAGTCCCACGCAGGGGACAAGGTGAGTTCCTAAAGGGAGTCCCATACAGGGGAAAGGGAGATTTCCTATAGGGAGTCCCAGACTTGGGACAGGGAGAGTTGCTAATGGGAGTCCCAGTCAGGGGACAGGGAGAGTTCCTAAACAGAGTCAAAGACAGGGGACAGGGAGAGTTCCTAAACAGGGTCCCAGGCAGGGGATAGGGAGACTTCCTAAAAAGAGTCACAGACAGGGGACATGGAGAGACCCAAAAGAGACTCGCAGGCAGGGGACAGGGAGAGTTCCTAAACAGAGTCCCATACAAGGACAGGGATAGTTCCTAATCAGAGTCACAGGCAGCGGACTTGGATAGTTGCTAAACAGTATCCCAGTCAGGGGACAGGTGGAGTTCCTAAACAGCGTCCCAGAGAGGGGACAGGGAGATTTCCTAAAGGGAGACCCCCAGAAGGGACAGGGCGAGTTGCTAAACAGAGTCACAGACAGGGGACATGGAGAGATCCTTAACAGAGGCCCAGGCATGGGACAGAGAGATTTCCTAAACAGAATCACAGGCGGGAGACAGGGTGAATTCCTAAACAGAGTCCCAGACAGGGGACAGGGAGAGTTGCTAATGGGAGTCCTAGAGAGGGGACAGGGAGAGTTCGTAAACAGTATTCCAGACACGGGACAGGGATAGTTCCTAAACGGAATCCCAGACAGGGAACAGGGAACAGGGAGAGTTCCTTAACTGTGTCCCAGGCAAGGGACAAAGAGAGTTCCTAAACAGATTCCCAGACAGGGGACAGGGAAAGTTCGTTAAAGGAGTCCCAGACAGGGGACAGGGAGATTTCCTAAACAGAGTCATAGACAGGGGCCAGGGAGAGTTCCTAAACAGAGTCACAGACAGGGGACAGCAGGAATTCCAAAACAGACTCGCAGGCAGAGGACAGTGCGAGTTCCTAATCAAAGTCCCAGACAGGGTACAGGGTGAGTCCCAAAACAGATTCCCACACAGTGGACAGATAGAGTCCCTAAACAGAGTCCCAGGCAGTGGACAGGGGGAGTTCCTAAACAGAGTCCAGGACCGGGAACAGGGAGAGTTCTAAAACAGATTCCCAGGCAGGGGACAAGATGAGTTCCTAAAGGGAGACCCATACAGGGGAAAGGGACATTTCCGCTAGGGAGTCCCAGACTTGGGACAGGGAGAGTTGCTAATGGGAGTCCCAGTCAGGGGACAGGGAGAGTTCCTAAACAGTGTCACAGTCAGGGGACAGAGGGAATTCCTAAAAAGAGTCAAAGGCATGGGACAGTGAGAGTTCCCAAATAGACTCACATGCAGGAGACTGGAAGAATTCCTAAACAGAGTCCCTGACAGGGGACAGGGAGAGTTCTTAATGGGCGTCCAGAGAGGGTCAGGGTGAGATCGTAAACAGAATTCCAGACAGGGGAAAGGGAGAGTTCCTAAACAGAGTTCCAGACAGGGGACAGGGACGGTTCCTAAACAGTGTCCCAGGCAGGGGATAGGGAGAGTTCCTAAACAGAGTCACAGACAGAGGACAGGGAGAGACCCAAAAGAGACTCACCGGCAGGGGACAGGCAGACTTCCTAAACAAAGTCCCAGACTGGGGAAAGGGCGAGTTCAAATACAGAATCCCACACAGGTGACAGGGAGAGTTCCTAAACAGAGTCCCATACAAGGACAGGGATATTTCCTAATCAGAGTCACAGGCAGCGGACTTGGATAGTTGCTAAACAGTATCCCAGGCAGGGGACAGGTGGAGTTCCTAAACAGCGTCCCAGACAGGAGACAGGGAGTGCTCCTAAACAGAGTCCCAGACAGCGAACAGGGATATTTCCCAAGCAGGCTCCCAGGCAGAGGACGGGGAGATTTCCTGAACAGATTCACAGGCAGGGGACAGCGAGAGTTCCCAAACAGAGTCCCAGAGAGGGGACAGGGAGAGTTCCTAAAGGGAGAACCAGACAGGGTGCAGGGAGAGTTCCTAAATGAATCCCAGACAGGGGACAGGGAGAGTTCCTAAACATAGTCCCAGACAGGGGACAAGGAGAGTTCCTAAACAGACTCCCAGACAGGGGACAGGGAGATTTCCTATACACAGTCGCAGGTTGGTGAAAGGGAGAGTTCCTAAACGGAGTCCCAGAGAGGGGTCTGGGAGAGTTCCTAAAATGAGCCACAGGCAGGGGACAGGGAGTCTTCATAAAGGGCGATCCAGAGAAGGGAGAGGGGGAGTTCCTAAACAGAGTCACAGACAGGGGATTTGGAGAGATCCTCAACAGAGTCCCAGGCAAGGGACAGAGAGATTTCCTAAACAGAGTCACAGGCAGGGGACTGAGAGAGTTCCTAAACAGGGTCACCAGCATGGGACAGAGAGATTTCCTAAACAGACTCACAGGCGGGAGACAGGGAGAATTCCTAAACAGAGTCCCAGACAGGGGACATTTAGAGTTGCTAATGGGAGTCCTAGAGAGGGGACAGGGAGAGTTGGTAAACAGTATTCCAGACAGGGGACAGGGATAGTTCCTAAACCGAATCACAGACAGGGAACAGGGAGAGTTCCTTAACTGTCTCCCAGGCAGGGAACAAAGAGAGTTCCTAAACAGTTTCCCAGACAGGGGACAGGGAAATTTCGTTAAAGGAGTCCCAGACAGGGGACAGGGGGAGTTCCTAAACAGAGTCCCAGACCGGGAACAGGGATAGTTCTTAAACAGAGTCCAAGGCAGGGTACAAGGTGAGTTCCTAAAGGGAGTCCCATACAGGGGAAAGGGAGATTTCCTATAGGGAGTCCCAGACTTGGGACAGGGAGAGTTGCTAATGGGAGTCCCAGTCAGGGGACAGGGAGAGTTCCTAAACAGGGTCCCAGGAAGGGGTCAGGGAGATTTCCTATACGCAGTCGCAGGAAGGGGAAAGGGAGAGTTCCTAAATGGAGTCCCAGAGTGGGGTCAGGGAGAGTTCCTAAAATGAGTCACAGGCAGAGGACAGGGAGTCTTCATAAAGGGAGACCCAGAGAAGGGACAGGGAGAGTTCCTAAACAGAGTCACAGACAGGGGACGTGGAGAGATCCTCAACAGAGTCCCAGGCAGGGGACAGAGAGATTTCCTAAACAGAGTCACAGGCAGGGGACTGAGAGAGTTCCTAAACAGGGTCACCGGCATGGGACAGAGAGATTTCCTACACAGACTCACAGGCGGGAGACAGGGAGAATTCCTAAACAGAGTCCCTGACAGGGGACAGGGAGAGTTCCTAATGGGCGTCCCAGAGAGGGGACAGGGTGAGGTCGTAAACAGTATTCCAGACAGGGGAAAGGGAGAGTTCCTATACAGAGTCCCAGACAGGGGACAGGGAGAGTTCCTAAACAGAGTCACAGGCAGGGGACAGGGAGAGACCCAAAAGTGACTCGCATGCAGGTGACAGGGGACAGGGAAAGTTCGTGAAAGGAGTCCCAGACAGGGGAGAGGGATGGTTCCTAAACAGCGTCATAGACAGGGGCCAGGGAGAGTTCCTAAACAGAGTCCCAGGCAGGGGACAGGGAGAGTTCCTATACACAGTCGCAGGTTGGTGAAAGGGAGAGTTCCTAAACGGAGTCCCAGAGAGGGGTTTGGGAGAGTTCCTAAAGGGAGAACCAGACAGGGTGCAGGGAGAGTTCCTAAATGAATCCCAGACAGGGGACAGGGAGAGTTCCTAAACATAGTCCCAGACAGGGGACAAGGAGAGTTCCTAAACAGACTCCCAGACAGGGGACAGGGAGATTTCCTATACACAGTCGCAGGTTGGTGAAAGGGAGAGTTCCTAAACGGAGTCCCAGAGAGGGGTTTGGGAGAGTTCCTAAAATGAGCCACAGGCAGGGGACAGGGAGTCTTCATAAAGGGCGATCCAGAGAAGGGAGAGGGGGAGTTCCTAAACAGAGTCACAGACAGGGGATTTGGAGAGATCCTCAACAGAGTCCCAGGCAAGGGACAGAGAGATTTCCTAAACAGAGTCACAGGCAGGGGACTGAGAGAGTTCCTAAACAGGGTCACCGGCATGGGACAGAGAGATTTCCTAAACAGACTCACAGGCGGGAGACAGGGAGAATTCCTAAACAGAGTCCCAGACAGGGGACATTTAGAGTTGCTAATGGGAGTCCTAGAGAGGGGACAGGGAGAGTTGGTAAACAGTATTCCAGACAGGGGACAGGGATAGTTCCTAAACCGAATCACAGACAGGGAACAGGGAGAGTTCCTTAACTGTCTCCCAGGCAGGGAACAAAGAGAGTTCCTAAACAGTTTCCCAGACAGGGGACAGGGAAATTTCGTTAAAGGAGTCCCAGACAGGGGACAGGGGGAGTTCCTAAACAGAGTCCCAGACCGGGAACAGGGATAGTTCTTAAACAGATTCCAAGGCAGGGTACAAGGTGAGTTCCTAAAGGGAGTCCCATTCAGGGGAAAGGGAGATTTCCTATAGGGAGTCCCAGACTTGGGACAGGGAGAGTTGCTAATGGGAGTCCCAGTCAGGGGACAGGGAGAGTTCCTAAACAGTGTCACAGTCGGGGGACAGAGGGAATTCCTAAAAGAGACAAAGGCATGGGACAGTGAGAGTTCCCAAACAGACTCACATGCAGGAGACTGGAAGAATTCCTAAACAGAATCCCTGACAGGGGACAGGGTGAATTACTAATGGGTGTCCCAGAGTGGGGACAGTGTGACGTCGTAAACAGAATTCCAGACAGGGGAAAGGGAGAGTTCCTGAACAGAGTTCCAGACAGGGGACAGGGACAGTTCCTAAACAGGGTCCCAGGAAGGGGTCAGGGAGATTTCCTATACGCAGTCGCAGGAAGGGGAAAGGGAGAGTTCCTAAATGGAGTCCCAGAGTGGGGTCAGGGAGAGTTCCTAAAATGAGTCACAGGCAGAGGACAGGGAGTCTTCATAAAGGGAGACCCAGAGAAGGGACAGGGAGAGTTCCTAAACAGAGTCACAGACAGGGGACGTGGAGAGGTCCTCAACAGAGTCCCAGGCAGGGGACAGAGAGATTTCCTAAACAGAGTCACAGGCAGGGGACTGAGAGAGTTCCTAAACAGGGTCACCGGCATGGGACAGAGAGATTTCCTACACAGACTCACAGGCGGGAGACAGGGAGAATTCCTAAACAGAGTCCCTGACAGGGGACAGGGAGAGTTCCTAATGGGCGTCCCAGAGAGGGGACAGGGTGAGGTCGTAAACAGTATTCCAGACAGGGGAAAGGGAGAGTTCCTATACAGAGTCCCAGACAGGGGCCAGGGAGAGTTCCTAAACAGAGTCCCAGGCAGGGGACAGAGAGAGTTCCTAATCAGAGTCACAGACAGTGGACAGCGGGAATTCCAAAACAGACTCGCAGGGAGATGACATTGCGAGTTCCTCATCAAAGTCCCAGACAGGGTACAGGGTGAGTTCCAAAACAGAATCCCACACAGTTGACAGGGAGAGTTCCTAAACAGAGTCCCAAGCAGTGGACAGGGGGAGTTCCTAAACAGAGTCCCAGACCGGGAACAGGGAGAGTTCTTAAACAGACTCCCAGGCAGGGGACAAAGTGAGTTCCTAAAGGGAGTCCCATACAGGGGAAGGGGAGATTTCCGATACGGAGTCCCAGACTTGGGACATGGAGAGTTGCTAATGGGAGTCCCAGTCAGGAAACAGGGAGAGTTCCTAAACAGTGTCACAGTCAGGGGACAGAGGGAATTCCTAAAAAGAGTCAAAGGCATGGGACAGTGAGCTTTCCCAAACAGACTCACATGCAGGAGACTGGAAGAATTTCTAAACAGAATCCCTGACAGGGGACAGGGTGAGTTCCTAAAGGGAGACCCAGACAGGGCGCAGGGGGATTTCCTAAACGAATCCCAGACAGGGGACAGGGAGAGTTCCTAAACATAGTCCCAGACAGGGGACAAGGAGAGTTCCTAAACAGAATCCCTGACAGGGGACAGGGAGATTTCCTGTACACAGTCGCAGGAAGGGGAAAGGGAGAGTTCCTAAACCGAGTCCCAGAGAGGGGTCAGGGAGAGTTCCTAAAAAGAGTCACAGGCAGGGGACAGGGAGTCTTCATAAAGGGAGACCCAGAGAAGGGACATGGAGAGTTCCTAAACAGAGTCACAGACAGGAGACATTGAGAGATCCTCAACAGAGTCCCAGGCAGGGGAAAGAGAGATTTCCTGAACAGAGTCATGTGCAGGGGACTGAGAGAGTTCCTAAACAGGGTCACCGGCATTGGACAGTGAGATTTCCTAAACAGACTCGCAGGCGGGAGACAGGGAGATTTCCTAAACAGAGTCCCAGACAGGGGACAGGAAGTGTTGCTAATGGGAGTCCTAGATAGGGGACAGGGAGAGTTCATAAACAGTATTCCAGACAGGGGACAGGGATAGTTCCTAAATGGAATCCCAGACAGAGAACAGGGAGAGTTCCTTAACTGTGTCCCAGGCAGGGAACAAAGAGTGTTCCTAAACATTTTCCCTGCCAGGGGACAGGGAAGGTTCGTTAAAGGAGTCCCAGACAGGGGACAGGGAGAGTTCCTAAACAGAGTCATAGACAGGGGCCAGGGAGAGTTCCTAAACAGAGTCCCAGGCAGGGGACAGGGAGATTTACTAAACAGAGTCACAGACAGTGGAGAGCGGGAATTCCAAAATGGACTCGCAGGCAGAGGACAGTGCGAGTTCCTAATCAAAGTCCCAGGCGGGGTCAATTTGAGTTCCTAAAGGGAGTCCCAAACAGGGGAAAGGGAGATTTCCGATCGGGAGTCCCAGACTTGGGATAGGAAGAGTTGCTAATGGGATTCCCAGTCAGGGGACAGGGAGAGTTCCTAAACAGTGTCACAGTCAGGGGACAGAGGGAGTTCCTAAAAAAAGTCAAAGGCATGGGACAGTGAGAGTTCCCAAACAGACTCACGTGCAAGAGACTGGAAGAATTCCTAAACAGAGTCCCAGACAGTGGACAGGGAGAGTTCCTAAACATATTCTCAGGCAGGGGATAGGGAGATTTCCTAAACAGAGTCACAGACAGGGGTCAGGGAGAGACCCAAAACAGAATCCCATACAGGGGACAGGGAGTGTTCCTAAACAGAGTCCCATACAAGGACAGGGAGAGTTCCTAATCAGAGTCTCAGGCAGCGGACTTGGATAGTTGCTAAACAGTATCCCAGGCAGGGGACAGGTGGTGTTCCTAAACAGCGTCCCAGACAGGAGACAGGGAGTGCTACTAAACAGAGTCCCAGACAGCGGGCAGGGCAATTTCCCATCAGGCTTCCAGGCAGGGGACGGGTAGATTTCCTGAACAGATTCGCAGGCCGGGGACAGCGAGAGTTCCCAAACAGAGTCCCAGAGAGGGGACAGGGAGAGTTCCTAAAGGGAGACCCAGAAAGTCGCAGGGAGAGTTCCTAAACGAATCCCAGAAAGGTGACAGGGATAGTTCCATAACATAGTCCCAGACAGGGGACCGGGAGATTTCCTATACACAGTCGCAGGAAGGGGAAAGGGAGTGATCCTAAACGGAGTCCCTGAGAGGGGTCAGGGAGAGTTCCTAAAATGAGTCGCAGGCAGGGGACAGAGAGAGTTCCTCAACAGAGTCCCAGGCAGGGATCAGAGAGATTTCCTAAGCAGAGTCACAGTCAGGGGACTGAGAGAGTTCCTAAACAGGGTTACCGGCATGGGACAGAGAGATTTCCTAAACAGACTCACAGGTGGGAGACAGGGAGAATTCCTAAACAGAGTCCCAGACAGGGGACAGGGAGAGTTGCTAATGGGATTCCTAGAGAGTTGACAGGGAGAGTTCATAAACAGTATTCCAGACAGGGGACAGGGATAGTTCCTAAACGGAATCCCAGACAGGGAACAGGGAGAGTCCGTTAACTGTGTCCCAGGCAGGAGACAAAGAGAGTTCCTAAACAGTTTCCCAGACAGGGGACAGGGAAAGTTCGTTAAAGGTGTCCCAGACAGGGGACAGGGATTGTTCCTAAACAGAGTCATAGACAGGGGCCAGGGAAAGTTCCTAAACAGAGTCCCAGGCAGGGGACAGGGAGAGTTCCAAATCAAAGTTCTAGACAGGGTACAGGGTGAGTCCCAAAACAGAATCCCACACAGTTGACAGGGAGAGTTCCTAAACAGAGTACCAGACCGGGAACAGGGAGAGTTGTTAAACAGAGTCCCAGGCAGGCGACAAGGTGAGTTCCTATAGGGAGTCCCATACAGGGGAATGGGAGATTTCCGATAGGGAGTCCCAGACTTGGGACAGGTAGAGTTGCTAATGAGAGTTCCTAAACAGTGTCACAGTCAGGGGACAGACGGTGTTCCTAAAAAGAGTCAAAGGCATGGGACAGTGAGAGTTCCCAAACATACTCACATGCAGGAGACTGGAAGAATTCCTAAACAGAATCCTTGACAGGGGACAGGGAGAGTTCCTAAAGGGAGACCCCCAGACAGGGCGCAGGGGGAGTACCTAAACGAATCCCAGACAGGGGACAGGGAGAGTTCCTAAAGATAGTCCCAGACAGGGGACTAGGAGAGCTCCTAAACAGAATCCCAGACAGTGGTCAGGGAGATTTCCTATACACAGTCGCAGGAAGTGGAAAGGGAGAGTTCCTAAACCGAGTCCCAGAGAGGGGTCAGGGAGAGTTCCTAAAATGAGTCACATGCAGGGGACAGGGAGTCTTCATAAAGGAGGGCCCAGAGAAGGAATAGGGAGAGTTCCTAAACAGAGTCACAGACAGGGGACATGGAGAGATCCTCAACAGAGTCCCAGGCAGTGGACAGAGAGATTTCCTAAACAGAGTCACAGGCAGGGGACTGAGAGACTTCCTAAACAGAGTCACCGGCATGGGACAGAGAGACTTCCCAAACAGACTCACAGGCGGGAGACAGGGAGAATTCCTAAACAGAGTCCCAGACAGGGGACAGGGAGAGTTGCTAATGGGAGTCCTAGAGAGGGGACAGGGAGAGTTGGTAAACAGTATTCCAGACAGGGGACAGGGAGAGTTCCTTAACTGTGTCCCAGGCAGGGGACAAAGAGAGTTCCTGAAAAGTTTCCCAGACAGGGGACAGGGAAAGTTTGTTAAAGGAGTCCCAGACAGGGGAAAGGGAAGTTCCTAAACAGAGTCATAGACAGGGGCCAGGGAGAGTTCCTAAACAGAGTCCCAGGCAGGAGACAGGGAAAGTTCCTAAACAGAGTCACAGACAGGGAACAGCGGGAATTCCAAAACAGACTCGCAGGCAGAGGACAGTGCGAGTTCCTCATCAAAGTCCCAGACAGGGTACAGGGTGAGTTCCAAAACAGAATCCCAAACAGTTGACAGGGATAATTCCTAAACAGAGTCCCAGGCAGTGGACAGGGGGAGTTCCTAAACAGAGTCCCAGACCGGGAACAGGGAGAGTTCTTAAGCAGAGTCCCAGGCAGGGGACAGGGAGAGTTCCTAAACAGAGTCCCAGGCAGGGGATAGGGAAAGTTCGTAAACAGAGTCACAGACAGGGGACAGGGAGAGACCCAAAACAGAATCCCACACAGGGGACAGGGCAATTTCCTAAACAGATTCCCATACAAGGACAGGGATAGTTCCTAATCAGAGTCACAGGCAGAGGACTTGGATAGTTGCTAAACAGTATCCCAGGCAGGGGACAGGTGGAGTTCCTAAACAGCGTCCCAGAAAGGAGAAAGGGAGAGCTCATAAACAGAGTCCCAGACAGTGGACAGGGCGATTTCCCATCAGGCTCCCAGGCATGGGACGGGGAGATTTCCTGAACAGATTCGCAGGCAGGGGACAGCGAGAGTTCCCAAACAGAGTCCCAGAGAGGGGACAGGGAGATTTCCTAAAGGGAGAGCCAGACAGGGCGCAGGGAGAGTTCCTAAATCAATGCCAGACAGGGGACAGGGAGAGTTCCTAAACATAGTCCCAGACAGGGGACAAGGAGAGTTCCTAAACAGAATCCCAGACAGGGGACAGGGAGATTTCCTATACACAGTCGCAGGAAGGGGAAAGGGAGAGTTCCTAAACCGAGTCCCAGAGAGGGGTCAGGGAGAGTTCCTGAAATGAGTCACAGGCAGGTGACAGGGAGTCTTCATAAAGGGTGACCCAGAGACGGGACAGGGAGAGTTCCTAAACAGAGTCACAGACAGGGGACATGGAGAGATCCTCAACAGAGTCCCAGGCAGGGGACATAGAGATTTCCTAAACAGACTCACAGGCGGGAGACAGGGAGAATTCCTAAACAGTGTCCCAGACAGGGCACAGGGAGATTTGCTAATGGGAGTCCTAGAGAGGGGACAGGGAGAGTTCCTAAACAGAGTCCCATACAAGGACAGGGATAGTTCCTAATCAGAGTCACAGGCAGAGGACTTGGATAGTTGCTAAACAGTATCCCAGGCAGGGGACAGTTGGAGTTCCTAAACAGCGTCCCAGACAGGAGACAGGGAGTGCTCCTAAACAGAGTCCCAGACAGTGGACAGGGCGATTTCCCAACAGGCACCCAGGCAGGGGACGGGGAGATTTCCTGAACAGATTCACAGGCAGGGGACAGCGAGAATTCCCAAACTGAGTCCCAGAGAGGGGACAGGGAGATTTCCTAAAGGGAGACCCAGACGTGGCGCAGGGAGAGTTCCTAAACGATTCCGAGACAGGGGACAGGGAGAGTTCCTAAACATAGTCCCAGACAGTGGACAGGGAGATTTCCTATACACAGTCGCAGGAAGGGGAAAGGGAGAGTTCCTAAACCGAGTCCCAGAGAGGGGTCATGGAGAGTTCCTAAAATGAGTAGCAGGCAGGGGACAGGGAGAGTTCCTCTACGGAGTCCCAGGCAGGGAACAGAGCGATTTCCTAAGCAGAGTCACAGGCAGGGGACTGAGAGAGTTCCTAAACAGAGTCACTGGCATGGGACAGAGAGAGTTGCTAATGGGAGTGCTAGAGAGTTGACAGGGAGAGTGCGTAAACAGTATTCCAGACAGTGGAAAGGGATAGTTCCTAAATGGAATCCCAGACAGGGAACAGGGAGAGTTCCTTAACTGTGTCCCAGGCAGGGGACAAAGAGAGTTCCGAAACATTTTCCCAGACCGGAGACAGGAAAAGTTCATTAAAGGAGTCCCAGACAGGAGACAGGGATGGTTCCTAAACAGCGTCATAGACAGGGGCCAGGGAAAGTTCCTAAACAGAGACCCAGGCAGGGGACAGGGAGAGTTCCTAAACAGAGTCACAGACAGGGGACAGCGGGAATTCCAAAACAGACTCGCAGGCAGATGACAGTGCGAGTTCCTAATCAAAGTCCCAGACAGGGTACAGGGTGAGTTCCAAAACAGAATCCCACACAGTTGACAGGGATAGTTCCTAAACAGAGTCCCAGGCAGTGGACAGGGGGAGTTCCTAAACAGACTCCCAGACCAGGAACAGGGAGAGTTCTTAACAGAGTCCCAGGCAGGGGACAAGGTGAGTTCCTAAAGGGAGACCCATACAGGGGAATGGGAGATTTCCGATAGGGAGTCCCTGACTTGGGACAGGGAGAGTTGCTAATGGGAGTCCCAGTCAGGGGACAGGGAGAGTTCCTAAACAGTGTCACAGTCAGGGGACAGAGGGAGTTCCTAAAAAGAGTCAAAGGCATGGGACAGTGAGAGTTCCCAAACAGACTCACATGCAGGAGACTGGAAGAATTCCTAAACAGAATCCCTGACAGGGGATAGGGAGAGTTCCTAAATGGAGACCCAGACAGGGCGCAGGTGGAGTTCCTAAACGAATCCCAGACAGGGGACAGGGAGAGTTCCTAAACATAGTCCCCGACAGGGGATAAGGAGAGTTCCTAAACAGAATCCCAGACAGGGGTCAGGGAGATTTCCTATACACAGTCGCAGGAAGGGGAAAGGGAGAGTTCCTAAACCGAGTCCCAGAGAGGGGTCAGGGAGAGTTCATAAAATGAGTCACAGGCAGGGGACACGGAGTCTTCATAAAGGGAGACCCAGAGAAGGGACAGGGAGAGTTCCTAAACAGAGTCACAGACAGGGGACATGGAGAGATCCTCAACGGAGTCCCAGGCAGGGGACATAGAGATTTCCTAAACAGAGTCACAGGCAGGGTACTGAGAGAGTTCCTAAACAGGGTCACCGGCATGGGACAGAGAGATTTCCTAAACAGACTCACAGGCGGGAGACAGGGAGAATTCCTAAACAGAGTCCCAGACAGCGGACAGGGAGATTTGCTAATGGGAGTCCTAGAGAGGGGACATGGAGAGTTCGTAAACAGTATTCCAGACAGGGGACACGGATAGTTCCTGAACCGAATCCCAGACAGGGATCAGGGAGAGATCCTTAACTGTGTCCCAGGCAGGGGACAAAGAGAGTTCCTAAACAGTTTCCCAGACAGGGGACAGGGAAAGTTTGTTAAAGGAGTCCCAGACAGGGGACAGGGAGAGTTCCTAAACAGAGTCATAGACAGGGGCCAGGGAGAGTTCCTAAACAGAGTCCCAGGCAGGAGACAGGGAGAGTTCCTAAACAGAGTCACAGACAGGGGACAGAGGGAGTTCCTAAAAAGAGTCAAAGGCTAATGGGCATCCCAGCGAGGGGCAGGGTGAGGTCGTAAACAGAATTCCAGACAGGGGACATGGATAGTTCCTAAACAGAGTCCCAGACAGTGGAAAGGGAGAGTTCCTAAACAGAGTCCCAGGCAGGGGATAGGGAGAGTTCCTAAACAGAGGCACAGACAGGGGACGCGAGAGACCCAAAACAGAATCCCACACAGGGGACAGGGAGCGTTCCTAAACAGAGTCCCATACAAGGACAGGGATAGTTCCTAATCAGAGTCACCGGCAGCAGACTTGGATAGTTGCTAAACAGTATCCCAGGCAGGGGACAGGTGGAGTTCCTAAACAGCGTCCCAGACAGGAGACAGGGAGTGCTGCTAAAAAGAGTCCCAGACAGTGGACAGGGAGATTTCCCCTCAGGCTCCCAAGCATGGGACGGGGAGATTTCCTGAACAGATTCGCAGGCAGGGGAAAGCGAGATTCCCAAACAGAGTCCCAGAGAGGGGACAGGGAGATTTCGTAAAGGGATTCCCAACAGTTGACAGGGAGAGTTCCGAAACAGATTCATAGACAGGGGTCAGGGAGAGTTCCTAAACAGAGGCACAGGCATGGGGACAGGGAGAGTTCGTAAACAGAGTCGCAGGCAGGGCACAGGGAGGATTTCTAAACAGAGTCACAGACAGGGGACATGGAGAGATCCTCAACAGAGTCGCAGGCAGGGGACTGAGAGAGTTCCTAAACAGGGTCACAGGCATGGGACAGAAAGATTTCCTAAACAGACTCACAGTCAGGGGACAGCGGGAATTCCAAAACAGACTCGCAGGCAGAGGACAGTGCGAGTTCCTAATCAAAGTCCCAGACAGGGTACAGGGTGAATTCCAAAACAGAATCCCACACAGTTGACAGGGAGAGTTCCTAAACAGAGTCCCAGGCAGTGGACAGGGGGAGTTCCTAATCAGAGTCCCAGACCGGGAACAGGGAGCGTTCTTAAGCAGTGTCCCAGGCAGGGGACAAGGTGAGTTCCTAAAGGGAGTCCCATACAGGGGAATGGGAGATTTCCGTTAGGGAGTCCCAGACCTGGGACATGGGAGTTGCTAATGGGAGTCCCAGTCAGGGGACAGGGAGAGTTCCTAAACAGTGTCACAGTCAGTGGACAGAGGGAGTTCCAAAAAAGAGTCAAAGGCATGGGACAGTGAGAGTTCCCAAATAGACTCACATGCAGGAGACTGGAAGAATTCCTAAACAGAGTCCCTGACAGGGGACAGGGAGAGTTCCTAATGGGCGTCCCAGCGAGGGGACAGGGTGAGGTTGTAAACAGAATTAAAGACAGGGGACATGGATAGTTCCTAAAGAGTTTCCCAGACAGTGGACAGGGAGAGTTCCTAAACAGAGTCCCAGGCAGGGGATAGGGAGAGATCCTAAACAGATTCACAGACAGGGGGCAGGGTGAGACCCAAAACAGAATCCCACACAGGGGACAGGGAGCGTTCCTAAACAGAGTCCCATACAAGGACAGGGATAGTTCCTAATCAGAGTCACAGGCAGCGGACTTGGATAGTTGCTAAACATTATCCCAGGCAGGGGACAGGTGGAGTTCCTAAACAGCGTCCCAGACAGGAGACAGGGAGTGCTCCTAAACAGAGTCCAAGACAGTGGACAGGGAGATTTCCCATCAGGCTCCCAGGCATGGGACGGGGAGATTTCCTGAAAAGATTCGCAGGCAGGGGAAAGCGAGATTCCCAAACAGAGTCCCAGAGATGGGACAGTGCAGATTTCGTAAACAAGTCCCAAACAGTTGACAGGGAGAGTTCCGAAACAGATTCCTAGGCAGGGGACAGGGAGAGTTCGTAAACAGAGTCGCAGGTAGGGCACAGGGAGGATTCCTAAACAGAGTCACAGACAGGGGACATGGAGAGATCCTCAACAGACTCCCAGGCAGGGGACTGAGAGAGTTCCTAAACAGGGTCACAGGCAGGGGACAGAGAGATTTCCTAAACAGACTCACAGGCAGGAGACAGGGAGAATTCCTAAACAGAGTCCAAGAAAGGGGACAGGGAGAGTTGTTAATGGGATTCCCAGAGAGGGGTCAGGGAGAGTTCCTAAACGGAATCCCAGACATGGGACAGGGAGAGTTCCTTAACTTTGTCCCAGACAGGTTACAAAGAGTGTTCCAAAACAGTTTCCCAGACAGAGGTTAGGGAAATTTCATTAAAGGAGTCCCAGACAGGGGACAGGGAGAGTTCCTAAACAGTCATGGAAAGGGGCCAGGGAGAGTTCCTAAACAGAGTCCCAGGCAGGGGACAGGGAGAGTTCCTAAACAGAGTCCCAGAGAGGGGACAGGGCGAGTTCCAAAAGAGAATCCCACACAGGGGGCAGGGAGAGTTCCTAAACAGAGTCACAGGCAGGGGACTGGTATAGTTGCTTAACACGATCCCAGGCAGGAGACAGGGAGATATCCTAATTGGAGTCCCAGAGAAGGGACAGGGAGAGATCCTAAACAGATTCACAGGCAGGGGACAGGGGGAATTCCTAAACAGAGTCAGAGTCAAGGGACAGGGAGAGTTCCTATACCGCGTCCCAGAGAGGAGACAGGGAGAGTTCCTAAACAGAGTCACAGGCAGGGGACTGGGATAGTTGCTAAACAAGACCCCAGACAGGGGACGGGGAGATTTCCTTTACAGATTCGCTGGTAGGGGACAGTGAGAGTTCCTAAACAGAGTCCCAGAGAGGGGACAGGGAGAGTTCCTAAAGGGAGACCCAGACAGGGCGCAGGGAGAGTTCCTAAACGAATCCCAGACAGGGGACAGGGAGAGTTCCTAAACATAGTCCCAGACAGAGGACAAGGAGAGTTCCTAAACAGAATCCCAGACAGGGGTCAGGGAGATTTCCTATACACAGTCGCAGGAAGGGTAAAGGGAGAGTTCCTAAACCGAGTCCCAGAGAGGGGTCAGGGAGAGTTCATAAAATGAGTCACAGGCAGGGGACACGGAGTCTTCATAAAGGGAGACCCAGAGAAGGGACAGGGAGAGTTCCTAAACAGAGTCACAGACAGGGGACATGGAGAGATCCTCAACAGAGTCCCAGGCTTGGGAGAGAGAGATTTCCTAAACAGAGTCACAGGCAGGGGACTGAGAGAGTTCCTAAACATGGTCACCGGCATGGGACAGAGAGATTTCCTAAACAGACTCACAGGCAGGAGACAGGGAGAATTCCTAAACAGAGTCCCTGACAGGGGACAGGGAGAGATGCAAATGGGAGTCTAAGAGAGGGGACAGGGGGAGTTCGTAAACAGTATTCCAGACAGGGGACACGGATAGTTCCTAAATGGAATCCCAGAAAGGGAACAGGGAGAGTTCCTTTACTGTGTCCCAGGCAGGGGACAAAGAGAGTTCCTAAACAGATTCCCAGACAGGGGACAGGGAAAGTTCCTTAAAGGAGTCCCAGGCAGGGGAGAGGGAGAGTTCCTAAACAGAGTCACAGACAGTGGACAGCGGGAATTCCAAAACAGACTCGCAGGCAGAGGACAGTGCGAGTTCCTCATCAAAGTCCCAGACAGGGTACAGGGTGAGTTCCAAAACAGAATCCCACACAGTTGACAGGGAGAGTTCCTTAACAGAGTCCCAGGCAGTGGACAGGGGGAGTTCCTAAACAGAGTCCCAGACCGGGAACAGGGAGAGTTCTTAAACAGAGTCCCAGGCACGGGACAAGGTGAGTTCCAAAAGGGAGTCCCATACAAGGGAAAGGGAGATTTCCGATAGGGAGTCCCAGATTTGGGACAGGGAGAGTTGCTAATGGGATTCCCAGTCAGGGGACAGGGAGAGTTCCTAAACAGTGTCACAGTCAGAGGACAGAGGGAGTTCCTAAAAAGAGTCAAAGGCATGGGACAGTGAGAGTTCCCAAATAGAGTCACATGCAGGAGACTGGAAGAATTCCTAAACAGAGTCCCTGACAGGGGACAGGGAGAGTTCCTAATGGGCGTCCCAGCGAGGGGACAGGGTGAGGTCGCAAACAGAATTCCAGACAGGGGACAGGGATAGTTCCTAAACAGTGTCCCAGACAGTGGAAAGGGAGAGTTCCTAAACAGGGTCCCAGGCAGGGGATAGGGAGACTTCCTAAACAGAGGCACAGACAGGGGGCAGGGAGAGACCCAAAACAGACTCGCAGGCAGGGGACAGGGAGTGTTCCTAAACAGAGTCCCATACAAGGACAGGGATAGTTCCTAATCAGAGTCACAGGCAGCGGACTTGGATAGTTGCTAAACAGTATCCCAGGCAGGGGACAGGTGGAGTTCCTAAACAGCGTCCCAGACAGGAGACAGGGAGTGCTCCTAAACAGAGTCCCAGACAGTGGACAGGGAGATTTCCCATCAGGCTCCCAGGCATGGGACGGGGAGATTTCCTGAACAGATTCGCAGGCAGGGGAAAGCGAGATTCCCAAACAGAGTCCCAGAGGGGGGACAGGGAGATTTCGTAAAGAAGTCCCAAACAGTTGACAGGGAGAGTTCCGAAACAGATTCATAGACAGGGGACAGGGAGAGTTAATAAACAGAGGCACAGGCATGGGGACAGGGAGAGTTCGTAAACAGAGTCGCAGGCAGGGCACAGGGAGGTTTCCTAAACAGAGTCACAGACAGGGGACATGGAGAGATCCTCAACAGAGTCGCAGGCAGGGGACTGAGAGAGTTCCTAAACAGGGTCACAGGCATGGGACAGAGAGATTTCCTAAACAGACTCACAGGCAGGAGAAGGGAGAATTCCTAAACAGAGTCCCAGACAGGGGACAGAGAGAGTTGCTAATGGGTTTCCCAGAGAGGGGTCAGGGAGAGTTCCTAAACGGAATCCCAGACATGGGACAGGGAGAGTTCCTTAACTTTGTCCTAGGCAGGGGACAAACAGAGTTCCTAAACAGTTTCCCAGACAGAGGATAGGGAAATTTCGTTAAAGGAGTCCCAGGCAGGGGACTGGGGGAGTTCCTAAACAGAGTCACAGACAGGGAACTGCGGGAAATCATAAACAGACTCACAGGCAGAGGACAGTGCGAGTTCTTAATCAAAGTCCCAGAGAGGGTACAGGGCGAGTTCCAAAACAGAATCCCACACAGTGGACAGGGAGAGTCACTAAACAGAGTCCCAGGCAGGGGACAGGGCGAGTTCCTAAACAAAGTCCCAGACTGGGGACAGGGCGAGTTCCAAAACAGAATCCCACACAGGTGGCAGGGAGAGTTCCTAAACAGAGTCCCAGACAGGGGACAGGAAGAGTTGCTAATGGGAGTCCTAGAGAGGTGACAGGGAGAGTTCGTAAACAGTATTCCAGAAAGGGGACAGGGATAGTTCCTAAACGGAATCCCAGACAGGGAACAGGGAGAGTTTCTTAACTGTGTCCCAGGCAGGGGACAAAGAGATTTCCTAAACAGTTTCCCAGACAGGGGACAGGGAAAGTTCGTTAAAGGAGTCCCACACAGGGGACAGGGATGGTTCCTAAACAGTCATAGACAGGGGCCAGGGAAAGTTCCTAAACAGATTCCAAGGCATGGGACAGGGAGAGTTCCTAAACAGAGTCACAGACAGGGGACAGCGGGAATTCCAAAACAGACTCGCAGGCAGAGGACAGTGCGAGTTCCTAATCAAAGTCCCAGACAGGGTACAGGGTGAGTTCCAAAACAGAATACCACACATTTGACAGGGGGAGTTCCTAAACAGAGTACCAGACTGGGAACAGGGAGAATTCTTAAACAGAGTCCCAGGCACGGGACAAGGTGAGTTCCTAAAGGGAGTCCCATACAGAAGAATGGGAGATTTCCGATAGGGAGTCCCAGACTTGGGACAGGGAGAGTTGCTAATGGGAGTCCCAGTCAGGGGACAGGGAGTGTTCCTAAACAGTGTCACAGTCAGGGGACAGAGGGAGTTCCTAAAAAGAGTCAAAGGCATGGGACAGTGAGAGTTCCCAAACAGACTCACATGCAGGAGACTGGAAGAATTCCTAAACAGAATCCCTGACAGGGGACAGGGAGAGTTCCTAAAGGGAGACCCAGACAGGGCGCAGGGAGAGTTCCTTAACGTTTCCCAGACAGGGGACAGGGAGAGTTCCTAAAGATAGTCCCAGACAGGGGACAAGTAGAGTTCCTAAACAGAATCCCAGACAGGGGACAGGGAGATTTCCTATACACAGTCGCAGGAAGGGGAAAGGGAGAGTTCCTAAATGGAGTCCCAGAGAGGGGTCAATGAGAGTTCCTAAAATGAGTCAAAGGCAGGGGACAGGGAGTCTTCATAAAGGGAGACCCAGAGAAGGGACAGGGAGAGTTCCTAAACAGAGTCACAGACAGGGGACATGGAGAGATCCTCAACAGAGTCCCAGGCAGGGGACATAGAGATTTCCTAAACAGAGTCACAGACAGGGGACTGAGAGAGTTACTAAACATGGTCACCGGCATGGGACAGAGAGATTTCCTAAACAGACTCACAGGCGGGAGACAGGGAGAATTCCTAAACAGAGTCCCAGACCGGGGACAGGGAGCGTTGCTAATGGGAGTCCTAGAGAGTGGACAGGGGGAGTTCGTAAACAGTATCCAGACAGGGGACAGGGATAGTTCCTAAATGGAATCCCAGACAGGGAACAGTGAGAGTTCCTTTACTGTGTCCCAGGCAGGGGACAAAGAGAGTTCCTAAACAGTTTCCCAGACAGGGGACAGGGAAAGTTTGTTAAAGGAGTCCCAGATAGGGGACAGGGAGAGTTCCTAAACAGAGTCCCAGGCAGGGGAGAGGGAGAGTTCCTAAACAGAGTCACAGACAGTGGACAGCAGGAATTCCAAAACAGACTCGCAGGCAGAGGACAGTGCGAGTTCCTAATCAAAGTCCCAGACAGGGTACAGGGTGAGTTCCAAAACAGAATCCCACACAGTTGACAGGGAGAGTTCCTAAACAGAGTCCCAGGCAGTGGACAGGGGGAGTTCCTAAACAGAGTCCCAGACCGGGAACAGTGATTGTTCTTAAGCACAGTCCCAGGCACGGGACAAGGTGAGTTCCTAAAGGGAGTCCCAGACAGGGGAATGGGAGATTTCCGATAGGGAGTCCCAGACCTGGGACATGGAGAGTTGCTAATGGGAGTCCCGGTCAGGGACAGGGAGAGTTCCTAAACAGTGTCACAGTCAGGGGACAGAGGGAGTTCCTAAAAAGAGTAAAAGGCATGGGACAGTGAGAGTTCCCAAATAGACTCACATGCAGGAGACTGGAAGAATTCCTAAACAGAGTCCCTGACAGGGGACAAGGAGAGTTCCTAATGGGTGTCCCAGTTACGGGACAGGGTGAGGTCGTAAACAGAGTCCCAGACAGGGTATAGGGAGAGTTCCTAAACAGAGTCCCAGTCAGGGGACAGGGAGAGACCCAAAACAGAATCCCACACAGGGGACAGGGAGAGTTCCTAAACAGAGTCCCATACAAGGACAGTCATAGTTCCTAATCAGAGTCACAGGCAGCGGACTTGGATAGTTGCTAAACATTATCCCAGGCAGGGGACAGGTGGAGTTCCTAAACAGCGTCCCAGACAGTAGACAGGGAGTTCTCCTAAACAGAGTCCAAGACAGTGGACAGGGAGATTTCCCATCAGGCTCCCATTCATGGGACGGGGAGATTTCCTGAATAGATTCGCAGGCAGTGGACAGCGAGATTCCCAAACAGAGTCCCAGAGAGGGGACAGTGCAGATTTCGTAAAGGGAATCCCAAACAGTCGACAGGGAGCGTTCTGAATCAGATTCATAGACAGGGGACAGGGAGAGTTCCTAAACAGAGGCACAGGCATGGGGACAGGGAGAGTTCGTAAACAGAGTTGCAGGCAGGGCACAGGGAGGTTTCCTAAACAGAGTCACAGACAGGGGACATGGAGAGATCCTCAGCAGAGTCCCAAGCAGGGGACTGGGAGAGTTCCTAAACAGGGTCACAGGCATGGGACAGAGAGATTTCCTAAACAGACTCACAGGCAGGAGAAAGGTAGAATTCCTAAACAGAGTCCCAGACAGGGGACAGGGAGAGTTGCTAATGGGTTTCCCAGAGAGGGGTCAGGGAGAGTTCCTAAACGGAATCCCAGACATGGGACAGGGAGAGTTCCTTAACTTTGTCCTAGGCAGGGGACAAACAGAATTCCTAAACAGTTTCCCAGACAGAGGATAGGGAAATTTCGTTAAAGGAGTCCCAGACAGGGGACAGGGAGAGTTCCTAAACAGAATCATAGACAGGGGCCAGGGAGAGTTCCTAAACAGAGTCCCAGACACGGGACAGGGGGAGTTCCTAAACAGAGTCACAGACAGGGAACTGCGGGAAATCATAAACAGACTCACAGGCAGAGGACAGTGCGAGTTCCTAATCAAAGTCCCAGAGAGGGTACAGGGCGAGTTCCAAAACAGAATCCCACAGAGTGGACAGGGAGAGTCAGTAAACAGAGTCCCAGGCAGGGGACAGGGCGAGTTTTTAAACAAAGTCCCAAACTGGGGACAGGGCGATTTCCAAAACAGAATCCCACACAGGTGGCAGGGAGAGTTCCTAAAAGAGTCACAGGCAGGGGACTGGGATAGTTGCTTAACACGATCCCAGGCAGGGGACAGGGCATGTTCCTAAACAGACTCGCAGGCAGGAGACAGGGAGATATCCTAATTGGAGTCCCAGAGAAGGGACAGGGAGAGTTCCTAAACAGAGTCACAGGCAGGGTACAGGGGGAATTCCTAAACAAAGTCAGAGTCAGGGTCAGGGGGAGTTCCTATACAGCGTCCCAGAGAGGAGACAGGGAGAGTTCCTAAACAGAGTCGCAGGCAGGGGACTGGGATAATTGCTAAACAAACCCCAGACAGGGGACGGGGAGATTTCCTGAACAGATTCACAGGTAGGGGACAGGGAGAGTTGCTAAACAGAGTCCCAGAGAGGGGACAGGGAGAGTTCCTAAAGGGAGACCCAGACAGGGCGCAGGGAGAGTTCCTAAATGAATCCCAGACAGGGGACAGGGAGAGTTCCTAAACAGAGTCCCAGACAGGGGACAGGGAGAGTTCCTAAACAGAATCCCAGACAGGGGACAGGGAGAGTTCCTATACACAGTTGCAGGAAGGGGAAAGGGAGAGTTCCTGAAGGGAGTCCCAGAGGGAGGTCAGGGAGAGTTCCTACAATGAGTCACAGGCAGGGGACAGGGAGTATTCATAAAGGGAGATGCAGAGAGGGGACAGGGAAAGTTCCTAAACAGAGTCACAGGCAGGGGACATGGAGAGATCCTCAACAGCGTCCCAGGCAGGTGACTGGGAGAGTTCCTCAACAGGATCTCAGACAGCGGTCAGGGAGATTTCCTAAACAGAGTCCCAGACAGGAGCCAGGGAGATTTCCTAAACAGAGTCCCAGGCAGGGTCCAGGGAGAGTTCCGAAAGGCAGAACCAGACTGGGGACAGGGATAGTTACTAATGGAAGTCCCAGACAGGGGACAGTGAGAGTACCTAAACAGAATCCCAGGCAGGGGGCAAGGAGAGTTCCTAAAGAGAGTCACAGACAGGGGACCAGGGAGAATTCCAAAACAGACTCACAGGCAGGGGACAAGGAGAGTTCCTAAACAAAGTCCCAGACAGGGGAGAAGGCGAGTTCCTAAACAGAATCCCAGACAGGGGACAGGGAGTTTTCCTAAACAGAGTCCCCGCCAGGGGACAGGGGGAATTCCTAAACAGAGTCCCAGTTAGGGAACAGGGCGAATTCCTAATCAGAGTCACAGGCAGGGTACAGAGATAGTTCCTAAAAAGAGTCAAAGGCATGGGACAGAGGGAGTTCCCAAACAGCCTCACAGGCAGGAGACAGGGAGAATTCCTAAACAGAGTCCCAGACAGGGGACAGGGCGAGTTCCTAATGGGAGTCCTAGAGCGGGGACAGGGTGAGTTCATAAACAGAATTCCAGACAGGGGACAGGGAGTTTTCCTAAACGGAGTCCCAGACAGGGGACAGGGTGAGTTCCTAAACAGAGTCCCAGTCAGGGGTTAGGCAGAGTTCCTAAACAGTCACAGACAGGGGACAGGGAAAGTTCCTAAACAAAGTCCCAGACAGGGGACAGGGCGAGTTCCTAAACATAATCCCTGGCCGGGGACAGGGTGAGTTCGTAAACAGATTCCCAGATAGGGAACGGGGAGAGTTCCTAAACCCAGTCAGAGACAGGGGTCAGAGAGAGATCCTAAAGAGATTCAAATGCTTGGGACAGAGATAGTTCCTAAACAGACTCACAGGCAGGAGACAGAGAGAATTCCTGAACAGAGTCCCAGACAGGGAACAGGGAGAGTTCTAAAAACAGAGTCAGAGGCAGGGGACAGAAAGAGTTCATATACAGACTCACAGTCAGGAGACAGAAAGAATTCCTGAACAGAGTCCCATAAAGGGGACAGGGAGAGTTCGTAAATGGAGTCCCAGACAGGGGACAGTGAGAGTTCCTAAACAGAGTCCCAGGAAGGGGACAAGGAGAGTTCCTAAAGAGAGTCACAGACAGGGGACAGGGAGATTTCCAAAACGGACTCACAGACAGGGGACAGGGAGAGTTCCTAAACAAAGTCCCAGACAGGGGAGAGGGCGAGTTCCTAAACAGAATCCCAGACAGGGGACAGGTAGTTTTCCTAAACAGAGTTCCAGGCAGGGGAGAGGTGGAATTCCTAAACAGAGTCCCAGATAGGGAGCAGGGAGAGTTCCTAAGCAGAGTCACAGGCAGGGGACAGAGAGAGTTCCTAAAAAGACTCAAAGGCATGGGACAGATAGAGTTCCCAAACAGACTCACAGGCAGGAGTCAGGGAGAATTCCTAAACAGAGACCCAGACTGGGGACAGGGAGAGTTCCTAAACAGAGTCACAGGCAGGGGAATGGGATATTTGTTAAACAGGATCCCAGGCAGGGGACGGTGAGATTTCCTTAACAGAGTTCCAGACTGGGGATAGGGAGATTTCCTATACAGAATCCCAGACAGGGGACAGTGAGAGTACCTAAACAGAATCCCAGGCAGGGGTCAAGGAGAGTTCCTAAAGAGAGTCACAGACAGGGGACCAGGGAGAATTCCAAAACAGACTCACAGGCAGGGGACAAGGAGAGTTCCTAAACAAAGTCCCAGACAGGGGAGAGGGCGAGTTCCTAAACAGAATCCCAGACAGGGGACAGGGAGTTTTCCTAAACAGAGTCCCCGCCAGGGGACAGGGGGAATTCCTAAACAGAGTCCCAGTTAGGGAACAGGGCGAATTCCTAATCAGAGTCACAGGCAGGGTACAGAGATAGTTCCTAAAAAGAGTCAAAGGCATGGGACAGAGGGAGTTCCCAAACAGCCTCACAGGCAGGAGACAGGGAGAATTCCTAAACAGAGACTCAGACAGGGGACAGGGCGAGTTCATAATGGGAGTCCCAGAGAGGGGACAGGGTGATTTCCTAAACAAAGTCGGAGTCAGGGAACAGGGATATTTCCTAAACAGATTCCAGGCGGGGACAAGGAGAGTTCCTAAGCATAGTCCAAGACAGGGGATAAAGAGAGTTCCTAAACAGAGTCTCAGACAGAGGACAGGGAGAGTTCGTAATGGCAGTCCCAGACAGGGAATAGGGAGAGTTCCAAAACTGAGTCACAGGCAGGGGACAGGGAGAGTTCCTAAACAGCCACACACAGGGGACAGGGAGAATTCCAAAACAGAGTCACTGGCAGGTGACTGGGAGAGTTCGTAAACAGGATCTCAGGTAGCGGACAAGGAGAGTTCTTAAACAGAGTCCCAGACAGGAGCCAGGGAGAAATCCTAAACAGAGTCTGAAGCAGGTTACAGGGAGAGTTCCGAAAGGTAGACCACGACTGTGGACAGTGAGAGTTACTAATGGAAGTCCCAGTCAGGAGACAGGGAGAGTCCCTAATTAAAGTCCCAGCGAGGGGACAGGGCGAGTTCCTAAACATAATCCCAGGCAGGGGACAGGGTGAGTTCCTAAAAACAGTCAGAGGCAGGGGACAGAAAGAGTTCCTAAACAGACTCAAATGCATGGGACAGAGAGATTTCCTAAGCAGACTCACAGGCAGGGGACAGAGAGAATTCCTGAACAGAGTCCCAGACAGGGAACAGGGAGAGTTCTAAAAACAGAGTCAGAGACAGGGGACAGAGAAGTTCCTAAACAGTCTCACAGTCATGGGACAGAGAGAGTTCATAAAATGACTCAAAGGCAGGAGACAGAAAGAATGCCTGAACAGAGTCCTATACAGGGGACAGGGAGAGTTCCTGAACAGAGAACCAGACAGGGGACAGGGAAATTTCCTAAACAGCGTCCCAGAAAGGAGACAGGGAGAGTTCCTAAACAGAGTCCCAGAAAGGGGACAGGGAGAGTTCATAAAGGGAGTACCAGACAGTGGACAGGGAGAGTTCCTAAACAGAGTCATAGACAGGGGACAGGGAGAGTTCCTAAACAGAGTCCCAGGCAGGGGCAGGGAGAGTTCATAAACAGAGTCACAGACAGGGGACAGGGAGAGTTCCAAAACAGACTCGCAGGCAGAGGACAGGGCGCGTTCCTAATCAAGTTCCCAGACAGGGTACAGTGCAATTTCCAAAACAGAATCCCACACAGGGGACAGGAAGAGTTCTAAAAACAGAGTCCCAGGCAGGGGACAAGTTGAGTTCCTGAAGGTAGTCCCAGACAGGGGAAAGGGAGAGTTCCTAACCAGAGTCCCAGGCAGGGGAAAGGGCAATTTCCTAAACAGAGTCACAGGCAGGTGACTGGGAGAGTTCCTAAACAGGATACCAGGCAGCGGACAGGGAGAGTCCCTAAACAGAGTCGCAGGCAAGGGACAGCGTGAGTTCCTAAACAGAGTCCCAGACAGGAGCCAGGGAGAGTTCCTAAACAGAGCCTGAGGCAGGGTACAGGGTGAGTTCCGAAAGGTAGACCCAGACTGGGGACAGGGAGAGTTACCAATTGAAATCCCAGTCAGGGGACAGAGAAAGTCCCTAAATGGATTCCCTGAGAGGGGACAGTGAGAGTTCGTAAACTGAATTCCAGATAGGGGACAGGGAGAGTTCCTATATGGAGACCAAGTCAGGTGTTAAACAGAGAACCCAAACAGAATTCCAGACAGGGGACAGGGAGATTTCGTAAAGGGAGTCCCAGACAGGGGACAGGGAGAGTTCCTAAACAGAGTCCCAGACAGGGAATAGGGAGAGTTCCTAAATTGAGTCACAGGCAGGGGACAGGGAGAGTTCCTAAACAAAGTCTCAGACAGGGGACAGGGCGAGTTCCTGAACATAATCCCAGGCAGGAGACAGGGTGAGTTCGTAAACAGAGTCCCAGATAGGGAACGGGGAGAGTTCCTAAACACAGTCAGAGGCAGGGGTCAGAGAGAGTTCCTAAACAGACTCAAATGCTTGTGACAGAGATAGTTCCTAAACAGACTAACAGGCAGGAGACAGAGAGAATTCCTGCACAGAGTCCCAGACAGGGAACAGGGAGAGTTCTAAAAACAGAGTCAGAGGCAGGGGACAGAGAGAGTTCCTAAACAGTCTCAAAGGCATGGGACAGAGAGAGTTCATATGCAGACTCACAGTCAGGAGACAGAAAGAATTCCTGAACAGAGTCCCATACAGGGGACAGGGAGAGTTCCTAAACAGAGTCCCAGGCAGTGGACAGGGAGAGTTCCTAAACAGAGTCCCAGACAGGGAACATGGAGAGTTCTTAAACAGAGTCCCAGGCAGGGGACAAGGTGAGGTCCTAAAGGGAGTCCCAGACAGGGGAAAGGGAGAGTTCCTAACCAGAGTCCCAGGCAGGGGAAAGGGCGATTTCCTAAACAGAGTCACAGGCATGTGACTGGGAGAGTTCCTAAACAGAGTCGCAGGCAGGGGACAGCGAGAGTTCCTAAACAGAGTCCCAGACAGGAGCCAGGGAGAGATCCTAAACAGAGCCTGAGGCTGGGTACAGGGTGAGTTCCGAAAGGTAGACCCAGACTGGGGACAGAGAGAGTTACCAATTGAAATCCCAGTCAGGGGACAGAGAAAGTCCCTAAATGGATTCCCTGAGAGGGGACAGTGAGAGTTCGTAAACTGAATTCCAGATAGGGGACAGGGAGAGTTCCTATATGGAGACCAAGTCAGGTGTTAAACAGAGAACCCAAACAGAATTCCAGACAGGGGACAGGGAGATTTCGTAAAGGGAGTCCCAGACAGGGGACAGGGAGAGTTCCTAAACAGAGTCCCAGACAGGGAATAGGGAGAGTTCCTAAATTGAGTCACAGGCAGGGGACAGGGAGAGTTCCTAAACAAAGTCTCAGACAGGGGACAGGGCGAGTTCCTGAACATAATCCCAGGCAGGAGACAGGGTGAGTTCGTAAACAGAGTCCCAGATAGGGAACGGGGAGAGTTCCTAAACACAGTCAGAGGCAGGGGTCAGAGAGAGTTCCTAAACAGACTCAAATGCTTGTGACAGAGATAGTTCCTAAACAGACTCACAGGCAGGAGACAGAGAGAATTCCTGCACAGAGTCCCAGACAGGGAACAGGGAGAGTTCTAAAAACAGAGTCAGAGGCAGGGGACAGAGAGAGTTCCTAAACAGTCTCAAAGGGATGGGACAGAGAGAGTTCATATGCAGACTCACAGTCAGGAGACAGAAAGAATTCCTGAACAGAGTCCCATACAGGGGACAGGGAGAGTTCCTAAACAGAGTCCCAGGCAGTGGACAGGGAGAGTTCCTAAACAGAGTCCCAGACAGGGAACATGGAGAGTTCTTAAACAGAGTCCCAGGCAGGGGACAAGGTGAGGTCCTAAAGGGAGTCCCAGACAGGGGAAAGGGAGAGTTCCTAACCAGAGTCCCAGGCAGGGGAAAGGGCGATTTCCTAAACAGAGTCACAGGCATGTGACTGGGAGAGTTCCTAAACAGAGTCGCAGGCAGGGGACAGCGAGAGTTCCTAAACAGAGTCCCAGACAGGAGCCAGGGAGAGATCCTAAACAGAGCCTGAGGCAGGGTACAGGGAGAGTTCCGAAAGGTAGACCCAGACTGGGGACAGAGAGAGTTACTAATGGAAGACCCAAGAGGGGAAAGGGAGAGTTCGTAAAGTGAATTCCAGACAGGGGACAGGGAGAGTTCCTAAATGGAGACCTAGACAGGGGAGAAAGAGAGTTCCTAAACAGAGTCCCAAACAGTGGACAGGGAGAGTTCGTAAAGGGATTCCCAGACAGGGGACAGTGAGAGTTCCTAAACTGAGTCCCAGGCAGGGGAAAGTGAGAGTTCCTAAAGAGAGTCAAAGACTGGTGACAGGGAGAATTCCAAAACAGACTTACAGGCAGGGGACAGGGAGAGTTCCTAAACGAAGACCCAGACAGGGGAGAGGGCGAGTTCCTAGCAGAATCCCAGACTGGGGACCAGGAGTTTTCCTAAACGGAGTCCCAGGCAGGGGACAGGGGGAATTCATTAACAGAGTCCCAGATAGGGAACAGGGAGAGTTACTAATGGGAGTCCCAGAGAGGGGACAGGCTGAGTTCATAGACAGAATTCCAGACACGGGACAGGTAGTTTTCCTAAATGGAGTCCCAGACAGGGGACAGGGAGAGTTCCTAAACAGAGTCCCAGACAGGGGATAGGGCGAGTTCCTAAACAGGGTCCCAGACAGAGGATAGGGCGAGTTCCTAAAAAGAGTCACAGACAGGGGACAGGGAGAGATCCAAAACAGACTCTCAAGCAGGGGACAGGGAGAGTTCCTAAACAATGTCCCAGACTGGGGTCAGGGCGAGTTCCAAAACAGAATCCCACACAGGGGACAGGGAGAGTTCTTAAACAGAGTCCCAGGCAGGGGACTGGTATAGTTGTTAAACTGGATCCCAGGCAGGGGACAGGGAGTGTTCCTAAACAGATTCGCAGGCAGGAGACAGGGAGATATCCTAACTGGAGTCCCAGAGAAGGGACAGGGAGGGTTCCTAAACAGAGTCACTGGCAGGGGACAGGGGGAGTTCCTAAACAGAGTCACAGTCACGGGACAGGGGGAGTTCCTATACAGCGTCCCAGACAGGAGACAGGGAGAGTTCCTAAACAGAGTCGCAGGCAGGGGACAGGGATAGTTGCTAAACAGGATCCCAGGCAGGGGACGGGGAGATTTCCTGAACTGATTGGCAGCCAGGGGATAGGGAGAGTTCCTAAACAGAGTCCCAGAGAGGGGACAGGGAGAGTTCCTAAAGGGAGACCAAGACAGGGGACAGGGAGAGTTCCTAAACAGAATCCCAGACAGGGGACAGGGAGAGATCCTACACAGAGTCACAGGAAGGGGAAAGCGAGAGTTCCTAAAGGGAGTCCCAGAGAGGGGACAGGGAGAGTCCCTAAAATGAGTCACAGGCAGGGGACAGGAGTCATCCTAAAGGGAGACCCAGAGAGGGGACAGGGAGAGTTCCTAAACTGATTCACAGGCAGGGTTCAGGGAGATTTCCTAAACAGAGTCCCAGACAGGGGCAGGGAGTTTTCCTAAAGGGAGTCCCAGAGAGGGGACAGGGATTTTTCTTTAACCGAGTCACAGGCAGTGGACAGGGAGATTTCCTAAACAGAGTTCCAGACTGGGGATAGGCAGAATTCTGATACAGAATCCCAGACAGGAGACGGGGGAGTTCGTAAAGAGGAACCCAGACAGTTGACAGGGAGAGTTCCCAAACAGAGTCGCAGACAGGGTACAGGGAGAGTTCCTAAACAGATTTCCAGACAAGGAGCAGGAAGAGTTCCTAAACAGAGCCACACGCAGGCGACAGGTAATGTTCCTAAACTGAGGCACAGGCATGGGGACAGGGAGAGTTCCGAAACAGAGTCGTAGGCAGGGGACAGTGAGGTTTCCTAAACTGAGTCACAGACAGGGGCCATGGAGAGATCCTCCACAGAGTCCCAGGCAGGGGACAGGGATATTTCCTACACAGAGTCCCAGACAGGGGACAGGGAGAGTTCCTCAAGAGAGTCACAGGCTGGGGACAGGGAGAGTTCGTTAAGGGAGTCCCAGACAGTGAACAGGGAGAGTTCCTAAACCGCGTCATAGACAGGAAACAAGGAGAGTTCCTAAACAGAGTCGCAGGCAGGGGACAGTGAGATTTCCTAAACAGAGTCACAGACAGGGGACAGGGAGAGTGCAAAACAGACTCGCAGGCAGAGGACAGGGCGAGCTCCTAATCAATGTCCCAGACAGTGTACAGGGCGAGTTCCAAAACAGAATCCCACAAAGGGGACAGGAAGAGTTCCTACACAGGGTCCCAGGCATGGGACAGGGGGAGTTCATAAACAGAGTCCCAGACAGGGAAGAGAGAGGGTTCTTAAACAGAGTCACAGTCAGGGGACAAGGTGAGTTCCTAAAGGGAGTCCCAGACAGGGGAAAGGGAGAGTTCCTAACCAGAGTCCCAGGCAGGGGAAAGGGCGATTTCCTAAACAGAGTCACATGCAGGTGACTGGGAGAGTTCCTAAACAGGATCCCAGGCAGCGGACAGGGAGATTTCCTAAACAGAGTCCCAGACAGGAGCCAGGGAGAGTTCCTAAACAGAATCCCAGCCAGGGGGCAAGGAGAGTTCCGAAAGGTAGAACCAGACTGGGGACAGGGAGAGTTACTAAGCAGAGTCCCAGGCAGGGGTCAAGGAGAGTTCCTAAAGAGAGTCACAGACAGGGGACCAGGGAGAATTCCAAAACAGACTCACAGGCAGGAGACAGGGAGAGTTCCTAAACAAAGTCCCAGACCGGTGAGAGGGCGAGTTCCTAAACAGAATCCCAGACAGGGGACGGATTTTCCTTAACAGAGTCCCCGCCAGGGGACAGGGGGAATTCCTAAACAGAGTCCCAGTTAGGGAACAGGGCGAATTCCTAATCAGAGTCACAGGCAGGGTACAGAGATAGTTCCTAAAAAGAGTCAAAGGCATGGGACAGAGGGAGTTCCCAAACAGCCTCACAGGCAGGAGACAGGGAGAATTCCTAAACAGAGTCCCAGACAGGGAACAGGGCGAGTTCATAATGGGTGTCCTAGAGAGGGGACAGGGTGAGTTCATAAACAGAATTCCAGACAGGGGACAGGGAGTTTTCCTAAACGGAGTCCCAGACAGGGGACAGGGTGAGTTCCTAAACAGAGTCCCAGGCATGGGTTAGGGAGAGTTCCTAAACAGTCACAGACAGGGGACAGAGAGAGTTCCAAAACAGGCTCGCAGGCAGGGGACAGGGAAAGTTCCTAAACAAAGTCCCAGACAGGGGTTAGGGCGAGTTCCTAAACATAATCCCTGGCAGGGGAAACGGTGAGTTCGTAAACAGATTCGCAGAGAGGGAACAGGGAGAGTTCCTAAACACAGTCAGAGGCAGGGGTCAGAGAGAGATCCTAAAGAGATTCAAATGCATGGGACAGAGCTAGTTCCTAAACAGACTCACAGGCAGGAGACAGAGAGAATTCCTGAACAGAGTCCCAGACAGGGAACAGGGAGAGTTCTAAAAACAGAGTCAGAGGCAGGGGACAGAGAGAGTTCCTGAACAGACTCACAGTCAGGAGACAGAAAGAATCCCTGAACAGAGTCCCATACAGGGGACAGGGAGAGTTCCTAAACAGACTCAAAGGCATGGGACAGAGAGAGTTCATATACAGACTCACAGTCAGGCGACAGAAAGAATTCCTGAACAGAGTCCCATACAGGGGACAGGGAGAGTTCCTAAACAGAGTCACAGGCAGGTGACTGGGAGAGTTCCTAATCAGGATTCCAGGTAGAGGACAAGGAGAGTTCCTAAACAGATTCGCAGGAAGGGGACAGCGAGAGTTCCTAAACAGAGTCCCAGACAGGAGCCAGGGAGAGTTACTAAACAGAGTCTGAGGCTGGGTACAGGGAATGTTCCAAAAGATAGACCCAGACTGGGGACAGGGAGAGTTATTAATGGAAGTCCAAGTCAGGGGACAGGGAGCGTCGCTAATTGGGGTCCCAGACATGGGACAGGGAGAGCCCGTAAAGGGAGTCCCAGACAGGGGACCGTGAGAGTTCCTAAACAGAGACCCAGACAGGGGACAAGGAGAGTTCCTAAAGAGAGTCACAGACAGGGGACAGGGAGATTTCCAAAACAGACTCACAGGCAGGGGACAGGGAGAGTTCCTAAACAAAGTACCAGACAGGGGACAGGGCGAGTTCCTAAACAGAATCCCAGACAGGGGACAGGGAGTTTTCCTAAACAGAGTCCCAGGCAGGGGAGAGGTGGAATTCCAAAAGAGAGTCCCAGATAGGGAACTGGGAGAGATCCTAATCAGAGTCACAGGCAGGGGACAGAGAGAGTTCCTAAAAAGAGTCAAAGGCATGGGACAGATAGAGTTCACAAACCGACTCACAGGCCGGAGACAGGGAGAATTCCTCAACAGAGTCCCAGACAGGGGACAGGGAGAGTTCCTAATGGGAGTCCCAGAGAGGGGACAGGGTGAGTTTGTAAACAGAATTCAAGATAGGGGACAGGGAGTATTGCTAAATGGAGTCCCAGACAGGGGACAGGGTGAGTTCCTTAAAAGAGTCCCAGAAAGGGGACAGGGCGAGTTCCAAAACAGAATCCCACACAGGGGACAGGGAGAGTTCCTGAACAGAGTCACATGCAGGGGACTGGGATAATTGCTAAACAGGATCCCAGGCAGGGGCCAGGGCGTGTTGCTAAACAGACTTGAAGGCAGGAGACAGAGAGATGTCCTAATTGGAGTCCCAGAGAAGGAACAGGGAGAGTTCCTAAACAGAGTCACAGTCAGGGGACAGGGGGAGTTCCTATACAGCGTCCCAGAGAGGAGACAGGGTGAGTTCCAAAACAGAGTCGCAGGCAGGGGACTGGGATAGTTACTAAACAGGATCACAGGCAGGGGATGGGAAATTTCCTTAACAGAGTTCCAGACTGAGGATAGGGAGAATTCCTATACAGAATCCCTGATAGGAGACGGGGAGAGTTCGTAAAGATGAACCCAGACAGTTGTCAGGGAGAATTCCCAAACAGAGTCGCAGACAGGGTACAGGGAGAGTTTGTAAACAGATTTCCAGACAATGAACAGGAAGAGTTCCTAAACAGAGCCCAAGGCAGGTGACAGGGATTGTTTCTAAATAGAGGCACAGGCATGGCGACAGGGAGAGTTCCTAAACAGAGTCGCAGGCTGGGGACAGGGAGGTTTCCTAAACAGAGTCACAGACAGGGGACATGGAGAGATCCTCAACACAGTCCAAGGTAGGGGACAGAGAGAGTTCATAAACAGAGTCCCAGACAGGGGACAGGGAGAGTTCCTAAAGAGAGTCACAGGCAGGGGACAGGGCGATTTCCTAAACAAAGTCACAGGCAGGGAACAGGGATATTTCCTAAACAGATTTCCAGGCGGGGAAAAGGAGAGTTCCTAAGCAGAGTCCAAGACAGGGGATAAAAGAGTTCCTAAACAGAATCTCATACAGAGGACAGGAAGAGTTCGTAATGGCAGTCCCAGACAGGGAATAGGGAGAGTTCCTAAACTGAGTCACAGGCAGGGGACAGGGAGAGTTCCTAAACAGTCACAGACAGTGGGCAGGGAGAATTCCAAAACAGAGTCGCAGGCAGGGGAGAGGGAAAGTTCCTAAACAAAGACGCAGACAGTGGACAGGATGAGTTCCCAAACATAGTCGCAGGCAGGGGACAGGGAAAGTTCCTAAACAAAGACGCAGACAGTGGACAGGGTGAGTTCCTAAACATAATTCCAGGCAGGGGACAGGGTGAGTTCGTAAAGAGAGTCCTAGATAGGGAACAGGGAGAGTTCCTAAACACAGTCACAGGGAGGGGACAGAGAGTGTTCCTAAACAGACTCACATGCAGGAGACATAGAGAATTCCTAAACAGAGTCCCAGGCAGTGGACAGGGGGAGTTCCTAAACAGAGTCCCAGACAGGGAACAGGGAGAGTTATTAAACAGAATCCCAGGCAGGGGACAAGGTGAGTTCCTAAAGGGAGTCCAAGACAGGGGAAAGGGAGAGTTTCTAACCAGAGTCCCAGGCAGGGGAAAGGGCGATTTCCTAAACAGAGTCACATGCAGGTGACTGGGAGAGTTCGTACACAGGATCTCAGGTAGCGGACAGGGAGAGTCCCTAAACAGAGTCCCAGACAGGAGCCAGGGAGAGATCCTAAATAGAGTCTGAGGCAGTTTACAGGGAGAGTTCCGAAAGGTAGACCCAGACTGGAGACAGGGTTTACTTACTAATGGAAGTCCCAGTCAGGAGACAGGGAGAGTCCCTAATTGGAGTCCCAGGGAGTGGACAGGGCGAGTTCCTAAACATAATCCCAGGCAGGAGTCAGGGTGAGTTCATAAACAGAGTCCCAGAGAGGGTCAGGGAGAGATCCTAAACAGAGTCACAGTCAGGGGACAGGGGGAGTTCCTATACAGCGTCCCAGAGAGGAGACAGGGTGAGTTCCAAAACAGAGTCGCAGGCAGGGGACTGGGATAGTTACTAAACAGGATCACAGGCAGGGGATGGGAAATTTCCTTAACAGAGTTCCAGACTGAGGATAGGGAGAATTCCTATACAGAATCCCTGATAGGAGACGGGGAGAGTTCGTAAAGATGAACCCAGACAGTTGTCAGGGAGAATTCCCAAACAGAGTCGCAGACAGGGTACAGGGAGAGTTCGTAAACAGATTTCCAGACAATGAACAGGAAGAGTTCCTAAACAGAGCCCAAGGCAGGTGACAGGGATTGTTTCTAAATAGAGGCACAGGCATGGCGACAGGGAGAGTTCCTAAACAGAGTCGCAGGCTGGGGACAGGGAGGTTTCCTAAACAGAGTCACAGACGGGACATGGAGAGATCCTCAACACAGTCCAAGGTAGGGGACAGAGAGAGTTCATAAACAGAGTCCCAGACAGGGGACAGGGAGAGTTCCTGAACAGAGTCGCAGGCTGGGGACAGGGAGGTTTCCTAAACAGAGTCAAAGACAGGGGACAGGGAGAGTTCCTAAAGAGAGTCACAGGCAGGGGACAGGGTGACATCCTAAACAAAGTCACAGGCAGGGAACAGGGATATTTCCTGAACAGATTCCCAGGCGGGGACAAGGAGAGTTCCTAAGCAGAGTCCAAGACAGGGGATAAAGAGAGTTCCTAAACAGAGTCTCAGACAGAGGACAGGGAGAGTTCGTAATGGCAGTCCCAGACAGGGAATAGGGAGAGTTCCTAAACTGAGTCACAGGCAGGGGACAGGGAGAGTTCCTAAACAAAGACCCAGACAGGGGATAGTGCGAGTTCCTAAACATAATTCCAGGCAGGGGACAGGGTGGGTTCATAAAGAGAGTCCTAGACAGGGAACGGGGAGTGTTCCTAAACACAGTCACAGGGAGGGGTCAGAGAGTGTTCCTAAACAGACTCACAAGCAGGAGACATAGAGAATTCCTAAACAGAGACCAAGACAGGTGACAGGGATTGTTTCTAAACAGAGGCACAGGCATGGGGACAGGGAGAGTTCCTAAAATGAGTCACAGGCAGGGGACAGGGAGGTTTCCTAAACAGAGTCACAGACAGGGGACATGGAGAGATCCTCAACACAGTCCAAGGCAGGGGACAGAGAGAGTTCATTAACAGAGTCCCAGACAGGGGACAGGGCGAGTTCCTAAACATAATTCCAGGCAGGGGACAGGGTGGGTTAATAAAGAGAGTCCAAGACAGGGAACGGGGAGTGTTCCTAAACACAGTCACAGGGAGGGTCAGAGAGTGTTCCTAAAATACTCACAGGCAGGAGACATAGAGAATTCCTAAACAGAGTCCCAGGCAGTGGACAGGCGGAGTTCCCAAACAGAGTCCCAGACAGGGAACAGGGAGAGTTATTAAACAGAATCCCAGGCAGGGGACAAGATGAGTTGCTAAAGGGAGTCCCAGACAGGGGAAAGGGAGAGTTCCTAACCAGAGTCCCAGGCAGGGGAAAGGGCGATTTCCTAAACAGAGTCACATGCAGGTGACTGGGAGAGTTCGTAAACAGGATCTCAGGTAGCGGACAGGGAGAGTTCCTAAACAGAGTCCCAGACAGGAGCCAGTGAGAGATCCTAAACAGAGTCTGAGGCAGGGTACAGGGAGAGTTCCGACAGATAGACCAGACTGGGGACAGGGAGAGTTACTAATGGAAGTCCCAGTCAGGAGATAGGGCGAGTCCCTAATTGGAGTCCCAGGGAGGGGACAGGGCGAGTTCCTAAACATAATCCCAGGCAGGGGTCAGGGTGAGTTCATAAACAGATTCCCAGAGAGGGGACAGGGAGAGTTCCTAAAGAGAGACCAAGACAGGGGACAGGGAGAGTTCCTAAACAGAATCCCAGACAGGGTCAGGGAGAGATCCTAAACAGAGTCGCAGGGAGGGGATAGGGAGAGTTCCTAAAGGGAGTCCCAGAGAGGTGTCAGGGAGAGACCCTAAAATGAGTCACAGGCAGGGGACAGGGAGACATCCTAAAGGGAGACCCAGAGAGGGGACAGGGAGAGTTCCTAAACTGACTCACAGGCAGGGGACAGGGAGATTTCCTAAACAGAGTCCCAGACAGGGGCAGGGAGTTTTCCTAAAGGGAGTCCCAGATAGGGGACAGGGATTTTTCTTTAACCGAGTCACAGGCAGTGGACAGGGAGAGTTCCTAAACCAAGTCCCAGACTGGGGACAGGGCGAGTTCCAAAACAGAATCCCACACAGGGGACAGGGAGAGTTCCTAAACAGAGTCACATGCAGGGGACTGGGATAGTTGCTAAACAGGATCCGTGGCAGGGGACAGGTCGTGTTGCTAAACAGACTCGAAGGCAGCAGAGAGATATCCCAATTGGTGTCCGAGAGAAGGGACAGGGAGAGTTCCTAATCAGAGTCACAGTCAGGGGACAGGGGGAGTTCCTATACAGCGTCCCAGAGAGGAGACAGGGTGAGTTCCAAAACAGAGTCGCAGGCAGGGGACTGGGATAGTTACTAAACAGGTTCACAGGCAGGGGACGGGGAGATTTCCTTAACAGAGTTCCAGACTGGGGATAGGGAGAATTCCTATACAGAATCCCAGACAGGAGATGGGGAGAGTTCGTAAAGATGAACCCAGACAGTTGTCAGGGAGAGTTCCCAAACAGAGTCGCAGACAGGGTACAGGGAGAGTTCGTAAACAGATTTCCATACAAGGAACAGGAAGAGTTCCTAAACAGAGCCCAAGACAGGTGACAGGGATTGTTTCTAAACAGAGGCACAGGCATGGGTCAGGGAGAGTTCCTAAACAGAGTCGCAGGCTGGGGACAGGGAGGTTTCCTAAATAGAGTCACAGACAGGGGACATGGAGAGATCCTCAACACAGTCCAAGGCAGGGGACAGAGAGAGTTCATAAACAGAGTCCCAGACAGGGGACAGGGAGAGTTCCTAAAGAGAGTCACAGGCAGGGGACAGGGTGACATCCTAAACAAAGTCACAGGCAGGGAACAGGGATATTTCCTGAACAGATTCCCAGGCGGGGACAAGGAGAGCTCCTAAGCAGAGTCCAAGACAGGGGATAAAGAGAGTTCCTAAACAGAGTCTCAGACAGAGGACAGGGAGAGTTTGTAATGGCAGTCCCAGACAGGGAATAGGGAGATTTCCTAAAATGAGTCACAGGCAGGGGACAGGGAGAGTTCCTAAACAGTCACATACAGGGGACAGGGAGAATTCCAAAACAGAGTCGCAGGCAGGGGAGAGGGAAAGTTCCTAAGCAAAGACCCAGACAGGGGATAGTGCGAGTTCCTAAACATAATTCCAGGCAGGGGACAGGGTGGGTTAGTAAAGAGAGTCCTAGACAGGGATCGGGGAGTGTTCCTAAACACAGTCACAGGGAGGGTCAGAGAGTGTTCCTAAAAGACTCACAGGCAGGAGACATAGAGAATTCCTAAACAGAGTCCCAGGCAGTGGACAGGCGGAGTTCCCAAACAGAGTCCCAGACAGGGAACAGGGAGAGTTATTAAACAGAATCCCAGGCAGGGGACAAGGTGAGTTGCTAAAGGGAGTCCCAGACAGGGGAAAGGGAGAGTTCCTAACCAGAGTCCCAGGCAGGGGAAAGGGCGATTTCCTAAACAGAGTCACATGCAGGTGACTGGGAGAGTTCGTAAACAGGATCTCAGGTAGCGGACAGGGAGAGTTCCTAAATAGAGTCCCAGACAGGAGCCAGGGAGAGATCCTAAACAGAGTCTGAGGCAGGTTACAGGAAGAGTTCTGAAAGGTAGACCCAGACTGGGGACAGGGTGAGTTACTAATGGAAGTCCCAGTCAGGAGACAGGGAGAGTCCCTAATTGGAGTCCCAGGGAGGGGACAGGGCGAGTTCCTAAACATAATCCCAGGCAGGGGTCAGGGTGAGTTCATAAACAGATTCCCAGAGAGGGGACAGGGAGAGTTCCTAAAGAGAGACCCAGACAGGGGACAGGGAGAGTTCCTAAACAGAATCCCAGACAGGGTCAGGGAGAGATCCTAAACAGAGTCGCAGGAAGGGGAAAGGGAGAGTTCCTAAAAGGAGTCCTAGAGAGGGGTCAGGGAGAGTCCCTAAAATGAGTCACAGGCAGGGGACAGGGAGACATCCTAAAGGGAGACCCAGAGAGGGGACAGGGAGAGTTCCTAAACTGATTCACAGGCAGGGGACAGGGAGATTTCCTAAACAGAGTCCCAGACAGGGGCAGGGAGTTTTCCTAAAGGGAGTCCCAGATAGGGGACAGGGATTTTTCTTTAACTGAGTCACAGGCAGGGGACAAGGAGAGTTCCTAAACAAAGTCCCAGACTGGGGACAGGGCGAGTTCCAAAACAGAATCCCACACAGGGGACAGGGAGAGTTCCTAAACAGAGTCACATGCAGGGGACTGGGATAGTTGCTAAACAGGATCCGTGGCAGGGGACAGAGCGTGTTGTTAAACAGACTCGAAGGCAGCAGACAGAGAGATATCCTAATTGGAGTCCCAGAGAAGGGACAGGGAGAGTTCCTAATCAGAGTCACAGTCAGGGGACAGGGGGAGTTCCTATACAGCGTCCCAGAGAGGAGACAGGGTGAGTTCCTAAACAGAGTCGCAGGCAGGGGACTGGGATAGTTACTAAACAGGATCACAGGCAGGGGACGGGGAGATTTCCTTTACAGAGTTCCAGACTGGGGATGGGGAGAATTCCTATACAGAATCCCAGACAGGAGACGGGGAGAGTTCGTAAAGATGAACCCAGACAGTTGTCAGGGAGAGTTCCCAAACAGAGTCGCAGACAGGGTACAGGGAGAGTTCGTAAACAGATTTCCATACAAGGAACAGGAAGAGTTCCTAAACAGAGCCCAAGACAGGTGACAGGGATTGTTTCTAAACAGAGGCACAGGCATGGGGACAGGGAGTGTTCCTAAACAGAGTCGCAGGCTGGGGACAGGGAGGTTTCCCAAACAGAGTCACAGACAGGGGACATGGAGAGATCCTCAACACAGTCCAAGGCAGGGGACAGAGAGAGTTCATAAACAGAGTCGCAGACAGGGGACAGGGAGAGTTCCTAAACTGATTCCCAGGCGGGGACAAGGAGAGTTCCTAAGCAGAGTCCAAGACAGGGGATAAAGAGAGTTCCTGAACAGAGTCTCAGACAGAGGACAGGGAGAGTTCGTAATGGCAGTCCCAGACAGGGAATAGGGAGAGTTCATAAACTGAGTCACAGGCAGGGGACAGGGAGAGTTCCTAAGCAGTCACAGAGAGGGGACAGGGAGAATTCCAAAACAGAGTCGCAGGCAGGGGAGAGGGAAAGTTCCTAAACAAAGACCCAGACAGGGGATAGGGCAAGTTCCTAAACATAATTCCAGGCAGGGAACAGGGTGGGTTCGTAAAGAGAGTCCTAGACAGGGAACGGGGAGAGTTCCTAAACACAGTCAGAGGGAGGGGACAGAGAGTGTTCCTAAACAGACTCACAGGCAGGAGACATTGAGAATTCCTAAACAGAGTCCCAGACAGGGGACAGGTCGTGTTCCTAAACAGAGTCCCAGGCAGTGGACAGGGGGAGTTCCCAAACAGAGTCCCAGACAGGGAACAGGGAGAGTTATTAAACAGAATCCTAGGCAGGGGACAAGTTGAATTGCTAAAGGGAGTCCCAGACAGGGCAAAGGGAGAGTTCCTAACCAGAGTCCCAGGCAGGGGAAAGGGCGATTTCCTAAACAGAGTCACATGCAGGTGACTGGGAGAGTTCGTAAACAGGATCTCAGGTAGAGGACAGGGAGAGTTCCCAAACAGAGTCCCAGACAGGAGCCAGGGAGAGATCCTGAACAGAGTCTGAAGCAGGTTACAGGGAGAGTTCTGAAAGGTAGACCCAGACTGGGGACAGGGAGAGTTACTAATGGAAGTCCCAGTCAGGAGACAGGGAGAGTCCCTAATTGGAGTCCCAGGGAGTGGACAGGGCGAGTTCCTAAACAAAATCCCAGGCAGGGGTCAGGGTGAGTTCATAAACAGATTCCCAGAGAGGGGACAGGGAGAGTTCCTAAAGAGAGACCCAGACAGGGGACAGGGAGAGTTCCTAAACAGAATCCCAGACAGGGTCAGGGAGAGATCCTAAACAGAGTCGCAGGAAGGGGAAAGGGAGAGTTCCTAAAAGGAGTCCTAGAGAGGGGTCAGGGAGAGTCCCTAAAATGAGTCACAGGCAGGGGACAGGGAGACATCCTAAAGGGAGACCCAGAGAGGGGACAGGGAGAGTTCCTAAACTGATTCACAGCCAGGGGACAGGGAGATTTCCTAAACAGAGTCCCAGACAGGGGCAGGGAGTTTTCCTAAAGGGAGTCCCAGATAGGGGACATGGATTTTTCTTTAACCGAGTCACAGGCAGGGGACAAGGCGAGTTCCTAAACAGAGTTCCAGACTGGGGATAGGGAGAATTCCAATAAAGAATCCCAGACAGGAGACAGGGAGAGTTCATAAAGAGGAACCCAGACAGTTGACAGGGAGAGTTCCCAAACAGAGTCGCAGACAGGGTACAGGGAGAGTTCCTAAAAAGTCTCAGACAGGGGACAGGGAGAGTTCCAAAACAGGCTCGCAGGCAGGGGACAGGGAAAGTTTCTAAACATAGTCCCAGACAGGGGTTAGGGCGAGTTCCTAAACATAATCCCAGGCAGGAGACAGGGTGAGTTCGTAAACAGAGTCCCAGATAGGGAACAGGGAGAGTTCTAAAAACAGAGTCAGAGGCAGGGGACAGAGAGAGTTCCTAAACAGACTCAAAGGCATGGGACAGAAAGAGTTCATATACAGACTCACAGTCAGGAGACAGAAAGAATTCCTGAACAGAGTCCCATAAGGGGGACAGGGAGAGTTCGTAAATGGAGTCCCAGACAGGGGACAGTGAGAGTTCCTAAACAGAGTCCCAGGAAGGGGACAAGAAGAGTTCCTAAAGAGAGTCACAGACAGGGGACAGGGAGATTTCCAAAACGGACTCACAGGCAGGGGACAGGGAGAGTTCCTAAACAAAGTCCCAGACAGGGGAGAGGGCGAGTTCCTAAACAGAATCCCAGACAGGGGACAGGTAGTTTTCCTAAACAGAGTCCCAGGCAGGGGAGAGGTGGAATTCCTAAACAGAGTCCCAGATAGGGAGCAGGGAGAGTTCCTAAGCAGAGTCACAGGCAGGGGACAGAGAGAGTTCCTAAACAGAATCAAAGGCATGGGACAGAGAGAGTTCATATACAGACACACAGACAGGAGACAGAAAGAATTCCTGAACAGAGTCCCAGAGAAGGGAAAGGGAGAGTTCCTAAACAGAGTCACAGTCAGGGGACAGGGGGAGTTCCTATACAGCGTCCCAGAGAGGAGACAGAGTGAGTTCCTAAACAGAGTCGCAGGCAGGGGACTGGGATAGTTACTAAACAGCATCACAGGCAGGAGACGAGGAGATTTCCTTAACAGAGTTCCAGACTGGGGATAGGGAGAATTCCTATACAGAATCCCAGACAGGAGACGGGGAGAGTTCGTAAAGATGAACCCAGACAGTTGTCAGGGAGAGTTCCCAAACAGAGTCGCAGACAGGGTACAGGGAGAGTTCGTAAACAGATTTCCAGACAAGGAACAGGAAGAGTTCCTAAACAGAGCCCAAGGCAGGTGACAGGAATTGTTCCTAAACAGCGGCACAAGCATGGGGACAGGGAGAGTTTCTAAACAGAGTCGCAGGCTGGGGACAGGGAGGTTTCCTAAACAGAGTCACAGACAGGGGACATGGAGAGATGCTCAACACAGTTCAAGGCAGGGGACAGAGAGAGTTCATAAACAGAGTCACAGACAGGGGACAGGGAGAGTTCCTAAAGAGAGTCACAGGCCGGGGACAGGGCGACATCCTAAACAAAGTCACAGGCAGGGAACAGGGATATTTCCTAAACAGATTCCCAGGCGGGGACAAGGAGAGTTCCTAAGCAGAGTCCAAGACAGGGGATAAAGAGAGTTCCTAAACAGAGTCTCAGACAGAGGACAGGGAGAGTTTGTAATGGCAGTCCCAGACAGGGAATAGGGAGAGTTCCTAAACTGAGTCACAGGCAGGGGACAGGGAGAGTTCCTAAACAGTCACATACAGGGGACAGGGAGAATTCCAAAACAGAGTCGCAGGCAGGGGAGAGGGAAAGTTCCTAAACAAAGACCCAGATAGGGGACAGGGCGAGTTCCTAAACATAATTCCAGGCAGGGGACAGGGTGGGTTCGTAAAGAGAGTCCTAGATAGGGAACAGGGAGAGTTCCTAAACACAGTCAGAGGGAGGGGACAGAGATTTTTCCTAAACAGACTCACAGGCAGGAGACATAGAGAATTCCTAAACAGAGTCCCAGGCAGTGGACAGGCGGAGTTCCCAAACAGGGTCCCAGACAGGGAACAGGGAGAGTTATTAAACAGAATCCCAGGCAGGGGACAAGGTGAGTTGCTAAAGGGAGTCCCAGACAGGGGAAAGGGAGAGTTCTTAACCAGAGTCCCAGGCAGGGGAAAGGGCGATTTCCTAAACAGAGTCACATGCAGGTGACTGGGAGAGTTCGTAAACAGGATCTCAGGTAGCGGACAGGGAGAGTTCCTAAACAGAGTCCCAGACAGGAGCCAGTGAGAGATCCTAAACAGAGTCTGAGGCAGGGTACAGGGAGAGTTCCGACAGATAGACCAGACTGGGGACAGGGAGAGTTACTAATGGAAGTCCCAGTCAGGAGATAGGGCGAGTCCCTAATTGGAGACCCATTGAGGGGACTGGGGGAGTTCCTAAATTGAGTCACACGAGGGGACAGGGAGATTTCCTAAACAGTGTCCCAGGCAGGGGACAGGGGATGTTCCTAAACAGATTCACAGACAGGGGACAGGGTGAGTTCCTAAACATAATCCCAGGCAGGGGACAGGGTGGGTTCTTAAACAGAGTCCAAGACAGGGATCGGGGAGAGTTCCTAAACACAGTCAGAGGCAGGGGACAGAGAGAGTTCCTAAACAGACTCAAGTGCATGGGACAGGGAGAGTTGTTACACAGACTCACAGGCAGGAGACAGCGAGAATTCCTGAACAGAGTCCCAGACAGGCAACAGGGAGAGTTCTCAAAACAGAGTCAGAGGCAGGGGTCAGAGAGAGTTCCTAAACAGACTCAAAGGCATGGGACAGGGAGAGTTCCTAAACACAGTCACAGAGAGGGGACAGGGAGAGTGCCAAAATAGAATCGCAGGCAGCGGACCGGGGGGTGAGTTCCTAAACAAAGTCCCAGACTGGGGACAGGGCGAGTTCCTAAACAGAATCCAACACAGGGGACAGGGAGAGTTCCTAAACAGAGTCCCAGACAATGACAGGGAGAGTTCCTGAACAGTGTCACAGGCAGGGGACAGGGAGAGTTCCTAAACAGGATCCCAGGCAGGGGATAGGGAGTGTTCCTAAACAGACTCGCAGACAGGGGAGAGGGAGATTTCCTAATTGAAATCCCAGAGAAGGGATAGGGAGAGTTCATAAACAGAGTTCACAGAGAGGGGACTGGGAGAGTTCCTAAAAAGTGTCAGAGGCAGGGGATAGGTAGAGTTCCTAAATAGAGTCAAAGGCATGGGACAGAGAGAGTTCCTAAACAGAGTCACAGGCAAGAGACAGGCTTAATTCCTAACAGAGTCCCAGACAGGGGACCGGGAGCGTTCCTAAACAGTGTACCAGGCAGGGGACCAAGAGAGTTCCTAAACAGAGTCCCAGGCAGCGGACAAGGAGAGTTCCTAAACAGGATGCCAGGCAGGGGACAGGGAGTGTTCCCAAACAGACTCGCAGGCAGGAGACAGGGAGATTTCCTAATTGGAGTCCTAGAGATGGGACAGGGAGAGTCCATAAACAGAGTCACAGTCAGGGAAATGGGAGAGGTCCTAAACAGAGTCACAGGCAGGGGATAGGTAGAGTTCCTAATCAGAGTCAAAGGCAAGGGCAGAGAGAGTTCCTAAACAGACTCACAGGCAGGAGACAGGCAGAATTCCTAAACAGAGTCCCAGACAGGGGATAGGGAGAGTTTCTTAGCAGTGTACCAGGCAGGGGAACGAGAGAGTTCCTAAACAGACTCCCAGGCATGGGACATGGAGAGTTCCTAAACAGAGTGACAGGCAGGGGCAGGGAGAAGTACTATACAGAGTCACAGACAGGGGACACGGAGAGGTCCTAAACAGAGTCCCAGACAGGGGACTGGGAGAGTTCCTAATGGGAGTCCCAGAGAGGGGACAGGGAGAGTTCATAAACAGAATTACAGAGAGGGGACAGGGAGAGTTCCTAAACGGATTCCCAGAATGGGGACAGGGAGAGTTCCTAAACAGAGTCCCAGCCAGGGGAATAAGAGAGTTCATAAAGGGATTCGCAGACAGAGGGCAGGGAGAGTTCCTAATCATAGTCCCAGGCAGGAGATAGGGAGCATACCTAAACACAGTCTCAGAGAGGGGACTGGGCGAGTTCCTAAACAGAATCCCAGACAGTGGACAGCGCGTTTTCCTAAACAGAGACCCAGGCAGGGAACAGGGTGAGTTCCTAAACAGAGTCCCAGTCATGGGGCAGGGAGAGTTCCTAAACAGACTCGCAGGCAGGGGACAGGGAGATCTCCTAATTGGAGTCCCAGAGAAGGGACAGGGAGAGTTCATAAACAAAGTCACAGGCAGGGGATATGCAGAGTTCCTAAACAGCGTCCCAGATAGGGGACAGGGAGAGTTCCTGTACAGAGTCCCAGGCAGGAGATAGGGAGAGTTCCTAAACAGAGTCCCAAGCACTGGACAGGGGGCGTTCCTAAACAGAGTCCCAGACAGGGGACAGGGAAAGTACTTTAACAGAGTCCCAGACAGGGGACAAGGAGAGATCCTAAACAGAGTCCCATACAGGGGAAAGGGAGATTTCCGATTGGGAGTCTCAGACTTGGGGGGACAGGTAGAGTTGCTAATGGGAGTCCCAGTCAGGGGACTGGGAGATTGCATCATTGGTATCCCAGAGAAGGGAAAGGTAGAGTTCGTAAACAGAGTCACAGGAAGGGGACTGGGAGAATTCTTAAAGGGAGTCCCAGACCGGGGAGAGGGAGACTTCCTAAACAGAGTCACAGGCAGGGTACTGGGAGAGTTCCTGAACAGGATCCCAGGCAGGGGCAGGGAGTGTTCCTAAGCAGACTCACAGGCAGGAGACAGGGAGATTTCCTAAACAGTGTCCAAGGCAGGGTTTAGCGAGAGTTCCTAAACAGAGTCCCAGACAGGAGCCAGTGAGAGTTAGTAAACAGAGTCAGAGGCCGGGGAGAGTGGGAGTTCCTAAACAGCGACACTGGCAGGGGACAGGGCGAGTTCCTAAACAGAGTTACAGGCAGGGGACAGGGAGAGTTCCTAAACAGTTTACGTAACAGGGGACAGGGCGAGGTTCTAAATTGAGTCCCAGACAGGGGACAAGGAGAGTTCCTAAACATATTCCCAGGCAGGGGACAAAGAGAGTTCATAAAGGGAGTCCCAGACAGGGGACAGGGAGAGTTCCTAAACAGAGTCCCAGACAGGAGACAGGGAGAGTTTCTAAACACAGTCACAGAGAGGGGACAGGGAGAGTTCCAAAACAGAATCGCAGTCACTGGACAAAGAGAGTTCCTAAACAAAGTCCTAGACTGGGGACAGGGCGAGTTCCTAAACAGAATCCCACAAAGGAGACAGGGAGAGTTCCTAAACAGAGTCCCAGATAAGGACAGGGAGAGTTCCTAAACAGAGACACAGACAGGGGACAGGGAGAGTTCCTAAACAGGATCCGAGGCAGGGGACAGGGAGTGTTCCTAAGCAGACTCGCAGGCAGGAGACAGGGAGATTTCCTAACTGGAGTCCGAGAGAAGGGTCAGGGATAGTTCATAAACAGAGTCACAGTCAGGGGACTGGGAGTGTTCCTAAACAGACTCACAGGCTGGAGACAGAGAGAATTCCTAAACATAGTCCCAGACAGGGGACAGGGAGAGTTCCTAAACAGAGTCCCAGACAGGGGATAGGGAGAGTTCCTAAACAGAGTCCAAGACAAGGGAGAGGGAGAGTTCCTAAAGGGAGTCCCAGACAGGGGACAGGGTGAGTTCTTAAACAGAGTCCAAGACAGGGAACAGGGAGAGTTCCTAAACACAGTCAGAGGCAGGGGACAGAGAGAGTTCCTAAACAGACTCAACTGCATGGGACAGAGAGAGTTGCTACACAGACTCACAGGCAGGAGACAGCGAGAATCCCTGAACAGAGTCCCAGACAGGGAACAGGGAGAGTTCTAAGAACAGAGTCAGACAGGGGACAGAGAGAGTTCCTAAACAGACTCAAAGGCATGGGACAGGGAGAGTTCATAAACAGACTCACAGGCAGGAGACAGAAAGAATTCCTGAACAGAGTCCCATACAGGGGACAGGCAGAGTTCCTAAACAGAATCCCAGACAGGGGACAGGGAGTGTTACTAAACAGAGTCCCAGACAGGAGAGAGGGAGAGTTCCTAAACAGAGTCCCAGACAGGGGACAGTGAGAGTTCGTAAAGGGAGTCCCAGACAGTGGACAGGGAGATTTCCTAAACAGAGTCATAGACAGGGGACAGGGAGAGTTCCTAAACAGAGTCACAGACAGGGGACAGGGCGTGTTCCAAAACAGACTCGCCGGCAGAGGACAGGGTGAGTTCCTAATCAAAGTCCCAGACAGGGTACAGGGAGAGTTCTAAAAACAGACTCCCAAGCACGGGACAAGGTGAGTTCCTAAAGGGAGTCCCAGACTGGGGAAAGGGTGAGTTCCTAACCAGAGTGCCAGGCAGAGGAAAGGGCGTTTCCTAAACAGAGTCACAGGCAGGTGACTGGGAGAGTTCCTAAACAGGATCCCAAGGCAGCGGACAGGGAGAGTTCTTAAACAGAGTCCAAGACAGGGAACGGGGAGAGTTCCTAAACATCCTCAAAGGCATGGGACAGGGAGAGTTCCTAAACAGAGTCCCAGACAGGGGAAAGGGAGATTTCATAAACAGAGTCCCAGAAAGGGGAATGGGAGAGTTCCTAAACAGAATCCCAGACAGGGGACAGGGAGAATTCCTAAACAGAGTCGCAGCAGGGGAAAGGGTGGGTTCCAAAAGGGTGTCCCAGAGAGGGGACAGGGAGGGTTCCTAAACTGATTGAAAGGCAGGGGATTGGGTGATTTACTAAACACTTTTCCGGACAGGGCACAGGGAGAGTTCCTAAACAGAATCCCAGGCAGTGGACAGGGATAGTTCGTAAACAGAGTCACAGGCAGGGGACAGAGAGATTTCCTAAACAGACTCAAAGGAATGGGACAGAGAGAGTTCCTAAACAGACTCATAGGCAGGGGACAGAGAGAATTCCTAAACAGAATCCCATACAGTTGACAGGGTGATTTCCTAACTAGAGTCCAAGACAGGGACAGGGACAGTTCCTAAATGGAGTCCCAGACAGGGGACATGGAGAGTTCCTAAACTGAGTCAGAGGCAGGGGACAGGGAGATTTCCTAAAGGGACTCCCAGAGAGGAGACAGGGAGAGTTCCTAAACTGAGTCACAGCAAGGGGACAGGGAGACTTGCTAAACAGAGTCGCAGGCAGGGGACAGGGAGAGTTCCTAACCAGAGTCCCAGGAAGGAGACTGGACATTTCCTAAACAGAATCCCAGACAGGAGAATGGGTGAGTTCATAAAGAGGAACACAGACAGGTGACAGGAGAGTTCCTAAACGGAGTCACAGGCCAGGGACTGGGATAGTTCCTAAACAGGATCCAAGGCAGGGGACAGAGAGTGTTCCTAAACAGACTCTCAGGCATGAGACAGGGAGATTTCCTAATTGGAGTCCCAGAAAATGGACAGGGAGAGTTCCCAAACAGACTCCCAGGCAGGGGACAGGGAGATTTCCGGAAAAGAGTCCTAGAGAGGGGACAAGGAGAGTTCCTGAAGGGAGACCCAGACAGGGCCCAGGGAGAGTTCCTAAACCAATCCCAGAGAGGGGACTTGGAGAATTCCTAAACAGAGTCCCAGACATGGAACTGGGAGAGTTCTTAAACAGAGTTGCAGACAGGGGAAAGGGAGAATTCCTAAAGGGAGTCCCAGAGAGGGGACAGGGAGAGTTCCGAAACTGAGTCACAGGCAGGGGACAGGGAGATTTCCTAAAGGGACTCCCTGAGAGGAGACAGGCAGAGTTCCTAAACTGAGTCACAGGCAGGGGACAGGGAGATTTCCTAACGGGATTCCCAGAGGGCGGACAGGGAGAGTTCCTAAACTGAGTCCCAGGCAGGCGAAAGGGGTTGATCCTAAAAAGAGTCACAGACAAGGGACACGGAGAGATCCTCAACACAGTCCCAGGCAGGGGATAAAGAGAGTTCCTGAAGAGAGTCTCAGACTGGGGACCGGGAGAGTTCGTAAAGGAGTCCCAGACAGGGGATAGTGAGAGTTCCAAAACTGAGTCACAGGCAGGGGACAGGGAGAGTTCGTACACAGAGTCCCAGACAGGGAACACGGAGTATTCCTAAACATGGTCACAGGCAGGGGACAGAGAGAGATCCTAAACATACTCAAAGGCATGGGACAGGGAGAGTTCCCAAACAGAGTGCCAGACAGGGGACAGGGATAGTTCGTAAACAAAGTCGCAGGAGGGGAAAGGGAGAGTTCCTAAAGGGATCCCCAGAGAGCAGACAGGGAGAGTTCCTAAACTGAGTCACAGGCAGCGGAGAGGGAGATTTCCTAACGGGATTCCCAGAGAGGGGACAAGGAGAGTTCCTAAACTGAGTCACAGCAAGGGGACAGGGAGACTTGCTAAACAGAGTCGCAGGCAGGGGACAGGGAGAGTTCCTAACCAGAGTCCCAGGAAGGAGACTGGACATTTCCTAAACAGAATCCCAGACAGGAGAATGGGTGAGTTCGTAAAGAGGAACACAGACAGGTGACAGGGAGAGTTCCTAAACAGAGTCACAGGCCGGGGACTGGGATAGTTCCTAAACAGGATCCAAGGCAGGGGACAGAGAGTGTTCCTAAACAGACTCGCAGGTATTAGACAGGGCGATTTCCTAATTGGAGTCCCAGAAAATGGACAGGGAGAGTTCCCAAACAGACTCCCAGGCAGGGGACGGGGAGATTTCCAGAAAAGAGTCCCAGAGAGGGGACAGGAAGAGTTCCTAAAGGGAGACCCAGACAGGGCCCAGGGAGAGTACCTAAACAAATCCCAGAGAGGGGACAGGGAGAATTCCTAAACAGAGTCCCAGACGGGGGACAGGGAGAGTTCCTAAACAGAATCACAGACATGGAACAGGGAGAGTTCTTAAACAGAGTTGCAGACAGGGGAAAGGGAGAGTTCCAAAAGGGAGTCCCAGAGAGGGGACAGGGAGAGTTCCTAAACTGAGTCACAGGCAGGGGACAGGGAGATTTCCTAAAGGGACTCCCAGAGAGCAGACAGGGAGAGTTCCTAAACTGAGTCACAGGCAGGGGACAGGGAGATTTCCTAACGGGATTCCTAGAGAGCGGACAGAGAGATTTCCTAAACTGAGTCCCAGGCAGGCGACAGGGATTGTTCCTAAACAGAGGCACAGGCAGGGGGACAGGGAGAGTTCCTAAACAGAGTGCCAGACAGGGGACAGGGATAGTTCGTAAACAGAGTCGCAGGAAGGGGAAAGGGAGACTTCCTAAAGGGAGGCACAGAGAGGAGACAGGGAGAGTTCCTAAACTGAGTCACAGGCAGCGGACAGGGAGATTTCCTAAACAGACTCCCAGACAGGGGAAAGGGAGATTTCCTAAACAGAGTCCCAGACAGGGTACAGGGAGATTTCCTAAAGGGAGTCCCAGTGATGTGACAGGGAGAGTTCCTAAACTGAGTCGCAGGCAGGGGACAGGGAGAGTTCCTAAAAGGAGTCCCAGACAGGGGCCAGGGATATTTCCTAAACAGAGTCCCAGACAGGGGACCAGGAGAGTTCATAAACGGAGTCCCAGACAGGTGACTGGGAGAATTTCTAAACAGATTCCCAGACACGGAACAGGGAGAGTTCCTTGAGTCACAGTCAGGAGACAGAGAGTTCCTAAAAAGTATCCAAGTCAGGGGACAGGGAGAGTTCCTAAACAGACTCAAATTCATGGGACAGGGAGAGTTCCTAAACAGGCTCACAGGCAGGAGACAGGGAGAATTCCTAAACAGAGTCACAGCAGGGGAAAGGGACAGTTCCTAAACAGAGTCGCAGCAGGGGAAAGAGTGGGTTACTAAATGGTGTCCCAGAGAGGGGACAGGGAGGGTTCCTAAACTGATTGAAAGGCAGGGGATTGGGTGATTTACTAAACACTTTTCCAGACAGGGCACAGGGAGAGTTCCTAAACAGAATCCAAGGCTGTGGACAGGAACAGTTCCTAAACAGACTCACAGGCAGGAGACAGAGAGAATTCCTAAACAGAATCCCATACAGTTGACAGGGTGAGTTCCTAACTAGAGTCCAAGACAGGGACAAGGACAGTTCCTAAAGGGAGTCCCAGACAGAAAACAGGGAGAGTTCATAACCAGAGTCCCAGACAGGGGACAAGGAGACTTCCTAAACAGATTCCCAGACAGGGGGTCAGGGAGAGTTCGGAAAGGGAGTCCCAGACTGGTGACAGGGAGAGTTCATAAACAGCATCGCAGGCAGGGGATAGTGATAGTTCCTAAACAGAATCCCAGGAAGGAGATGGGACAGTTCCTAAACAGAATCCCAGACAGGAGACAGGGAAAGTTCCGAAAGGGAGTCCCAGACTAGGGACAGGGAGAGTTACTAATGGGAGTCCCAGTCAGGGGACAGGGAGAGCGCTTAATTGTAGTCACAGAGAGGGGACTGGGAGAGTTCTTAAACAGAATTCCAGAAAGGGCACAGGAAGAGTTGCGACACATAGTCCCAGACAGGGGACTGGGAGAGTTCCTAAACAAAGTCCCAGGCAGGGGACAGAGAGTTCCTAAACAGACTCACAGGCAGGGGACAGGGGAGAATTCCTAAACAATGTCCCTTACAGGGAACAGGGCGACTTCCTAAACAGAATCCTAGACTGGGGACAGGGAGTTTCCCTAAACAGAGTCCCAGGCAGGGGACAAGGAGACTTCCTAAGCAGATTCCCAGACAGGGGTCAGGGAGAGTTCCGACAGGGAGTCCCAGACTGGTGACAGGGAGAGTTCCTAAACAGCATCGCGGGCAGGGGAGAGTGATAGTTCCTAAACAGAATCCCAGACAGGAGACAGGGAGTGCTCCTAAACAGAGTCCCAGACATGGATCAGGGAAAGTTCCGAAAGGGAGTCCCAGACTAGGGACAGGGAGAGTTACTAATGGGAGTCCCAGTCAGGGGACAGGGAGAGCCCCTAATTGTAGTCACAGAGAGGGGACAGGGAGAGTTCTAAACAGAATTCCAGAAAGGGCACAGGGATAGTTGCTAAACAGAGTCACAGACAGGGAACAGGGAGAGTTCCTAAACAGAGTCCCAGGCAGGGGAAGAGAGTTCCTAAACAGAGTCACAGGCAGGGGACAGGGAGAGTTCCAAAACATACTCGCAGGGAGTGGACAGGGAGAGTTCCTAAACAATCTCCCAGACTGGTGACAGGGCGAGTTCCAAAACAGAATCCCACTCAGGGAAAAGGGACAGTTCCTAAACAGAGTCCCAGACAAGGACAGGGAGTGTTCCGAAAACAGAGTCACAGGCAGGGGACAGGGATAGTTCCTAAACAGGATCCCAGGCAGGGCACAGGGAGTGTTCCTAAACAGACTCACAGGCAGGAGACAGGGAGATTTCCTAATTTGAGTCCCAGAGAAGGGACAGGGAGAGTTCATAAGCAGAGTCACAGGAAGGGGAATGGGAGAGTTGCTAAACATTGACAGAGGCAGGGGAGAGGGAAAGTTCCTAAACAGCATCCCAGACAGGAGACAGGGAGTTCTCCTAAACAGAGTCCCAGACAGCGAACAGGGAGACTTCCCAAACAAACTACCAGACAGGGGACGGGGAGATTTCCTGAACAGGGTCACAAGCAGGGGACAGGGAGAGTTCCTAAAGGGAGACCCAGATAGGGCACAGGGAGAGTTCCTAAAAGAATCCCAGACAGTGGACAGGGAGAGTTCCTAAACAGAATCCCAGTCAAGGGACAGGGGAAGTTCCTAAACAGAGTCACAGGAAGGGGAAAGGGAGAGTTCCTAAAGGGACTCTCAGAGATGGCACAGGGAGAGTTCCTTAACTGATTCACAGGCAGGGGACAGGGAGATTTCCTAAAAAGAGTCCCTGGCAGGGGACAGGGAGATTTCCTAAACAAATTCCCAGGCAGGGGACAGGGAGAGTTCGTAAACAGAGTCCCAGACAGGGAACAGGGAGAGTTCCTAAACAGAATCCCAGACAGGGGACAGGGAGAGTTCCTAAACAGAGTCGCAGCAGGGGAAATGGTGGGTTCCTAAGTGGTGTCCCAGAGAGGGGACAGGGAGGGTTCCTAAACTGATTGAAAGGCAGGGGATTGGGTGATTTGCTAAACACTTTTCCAGACAGGGCACAGCTAGAGTTCCTAAACAGAATCCAAGGCAGTGGACAGGGAGAGTTCATAAACAGAGTCACAGGCAGGGGACAGAGAGATTTCCTAAGCAGACTCAAAGGAATGGGACAGGGAGAGTTCCTAAACAGACTCACAGGCAGGAGACAGAGTGAATTCCTAAACAGAATCCCATACAGTTGACAGGGTGAGTTCCTAACTAGAGCCCAAGACAGGGACAGGGACAGTTCCTAAATGGAGTCCCAGACAGGGGACAGGGAGAGTTCATAACCAGAGTCCCAGACAGGGGACAAGGAGACTTCCTAAACAGATTCCCAGACGGGGGTCAGGGAGAGTTCCGAAAGGGAGTCCCAGACTGGTGACAGGGAGAGTTCCTAAACAGCATCACAGGCAGGGGATAGTGATAGTTCCTAACCAGAATCCCAGGAAGGAGATGGGACAGTTCCTAAACAGAATCCCAGACAGGAGACAGGGAAAGTTCCGAAAGGGAGTCCCAGACTAGGGACAGGGAGAGTTACTAATGGGAGTCCCAGTCAGGGGACAGGGAGAGCACTTAATTGTAGTCACAGAGAGGGGACGGGGAGAGGTCATAAACAGAATTCCAGAAAGGGCACAGGGAGAGTTGCCAAACAGAGTAACAGACAGGGGACAGGGAGAGTTCCTAAACAGAGTCCCAGGCAGGGGACAGGGAAAGTTCCGAAAGGGAGTCCCAGACTAGGGACAGGGAGAGTTACTAATGGGAGTCCGAGTCAGGGGACAGGGAGAGCACTTAATTGTAGTCACAGAGAGGGGACCGGGAGAGTTCGTAAACAGAATTCCAGAAAGGGCACAGGGCACAATGTCGCTGACAGGGAACAGGGCCACTTCCTAAACAGAATCCCAGACTGGGGACAGGGATTTTCCCTAAACAGAGTCCCAGGCAGGGGACAAGGAGACTGCCTAAGCAGATTCCCAGACAGGGAGAGTTCCGACAGGGAGTCCCAGACTGGTGACAGGGAGAGTTCCTAAACAGCATCGCAGGCAGGGGATAGTGATAGTTCCTAACCAGAATCCCAGGAAGGAGATGGGACAGTTCCTAAACAGAATCCCAGACAGGAGACAGGGAAAGTTCCGAAAGGGAGTCCCAGACTAGGGACAGGGAGAGTTACTAATGGGAGTCCGAGTCAGGGGACAGGGAGAGCACTTAATTGTAGTCACAGAGAGGGGACCGGGAGAGTTCGTAAACAGAATTCCAGAAAGGGCACAGGGAGAGTTGCCAAACAGAGTCCCAGACAGGGGACAGGGAATGTTCCGAAAGGGAGTCCCAGACTAGGGACAGAGAGAGTTCCTAATGGGAGTCCCAGAGATGGGACATGGAGAGTTCGTAAAACGAATACCAGAGAGGGGACGGGGAGAGTTCCTAAACAGATACCAGGAGGGGACAAAGAGAGTTCGTAAAGGGAGTCCCAGGCAGGGTTCAGGGAGAGTTCCTAAACAGAGTCACAGACGGGGGACAGGGAGAGTTCCAAAACATACTTGCAGGGAGTGGACAGGGAGAGTTCCTAAACAAAGTCCCAGACTGGTGACAGGGCGAGTTCCAAAACAGAATCCCACTCAGGGAAAAGGGAGAGTTCCTAAACAGAGTCCCAGACAAGGACAGGGAGTGTTCCGAAAACAGAGTCACAGGCAGGGGACTGGGATAGTTCCTAAACAGGATCCTAGGCAGGGCACAGGGAGTGTTCCTAAACAGACCTGCAGGCAGGAGACAGGGAGATTTCCTAATCTGAGTCCCAGAGAAGGGACAGGGAGAGTTCATAAGCAGAGTCACAGGAAGGGGAATGGGCGAGTTCCTAAACATTGACAGAGGCAGGGGACAGGGAAGGTACCTAAACAGCATCCCAGACAGGAGACAGGGAGTTCTCCTAAACAGGGTCCCAGACAGGGAACAGGGAGACTTCCCAAACAAACTACCAGACATGGGACGGGGGGATTTCCTGAACAGAGTTCCAGGCAGGGGACAAGGAGATTTCCTAAAGGGAGACCCAGACAGGGCAGAGGGAGAGTTCCTAAAAGAATCCCAGACAGTGGACAGGGTGAGTTCCTAAACAGAATCCCAGTCAAGGGACAGGGGGAGTTCCTAAACAGATTCGCAGGAAGGGGAAAGGGAGAGTTCCAAAAGGGAGTCCCAGAGAGGGCACAGGGAGAGCTCCTTAACTGAGTCACAGGCAGGGGACAGGGAGATTTCCTAAAAAGAGTCCCTGGCAGGGGACAGGGAGATTTCCTAAACAGATTCCCAGGCAGGGGACAGGGAAGTTCGTAAACAGAGTGCCAGACAGGGAACAGGGAGAGTTCCTAAACAGTGTCACAGGTAGGGGACAGAGAGAGTTGCTAAACAGACTCAAAGATATGGGAGAGAGAGAGTTCCTAAACAGGCTCACAGGCAGGAGACAGAGAGAATTCCTAAACAGAGTCCCAGACAGTGGACAGGGAGAGTTCCTAAACAGAATCCCAGACAGGGGACAGGGAGAGCTCCTAAACAGAGTCGCAGCAGGGGAAAGGGTGGGTTCCTAAATGGTGTCCCAGAGAGGGGACAGGGAGGGTTCCTAAACTGATTGAAAGGCAGGGGATTGGGTGATTTCCTAAACACTTTTCCAGACAGGGCACAGGGAGAGTTCCTAAACAGAATCCCAGGCAGTGGACAGGGAGAGTTCATAAACAGAGTCACAGGCAGGGGACAGAGAGATTTCCTAAGCAGACTCAAAGGAATGGGACAGGGAGAGTTCCTAAACAGACTCACAGGCAGGAGACAGAGTGAATTCCTAAACAGAATCCCATACAGTTGACAGGGTGAGTTCCTAACTAGAGTCCAAGACAGGGACAGGGACAGTTCCTAAATGGAGTCCCAGACAGGGGACAGGGAGAGTTCCTAAACAGATTCCCAGACAAGGGTCAGGGAGAGTTCCGAAAGGGAGTCCCAGACTGGTGACAGGGAGAGTTCCTAAACAGCATCACAGGCAGGGGATAGTGATAGTTCCTAACCAGAATCCCAGGAAGGAGATGGGACAGTTCCTAAACAGAATCCCAGACAGGAGACAGGGAAAGTTCCGAAAGGGAATCCCAGACTAGGGACAGGGAGAGTTACTAATGGGAGTCCCAGTCAGGGGACAGGGAGAGCGCTTAATTGTAGTCACAGAGAGGGGACAGGGAGAGTTCGTAAACAGAATTCCAGAAAGGGCACAGGGAGAGTTCCTAAACAGAGTAACAGACAGGGGACAGGGGAGAGTTCCTAAACATCGTCCCAGACAGGGAACAGGGCGACTTCCTAAACGGAATCCCAGACTGGGGACAGGGAGTTTCCCTAAACAGAGTCCCAGGCAGGGGACAAGGAGACTGCCTAAGCAGATTCCCAGACAGGGGTCAGGGAGAGTTCCGACAGGGAGTCCCAGACTGGTGACAGAGAGAGTTCCTAAACAGCATCGCAGGCAGGGGATAGTGATAGTTCCTAACCAGAATCCCAGGAAGGAGATGGGACAGTTCCTAAACAGAATCCCAGACAGGAGACAGGGAGTGCTCCTAAACAGAGTCCCAGACAGGGGACAGGGAATGTTCCGAAAGGGAGTCCCAGACTAGGGACAGGGAGCAGGGAGAGTTACTAATGGGAGTCCCAGTCAGGGGACAGGGAGGGCGCCTAATTGTAGTCACAGAGAGGGGACAGGAAGAGTTCGTAAACATAATTCCAGAAAGGGCACAGGGAGAGTTGCTAAACAGAGTCACAGACAGGGGACAGGCAGAGTTCCTAAACAGTGTCACAGGTAGGGGACAGAGAGAGTTGCTAAACAGACTCAAAGACATGGGGCAGAGAGAGTTCATAAACAGGCTCACAGGCAGGAGACAGAGAGAATTCCTAAGCAGAGTCCCAGACAGGGGAAAGGGAGAGTTCCTTAACAGAGTCCAAGACAGGGGAAAAAGATAGTTTCTCTACAGAGTCCCAGACTGGGTAAAGGGAGAGTTCTTAAAGGGAGTCCCAGACAGGGAACAGGGAGAGATCATAAATAGAGTCACAGGCAGGAGACAGAGAGTTCCTAAACAGAATCCCAGACAGGGGACAGGGAGAGTTCCTAAACTGTGTCACAGCAGGGGAAAGGGAGAGTTCCTAAAGGGTGTCCCAGAGAGGGGACAGGGAGGGTTCCTAAAATGAGTCAAAAGCAGGGGAGTGGGAGATTTCCTAAACAGAGTCACAGACAGAAACAGGGAGAGTTTGTAAACAGAGTCACAGGCAGAGGACAGAGAGAGTTCCTAAACAGACTCAAAGGAATGGGACAGAGAGTGTTCCTACACAAACTCACAGGCAGGAGACAGAGAGAATTCCTAAACAGAGTCCCAGACAGGGGACAGGAAGAGTTCCTAACCTGAGTCTCAGGCAGGGGAATGGGAGATTTCCAAAACAGAGTCGCAGACAGGGGCAGGGAGATTTCCTAAAGGGAGTACCAGACAGGGGACAGGAAGAGTTCCTAAACTGAGTCCCAGGAAGGAGATGGTATATTTCCTAAACAAAATCCCAGACAGAAGACTGGGAGAGTTCCTAAACAGAGACCCAGACAGGGGATAGCTTGAATTTCTATACAGAATCCCAGGCAGGAGACGGGGTGAGTTCGTAAAGAGGAACCCAGACAGGTGACCGGGAGAGTCCCCAAACAGAGTCGCAGACAGGGTACAGGGATAGTTCCTAAACAGATTTCCAGACAAGGGACAGGGTGCATTCCTAAACAGAGCCACAGGCAGGCAACAGGGAGATTTCCTAAACAGAGTCACAGACAGGGGACACGGAGAGATCCTGAACAAAGTCACAGGCACGGGTCCGGGTGAGTTCCTAAACAAAGTCACAAGCAGGGGACAGGGAGATTTCCTAAACAATCACATACAGGGGACAGGGATAGTTCCAAAACAGACTCACAGGCAGGGGATAGGGAGAGTTTCTAAACAAAGACACAGGCAAGGGACAGGCAGAGTTCCTTAACAGAGTCGCAGGCAGCGAACAGGGAGAGTTCCCAAACAGAATCCCAGACAGGGGACAGGGAGGGTTCCTAAACACTGTCACAGCAGGGGAAAGGGAGAGTTCCTAATGGGAGTCCCAGAGAGGGGACAGGGAGGGTTCCTAAAATGAGTCAAAGGCAGGTGAGTGGGAGATTTCCTAAACAGAGTCACAGACAGGGGACAGGGAGAGTTCCTAAACAGAGTCACAGGCAGGGGACAGAGAGAGTTCCTAAACAGACTCAAAGGAATGGAACAGAGAGTGTTCCTAAACAGACTCACAGGCAGGAGACCAAGAGAATTCCTAAACAGAGTCCCAGACAGGGGACAGGAAGAGTTCCTAAACTGAGTCACAGGCAGGGGACTGGGAGATTTCCTAAACAGAGTCGCAGACAGGGGACAGGGCGACTTCCTAAAGGTAGTGCCAGACAGGGGACAGGGAGAGTTCCTAAACTGAGTCCCAGGAAGGAGATGGGATAATTCCTAAATGAAATCCCAGACAGAAGACTGGGAGAGTTCCTAAATAGAGACCCAGACAGGGGATAGCTAGAATTCCTATACAGCATCCCAGACAGGAGACAGGGAGAGTTCGTAAAGAGGAACCAAGACAGGTGTCAGGGAGAGTCCCCAAACAGAGTCACAGACAGGGTACAGGGATAGTTCCTAAACAGATTTCCACACAAGGGATAGGGTGAGTTCCTAAACAGAGTCACAGGCAGGCGACAGGGAGTTTTCCTAAACAGAGTCACAGACAGGGGACAGGAAGAGATCCTGAACACAGTCTCAGGCAGGGGACTGAGAGAGTTCCTAAAGAGAGTCCCAGACAGGGGACAGAGAGAGTTCCTCAACAGAGTCACAGGCAGGGGTCCAGGTGAGTTCCTAAACAAAGTCACAAGCAGGGAACAGGGAGAGTTCCTAAACAATCACATAGAGGGGAGAGGGATAGTTCCAAATCAGACTCACAGGCAGGGGACAGCGAGAGATTCTAAACAAAGTAACAGGCAGGGGACAGGCAGAGTTCCTTAACAGAGTCACAGGCAGGGGACAGGGAGAGTTTGTAAACAGATTCCCAGAGAGGAGACAGGCAGAGTTCCTAAACAGAGTACCAGACAGGGGACAGGGAGAGTTCCAAAACAGTGTCAAAGGCAGGGGGCAGAGAGAGTTGCTAAACAGACTGAAAGGCATCTGACAGAGAGAGTTGCTAAACAGACTCACAGGCAGGAGACAGAGAATTCCTAAACGGAGTCCCATACATGGGACAGGGAGATTTTCTTAAACAGAGTCCCAGACAGGGGAAAGGGAGAGTTCCTAAGCAGAGTCCCAGACAAGGGACAAGGAGAATTCCTAAGCAGAGTACGAGACAGGGGACAGGGAGAGTCCCCAGTGGGAGTCCCAGACAGGGGACAGGAGAGATCCTAAACAGACTCACAGGCAGGGGACAGGGAGAGTTCCTAAACACAGTCACAGACAGGCAACAGGGAGATTTCCTAAAGGGTGTCCAAGACAAGGGACTGGGAGCGTTCGGAAAAAGGGTCCCAGACGGGGACAGGGAGAGTTCCTAACCAGAGTCCTAGAGAGCGGACAGGGAGAGTTCTTAATGGGAGTCACAGACAGGGGATATGGAGAGTTTCTAATGAGAGTCCCAGACAGGGGACAAGTAGAGTTCCTAAACAGAATTCCAGACAAGGAACAGCAAATGTTCCTAAAGGAAGTCCCAGACAGGGGCAGTGAGAGTTCCTAAACAGATTCCCAGAAAGGGGCAGGGAATGTCACTAAACAGAAACACAGGCAGGGGACAGGGAGGGTCCCTAAACAGAATCCCAGACAGGGGACAGGGAGAGTTCCTAAACAGAGTCACAGGGAAGGGCATAGGGAGTGTCCCTAAAGAGAATCCCAGACAGGAGACAGGGAGGGTTTCTAAATAGAATTCCAGACAGGGAGCAGGGAGAGTTCCTAAACAAAGTAACAGGTAGGGGACAGGGAGAGTTCCTTAACAGAGTCACAGGAAGGAGACAGGGAGAGTTCCTAAACAAAGTCACAAGCATGGGACAGGGAGAGTTCCTAAACATTCACAGACAGGGGACAGGGATAGTTCCAAAACAGACTCGCAGGCAGGAGACAGGGAGAGTTTCTAAACAAAGTCACAGGCAGGGGACAGGGAGAGTTCGTAAACAGTGTCACAGGCAGGAGACAGAGAGAGTTGCTAAACAGACTGAAAGGCATCTGACAGAGAGAGTTGCTAAACAGACTCACAGGCAGGAGACAGAGAATTCCTAAACGGAGTCCAATACAGGGGACAGGGAGATTTCCTTAAACAGAGTCCCAGACAGGGGAAAGGGAGAGTTCCTAAACAGAGTCTAAGACAGGGGACAAAGAGTGTTCCTAAACAGAGTCCCAGACAGGGGACAGGGAGAGTTCGTAAAAAGGGTCCCAGACAGGGGACAGGGAGAATTCCTAAACAGAGTACCAGACAGGGGACAGGGAGAGTTCCTAAACAGATTCCTAGGCAGGGGACAGGGAGAATTCCTAAAGGGATTCCCAATCAGGGGACAGGGAGAGTTCATAAAGGGATTCCCAGACAGGGGACAGGGAGAGTTCCTAAAGAGAGTCACAGGCAGGGGACAGGGTGAGTTCCTAAACAGAGTCCCAGACAGGGGCAGGGAGAGTTCCTAAACCGTCACAGACAGGGGAAAGAGAGATTTGCTAAACAGAGTCACAGCATGGGGACAGTGAGAGTTGCTAAACAGGGTCACAGGCAGGGGACAGGCTGAGGTCGTAAACAGAATCCCAGACAGGAGACAGGGAGAGTTCCTAAACAGCGTTCCAGACAGGGGACAGGGAGACTTCCGAAACAGAATCCCAGACAGGGTACAGGGAGAGTTCCTAAACAGTGTCCATGACAGGGGACAAGCAGAGTTCCTAAAGGCAGTCGCAGACAGGGTAGAGGGAGAGTTCCTAGTGGGAGTGAAAGACAGGGGATTGGGAGAGTTCCTAGTGGAAGTACCAGACATGGGACAGGGAGAGTTCCTAAACAATGACCCAGACAGGGGACAGGCAGACTTCCTAAACAGAGTCACAGGCAGGGGACAGGGAGGGTTCAAACACAGAATCCCAGACAGGGGAGAGGGAGAGTTCGTAAAAAGGGACCCAGACAGGGGACAAGGAGAGTTCTTAAACGTGTCCTAGACAGGGGAGAAGGAAATTTCAGAAGCAGCATCCTAGAAAAGGGACAGGGAGATTTCCTGAATGGAATTCCAGACATGGGACAGGGAGAGTTCGTAAAAAGGGGCCCAGACAGGGTTTGTAAAGGTAGGCCCAGAATGGGGACAGGGAGAGTCCCCAGTGCGAGTCCCAGACAGGGGACAGGGAGAGTTCCTAAACAGAGTCACAGGCAGGGGAAAGGTAGAGTTCCTAAACAGAGTCATAGGGAGGGGTAAGGGAGAGTTCCGAAACACAGTCACAGACATGGAGAGTTCCTAAAGGGAGTGCAGACAGGGGACTGGGAGAGTTCCTAAGCAGAGTCCCAGACAGGGGACAGGGAGAGTTCATAAGCAGAGTCCCTGCCGGCGGACAGGAAGTGTTCCTAATGGGAGTCAAGGAAACGCGACAGGGATAGTTTCTAATGCGAGTCCCAGACAGGAGACAAGTAGAGTTCCTAAACAGAATTCTAGACAGGGGACAGGGAGAATTCCTAAACACTGGCCCAGACAGGGGACAGGTAGATTTCCTAAAGGGAGTCCCAGTCAGGGGACAGGGAGAGTTCGTAAAAAGGGTCCCAGACAGAGGACAGGGAGAGTTCGTTAAAAGGGTCCCAGACAGGAGACAGGGAGACTTCCTAAACAGAATCCCAGACAGGGGACAGGGAGAGTTCCTAAACACAGTCACAGACAGGCAACAGGGAGATTTCCTAAAGGGTGACCCAGACAAGGGACAGGGAGAGTTCGGAAAAAGGGTCCCAGACAGGGGACAGGGAGAGATCCTAAGCAGAGTCATGGACAGGGGAAAGGATGAGTTCCTAACCAGAGTCCTAGAGAGCGGACAGGGAGAGTTCTTAATGGGAGTCACAGACAGGGGATATGGAGAGTTTCTAATGCGAATCCCAGACAGGAGACAAGTAGAGTTCCTAAACAGAATTCCAGACAGTGGACTGCAAATGTTCCTAAAGGAAGTCCCAGACAGTGGCAGTGAGAGTTCCTAAACAGAGTCCCAGGCAGGGGACAGGGAGAGTTCCTAAACAGATTCCCAGAAAGGGTCAGGGAATGTTGCTAAACAGAGTCACAGGCAGGGGACAGGGAGGGTCCCTAAACAGATTCCCAGACATGGGACAGGGAGAGTTCCTAAACAGTCACAGAAAGGGGACAGGGAGAGTTCCTAAAGGGAGTCCCAGACAGGGGACAAGGAGATTTCATAAAAAGTGTCCTAGACAGGGGACAGGGAGGGTTCTTACACAAAGGCTCAGACAGGGCACCGGGAGAGTTCCTAATGGGAGTCACAGCCAGGGGAGAGGGAGTGTTCCTAAACAGACTCACAGGCAGGGGACAGGGAGAGTTCCTAAACAAAGTCCCAGAGAGGGGGCCGGGAGATTTACTAATGTGTGTCCCAGACAATGGACACAGAGAGTTCCTAAGCAGAGGCCCAGCCAGTGGACAGAGAAAGTTCCTAAACAGAGACACATTCAGTGGACAGGAACTGTTCTAAACAGAATCCCAGACAGGAGACAGGGAGAGTTCCTAAACAGAATACCAGTCAGGGGAGAGGGAGAGTTCCTAAACAGAATCCCAGAGAGGAGACAGTGTTAGTTCCTAAACGGAGCCACAGGCAAGGGCACAGGGAGAGTTCCTAAACAGAATCCCAGACAGGAGACAGGGAGGGTTTCTAAATAGAATTCCAGACAGGAAGCAGGGAGCGTTCCTAAACAGATTCACAGGCAGGTGAAAGGGAGAGTTCCTAAATAGAGTCCCAGGCAGTGGACAGGGAGAATTCCTAAACAGAATCCCAGAGAGTAGACAGGGAGTGGTCCTAAACGGAATCCCAGACAGGGAACATGGAGAGTCCCTAAACAGAGTCCTATGCTGGGGTCAGGGAGAGTTCCTACATATTGTCCCAGACAGGGGACAGAGAAATTTCCTAAACAGAGTCACAGGCAGTGGACTGGAACTGTTCCTTAACAGAATCCCAGACAGGGGAGAGGGAGAGTTCCTAAACAGAGTCCCAGTCAAGGGAGAGTAAGATTTCCTAAACAGAGTCCCGGAGAGGGTACAGAGTGAGATCCTAAACAGAGTCACAGGGAAGGGCAAAGGGAGAGTTCCTAAACAGGATCCCAGACAGGAGACAGGGATAGTTTCTAAATAGAATTCCAGACAGGGTGCAGGGAGAGTTCCTTAACAGAGTTACAGGCAGGGGACAGGCAGAGTTCCTAAACAGAGTCCCAGGCAGGGGACAGGGTGAGTTCCTAAATAGTGTCCCAGACAGGGGCAGGGAGCGTTCCTAAACAGTCACAGACAGGGGAAAGAGAGATTTCCTAAACAGAGTCACAGCAAGGGGACAGGGAGAGTGGATAAACAGAGTCACAGGCAGGGGACAGGCTGAGGTTGTAAACAGAATCCCAGCCAGGAGACAGGGAGAGTTTCTAAACAGCGTCCCAGAGAGGGGACAGGGAGACTTCCGAAACAGAATCCCAGACAGGGGACAGGGAGGGTTCCTAAACAGGGTCCGCGACAGGGGACAAGCAGAGTTCCTAAAGGCAGTCCCTGACAGGGTACAGGGAGTGTTCCTAGTGGGAGTGAAAGACAGGGAACTGGGAGAGTTCCTAGTGGAAGTACCAGACATGGGACAGGGAGAGTTCCTAAACAATGACCCAGACAGGGGACAGGGAGACTTCCTAAACAGAGTCACAGACAGGGGAAAGGGAGGGTTCCTGAACAGAATCCCAGACAGGCGAGAGGAAGAGTTCGTAAAAAGGGACCCGGACAGGGGACAAGGAGAGTTCTTAAAAAGTGTCCTAGACAGGGGAGAAGGAGATTTCCTAAACAGCATCCCAGAAAAGGGACAGGGAGATTTCCTGAACGGAATTCCAGACATGGGACAGGGAGAGTTCATAATAAGGGGCCCAGACAGGGGACAAGCAGTGTTCGTAAAGGTAGCCCCAGAATGGGGACAGGGAGAGTCCCCAGTGGGAGTCCCAGACAGGGGACAGGGAAAGTTCCTAAACAGAGTCATAGGGAGGGGTAAGGGAGAGTTCCGAAACACAGTCACAGACAGGGAGAGTTCCTAAAGGGAGTGCCAGACAGGGGACTGGGAGAGTTCCTAAGCAGAGTCCTAGACAGGGGACAAGGAGAGTTCATAACAGAGTACCTGCCGGCGGACAGGAAGTGTTCCTAATGGGAGTCAAGGAAACGCGACAGGGATAGTTTCTAATGCGAGTCCCAGACAGGAGACAAGTAGAGTTCCTAAACAGAATTCTAGACAGGGGACAGGGAGAATTCCTAAACAGTGGCCCAGACAGGGGACAGGTAGATCTCCTAAAGGGATTCCCAGTCAGGGGACAGGGAGAGTTCGTAAAAAGTGTCCCAGACAGGGCACAGGGAGAGCTCGTTAAAAGTGTCCCAGACGGGGGACAGGGAGACTTCCTAAACAGAATCCCAGACAGGGGACAGGGAGAGTTCCTGAACACAGTCACAGACAGGCAACAGAGAGATTTCCTAAAGGGTGTCACAGCCAGGGGACAGGGAGAGCTCCTAACCAGAGTCCTAGAGAGCAGACAGGGAGAGTTCTTAATGGGAGTCACAGACAGGGGATATGGAGAGTTTCTAATGCGAGTCCCAGACAGGAGACAAGTAGAGTTCCTAAACAGAATTCCAGACAGGGGACAGCGAATGTTCCTAAAGGAAGTCCCAGACAGTGGCAGTGAGAGTTCCTAAACAGATTCCCGGGCAGGGGACAGGGAGAGTACCTAAACATATTCCCAGAAAGGGGCAGGGAATGTTGCTAAACAGAGTCACAGGCAGGGGACAGGGAGAGTTCCTAAAGGCAGTCCCAAACAGGGGACAAGGAGATTTCGTAAAAAGTGTCCTAGACAGGGGACAGGGAGTGTTCTTAAACAAAGGCCAAGACAGGGCACCGGGAGAGTTCCTAATGGGAATCACAGCCAGGGGCAGGGAGAGTTCCTAAACAGAGTCACAGACAGGGAGTGTTCCTAAAGAGAGTCATAGGCAGTGGATAGCGAGAGATCCTCATCAGAATCACAGACAGGGGACAGCGAGAGTTCCAAAACAGACTCACAGGCAGGGGAAGGGAGAGTTCCTAAACAGAGTCCCAGACAGGGGACAGAGAAATTTCTAAACAGAGTCACAGGCAGTGGACAGGAACTGTTCCTAAACAGAATCCCAGACAGGGGAGAGGGAGAGTTCCTAAACAGAGTCCCAGAGAGGGTACAGAGTGAGTTCCTAAACAGAGTCACAGGGAAGGGCACAGGGAGATCTCCTAATCAAAATCCCAGACAGAAGAAAGGGAGAGTTTCTGAATAGAATTCCAGACAGGGGGCAGGGAACGTTCCTTAACAGAGTCACAGGCAGGGGACAGGGTGAGTTCCTAAACAGAGTCCCAGACAGCGGCAGGGAGCGTTCCTAAACAGTCACAGACAGGGGAAAGGGAGATTTGCTAAACAGAGTCACAGCAAGGGGACAGGGAGAGTTGCTAAACAGAGTCACAGGCAGGGGACAGGCTGAGGTCGTAAACAGAATCCCAGACAGGAGACAGGGAGAGTCCCTAAACAGAATTCTAGACTAGGGACGGGGAGAATTCCGAAACAGTGGCCCAGATCGTCGACAGGGAGAGTTCTTAATGGGAGTCACAGAGAGGGGATATGGAGAGTTTCTAATGCGAGTCCCAGACAGAAGACAAGTAGAGTTCCTAAACAGAATTCCAGACAGGGGACAGCGAATGTTCCCAAAGGAAGTCCCAGACAGTGGCAGTGAGAGTTTCTAAACAGAGTCCCAGGCAGGGGACAGGGAGAGTTCCTAAACAGATTCCCAGAAAAAGGCAGGGAATGTTGCTAAACAGAGTACAAGACAGTGGACATGGAGGGTCCCTAAACAGAATCCCAGACAGGGGACAGGGAGAGTTCCTAAACAGGGTCCACGACAGGGGACAAGCAGAGTTCCTAAAGGCAGTCCCAGAAAGGGTACATGGAGAGTTCCTAGTGGGAGTGAAAGACAGGGGATTGGGAGAGTTCCTAGTGGAAGTACCAGACATGGGACAGGGAGAGTTCCTAAACAGTAACCCAGACAGGGGACAGGCAGACTTCCTAAGCAGAGTCACAGACAGGGGACAGGGAGGGTTCCTACACAGAATCACAGACAGGGGAGAGGGAGAGTTCGTAAAAAGGGACCCAGACAGGGGACAAGGAGAGTTTTTAAAAAGTGTCCTAGACAGGGGAGAAGGAGATTTCCTAAACAGCATCCCAAGAAAAGGGACAGGGAGATTTCATGAACGGAATTCCAGACATGGGACAGGGAGAGTTTGTAAAAAAGGGCTCAGACAGGGGACAAGCAGTGTTCGTAAAGGTAGGCCCAGAACGGGGACAGGGAAAGTACCCAGTAGGATTCCCAGACCGGGGACAGGGAAAGTTCCTAAACAGAGTCACATGAAGGGGACAGGGAGAGTTCCTAAACAGAGTCATAGGGTGGGGTAAGGGAGAGATCCGAAACACAGTCACAGACAGGGAGAGTTCCTAAAGCGAGTGCCAGACAGGGGACAGGGAGAGTTCCTAAGCAAAGTCCCAGACAGGGGACATGGAGAGTTCATAAGCAGAGTTCCAGCCGGCGGACAGGAAGTGTTCCTAATGGGAGTCCCATACAGGGGACAGGGATAGTTTCTAATGCGAGTCCCAGACAGGAGACAATTAGAGTCCCTAAACAGAATTCTAGACATGGAACAGGGAAAATTCCTAAACAGTGGCCCAGAGCGCGGACAGGGAGCGTTCTTAATGGGAGTCACAGAGAGGGGATATGGAGAGTTTCTAATGCGAGTCCCAGACAGGAGACAAGTAGAGTTCCTAAACAGAATTCCAGACAGGGGACAGCGAATGTTCCTAAAGGAAGTCCCAGACAGTGGCAGTGAGAGTTCCTAAACAGAGTCCCAGGCAGGGGACAGAGAGAGTTCCTAAACAGATTCCCAGAAAGGGTCAGGGACTGTTGCTAAACAGAGTCACAGGCAGTGGACATGGAGGGTCCCTAAACAGAATCCCAGACAGGGGACAGGGAGAGATCCTAAAGGGAGTCACAGACAGGGGACAAGGAGATTTCGTAAAAAGTGTCCTAGACAGGGGACAGGGAGGGTTCTTAAACAATGTCCCAGAGAGAGGATCGGGAGAGTTCCTAATGTGTGTCCCAGACAGGGGACACGGAGAGTTCCTAAACAGACACCCAGACAGGGGACAGAGAAAGTTCCTAAACAGAGTACCAGTCAGCGGAGAGGGAGAGTTCCTAAAGAGAATCCCAGAGAGCGGGCAGTGTGAGTTCCTAAACGGAGTCACAGGCAAGGGCACAGGGAGAGATCCTAAACAGAATCCCAGACAGGAGACTGGGAGGGTTTCTAAATAGAATTCCAGACAGGGAGCAGGGAGAGTTCCTAAACAGAGTAACAGGTAGGGGACAGGTAGAGTTCCTTAACAGAGTCACTGGCAGGTGAAAGGGAGAGTTCCTAAATAGAGTCCCAGGCAGTGGACAGGGAGAGTTCCTAAACAGAATCCCAGAGAGTAGACAGGGAGAGGTCCTAAACGGAATCCCAGACAGGGAACATGGAGAGTCCCTAAACAGAGTCCTATGCAGGGGTCAGGGAGAGTTCCTACATATTGTCCCAGACAGGGGATAGGAAGAGTTCCTAAACAGAGTCCCAGACAGGGGACAGAGAAATCTCCTAAACAGAGTCACAGGCAGTGGACAGGAACTGTTCCTTAACAGAATCCCAGACAGGGGAGAGGGAGAGTTCCTAAACAGAGTCCCAGTCAAGGGAGAGTGAGAGTTCCTAAACAGAGTCCCAGTGAGTGTACAGAGTGAGTTCCTAAACAGAGTCACAGGGAAGGGCACAGGGAGTGTCCCTAAACAGGATCCCAGACAGAAGACAGGGATAGTTTCTAGTTAGAATTCCAGACAGGGGGCAAGGAGAGTTCCTTAACAGAGTTACAGGCAGGGGACATGGAGAGTTCCTAAACAGAGTCCCTGACAGGGGCAGGGAGCATTCCTAAACAGTCTCAGACAGGGGAAAGAGAGATTTGCTAAACAGAGTCACAGCAAGGGGACAGGGAGCGTTGCTAAATAGAGTCACAGGGAGGGGACAGGCAGAGTTCGTAAACAGAATCCCAGACAGGAGACAGGGAGAGTTCCTAAACAGCATCCCAGACAGGGGACAGGGAGTCTTCCGAAACAGAATCCCAGACAGGTTACAGGGAGAGTTCCTAAACAGGGTCCACAACCGAGGACAAGCAGAGTTCCTAAAGGCAGTCCCAGACAGGATACAGGAAGAGTTTCTACTGCAATTGAAAGACAGGGGCCAGGGAGAGTTCCTAGTGGAAATCCCAGACATGGGACAGGGAGAGTTCCTAAACAGAGTCACAGGCAGGGGACAGAGAGGGTTCCGACACAGAATCCTAGACAGGGGAGTGGGACAGTTCGTAAAAAAGGACCCAGACAGGGGAGAAGGAGAGTTCCTAAGCAGCATCCCAGGAAAGGGACAGGGAGGTTTCCTGAACGGAATTCCAGACATGGGACAGGGAGAGTTCATAAAAAGGGGCCCAGACAGGGGACAAGCAGTGTTCGTAAAGGTAGCCTCAGAATGGGGACAGGGAGAGTCCCCAGTGGGTGTCCCAGACAGGGGACAGGGAAAGTTCCTAAACAGACTCACATGTAGGGGAAAGGGAGAGTTCCTGAACAGAGTCATAGGGAGGGGTAAGGGCAAGTTCTGAAACACAGTCACAGACAGGGAGAGTTCCTAAAGGGAGTGCCAGACAGGGGACAGGGAGAGTTCCTAAACAGAGTCCCAGAGAGGGTACAGAGTGATTTCCTAAACAGAGTCACAGGGAAGGGCACAGGGAGAGTTCCTAAACAGAATCCCAGACAGGAGACAGGGAGTGTTTCTAAATAGAATTCCAGACAGGGTGCAGGGAGAGTTCCTTACCAGAGTTACATGCAGGGGACAGGGAGAGTTCCTATACAGAATCCCAGGCAGCGGGCAGGGTGAGTTCCTAAACAGTGTCCCAGACAGGAGCAAGGAGCGTTCCTAAACAGTCACAGACAGGCGAAAGAGAGATTTCCTAAACAGAGTCACAGCAAGGGGACAGGGAGAGTTGCTAAGCAGAGTCACAGGCAGGGGACATCCAGATGTTGTAAACATAATCCCAGACAGGAGACAGGGAGAGTTCCTAAACAGCGTCCCAGTCAGAGGACAGGGATACTTCCGAAACAGCATCCCAGACAGGGGACAGGGAGAGTTCCTTAACAGGGTCCAGGCAGGGGACAAGCAGAGTTCCTAAAGGCAGTTCCAGACAGGGTACAGGGAGAGTTCCTAGTGGGAGTGAAAGACAAGGGACAAGGAGAGTTCCTAGTGGAACTCCCAGACATGGGACAGGGAGATTTCCTAAACAGAGACCCAGACAAGGGACAGGGAGACTTCCTAAACAGAGTCACAGGCAGGGGACAGGAAAGGTTCCGATACAGAATCCCAGACAGGGGAGAGGGTGAGTTGGTAAAAAGGGCCCCAGACAGGGGAGAAGGAGAGTTTTTAAAATGTTTCTTAGAAAGGGGAGAAGGAGATTTCCTAAGCAGCATCCCAGGAAAGGGACAGGGAGGTTTCCTGAATGGAATTCCAGACATGGGACATGGAGAGTTCGTAAAAAGGGGCCCAGACAGGGCACAAGCAGTGTTCGTAAAGGTAGCCCCAGAATGGGGACAGGGAGAGTCCCCAGTGGGAGTCCCAGACAGGGGACAGGGAAAGTTCCTAAACAGAATCCCAGACAGGAGACAGGGAGAGTTTCTAAATAGAATTCCAGACAGGGGACAGGGAGAGTTCCTAAACAGAATCCCAGGCAGGGGACTGAGTGAGCTCCTAAACAGATTCCCAGACAGGGGCAGGGAATGTTGCAAAACAGAAACACAGGCAGGGGACAGGGAGGGTCCCTAAACAGAGTCCCAGATAGGGGACAGGGAGAGTTCCTAAACAGTCACAGACAGGGGACAGGGACAGTTCCTAAAGGGAGTCCCAGACAGGGGACAAGGAGATTTCGTAAAAAGTGTACTAGACAGGGGACACGGAGGGTTCTTAAACAAAGTCCCAGACATGGCACCGGGAGAGTTCCTAATGGGAGTCACGGCCAGGGGACAGGGAGATTTCCTAAACAGAGTCACAGACAGGGGACAGGGAGTGTTCCTAAACAGAGTCACAGACAGGGGACAGCGGGAGTTCCAAATCAGACTCACAGGCAGGGGCAGGGAGAGTTCCTAAACAATGTCCCAGAGAGGGGATCGGGAGAGTTCCTAATGTTTGTCCCAAACAGGAGACAGATAGAGTTCCTACAGACAGGGGATAGAGAAAGATCCTAAACAGAGACACATTCAGTGGACAGGAACTGTTCTAAACAGAATCCAAGACAGGAGACAGGGAGAGTTCCTAAACAGAGTACCAGTCAGGGGAGAGGGAAAGTTCCTAAACAGAATCCCAGAGAGGGGGCAGTGTGATTTCCTAAAGGGAGTCACTGGCAAGGGCACAGGGAGAGTTCCTAAACAGCATCCCAGACAGGAGACAGGGAGGATTTCTAAATAGAATTCCAGACAGAGAGAAGGGAGAGTTCCTAAACAGTGTTACAGGTAGGGGACAGGGAGAGTTCCTTAACAGAGTCACTGGCAGGTGAAAGGGGGAGTTCCTAAATAGAGTCCCAGGCAGTGGACAGGGAGAGTTCCTAAACAGAATCCCAGAGAGTAGACAGGGAGAGGTCCTAAACAGAATCCCAGACAGGGAACATGGAGAGTCCCTAAACAGAGTCCCATGCTGGGGTCAGGGAGCGTTCCTACATATTGTCCCAGACAGGGGACAGGAAGAGTTCCTAAACAGAGTACCAGACAGGGGACAGAGAAATTTCCTAAACAGAGTCACAGGCAGTGGACAGGAACTGTTCCTTAACAGAATCCCAGACAGAGGAGAGAGACAGTTCCTAAACAGAGTCCCAGTCAAGGGAGAGTGAGAGTTCCTAAACAGAGTCCCAGAGAGGGTACAGAGTGAGCTCCTAAACAGAGTCACAGAGAAGGTCACAGGGAGAGTTCCTAAACAGAATCCCAGACAGAAGACATGGAGAGATTCTAAATAGAATTCCAGACAGGGTGCAGGGAGAGTTCCTTAACAGAGTTACAGGCAGGGGACAGGGAGATTTCCAAAACAGAATTCCAGGCAGGGGACAGGGTGAGTTCCTATAGAGAGTCCCAGACAGGGGACAGGGAGACTTCCGAAACAGCATCCCAGATAGGGGACAGGGAGTGTTCCTTAACAGGGTCCAGGACAGGGGACAAGCAGAGTTCCTAAAGGCAGTCCCAGACAGGGTACAGGGAGAGTTCCTACTGCAAGTGAAAGACAGGGTCAGGGAGAGTTCCTAAACAAAGACCCAGACAGGGGACAGGGAGACTTCCTAAACAGAGTCACAGGCAGTGGACAGGGAGGGTTCCGACACAGAATCCCAGACAGGGGAGAGGGAGAGTTCGTAAAATGGACCCTGACAGGGGACAAGGGGAGTTTTTAAAAAGTGTCCTAGACAGTGGAGAATGAGTTTTCCGAAGCAGCATCCCAGGAAAGGGACAGGGAGGTTTCCTGAATGGAATTCCAGACAAGGGACATGGAGAGTTCGTTAAAAGGGGCCCAGACAGAGGACAAGCAGTGTTCGTAAAGGTAGCCCCAGAATGGGGACAGGGAGAGTCCCCAGTGGGAGTCCCAGACAGGGGACAGGGAAAGTTCCTAAACAGAGTGACAGGCAGGGGACAGGGAGAGTTCCAAAACAGAGTCATAGGGAGGGGTAAGGGAGAGTTCCGAAACACAGTCACAGACAGGGAGAGTTCCTAAAGGGAGTGTCAGACAGGGGACAGGGACTAAACAGAGTCACAGGCAGTGGACTGGAACTGTTCCTAAACAGAGTCATAGGGAGGGGTAAGGGAGAGTTCCGAAACACAGTCACAGACAGGGAGAGTTCCTAAAGGGAGTGCCAGACAGGGGACAGGGAGATTTCCTAAGCAGAGTCCCAGACAGGGGACAGGGAGAGTTCATAAGCAGAGTCCCAGCCGGCGGACAGGAAGTGTTCCTACTGGGAGTCCCAGACAGAGCTCAGGGAGAGTTTCTAATGCGATTCGCAGACAGGAGACAAGTAGAGTTCCTAAACAGAATTCTAGACAGGGGACAGGGAGAATTCCTAAACACTGGCCCAGACAGGGGACAGTTAGAGCTCCTAAAGGCATTCCCAGTCAGGGGACAGGGAGAGTTCGTAAAAAGGGTCCCAGACAGGGGACAGGGAGAGTTCCTAAACAGAGTCACAGGGAGGGGACAAGCAGACTTCCTAAACAGAATCCCAGACAGGGGACAGGGAGAGTTCCTAAACACAGTCACAGACAGGCAACAGGGAGATTTCCTTCAGGGTGTCCCAGACAAGGGACAGGGAGAGTCCGGAAAAAGGGTCCCAGACAGGGGACAGGGAGAGATCCTAAGCAGAGTCATGGACAGGGGAAAGGATGAGTTCCTAACCAGAGTTCCAGAGAGCGGACAGGGAGAGTTCTTAATGGGAGTCACAGACAGGGGATATGGAGAGTTTCTAATGCGAGTCCCAGACAGGAGACAAGTTGAGTTCCTAAACAGAATTCCAGACAGGGGACAGCGTATGTTCCTAAAGGAAGTCCCAGACGGGCAGTGAGAGTTCCTAAACAGAGTCCCAGGCAGGGGACAGGGAGAGTTCCTAAACATATTCCCAGAAAGCGGGAGGGAATGTTGCTAAACAGAGTCACAGGCAGGGGACAGTGAGGGTCCCTAAACAGAATCCCAGGCAGGGGAGAGGAAGAGTTCCTAAACAGATTCCCAGACAGGGGACAAGCAGTTTTCATAAAGGTAGTCCCAGAATGGGGGCTGGGAGATTTCCTAAAGGGAGTCCCAGACAGTGGACAGGGAGAGGTCCTAATCAGAGTCCCAGACAGGGGACAGGGAGAGTTCATAAGCAGATTCCCAGACAGGAGACAAGTAGAGTTCCTAAACAGAATTCTAGATAGGGGACAGGAGGAATTCCTAAACACTGGCCCAGACAGGGGACAGGTAGATCTCCTAAAGGGATTCCCAGTCAAGGGACAGGGAGAGTTCGTAAAAAGGGTCCCAGACAGGGGACAGGGCGAGTTCCTAAACAGAGTCACAGGGAGTGGACAGGCAGACTTCCTAAACATAATCCCAGACAGGGGACAGGGAGAGTTCCTAACCAGTGCCCCGTCAGGGGACTGGGAGACTTCCGAAACAGCATTCCAGATAGGGGACAGGGAGAGTTCCTTAACAGGGTTCAGGACAGGGGACAAGCAGAGTTCCTAAAGGCAGTCCCAGACAGGGGAGAGGGAGAGTTCCTAAACATATTCCCAGTCAAAGGAGAGGGAGAGTTCCTAAACAGAGTCCCAGAGAGGGTACAGAGTGAGTTCCTAAATAGAGTCACAGGGAAGGGTACAGGGAGAGTTCCTAAACAGAATCCCAGACAGGAGACAGGGATAGTTTCTAAATAGAATTCTAGACAGGGGACAGGGAGAGTTACTAAGCAGAGTCACAGGCAGGGGACAGGCAGAGGTCGTAAACAGAACCTCAGAACGGACACAGGGAGAGTTCCGAAACAGCATCCCAGACAGGGTACAGGGAGAGTTCGTGGTGGGAGTGAAAGACAGGGGACAGGGAGAGTACCCTGTGGAAGTCCCAGACATGGGACAGGGGGACTTCCTAAACAGAGTCACAGGCAGGGGACAGGGAGGCTTCCTACACAGCATCCCAGACAGGGGAGAGGGAGAGTTCGTAGAAAGGGACCCAGACAGGGGACAAGGAGAGTTTTTAAAAAATGTCCTAGAAAGGGGACAAGGAGATTTCCTAAGTAGCGTCCCAGACAGGGGACAGGCAGATTTCCTGAACGGAATTCCAGACAGGGGACAGGGAGTGTTTGTAAAAAGGGGTCCAGACAGGGGACAAGCAGTGTTCGTAAAGGTTGCCCCAGAATGGGGACAGGGAGAGTCCCCAGTGGGATTCCCAGACAGGAGATCAGGAGAGTTCCTAAATAGAATCACAGACAGGGGACAGGGAGAGTTCCTAAGCAGAGTCCCAGACAGGGGACAGGGAGATTTCAGAAGCAGAGTACATGCCGGTGGGCAGGAAGTGTTCCTAATGGGAGTCCCAGAAAGGGGACAGGGATAGTTTCTAATGCGAGTCCCAGACAGGAGATAAGTAGAGTTCCTAAACAGAATTCTAGACAGGGGCCAGGGAGAATTCCTAAACAGGGGCCCAGACAGGGGCCAGGTAGAGCTCCTAAAGGGAATCCCAGTCAGGGGACAGGGAGAGTTCGTAAAAAGGGTCCCAGATAGGGGACAGGGAGAGTTCCTAAACAGAGTCACAGAGAGGGTACTTGGAGACTTCCTAAACAGAATCCCAGACAGGGGACAGGGAGAGTTCCTAAACACAGTCAGAGACAGGCAACAGGGAGATTTCCTAAAGGGTGTCCCAGATAGGGGACTGGGAGAGTTTGGAAAAAGGGTCCCATACACGGGACAGGGAGATTTCCTAAGCAGAGTCCCAGACAGGGGACCGGGAGATTTCCTAAGCAGCGTACCAGACAGGGGACAGGGAGACTTATTAATGGGAGACCCAGTCAGGGGAGAGTAAGAGTTTCTAATGCGAGTCCCGGACAGGAGACATGTAGAGTTCCTAAACAGAATTCCAGACAGGGGACAGGGATATTTCCTAAACAGGCTCCCAGACAGTGGACAAGCATTGTTCGTAAAGGTAGTCCCAGAATGGGGGCTGGGAGATTTCCTAAAGGGAGTCCCAGACAGGGGACAGGGTGAGTTCCTAAGCAGAGTCCCAGACAGGGGACAGGGAGAGTTCATAAGCAGAGTCCCAGCCGTAGGACAGAAGTGTTCCTAATGGGAGTCCCAGACAGGGGACAGGGAAAGTTCCTAAACAGAGTGACAGGCAGGGGACAGGGAGAGTTCCAAAACAGAGTCATAGGGAGGGGTAAGGGAGAGTTCCGAAACACAGTCACAGACAGGGAGAGTTCCTAAAGGGAGTGTCAGACAGGGGACAGGGACTAAACAGAGTCACAGGCAGTGGACTGGAACTGTTCCTAAACAGAATCCCAGATAGGGGAGAGGGAGAGTTCCTAAACAGTTTCCCAGACAGGGGACAAGCATTGTTCGTAAAGGTAGTCCCAGAATGGGAGCTGGGAGATTTCCTAAAGGGTGTCCCAGACAGGGGACAGGGAGAGTTCCTAATCAGAGTCCCAGACAGGGGACAGGGAGAATTCATAAGCAGATTCCCAGACAGGAGACAAGCAGACTTCCTAAACAGAATTCTAGACAGGGGACAGGGAGAATTCCTAAACAGGGACCCAGACAGGGGACAGGTAGAGCTCCTAAAGGGATTCCCATTCAGGGAACAGGGAGACTTCGTAAAAAGTGTCCCAGACAGGGGACAGGGAGTGTTCCTAAACAGAGTCCCAGACATGGGACAGGGAGACTTCCTAAACAGAATCCCAGACAGGGGACAGGGAGAGTTCCTAAACACAGTCACAGACAGGCAACAGGGAGATTTCCTAAAGGGTGCCCAAGACAAGGGACAGGGAGAGTTCGGAAAAAAGTTCCCACACAGGGGACAGGGAGAGTTCTTAAACAGAGTGCTAGGCAGGGGACAGGGACAGTTCCGAAACACAGTCACAGACAGGGAGAGTTCCTAAAGGGAGTGCCAGACAGGGGACAGGGAGAGTTTCTAATGCGAGTCGCAGACAGGAGACAAGTAGAGTTCCTAAACAAAATTCTAGACAGGGGACAGGGAGAATTCCTAAACACTGGCCCAGACAGGGGACAGGTAGAGCTCCTAAAGGGATTCCCAGTCAGGGGACAGGGAGAGTTCGTAAAAAGGGTCCCAGACAGGGGACAGGGAGAGTTTCTAAACAGAGTCACAGGGAGGGGACAGGGAGAATTCCTAAACAGAATCCCAGACAGGGGACAGGGAGAGTTCCTAAACACAGTCACAGACAGGCAACAGGGAGATTTCCTTAAGGGTGTCCCAGACAAGGGACAGGGAGAGTCCGGAAAAAGGGTCCCAGACAGGGGACAGGGAGAGATCCTAAGCAGAGTCATGGACAGGGGAAAGGATGAGTTCCTAACCAGAGTCCAAGAGAGCAGACCGGGAGAGTTCTTAATGGGAGTCACAGACAGGGGATATGGAGTGTTTCTAATGCGAGTCCCAGACAGGAGACAAGTAGAGTTCCTAAACAGAATTCCAGACAGGGGACAGCGTATGTTCTTAAAGGAGGTCCCAGACAGGGGCAGTGAGAGTTTAAAAACAGTGTCCCAGGCAGGGGACCGGGAGAGTTCCTAAACATATTCCCAGAAAGCGGGAGGGAATGTTGCTAAACAGAGTCACAGGCATGGGACAGTGAGGGTCTCTAAACAGAATCCCAGACAGGGGAGAGGGAGAGTTCCTAAACAGAGTCCCAGACAGGGGACAGAGAAATTTCCTAAACAGAGTCACAGGCAGTGGACTGGAACTGTTCCTAAACAGATTCCCAGACAGGGGACAAGCTGTGTTCGTAAAGGTAGTCTCAGAATGGGGGTTGGGAGATATCCTAAAGGGAGTCCCAGACAGGGGACAAGTAGAGTTCCTAAACAGAATTCTAGACAGGGGACAGGGAGAATTCCTAAACAGGGACCCAGACAGGGGACAGGTAGAGCTCCTAAAGGGATTCCCATTCAGGGGACAGGGAGAGTTCGTAAAAAGTGTCCCAGACAGGGGACAGGGAGATTTCCTAAACAGAATCCCAGACAGGGGACAGCGTATGTTCCTAAAGGAGGTCCCAGACAGGGGCAGTGAGAGTTTAAAAACAGTGTCCCAGGCAGGGGACAGGGACAGTTCCTAAACATATTCCCAGAAAGCGGGAGGGAATGTTGCTAAACAGAGTCACAGGCACGGGACAGTGAGGGTCTCTAAACAGAATCTCATACAGGGGAGAGGGAGAGTTCCTAAACAGAGTCCCAGACAGGGGACAGAGAAATTTCCTAAACAGAGTCACAGGCAGTGGACTGGAACTGTTCCTAAACAGAATCCCAGACAGGGGAGAGGGAGAGTTCCTAAACAGATTCCCAGCCAGGGGACAAGCAGTGTTCGTAAAGGTAGTCTCAGAATGGGGGTTGGGAGATGTCCTAAAGGGAGTCCCAGACAGGGGACAGGGAGAGTTCCTAAACAGAATCCCAGACAGGGGACAGGGAGAGTTTTTAAACAGATTCCCAGACAGGGGACAAGCAGTGTTCGTAAAGGGAGTCCCAGAATGGGGGCTGGCAGATATCCTAAAGGGAGTCCCAGACAGGGGACAGGGAGAGTTCCTAATCAGAGTCCCAGACAGGGGACAGGGAGAGTTCATAAGCAGATTCCCAGACAAGAGACAAGTAGAGTTCCTAAACAGAGTTCTAGACAGGGGACAGGGAGAATTCCTAAACAGGGACCCAGATAGGGGACAGGTAGAGCTCCTAAAGGGATTCCCATTCAGGGGACAGGGAGAGTTCGTAAAAAGTGTCCCAGACAGGGGACAGGGAGAGTTCCTAAACAGAATCCCAGACAGGGGACAGGGAGAGTTCCTAAACACAGTCACAGACTGGGGACAGGGAGAGTTCCTAAACACAGTCACAGACTGGGGACAGGGAGAGTTCCTAAACACAGTCACAGACAGGCAACAGGGAGATTTCCTAAAGGGTGCCCAAGACAAGGGACAGGGAGAGTTCGGAAAAAAGGTCCCACACAGGGGACAGGGAGAGTTCTTAAACAGAGTGCTAGGCAGGGGACAGGGACAGTTCCGAAACACAGTCACAGACAGGGAGAGTTCCTAAAGGGAGTGCCAGACAGGGGACAGGGAGAGTTCCTAAGCAGAGTCCCAGACAGGGGACAGGGAGAGTACATAAGCAGAGTCCCAGCCGGCGGACAGAAGTGTTCCTAATGGGAGTCCCAGACAAAGGACAGGGAGAGTTTCTAATGCGAGTCGCAGACAGGAGACAAGTAGAGTTCCTAAACAGAATTCTAGACAGGGGACAGGGAGAATTCCTAAACACTGGCCCAGACAGGGGACAGGTAGATCTCCTAAAGGCATTCCCATTCAGGGGACAGGGAGAGTTCGTAAAAAGGGTCCCAGACATGGGACAGGGAGAGTTCCTAAACAGAGTCACAGGGAGGGGACTGGCAGACTTCCTAAACAGAATCCCAGACAGGGGACAGGGAGAGTTCCTAAACACACTCACAGACAGGCAACAGGGAGATTTCCTTCAGAGTGTCCCAGACAGGGGACAGGGAGACTTCCTAAACAGAGTCACAGGCAGTGGACAGGGAGGGTTCCGACACAGAATCCCAGACAGGGGAGAGGGAGAGTTCGTAAAATGGACCCCGACAGGGGACAAGGGGAGTTTTTAAAAAGTGTCCTAGACAGTGGAGAATGAGTTTTCCGAAGCAGCATCCCAGGAAAGGGACAGGGAGGTTTCCTGAACGGAATTCCAGACAAGGGACATGGAGGGGTCATAAATAGGGGCCCAGACAGAGGACAAGCAGTGTTCGTAAAGGTAGCCCCAGAATGGGGACAGGGAGAGACCCCAGTGGGAGTCCCAGACAGGGGACAGGGAAAGTTCCTAAACAGAGTGACAGGCAGGGGACAGGGAGAGTTCCAAAACAGAGTCATAGGGAGGGGTAAGGGAGAGTTCCGAAACACAGTCACAGACAGGGAGAGTTCCTAAAGGGAGTGTCAGACAGGGGACAGGGACTAAACAGAGTCACAGGCAGTGGACTGGAACTGTTCCTAAACAGAATCCCAGACAGGGGAGAGGGAGAGTTCCTAAACAGATTCCCAGACAGGGGACAAGCATTGTTCGTAAAGGTAGTCCCAGAATGGGGGCTGGGAGATTTCCTAAAGGGTGTCCCAGACAGGAGACAGGGAGAGTTCCTAATCAGAGTCCCAGACAGGGGACAGGGAGAATTCATAAGCAGATTCCCAGACAGGAGACAAGTAGACTTCCTAAACAGAATTCTAGACAGGGGACAGGGAGAATTCCTAAACAGGGACCCAGACAGGGGACAGGTAGAGCTCCTAAAGGGATTCCCATTCAGGGGACAGGGAGACTTCGTAAAAAGTGTCCCAGACAGGGGACAGGGAGTGTTCCTAAACAGAGTCCCAGACATGGGACAGGGAGACTTCCTAAACAGAATCCCAGACAGGGGACAGGGAGAGTTCCTAAACACAGTCACAGACAGGCAACAGGGAGATTTCCTAAAGGGTGCCCAAGACAAGGGACAGGGAGAGTTCGGAAAAAAGTTCCCACACAGGGGACAGGGAGAGTTCTTAAACAGAGTGCTAGGCAGGGGACAGGGACAGTTCCGAAACACAGTCACAGACAGGGAGAGTTCCTAAAGGGAGTGCCAGACAGGGGACAGGGAGAGTTCATAAGCAGAGTCGCAGCCGGCGGACAGAAGTGTTCCTAATGGGAGTCCCAGACAGGGGACAGGGAGAGTTTCTAATGCGAGTCGCAGACAGGAGACAAGTAGAGTTCCTAAACAGAATTCTAGATAGGGGACAGGGAGAATTCCTAAACACTGGCCCAGACAGGGGACAGGTAGAGCTCCTAAAGGGATTCCCAGTCAGGGGACAGGGAGAGTTCGTAAAAAGGGTCCCAGACAGGGGACAGGGAGAATCCCTAAACAGAGTCACAGGGAGTGGACAATCAGATTTCCTGAACAGAATCCCAGACAGGGGACAGGGAGAGTTCCTAAACACAGTCACAGACAGGCAACAGGGAGATTTCCTTAAGGGTGTCCCAGACAAGGGACAGGGAGAGTCCGGAAAAAGGGTCCCAGACAGGGGAAAGGGAGAGATCCTAAGCAGAGTCATGGACAGCGGAAATGATGAGTTCCTAACGAGAGTCCCAGAGAGCGGACCGGGAGAGTTCTTAATGGGAGTCACAGACAGGGGATATGGAGAGTTTCTAATGCGAGTCCCAGACAGGAGACAAGTAGAGTTCCTAAACAGAATTCCAGACAGGGGACAGCGTATGTTCCTAAAGGAAATCCCAGACAGGGGCAGTGAGAGTTCCTAAACAGAGTCCCAAGCAGGGGACCGGGAGAGTTCCTGAACATATTCCCAGAAAGCGGGAGGGAATGTTGCTAAACGGAGTCACAGGCAGGGGACAGTGAGGGTCCCTAAACAGAATCCCAGACAGGGGACAGGGAGAGTTCCTAAACAGAGTCCCAGACAGGGGTCTGAGAAATTTCCTAAACAGAGTCACAGGCAGTGGACTGGAACTGTTCCTAAACAGAATCCCAGAGAGGGTACAGAGTGAGTTCCTAAACAGAGTCACAGGGAAGGGCACAAGGAGAGTACCTAAACAGAATCCCAGACAGGAGACAGGGAGAGTTTCTAATTAGAATTCCAGACAGGGGGCAGGGAGAGTTCCTAAACAGTCACAAACAGGGGAAAGAGAGATTTCCTAAACAGAGTCACAGCAAGGGGACAGGGAGAGTTGCTAAACAGAGCCACAGGCAGGGGACAGGCAGAGGTCATAAACAGAACCTCAGAACGGACACAGGGAGAGTTCCTAAACAGCGTCCCAGACAGGGACAGGGAGAGTTCCGAAACAGCATCCTAGACAGGGTACAGGGAGAGTTCGTAGTGGGAGTGAAAGACAGGGGACAGGGAGAGTACCCTGTGGAAGTCCCAGACATGGGACAGGGGGCCTTCCTAAACAGAGTCACAGGCAGGGGACAGGGAGGGTTCCTACACAGCATCCCAGACAGGGGAGAGGGAGAGTTCATAAAAAGGGACCCAGACAGGGGACAAGGAGAGGTTTTAAAAAATGTCCTAGAAAGGGGACAAGGAGATTTCCTAAGCAGCATCCCAGACAGGGGACAGGCAGATTTCCTGTACAGAATTCCAGACAGGGGCCAGGGAGTGTTTGTAAAAAGGGGTCCAGACAGGGGACAAGCAGTGTTCGTAAAGGTTGCCCCAGAATGGGGACAGGGAGAGTCCCCAGTGGGATTCCCAGACAGGAGACCAGGAGAGTTCCTAAGTAGAATCACAGACAGGGGACAGGGAGATTTCCTAAACAGAGTCACAGGTAGGGGCAAGGGAGAGTTCCGAAACACAGTCACAGACAGGGAGATTTCCTAAAGGGAGTGCCAGACAGGGGACAGGGAGAGTTCCTAAGCAGAGTCCCAGACAGGGGGCAGGGAGAGTTCAGAAGCAGAGTACATGCCGGCGGACAGGAAGTGTTCCCAAAGGGAGTCCCAGACAGGGGACAGGGATAGTTTCTAATGCGAGTCTCAGACAGGGGACAGGGAGATTTCCTAAACAGAGTCACAGGTAGGGGCAAGGGAGAGTTCCGAAACACAGTCACAGACAGGGAGATTTCCTAAAGGGAGTGCCAGACAGGGGACAGGGAGAGTTCCTAAGCAGAGTCCCAGACAGGGGGCAGGGAGAGTTCAGAAGCAGAGTACATGCCGGCGGACAGGAAGTGTTCCCAAAGGGAGTCCCAGACAGGGGACAGGGATAGTTTCTAATGCGAGTCTCAGACAGGAGATAAGTAGAGTTCCTAAACAGAATTCTAGACAGGGGACAGGGAGAATTCTTAAACAGGGGCCCAGACAGGGGCCAGGTAGAGCTCCTAAAGGGATTCCCAGTCAGGGGACAGGGAGAGTTCATAAAAAGGGTCCCAGATAGGGGACAGGGAGAGTTCCTAAACAGAGTCACAGAGAGGGTACAGGGAGACTTCCTAAACAGAATCCCAGACAGGGGACAGGGAGAGTTCCTAAACACAGTCAGAGACAGGCAACAGGGAGATTTCCTAAAGGGTGTCCCAGACAGGGGACTGGGAGAGTTCGGAAAAAGGTCCCATACACGGGACAGGGAGATTTCCTAAGCAGAGTCCCAGACAGGGGACAGGGAGGTTTCCTAAGCAGCGTACCAGACAGGGGACAGGGAGACTTATTAATGGGAGACCCTGTCAGGGGAGAGTAAGAGTTTCTAATGCGAGTCCCGGACAGGAGACATGTAGATTTCCTAAACAGAATTCCAGACAGGGGACAGGGATATTTCCTAAACAGGCTCCCAGACAGGGGACAAGCAGTGTTCGTAAAGGTAGTCCCAGAATGGGGGCTGGGAGATTTCCTAAAGGGTGTCCCAGACAGGGGAAAGGGAGAGTTCCTAAGCAGAGTCCCAGACAGGAGACAAGTAGAGTTCCTAAACAGAATTCTAGACAGGGGACAGGGAGAATTCCTAAACAGGGACCCAGACAGGGGACAGGTAGAGCTCCTAAAGGGATTCCCAGTCAGGGGACAGGGAGAGTTCGTAAAAAGTGTCCCAGACAGGGGACAGGGAGAGTTCCTAAACAGAGTCACAGGGAGGGGACAGGGAGACTTCCTAAACAGAATCCCAGACAGGGGACAGGGAGAGTTCCTAAACACAGTCACAGACATGCAACAGGGAGATTTCCTAAAGGGTGCCCAAGACAAGGGACAGGGAGAGTTCGGAAAAAGGGTCCCATACAGGGGAAAGGGAGTGTTCTTAAACACAGTGCTAGGCAGGGGACAGGGAGATTTCCTAAACAGAGTCACAGACAGGGGCCTCGGAGAGTTCCTAAAGGGAGTCCCAGACAGGGGACAGGGAGAGTTCTTAAAAAGGTCCCAGACAGTGGACAGTGAGAGTTCCTAAGCAGAGTCCTAGACAGGGGACAGGGAGAGTTTCTAAGCAGCGTCCCAGACAGGGGACAGGGAGACTTACTAATGGGAGACCCAGTCAGGGGACTTTAAGAGTTTCTAATGTGAGTCCCAGACAGGAGACATGTCGAGTTCTTAAACAGAATTCCAGACAGGGATCAGGGATATTTCCAAAACAGGCTGCCAAACAGGGGACAAGCAGTGTTTGTAACGGTAGTCCCAGACAGGGGACAGGCAGAGTTCCTAAACAGAGTCACAGGCAGGGGACAGGGAGAGTTCCTGAACAGAGTCACAGGGAGTGGTAGGGGAGAGTTCCGAAACACAGTCACAGACAGGGAGATTTCCTAAAGGGGGTGCCAGACAGGGGACAGGGAGATTTCCTAAGCAGAGTCCCAGACAGGGGACAGGGAGAGTTCAGAAGCAGAGTACATGCCGGCAGACAGGAAGTTTTCCTAATGGGAGGCCCAGACAGGGGACAGGGATAGTTTCTAATGCGAGTCCCAGACAGGTGATAAGTAGATTTCCTAAACAGAATTCTAAACAGGGGCCAGGGAGAATTCCTAAACAGGGGCCCAGACAGGGGCCAGGTAGAGCTCCTAAAGGGATTCCCAGTCAGGGGACAGGGAGAGTTCGTAAAAAGGGTCCCAGATAGGGGACAGGGAGAGTTCCTAAACAGAGTCCCAGACAGTGGACAGGGAGACTTCCTAAACAGAATCCCAGACAGGGGACAGGGAGAGTTCCTAAACACAGTCACAGACAGGCAGCAGGGAGATTTCCTAAAGGGTGCCAGAGACAAGGGACAGGTAGAGTTTGGAAAAAGGGTCCCAGACAGGGGACAGGGAGAGTTCTTAAACAAAGTCACAGACAGGGGCCTGGGAGAGTTCCTAAAGGGAGTCCTAGACAGGGGACAGGGAGAGTTTCTAAGCAGCGTCCCAGACAGGGGACAGGGAGACTTACTAATGGGAGACCCAGTCAGGGGACTGTAAGAGTTTCTAATGTGAGTCCCAGACAGGAGACATGTCGAGTTCTTAAACAGAATTCCAGACAGGGATCAGGGATATTTCCAAAACAGGCTGCCAAACAGGGGACAAGCAGTGTTTGTAAAGGTAGTCCCAGACAGGGGACAGGCAGAGTTCCTAAACAGAGTCACAGGCAGGGGACAGGGAGAGTTCCTGAACAGAGTCACAGGCAGGGGACAGGGAGAGTTCCTGAACAGAGTCACAGGGAGTGGTAGGGGAGAGTTCCGAAACACAGTCACAGACAGGGAGATTTCCTAAAGGGGGTGCCAGACAGGGGACAGGGAGATTTCCTAAGCAGAGTCCCAGGCAGGGGACAGAGAGAGTTCTTAAACAAAGTCACAGACAGGGGCCTGGGAGAGTTCCTAAAGGGTGTCCCAGACAGGGGACTGGGAGAGTTCATAAAAAGGGTCCCAGACAGGGGACAGTGAGAGTTCCTAAGCAGAGTCCCAGACAGCGGACAGGGAGAGTTCCTAAGCAGCTTCCCAGACAGGGGACAGGGAGATTTCCTAAGCAGCGTACCAGATAGGGCACAGGGAGACTTACTAATGGGAGACCCAGTCAGGGGACTGTAAGAGTTTCTAATGCGAGTCCCAGACAGGAGACATGTGGAGTTCCTAAACAGAATTCCAAACAGGGTACAGGGATATTTCCAAAACAGGCTGCCAAACAGGGGACAAGCAGTGTTCGTAAAGGTAGTCCCGGAATGGGGACAGGGACAGTCCCCAGTAGGAGTCCCAGAAAGGGGACAGGGAGAGTTCCTAAACAGAGTCACAGGCAGGGGACAGGGAGAGTTCTTAAACAAAGTCACAGACAGGGGCCTGGGAGAGTTCCTAAAGGGTGTCCCAGACAGGGGACTGGGAGAGTTCATAAAAAGGGTCCCAGACAGGGGACAGTGAGAGTTCCTAAGCAGAGTCCCAGACAGCGGACAGGGAGAGTTCCTAAGCAGCGTCCCAGACAGGGGACAGGGAGATTTCCTAAGCAGCGTACCAGATAGGGCACAGGGAGACTTAGTAATGGGAGACCCAGTCAGGGGACTGTAAGAGTTTCTAATGCGAGTCCCAGACAGGAGACATGTGGAGTTCCTAAACAGAATTCCAAACAGGGTACAGGGATATTTCCAAAACAGGCTGCCAAACAGGGGACAAGCAGTGTTCGTAAAGGTAGTCCCGGAATGGGGACAGGGACAGTCCCCAGTAGGAGTCCCAGAAAGGGGACAGGGAGAGTTCCTAAACAGAGTCACAGGCAGGGGACAGGGAGACTTCCTAAACAGAGTCACAGGGAGGGTTAAGGGAGAGTTCCGAAACACAGTCACAGACAGGGCGAGTTCCGAAAGGGAGTCCCATACAGGGTACAGGGAGAGTTCCTAAGCAGAGTCCCAGCCGGCGGACTGGAAGTGTTCCTAATGGGAGTCCCAGACAGGGGACAGGGAGAGTTCCTAAACAGAGTCACAGGCACGGGACAGGGAGCGTTCCTGAGCAGAGTCACAGAAAGGGGTAAGGGCGAGTTCCGAAACACAGTCACAGAAAGGGAGAGTTCCTAAAGGGAGTACCAGCTGGCGGACAGGAAGTGTTCCTAATGGGAGTCCCAGACAGGGGACAAGTAGAGCTCCTAAACAGAATTCTAGACTGGGGAGAAGGAGAATTCCTAAACAGAGGCCCAGACAGGGGACAGGTAGATCTCCTAAAGTGATTCCCAGTCAGGGGACAGGGAGAGTTCCTAAACAGAGTCACAGACAGGGGACTGGGAGAGTTCCTAAACACAGTCACAGACATTCAACATGGAGATTTCCTAAAGGGTGCCCCATACAAGGGACAGGGAGAGTGCAGAAAAAGGGTCCCACACAGGGGACAGGGAGAGTTCTTAAACAGAGTGTTGGCAGGGGACAGGGAGAGATCCTAAACACAATCACAGACAGGGGACTGGGAGAGTTCCTAAATAGAGTCCCAGGCAGCGGACGGGGTGAGTTCAGAAACAGAATCCCAAATAGTAGACAAGGAGAGGTCCTAAACGGAATCCCAGACAGGGAACATGGAGAGTTCCTAAACAGAGTCCCATGCAGGGGTCAGGAAGAGTTCCTACATATTGTCCCAGATAGGGGACAGGGAGAGTTCCTAAACAGAGTACCAGACAGGGGACAGAGAAATTTCCTAAACAGAGTCACAGGCAGTGGACAGGAACTTTTCCTAAACAGAATCCCAGTCAAGGGAGAGGGAAAGTTCCTAAACAGAGTCCCAGAGAGGGTACAGAGTGAGTTCCTAAACAGAGTCACAGGGAAGGGCGCAGGGAGAGACCCTAAACAGAATCCCAGAAAAGAGACAGGGAGACTTTCTAAATAGAATTCCAGACAAGGGGCAGGGAAAGTTCCTAAACAGAATCCCAGACAGGAGACAGGGAGGGTTCCTAAACAGGGTCCAAGACAGGGGACAAGCAGAGTTCCTAAAGGCAGTCCCTGACTGGGAACAGGGAGAGTTCCCATTTGGGAGTCTCAGACAGGAGACTGGGAGAGTTCCTAGTGGATGTTCCAGACATGGGACAGGGAGAGTTCCTAAACAGAGTCACAGGCAGGGGACAGGGAGGGTTCCTACACATAATCCCAGACAGGGGAGAGGGAGAGTTCCTAAACAGAGTCCCAGAGAGGCTACAGAATGAGTTCTAAACAGATTCACAGGGAAGGTAACAGGGAGAGTTCCTGAACAGAATGCCAGACAGGAGACAGGGAGAGTTTCTAAATACAATGCCAGACAGGGGGCAGGAAGAGTTCCTAAACAGAATCTCAGACAGGGGACAGGGAGTGTTCCTAACAGAGTCCCAGACAGGGGCAGGGAGCGTTCCTAAACAGTCACAGACGGTGGAAAGAGAGAGTTCCTAAACAGAGTCACAGCCAGGGGACAGGGAGAGTTGCAAAACAGAGTCATCAGGGACAGGCAGAGTTCGTAAACAGAATCCTAGACAGGAGACAGGGAGAGTTCATAAACACCGTCCCAGACACGGGACAGGGAGACTTCCGAAACAGAATCCCAGACAGGGGACAGGGAGAGTTCATAAACACCGTCCCAGACACGGGACAGGGAGACTTCCGAAACAGAATCCCAGACAGGGGACAGGGAGAGTTCCTAAACAGGGTCCATGTCAGGGGACAAGCAGAGTTCATAAAGGCAGTCCCAGATGGGGAACAGGGAGAGTTCCCAGTGGGAGTCTCAGACAGGGGACTGAGAGAGTTCCTAGGGGAAGTCCCAGACATGGGACAGGGAGAGTTCCTAAACAGATTCCCAGAAAGGGGACAGGGAGACTTCCTAAACAGAGTCACAGGCAGGGGACAGGGAGGGTTCCTACACACAATCCCAGTAAGGGAAGAGGCAGAGTTCCTAAACATAGTCACAGACAGGCGACAGGGAGAGTTCCTAAAGGGAGTCCTGGATAGGGGACAGGAAGAGTTCGTAAAAAGGGACCCAGACAGGGGACAAGGAGAGTTTGTAAAAAGTGTCCTAGACCGGGTACAAGGATTTTTCCTAAGCAGCGTCCCAGTCAGGGGACAGGGAGATTTCCTGAACAGAATTCCAGACACGGGACAGGGAGACTTCATAAAAAGGGTCCCAGACAGGGGACAGGGTGAATTCCTAAACATAGTCCCAGACAGGGACAGGGAGCATTCCGAAACAGTCACAGAAAGGGGAAAGAGAGAGTTCGTAAACAGAATCCCAGAAAGGAGACAGAGAGAGATTCTAAACAGAGTCCCAGACAGGGGACAGGGAGAATTCCTAAAGAGGGTACAAGACAGTGGACAAGCAGAGTCCCTAAATGTAGTCCCAGATTGGGGACAGGGAGAGTTCCCAGTGGGTGTCTCAGACAGGGGACAGACACATTTCATAGTGGAAGTCCCAGACATGGGACAGTGAGAGCTCCTGAACAGGATCCCAGAGAGTAGACAGGGAGATGTCCTAAAGGAATCCCAGACAGGGAACATGGAGAGTTCCTAAACAGAGTCCCAGAGAGGGGCCAGAGTGAGTTCCTAAACAGAATCCCAGACAAGAGAAAAGGAGGATTTCTAAACAGAATTCAAGACAGGGCGCAGGGAGAGTTTCTAAACTGAGTCACAGGCAGTGGACAAGGTGAGTTCCTAAATAGAATCCCAGGCAGGGGACAGTTTGGGTTCCTATACAGAGTCCTGGACAATGGCAGGGAGAGTTCCTAAACAGTCACAGATAACGGACAGGGAAAGTTCCTAAACAGAGTCACAGCCAGGGGACATTGAGAGTTCCTAAAGGAAGTTCCAGGCAGGGGAAGGGAGAGTTTGTAAACAGAATCCCAGACAGTAGACAGGGAGAGTACCTAAATAGAATCCCAAATGGGGGACAGTGAAAGTTGCTCAACAGTGTCCAAGACAGCAGACAAGCAGATTTGCTAAAGGTAGTCCCAGACAGGGTACAGGGCGAGTACCCAGTGGGAGTCCTAGACAGGGGACAGGTAGTGTTTCTAGTGGAAGTCCCAGACATGGGACAGGGAGAGTTCCTAAACAGAATTCCAGACAGGGGACAGGGAGAGTTCCTAAGCAGCGTCCCAGACAGGGGACAGAGATATTTCCTAAACAAAGTCCCAGACAGCAGACAAGGAGAGTTCCAAAGCCGTGTCCCATAGAGGGAACAGGGAGAGTTCCTAAAAAGAGTCGTGGCACGGGACAGGGATATTTCCTAAACAAGGTCACAGTCAGGGGACAGGGATTGCTCCTAAAGGGAGTCCCAGACAGTGGACAGGGAGAGTTCATAAAAAGGGTCCCAGACAGGGGACAGGGAGACTTCCTTAACAGAGTCACAGGCAGGGGACAGGGAGGGTTCCTACACAGAATCCCAGACAAGAGACAAGGAGGATTTCTAAACAGAATCCAAGACAGGGTGCAGCGAGAGTTCCTAAGCAGAGTCCCAAACAAGATACAGGGAGATTTCCTAAGCAGAGTAGCAGACAGGGGACAGGGACAGTTCCTAATGGGAGTCACAGGCAGGGGACAGGGAGCGTTCCTAACGAGAGTCAGAGGCAGGGGACAGGGAGAGTTCCTAAACAGTCACAGACAGGAGAAAGAGAGAGTTCGTAAAAAGTGTCCTAGACAGGGGACAAGGAGAGTTCCTAAGCAGAATCCCAGGCAAGGGACAGGCTGAGTTCCTAAACAGAGTGCCAGACAGGGGACAGGTTGGGTTCCTAAACAGAGTCCCGCACAATGGCAGGGAGAGTAACTAAACAGTCACAGACAGCAGACAGAGAAAGTTCCTAAACAGAGTCACAGCCATGGGACAGTGAGAGTTCCTAAAGGAAGTTCCAGGCAGGGGAAGGGAGAGTTCGTAAACAGAATCCCAGAAAGTAGGCAGGGAGATTACCTAAACAGAATCCCAAATGGGGGGACAGTGAGAGTTGCTCAACAGTGTCCAAGATAGCAGACAGGCAGAGTTCCTAAAGGTAGTCCCAGACTGGGCACAGGGAGAGTTCCCAGTGGGAGTCCCAGACAGGGGACAGAAAGAATTCGTAAAAAGGGACCCAGACTGGGGCAAGGAGAGATTGTAAAAACTGTCCTTGACAGGGTACAAGAAGATTTCCTAGGCAGGGTCCCAGACAAGGGACAGGGAGATTTCCTGAACGGAATTCCAGACAGGGGACAGGGAGACTTCGTAAAAAGTGTCCCAGACAGGGGACAGGGAGAGATCTTAAACAGAATCCCAGGCAGGGGACAGGGAGAATTCCTAAACAGAGTCCAAGGCAGGAGACAGGGAGAGTTCTTAAACAAAATCGCAGACAGGAGACAAGGAGAGTTCCTAAACATCGTCCCAGACAGGGGACAGGGAGAGTTCCGAAACAGAGTCCCAGACAGGGGACAGGGAGAGTTTCATACAGGGTCCAAGACAAGGGACAAGCAGAGTTCCTAAAGGCTGTCCCAGACTGGGAACAGTGAGAGTTCCCAGTTGGAGTCTCAGACAGCGGACTGGGAGAGTTCCTAGTGGAAGTCCCAGACATGGGACAGGGAGAGTTGCTAAACAGAAGCCCAGACAGGGGAGAGGGAGAGTTCCTAAACACAGTAACAGCTAGGGGACAGGAAGAATTCCTGAAGGGAGTCCCGGACAGGGGACAGGAAGAGTTCGTAAAAAGGGACCCAGACAGGGGACAAGGAGTGTTTGTAAAAAGTGTCCTTGACAGGGTAGGAGGAAATTTCCTAAGCAGCGTCCCAGACAGGTGACAGGGAGATTTCCTGAATGGAATTCCAGTCAGGGGACAGGGAGACTTCGTAAAAAGGGTCCCAGACAGGGGACAGGGAGAGTGCCGAAACAGAATCCCAGGCAGGGGACAGGGTGAGTTCCTAAACACAGTCCCAGACAGGGGCAGTGAGCAATCCGAAATAGTCACAGACAGGGGAAAGAGAGAGTTCCTAAATAGAGTCACAATCAGGTGACAGGGAGAATGCCTAAACAGAGTCTCAGGCAGGGGACAGGGACAGTTCGTAAATAGAATCCCAGACAGGAGACAGGGAGAGTTCCTAAACAGAGTTCCAGACAGGGGACAGGGAGAATTCCTAAACAGGGTCTAAGACAGGGGACAAGCAGAGTTCCTAAAGGTATTCCCAGATTGGGGACAGGGAGAGTTCCCAGTGGGACTCTCAGACAGGGGACAGGCAAATTTCATAGTGGAAGTCCCAGACATGGGACAGTGAGAGTTCCTGAACAGAATCCCAAAGAGTAGACAGGGAGAGGTCCTAAAAGGAATCCCAGACAGGGAACATGGAGAGTTCCTAAACAGAGTCCCAGAGAGGAGCCAGAATGAGTTCCTAAACAGAGTCACAAGCAGGGGACAGGGAGAGTTCGTAAATAGAATCCCAGACAGGAGACAGGGAGAGTTCCTAAACAGAGTCCCAGACAGGGGACAGGGAGAATTCCTAAACAGGGTCCAAGACAAGGGACAAACAGAGTTCCTAAAGGTATTCCCAGACTGGGGACAGGGAGAGTTCCCAGTGGGACTCTCAGACAGGGGACAGGCACATTTCATAGTGGAAGTCCCAGACATGGGACAGTGAGAGTTCTATAAGAGAATCCCAGAGAGTAGACAGGGAGAGGTCCTAAAAGGTATCACAGACAGGGAACATGGAGAGCTCTTAAACAGAGTCCCAGAGAGGAGCCAGAATGAGTTCCTAAACAGAGTCACAGGCAAGGGCGCAGGGAGAGTACCTAAACAGAATCCCAGACAAGAGACAAGGATTCAAGAATTCCTAAACCGAGTCACAGGTAGAGGACAGGGAGATTTCCTGAACAGAATCCCAGAGAGTAGACAGCTAGAGTTCCTAAATGGAATCCCAGAGAGGAAACATGGAGAGTTCCTAAACTGAGTCACAGGCTGTGGACAAGGTGAGTTCCTAAACAGAGTCCCGGACAATGGTAGGGAGAGTTCCTAAACAGTCACAGACAGCGGACAGAGAAAGTTCCTAAACAGAGTCACAGCGAGGGGACATTGAGAGTTCCTATAGATAGTTCCAGGCAGTGGAAGGGAGAGTTCGTAAAGAGAATCCCAGACAGGAGACAAGGAGAGTACCTAAACAGAGTACCAGACAGGGGACAGCGAGAGTTCCTAAACAGAATCCCAAATAAGGGACAGTGAGAGTTGCTCAATAGTGTCCAAGACAGCAGACAAGCAGACTTCCTAAAGGTAGTCCCAGACTGGGCACAGGGAGAGTTCCCAGTGGGAGTATAAGACAGGGGACAGGGAGAGTTCCTAAGCAGCATCCCAGACAGGGGACAGGGATATTTCCTAAACAAAGTCCCAGACAGCAGACAAGGAGAGTTCCAAAGCCGTGTCCCATAGAGGGGACAGGGAGAGTTCCTAAACAGAGTCGTGGCACGGGACAGGGATATTTCCTAAACAAGGTCACAGTCAGGGGACAGGGATTGCTCTTAAAGGGAGTCCCAGACAGTGGACAGGGAGAGTTCATAAAAAGGGTCCCAGACAGGGGACAGGGAGAGTTCTTAAGCAGAGTCCCAGACAAGGGACAGGGAGATTTCCTAAGCAGAGTACCAGACAGGGGACAGGGAGAGTTCCTAATGGGAGTCACAGGCAGGGGACAGGGAGCGTTCCAAGACAGAGTCACAGGCAGGGGACAGGGAGAGTTCCTAAACTGAGTCCAAGGCAGGGAACAGGGAGAGTTCTTAAACAAAGTCCCAGACAGGGGACAGGGAGAGTTCCTATCGAGAGTCAGAGGCAGGGGACAGGGAGAGTTCCTAAAGACAATGAAAGACTGGGGAATGGGAGATTTCGTAAAAAGGGTCCCAGACAGGGGGCAGGGAGAGTTCCTAAGCAGAGTCCCAGACAGGGGACAGGGAGAGATCCTAATGGGAGTACCAGACAGGAGAGAGGGAGAGTTTCTAATGCGAGTCCCAGACAGGAGACAAGTAGATATACTAAACAGAATTCCAGACAGGGTACAGCGAAATTTCCTAAATGGTGTCCCAGACAGGGGCAGAGTTCCTAAACAGAGTCACAGGCTGGGGACAGGGAGAGTCCCTAAACAAAGTCACAGGCAGGTGACAGGGAGAGTTCGTAAACAGAGTCACAGACAGGGTGCAGGGAGAGTTCCTAAACAGACTCACAGGCAGGGAACAGAGAGAGTTCGTAAACATAGTCCCAGACATGGGCAGTGAGAGTTCGTAAACAGATTCACAGGCAGAGGACAGGGAGAGTTCCTAAACAGATTCCTAGGCATGGGACAGGGAGGTTTCCAGAACAGAATCCCAGAGGGTAGACAGGGAGAGTTCCTAAACACAGTCATAGACAGGCGACAGGGAGATTTCCTAAAGGGAGTCTGTCGCAGGGGACAGGGAGACTTCGTAAACAGGGTCACACACAGGGGACACTGAGAGTTCCAAAGCAGTGTCCCATAGAGGGGACAGGGGGTTTTCCTAAAGGGAGACCCAGACAGGTGGATTTCCTAAGCAGAGTCCCATACAGGGGACAGGGAGATTTCCTAGAGCAGAGTACTAGACAGGGGACAGGGAGAGTTGCTAAAGGGAGTCCCAGACAGGGGACGGGGAGCGTTCGTATAAAGGGTCCCAGACAGGGGACAGGTGGAGTTCCTAAGCAGAGTTCCATACAGGGGACAGTGAGATTTCCTAGTGCACAGTACCAGACAGGGGACAGGGAGAGTTCCTAATGGGAGTCACAGGCAGGGGACAGGGTGAGTTCCTAAACAGTCACAGGTAGGTGACAGGGAGTGTTCCTAAACAGAGCCACAGACAGGAGACAGGGAGAGTTCCTTAACAGAGTCCCAGAGAGAGGACAGAGAAATTTCCTAAACAGAGTCACAGGCAGTGGAAAGGAACTGTTCCTAAACAGAACCCAAGACAGGGGAGAGGGAGAGTTCCTAAACAGAGTCCCAGTCAAGGGAGAGGGAAAGTTCCTAAACAGAGTCCCATGCAGGGGTCAGGGAGATTTCCCACATATTGTCCCTGACAGAGGACAGGGAGACTTCCTAAACAGAGTCCCAGAGAGAGGACAGAGCAATTTCCTAAACAGAGTCACTAGGAGTGGACAGGAACTGTTCCTAAACAGAATCCCAGACAGGGGAGAGGGAGAGTTCCTAAACAGAGTCCCAGTCAAAGGAGAGGAAAAGTTCCAAAACAGAGTCCCAGACAGGAGACAGGGAGAGTTTCTAAATAGAATTCCAGACAGGGGGCTGGGAGAGTTCCTAAACAGAATCCCAGACAGGGGACAGGGAGAATTCCTAAACAGGGTCCAAGACAGCTGACAAGCAGATTTCCTAAAGGTAGTCCCATACTGAGGACAGGGAGAGTTCCCAGTGGAAGTCCCAGACATGGGACAGTGAGAGTTCCTGAACAGAATCCCAGAGAGTAGACAGGGAGAGGTCCTAAAAGGAATCCCAGACAGGGAACTTGGAGAGTTGCTAAACAGAGTCCCAGAAAGGAGCCAGAGTGAGTTCCTAAACAGAGTCACAGGCAAGGGCACAGGGAGAGTTCCTAAACAGAATCCCAAACAAGAGACAAGGAGGGTTTCTAAACAGAATTCAAGACAGGGCGCAGGGAGAGTTCCTAAACTGAGTCACAGGCAGTGGACAGGGTGAGTTCCTAAACAGAATCCCAGGCAGGGGCCAGGGTGAGTTCCTTAACAGAGTCCCGGACAATGGCAGGGAGAGTTCCTAAACAGTCACAGACAGCAGACAGCAGACAGAGAAATATCCTAAACAGAATCACAGCCAGGGAACATTGAGAGTTCCTAAAGAAAGTTCCAGGCAGGGGAAGGGAGAGTTCGTAAACAGAATCCCAGACAGGAGACAGGGAGAATACCTAAACAGAGTCCCAGACAGGGGACAGGGAGAGTTCCTAAACAGAATCTCAAATGGGGGACAGTGAGTGTTGCTCAACAGTGTCGAAGACAGCGGACAAGCAGAGTTCTTAAAGGTAGTCCCAGACTGGGCACAAGGAGAGTTCCCAGTGGGAGTCCCAGACAGGGGACAGGGAGAGATCCTAGTGGAAGTCCCAGACATGGGACAGGGAGAGTTCCTAAACAGAATTCCCGACAGGGGACTGGGAGAGTTGCTAAGCAGAGTCACAGGTAGGGGAGAGGGAGCGTTCCTAAACAGAATTCCAGACATGGGACAGGGAGAGTTCCTAAACATAGTCACAGAAAGGGGACAAGGAGAGTTCGTAAAAAGTGTCCTAGAAAGGGGACAAGGAGAGTTCCTAACCAACGTCTCACACAGGGAACAGGCAGAGTTCCTAAACAGAATTCTAGACATGGGACAGGGAGATTACCTAAACATAGTCACAGACAGAGGACAGGGAGAGTTCCTAAAGTGAGTCCCAGACAGGGGACAGGGAGAGTTCGTAAAAAGGGTCCCAGACAGGGGACAGGAAGAGTTCCAAAGCAGAGTCCCAGACAAGGGACAGGGAGATTTACTCAGCAGAGTACCAGACAGGGGACAGGGAGAGTTCCTAATGGGAATCAAAGGCAGGGGACAGGGAGCATTCATAAACAGAGTCACAGGCAGGGGACAGGGAGTGTTCCTAAACAGAGTCCAACACAGGGGAAAGGGAGAGTTCCTGAACGGAATTCCAGACAGGGGACAGGAAAACTTGTAAAAAGCATCCCAGACAGTGGACAGGGAATGTTCTTAAACAGAATCCCAGGCAGGGGACAGGGAGAGTTCCTAAACAGAGTCCAAGACAGGGGACAGGGAGAGTTCTTAAACAAAGTCGCAGACAGGAGACAGGGAGAGTTCCTAAACATCGTCCCAGACAGGGGACAGGGAGAGTTCCGAAACAGAATCCCAGACAGGGGACAGGGAGAGTTCCTAAGCAGGGTTTAAGACAGGGGACAAGCAGTGTTCCTAAAGGCAGTCCCAGACTGGGAACAGGGAGAGTTCACAGTGGGAGTCTCAGACAGCGGACTGGGAGAGTTCCTAGTGAAAGTCCCAGACATGGGACAGGGAGAGTTCCTAAACAGAGTCCCAGAAAGGGGACAGGGAGACTTCCTAAACAGAGTCACAGGCAGGGGACAGGGAGGGTTCCTACACAGAATCCCAGACAGTGGAGAGGTAGAGTTCCTAAACACAGTCACAGATAGGGGACAGGGAGATTTCCTAAAGGGAGTCCCGGATGTGGGACAGGAAGAGTTTGTAAAAGGGAACCCAGACAGGGGACAAGGAGAGTTTGTAAAAAGTGTCCTTGACAGAGTACAAGGAGATTTCCTAAGCAGCGTACCAGACAGGGGACAGGGAGACTTCCTGAACGGAATTCCAGACAGGGGACAGGGAGACTTCGTAGAAATGGTCCCAGACAGGGGACAGGGAGAGTTCCGAAAAAGAATCCCAGGCAGGGGACAGGGTGAGTTCCTAAACAGAGTCCCAGACAGGGGCAGGGAGCATTCCGAAACAGTCACAGACAGGGGAAAGAGAGAGGTCCTAAATAGAGTCACAACCAGGTGACAGGGAGAATGCCGAAAAAGAGTCACAGGCAGATTTCGTAAACAGAATCCCAGACAGAAGACAGGGAGAGTTCCTAAACAGAGTACCAGACAGGGGACAGGGAGAATTCCTAAACAGGGTCCAAGACAGCTGACAAGCAGAGTTCCTAAAGGTAGTCCCAGACTGGGGAGAGGGAGAGTTCCCAGTGGGAGTCTCAGACAGGGGACAGGCACATTTCATAGTGGAAGTCCCAGACATGGGACAGTGAGAGTTCCTGAACAGAATCCCAGAGAGTAGACAGGGAGAGGTCCTAAAAGGAATCCCAGACAGGGAACTTGGAGAGTTGCTAAACAGAGTCCCAGAAAGGAGCCAGAGTGATTTCCTAAACAGAGTCACAGGCAAGGGCACGGGGAGAGTTCCTAAACAGAATCCCAAACAAGAGACAAGGAGGGTTTTTAAACAGAATTCAAGACAGGGCGCAGGGAGTGTTCCTAAAATGAGTCACAGGCAGTGGACAGGGTGAGTTCCTAAACAGAATCCCAGGCAGGGGTCAGGGTGAGTTCCTAAACAGAGTCCCAGACAATGGCAGGGAGAGTTCTTAAACAGTCACAGACAGCGGACAGAGAAATATCCTAAACAGATCCTAAATGGCCAGGGGACATTGAGAGTTCCTAAAGAAAGTTCCACGCAGGGGAAGGGAGAGTTCGTAAACTGAATCCCAGACAGGAGACAGGGAGAATACCTAAACAGAGTCCCAGACAGGGGACAGGGAGAGTTCCTAAACAGAATCCCAAATGGGGGACAGTGAGAGTTGCTCAACAGTGTCGAAGACAGCGGACAAGCAGAGGTCCTAAAGGTAGTCCCAGACTGCGCACAGGGAGAGTTCCCAGTGGGTGTCCCAGACAGGGGACAGGGAGAGATCCTAGTGGAAGTCCCAGACATGGGAGAGGGAGAGTTCCTAAACAGAATTCGCGACAGGGGACAGGGAGAGTTGCTGCACAGAGTCACAGTTAGGGGACAGGGAGCGTTCCTAAACAGAATTCCAGACATGGGACAGGGAGAGTTCCTAAACATAGTCACAGACAGGGGTCAAGGAGAGTTCGTAAAAAGTGTCCTAGACAGGGTACAAGGAGAGTTCCTAACCAGCGTCCCAGACAGGGGACAGGGAGAGTTCCTAAACAGAATTCCAGACAGGGGACAGGGAGATTTCCTAAAGTGAGTCCCAGACAAGGGACAGGAAAAGTTCGTAAAAAGGGTCCAAGACAGGGGACAAGGAGATTTCGTATCAAGTGTCCTAGGCAGGGGACAAGGAGAGTTCTTAATCAGCATCCCAGACAGGTGACAGGGAGAGTTTCTAATAAGCGTCCCAGACAGGGGACAGGGATATTTCCTAAACAAAATCCCAGACAGGGGACAAGGAGAGTTCAAAAGCCGTGTCACATAGAGGGGACAGGGAGAGTTCCTAAACAGAGTCGTGGCCCAGGACAGGGAGATTTCCTTAACAGAGTCACAGTCAGGGGACAGGGAGAGTTCCTAAAGGGAGTCCCAGACAGGGGACAGGGAGAGTTCGTAAAAAGGGTCCCAGACAGGAGACAGGGAGAGTTCCTAAGCAGTGTCCCAGACAAGGGACAGGGAGATTTCCTCAGCAGAGTACCAGACAGGGGACAGGGAGAGTTCCTAATGGGAATCACAGGCAGGGGTCAGGGAGAGTTCCTAAACAGAGTCACAGGCAGGGGACAGGGAGAGTTCCTAAACAGAATCCCAGGCAGGGGACAGGGTGAGTTCCTAAACAGAGCGCCAGGCAGGGGCAGGGAGCATTTCAAAACAGTCACAGGCAGGCGAAAGAGAGAGTTCCTAAACAGAGTCACAACCAGGTGAAAGGGAGAATGCCTAAACAGAATCACAGGCAGGGGACAGGCAGAGTTCGTAAACGGAATCCCATACAGGAGACAGGGAGAGTTCCTAAATTGAGACCCAGACAGGGGACAGGGAGAATTCGTAAATGTTGTCCCAGACTGGGGAGAGGGAGAGTTCCCAGTGGGAGTCTCAGACAGGGGACAGGCACATTTCATAGTGGAAGTCCCAGACATGTGACAGTGAGAGTTCCTGAACAGAATCCCAGAGAGTAGACAGGGAGAAGTCCTAAAAGGAATCCCAGACAGGAAACATGGAGAGTTCCTAAACAGAGTCCCAGAGAGGGGCCAGAGTGAGTTCCTAAACAAAGTCACAGGCAAGAGCACAGGGAGAGTTCCTAAACAGAATCCCAGACAAGAGACAAGGAGTGGTTCTAAACAGAATTCAAGACAGGGCCCAGGGAGAGTTCCTAAAATGAGTCAAAGTCAGTGGACAGGGTGAGTTCCTAAACAGAGTCCCGGACAATGGCAGGGAGAGTTCCTAAACAGTCACAGACAGTGGACAGAGAAAGATCCTAAACAGAATCACAGCCAAGGGACATTGAGAGTTCCTAAAGAAAGTTCCAGGCAGGGGAAGGGAGAGTTCGTAAACAGAATCCCAGACAGGAGACAGGGAGACTATCTAAACAGAGTCCCAGACAGGGGACAGGGAGAGTTCCTAAACAGAATCCCAAATGGGGGACAGTGAGAGTTGCTCAACAGTGTCCAAGACAGCGGACAAGCAGAGTTCTTAAAGGTAGTCCCAGACTGGGCACAGGGAGAGTTCCCAGTGGGAGTCCCAGACAGGGGACAGGGAGAGTTCCTAGTGAAAGTCCCAGACATGGGACAGGGAGAGTTCCTAAACAGAAATCCAGACAGGGGACAGGGAGAGTTCCTAAACAGAAATCCAGACAGGGGACAGGGAGAGTTGCTAAACAGAGTCACAGACAGGGGACAAGGAGAGTTCATAAAAATTGTCCTAGACAGGGGACAAGGAGATTTCCTAACCAGCGTTCCAGACAGGGGACAGGGACAGTTCCTAAGCAGCGTCCCAGACAGCGGCAGGGATATTTCCTAAACATAGTCCCAGACAGGGGACAAGGAGAGTTCCAAAGCCATGTCCCATAAAGGGGACAGGGAGAGTTCCTAGACACAGTCACAGTCAGGGGACAGCGAGAGTTCCTAAAGGGAGTCCCAGACAGGGGACAGGGCGAGTTCGTAAAAAGGGTCCCAGACAGGGGACAGGGAGAGTTCCTAAGCAGAGTCCCAAACAAGGGGCAGGGAGATTTCCTAAGCAGCGTACCAGACAGGGGACAGGGAGAGTTCTTAGTGGGCGTCACAGGCAGGGGACAGGGAGCGTTCCTAAACAGAGTCACAGGCAGGGTAAAGGGAGATTTCTTAAAAAAAGTCCCAGACAGGGGACAGGGAGAACTCCTAAAGAGAGTCAGAGGCAGCGGACAGGGAGAGTTCCTAAACACAATCAAAGACAGGGGACAGGGAGAGTTCGTAAAAAGGGTCCCAGACAGGGGGCAGGGAGAGTTCCTAAGCAGAGTCCCAGACATGGGACAGGGAGAGCTCCTAATGGGAGTCCCAGACAGGGGAGAGGGAGAGTTTCTAATGCGAGTCCCAGACTGGAGAAAAGTAGATTTCCTAAACAGAATTCCAGACAGGGTACAGCGAGAGTTCCTAAATGGTGTCCCAGACAGGGGCAGTGAGAGATCCTAAACAGAGTCACAGGCTGGGGACAGGGAGAGTTCCTAAACAAAGTCACAGGCATGGGACAGGGAGAGTTCGTAAACAGTCACAGGCAGGGGGCAGGGAGAGTTCCTCAACAGAGTCACAGGCAGGGAACAGGGAGAGTTCTTAAACAAAGTCCCAGACAGGGGGCAGGGAGAATTCCTAAACAGAGTCAGGATAGGGAGGGTTCCTAAACAGATTCCTAGGCATGGTTCAGGGAGATTTCCTGAACAGAATCCCAGAGAGTAGACAGGGAGTGTTCCAAAATGGAATCCCAGAGAGGAAACATGGAGAGTTCCTAAACAGAGTCCCAGAGAGCGGACAGAGAGTGTTCCTAAACAGAGTCACAGGCAAGGGCACAGGGAGAATTCCTAAACAGAATCCCAGACAGGAGAGAGGGAGGGTTTCTAAATAGAATTCCAGACAGGGCGCAGGGAGAGTTCCTAAATGGAGTCACAGGCAGGGGACAGGCAGATTTCCTTAACAGAGTCACAGGCAGGGGACAGGGAGAGTTCCTAAACAGAGTCCCAGACAGGGGACAGGGAGAGTTCCTAAACAGAGTCCCACACAGGGGATAGGGAGAGTTCCTAAACAGAGTCACAGTCAGGGGAGATGAGTGTTCCTAAACAGAATCCCAGACAGGGGGCAGGGAGAGTTCTTAAACACAGTCATAGACAGGCGACAGGGAGAGTTCCTAAAGGGAGTCCCACGCAGAGGACAGGGAGACTTCATAAAGAAGGTTATAGACAGGGGACACGGAGAGTTCCAAAGCAGTGTCCCATAGAGGGGACAGGGAGTGTTCCTAAAGGGAGACCAAGACAGGGGACGGGGAGCGTTCGTATAAAGGGTCCCAGACAGGGGACAGGGAGAGTTCCTAAGCAGAGTCCCAGACAGGGGACAGGGAGAGTTCCTAAGCAGAGTCAAATACAGGGGACGGGTTGATTTCCTAGAGCAGAGTACCAGACGGGGACAGGGAGAGTTCCTAAAGGGAGACCCAGACAGGGCACGGGGAGCGTTAGTATAAAGGGTCCCAGACAGGGGAACAGGGAGAGTTCCTAAGCAGAGTCCCATACAGTGGACAGGGAGATGTCCTAATGGGATTCACAGGCAGGGGACAGGGAGAGTTCCTAAAGAGAGTCCTAGGCATGGGATAGGGAGAGTTCTTAAACAAAGTCCCAGAAAGGGGACAGGGAGAGTTCCTAAAGAGTGTCAGAGGCAGTGGATACGGAGAGTTCCTAAACAGAATCCCAGAGAGTAGACAGGGAGAGGTCCTAAACGGAACCTCAGATAGGGAACATGGAGAGTTCCTAAACAGAGTCCCAGACAGGGGACAGAGAAATTTCCTAAACAGATTCACAGGCAATGGACAGGAACTGTTCCTAAACAGATTCCCAGTCAAGGGAAAGGGAGAGTTCCTAAACAGACTCCCAGGGAGGGGACAGAGTGAGTTCCTAAACAGAGTCACAGGGAAGGGCACAGGGAGAGTTCTTAAAAAAAATCCCAGACAGGAGACAGGGAGATTTTCTAAATAGATTTCCAGACAGGGGACAGGGAGAGTTCCTAAACAGAATCCCAGACAGAGGACAGGGTGAGTTCCAAAATAGAGTCCCAGACAGGGGCACGGAGCGTTCCTAAACAGGGTCCAAGACAGAGGACAAGCAGAGTTCCTAAAGGCAGTTCCAGACTGGGAACAGGGAGAGTTCCCAGTGGGAGTCTCAGACAGGGGATTGGGAGATTTCCTAGTGGAAGTCCCAGACTTGGGACAGGGAGAGTTTCTAAACAGAGTCCCAGACAGGGGACAGGGAGACTTCCTAAACAGAGTCACAGGCAGGTGACAGGAAGGGATCCTACACAGAATCCCAGACAGGGGAGAGGGAACGTTCCTAAACACAGTCACAGAGAGGCGACAGGGAGTGTTCCTAAAGGGAATCCCGGAAGGGGACAGGAATAGTTTATAAAAAGGGACGCTGACAGGGGACAAGGAGAGTTTGCACAAAGTTTCCTAGACAGGGTACAATGAGATTTCCTAAGCAGAGTCCCAGACAGGGGACAGGGAGATTTCCTGAATGGAATTCCAGACAGGGGACAGGGAGACTTCGTAAAAAGGATAACAGACAGGGGACTGGGAGAGTTCTTAAACAGAGTGCTAAGCAGGGGACAGGGAGAGTTCTTAAACACAGTCACAGACAGTGGACAGGGAGAGTTCCTAAAGGGATTCCCAGTCAGGGAACAGGGGGAGTTCGCAAAAAGATTCCCAGACAGGGGACAGGGATAGTTCCTAAGCAGAGTCCCAGACAGGGGACAGGGAGATTTCCTAAACTGAGTCACAGGCTGGGGACAGGGAGAGTTCCTTAACAGAGTCACAGGCAGGGGACAGGGAGAGTTCCTAATCAGACTCACAGGCACGGGACAGAGAGAGTTCCTAAGCAGACTCACAGGCAGGAGACAGTGACACTTCCTAAACAGAGTCGCAGACAGGTGATAGGGATAGTTGCTAAAGAGAGTCATAGTCAGGGGAGAGCGAGTGTTCCTGAGCAGAATCCCAGACAGGGGGCAGGGAGAGTTCCTAAAGGGAGTCCCAGGCAGGAGACAGGGAAACTTCATAAACAAAGTCCCAGACAGGGGACAAGGAGTGTTCGAAAGCCATGTCTCATAGAGGGGACAGGGAGAGTTCCTAAACAGAGTCGTGGCATGGGACAGGGAGATGTCCTAAACACAGTCACAGTCAGGGGACAGGGACAGCTCGTAAAAAGGGTCCCAGACATGGGACAGGGAGAGTTCCTAAGCAGAGTCCCAGACAAGGGACAGGGAGAGTTCCTAAACAAAGTCCCAGACAGGGGATAGGGAGAGTTCCTAAAAAGAGTCAGAGGCAGGTAACCGGCAGAGTTCCTAAACAAAATCAAAGACAGGGGACAGGGAGAGTTCGTGAAAAGGGTCCCAGGCAGGGGGCAGGGAGAGTTCCTAAGCAGAGTCCCAGACAGGGGACAGGGAGAGATCCTAATGGGAGTCCTAGACAGGGGAGAGGGAGAGTTTCTAATGCGAGTCCCAGACAGGAGACAAGTAGATTTCCTAAACAGAATTCCAGACAGGGTACAGCGAGAGTTCCTAAAGGGTGTCCCAGACAGGGGCAGGGAAAGTTCCTAAACAGAGTCACAGGCAGGGTGCAGGGAGAGTTCGTAAACAGAGTCACAGGCAGGGTGCAGGGAGAGTTCCTGAACAGAGTCACAGGCAGGGGATAGGGAGAGTTCGTAAACAGAGTCACAGGCAGGGTGCAGGGAGAGTTCCTGAACAGAGTCACAGGCAGGGAACAGGGAGAGTTCTTAAACAGATCCCTAGGCATGGGACAGGGAGATTTCCTGACCAGAATCCCAGAGAGTAGACAGGGAGAGTTCCTAAATGGAATCCCAGAGAGGAAACATGGAGAGTTCCTAAACCGAGCCCCAGAGAGCGGACAAAGTGAGTTCCTAAACAAAGTCAATGGGAAGGGCACAGGGAGAGTTCCTAAACAAAATCCCAGACATGAGAGAGGGAGGGTTTCTAAACAGAATTCCAGAGAGTAGACAGAGAGATTTCCTAAACAGAGTCCCAGACAGGGGACAGGGAGAGTTCCTAAACAGTGTCCTAGACAGGGGATAGGGAGAGTTGCTAAAGAGAGTCACAGTCAGGGGAGATGAGTGTTCCTAAACAGAATCCCAGACAGGGCGCAGGGAGAGTTCCTAAACACAGCCATAGACAGGCGAAAGGGAGAGTTCCTAAACAGTGTCACAGTCAGGGCAGATGAGTGTTCCTAAACAGAATCCCAGACAGGGGCCAGGTGGAGTTCCTAAATACAGTCATAGACAGGCATAAGAGAGATTTCCTAAAGGGAGTCCCACGCAGGGGACAGGGAGACTTCGGAAACAGGGTCACAGACAGGGGACACGGAGAGTTCCAAAGCAGTATCCCATAGAGGGGACAGGGAGTGTTCCTAAAGGGAGACCCAGATAGGGGACAGGGAAATTTCGTATAAAGTGTCCAAGACAGGGGGCAGGGAGAGTTCCTAAACACAGTCATAGACAGGAGACAGGGAGAGTTCTTAAAGGGAGTCCCAGGCAGGGGACAGTGAAACTTTGTAAACAAAGTCCCAGACAGGGGACAAGGAGAGTTCGAAAGCCATGTCCCATAGAGGATACAGGGAGAGATCCTAGACAGAGTCGTGGCACGGGTCAGGGAGAAGTCCTAAACACAGTCACAGGCAGAGGACAGGGAGAGATCCTAAACAGAGTCCAAGGCAAGGGACAGGGAGAATTCTTAAAAAGATCCCAGAGAGGGGACAGGGAGAGTTCCTAAAGTGAGTCAGAGGCAGGGAACCGGCAGAGTTCCTAAACACAATCAAAGACAGGAGACAGGGAGAGTTCGTAAAAAGTGTCCCAGACAGGGGGCAGTTAGAGTTCCTAAGCAGAGTCCCAGACAGGGGACAGGGAGAGATCCTAATGGGAGTCCCAGACAGGGGAGAGGGAGAGATTCTAATGCAAGTCCCAGACAGGAGACAAGTAGATGTCCTAATCAGAATTCCAGACAGGGTACAGCCAGAGTTCCTAAAGGGTGTCCCAGACAGGGGCAGTGAGAGTTCCTAAACAGAGTCACAGGCTGGGGACAGGGAGAGTTCCTAAACAAAGTCACAGGCATGGGACAGGGAGAGTTCGTAAACAGTCACAGGCAGGGGGCAGGGAGAGTTCCTCAACAGAGTCACAGGCAGGGAACAGGGAGAGTTCTTAAACAAAGTCCCAGTCAGTGGGCAGGGAGAATTCCTAAACAGATTCACAGGCAGAGGACAGGGAGAGTTCCAAAACAGATTCCTAGGCATGGGACAGGGAGATTTCCTGACCAGAATCCCAGAGAGTAGACAGGGAGAGTTCCTAAACGGAATCCCAGAGAGGAAACATGGAGAGTTCCTAAACCGTTTCCCAGAGACCGGACAGAGTGAGTTCCTAAACTGAGTCACAGGCAGGGGACAGGGAGAGTTCCTTAACAGAGTCACAGGCAGAGGACAGGGAGAGTTCCTAAACAGAATCCCAGACAGGAGACAGGGAGAGTTTCTAAACAGTGTCCTAGACAGGGGATAGGGAGAGTTGCTAAAGAGAGTCACAGTCAGGGGAGATGTGTGTTCCAGAACAGAATCCCAGACAGGGGACAGGGAGAGTTCCTAAACCCAGTCATAGACAGGCATAAGAGAGATTTCCTATAGGGAGACCCACGCAGGGGACAGGGAGACTTCGTAAACAGGGTCACAGACAGGGGACACGGAGAGTTCCAAAGCAGTGTCCCATAGAGGGGACAGGGGGTGTTCCTAAAGGGAGACCCAGACAGGGGACGGGGAGCGTTCGTATAAAGGGTACCAGACAGGGGACAGGGAGAGTTCCTGAACGGAATTCCAGACAGGCGACAGGGAGACTTCATAAAATATGTCCCAGACAGGGGACAGGGTGAGTTCTTAAACAGAGTGCTAGGCAGAGGACATGGAGAGTTCCTAAACACAGTCACAGACAGGGGACAGGGAGAGTTCCTATAAGGATTCCCAGTCAGGGAAAAGGGGGAGTTTGCAAAAAGATTGCCTGTCAGGGGACAGGGTCATTTCCTAAGTAGAGTCCCAGACGGGGGACAGGGAGATTTCCTAAGAAGCGTACCAGACAGGGGACAGGGAGAGTTCCTAAACTGAGTCACAGGCAGGGGACAGGGAGAGTTCCTAAACAGACTCACAGGCATGGGACAGAGAGAGTTCCTGAACAGACTCACAGGCAGTAGACAGGGAGACTTCCTAAACAGAGTCGCAGACAGGGGATAGGGAGAGTTGCTAAAGAGACTCACAGTCAGGGGAGAGCGAGTGTTCCTAAGCAGAATCCCAAATAGGTGGCAGGGAGAGTTCCTAAACACAGTCATAGACAGGCGACAGGGAGAGTTCCTAAAGGGAGTCCCAGGCAGGGGACAGGGAAACTTCGTAAAGAGGTTCCCAGACAGGGGACAAGGAGAGTTCGAAAGCAGTGTCCCATAGAGGGGACAGGGTGTGTTCCTAAACAGAGTCATGGCACGGGACAAGGAGATTTCCTAAACAATGTCACAGACAGGGGACAGGGAGAGTTCCTAAAAGGAGACCCAGACAGGGAATGGGGAGAGTTCGTAAATAGGGTCCCAGACAGGGGACAGGGAGAGTTCCTAAGCAGAGTCCCAGACAGGGGACAGGGAGAGTTCCTAAGCAGAGTCCCAGACAGGGGACAGGGAGATTTCCTAAGCAGAGTACCGGACAGGGGACAGGGAGAGTTCCTAAACAGAGTCCAAGGCAGGTGAAAGGGAGTTTTCCTAAACAGAGCCACATGCAGGTGACAGGGAGAGTTCCTAAACAGAGTCCTAGGCAGGGGCAGGGAGTGTCCTTAAACAAAGTCGTAGACAGGGGACAGGTTGAGTTCCTAAATAGAGTCCCAGGCAGCGGACAGGGAGAGTTCCTAAATACAGTCACAGGCAGTGGACAGGAACTGTTCCTAAACAGAATCCCAGACAGGGGACAGGGAGATTTCCTAAACAGGGTCCCAGAGAGGGGACAGAGTGAGTTCCTAAACAGGGTCACAGTGAAGGGCACAGGGAGAGTTCCTAAACAGAATCCCAGACAGAAGACAGGGAGAGTTTCTAAATTGAATTAGAGACGGGGGCAGGGAGAGTTCCTAAACGGAATCCCAGAGAGTAGACAGGGAGAGGTCCTAAACGGAATCGCAGACATGGAACATGGAGAGTTCCTAAACAGAGTCCCATGCAGGGGTCAGTGAAACTTCCCACATCTGGTCCCAGAGAGGGGCCAGGGAGATTTCCAAAGGTGCGTCCTAGACAGGGGACAGGGAGATTTCCTGAACGGAATTCTAGACAGGGGATAGGGAGAATTTGTAATAAGTGTCCTAGACAGGGGCCAAGGAGAGTTCCTAAAGTGATTACCAGTCAGGGTCCCAGACAGGGGACAGGGAGAGTTCCATGGCAGAGTCCCAGACCAGGGGCCAGGGAGAATTCCTAAAGGGAATCCCAGATGGGACCGGGAGAATTCGTAAAAAGGGTCACAGACAGGGACAGGGAGAGTTCCTAAGCAGAGTCCCAGACAGGGGACTGGGAGAGTTCCTAAGCAGAGTCCCAGACAGGGGACAGGGAGATTTCCTAAGCAGTGTACCAGACAGGGGACAGGGAGAATTACTAAGGGGAGACCCAGTCAGGGGAGAGTGAGAGTTTCTAATGCGAGTCCCAGACAGGAGACACGTAGAGTTCCCAAACACAATTCCAGACAGGGGACAGGGATATTTCCTAAATAGGCTCCCAAAAAAGGGACAAGCAGTGTTCGTAATGGTAGTCCTAGAATGGGGATAGGGAGAGTCCCCTGTGGGTGTCTCAGACAGGGGACAGGGAGAGTTCCTAAACAGAGTCACAGGGAGGGCTAAGGGAGAGTTCTGAAACAAAGTCACAGACAGGGAGAGTTCCTAAAGGGAGCCTCAGACAGGGGACAGGGAGAGTTCATAAGGAGAGTCCCAGCCGGCGGACATGAAGTTCCTAATGGAAGTCCCAGACAGGGGACATGGAGAGTTTCTAATGCGAGTCCCAGACAGGAGACAAGTAGAGTTCTTAAAGAGAATTCTAGACAAGGGACAGGGAGAATTCCTAAACAGGGGCCCAGACAGGGGACAGGTAGAGCTCCTAAAGGGATTCCCAGTCAGGGGACAGGGAGAGTTCGTAAAAAGGGTCCCAGACAGGGGACAGGGAGTGTTCAGAAAAAGGGAACCAGACAGGGGACAGAGAGAGCTCCTAAGCAGAGTCATGGACAGGGGCAGGGTGCATTCCTAACCAGAGTCCCGGAGAGCGGACAGGGAGAGTTCTTAATGGGAGTCACAGAAAAGGGATAGGGAATTTTTCAAACGCGAGTCCCGGACAGGAGACAAGTAGAGTTCCGAAACAGAATTCCAGACAGTGGACAGGGAGAGTTCCTGAACAGATTCCCATACAGGGGCAGGGATTGTTGCTAAACAGAGTCACAGGCAGGGGACAGGGAGGGTACCTAAACAGAATCCCAGAACGGGGGACAGGGAGAGTTCCTAAACACAGTCACAGACAGGGGAGAGGGAGAGTTCCTAAAGGAAGTCCCATACAGGGGACAGGGAAATTTCCTAGAGCTCAGTACAAGACAGGGGACAGGGAGAGTTCCTAATGGGATACACAGGCAGGGGACAGGGAGAGTTCCTAAACAGAGTCCTAGGCAGGAGACTGGGAGAGTTCTTAAAGAAAGCCCCAGACAGGGACAGGGAGAGTTCCTAAAGAGAGTCAGAGGCAGGGCACGGGGAGAGTTCCTAAATAGAGACCCAGAGAGTAGACAGGGAGAGATCCTAAACGGAATCCCAGACAGGGAACATGGAGAGTTCCTAAACAGAGTCCCATGCAGTGCTCAGGGACAGGTCCCAAATATTGTCCCAGACAGGGGACAGGGAGAGTTCCTAAACAGAGTCCCAGACAGGGGACAGAGAAACTTCCTAAAGAGAATCACAGACAGGGGACAGGAACTTTTCCTAAACAGAATCCCAGACAGGAGAGAGGGAGAGTTCCTAAACAGATTCCCAGCCAGGCGAGAGGGAGAGTTCCTAAACAGAGTGCCAGAGAGGGTACAGAGTGAGTTCCTAAACCAAGTCACAGGGAAGGGCACAGGGAGAGTTCCTAAACAGAATCCCAGACAGGAGACAGGGAGAGTTTCTAATTAGAATTCCAGACAGGGGGCAGTGAAAGTTCCTAAACAGAATCCCAGGCAGGGGACAGGGTGAGTTCCTAAATAGAGTCCCAGACAGGGGCAGGGAGCGCTCCTAAAGAGGGTCCAAGACAGGGGTCAAGCAGAGTTCCTAAAGGCAGTCCCAGACTGAGAACAGGGAGAGTTCCCAGTGGGAGTCTCAGACAGGGGACTGGGAGAGTTCCTAAAGGGATTCCCAGTCAGGGAACTGGGGGAGTTCGCAAAATGATTCCCATACAGGGGACAGGGAGATTTCCAAAGCAGAGTCCCAGACAGGGAACAGGGAGATTTCCTAAGCAGCGTACCAGACAGGGGACAGGGAGAGTTCCTAAACTGATTCACAGGCAGGGGACAGGGAGAGTTCCTAAACAGACTCACAGGCATGGGACAAAGAGAGTTCATAAACAGACTCACAGGCAGGAGACAGGGAGACTTCCTAAACAAAGTCCCAGACAGGGGATAGGGACTGTTGCTAAACTGAATCCCAGACAGGGGACAGGGAGAGTTGCTGAACAGAGTCCCAGAGAGGGGACAGAGTGAGTTCCTAAACAGGGTCACAGGGAATGGCACAGGGAGAGTTTTCCTAAACAGAATCCCAGACAGGAGACAGGGAGAGTTTCAAAATAGAATTCCAGACAGGGGGCAGGGAGATTTTGTAAACAGAGTCACAAGCTGGGGACAGGGAGAGTTCCTTACCAGAGTCACAGGCAGGGGACAGGGTGATTTCCTAAACAGAGTCCCAGACAGGGGCAGGGAGCGTTCCCAAACAACATCCCAGACAGGGGACAGGGAGAGTTTCTAAATAGATTTCCAGACAGGGGGCAGGGAGATTTTGTAAACAGAGTCACAAGCTGGGGACAGGGAGAGTTCCTTACCAGAGTCACAGGCAGGGGACAGGGTGATTTCCTAAACAGAGTCCCAGACAGGGGCAGGGAGCGTTCCCAAACACCATCCCAGACAGGGGACAGGGAGAGTTCTGAAACAGAATCCCAGACAGGGGATAGGGAGAGTTCCTGAACAGGGTCCAAGACAGGGGAAATTCAGAGTTCCTAAAGACTGTCCCAGACTGGGAACAGGGAGAGTTCCCAGTGTGAGTCTCAGAAAGGGGACTGGGAGAGTTCCTAGTCGAAGTCCCAGACATGGGACAGGGACAGTTCCTAAACATAATTCCAGGCAGGGGACAGGGAGATTTACTAAACAGAGTCACAGGCAGGGGACAGTGAGAGTTCCTAAACAGAGTCCTAGGCAGGAGACTGGGAGAGTTCTTAAACAAAGCCCCAGACAGGGACAGGGAGAGTTCCTAAAGAGAGTCAGAGGCAGGGGACAGGGAGAGTTCCTAAATAGAGACCCAGAGAGTAGACAGGGATTGATCCTAAATGGAATCCCAGACAGGGAACATGGAGAGTTCCTAAACAGAGTCCCATGCAGTGGTCAGGGAGAGTTCCCACATATTGTCCCAGACAGGGGACAGAGAAATTTCCTGAAGAGAGTCACAGACAAGGGACAGGAACTGTTCCTAAACAGAATCCCAGACAGGAGAGAGGGAGAGTTCCTAAACAGAGTGCCAGAGAGGGTACAGTGTGAGTTCCTAAATAGAGTCCCAGACAGGGCCAGGGAGCGTTCCAAAACAGGGTCCAAGACAGGGGTCAAGCAGAGTTCCTAAAAGCAGTCCCAGACTGGGAACAGGGACAGTTCCCAGTGGGAGTCTCAGACAAGGGACTGGGAGATTTCCTAGTAGAAGTCACAGACATGGGACAGGGAGAGTTCCTAAACAGAGTCCCAGAAAGGGGACAGGTAGACTTCCTAAACAGAGTCACAGAGAGGGGACAGGGAGGGTTCCTACACAGAATCCAGACAGGAGAGAGGCAGAGTTCCTAAAAACAGTCACAGACAGGAGACAGGGAGAGTTCCTAAAGGGAGTCCCGGATAGGGGACAGGAATAGTTTGTAAAAAGGGACCCAGACAGGGGACAAGGAGAGTTTGTAAAATGTGTCCGAGGCAGGGTGCAAAGAGAGTTCCTAAGCAGAGTCCCAGACAGGGGACAGGGAGATTTCCTGAACGGAACTCCAGACAGGCGACAGGGAGACTTCGTAAAAAGGGTCCCAGACAGGGGACAGGGAGAGTTCTTAAACAGAGTGCTAGGCAGGGTACAGGGAGAGTTCCTAAAGACAGTCACAGACAGGGGACAGGGAGTGTTCCTAAAGGGATTCCCAGTCAGGGAACAGGGGAATTTCGCAAAAAGATTCCCAGACCGGGGACAGGGAGAGTTCCTAAGCAGAGTCCCAGACAGGGGACAGGGAGATTTCCTAAACTGATTCACAGGCAGGGGACAGGGAGAGTTCCTAAACACATTCACAGACAGGGGACAGGGAGTGTTCCTAAAGGGATTCCTGGTCAGGGAACAGGGGGAGTTCGCAAAAAGATTCCCAGAAGGGGACAGGGAGAGTTCCTAAGCAGAGTCCCAGACAGGGAACAGGGAGAGTTCCTAAGCAGAGTCCCAGACAGGGAACAGGGAGTTTTCCTAAGCAGCGTACCAGACAGGGGACAGGGAGATTTCCTAAACTGATTCACAGGCAGGGGACAGGGAGAGTTCCTAAACAGACTCTCAGGCATGGGACAGGGAGAGTTCCTAAACAGACTCACAGGCAGGAGACAGGGAGACTTCCTAAACAAAGTCCCAGAAAGGGGATAGGGACTGTTGCTAAAGAGATTCACAGTCAGGGGAGAGCAAGCGTTCCTAAGCAGAATCCCAGACAGGGGGCCGGGAGAGTTCCTAAACAGAGTCATAGACAAGCGACAGGGAGTGTTCCTAAAGAGAGTCAGAGGCAGGGCATGGGGAGAGTTCCTAAATAGAGACCCAGAGAGTAGACAGGGAGAGATCCTAAACGGAATCCCAGACAGGAAACATGGCGAGTTCCCATACAGGGGCAGGGAGTGTTGCTAAACAGAGTCACAGGCAGGGGACAGGGAGGGTACCTAAACAGAATCCCAGAACGGGGGACAGGGAGAGTTCCTAAACACAGTCACAGACAGGGGAGAGGGAGAGTTCCTAAAGGAAGTCCCATACAGGGGACAGGGAAATTTCCTAGAGCTCAGTACAAGACAGGGGACAGGGAGAGTTCCTAATGGGATACACAGGCAGGGGACAGGGAGAGTTCCTAAACAGAGTCCTAGGCAGGAGACTGGGAGAGTTCTTAAAGAAAGCCCCAGACAGGGACAGGGAGAGTTCCTAAAGAGAGTCAGAGGCAGGGCACGGGGAGAGTTCCTAAATAGAGACCCAGAGAGTAGACAGGGAGAGATCCTAAACGGAATCCCAGACAGGGAACATGGAGAGTTCCTAAACAGAGTCCCATGCAGTGCTCAGGGACAGGTCCCAAATATTGTCCCAGACAGGGGACAGGGAGAGTTCCTAAACAGAGTCCCAGACAGGGGACAGAGAAACTTCCTAAAGAAAATCACAGACAGGGGACAGGAACTTTTCCTAAACAGAATCCCAGACAGGAGAGAGGGAGAGTTCCTAAACAGATTCCCAGCCAGGCGAGAGGGAGAGTTCCTAAACAGAGTGCCAGAGAGGGTACAGAGTGAGTTCCTAAACCAAGTCACAGGGAAGGGCACAGGGAGAGTTCCTAAACAGAATCCCAGACAGGAGACAGGGAGAGTTTCTAATTAGAATTCCAGACAGGGGGCAGTGAAAGTTCCTAAACAGAATCCCAGGCAGGGGACAGGGTGAGTTCCTAAATAGAGTCCCAGACAGGGGCAGGGAGCGTTCCTAAAGAGGGTCCAAGACAGGGGTCAAGCAGAGTTCCTAAAGGCAGTCCCAGACTGAGAACAGGGAGAGTTCCCAGTGGGAGTCTCAGACAGGGGACTGGGAGAGTTCCTAGTAGAAGTCCCAGACATGGGACAGGGAGAGTTCCTAAATATAGTCCCAGACAGGGGACAGGTAGACTTCCTAAACACAGTCACAGACAGGGGACAGGGAGAGTTCCTAAAGGGATTCCCAGTCAGGGAACTGGGGGAGTTCGCAAAATGATTCCCATACAGGGGACAGGGAGATTTCCAAAGCAGAGTCCCAGACAGGGAACAGGGAGATTTCCTAAGCAGCGTACCAGACAGGGGACAGGGAGAGTTCCTAAACTGATTCACAGGCAGGGGACAGGGAGAGTTCCTAAACAGACTCACAGGCATGGGACAAAGAGAGTTCATAAACAGACTCACAGGCAGGAGACAGGGAGACTTCCTAAACAAAGTCCCAGACAGGGGATAGGGACTGTTGCTAAACTGAATCCCAGACAGGGGACAGGGAGAGTTACTAAACAGAGTCCCAGAGAGGGGACAGAGTGAGTTCCTAAACAGGGTCACAGGGAATGGCACAGGGAGAGTTTTCCTAAACAGAATCCCAGACAGGAGACAGGGAGAGTTTCAAAATAGAATTCCAGACAGGGGGCAGGGAAAGTTCCTAAACAGAATCCCAGGCAGGTGTCAAGCAGAGTTCCTAAAGGCAGTCCCAGACTGAGAACAGGGAGAGTTCCCAGTGGGAGTCTCAGACAGGGGACTGGGAGAGTTCCAAGTAGAAGTCCCAGACATGGGACAGGGAGAGTTCCTAAACAGAGTCCCAGACAGGGGACAGGTAGACTTCCTAAACAGAGTCACAGAGAGGGGACAGGGAGAGTTCCTAAACACAGTCACAGAAAGGGGACAGGGAGAGTTCCTAAAGGGATTCCCAGTCAGGGAACTGGGGAAGTTCGCAAAATGATTCCCATACAGGGGACAGGGAGATTTCCTAAGCAGCGTACCAGACAGGGGACAGGGAGAGTTCCTAAACAGAATCACAGGCAGGAGACAGGGAGACGTCCTAAAAAAAGTCCCAGACAGGGGATAGGGACTTTTGGCAAATAGAGTCACAGTCATGGGAGAGCGAGTGTTCCTAAGCAGAATCCCAGACAGGGGACAGGGAGAGTTCCTAAACACAGTCATAGACAGGCGACAGGGAGTGTTCCTAAAGGGAGTCCCAGGCAGGGGACAGGGAAACTTCGTAAACCGTTTCCCAGAGAGGGGACAGGGAGGGTTCCTACATCGAATCCCAGGCAGGAGAGAGGCAGAGTTCCTAAAAACAGTCACAGACAGGAGACAGGGAGAGTTCCTAAAGGGAGTCCCGGATAGGGGACAGGAATAGTTTGTAAAAAGGGACCCAGACAGAGGACAAGGAGAGTTTGTAAAAAGTGTCTTAGAGAGGGTGCAAGGAGAGTTCCTAAGCAGAGTCCCAGACAGGGGACAGGGAGATTTCCTGAACGGAACTCCAGACAGGCGACAGGGAGACTCCGTAAAAAGGGTCCCAGACAGTGGACAGGAAGAGTTCTTAAACAGAGTGCTAGGCAGGGTACAGGGAGAATTCCTAAAGACAGTCACAGACAGGGGACAGGGAGTGTTCCTAAAGGGATTCCCAGTCAGGGAACAGGGGGAGTTCGCAAAGAGATTCCCAGACAGGGGACAGGGAGAGTTCCTAAGCAGAGTCCCAGACAGGGGACAGGGAGATTTCCTACACAGCATACCAGACAGGGGACAGGGAGAGTTCCTAAACTGATTCACAAGCAGGGGACAGGGAGAGTTCCTAAACACAGTCACAGACACAGGGACAGGGAGTGCTCCTAAAGGGATTCCCAGTCAGGGAACAGGGGGAGTTCGCAAAAAGATTCCCAGTCAGGGGACAGGGAGAGTTCCTAAGCAGAGTCCCAGACAGGGAACAGGGAGATTTCCTAAGCAGCGTACCAGACAGGGGACAGAGAGAGTTCCTAAACTGATTCACAGGCAGGGGACAGGGAGTGTTCCTAAACAGACTCACAGGCAGGAGACAGGGAGACTTCCTAAACAAAGTCCCAGAAAGGGGATAGGGACTGTTGCTAAAGAGAGTCACAGTCAGGGGAGAGCGAGTGTTCCTAAGCAGAATCCCAGACAGGGGGCAGGGAGAGTTCCTAAACACAGTCATAGACAGGCGACAAGGAGTGTTCCTAAAGGGAGTCCCAGGCAGGGGACACGGAAAATTCGTAAACAGTTTCCCAGAGAGTGGACAAGTAGAGTTCGAAAACAGTGTCCCATAGAGTGGACAGGGTGTGTTCCTAAACAGAGACGTGGCACGGGACAAGGAGATTTCCTAAACAATGTCACGGACAAGTGACAGGGAGAGTTCCTAAAGGGAGACCCAGACAGGGGACAGGGAGAGTTCGGTAAAATGGTCCCAGACAGGGGATAGGGAGAGTTCCTAAGCAGAGTCCAAAACACGGGACAGGGAGATTTCCTCAGCAGGGTATAAGACAAGGGACAGGGAGAGTTCCTAATGGTAGTCACAGGCAGGGGACATGGAGAGTTCTTAAACAGAGCCCCAGGCAGGGGACAGGGAGAATTCCTAAACCGAGTCCCAGGCAGGGGACAGGGAGTGTTCTTAAACAAAGTCCCAGACAGGGGACAGGGAGAGTTCCTAAATAGAGTCCCAGGCAGTGGACAGGGAGAGTTCCTAAACAGAATCCCAGATAGTAGACAGGCAGAATCCTAAAGAGAATCCCAGACAGGGAACATGGAGAGTTCCTAAATAGAGTCCAATTCAGGCGTCAGGGAGAATTCCCACATATTATGCCAGACAGGGGACAGGGAGAGTTCATAAACAGAGTCCCAGACAGGGGTCTGAGAAATTTCCTAAACAGAGTCACAGTCAGTGGACAGGAACTGTTCCTAAACAGAATCCCAGACAGGAGAGAGGGAGAGTTCCTAAACAGATTCCCAGCCAGGCGAGAGGGAGAGTTCCTAAACAGAGTGCCAGAGAGGGTACAGAGTGAGTTCAAAAACCAAGTCACAGGGAAGGGCACAGGGAGAGTTCCTAAACAGAATCCCAGACAGGGGACAGTGTGAGTTCCTAAATAGTGTCCCAGACAGGGCCAGGGAGCGTTCCAAAACAGGGTCCAAGACAGGGGTCAAGCAGAGTTCCTAAAAGCAGTCCCAGACTGGGAACAGGGACAGTTCCCAGTGGGAGTCTCAGACAAGGGACTGGAAGAGTTCCTAGTAGAAGTCCCAGATATGGGACAGGGAGAGTTCCTAAACAGAGTCCCAGAAAGGGGAAGGTAGACTTCCTAAACAGAGTCACAGAGAGGTGACAGGGAGGGTTCCTACACAGAATCCAGACAGGAGAGAGGCAGAGTTCCTAAAAACAGTCACAGACAGGAGGCAGGGAGAGTTCCTAAAGGGAGTCCCGGATAGGGGACAGGAATAGTTCGTAAAAAGGGACCCAGACAGGGGACAAGGAGAGTTTGTAAAAAGAGTCCTAGACAAGGTGCAAGGAGAGTTCCTAAGCAGAGTCCCAGACAGGGGACAGGGAGATTTTCTGAACGGAACTCCAGACAGGCGACAGGGAGACTTCGTAAAAAGAGTCCCAGACAGTGGACAGGGAGAGTTCTTAAACAGAGTGCTAGGCAGGGTACAGGGAGAGTTCCTAAACACAGTCACAGACAGGGGACAGGGAGTGTTCCTAAAGGGATTCCCAGTCAGGGAACAGGGGGAGTTCGCAAAGAGATTCCCAGACAGGGGACAGGGAGAGTTCCTAAGCAAAGTCCCAGACAGGGAACAGGGAGATTTCCTACGCAGCGTACCAGACAGGGGACAGAGAGAGTTCCTAAACTGATACACAAGCAGGGGACAGGGAGAGTTCCTAAACACAGTCACAGACAGAGGGACAGGGAGTGTTCCTAAAGGGATTCCCAGTCAGGGAACAGGGGGAGTTCGCAAAAAGATTCCCAGACAGGGGACAGGGAGAGTTCCTAAGCAGAGTCCCAGACAGAGAACAGGGAGATTTCCTAAGCAGCGTACCAGACAGGGGACAGGGAGAGTTCCTAAACTGATTCACAGGCAGGGGACAGGGAGAGTTCCTAAACAGACTCACAGGCATGGGACAGAGTGAGTTCCTAAACAGACTCACAGGCATGGGACAGAGAGAGTTCCTAAACAGACTCACAGGCAGGAGACAGGGAGTCTTCCTAAACAAAGTCCCAGAAAGGGGATAGGGACTGTTGCTAAAGAGAGTCACAGTCAGGGGAGAGCGAGTGTTCCTAAGCAGAATCCCAGACAGGGGGCAGGGAGAGTTCCTAAACACAGTCATAGACAGGCGACAAGGAGTGTTCCTAAAGGGAGTCCCAGGCAGGGGACACGGAAAATTCGTAAACAGTTTCCCAGAGAGTGGACAAGTAGAGTTCGAAAACAGTGTCCCATAGAGTGGACAGGGTGTGTTCCTAAACAGAGACGTGGCACGGGACAAGGAGATTTCCTAAACAATGTCACGGACAAGTGACAGGGAGAGTTCCTAAAGGGAGACCCAGACAGGGGACAGGGAGAGTTCGGTAAAATGGTCCCAGACAGGGGATAGGGAGAGTTCCTAAGCAGAGTCCAAAACACGGGACAGGGAGATTTCCTCAGCAGGGTATAAGACAAGGGACAGGGAGAGTTCCTAATGGTAGTCACAGGCAGGGGACATGGAGAGTTCTTAAACAGAGCCCCAGGCAGGGGACAGGGAGAATTCCTAAACCGAGTCCCAGGCAGGGGACAGGGAGTGTTCTTAAACAAAGTCCCAGACAGGGGACAGGGAGAGTTCCTAAATAGAGTCCCAGGCAGTGGACAGGGAGAGTTCCTAAACAGAATCCCAGATAGTAGACAGGCAGAATCCTAAAGAGAATCCCAGACAGGGAACATGGAGAGTTCCTAAATAGAGTCCAATTCAGGCGTCAGGGAGAATTCCCACATATTATGCCAGACAGGGGACAGGGAGAGTTCATAAACAGAGTCCCAGACAGGGGTCTGAGAAATTTCCTAAACAGAGTCACAGTCAGTGGACAGGAACTGTTCCTAAACAGAATCCCAGACAGGAGAGAGGGAGAGTTCCTAAACAGATTCCCAGCCAGGCGAGAGGGAGAGTTCCTAAACAGAGTGCCAGAGAGGGTACAGAGTGAGTTCAAAAACCAAGTCACAGGGAAGGGCACAGGGAGAGTTCCTAAACAGAATCCCAGACAGGGGACAGTGTGAGTTCCTAAATAGTGTCCCAGACAGGGCCAGGGAGCGTTCCAAAACAGGGTCCAAGACAGGGGTCAAGCAGAGTTCCTAAAAGCAGTCCCAGACTGGGAACAGGGACAGTTCCCAGTGGGAGTCTCAGACAAGGGACTGGAAGAGTTCCTAGTAGAAGTCCCAGATATGGGACAGGGAGAGTTCCTAAACAGAGTCCCAGAAAGGGGAAGGTAGACTTCCTAAACAGAGTCACAGAGAGGTGACAGGGAGGGTTCCTACACAGAATCCAGACAGGAGAGAGGCAGAGTTCCTAAAAACAGTCACAGACAGGAGGCAGGGAGAGTTCCTAAAGGGAGTCCCGGATAGGGGACAGGAATAGTTCGTAAAAAGGGACCCAGACAGGGGACAAGGAGAGTTTGTAAAAAGAGTCCTAGACAAGGTGCAAGGAGAGTTCCTAAGCAGAGTCCCAGACAGGGGACAGGGAGATTTCTGAACGGAACTCCAGACAGGCGACAGGGAGACTTCGTAAAAAGAGTCCCAGACAGTGGACAGGGAGAGTTCTTAAACAGAGTGCTAGGCAGGGTACAGGGAGAGTTCCTAAACACAGTCACAGACAGGGGACAGGGAGTGTTCCTAAAGGGATTCCCAGTCAGGGAACAGGGGGAGTTCGCAAAGAGATTCCCAGACAGGGGACAGGGAGAGTTCCTAAGCAAAGTCCCAGACAGGGAACAGGGAGATTTCCTACGCAGCGTACCAGACAGGGGACAGAGAGAGTTCCTAAACTGATACACAAGCAGGGGACAGGGAGAGTTCCTAAACACAGTCACAGACAGAGGGACAGGGAGTGTTCCTAAAGGGATTCCCAGTCAGGGAACAGGGGGAGTTCGCAAAAAGATTCCCAGACAGGGGACAGGGAGAGTTCCTAAGCAGAGTCCCAGACAGAGAACAGGGAGATTTCCTAAGCAGCGTACCAGACAGGGGACAGGGAGAGTTCCTAAACTGATTCACAGGCAGGGGACAGGGAGAGTTCCTAAACAGACTCACAGGCATGGGACAGAGTGAGTTCCTAAACAGACTCACAGGCATGGGACAGAGAGAGTTCCTAAACAGACTCACAGGCAGGAGACAGGGAGTCTTCCTAAACAAAGTCCCAGAAAGGGGATAGGGACTGTTGCTAAAGAGAGTCACAGTCAGGGGAGAGCGAGTGTTCCTAAGCAGAATCCCAGACAGGGGGCAGGGAGAGTTCCTAAACACAGTCATAGACAGGCGACAAGGAGTGTTCCTAAAGGGAGTCCCAGGCAGGGGACACGGAAAATTCGTAAACAGTTTCCCAGAGAGTGGACAAGTAGAGTTCGAAAACAGTGTCCCATAGAGTGGACAGGGTGTGTTCCTAAACAGAGACGTGGCACGGGACAAGGAGATTTCCTAAACAATGTCACGGACAAGTGACAGGGAGAGTTCCTAAAGGGAGACCCAGACAGGGGACAGGGAGAGTTCGGTAAAATGGTCCCAGACAGGGGATAGGGAGAGTTCCTAAGCAGAGTCCAAAACACGGGACAGGGAGATTTCCTCAGCAGGGTATAAGACAAGGGACAGGGAGAGTTCCTAATGGTAGTCACAGGCAGGGGACATGGAGAGTTCTTAAACAGAGCCCCAGGCAGGGGACAGGGAGAATTCCTAAACCGAGTCCCAGGCAGGGGACAGGGAGTGTTCTTAAACAAAGTCCCAGACAGGGGACAGGGAGAGTTCCTAAATAGAGTCCCAGGCAGTGGACAGGGAGAGTTCCTAAACAGAATCCCAGATAGTAGACAGGCAGAATCCTAAAGAGAATCCCAGACAGGGAACATGGAGAGTTCCTAAATAGAGTCCAATTCAGGCGTCAGGGAGAATTCCCACATATTATGCCAGACAGGGGACAGGGAGAGTTCATAAACAGAGTCCCAGACAGGGGTCTGAGAAATTTCCTAAACAGAGTCACAGTCAGTGGACAGGAACTGTTCCTAAACAGAATCCCAGACAGGAGAGAGGGAGAGTTCCTAAACAGATTCCCAGCCAGGCGAGAGGGAGAGTTCCTAAACAGAGTGCCAGAGAGGGTACAGAGTGAGTTCAAAAACCAAGTCACAGGGAAGGGCACAGGGAGAGTTCCTAAACAGAATCCCAGACAGGGGACAGTGTGAGTTCCTAAATAGTGTCCCAGACAGGGCCAGGGAGCGTTCCAAAACAGGGTCCAAGACAGGGGTCAAGCAGAGTTCCTAAAAGCAGTCCCAGACTGGGAACAGGGACAGTTCCCAGTGGGAGTCTCAGACAAGGGACTGGAAGAGTTCCTAGTAGAAGTCCCAGATATGGGACAGGGAGAGTTCCTAAACAGAGTCCCAGAAAGGGGAAGGTAGACTTCCTAAACAGAGTCACAGAGAGGTGACAGGGAGGGTTCCTACACAGAATCCAGACAGGAGAGAGGCAGAGTTCCTAAAAACAGTCACAGACAGGAGGCAGGGAGAGTTCCTAAAGGGAGTCCCGGATAGGGGACAGGAATAGTTCGTAAAAAGGGACCCAGACAGGGGACAAGGAGAGTTTGTAAAAAGAGTCCTAGACAAGGTGCAAGGAGAGTTCCTAAGCAGAGTCCCAGACAGGGGACAGGGAGATTTTCTGAACGGAACTCCAGACAGGCGACAGGGAGACTTCGTAAAAAGAGTCCCAGACAGTGGACAGGGAGAGTTCTTAAACAGAGTGCTAGGCAGGGTACAGGGAGAGTTCCTAAACACAGTCACAGACAGGGGACAGGGAGTGTTCCTAAAGGGATTCCCAGTCAGGGAACAGGGGGAGTTCGCAAAGAGATTCCCAGACAGGGGACAGGGAGAGTTCCTAAGCAAAGTCCCAGACAGGGAACAGGGAGATTTCCTACGCAGCGTACCAGACAGGGGACAGAGAGAGTTCCTAAACTGATACACAAGCAGGGGACAGGGAGAGTTCCTAAACACAGTCACAGACAGAGGGACAGGGAGTGTTCCTAAAGGGATTCCCAGTCAGGGAACAGGGGGAGTTCGCAAAAAGATTCCCAGACAGGGGACAGGGAGAGTTCCTAAGCAGAGTCCCAGACAGAGAACAGGGAGATTTCCTAAGCAGCGTACCAGACAGGGGACAGGGAGAGTTCCTAAACTGATTCACAGGCAGGGGACAGGGAGAGTTCCTAAACAGACTCACAGGCATGGGACAGAGTGAGTTCCTAAACAGACTCACAGGCATGGGACAGAGAGAGTTCCTAAACAGACTCACAGGCAGGAGACAGGGAGTCTTCCTAAACAAAGTCCCAGAAAGGGGATAGGGACTGTTGCTAAAGAGAGTCACAGTCAGGGGAGAGCGAGTGTTCCTAAGCAGAATCCCAGACAGGGGGCAGGGAGAGTTCCTAAACACAGTCATAGACAGGCGACAAGGAGTGTTCCTAAAGGGAGTCCCAGGCAGGGGACACGGAAAATTCGTAAACAGTTTCCCAGAGAGTGGACAAGTAGAGTTCGAAAACAGTGTCCCATAGAGTGGACAGGGTGTGTTCCTAAACAGAGACGTGGCACGGGACAAGGAGATTTCCTAAACAATGTCACGGACAAGTGACAGGGAGAGTTCCTAAAGGGAGACCCAGACAGGGGACAGGGAGAGTTCGGTAAAATGGTCCCAGACAGGGGATAGGGAGAGTTCCTAAGCAGAGTCCAAAACACGGGACAGGGAGATTTCCTCAGCAGGGTATAAGACAAGGGACAGGGAGAGTTCCTAATGGTAGTCACAGGCAGGGGACATGGAGAGTTCTTAAACAGAGCCCCAGGCAGGGGACAGGGAGAATTCCTAAACCGAGTCCCAGGCAGGGGACAGGGAGTGTTCTTAAACAAAGTCCCAGACAGGGGACAGGGAGAGTTCCTAAATAGAGTCCCAGGCAGTGGACAGGGAGAGTTCCTAAACAGAATCCCAGATAGTAGACAGGCAGAATCCTAAAGAGAATCCCAGACAGGGAACATGGAGAGTTCCTAAATAGAGTCCAATTCAGGCGTCAGGGAGAATTCCCACATATTATGCCAGACAGGGGACAGGGAGAGTTCATAAACAGAGTCCCAGACAGGGGTCTGAGAAATTTCCTAAACAGAGTCACAGTCAGTGGACAGGAACTGTTCCTAAACAGAATCCCAGACAGGAGAGAGGGAGAGTTCCTAAACAGATTCCCAGCCAGGCGAGAGGGAGAGTTCCTAAACAGAGTGCCAGAGAGGGTACAGAGTGAGTTCAAAAACCAAGTCACAGGGAAGGGCACAGGGAGAGTTCCTAAACAGAATCCCAGACAGGGGACAGTGTGAGTTCCTAAATAGTGTCCCAGACAGGGCCAGGGAGCGTTCCAAAACAGGGTCCAAGACAGGGGTCAAGCAGAGTTCCTAAAAGCAGTCCCAGACTGGGAACAGGGACAGTTCCCAGTGGGAGTCTCAGACAAGGGACTGGAAGAGTTCCTAGTAGAAGTCCCAGATATGGGACAGGGAGAGTTCCTAAACAGAGTCCCAGAAAGGGGAAGGTAGACTTCCTAAACAGAGTCACAGAGAGGTGACAGGGAGGGTTCCTACACAGAATCCAGACAGGAGAGAGGCAGAGTTCCTAAAAACAGTCACAGACAGGAGGCAGGGAGAGTTCCTAAAGGGAGTCCCGGATAGGGGACAGGAATAGTTCGTAAAAAGGGACCCAGACAGGGGACAAGGAGAGTTTGTAAAAAGAGTCCTAGACAAGGTGCAAGGAGAGTTCCTAAGCAGAGTCCCAGACAGGGGACAGGGAGATTTTCTGAACGGAACTCCAGACAGGCGACAGGGAGACTTCGTAAAAAGAGTCCCAGACAGTGGACAGGGAGAGTTCTTAAACAGAGTGCTAGGCAGGGTACAGGGAGAGTTCCTAAACACAGTCACAGACAGGGGACAGGGAGTGTTCCTAAAGGGATTCCCAGTCAGGGAACAGGGGGAGTTCGCAAAGAGATTCCCAGACAGGGGACAGGGAGAGTTCCTAAGCAAAGTCCCAGACAGGGAACAGGGAGATTTCCTACGCAGCGTACCAGACAGGGGACAGAGAGAGTTCCTAAACTGATACACAAGCAGGGGACAGGGAGAGTTCCTAAACACAGTCACAGACAGAGGGACAGGGAGTGTTCCTAAAGGGATTCCCAGTCAGGGAACAGGGGGAGTTCGCAAAAAGATTCCCAGACAGGGGACAGGGAGAGTTCCTAAGCAGAGTCCCAGACAGAGAACAGGGAGATTTCCTAAGCAGCGTACCAGACAGGGGACAGGGAGAGTTCCTAAACTGATTCACAGGCAGGGGACAGGGAGAGTTCCTAAACAGACTCACAGGCATGGGACAGAGTGAGTTCCTAAACAGACTCACAGGCATGGGACAGAGAGAGTTCCTAAACAGACTCACAGGCAGGAGACAGGGAGTCTTCCTAAACAAAGTCCCAGAAAGGGGATAGGGACTGTTGCTAAAGAGAGTCACAGTCAGGGGAGAGCGAGTGTTCCTAAGCAGAATCCCAGACAGGGGGCAGGGAGAGTTCCTAAACACAGTCATAGACAGGCGACAAGGAGTGTTCCTAAAGGGAGTCCCAGGCAGGGGACACGGAAAATTCGTAAACAGTTTCCCAGAGAGTGGACAAGTAGAGTTCGAAAACAGTGTCCCATAGAGTGGACAGGGTGTGTTCCTAAACAGAGACGTGGCACGGGACAAGGAGATTTCCTAAACAATGTCACGGACAAGTGACAGGGAGAGTTCCTAAAGGGAGACCCAGACAGGGGACAGGGAGAGTTCGGTAAAATGGTCCCAGACAGGGGATAGGGAGAGTTCCTAAGCAGAGTCCAAAACACGGGACAGGGAGATTTCCTCAGCAGGGTATAAGACAAGGGACAGGGAGAGTTCCTAATGGTAGTCACAGGCAGGGGACATGGAGAGTTCTTAAACAGAGCCCCAGGCAGGGGACAGGGAGAATTCCTAAACCGAGTCCCAGGCAGGGGACAGGGAGTGTTCTTAAACAAAGTCCCAGACAGGGGACAGGGAGAGTTCCTAAATAGAGTCCCAGGCAGTGGACAGGGAGAGTTCCTAAACAGAATCCCAGATAGTAGACAGGCAGAATCCTAAAGAGAATCCCAGACAGGGAACATGGAGAGTTCCTAAATAGAGTCCAATTCAGGCGTCAGGGAGAATTCCCACATATTATGCCAGACAGGGGACAGGGAGAGTTCATAAACAGAGTCCCAGACAGGGGTCTGAGAAATTTCCTAAACAGAGTCACAGTCAGTGGACAGGAACTGTTCCTAAACAGAATCCCAGACAGGAGAGAGGGAGAGTTCCTAAACAGATTCCCAGCCAGGCGAGAGGGAGAGTTCCTAAACAGAGTGCCAGAGAGGGTACAGAGTGAGTTCAAAAACCAAGTCACAGGGAAGGGCACAGGGAGAGTTCCTAAACAGAATCCCAGACAGGGGACAGTGTGAGTTCCTAAATAGTGTCCCAGACAGGGCCAGGGAGCGTTCCAAAACAGGGTCCAAGACAGGGGTCAAGCAGAGTTCCTAAAAGCAGTCCCAGACTGGGAACAGGGACAGTTCCCAGTGGGAGTCTCAGACAAGGGACTGGAAGAGTTCCTAGTAGAAGTCCCAGATATGGGACAGGGAGAGTTCCTAAACAGAGTCCCAGAAAGGGGAAGGTAGACTTCCTAAACAGAGTCACAGAGAGGTGACAGGGAGGGTTCCTACACAGAATCCAGACAGGAGAGAGGCAGAGTTCCTAAAAACAGTCACAGACAGGAGGCAGGGAGAGTTCCTAAAGGGAGTCCCGGATAGGGGACAGGAATAGTTCGTAAAAAGGGACCCAGACAGGGGACAAGGAGAGTTTGTAAAAAGAGTCCTAGACAAGGTGCAAGGAGAGTTCCTAAGCAGAGTCCCAGACAGGGGACAGGGAGATTTTCTGAACGGAACTCCAGACAGGCGACAGGGAGACTTCGTAAAAAGAGTCCCAGACAGTGGACAGGGAGAGTTCTTAAACAGAGTGCTAGGCAGGGTACAGGGAGAGTTCCTAAACACAGTCACAGACAGGGGACAGGGAGTGTTCCTAAAGGGATTCCCAGTCAGGGAACAGGGGGAGTTCGCAAAGAGATTCCCAGACAGGGGACAGGGAGAGTTCCTAAGCAAAGTCCCAGACAGGGAACAGGGAGATTTCCTACGCAGCGTACCAGACAGGGGACAGAGAGAGTTCCTAAACTGATACACAAGCAGGGGACAGGGAGAGTTCCTAAACACAGTCACAGACAGAGGGACAGGGAGTGTTCCTAAAGGGATTCCCAGTCAGGGAACAGGGGGAGTTCGCAAAAAGATTCCCAGACAGGGGACAGGGAGAGTTCCTAAGCAGAGTCCCAGACAGAGAACAGGGAGATTTCCTAAGCAGCGTACCAGACAGGGGACAGGGAGAGTTCCTAAACTGATTCACAGGCAGGGGACAGGGAGAGTTCCTAAACAGACTCACAGGCATGGGACAGAGTGAGTTCCTAAACAGACTCACAGGCATGGGACAGAGAGAGTTCCTAAACAGACTCACAGGCAGGAGACAGGGAGTCTTCCTAAACAAAGTCCCAGAAAGGGGATAGGGACTGTTGCTAAAGAGAGTCACAGTCAGGGGAGAGCGAGTGTTCCTAAGCAGAATCCCAGACAGGGGGCAGGGAGAGTTCCTAAACACAGTCATAGACAGGCGACAAGGAGTGTTCCTAAAGGGAGTCCCAGGCAGGGGACACGGAAAATTCGTAAACAGTTTCCCAGAGAGTGGACAAGTAGAGTTCGAAAACAGTGTCCCATAGAGTGGACAGGGTGTGTTCCTAAACAGAGACGTGGCACGGGACAAGGAGATTTCCTAAACAATGTCACGGACAAGTGACAGGGAGAGTTCCTAAAGGGAGACCCAGACAGGGGACAGGGAGAGTTCGGTAAAATGGTCCCAGACAGGGGATAGGGAGAGTTCCTAAGCAGAGTCCAAAACACGGGACAGGGAGATTTCCTCAGCAGGGTATAAGACAAGGGACAGGGAGAGTTCCTAATGGTAGTCACAGGCAGGGGACATGGAGAGTTCTTAAACAGAGCCCCAGGCAGGGGACAGGGAGAATTCCTAAACCGAGTCCCAGGCAGGGGACAGGGAGTGTTCTTAAACAAAGTCCCAGACAGGGGACAGGGAGAGTTCCTAAATAGAGTCCCAGGCAGTGGACAGGGAGAGTTCCTAAACAGAATCCCAGATAGTAGACAGGCAGAATCCTAAAGAGAATCCCAGACAGGGAACATGGAGAGTTCCTAAATAGAGTCCAATTCAGGCGTCAGGGAGAATTCCCACATATTATGCCAGACAGGGGACAGGGAGAGTTCATAAACAGAGTCCCAGACAGGGGTCTGAGAAATTTCCTAAACAGAGTCACAGTCAGTGGACAGGAACTGTTCCTAAACAGAATCCCAGACAGGAGAGAGGGAGAGTTCCTAAACAGATTCCCAGCCAGGCGAGAGGGAGAGTTCCTAAACAGAGTGCCAGAGAGGGTACAGAGTGAGTTCAAAAACCAAGTCACAGGGAAGGGCACAGGGAGAGTTCCTAAACAGAATCCCAGACAGGGGACAGTGTGAGTTCCTAAATAGTGTCCCAGACAGGGCCAGGGAGCGTTCCAAAACAGGGTCCAAGACAGGGGTCAAGCAGAGTTCCTAAAAGCAGTCCCAGACTGGGAACAGGGACAGTTCCCAGTGGGAGTCTCAGACAAGGGACTGGAAGAGTTCCTAGTAGAAGTCCCAGATATGGGACAGGGAGAGTTCCTAAACAGAGTCCCAGAAAGGGGAAGGTAGACTTCCTAAACAGAGTCACAGAGAGGTGACAGGGAGGGTTCCTACACAGAATCCAGACAGGAGAGAGGCAGAGTTCCTAAAAACAGTCACAGACAGGAGGCAGGGAGAGTTCCTAAAGGGAGTCCCGGATAGGGGACAGGAATAGTTCGTAAAAAGGGACCCAGACAGGGGACAAGGAGAGTTTGTAAAAAGAGTCCTAGACAAGGTGCAAGGAGAGTTCCTAAGCAGAGTCCCAGACAGGGGACAGGGAGATTTTCTGAACGGAACTCCAGACAGGCGACAGGGAGACTTCGTAAAAAGAGTCCCAGACAGTGGACAGGGAGAGTTCTTAAACAGAGTGCTAGGCAGGGTACAGGGAGAGTTCCTAAACACAGTCACAGACAGGGGACAGGGAGTGTTCCTAAAGGGATTCCCAGTCAGGGAACAGGGGGAGTTCGCAAAGAGATTCCCAGACAGGGGACAGGGAGAGTTCCTAAGCAAAGTCCCAGACAGGGAACAGGGAGATTTCCTACGCAGCGTACCAGACAGGGGACAGAGAGAGTTCCTAAACTGATACACAAGCAGGGGACAGGGAGAGTTCCTAAACACAGTCACAGACAGAGGGACAGGGAGTGTTCCTAAAGGGATTCCCAGTCAGGGAACAGGGGGAGTTCGCAAAAAGATTCCCAGACAGGGGACAGGGAGAGTTCCTAAGCAGAGTCCCAGACAGAGAACAGGGAGATTTCCTAAGCAGCGTACCAGACAGGGGACAGGGAGAGTTCCTAAACTGATTCACAGGCAGGGGACAGGGAGAGTTCCTAAACAGACTCACAGGCATGGGACAGAGTGAGTTCCTAAACAGACTCACAGGCATGGGACAGAGAGAGTTCCTAAACAGACTCACAGGCAGGAGACAGGGAGTCTTCCTAAACAAAGTCCCAGAAAGGGGATAGGGACTGTTGCTAAAGAGAGTCACAGTCAGGGGAGAGCGAGTGTTCCTAAGCAGAATCCCAGACAGGGGGCAAGGAGAGTTCCTAAACACAGTCATAGACAGGCGACAGGGAGTGTTCCTAAAGGGAGTCCCAGGCAGGGGACAGGGAAAATTCGTAAACAGTTTCCCAGAGAGTGGACAAGTAGAGTTCGAAAGCAGTGTCCCATAGAGTGGACAGGGTGTGTTCCTAAACAGAGACGTGGCACGGGACAAGGAGATTTCCTAAACAATGTCACGGACAAGTGACAGGGAGAGTTCCTAAAGGGAGACCCAGACAGGGGACAGGGAGAGTTCGGTAAAATGGTCCCAGACAGGGGATAGGGAGAGTTCCTAAGCAGAGTCCAAAACTTGGGACAGGGAGATTTCCTAAGCAGGGTATCAGACAAGGGACAGGGAGAGTTCCTAATGGTAGTCACAGGCAGAGTACAGGGAGAGTTCTTAAACAGAGCCCCAGGCACGGGACAGGGAGAGTTCCTAAACCGAGTCCCAGGAAGTGGACAGGGAGAGTTCCTAAACAGAATCCCAGATGGTAGACAGGCAGAATCCTAAAGAGAATCCCAGACAGGGAATATGGAGAGTTCCTAAACAGAGTCCAATGCAGGCGTCAAGGAGAATTCCCACATATTGTGATAGACAGGGGACAGGGAGAGTTCATAAACAGAGTCCCAGACAGGGCTCTGAGAAATTTCCTAAACAGAGTCACAGGCAGTGGACAGGAACTGTTCCTAAACAGAATCCCAGACAGGGGACAGGGAGAGTTACTAAACAGATTCCCAGACAGGGGACAGAGTGTGTTCCTAAAAAGGGTCACAGGGAAGGGCACAGGGAGAGTTTTCCTAAACAGAATCCTAGACAGGAGACAGGGAGAATTTTTAAATAGAATTCCAGACAGGGGGCAGGGAGTTTTCCTAAACAGAGTCACAAGCTGGGGACAGGGAGAGTTCCTTACCAGAGTCACAGCAGGGGACAGGGTGAGTTCCTAAACAGAGTACCAGACAGGGGCAGGGAGCGTTCCAAAACAGTCACAGAAAGGGGAATGGAGAGTTCCTAAACAGAGTCACAGTCAGGGGTCAGGCAGATTTCGTAAACAGAATCCCAGACAGGAGACAGGGAGAGTTCCTAAACACCATCACAGACAGGGGACAGGGAGAGATCCGAAACAGAATCCCAGACATGGGATAGGGTGAGTTCCTGAACAGGGTCATAGACAGGGGACAAGCAGTGTTCCTAAAGACAGTCCCAGACTGGGAACAGGGAGAGTTCCCAGTGGGAGTCTCAGCAGGGGACTGTGATAGTCCCTAGTGGAAGGCCCAGACATGGGACAGGAACAGTTCCTAAACATAATTCCAGACAGCGGACAGGGAGACTTCCTAAACAGAGTCACAGGCAGGGGTCAGGGAGGGATCCTACACACAATCCCAGACAGGGGAGAGGCAGAGTTCCTAAACACAGTCACAGACAGGTGACAGGGAGAGTTCCAAAAGGGAGTCCCGGACAGGGGACAGGAGGAGTTCATAAAAAGGGACCCTGACAAGGGACAAGGAGAGTTTGTAAAAAGTCTCCTAGACAGGGGACAAGGAGATTTCCTAAGCAGCGTCCCAGACAGGTGACAGGGAGATTTCCTGAACGGAATTCTAGACAGGGGACAGGGAGAGATTGTAAAAAGTGTCCTAGACAGTGGACAAGGTGAGTTCCAAAGCTGAGTCCCAGACAGGGGTCAGGGAGAGTTCCTAAAGTGATTACCAGTAAGGGAACAGGGGGAGTTCTCAAAAAGGGTCACAGACAGGGGACAGGGAGATTTCCTAGCAGAGTCCCAGTCAGGGGACAGGGAGAGTTCCTAAAGGGATTCCCAGTCAGGGAACAGGGGGAGTTCGCAACGTGATTCCCAGACAGGGGACAGGGAGAGTTCCTAAGCAGAGTCCCAGACAGAGGACAGGGAGATTTCCTACGCAGCGTACCAGACAGGGGACAGGGAGAGTTCTTAAACTGAATCACAGGCAGGGGACAGGGAGAGTTCCTAAACAGAGTCACAGACACAGGGACAGGGAGTGTTCCTAAAGGGATTCCCAGTCAGGGAACAGGGGGAGTTCGCAAAAAGATTCCCAGACAGTGGACAGGGAGAGTTCCTAAGCAGAGTCCCAGACAGGGAACAGGGTGATTTCCTAAGCAGCATACCAGACAGGGGACAGAGAGAGTTCCTAAACTGATTCACAGGCAGGGGACAGGGAGAGTTCCTAAACAGACTCACAGGCAGGAGACAGGGAGACTTCCTAAACAAAGTACCAGAAAGGGGATAGGGACTGTTGCTAAAGAGAGTCACAGTCAGGGGAGAGCAGAATCCCAGACAGGGGGCAGGGAGAGTTCCTAAACACAGTCATAGACAGGCGACAGGGAGTGTTCCTAAAGGGAGTCCCAGGCAGGGGACAGGGAAACTTCGTAAACAGTTTCCCAGAGAGTGGACAAGTTGAGTTCGAAAGCAGTGTCCCATAGAGTGGACAGGGTGTGTTCCTAAACAGAGATGTGGCACGGGACAAGGAGATTTCCTAAACAATGTCACGGACAAGTTACAGGGAGAGTTCCTAAAGGGAGACCCAGACAGGAGACAGGGAGCGATCGGTAAAATGGTCCCAGACAGGGGATAGGGAGAGTTCCTAAGCAGAGTCCAAAACACAGGACAGGGAGATTTCCTAAGCAGAGTATCAGACAAGGGACAGGGAGAGTTCCTAATGGTAGTCACAGACAGGGGACAGGGAGAGTTCTTAAACAGAGCCCCAGGCAGGGGACAGGGAGAGTTCCTAAACCGAGTCCCAGGCAGTGGACAGGGAGAGTTCCTAAACAGATTCCCAGACAGGGGTCTGAGAAATTTCCTAAACAGAGTCACAGGCAGTGGACAGGAACTGTTCCTAAACAGCATCCCAGACAGGGGACAGGGAGAATTTCTAAATAGAATTCCAGACTGGGGCAGGGAGATTTCCTAAACAGAGTCACAAGCTGGGGACAGGGAGAGTTCCTTACCAGAGTCACAGCAGGGGACAGGGTGAGTTCCTAAACAGAGTCACCGGCAGGGGACAGGCAGATTTCGTAAACAGAATCCCAGACAGGAGACAGGGAGAGTTCCTAAACACCATCCCAGACAGGGGACAGGGAGAGTTCCGAAACAGAATCCCAGACAGGGGATAGGGAGAGTTCCTGAACAGGGTCCAAGACAGGCGACAAGCAGAGTTGCTAAAGACAGTCCCAGACTGGGAAGAGGGAGAGTTCCCAGTGGAAGTCTCAGAAAGGGGACTGGGAGAGTTCCTAGTGGAAGTCCTAGACATGGGACAGGGACAGTTCCTAAACATAATTCCAGACAGGGGACAGGGAGAGTTCCTAAACAGAGTCACAGGCAGGGGTCAGGGAGGGATCCTACACACAATCCCAGACAGGGGAGAGGCAGAGTTCCTAAACACAGTCACAGACAGGTGACAGGGAGAGTTCCAAAAGGGAGTCCCGGACAGGGGACAGGAGGAGTTCGTAAAAAGGGACCCAGACAAGGGACAAGGAGAGTTTGTAAAAAGTGTCCTAGACAGGGGACAAGGAGATTTCCTAAGCAGCGTCCCAGACAGGTGACAGGGAGATTTCCTGAACGGAATTCTAGACAGGGGACAGGGAGAGATTGTAAAAAGTGTCCTAGACAGTGGACAAGGAGAGTTCCAGAGCTGAGTCCCAGACAGGGGTCAGGGAGAGTTCCTAAAGTGATTACCAGTCAGGGAACAGGGAGAGTTCTCAAAAAGGGTCACAGACAGTGGACAGGGAGAGTTCCGAGCAGGGTCCCAGACAGGTAACAGGGAGAATTACTAATGGGAGACCCAGTCAGGGTGAGTGAAAGTTTCTAATGCAAGTCACAGACAGGAGATACGTAGAGTTCCTAAACAGAATTCCAGAGAGGGGACAGGGATATTTCCTGAACAGGCTCCCAGACAGGGGACAAGCAAAGTTCGTAAAGGTAGTACCAGAATGGGGACAGGGAGAGTCCCCAGTGGGATTCCCAGACAGGGTACTGGGAGAGTTCCTAAACAGAGTCACAGGCAGGGGACAGGGAGAGTGCCTTAACAGAGTCACAGGGAGGGGTAAGGGAGAATTCTGAAACACAGTCACATACAGGGAGTGTTCCTAAAGGGAATCCCAGACAGGGGACTGGGAGCGTTCATAAGCAGAGTCCTAACCGGCGGAAAGGAAGTTCCTAATCGAAGTTCCAGAAAGGGGACATGGAGAGTTTCTAATGCAAATCCCAGACAGGAGACAAGTAGAGTTCCTAAAGAGAATTCCAGACTGGGGACAGGGAGAGTTGCTAAACAGAGTCACCGGCAGGGGACAGGCAGAGTTCGTAAACAGAATTCCAGACAGAAGACAGGGAGTGTTCCTAAACACCATCCCAGACAGGGGACAGGGAGAGTTCCGAAACAGAATCCCAGACAGGGGATAGGGAGAGTTCCTGAACAGGGTCCAAGACAGGCGACAAGCAGAGTTGCTAAAGACAGTCCCAGACTGGGAAGAGGGAGAGTTCCCAGCGGGAGTCTCAGAAAGGGGACTGGGAGAGTTCCTAGTGGAAGTCCTAGACATGGGACAGGGACAGTTCCTAAACATAATTCCAGACAGGGGACAGGGAGACTTCCTAAACAGAGTCACAGGCAGGGGACAGGGAGGGATCCTACACACAATCCCAGACATTGGAGAGGCAGAGTTCCTAAACACAGTCACAGATAGGTGAGAGGGAGAGTACCAAAAAGGAGTCCTGGACAGGGGACAGGAGGAGTTCGTAAAAAGGGACTCAGACAGGGGAGTAGGAGAGTTTGTAAAAAGTGTCCTAGACAGGGGACAAGGAGATTTCCTAAGCAGCGTCCCAGACAGGTGACAGGGAGATTTCCTGAACGGAATTCTAGACAGGGGACAGGGAGAGATTGTAAAAAGTGTCCTAGACAGTGGACAAGGAGAGTTCCAGAGCTGAGTCCCAGACAGGGGTCAGGGAGAGTTCCTAAAGTGATTACCAGTCAGGGAACAGGGAGAGTTCTCAAAAAGGGTCACAGACAGTGGACAGGGAGAGTTCCGAGCAGGGTCCCAGACAGGTAACAGGGAGAATTACTAATGGGAGACCCAGTCAGGGTGAGTGAAAGTTTCTAATGCAAGTCACAGACAGGAGATACGTAGAGTTCCTAAACAGAATTCCAGAGAGGGGACAGGGATATTTCCTGAACAGGCTCCCAGACAGGGGACAAGCAAAGTTCGTAAAGGTAGTACCAGAATGGGGACAGGGAGAGTCCCCAGTGGGATTCCCAGACAGGGTACTGGGAGAGTTCCTAAACAGAGTCACAGGCAGGGGACAGGGAGAGTGCCTTAACAGAGTCACAGGGAGGGGTAAGGGAGAATTCTGAAACACAGTCACATACAGGGAGTGTTCCTAAAGGGAATCCCAGACAGGGGACTGGGAGCGTTCATAAGCAGAGTCCTAACCGGCGGAAAGGAAGTTCCTAATCGAAGTTCCAGAAAGGGGACATGGAGAGTTTCTAATGCAAATCCCAGACAGGAGACAAGTAGAGTTCCTAAAGAGAATTCCAGACTGGGGACAGGGAGAGTTGCTAAACAGAGTCACCGGCAGGGGACAGGCAGAGTTCGTAAACAGAATTCCAGACAGAAGACAGGGAGTGTTCCTAAACACCATCCCAGACAGGGGACAGGGAGAGTTCCGAAACAGAATCCCAGACAGGGGATAGGGAGAGTTCCTGAACAGGGTCCAAGACAGGCGACAAGCAGAGTTGCTAAAGACAGTCCCAGACTGGGAAGAGGGAGAGTTCCCAGCGGGAGTCTCAGAAAGGGGACTGGGAGAGTTCCTAGTGGAAGTCCTAGACATGGGACAGGGACAGTTCCTAAACATAATTCCAGACAGGGGACAGGGAGACTTCCTAAACAGAGTCACAGGCAGGGGACAGGGAGGGATCCTACACACAATCCCAGACATTGGAGAGGCAGAGTTCCTAAACACAGTCACAGATAGGTGAGAGGGAGAGTACCAAAAAGGAGTCCTGGACAGGGGACAGGAGGAGTTCGTAAAAAGGGACTCAGACAGGGGAGTAGGAGAGTTTGTAAAAAGTGTCCTAGACAGGGGACAAGGAGATTTCCTAAGCAGCGTCCCAGACAGGGGACAGGGAGATTTCCTCAACGGAATTCTAGACAGGGGACAAGGAGAGTTTGTAAAAAGTGTCCTAGACAAGGGACAAGGAGAGTTCCAAAGCAGAGTCCCAGAAAGGGGACAGGGAAAGTTCCTAAAGGGATTACCAGTCAGGGGACAGGGGGAGTTCTCAAAAAGTGTCCCAGACAGGGGACAGGGAGAGTTCCTAAGCAGAGTCCCAGACAGGGGCCAGGGCGGGTTCCTAAAGGGAGTCCCAGACAGGGGACAGGGAGAGTTCCTAAGCAGAGTCCCAGAGAGGGGCCAGGGAGAGTTCCTAAGCCGTATACCAGACAGGGGGCAGGGAGAATTACAAATGGGAGACCCAGTCATGGGAGAGTGAGAGTTTCTAATGAAAGCCACAGACAGGAGATACGTAGAGTTCCTAAATAGAATTCCAGAAAGGGGACAGGGATATTTCCTAAACAGGCTCCCAGACAAGCAGAGTTCGTAAACGTAGTACCAGAATGGGGACAGGGAGAGTCCCCAGTGCGATTCCCAGACAGGGGTCAGGGAGAGTTCCTAAACAGAGTCACAGGCAGGAGACAGGTAGAGTTCATTTACAGAGTCACAGGGAGGGGTAAGGGAGAATTCTGAAACACAGTCACAGACAGGGAGTATTCCTAAAGGGAGTCCCAGACCGGGGACAGGGAGCATTCATAAGCAGAGTCCCAGCCGGCGGAAAGCAAGTTCCTAATGGAAGTCCCAGACAGGGGACATGGAGAGTTTCTAATGCGAGTCCCAGACAGGAGAGAAGTAGAGGTCCTAAAGAGAATTTCAGACTGGGGACAGGGAGAGTTCCTAAACAGGGGCCCAGAAAGGGGACAGGTAGAGCTCCTAAAGGGATTCCCAGTCAGGGGACAGGAAGAGTTCATAAAAAGGGTCCCAGACAGGGGACAGGGAGGGTTCTTAAATAGAGTCACAGGGAGGGGACAGGGAGACTTCCTTAACAGAATCCCAGACAGGGGACAGGGAGAGTTCCTAAACACAGTCACAGACAGGCAACAGGGAGATTTCCTAAAGGGAGCCGCAGAAAAGGGACAGGGAGAGTTCGGAAAAAGGGTACCAGACAGGGGACAGGGAGCGCTCCTAAGGATAGTCATGGACAGGTGACAGGGAGAGTTCCTAAACACAATCACAGACAGGGGACAGGGAGTGTTCCTAGAGAGAGTCACAGGCAGGGGACTGGAACTGTTCCTAAAGAGAATCCCAGACAGGAGTCAGGGAGAGTTCCTAAACAGAGTACCAGGGAAGGGCACAGGGAGAGTTCCTAAACAGAATCCCAGACAGGAGACAGGGAGAGTTTCTAAATAGAATTCCAGACAGGGGGCAGGGAGAGTTCCTAAACAGATTCCCAGCAGGGAACAGGGTGAGTTTCTAAATATACTCCCAGACAGGTGCAGGGAGCATTCCTAAACAGGGTCCAAAACAGGGGACAAGCAGAGTTCCTAAAGGCAGTCCCAGACTGGGAACAGGGAGAATTCCCAGTGGGAGTCTTAGACAGGGGACTGGGAGACTTCCTAGTGGAAGTCCCAGACATGGGACAGGGAGAGTTACTAAACAGATTCACAGGCAGGGGAAAGGGAGGGTTCCTAGACAGAATCCTAGACAGGGGAGAGTGAGTGTTCCTAAAAACAGTCAACGACAGGTGACAGGGAGAGTTCCTAAAGGGATTCCCAGTCAGGGAACAGCGGGAATTCGCAAAAAGAATCCCAGACAGGGGACATGGAGAGTTCCGAAGCGGAGTCCCAGACGTTGGACAGGGAGAGTTCCTAAATAGAGTCCCAGAGAGGGGACAGAGAAATTTCCTAAAGATTCACAGACAAGGGACAGGAACTGTTCCTAAACAGAATCCCAGACAGGAGAGAGGGAGTGTTCCTAAACAGAGTGCCAGAGAGGGTACAGAGTGAGTTCCAAAACCAAGTCACAGGGAAGGGCACAGGGAGAGTTCCTAAACAGAATCCCAGACAGTAGACAGGGAGAGTTTCTAATTAGAATTCCAGACAGGGGGCAGGGAAAGTTCCTAAACAGAATCCCAGACAGAGGACAGGGTGAGTTCCTAAATAGAGTCCCAGACAGGGGCAGGGAGCGTTCCTAAAGAGGGTCCAAGACAGGGGACAAGCAGAGTTCCTAAAGGCAGTCCCAGACTGAGAATAGTGAGAGTTCCCAGTGGGGGTCTCAGACAGGGGACTGGGAGAGTTCCTAGTAGAAGTCCCAGACATGGGACAGGGAGAGTTCCTAAACAGAGTCCCAGACAGGGGACAGGTAGACTTCCTAAACAGAGTCACAGAGAGGGGACAGGGAGAGTTCCTAAAGGGATTCCCAGTCAGGGAACTGGGGGAGTTCGCAAAATGATTCCTAGACAGGGGACAGGGAGATTTCCTAAGCAGCGTACCAGACAGGGGACAGGGAGAGTTCCTAAATTGATTCACAGGCAGGGGACAGGGAGAGTTCCTAAACAGACTCAGAGGCAGCAGACAGGGAGACTTCCTGAACAAAGTCCCAGACAGGGGATAGGGACTTTTGGCAAATAGAGTCACAGTCATGGGAGAGCGAGTGTTCCTAAGCAGAATCCCAGAAAGGGGGCAGGGAGAGTTCCTAAACACAGTCATAGACAGGTGACAGGGAGTGTTCCTAAAGGGAGTCCCAGGCAGGGGACAGGGAAAATTCGTAAACCGTTTCCCAGAGAGGGGACAAGGAGAGTTCCTAAGCAGTGTCCCATAGCGTGGACAGGGAGTGTTCCTAAACAGAGACGTGGCACGGGACAAGGAGATTTCCTAAACAATGTCACAGACAAGTGACAGGGAGAGTTCCTAAAGGGAGACCCAGACAGGGGACAGGGAGAGTTCGGTAAAAGGGTCCCAGACAGGGGACAGGGAGAGTTCCTAAGCAGAGTTCAAAACACGGGACAGGGAGATTTCCTAAGCAGAGTATCAGACAAGGGACAGGGAGAGTTCGTAATGGTAGTCACAGGCAGGGGAAAGGGAGAGTCCTAAACAGAGCCACAGGCAGGGGACAGGGAGAGTTCCTAAACCGAGTCCCAGGCAGGGGACAGGGAGTGTTCTTAAACAGAATCCGTGATAGTAGACAGGCAGAATCCTAAACAGAATCCCAGATAGGGAAGATGGAGAGTTCCTAAACAGAGTCCCATGCAGAGTTCAGGGAGTGTTCCCACATATTGTCCCAGACAGGGGACAGGGAGAGTTCCTAACCAGAGTCCCAGACAGGGGTCTGAGAAATTTCCTAAACAGAGTCACAGGCAGTGGACAGGAACTGTTCCTAAACAGAATCCCAGACAGGGGACAGGGAGAGTTACTAAACAGAGTCCCAGAGAGGGGACAGAGTGAGTTCCTAAACAGGGTCACAGGGAAGGGCACAGGGAGAGTTTTCCTAAACAGAATCCCAGACAGGAGACAGGGAGAGTATCTAAATAGAATTCCAGACAGGGGGCAGGGAGATTTTTTAAACAGAGTCACAAGCTGGGGACAGGGAGACGTCCTTACCAGAGTCACAGGCAGGGGACAGGGTGAGTTCCTAAACAGAGTCCCAGACAGGGGCAGGGAGCGTTCCTAAACACCATCCCAGACAGGGGACAGGGAGATTTCCGAAACAGAATCCCAGACAGGGGATAGGGAGAGTTCGTGAACAGGGTCCAAGACAGGCGACAAGCAGAGTTCCTAAAGACAGTCCCAGACTGGGTACAGGGAGAGTTCCCAGTGTGAGTCTCAGAAAGGGGCCTGGGCGAGTTCCTAGTGGAAGTCCCAGACATGGGACACGGACAGTTCCTAAACATAATTCCAGACAGGGGACAGGGAGATTTCCTAAAGAGAGTCAGAGGCAGGGGACAGGGCGAGTTCCTAAATAGAGACCCAGAGAGTAGACAGGGAGTGATCCTAAATGGAATCCCAGACAGGGAACATGGAGAGTCCCATGCAGTGGTCAGGGAGAGTTCCCAAATACTGTCCCAGACAGGGGACAGGGAGAGTTCCTAAAGAGAATCACAGACAGGGGACAGGAACTGTTCCTAAACAGAATCCCAGCCAGGAGAGAGGGAGAGTTCCTAAACAGATTCCCAGCCAGGCGAGAGGGAAAGTTCCTAAACAGAGTGCCAGAGAGGGTACAGAGTGAGTTCAAAAACCAAGTCACAGGGAAGGGCACAGGGAGAGTTCCTAAACAGAATCCCAGGCAGGGGACAGTGTGAGTTCCTAAATAGGGTCCCAGACAGGGCCAGGGAGCGTTCCAAAACAGGGTCCAAGACAGGGGTCAAGCAGAGTTCCTAAAAGCAGTCCCAGACTGGAAACAGGGACAGTTCCCAGTAGGAGTCTCAGACAAGGGACTGGGAGAGTTCCTAGTAGAAGTCCCAGACATGGGACAGGGAGAGTTCCTAAACAGAGTCCCAGAAAGGGGAAGGTAGACTTCCTAAACAGAGTCACAGAGAGGTGACAGGGAGGGTTCCTACACAGAATCCAGACAGGAGAGAGGCAGAGTTCCTAAAAACAGTCACAGACAGGAGACAGGGAGAGTTCCTAAAGGGAGTCCTGGATAGGGGACAGGAATAGTTTGTAAAAAGGGATCCAGACAGGGGACAAGGAGAGTTTGTAAAAAGAGTCCTAGACAAGGTGCAAGGAGAGTTCCTAAGCAGAGTCCCAGACAGGGGACAGGGAGATTTTCTGAACGGAACTCCAGACAGGCGACAGGGAGACTTCGTAAAAAGAGTCCCAGACAGTGGACAGGGAGAGTTCTTAAACAGAGTGCTAGGCAGGGTACAGGGAGAGTTCCTAAACACAGTCACAGACAGGGGACAGGGAGTGTTCCTAAGCAAAGTCCCAGACAGGGAACAGGGAGATTTCCTACGCAGCGTACCAGACAGGGGACAGAGAGAGTTCCTAAACTGATTCACAGGCAGGGGACAGGGAGAGTTCCTAAACTGATTCACAGGCAGGGGACAGGGAGAGTTCCTAAACACAGTCACAGACAGAGGGACAGGGAGTGTTCCTAAAGGGATTCCCAGTCAGGGAACAGGGGGAGTTCGCAAAGAGATTCCCAGACAGGGGACAGGGAGAGTTCCTAAGCAAAGTCCCAGACAGGGAATAGGGAGATTTCCTACGCAGCGTACCAGACAGGGGACAGGGAGAGTTCCTAAACTGATTCACAGGCAGGGGACAGGGAGAGTTCCTAAACAGACTCACAGGCATGGGACAGAGAGAGTTCCTAAACAGACTCACAGGCAGGAGACAGGGAGACTTCCTAAACAAAGTCCCAGAAAGGGGATAGGGACTGTTGCTAAAGAGAGTCACAGTCAGGGGAGAGCGAGTGTTCCTAAGCAGAATCCCAGACAGGGGGCAGGGAGAGTTCCTAAACACAGTCATAGACAGGTGACAGGGAGTGTTCCTAAAGGGAGTCCCAGGCAGGGGACAGGGAAAATTCGTAAACAGTTTCCCAGAGAGTGGACAAGTAGAGTTCGAAAGCAGTGTCCCATAGAGTGGACAGGGTGTGTTCCTAAACAGAGACGTGGCACGGGACAAGGAGATTTCTTAAACAATGTCACGGACAAGTGACAGGGAGAGTTCCTAAAGGGAGACCCAGACAGGGGACAGGGAGAGTTCGGTAAAATGGTCCCAGACAGGGGATAGGGAGAGTTCCTAAGCAGAGTCCAAAACACGGGACAGGGAGATTTCCTAAGCAGGGTATCAGACAAGGGACAGGGAGAGTTCCTAATGGTAGTCACAGGCAGAGTACAGGGAGAGTTCTTAAACAGAGCCCCAGGCAGGGGACAGGGAGAATTCCTAAACCGAGTCCCAGGCAGGGGACAGGGAGTGTTCTTAAACAAAGTCCCAGACAGGGGACAGGGAGAGTTCCTAAATAGAGTCCCAGGCAGTGGACAGGGAGAGTTCCTAAACAGAATCCCAGATGGTAGACAGGCAGAATCCTAAAGAGAATCCCAGACAGGGAATATGGAGAGTTCCCTAACAGAGTCCAATGCAGGCGTCAGGGAGAATTCCCACATATTGTGATAGACAGGGGACAGGGAGAGTTCATAAACAGAGTCCCAGACAGGGGTCTGAGAAATTTCCTAAACAGAGTCACAGGCAGTGGACAGGAACTGTTCCTAAACAGAATCCCAGACAAGGGACAGGGAGAGTTACTAAAAAGGGTCACAGGGAAGGGCACAGGGAGAGTTTTTCTAAACAGAATCCCAGACAGGAGACAGGGAGAATTTCTAAATAGAATTCCAGACAATGGGAAGGAAGATTTCCAAAACAGAGTCACAAGCTGGGGACAGGGAGAGTTCCTTACCAGAGTCACAGCAGGGGACAGGAAGAGTTCCTAAACAGAGTACCAGACAGGGGCAGCGAGCGTTCCAAAACAGTCACAGAAAGGGGAATGGAGAGTTCCTAAACAGAGTCACAGGCAGGGGACAGGCAGATTTCGTAAACAGAATCACAGACAGGGGACAGGGTGAGTTCCTAAAGGGATTCCCAGTCAGGGAACAGGGGGAGTTTGCAAAAAGATTCCCAGACAGGGGACAGGGAGAGTTCCTAAGCAGAGTGCCAGACAGGGGACTGGGAGATTTCTTAAGCAGCGTACCAGACAGGGGACAGGGAGAGTTCCTAAACTGAGTCACAGGCAGGGGACAGGGAGAAATCCTTAACAGAGTCACAGGCAGGGGATAGGGAGAGTTGCTAAAGAGAGTCACAGTCAGGGGAGAGCGAGTGTTCCTAAGCAGTATCCCAGACAGGGGGCAGGGAGAGTTCCTAAACACAGTCATAGACAGGAGACAGGGAGTGTTCCTAAAGGGAGTCCAAGGCAGGGGACAGGGAGAATTACTAATGGGAGATCCAGTCAGGGGAGAGTGAGAGTTTCTAATGCAAGTCACAGACAGGAGATACGTAGAGTTCCTAAACAGAATTCCAGAGAGGGGACAGGGATATTTCCTAAACAGGCTCCCAGACAGGTGACAAGCAGAGTTCATAAAGGTAGTACCAGAATGGGGACAGGGAGAGTCCCCAGTGGGATTCCCAGACAGGGGTCAGGGAGAGTTCCTAAACAGAGTCACAGGCAGGAGACAGGTAGAGTTCCTTAACAGAGTCACAGGGAGGGGTAAGGGAGAATTCTGAAACACAGTCACAGACAGGGAGTGTTCCTAGAGGGAGTCCCAGACCGGGGACAGGGAGCATTCATAAGCCGAGTCCCAGCCGGCGGAAAGGAAGTTCCTAATGGAAGTCCCAGACAGGGGACATGGAGAGTTTCTAATGCGAGTCCCAGACAGGAGAGAAGTAGAGGTCCTAAAGTGAATTCCAGACTGGGGACAGGGAGAGTTCCTAAACAGGGGCCCAGAAAGGGGACAGGTAGAGCTCCTAAAGGGATTCCCAGTCAGGGGACAGGAAGAGTTCATAAAAAGGGTCCCAGACAGGGGACAGGGAGGGTTCTTAAATAGAGTCACAGGGAGGGGACAGGGAGACTTCCTTAACAGAATCCCAGACAGGGGACAGGGAGAGTTCCTAAACACATTCACAGACAGGCAACAGGGAGATTTCCTAAAGGGAGCCGCTGAAAAGGGACAGGGAGAGTTCGGAAAAAGGGTACCAGACAGGGACAGGGAGCGCTCCTAAGGAGAGTCATGGACAGGTGACAGGGAGAGTTTCTAAACACAATCACAGACAGGGGACAGGGAGTGTTCCTAGAGAATCACAGGCAGGGGACTGGAACTGTTCCTAAAGAGAATCCCAGACAGGAGTCAGGGAGAGTTTCTAAATAGAATTCCAGACAGGGGGCAGGGAGAGTTCCTAAACAGAATCCCAGACAGGAGACAGGGAGAGTTTCTAAATAGAATTCCAGACAGGGGGCAGGGAGAGTTCCTAAACAGATTCCCAGCAGGGAACAGGGTGAGTTTCTAAATATACTCCCAGACAGGTGCAGGGAGCATTCCAAAACAGGGTCCAAAACAGGGGACAAGCAGAGTTCCTAATGGCAGTCCCAGACTGGGAACAGGGAGAGTTCCCAGTGGGAGTCTTAGACAGGGGACTGGGAGACTTCCTAGTGGAAGTCCCAGACATGGGACAGGGAGAGTTACTAAACAGATTCACAGGCAGGGGAAAGGGAGGGTTCCTAGACAGAATCCCAGACAGGGGAGAGTGAGTGTTCCTAAAAACAGTCAACGACAGGTGACAGGGAGAGATCCTAAAGGGATTCCCAATCAGGGAACAGCGGGAATTCGCAAAAAGAATCCCAGACAGGGGACATGGAGAGTTCCGAAGCAGAGTCCCAGACTTGGGAGAGGGAGAGTTCCGAAATAGAGTCCCAGACAGGGGATAGGGAAACTTCCTAAACAGAGTGACAGGCAGGGGACAGGGTGGGTTCTTACACAGAATCCCAGACAGTGGAGAGTGAGAGTTCCTAAAAACAGTCACAGACAGGTGACAGGGAGAGATCCTAAAGTGAGTCCCGGACAGGGGACAGGAAGAGTGCGTAAAAAGGGACCCAGACAGGGGACAAGGAGAGTTTGTGAAAAGTGTCCTAGGCAGGGTGCAAGGAGATTTCCTAAGCAGAGTCCCAGACAGGGGACAGGGAGATTTCCTGAACGGAATTCCAGACAGGCGACAGGGAGACTTCGTAAAAAGGGTCCCAGACAGGGGACAGGGAGAGTTCTTAAAAAGAGTGCTAGGCAGGGGACAGGGAGAGTTCCTAAACACAGTCACAGACAGGGGACAGGGTGAGTTCCTAAAGGGATTCCCAGTCAGGGAACAGGGGGAGTTCGCAAAAAGATTCCCAGACAGGGGACAGGGAGAGTTCCTAAGCAGAGTGCCAGACAGGGGACTGGGAGATTTCTTAAGCAGCGTACCAGACAGGGGACAGGGAGAGTTCCTAAACTGAGTCACAGGCAGGGGACAGGGAGAAATCCTTAACAGAGTCACAGGCAGGGGATAGGGAGAGTTGCTAAAGAGAGTCACAGTCAGGGGAGAGCGAGTGTTCCTAAGCAGTATCCCAGACAGGGGGCAGGGAGAGTTCCTAAACACAGTCATAGACAGGAGACAGGGAGTGTTCCTAAAGGGAGTCCAAGGCAGGGGACAGGGAGAATTACTAATGGGAGACCCAGTCAGGGGAGAGTGAGAGTTTCTAATGCAAGTCACAGACAGGAGATACGTAGAGTTCCTAAACAGAATTCCAGAGAGGGGACAGGGATATTTCCTAAACAGGCTCCCAGACAGGTGACAAGCAGAGTTCGTAAACGTAGTACCAGAATGGGGACAGGGAGAGTCCCTAGTGCGATTCCCAGACAGGGGTCAGGGAGAGTTCCTAAACAGAGTCACAGGCAGGAGACAGGTAGAGTTCCTTAACAGAGTCACAGGGACGGGTAAGGGAGAATTCTGAAACACAGTCACAGACAGGGAGTGTTCCTAAAGGGAGTCCCAGACAGGGGACAGGGAGCATTCATAAGCAGAGTACCAGTCGGCGGAAAGCAAGTTCCTAATGGAAGTCCCAGGCAGGGGACATGGAGAGTTTCTAATGCGAGTCCCAGACAGGAGAGAAGTAGAGGTCCTAAAGAGAATTCCAGACTGGGGACAGGGAGAGTTCTTAAATAGAGTCACAGGGAGGGGACAGGGAGACTTCCTTAACAGAATCCCAGACAGGGGACAGGGAGAGTTCCTAAACAGAATCCCAGACAGGAGACAGGGAGAGTTTCTAAATAGAATTCCAGACAGGGGGCAGGGAGAGTTCCTAAACAGATTCCCAGCAGGGAACAGGGTGAGTTTCTAAATATACTCCCAGACAGGTGCAGGGAGCATTCCAAAACAGGGTCCAAAACAGGGGACAAGCAGTTTTCCTAAAGGCAGTCCCAGACTGGGAACAGTGAGAGTTCCCAGTGGGAGTCTTAGACAGGGGACTGGGAGACTTCCTAGTGGAAGTCCCAGACATGGGACAGGGAGAGTTACTAAACAGATTCACAGGCAGGGGAAAGGGAGGGTTCCTAGACAGAATCCCAGACAGGGGAGAGTGAGTGTTCCTAAAAACAGTCAAGGACAGGTGACAGGGAGAGTTCCTAAAGGGATTCCCAATCAGGGAACAGCGGGAGTTCGCAAAAAGAATCACAGACAGGGGACATGGAGAGTTCCAAAGCAGAGTCCCAGACGTTGGACAGGGAGAGTTCCTAAATAGAGTCTCAGACAGGGGACAGGGAGACTTCCTAAACAGAGTGACAGGCAGGGGACAGGGAGGGTTCTTACACAGAATCCCAGACAGGGGAGAGTGAGAGTTTCTAAAAACAGTCACAGATAGGTGACAGGGAGAGATCCTAAAGGGAGTCCCGGACAGGGGACAGGAAGAGTTCGTAAAAAGGGACCCAGACAGGGGACAAGGAGAGTTTGTAAAAAGTGTCCCAGACAGGGTGCAAGGAGATTTCCTAAGCAGAGTCCCAGACAGGGGACAGGGAGATTTCCTGAACGGAATTCCAGACAGGCGACAGGGAGACTTCGTAAAAAGGGTCCCAGACAGGGGACAGGGAGAGTTCTTAAACAGAGTGCTAGGCAGGGGACAGGGAGAGTTCCTAAACACAGTCACAGACAGGGTACAGGGTGAGTTCCTAAAGGGATTCCCAGTCAGGGAACAGGGGGTGTTCGCAAAAAGATTCCCAGACAGGGGACAGGGAGAGTTCCTAAGCAGAGTGCCAGACAGGGGACTGGGAGATTTCTTAAGCAGCGTACCAGACAGGGGACAGGGAGAGTTCCTAAACTGAGTCACAGGCAGGGGACAGGGAGAAATCCTTAACAGAGTCACAGGCAGGTGACAGGGAGTGTTCCTAAACAGAATCACACGAAGGAGACTGGGAGACTTCCTAAACAGAGTCCCAGACAGGGGATAGGGAGAGTTGCTAAAGAGACTCACAGTTAGGGGAGAGCGAGTGTTCCTAAGCAGTATCCCAGACAGGGGGCAGGGAGAGTTCCTAAACACAGTCACAGACAGGCAACAGGGGGTGATCCTCAAGGGTTTCCCAGGCAGGGGACAGGGAAACTTCGTAAACAGGGTCCCAGACAGGGGACAAGGAGAGTTCCAAAGCAGTGTCCCATAGACTGGCCAGGGTGTGTTCATAAACAGATGTGGCATGGGACAAGGAGATTTCCTAAACAATGTCACAGACAGGGGACAGGGAGATTTCCTAAAGGGAGACCCAGAAAGGGGATGGGGCGCGTTCGTTAAAAGGGTCCCAGAAAGGGGACAGGGAGAGTTCCTAATGGTAGTCACAGGCAGGGGACAGGGAGAGTTGCTAAACAGAGCCACAGGCAGGGGACAGGGAGAGTTCCTACACAGACTCCTAGGCAGTGGACAGGGAGTGTTATTAAACAAAGTCCCAGACAGGGGACAGCGAGAGTACCTAAATAGAGTCCCAGGCAGGGGACAGGGTGAGTTCCTAAACAGAGTCACAGGCAGGGGACAGGGAGAGTTCCTAAACACACTCACAGACATGGGACAGGGAGAGTTCCTAAAGGGAATCCCAGTCAGGGAGCAGGGGGAGTTCGCAAAAAGATTCCCAGAGACGGGAGAGCGAGAGTTCCTAAGCAAAATCCCAGGCAGTGGACAGGGTGAGTTCCTTAATATGCTCCCAGACAGGTGCAGGAAGCGTTCCTAAAGAGGGTCCAAGACAGGGGACAAGCAGTTTTCCTAAAGGCAGTCCCAGACTGGGAACAGGGAGAGTTCCCAGTGGGAGTCTCAGACAGGGGACTGGGAGAGTTCCTAATGGAAGTCCCAGAAATGGGACAAGGAGAGTTCCTAAACAGATTCACAGACAGGGCACAGGGAGGGTTCCTACACAGAATCACAGACAGCGGAGAGTGAGTGTTCCTAAACAAAGTCACCGACAGGTGACAGGGAGAGTTCCTAAAGGGATTCACAGTCAGGGAAGAGCAGGAGTTCGTAAAAAGTATCCCAGACAGGGGACAGGGAGAGTTCCTAAATAGAGTCCCAGCCAGGGGACAGGGAGAGTTCCTAAACAGAATCCCAGGCATTGGACAGGGTGAGTTCCTAAATATACTCCCAGACAGGTGCAGGGAGCATTCCTAAACAGGGTCCAAGACAGGGGACAAGCAGAGTTCCTAAAGGCAGTCCCAGACTGGGAACAGGGAGAGTTCCCACTGGGAGACTCAGACAGGGGACTGGGAGAGTTCCTAATGGAAGTCCCAGATATGGGACAGGGAGAGGTCCTAAACAGATTCACAGGCAGGGGACAGGGAGTGTTCCTAGACAGAATCCCAGACAGGGGAGAGTGAGTGTTCCTAAAAACAGTCACTGACAGGTGACGGGGAGAGTTCCTAAAATGATTCCCAGTCAGGGAACAGCGGGAGTTCGTAAAAAGAATCCCAGACAGGGGACAGGGAGTGTTCCTAAATAGAGTCCCAGACAGGGGAGAGGGAAACTTCCTAAACAGAGTTACAGGCTGGGGACAGGGAGGGTTCCTACACAGAATCCCAGACAGGGGTGAGTGAGAGTTCCTAAAAACAGTCACAGACATGCGACCGGGAGAGATCCTAAAGGGAGTCCCAGACAGGAGACAGGAAGAGTTCGTAAAAAGGGACGCAGACAGGGGACAAGGAGAATTTGTAAAAAATGTCCTAGACAGGGTGAAAGGTGATTTCTTAAGCAGAGTCCCAGACAGGGGATAGGGAGCTTTCCTGAATGGAATTCCAGACAGGGGACAGGGAGACTTCGTAAAAAGGGTCCCAGACAGGGGACAGGGAGAGTTCCTAAGCAGAGTGCCAGACAGGGCCTGGGAGATTTCCTAAGCAGCGTACCAGACAGGGGACAGGGAGACTTCCTAAACAGACTCACAGACAGGGGACAGGGAGAGTTCCTTAACAGAGTCACAGGCAGGGGACAGGGAGAGTTCCTAAACAGACTCACAGGCAGGAGACTGGGAGACTTCCTAAACAGAGTCCCAGACAGGGGATAGGGAGAGTTGCTAAAGAGAGTCACAGTCAGGGGAGAGCGAGTGTTCCTAAGCAGTATCCCAGACAGGGGGCAGGGAGAGTTCCTAAACACGTTCACAGATAGGCAACAGGGAGATATCCTAAAGGGAGTCCCAGACAAGGGACAGGGAGAGTTTGGAAAAAGGGTCCCTGATGGGGGACAGGGGGAGTTCCAAAGCAGAGTCCCAGACAGGGGACAGGGAGATTTCATAAGCAAAGTTCCAGCCGGCGGATAGGAAGTGTTCCTAATGGAAGTTCCAGACCGGGGATACGGAGAGTTTCTAATGCTCGTCCCAGAAAGGAGACAAGTAGTGTTTCTAAAGAGATTTCTAGACAGGGGACTGGGAAAGTTCCTAAACAGGGGCCCAGACAGGGGACAGGTAGAGCTCCTAAAGGGATTCCCAGTCAGTGGAGAGGGAGAGTTCGTAAAAAGGGTCCCAGACAGGGACAGGGAGAGTTCCTAAACAGAATCTCAGGGAAGGGACAGGGAGACTTCCTAAACAGAGTCCCAGAGAGGGGCCAGAGCGAGTTCCTAAACAGAGTCACAAGCTAGGGCACAGGGAGAGTTGCTAAACATAATCCCAAACAGGAGACAGGGAGAGTTTCTAAACAGAATTCCAGACAGGGAGCAGGGAGAGTTCCTAAACTGAGTCACAGGCGGGGGACAGGGAGAGTTCCTAAATAGAGTCACAGGGAGGGGACAAGGAGACTACCTAAACAGAATCCCAGATAGGGGACAGGGAGAGTTCCTAAACACATTCACAGACAGGCAACAGGGAGATTTCCTAAAGGGAGTCCCAGACAAGGGACAGGGAGAGTTCGGGAAAAGGGTCCCTGACAGGGGACAGGGAGAGCTACTAAGCAGAGTCATGGACAGGGGACAGGGAGAGTTCCTAACCAGGGTCCCAGAGAGCGGACAGGGAGAGTTCTTAATGGGAGTCTCAGACTGGGGATAGGATGAGTTTCTAATGCGAGTCCCAGACAGGAGACAAGTAGAGTTCCTAAACAGAATTCCAGACAGGGTACAGCGAAAGTTCCTAAAGGGAGTCCCAGACAGGGGCAGTGAGAGTTCCTAAACAGATTCCCAGACAGGGGCAGGGAGTGTTGCTAAACAGAGTCACAGGCAGTGGTCAGGGAGGGTCCCTAAACAGAATCCCAGACAGTGGACAGGGAGAGTTCCTAAACACAGTCACAGACAGGGGACAGGGAGAGTTCCTAAAGGGAGTCCCGGACAGGGGACACGGAGATTTTGTGAAAAAGTGTCCTCGACAGGGGACAGGGAGAGTTCTTAAACAGAGTCCCAGAGAGGGGACAGAGTGAGTTCCTAAACAGAGTTACAGGCAAGGGCACAGGGAGAGTTCCTAAACAGAATCCCAGACAGGAGACAGGGAGAGTTTCTAAATAGAATTCCAGACAGGGAGCAGAGAGAGTTCCTAAACAGAGTCACAGGCAGGGGACAGGGAGAGTTCCTAAACAGAGTGCCAGACAGGGGCAGGGAGCATTCCTAAACAGTCACAGACAGGGGAAAGTTAGAGTTCCTAAACAGAGTCACAACCAGGTGACAGGGAGAATGCCTAAACAGAGAAACCAGGCAGGGGACTGTCAGAGTTCGTAAACAGAATCCCAGACAGGAGACAGGGAGAGTTCCTAAACAGAGTCCCAGACAGGGGACAGGGAGAATTCCTAAACAGGGTCCAATACAGGGGACAAGCAGAGATCCTAAAGGTAGTCCCGGACTGGGGAGAGGGAGAGTTCCCAGTGGGAGTCTCAGACAGGGGACAGGCACATTTCATTGTGGAAGTCCCTGACATGGGACAGTGAGAGTTCCTGAACAGAATCCCAGAGAGTAGACAGGGAGAGGTCCTAAAAGGAATCCCAGACAGGGAACATGGAGAGTTCCTAAACAGAGTCCCAGAGAAGGGACAGTTTGAGTTCGTAAACAGTGTCACAGGCAAGAGCACAGGGAGAGTTCCTAAAGAGAATCACAGACAAGAGACAGGGAGGGTTTCTAAACAGAATGCAAAACAGGGTGCAGGGTGAGTTCCTAAACTGAGTCACAGGCAGGGGACAGGGAGAGTTCCTTAACAGAGTAACAGGCAGGGGACATGGAGAGTTCCTAAACAGAGTCCCAGACAATGGCAGGGAGAGTTCCTAAACAGTCACAGACAGCGGACAGAGAAAGTTCCCAAACAGAGTCACAGCCAGGGGACATTGAAAGTTCCTAAAGAAAGTTCCAGACAGGGGAAGGGACAGTTCGTAAACAGAATCCCAGACAGGAGACAGGGAGAGTACCTAAACAGAGTCCCAGACAGGGGACAGGGAGAGTCCCTAAACAGAATCCCAGATGTGGGACAGTGAGAGTTGCTAAAAAGTGTCCAAGACAGGGGACAAGCAGAGTTCCTAAAGCTATTCCCAGTCTGGGCACAAGGAGAGTTCCCAATGGGAGTTCCAGACATGGGACAGGTTGAGTTCCCAGTGGAAGTCACAGACATTGGACAGGGAGAGTTCCTAAACAGAATTACAGACAGGGGACAGGGAGATTTCCTAAAGGGTCTCCCAGACAGAGTACAGTGAGAGTTCCTAAAAAGAGTCACAGCCAGGGGACAGGTAGAGTTCCTAAACAGAGACCCAGACAGGGGACAGGGAGAGTTCCTAAACAGAGACCCAGACAGGGGACAGGGAGAGTTCCTAAACAGAATTCCAGACATGGCACAGGGAGAGTTCCTAAACATAGTCACATACAGGCGACAAGGAGAGTTCCTAAAGTGAGTCCCAGACAGGGGGCAGGAAGAGTTCGTAAAAAGGGTCCCAGACAGGGAACAAGGAGAGTTCGTACAAAGTGTCCTAAACAGGGGACAAGGAGAGTTCCTAAGCAGCGTCCCAGACAGGGGACAGGGATAGTTCCTAAACAAAGTCACAGGCAGGGGGCATGGAGAGTTCCTAAACAGAGTCCCAGAGAGGGTATAGAGTGAGTTCCTAAACAAAGTCACAGGCAAGAGCAGAGGGAGAGTTCCTAAACAAAATCTCAGACAAGATACAGGGAGGGTTTCTAAACAGAATTCAAGACAGGGCGCAGGGAGAGATCCTAAACAGAGTCCCAGACAATGGCAGGGAGAGTTCCTAAACAGTCACAGACAGCGGACAGAGAAAGTTCATAAACAGAGTCACAGCCAGGGGACATTGAGAGTACCTAAAGAAAGTTCCAGGCAGGGGAAGGGACAGTTTGTAAACAGAATCCCAGACAGGAGACAGGGAGAGTACCTAAACAGAATCCCAGATGGGGGACATTGAGAGTTGCTAAATAGTGTCGAAGACAGCGGACAAGCAGAGTTCCTAAAGGTAGTCCCAGACTGGGCACAGGGAGAGATCCCAGTGGGAGTCCCAGAAAAAGGACAGGGAGATTTCCTAGTGGAAGTCCCAGGCATGAGACAGGGAGATTTCCTAAACAGAATTCCAGACAGGGGACAGGGAGATTTCCTAAAGGGACTCCCAAACCGATTACAGCGAGAGTTCCTACACAGAGTCCCAGACAGGGGATAGGAAGAGTTGCTAAACAGAGTCACAGGTAGGGGACAGGGAGCGTTCGTAAACAGAATTCCAGAAATGGGACAGGAAGAGTTCCTAAACATAGTCACAAACAGGCGACAGGGAGAGTTCCTAAAGTGAGTCCCAGACAGGGGGCAGGAAGAGTTCGTAAACAAAGTCACAGGCAGGGGACAGGGAGAATTCCTAAACAGTGATCCAGACAGGGGATAGGGAGAGTTGTAAAGATAGTCAGAGGCAGGGGAGAGCGAGGGTTCCTAAACAGAATCCCAGACAGGGGGGAGGGAGAGTTCCTAAACACAGTCGTAGACAGGTGAAAGGGAGAGTTCCTAAACAGAGGCGTGGCACGGGACAGGCAGATTTCCTAAACACAGTCACAGACAGGGGACAGGGAGAGTTCCTAAACAGTGTCCCAGACAGGGGACAGGGAGAGTTCCTAAACAGTGTCCCAGACAGGGGACAGGGAGAGTTCGTAAAAGGGGTCCCAGACAGGGGACAGGGAGTGTTCCTAAGCAGAGTACCAGACAGCGGACAGGGAGAGTTCCTAATGGGAGTCACAGGCAGGGGACAGGGAGAGTTCATAAACAGAAACACAGGCAGGGGACAGGGAAAGATCCTAAACTGAAACCCAGAGAATAGACACGGGGAGGTCCTAAACGGAATTCCAGACAGGGAACATGGACAGTTCCTAAAGAGAGTCCCAATCAGGGGAGAGGGAGAGCTCCTAAACAGAGCCCCAGAGAGGGGACAGGGAGAGTTCCTAAACAGAGTCACAGGCAGGGGACAGGGAGAGTTCCTAAACAGAATCCCAGACAGGAGACATGGAGAGTTTCTAAATAGAATTCCAGACAGGGGGCTGGGAGAGTTCCTAAAAAGAGTCACAGGCTGGGGACAGGGAAAGTTCCTTAACAGAGTCACAGGCAGTGGACAGGGAGAGTTCCTAAACAGAGTCCCAGACAGGGGTAGGGAGCATTCCTAAACAGTCACAGACAGGGGAAAGAGAGAGTTCCTAAACAGAGTCACAGCCAGGGAACAGGGAGAGTTCGTAATCAGAGTCCCAGGCAGGGTACAGGGAGAATGTCTAAACAGGATCCAAGACAGGGGACAGGGAGAGTCCTAAACAGAGTCACAGACAGGGGACAGGGAGAGATCCTAAAGGATGTCTCAGACAGGGAACAGGAAGAGTTCGTAAAAAGGGTCCCAGACAGGGGATAAGGAGAGTTCTTAAAAAGTGTCCTAGAAAGGGAACAAGGAGAGTTCCTAAGTAGAATCCCAGACAGGTGACAGAGAAAGTTCCTAAACAGAGCTCCAGACAGGGGACAGGGAGAGTTCCTAAAGGGACTCCGAGACAGGGGACAGGAAGGGTTCCTAAACAGACTCCCAGAGAGGGGATAGGGAGAGTTGCTAAACAGAGTCACAGGCAGGGGAGAGGGAGGATTCCTAAACAGAAAACCCAGACAGGGGACAGTGAGAATTTCTAAAGTGCGTCCGTGGCAGGGTACAGGGAGAGGTTGTAAAAAGGGTCCCAGACAGGAGACAAGGAGATGTGTAAAAAGTGTTCTAGACAGGGGACAAGGACATTTCCTAATGCGAGTCCCAGAAAGCAGTCAAGTAGAGTTCCTAAACAGAATTCCAGACATGGGACAGGGAGTGTTCTTAAACAGGGGCCCAGACAGTGGACAAGCAGAGTTCCTAAAGGTAGTCCCAGACTGGGGACAGGGAGCGTTCCAATAGGAGTCCCAGAGAGGGGACAGGGAGAGATCCTAAACAAAGTCACAGGCAGGGGACTGGGAGAGTTCCTAAACAGATTCACAGGGAGGGGACAGGGAGACTTCCTAAACAGAATCCCAGACAGGGGACAGGGAGAGTTCCTAAACACATTCACAGACAGGCGACAGGGAGATTTCCTAAAGGGAGTCCCAGACAGGGTACAAGGAGAGTTCGGAAAAAAGGTGCCAGACAGGGGACAGTGAGAGTTCCTAAGCAGCGTCATGGACAGGGACAGGGAGAGTTCCTAAGCAGAGTCCCAGACAGAAGACAGGTACAGTTCCTAAGCAGCATTCCAGACAGGGGTCAGCGAAAGTTCCGGAAGGGAGTTCCAGACATGGGCAGTGAGAGTTCCTAAAGAGAATTCCAGACAGGGGACAGGGAGATATCCTAAAGGGACTCCCAAACAGGTTACAGCGAGTGTTCCTAAACAGAGTCACAGCCAGGGGACAGGTAGAGTTCCTAAACAGAGTCACAGACAGGGGATAGGAAGAGTTGTTAAACAGAGTCACAGGTAGGGGACAGGGAGCCTTCCTAAACAGAATTCCAGACATGGGACAGGAAGCGTTCCTAAACATTGTCACAGACAGGCGACAGGGAGAGTTCCTAAAGTGAGTCCCAGACAGGGGTCAGGAAGAGTTCGTAAAATGGGTCCCAGACAGGGGACAAGGAGAATTCATAAAAAGTCTCCTAGACAGGGGACAAGGAGAGTTCCTAAGCAGCGTCCCAGACAGGGGACAGGGATAGTTCCTAAACAAAGTCACAGGCAGGGGACAGGGAGAATTCCTAAACAGTGACCCAGACAGGGGATAGGGAGAGTTGTAAAGATAGTCAGAGGCAGGGGAGAGCGAGGGTTCCTAAACAGAATCCCAGATACGGGGGAAGGAGAGTTCCTAAACAGAAGCATGGCACGGGACAGGCAGATTTCCTAAACACAGTCACAGACAGGGGACAGGGAGAGTTCGTAAAAGGGGTCCCAGACAGGGGACAGGGAGTGTTCCTAAGCAGAGTACCAGACAGCGGACAGGGAGAGTTCCTAATGGGAGTCACAGGCAGGGGACAGGGAGAGTTCCTAAACAGAATCACAGGCAGGGGACAGGGAAAGATCCTAAACAGAAACCCGGAGAATAGACACGGAGAGGTCCTAAACGGAATTCCAGACAGGGAACATGGACAGTTCCTAAAGAGAATCCCAGTCAGGGGAGAGGGAGAGTTCCTAAACAGAGCCCCAGAGAGGGGACAGGGAAAGTTCCTTAACAGAGTCACAGGCTGTGGACAGGGAGAGATCCTAAAGGGTGTCTCAGACAGGGGGCAGGAAGAGTTCGTAAAAAGGGTCCCAGACAGGGGATAAGGAGAGTTCGTAAAAAGTGTCCTAGACAGGGAACAAGGAGAGTTCCTAAGCAGAATCCCAGACAGGTGACAGGGAGAGTTCCTAAACAGAGCTCCAGACAGGGGACAGGAAGAGTTCCTAAAGGGACTCCAAGACAGGGGACAGGAAGAGTTCCTAAACAGACTCCCAGAGAGGGGATAGGGAGAGTTGCTAAACAGAGTCACAGGCAGGGGAGAGGGAGAGTTGCTAAGCAGGGTCACAGGCAGGGGAGAGGGAGGATTCCTAAACAGAAAACCCAGACAGGGGACAGGGAGTGTTCTTAAACAGGGGCCCAGACAGTGGACAAGCAGTGTTCCTAAAGGTAGTCCCAGACTTGGGACAGGGAGAGTTCCCAGTAGGAGTTCCAGAAAGAAGACAGGGAGAGTTCCTTCACACAGTCACAGACAGGCAACAGGGAGATTTCCTAATGGTGTCCCAGACAGGCGACGGGAGAGTTCGGAAAAAGGGTCCCAGATAGGGGACAGGGAGAGTTCCTAAGCAGAGTCATGGACAAGGGACAGGGAGAGTTCCAAAGCAGATTCCCAGACAGGTGACAGGTAGATTTCCTAAAGGGAGTCCCAGACAGGGGACAGGGAGAGTTCCTGATGGCAGTCACAGGCATGGGACAGGGAGAGTTCCTAAACAGAGTCACAGGCAGGTGACAGGGAGTGTTCCTAAACAGGTCAACAGGCAGGAGACAAGGAGAGTTCCGAAAGGGAGACCCAGACAGGGGACGAGGAGATTTCGTAAAAAGGGTCCCAGACAGAGGACAGGTAGAGTTCCTAAGCAGAGTCCCAGACAGAGAGACAGGGAGAGTTCCTAATGGTAGTCACAGGCAGGGGACAGGGAGATTTTTTAAACAGATTCACAGGCAGGTGACAGGGAGAGTTCCTAAACAGAATCCCAGAGAGTAGACAGGGAGAGGTCCTAAACAGAATCCCAGACAGGGAACATGGAGAGTTCCTAAAGCGAGTCTGTGGCAGGGGATAGGGAGAGTTTGTAAAACGGGTCCTAGACAGGGGACAAGGAGATTTCCTAATGTGAGTCCCATACAGGAGTCAAGTAGAGTTCCTAAACAGAATTCCAGACAGGGGACAGGAAGAGTTCTTAAGCAGGGGCCCAGACAGTGGACAAGCAGATTTCCTAAAGGTAGTCCCAGACTGGGGACAGGGAGCGGGTCCAATAGGAGTCACAGAGAAGGGACAGGGAGAGATACAAAACAGAGTCAAAGGCAGGGGACAAAGAGACTTCCTAAACAGAATCCCAGACAGGGGACAGGGAGAGTTCCTAAACACATTCACAGACAGGCGACAGGGAGATTTCCTAAAGGAAGTCCCAGACAGGGGACAAGGAGAGTTCAGAAAAAAGGTGCCAGACAGGGGACAGCGAGAGTTCCTAAGCAGAGTCATGGACAGGGGACAGGCAGCGTTTCTAAGCAGAGTCCCAGACAGGGGGAAGTGAGAATTCCTAATGAGAGTCGCTGACAGGGAATAGGGAGAGTTTCTAACACGAGTCGCAGACAGGAGACAGGTACAGTTCCTAAACAGCATTCCAGACAGGGGTCAGCAAAAGTTCCTAAAGGTAGTCCCAGACATGGGCAGTGAGAGTTCCTAAACAGAGTCACAGAAAGGGACAAGCGTGAGTTGCTAAACACAGTCACAGGCAGGGGATAGTGAGGGTTCCTAAACAGAATCCCAAACAGGGGAAAGGGAGAGTTCCTAAACACAGTCACAGACAGGCGAAAGGGAGTGGTCCTAAAGTGAGTCCCAGACAGGGAACAGGAAGAATTCGTAAAAAGGGTCCCAGACAGGAGACAAGGAGAGATTGTATTAAGTGTTCTAGACAGGGGAGAAGGAGATTTCCTAAGCAGCGTCCCAGACAGGGGACAGGGAGAGTTCCTAAACAGAGTCACAGGCAGGGGACAGGGAAAGTTCCTAATCAAAGTCACAGGGCAGGGACAGGGAAATTTTCTCAAGCGAGTCCCAGACCGGGGACAGGGAGAGTTCGGAAAAAGGGTCCCAGACAAGGAACAGGGCGCGTTCCTAAGCAGATTCCCAGACAGGTGACAGGGAGATTTCCTACACAGAATTCAAGACAGGGGACAGTGAGAGTTCCTAGACAGGGACCCAGACAGGGGACAAGCGGTGTTCCTAAAGGTAGTCCCAGACTGGGGACAGGGAGAGTTCCCAGTAGGAGTTCCAGAAAGGGGACAGGGAGAGTTCCTAAACACAGTCACAGACAGGCGACAGGGAGATTTCCTAAAGGGAGTTCCAGACAGGGGACGGGAGAGTTCGGAAAAAGGGTCCCAGACAGGGGACGGGGAGAGTTCTTAAAAAGGGTCCCAGACAGGGGACAGGGAGAGTTCGGAAAAAAGGTGCCAGACAGGGGACAGCGAGAGTTCCTATGCAGAGTCATGGACAGGGGACAGGGAGAGTTCCTAAGCAGAGTCCCAGACAGGGGACAGTGAGAGTTCCTAATGAGAGTCGCAGACAGGGAATAGGGAGAGTTTCTAACACGAGTCCCAGACAGGAGACAGGTACAGTTCCTAAACAGCATTCCAGACAGAGATCAGCGAAGGTTCCTAAAGGGAGTCCCAGACATGGGCAGTGAGAGTTCCTAAACAGAGTCACAGAAAGGGACAGGGTGAGTTGCTAAACACAGTCACAGGCAGAGGACAGTGAGGGTTCCTAAACAGAATCCCAAACAGGGGAAAGGGAGAGTTCCTAAACACAGTCACAGACAGGCAACAGGGAGTGGTCCTAAAGTGAGTCCTAGACAGGGAACAGGAAGAGTTCGTAAAAAGGGTCCCAGACCGGAGACTAGGAGACTAGGAGAGTTTGTATAAAGTGTTCTAGACAGGGGAGAAGGAGAGTTCCAAAGCAAAGTCTCAGACAGGGGACAGCGAGAGTTCCTAAACAGAATTCCAGACAGGGGACAGGGAGAGTTCCTAGTAGGAGTCTCAGACAGGGGACAGGGAGAGTTCCTAAACAGAGTCACAGGCAGGGAACAGGGAGAGTTCCTAATCAAAGTCAGAGGGCAGGGACAGGGAGATATCCTAAAGCGAGTCCCAAATTGGGGACGGGGAGAGTTCGTAAAAAGGGTCCCAGACATGGGACAGGGAGACTTCCTAAATAGAATCCCAGACAGGGGACAGGGAGAGTTCTTAAACACATTTACAGACAAGCAACAGGGAGATTCCTTAAAGGGAGTCCCAGACGAGGGACAGGGAGTGTTCGGAAAAATGGTCCCAGACAGGTGACAGGGAGAGCTCCTAAGCAGAGTCATGGACAGGGGACAGGGAAAGTTCCTAACCAGAGTCCCAGAGAGCGGAAAGGGAGAGTTCTTAATGGGAGTCACAGACAGGGGTTAGGGAGAGTTTCTAATGCGAGTCCCAGACAGGAGACAAGTAGAGTTCCTAAACAGAATTCCAGACAGGGGACAGCGAAACTTCCTGAAGGGCGTCCCAGACAGGAGCAGTGAGAGCTCCTAAACAGAGTCCCAGGCAGGGGCAGGGAGGGTCCTAAACAGAGTCCCAGGCAGGGGCAGGGAGGGTCCTAAACAGAATCCCAGACAGGGGATTGGGAGAATTCCTAAACAGGGTCCAAGACAGGGGACAGGGAGAGTCCTAAACAGAGTCACAGACAGGGGACAGGGAGAGTTATTAAAGGGTGTCCCACACAGGGGACAGGAAGAGTTCATAAAAAGGGTCCCAGACAGGGGACAAGGAAAGTTCCTAAGCAGAGTCCCAGACAGGTAACAGGGAGAGTTCCTAAACAGAGTTCCAGACAGGGGACAGGGAGAGTTCCTAAAGGGACTCCAAGTCAGGGGACAGGGAGAGTTCCTAAACAGACTCCCAGAGAGGGGATAAACAGAGTCACAGGCAGGGGAGCGGGAGGATCCCTAAACAGAAAACCCAGACAGGGTACAGTGAGATTTCCTAAAGCGAGTCCGTGGCAGGGAAAAGGGAGAGTTTGTAAAAAGTGTCCCAGACAGGAGACAAGGAGAGTGTGTAAAAAGTGTTCTAGACAGGAGACAAGTTCATTTCCTAATGTGAGTCCCAGGCAGGAATTCCGAAACAGAGTCCCATGCAGGGGTCAGGGAGAGTTCCCACATATTGTACCAGACAGGGGACAGGGAGGGTTCCTAAACAGAGGCCCAGACAGGGGACAGAGAAATTTCCTAAACAGAGTCACAGGCAGTGGACAGGAACTGTTCCTAAACAGAATCCCAGACAGGGGAGAGGGAGAGTTCCTAAACAGAGTCTCAGTTTAGGGAGAGGGAGAGTTCCTAAACAGAGTCCCAGAGAGGGTACAGAGTGAGTTCCTAAACAGAGTCACAGGCAAGAGCAGAGGGAGAGTTCCTAAACAAAATCTCACACAAGAGTCAGGGAGGGTTTCTAAACAGAATTCAAGGCAGGGCGCAGGGAGAGTTCCTAAACAGAGTCCCAGACAATGGCAGGGAGAGTTCCTAAACAGTCACAGACAGCGGACAGAGAAAGTTCCTAAACAGAGTCACAGCCAGGGGACATATAGAATACCTAAAGAAAGTTCCAGGCAGGGGAAGGGAGAGTTCGTTAACAGAATCCCAGACAGGAGACAGGGAGAGTACCTAAACAGAGTCCCAGACAGGTGACAGGGAGAGTTCCTAAAATGAATCCCAGATGGGGGACAGTGAGATTTGCTAAACAGTTTCCAAGAAGGGGACACGCAGACTTCCTAAAGGTAGTCCCAGACTGGGCAGTGGGAGAGTTCCTAGTGGGAGTCCCAAACAGGGGACAGGGAGAGTTCCTAGTGGAAGTCCCAGACATGGGACAGGGAGAGTTCCTAAACATAGTCACATACAGTTGACAGGGAGAGTTCCTAAAGTGAGTCCCAGACAGGGGGCAGGAAGATTTCGTAAAAAGGCTCCCAGACAGGGGACAAGGAGAGTTTGTAAAAAGTGTCCTAGACAGGGGACAGGAAGAGTTCGTAAAAAGGGTCCCAGACAGGGGACAAGGAGAGTTCGTAAAAAGTGTCCTAGACAGGGGACAAGGAGAGTTCCTAAGCAGAATCCCTGACAGGTGACAGAGAGAGTTCCTAAACAGAGTTCCAGACAGGGGACAGGGAGAGTTCGTAATGGGAGTCCCAGACAGGGGGCAGGAAGAGTTCGTAAAAAGGCTCCCGGACAGGGGACAAAGGAGAGTTCGTAAAAAGTGTCCTAGACAGGGGACAAGGAGACTTCCTGGGCAGCGTCCCAGACAGGGGACAGGGATAATTACTAAACAATGTCACAGGCAGGGGACAGGGAGAGTTGTTAAGAGAGTCAGAGGCAGGGGAGAGTGAGGGTTCCAGAACAGAATCCCAGACAGGGGGGAGGGAGAGTTCCTAAACATAGTCATAGACAGGTGATAGGGAGAGTTCCTAAAAAGAGTCGTGGCATGGGTCAGGCAGATTTCCTAAACACAGTCACAGAGAGGGGCCTGGGAGATTTCCTAAACGGAGTCCCAGACAGGGGACAGGGAGAGTTCGTAAAAGGGGTCCCAGAAAGGGGACAGGGAGTGTTCCTAAGCAGAGTACAAGACAGGGGACAGGGAGAGTTCCTAATCGGAGTCACAGGCAGGGGACAGGGAAAGTTCCTAAACAGAATCACAGGCAGGGGACAGGGAAAGAGCCTAAACAGAAACCCAGAGATTAGACATGGAGAGGTCCTAAACGGAATTCCAGACAGGGAACATCGAGAGTTCCTAAAGAGAGTCACAGACAGGGGAGAGGGAGAGTTCCTAAAGAGAGTCCCAGAGAGGGGACTGGGAGAGTTCCTAAACAGAGTCACTGGCAGGGGACAGGGAGAGTTCCTAAACAGAATCCCAGACAGGAGAAATGGAGAGTTCCTAAACAGAGTCCCAGAGAGGGGACAGGGAGGTTTCCTAAACAGAATCCCAGACAGGGGAGAGGGAGAGTTCCTAAAGGGTGCCCCAGACAGGGGTCAGGAAGAGTTCGTAAAAAGGGTCCCAGACAGGTGACAGGGAGAGTTCCTAAACAGAGTTCCAGACAGGGGACAGGGAGACTTCCTAAAGGGTCTCCAAGACAGGGGAAAGGGAGGATTCCTAAACAGAATACCCAGACAGGGGACAGTGAGAGTTCCTAAAGCGAGTCCGAGACAGGGGACAGGGAGAGTTTGTAAAAAGGGTCCCAGACAGGAGACAAGGAGAGTGTGTAAAAAGTGTTCTAGACAGGGGATAAGGAGATTTCCTAATGCGAGACCCAGACAGGTGTCAAGTAGAGCTCCTAAACAGAATTCCAGACAGGGGACAGGGAGAGTTCTTAAACAGGGGCCCAGACAGTGGACAAGCAGAGTTCCTAAAGGTAGTCCCAGACTGGGGACAGGGAGCGTTCCAATAGGAGTCCCAGAGAGGGGACAGGGAGAGATCCTAAACAGAGTCACAGGCAGTGGACAGGCAGAGTTCCTAAACAGAGTCACAGGGAGGGGACAGGGAGACTTCCTAAACAGAAACCCAGACAGGGGACAGGGAGAGTTCCTAAACACATTCACAGACAGGCGACAGGGAGATTTCCTAAAGGGAGTCCCAGACAGGGGATGAGGAGAGTTCGGAAAAAAAGGTGCCAGACAGGGGACAGCGAGAGTTCCTAAGCAGAGTCATGGACAGGGGATAGGGAGAGTTCCTAAGCAGAGTCCCAGACACGGGACAGTGAGATTTCCTAATGAGAGTCGCAGACAGGGAATAGGGAGAGTTTCTAACATGAGTCCCATACAGGAGACAGGTACAGTTCCTAAACAGCATTCCAGACATGGGTCAGTGAAAGTTCCTAAAGGGAGTCCCAGAAAGAGAGTTTTCCTACACAGAATCACAGGCAGAGGACAGGGAGAGTTGCTATACAAAGTCACAGGCAGTGGACAGGGAGAGTTGCTAAGAAGAATCACAGGCAGGGGACAGGCAGAGTTCATAAACAGAATCCCAGACAGGAGACAGGGAGAGTTCCTAATCACCATCCCAGACAGGGGACAGGGAGACTTCCGAAACAGAATCCCAGACAGGGGACAGGGAGAGTTCCGAAATAGTGTCCCATGCAGGGGTCAGGGAGAGTTCCCACATATTGTCCCCGACAGGGGACAGGGAGAGTTCCTAAACAGAGGCCCAGACAGGGGACAGAGAAATTTCCTAAACAGAGTCACAGGCAGTGGACAGGAACTGTTCCTAAACAGAATCCCAGACAGGGGAGAGGGAGAGTTCCTAAACAAAATCTCACACAAGAGTCAGGGAGGGTTTCTAAACAGAATTCAAGACAGGGCGCAGGGAGATTTCTTAAACAGAGTCCCAGGCAATGGCAGGGAGAATTTCTAAACAGTCACAGACAGTGGACAGAGAAACTTGCTAAACAGAGTCACAGCCAGGGGACATATACAGTACCTAAAGAAAGTTCCAGGCAGGGGAAGGGAGAGTTCGTAAACAGAATCCCAGACAGGAGACAGGGAGAGTTCCTAAACAGTGACCCAGACAGGGGATAGGGAGATTTGTTAAGAGAGTCAGAGGCAGGGGAGAGCAAGGGTTCCTAAACAGAATCCCAGACAGGGGGAAGGGAGAGTTCCTAAACAGAGGCATGGCACGGGTCAGGCTGATTTCCAAAACACAGTCACAGACAGGGGACAGGGAGAGTTCCTAAACGGAGTCCCAGACAGGGGACAGGGAGAGTTCGTAAAAGGGGTCCCAGACAGGGGACAGGGAATGTTCCTAAGCAGAGTACAAGACAGGGGACAGGGAGAGTTCCTAATCGGAATCACAGGCAGGGGAAAGGAAGAGTTCCTAAACAGAATCACAGGCAGGGGACAGGGAAAGATCCTAAACAGAAACCCAGAGAATAGACACGGAGAGGTCCTAAACGGAATTCCAGACAGGGAACATCGAGAGTTCCTAAAGAAAGGCACAGACAGGGGAGAGGGATAGTTCCTAAAGAGAGTCCCAGAGAGGGGACAAGGAGAGTTCCTAAAGAGAGTCACAGGCAGGGGACAGGGAGAGTTCCTAAACAGAATCCCAGACAGGAGACATGGAGAGTTCCTAAACAGAGTCCCAGAGAGGGGACAGGGAGATTTCCTAAACAGAATCCCAGACAGGGGAGAGGGAGAGTTCCTAAAGGGTGTCCCAGACTGGGGTCAGGAAGAGTTCGTAAAAAGGGTCCCAGACAGGTGACAGGGAGAGTTCCTAAACAGAGTTCCAAACAGGGGACAGGGAGATTTCCTAAAGGGAGTCCAAGACAGGGGACATGAAGAGTTCCTAAACAGATTCCCAGAGAGGGGAGAGGGAGAGTTGGTAAACAGGGTCTCAGGCAGGGGAGAGGGAGGATTCCAAAACAGAAAACCCAGACAGGGGACAGTGAGAGTTCCTAAAGCGAATCCGAGTCAGGGGACAGGGAGAGTTTGTAAAATGGGTCCCAGACAGGAGACAAGGAGAGTGTGTAAAAAGTGTTCCAGACAGGGGACAAGGAGATTTCCCAATGTGAGTCCCAGACAGGAGTCAAGTAGAGCTCCTAAACAAAATTCCAGACAGGGGACAGGGAGAGTTCTTAAACAGGGGCCCAGACAGGGGACAAGCAGAGTTCCTAAAGGTAGTCCCAGACTGGGGACACGGAGCGTTCCAATAGGAGCCCCAGATAGGGGACAGGGAGAGATCCTAAACAGAGTCACAGGCAGTGGACAGGGAGAGTTCCTAAACAGAGTCACAGGCAGTGGACAGGGAGAGTTCCTAAACAGAGTCACAGGGAGGGGACAGGGAGACTTCCTAAACAGAAACCCAGACAGGGGACAGGGAGAGATCCTAAACACAGTCACAGACAGGTGACAGGGAGTGGTCTTAAAGTCAGTCCTAGACAGGGAAGAGGAAGAATTCGTAAAAAGGGTCCCAGACAGGAGACAAGGAGAGTTTGTATACAGAGTCATAGGCTGGGGACAGGGAAAGTTCCTTCACAGAGTCACAGGCTGTGGACAGGGAGAGTTCCTAAACAGAGTCCCAGACATGGGTAGGGAGCATTCCTAAACAGTCACAGACAGGGGAAAGAGAGAGTTCCTAAACAGAGTCACAGCCAGGGGACAAGGAGAGTTCCTAAACAGGACCCAGGCAGGGGACAGGCAGATTTTGTAAACAGAGTCCCAGATAGTAGACATGGAGAGTTCCTAAACAGCGTCCCAGACAGGGGACAGGGAGACTTCCTAAACAGGGTCCAAGACAGGGGACAGGGAGAGTCCTAAGCAGAGTCACAGAAAGGGGACAGGGAGAGTTCCTAAACAGAATCCCAGACAGGTGAAAGGGAGAGTTCATAAAGGGCGTCCCAGACAGCGGGCAAGGAGAGTTCGTAAAAAGTGTCCTAGACAGGGGACAAAGAGAGTTCCTAAGCAATATCCCAGACAGGTGACAGGGAGAGTTCCCAAACAGAGTTCCAGACGGGACTGGGAGAGTCCCTAAAGGGACTCCAAGACAGGGGATAGGGAGAGTTCCTAAACAGACTCCCAGCGAGGGGATAGGGAGAGTTGCTAAACAGGGTCACAGGCAGCGGAGAGGGAGGATTCCTAAACAGAAAACCCAGACAGGGGACAGTGAGAGTCCCTAAAGCGAGTCCGAGTCAGGGGACAGGGAGAGTTTGTAAAAAGGGTCCCAGACAGGAGACAAGGAGAGTGTGTAAAAAGTGTTCTAGACAGGGGACAAGGAGATTTCCTAAAGCGAGTCCCAGACAGGAGTCAAGTCGAGTTCCTAAACAGAATTCCAGACAGGGGACAGGGAGAATTCTTAAACAGGGGCCCAGACAGTGGACAAGCAGAGTTCTTAAAGGTAGTCCCAGACTGGGGACAGGGAGCGTTCCAGTAGGAGTCCCAGAGAGGGGACAGGGAGAGATCCTAAACAGAGTCACAGGCAGTGGACCGGGAGAGTTCCTAAACAGAGTCACAGGGAGGGGACAGGGAGACTTCCTAAACAGAAACCCAGACAGGGGACAGGGAGAGTTCCTAAACACATTCACAGACAGGCGACAGGGAGATTTTCTAAAGGGAGTCCCAGACAGGGGACGAGGAGAGTTCGGAAAAAAGGTGCCAGACAGGGGACAGCAAGAGTTCCTAAGCAGAGTCATGGACAGGGGACAGGGAGAGTTCCTAAGCAGAGTCCCAGACACGGGACAGTGAGATTTCCTAATGAGAGTCACAGACAGGGAATAGGGAGAGTTTCTAACATGAGTCCCAGACAGGAGACAGGTACAGTTCCTAAACAGCATTCCAGACAGGGGTCAGCGAAAGTTCCTAAAGGGAGTCCCAGACATGGGCAGTGAGAGTTCCTAAACAGAGTCACAGAAAGGGACAGGGTGAGTTGCTAAACACAGTCACAGGCAGTGGACAGTGAGGGTTCCTAACAGAATCCCAAACAGGGGACAGGGAGTGGTCCTAAAGACAGTCACAGACAGGCGACAGGGAGTGGTCTTAAAGTGAGTCCTAGCCAGGGAACAGGAAGAGTTCGTAAAATGGGTCCCAGACAGGAGACAAGGAGAGTTTGTATAAAGTGTTCTAGACAGGGGATAAGGAGATTTCCTAAGCAGAGTCGCAGACACGGGACAGGGAGAGTTCCTAAACAGAATTCCAGACAGGGGACAGGGAGAGTTCCCAGTAGGAGTCCCAGACAGGGGACAGGGAGAGTTCCTAATCAAAGTCACAGGGCAGGGACAGGGAGATTTCCTAAAGCGAGTCCCAGACCGGGGACAGGGAGAGTTTGGAAAAAGGGTCCCAGACAGGGAACAGGGAGATTTCCTAAGCAGATTCCCATACAGGGGACAGGGAGAGTTCCAAATGGAGTCCCAGACAGGGGACAGGGAGATTTTCCAATGCGAATCACAATCAGGAGATATGTTAATGTCTTAAACAGAATTCCAGACAGGGGACAGTGAGAGTTCCTAGACAGTGGCCCAGACAGGGGACAAGCAGAGTAACTAAAGGTAGTCCCAGACTGGGGATAGGGAGAGTTCCCAGTAGGAGTTCCAGAAAGGGGACAGGGAGATTTCCTAAACACATTCACAGACAGGCGACAGGGAGATTTCCTAAAGGGAGTCCCAGACAGGGAACGGGAGAGCTCGGAAAAAGGGTCCCATTTAGAGGACATGGAGAGTTCCTAAGCAGAGTAATGGACAGGGGACAGGGAGAGTTCCTAAGCAGATTCCCAGATAGGTGACAGGGAAATTTCCTAAAGGGAGTCCCAGAGAGGGGACAGGGAGATTTCCTAATACTAGTCACAGGCAGGGGACAGGGAGCGTTCCTAAACAGAGCCACAGGCAGGGGATAGGGAGAGTTGCGAAAGGGAGACCCAGACAGGGGACGGGGAGAGTTCTTAAAAAGGGTCCCAGACAGGGGACAGGGACAGTTCCTAGTGGTAGTCAAAGGTAGGGGACAAGGAGATTTCCTAAACAGAGTCACAGGCAGGTGACAGGGAGAGTTCCTAAATAGAGTCCCAGACAGCGGACAGGCAGAGGTCCTAAACAGAGTCCTAGGCAGGGGACAGGGAGAGTTCTTAAACAAAGTTCCAGACAAGGGACAGGGAGAGTTCCTAATGGGAGTCAGAGGCAGGGGACAGGGAAAGATCCTAAATAGAGTCCCAGGCAGCGGACAGGTAAAGTTCCTAAACAGAATCCCAGAGAGTAGACAGGGAGAGGTCCTAAACGGAATCCCAGACAGGGAACATGGAGAGTTCCTAAACAGAGTCCCATGCAGGGGTCAGGGAGATTTCCCACATATTGTCCCAGGCAGGGGACAGGGAGAGTTCCTAAACAGAGTCCCAGACAAGGGACAGAGAAATTTCCTAAACAGATTCACAGGCTGTGGACAGGAACTGTTCCTAAATAGAATCCCAGACAGGGGAGAGGGAGAGTTCCTAAACAGAGTCCCAGTCTAGGGAGAGGGAGATTTCCTAAACAGAGTCCTAGAGAGGGTACAGAGTGAGTTCCTAAACAGAGTGACAGGCAAGAGCTGAGGGAGAGTTCCTAAACAAAATCTCAGACAAGAGTCAGGGAAGGTTTCTAAACAGAATTCAAGACAGGGCCCAGGGAGACTTCCTAAACAGAGTCCCAGACAATGGCAGGGAGAGTTCCTAAACAGTCACAGACAGCAGACAGAGAAAGTTCCTAAACAGAGTCACAGCCAGGGGTATTGAGAGTACCTAAAGAAAGTTCCAGGCAGGGGAAGGGAGAGCTCGTAAACAGAATCCCAGGCAGGAGACAGGGAGAGTACCTAAACAGAGTCCCAGACAGGGGCCAGGAAGTGTTCATAAAAAGTGTCCTAGACAGGGGACAAGGAGAGTTTCTAAGCAGCGTCCCAGACAGGGGACAGGGATAATTACTAAACAATGTCACAGGCAGGGGACAGGGAGAGTTCCTAAAGAGTGTCCTAGACAGGGGATAGGGAGAGTTGTTAAGAGAGTCAGAGGCAGGGGAGTGCGAGGGTTCCTAAACAGAATCCCAGACAGGGGAGAGGGAGATTTCCTAAACAAAGTCATAGACAGGTGAAAGGGAGAGTTCCTAAACAGAGGCGTGGCACGGGTCAGGCAGATTTCCTAAACACAGTCACAGACAGGGGACAGGGAGAGTTCCTAAACAGTGTCCCAGACAGGGGACAGGGAGAGTTCGTAAAAGTGGTCCCAGACAGGGGACAGGGAGTGTTCCTAAGCACAGTACAAGACAGGGGACAGGGAGAGTTCCTAATGGGAGTCACAGGCAGGGGACAGGGAAAGATCCTAAACTGAAACCCAGAGAATAGACACGGAGAGGTCCTAAATGGAATTCCAGACAGGGAACATCGAGAGTTCCTAAAGAGAGTCCCAGTCAGGGGAGAGGGAGAGTTCCTAAACAGAGTCCCAGAGAGGGTACAGAGTGAGTTCCTAAACAGGGTCACAGGCAGGGGACAGGGAGAGTTCCTAAACAGAATCCCAGACAGGAAACATGCAGAGTTTCTAAATAGAATTCCAGACAATGGGGCTGGGAGAGTTCCTAAACAGAGTCATAGGCTGGGGACAGGGAAAGTTCCTTCACAGAGTCACAGGCTGTGGACAGGGAGAGTTCCTAAACAGAGTCCCAGACAGGGGTAGGGAGCATTCCTAAACAGTCACAGCCAGGGGACAAGGAGAGTTCCTAAACAGGACCCAGGCAGGGGACAGGCAGATTTTGTAAACAGAGTCCCAGATAGTAGACATGGAGAGTTCCTAAACAGCATCCCAGACAGGGGACACGGAGATTCCTAAGCAGAGTCACAGAAAGGGGACAGGGAGATTTCCTAAACAGAATCCCAGACAGGGGACAGGGAGAGTTCCTAAAGGGTGTCCCAGACAGGGGACAAGGAGATTTCGTAAAAAGTGTCCTAGACAGGGGACAAGGAGAGTTCCTAAGCAATATCCCAGACAGGTGACAGGGAGAGTTCCTAAACAGAGTTCCAGACGGGACAGGGAGAGTTCCTAAAGGGACTCCAAGACAGGGGATAGGGAGAGTTCCTAAACAGACTCCCAGAGAGGGGATAGGGAGAGTTGCTAAACAGGGTCATAGGCAGGGGAGAGGGAGGATTCCTAAACAGAATACCCAGACAGGGGACAGTGAGAGTTCCTAAAGCGAGTCCGAGTCAGGGGACAGGGAGAGTTTGTAAAAAGGGTCCCAGACAGGAGACAAGGAGAGTGTGTAAAAAGTGTTCTAGACAGGGGAAAAGGAGATTTCCTAATGCGAGTCCCAGACAGGAGTCAAGTCGAGTTCCTAAACAGAATTCTAGACAGGGGACAGGGAGAGTTCTTAAAGGTAGTCCCAGACTGGGGACAGGGAGCATTCCAATAGGAGCCCCAGAGAGGGGACAGGGAGAGATCCTAAACAGAGTCACAGGCAGTGGACCGGGAGATTTCCTAAACAGAGTCACAGGGAGGGGACAGGGAGACTTCCTAAACAGAAACCCAGACAGGGGACAGGGAGAGTTCCCAAACACATTCACAGACAGGCGACAGGGAGATTTCCTAAAGGGAGTCCCAGACAGGGGACGAGGAGAGTTCGGAAAAACGGTGCCCACAGGGGACAGCGAGAGTTCCTAAGCAGAGTCATGGACAGGGGACAGGGAGGGTTCCTAAACAGACTCCCAGAGAGGGGATAGGGAGAGTTGCTAAACAGGGTCACAGGCAGGGGAGAGGGAGGATTCCTAAACAGAAAACCCAGACAGGGGACAGTGAGAGTTCCTAAAGCGAGTCTGAGTCAGGGGACAGGGAGAGTTTGTAAAAAGGGTCCCAGACAGGAGACAAGGAGAGTGTGTAAAAAGTGTTCTAGACAGGGGACAAGGAGATTTCCTAATGCGAGTCCCAGACAGGTGTCAAGTAGAGCTCCTAAACAAAATTCCAGACAGTGGACAGGGAGAGTTCTTAAACAGGGGCCCAGACAGTGGACAAGCAGAGTTCCTAAAGGTAGTCCCAGACTGGGGACAGGGAGCGTTCCAATAGGAGTCCCAGAGAGGGGACAGGGAGAGATCCTAAACAGAGTCACAGGCAGTGGACAGGGAGAGTTCCTAAACAGAATCCCAGACAGGGGACAGGGAGAGTTCCTAAACACATTCACAGACAGGCGACAGGGAGATTTTCTAAAGGGAGTCCCAGACAGGGGACGAGGAGAGTTCGGAAAAAAGGTGCCAGACAGGGGACAGCGAGAGTTCCTAAGCAGAGTCATGGACAGAGGACAGGGAGAGTTCCTAAGCAGAGTCCCAGACACGGGACAGTGAAATTTCCTAATGAGAGTCACAGACAGGGGTTAGGGAGAGTTTCTAACATAAGTCCCAGACAGGAGACAGGTACAGTTCCTAACCAGCATTCCAGACAGGGGTCAGTGAAAGTTCCTAAAGGGAGTCCCAGACATGGGCAGTGAGATTTCCTAAACAGAGTCACAGAAAGGGACAGGGTGAGTTGCTAAACACAGTCACAGGCAGGGGACAGTGAGGGTTCCTTAACAGAATCCCAAACAGGGGACAGGGTGTGGTCCTAAACACAGTCACAGACAGCGACAGGGAGTGGTATTAAAGTGAGTCCTAGACAGGGAACAGGAAGAGTTCGTAAAAAGGGTCCCAGACAGGAGACAAGGAGAGTTTGTATAAAGTGTTCTAGACAGGGGAGAAGGAGATTTCCTAAGCAGAGTCGCAAACAGGGGACAGGGAGAGTTCCTGAACAGAATTCCAGACAGGGGACAGGGAGAGTTCCTAAACAGAATTCCAGACAGGGGACAGGGAGAGTTCCCAGTAGGAGTCCCAGACAGGGGACAGGGAGAGTTCCTAATCAATGTCACAGGGCAGGGACAGGGAGATTTCCTAAAGCGAGTCCCAGACCGGGGACAGGGAGAGTTCGGAAAAAGGGTCCCAGACAGGGAACAGGGAGAGTTCCTAAGCAGATTCCCAGACAGGGGACAGGGAGAGTTCCAAATGGAATCCCAGACAGGGGACAGGGAGATTTTCCAATGCGAATCACAATCAGGAGACAAGTTGATGTCCTAAACAGAATTCCAGACAGGGGACAGTGAGTGTTCCTAGACAGTGGCCCAGACAGGGGACAAGCAGAGTAACTAAAGTTAGTCCCAGACTGGGGATAGGGAGAGTTCCCAGTAGGAGTTCCAGAAAGGGGACAGGGAGATTTCCTAAACACATTCACAGACAGGCGACAGGGAGATTTCCTAAAGGGAGTCCCAGACAGGGAACGGGAGAGCTTGGAAAAAGGATCCCATTTAGAGGACATGGAGAGTTCCTAAGCAGAGTAATGGACAGGGGACAGGGAGAGAAATTTCCTAAAGGGAGTCCCAGAGAGGGGACAGGGAGATTTCCTAATACTAGTCACAGGCAGGGGAAAGGGAGAGCTCCTAAACAGAGCCACAGGCAGGGGATAGGGAGAGTTCTGAAAGGGAGACCCGCACAGGGGACGGGGTGAGTTCTTAAAAAGTGTACCAGACAGGGGACAAGGAGAGTTCCTAAGCAGAGTCCCAGACAGGGGATAGGGAGATTTCCTAAGCAGAGTACCAGACAGGGGACAGGCAGAGTTCCTAGTGGTAGTCAAAGGCAGGGGACAGGGAGATTTCCTAAACAGAGTCACAGGCAGGTGACAGGGAGAGTTCCTAAATAGAGTCCCAGACAGCGGACAGGGAGAGGTCCTAAACAGAGTCCTAGGCAGGGGACAGGGAGATTTCTTAAACAAATTTCCAGACAGGGGACAGGGAGAGTTCCTAATGGGAGTCAGAGGTAGGGGACAGGTAAAGATCCTAAATAGAGTCCCAGGCAGCGGACAGAGAGAGTTCCTAAACAGAATCCCAGAAAGTAGACAGGGAGAGGTCCTAAACGGAATCCCAGACAGGGAACATGGAGAGTTCCTAAACAGAGTCCCATGCAGGGGTCAGGGAGAGTTCCCACATATTGTCCCAGGCAGGGGACAGGGAGAGTTCCTAAACAGAGTCCCAGACAAGGGACAGAGAAATTTCCTAAACAGTTTCACAGGCAGTGGACAGGAACTGTTCCTAAATAGAATCCCAGACAGGGAGAGGGAGAGTTCCTAAACAGAGTCCCAGTCTAGGGAGAGGGAGATTCCTAAACAGAGTCCCAGAGAGGGTACAGAGTGAGTTCCTAAACAGAGTCACAGGCAAGAGCAGAGGGAGAGTGCCTAAACAGAATCCCAGACAGGAGACAGGGAGAGTTTCTTAATAGAATTCCAGACAGGGTGCAGGGAGAGTTCCTAAACAGAGTCATAGGCTGGGGACAGGGAGAGTTCCTTAACAGAGACACAGCCAGGGGAGAGGGAGAGTTCCTAAACAGAATCCAAGACAGTGGCAGGGAGCGTTCCTAAATAGTCACAGGCAGGGGAAAGAGAAAGTTCCTAAACAGAGTCACAGGCAGTGGACAGGGAGAGTTGCTAAACAGAATCATAGGCAGAGGACAGGCAGAGTTCGTAAACATAATCCCAGACAGGAGACAGGGAGAGTTCTTAATCACCATCCCAGACAGGGGACAGGGAGAGTTCCGAAACAGAATCCCAGAAAGAGGACAGAGAGTGTTCCTAAACAGGGTCCAAGACAGTGGACAAGCAGAGTTCATAAAGACAGTCCCTGGCTGGGAATAGGGAGACTTCCCAGTGGGAGTCTCAGACAGGCCACTGGGAGTGTTCCTAATGGAAGTCCCAGACATGGGGCAGTTAGAGTTCCTAAACATAATTCCAGACAGGGGACAGTGAGTGTTCCTAAACAGAGTCCCAGACAGGGGAGAGTGATAGTTCCTAAACTGAATTCCAGACAGGGTACAGGGAGAGCTCCTAAAGGGAGTCACAGACAGGGCACAAGTAGAGTTGCTAAACAGTGTCATAGGGAGGGGACAGGGAGAGTTCCTAAACAATGTCCCAGACAGTGGACAAGGAGAGTTGCAAAACAGATTCCTAGACAGGGGACAGGTAGAATCCCGAAAGGGTGCCCCAGACTGGGGACAAGGAGAGTTCCTAAAGCGCGTCCCAGACTGGCGACAGAGAATGTTTCTAATGGGAGTCCCAGATAGGGGACACGAAGTGTTCCTAAACACAATTCCAGACACGGGGCAGAGAGATTTCCTAAAGGGAGTCCAAGACAGGGGACAGGGAGAGTTCGTAAAAAGGGTGCCAGAGAGGGGAGAGGGAGACTTCCTAAAGGGAGTCCCAGACAGGGCACAAGTAGACCTGCTAAACAGTGTCATAGGCAGGGGACAGGGAGAGTTCCTAAACAATGTCTCAAACAGGGGAGAACGAGAGTTCCTAAACAGAGTCCCAGACAGGGGAAAGGTAGAATTCCGAAAGGGAGCCCCAGACTGGTGACAGGGAATGTTACTAGCGTGAGTCCCAAACAGGGGACAGGGAGACTTCCTAATGGCAGTCCCAGACAGGGGACAGGGAGAGTTCCTAAACAATGTCCCAGGCAGGGGACAGGGAGAGTTCCTAAACAGAGTCCCATGCAGGGGACAGGGTGAGTTCCTAAACAGTGCCCCAGACAGGGGACAGGGCAAATTCCTAAACAGAGTTCCACACAGGGGATGGGGAAATTTCCTAATCAGAATTCCAGGCAGGTGACAGGGAGAGTTCCTAAAGTGAGTCCCAGACAGGGGACAGGGAGAGTTCCTGAACTGAATTCCAGACAGGGGACAGGGAGATTTCCTAAAGGTAGTCCCAGACAGGGCACAAGGAGAGTTGCTAAACAGTGTCATAGACAGGGGACAGGGAGAATTCCTAAACAATGTCCCAGAAAGGGGACAAGGAGAGTTCCAAAACAGAGTCCCATACAGGGGACAGGTAGAATTCCGAAAGGGAGCCCCAGTCTGGGGACAGGGAGATTTCCTAAAGCAGGTCCCAGACTGGCGACAGGGAATGTTACTAATGGGAGTCACAGATAGGGAACACGGAGAGATCCTAAACAGAATTCGAGACAGGGGACAGGGAGAGTTCCTAAAGAGAGTCCAAGACAAGGGACAGGGAGAGTTCATAAAAAGGGTGACAGATAGGGGACAGGGAAACTTCCTAAAGGGAGTCCCAGACAGGGCACAAGTAGAGTTGCTAATCAGTGTCATAGGCAGGGGACAGGGAGAGTTCCTAAACAATGACCAAGACAGGGGACAAGGATAATTCCAAAACAGAGTCCCAGACAGGGGATAGGTAGAATTCCGAAAGGGATCCCCAGACTGGGGACAGGGAGATTTCCTAAAGTGAGTCCCAGGCAGGGCACAAGTAGGGTTGCTAAACATTGTCATAGGCAGGGGACAGGGAGAGTTCCTAAGCAGGGTCCCAGACAGGGGACAAGGAGAGTTCCAAAACAGAGTCCCAGATTGGGGACAGGTAGACTTCCGAAAGGGTGCCCCAGTTTAGAGACAGGGTGAGTTCCTAAAGTGAGTCCCAGACTGGCGACATTGAATGTTACTAATGGGAATCCCAGATAGTGGAGACGGAGAGTTCCTAAACAGAGTCTCATACAGGGGACAGGGAGAGTTACTAAACAGACTCCCAGACAGGGGACAGGTAGAGTTCCTAAACAGAGCCCCAGAGAGGGCTCAGAGAGAGTTCCTAAACAGAGCCACAGAGAGGGCACAGAGAGAGATCCTAAATAGATTCACAGGCAAGGGCACAGGGAGAGTTCCTAAACAGAATCCCAGACAGGAGGCAGCGAGAGATCCTAAACAGAATTCCAGACAGGGGACATGGACTTTTCCCATTGGTAGTCCCCGATAGGGGACAGGCAGAGTTTCTAAACAGAATTCCAGACAAGGGACAGGGAGAGTTCCTAAGCAGAGTCATAGGCAGGGGACAGGGAGAGTTCGTAAACAGACTCACAGGCAAGGGACAGGGTGAGTTCCTATACAGAGTCCTAGGCTGGGGACAGGGAGAGTTCTTAAACTAAGTCCCAGACAGGGGACAGGGATAGTTCCTAAACAGAATCCCAGGCAGGGGACAGGGAGAGTTCCGAAACCAAGTCACAGACAGGGGACAGGGAGAGTTCCCAATGGGAGTCCCAGACAGGGGACAGGGAGAGTACCTAGTGGGAGTCCCAGACATTGGACAGGGTCATTGCCAAAACAGAGTTCCATGGAGAGGACAGGGAGAGTTCTTAAAGGGACTCCCAGACAGGGTATAGGGAGAGTTCCTGAACAGAGTCACAGGCAGGGGACATTGAGAGTTCTTAAATGAGTCCCAGACTGGGGACAGGGAGAGTTCCTAAACAGAGTCCCAGGCAGGGGACAGGGTGAGTTCCTAAACTAGAGTCCCAGACAGGGGACAGGGAGAGTTCCTAAACAGAGTCCCAGACAGGGGACAGGGACAGTTCCTAAACAGACTCACAGGCAGGAGGTAGGGATACTGCTAAGCACAGTCCCAGTCAGGGGACTGGAAGAGTTCCTAAACAGAGTCACAGGCAGGGGACAGAGAGAGTTCCTAAACAGACTCACAGGCATGGGACAGAGAGAGTTCCTAAACAGAGTTCCAGATGCGGGAGGGGGAAGAGTTCTGAAATAGAGTCCCCAACAGGGGGCAGGGAGAGTTCCCAAACAGAGTCCCAGCGAGGGGATAGGGGGAGTTCCTAAACGGCTTCCCAGGCAGGGGACAGGAAGAGTTCCTAAACAGTGTCACAGGCAGGGGACAGAGACAGTTCCCAAACAGTCTCACAGGCATGGGAGAGAAAGAGAGTTCCTAAACAGACTCACAGGCAGGAGACAGGGAGACTTCTATACACAGTCCCAGACAGGGGAAAGAGAGAGTTCCTAAACAGACTCCCACACAGTGGACAGGGGGAGTTCCTAAACAGAGCCACAGGCAGGGGACAGGGAGAGATGCTAAACAGTGTCCCAGATAGGGGACAGGTAGAGTTCCTAAAGGGAGTTCCAGACTTGGGACATGGAAAGTTCCTAAACAGAGTCCCAAATAGGGGACAGGGAGAGTTCATAAACAGAGTCCCAGACAGGGGACAGGGAGAGGTTATAAACAGACTGAGAGACAGTGGACAGGGAGAGTTCCTAAACAGAGCCCCAGATAGGAGACAGGGAGACTTCCTAAACATTGTCCCAGACAGGGGATGGGTAGATTTCCTGAACAGAATTCCAGGCAGGGGACAGTCAGTTTTCCTAAAGAGAATCCCAGACAGGGGACACGGAGATTTACTAAACTGATTTCCAGACAGAGGACAGGGAAAGCTCCTAAACAGGGTCCCAGACAGGGGAAAGGTAGAATTCCGAAAGGAGCCTCTGACTGGGGACAGGGAGAGTTCCTAAAGCGAGTCCCAGACTGGCGACAGGGAATATTACTAATGGGAGTCCCAGATAGGGGACATGGAGAGTTCCTGAACAGAATTCCAGACAGGTGACAGGGAGAGATCCTAAAGGGAGTCCATGACAGGGGACAGGAAGAATTCATAAACAAAGTCCCAGACTGGGGGCAGGGAGAGTTCCCAATGGGAGTCCCAGACAGGGGACAGGGAGAGATCATAGTGGGAGTCCCAGACATTGGACAGGGATAGTTCCTAAACAGAATTCCTGACAGGGGACAGAGGGAGTTCCTAAAAAGAATCCCGGCAGGTGACAGGGTGAGTTCATAAACAGACTCCCAGACAGGGGACAGGGAGAGATCCTAAACAGAATCCCAGAAAGGAGACAGCAAGAATTCTTAAACCGTATCCCAGGAAGGGGACAGACAGAGTTGCTAAACAAATTCCCAGACAGGGGACAACAGAGTTCCTAAAGGTATCCCCAGACTGGTGGCAGGGAGAGTTCCAATAGGGCGGCCCAGACAGGGGACAGGGAGTTTTCGGAAAGGGAGCCCCAGGCTAGGGACAGGGAACGTTTCCAAAGCGAGTCACAGACAGGGCATGAGTAGAGTTGCTAAACAGTGTCATAGGCAGGGGAGAGGGAGAGTTCCTAAACAAGGTCCCAGACAGGGGACAAGGAGAGTTCCAAAACAGAGTCCCCGACAGAGGACAGTTGATTTCCGAAAGGGAGCCCCAGACTGGGGAGAGGGAGAGTTCCTAAAGCGAGTCCCAGACTGGCAACAGGGAATGTAACTAATGGGAGTCCTAGGTAGGGGACACGGAGAGTTCCTAAACAGAATTCCAGACAGGGGACAGGAAGAGTTCCTAAAGGGAGTCCCAGACAGGGGACAGGGAGAGATCATCGTGGCAGTCGCAGACAATGGACAGGGAGAGTTCGTTAACAGAATTCCAGACAGGGGACAGGGAGAGTTCCTAAAAAGAGTCCCAGACAGGGGACAGGGAGACCTGCTAAACAGAATCGCAGACAGGGGACAGGAAGAGTTCCTAAGCAGAGCCCAAGAGAGGGCACTGTGAGAGTTCCTAAACAGAGTCAGAGGCAAGGGCACAGGGAGAGTTCCTAAACAGAATACCAGACAGGAGATGGGGAGAGTTCCTAAAAGGATTCCCAGACAGGGGACAGGGAGTTTTCCTAAACAGAGTCCGGGAAGCGGGCAGGGAAAGTTTCTAAACAGAGGAACAGGCAGGGGACAGCGTGAGATCCTAAACAGAATCCCAGGCAGAGGACAGCGTGAGTTCCTAAACAGAATCCCAGACAGGGGACAGGGAGAGTTCCTAAACAGGGTCCCAGACAGGGGACAAGCAGAGTTCCTAAAGGTATTCCCAGACTGGGGACAGGGAGAGATCCCATAAAGAGTCCCAGACAGAGGACAGGGAGAGTTCCTAAACAGAATCCAGTATAGGGGACAGTGAGAGTTCCTAAACAGAGTTCCTGAGAGGGGACAGGGAGGGTTCCTAAAGGGAGTCCAAGACTGGGTACAGGGGGTGTTCCTAAAGAGGGTCCCAGACAGGGGACGAGCATAGTTCCTAAACAGACTGCTAAACAGTGGACAGGGAGAGTTCCTAAACAGTCACAGGCAGGGGACAGGGACAGTTCCTAAACAGAAAGACAGGCAGTGGAGAGAGACAGTTCCTAAAACAGACTCACAGGCATGAGAGAGAGAGAGAGAGTTCCTAAACACATTCACAGGCAGGAGACAGCGAGGCTTCTAAACACAGTCCCAGACAGGGGACAGGGAGAGTTCTTAAACAGAGTCCCAGTCAGGGAACAGGGAGAGTTTGTAAACAGAGTCACAGGCAGGGTTCAGGAGAGTTCCTAAACAGAGTCCCAGGCAGGGAACAGGGAGAGTTCCTGAAAGGAGTCCCAGACTGGGGACAGGGAAATTTCCTAAACAGAGTCCCAGACAGTGGACAGGGAGAGTTCCTAAACAGACTCAGAGACAGGGGATAGGGAGAGTTCCTAAACAGAGTTCCAGACAGGGGACAGGGAGAGTTCCTAAACAGAATTCCAGGCAGGGGACAGGGAGAGTTCATAAAGTGTGTCCCAGACAGGGGACAGGGAGAGTTCCTAAAGGGAGTCCCAGACAGGGCAGAAGTGGAGTTGCTAAACAGTTTTATAGGCAGGGGACAGGGCGACTTCCTAAACAGGGTCCCAGACAGGGACAGGGAGAGAACCAAAACAGAGTCCCAGACTGGGGACAGGTAGAATTCTGAAAGGGAGGCCCAGACTGGGGACAGGGAGATTTCCTAAAGACAGTCCTAGACTGGGTACAGGGGGTGTTCCTAAAGAGGGTGCCAGACAGGGGACAACAATAGTTCCTAAACAGAGTCCTAGACAGTGGACAGGGAGAGTTCCTAAACAGGCACAGGCAGGGCACAGTGACTGTTCCTAAACAGAGTCAAAGGCAGGGAATAGAGAGAGTTCCTAAACAGAGTCCCAGACAGGGGTCAGGGAGAGTTCCTAAACAGAGTCCCAGATAGGGGGCAGGGAGAGTTCCCAAACAGAGTCCCAGGCATGGGACAGGGGGAGATCCTAAACAGGTTCCCAGACAGGGGACAGGGAGAGTTCCTAAACAGAATCCAGTGTAGGGGACAAGGAGAGTTCCTAAACAGAGTTCCTGACAGGGGACAGGGAGGGTTCATAAAGGGTGTCCTAGAATGGGTACAGTGCGTGTTCCTAACGCGGGTCCCAGACAGGGGACAAGCATAGTTTCTAAACAGACTTCCAGAGAGTGGACAGGGAGAGTACCTAAACAGTCACAGGCAGGGGACAGGGACAGTTACAAAACAGAGTCACAGACAGGGGAGAGAGACAGTTCCTAAACAGACTCACAGGCGTGGGAGAGAGAGATCCTAAACACATTCACAGACAGGAGGCAGCGAGGCTTCTAAACACAGTCACAGACAGGGGACAGGGAGAATCCATAAACAGAGTCACAGGCAGGGAACAGGGGGAGTTCCTAAACAGAGTCCCAGAAAGGGGACAGAGAGAGTTCCTAAACAGATTTACAGGCATGGGACAGAGAGAGTTCATAAACAAACTCACATGCAGGAGAAAGGGAGACTTCCTAAACAGAGTCCCAGAGAGAGGACAGAGAGAGTTCCGAAACAGAGTCCCAGACAGGGGACAGGGAGAATTCCTGAACAGAGTCCCAGATAGGGGGCAGGGAGAGTTCCCAAACAGAGTGCCAGGCAGGGGTCAGGGGGAGATCCTAAACAGGTTCCCAGACAGGGGATGGGGAGATATCCTAAACAGAATTCCAGGCAGGGGACAGGCAGATTTCCTAAAATGAGTCCCAGACAGGGGACAGAGAGAGTTCCTAAACTGAATTCCAGACAGGGGACAAGGAGATTTCCGAAAGGGAGCCCGAGGCTGGGGACAGGGAACGTTTCGAAAGCGAGTCCCAGACAGGGCACAAGTAGAGTTGCTAAACAGTGTCATAGGCAGGGGAGAGGGAGAGTACCTAAAAAGGTCCCAGACAGGGGACAAGGAGAGTTCCAAAACATGGTCCCCGACAGGGGACAGTTGATTTCAGAAAGGGAGCCCCAGACTGGGGAGAGGGAGAGTTCCTAAAGCGAGTCACAGACTGGCGACAGGGAATGTTACTAATGGGAGTCCTCGATAGGGGACATGGAGAGTTCCTAAACAGAAGTCCAGACAGGGGACAGGGAGAGTTCCTAAAGGGAGTCCCAGACAGGGGACAGGAAGAAATCATCGTGGGAGTCGCAGACATTGGACAGGGAGAGTTCCTTAGCAGAATTCCAGACAGGGGACAGCGAGAGTTCCTAAAAAGAAGCCCAGGCAGGGAACAGGGTGAGTTCCTAAACAGAGTCCCAGAGTGGGCACTGAGAGAGTTCCTAAACAGAGTCAGAGGCAAGGGCACAGGGAGAGTTCCTAAACAGACTCCCAGACAGGAGATAGGGAGAGTTCCTAAATAGAATCCCAGGCAGCGGACAGCGTGAGTTCCTAAACAGAATCCCAGACAGGGGACAGGGAGAGTTCCTAAACGGGGTCCCAGACAGGGGACAAGCAGAGTTCCTAAAGGCATTCCCAGATTGCGGACAGGGAGAGTTCCCATAGGGAGTCCAAGACTGGGGACAGGGAGAGTTCCTAAACAGATTCCCAGACAGGGGACAGGGAGAGTTCCTAAACAGAATCCAGTATAGGGGACAAGTAGAGTTCCTAAACAGAGTTCCTGACAGGGGACAGGGAGGGTTCATAACGGGTGTCCTAGAATGGGTACAGTGCGTGTTCCTAATGTGGGTCCCAGACAGGGGACAAGCATAGTTCCTAAACAGACTCCCAGAGAGTGGACAGGGAGAGTACCTAAACAGTCACAGGCAGGGGACAGGGACAGTTGCAAAACAGAGTCACAGACAGGGGAGAGAGACAGTTCCTAAACAGACTCACAGACATGGGAGAGAGAGTTCCTAAACACATTCACAGACAGGAGGTAGCGAGGCTTCTAAACACAGTCCCAGACAGGGGAAAGGGAGAGTTCCTAAACAGAGCCCCAGGCAGGGAACAGGGAGACTTCCTAAAGGGAGCCCCGGACTGCGGACAGGGAAATTTCCTAAACAGAGTCCCAGACAGGGGACAGGGAGAGTTCACAAACAGTGGCCAAACAGTGGACTGGGAGATTCCTAAGCAGAGTCCCAGGGAGGGGACAGGGAGAATTCCTAAACGGATTCCCAGACAGGGGATGGGGAGATATCCTAAACGGAATTCCAGGCAGGGGACAGGGGGAGATCCTAAACAGGTTCCCAGACAGGGGACAGGGAGAGTTCCTAAACTGAATTCCAGACAGGGGACAGGGAGATTTCCGAAAGGGAGCCTCAGGCTGGGGACAGGGAGAATTTCTAAAGTGAGTCCCAAACAAGGCACAAGTAGAGTTGCTAAACAGTGTCATAGGCAGGGGAGAGGGAGAGTACCTAAAAAGGTCCCAGACAGGGGACAAGGAGAGTTCCAAAACATGGTCCCCGACAGGGGACAGTTGATTTCAGAAAGGGAGCCCCAGACTGGGGAGAGGGAGAGTTCCTAAAGCGAGTCCCAGACTGGCGACAGGGAATGTTACTAATGGGAGTCCTAGATAGGCGACACGGAGAGTTCCTAAACAGAGTCCCAGTCAGGGGACAGGGAGAGTTCCTAAACAGTGTCGAAACAGGGGACTGGGAGTGTTCCTAAATAGAGTCCCAGGCAGGGGACAGGGTGAGTTCCGAAAGAGCGTCCCTGACAGGGGACACAGAGAGTTCCTAAATAGAGTTCCAGAAAGGGGATGGGGAGATTTCCTAAACAGAATTCCAAGCAGGGGACAGGCAGAGTTCATAAAGTGAGTCCCAGACAGGGGACAGGGACAGTTCCTAAACTGTTTTCCAGACAGGGGACAGGGAGTCCCAGACAGGGCAGATGTAGTGTTGCTAAACAGTTTTATAGGCAGGGGACAGGGCGACATCCTAAACAGGGTCCCAGACAGGGACAAGGAGAGTTCCAAAATAGAGTCACAGAGAGGGGACAGGTAGAATTCCGAAAGGGAGCCCCAGACTGGGGACAGGGAGAGTTCCGAAACCGAGTCCCAGAATGGCGACAGGGAATGTTATTAATGGGAGTCCCAGATAGGGGACACGGAGAGTTCCTAAACAGAATTCCAGAGAGGGAACAGGGAGATTTCCTAAAGGGAGTCCCAGACAGGAGACAGGGAGAGTTCCTAAAAAATGTCCCAGACAGGGGGCAGGGAGCATTCCCAATGGGAGTCCCAGACAGCGGACAGGGAGAGATCCTAGTTGGAGTCCCAGAAGTTCGACAGGGCGAGTTCCTTAACCAAATTCCAGAAAAGGGACAGGGAGAGTTCCTACAAAGAATCCCAGGCAGGGTTCAGGGTGAGTTCCTAAACAGTGACCCAGACAGGAGAAAGGGAGAGTGGGTAAACAGAATCACAGAGAGGGGCAGGGACAGTTCCTAAACAGAGCCCCAGAGAGGGCACAGAGAGATTTCCTAAACAGAGTCACAGGCAAGGGAACAGGGAGAGTCCCTAAACAGATTCCTAGACAGGGGAGAGGGAGAGTTGCTAAACAGAGTCTGGGTAGGGGACAGGGAGATTTCCTAAACAGAGTCACAGGCAGGGGACAGGCAGAGTTCCTAAACTGAATCTGAAGCAGGGGACAGTGTGAGCTCCAGAATCGAGTCCCAGACAGGAGACAGGGAGAGTTCCTGGTGGGTGTCTTAGACAGTGGACAGGGAGAGTTCCAAAACAGAATTCCAGACAGGAAACAGGAAGAGTTCCTAAAGGAACTCCCAGACAGGGGACAGGGAGAGTTCCTTAACAGAGTAACAGGCAGGGAAAGGGTAGAGTTCCTAAACCGAATCCCAGACAGGGGACAGGGAGAGTTCCAAAACAGAATTCCAGACAGGAAACAGTAAGAGTTCCTAAACCGAATCCCAGACAGGGGACAAGGAGATTTCCGAAGATAGTCACAGTCAGGGGACAGGGAGTGTTCCTAAATGGAGTCCCAGACATGGGACAGGGAGAGTTCGTAAAAAGAGTCCCAGACAAGGGAACAGGGAGAGTTCCTAAGCAGAGTCCTAGACAGGGGACAGGGAAAGTTCATAATGGGAGTCCCAGACAGGGGACAGTGAGATTTCCTAAACATTGTCCCAGACAGGGGACTGGGAGAGTTCCTAAGCAGAGTCCCAGACAGGGGAAAGGTAGAATTCCAAAAGTGAGCCCCAGACTGTGGACAGGGAGAGTTCCTAATACGAGTCACAGACTGGCGACAAGTAATGTTACTAATGGGAGTCCCAGTCCGGGGACAGGGAGAGTTCCAAATGGGAGTCCCAGACAGGAGACAGGGTGAGCTCCTAAAAAATGTCCCAGACAGGGGGCAGGGAGCGTTCCCAATGGGAGTCCCAGACAGCAGACAGGGAGAGATCCTAGTTGGAGTCCCAGAAATTCGACAGGGAGAGTTCCTTAACCAAATTCCAGAAAGGGGACAGGGAGAGTTCCTACAAAGAATCCCAGGCAGGGTTCAGGGTGAGTTCCTAAACAGTGACCCAGACAGGAGAAAGGGAGAGTGGGTAAACAGAATCACAGAGAGGGGACAGGGACAGTTCCTAAACAGAGCCCCAGAGAGGGCACAGAAAGATTTCCTAAACAGAGTCACAGGCAAGGGCACAGGGAGAGTTCCTAAACAGATTCCTAGACAGGGGAGAGGGAGAGTTGCTAAACAGAGTCTGGGTAGGGGACAGGGAGATTTCCTAAACAGAGTCACAGGCAGGGGACAGGCAGAGTTCCTAAACCGAATCTGAAGCAGGGGACAGCGTGAGCTCCGGAATCGAGTTCCAGACAGGAGACAGGGAGAGTTCCTGGTGGGTGTCTTAGACAGTGGACAGGGAGAGTTCCAAAACAGAATTCCAGACAGGAACCAAGAAGAGTTCCTAAAGGGACTCCCAGACAGGGGACAGGTAGAGTTCCTTAACAGAGTAACAGGCAGGGGAAGGGTAGAGTTCCTAAACCGAATCCCAGACAGGGGACAAGGAGAGTTCTGAAGATAGTCACAGTCAGGGGACAGGGAGTGTTCCTAAAGCGAGTCCCAGACAGGGGACAGGGAGAGTTCGTAAAAAGAGTCCCAGACAAGGGACAGGGAGAGTTTGTAAAAAGAGTCCCAGACAAGGGAACAGGGAGAGTTGCTAAGCAGAGTCCAAGACAGGGGATAGGGAAAGTTCCTAACCAGAGTCCCAGACAGAGGACAGGGAGAGTTCATAATGGGAGTCCCAGACAGGGGACAGTGAGATTTCCTAAACAGTGTCCCAGACAGGGGACTGGGAGAGTTCCTAAGCAGAGTCCCAGACAGGGGAAAGGTAGAATTCCAAAAGTGAGCCCCAGACTGTGGACAGGGAGAGTTCCTAAAACGAGTCACAGACTGGCGACAGGTAATGTTACTAATGGGAGTCCCAGACAGGAGACAGGGAGAGTTCCTTAAAAAGTCCCAGACAGGGGGCAGGGAGAGTTCCCAATGGGAGTCCCAGACAGCGGACAGGGAGAGATCCTAGTTGGAGTCCCAGAAATTCGACAGGGAGAGTTCCTTAACCGAATTCAAGACAGGGGACAGGGAGAGTTCCTAAAAAGAATCCCAGGCAGGGTTCAGGGTGAGTTCATAAACAGAGACCCAGACAGGGGAAATGGAGAGTTGGTCAAAAAGAATCCCAGACAGGGGACAGGGAGTGTTCCTAAACAGAGCCCTAGGGAGGGCACAGAGAGATTTCCTAAACAGAGTCACAGGCAAGGACACAGGGAGAGTTCCTAAACAGATTCCTAGACAGGGGAGAGGGAGAGTTGCTAAACAGAGTCCGGGTAGGGGACAGGGACAGTTCCTAAACAGAGTCACAGGCAGGGGACAGGCAGAGTTCCTAAACCGAATTTTGAAGCAGGGGATAGCGTGAGTTCCTAAATAGAGTCCCAGACAGGGGACAGGGAGATTTGCTTAACAGAATCCCAGACAGGGGACAGGGAGATTTCCTAATCAGGGTCCCAGACAGGTGACAAGTAGAGTTTCTAAAGGTTTTCCCAGGATGGGGACAAGGAGAGTTCCCAATGGGAGTCCCAGAGAGGGGACAGGGAGAATTCCTGGTGGGTGTCCCAGACATTGGACAGGGAGAGTTCCAAAACAGAATTCCAGACAGGAGACAGGGAGAGTTCCTAAAGGGACTCCCAGACAGGGGACAGGGAGAGTTCCTTAACAGGGTCACAGGCAGGGGAAAGGTAGAGTTCCTAAACAGAATCCCAGACAAGGGACAGGGAGAGTTCGGAACACAGTCACAGTCAGGGGACAGGGAGAGTTCCTAAAGGGAGTCCCAGACATGGAACAGGGAGAGTTCGTAAAAAGGGTCCCAGACAAGGGAACAGGGAGAGTTCCTAAGCAGATTCCCAGACAGGGGACAGTGATATTTCCTAAACAGTGTCCCAGACAGGGGACTGTGATAGTTCCTAAACAGAGTCCCAGGCAGGGGACAGGGTGAGTTCCTAAACCGTGCCCCAGACAGGGGAGAGGGGGAATTTCTAAACAGAGTCCCAGAGAGGGGATGTTGAGATTTCCTAAACAGAATTCCAGGCAGGGGACAGGCAGAGTTCCTAAAGTGAGTCCCAGAAATGGGACAGGGAGAGTTCCTAAACTGAATTCCAGGCAGGGGACAGGGAGAGTTCCTAAAGGGAGTCCCAGATAGGGCACAAGTAGAGTTGCTAAACAGTGTCATAGGCAGGAGACAGGGTGATTTCCAAAACAATGTCTCAGACAGGGGACAAGGAGAGTTCCAAATCAGAGTCTCAGACAGGGGAAAGGTAGAATTCCAACAGTGAGCCCCAGAATGGGGAGAGGGAGAGTTCCTAAAGCGAGTCCCAGACAAGCGACAGGGTATGTTACTAAAGGGAGTCCCAGATAGGGGACACGGAGAGTTCCTAAAGGGAGCCCCAGACTGGGGACAGGAGATTTCCTAAAACGAGTCCCAGACTGGCGACAGGTAATGTTACTAATGGGAGTCCCAGAGAGGGGTCAGGGAGAGTTCCAAATGGGAGTCCCAGACAGGGGAGAGGGAGAGTTCCTAAACAGTGTCCCAGACAGGGGAAAGGGAGAATTCCTAAACAGAGTCACAGACAGGGGATGGGGAATTTTCCTAAACAGAATTCCAGGCAGGGTACAGGCAGATTTCCTAAAGTGATTCCCAGACAAGGGACAGGGAGAGTTGGTAAACTGAAATCTAGAAAGGGTCAGGGAGAGTTGCTAAAGGGAGTCCCAGATAGGGCACAAGTAGAGTTGCTAAACAGTGTCATAGGCAGGGGACAGGGAGAGTTCCTAAACAATGTCCCAGACAGTGGACAAGGAGAGTTGCAAAACAGATTCCCAGACAGGGGACAGGTAGAATTCCGAAAGGGATCCCCAGACTGGGGACAAGGAGAGTTCCTAAAGCACGTCCCAGACTGGTGACAGGGAATGTTACTAATGGGAGTCCCAGATAGGGGACACTGAGAATTCCTAAACAGAATTCCAGACAGGGGGCAGAGAGATTTCCTAAAGGGAGTCCAAGACAGGGGACAGGGAGAGTTCGTAAAAAGGGTGCCAGAGAGGGGACAGGGAGACTTCCTAAAGGGAGTCCCAGACAGGGCACAAGTAGACCTGCTAAACAGTGTCATAGGCAGGGGACAGGGAGAGTTCCTAAACAATGTCACAGACAGGGGACAAGGAGAGTTCCTAAAGGGAGGCCCAGACTGGGTACAGGGAGAGTTTGTAAACAATGTCTCAAACAGGGGAGAACGAGAGTTCCTAAACAGAGTCCCAGACAGGGGAAAGGTAGAATTCCGAAAGGGAGCCCCAGACTGGTGACAGGGAATGTTACTAACGGGAGTCCCAAACAGGGGACAGGGAGACTTCCTAATGGCAGTCCCAGACAGGGGACAGGGAGAGTCCCTAAACAATGTCCCAGGTAGTGGACAGGGAGAGTTCCTAAACAGAGTCCCACACAGGGGATGGGGAAATTTCCTAATCAGAATTCCATGCACAGGACAGGCAGAGATTTTAAAGTGAGTCCCAGACAGGGGACAGTGAGAGTTCCTGAACTGAATTCCAGACAGGGGACAGGGAGATTTCCTAAACAATATCCCAGACAGGGGACAAGGAGAGTTCCAAAACAGAATCCCAGACAGGGGACCAGTAGAATTCCGAAAGGGAGCCTCAGACTGGGGACGGGGAGAGTTCCTAAAGCGAATCCCAGACTGGCGACAGGGAATGTTACTAATGGGAGTCACAGATAGGGGACACAGAGAGTTCCTAAACAGAATTCCAGACAGGGGACAGGGAGAGTTCCTAAAGGGAGTCCAAGACAGGGGACAGGGAGAGTTCCTAAACAATGACCAAGACAGGGGACAAGGATAATTCCAAAACAGAATCCCAGACAGGGGATAGGTAGGATTCCGAAAGGGATCCCCAGAATGGGGACAGGGAGATTTCCTAAAGCGAGTCCCAGACAGGGCACAAGTAGAGTTGCTAAACATTGTCATAGGCAGGGGACAGGGAGAGTTCCTAAGCAGAGTCCCAGACAGGGGACAAGGAGAGTTCCAAAACAGAGTCCCAGATTGGGGACAGGGAGACTTCCGAAAGGGTGCCCCAGACTGGGGACAGGGAGAGTTCCTAAAGTGAGTCCCAGACTGGCGACATTGAATGTTACTAATGGGAATTCCAGATAGTGGAGATGGAGAGTTCCTAAACAGAGTCTCATACAGGGGACAGGGAGAGTTGCTAAACAGACTCCCAGATAGGGGACAGGTAGAGTTCCTAAACAGAGCCCCAGAGAGGGCACAGAGAGAGTTCCTAAACAGAGTCACGGGCAGGGGAGAGGGAGCGTTCCTAAACAGGTTCCCAGACAGGGGACAAGCAGAGTTCCTAAAGGTATTCCCAGACCGGAGACAGGGGGAGTTCCCAATGGGAGTGCCAGACAGGGGACAGTTTGAGTTCCTGATGGGAGTCCCAGACATTTGATAGGGAGAGTTAAAAAACAAATTCCTTACAGGGGACAGGGTGAGTTCCTAAAGGGACTCACAGACAGGGGACAGGGAGAGTTCCTGAACAGAATCCCAGGCAGGGGAGAGCGTGAGTTCCTAAACAGTGTTCCGGACAGGGGACAGGGAGAGTTGCTAAACAGAATCCCAGACAGGGGACAGGGACAATTCCTAAACACGGCCCCAGACAAGGGTCAAGCAGAGTTCCTAAAGCTATTCCCAGACTGGGGACAGGGAGAGTTCCCAACGGGAGTGCCAGACAGGGGACAGGGAGAGTTCCTGGTTTGAGTCCCAGACATTGGACAGGGATAATTCCGAAACAGAGTCCCAGACAGGGGACAGGGAGAGTTCCGAAAGGGAGACCCCGACTGGGGAAAGGGAGATTTCCTAAAGCGAGTCCCAGAGTGGGGACAGGAAATTTTACTAATGGGAGTCCCAGATAGTGGACACAGAGAGTTTCTAAACAGAAATCCAGACAGCGGACAGGGAGAGTTCCTAAGCAGAGTCATAGGCAGGGCACAGGGAGAGTTCAAAAACAGACTCACAGGCAGGGGACAGGGTGAATTCCTAAACAGAGTCCTAGGCTGGGGACAGGGAGAGTTCTTAAACCAAGTCCCAGACAGGGTACAGGGATAGTTCCTAAACAGAATCGCAGGCAGGGGACAGAGAGATTTCCGAAACCAAATCACAGACAGGGGACAGGGAGAGTTCCCAATGGGAGTCCCAGACAGGGGACAGCGAGAGTACCTAGTGGGAGTCCTAGACATTGGACAGGGTCATTTCCAAAACAGAGTTCCATGGAGAGGACAGGGAGAGTTCCTAAAGGGACTCCCAGACAGGGTATAGGGAGAGTTCCTGAACAGAGTCACAGGCAGGGGACAGGGAGATCTCCTTAACAGAGTCACAGGCAGGGGATAGGGAGAGTTCCTAAACAGAATCCCAGACGGGACAGGGAAAGTTCCCAAACTCAGTCACAGACAGGGTACAGTGAGAGTTCCTAAAGGGAGTCCCAGACAGGGGACAGAGAGACTTTGTAAATATGGTCCCAGACAGGGGATTGGGAGAGATCCTAAGCATAGTCCCAGACAGGGGACAGGGAGCGTTCCAAAGCAGAGTCCAGACAGGGGACATGGAGAGTTCCTAAATGGAGTCCCAGACAGGGGACAGGGAGAGTTCCTAAAGGGAGTCCCAGAAAGGGCACAAGTAGAGTTGCTAAACAGTGTCATAGGCAGGGGCCAGGGGGGATCCTAAACAATGTCCCAGAAAGGGGACAAGGAGAGTTTCAAAACAGATTCCCAGACAGGGGACCGGTAGAATTCCAAAAGCGAGCCCCAGACTGGGGACAGGGAAATTTCCTAAAGCGAGTTCCAGTCTGGCGACAGGGAATGTTACTAATGGGAGTCCCCGATAAGGGACACAGAGAGTTCCTAAACAGAATTCCAGACAGGGGACAGGGAGAGTTCCTAAGGGGAGTCCAAGAACGGAAACAGGGAGATTTCGTAAAAAGGGTGCCAGCAAGGGGACAGGGAGACTTCCTAAAGGGAATCCCAGACAGGGCACAAGTAGAGATGCTAAACAGTGTCATAGGCAGGGGACAGGGAGAGTTCCTAAACAATGTCCCAGACAGTGGACAAGGAGAGTTCCAAAACAGAGTCCCAGACAGGAGACAGGTAGAATTCCGAAAAGGAGCCCCAGACTAGGGACAGGGATTGTTCCTAAAGCGAGTCCCAGACTGGCGACAGGGAGAGTTCCTAAAGGGAGTCCCAGACAGGGGACAGGGAGAGATACTAATGGGAGTCCCAGACATTGGACATGGAGAGTTCCTTAACTGAATTCCAGATGTGGACAGGGAGAGTTCCTATAATGAATCCCAGGCAGGGGACAGTGTTAGTTCCTAAACATCGTCCCATGCAGGGGACAAGGAGAGTTGCTAAAAGAATCCCAGACAGGGGACAGTGGGAGTTCCTAAAGGGACTCCCAGACAGGGTTCAGGGAGAGTTCCTAAACAGAGTCACAGGCAGGGGACAGGGAGATTTCCTGAACAGAGTCACAGGCAGGGGATAGGGAGAGATCCTAAAGGGAGTCCCAGACAGGGGACAGAAAGTGTTCATAAAAAGGGTCCCAGACAGGGGTCAGGGAGAGTTCCTAAGCAGTGTCCCAGACAGGGGACAGGGAGAGTTCCTCAGCAGAGTCCCTGACAGGGGACAGGGAGATTTCCTAGTGGGAGACCCAGACAGTGGACCGGGAGACTTCCTAACACTGTCCCAGACATGGGACAGGGAGAGTTCCTAAACAGAGTCACAGGTAGGGGACAGGGAGACTTCCTTAACAGAGTCACAGGCAGGGGATAGAGAAATTTCCTAAACAGAATTCTAGGCAGGGCAGAGGCAGAGTTCCAAAATTGAGTCCCAGACAGGGCACAAGTAGAGTTGCTAAACATTGTGATAGGCAGGGGACAGGGAGAATTCCTAAAAAGGGTCCCAGACAGGGGACAAGGATTGTTCCAAAACAGAGTCCCAGATAGGGGACAGGTAGACTTCCTAAAGGGAGCCCCAGACTGGGGAGAGGGAGAGTTCCTAAAGCGAGTCCCAGACTGGCGACATGGAATGTTACTAATGAGAGTCCAGATAGGGGACATGGAGAGTTCCTAAACAGAATTCGAGACAGGGGACAGGGAGACTTCCTGAAGGACTCCCAGACAGGGGACAGGGAGAGTTCCTAATGGGAGTCCAAGACAGGGGACAGGGAGAGATCCTAGTGGGAGTCCCAGAAATTGGACAGGGAGTGTTCCTTAACAGAATTCCAGACAGGGGACAGGGAGAGTTCCTAACAAGAATCCCAGACCGTGGACAGGTAGTGTTCCTAAACAGAGCCCCAGAGAGGGCACAGAGAGAGTTCCTAAACAGATTCCCAGACAGGGTACAGGGAGAGTTCCTAAACAGAGTCTGTGTATGGGACAGGCAGAGTTGCTAAACAGAATCCCAGACAGGGGCAGGGACATTTCCTAAAGACGGTCCCAGACAGGCCACAAGCAGAGTTCCTAAAGCTCTTCCCAGACTGGGGACAGGGAGAGTTCCCAATGGGAGTGCCAGACAGGGGACAGGGAGTGTTCCTGGTGGGAGTCCCAGACTTTGGACAGGGAGAGTTCCAAAACAGAATTCCACACAGGGGACAGGGGGAGTTCCTAAACAGAGTCACCGCAGGGGACAGCGAGAGTTCTTTGACTGGGTCACAGGCAGGGGATAGGTAGAGTTCCTAAGCAGAATACCAGACAAGGGACAGGGAGAGTTCCGTAACACAGTCAGAGACATGGGACAGGCAGAGTTCCTAAGCAGAGTCACAGACAGGGGACAAGGAGAGTTCCCCAGACTGGGGAAAGGGAGAGTTCCTAAAGCGAGTCCCAGACTGGGGACAGGGAATTTTACTAATGGGAGTCCCAGATAGTGCACACGGAGAGTTCCTAAACAGAATTCCAGACAGCGGACAGGGAGTGTTCCTAAACAGAGCCACAGAGAGGGCACAGAGAGAGATCCTAAACAGATTCAGAGGCAATGGCACAGGGAGAGTTCCTAAACAGAATCGCACACAGGAGACAGCGAGAGATCCTAAACAGAATTCCAGACAGGGGACAGGGAGATTTCCTAATGGGAGTCCCAGTCAGGGGCCAGGGAGAGTTTCTAAACAGAATTCCAGGCAGTAGACAGGGAGATTTCCTAAGGTGAGTCATAGGCAAGGGACAGGGAGAGTTCCTAAACAGAGTCACAGGCAGGGGAAAGGGAGAGTTCCTAATCAGACTCACAGGCAGGGGACAGGGTGAGTTCCTAAACAGAGTCCTAGGCTGGGGACAGGGAGAGTTCTTAAACAAAGTCCCAGACAGGGGGCAGGGAGAGTTCCTAACCAGAGTCACAGGATGGGGACAGGGATAGATCCTAAACTGAATCCCAGGCAGGGGAAAGGGAGAGTTCCAAAACCCAGTCACAGACAGGGGACAGGGAGAGGTCCCAATGGGAGTCCCAGACGGGGGACAGACAGAGTTCCTAGTGGGAGTCCCAGACATTATACAGGGTGAGTTCCAAAACAGAATTCCATGCAGTGGACAGGGAGAGTTCCTAAAGGGAGTCTCAGACAGGGGACAGGGAGAGTTCCTAAACACTGTCACAGGCATGAGACAGGGAGGGCTCCTTAACAGAGTCACAGGCAGGGGATAGGGAGAGTTCCTAAACAGAATCCCTGACAGGGGACAAGGACAGTTCCCAAAAACAGTCACAGACAGGGGACAGTGAGAGTTACTAAAGGGAATCCCAGACAGGGGACAGGGAGAGTTCGTAAATAGGTTCCCAGACTGGGGACAGGGAGAGTTCCTAAGTAGAGTCCCAGACAGAGGACAGGGAGAGTTCCTAATGGGAGTCCCAGACAGGGGAGAGGGAGAATTCCTAAACAGAGCCCCAGACACGGGATGGGGAGATTTCGTAAAAAGAATTCCAGGCAGGGGACAGGCAGAGTTCCTAAAGTGAGTCCTAGACAGGGCAGATTAGCGTTGCTAAACAGTATCATGGCAGGGGACAGGGAGAGTTCCTAAACAGCGTCCCAGACAGGGGACCAGGAGTGTTCCAAAACAGAGTCCCAGACAGAGAACAGGTAGAATTCTGAAAGGGAGCCCCAGACTGGGGACAGGGAGAGTTCCTAAAGTGAGTCCCAGTCTGGTGACAAGGAACTTCACCAATGGGTGTCCCAGATAGGGGACACGGAGAGTTTCTAAACAGAATTCCAGACAGGGGACAGGGAGAGTTCCTAAAGGGAGTCCCAGACATGGGACAGGGACAGGGACAGTTCCTAAACAAAGTCCCAGATACGGAGCAGGGCGAGTTCCCAATTGGAGTCCCTGACGGGGGAAAGGGACCTTTCATAGTGGGAGTCCCAGACATTGGACAGGGAGAGTTCCTTAAAAGGATTCCAGACAGGGGACTGGGAGAGTTCCTAAATAGGATCCCAGGCATGGGACAGGGTGAGTTTCTAAACAAATTCCCAGACAGGGGACAGGGAAAGTTCTGAAACAGAGTCACAGGCAGGGGCAGCGAGAGTTCCTTAACAGAGTCACACACAGGGAATTGGTAGAGTTCCTAAACAGAATCCCAGACAAGGGACAGGGAGAGTTCCGAAACACAGTCACAGACAGGGGACAGGCAGAGTTCCTAAAGGGAGTCCCAGACAGGGGATAGGAGAGTTCGTAAAAAGGGTGCCAGACAGGTGTCAGGGAGAGTTCCTAAGCAGAGTCCCAGTCATGGGACAGGGACAGTTCCTCAGCAGAGTCCCAGACAGGGGACAAGGAAATTTCCTAATGGGAGTCCCAGACAGAGGAAAGGCAGATTTTCTAAAGTGAGTCCCAGGCAGGGGACAGGGGAATTTCACAAAGGGAGTCCCAGACAGGGCACAAGTAGAGTTGCTAAACAGTGTCATAGGCAGGGGACAGGGAGAGTTCCTAAACATGGTCCCAGACAGTGGACAGGTAGACTTCCGAAAGGGAGCCCCACACTGGGGACAGGGAGAGTTCCTAAAGCGAGTCCCAGACTGGCGACAGGCAATGTTACTAATGGGAGTCCCAGATAGGGGACACTGGGAGTTCCTAAACAGAACTCTCAACAGAGGACAGGGAGAGTTCCTAAAGGGAGTCCCAGACAGGGGACAGGGAGTGTTCCTAAACAAAGTCCCAGACAGGGGGCAGGGAGAGTTCCCAATGGAATTCCCAGACAGGGGACAGGGAGCGATCGCAGTGGGAGATCCAGAAATTGGACCGGGAGAGTTCCTTAACAGAATTCCAGACAGGGGACGTCGAGAGTTTCTAATAAGAATCCCAGACAGGGGACAGGGTGAGTTCCTAAGCAGAGAACCATACAGGTGAGAGGGAGAGTTGCTAAACAGAATCCCAGACAGCGGACAGGGAGAGTTCCTAACAGACCCTCAGAGAGGGCACAGAGAGAGTTCCGGAACAGAGTCACAGGCAAGGGCACAGTGAGAGTTCCTAAACAGAATCCCAGACAGGAGACAGGTAGAATTGCTAAACAGAATCACAGACAGGGGTCAGGGAGAGTTCCTAAAAGGAGACCCAGACAGGGGACAGGGAGATTTTGTAAAAAGGGTTTCAGACAGGGGATAGGGAGATAAAAACAAAAAAACCGCGGATGCTGGAAATCCAAAACAAAAACAGAATTACCTGGAAAAACTCAGCAGGTCTGGCAGCATCGGCGGAGAAGAAAAGAGTTGGCGTTTCGAGTCCTCATGACCCTTCGACAGAACTTGAGTTTGAGTCCAAGAAAGAGTTGAAATATAAGCTGGTTTAAGGTGTTGCGGGGGGGGGGGGGGGGCGGGGGGGGGGGGGGGGGGGGGGGGGGGGGGGGGGGGGGCGGGGGGGAGAGAGAGAGAGAGAAAGAAGTGGAGGGGATGGTGTGGTTGTAGGCAAAAGCAGTGATAGAAGCAGATCATCAAAAGATGTCATAAACAACAGGACAAAAGAACACATAGGTGTTAAAGTTGGTGATATTATCGAAACGAATGTGCTAATTAAGAATGGATGGTAGGGCACTCAAGGTATAGCTCTAGTGGGAGTGGGGGGAGCATAAAAGATTTAAAATATTTAAAAATAATTGAAATAGTTGGGAAAAGAAAACTCTATATAATTTATTGGAAAAAAAACAAAAGGAAGGGGGAAACAGAAAGGGGGTGGGGATGGATGGTGGATCTCAAGACCTAAAGTTGTTGAATTCAATATTCAGTCCGGAAGGCTGTAAAGTGCCTGGTCGGAAGATGAGGTGTTGTTCTTCCAGTTTGCGTTGGGCTTCACTGGAACAATGCAGCAAGCCAAAGACAGACATGTGGGCAAGAGAGCAGGGTGGAGTGTTAAAATGGCAAGCGACAGGGAGGTTTGGGTCATTCTTGCGGACAGACTGCAGGTGTTCTGCAAAGCGGTTGCCCAGTTTACGTTTGGTCTCTCCAATGTAGAGGAGACCACATTGGGAGCAACGAATGCAGTAGAATAAGTTGGGGGAGATGCAAGTGAAATGCTGCTTCACTTGAAAAGAGTGTTTGGGCCCTTGGACAGTGAGGAGAGAGGAAGTGAAGGGGCAGGTGTTGCATCTTTTGCGTGGGCATGGGGTGGTGCCATAGGAGGGGGTTGAGGAGTAGGGGGTGATGGAGGAGTGGACCAGGGTGTTCCGGAGGGAGCAATCCCTACGGAATGCCGATAGGGGGGGGTGAAGGGAAGATGTGTTTGGTGGTGGCATCCTGCTGGAGTTGGCGGAAATGGCGGAAGATGATCCTTTGAATGCGGAGGCTGGTGGGGTGATAAGTGAGGACAAGGGGGACCCTATCATGTTTCTGGGAGGGAGGAGAAGGCGTGAGGGCGGATGCGCGGGAGATGGGCCGGACACGGTTGAGGGACCTGCCAACGACCGTGGGTGGAAAACCTCGGTTAAGGAAGAAGGAGGACATGTCAGAGGAACTGTTTTTGAAGGTAGCATCATCGGAACAGATGCGACGGAGGCGAAGGAACTGAGAGAATGGGATGGAGTCCTTACAGTAGGCGGAGTGTGAGGAGCTGTAGTCGAGGTAGCTGTGGGAGTCAGTGGGTTTGTAATGGATGTTGGTGGACAGTCTATCACCAGAGATTGAGACAGAGAGGTCAAGGAAGGGAAGGGAAGTGTCAGAGATGGACCACGTGAAAATGATGAAGGGGTGGAGATTGGAAGCAAAATTAATAAATTTTTCCAAGTCCCTCCGAGAGCATGAAGCAGCACCGAAGTAATCATCGATGTACCAGAGAAAGAGTTGTGGAAGGGGGCCGGAGTAGGACTGGAACGAGGAATGTTCCACATTCCCCATAAAGAGACAGGCATAGCTGGGGCCCATGCGGGTACCCATAGCTGCACCTTTTATTTGGAGGAAGTGAGAGGAGTTGAAGGAGAAATTGTTCAGTGTGAGAACAGGTTCAGCCAGACGGAGGAGAGTAGTGGTGGATGGGGATTGTTCCGGCCTCTGTTCGAGGAAGAAGCTAAGGGCCCTCAGACCATCCTGGTGGGGGATGGAGGTGTAGAGGGATTGGACGTCCATTGTGAAGAGGAAGTGGTTGGGGCCAGGGAACTGAAAATAGGTGATGTGACTTAAGGTGTCAGAGGAATCACGGATGTAGGTGGGAAGGGACTGGACAAGGGGAGAGAAAAGGGAGTCAAGATAACGAGAAATGAGTTCTGTGGGGCAGGAGCAAGCTGAGATGATCGGTCTACCGGGGCAGTTCTGCTTGTGGATTTTGGGTAGGAGATAGAAGTGGGCCGTCCGAGGTTGGGCGACTATCAGGTTGGAAGCTGTGGGAGGAAGATCCCCAGAGGAGATGAGGTCAGTGACAGTCCTGGAAACAATGGCTTGATGTTCAGTGGTGGGGTCATGGTACAGGGAGAGGTAGGAGGAAGTGTCTGCGAGTTGACGCTCAGCCTCCGTGAGGTAGAGGTCAGTGCGCCAGACGACAAGAGCACCACCCTTGTCAGCGGGTTTGATGACAATATCATGGTTGGACCTGAGAGAATGGAGTGCAGCAAGTTCAGAGAGAGAGAGATTAGAAGGGACAGGTAGAGTTCCTTAACAGAGTCCCAGACAGGGGACAGGGATAATTCCTAAACAGATTCCCAGACAGGGGATGGGGAGATTTTGTAAACAGAATTCCAGGCAGGGGACAGGTAGTGTTCCTAAAGTGAGTCCCATTCAGGGGATAGGGAGAGTTCCTACGCAGAGTCCCAGACAGGGGACAGGGAGAGTTCCTAATGGGAGTCCCAGAAAGGAGACAGGGAGAATTTCTCATGTGAGCCCCAGACAGGGGACAGGTAGAGTTCCTTAACAGAGTCCCAGGCAGGGGACAGGGTGAGTTCCTAAACAGAGTCCCAGACAGGGGACAGGGATAATTCCTAAACAGATTCCCAGACAGGGGATGGGGAGATTTCGTAAACAGAATTCCAGGCAGGGGACAGGCAGTGTTCCTAAAGAGAGTCCCAGTCAGGGGACAGGGAGAGTTCGTAAACTGAATTCCAGACAGGGGACAGGGAGAGTTCCTAAAGGAAGTTCCAGAGAGTGCACAAGTAGAGTTCCTAAACAGAATCCCAGACAGGGGTCAGGGAGATTCCCTAAACAGAGTCTCTGACAGGGGACAAGCAGAGTTCCTAAAGCTATTCCCAGACTGGGGACAGGGAGAGTTCACAACGGGAGTGCCAGAGAGGGGACAGGGTGAGTTCCTGGTGGGAGTCCCAGACATTGGACAGGGAGAGTTCCAAAACAGAATTCCAGACTGGGTACAGGGAGAGTTCCTATAGGGAGTCCCATACCGGGCACAATTAGAGTTCCTAAACAGAGTCACAGGCAGGGGACAGGGAGAGATCCTAAACAGGGTCCCAGACAGTAGACAGGGACTTTTACGAATGGGAGTCCCAGATAGTGGAGAGGGAGAGTTCCTAAACAGGGTCCCAGACAGGGGACAGGTAGACTTCCGAAAGGAAGCACCAGACTGGGGACAGGGAGAGTTCCTAAAGCGAGTCCCAGACTGGCGACAGGAAATGTTACTAATGTGAGTCCCAGATAGGGGACACTGAGAGTTCCTAAACAGAATTCTTGACAGAGGACAGGGAGAGTTCCTAAAGGGAGTCCCAGACAGGGGACAGGGAGAGTTCCTAAACAAAGTCCCAGACAGGGGGCAGGGAGAATTACCAATGGGATTCCCAGACAGGGGACAGGGAGAGATCCCAATGGGAGTTCCAGAAATTGGACAGGGAGAGTTCCTTAACAGAATTCCAGAAAGGGGACATCGAGAGTTTCTAAAAAGAATCCCAGGCAGGGGAAAGGGTGAGTTCCTAAGCAGAGTCCCATACAGGTGACAGGGAGAGTTGCTAAACAGAATCCCAGACAGGGGACAGGGAGATTTCCTAAACAGAGTCCCTGACAGGGGACAAGCAGAGTTCCTAAAGCTATTCCCAGACTGTGGACAGGGAGAGTTCACAATGGGAGTGCCAGAGAGGGGACAGGGTGAGTTCCTGGTGGGAGTCCCAGACATTGGATAGGGAGAGTTCCAAAACAGAATTCCAGACAGGGGGACAGGGGGAGTTCCGAAAGGGACTCCCAGACAGGGGACAGGGAGAGTTCTGAAACAGAGTCACAGGCATGGGACAGCGAGAGTTCCTTAACAGGGTCACAGGCAGGGGATAGGTAGAGTTCCTAAACAGAGTCTCAGAGAAGTGACAGGGTGAGTTCCAAAACACAGTCACAGACAGGGGACAGGGAGAGTTCCAAAAAGAATACCCAGACAGGGGACAGGGAGATTTCGTAAAAAGGGTCCCAGACAGGGGACAGGGAGAATTCCTAAGCAGTGTCCCAGAGAGGGGACAGGGAGAGTTCCTAAGGGGAGTCCCAGAAAGGCGACAGGGAGAGTTTCTCATGTGAGCCCCAGACAGGAGAGAGGTAGAGTTCCTTAACAGAGTCCCAGGCAGAGGACAGGGTGAGTTCCTAAACAGATTCCCAGACAGGGGATGGGGAGTTTTGGTAAACAAAATTCCAGGCAGGGGACAGGCAGTGTTCCTAAAGTGAGTGCCAGTCAGGGAACAGGGAGAGCTCCTAAACTGAATTCCAGACAGGGGACAGGGAGAGTTCCTAAAGGGAGTCCCAGACAGGGCACAAGTAGAGTCCCTAAACAGAGTTTACGCAGAGGACAGGGAGAGTTCCTAAACAGGGTCCCAGAAAGGGGACAGGGAATTTAACTAATGGGAGTCCCAGATAGTGGACACGGAGAGTTCCTGAACAGAATTCCAGAGAGGGTACAGGGAGATTCCTAAACAGATTCATTGGCAAGGGCACAGGGAGAGTTCCTAAACAGAATCCCAGAAAGCAGACAGTGAGAAATCCTAAACAGAATTCCAGACAGGGGCCAGGGAAATTTCCTAATGGGAGCCCCAGACAGGGGACAGGGAGAGTTTCTAAACAGAATTCCAGACAGGGGAAAGGCAGAGTTCCTAAGCAGAGTCATAGGCAGGGTACAGGGAGAGTTCTTAAGCAGTTTCAGAGGCAGGGGACAGGGGCAGTTCCTAAACAGAGTCCTAGGCAGGGGACAGGGAGAGTTCTTAAACAAAGTCCCCGACAGGGGACAGGAAGAGTTCCTAAACAGAGTCACAGGAAGGGCACAGGGATAGTTCCTAAACAGAATCCCAGGCAGGGGACAGGGAGAGTTCCGAAAGCCTGTCACAGACAGGGGAAAGGGAGAGTTCCCAATGGGAGTCCCAGACAGGGGACAGGGAGAGTTTCTAGTGGGAATCCCAGACATTGTACAGCGCAAGTTCCAACACAGAATTCCAGACCGGGGACAGGGTGAGTTCCTAAAGGGACTCTCAGACAGGGTACTGGGCGAGATGCTAAACTGAGTCACAGGCAGGTGACATGGAGGGTTCCTAAACACCGTCACAGACAGGGGGCAGTGAGAGATCCAAAAGGGAGTCCCAGATAGGTGACAGGGAGAGTTCCTTAAAAGGGTCCCAGACCGGGTCAGGAAGAGTTTCTAAGCAGAGTCCCACACAGGGGACAAGGAGCGTTCCTAAGCAGAGACCCAGGCAGGGGACAGGGAAAGTTCCTAATGGGATTCCCAGATAGGGGACTGGGAGAATTCCTAAACAGAGTCCCAGACACGGGATGGGGAGATTTCGTAAACAGAATTCCAGGCAGGGGACAGGGAGAGTTCCTAATCAGATTTCCAGACAGGGGACAGTGAGAGTTCCTAAAGGGAGTCCCATACAGGGCAGAAGTAGAGTTGCTAAACAGTGTCATAGGCAGGGGACAGGGAGAGTTCCTAAACAGGGTCATGGACAGGCGACAAGGAGAGTTCCAAAACAGAGTCCCAGACAGGGGACAGGTAGACTTCCGAAAGGGAGCCCCAGACTGGGGCCAGGGAGAGTTCCGAAAGCGAGTGCCAGACTGGCGACAGGGAATGTTACTAATGGGAGTCCCAGATAGGGGACACTGAGAGATCCTAAACAGATTTCCAGACAGAGGACAGGGAGAGTTCCTAAAGGGAGTCCCAGACAGGGTATAGGGTGAGTTCCTAAACAAAGTCCCAGACAGGGGGCGGGGAGAATTCCCATTGGGGGTTGCCAGACAGGGGACAGGGAGAGATCCTAGTGGGAGTCACAGAAATTGGATAGGGAGAGATCCTAAAAAGAATCCCAGACAGAGGACAGGAAGAGTTCCTAAACAGAGCCCCAGAGAGGGCACAGAGAGAGTTCCTAAACAGAGTCACAGGCAAGGGCACAAGGGGAGTTCCTAAACAGAATCCCATTCAGGGGTCAGGGAGAGTTCCTAAACAGATTCCCAGACAGGGGACAGTGAGAGTTCCTAAACAGACACCCAGAGAGGGCACAGAGAGATTTCCGGAACTTGGTCACAGGCAGGGGACAGGCATAGTTCCTAAACAGAATCCCAGGCAGGGGACAGGGAGAGTTACTAAACAGAGTCCAAGACAGAGGACAGGGAAATTTGTTAAACAGAAACCCAGACAGGGGTCAGGGAGATTTCCTAAACAGAGTCCCTGATAGGGGACAAGCAGAGTTCCTAAAGCTATTCCCAGACTGGGGACAGGGAGAGTTCACAATGGGAGTGCCAGAGAGGGGACAGGGTGAATTCCTGGAGGATGTCCCAGACATTGGACAGGGAGAGTTCCAAAACAGAATTCCAGACAGGGGACAGGGAGACTTCCTATAGGTAGTCCCAGACAGGGCACAATTAGAGTTCCTAAACAGAGTCACAGGCAGGGGACAGGGAGTGTTCCTAAACAGGTTCCCAGACAGTAGACAGGGACTTTTACTAATGGGAGTCCCAGATAGTGGAGAGGGAGAGTTCCTAAACAGGGTCCCAGACAGGGGACAGGTAGACTTCCGAATGGGAGCACCAGACTGGGGACAGGGAGAGTTCCTAAAGCGAGTCCCAGACTGGCGACAGGAAATGTTACTAATGTGAGTCCCAAATAGGGGACACTGAGAGTTCCTAAACAGAATTCTTGACAGAGGACAGGGAGAGTTCCTAAAGGGAGTCCCAGACAGGGGACAGGGAGAATTACCAATGGGTTTCCCAGACAGGGGACAGGGAGAGATCCCAGTGGGAGTTCCAGAAATTGGACAGGGAGAGTTCCTTAACAGAATTCCAGACAGGGGACATCGAGAGTTTCTAAAAAGAATCCCAGGCAGGGGAAAGGGTGAGTTCCTAAGCAGAGTCCCATACAGGTGACAGGGAGAGTTGCTAAACAGAATCCCAGACAGGGGACAGGGAGAGTTCCTAAACAGACCCCCAGAGAGGGCACCAAGAGAGTTCTGGAACAGAGTCACAGGCAAGGGCACAGTGAGAGTTCCTAAACAGAATCCCAGACAGGAGACAAGGAGAGGTTCTAAACAGATTCCCAGACAGGGGACAGGGAGAGTTACTAAACAGAGTCACAGGCAGAGGACAGGCAGAATTCCTATACAGAATCCCAGGCAGGGGACAGCTGAGTTCCTAAACAGAGTCCCAGACAGGGTACAGGAAGATTTCCTAAACAGAGTCCCTGACAGGGGACAAGCAGAGTTCCTAAAGCTATTCCCAGACTGGGGACAGGGAGTGTTCACAATGGGAGTGCCAGAGAGGGGACAGGGTGAGTTCCTGGTGGGAGTCCCAGACATTGGATAGGGAGAGTTCCAAAACAGAATTCCAGACAGGGGACAGGAGGAGTTCCGAAAAGGACTCCCAGACAGGGGACAGGGAGAGTTCTGAAACAGAGTCAAATGCATGGGACAGCGAGAGTCCCTTAACAGGGTCACAAGCAGGAGATAGGTAGAGTTCCTAAACAGAGTCTCAGAGAAGGGACAGGGTGAGTTCCGAAACACAATCACAGACAGGGGACAGGGAGAGTTCCAAAAAGGATACCCAGAGAGGGGACAGGGAGATTTCGTAAAAAGTGTCCCAGACAGGGGCAGGGAGAATTCCTAAACAGTGTCCCAGAGAGGGGACAGGGAGAGTTCCTAAGGGGAGTCCCAGAAAGGGGACAGGGAGAGTTTCGCATGTAAGCCCCTGTCAGGAGAGAGGTAGAGTTCCTTAACAGAGTCCCAGGCAGGGGACAGGGTGAGTTCCTAAACAGAGTGCCAGACAGGGGACAGGGATAATTCCTAAACAGATTCCCAGACAGGGGATGGGGAGATTTCGTAAACAGAATCCAGGCAGGGGACAGGCAGTGTTCCTAAAGTGAGTGCCAGTCAGGGAACAGGGAGAGCTCCTAATCTGACTTCCAGACAAGGGACAGGGAGAGTTCCTAAAGGGAGTCCCAGACAGGGCACACGTATTGTCCCTTAACAGAGTTTACGCAGAGGACAGGGAGAGTTCCTAAACAGGGTCCCAGAAAGGGGACAGGGAATTTAACTAATGGGAGTCCCAGATAGTGGACTCGGAGAGTTCCTGAACAGAATTCCAGAGAGGGTACAGGGAGATTCCTAAACAGATTCATTGGCAAGGGCACAGGGAGAGTTCCTAAACAGAATCCCAGACATGAGACTGTGAGAGATCCTAAACAGAATTCCAGACAGGGGCCAGGGAAATTTCCTAATGGGAGTCCCAGACAGGGGAAAGGCAGAGTTCCTAAGCAGAGTCATAGGCAGGGTACAGGGAGAGTTCTTAAACAGTTTCAGAGGCATGGGACAGGGGCAGTTCCTAAACAGAGTCACAGGAAGGGGACAGGGATAGTTCCTAAACAGAATCCCAGGAAGGGGACAGGGAGATTTCCGAAAGCCAGTCACAGACAGGGAAAGGGAGAGTTCCCAATGGGAGTCCCAGACAGGGGACAGGGAGAGTTTCTAGTGGGAATCCCAGACATTGTACAGCGCGAGTTCCAAAACAGAATTCCAGACCGGGGACAGGGTGAGTTCCTAAAGGGACTCTCAGACAGGGTACTGGGCGAGATGCTAAACTGAGTCACAGGCAGGTGACATGGATGGTTCCTAAACACCGTCACAGACAGGGGGCAGTGAGAGATCCAAAAGGGAGTCCCAGATAGGTGACAGGGAGAGTTCCTTAAAAGGGTCCCAGACCGGGTCAGGGAGAGTTCCTAAGCAGAGTCCCACACAGGGGACAAGGAGCGTTCCTAAGCAGTGACCCAGACAGGGGACAGGGAAAGTTCCTAATGGGAGTCCCAGATAGGGGACTGGGAGAATTCCTAAACAGAGTTCCAGACACGGGATGGGGAGATTTCGTAAACAGAATTCCAGGCAGGGGACAGGGAGAGTTCCTAATCAGATTTCCAGACAGGGAACAGTGAGATTTCCTAAAGAGAGTCCCATACAGGGCAGAAGTAGAGTTGCTAAACAGTGTCATAGGCAGGGGACAGGGAGAGTTCCTAAACAGGGTCATGGACAGGCGACAAGGAGAGTTCCAAACCAGAGTCCCAGACCGGGGACAGGTAGACTTCCGAAAGGGAGCCCCAGACTGGGGCCAGGGAGAGTTCCGAAAGCGAGTGCCAGACTGGCGACAGGGAATGTTACTAATGGGAGTCCCAGATAGGGGACACTGAGAGATCCTAAACAGATTTCCAGACAGAGGACAGGGAGAGTTCCTAAAGGGAGTCCCAGACAGGGTATAGGGTGAGTTCCTAAACAAAGTCCCAGACAGGGGGCAGGGAGAATTCCCATTGGGGGTCGCTAGACAGGGGACAGGGAGAGATCCTAGTGGGAGTCACAGAAATTGGATAGGGAGAGATCCTAAAAAGAATCCCAGGCAGGGGACAGGGTGAGCTCCTAAACAGAGTCCCAGACAGGGGACAGGGAGAGTTGCTAAACAGAATCCCAGACAGTGGACAGGAAGAGTTCCTAAACAGAGCCCCAGAGAGGGCACAGAGAGAGTTCCTAAACAGAGTCACAGGCAAGGGCACAGTGGGAGATCCTAAACAGAATCCCAGACAGGAGTCAGGGAGAGTTCCTAAACAGATTCCCACACAGGGGACAGGGAGAGTTCCTAAAGGGAGTCCTAGACAGGGGACAGGGAGAGTTCGTAAAAAGGTTCACAGACAGGGGTCTGGGAGAGTTCCTAAGCAGAGTCCCAGACAGGGCACAGGGACAGTTCCTAAACAGAGTCCCAGACAGGGGACAGGGAGATTTCCTAAACAGTTTCCCAGACAGAGGACTGGGACAGTTCCTAAACAGAGTCCCAGGCAGGGGACAGGGTGGGTTCCTAAACAAAGACCCAGACAGGGGTCAGGGAGAATTCCTAAACAGAGTCCAAGACAGGAGATGGGGAGATTTCCTAAACAGAATTCCAGGCAGGGGGCAGGCTGAGTTCCTAAAGTAAGTCCCAGACAGTGGACAGGGGGAGTTCCTAAGCAGAGTCCCAGACAGGGCACAAGTAGCGTTGCTAAACAGTGACATAGGCAGGGGACACGGAGAGTTCCTAAACAGGTTCCCAGACAATGCACAAGGAGATTTCCAAAACAGAGTCCCAGACAGGCGACAGGTTGAATTCCGAAAGGGTGCCCCAGACTGGGGACAGGGTGAGTTCCTAAGGCGAGTCCCAGACTGGTGATAGGCAATGTTACTACTGGGAGTCCCAGATAGGGGAAAATGAGAGTTCCTAAACAGAATTGCAGACAGGGGGCACGGAGAGTTCCCAATGGGGGTCCCAGACAGGGGACAGGGAGAGATCCTAGTGGGAGTCCCAGAAATTGGACAGGGAGAGTTCCTTAACAGAATTCCAGACAGGGGACAGGGAGAGTTTCTAAAAGAAACCCAGGCAGGGGACAGGGTGAGTTCCTAACCAGACTTACAGGCAGGGGACAGGTAGAGTTCATAAACAGTGTCCCAGGCAGGGGACAGGGAGACTTCTTAAACAAATTCCCAGGCAGGGGACAGGGGGATTTCCTAAACAGATTCACATGAAGTGGACAGGGAAATTTCATAATCAGAATCCCAGGCATGGGACAGGGAGATTTCCCAATGGGTGTCCCAGACGGGGGACAAGGAGAGTTCCTAGTGGGAGTCCCTGACATTGGACAAGGAGAGTTTCAAAACAGAAATCCAGACTGGGGACAGGGAGATTTCCTAAGCAGAGCAACAGGCAGGGGACAGGGAGTGTTCCTTAACAGAGTCACAGGCAGGGGATAGGTAGAGTTTCTAAACAGAATCCCAGACTGGGGACAAGGTGGGTTCCGAAACACAGTAACAGACAGGGGACAGTGAGAGTTCCTAAACGGAGTCCAAGACAGGGGACAGGGAGAGTTCGTAAAAAGGGTCCCAGAGAGGGGACAGGGAAAATTGTTAAGCAGAGTCCCAGCAAAGGGACAGGGAGAGTTCCTAATGAGAGTCCCAGACAGGGGACTGGGAGAATTGCTAAACAGAGTCCCAGACACGGGATGGGGAGATTTCGTAAACAGAATTCCAGGCATGGTACATGCAGATTTCCTAAAGTGATTCCCAGACAGAGGACAGGGAGTGTTCCTAAAAAGATTTCCAGACAGGGGACAGGGAGAGTTCCTAAAGGGAGTCCCAGACAGGGCACAAGTAGAGTTGCTAAACAGTGTCATAGGCAGTGGACAGGGAGAGTTCCTAAACAGGGTCGCAGACAGGGGACAAGGAGAGTTCCTAAAGCGAGTCACAGACTGGCGACAGGGAATGTTACTAATGGGAGTCCCAGATAGGGGACATGGAGAGTTTCAAAACATAATTCCAGACCGGGGACAGGGAGAGTTCCCAATTGGAGTCCTAGACAGGTTACAGGGAGTGTTCCTTGTGGGAGTCCCAGACATTGGACAGGGAGAGTTCCTTAACAGAATTCCAGACAGGGGACAGGGAGAGTTCCTAAAAAGAATTCCAGGCAGGGGACAGGGTGACTTCCTAAACAGAATCCCAGACAGGGGACAGGGAGAATTCCTAAACAGAATCCCAGACTGGAGACAGGGAGATATCCTAAACAGAATCCCAGACAGGGGACAGCGTGAGTTCCTAAACAGAGTCCCAGACAGGGGACAGGGAGAGACCCTAAACAGAATCCCAGGCTGGGGACAGGGAGAGTTGCTGAACAGTATCTGAGACAGGGGACAGGGAGAGTTGCTAAACAGAATCTGAGATAGGGGACGGAGAGTTCCTACATAGAGCCCCAGAAAGGGCACAGAGAGAGTTCCTAAACAGAGTCACAGGCAAGGGCACAGGGAGAGTTCCCAAACAGAATCCCAGACAGGAGACAGGGAGAGATCCTAAACAGAATTCCAGATAGGGGACAGGGAGAGCTCCTAAACAGAGTCACAGGAAGGGGACAGAGAGAGTTCCTAAACAGAATCCCAGGCAAGGGACAGCGTGAATTCCTAAACAGAGTCCCAGACAGGGGACAGGGAGAGATCCTAAACAGAATCCCAGACAGGGGACAGGGAGAGTTGCTGAACAGTATCTGAGACAGGAGACAGGGAGAGTTGCTAAACAGAATCCGAGACAGGGGACAGGGAGAGTTCCTACACAGAGCCCCAGAAAGGGCACAGAGAGAGTTCCTAAACAGAGTCACAGGCAAGGGCACAGGGAGAGTTCCCAAACAGAATCCCAGACAGGAGACAGGGAGAGATCCTAAACAGAATTCCAGACAGGGGACAGGGAGAGCTCCTAAACAGAGTCACAGGAAGGGGACAGAGAGAGTTCCTAAACAGAATCCCAGACAGGGGACAGGGAGAGACCCTAAACAGAATCCCAGGCTGGGGACAGGGAGAGTTGCTGAACAGTATCTGAGACAGGGGACAGGGAGAGTTGCTAAACAGAATCTGAGACAGGGGACGGAGAGTTCCTACACAGAGCCCCAGAAAGGGCATAGAGAGAGTTCCTAAACAGAGTCACAGGCAAGGGCACAGGGAGAGTTCCCAAACAGAATCCCAGACAGGAGACAGGGAGAGATCCTAAACAGAATTCCAGATAGGGGACAGGGAGAGTTCCTAAACAGAGTCACAGGAAGGGGACAGAGAGAGTTCCCAAACAGAATCCCAGACAGGAGACAGGGAGAGATCCTAAACAGAATCACAGGCAAGGGACAGCGTGAATTCCTAAACAGAGTCCCAGACAGGGGACAGGGAGAGTTGCTAAACAGAATCCGATACAGGGGACAGCCAGAGTTCCTAAACAGTGTCCCCGACAGTGGACAATCAGAGTTCCTAAAGGTATTACCAGGCAGGGGACAGGCAGATTTCCTAAAGTGAGTCCCAGACATGGGACAGGGAGAGTTCCTAAACTGAATTCCAGACAGGGGACAGGGAGAGATTCAAAATGGTGTCCCAGACAGGGCACAAGTAGAGTTCCTAAACAGAGTTTAGGCAGGGGACAGGGAGAGTTCCGAAACATGCTCCCAGACAGGGGACAGGAGATTTCCAAAACAGAGTCCCAGACAGGGGACAGGGAGAGTTCCTGAACAGAGTCCTAGGCAGGGGACAGGGAGAGTTCTTAAACAGAGTCACAGGAAGGGGTCAGGGAGAGTTCCTAAACAGAAACCCAGGCAGGGGACAGGGAGATTTCCTAAAGGGAGTCCCAGACAGGGGACAGGGAGAGTTCGTAAAAAGGGTCCCAGTCAGGCGATAGGGAGAGTTCCTAATCTGGGTCACAGACAGGGACAGGGAGAGTTCCTAATGGGAGTCCCAGACAGGGGACAGGGAGATTACCTAATGGGAGTCCCAGACTGGGGACAGGGAGAGATTCTAATGTGAGCCCCAGACAGGAGACAGATAGAATTCCTCAACAGAGTCCCAAACAGGGGACAGGGAGAATTCCTAAACAGAGTCCCACACAGGGGATGGGGCAATTTCGTAATCAGAATTCCACGCAGGGGAAAGGCAGAGTTCCTAAAGTGAGTTCAAAAAGGGGACAGGGAGAGTTCCTAAACTGAATTCCATACAGGGGACAGGGAGATTTTCTAAAGGGAGTTCCAGAAAGGGCACAAGTAGAGTTCCTAAACAGAGTTTAGGCAAGGGAGGGTTCCTAAACATGGTCCCAGACAGGGGACAGGGAGAGTTCCGAAAGTGAGACCGAGACTGGGGTCAGGGAGAGTTCCTAAAGCGAGTCCCAGACTGGGGACAGGGAATTTTACTAATTGGAGTCCCAGATATTGGACATGGAGAGTTCGTAAACAGAATTCCAGACAGGGGACAGGGAGAGTTCCTATAGGGAGTCCCAGATAGGGGACAGGGAGCGTTTGTAAAAAGGGTCCCAGATAGTGCAAGGGAGGGTTCCTAAGCAGAATCCCAGACAGGGGACAGGCAGAATTCCTAATGGGAGTCCCAGACAGGGGAGCGGGAGAGTTTCTAATGCACGTCCCAGACAGGAGACAGGTAGAGTTGCTAAACAGAATTCCAGACAGGGGACAGGGAGAGTTCCTTAACAGAGTCACAGGCAGGGGACTGGGAGAGTTGCTAAACAGAATCCCAGTCACGGGACCGGGAGAGATCCTAAAGGAATTCCCAGACAGAGGACAGGGAAAGTTTCGAAACAAATTCACAGACTGGGGACAGGGAGAGTTCCTAAACAGAGTTCCAGACAAGGAACAGGGAGAGTTCCTAAACACAGTCACAGACAGGGGACAAGGAGAGTTCCTAAAGGCAGTCCTAGACAGGGGACAGGGAGAGTTCGTAAGAAGGTTCACAGACAGGGGTCTGGGAGAGTTCCTAAGCAGATTCCCAGACAGGGGACAGGGACAGTACCTAAGCAGAGTCCCAGACAGAGGACAGGGAGGGTTCCTAAACAGTGTCCCAGACAGGGGAAAGGGAGAGTTCCTAAACAGAGTCCCAGGCAGGGGACAGAGTGGGTTCCTAAACAAAGTCCCAGACAGGAGTCAGGGAGAATTCCTAAACAGAGTGCCAGACAAGGGATGGGGCGATTTCCTAAACAGAATTCCAGTCAGGGGACAGGCTGAGTTCTGAAAGTGAGTCCCAGACAGTGGACAGGGGGAGTTCCTAAAGGGAGTCCCAGACAGGGCACATGTAGAGTTGCTAAACAGTGACATAGGCAGGGAACAGACAGAATTCCTGAACAGAGTCCCAGGCAGGGGACAGGCAGAATTCCTGAACAGAATCCCAGGCAGGGGACAGCGTGAGTTCCTAAACAGGGTCCCAGAGAGGGGACAGGGAGAGTTGCTAAACAGAATCCCAGACAGGGGACAGGGAGAGTTTCTAAACAGAGTCCTAGGCAGGGGACAGGGAGAGTTCTTAAACAAAGTCCCAAACAGGGGACAGGGAGAGTTCCTAAACAGAGTCACAGGAAGGGGACACTGATACTTCCTAAACAGAATCCTAGGCAGGGGACAGGGAGATTTCCGAAACCCAGTCACAGACAGCGGACAGGGAGATTTCCCAATCGGAGTCCGAGACAGGAGACAGGGAGATTTCCTAGTGGGAGTCTCAGACTTTGTACAGCGCGAGTTCCAACACAGAATTCCAGACAGAGGACAGGGAGAGTTCCGAAAGGGACTCCCAGACAGGGTACTGGGCGAGATGCTAAACAGAGTAACAGACAGGGGACAGGGAGAGTTCCTAAAAAAAATCCCAGACAGGGGACAGGGAATGTTCCGAAACACAATCACAAACAGGGGACAGGGAAAGTTCCTAATGGGAGTCCCAGATAGGGAACGGGGAGAATTCCTAAACAGAGTCCCAGACATGGGATGGGGAGATTTCGTAATCAGATTTCCAGGCGGGGGAAAGGGAGAGTTCCTAAACAGATTTCCAGACGGGACAGGGAGAGTTCCTAAAGGGAGTCCCAGACAGGGTATAGGGTGAGTTCCTAAACAAAGTCCCAGACAGGGGGCAGAGAGAGCTCCCAATGGGAGTCCCAGACAGGGGACAGGGAGAGATCCTAGTTGGAATTCCAGAAATTGGATAGGGAGAGTTCCTAAAAAGAATCCCAGGCAGGGGACAGGGTGAGCTCCTAAACAGAATCCCAAACAGAGGACAGGAAGAGTTCCTAAACAGAGCCCCAGAGAGGGCACAGAGAGAGTTCCTAAACAGAGTCACAGGCAAGGACACAGGGGGAGATCCTAAACAGAATCCGAGACAGGAGACAGGGAGAGTTCCTAAACAGAGTCCGGTTAGGGAACAGGGTGAGTTCCTAAACAGCGTCACAGGAAGGGGACAGGCAGAGTTCCTAAACAGAATCCCAGACAGGGGACAGGGAGAGTTGCTGAACAAAATCCCAGACGCGGGACCGGGAGAGTTCCTAAAGGGATTCCCAGACAGAGGACAGGGAAAGTTCCGAAACAAAGTCACAGACTGGGGACAGGGAGAGTTCCTAAACAGAATCCCAGACAGGGGACAGGGAGAGTTCCGAAACACAGTCACAGACAGGGGACAGGGAGAGTTCCTAAACACAGTCACAGACAGGGGACAGGGAGAGTTCGCAAAAAGGTTCACAGACAGGGGTCAGGGAGAGTTCCTAAGCAAAGTCCCAGACAGGGGACAGGGACAGTTCCTAAGCAGAGTCCCAGACAGGGGACAGGTAAATTTCCTAAAGGGAGTCCCAGACAGGGGACAGGCAGAGAATCTAAAGTGAGTCCCAGACAGGGGACAGGGGAATTTCTAAAGTGAGTCCCAGACAGGGGACAGGTAGATTTCCTAAAGGGAGTCCCAGACAGGGCACATGTAGAGTTGCTAAACAGTGTCATAGGCAGGGGACAGGGAGAGTTCCTAAACAGGGTCCCAGACTGGTGACAGGTAGAGTTCCTAAAGCGAGTCCCAGACTGGCGACAGGCAATGTTACTAATGGGAGTCCCAGATAGGGGACACTGGGAGTTCCTAAACAGAATTCTCGACAGAGGACAGGGAGAGTTCCTAAAGGGAATCCCAGACGGGACAGGGAGAGTTCTGAAACAAAATCCCAGACAGGGGGCAGGGAGATTTCCCAATGGAATTCCTAGACAGGGGACAGGGAGAGATCCCAGTGGGAGTTCCAGAAGTTGGACAGGGACAGTTCCTTAACAGAATTCCAGACAGGGGACATCGAGAGTTTCTAAAAAGACTCCCAGACAGGGGACAGGGTAAGGTCCTAAGCAGAGTCCCATACAGGTGAGAGGGAAAGTTGCTAAACAGATTCCCAGACAGGGGACAGGGAGAGTTCCTAAACAGATTCTCAGGCGACAGGCAGAGTTCCTAAACAGAATCCCAGGCAGGGGACAGCGTGAGTTCCTAAACAGAGTCCCAGACAGGGGACAGGGGGAGTTGCTAAACAGAATCACAGACAGGGGTCAGGGAGAGTTCCTAAAAGGAGGCCCAGACAGGGGACAGGGAGTGTTCCTAAGCAGAGTACCAGACAGGGGACAGGGAGAGTTCCTAAAGGGAGTCCCAGAAAGGGGACAGGGAGAGTTCCTAAAAGGAAGCCCAGACAGGGGACAGGGAGATTTCGTAAAAAGGGTCCCAGACAGGCGACAGGGAGAGTTCCTAATAGGATTCCCAGAAAGGGGACAGGGAGAGTTTCTCATGTGAGCCCCAGACAGGAGACAGGTAGAGTTCCTAAAGCGAGTCCCAGACTGGCGACAGGTAATGTTACTAATGGGAGTCCCAGATAGGGGACACTGGGAGTTCCTAAACAGAATTCTCGACAGAGGACAGGGAGAGTTCCTAAAGGGAGTCCCAGACAGGGGACAGGGAGAGTTCCAAAACAAAGTCCCAGACAGAGGGCAGGGAGAGATCCCAGTGGGAGTTCCAGAAATTGGACAGGGCGAGTTCCTTAACAGAATTCCAGACAGGGGACATCGAGAGTTTCTAGAAAGAATCCCAGACAGAGGACAGGATGAGTTCTTAAGCAGAGTCCCATACAGGTGAGAGGGCGAGTTGCTAAACAGAATCCCAGATAGGGGACTGGGAGAGTTCCTAAACAGATTCACAGGCAGGGGACAGGCAGAGTTCCAAGACAAAATCCCAGGCAGGGGCCAGAGTGAGTTCCTAAACAGAATCCCAGACAGGGGTCAGGGAGAGTTCCTAAAAGGAGGCCCAGACAGGGGACAGGGAGATTTCATAAAAAGGGTCCCAGACAGGCAACAGGGAGAGTTCCTAAGCAGAGTCCCAGACAGGGGACAGGGAGAGTTCCTAATGGGAGTCCCAGAAAGGGGACAGGGAGAGTTTCTCATGTGAGCCCCAGACAGGAGACAGGTAGAGTTCCTTAACAGACTGCCAGGCGGGGGACAGGGTGAGTTCCTAAACAGAGTCCCAGACAGGGGACAGGGAGAGTTCCTAAAAGGAGGCCCAGAAAGGGGACAGGGAGATTTTGTAAAAAGGGTCCCAGACAGGCGACAGGGAGAGTTCCTAAGCAGAGTCCCAGACAGGGGACAGGGAGAGTTCCTAATGGGATTCCCAGAAAGGGGACAGGGAGAGTTTCTCATGTGAGCCCCAGACAGGAGACAGGTAGATTTCCTTAACAGACTCCCAGGCAGGGGACAGGGTGTGTTCCTAAACAGAGTCCCAGACAGGGGACAGGGATAATTCCTAAACAGATTCCCAGACAGGGGATGGGGAGATTTTGTAAACAGAATTCCAGGCAGGGGGCAGGCAGTGTTCCTAAAGTGAGTCCCAGTCAGGGGACAGGGAGAGTTCCTAAACTGAATTTCAGACAGTTGACAGGGAGACTTTATAAAGGGAGTCCCAGACAGGGCACAAGTAGAGTTCCTAAACAGAGTTTAGGCAGGGGACAGGGAGAGTTCCTAAACAGGGTCCCAGACAGGGGACAAGGAGAGTTCCAAAACAGAGTGTCAGGCAGGGGACAGGGAGAGTTCCGAATGGTTGACCCAGACTGGGAATTGGGAGATTTCCTGAACAGAGTTCTAGGCAGGGGTCAGGGAGTGTTCTTAAACAGAGTCACAGGAAGGGGACAGGGAGAGTTCCTAAACAGAATCCCAGGCAGGGGACAAGGAGAGTTCCGTAACACAGTCACAGACAGGAGATAGGGAGAGTTCTCAATGGGAGTCCCAGGCAGTGGACAGGGAGAATTCCTAATGGGAGTCCCAGACATTGGACAGGGAGAGTTCCAAAACAGATTACCATATAGAGGACAGGGAGAGTTCCTAAAGGGACTCCCAGACAGGGGACAGGGAGAGTTCGTAAAAAGGGTCCCAGAGAGGGGACATGGAGAGTTCCTAAGCAGTCACAGACAAGGACAGGGAGAGTTCCTAAGCAGAGTCCCAGACAGGGGAAAGGGAGAGTTCCTAATGGGAGTCCCAAACAGGGGACAGGTAGATTTGCTTAACAGAGCGCAGGCAGGGGACAGGGTGAATTCCTAAACAGAGTCCCAGACAGGGGACAGGGTGAATTCCTAAAGAGAGTCCCATACAGGGGATTGGGAGATTTCGTAAGCAGAATTCCAGGCAGGGGACCGGCAGATTTCCTAAAGTGAGTCCCAGACAGAGGACAGGGAGAGTTCCTAAAAAGATTTCCAGACAGGGGACAGGGAGAGTTCCTAAAGGGAGTCCCAGACAGGGCACAAGTAGAGTTGCTAAACTGTGTCATAGGCAGTGGACAGGGAGAGTTCCTAAAGCGAGTCCCAGACTCGCGACAGGGAATGTTACTAATGGGAGTCCCAGATAGGGGGCATGGAGAGTTTCTAAACATAATTCCAGAAAGGGTATAGGGAGAGTTCCCAATTGGTGTCCCAGTCAGGGGACGGGGAGTGTTCCTAGTGGAAGTCCCAGACATTGGACAAGGAGAGTTCCTTAACAAAATTCCAGACAGGGGACAGGGAGAGTTCCTAAAGAGAATTCCAGGCAGTGGACAGGTTGAGTTCCTAAACAGAATCCCAGACACGGGACCGGGAGTGTTCCTAAAGGGATTCGCTGACAGGTGACAGTGAAAGTTCCGAAACAGAGTCACAGACAGGCAACAGGGAGAGTTCCTAAACAGAATCCCAGACAAGGGACAGGGAGAGTTCCGAAACACAGTCACAGACAGGTGACAGGGAGAGTTCCTAAAGGGAGTCCCAGACAGGGGCCAGGGAGAGTTCGTAAAAAAGGTTCACAGACAGGGGTCAGGGAGAGTTCCTAAGCAGAGTCCCAGACAGGGGACAGGGTGATTTCCTAATGGGAGCCCCAGACAGGGGACAGGGAGATTTCCTAAACAGTTTCCCGAACAGGGGACTAGGAGAGTTCCTAAACAGAGTCCCAGGCAGGGGACAGGGTGGGTTCCTAAACAAAGACCCAGACAGGGGTCAGGGAGAATTCCTAAACAGAGTCCCAGACAGGGGATGGGGAGATTTCCTAAACAGAATTCCAGGCAGGGGACAGGCTGAGTTCCTAACGTGAGTCCCAGACAGTGGACAGGGGGAGTTCCTAAGCAGAGTCCCATACAGGGCACAAGTAGTGTTGCTAAACAGTGACATAGGCAGGGGACAGGGAGAGTTCCTAAACAGGTTCCCAGACAATGCACAAGGAGATTTCCAATACAGAGTCCCAGACAGGGGACAGGTAGACTTCCGAAAGGGTGCCCCAGACTGGGGACAGGGAGAGATCCTAAGGCGAGTCCCTGACTGGCGATAGGCAATGTTACTAATGGGAGTCCCAGATAGGGGAAAATGAGAGTTCCTAAACAGAATTCTAGACAGGGGGCAGGGAGAGTTCCCAATGGGAGTCCCAGACAGGGACAGGGAGTGATCCTAGTGGGAGTCCCAGAAATTGGACAGGGAGAGTTCCTTAACAGAATTCCAGAGAGTGGACAGGGAGAGTTTCTAAAAAGAACCCCAGGCAGGGGACAGGGTGAGTTCCTAAATAGAGTTACAGGCATGGGAAAGGGACAGTTACTAAACAGACTCGCAGGCAGGGGACAGGGAGAGTTCCTAAACAGAGTCCTAGGCAGGGGACAGGGAGATTTCTTAAACAAAATCCCAGACAGGGAACAGGGAGATTTCCTAAACAGATTCACAGGAAGGGGACAGGGAAATTTCCTAAACAGAATCCCAGGCATGGGACAGGGAGAGTTCCTAAACAGAGTCTTAGGCAGCGGACAGGCAGAGTTCTTAAACAAAGTCCCGGACAGGGGAGAGGGAGAGTTCCTAAACAGTGTCACAGGAAGGGGACAAGAAGAGTTCCTAAACAGAATCACAGGCAGGGTACAAGGAGAGTTCCGAAACAAAGTCACAGACAGGGGACAGGGAGAGTTCCTAAACTGAATTCCATACAGGGGACAGGGCGAGTTTCTAAAGGGAGTCCCAGACAGGGCACAAGTAGAGTTCCTAAACAGAGTTTAGGCAGGGTCAGGGAGAGTTCCTAAACAGGGTCCCAGACAGGGGACAAGGAGAGTTCCAAAACAGCATCCCAGAAAGGGGATAGGGAGAGTTCCGAAAATCAGACCCAGACTGGGGACAGGGAGAGTTCCTAAAGCGAGTCCCAGACTGGGGACAGGGAATTTTACTAATTGGAGTCCCAGATAGTGGACACAGATAGTTCCTAAACAGAATTCCAGACAGGGGACAGTGAGAGATCCTAAAGGGCGTCACCGAACGGGCACAGGGAGAGTTGCTTAACAAAATTGCAGACAGGTTTCAGGAAGAATTCCTAAACAGGGTCCCAGAGAAGGCACAGAGAGAGATCCTAAACAGACTCCCAGACAGGGGACAGGGAGAGTTCCTAAACAGAGTCTTAGGCAGTGGACAGGGAGAGTTCTTAAACAAAGTCCCGGACAGGGGAGAGGGAGAGTTCCTAAACAGTGTCACAGGAAGGGGACAAGAAGAGTTCCTAAACAGAATCACAGGCAGGGTACAAGGAGAGTTCTGAAACACAGTCACAGACAGGGGAGAGGGAGAGTTCCCAATGTGAGTCCCAGGCAGTGGACAGGGAGAGTTCCTAGTGGGAGTCCCAGACATTGGACAGGTAGAGTTCCAAAACAGAATTCCAGACATGGGACAGGGAGAAATTCTAATGTGATCGCCAGACAGGAGATAGGTAGAATTCCTTAACAGAGTCATGGCAGGGGACAGGGTGAGTTCCTAAACACAGTCCCAGACAGGGGACAGGGAGAATTCCTAAACAGAGTCCCACACAGGGGATGGGGAGATTTCGTAAACAGAATTCCAGGCAGGGGACAGGCAGAGTTCCTAAAGTGAGTTCAAAAAGGGGACAGGGAGAATTTCTAAACTGAATTCCATACAGGGGACAGGGAGAGGTTCTAAAGGGAGTCCCAGACAGGGCTCAATTAGAGTTCCTAAACAGAGTTTAGGCAGGGGACAGGGAGAGTTCCTAAACAGAGTCCCCGACAGGGGACAAGGAGAGTTCCAAAACAGAGTCCCAGACAGGGGACAGGGAGAATTCCTAAAGAGAGTCCCAGACAGGGGATGGGGAGATTTCGTAAGCAGAATTCCAGGCAAGGGACAGGCAGATTTCCTAAAGTGAGTCCCAGACAGGGGACAGGGAGAGTTTCTAAAGGGAGTCCCAGACAGGGCACAAGTAGAGTTCCTAAACAGAGTTTAGGAAGGGTCAGGGAGAGTTCCTAAACAGCATCCCAGGCAGGGGACAGGGAGAGTTCCGAAAGTGAAACCCAGATTGGGGACAGGGAGAGTTCCTAAAGCGAGTCCCAGACTGGGGACAGGGTATTTTACTAATTGGAGTCCCAGATAGTGGACACGGAAAGTTCCCAAACAGAATTCCAGACAGGGGACAGTGAGAGATCCTAAAGGGCGTCACTGAACGGAGACAGGGAGAGTTGCTAAACAAAATCGCAGACAGGTGTCAGGAAGAGTTCCTAAACAGAGTCCCAGAGAAGGCACACGGAGAGATCCTAAACAAAATCCCAGACAGGAGACAGGGAGAGATCCTAAACAGAATTCCAGACAAGGGACAGGGAGATTTCCTAATGGGAATCCCAGACAGGGGACAGGGAGAGCTTCTAAACACAATTCCAGACAGCGGACAGGGAGAGTTCCTAAACACAATTCCAGACAGGGGACAGGGAGAGTTCCTAAGCAGAGTCACAGGCAGGGGAGAGGGAGAGTTCCTAAACAGAGTCAAAGGAAGGGGACAAGAAGAGTTCCTAAACAGAATCACAGGCAGGGTACAAGGAGAGTTCCGAAACACAGTCACAGACAGGGGAGAGGGAGAGTGCCCAATGTGAGTCCCAGGGAGTGGACAGGGATAGTTCCTACTGGGAGTCCCAGACATTGGACAGGTAGAGTTCCAAAACAGAATTCCAGACATGGGACAGGGAGAGATTCTATTGTGAGCCCCAGGCAGGAGATAGGTAGAAAACATTAATAGAGTAGCAGGCAGGGGACCGGGAGAATTCCTAAACAGAGTCCCACACAGGGGATGGGGAGATTTCGTAAACAGAATTCCAGGCAGGGGACAGGCAGAGTTCCTAAAGTGAGTTCAAAAAGGGGACAGGGAGAGTTCCTAAACTGAATTCCATACAGGTGACAGGGAGAGTTTCTAAAGGGAGTTCCAGAAAGGGCACAAGTAGAGTTCCTAAACAGAGTTTAGGCAGAGAACAGGGAGAGTTCCTAAACAGGGTCCCAGACAGGGGACAGGGAGAGTTCCTAAAGTGAGTCACAGACTGGGGACAGGGAATTTTACTAATTGGAGTCCCAGATAGTGGACATGGAGAGTTCCTAAACAGAATTCCAGACAGGGGACAGGGAGAGTTCCTAAAGGGAGTCCCAGATAGGGGACAGGGAGCGTTCGTAAAAAGGGTCCCAGACAGTGCCAGGGAGGGTTCCTAAGCAGAGTCCCAGACAGGGGACAGGTAGATATCCTAATGGGAGTCCCAGACAGGGTTTCTAACGCACGTCCCAGACAGGAGACAGGTAGAGTTGCTAAACAGTATTCCAGACAGGGGACAGGGAGAGTTCCTAAACAGAGTCACAGGCAGGGGACAGGGAGAGTTCCTAAACAGAGTCAAAGGCAGGGGTGAGGGAGAGTTGCTAAACAGGGTCCCACAGAGGGGACAGGGAGATATCCTAAGCAGAATCCCAGGCAGGTGACAGGGAGAGTTGCTAAACAGAATCCGAGATAGGGGACAGAGCCCCAGAGAGGGCACAGAGAGAGTTCCTAAATAGAGTCACAGGCAAGGGCACAGGGTGAGTTCCTAAACAGAATCCCAGACAGGAGACAGGTAGAGATCCTAAACAGAATCCCAGACAGGGGACAGGGAGAACTCCTAAGCTGAGTCACAGGAAGGGGACAGAGAGAGTTCCTAAACTGAATCCCAGGCATGGGACAGCGTGAATTCCTTAACACAGTCCCAGACAGGGGACAGGGAGAGTGCCTAAACAGAATCCCAGGCAGGGGAAAGTGTGAGTTCTAAACAGAGTCCCAGACAGGGGACTGGGAGAGTTGCTAAACAGAATCCGAGACAGGGGACAGCGAGAGTTCCTAAACACTGTCCCCAACAGTGGACAATCAGAGTTCCTAAAGGTATTCCCAGACTGGGTACAGGGTGACTTCCCAATGGGAGTCTCAGACAGGGGACAGGGAGAGTTCCAAACAGAGTTTAGGCAGGGGACAGGGAGAGTTCCTAAACAGGGTCCCAGACAGGGGACAAGGAGAGTTCCAAAACAGAGTCTCAGACAGGGGACAGGGAGAGTTCCGAAAGGGTGACCCAGACTGGGGACAGAGAGAGTTCCTGAACAGAGTCCTAGGCAGGGGACAGGGAGAGTTCTTAAACAGATTCACAGGAAGGAGACAGGGAGAGTTCCTAAACAGAATCCCAGGCAGGGGACAAGGAGATTTCCGTAACACAGTCACAGACAGGGGACAGGGAGAGTTTCTAAACACAATTCCAGACAGGGGACAGGGAGAGTTCCTAAACACAATTCCAGACAGGGGACAGGGAGAGTTCCTAAGTAGAGTCACAGGCAGGGGAAGGGGAGAGTTCCTAAACAGACTCACAGGCCGGGGGCAGGGAGAGTTCCTAAACAAAGTCCCAGACAGGGGAGAGGGAGAGTTCCTAAACAGAGTCAAAGGAAGGGGACAAGAAGAGTTCCTAAACAGAATCACAGGCAGGGTACAAGGAGAGTTCCGAAACACAGTAACAGACAGGCGAGAGGGAGAGTACCCAATGTGAGTCCCAGGGAGTGGACAGGGATAGTTCCTACTGGGAGTCCCAGACATTGGACAGGTAGAGTTCCAAAACAGAATTCCAGACATGGGACAGGGAGAGATTCTAATGTGAGCCCCAGGCAGGAGATGAGTAGAAAACATTAACAGAGTAGCAGGCAGGGGACCAGGAGAATTCCTAAACAGAGTCCCACACAGGGGATGGGGAGATTTCGTAAACAGAATTCCAGGCAGGGGACAGGCAGAGTTCCTAAAGTGAGTTCAAAAAGGGGACAGGGAGAATTCCTAAACTGAATTCCATACAGGTGACAGGGAGAGTTTCTAAAGGGAGTTCCAGAAAGGGCACAAGTAGAGTTCCTAAACAGAATTTAGGCAGGGGACAGGGAGAGTTCCTAAACAGGGTCCCAGACAGGGGACAGGGAGAGTTCCTAAAGTGAGTCACAGACTGGGGACAGGGAATTTTACTAATTGGAGTCCCAGATAGTGGACATGGAGAGTTCCTAAACAGAATTCCAGACAGGGGACAGGGAGAGTTCCTAAAGGGAGTCCCAGATAGGGGACAGGGAGCGTTCGTAAAAAGGTCCCAGACAGTGCCAGGGAGGGTTCCCAAGCAGAGTCCCAGACAGGGGACAGGTAGATATCCTAATGGGAGTCCCAGACAGGGGACCCGAAGAGTTTCTAACGCACGTCCCAGACTGGAGACGGGTAGAGTTGCTAAACAGTATTCCAGGCAGAGGACAGGGAGAGTTCCTCAACAGAGTCACAGGCAGGGGACAGGGAGAGTTCCTAAACAGATTCACAGACAGCGGACTTGGGGAGTTCCTAAACAGAGTCCCAGAGAGGGGACAGAGAGAGTTCCTAAACAGAGTCAAAGGCAGGGGTGAGGGAGAGTTGCTAAACAGGGTCCCACAGAGGGGACAGGGAGATATCCTAAGCAGAATCCCAGGCAGGTGACAGGGAGAGTTGCTAAACAGAATCCGAGATAGGGGACAGAGCCCCAGAGAGGGCACAGAGAGAGTTCCTAAATAGAGTCACAGGCAAGGGCACAGGGTGAGTTCCTAAACAGAATCCCAGACAGGAGACAGGTAGAGATCCTAAACAGAATCCCAGACAGGGGACAGGGAGAGCTCCTAAGCTGAGTCACAGGAAGGGGACAGAGAGAGTTCCTAAACTGAATCCCAGGCATGGGACAGCGTGAATTCCTTAACACAGTCCCAGACAGGGGACAGGGAGAGTGCCTAAACAGAATCCCAGGCAGGGGAAAGTGTGAGTTCCTAAACAGAGTCCCAGACAGGGGACTGGGAGAGTTGCTAAACAGAATCTGAGACAGGGGACAGCGAGAGTTCCTAAAAACTGTCCCCGACAGTGGACAATCAGAGTTCCTAAAGGTATTCCCAGACTGGGTACAGGGAGACTTCCCAATGGGAGTCTCAGACAGGGGACAGGGAGAGTTCCAAACAGAGTTTAGGCAGGGGACAGGGAGAGTTCCTAAACAGGGTCCCAGACAGGGGACAAGGAGAGTTCCAAAACAGAGTCTCAGACAGGGGACAGGGAGAGTTCCGAAAGGGTGACCCAGACTGGGTACAGAGAGAGTTCCTGAACAGAGTCCTAGGCAGGGGACAGGGAGAGTTCTTAAACAGAGTCACAGGAAGGAGACAGGGAGAGTTCCTAAACAGAATCCCAGGCAGGGGACAAGGAGAATTCCCAATGGGAGTCCCAGGCAGGGGACAGGGAGAGTTCCTAGTGGGAGTCCCAGACATTAGACAGGGAGAATTCCAAAACAGAATACCATACAGGGGACAGGGAGAGTTCCTAAGCAGAGTCCCGTACAGGGGACAGGGAGAGTTCCCAAACAAAGTCCCAGGCACAGGAGAGGTAGAATTCCTAAAGAGAGTCCCAGACCAAGGATGGGTAGATTTCGTAAGCAGAATTCCTGACAAGGGACAGGCAGATTTCCTAAAGTGAGTCCCAGACAGGGCACAGGGAGAGTTCCTAAACTGAATTCCACACAGGGGACAGGGAGAGTTTCTAAACGGTGTCCCAGACAGGGCACAAGTAGAGTTCCTAAACAGAGTTTAAGCAGGGGACAGGGAGAGTTCCTCTACAGGCTCCCAGACAGGGGACAGCAGAGTTCCAAAACAGAGTCTCAGACAGGGGACAGGGAGTCTTCCGAAAGGGAGACCCAGACTGGGGACAGGGAGAGTTCCTGAACAGAGTCCTAGGCAGGGGACAGGGAGAGTTCTTAAACAGAGTCACAGGAAGGGGACAGGGAGAGTTCCTAAACAGAAACCCAGGCAGGGGACAAGGAGAGTTCCGTAACACAGTCACAGACAGGGGACAGGGAGAGTTCCCAATGGGAGTCCAAGGCATGGGACAGGGAGAGGTCCTGGCAGGATTCCCAGACATTGGACAGGGAGAGTGCTGAAACAGAATTCCAGACAGGGGACAGGGAGAGTTCCGAGAGGGAGTCCGAGACAGGGGACAGGGAGGGTTCGTAAAAAGGGTCCCCGACAGGGGACAGGGAGAGTTCCTAAACAGTCACAGACAAGGACAGGGAGAGTTCCTTAGCAGAGTCCCAGAGAGGGGCAAGGGAGAGTTCCTAAAGGGACTCCCAGGCAGGGTACAGGGAGAGTTCCCAAACACAGTCTTAGGCAGTGGACAGGGAGAGTTCCATAACAGAGTCAAAGGCAGGGGATAGGGATATTTCCGAAACAGAATCCCAGACAGGGGCAGGGAGAGTTCCGAAACACAGTCACAGAAAGGGGACAGTGAGAGTTCATAAAGGGAGTCCCAGACAGGGGAGAGGGAGAGTTCGTAAAAAGGGTCCCAGACAGGGAACAGGGAGAGTTCCTAAGCAGAGTCCCAGACAGGGGACAGGGAGAGTTCCTAATGGGAGTCCCAGACAGGGGACAGGGAGAGTTCCTAAACTGAATTCCAGACAGGTGACAGGGAGATTTTCTAAAGGGAGTCCCAAACAGGGCACAAGTAGAGTTCCTAGACAAAGTTTAGGCAGGGGACAGGGAGAGTTCCTAAACAGGGTCCCAGACAGGGGACAAGAAGAGTTCCGAAATGGTAACCAAGACTGGGGACAGGGAAAGTTCCTGAACAGAGTCCTAGGCAGGGGACAGGGAGAGTTCTTAAACAGAGTCACAGGAAGGAGACAGGGAGAGTTCCTAAACAGAATCCCAGGCAGGGGACAAGGAGAGTTCCGTAACACATTCACAGACAGGGGACAGGGAAATATCCCAATGGGAGTCCCAGGCAGGGGACAGGGGGAGTTCCTAGTGGGAGCCCCAGAAATTGGACAGGGAGAGTTCCAAAACAGAATACCATACAGGGGACAGGGAGAGTTCCTAAATGGACTCCCAGACAGGGGACAGGGAGAGTTCCCAAACAGAGTCCCAGGTACAGGACAGGGAGAATTCCTAAAGAGAGTCCCAGACAGAGGATGGGTAGATTTCTTAAGCAGAATTCCAGACAGGGGAAAGGGAGATTTCCTAAAGTGAGTCCCAGACAGGGGACAGCGAGAGTTCCTAAACTGAATTCCAGACAGGAGACAGGGAGATTTCCTAATGGGAGTCCCCGACAGGGGACAGGGAGAGTTTATAATGTGACCCCCAGACAGGAGAAAGGTAGAGTTCCTTAACAGATCCAGGCAGGGGAGAGTGTGAATTCCTGAACATAGTCCCAGACAGGGGACAGGGAGAATTCCTAAATAGAGGCCCAGACAGGGGATGGGGAGATTCCGTAAGCAGAATTACAGGCAGGGGACAGGCAGATTTCCTAAAGTGAGTCCCAGAGAGGGGACAGGGAGAGTTCCTAAACTGAATTCCACACAGGGGACAGGGAGAGATTCTAAACGGTGTCCTTGACAGGGCACAAGTGGAGTTTTTAAACTGAGTTTAGGCAGGGGACAGGGAGAGTTCCTAAACAGGCTCCCAATCAGGGGAAAGGAGAGTTCCAAAACAGAGTCCCAGACAGGGGACAGGGAGAGTTCCTGAACAGAGTCACATGAAGGGGATAGGAAGAGTTCCTAAACAGAAACCCAGGCAGGGGACAAGTAGAGTTCCGTAACACAGTAACAGACATGGGACATGGAGAGTTCCCAATGGGAGTCCCAGGCAGGGGACAGGGAGATTTCCTAAACTGAATTCCAGAGAGGTGACAGGGAGAGTTTCTAAAGGGAGTCCCAAACAGGGCACAAGTAGAGTTCCTAAACAGAGTTTAGGCAGGGGACAGGGAGAGATCCTAAACAGGGTCCCAGACAGGGGACAAGAAGAGTCCCGAAAGGATGACCCAGACTGGGGACAGGGAGAGTTCCTGAACAGAGTCCTAGGCAGGGGACAGGGAGAGTTCCTAAACAGAATCCCAGGCAGGGGACAAGGAGAGTTCCGTAACACAGTCACAGACAGGGGACAGGGAGAGTTCCTAAACACAATTCCAGACAGGGGACAGGGAGAGTTCCTAAGCAGAGTCACAGGCAGGGGAAGGGGAGAGTTCCTAAACAGACTCACAGGCCGGGGACAGGGAGAGTTCCTAAACAGAGTCCTAGGCAGTGGACAGGGAGAGTTCTTAAACAAAGTCCCAGACAGGGGAGAGGGAGAGTTCCTAAACAGAGTCAAAGGAAGGGGACAAGAAGAGTTCCTAAACAGAATCACAGGTAGGGTACAAGGAGAGTTCTGAAACACAGTCACAGACAGGGGAGAGGGAGAGTGCCCAATGTGAGTCCCAGGGAGTGGACAGGGATAGTTCCTACTGGGAGTCCCAGACATTGGACAGGTAGAGTTCCAAAACAGAATTCCAGACATGGGACAGGGAGAGATTCTAATGTGAGCCCCAGGCAGGAGATGAGTAGAAAACATTAACAGAGTAGCAGGCAGGGGACCGGGAGAATTCCTAAACAGAGTCCCACACAGGGGATGGGGAGATTTCGTAAACAGAATTCCAGGCAGGGGACAGGCAGAGTTCCTAACGTGAGTTCAAAAAGGGGACAGGGAGAATTCCTAAACTGAATTCCATACAGGTGACAGGGAGAGTTTCTAAAGGGAGTTCCAGAAAGGGCACAAGTAGAGTTCCTAAACAGAGTTTAGGCAGGGGACAGGGAGAGTACCTAAACAGGGTCCCAGACAGGGGACAGGGAGAGTTCCTAAAGTGAGTCACAGACTGGGGACAGGGAATTTTACTAATTGGAGTCCCAGATAGTGGACATGGAGAGTTCCTAAACAGAATTCCAGACAGGGGACAGGGAGAGTTCCTGAAGGGAGTCCCAGATAGGGGACAGGGAGCGTTCATAAAAAGGGTCCCAGACAGTGCCAGGGAGGGTTCCTAAGCAGAGTCCCAGACAGGGGACAGGTAGATATCCTAATGGGAGTCCCAGACAGGGGACCCGAAGAGTTTCTAATGCACGTCCCAGACAGGAGACAGGTAGAGTTGCTAAACAGTATTCCAGACAGGGGAAAGGGAGAGTTCCTCAACAGAGTCCCAGGCAAGGGACATGGAGAATTCTGAAACACAGTCAAAGACAGGGGACAGGGAGAGTTCATACAGTGACTCACAGTATTGGGAGAGGGACAGTTCGTAAAAAGGGTCACAGACAGGGGACATGCAAAGTTCCTAAACAGAGTCCCAGACAGGGGACAGGGAGAGTGCCTAGACCGAGTCACAGGCAGGGGACAGTGAGACTCCCTAAACAGAGTACCAGATAACGGACAGGATTAGCTCCCAATGCGAGTTCCAGACAGGGGAAAGGGAGTGCTTCTATACAGAATTCCAGACAGTGGACAGGGAGAGTTCATAAGCAGAGCCACAGGCGGGGACAGGAAGATTTCATAAACAGAGTCCCAGACATGGGACAGGGAGATTTCCTGAACAGCGTCCCAGACAGGGGACAGGGAGTTTTCGTAAACAGCGTCCCAGACAAGGGACAGGGAAAGTTCCTAAACAGAGGCTCAGGAAGGGGACAGGGAGATTTCCTAAACAGAATCACAGGCAGGGGACAGGAAGAGTTCCTAAACATATTCACAGGCAGGGGACAGAGAGTGTTCCTAAACAGAATCCCAGGTAGGGGTCATGGTGAGTTCCTAAAAAGAGTCCCAGACAGGGGATAGAGAGAGTTCCTAAATAGAGTCACAGGAAGGGAACAGGGAAAGTTCCCAAACAAATTCCCAGGCAGGGGTCATGGTTAGTTTCTAAAGAGAGTCCCAGACAGGGGACAGATTCCTAAATAGAGTCACAGGCAGGGGACAGGGAGAGTTCCTAAACTGACTAGCAGGCAGGGGACACGAACTGTTCCTAAACAGGGACCCCGACAGAGGACAAGGAGAGTTCCTAAGCAGAGTCCCAGACAGGGGACAGGTAGTTTTCCAAAACAGAGTTCCAGACAGAGGACAGGGAGAGTTCCTGAACCGGATCCCAGACAGGGGACAGGGGGAGTGCATAGTGGGAGTCCCAGACATTGGACAGGGAGAGTTCCAATATAGAATTCCAGACAGGGGACAGGGAGGGTTCCTAAAGGAAGTCCCAGACAGGGGACAGGGAGCGTTCCTCAACAGAGTCCCAGGCAAGGGATAGGGAGAATTCTGAAACACAGTCAAAGACAGGGGACAGGGAGATTTCCTAAAGTGACTCCCAGACTTTGGACAGGGAGAGTTCGTAAAAAGGGTCACAGACAGGGGACATGCAAAGTTCCTAAACAGAGTCCCAGACAGGGGACAGGGAGATTTCCTGAACAGAATCCCAGACAGGGGACAGGGAGAGTGCCTAGACAGAGTCACAGGGAAGGGACAGTGAGAGTTCCTAAACAGAATCCCAGACAGGGGACAGGGAGAGTGCCTAGACAGAGTCACAGGGAAGGGACAGTGAGAGTTTCTAAACAGAATCCCAGACAGGGGACAGGGAGATTTCCTAAACAGTCACAGACAGGGGGCAGGGAGAGTTCCTGAAAGGAGTCCCAGACAGGTGACAGGGAGAGTTCCTAAACAGAGTCACAGGCAGGGGACAGGGTGACTTCCTGAAGGGAGTCCCAGACAGAGGACAGGGAGATTTCCTAAACAGTGTCACAGGAAGGGGACAGGGAGAGTTCCTAAACATACTCACAGGCAGGTGACAGGGAGAGTTCTTAAACAGAGTCCCAGGAAGGGAACTGGGAGAGTTCTTAAATAAATAACAGACAGGGGATAGGTAGAGATCCGAAACAGAGTCCCAGGCAGGGGACTGGGAGAATTCTGAAACACAGTCAAAGAAAGGGGACAGGGTGCGTTCCTAAAGTGACTCCCAGACTTGGGACAGGGAGTGTTCGTAAAAAGGGTCCCTGAAAGGGGACAGGGAGAGTTCCTAAACAGATTTCCTGACAGGGGACAGGGAGAGTTCATAAGCAGAGTCACATGCAGGGGACAGCGAGAGTTCCAAAACAGAATGAAAGTCTTGGGACAGGGAGTTTTCATAAGCAGAGTCACAGGCAGGCGACTGATTAAGTTACTAAACAGACTCAAAGACAGGAGACAGGGAGAGTTCCTAAAAAGAGTTCCAGACAGGGGACAGGGAACGTTCATAAACAGAGTCCCAGAGATGCGACAGGGAGATTTACTGAACAGCGTCCCAGACAGGGGACAGGGAGAGTTCCTAAACAGAGGCTCAGGCAGGGGACAGGGAGATTTCCTAAACAGAGTCACAGGCAGGGGACAGGTAGAGTTCCTAAACATATTCACAGCAGGGGACAGAGAGTGTTCCTAAACAGAATCCCAGGTAGGGGTCATGGTGAGTTCCTAAAGAGAGTCCCAGACAGGGGATAGAGAGAGTTCCTAAACAGAGTCACAGGAAGGGAACAGGGAGAGTTCCCAAACTGATTCCCAGGCAGGGATCATGGTTAGTTCCTAAAGAGAGTCCCAGACAGGGGACAGAGAGGTTCCTAAATGGAGTCACAGGCAGGGGACAGGGAGAGTTCCTAAACTGAGTAGCAGGCAGGGGACACGAACTGTTCCTAAACAGGGACCCCGACAGAGGACAAGGAGAGTTCCTAAGCAGAGTCCCAGACAGGGGACAGGTAGATTTCCAAAACAGAGTTCCAGACAGGGGACAGGGAGATTTCCTGAACCGGGTCCCAGACAGGGTACTGGGAGAGTGCATAGTGGGAGTCCCAGACGTTGGACAGGGAGAGTTCCAATATAAAATTCCAGACAGGGGACAGGGAAGGTTCCTAAAGGGAGTCCCAGGCAAAGGACAGGGAGAATTCTGAAACACAGTCAAAGACAGGGGACAGGGTGATTTCCTAAAGTGACTCCCAGACTTGGGACAGGGAGAGTTTGTAAAAAGGGTCACAGACAGGGGACATGCAAAGTTCCTAAACAGTGTCCCAGACAGGGGACAGGGAGATTTCCTAAACAGAATCCCAGACAGGGGACAGGGAGAGTGCCTAGACAGAGTCACAGGGAAGGGACAGTGAGAGTTCCTAAACAGAATCCCAGACAGGGGACAGGGAGATTTCCTAAACAGTCACAGACAGGGGGCAGGGAAAGTTCCTGAAAGGAGTCCCAGACAGGTGACAGGGAGAGTTCCTAAACAGAGTCACAGGCAGGGGACAGGGAGAGTTCCTGAAGGGAGTCCCAGACAGAGGACAAGGAGTGTTCCTAAACAGTGTCACAGCAAGAGGACAGGGAGAGTTCCTAAACATACTCACAGGCAGGTGACAGGGAGAGTTCCTAAACAGAGTCCCAGGAAGGGAACTGGGAGAGTTCTTGAATGAAGAACTGACAGGGGATAGGTAGAGATCCGAAACAGAGTCCCAGGCAGGGTACAGGGGGAATTCTGAAACACAGTCAAAGACAGGGGACAGGGTGCATTCTTAAAGTGACTCCCAGACTTGGGACAGGGAGAGTTCGTAAAGAGGGTCCCTGAAAGGGGACAGGGAGATTTCCTAAAGAAATTTCCTGAAAGGGGACAGGGTGTTTTCATAAGCAGAGTCACATGCAGGGGACAGCGAGAGTTTCTAAACAGAGTCAACAGCAGGGAACAGGGAGTTTTCATAAGCAGAGTCACCGGCAGGGGATAGGGAGATTTCCTAAACAGAGTCACAGGCAGGGGACAGGAAGAGTTCCTAAACAGGGACCCCGACAGGGGACAAAGAGAGTTCCTAAGCAGAGTCCCAGACAGGGGACACGTAGATTTCCTAAAGAGAGTTCCAGACAGGGGACAGGGAGAGATCCTGAACAGGGTCCCAGACAGGGGACAGGGAGATTGCATATTGGGAGTCCCAGACATTGGACAGGGAGAGTTCCAAAATAGAATTCCAGACAGGGGACAGGGAGAGATCCTAAAGACAGTCAAAGACAGGGGACAGGGAGAGTTCCAACAGTGAATCACAGTCTTGGGAGAGGGAGAGTTCGTAAAAAGGGCCACAGACAGGGGACATGCAAAGTTCCTAAACAGAGTCCCAGACAGGGGACAGGGAGATGTCCTAAACAGAATCCCAGACAGGGGACAGGGAGAGTGCCTAGACCGAGTCACAGGGAGGGGACAGTAAGAGTCCCTAAACAAAATCCTAGACAGGGGACAGGGAGATTTGCTAAACAGTCACAGACAGGGGGCAGGGAGAGTTCCTGAAGGCAGTCCAAGACAGGTGACAGGGAGAGTTCCTAAACAGAGTCACAGGCAGGGGACAGTGAGACTCCCTAAACAGAGTACCAGATAGGGGACAGGATTAGCTTCCAATGCGAGTCCCAGACAGGAGACAGGGAGTGCTTCTATACAGAATTCCAGACAGCGGACAGGGAGAGTTCATAAGCAGAGTCACAGGCGGGGACAGGAAGATTTCCTAAACAGAGTCCCAGGCAGGGGACAGGGAGAGTTCCTTAACATAATCCCAGACAGGGGATAGGGAGAGTTCGTAAAAATGGTCCCAGACAGGGGACAGGGAGAGATCCTAAGTAGAGTCCCAGACAGGGGAATGGGAGATTTCCTAATGCTAGTCCCAGACAGCATTCAGGAAGTGTTTCTAATGTGGGACCCAGACAAAGACAATTAGAGTTCCTAAGCAGAATGCCAGAAAGGGGACAGGGAGAGTTCCTCAACAGGGTCACAGGTAGGGGACAAGGAGAATTCTGAAACACAGTCAAAGAAAGGAAACAGGGAGATTTCCTAAAGAGACTCGCAGACTTGGGACAGAGCGAGTTTGTAAAAAGGGTCCCAGACAGGGGAAAGGGAGATGTCCTAAGCAGAGTGAAAGACAGTGGACAGTGAGATTTCCTAAGCAGAGTCACAGGCAGGGGAGAGGGAGATTTCCTAAACAGAGTCACAGGAAGGGGACAGGGAGAGTTCCTAAACATACTCACAGGCAGGTGACAGGGAGAGTTCCTAAACAGAGTCCTAGGCAGGGAACTGGGAGAGTTCTTAAATAAAGACCAGACAGGGGATAGGTAGAGATCCAAAACAGAGTCCCAGGCAGGGGACAGGGAGAATTCTGAAACACAATCAAAGACAGGGGACAGGGTGCATTCCTAAAGTGACTCCCAGACTTGGGACAGGGAGAGTTCGTAAAAAGGGTCCCAGAAAGGGGACAGGGAGAGTTCCTAAACAGATTTCCTGACAGGGGACAGGGTGTATTCATAAGCAGAGTCACAGGCAGAGGACAGGGAGAATTCCTAAACAGAGTCAAAGGCAGGGGTCAGGGAGTTTTCATAAGCAGCGTCCCAGACAGGGGACAGGGAGTGTTCCTAACCATCATCCCAGAAAAGGGACAGGGAAAGTTCCTAAACAGAGGAAGAGGCAGGGGACAGGGAGACTTCCTAAACAGATTCAGAGGCAAGGGCACAGGAAGATTTCCTATACAGAGTCCCAGACAGGGGACAGGGAGAGGTCCTAAACATAATCCCAACAGGGCACAGGGAGTGTTCGTAAAGTGACTCCCAGACTTGGGACAGGGAGATTTCGTAAACGGTCCCAGACAGCGGAAAGAGAGAGTTCCTAAGCGCAGTCACAGACAGGGGACAGTGAGATTTCCTAAGCGTAGTCCGAGAAAGGGACAGGGAGAGTTTGTAAACAGAGTCCCAGACAGGGGATAGGGAGTGTTTAAAACAGAATTCCAGACAGGGGAGAGGGAGAGTTCATCAGCAGAGTCACAGGCATTGGACAGGGAGAGTCACTAAACATATTCACAGACAGGGAACAGGGAGAGTTCCTAAACAGAATACCAGGCAGGGGTCATGGTGAGCTCCTAAAAAGAATCCCAGACGGGGACAGAGAGTGTGCCTAAACAGAGGTTCAGGCAGGGGACAGCGAGACTTCTTAAAAAAACTCCAGACAGGGGATAGGTAGAGTTCCAAAACAGAGTCTCAGACAGGGGACTGGGAGTGTTCCTAAAATGAATCCGAGACAGGGGACAGGGAGAGTTCCTAAACAGAGTCAAAGGCAGGCGACTGATTAAGTTACTAAACAGACTCAAAGACAGGAGACAGGGAGAGTTCCTAAAAAGAGTTCCAGACAGGGGACAGGGAACGTTCATAAACAGAGTCCCAGACATGGGACAGGGAGATTTCCTGAACAGCGTCCCAGACAGGGGACAGGGAGTGTTCGTAAACAGCATCCCAGACAAGGGATAGGGAATTTTCCTAAAAAGAGGCTCAGGCAGGGGACAGGGAGATTTCCTAAACAGAGTCACAGTCAGGGGACAGGAAGAGTTCCTAAACATATTCACAGGCAGGGGACAGAAAGTGTTCCTAAACAGAATCCCAGGTAGGGGTCATGGTGAGTATCTAAAATGAGTCCCAGCAGGGGACAGAGAGAGTTCCTAAACAGAGTCACAGAAAGGGAACAGGGAAAGTTCCCAAACAGATTCCCAGGCAGGGATCATGGTGAGTTTCTAAAAAGTGTCCCAGACAGGGGACAGGGAGAGTTCCTAAACAGAGTCACAGGCAGGCGACAGGAACTGCTCCTAAACAGGGACCACGACAGGGGACAAGGACATTTCCAAAGCAGAGGCCCAGACAGGGGACACATAGATTTCCGAAACAGAGTTCCAGACAGGTGACAGGGAAGATCCTAAACAGTGTCCGAGACAGGGGGCAGGGCGAGTTCCTGAACAGGGTCCCAGACAGGGGACAGGAAGAGTGCATAGTGGGAGTCCCAGATATTGGACAGGGAGAGTTCCTCAACAGAGTCACAGGCAGGGGACAGGGAGAGTTCCTAAAATCGATCCCAGGCAAGGGACAAGGAGAATACTGAAACACAGTCCAAGACAGGGGACAGGAAGATTTCCTAAAGTGACTCCCAGACTTGGGAAAAGGAGAGTTCGTAAAAAGGGTCACAGACAGGGGACATGCAAAGTTCCTAAACAGAGTCCCAGACAGGGGACATTGATTGTTTCTAAACAGAATTCCAGACAGGGTACAGGGGGAGTTCATAAGCAGAGTCACAGACGGGGGACAGGGAGTGTTCGTAAAAATGGTCACAGACAGGGGACAGGGAGAGTTCCTAAGCAGAGTAACAGACAGGGGACAGGGAGTGTTCATAAAAAGGGTCCCAGAAAGGGGACAGGGAGAGTTCCTAAGCAGAGACCCAGACAGGGGACAGGGAGAGTTCCTAAGTAGAGTCCCAGACAGAGGACAGGGAGATTTCCTAATGGTAGTCCCAGACAGGGTTCAGGAAGTGTTTCTAATGTGGGCCCCAGACAAAGACAAGTAGAGTTCCTAAACAGAATGCCAGAAAGGGGACAGGGAGAGTTCCTCAACAGCGTCACAGGCAGGGGACAGGGAGAATTCTGAAACACAGTCAAAGACAGGGGACAGGGAGATTTCCTAAAGTGACTCGCAGATTTGGGACAGGGAGAGTTCGTAAAAAGGGTCCCAGACAGGGGAAAGGGAGAGTTCCTAAGCAGTGTGACAGACATTGGACAGTGAGATTTCCTAAGCAGAGTCACAGGCAGGGGACAGGGAGAGTTCCTAAACATACTCACAGGCAGGGAACTGGGAGAGTTCTTAAACAAAGACCAGACAGGGGATAGGTACAGATCCAAAACAGAGGCCCAGGCAGGGGACAGGGAAATTTCTGAAACACTGTCAAAGACAGGGGACAGGGAGCGTTCCTAAAGTGACTCCCAGACTTGGGACAGGGAGAGTTCGTAAAAAGGGTCCCAGAAAGGGGACAGGGAGAGTTCCTAAACAGAATTCCTGACAGGCGACCATGTGTTTTCATAAGCAGAGTCACAGGCAGGGGACAGGGAGATTTCCTAATCATAGTCACATGCAGGGCACAGGCAGAATCGCTAAACATATTCACAGGCAGGGAACAGGGAGAGTTCCTAAACAGATTCCCAGGCAGGGGTCATGGTGAGTTCCTAAAAAGTGTCCCAGACAGGGGACAGGGAGAGTTCCTAAACAGAGTCACAGGCAGGGGACAGGAACTGCTCCTAAACAGGGACCCCGACAGGGGACAAGGACATTTCCAAAGCAGAGGCCCAGACAGGGGACACATAGATTTCCGAAACAGACTTCCAGACAGGGGACAGGGAAGATCCTAAACAGTGTCCGAGACAGGGGGCAGGGCGAGTTCCTGAACAGTGTCCCAGACAGGGGACAGGAAGAGTGCATAGTGGGAGTCCCAGATATTGGACAGGGAGAGTTCTTCAACAGAGTCACAGGCAGGGGACAGGGAGAGTTCCTAAAATCGATCCCAGGCAAGGGACAAGGAGAATACTGAAACACAGTCCAAGACAGGGGACAGGAAGATTTCCTAAAGTGACTCCCAGACTTGGGAAAAGGAGAGTTCGTAAAAAGGGTCACAGACAGGGGACATTCAAAGTTCCTAAACAGAGTCCCAGACAGGGGACATTGATTGTTTCTAAACAGAATTCCAGACAGGGGACAGGGGGAGTTCATAAGCAGAGTCACAGACATGGGACAGGGAGTGTTTGTAAAAAGGGTCCCAGAAAGGGGACAGGGAGAGTTCCTAAGTAGAGTCCCAGACAGGGGACAGGGAGAGTTCCTAATGGTAGTCCCAGACAGGGTTCAGGAAGTGTTTCTAATGTGGGCCCCAGACAAAGACAAGTAGAGTTCCTAAACAGAATGCCAGAAAGGGGACAGGGAGAGTTCCTCAAAAGCTTCACAGGCAGGGGACAGGGAGAATACTGAAACACAGTCAAAGACAGGGGACAGGGAGATTTCCTAAAGTGACTCGCAGACTTGGGACAGGGAGAGTTCGTAAAAAGGGTCCCAGACAGGGGAAAGGGAGAGTTCCTAAGCAGTGTGACAGACAGTGGACAGTGAGATTTCCTAAGCAGAGTCACAGGCAGGGGACAGGGAGAGTTCCTAAACATACTCACAGGCAGGGAACTGGGAGAGTTCTTAAACAAAGACCAGACAGGGGATAGGTACAGATCCAAAACAGAGGCCCAGGCAGGGGACAGGGAGAATTCTGAAACACAGTCAAAGACAGGGGACAGGGAGTGTTCCTAAAGTGACTCCTAGACTTGGGACAGGGAGAGTTCGTAAAAAGGGTCCCAGAAAGGGGACAGGGAGAGTTCCTAAACAGAATTATTGACAGGGGACAGGGTGTTTTCATAAGCAGAGTCACAGGCAGGGGACAGGGAGATTTCCTAATCATAGTCACATGCAGGGCACAGGCAGATTCCCTAAACATATTCACAGGCAGGGAACAAGGAGAGTTCATAAACAGAGTCCCAGGCAGGGGTCATGGTGAGTTCCTAAAAAGAGTCCCAGACAGGGGACAGAGTGAGTGCCTAAACAGAGTCACAGGCAGGGGATAGGGAGACTTCTTAAACAAAGTCCAGACAGGGGATAGGTAGAGTTACGAAACAGAGTCACAGACAGGGGACTGGGAGAGTTCCTAAACAGAGTCCCAGACAGGGGACCGGGAGATTTCCTAAGCAGAGTCCCAGAAAGGGGACAGGGAGTGTTTGTAAACTGAGTCCCAGACAGGAGACAGGGAGTGTTTCTAAATAGAATTCCAGACAGGGGACAGGGAGAGTTCATAAGCAGAGTCAAAGGCAGGAGACAGTGAGAAATCTTAAACAGATTCCCAGACAGGGGACTAGGAGAGTTCCTAAACAGAGTCCCAGGCAGGGGACAGGGAGATTACCTAAACAGAGTCACAGGCAGGGGACTGAGTAAGTTCCTAAACAGACTCAAAGACAGGAGACAGGGAGATTTCCTAAAATGAGTTCCAGACTAGGGACAGGGAACATTCGTAAATATAATCCCAGACATGGGACAGGGAGATTTCCTGAACAGCGTCCCAGACAGGGGACAGAGAGTGTTCCTAAAGAGCGTCCCAGATAGGGGACAGGGAGAGTTCCTAAACAGAGTCCCAGGCAAGGGACAGGGAGAATTCTGAAACATAGTCATAGACAGGGGACAGGGAGATTTCCTAAAGTGACTCCCAGACTTGGGACAGTGAGAGTTTCTAAACAGAATCCCAGACAGGGGACAGGGAGACTTCCTAAACAGTCACAGACAGGGGGCAGGGAGAGTTCCTGAAAGGAGTCCCAGACAGGTGACAGGGAGAGTTCCTAAACAGAGTCACAGGCAGGGGACAGGGAGACTTCCTGAAAGGAGGCCCAGACAGAGGCCAGGGAGAGTTCCTAAACAGTGTCACAGGAAGGGGACAGGGAGAGTTCCTAAATATACTCACAGGCAGGTGACAGGGAGAGTTCCTAAACAGAGTCCTAGGAAGGGAACTGGGAGAGTTCTTAAATAAAGACCAGACAGTGGATAGGTAGAGATCCGAAACAGAGTCCCAGGCAGGGGACTGGGAGAATTCTGAAACACAGTCAAAGAAAGGGGACAGGGTGCGTTCCTAAAGTGACTCCCAGACTTGGGACAGGGAGAGTTCGTAAAGGTGGTCCCTGAAAGGGGACAGGGAGAGTTCCTAAACAGATTTCCTGACAGGGGACAGGGAGTTTTCATAAGCAGAGTCACATGCAGGGGACAGCGAGAGTTTCTAAACAGAGTCAACAGCAGGGGACAGGGAGTTTTCATAAGCAGAGTCACCGGCAGGGGACAGGGAGATTTCCTAAACAGAGTCACAGGCAGGGGACAGGAAGAGTTCCTAAACATATTCACAGGCTGGGGACAGAGAGTGTTCCTAAACAGAATCCCAGGTAGGTGTCATGGTGAGTTCCTAAAAAGAGTCCCAGATAGGGGACAGAGATAGTTCCTAAACAGAGTCACAGGAAGGGAACAGGGAGAGTTCCTAAACAGATTCCCAGGCAGGGATCATGGTGAGTTTCTAAAAAGTGTCCCAGACAGGGGACAGGGAGAGTTCCTAAACAGAGTCACAGGCAGGCGACAGGAACTGCTCCTAAACAGGGACCACGACAGGGGACAAGGACATTTCCAAAGCAGAGGCCCAGACAGGGGACACATAGATTTCCGAAACAGAGTTCCAGACAGGTGACAGGGAAGATCCTAAACAGTGTCCGAGACAGGGGGCAGGGCGAGTTCCTGAACAGGGTCCCAGACAGGAGACAGGAAGAGTGCATAGTGGGAGTCCCAGATATTGGACAGGGAGAGTTCCTCAACAGAGTCACAGGCAGGGGACAGGGAGAGTTCCTAAAATCGATACCAGGCAAGGGACAAGGAAAATACTGAAACACAGTCCAAGACAGGGGACAGGGAGATTTCCTAAAGTGACTCCCAGACTTGGGAAAAGGAGAGTTCGTAAAAAGGGTCACAGACAGGGGACATTCAAAGTTCCTAAACAGAGTCCCAGACAGGAGACAGGGAGTGTTTCTAAATAGAATTCCAGACAGGGGACATGGAGAGTTCATAAGCAGAGTCAAAGGCAGGAGACAGTGAGAAATCTTAAACAGATTCCCAGACAGGGGACTAGGAGAGTTCCTAAACAGAGTCCCAGGCAGGGGACAGGGAGATTACCTAAGCAGAGTCACAGGCAGGGGACTGAGTAAGTTCCTAAACAGACTCAAAGACAAGAGACAGGGAGATTTCCTAAAATGAGTTCCAGACTAGGGACAGGGAACATTCGTAAATATAGTCCCAGACATGGGACAGGGAGATTTCCTGAACAGCGTCCCAGAGAGGGGACAGAGAGTGTTCCTAAAGAGTGTCCCAGATAGGGGACAGGGAGAGTTCCTAAACAGAGTCCCAGGCAAGGGACAGGGAGAATTCTGAAACATAGTCATAGACAGGGGACAGGGAGATTTCCTAAAGTGACTCCCAGACTTGGGACAGTGAGAGTTTCTAAACAGAATCCCAGACAGGGGACAGGGAGACTTCCTAAACAGTCACAGACAGGGGGCAGGGAGAGTTCCTGAAAGGAGTCCCAGACAGGTGACAGGGAGAGTTCCTAAACAGAGTCACAGGCAGGGGACAGGGAGACTTCCTGAAAGGAGGCCCAGACAGAGGACAGGGAGAGTTCCTAAACAGTGTCACAGGAAGGGGACAGGGAGAGTTCCTAAACATACTCAAAGGCAGGTGACAGGGAGAGTTCCTAAACAGATTTCCTGACAGGGGACAGGGTGTTTTCATAAGCAGAGTCACATGCAGGGGACAGCGAGAGTTTCTAAACAGAGTCAACAGCAGGGGACAGGGAGTTTTCATAAGCAGAGTCACTGGCAGGGGACAGGGAGATTTCCTAAACAGAGTCACAGGCAGGGGACAGGAAGAGTTCCTAAACATATTCACAGGCTGGGGACACAGAGTGTTCCTAAACAGAATCCCAGGTAGGTGTCATGGTGAGTTCCTAAAAAGAGTCCCAGATAGGGGACAGAGATAGTTCCTAAACAGAGTCCCAGACGGGTCAGAGTGAGTTCCAAAACAGAATCGCAGACCAGGGACAGAGTGAGTTCCTAAACAGGGTCTCAGACAGAAGACAACAGAGTTCCTGAAGGTAGTCCCAGCCTGCGGATAGGGAGAGATCCCAGTGCGAGTCCCATACAGGGGACAGGGAGAGTTCCTAAACATTTTCCCAGGTAGGGGACAGTGAGAGATACTAAACAGAGTCCCAGAGATGGGACAGGGAGAGTTCCTAAAAAGAGTCAAAGGCAGGGGACAGAGATTTCCTAAATAGAGTCACAGACAGGGGACAGGGAGAGTTCCTAAATAGAGTCACAGGCAGGGGACAGGGAGAGTTCCTTAACTGAGTATCAGGCAGGGGAAATGATCTGTTCATAAACAGGGACCCCGACAGAGGACAAGGAGAGTTCCTAAGCAGAGTCCCAGACAGGGGATAGGTAGATTTCCAAAACAGAGTTCCAGACAGGGGACAGGGAGAGTGCAGAGTGGGAGTCTCAGACATTGGACAGGGAGAGTTCCAATATAGAATTCCAGACAGGGGACAGGGAGGGTTCCTAAAGGGATTCCCAGACAGGGGACAGGGAGATTTCCTAAAGTGACTCCCAGACTTGGGACAGGGAGAGTTTGTAAAAAAGGTCACAGACAGGGGACATGAAAAGTTCCTAAACAGAGTCCCAGACAGGGGACAGGGAGATTTCCTAAACAGAATCCCAGACAGGGGACAGGGAGAGTGCCTAGACAGAGTCACAGGGAAGGGACAGTGAGAGTTCCTAAACAGAATCCCAGACAGGGGACAGGGAGATTTCCTAAACATACTCACAGGCAGGGAACTGGGAGAGTTCTTAAACAAAGACCAGACAGGGGTTAGGTACAGATCCAATACAGAGGCCCAGGCAGGGGACAGGGAGAATTCTGAAACACAGTCAAAGACAGGGGACAGGGATCGTTCCTAAAGTGACTCCCAGACTTGGGACAGGGAGAGTTCGTAAAAAGGGTCCCAGAAAGGGGACAGGGAGAGTTCCTAAACAGAATTATTGACAGGGGACAGGGTGTTTTCATAAGCAGAGTCACAGGCAGGGGACAGGGAGATTTCCTAATCATAGTCACATGCAGGGCACAGGCAGATTCCCTAAACATATTCACAGGCAGGGAACAGGGAGAGTTCATAAACAGAATCCCAGGCAGGGGTCATGGTGAGTTCCTAAAAAGTGTCCCAGACAGGGATCAGAGAGAGTGCCTAAACAGAGTCACAGGCAGGGGATAGGGAGACTTCTTAAACAAAGTCCAGACAGGGGATCGGTAGAGTTACGAAACAGAGTCACAGACAGGGGACTGGGAGAGTTCCTAAACAGAGTCCCAGACAGGGGTCAGGGAGATTTCCTAACCAGAGTCCCAGAAAGGGGACAGGGAGTGTTTGTAAACTGAGTCCCAGACAGGAGACAAGCAGTGTTTCTAAAAAGAATTCCAGACAGGGGACAGGGAGAGTTCATAAGCAGAGTCAAAGGCAGGAGACAGTGAGAGATCCTAAACAGATTCCCAGACATGGGACAGGGAGAGTGCCTAAACAGAGTCACAGGCAGGGGATAGGGAGACTTCTTAAACAAAGTCCAGACAGGGGATAGGTAGAGTTCCTTAACTGAGTATCAGGCAGGGGACATGATCTGTTCCTAAACAGGGACCTTGACAGAGGACAAGGAGAGTTCCTATGCAGAGTCCCAGACATGGGACAGGTAGATTTCCAAAACAGAGTTCCAGACAGGGGACAGGGAGAGTTCCTGAACCGGTTCCCAGACAGGGGACAGGGAGAGTACATAGTGGGAGTCCCAGACATTGGACAGGGAGAGTTCCAATATAGAATTCCAGACAGGGGAAAGGGAGGGATCCTAAAGGGATTCCCAGACAGGGGACAGGGAGAGTTCCTAAAGTGACTCCCAGACTTGGGACAGGGAGAGTTCGTAAAAAGGGTCACAGACAGGGGACATGCAAAGTTCTGAAACAGAGTCCCAGACAGGGGACAGGGAGATTTCCTAAACAGAATCCCAGACAGGGGACAGGGAGAGTGCCTAGACAGAGTCACAGGGAAGGGACAGTGAGATTTCCTAAACTGAATCCCAGACAGGGGTCCGGGAGAGTTCCTAAACAGTCACAGACAGGGGACAGGGAGAGTTCCTGAAAGCAGTCCCAGACAGAGGACAGGGAGAGTTCCTAAACAGTGTCACAGGAAGGGGACAGGGAGAGTTCCTAAACATACTCACAGGCAGGTGACAGGGAGAGTTCCTAAACAGAGTCCTAGGAAGGGAACTGGGAGAGTTCTTAAATAAAGAACAGACAGGGGATAGGTTGAGATCCGAAACAGAGTCCCAGGCAGGGGACTGGGAGAATTCTGAAACACAGTCAAAGACAGGGGACAGGGTGCGTTCCTAAAGTGACTCCCAGACTTGGGACAGGGAGAGTTTGTAAAGGTGGTCCCTGAAAGGGGACAGGGAGAGTTCCTAACCAGATTTCCTGACAGGGGACAGGGTGTTTTCATAAGCAGAGTCACATGCAGGGGACAGCGAGAGTTTCTAAACAGAGTCAACAGCAGGGGACAGGGAGTTTTCATAAGCAGAGTCACCGGCAGGGGACAGGGAGATTTCCTAATCATGATTCACAGGCAGGGGACAGGAAGAGATCCTAAACATATTCACAGGCTGGGGACAGAGAGTGTTCCTAAACAGAATCCCAGGTAGGTGTCATGGTGAGTTCCTAAAAAGAGTCCCAGATAGGGGACAGAGAGAGTTCCTAAACAGAGTCACAGGAAGGGAACAGGGAGAGCTCTTAAACAGATTCCCAGGCAGGGGTCATCGTGAGTTTGTAAAAAGTGTCCCAGAAAGGGAACAGGGAGAGTTCCTAAACAGAGTAGCTGGCAGGCGACAGGAACTGCTCCTAAACAGGGACCACGACAGGGGACAAGGACATTTCCAAAGCAGAGGACCAGACAGGGAACAGGGAGAGTTCCTAAGTAGAGTCCCAGACAGAGGACAGGGAGATTTCCTAATGGTAGTCCCAGACAGGGTTCAGGAAGTGTTTCTAATGTGGGCCCCAGACAAAGACAAGTAGAGTTCCTAAACAGAATGCCAGAAAGGGGACAGGGAGAGTTCCTCAACAGCTTCACAGGCAGGGGACAGGGAGAATTCTGAAACACAGTCAAGGACAGGGGACAGGGAGATTTCCTAAAGTGACTCGCAGACTTGGGACAGGGAGAGTTCGTAAAAAGGGTCCCAGACAGGGGAAAGGGAGAGTTCCTAAGCAGTGTGACAGACAGTGGACAGTGAGATTTCCAAAGCAGAGTCACAGGCAGGGGACAGGGAGAGTTCCTAAACATACTCACAGGCAGGGAACTGGGAGAGTTCTTAAACAAAGACCAGACAGGGGATAGGTACAGATCCAAAACAGAGGCCCAGGCAGGGGACAGGGAGAATTCTGAAACACAGTCAAAGACAAGGGACTGGGAGAGTTCCTAAACAGAGTCCCAGGCAGGGGACAGGGAGATTTCCTAAACAGAGTCACAGGCAGGGGACAGTGAGAGTTCCTAAAATGAGTTCCAGACTAGGGACAGGGAACATTTGTAAATATAGTCCCAGACATGGGACAGGGAGATTTCCTGAACAGCGTCCCAGACAGGGGACATAGAGTGTTCCTAAAGAGCGTCCCAGGTAGGGGACAGGGAGAGTTCCTAAACAGAGGCACAGGCTGGGGACAGGGAGATTTCCTAAATGGAGTCACAGGCAAGGGCACAGGGAGAGTTCCTAAACAGAGACCCAGGCAGGGGAGAGGGAGAGTTCCTAAAAAGAATTACAGGCAGGTGATAGGGAGAGTTCCTAAACAGAGTCCCAGTCGGGACAGAGTGAGTTCCTAAACAGAATCCCAGACCGGGGACAGGGAGCGTTCCAAAACAGAATCGCAGACCAGGGACAGAGTGAGTTCCTAAACAGGGTCTCAGACAGAAGACAACAGAGTTCCTGAAGGTAGTCCCAGCCTGCGGACAGGGAGAGATCCCAGTGCGAGTCCCATACAGGGGACAGGGAGAGTTCCTAAACATTTTCCCAGGCAGGGGACCCTGAGAGATCCTAAACAGAGTCCCAGACATGGGACAGGGAGAGTTCCTAAAAAGAGTCAAAGGCAGGGGATAGGGAGAGTTCTTAAACAGAGTCACAGGCAAGGGACTGAGAAAGTTCCTAGACAGACTCAAAGACAGGAGACAGGGAGAGTTCCTAAAAAGAGTTCCAGACAGGGGACAGGGAACATTCCTAAGCAGAGTCCCAGACATTGGACAGGGAGTGTTCCTAAACAGGGAATCAGACAGGGGAGAAAGAGATTTCCTAAGCAGTGTCCCAGACAGGGGACAGGGAGATTTGCTGAACAGTGTTCTAGACAGGGGACAGGAAGTGATCCTAAACAGAGTCACAGGCAGGGGACAGGGAGAGTTCCTAAACAAGGTCACAGGAAGGGGACAGAGAGAGTTCCTAAACAGATTCACAGGTAGCTGAGAGGGAGAGTTCCTAAAAAGAGTTCCAGGTAGGGGACAGGGAAAGTTCGTAAACATAATCCCAGACATGGGACAGGGAGATTTCCTGAACAGCGTCCCAGACAAGGGACAGGGAGAGTTCCTAATCAGAGGAAGAGGCAGGGGACAGGGAGACTTCCTAAACAGAGTCACAGGCAATGGCACAGGAAGAGTTTCTATACTGAGTCCCAGACAGGGGACAGGGAGCGTTCCTAAACAGTGTCCCAGACAGGGGACAAACAGAGTTCCTAAAGGTAGTCCCAGACTGGGGACAGTGAGAGTTCCCAGTTGGAGTCCCAGACAGGGGACAGGGGGATTTCCTAAACATCATCCCAGATAGGGGATAAGGAGAGTTCGTAAAGTGACTCCCAGATTTGGGAAAGGGAGAGTTTGTAAAAAGGGTCCCAGACAGGGGAAAGAGAGAGTTCTAAGCAGAGTAACAGACAGGGGACAGTGAGATTTCCTAAATATAGTCCCAGAAAGGGGACAGGGAGTGTTTTTAAACAGAATTCCAGACAGGGGACAGGGGGATTTCCTAAACATCATCCCAGATAGGGGATAAGGAGAGTTCGTAAAGTGACTCCCAGATTTGGGAAAGGGAGAGTTTGTAAAAAGGGTCCCAGACAGGGGAAAGAGAGAGTTCTAAGCAGAGTAACAGACAGGGGACAGTGAGATTTCCTAAATATAGTCCCAGAAAGGGGACAGGGAGTGTTTTTAAACAGAATTCCAGACAGGGGACAGGGAGAGTTCATAAGCAGAGTCACAGGCAGGGGACAGGGAGATTTCCTAAACAGAGTCACAGGCAGGGGACAGGGAGAGTCCCTAAACATATTCACAGGCAGGGGATAGGGAGAGTTCATAAACAGAATGCCAGGCAGGGTTCATGGTGATTTCCTAAAAAGAGTCGCAGACAGGGGACATAGAAAGTGCCTAAACAGAGGCACAGGCAGCGGTCAGCGAGACTTCTTAAACAAATTCCAGAAAGGTGATAGGTAGAGGTCCAAAACAGAGTCACAGAGAGGGGACTGTGAGATTTCCTTAAACATTTTCCCAGGCAGGGGACAGTGAGACATCCTAAACAGATTCCAGACAGGGGACAGGGAGTGTTCCTAAACAGAGTCCCAGACAGTTGACAGGGAGAGTTCCTAAACAGAGTCAAATTCAGGGGACAGAGAGAGTTCCTTAACAGAATCCCAGGTAGTGGTCATGGTGTGTTCCTAAAAAGAGTCCCAGACAGGGGTCAGGGAGAGTTCCTAAACAGAGTCACAGGAAGGGAACAGGTAGAGTTCCTAAACAGATATCCCAGTCACGGGTCATGGTTAATTCCTAAATAGAGTCCCAGACAGAGGACAGAGAGAGTTCCTAAACAGAGTAGCAGGCAGGGGACAGGAACTGTTCCTAAACAGGGAGCCCGACAGGGGACACGTAGAGTTCCAAAACAGAGTTCCAGACAGGGGACAGGGAGAGTGCATATTGGGAGTCCCAGACATTGGATAGAGAGAGTTCCAAAATAGAATTCCAGACAGGCGACAGGGAGGTTTTCTGAAGGGAATCCCAGACAGGGGACAGGCAGAGTTCCTCAACAGAGTCCCAGGCAAGGTACAAGGAGAATTCTGAAACTCAGCCAAAGACAGGGGACAGGGAGAGTTCCAACAGTGATTCCCAGTCTTGGGACAGGGTGAGTTCAATGGAAGGGTCACAGACAGGGGACGTGCAAAGTTACTAAGTAGAGTCCCAGACAGGGTACATGGAGATTTCCTAAACAGAATCCCAGACAGGGGACAGGGAGAGTGCCTAGACCGAGTCACAGGGAGGGGACAGGGAGAGTTCCTAAACAGAATCCCAGACAGGGGACAGGGAGATTTCCTAAACAGTCACAGACAGGGGGCAGGGAGAGTTCCTGAAGGGGGTCCCAGACAGGTTACAGGGAGAGTTCCTAAACAGAGTCATAGACAGGTGACAGGATTAGCTCCCAATGCGAGTCCCAGACAGGGGACAGAGAGTGCTTCTATACAGAATTCCAAACAGTGGACAGGGAGAGTTCATAAGCAGAGTCACAGGCAGGGGACAGGAAGATTTCCTAAACAGAGTCCCAGGCAGGGGACAATGAGAGTTCCTAAACATAATCCCAGACAGGGGATAGGGAGAGTTCGTAAAAATGGTCCCAGACAGGAGACAGGGTGAGTTCCTAAGCAGAGTCCCAGACAGGGGACAGGGAGCTTTCCTAATGCTAGTCCCAGACAGGGTTCAGGAAGTGTTTCTAATGTGGGCCCCAGACAAAGACAAGTAGAGTTCCTAAACAGAATGCCAGGAAGGGGACAGGGAGAGTTCGTAAAAAGGGTCCCAGACAGGGGAAAGGGAGAGTTCCTAAGCAGTGTGACAGACAGGGGACAGTGAGATTTCCTAAGCAGAGTCACAGGCAGGGGAGAGGGAGATTTCCTAAACAGAGTCACAGGAAGGGGACAGGGAGAGTTCCTAAACATACTCACAGGCAGCTGACAGGGAGAGTTCCTAAACAGAGTCCTAGGCAGGGAACTGGGTGATCTCTTAAATAAAGACCAGACAGGGGACAGATAGAGAACCGAAACAGAGTCCCAGGAAGGAGACAGGGAGAATTCTGAAACACAGTCAAAGACAGGGGACAGGGTGCATTCCTAAAGTGACTCCCAGACTTGGGACAGGGAGAGTTCGTAAAAAGGGTCCCAGAAAGGGGACAGGGAGAGTTCCTAAACAGATTTCCTGACAGGGGACAGGGAGAGTTCATAAGCAGAGTCACAGGCAGGGGACAGGGATAGTTCCTAAACAGAGTCAAAGGCAGGGGACAGAGAGTTTTCATAAGCAGTGTCCCAGACAGGGGACAGGGAGTGTTCCTAAACAGCCTCCCAGACAAGGGACAGGGAGAGTTCCTAAACAGAGGAAGAGGCAGGGGACAGGGAGAATTCCTAAACAGATTCAGAGGCAAGGGCACAGGAAGATTTCCTATACAGAGTCCCAGACAGTGGACAGGGAGAGTTCCTAAACAGTATCCCAGACAGGGGACAAGCAGAGCTCCTTAAGGTCGTACCTGACTCGGGACAGGGAGAGTTCCCAGTGGGAGTCCCACACAGGGGACCGGGAGAATTCCTAAACATAATCCCAACAGGGGACATGGAGAGTTCGTAAAGTGACTCCCAGACTTGGGACAGGGAGAGTTCGTAAAAGGGTCCCAGACAGGGGAAAAAGAGAGTTCCTAAGCACAGTCACAGTCTGGGGACAGTGAGATTTCCTAAGCATTGTCCAAGAAAGGGGACAGGGAGAGTTTGTAAACAGAATTCCAGACAGGGGACAGGGAGAGTTCATAAGCTGAGTCACAAGCAAGGGACAGGGAGAGTCCCTAAACATATTCACAGGCAGGGGACAGGGAGAGTTCCTAAACCGAATCCCAGGCAGGGGTCATGGTGAGATCCTAAAAAGAATCCCAGACGGGGACAGAGAGTGTGCCTAAACAGAGCCACAGGCAGGGGACAGCGAGACTTCTTAAACAAACTCCAGACAGGGGATAGGTAGAGTTCCAGAACAGAGTCTCAGACAGGGGACTGTGAGATTTCCTAAACATTTTCAAAGGCAGGGGAAAGTGAGACATCCTAAACAGATTCCCAGACAGGGGACAGGGAGAGTTCCTGAACAGAGTCACAGGCAGGAGACTGATTAAGTTACTAAACAGACTCAAAGACAGGTGACAGGGAAAGTACCTTAAAAGACTTCCAGACAGGGGATAGGGAACATTCGTAAACAGAGTCCCAGACATGGGACAGGGAGATTTCCTGAACAGCGTCCCAGACAGGGGACAGGGAGTGTTCCTAAACAGAGGCACAGGCAGGGGACAGGAAGAGTACCTAAACATATTCACAGGCAGGGGACAGAGAGTGTTCCTAAGCAGAATCCAAGGTAGGGGTCATGGTGAGTTCCTAAAAAAGAGTCCCAGACTGGGGACAGAGAAATTCCTAAATAGAGTCACAGGCAGGGGACAGGGAGAGTTCCTAAATAGAGTCACAGGCAGGGGACAGGGAGAGTTCCTAAACTGAGTAGCAGGCAGGGGACACAAACTGTTCCTAAACAGGGACCCCGACAGGGGACAAGGAGAGTTCCTAAGCAGAGTCCCAGACAGAGGACAGGTAGATTTCCAAAACAGAGTTTCAGACAGGGGACAGGGAGAGTTCCTGAACCGGCTCCCAGACAGGGGACAGGGAAAGTGCATAGTGGGAGTCCCAGACATTGGACAGGGAGAGTTCCAAAATAGAATTCCAGACAGGGGACAGGGAGGTTTCCTAAAGGGAATCCCAGACAGGGGACATGGAGAGTTCCTCAACAGAGTCCCAGGCAAGGGACAGGGAGAATTCTGAAACACAGTCAAAGACAGGGGACAGGGAGATTTCCTAAAGTGACTCCCAGACTTGGGACAGGGAGAGTTTGTAAAAAGGGTCACAGACAGGGGACATGAAAAGTTCCTAAACAGAGTCCCAGACAGGGGACAGGGAGATTTCCTAAACAGAATCCCAGACAGGGGACAGGGAGAGTGCCTAGACAGAGTCACAGGGAAGGGACAGTGAGAGTTCCTAAACAGAATCCCAGACAGGGGACAGGGAGATTTCCTAAACAGTCACAGACAGGGGACAGGGAGAGTTCCTGAATGGAGTCCCAGACAGGTGACAGGGAGAGTTCCTAAACAGAGTTACAGGCAGAGGAGAGGGAGAGTTCCTGAAGGGAGTCACAGACAGAGGACATGGAGAGTTCCTAAACAGTGTCACAGGAAGGGGACAGGGAGAGTTCCTAAACATACTCACAGACAGGTGACAGGGAGAGTACCTAAACAGATTCCTAGGTAGGGAATTGGGAGAGTTCTTAAATAAAGACCAGACAGGGGATATGTAGAGATCCGAAACAGAGTCCCAGGCAGGGGACAGGGAGAATTCTGAAACACAGTCAAAGACAGGGGACAGGGAGATTTCCTAAACAGTCACAGACAGGGGACAGGGAGAGTTCCTGAATGGAGTCCCAGACAGGTGACAGGGAGAGTTCCTAAACAGAGTTACAGGCAGAGGAGAGGGAGAGTTCCTGAAGGGAGTCACAGACAGAGGACATGGAGAGTTCCTAAACAGTGTCACAGGAAGGGGACAGGGAGAGTTCCTAAACATACTCACAGACAGGTGACAGGGAGAGTACCTAAACAGATTCCTAGGTAGGGAATTGGGAGAGTTCTTAAATAAAGACCAGACAGGGGATATGTAGAGATCCGAAACAGAGTCCCAGGCAGGGGACAGGGAGAATTCTGAAACACAGTCAAAGACAGGGGACAGGGAGTGTTCCTAAAGTGACTCCCAGACTTGGGACAGGGAGAGTTCGTAAAAAGGGTCCCTGAAAGGGGACAGAGAGAGTTCCTAAACAGATTTCCTGACAGGGGACAGGGAGAGTTCATAAGCAGAGTCACAGGCAGGGCACAGAGAGAGTTCCTAAACAGAATCCCAGGCAGGGATCATGGTGAGATCATAAAAAGAGTCCCAGACAGGGGACAGAGAGATAAAAACAAAAAAACTGCGGATGCTGGAAATCCAAAACAAAAACAAAAACAGAATTACCTGGAAAAACTCAGCAGGTCTGGCAGCATCGACGGAGAAGAAAAGAGTAGAAAAGAAAAGTCGAAACGTCAACTCTTTCCTTCTCCGCCGATGCTGCCAGACCTGCTGAGTTTTTCCAGGTAATTCTGTTTTTGTTTTTGTTAGGGGACAGAGAGAGTTGCCTAAAAGAGTCCCAGACAGGGGACAGAGAGATTCCTAAACAGAGTCACAGGAAGGGAACAGGGAGAGTTCCCAAACTGATTCCCAGGCAGGGGTCATGGTTAGTTCCTAAAAAGAGTGCCAGACAGGGGACAGAGAGATTCCTAAATAGAGTCACAGGCAGGGGACAGGGAGAGTTCCTAATCTGAGTAGCAGGCAGGGGACACGAACTGTTCCTAAACAGGGACCCCGACAGAGGACAAGGAGAGTTCCTAAGCAGAGTCCCAGACAGGGGACTGGTAGTTTTCCAAAACAGAGTTCCAGACAGGGGACAGGGAGAGTTCCTGAACCTGGTCCCAGACAGGGTACTGGGAGAGTGCATAGTGGGAGTCCCAGACATTGGACAGGGTGAGTTCCAAAATAGAATTCCAGACAGGGGACAGGGAGGGTTCCTAAAGGGAGTCCCAGACAGGGGACAGGGAAAGTTCCTCAACAGAGTCCCAGGCAAGGGACAGGGAGAATTCTGAAACACAGTCAAAGACAGGGGACAGGGAGATTTCCTAAAGTGACTCCCAGACTTGGGATAGGGAGATTTCGTAAAATGTGTCACAGACAGGGGACATGAAAAGTTCCTAAACAGAGTCCCAGACAGGGGACAGGGAGATTTCCTAAACTGAATCCCAGACAGGGGACAGGGAGAGTGCCTTGACAGAGTCACAGGGAAGGGACAGTGTGAGTTCCTAAACAGAATCCCAGACAGGGGGCAGGGAGAGTTGCTAAAGGGATTCCCAGACGGGTGACAGGGAGAGTTCCTAAACAGAGTCACAGGCAGGGGACAGGGAAAGTTCGTAAATATAATCCCAGACATGGGACAGGGAGATTTCCTGAACAGCGTCCAAGACAGAGGACAGGGAGTGTTCCTAAACAGCGTCCCAGACAAGGGACAGGGAGAGTTCCTAATCAGAGGAAGAGGCAGGGGACAGGGAGACTTACTAAACAGAGTCACAGGCAAGGGCACAGGAAGAGTTCCTATACAGAGTCCCAGACAGGGGACAGGGAGAGTTTGTAAACAGATTCCGAGACAGGGGAAAGGGAGTGTTTCTAAACAGAATTCCAGACAGGGGACAGGGAGAGTTCATAAGCAGAGTCAGAGGCATTGGACAGGGAGAGTCCCTGAACATATTCACAGGCAGGGAAGAGGGAGAGTTCCTAAACAGTATCCCAGGCAGGGGTCATGGTGAGTTCCTAAAAAGAATCCCAGACAGGGACAGGGAGTGTGCCTAAACAGAGGCACAGGCAGGGGACAGCGAGACTTCTTAAACAACCTCCAGACAGGGGATAGGTAGAGTTCCAAAACAGAGTCTCAGACTGGGGACTGTGAGATTTCCTAAACATTTTCCCAGGCAGGGGACAGTGAGACATCCTAAACAGATTCCCAGACAGGGACAGGGAGAGTTCCTAAATAGAATCCCAGACAGGGGACAGGGAGAGTTCCTAAACAGAGTCAAAGGCAGGGGACAGGGAGGGTTCCTGAACAGAGTCAAAGGCAGGGGACAGGGAGAGTTCCTAAACAGAGTCAAAGGCAGGGGACAGGGAGAGTTCCTAAACAGAGTCAAAGGCAGGGGACAGCGAGAGTTCCTAAACAGAGTCACAGGAAGGGAACAGGGAGAGTTCCCAAACTGATTCCCAGGCAGGGGTCATGGTTAGTTCCTAAAAAGAGTGCCAGACAGGGGACAGAGAGATTCCTAAATAGAGTCACAGGCAGGGGACAGGGACAGTTCCTAATCTGAGTAGCAGGTAGGGGACACGAACTGTTCCTAAACAGGGACCCCGACAGAGGACAAGGAGAGTTCCTAAGCAGAGTCCCAGACAGGGGACAGGGAGATTTCATAAGCAGAGTCACAGGTAGGGGACAGGGAGCTTTCCTAAACAAAGTCACAGGCAGGGGACATGGAGAGACCCTAAACAGACACAGAGGCAGGGGACAGGAGGAGTTCCTATACAGAGTCACAGACAGTGGACAGGGAGCGTTCCTAAACAGGGTCCTAGACATGGGACAGGGAGATTTCCTAAAGTGAATCCCAGAGAGGGGACGGGGAGTGTTGCTAAACAGCGTCACAACGGGGGGACAGGGAGAGTTCCAAAACAGAATCCCAGACAGGGGATAGGGAGATCTCCTGAACACAATCACAGACAGAGGACAGGGCGAGTTCCTAAACACGGTCCCACACAGGGGACAACCAGAGTTCCTAAAGGTAGTCCCAGAAGGGGGACTAGGAGAGTTCGCAGTGGGAGTCCCAGACAGGGGACAGGGAGAGTACCAAACGGAGCCCCAGACAGGGGACAGGGAGATTTCCTAATGGTTGTCCCAGTCAGGGGACAGGAAGTGTTTCTAATGCGGGTCCCAGACAAAAGGCAAGTAGACTTCCTATACAGAATTCTAGACAGCGGACAGTGAGTGTTCCTAAACAGTGTCCCAGACAGGGCACAGGGAAAATTCCTGGTGGGAGTCCCAGACATTGGACAGGGAGAGTTCCAAAATAGAATTCCAGACAGGGGACAGGGAGAGTTCCTAAAGGGACACCCAGCCAGTGGATAGGGAGAGTTCCTCAACAGAGTCACAGGCAGCGGACAGGGAGAATTCCTAAACAGTCTCACAGAGAGGACACAGGGAGATTTCCTAAAAATAGTTCCAAACAGGGGGCAAGCAGAGTTCCTACAGGTAGACCCAGACTGCTGATAGGGAGAGTTCCCAATACGAGTCCCGAGGGGACAGGGAGAGTTCCTAAAAAGAGTCCCAGACAGGTGACAGGGAAAGTTCCTAAACAGAGTCACAGGCAGGGGACAGGGAGATTTCCTAAGCAGAGTCCCAGAAAGGGAACAGGGAGAGTTCTTAAAAAAAGTCACAGACAGGGGACAGGGAGATTTCTTAAACAGAATCCCAGACAAGGGACAGGAGGAGGCCCGATACAGAGTCACAGACAGGGGACAGGGAGTGTTTCTAAACAGAATTCCTGACAGGGGACAGGGAGAGTTCATAATCAGAGGCACAGGCTGGGGAAAGGGACACTTCCTAAACAGAGACACAGGCAGAAGACAGGGAGAGTTCCTAAACAGACTCAAAGGCAGGGGACAGGGAGAGTTCCTAAACAGAGTCAAAGGCAGGGGACAGCGAGAGTTCCTAAACAGAGTCACAGGAAGGGAACAGGGAGAGTTCCCAAACTGATTCCCAGGCAGGGGTCATGGTTAGTTCCTAAAAAGAGTGTCAGACAGGGGACAGAGAGATTCCTAAATAGAGTCACAGGCAGGGGACAGGGACAGTTCCTAATCTGAGTAGCAGGTAGGGGACACGAACTGTTCCTAAACAGGGACCCCGACAGAGGACAAGGAGAGTTCCTAAGCAGAGTCCCAGACAGGGGACAGGGAGATTTCATAAGCAGAGTCACAGGTAGGGGACAGGGAGCTTTCCTAAACAAAGTCACAGGCAGGGGACATGGAGAGACCCTAAACAGACACAGAGGCAGGGGACAGGAGGAGTTCCTATACAGAGTCACAGACAGTGGACAGGGAGCGTTCCTAAACAGGGTCCTAGACATGGGACAGGGAGATTTCCTAAAGTGAATCCCAGAGAGGGGACGGGGAGTGTTGCTAAACAGCGTCACAACGGGGGGACAGGGAGAGTTCCAAAACAGAATCCCAGACAGGGGATAGGGAGATCTCCTGAACACAATCACAGACAGAGGACAGGGCGAGTTCCTAAACACGGTCCCACACAGGGGACAACCAGAGTTCCTAAAGGTAGTCCCAGAAGGGGGACTAGGAGAGTTCGCAGTGGGAGTCCCAGACAGGGGACAGGGAGAGTACCAAACGGAGCCCCAGACAGGGGACAGGGAGATTTCCTAATGGTTGTCCCAGACAGGGGACAGGAAGTGTTTCTAATGCGGGTCCCAGACAAAAGGCAAGTAGACTTCCTATACAGAATTCCAGACAGCGGACAGTGAGTGTTCCTAAACAGTGTCCCAGACAGGGCACAGGGAAAATTCCTGGTGGGAGTCCCAGACATTGGACAGGGAGAGTTCCAAAATAGAATTCCAGACAGGGGACAGGGAGAGTTCCTAAAGGGACACCCAGCCAGTGGATAGGGAGAGTTCCTCAACAGAGTCACAGGCAGCGGACAGGGAGAATTCCTAAACAGTCTCACAGAGAGGACACAGGGAGATTTCCTAAAAATAGTTCCAAACAGGGGGCAAGCAGAGTTCCTACAGGTAGACCCAGACTGCTGATAGGGAGAGTTCCCAATACGAGTCCCGAGGGGACAGGGAGAGTTCCTAAAAAGAGTCCCAGACAGGTGACAGGGAAAGTTCCTAAACAGAGTCACAGGCAGGGGACAGGGAGATTTCCTAAGCAGAGTCCCAGAAAGGGAACAGGGAGAGTTCTTAAAAAAAGTCACAGACAGGGGACAGGGAGATTTCTTAAACAGAATCCCAGACAAGGGACAGGAGGAGGCCCGATACAGAGTCACAGACAGGGGACAGGGAGTGTTTCTAAACAGAATTCCTGACAGGGGACAGGGAGAGTTCATAATCAGAGGCACAGGCTGGGGAAAGGGACACTTCCTAAACAGAGACACAGGCAGAAGACAGGGAGAGTTCCTAAACAGACTCAAAGGCAGGGCAGAGGAGGAGTTCCTAAACAGACAGGGGACAGGGAGATTTCCTAAACAGAATCCCGGACAGGAGACAGTTAGATTTCCTAAACACAGTCAGTCAGGGGGCAGGGAGAGTTCCTAAACAGGTACCCATACAGGGGACAAGCAGAGATCCTAAAGGTTGTCCCAGACAGGGGACAGGGAGGGTACCTAAACACAGTCAGAGACAGGGGACAGGGAGAGTTTCTAGTTGGAGTCCCAGTCATTGGACAGGGTGAGTTCCAAAATAGAATTCTAGACAGGGAACAGGGAGATTTCCTAAAGGGACTCCCAGACAGGGGACAGGGAGAGTTCCTCAAAAGAGTCACAGGCAGGGAAAGGGAGAGTTTCCAAAAGAGTCAAAGGCAGGGGATAGGGATAGTTGCGAAACACAGTCACAGACAGGGGACAGGGAGAGATCCTAAAGTGACTCCCAGACTGGGGACAGGGAGAGTTCGTAAAAAGGGTGCCAGACAGGGGAAAGGGGATTTCCTAAGCAGAGTCCCAGAAAGGGGACAAGGAGCGTTCCAATGGGAGTCCAAGACAGGGGCCAGGGAGTGTGTCTAAACAGAATTCCAGACAGGGGACAGGGAGCATTCATAACCAGAGTCAGAGGCAGGGGACAGGGAGAGTTCCTAAACAGATCCACAGGCAGGGGATAGGGCGAGTTCCTAAACAGAGTCCTAGGCAGGGAATTGGAAGTGTTCTTATACAAAGTCCAGACAGGGGACAGGCAGAGTTCCTAAACAGAATCCCAGAGAGGGGACAGGGAGATTTCCTAAACAGAATCCCAGAGAGGGGATAGGGAAAGTTCCTAAACTGTGTCACAGGGAGGGGACAGGGAGATTTCCTGAAGTGAGTCCCAGCCTGGGGACAGGGAGAGTTCCTAAACAGAGTCACAGGCAGGGGTCAGGGAGAGTTCCTAAACAGAATCCAAGGCAGGGGACATGGAAAGCTCCCAATGCAAGTCCCAGACAGGGGACCGGGAGAGTTCCAGAACACTGTCACAGACAGGGGAGAGGGAGAGTTCCTAATGTGACTCCCAGACAGGGGACAGGGAGGGTTTCTAAACAGAATTCCAGACAGGGGACACAGAGATTTCATAAGCAGAGTCACAGGTAGGGGACAGGGAGGTTTCCTAAACAAAGTCAAAGGCAGGGGACATGGAAAGTCCCTAAACAGACACCGAGGCAGGGGACAGGAGGAGTTCCTATACAGATTCACAGACAGCGGACAGGGAGAGTTCCTAAACAGGGTCCTAGACATGGGACAGGGAGATTTCCTAAAGTGAATCCCAGAGAGGGGATAGGGAAAGCTCCTAAACTGTGTCACAGGGAGGGGACAGGGAGATTTCCTGAAGTGAGTCCCAGCCTGGGGACAGGGAGAGTTCATAACCGGAGACACAGCCAGGGGTCTGTGAGAGTTCCTAAACAGAATCAATGGAAGGTGACAGGGATAGTTCCTAAAAAGAGTTCCTGACAGGGGACAAGCAGAATTCCTAAAAGTAGTCACAGACTGCTGACAGTGAGAGTTCCCATTACGAGTCCCAACAGGGGACAGGGAGAGTTCCTAAACAGAATCCCAGACAGGGGATAGGGAGATCTCCTGAACACAGTCACAGACAGGGGACAGGGCGAGTTCCTAAACACGGTCCCGCACAGGGGACAACCAGAGTTCCTAAAGGTAGTCCCAGAAGGGGGACTAGGAGAGTTCGCAGTGGGAGTCCCAAACAGGGGACAGGGAGAGTACCTAAACGGAGCCCCAGACAGGGGACAGGGAGATTTCCTAATGGTTGTCCCAGACAGGGGACAGGAAGTGTTTCTAAAGCGGGTCCCAGTCAAAAGACAAGTAGACTTCCTATACAGAATTCCATTTAGCGGACAGTGAGCGTTCCTAAACAGTGTCCCAGACACGGGACAGGGAGAATTCCTGGTGGGAGTCCCAGACATTGGACAGGGAGAGTTCCAAAATAGAATTCCAGACAGGGGACAGTGAGAGTTCCTAAAGGGACACCCAGACAGTGGACAGGGAGAGTTCCTCAACAGATTCACAGGAAGGGGACAGGGAGAATTCCTAAACAGTCTCACAGAGAGGACACAGGGAGAGTTCCTAAAAATAGTTCCAAACAGGGGGCAAGCAGAGTTCCTACAGGTAGACCCAGACTGCTGATAGGGAGATTTCCTAATACGAGTCCCGAGGGGAAAGGGAGAGTTCCTAAAAAGAGTCGCAGACAGGGTACAGAGAGAGTTCCTAAACAGAGTCACAGACAGGGGACAGGAGGAGGCCTGATACAGAGTCACAGACAGGGGACGGGGAGCATTCCTAAACAGAGTCCCAGACAGGTGACAGGGAAAGTTCCTAAACAGAGTCACAGACAGGGGACAGGGAGATATCCTAAGCAGAGTCCCAGAAAGGGAACAGGGAGAGTTCCTAATGGGAGTACCAGACAGGGGACAGGGAGTGTTTCTAAACAGAATTCCAGACAGGGGACAGGGGGAGTTCATAATCAGAGTCACAGGCAGGGGACAGGGACACTTTCTAAACAGAGACACATGCAGACGAAAGGGAGAGTTTCTAAACAGACTTACAGGCAGGGGACAGGAGGAGTTCCTAAACAGAGACCTAGGCAGGGAACTGGGAGAGTTCTTAAACAAAGTCCCAGACAGGGGACAGGGAGAGTTCCTATACAGAGTCACAGACAATGGACAGGGAGATTTCCTAAACAGAATCCCAGACAGGGGACAGTTAGATTTCCTGAATACAGTCACAGTCAGGGGGCAGGGAGAGTTCCTAAACAGGGACCCATACAGGGGACAAGCAGAGATCCTAAAGGTTGTCCCAGATGGGGGACAGGTAGAGTTCCCAGTGGGAATCCCAGACAGGGGACAGGGAGAGTACCTAAACGCAGTCAGAGACAGGGGCAGGGAGAGTTCCCAGTGGGAGTCCCAGTCATTGGACAGGGTGAGTTCCAAAATAGAATTCTAGACAGGGGACAAGGAGATTTCCTAAAGGGACTCCCAGACAGGGGACAGGGAGAGTTCCTCAAAAGAGTCACAGACAGGGAAAGGGAGATTTTCTAAACAGAGTCAAAGACAGGGAAAAGGGAGGGTTTCTAAAGAGAGTCAAAGGCAGGGGTTAGGGATAGTTGCGAAACACAGTCACAGACATGGAACAGGGAGAGTTCCTAAAGTTCCTCCCAGACTGGGGACAGGGAGGGTGAGGGTTCGTAAAAAGGGTCCCAGACAGGGGAAAGGGAGAGTTCCTAAGCCGAGTCCCAGAAAGGGGAAAGGAGATTTCTTAATGGGAGTCCAAGACAGGGGCCAGGGAGTGTTTCTAAACAGAATTCCAGACAGGGGACAGGGAGCATTCATAAGCAGATTCACAGGCAGGGGACAGGGAGAGTTGCTAAACAGAATCTCAGAGAGGGGACAGGGAGAGTTCCTAAACATTGTCACAGGGTGGAGATAGGGAGAGTTCCTAAACAGAGTCGCAGGCAGGGGACAGGGAGATTTCCTAAACAGAATCTCAGAGAGGGGACAGGGAGAGTTCCTAAACATTGTCACAGGGTGGAGATAGGGAGAGTTCCTAAACAGAGTCGCAGGCAGGGGACAGGGAGAGCTCCCAATGCGAGTCCAAGTCAGGGGACAGGGAGAGTTCCAGAACACTGTCACAGACAGGGGACAGGGAGAGTTCCTAAAGTGACTCCCAGACTTGGGACAGGGAGAGTTCCTAAAAAGAGTCCCAGACAGGGGACAGCGAGAGTTCCTAATGGGAGTCCCAGACAGGGGACACGGAGTGTTACTCAACAGAATTCCAGACAGGGGAAACGGAGAATTCATAAGCAGAGTCACAGGTAGGGAACAGGGAGATTTCCCAAACAGAGTCACGGGCAGGGGACAGGGAGAATTCCTAAACAGGGTCCCAGAAAGGGGACAGGGAGGTTTCCTAAAGAGAATCCCAGAGAGGGGACAGGGAGATTTCCTAAATAGCGTCACAGCGGGGGAAAGGGAAAGTTCCTAAACAGAATCCTATACAGGGGACAGGTAGATCTCCTGAACACAATCACCGACAGGGGACAGGGAGAGTTCCTAAAGTGACTCCCAGACTTGGGACAGGGAGAGTTCCTAATGGGAGTCCCAGACAGGGGACACGGAGTGTTACTCAACAGAATTCCAGACAGGGGAAACGGAGAATTCATAAGCAGAGTCACAGGTAGGGAACAGGGAGATTTCCCAAACAGAGTCCCAAACAGGGGACAGGGAGATTTCCTAAGCAGAATCCTAGAAAGGGGACAGGGAGAGGTCCTAATGGGAGAACCAGACAGAGGACATGGAGTGTTTCTAAATAAAATTCCAGACAGGGGACACGGAGAGTTCATAAACAGAGTCACAGATAGCGGACAGGGAGATTTCCCAAACAGAGTCACAGGCAGGGGACAGGGAGACTTCGTAAACAGGGTCCCAGACAGAGGACAGCGAGATTTCCTCAAGAGAATCCTAGAGAGGGGACAGGGAGAGTTCCTAAACAGAATCCCAGACAGGGCACAGGGAGATCTCCAGAACACAGTCACAGACAGGGGACAGGGAGAGTTCCTGAACACCGTCCCACACAGGGGACAAGCAGAGTTTCTAAAGGTAGTCCCAGACGGTGGACTAGGAGAGTTCCCAGTGGGAGTCCCAGACAGTGGACAGTGAGAGTACCTAAACACATTCACAGACAGGGCATAGGGAGAGTTCCTCAGCAGAGTTCCAGACAGGGGACAGGGAGATTTCCTAATTGATGTCCCAGACAGGGGAGAGGATTTGTTTCTAATGCGGGTCCCAGACTGGAGAAAAAATAGACTTCCTATACAGAATTCCAGAAAGGGGACAGTGAGAGTACCTAAACAGTGTCCGAGACAGGTGACAGGGAGAGTTCCTGGTGGGAGTCCCAGACATTGGACAGGGAGAGTTCCAATATAGAATTCCAGACAGGGTACAGGGAGAGTTCCTAAAGGCACTCCCAGACAGTGGACTGTGCGAGTTCCTCAACAGAGTCACAGGCAGAGGACAGGGAGTGTTCCGAAACACAGTCACAGACAGGGGACAGGGAGAGTTCATAAAGTGACTCCCAGACTTGGGACAGGGAGAGTTCGTAAAAAGGGTCCCAGACAGGGGAAAGGGAGAGTTCCTAAGCAGAGTCATGGACAGGGGACAGGGAGATTTCCTAAACAGAATCCCAGAGAGGGGATAGGAAGTGTTCCTAAACAGTGTTACAGGCAGGCGACAGGGAGATTTCCTAATGGGAGTCCAAGACAGGGGACAGGGAGTGTTTCTAAATGGAATTACAGTCAAGGGACAGGCAGAGTTCTTAAGCAGAGTCCCAGGCAGGGGACAGGGAGAGTTTCTAAACAGAGTCAAAGGCAGGGGAAAGGGAGAGATGCGAAACACAGTCACAGACAGGGGACAGGGAGAGTTGCTGAACACTGTCACAGACAGGGGACAGGGAGAGTTCCTAAAGTGCCTCCCAGACTTGGGACAGGGAGAGTTCCTAAACAGAGTCCCAGACAGGGGACAGGGAGATTTCCTAAGCAGAATCCTAGAAAGGGGACAGGGAGAGGTCCTAATGGAAGTACCAGACAGGGGACATGGAGTGTTTCTAAATAAAATTCCAGACAGGGGACACGGAGAGTTCATAAGCAGAGTCACAGATAGCGGACAGGGAGATTTCCCAAACAGGGTCCCAGACAGAGGACAGCGAGATTTCCTCAAGAGAATCCCAGAGAGGGGACAGGGAGAGATCCTAAACAGAATCCCAGACAGGGCACAGGGAGATCTCCTGAACACAGTCACAGACAGGGGACAGGGAGAGTTCCTAAACACCGTCCCACACAGGGGACAAGCAGAGTTTGTAAAGGTAGTCCCAGACGGTGGACTAGGAGAGTTCCCAGTGGGAGTCCCAGACAGTGGACAGTGAGATTACATAAACACAGTCACAGACAGGGGATAGGGAGAGTTCCTCAGCAGAGTCCCAGACAGGGGACAGGGAGATTTCCTAAATGTTGTCCCAGACAGGAGAGAGGAAGTGCTTCTAATGCGGGTCCCAGAATGGAGACAAATAGACTTCCTATGCAGAATTCCAGACAGCGGACAGTGAGATTTCCTAAACAGTGTCCGAGACAGGTGACAGGGAGAATTCCTGGTGGGAGTCCCAGACATTGGACAGGGAGAGTTCCAATATAGAATTCCAGACGGGGGAACAGGGAGAGTTCCTAAAGGGACTCCCAGACAGTGTTCTGGGAGAGTTCCTCAACAGAGTCACAAGCTGTGGACAGGGAGAGTTCCGAAACCCAGTCACAGAAAGGGGACAGGGAGAGTTCCTAAAGTGACTCCCAGACTGGGGTTAGGGAGAGTTTGTAAAAAGGGTCCCAGACAGGGGAAAGGGAGAGTTCTAAGCAGAGTCCCAGAAAGGAGACAAGGAGAGATCCTAATGGGAGTCCAAGACAGGGGTCAGGGAGTGTTTCTAAACAGAATTCCAGACAAGGGACAGGGAGCATTCATAAGCAGAGTCACAGGCAGGGGACAGGGAGAGATCCTAAACAGACTCACAGGAAGGGGACAGGGCGAGTTCCCAAACAGATTCCTAGGCAGGGAACTGGGAGAATTCTTAAACAAAGTCCAGACAGGGGACAGGAAGATTTCCTAAACAGAATCCCAGAGAGGGGATAGGGAAAGTTCCTAAACAGTGTCACAGGGAAGGGACAGGGAGAGTTCCTAAACAGAGTTCCATGCAGGGGACAGGGAAAACTCCCAATGCGAGTCCCAGAAAGGGGGCAGGGAGAGTTGCGGAACACTGTCACAGGCAAGGGACAGGGAGAGTTCCTAAAGTGACTCCCAGACTTGGGACAGGGAGAGTTCCTAAACATTGTCCCAGACAGGGGACAGGGAGATTTCCTAAGCAGACTCCCATAAAGGGGACCGGGAGAGTTACTAATGGGTGTCCCAGACAGGGGACATGGAGTGTTTCTAAATAGAATACCAGACAGAGGACATGGAGAGTTCATAAGCAGAGTCACAATAGCGGACAGGGAGATTTCCCAAACTGATTCACAGGGAGGGGACAGGGAGACTACCTAAACAGGGTCCCAGACAGAGGACAGCGAAAATTCCTAAAGAGAATCCCAGAGAGGGGAAAGGGAGAGTTCCTAAACAGAATCCCAGACAGGGGACAGGGAGATCTAATGAACACAGTCACAGTCAGGGGAAAGGGAGAGTTCCTACACACTGTCCCACACAGGGGACAAGCAGAGTTGCTAAAGGTAATCCCAGATGGGGGACTAGGAGAGTTCCCAGTGGGAATCCCAGACAGGGGTCAGAGAGAATACTTAAACGCAGTCACAGACAGGGGACAGGGAGATTTCCTAATGGTTGTCCCAGACAGGGGAGAGGAAGCGTTTCTACTCCGGTTCCCAGACAGGAGACAAATAGACATCCTATACAGAATTCCAGACAGCGGACAGGGAGAGTTCCTAAACAGTGTCCCAGACAGGGCACAGGGAGTGTTCCTGGTGGGAGTCCCAAACATTGGAGAGGGAGAGTTACAAAATTGAAATCCAGACAGGGGACAGGGAGAGTTCCTAAAGGGACTACGAGATAGTGGACTCGGAGTGTTCCTCAACAGAGTCACAGGCAGAGGACAGGGAGAGTTCCGAAACACAGTCGCAGACAGGGGACAGGGAGAGTTCCTAAAGTGATTCCCAGACTTGGGACAGGGAGAGTTCGTAAAAAGGGTTCCAGACAGGGGAAAGGGAGAGTTCCTACGCAGAGTCATGGACAGGGGACAGGGAGATTTCCTAAACAGAGTCACAGACAGGGGACAGGGAAATTTCCTAAACAGAATCCCAGAGACGGTATAGGGAGACTTGCTAAACAGTGTCACAGGGTGGGGACAGGGAGAGTTCCTAAACAGAATCCCAGAGAGGGGACAGGGAGATTTCCTAAACAGTCACAGACAGGGGGCAGTGAGAGGTCCTGAAGGGAGTCCCAGACAGTGGTCAGGGAGAGTTCCTAAACAGTGTCAGAGGCAGGGGACAGGGAGAGTTTCTGAATACAGTCACAGACAGGGGACAGTGAGAGTAACTAAACACAGTGACAGACAGGGTATAGGGAGAGTTCCTCAGCAGAGTCCCAGACAGGGGACAGGGAGATTTCCTATTGGTTGTCCCAAACAGGGGAGAGGAAGTGTTTCTAATGCGGGTCCCAGACTGGAGACAAATAGACTTCCTATACAGAATTCCAGACAGCAGACAGGGAGAGTTCCTAAATGGTGTCCCAGACAGTGGACAGGGAGAATTCCTAAATGGTGTCCCACACAGTGGACAGGGAGAGTTCCTGGTGGGTGTCCCAGACATTGGACAGGGAGAGTTCCAATATAGAATTCCAGACAGGGTACAGGGAGAGTTCCTAAAGGCACTCCCAGACAGTGGACTGGGATAGTTCCTCAACAGAGTCACAGGCAGAGGACAGAGAGATTTCCGAAACAGCGTCACAGACAGGGGACAGGGAGAGTTCATAACGTGACTCCCAGACTTGGGACAGGGAGATTTCGTAAAAAGGGTCCCAGACAGGGGAAAGGGAGAGTTCCTAAGCAGAGTCACGGACAGGGGAGAGGGAGATTTCCTAAACAGAATCCCAGAGAGGGGATAGGAAGAGTTCCTAAATAGTGGCACAGGGAGGGGACAGGGAGAGTTCCGAACGGGTGTCCAAGACAGGGGATAGGGAGTGTTTCTAAACAGAATTCCAGGTAGGGGACAGGGAGAGTTCTTAAGCCTAGTCCCAGGCAGGGGACAGGGAGAGTTTCTAAACAGAGTCAAAGGCAATGGATAGGGAGAGTTTCTAAACAGAGTCAAAGGCAGGTGAAAGGGAGAGTTGCGAAACACAGTCACAGACAGGGGACAGGGAGAGTTCCTAAAGTGACTCCCAGACTGGGGACAGGGAGCGTTCGTAAAAAGCTCCCAGACAGGGGAAAGGGCGAGTTCCTAAGCAGAGTCCCAGAAAGGGGACAAGGAGAGTTCCGAATGGGAGTCCAAGAGAGGGGTCAGGGAGTGTTTCTAACAGAATTCCAGACAAGGGACAGGGAGCATTCATAAGCAGAGACACAGGCAGGGGACAGGGAGATTTCCTAAACAGCGTCACTTGCAGGGGACAGGGAGATTTCCTAAACAGACTCACAGGCACGGGACAGGAGGAGTTACTAAACAAAGTCCTAGGCAGGGATCTGGGAGAGTTCTTAAACAAAGTCCAGACAGGGGACAGTTAGAGTTCCTAAACAGAGTCACAGACAGGGGACAGGGAGATTTCCTAAACAGAATCCCAGATTGGGGATAGGGAGAGTTCCTAAATAGTGTCACAGGGAGGGAACAGGGAGAGTTCCTAAACAGAGTTCCAGGCAGAGGACAGGGAGAACTCCCAATGCGAGTCCCAGACAGCGGACAGGGAGAGTTCCTAAAGTGGCTCCCAGACTTGGGACAGGGAGAGATCCTAAACAGAGTCCCAGACAGGGGAGAGGGAGATTTCCTAAGCACAGTGCCAGAAAGGGGACAGGGAGAGATCCTAATGGGACTCCCAGACAGGGGACAGGGAGGGTTTCGAAACAGAATGCCAGACAGGGGACAGGGAGAGTTCATAAGCAGTGTCATATGCAGGGGACAGGGAGAGCTCCCAATGCGAGTCCCAGACAGGGGGCAGGCAGAGTTGCGGAACACTGTCACAGACAGGGGACAAGCAGAGTTCCTAAAGTGACTCACAGATTTGGGACAGGGAGAGTTCCTAAACAGAATCACAGGCACAGGACAGGAGGAGTTCCTAATCAAAGTCCTAGGTAGGGAAATGGGAGAGTTCTTAAATAAAGTCCAGACAGGGGACAGTTAGAGTTCCTAAGCAGAGTCACTGACAGGGGACAGGGAGATTTCCTAAACAGAATCCCAGAAGGGGATAGGGAGAATTCCTAAATAGTGTCACAGGGAGGGAACAGGGAGAGTTCCTAAACAGAGTTCCAGGCAGTGGACAGGGAAAACTCCCAATGCGAGTACCAGACAGGGGACAGGGAGATTTCCTAAAGTGACTCCCAGACTTGGGACAGGGGGAGATCCTAAACAAAGTCCCAGACAGGGGAGAGGGAGATTTCCTAAGCAGAGTCCCAGAAAGGGGACAGGGAGAGTTTCTAAACAGAATTCCAGACAAGGGACAGGGAGCATTCATAAGCAGAGTCACAGGCACGGGACAGGAGGAGTTCCTAAACAGAGTCCTAGGCAGGGAATTGGGAGAGTTCTTAAACAAAGTCCAGACAGGGGACAAGGAGATTTCCTAAACAGAATCCCAGAGAGTGGATAGGGAAAGTTCCTAAACAGTGTCACAGGGAGGGGACAGGGAGAGTTCCTAAACAGAGTTCCAGGCAGGGGACAGGGAGAGCTCCCAATGCGAGTCCCAGACAGGGGGCAGGGAGAGTTGCGGAACACTGTCACAGACAGGGGACAGGGAGAGTTCCTAAAGTGCCTCCCAGACTTGGGACAGGGAGAGTTCCTAAACAGAGTCCCAGACAGGGGACAGGGAGATTTCCTAATGGGAGTCCCAGACAGGGGACATGGAGTGTTTATAAATAGAATTCCAGGCAGGGGACACGGAGAGTTCATAAGCAGAGTCACAATCGCGGACAGGTAGATTTCCCAAACAGATTCACAGGGAGGGGACAGGGAGACTTCCTAAACAGGGTCCCAGACAGAGGACAGCGAGATTTCCTAAAGAGAATCCCAGAGAGGGGACAGGGAGAGTTCCTAAACAGAATCCCAGACAGGGGACAGTGAGATCTCCTGAACACAGTCACAGTGAGGCGACAGGGAGAGTTCCTAAACACTGTCCCACACAGGGGACAAGCAGAGTTCCTAAAGGTAATCCCAGATGGGGGACTAGGAGATTTCCCAGTGGGAGTCCCAGACAGGGGACAGAGAGAATATTTAAACGCAGTCACAGACAGGGGACAGGGAGATGTCCTAATGGTTGTCCCAGACAGGGGAGAGGAAGTGTTTCTACTGCGGGTCCCAGACAGGAGACAAATAGACATCCTATACAGAATTCAAGACAGCGGACAGGGAGAGTTCCTAAATAGTGTCCCAGACAGTGGACAGGGAGTATTCCTGGTGGGAGTCCCAAACATTGGAGAGGGAGAGTTCCAAAATAGAAGTCCAGACAGGGGACAGGGAGAGTTCCTAAAGGGACTCCCAGACAATGGACTCGGAGTGTTCCTCAACAGAGTCACAGGCAGAGGACAGGGAGAGTTCCGAAACACAGTCACAGACAAGGGACAGGGAGAGTTACTAAAGTGACTCCCAGACTTGGGACAGGGAGAGTTCGTAAAAAGGGTTCCAGACAGGGGAAAGGGAGAGTTCCTACGCAGCGTCACGGACAGGGGACAGGGAGATTTCCTAAACAGAGTCACAGACAGGGGACAGGGAAATTTCCTAAACAGAATCCCAGAGACGGTATAGGGAGACTTGCTAAACAGTGTCACAGGGTGGGGACAGGGAGAGTTTCTGAAGTGAGTCACAGCCTGGTGAGAGGGAGAGCTCATAAACAGAGTCAAAAGGCAGGGGACAGTGAGAGTACCTAAATACAGTCACAGACAGGGGACAGTGTGAGTAACTAAACACAGTGACAGACAGGGGATAGGGAGACTTCCTCAGCAGATTCCCAGACAGGGGAATGGGAGATTTCCTAATGGTTCGCCCAAACAGGGGAGAGGAATTGTTTCTGATGCAGGTCCCAGACTGGAGACAAATAGTCTTCCTCTGCAGAATTCCAGACAGCAGACAGTGAGAGTTCCTAAACAGTGTCCGAGACAGGTGACAGGGAGAGTTCCTGGTGGGAGTCCCAGATATTGGACAGGGAGAGTTCCAATATAGAATTCCAGACAGGGGACAGGGAGAGTTCCTAAAGTGACTCCCAGACTGGGGACAGGGAGAGTTCGTAAAAAGGGTCCCAGACAGGGGAAAGGTAGAGTTCCTAAGCAGAGTCCCAGAAAGGGGACAGGGAGAGTTCCGAATGGGAGTCCAAGACAGGGGCCAGGGAGTGTTTCTAAACAGAATTCCAGACAAGGGACAGGGAGCATTCATAAGCAGAGACACAGGCAGGGGACAGGGAGATTTCCTAAACAGAGTCACAGGCATGGGACAGGGTAATTTCCTAAACAGACTCACAGGCACGGGACAGGATGAGTTACTAAACAGAATCCCAGAGAGGGGATAGGGAGAGTTCCTAAATAGTCTCACAGGGAGGGAACAGGGAGAGTTCCTAAACAGAGTTCCAGGCAGGGGACAGGGAGAACTCCCAATGCGAGTCCCAGACAGGGAACAGGGAGAGTTCCTAAAGTGACTCCCAGACTTGGGACAGGGAGCATTCATAAACAGCGTCCCAGAAAAGGGAGAGGGAGATTTCCTAAGCAGACTCCCAAAAAGGGGACAGGGAGAGATCCTAATGGGACTCCCAGACAGGGGACAGGGAGGGTTTCTAAACAGAATGCCAGACAGGGGACAGGGAGATTTCATAAGCAGTGTCACGTGCAGGGGACAGGGAGATTTCCTAAGAAGAATCCCAGAAAGGGGACAAGGAGCGTTCCTAATGGGAGTCCAAGACAGGGGCCAGGGAGTGTTTCTAAAGAGGATTCCAGAGAGGGGACAGTGAGAGTTCATAAGCAGCATCAAAGGCCGGGGACAGGGAAAGATCCTCAACACACTCACAGGCAGGGGACAGGGCGAGTTCCCAAACAAAGTCCTAGGCAGGGAACTGGGAGAGTTCTTAAACAAAGTCCAGGCAGGGGCCAGATGGAATTCCTAACCCGAGTCACACACAGGGGACTGGGAGATTTCCTAAACAGAGTCACAGGCAGGGGACAGGGAGATTTCCTAAACAGACTCACAGGCACGGGAAAGGAGGAGTTCCTAAACAAAGTCGTAGGCAGGGAACTGGGAGGGTTATTAAAAAAAGTCCAGACAGGGGAAGTTAGAGTTCCTAAACAGAGTCACAGACAGGGGACAGGGAGATTTCCTAAACAGAGTCACAGGGAAGGGACAGGGAGATTTCCGAAACAGATTCCCAGAGAGGGGATAGGGAGTGTTCCTAAACAGTGTCACAGGGAGCAGACAGGGAGAGTTCATAAACAGAGTTCCAGGCAGGGGAAAGGGAGAGCTCCCAATGCGAGTCCCAGACAGGGGACAGTGAGAGTTCCTAAAGTGACTCCCAGACTTGGGACAGGGAGAGTTCCTAAACAGAGTCCCAGAGAGGGGAGAGGGAAATTTCCTAAGCAGAGTCCCAGAAAGGGGACAGGGAGAGATCCTAATGGGACTCCCAGACAGGGGACAGGGAGGGTTTCGAAACAGAATGCCAGACAGGGGACAGGGAGAGTTCATAAGCAGTGTAACATGCAGGGGACAGGGAGAGCTCCCAATGCGAGTCCCAGACAGGGGGCAGGCAGATTTGCGGAACACTGTCACAGACAGGGGACAGGGAGAGTTCCTAAAGTGACTCACAGATTTGGGACAGGGAGAGTTCCTAAACAGAGTCCCAGAGAGGGGAGAGGGAGATTTCCTAAGCAAAATCCCAGAGAGGGGACAGGGAGAGTTCCTAATGGGAGTACCAGACAGGGGACATGGAGTGTTTCTAAATAAAATTCCAGACAGGGGACACGGAGAGTTCATAAGCAGAGTCACAGATAGCGGACAGGGAGATTTCCCAAACAGAGTCACAGGCAGGGGACAGGGAGACTTCGTAAACAGGGTCCCAGACAGAGGACAGCGAGATTTCCTAAAGAGAATCCCAGAGAGGGGAAAGGGATAGTTCCTAAACAGAATCCCAGACAAGGGACAGGGAGATCTCCAGAACACAGTCACAGACAGGGGACAGGGAGAGTTCCTAAACACCGTCCCACACAGGGGATAAGCAGAGTTTCTAAAGGTAGTCCCAGACGGTGGACTAGGAGATTTCCCAGTGGGAGTCCCAGTCAGTGGACAGTGAGAGTACCTAAACACAGTCACAGACAGGGGATAGGGAGATTTCCTTAGCAGAGTTCCAGACAGGAGAGAGGGAGATTTCCTAATTGTTGTCCCAGACAGGAGAGAGGATGTGTTTCTAATGCGGGTCCCAGAATGGAGACAAATAGACTTCCTATACAGAATTCCAGACAGCGGACTGTGAGAGTTACTAAACAGTGTCCGAGACAGGTGACAGGGAGAATTCCTGGTGGGAGTCCCAGACATTGGACAGGGAGAGTTCCAATATAGAATTCCAGACAGGGGACAGGGAGAGTTACTAAAGGGACTCCCAGACAGTGTACTGGGAGAGTTCCTCAACAGAGTCACAGGCAGAGGACAGGGAGAGTCCCGATACACAGTCACATACAGGGGACAGGGAGAGTTCATAAACAGACTCCCAGCCAGGGGACAGGGAGAGTTGCTAAAGTGACTCCCAGACTTGGGACAGGGAGAGTTCCTAAACAGAGTCCCAGACAGGGGTGAGGGTGATTTCCTAAGCAGACTCCCAAAAAGGGGACAGGGAGAGATCCTAATGGGACTCCCAGTCAGGGGACAGGGAGGGTTTCGAAACAGAATGAAAGACAGGGGACAGGGAGAGTTCATAAGCAGTGTCACATGCAGGGGACAGGGAGATTTCCTAAGAAGAATCCCAGAAAGGGGACAAGGATTGTTCCTAATGGGAGTCAAAGACAGGGGCCAGGCAGTGTTTCTAAAGAGGATTCCAGAGAGGGGACAGGGAGCATTCATAAGCAGAGTCAAAGACAGGGGACAGAGAGAGATCCTCAACACATTCACAGGCAGGGGACAGGGCGAGTTCCAAAACAGAGTCCTAGCCAGGGAACTGGGAGAGTTCTTAAACAAAGTCCAGACAGGGGACAGTTAGACTTCCTAAACAGAGTCACAGGCAGGGGACAGGGAGATTTCCTAAACAGACTCACAGGCACGGGACAGGAGGAGTTCCTAAACAAAGTCCTAGGCAGGAAACTTGGAGAGTTATTAAACAAAGTCCAGACAGGGGAAGTTAGAGTTCCTAAACAGAGTCACAGACAGGGGACAGGGAGATTTCCTAAACAGAATCCCAGAGAGGGGATAGGGAGAGTTCGTAAACAGTGTCAGAGGGAGGGGACAGGGAGATTTCCTAAACAGAGTTCCAGGCAGGGGACAGGGAGAGCTCCCAATGCGAGTCCCAGACAGCGGACAGGGAGAGTTCCTAAAGTGACTCCCAGACTTGGGACAGGGAGAGTTCCTAAACAAAGTCCCAGACAGGGGAGAGGAGATTTCCTAAGCAGAATCCCAAAAAGGGGAGAGGGAGAGATCATAATGGGACTCCCAGACAGGGGACAGGGAGAGTTTCTAAACAGAATGCCAGACAGGGGACAAGGAGAGTTCATAAGCAGTGTCACATGCAGGGGACAGGGAGATTTCCTAAGAAGAATCCCAGAAAGGGGACAAGGAGCATTCCTAATGGGAGTACAAGACAGGGGCCAGGGAGTGTTTCTAAAGAGGATTCCAGAGAGAGAAAAGGGAGATTTCATAAGCAGGGTCAAAGGCCGGGGACAGGGAGAGATCCGCAAAACACTCACAGGCAGGGGACAGGGCGAGTTACCAAACAGAGTCCTAGGCAGGAAACTGGGAGAGTTATTAAACAAAGTCCAGACAGGGGACAGTTAGAATTCCTAACCAGAGTCACACACGGGGGACAGGGAGATTTCCTAAACAGAGTCAAAGGCAGGGGAAAGGGAGATTTCCTAAACAGACTCACAGGCACGGGACAGGAGGAGTTCCTAAACAAAGTCATAGGGAGAGAATTTGGAGATTTATTAAACAAAGTCCAGACAGGGAAAGTTAGACTTCCTAAACAGAGTCGCAGACAGGGGACAGGGAGATTTCCTAGACAGAGTCACAGACAGGAGACAGGGAGATTTCCTAAACAGAATCCCAGAGAGGGGATAGGGAGAGTTCCTAAACAGTGTTACAGGGAGGGGACAGGGAGAGTTCCTAAACAGAGTTCCAGGCAGGGGACAGGGAGAGCTCCCAGTGCGAGTCCCAGACAGGGGAAAGCGAGAGTTCCTAAAGTGACTCCCAGACTTGGGACAGGGAGAGTTCCTAAACAGAGTCCCAGACTTGGGACAGGGAGAGTTCCTAAACAGAGTCCCAGACAGTGGAGAGGGAGATTTCCTAAGCAGACTCCCAAAAAGGGGACAGGGAGAGATCCTAATGGGACTCCCAGACAGGGGACAGGGAGGGTTTCTAAACAGAATGCCAGACAGGGGACATGGAGAGATCATAAACAGTGTCACATGCAGGGGACAGGGAGATTTCCTAAGAAGAATACCAGAAAGGGGACAAGGAGCGTTCCTAATGGGAGTCCAAGACAGGGGCCAGGGAGTTTTTCTAAAGAGGATTCCAGAGAAGGGACAGGGAGAGTTCATAAGCAACGTCAAAGGCTGGGGACAGGGAGAGATCCTCAACACACTCACAGGCAGGGGAAAGGGCGAGTTCCCAAACAGAGTCCTGGGCAGGGAACTGGGAGAGTTCTTAAACAAAGTCCAGACAGGGGACAGTTAGAATTCCTAACCAGAGTCACAGACAGGGGACAGGGAGATTTCCTAAACAGAGTCACAGGCAGGGGACAGGGAGATTTCCAAAACAGTCACACAGGCACGGGACAGGAGGAGTTCCTAAACAAAGTCCTAGGCAGGGAACTTGGAGAGTTATTAAACAAAGTCACAGACAGGGGAATTTTGAGTTCCTAAACAGAGTCACAGACAGGGGACAGGGAGATTTCCTAAACAGAATCCCAGAGAGGGAATAGGGAGAGTTCGTAAACAGTGTCAGAGGGAGGGGACAGGGAGAGTTCCTAAACAGAGTTCCAGGCAGGGGACAGGGAGCGCTCCCAATGCGAGTCCCAGACAGGGGACAGGGAGAGTTCCTAAACAGAGTCCCAGACAGGGGAGAGGGAGACTTCCTAATCAGAGTCCCAGAAAGAGGACAGGGAGAGATACTAATGGGACTCCCAGACAGGGGACAGGGAGAGTTTCTAAGCAGAATGCCAGACAGGGGACAGGGAGAGTTCATAAGCAGTGTCACAGGTAGGGGACAGGGAGATTTCCTAAGAAGAAACCCAGAAAGGGGACAAGGAGCGTTCCTAATGGGAGTCCAAGACAGGGGCCAGGGAGTGTTTCTAAACAGAATTCCAGACAGGGGACAGGGAGCATTCATAAGCAGAGTCAAAGGCCGGGAACAGGGAGAGATTCTCAACACACTCACAGGCAGGGGACAGGCCGAGTTCCCAAACAGAGTCGTGGGAAGGGAACTGGGAGAGTTCTAAAAGAAAGTAGAGACAGGGGACAGTTAGTGTTCCTAAACAGAGTCACAGACAGGGGACAGGGAGATTTCCTAAACAGAATCCCAGAGAGGGGATAGGGAGAGTTCATAAACAGTGTCACAGGGAGGGGACAGGGAGAGTTTCTAAACAGAGTTCCAGGCAGGGGACAGGGAGAGTTCGTAAACAGAATCCAAGAGAGGGGATAGGGAGAGTTCCTAAACAGTGTCAGAGGGAGGGGACAGGGAGAGATCCTAAACAGATTTCCAGGCAGGGGACAGGGAGAGTTCATAAACAGAATCCAAGAGAGGGGATAGGGAGAGTTCCTAAACAGTGTCAGAGGGAGGGGACAGGGAGAGATCCTAAACAGAGTTCCAGGCAGGGGACAGGGAGAGCCCCCAATGCGAGTCCCAGACAGGGGACAGGGAGAGTTCTTAAATTGACTCCCAGACTTGGGACAGGGAGAGTTCCTAAACAGAGCACAGACAGGGGAGAGGGAGATTTCCAAAGCAGAGCCCCAGAAAGAGGAAAGGGAGAGATCCTAATGGGACTCCCAGATAGGGGACAGGGAGGGTTTCTAAACAGAATGCCAGACAGGGGACAGGGAGAGTTCAGAAGCAGTGACACATGCAGGGGACAGGTAGATATCCTAAGAAGAATCCCAGAAAGAGGACAAGGTGAGTTCCTAAAGGGAGTCCAAGACAGGGCCCAGGGAGTGTTTCTAAAGAGGATTCCAGACAGGGGACAGGGAGCATTCATAAGCAGAGTCAAAGGCCGGGGACAGGGAGGGATCCTCAAAACACTCACAGGAAGGGGACAGGGCGTGTTCCCAAACAGATTCCTAGGCAGGGAACTGGGAGAGCTCTTAAACAAAGTCCAGACAGGGGACAGTTAGAGTTCCTAACCAGAGACACAGACAGGGGACAGGGAGATTTCCTAAACAGAGTCACATGCAGGGGACAGGGAGATTTCCAAAACAGACTCACAGGCACGGGACAGGAGGAGTTCCTAAACAAAGTCCTAGGCAGGGAACTTGGAAAGTTATTAAACAAAGGCCAGACAGGGGAAGTTAGATTTCCTAAACAGAGTCACAGACAGGGGACAGGGAGATTTCCTAAACAGAATCCCAGAGAGGGGATAGGGAGAGTTCCAAAAGAGTGTCACAGGGAGGGGACAGGGAGAGATCCTAAACAGAGTTCCAGGCAGGGGACAGGGAGAGCCCCCAATGCGAGTCCCAGACAGGGGACAGGGAGAGTTCCTAAAGTGACTACCAGACTTGGGACAGGGAGAGTTCCTAAACAGAGTCCCAGACAGGGGAGAGGGAGATTTCCTAAGCAGACTCCCAAAAGGGGGACAGGGAGAGATCCTAATGGGACTCCCAGACAGGGGACAGGGAGGGTTTCTAAACAGAATGCCAGACAGGGGACACGGAGATTTCATAAGCAGTGTCACATGCAGGGGACAGGGAGATTTCCTAAGAAGAATCCCAGAAAGGGGACAAGTAGCGTTCCTAATGGGAGTCCAAGACAGGGGCCAGGGAGTGTTTCTAAAGAGTACTCCTGAGAGGGGACAGGGAGAGTTCATAAGCAGGGTCAAAGGCCGGGGACATGGAGAAATCCTCAACACACTCACAGGCAGGGGACAGGCCGAGTTCCCAAACAGAGTCCTAGGCAGGGAACTGGGAGAGTTCTTAAAAAAAGTCCAGACAGGGGACAGTTAGAGTTCCTATCCAGAGACACAGACAGGGGACAGGGAGATTTCCTAAACAGAGTCACAGGCAGGGGACAGGGAGATTTCCAAAACAGTCTCACAGGCATGGGACAGGAGGAGTTCCTAAACAAAGTCCTAGGCAGGGAACTTGGAGAGTTATTAAACAAAGTCCAGACAGGGGAAGTTAGAGTTCCTAAACAGAGTCACAGACAGGGGACAGGGAGATTTCCTAAACAGAATCCCAGAGAGGGGATAGGGAGAGTTCCTAAACAGTGTCACAGGGAGGGGACAGGGAGAGTTCCTAAACAGAGTTCCAGGCAGGGGACAGGGAGAGCCCCCAATGCGAGTCCCAGAGAGGGGACAGGGAGAGTTCTTAAATTGACTCCCAGACTTGGGACAGGGAGAGTTCCTAAACAGAGCACAGACAGGGGAGAGGGAGATTTCCGAAGCAGAGCCCCAGAAAGAGGAAAGGGAGAGATCCTAATGGGACTCCCAGATAGGGGACAGGGAGGGTTTCTAAACAGAATGCCAGACAGGGGACAGGGAGAGTTCATAAGCAGTGTCACATGCAGGGGACAGGGAGATATCCTAAGAAGCATCCCAGAAAGGGGACAAGATGAGTTCCTAATGGGAGTCCAAGACAGGGCCCAGGGAGTGTTTCTAAACAGAATTCCAGACAGGGGACAGGGAGCCTTCATAAGCAGAGTCAAAGGCCGGGGACAGGGAGAGATCCTCAACACACTCACAGGAAGGGACAGGGCGAGTTCCCAAACAGATTCCTAGGCAGGGAACTGGGAGAGTTCTTAAACAGAGTCACAGACAGGGGACAGGGAGATTTCCTAAACAGAATTCCAAAGAGGGGATAGAGAGAAATCCTAAACAGTGTCACAGGGAGGGGCAGGGAGAGTTTCTAAACAGAGTTCAAGGCAGGGGACAGGGAGAGCTCCCAATGCGAGTCGCAAAAAGGGGGCTGGCAGAGTTGCGGAACACTGTCACAGACAGGGGACAGGGAGAGTTCCTAAAGTGACTCCCTGATTTGGGACAGGGAGAGTTCCTAAACTGAGTCCTAGACACGGGACAGGGCGATTTCCTAAGCAGAATCCCAGAAAGGGGACAGGGAGAGTTCCTAATGGGTGTACCAGAAAGGGTACATTGAGTGTTTCTAAATAAAATTCCAGACAGGGGACACGGAGAGTTCATAAGCAGAGTCACAGATAGCGGACAGGGAGATTTCCCAAACAGAGTCACAGGCAGGGGACAGGGAGACTTCGTAAACTGGGTCCCAGACAGAGGACAGCGAGATTTCCTAAAGAGAATCCCAGAGAGGGGACAGGGAGAGATCCTAAACAGAATCCCAGACATGGGACAGGGAGATCTCCTGAACACAGTCACAGGCAGGGGACAGGGAGAGTTCCTAAACACCGTCCCACACAGGGGACAAGCAGAGTTTCTAAAGGTAGTCCCAGACGGTGAACTAGGAGAGTTCCCAGTGGGAGTCCCAGACAGTGGACAGTGAGAGTACCTAAACACAGCCACATACAGGGGATAGGGAGAGTTCCTCAACAGAGTCCCAGACAGGGGACAGGGAGATTTCCTAAATGGTGTCCCACACAGTGGACAGGGAGAATTCCTGGTGGGAGTCCCAGACATTGAACAGGGAGAGTTCCAATATGGAATACCAGACAGTGGACAGGGAGAATTCCTAAAGGGACTGCCAGACAGTGTACTGGGACAGTTCCTCAACAGAGTCACAGGCAGAGGACAGGGAGAGTTCCGAAACACATTCACAGACAGGGGACAGGGAGAGTTCATAAAGTGACGCCCAGAGTTGGGACAGGGAGAGATTGTAAAAAGGTTCCCAGACAGGGGAAAGGGAGAGTTCCTAAGAAGAGTCAAGGACAGGGGACAGGGAGAGCTCCCAATGCGAGTCCCAGACAGGGGACAGGGAGAGTTCTTAAATTGACTCCCAGACTTGGGACAGGGAGAGTTCCTAAACAGAGCACAGACAGGGGAGAGGCAGATTTCCTAAGCAGAGTCCCAGAAAGAGGAAAGGGAGAGATCCTAATGGGACTCACAGATAGGGGACAGGGAGGGTTTCTAAACAGAATGCCAGACAGGGTCAGGGAGAGTTCATAAGCAGTGTCACAGGCAGGGGACAGGGAAATATCCTAAGAGGAATCCCTGAAAGGGGACAAGGAGAGTTCCTAATGGGAGTCCAAGACTGGGCCCAGAGAGTGTTTCTAAACAGAATTCCATACAGGGGACAGGGAGCATTCATAAGCAGAGTCAAAGGCCGGGTAGAGGGAGAAATCCTCAACATACTCACAGGCAGGGGACAGGGCGAGTTCCAAACAGATTCCTAGGCAGTGAACTAGGAGAGTTCTTAAACAAATTCCAGACAGGGGATAGTTAGAGTTCCTAAACAGAGTCACAGACAGGGGACAGGGAGATTTCCTAAACAGAATTCCAGAGAGGGGATAGGGAGAATTCCTATACAGTGTCACAGGGAGGGGACAGGGAGGGTTTCTAAACAGAGTTCAAGGCAGGGGACAGGGAGAGCTCCCAATGCGAGTCGCAAAAAGGGGGCTGGCAGAGTTGCGGAACACTGTCACAGACAGGGGACAGGGAGAGTTCCTAAAGTGACTCCCTGATTTGGGACAGGGAGAGTTCCTAAACTGAGTCCTTGACAGGGGACAGGGAGATTTCCTAAGCAGAATCCCAGAAAGGGGACAGGGCGAGTTCCTAATGGGAGTACCAGACAGGGTCCATTGAGTGTTTCTAATTAAAATTCCAGACAGGGCACACGGAGATTTCATAAGCAGAGTCACAGATAGCGGACAGGGAGATTTCCCAAACAGAGTCACAGGCAGGGGACAGGGAGACTTCGTAAACTGGGTCCCAGACAGAGGACAGCGAGATTTCCTCAAGAGAATCCCAGAGAGGGGACAGGGTGAGATCCTAAACAGAATGCCAGACACGGGACAGGGAGATCTCCTGAACACAGTCACTGACAGCGGACTGGGAGAGTTCCTAAACGCCGTCCCACACAGGGGACAAGCAGAGTTTCTAAAGGTAGTCCCAGACAGTCGACTAGGGGAGTTCCCAGTGGGAGTCCCAGACAGTGGACAGTGAGAGTACCTAAACACAGCCACATACAGGGGATAGGGAGAGTTCCTCAGCAGAGTCCCAGACAGGGGACAGGGAGATTTCCTAATTGATGTCCCAGACAGGAGAGAGGAAGTGTTTCTAATGCGGGTCCCAGACTGGAGACAAATAGACTTCATATACAGAATTCCAGACAGCAGACAGGGAGAGTTCCTAAGAAGAGTCACGTACAGGGGACAGGGAGATTTCCTAAACAGAATCCCAGAGAGGCGATAGGAAGAGTTCCTAAACAGTGTCACAGGGAGGGGACAGGGAGATTTCCTAACGGAAGTCCAAGACTGGAGACAGGGAGTCTTTCTGAACAGAATTCCAGATAGGGCTTAGGGACAGTAATTAAACATAATCCCAGGCAGGGGACAGGGAGAGTTTTTAAACAGAGTCAAAGGCAATGGATAGGGAGAGTTTATAAACAGAGTCAAAGGCAGGGGAAAGGGAGAGTTGCAAAACACAGTCACAGACAGGGGACAGGGATCGTTCCTAAAGTGACTCCCAGACTGGGGACAGGGAGAGTTCATAAAAAGGGACGCAGACAGGGGAAAGGGAAAGTTCCTAAGCAGAGTCACAGAAAGGGGACAAAGAGAGTTCCTAATAGGAGTCCAAGACAGGGGTCAGGGAGTGTTTCTAAACAGAATTCCAGACAAGGGACAGGGAGCATTCATAAGCAGAGTCACAGGCAGGGGACAGGGAGAGATCCTAAACAGACTCACAGGAATCGGACAGGGCGAGTTCACAAACAGAGTTCTAGGCAGGGAACTGGGAGAGTTCTTAAACCAAGTCCAGACAGGGGACAGTTAGAGTTCCTAAACAGAGTCACAGACAGGGGACAGGGAGATTTCCTAGACAGAGTCACAGACAGGGTACAGGGAGATTTCCTAAACAGAATCGAAGAGAGGGGATAGGGCGATTTCCTAAACAGTGTCACAAGGAGAAAGAGGGAGTGTTCCTAAACAGAGTTACAGGCAGGGGACAGGGAGAGCTCCCAATGCGAGTCCCAGACAGGGGACAGGGAGAGTTCCTAAAGTGACTCCGAGACTTGGGACAGGGTGTGTTCCTAAATAGAGTCCCAGACAGGGGAGAGGGAGATTTCCTAAGCAGACTCCCAAAAAGCGGAAAGGGAGAGATCCTAATGGGACTCCCAGACAGGGGACAGGGAGGGTTTCTAAACAGAATGCCAGACAGGGGACAGGGAGAGTTCATAAGCAGTGTCACATGCAGGGGACAGGGAGATTTCCTAAGAAGAATCCCAGAAAGGGGACAAGGAGCGTTCCTAATGGGTGTCCAAGACAGGGGCAAGGGAATATTTCTAAAGAGGATTCCAGAGAGGGGACAGGGAGAGTTCATAAGCAGGGTCAAAGGCCGGGGACAGGGAGAGATCCTCAACTCACTCACAGGCAGGGGACAGGGCGAATTCCCAAACAGAGTCCTAGGCAGGGAACTGGGAGATTTCTTAAACAAAGTCCAGACAGGGGACAGTTAGAGTTCCTAACCAGAGTCACAGGCAGGGGACAGGGAGATTTCCTAAACAGAGTCACAGGCAGGGGACAGGGAGATTTCCTAAACAGACTCAAAGGCACGGGACAGGAGGAGTTCTTAATCAAAGTAGTAGGCTGGGAACTTGGAGAGTTATTAAACAAAGTCCAGACAGGGAAGTTAGAGTTCCTAAACAGAGTCACAGACAGGGGAGAGGGAGATTTCCTATACAGAGTCACAGGCAGGAGACAGGGAGATTTCCTAAACAGAATCCCAGAGAGGGGATAGGGAGAGTTCCTAAACAGTGTCACAGGGAGGGGACAGGGAGAGTTCCTAAACAGAGTTCCAGGGAGTGGACAGGGAGAACTCCCAATGCGACTCCCAGACAGGGGACAGGGAGAGTTTCTAAAGTGACTCCCAGACTTGGGACAGGAAGTGTTCCTAAACAGAGTCCCAGACAGGGGAGAGGGAGATCTCCTAAGCAGACTCCCAAAAAGGGGACAGGGAGAGATCCTAATGGGACTCCCAGACAGGGGACAGGGAGGGTTTCTAAACAGAATGCCAGACAGGGGACAGGGAGAGTTCATAAGCAGTGTCACATGCAGGGGACAGGGAAATTTCCTAAGAAGAATCCAAGAAAGGGGACAAGGAGCGTTCCTAATGGGTGTCCAAGTCAGGGGCCAGGGAATGTTTCTAAAGAGGATTCCAGACAGGGGACAGTGAGAGTTCATAAGCAGGGTCAAAGGCCGGGGACAGGGAGAGATCCTCAACACACTCACAGGCAGGGACAGGGCGAGTTCCCAAACAGAGTCCTAGGCAGGGAACTGGGAGAGTTCTTAAACAAAGTCAAGACAGGGGACAGTTAGAGTTCCTAACCAGAGTCACACACAGGGGACATGGAGATTTCCTAAACAGAGTCACAGGCAGGGGACAGGGAGATTTCCAAAACAGACTCACAGGCACGGGACAGGAGGAGTTCCTAAACAAAGTCCTAGGCAGGGAACTTGGAGAGTTATTAAACAAAGTCCAGACAGGGGAAGTTAGAGTTCCTAAACTGAGTCAGAGACAGGGGACAGGGAGATTTCCTAAACAGAATCCCAGAGAGGGGATAGGGATAGTTCCTAAACTGTGTCACAGGGAGGGGACAGGGAGATTTCCTAAACAGATTTCCAGGCAGGGGGCAGGGAGAGCTCCCAATGCGAGTCCCAGACAGGGGACAGGGAGAGTTCTTAAATTGACTCCCAGACTTGGGACAGGGAGAGTTCCTAAACAGAGCACAGACAGGGGAGAGGGAGATTTCCTAAGCAGAGTCCAAGAAAGAAGAAAGGGAGAGATACTAATGGGACTCACAGATAGGGGACAGGGAGGGTTTCTAAACAGAATGCCAGACAGGGGACAGGGAGAGTTCATAAGCAGTGTCACAGGCAGGGGACAGGGAGATATCCTAAGAAGAATCCCAGAAAGTGGACAAGGAGCGTTACTTAATGGAGTCCAAGACAGGGTCCAGGGAGAGTTTCTAAACAGAATTCCAGACAGGGGACAGGGAGCATTCATAAGCAGAGTCAAAGGCCGGGTACAGGGAGAGATCCTCAACACACTCACAGGCAGGGGACAGGGCGAGTTCCCAAACAGATTCCTAGGCAGGGAACTGGGAGAGTTCTTAAACAAAATCCAGACAGGGGACAGTTAGAGTTCCTAAACAGAGTCACAGACAGGGGACAGGGAGATTTCCTAAACAGAATTCCAGAGCGGGGATAGGGAGAATTCCTAAACAGGGTCACAGGGAGGGGACACGGAGAGTTTCTAAACAGAGTTCAAGGCAGGGGACAGGGAGAGCTCCCAATGCGAGTCGCAAAAAGGGGGCTGGCAGAGTTGCGGAACACTGTCACAGACAGGGGACAGGGAGAGTTCCTAAAGTGACTCCCTGATTTGGGACAGGGAGAGTTCCTAAACTGAGTCCTTGACAGGGGACAGGGAGATTTCCTAAGCAGAATCCCAGAAAGGGGACAGGGAGAGTTCCTAATGGGAGTTGCAGACAGGGTACATTGAGTGTTTCTAATTAAAATTCCAGACAGGGGACTCGGAGATTTCATAAGCAGAGTCACAGATAGCGGACAGGGAGATTTCCCAAACAGAGTCACAGGCAGGGGACAGGGAGACTTCGTAAACTGGGTCCCAGACAGAGGACAGCGAGATTTCCTCAAGAGAATCCCAGAGAGGGGACAGGGAGATATCCTAAACAGAATCCCAGACACGGGACAGGGAGATCTCCTGAACACAGTCACTGACAGCGGACAGGGAGAGTTCCTGAACACCCTCCCACACAGGGGACAAGCAGAGTTTCTAAAGGTAGTCCCAGACAGTGGACTAGGAGAGTTCCCAGTGGGAGTCCCAGACAGTGGACAGTGAGAGTACCTAAACACAGCCACATACAGGGGATAGGGAGAGTTCCTCAGCAGAGTCCCAGACAGGGGACAGGGAGATTTCCTAATTGTTGTCCCAGACAGGAGAGATGAAGTGTTTCTAATGCGGGTCCCAGACTGGAGACAAATAGACTTCCTATGCAGAATTCCAGACAGCAGACAGGGAGAGTTCCTAAATGGTGTCCCAGACAGTGGACAGGGAGAATTCCTGGTGGGAGTCCCAGACCGTGTACTGGGAGAGTTCCTCAAAAGAGTCACAGGCAGAGGACAGGGAGAGTTCCGAAACACAGTCACAGACAGGGGACAGGGAGAGTTCATAAAGTGACTCCCAGACTTGGGACAGGGAGAGATTGTAAAAAGGTTCCCAGACAGGGGAAAGGGAGAGTTCCTAAGAAGAGTCACGGACAGGGGACAGGGCGATTTCCTAAACAGAATCCCAGAGAGGTGATAGGAAGATTTCCTAAATAGTGACACAGGGAGGGGACAGGGAGATTTCCTAACGGGAGTCCAAGACTTGAGACAGGGAGTCTTTCTGAACAGAACTCCAGATAGGGGATTGGGAGAGTTATTAAACATAGTCCCAGGCAGGGGACAGGGAGAGTTTTTAAACAGAGTCAAAGACAATGGATAGGGAGAGTTTCTAAAAAGAGTCAAAGGCAGGGGAAAGGGAGAGTTGCGAAACACAGTCACAGACAGGGAACAGGGAGCGTTCCTAAAGTGACTCCCAGACTGGGGACAGGGAGAGTTCATAAAAAGGGACCCAGACAGGGGAAAGGGAGAGTTCCTAAGCAGAGTCCCAGAAAGGGGAAAAGGAGAGTTCCTAATGGGAGTCCAAGACAGGGGTCAGGGAGTGTTTTTAAACAGAATTCCAGACAAGGGACAGGGAGCATTCATAAGCAGAGTCACAGGCAGGGGACAGGGATAGATCCTAAACAGACTCACAGGAATCGGACAGGGCGAGTTCACAAGCAGAGTCCTAGGCAGGGAAGTGGGAGAGTTCTTAAACCAAGTACAGACAGGGGACAGTTAGAGTTCCTAAACAGAGTCACAGACAGGGGACAGGAAGATTTCCTAGACAGAGTCACAGACAGGGGACAGGGAGATTTCCTAAACAGAATCCCAGAGAAGGGATAGGGCGATTTCCAAAACAGTGTCACAGGGAGGGAACAGGGAGAGTTCCTAAACAGAGTTCCAGGCAGGGGACAGGGAGAGCTCCCAATGCGAGTCCCAGACAGGGAACAGGGAGAGTTCCTAAAGTGACTCCGAGACTTGGGACAGGGAGTGTTCCTAAATAGAGTCCCAGACAGGGGAGAGGGAGATTTCCTAAGCAGACTCCCAAAAAGCGGACAGGGAGAGATCCTAATGGGAATCCCATACAGGGGACAGGGAGGGTTTCAAAACAGAATGCCAGACAGGGGACAGGGAGAGTTCATAAGCAGTGTCACATGCAGGGGACAGGGAGATTTCCTAAGAAGAATCCCAGAAAGGGGACAAGGAGATTTCCTAATGGGTTTCCAAGTCAGGGGCCAGGGAGTTTTTCTAAAGAGGATTCCAGAGAGGGGACAGGGAGAGTTCATAAACAGGGTCAAAGGCCGGGGACAGGGAGAGATCCTCAACACACTCACAGGCAGGGGACAGGGCGAGTTACCAAACAGATTCCTAGGCAGGGAACTGGGAGAGTTCTTAAACAAAGTCCAGACAGGGGACAGTTAGAGTTCCTAACCAGAGTCACAGACAGGGGACAGGGAGATTTCCTAAACAGAGTCACAGGCAGGGGACAGGAAGGTTTCCTAAACAGACTCACAGGCACGGGACAGGAGGAGTTCCTAATCAAAGTTGTAGGCAGGGAACTTGGAGAGTTATTAAACAAATTCCAGACAGGGGAAGCAAGAGTTCCTAAACAGAGTCACAGACAGGGGACAGTGAGATTTCCTATATAGAGTCACAGACAGGAGACATGGAGATTTCCTAAACAGAATCCCAGAGAGGGGATAGGGTGAGTTCCTAAACAGAGTTCCAGGCAGGGGACAGGGAGAGTTCCCAATGCGACTCCCAGAGAGGGGACAGGGAGAGTTGCTAAAGTGACTCCCAGACTTGGGACAGGGAGAGTTCCTAAACAGAGTCCCAGACAGGGGAGAGGGAGATTTCCTAAGCAGACTCCCAAAAAGGGGACCGGGAGAGCTCCTAATGGGACTCCCAGACAGGGGACAGGGAGGGTTTCTAAACAGAATGCCAGACAGGGGACAGGGAGAGTTCATAAGCAGTGTTTAAGCCGGGGGACAGGGAGATTTCCTAAGAAGAATCCCAGAAAGCGGACAAGGAAAGTTCCTAATGGGAGTCCAAGACTGTTGCCAGCGAGTGTTTCTAAACAGAATTCCAGACAGGGGACAGGGAGCCTTCATAAGCAGAGTCAAAGGCCGGGGACAGGGAAAGACCCTCAACACACTCACAGGAAGCGGACAGGGCGAGTTCCCAAACAGAGTCCTAGGCAGGGAACTGTGAGAGTTCTTACACAAAGTCCAGACTGGGGACAGTTAGAGTTCCTATACAGAGTCACAGACAGGGGACAGGGAGATTTCCTAAACAGAATCCCAGAGAGGGGATAGGGAGAATTTCTAAACAATATCACAGGGAGGGGACAGGGAGAGTTCCTAAACACAGTTCAAGGCAGGGGACAGGGAGAGCTCCCAATGCGAGTCCCAGACAGGGGCTGGTAGATTTCCGGAACACTGTCACAGATAGGGGACAGGGAAAGTTCCTAAAGTGACTCCCTGATTTGGGACAGGGAGAGTTCCTAAACTGAGTCCTAGACAGGGGACAGGGAGATTTCCTAAGCAGAATCCCAGAAAGGGGACAGGGAGAGTTCCTAATGGGAGTACCAGACAGGGGCCAGGGAGTGTTTCTAATTAAAATTCCAGACAGGGGACACGGAGAGTTCATAAGCAGAGTGACAGATAGCAGACAGGGAGATTTCCCAAACAGAGTCACAGGCAGGGGACAGGGAGACTTCGTAAACTGGGTCCCAGACAGAGGACAGCGAGATTTCCTAAAGAGAATCCCAGAGAGGGGACAGGGAGAGATCCTAAACAGAATGCCAGACACGGGACAGGGAGATCTCCTGAAAATAGTCACAGACAACGGACAGGGAGAGTTCCTAAACACCGTCCCACACAGGGGACAAGCAGAGTTTCTAAAGGTAGTCCCAGACAGTGGACTAGGAGAGTTCCCAGTGGGAGTCCCAGTCAGTGGACAGTGAGAGTACCTAAACACAGCCACATACAGGGGATAGGGAGAGTTCCTCAGCAGAGTCCCAGACAGGGGAATGGGTGATTTCCTAATTGTTGTCCCAGACAGGAGAGATGAAGTGTTTCTAATGCGGGTCCCAGACTGGAGACAAATAGACTTCCTATACAGAATTCCAGACAGCGGACAGTGAGAGATCCTAAACAGTGTCCGAGACAGGTGACAGGGAGAATTCCTGGTGGGAGTCCCAGACATTGGACAGGGAGAGTTCCAATATAGAATTCCAGACAGGGGACAGGGAGAATTCCTAAAGGGACTCCCAGACCGTGTACTGGGAGAGTTCCTCAACAGAGTCACAGGCAGAGGACAGGGAGTGTTCCGAAACACAGTCACAGACAGGGGACAGGGAGAGTTCATAAAGTGACTCCCAGACTTGGGACAGGGAGAGATTGTAAAAAGGGTCCCAGACAGGGGAAAGGGAGAGTTCCTAAGCAGTGTCACGGACAGGGGACAGGGAGATTTCCTAAACAGAATCCCAGAGAGGCGATAGGAAGAGTTCCTAAACAGTGTCACAGGGAGGGGACAGGGAGATTTCCTAACGGGAGTCCAAGACAGTAGACAGGGAGTGTTTCTGAACACAATTCCAGATAGTGGACAGGGAGAGTTATTAAATGTAGTCCCAGGCAGGGGACAGGGAGAGTTTCTAAACAGAGTCAAAGGCAGGGGACAGGGAGAGTTCCTAAAGTGACTCCGAGACTGGGGACAGGGAGAGTTCGTAAAGAGGGACCCAGACAGGGCAAAGGGAGAGTTCCTAAGCAGAGTCCCATAAAGGGGACAAGGAGAGTTCCTAATGGGAGTCCAAGACAGGGGACAGGGAGTGTTTCTAAACAGCATTCCGGACATGGGACAGGGAGCATTCATAAGCAGAGTCACAGGCAGGGGACAGGGAGAGATCCTAAACAGACTCACAGGAAGGGGACAAGGCGAGTTCCCAAACAGAGTCCTAGGCAGGGAACTGGGAGAGTTCTTAAACAAAGTCCAGACAGGGGACAATTAGAGTTCCTAAACAGAGTCACAGACAGTGGACAGGGAGATTTCCTAGACAGAGTCGCAGACAGGGGACAGGGAGATTTCCTAAACAGAATCCCAGAGAAGGAATAGGGAGATTTCCTAAACAGTGTCACAGGAAGGGGACAGGGAGAGTTCCTAAACAGAGTTTGAGGCAGGGGACAGGGTGAGTTCCTAAAGTGACTCCCAGACTTGGGACAGGGAGAGTTTCCTAAACAGAGTCCCAGACAGGGGACAGGGAGATTTCCTAAGCAGACTTCCAGAAAAGGGACAGGTAGAGTTCCTTATGGGAGTCCCAGACAGGGGACATGGAGTGTTTCTAAATAGAATTCCAGTCAGGTGACACGGAAAGTTCATAAGCAGAGTCACAGATATCGGACAGGGAGATTTCCCAAACAGATTCACAGGGACGGGACAGCTAGACTTCCTAAACAGGGTCCCAGACAGAGGATAGCGAGATTTCCTAAAGAGAATCCCAGAGAGGGGACAGGGAGAGTTCATAAACAGAATCCCAGACAGGGGACAGGCAGAGTTCCTAAAGGTAATCCCAGATGGGGGACTAGGAGATTTCCCAGTGGGAGTCCCAGACAGGGGACAGAGAGAATACTTAAACGCAGTCACAGACAGGGGACAGGGAGATTTCCTAATGGTTGTCCCAGACAGGGGAGAGGAAGTGTTTCTACTGCGGGTCCCAGACAGGAGACAAATAGACATCCTATACAGAATTCCAGACAGCGGACAGGGAGAGTTCCTAAATAGTGTCCCAGACAGTGGACAGGGAGTGTTCCTCGTTGGAGTCCCAAACATTGGAGAGGGAGAGTTCCAAAATAAAAATCCAGACAGGGGACAGGGAGAGTTCCTAAAGGGACTCCCAGATAGTGGACTCGGAGAGCTCCTCAACAAAGTCACAGACAGGGGACAGGGAGAGTTCCTACGCAGAGTCATGGACAGGGGACAGGGAGATTTCCTAAACAGAGTCACAGACAGGGGACAGGGAAATTTCCTAAACAGAATCCCAGAGAGGGGATAGGGAGACTTGCTAAACAGTGTCACAGGATGGGGACAGGGAGAGTTCCTAAACAGAATCCCAGAGAGGGGACAGGGAGATTTCCTAAACAGTCACAGGGCAGGGAGAGGTCCTGAAGGGAGACCCAGACAGGGGTCAGGGAAAGTTCCTAACCAGTGTCAGAGGCAGGGGACAGGGAGAGTTTCTGAAGTGAGTCACAGCCTGAGAGGGAGAGCTCCTAAACAGAGTCACCGGCAGGGGACAGTGAGAGAACCTAAATACAGTCACAGACAGGGGACAGTGAGAGTAACTAAACACAGTCAAAGACAGGGGATAGGGAGAGTTCCTAAGCAGTGTCCCAGACAGGGGACAGGGAGATTTCCTAATGGTTGTCCCAAACAGGGGAGAGGATGTGTTTCTAATGCGGGTCCCAGACTGGAGACAAATAGACTTCCTATACAGAATTCCAGACAGTGGACAGTGAGAGTTCCTAAAAAACATCCGAGACAGGTGATAGGGAGAGTTCCTAGTGGGAGACCCAGACATTGGACAGGGAGAGTTCCAATATAGAATTCCATACAGGGGACAGGGAGAGTTCCTAGAGGCACTCCCAGACAGTGGACTGGGAGATTTCATAAAGTGACTCCCAGACTTGGGACAGGGAGAGTTCGTAAAATGGGTCCCAGACAGGGGAAAGGAAGAGTTCCTAACCAGAGTCACGGATAGGGGACAGGGAAATTTCCTAAACAGAATCCCAGAGAGGGGATAGGAAGAGTTGCTAAACATTGTCAAAGGGAGGGGACAGGGAGTTTTCCGAACGGGAGTCCAAGACGGAGGACAGGGAGTGTTTCTAAACAGAATTCCAGATAGGGGACAGGGAGAGTCCTTAAGCCTAGTCCTAGGCAGGGAACAGGGAGAGTTTTTAAACAGAGTCAAAGGCAATGGATACGGAGTGTTTCTAAAGAGAGTCAAAGGCAGGGGAAAGGGAGAGTTATGAAACACAGTCACAGACAGGGGACAGGGAGAGTTCCTAAAGTGACTCCCAGACTGGGGACAGGGAGAGTTCGTCAAAAGTGTCCAAGACAGGGGAAGGGGAGAGTTCCTAAGCAGAGTCCCAGAAAGGGGAAAAGGAGAGTTCCTAATCGGAGTCCAAGACAGGGGCCAGGGACTGTTTCTAAACCGAATTCCAGACAAGGGACAGGGATCATTCATAAGCAGATACACAGGCAGGGGACAAGGAGATTTCCTAAACAGACTCACAGGCACAGGACAGGAGGAGTTCCTAAACAAAGTCTAGGCAGGGAACTGGGAGATTTCTTAAAAAAACTCCAGACAGGGGACAGTTAGAGTTCCTAAACAGAGTCACAGACAGGGGACAGGGAGATTTCCTAAACAGACTCCCAGAGAGGGGATAGGGAGAGTTCCTAAACAGTGTCACAGGGAGGGGACAGGGAGAGATCCTAAACAGAGTTCCAGGCAGGGGACATGGAGAGCTCCCAATGCGAGTCCCAGACAGGGGGCAGGGAGAGTTGCGGAACACTGTCACAGCCAGGGGATAGGGAAAGTTCCTAAAGTGACTCCAAGATTTGGGACAGGGAGAGTTCCTAAACAGAGTGCCAGACAGGGGAGAGGGAGATTTCCTAAGCAGAATCCCAGAAACGGGACAGGTATTGATCCTAATGGGACTCCCAGACAGGGGACAGGGAGGTTTTCTAAACAGAATGCCAGACAGGGGACAGGGAGAGTTCATAAGCAGCGTCACAGGCAGGGGACAGGGAGATTTCCTAAGAAGAATCTCAGAAAGGGGACAAGGAGAGTTCCTAATGGGAGTCCAAAACAGGGGCCAGGGAGTGTTTCTAAACAGAATTCCAGACAGGGGACAGGGAGCATTCTTAAGCAGAGTCAAAGGCCGGGGACAGGGAGAGTTCCTAAACAGACTCACTTGCAGGGGACAGGGTGAGTTCCTAAACACTGTCCTAGGCAGGGAACTGGGAGAGTTCTTAAATAAATTTCAGACAGGGGACAGGTAGAGTTCCTAAACAGAGTCACAGACAGGGGACGGGGAGATTTCCTAAACAGAATCCCAGAGAGGGGATAGGGAGAGTTCCTAAACAGTGTCACAGGGAGGGGACAGGAAGAGTTCTTAAACAGAATCCCAGTCAGGGGACAGGGAGATTTCCTAAACAGTCACAGACAGGGTGCAGGGAGAGTTCCTGAAGGTAGTCCCAGATAGGGGACAGGGAGAGTTCCTAAACAGTGTCAAAGGCCGTGGACAGGGATAGTTCCTGAAGCGAGTTCCAGCCTGGGGAGAGGGAGTGCTCCTAAACAGAGTCACAGGAAGGGGACAGGGGGAGTTCCTAAACAGAGTCGCAGTCATGGGTAGGGAGAGTTCCTAACCAGAGTCACAGGCACGTGTCTGTGAGAGTTCCTAAACAGACTCAAAGGCAGGTGACAGGGAAGTTCCTAAAAAGTGTTCTTGATAGGGGACAAGAAATGATCCTAAAAGTAGTCACAGACTTCTGACAGGGAGAGTTCCCATTACGAGTCCCAACAGGGGACAGGGAGAGTTCCTAAACAGAGTCACAGTCAGGGGACAGGGAGAGCTCCCAATGCTAGTCCCAGACAGGGGACGGGGAGAGTTCCGGAACACTGTCACAGACAGGGGACAGGGAGAGTTCCTAAAGTGACTCCCAGACTTGGGACAGGGAGAGTTCCTAAACAGAGTGCCAGACAGGGGACACGGAGAGTTCATAAGCAGATTCACAGGTAGGGGACAGGGAGATTTCCCAAACAGAGTCACAGGCAGTGGACATCGAGTGTTCCTAAACAGACACACAGGCAGGGGACTGGAGGAGATCCTATGCAGAGTCAGAGACAGGGAACAAGGAGAGTTCCTAAACAGGGTCCCAGACAGGGGACAGGGAGATTTCCTAAAGTGAATCCCAGAGAGGGGACAGGGAGAGTTGCTAAACAGCGTCACAGTGGGGGGACAGGGATAGTTTCTAAACAGAATCCCAGACAGTGGACAGGGAGAGTTCCTAAACATGGTCCCACACAGGGGACAAGCAGAGTTCCTAAAGTTAGTCCCAGACGGGGGATTAGGAGAGTTCCCAGTGGGAGTCCCAGACAGGGGACAGGGACAGTACCTAAACACAGTCCCAGACAGGGGACAGGGAGATTTCCTAATGGTTGTCACAGTCAGGGGAAAGGAAGTGTTTCTAATGCGGGTCCCAGACAAAAGACAAGGAGACTTCCTATACAGAATTCAAGACAGCGGACAGTGAGAGTTCCTAAACAGTGTCCCAGACAGGGGACAGGGAGAATTCCTGGTGGGAGTCCCAGACATGGGACAGGGAGAGTTCCAAAATAGAATTCCAGACAGGGGACTGGGAGAGTTCCTAAAGGGACTCCCAGACAGTGGACAGGGAGAGTTCCTCAACAAGTCACAGGCAGCGGACAGGGAGAGTTCCGAAACACAGTCACAGACCGGGGAAAGGGAGAGTTCGTAAAAAGGGACCCAGACAGGGGAAAGGGAGAGTTCCTAAGCAGAGTCTCAGACATGGGACAGGGAGATATCCTAAGCAGAGTCCCAGAACCGGGAGAAGGAGAGTTCCTAATGGGAGTCCAAGACAGGGGCCAGGGAGTGTTTCTAAACAGAATTCCAGACAGGGGACAGGGAGCATTCATAAGCAGAGTCACATGCAGGGGACAGGGAAAGATCCTAAACAGACTCACAGGCAGGGGACAGGGCGAGTTCCTAAACAGAGTTGTAGGCAGGGAAATGGCAGAGTTCTTAAACAATGTCCAGACAGAGGACAGGTAGAGATCCTAAACAGAGTCACAGACAGGGGACAAGGAGATTTCCAAAACAGAATACCAGAGAGGGGATAGGGAGAGATCCTAAACAGAGTTCCAGGCAGGGAACAGGGAAAGCTCCCAATGCGAGTCCCAGACAGTGGACAGGGAGTTTTCAGGAACACTGTCACAGACAGGGGACAAGGAAAGTTCCAAAAGTGACTCCCAGACTTGGGACAGGGAGAGTTCCTAAACAGAGTCCCGGACAGGGGACAGGGAGATGTCCTAAGCAGAGTCCGAGAAAGGGGACAGGGTGAGTTCCTAATGGGAGTCCCAGACAGGGGACAGGGAGTGTTTCTAAACAGAATTCCAGACAGGGGACACGGACATTTCATAAGCAGAGTCACAGGTAGGGGACAGGGAAATTTCCCAAACAGAGTCACAGGCAGGGGACAGGGAAACTTCCTTAACAGGGTCCCAGACAGGGGACAGGGAGATTTCCTAAAGAGAATCCCAGACAGGGGACAGGTTGAGTTCCTAAACAGCGTCACAGCGGGGGGAACAGGAGAGTTCCTAAACAGAATCCCAGACAGGGGACAGGGAGATCTCCTGAACACAGTCAGAGACAGGGGACAGGGCAAGTTCCTAAACACGGTCCCACACAGGGGACAAGCAGACTTCCTAAAAGTAGTCCCAGACGGGGGACTAGGAGAGTTCCCAGTCGGAGTCCCAGACAGGAGACAGGGAGAGTACCTAAACTCAGTCACAGAAAGGGGACAGGGAGTGTTCCTAAGCAGAGTCCCAGACAGGGGACAGGGAGATTTCCTAATGGTCGTCCCAGACAGGGGACAGGAAGTGTTTCTAATGCAGGTTCCAGACAGGAGACAAGTAGACTTCCTATACAGAATTCCAGACAGCGGACAGTGAGAGTTCTGAAAAAGTGTCCCAGACAGGGGACAGGGAGAGTTCCTGGTGGGAGTCCCAGACACAGGACAGGGAGAGTTCCAAAATAGAATTCCTGACAGGGGACAGGGAGAGTTCCTAAAGGGACTCCCAGACAGTGGATATGGAGAATTCCTCAACAGAATCTCAGGCAGGGGACCGGGAGAGATCCGAAACACAGTCACAGACAGGGGACAGGGAAAGTTCCTAAAGGACTCCCAGACAGTGGTTTGCGGGAGTTCCTCAACAGAGTCACAGGCAGACTACAGGGAGAGTTCTGAAACACAGTCACAGTCAGGGGACAGGGAGAGTTCCTAAAGGGACTCCCAGTCTTGGGACAGGGAGAGTTCGTAAAAAGTGTTACAGACAAGGGAAAGGGAGAGTTCCTAAGCAGTGTAATGGACAGGGGACCGGGAGATTTCCTAAACAGAATCCCAGAGAGGGGATAGGGAGAGTTCCTAAACAGTATCACGGGAAGGGGACAGGGAGAGTTCCTAATGGGAGTCCAAGACTGGGAACAGGGAGTGTTTCTAAACAGAATTCCAGATAGCCGACAAGGAGAGTTCACAAGCAGAGTCCCAGGCAGGGGACAGGAACTGTTCCTAAACATGGACCCAGACAGGGGACAAGGAGACTTCCTAAGTAAAGTCCCAGACAGGGGACATGGAGAGTCCCTAAACAGTGTTCCAGAAAGGGGACAGGGAAGATCCTAAGCAGAGTCACAGGCAGGAGACAGGGAGAGATCCTCAACAGAGTCACAGGAAAAGACTGAGAGAATACGGAAACAATCTCACAGAGAGGAGACAGGGAGAGTTCCAAAAAAGAGTTCCAAACAGCGGGCAAGCAGAGTTCCTAAAGGTAGTCCCAGACAGCTGAGAGGGAGAGTTCCCAATACGAGTCCTGACAGCGGACAGGGAGAGTTCCTAAAAAGTGTCCCAGACAGGGTACAGAGAGAGTTCCTAAACAGAGTCACAGACAGGGGACAGGTAGAGGTCCGATACAGAGTCCCAGACAGGTGACAGGGAGAGTTCCTAAACAGTGTCACAGGCAGCGGACAGGGAGATTTCCTAAGCAGAGTCCCAGAAAGGGGACATGGAGAGATCGTAATGGGAGTACCAGACAGGGGACAAGGAATGTTTCCAAACAGAATTCAAGACAGGGGACATGGAGAGTTCATAATCAGAGTCACAGGCAGAGGACAGGGAGACTTCCTCAACAGAGACACAGGCAGAGGACAGGGAGAGTTGCGAAACAGACTTAAAGGCACTGGAAAGGGAGAGTTCCTAAACAGAGTCCTAGTCAGGGAACTGGGAGATTTCTTAAACAAAGCCCAGAAAGGGGACAGAGACTGTTCCTATACAGAGTCGCAGACAGGGGACAGGGAGATTTCCTAAACAGAATTCCAGACAGGGGACAGGGAGATTTCCTAAACACAGTCACAGTCAGGGGACAGGGAGAGTTCCTAAATATGGATCCATACAGGGTACAAGCAGAGTTCCTAAAGGTAGTCCCAGACAGGGGACAGGGAGACTTCCCAGTGGGAGTCCCAGACAGGGGACAGGGAGAGTACCTAAACGCAGTCAGAGACAGTGGACAGGGAGAGTTCCTATTGGGAGTCCCAGACATTGGACAGGTAGAGTTCCAAAATAGAATTCCAGACAGGGGACAGAGAGAGTTCCTAAAGGGTCTCCCAGACAGGGGACAGGGTGAGTTCCTCAACTGAGTCAAAGGCAGGGGATAAGGAGAGTTGCGAAACACAGTCACAGACAGGGGACAGGGAGAGTTCCTAAAGTGACTCCCAGTCTGGGGACGAGGAGAGTTCCTCAACTGAGTCAAAGGCAGGGGATAAGGAGAGTTGCGAAACACAGTCACAGACAGGGGACAGGGAGAGTTCGTAAAGTGACTCCCAGACTGGGGACAGGGATGGTTTGTATAAAGGGTCCCAGACAGGGGAAAAGTGGAGTTCCTAAGCAGAGTCACAGGCTTGGAACGGGGAGATTTTCTAAGCAGTGTCCCAGAAAGGGGACAAGGAGATTTCCTAAACACAGTGACAGTCAGGGGAAAGGGAGAGTTCCTAAACAGGGACCCATAGAGGGAAAAGCAGAGTTTTTAAAGGTAGTCCCAGACGGGGGACAGGTAGAGTTCCCAGTGGGAATCCCAGACAGGGGACAGGGAGAGTACCTAAACGCAGTCAGAGACAGGGGCAGGGAGAGTTCCTAGTGGGTGTCCCAGACATTGGACAGGGTGAGTTCCAAAATAGAATTCCAGACAGGGGACAGGGAGAGTACCTAAAGGGACTCCCAGCGAGGGGACAGGGAGAGTTCCTCAACAGAGTCACAGGCAGGGGACAGGGAGAGTTTCTAAACAGAGTCAAAGGCAGGGGATAAGGAGAGTTTCTAAACAGAGTCAAAGGCAGGGGATAGAGAGAGTTGCGAAACACCATCACAGACAGGGGAGAGGGAGAATTCCTGAAGTGACTCCCAGCCTGGGGACAGGGAGAGTTCGTAAAAAGGGTCCCAGACAGGAGAAAGGGAGATTTCCTAAGCAGAGTCACAGGCATGGGACCGGGAGAGATTCTAAGCAGAGTCCCAGAAAGGGGACAAGGAGAGTTCCTAATGGGAGTCCAAGACAGGGGCCAGGGAGTGCTTCTAAACAGAATTCCAGACAGGGGACAGGGAGCATTCAAAAGCAAGAGTCACAGGCCGGGGACGGGGAGAGTTCCTAAACAGACTCACAGGCAGGGGACAGGGTGAGTTCCTAAACAGAGTCCTTGGCAGGGAACTGGCAGAGTACTTAAGCAAAGGCCAGAAAGGGGACAGGAAGAGTTCCTAAACAGAGTTCCTGACAGGGGACAGGGAGATTTCCTAAACAGAATCCCAGAGAGGGGATAGGGAGAGTTCCTAAACAGTGACACCGGGAGGGCACAGTGAGAGTTCCCAAACAGTGTCCCAGGCAGCGTACAGGGAAAGCTCCCAATGCGAGTCCCAGACAGGGGACAGGGAGAGTTCCAGAACACTGTCAAAGACAGGGGACAGGGAGAGTTCCTAAAGTGACTCCCAGACTTGGGACAGGGAGTGTTCCTAAACAGAGTCCCAGACAGCGGACAGGGAGGATTCCTAAGCAGAGTCCCAGAAAGGGGACAGGGTGAGTTCCTAATGGGAGTCCCAGACAGGGGACAGGGAGTGTTTCTAAACAGAATTCCAGACAGGGGACACGGACAGTTCATAAGCAGATTCACAGGTAGGAGTGAGGGAGATTTCCCAAGCAGATTCACAGGCAGGGGACAGGGAGACTTCCTTAACAGAGACCCAGACAGGGGACATGGAGATTTCCTAAAGAGAATCCCAGAGAGGGGACAGGGAGAGTTCCTAAATAGTGTCACAGTGGGGGTAACAGGGAGATATCCAAAACAGAATTCCATGCAGGGGACAGGGAGATCTCCTGATCACAGTCACAGACAGGTGACAGGGAGAGTTCCTAAACACTGTCCCACACAGGGGACAAGCAGACTTCCTAAAGCTAGTCCCAGACGGGGGACTAGGAGTGTTCCCAGTGGGAGTCCCAGACAGGGGACAGGGAGAGTAACTAAACGCAGTCACAGACAGGGGACATGGAGAGTTCCTAAGCAGAGTCCCAGACAGGGGACAGGGAGATTTCCTAATGGTTGTCCCATGCAGGGGACAGGAAGTGTTTCTAATGCGGGTCCCAGACAGGAGACATGTAGACTTCCTATACAAAATTCCAGACAATGGACAGTGAGAGTTCTGAAACAGGATCTCAGACAGGGGACAGGGAGAGTTCCAAAATAGAATTCCAGACAGGGGACAGGGAGAGTTCCTAAATGGACACCCAGACAGTGAACATGGAGAGTTCCTCAACAGAGTCACAGGCAGGGGACAGGGAGAGTTCTGAAACACAGTCACAGACAGGGGACAGGGAGAGTTCCTAAAGGGACTCCCAGACAGTGGACTGGGAGAGTTCCTCCACAGAGTCACAGGCAGTGGACAGGGAGAGTTCCGAAACACAGTCAAAGACAGGGGACAGGGAGAGTTCCTAAAGTGACTTCCAGACTTGGGACAGGGAGAGTTCGTAAAAAGGGTTCCAGACAGGGGAAAGGGAGAGTTCCTACGCTGAGTCACGGACAGGGCACTGGGAGATTTCCTACACAGAATCCCAGAGAGGGGATATGGAGAGTTCCTAAACAGTGTCACAGGAAGGGGACAGGGAGATTTTCTAATGGGTGTACAAGATAGGGAATAGGGAGTGTTTCTTAAGAGAATTCCAGATAGGGGACAGGGAGATTTCATAAGCAGAGTCCCAGGCAGGGGACAGGAATTGTTCCTAAACAGTGACCCAGACAGGGGACTAGGAGAGTTCCTAAGTAGAGTCCCATTCAGGGGACATGGTGAGTTCCTAAACAGTGTTCCAGAAAGGGGACAGGGATGATCCTATACAGACTCACAGGCAGGAGACAGGGAGAGATCCTAAACAGATACACAGGAAGGGGACTGAGAGAATTCGTAAAAAGTCTCACAGAGAGGAGACAGGGAGAGTTCCTAAAAAGAGATCTAAACAGGGAGCAAGCAGAGTTCCTAAAGGTAGACCCAGACTGCTGACAGGGAGAGTTCCCAATACGAGTCCCGACAGGGGACAGGGAGATTTCCTAAAAAGAGTCCCAGACAGGGTACAGAGAGAGTTCGTAAACAGAGCCACAGACAGGGGACAGGTAGAGGTCCGATACAGAGTCCCAGACAGGTGACAGGGAGAGTTCCTAAACAGAGTCACAGGCAGGGGACAGGGAGATTTCCTAAGCAGAGTCCCAGAAAGGGGACAGGAGAGTTCCTAATGGGAGTACCAGACGGGGGACAGGGATTGTTTCTAAACAGAATTCCAGACAGGGGACAGGGAGAGTTCATAATCAGAGTCACAGGCAGGGGACAGGGAGACTTCCTCAACAGAGCCACAGGCAGAGGACAGGGAGAGTTTCTAAACAAACTCAAAGGCAGGGGACAGGAGGAGTTCCTAAATAGAGTCCTAGGCAGGGAATTGGGAGAGTTCTTAAACAAAGTCCCAGACAGGGGACAGGGACAGTTCCTAAACAGAGTCACAGACAGGGGACAGGGAGATTTCCTAAACAGAATCCCAGTAAGGTTACAGGGAGATTTCCTAAACACAGTCACTGTCAGGGGACATGGAGAGTTGCTAAACATGGACCCATACAGGGGACAAGAAGAGTTCCTAAAGGGAGTCCCAGAGGGGTGACAGGGAGAATTCCCAGTGGGAGTCCCAGACAGGGGACAGGGTGAGTACCTAAACGCAGTCAGAGACAGGGGACAGGGAGAGTTCCTATTGGGATTCCCAGACATTGGACAGGGAGAGTTCCAAAATAGAATTCCAGACAGGGAACAGGGAGATTTCCTAAAGGGCCTCCCAGACAGGGGACAGGGAGAGTTCCTCAACAGAGTCAAAGGCAGGGGATAGGGAGAGTTGCGAAACATAGTCACAGAAAGGGGACAGGGAGAGTTCCTAAAGTTACTCCCAGACTGGGGACAGGGAGAGTTCGTAAAAATTGTCCCAGACAGGGGAAAGGGAGATTTCCTAAGCAGAGACACAGGCTTGGAACAGGGAGATTTCCTAAGCAGCGTCCCAGAAAGGGGACAAGGAGAGTTCCTAATGGGAGTCCAAGACAGGGGCCAGGGAGTGTTTCTAAACAGAATTCTATACAGGGGACAGGGAGCATTCATAAGCAGAGTCAAAGGCAGGGGACAGGGAGAGTTCCTAAACAGACTCAGAGGCAGTGGACAGGGCGAGTTCCTAAACAGAGTCCTAGGCAGGGAACTGGGAGAGTTCTTAAACAAAGTCCAGACAGGGGACAGTTAGAGTTCCTAAACAGAATCCCAGAGAGGGGATAGGGAGAGTTCCTAAACAGTGTCACAGGGAGTAGACAGGGAGAGTTCCTAAACAGACTCCCAGAGAGGGGACAGGGAGATTTCCTAAACAGTCACAGACAGGGGGCAGGGAGAGTTCCTGAAGGGAGCCCCAGACAGGGGACAGGGAGAGTTCCTAAACAGTGTCAGAGGCAGGGGACAGGGAGAGTTCCTGAAGTGAGTCCGAATCTGGGGACAGGGAGAGCTCCTCAACAGAGTCACAGGCAGCGGACAGGGGGAGTTCCTTAACAGTGTCACAGGCATGGGATAGGGAGAGTTCCTAAGCAGAGTCACAGGCAAGTCTCTGTGAGAGTTCCTAAACAGACTCAAAGGCAGGTGACAGGTTTAGTTCCTAAAAAGCGTTCCTGACAGGGTACAAGCAGAGATCCTAAAATTAGTCACAGACTGCTGACAGGGAGAGTTCCCATTACGAGTCCCAACAGGGGACAGGGAGAGTTCCTAAACAGATTCACAGGCAGAGGACAGGGAGAGTTCCTAAATGGAGTCCAAGGCAGGGGATAGGGAGAGCTCCCAATGCGGGTCCCAGACAGGGGGCCGGGAGATTTCCGGAATACTGTCGCAGAGAGGGGACGGGGAGATTTTCTAAAGTGACTCCCAGACTTGGGACAGGGAGAGTTCCTAAACAGAGTCCCAGACAGGGGACAGGGAGATTTCCTAAGCAGAGTCTCAGAAAGGGGACAGGGAAAGTTCCTAATGGGAGTCCCAGAGAGGGTACAGGTAGGGTTTCTAAACAGAATTCCAGACAGGGGACACGGAGAGTTCATAAGCAGAGTCACAGGTAGGGGACAGGGAGATTTCCTAAACAGAGTCACGGGCAGGGGACAGGGAGACTTCCTTAACAGGGTCCCAGACAGGGGACAGGGAGATTTCCTAAAGAGAATCCCACAGAGGGGACAGGGAGAGTTCTTAAACAGCGTCACAGCGGGGGGACAGGGAGAGTTCCTAAACAGAATCCCAGACAGGGGACAGGGAGATCTCTTGAACACAGTCACAGACAGGGGACAGGGAGAGTACATAAACACGGTCCCACTCAGGGGACAAGCAGTGTTCCTAAAATTAGTCCCAGACGGGGGACTAGGAACGTTCCCAGTGGGAGTCCCAGACGGGTACAGGGAAATTACCTAAACGCAGTCACAGACAAGGGACAGGGAGATTTCCCAAGCAGTCACAGATAGGGGACAGGGAGATTTCCTAAGCAGTCACAGATAGGGGGCAGGGAGAGTTCCTAAACAGAGTCAGAGGCTGGGGACAGAGAGATTTCCTAAACAGAGTCCCAGAGAGGGGATAGGGAAAGTTCCTAAACAGTGTCACAGGGAGGGGACAGGGAGAGATCCTAACCTGAATCCCAGAGAGGGGAAAGGGACACTTCCTCAACAGAGCCACAGGCAGAGGACAGGGAGAGTTGCTAAACAGACTCAAAGGCAGGGGACAGGAGGAGTTCCTAAACAGAGTCCTAGGCAGGGAACTGAGAGGGTCCTTAAACAAAGTCCCAGACAGGGGACAGGGACAGTTCCTATACAGAGTCACAGACAGGGGACAGGGAGATTTCCTAAATAGAAACCCGGACAGGGGACAGGGAGATTTACTAAACACAGTCACAGTCAGCGGACAGGGAGAGTTCCTAAACATGGACCCATACAGGGGACAAGCAGAGTTCCTAAAGCTAGTCCCAGACGGGGGACAGGGAGAGTTCCCAGTGGGAGTCCCAGACCGGGGACAGAGAGTGTACCTAAACGCATTCAGAGTCAGGGGACAGTGAGAGTTCCTATTGAGAGTCCCAAACATTGGACAGGGAGAGTTCCAAAATACAATTCCAGACAGGGACAGGGAGAATTCCTAAAGGGACACCCAGACAGCGGACAGGGAGAGTTCCTCAACAAAGTCAAAGGCAGGCGACAGGGAGGGTTGCGAAACACAGTCACAGACATGGGACATGGAGAGTTCGTAAAGTGACTCCCAGACTGGGGACAGGGAGAGTTCGTAAAAAGGGTCCCAGACAGGGCAAAGGGAGTGTTCCTAAGCCGAGTCACAGGCTTGGGACAGGGAGATTTCCTAAGCAGAGTCCCAGAAAGGGGACAAGGAGAGTTCCTAATGGGAGTCCAAGACAGGGGCCAGGGTGTGTTTCTAAAGAGAATTCCAGACAGGGGACAGGGAGCATTCATAAGCAGAGTCAAAGGCGGGGGACAGGGAGTGTTCCTAAACAGACTCACAGGCATGGGATAGGGAGAGTTCCTAACCAGAGTGGCAGGCAAGGGTCTGTGAGAGTTCCGAAACAGACTCAAAGGCAGGTGACAGGGATTTTTCTTAAAAAGTGGTCCTGACAGGGGACAAGCAGAGATCCTAAAAGTAGTCACAGACTGCTGACAGGGAGAGTTCCTAAACAGAGTCCTAGGCAGGTAACTGGGAGAGTTCGTAAACAAAGTCCAGACAGGGGACAGTTAGAGTTCCTAAACAGAGTCACAGGCAGGGGACAGGGGGAGTTCCTAAACAGAATCACAGGCATGGGATAGGGAGAGTTCCTAACCAGAGTGGCAGGCAAGGGTTTGTGAGAGTTCCGAAACAGTCTCAAAGGCAGGTGACAGGGATTTTTCTTAAAAAGTGTTCCTGACAGGGGACAAGCAGAGATCCTAAAAGTAGTCACAGACTGCTGACAGGGAGAGTTCCCATTAAGAGTCCCAACAGAGGTCAGGGTGAGTTCCTAAACGGAGTCCCAGGCAGGGAATAGGGAGAGCTCCCAATGCGAGTCTCAGACAGGGGACAGGGAGATTTCCAGAACACTGTCACAGAAAGGGGACAGGGAGAGTTCCTAAAGTGACTCCCAGTCTTGGGACAGGGAGAGTTCCTAAACAGCGTCACAGCGGGGGTCAGGGAGAGTTCCTAAACAGAATCCCAGACAGGGGACAGGGAGATCTCCTGAACACAATCACAGACAGGGGACAGGGAGTGTACATAAACACGGTCCCACAAAGGGGACAAGCAGATTTCCTAAACATAGTCCCAGATGGGGGACTAGGAGTGTTCCCAGTGGGAGTCGCAGACAGGGGACAGGGAGAGTACCTAAACGCAGTCACAGACAGGGGACAGGGAGAGTTCCGAAGCAGAGTCCCTGAAAGGGGACAATGAGAGTAACTAAACACAATCACAGACAGGGGACAGTGAGAGTTCCAAAATAGAATGCCAGATAGGGGATAGGGAGACATCCTATAGGCACTCCCAGACAGTGTACAGGGAAAGTTCCTCAACAGAGTCACAGGCAGGGGACAGGGAGACTTCCAAAACACAGTCACAGACAGGGGACAGGGAGAGTTCATAAAAAGGGTCGCAGACAGGGGAAAGTGTTTGTTCTTAGGCAGAGTCACGGACAGTGCACAGGGAGATTTCCTAAACAGAATCCCAGAGAGGTGATGGGGAGAGTTCCTAAACAGTGTCACAGGGAGGGGACAGGGAGATTTCCTAATGGGAGTCAAAGACAGGGGACAGGTAGTGTTTCTAAACAGAATTCCAGATAGGGGACAGGGAGAGTTCATAAGCGGAGTCACAGGCAGGGGACAGGGAGATTTCCTAAACAGACTCACAGGCAGGGGACGGTGAGAGTTCCTAACCAGAGTCCTAGACAAGGAACTGGGAGCGTTCTTAAACAATGTCCAGACAGGGGACAGTTAGAATTCCTAACAGAGTCACAGACAGGGGACAGGGAGAATTCCTAAACTGAATTACAGAAAGGGGACAGGGAGATTTCCTAAACCTAATCCCCGAGAGGGGATAGGGAGATTTCCTAAAAAGTGTCACAGGGAGGGGACAGGGAGAGTTCCTAAACAGAATCTCAGAGAGGGGACAGGGAGATTTCCTAAACAGTCACTGACAGGGGGCAGGGAGAGTTCCTGAATGGAGTCCCAGACAGGGGACAGGGACAGATCCTAAACAGTGTCAGAGGCAGGGGAAAGGGAGATTTCCTGAAGTGAGTCCCAGTCTGGGGACAGGGAGAGCTCCTAAACAGAGTCACAGGCAGGGGACAGGGGGAGTTCCTAAACAGAGTCACAGGCATTGGATAGGGAGAGTTCCTAACCAGAGTCACAGGCAAGGGTCAGTGAGAGTTCCTAAACAGACTCAAAGGCAGGTGACAGGGATAGTTCCTAAAAATAGGTCCTGACAGGGGACAAGCAGAGATCATAAAAGTAGTCACAGATTGCTGACAGGGAGAGTTCCCATTACGAGTCCCAACAGGGGACAGGGAGAGTTCCTAAACAGAGTCACAGGCAGGGGACAGGGAGAGTTCCTAAACTGAATTACAGACAGGGGACAGGGAGATTTCCTAAAGAGTCACAGATAGGGGCAGGGAGAGTTCCTAAACAGAGTCACAGGCAGGGGACAGGGAGAGTTCCTAATACGAGTCACAGGCAGGGGACAGGGAAAGTTCCAAAACATTGTCACAGACAGGGGTCAGGGAGTGATCCTAAAGTGACTCCCAGATTTGGGACAGCGAGAGTTCGTAAAAAGGGTCCCACACAGGGGAAAGGGAGAGTTCCTAAGCAGAGTCCCAGACAGGGGACAGGAAGATTTCCTAAGCAGAGTCCCAGACAGGGGACAGGGAGTGTTTCTAAACAGAATTGCAGACAGGGGACAGGGGGGGTTCATAAGCAGAGTCACAGGCAGGGGACAGGGAGAGTTCCTAAACAGACTCACAGGCAGGGGACAGGCAGAGTTCCTAAACAGAATCCTAGACAAGGAACTGGATGAGTTCTTAAACAATGTCAAGACAGGGGACAGTTAGAGTTCCTAAACAGAGTCCCAGACAGGGGATAGGGAGAGTTCCTAAACTGAATCCAAGACAGGAGAAAGGGAGATTTCCTAAACAGTCACAGATAGGGGGCAGGGAGCGTTCCTAAACAGAGACAGAGGCAGGGGACAGGGAGATTTCCTAAACAGAATCCCAGAGAGGGGATAGGGAGAGTTCCTAAACAGTGTCACAGGGAGGGGACAGGGAGAGATCCTAAACTGAATCCCAGAGAGGGGACAGGGTGACTTCCTAAACACTCACAGACAGGGGGCAGGGAGAGTTCCTGAATGGAGTCCCAGACAGGGGATATGGTGAGTTCCTAAACAGAGTCAGAGGCAGGGAACAGGGAGAGTTCCTGAAGGGAGTCCCAGACAGGGGACAGGGAGGGCTCCTAAACAGAGTCCCAGACATGGGATAGGGAGATTTCCTAACCAGAGTCACAAGCCGGGGTCTGTGAGAGATCCTAAACAGACTCATAGGCAGGAGACTGGGATAGTTCCTAAAAAGAGTTCTTGACAGGAGAGAGGGAGAGATCCTAAACAGAATTCCAGACAGGTGACAGGGAGAGTTCAAAAAGAGAGTCACAGGTAGGGAACAGGGAGAGATCCTAAACAGTGTCATAGGCAAGAGCCAGGGAGAGTTCCTAAACAGAGTCACAGGCCGGGGACTGAGAGAATTACTAAACAGTCTCACAGAGAGGGGACAGGGAGAGTTCCTTAAAAGAGTTCCAGACAGGGGACAAGCAGACTTCCTAAAGGTAGTCCCAGACTGCTGACAGGGAGAGTTCCCAATACGAGTCCCGACAGGGAACAGGGAGAGTTCCCAAAAACAGTGCCAGACAGCGGACAGAGAGAGTTCCTAAACAGAGTCACAGGCAGGGGTCAGGGAGAGGTCCTAAACAGAGTCCCAGGCAGGGGACAGGAACTGTTCGAAAACAGGGACCGAGACAGGGGACAAGGAGAGTTCCTAAGCAGAGTCACAGGCAGGAGACAGGGAGAGTTCCTAAACCAAGTCACAGGCAGGGGACAGAGAAAATTCCTAAGGAGACTCACAGACAGGAGACAGGGAGAGTTCCGAAAGAGTGTTCCAGTCAGGGGACATGGAGAGCTTCCAATGCGAGTCCCAGACAGGGGACAGGGAGATTTCCTAGTGGGGGTCCCAGACATTGGAAATGGAAAGTTCCAAAATAGTATTCCAGACAGGGGACAGGGAGAGTTCCTAAAGGGACTCCCAGACAGGGGACAGAGAGATTTCCTCAACAAAGTCACAGGCAGGGGACAGGGAGAGTTCCTAAACAGAATCAAAGACAGGAGGCTGGGATAGTTCCTAAACAGAGTTCCTGACAGGAGAGAGGGAGAGATCCTAAAGAGAAATCCAGACAGGTGACAGGGAGATTTCCAAAAGAGAGTCACAGGCAGTGAACAGGGAGAGATCCTAAACAGAGTCAAAGGCAGGAGCGAGGGAGAATTCCTATACAGAGTCACAGGCCGGGGACTGAGAGAATTCCTAAACAGTCTCACAGAGAGGAGACAGGGAGAGTTCCTAAAAAGAGTTCCAGACAGCGGACATGCAGACTTCCTAAAGGTATTCCCAGACTGCAGACAGGGAGAGTTCCCAATACGAGCCCCGACAGGTGACAGGGAGAGTTCCTAAAAACAGTGCCAGACAGCGGACAGAGAGAGCTCCTAAACAGAGTCCAAGGCAGGGGACAGGAACTGTTCCTAAACAGGGACCGAGACAAGGGACAAGGAGAGTTCCTAAGCAGAGTCCCAGATAGGGGACAGAGAGAGTTCCTAAACAGAGTTCCAGACAGGGGAAAAGGGAAGATCCTAGACAGAGTCACAGGCAGGAGACAGGGAGATTTCCTCAACCGAGTCACAGGCAGGAGACAGGGAGAGTTCCTAAACCAAGTCACAGGCAGGGGACAGAGAAAATTCCTAAAGGGACTCACAGACAGGAGACAGGGAGAGTTCCGAAAGAGTGTTCCAGACAGAGGACAGGGAAACTTCCTAAACAGAGTCCCAGACAGGGGACATGGAGAGCTTCCAATGCGAGTCCCAGACAGGGGACAGGGAGATTTCCTAGTGGGAGTCCCAGACATTGGAAATGGAAAGTTCCAAAATAGTATTCCAGACAGGGGACAGGGAGAGTTCCTAAAGGGACTCCCAGACAGGGGACAGAGAGATTTCCTCAACAAAGTCACAGGCAGGGGACAAGGAGAGTTCCTAATACGAGTCACAGACAGGGGACAGGGAGAGTTCCAAAACATTGTCACAGACAGGGGACAGGGAGTGTTCCTAAAGTGACTCCCAGACTTGGGACAGGGAGAGTTCGTAAAAAGGGTCCCACACACTGGAAAGGGAGAGTTCCTAAGCAGAGTCCCAGACAGGGGACAGGAAGATTTCCTAAGCAGAGTCCCAGAAAGGGGACAGGGAGAGTTGCTAAAGGGAGTCCCAGACAGGGGACAGGGAGTGTTTCTAAACACAATTCCAGACAGGGGACATAGAGAGTTCATAAGCAGAGTCACAGGTAGGGGACAGGGAGAGTTCCTAAAGGGAGTCTCAGACAAGGGAGAGGGCGTGTTTCTAAACAGCATTCCAGACAGGGGATAGGGAGAGTTCCTAAACAGAGTCACAGGCAGGGGACAGGGAGATTTCCGAAACACAGTCACAGACAGGGGACAGGGAGAGTTCCTAAAGTGACTCCCAGACTTGGGACAGGGAGAGTTCGTAAAAAGGGTCCCAGTCAGGGGACAGGGAGAGTTCTTAAGCAGAGTCACGGACAAGGGACAGGGAGATTTCCTAAACAGAATCCCAGAGAGTGGATGGGGAGAGTTCCTAAACAGTTTCACAGGGAGGGTACAGGGAGAGTTCCTAATGGGAGTCCATGACAGGGGACAGGTAGTGTTTCTAAACAGAATTCCAGATAGAGGACAGGGACAGTTCATAAGCGTAGTCACAGGCAGGGGATAGGGCGAGTTCCTAAACAGAATCACAGGCAGTGGACAGGGAGAGTTCCTAAACAGAATCCTAGACAAGGAACTGGATGAGTTCTTAAACAATGTCCAGACAGTGGACAGTTAGAGTTCCTAAACAGAGTCTCAGACAGGTGACAGGGAGAGTTCCTGAACAGAGTCCCAGACAGGGGATAGGGAGAGTTCCTAAACTGAATCCAAGACAGGAGAAAGGGAGATTTCCTAAACAGTCACAGATAGGGGGCAGGGAGCGTTCCTAAACAGAGTCAGAGGCAGGGGACAGGGAGATTTCCTAAACAGAATCCCAGAGAGGGGATAGGGAGAGTTCCTAAACAGTGTCACAGGGAGGGGACAGGGAGAGATCCTAAACTGAATCCCAGAGAGGGGACAGGGTGACTTCCTAAACACTCACAGACAGGGGGCATGGAGAGTTCCTGAATGGAGTCCGAGACAGGGGACAGGGTGAGTTCCTAAACATAGTCAGAGGCAGGGGACAGGGAGAGTTCCTGAAGGGATTCCCAGACAGGGGACAGGGAGGGCTCCTAAACAGAGTCCCAGACATGGGATAGAGAGATTTCCTAACCAGAGTCACAAGCCGGGATCTGTGAGAGATCCTAAACAGACTCATAGGCAGGAGACTAGGATAGTTCCTAAAGAGCGTTCCTGACAGGAGAGAGGGAGAGATCCTGAATAGAATTCCAGACAGGTGACAGGGAGAGTTCAAAAAGAGAGTCACAGGTAGGGAACAGGGAGAGATCCTTAACAGAGTCATAGGCAAGAGCCAGGGAGAGTTCCTAAACAGGGTCAAAGGCCGGGGACTGAGAGAATTACTAAACAGTCTCACAGAGAGGAGACAGGGAGAGTTCCTTAAAAGAGTTCCAGACAGGGGACAAGCAGACTTCCTAAAGGTAGTCCCAGAATGCTGACAGGGAGAGTTCCCAATATGAGCCCCGATAAGGGACAGGGAGAGTTCCCAAAAACAGTGCCAGACAGGGGACAGAGAGAGTTTCTAAACAGAGTCACAGGCAGGGGACAGGGAGAGGTCATAAAAAGAGTCCCAGGCAGGGGATAGGAACTGTTCCTAAACAGGGACTGAGACAGGGGACAAGGAGAGTTCCTAAGCAGAGTTCCAGACAGGGGACAGGGACGATCCTAGACAGAGTCACAGGCAGGAGATAGGGAGAGTTCCTAAACCGAGTCACAGGCAGGGGACAGAGAAAATTCCTAAACAGACTCACAGACAGGAGCCAAGGAGTGTTCCTTAAGAGTGTTCCAGACAGGGGACATGGAAAGTTCCTAAACAGAGTCCCAGACAGGGGACAAGGAGAGCTTCCAATGCGCGTCCCAGACAGGGGGCAGGGAGATTTCCTAGTGGGGGTCCCAGACATTGGAAATGGAAAGTTCCAAAATAGTATTTCAGACAGGGGACAGGGAGAGTTCCTAGTGGGAGTCCCAGACATTGGAAAGGGAAAATTCCAAAATAGTATTCCAGACAGGGGACAGGGAGAGTTCCTAAAGGTTCTCCCAGACAGGGGACAGAGAGATTTCCTCAACAGGGTCACAGACAGGGGACAGGGAGAGTTCCTAATCCGAGTCACAGGCAGGGGACAGGGAGAGTTCCAAAACATTGTCACAGACAGGGGACAGGGAGTGTTCCTAAAGTGACTCCCAGACTTGGGACAGGGAGAGTTCGTAAAAAGGGAAAGTGTGAGTTCCTAAGCAGAGTCCCAGACAGGGGACAGGAAGATTTCCTAAGCAGACTCCCAGAAAGGGGAGAGGGAGAGTTGCTAAAGAGAGTCCCAGACAGGGGACAGGGAGTGTTTCTAAACAGAATTCCAGACAGGGGACAGGGAGAGTTCATAAGCAGAGTCACAGGCAGGGGACAGGGAGAGTTCCTAAAGGGAGTCCCAGTCAGGGGAGAGGGTGTGTTTCTAAACAGAATTCCAGGCAAGGGACAGAGAGAGTACCTAAACTGAGTCACAGGCAGGGGACAGGGAGATTTCCTAAACAGACTCACAGGCAGGGTGCAGGAGGAGTTCCTAAACAGAGTCCTAGGCAGGTAACTGGGAGAGTTCTTAAACAAAGTCCCAGACAGGGGACAGGGAGAGTTCCTAAACAGTCACAGGCAGGGGACAGGGAGAGTTCCTAAAGGGAGTCCCAGTCAGGGGAGAGGGTGTGTTTCTAAACAGAATTCCAGACAAGGGACAGAGAGAGTTCCTAAACTGAGTCACAGGCAGGGGACAGGGAGATTTCCTAAACAGACTTACAGGCAGGGGGCAGGAGGAGTTCCTAAACAGAGTCCTAGGCAGGTAACTGGGAGAGTTCTTAAACAAAGTCCCAGACAGGGGACAGGGAGAGTTCCTAAACAGTCACAGCGGGGGGACAGGGAGAGTTCCTAAACAGAATCCCAGACAGGGGACAGGGAGATTTCCTAAACCCAGTCACAGACAGGGGACAGGGAGAGTTCCTAAACAGAGTCACAGGCAGGGGACAGGGACAGTTCCTGAAGGGAGTCCCAGATGGGGGAGAGGGTGAGTCCCTAAAAAGTGTCACAGGAAAGGGACAGGGAGAGGTCCTAAACAGTTCCCAGACAGGGGACAGGGAAATTTCCAAAATAGAATTCCAGACAGGGGACAGGGAGAGGTCCTAAAGGGAGTCCCAGACAGTGGACAGGGTGTGTTTCTAAACAGAAATCCAGACAGGGGACAGGGAGAGTTCCTAAACAGACTCACAGGCAGGGGGCTTGAGGAGTTCCTAAACAGAGTCGTAGGCAGGGAACTGGGAGAGTTCTTAAACAAAGTCGCAGACAGGGGACAGGGAGAGTTCCTACACAGAGTCACAGACAGGGGACAGGGAGAGCTCCTAAGCAGAGTCCCAGAAAGGGGACAGGGAGAATTCCCCAACAGAAGCCCAGACAGGGGACAGGAGATTTCCTAAACACAGTCACAGATAGGGGACAGGGAGAGTTCATAAACAGAGTCACAGGCAGGGGACAGGGACAATTCCTGAAGGGAGTCCCAGATGGGGGAGAGGGAGAGTTCCTAAACCGAGTCACAGGAAGGGGAAAGGGACAGGTTCTAAACAGTGTCCCAGACAGGGGACAGGGTAAGTTCCAAAATAGAATTCCAGACAGGTGTCAGGGAGAGTTCCTAAAGGGACTCCCAGACAGGGGACAGAGAGAGTTCCTCAACAGAGTCAAATGCAGGGGAGAGGGTGAGTTCCTAAAGAGAGTCACAGGCAGGGTGCTGAGCGAGTTCCTAAACACAATCACAGACAGGAGACAGCGAGATTTCCTAAAAAAAGTTCCAGAGAGGGCACAGGGAATGTTCCTAAGCAGATTCACCGGGTGGGGACAGGGAGAGGTCCTGAACAGAATCCCAAACAGGGGACAGGGAGATTTCCTAAACACAGTCACAGACATGGGCCCGGGAGAATTCCTAAAAAGAGTTCCAGACAGGGGACAGGGACAGTTCCTAAACAGAGTCCCAGAACGGGGACAGAGAGAGTTTCCAATGCGAGTCCAGGACAGGGGACAGGGAGAGTTCCTAGTGGGAGACCCAGACATTGGACTGGGAAAGTTCCAAAATAGAATTCCAGACAGGGGACAGGGAGAGTTCCTAAAGGGACTCCCAGACAGGGGACAGAGAGAGTTCCTAAACAGAGTCACAGGCAGGGGTCAGGGAGAGATCCAAAACACTGTCACATTGAGGGGACAGGGAGTGTTCCTAAAGTGACTCCCAGACTTGGGACAGGGAGAGTTCGTAAAAAGGCTCCCACACAGGGGAAAGGGAGAGTTCCTAAGCAGAGTCCCAGACAGGGGACAGGGAGATTTCCTAAGCAGAGTCCTTGAAAGGGGAAAGGGAGAGTTCTTAAAGGTAGTCCCAGACAGGGGACAAGGACTGTTTCTAAACAGAATTCCGGACAGGGGACCAGGAGAGTTATTAAGCAGAGTCACAGGCAGGGTCAGGGAGAGTTTCTAAAGGGAGTCCCAGACAGGGGATGGGGAGTGTTTCTAAACAGAAATCCAGACAGGGGGCAGGAGGAGTTCCGAAACAGATTCCAAGGCAGGGAACTGGGAGTGTTCTTAAACAAAGTCCCAGACAGGGGATAGGGAGAGTTCCTATACAGAGTCACAGACAGGGGACAGGGAGACTTCCTAAAAAGAGTTCCAGAAAGGGGACTGGGAGAGTTCCTAAACAGAATCCCAGACAGGGGAAAGGGAGATTTCCTAAACACAGTCACAGACGGGGGGCCGGGAGAATTCCTGAAGGGGGTCCCAGACAGGGGACAGGGGTAGTTCCTAAATGGAGTCAGAGTCTGGGGACAGGGAGATTTCCTAAACAGAATACCAGACAGGGGACAGAGAGAGTTCCTGAAGGGAGTCCTAGAAAGGGGTCAGGGAGAGCTCCTAACCAGTGTCACAGGCAGGGGACAGGGGCAGTTCCTAAACAGAGTCCCAGACAGGGGCAGTGAGATTTCCAAACCAGAGTCAAAGGCCGGGGTCTGTCAGAGTTCCTAAAAAGACTCAAAGGCAAGAGACAGGGATAGTTCCTAAAAAGGTCCTGACAGGAGACAGGGAGAGAACCTAAACAGAATTTCAGACAGGTGACTGGGAGAGTTCCTAAACAGAGTCACAGGCAGGGGACAGGAACTGTTCCTAAACAGGGACCCAAACTGGGGACAGGGAAGATCCTAGACAGAGTCACTGGCAGGAGACTGGGAGAGTTCCTAAACAGAGTCACAGGCAGGGGACGGAGCAAATTCCTAAACAGTCGCACAGACAGGAAACAGGGTGATTTCTTAAAAAGAGTTCCAGACAGGGGACAGGGAAAGTTCCTAAACAGAGTCACAGACAGGGGACAGGGATAGCTCCCAATGTGAGACCCAGACAGGGGACAGGAAAAGTTATTAGTGGGAGTTCCAGACATAGGATGGGGAAAGTTCCAAAATAGAACTCCAGACAGCTGACAGGGAAAATTCCTAAAGGAAGTCCCAGACAGGGGACAGGGAGTGTTTCTAAACAGAATTCCAGACAGGGGACATGTAGAGTTCATAAGCAGAGTCACAGGCAGGGGACAGGAAGAGTTCCTAAACACAGTCCTAGGCAGGGAACTGGCAGAGTTCTTAAACAAAGTCCCAGACATGGGATAGGTAGAGTTCCTATACAGAATCACAGACAGGGGAGACGGAGAGCTCCTAAACAGAGTCACAGACAGTGGAAAAGGAGATTTCCTAAACAGAATCCCAGACAGGGGACAGGGAAATTTCCTAAACATAGTAACAGACAGGGGACAGGGATAGTTCCTAAACAGAGTAACAGGCAGGAGACAGGGACAGTTACTGAAGGGATTCCCAGATATGGGAGAGGTAGATTTCCTAAACAGAGTCACAGGCAGGGGACACGGAGAGGTCCTAAACAGGGTCCCAGAGAGATGACAAGTAGAGATCATAAAGGTAGTCCCCAACCGGGGACAGGGAGAGTTCCTAGTGGGAGACACAGACAGAGGACAGGGAGAGTTCCTAAACAGAGTCACAGCGGGGGGACAGGAAGAGACCCTAAACAGAATCCCAGACAGGGGACAGGGAGAGTTCCTAAACACAGTCACAGACAGGAAATAGGGAGATTTCCTAAGCAGTGTTCCATACAGGGGAAAGGAAGAGATCCTAAACAGAGTCACAGGCAGGTGACAGGGAGAGTTCCTAAAAGAGTCACAGGCAGGGGACAGGCAGAATTCCTAAACAGAATCCCAAGCAGGGGTCATTTTGAGTACCTAAAAATAGTCCCCTACAGGGGATAGGGAAAGTTCCAAAACAGAGTTCCAGTCAGGGGACTGGGAAGATACTAAACAGTGTCACAGGCAGGAGACAGGAAGAGTTCCTAAACAATGTCAGAGGCAGGGGACTGAGAGAATTCCTAAACAGTGTCACAGAGAGGAGACAGGGAGAGTTCCTAAAAAGAGTTCCAGACAGGGGACAAGCAGAGTGCCTAAAGGTAGTCACCGACTGCTGACAGGCGGAGTTCACGATACGAGTTCCCGACAGGGGACAGGGAGAGTTCCTAAAAAGTGTACCAGGCAGGAGAAAGGAACTGTTCCTAAACAGGGACCCAGACAGGGGACAAGGAGAGTTCCTAAGCAGAGTCCCCGACAGGCGATAGGGAGAGTTCCTAAACAGAGTTCCAGACAGGGGACACGGAAGCTCCTAAACAGAGTCACAGGCAGGAGACAGGCAGAGTTCCTAAACAGAGTCAGAGGCAGGAGACAGGGAGATTTCCGAAACACTGTCACAGTCAGGGGACAGGGAGATTTCCTAAAGCGACTCCCAGACTTGGGACAGGGAGAGTTCGTAAAAAGGATCCCAGACAGGGGAAAGGGAGAGATCCTAAGCAGAGTCCCAGACATGGGAAAGGGAGATTTCCTAATGGGAATCCCAGACAGGGGACAGGGAGAGATCCTAATGGGAATCCCAGATAGGGGACAGGGAGTGTTTCTAAACTGAATGCCAGACAGAGGACAGGGAGAGTCCATAAGCAAGGTCACAGGCTGGGGACAGGCAGATTTCCTAAACAGTAAAAACAGGCAGGGGACAGGGAGGTTTCCTAAACAGACTCACAGGCAGGGGACAGGACGCGTTCCAAAACAAAGTCCTAGACAGTGAACTGGGAGAGTTCTTAAACAAAGTCCCAGACAGGGGACAACGAGAGTTCCTAGTGGGTGTCCCAGACATTGGACAGGGAAAGTTCCAAAATAGAATGCCAGACAGGGAACAGGGAGAGATCCTAAAGGGACTCCCAGACAGGGGACAGGGAGGGTTCCTCAACAGATTCACAGGCAGGGGATAGGGAGAGTTCCTAAACCGAGTCACAGGTAGGGGACAGGGAGATTTCCGAAACACTCTCACAGTCAGGGGACAGGGAGATTTCCTAAAGCGACTCCCAGACTTGGGACAGAGAGAGTTCATAAAAAGGGTCCCAGACAGGGGAAAGGGAGAGATCCTATGCAGAGTCCCAGACATGGGAAAGGGAGATTTCCTAAGCAGAGTCCCAGACAGGGGACAGGGAGATTTCCTAAGCAGAGTCCCAGAAGGGGACAGGGAGACTTCCTAATGGGAATCCCAGATAGGACACAGGGAGTGTTTCTAAACTGAATGCCAGACAAGGGACAGGGAGAGTTCATAAGCAGAGTCACAGGCAGGGGACAGGGAGATTTCCTAAACAGAGTCACAGGCAGGGGACAGCGATTTCCTAAACAGACTCACAGGCACGGGACAGGAGGAGTTCCGAAACAAAGTCCTAGGCAGGGAACTGGGAGAGCTCTTAAACAATGTCCCAGACAGGGGACAGGGAGAGCTCCTATACAGAGTCACAGAGAGCGGACAGGGAGACTTCCTAAACAGAGTCTCAGACAGGAGACAGGGAGATTTCCTAAACAGAATCACAGACAGGGGACAGGGAGAGTTCCTAATCAGTGTCCCAGGCAGGGGACAGGGAGAGGTCCTGAACAGGGTCCCTGATAGGGGACAAGTAGAGATCCTAAAGTTAGTCCAAGACTGGGGGCAGGGAGATTTCGCAGTGGGAGTCCCAGACAGGAGACAGGGAGAGTTCCTAAACACAGTCACAGATTGGGGGCCGGGAGAATTCCTGAAGTGAGTCCCAGACAGGGGACTGAGAGATTTGCTATGCAGAGTCCCAGACAGGGGACAGGGAGATTTCCTAAACAGTGTTTCAGACAGGGGACAGGAAGTGATCCTAAACAGAGTCACAGGCAGGGGACAGTGGGAGTTCCTAAACAGAGTCCCAGACAGGGGACAGGGAGATTTCCTAAACAGAATCCCAGACAGGGGACAGGGAGAGTTCCTAAACAGAGTCACAGGCAGGGGACAGGGAGAGTTCCGAAACATTGTCACAGACAGGGGACAAGGAGCATTCCTGAAGTGTCTCCTAGACATGGGAAAGGGAGTGTTCGTAAAAAGTGTCCCATACAGGGGAAAGGGAGAATACCTAAGCATAGTCCCAGACAGGGGACTTGGAGTTTTCCTGAGCAGAGTGCCAGAAAGGGGAGAGGGAGAGTTTCTAAAGGGTGTCCCAGACAGGGTCAGGGAGTGTTTCTAAACAGAATTCCAGACAGAGGACAGGGAGAGTTCATAAGCAGAGTCACAGCCAAGGGACAGGGAGAGTTCCTAAACACAGTCCTAGGCCGGGAACTGGCAGAGTTCTTAAACAAAGTCCCAGACAGGGGACAGGGAGAGTTCCTATACAGTGTCACAGACAGGGGAGTGGCAGAGCTCCTAAACAGAGTCGCAGACTGTGGACAGGGAGATTTCCTAAACAGAATCCCAGACAGGGGACAGGGAAATTTCCTAAACACAGTCACAGACAGGGGAAAGGGAGAGTTCCTAAACAGAGTTACAGGCAGGGCACAGGGACAGTTACTGCTGGGAGTCCCAGATATGGGAGAGGTAGATTTCCTAAACAGAGTGACAGGCAGGGGACAGGGAGAAGTCCTAAACAGGGTCCGAGAGAGTGGACAAGTAGAGATCCTAAAGGTAGTCCCCGACTGGGGACAGGGAAAGTTCCTAAACAGAGTTACAGGCAGTGGAAAGGGACAGTTACTGAACGGAGTCCCAGAGAGGTGACAGGGAGAGTTCCTAAACAGAGTCACAGCGGGGGGACAGGGAGAGATCCTAAACAGAATCCCAGACAGGGGACAGGGAGATATCCTAAACACAGTCACAGACAGGGAACAGGGAGATTTCGTAAGCAGTGTACCATACAGGGGACAGGAGGAGATCCAAAACAGAGTCACAGGCAGGTGACAGGGAGAGTTCCTAAACAGAGTCACAGGCAGGTGACAGGGAGAGTTCCTAAACAGAGTCACAGGCAGGGGACAGGGAGAGTTCCTAAACAGAGTCACAGGCAGGGGACAGGCAGAATTCCTAAACAGAATGCCAAGGAGGGGTCATGTTGAGTTCCTAAAAAGAGTCCCATACATGGGATAGGGAGAGTTCCAAAACAGAGTTCCAGTCAGGGGACTGGGAATATACTAACCAGTGTCACAGGCAGGAGACAGGAAGAGTTCCTAAACAGTCTCACAGAGAGGAGAGAGGGAGAGTTCCTAAAAAGAGTTCCAGACAGGGGACAAGCAGACTGCCTAAAAAGAGTCCCAGACAGGGGACAGAGAGTGTTCCTAAACAGAGTCAGAAGCAGAGGACAGGGAGAGTTCCTAAACAGAGTCCCAGGCAGGAGACAGGAAATGTTCCTAAACAGGGACCCAGACAGGGGACAACGAGAGTTCCTAAGCAGAGTCCCCGACATGCGATAGGGAAAGTTCCTAAACAAAGTTCCAGAGAGGGGACAAGGAATATCATAAACAGATTCACAGGCAGGAGACAGGGAGAGTTCCTAAACAGTGTCCGAGGCAGGGGACAGAGAGAATTCCTAAACAGACTCACACATAGGAGACAGGGATAGTTCCTAAAAAGAGTTCCAGACAGGGCACAGGGTAACTTCCTAAACAGAGTCCCAGACAGGGGACAGGGAGAGCTCCCAATGCGAGTCCCAGACAGGGGACAGGGAGATTTCCTAGTGGGAGTCCCAGACATTGAACAGGGTAGTTCCAAAATAGAATTCCAGACAACGGACAGGGAGAGTTCCTAAACAGACTCACAGGCACGGGACAGGAGGAGTTCCGAAACAAAGTCCTAGGCAGGGAACTGGGAGAGTTCTTAAACAAAGTCCCAGACAGGGGACAGGGAGAGCTCCTATACAGAGTCACAGACAAAGGACAGGGAGACTTCCTAAACAGAATCCAAGAGTGGGGAAAGGGAGAGTTCCTAAACAGAATCACAGACAGGGGACAGGGAGAGTTCCTAATCAGTGTCGCAGGCAGGGGACAGGGAGAGGTCCTAAACAGGGTCCCAGACAGGGGACAAGTAGAGATCCTAAAGATAGTCCAAGACTGGGGGCAACGAGATTTCGCAGTGGGAGTCCCAGACAGGAGACAAGGAGAGTTCCTAAACACAGTCACAGACTGGGGGCTGGGAGAATTCCTGAAGTGAGTCCCAGACAGGGGAATGAGAGATTTCCTATACAGAGTCCCAGACAGGGGACAGGGAGATATCCTAAACAGTGTTCCAGACAGGGGACAGGAAGTGATCCTAAACAGAGTCACAGGCAGGGGACAGTGGGAGTTCCTAAACAGAGTCCCAGACAGGGGCCAGGGAGATTTCGTAAACAATATTCCAGACAGCGGACAGGAACAGATCCTAAACAGAGTGACAGGCAGGGGACAGTGAGAGTTCCCAAAGTGACTCCCAGACTTGGGAGAGGGAGAGTTCGTAAAGAGGGTCCCAGACAGGGGAAAGGGAGAGATCCTAAGCAGAGTCCCAGACAGGGGAAAGGGAGATTTTCTAAGCAGAGTCCCAGAAAGGGGACAGAGAGAGTTCCTAATGGGAATCCCAGACAGGGGACAGGGAGTGTTTCTAACCTGAATGCCAGACCGGGTACAGGGAGAATTCATAAGCAGAGTCACAGGCAGGGGACAGGGAGAGTTCCTAAACAGGGTCCCAGACAGGGGACAAGTAGAGGTCCTAAAGGTAGTCCAAGACTGGGGGCTGGGTGATTTCCCAGTGGTAGTCTCAGACAGGAGACAGGGAGAGTTCCTAAACACAATCACAGACTGGGAGCCGGGAGAATTCCTGAAGTGAGTCCCAGACAGGGGACTGAGAGATTTCCTATGCAGAGTCCCAGACAGGGGACTGAGAGATTTCCTTTGCAGAGTCCCAGACAGGGGACAGGGAGATTTCCTAAACAGTGTTCCAGACAGGGGACAGGAAGTGATCCTAAACAGAGTCACAGGCAGGGGACAGTGGGAGTTCCTAAACAGAGTCCCAGACAGGGGACAGGGAGATTTCCTAAACAGTATTCCAGAGAGGTGACAGGAAGAGATCCTAAACAGAATCCCAGACAGGGGACAGGGAGATATCCTAAACACAGTCACAGACAGAGAACAGGGAGATTTCCTAAGCAGTGTGCCATACAGGGGACAGGAAGAGATCCTAAACAGAGTCACAGCCAGGTGATAGGGAGATTTCCTAAACAGAGTCACAGGCAGGGGACAGGTAGAATTCCTAAACAGAATCCCAAGCAGGGGTCATGTTGAGTTCCTAAAAAGAGTCCCATACATGGGATAGGGAGAGTTCCAAAACAGAGTTCCAGTCAGGGGACTGAAAATATACTAACCAGGGTCACAGGCAGGAGAAAGGAAGAGTTCCTAAACAGTGTCACAGGCAGGGGACTGAGAGAATTCCTAAACAGTCTCACAGAGAGGAGACAGGGAGAGTTCCTAACAAGAGTTCCAGACAGGGGACAAGCAGATTTCCTAAAGGTAGTCACAGACTACTGACATGGAGAGTTCCCAATACAAGTCCCGAAAGGGGACTGGGAGAGTTCCTAAAAAGAGTCCCAGACAGGGGACAGAGAGAGTTCCTAAACAGAGTCAGAAGCAGAGGACAGGGATATTTCCTAAACAGAGTCGCAGGCAGGAGACAGGAACTGTTCCTAAACAGGGACCCTGTCAGGGGACAAGGAGAGTTCCTAAGCAGAGTCCCCGACATGCGATAGGGAAAGTTCCTAAACAAAGTTCCAGAGAGGGGACACGGAAGATCCTAAACAGAGTCACAGGCAGGAGACAGGGAGAGTTCCTAAACAAATTCCGAGGCAGGGGAAAGAGAGAATTCCTAAACAGACTCACAGACAGGAGACAGGGATAGATCCTAAACAGAGTTCCAGACAGGGCACAGGGAAACTTCCTAAAAAGAGACCCAGACAGGGGACAGGGAGAGCTCCCAATGGGAGTCCCAGACAGGGGACAGGGTGAGTTCCTATTGGGAGTCCCAGACATTGGACAGGGAAAGTTAAAAAATAGAATTCCAGACAAAGGACAGGAAGAGTTCCTCAACAGAGTCACAGGCAGGGGACAGGGAGAGTTCCTAAACAGAGTCACAGGCAGGGTACAGGGAGATTTCCGAAACACTGTCACAGTCAGGGGACAGGGAGAGTTCCTAAAGCGACTCCCAGACTTGGGATAGGGAGAGTTCGTAAAAAGGGTCCCAGACAGGGGAAAGGGAGAGATTTCCTAAGCAGAGTCCCAGAAAGGGGACAGGGAGAGTTCCTAATGGGAATCCCAGACAGGGGACAGGGAGTGTTTCTAACCTGAATGCCAGACAGGGGACAGGGAGAGTTCATAAGCAGAGTCACAGGCAGGAGACAGGGAGATATCCTAAACACAGTCAAAGGCAAGGGACAGGGAGATTTCCCAAACAGACTCTCAGGCACGGGACAGGAGGATTTCCTAAACAAAGTCCTAGGGAGGGAGCTGGGAGAGTTCTAAAACAAAATCCCAGACAGGTGACAGGGAGAGTTCTACACAGAGTCACAGACCGTGGAGAGGGAGAGTTCCTCAACAGAGTCCCAGACAGGAGACAGAGAGATTACCTAAACAGAATCCCAGAGATGGTACAGGAAGAGTTCCTAAACAGAGTCACAGCGGGGGGACAGGGAGAGGACCCAGACAGGATCCCATACAGGAGACCAGTAGAGATCCTAAAGGTAGTCCCAGACTGGGGACAGGGAGATTTCCCAGTGGTAGTCCGAGACAGGAGACATGAAGAGTTCCTAAACACAGTCACAGTCTGGGGGCTGGGAGAGTTCCTGAAGGGAGTCCCAGACAGGGGACTGAGAGATTTCCTATGCAGAGTCCCAGACAGGGGAGAGGAAGAGATCCTGAACAGAGGCACAGGCAGTGGACAGGGAGAGTTCCTAAACAGAGTCCCAGACAGGGGACTGGGAGAGTTCCGAAACACTGTCACAGACAGTGGACAAGGGGCTTTCCTGAACTGTCTCCTAGACATGGGACAGGGAGAGTTCGAAAAAGTGTCCCAGACAGGGGAAAGGGAGAGTACCTAAGCAGAGACCCAGACATGGGACAGGGTGTTTTCCTAAGAAGAGTCCCAGAATGGGGACAGGGAGCGTTCCTAAAGGGAGTCCCGGACAGGGTCAAGGAGTGTTTCTAAACAGAATTCCAGACAGAGGACAGGGAGAGCTCATAAGCAGAGTCACAGGCAGGGGACAGGGAGAGTTCCTAAACAGAGTCACAGACAGTGGACAGGGAGATTTCCTAAACAGAATCCCAGACAGGGGACAGGGAAATTTCTTAACCACAGTCAAAGACAGCGGACAGGGAGAGTTCCGAAATAGAGTTACAGGCAGTGTCAGGGACAGTGACTGAAGGTAGTCCCAGATATGGGAGAGGTAGATTTCCTAAACAGAGTCACAGGCAGGGGACAGGGAGAGGTCCTAAACAGGGTCCCAGAGAGGGGACAAGTAGAGATCCTAAAGGTAGTACCCGACTGGGACAGGAGGAGTTCCTAATGGGAGACCCAGACAGGGGACAGGGAGAGTTCCTAAACAGAGTTACAGGCAGGGCACAGGGACAGTTACTGAAGGGAGTCCCAGAGAGCTGACAGGGAGAGTTCCTAAACAGAGTCACAGCGGGGGGTCAGGGAGAGATCCTAAACAGAATCCCAGGCAGGGGACAGGGAGATATCTTAAACACAGTCACAGACAGGGAACAGGGAGAATTCCGAAGCAGTGTTCCATACAGGGGACAGGATGAGATCCTAAACGGAGTCACAGGCAGGGGACAGGCAGAATTCCTAAACAGAATCCCAAGCAGGGGTCATGTTGAGTTCCTAAAAAGAGTCCCATGCAGGGGATAGGGAGAGTTCCAAAACAGAGTTCCTGTCAGGGGACTGGGAAGATACGAAACAGTGTCACAGGCAGGAGGCAGGAAGTGATCCTAAACAGTGTCACAGGCAGGGGACGGAGAGAATTCCTAAACAGACTCACAGAGAGGAGACAGGGAGAGTTCCTAAAAAGAGCTCCAGAAAGGGGACAAGCAGAGTTCCTAAAGGTAGTCACGGACTGCTGACAGAGAGAGTTCCCAATACAAGTCCCGACAGGGGACAGGGAGTGTTCCTAAAATGAGTCCCAAACACGGGACAGAGAGAGTTCCTAAACAGACTCAGAAGCAGAGGACAGGGAGAGTTCCTAAACAGAGTCCCAGGCAGGAGACAGGAGCTGTTCCTAAACAGGGACCCAGACAGGAGACAAGGAGAGTTTCTAAGCAGATTCCACAAAAGGCGATAGGGAAAGTTCCTAAACAGAGTTCCAGGGAGGGGACATGGAAGATGCTAAACAGAGTCACAGGCAGGAGACAAGGAGAGTTCCAAAACAGAGTCACAGGCAGGGGACAGAGAGAATTCATAAACAGACTCACAGACAGGAGACAGGGACAGTTCCTAAAAAGAGTTCCCGACAGGGCACAGGGAAACTTCCTAAAAAGAGTCCCAGACAGCGGATAGGGAGAGCTCCTAATGTGAGTTGCAGGCAGGGGACAGAGAGAATTCATAAACAGAATCACAGACAGTGGACAGGGAAACTTCTTAAACGTAGTCACAGACAGGGGTCATTGAGAGTTCCTAAAAAGAGTTACAGGCAGGGGACAGGGATAGTTACTGAAGGGAGTCCCAGATATAGGAGAGGTAGATTTCCTAAACACAGTCACAGGAAGGGGACAGGGAGAAATCCTAAACAGGGACCCAGAGAGTGGACATGTAGAGATCCTAAAGGTAGTCCCAGAAAGGGGACAGGGAGAGTTCCTAATGGGAATCCCAGACAGGGGACAGGGTTTGTTTCTAAATTGAATGCAAGACCGGGGACAGGGAGAGTTCGTAAGCAGAGTCACAGGCAGGGGACAGGGAGATTTCCTAAACAGACTCACAGGCACGGGACAGGAGGAGTTCCTAAACAAATTCCTAGGCAGGGAACTGGGAGAGATCTTAAACAAAATCCCAGACAGGGGACAGGGAGAGTTCCGAGACAGAGTCCCAGAAAGGAGACAGGGAGATTTCCTAAACACAATCCCACAGAGGGGACAGGGAGATATCCTAAACAGAGTCACAGCAGGGGGGACAGGGAGAATTCCTAAACAGAATCCCAGGCAGGGGACAGGGAGAGTTCCTCAACAGTGTCCCAGGCAGGGGACAGGGAGCGGTCCTAAACAGGGTCCCAGATGGGAACAAGTAGAGATCCTAAAGGTAGTCCCAGACTGGGGACAGGGAGATTTCCCAGTGGGAGCCCCAGACAGGAGACAGGGAGAATTCCTAAACACAGTCACAGACTGGGGGCCGGGAGAGTTCCTGAAGGGAGTCCCAGACAGGGGCGTGAGAGATATCCTATGCAGAGTCCCAGACAGGGGACAGGGAGATTTCCTAAACAGAGTCACAGGCAGGGGATAGGGTGAGTTCCCAAACAGAGTTACAGGCAGGGCACAGGGACAGTTACTGAATGGAGTCCCAGAGAGCTGACAGGGAGAGTTCCTAAACAGAGTCATAGCGGGGGGACAGGGAGAGATCCTAAACAGAATCTCAGACAGGAGACAGGGAGATATCCTAAACACAGTCACAGAGAGGGAAAAGGGAGATTTCCTAAGCAGTGTTCCATACAGGGGACAGGAAGAGATCCTAAGCAGAGTCACAGGCAGGTGGCAGGGAGAGTTCCGAAACAGAGTCACAGGCAGGGGACAGGCAGAATTCCTAAACAGAATACCAAGCAGTGGTCATGTTGAGTTCCTAAAGAGAGCCACAGGCAGGGGACAGCGAGAATTCCTAAACAGACTCACAGACAGGAGACAGGGACAGTTCGTAAAAAGAGTTCCAGACAGGGCACAGGGAAACTTCCCAAACAGAGTCCCAGACAGGGGACAGGGAGAGCTCCCAATGCAAGTCCCAGACAGGGGACAGGGAGACTTCCTAGTGGGAGTCCCAGACATTGGACAGGGAAGTTCCAAAATAGAATTCCAGAAAAGGGACAGGGAGAGTTCCTAAAGGGACTCCCAGACAAGGGATAGGGAGAGTTCCTCAACATAGACACAAGCAGGGGACAGGGAGATTTCCGAAACACTGTCACAGACAGGGGACAGGGAGAATTCCTAAAGCGACTTCCAGACTTGGGACAGGGGGATTTCGTAAAGCGGGTCCCAGACAGGGGAAAGGGAGAGAACAAAAGAAGAGTCCCTGAGAGGGGACAGGGAGATTTCCTAAGCAGAGTCCCAGAAAGGGGACAGGGAGAGTTCCTCATGCGAATCCCAGACAGGAGATAGGGAGTATTTCAAAATTGAATGCCACACAGGGGACAGGGAGATTTCCTAAACAGAGTCACAGGCAGGGGACAGGGAGATTTCCTAAACAGACTCACAGGCACGGGACAGGAGGATTTCCTAAACAAAGTCCTAGGCAGGGAACTGGGAGAGTTCTTAAACAAAGTCCCAGACAGGGGACTCGAAGAGTTCCTAGACAGAGTCACAGACAGGAGACAGGGAGATTTCCTAAACAGAATCCCAGAGAGGGGACAGGGAGAGTTCTTAAACAGAGTCACAGGCAGGGGACAGGGAGAGGTCCTAAACAGAATTCCAGGCAGTGGACAGGGAGAGTTCCTAACCAGAGTCCCAGACCCCGGACAGGGTGAGTTCCTAAACAGAGTCATAGGCAGGGGACAGGGAGAAATCTTAAGCAGGGACCCATAGAGTGGTCAAGTAGACATCCAAAAGGTAGTCCCCGACTGGGGACAGGGAGAGGTTCTAGTGGGAAACCCCGACAGGGGACAGGGAGAGTTCCTAAACAGAGTTACAGGCAGTTGACAGGGACATTTACTGAAGGGAGTCCCAGAGAGTTGAAATGGAGAATTCCTAAACAGAGTCACAGCGGGGGGACAGGGAGAGATCCCAAACAAAATCACAGACCGGGGACAGGGAGATATCCTAAACACATTCACAGACAGGGAACAGGGAGATTTCCAAAGCAGTGTTCCATACAGGGGACAGGAAGAGATCCTAAACAGCATCACAGGCAGGTGAAGGATGAGTTCCTAAACAGAGTCACAGGCAGGGGATAGGCAGAATTCCTATACAGAATCCCAAGCAGGGGTCATGTTGAGTTACTAAAAATAGTTCCATACAGAGGATACGGAGAATCCAAAACAGAGTTCCAGTCAGGGGACAGGGAAGATACTAAACAGTGTCACAGGCAGGAGACAGGAAGAGTTCCTAAACAGTGTCACAGGCATGGGACTGAGAGAATTCCTAAACAGTCTCAAAGAGAGGAGACAGGGAGAGTTCCTAAAAAGAGCTCCAGACAGGGGACAAGCAGAGTTCCTAAAGGTAGTCACAGACTTCAGACAGGGAGAGTTCCCAATACAAGTCCCGACAGGGGACAGGGAGAGTTCCTAAAAAGTGTCCCAGACAGGGGACAGAGAGAGTTCCTAAACAGAGTCAGAAGCAGAGGACAGGGAGAGATCCTAAACAGAGTCCCAGGCAGGAGACAGGAACTGTTCCTAAACATGGACCCAGACAGGGGACAAGGAGAGTACCTAAGCAGAGTCACCGACAGGCGATAGGGAAAGTTCCTAAACAGAGTTCCAGAGAGGGGACATGGAAGATCCTAAACAGAGTCACAGGCAGGAGACAGGGAGAGTTCCTAAAAAGAGTTCCAGACAGGGCACAGGGAAACTGCCTAAACAGAGTGCCAGACAGGGGAAAGGGAGAGCTCCCAATGCGAGTCCCAGACAGGGGAAAGGGAGATTTCCTAGTGGGAGTCCCAGACATTGGACAGGGAAGTTCCAAAATAGAATTCCAGACAACGGACAGGGAGAGTTCCTAAAGGGACTCCCAGACAAGAGACAGGGAGTGTTCCTCAACATAGTCACTGGCAGGGGACAGGGAGATTTCCGAAACACTGTCACGGACAGGGGACAGGGAGAGTTCCTAAAGCGACTCCCAGACTTGGGACAGGGAGAGTTCGTAAAGAGGGTCCCAGACAGGGGAAAGGGAGAGATCCTAAGCAGAGTCCCAGACAGGGGACAGGGAGATTTCCTAAGCAGAGTCCCAGACAGGGGACAGGGAGAGTTACTAAGCAGAGTCTCAGAAAGTGGACAGGGAGAGTTCCTCATGGGAATCCCAGACGGGGACAGGGAGTGTTCATAAGCAGAGTCAAAGGCAGGGGACAGGGAGATTTCCTAAACAGAGTCACAGGCAGGGGACAGGGAGATTTCCTAGACAAACTCACAGGCACAGGACAGGAGGAGTTCCTAAACAAAGTCCTAGGCAGGGAACTGGGAGAGTTCTTAAACAAAGTCCCAGACAGCGGACTGGGAGAGTTCCTATACAGATTCACAGAGAGCGGACAGGGAGATTTCCTTAACAGAGTCCCAGACAGGAGACAGGGAGATTTCCTAAACAGAATCCTAGAGAGGGGACAGGGAGAGTTCCTAAACAGAGTCACAGTGGGGGGACAGGGAGAGGTCCTAAACAGAATTCCAGGCAGGGGACAGGGAGATTTCCTAAACAGAATCCCAGACCGGGGACAGGGAGATTTCGAAAATTGAGTCACAGGCAGGGGACAGGGAGAGTTCTGAAACACTCACAGCAAGGGGACAGGGAACGTTCCTGAAGTGTCTCCTTGACATGGGACAGGGAAAGTTCGTAAAACGTGTCCCAACAGGGGAAAGGAGGAATTCCTAAGCACAGTCCCAGACAGGGGACAGGGTGTATTCCTAAGTAGAGTCCCAGAAAGGGGACAGGGAGAGTTCCTAAAGGGAGTCCCAGACAGGGTCAGGGATTGTTTCGAAACAGAATTCCAGACAGGGAACAGGGTGATTTCCAATGCAGTGTCCCTGGCAGGGGACAGGGAGCGGTCCAAAACAGGGTCCCAGATGGGAACAAGTAGAGATCCTAAAGATAGTCCCAGACTGGGGACAGGGTAATTTCCCAGTGGGAGTCCCAGACAGGAGACAAGGAGAATTCCTAAACACAGTTAAAGACTGGGGGCCGGGAGAGATCCTGAAGCGAGTCCCATACAGGGGTCTGAGAGATTTCCTATGCAGAGTCCCAGACAAGGGACAGGGAGATTTCCTAAACAGTGTTCCAGACAGGGGACAGGAAGAGATCCTAAACAGAGTCACAGGGAGGGGACAGGGAGAGTTCCTAAACAGAGTCCAAGACAGCGGACAGTGAGATTTCCTAAATAGTCTTCCAGACAGGGGACAGGAAGATATCCTAAACAGAGTCCCAGACAGGGGACAGGCAGATTTCCTAAACAGAATCCCAGACAGGGGACAGGGAGAGTTCCAAAACAGAGTCACAGGCAGGGGATACTGAGAGTTCCAAAACACTGTCACAGACATGGGACAAGGAGCGTTCCTGAAGTGTCTCCTAGACATGGGACAGGGAGAGTTCGTAAAAAGTGTCCCAGACAGGGAAAGAGAGAGTTCCTAAGCAGAGTCCCAGAAAGGGGACAGGGACAGTTCCTAAAGGGATTCCCAGACAGGGTCACGGAGTGTTTCTAAACTGAATTCCAGACAGGGGAGTGGGAGAGTTCATAAGCAGAGTCACATGCGTTGGACAAGAAGAGTTCCTAAACACAGTCCAAGGCAGGAAACCATCAGAGTGCTTAAACAAAGTCCCAGACAGGGGACAGCGAGAGTTCCTATACAGAGTCATAGACAGGGGAGTGGCAGAATTCCTAAACAGAGTCGCAGACAGTGGACAGGAAGATTTCCTAAACAGAATCCCAGACAGGGGACAGGGAAATTTCCTAAACATAGTCACAGACAGGGGACATTGAGAGTTCCTAAAAAGTGTTACAGGCAGGGGACAGGGACAGTTACTGAAGGGAGTTCCAGATATGGGAGAGGTTGATTTCCTAAACAGAGTCACAGGCAGGGGACAGGGAGACATGCTAAACAGGGACCCAGAGAGTGGACAAGTAGAGATCCTAAAGGTAGTCCCCGACTGGGGACAGGGAGAGTTCCTAGTGGGAAACCCAGACAGGGGATAGGGAGATTTCCTACACAGAGTTATAGGCAGGGGACAGGGACTGTTACTGAAGGGAGTCCCAGGTAGGTGACAAAAAGAGTTCCTAAACAGAGTAACAGCAGGGGGACAGGGAGAGATCCTAAACAGAATCCCAGACAGGGGACGGAGATATCCTAAACACAGTCACAGACAGGGAACAGGCAGATTTCCAAAGCAGTGTTCCATACAGGGGACAGGAAGAGATCCTAAACAGCGTCACAGGCAGGTGACAGGGAGTGTTCCTAAACAGAGTCCCAGACAGCGGACAGGGAGATTTCCTAAACAGTGTTCCAGACAAGGGACAGGAAGATATCCAAAACAGAGTCACAGGCAGGGGACACGGAGAGATCCTAAACAGAGTTACAGGAAGGGAACAGTCGCAGTTTATGAAGGGAGTCCCAGAGAGCTGACAGGGAGAGTTCCTAAACAGACTAATAGCCGGGGGACAGGGAGAGATCCACAACAGAATCCCAGACAGGAAACAGGGAGATATCCTAAACACAGTCACAGACAGGGAACAGGGAGATTTTCTAAGCAGTGTTCCATACAGGGGACAGGAAGAGATCCTAAACAGAGTCACAGTCAGGGGACAGGCAGAATTCCTAAACAGAATCCCAAGCAGTGGTCATGTTGAGTTCCTAAACAGAGTCACAGGCAGGGGACAGCGAGAATTCCTAAACAGATTCACAAACAGGAGACAGGGATAGTTCATAAAAAGAGTTCCAGACAGGGCACAGGGAAACTTCCCAAACAGAGTCCCAGACAGGGGACAGGGAGAGCTCCCAATGCAAGTCCCAGACAGGGGAAAGGGAGATTTCCTACTGGGAGTCCGAGGCATTGGACAGGGAAATTCCAAAATAGAATTCCAGACAAGGGACAGGGAGAATTCCTAAAGGTATTCCCAGACAAGGGACAGGGAGAGTTCCTCAACAGAGTCACAGGCAGGGGTCAGGGAGAGGTCCTAAGCAGAGTCAAAGGCAGGGGACAAGGAGATCCTAAACACTGTCACAGACTGGGGACAGTGAGAGTTCCTAAAGCGACTCCCAGACTTGGGAGAGGGAGAGTTCGTAAAGAGGGTCCCAGACAGGGGAAAGGGAGAGCTCCCAATGCGAGTCCCAGACAGGGGACAGGGAGATTTCCTAGTGGGAGTCCCAGACATTGGACAGGGAAGTTCCAAAATAGAATTCCAGACAACGGACAGGGAGAGTTCCTAAAGGGACTCCCAGACAAGAGACAGGGAGTGTTCCTCAGCATAGTCACTGGTAGGGGACAGGGAGATTTCTGAAACACTGTCACGGACAGGGGACAGGGGGAGTTCCTAAAGTGGCTCCCAGACTTGGGACAGGGAGAGTTCGTAAAGAGGGTCCCAGACAGGGGAAAGGGAGAGATCCTAAGCAGAGTCCCAGACAGGGGACAGGGAGATTTCCTAAGCAGAGTCCCAGGCAGGGGACAGGGAGAGTTACTAAGCAGAGTCTCAGAAAGTGGACAGGGAGAGTTCCTCATGGGAATCCCAGACAGGGGACAGGGAGTGTTCATAAGCAGAGTCAAAGGCAGGGGACAGGGGGATTTCCTAAACAAACTCACAGGCACGAGATAGGAGGAGTTCCTAAACAAAGTCCTAGGCAGGGAACTGGGAGAGTTCTCAAACAAAGTCCCAGACAGGGGACTGGGAGAGTTCCTGTACAGATTCACAGAGAGTGGACAGGGAGATTTCCTTAACAGAGTCCCAGACAGGAGACAGGGAGATTTCCTAAACAGAATCCTAGAGAGGGGACAGGGAGAGATCCTAAACAGAGTCACAGTGGGGGGACAGGGAGAGGTCCTAAACAGAATTCCAGGCAGGGGACAGGGAGAGTTCCTAAACAGAGTCCCAGACAGGGGACAGGCAGATATCCTAAACAGAATCCCAGACCAGGGACAGGGAGATTTCCTAAATTGAGTCACAGGCAGGGGACAGGGAGAGTTCTGAAACACTGTCACAGCAAGGGGACAAGGAACGTTCCTGAAGTGTCTCCTTGACATGGAACAGGGAGAGTTCGTAAAACGTGTCCCAACAGGGGAAAGGAGGAATTCCTAAGCACAGTCCCAGACAGCGGACAGGGTGTATTCCTAAGTAGAGTACCAGAAAGAGGATAGGGAGAGTTCCTAAAGGGAGTTCCAGACAGGGTCAGGGATTGTTTCGAAACAGAATTCCAGACAGGGAACAGGGTGATTTCCAATGCAGTGTCCCAGGCAGGGGACAGGGAGCGGTCCTAAACAGGGTCCCAGATGGGAACAAGTAGAGATCCTAAAGATAGTCCCAGACCTGGGACAGGGTAATTTCCCAGTGGGAGTCCCAGACAGGAGACAGGGAGAATTCCTAAACACAGTTAAAGACTGGGGGCCGGGAGAGATCCTGAAGCGAGTCCCAGACAGGGGCCTGAGAGATTTCCTATGCAGATTCCCAGACAAGGGACAGGGAGATTTCCTAAACAGTGTTCCAGACAGGGGACAGGAAGAGATCCTAAACAGAGTCACAGGGAGGGGACAGGGAGAGTTTCTAAACAGAGTCCAAGACAGCGGACAGTGAGATTTCCTAAATAGTCTTCCAGACAGGGGACAGGAAGATATCCTAAACAGAGTCCCAGACAGGGGACAGGCAGATTTACTAAACAGAATCCCAGACAGGGGACAGGGAGAGTTCCAAAACACTGTCACAGACAGGGGACAAGGAGCGTTCCTGAAGTGTCTCCTAGACATGGGACAGGGAGAGTTCGTAAAAAGTGTCCCAGTCAGGGAAAGGGAGAGTTCCTAAGCTGAGTAATAGCAGGGGGACAGGGAGAGATCCTAAACAGAATCCCAGACAGGGGAAAGTGAGATATCCTAAACACAGTCACAGACAGGGAACAGGAAGATTTCCAAAGCAGTGTTCCATACAGGGGACAGGAAGAGATCCTAAACAGCATCACAGGCAGGTGACAGGGAGTGTTCCTAAACAGAGTCCCAGACAGCGGACAGGGAGATTTCCTAAACAGTGTTCCAGACAGGGGACAGGAAGAGATCCTAAACAGAGTCACAGGCAGGGGACAGGGAGAGATCCTAAACAGAGTTACAGGCAGGGAACAGGGGCAGTTACTGAAGGGAGTCCCAGAGAGCTGACAGGGAGAGTTCCTAAACAGAGTCATAGCGGGGGGACAGGGAGAGATCCTAAACAGAATCCAGGCAGGAGACAGGGAGATATCCTAAACACAGTCACAGAGAGGGAACAGGGAGATTTTCTAAGCAGTGTTCCATACAGGTGACAGGAAGAGATCCTAAACAGAGTCACAGTCAGGGGACAGGCAGAATTCCAAAACAGAATCCCAAGCAGTGGTCATTTTGAGTTCCTAAACAGAGTCACAGGCAGGGGACAGCGAGAATTCCTAAACAGATTCACAGACAGGAGACAGGGACAGTTCGCAAAAAGAGTTCCAGAAAGGGCACAGGGAAACTTCCCAAACAGAGTCCCAGACAGGGGACAGGGAGAGCTCCCAATGCAAGTCCCAGACAGGGCAAAGGGAGATTTCCTAGTGGGAGTCCGAGACATTGGACAGGGAAATTCCAAAATAGAATTCCAGACAAGGGACAGGGAGAATTCCTAATGGTACTCTCAGACAAGGGACAGGGAGAGTTCCTCAACAGAGTCACAGGCAGGGGTCAGGGAGAGGTCCTAAACAGAGTCAAAGGCAGGGGACAAGGAGATCCAAAACACTGTCACAGACTGGGGACGGTGAGAGTTCCTAAAGCGACTCCAAGACTTGGGAGAGGGAGAGTTCGTAAAGAGGGTCCCAGACAGGGGAAAGGGAGAGATCCTAAGCAGAGTCCCTGACAGGGGAGAGGGAGATTTCCTATGCAGAGTCCCAGACAGGGGACAGGGAGATTTCCTAAGCAGAGTCCCAGAAAGGGGACAGGGAGATTTCCTAATGGGAATCCCAGACAGGGGACAGGCAGAGTTCCTAAACAGAGTTACAGGCAGTAGACAGGGACAGTTAAAGAAGGAAGTCCCAGAGAGGTGAAAGGGAGAGTTCCTAAACAGAGTAACAGAGGGGGGACAGGGAGAGATCCTAAACACAGTCACAGAGAGGGAACAGGGAGATTTCCTAAACAGACTCACAGGCACGGAGCAGGAGGAGTTCTTATACAAAGTCCTAATAAGGAACTGGGGGAGTTCTTAAACAAAGTCCCAAACAGGGGACAGGGAGAGTTCCTGTACAGACTCACCGACAGCGGACAGGGAGAGTTCCTAAACAGTGTCCCCGACAGGAAGAAGGGAGATTTCCTAAACAGAATCCCAGAGAGGGGACAGGGAGATTTCCTAAACAGAGTTACAGCAGGGGTCAGGGAGAGTTCCTAAACAGAATCCCAGGCTGGGGTCAGGGAGAAATCCTAAAGATTGTCCCAAGCAGGGGACAGGGAGCTTTCCTAAACAGGGACCCAGATGGGAACAAGTAGAGATCCTAATAATATTCCCAGACTGGGGACAGGGAGATTTCCCAGTGGGAGTCCCAGACAGGAGACATGGAGAATTCCTAAACACAGTCACAGATTGGGGGCAGGGAGAGTTCCTGAAGGGAGTCCCAGACAGGGTCTGAGAGATTTCCTATGCAGAGTCCCAAACCGGGGACAGGGAGATTTCCTAAACAGTGTTCCAGACAGGGGACAGGAAGAGATCCTAAACAGAGTCACAGGGAGGGGACAGGGAGAGTTCCTAAACAGAGTCCAAGACAGCGGACAGTGAGATTTCCTAAATAGTGTTCCAGACAGGGGACAGGAAGAGGTCCTAAACAGAGTCCCAGACAGGGGACAGGCAGATGTCCTAAACAGAATCCCAGACAGGGGACAGGGAGAGTTCCTAAACAGAGTCACAGGCAGGGGATACTGAGAGTTCAAAAACCCTGTCACAGACAGGGGACAAGGAGCATTCCTGAAGTGTCATCTAGACATGGGACAGGGAGAGTTCGTAAAAAGTGTCCAAGACAGGGAAAGGGAGAGTTCCTAAGCAGAGTCCCAGAAAGGGGACAGGGAGAGATCCTAAAGGGATTCCCAGACAGGGTCACGGAGTGTTTCTAAACAGAATTCCAGACAGGGGACTGGGAGAGTTCATAAGCAGAGTCACAGGCAGTGGACAGGAAGAGTTCCTGAACACAGTACTAGGCAGGAAACAGTCAGAGTTCTTAAACAAAGTCCCAGACAGGGGACAGGGAGAGTTCCTATACAGAGTCATAGACAGGGGAGTGGCAGAGCTCCTAAACAGAGTCGCAGACTGTGGACAGGGAGATTTCCTAAACAGAGTCACAGACTGTGGACAGGGAGATTTCCTAAACATAGTCACAGACTGTGGACAGGGAGATTTCCTAAACAGAGTCGCAGACTGTGGACAGGGAGATTTCCTAAACAGAATCCCAGACAGGGGACAGGGAAATTTCCTAAACATAGTCACAGACAGGGGACATTGAGAGTTCCTAAAAAGAGTTACAGGCAGGGGAAAGGGACAGTTACTGAAGGGAGTTCCAGATATGGGAGAGGTTGATTTCCTAAACAGAATCACAGGCAGGGGACAGGGACAGTTACTGAAGGGAGTGCCAGAGAGGTGACAGGGAGACTTCCTAAACAGAGTAACAGCAGGGGTACAGGGAGGGATCCTAAACAGAATCCCAGACAGGGGACAGGGAGATATCCTAAACACAGTCACAGACAGGGAACAGGCAGATTTCCAAAGCAGTGTTCCATACAGGGGACAGGAAGAGATCCTAAACAGTGTCACAGGCAGGTGACAGAGTGTTCCTAAACAGAGTCCCAGACAGCGGACAGGGGGATTTTCTAAACAGTGTTCCAGACAGGGGAGAGGAAGAGATCCAAAACAGAGTCACAGGCAGGGGACAGGGAGAGATCCTAAACTGAGTAACAGGCAGGGAACAGGGGCAGTTACTGAGGGGAGTCCCAGAGAGCTGACAGGGAGAGTTCCTAAACAGAGTCATAGCGGGGGGACAGGGAGAGATCCTAAACAGAATCCAGGCAGGAGACAGGGAGAGATCCTAAACACAGTCACAGAGAGGGAACAGGGAGATTTCCTAAGCAGTGTTCCATACAGGGGACAGGAAGAGATCCTAAACAGAGTCACAGTCAGGGGACAGGCAGAATTCCTAAACAGAATCCCAAGCAGTGGTCATGTTGAGTTGCTAAAGCGTCTCCCAGACTTGGGAGAGGGAGAGTTCGTAAAGAGGGTCCCAAACAGGGGAAAGGGAGATTTCCTATGCAGAGTACCAGAAAGGGGACAGGGAGATTTCCTAAGCAGAGTCCCAGAAAGGGGACAGGGAGAGTTCCTAATGGGAATCCCTGACAGGGGACAGGGAGAGTTCCTAAACAGAGTTACAGGCAGTGGACAGGGACAGTTAAAGAAGGAAGTCCCAGAGCGGTGACAGGGAGAGTTCCTAAACAGAGTCACAGGCAGGGGATAGGCAGAATTGCTAAACAGAATACCAAGCAGTGGTCATGTTGAGTTCATACAGAGAGTCACAGGCAGGGGACAGTGAGAATTCCTAAACAGATTCACAGACAGGCGACAGGGACAGTTCTTAAAAAGAGTTCCAGACAGGGCACAGGGAAACTTCCCAAACAGAGTCCCAGACAGGGAACAGGGAGAGCTCCCAATGCGAGTCCCAGACAGGGGAAAGGCAGATTTCCTAGTGGGAGTCCCAGATATTGGACAGGGAAGTTCCAATATAGAATTCCAGACAAGGGACAGGGAGAGTTCCTAAAGGGACTCCCAGACAAGGGACAGGGAGAGTTCCTCAACAGAGTCACAGGCAGGGGACAGGGAGAGTTCCTAAACAGAGTCACAGACTGGGAAAAGGGAGAGTTCCTAAAGCGACACACAGACTTGGCAGAAGGGGAATTCGTAAAGAGGGTCCCAGACAGCGGAAAGGGAGAGATCCTGAGCAGATTCCCGGCAGGGGACAAGGAGATTTCCTAAGCAGAGTCCCAGAAAGGGGACAGGCAGAGTTCCTAATGGGAATCCCAGACAGGGAACAGGGAGTGTTTCTAAACTGAATGCCAGACAGGGGACAAGGAGATTTCCTAAGCAGAGTCCCAGAAAGGGGACAGGCAGAGTTCCTAATGGGAATCCCAGACAGGGAACAGGGAGTGTTTCTAAACTGAATGCCAGACAGGGAACAGGGAGTGTTTCTAAACTGAATGCCAGACAGGGGACAGGGAGAGTTCATAAGCAGAGTCACAGGCAGGGGACAGGGAGATTTCCTAAACAGAGTAGAGGCCGGGGACAGGGAGATTTCTTAAACAGAGTCACAGGCACGGGACAGGAGGAGTTCCTAAACAGAGTCTCAGGCAGGGAACTGGGAGAGTTCTTAAACAAAGTCCCAGACAGGGGAAAGGGAGAGTTCCTGTACAGAGTCACCGACTTCGGACAGGGAGAGTTCCTAAACAGAGACCCAGACAGGAGACAGGGAGAGTTCCTAAACAGAATCCCAGAGAGGGGACAGGGAGATTTCCTAAACAGTCACAGCAGGGGTCAGGGAGAGTTCCTAAACAGAATCCCAGGCTGGGGACAGGGAGAAATCCTAAAGAGTGTCCCACGCAGGGGACAGGGAGAGGTCCTAAACAGGGACCCAGATGGGAACAAGTAGAGATCCTAATAATATTCCCAGACTGGGGACAGGGAGATTTCCCAGTGGGAGTCCCAGACAGGAGACACGGAGAATTCCTAAACACAGTCACAGATTGGGGGCCGGGAGAGTTCCTGAAGGGATTCCCAGACAGGGGTCTGAGAGATTTCCTATGCAGAGTCCCAGACAGGGGACAGGGAGATTTCCTAAACAGTGTTCCAGACAGGGGACAGGAAGAGATCCTAAACAGAGTCACAGGGAGGGGACAGGGAGAGTTCCTAAACAGAGTCCAAGACAGGGGACAGGCAGATGTCCTAAACAGAGTCCCAGACAGGGGACAGGCAGATGTCCTAAACAGAGTCCCAGACAGGGGACAGGGAGAGTTCCTAAACAGAGTCACAGGCAGGGGATACTGAGAGTTCAAAAACCCTGTCACAGACAGGGGACAAGGAGCATTCCTGAAGTGTCTTCTAGACATGGGACAGGGAGAGTTCGTAAAAAGTGTCCAAGACAGGGAAAGGGAGAGTTCCTAAGCAGAGTCCCAGAAAGGGGACAGGGAGAGATCCTAAAGGGATTCCCAGACAGGGGTCACGGAGTGTTTCTAAACAGAATTCCAGACAGGGGACTGGGAGAGTTCATAAGCAGAGTCACAGGCAGTGGACAGGAAGAGTTCCTGATCACAGTCCTAGGCAGGAAACAGTCAGAGTTCTTAAACAAAGTCCCAGACAGGGGACAGCGAGAGTTCCTATACAGAGTCATAGACAGGGGAGAGGCAGAGCTCCTAAACAGAGTCGCAGACTGTGGACAGGGAGATTTCCTAAACAGAGTCGCAGACTGTGGACAGGGAGATTTCCTAAACAGAATCCCAGACAGGGGACAGGGAAATTTCCTAAACATAGTCACAGACAGGGGACATTGAGAGTTCCTAAAAAGAGTTACAGGCAGGGGAAAGGGACAGTTACTGAAGGGAGTTCCAGATATGGGAGAGGTTGATTTCCTAAACAGAATCACAGGCAGGGGACAGGGACAGTTACTGAAGGGAGTCCCAGAGAGGTGACAGGGAGACTTCCTAAACAGAGTAACAGCAGGGGTACAGGGAGGGATCCTAAACAGAATCCCAGACAGGGGACAGGGAGATATCCTAAACACAGTCACAGACAGGGAACAGGCAGATTTCCAAAGCAGTGTTCCATACAGGGGACAGGAAGAGATCCTAAACAGTGTCACAGGCAGGTGACAGAGAGTGTTCCTAAACAGATTCCCAGACAGCGGACAGGGGGATTTTCTGAACAGTGTTCCAGACAGGGGAGAGGAAGAGATCCAAAACAGAGTCACAGGCAGGGGACAGGGAGAGATCCTAAACTGAGTAACAGGCAGGGAACAGGGGCAGTTACTGAAGGGAGTCCCAGAGAGCTGACAGGGAGAGTTCCTAAACAGAGTCATAGCGGGGGGACAGGGAGAGATCCTAAACACAGTCACAGAGAGGGAACAGGGAGATTTCCTAAGCAGTGTTCCATACAGGGGACAGGAAGAGATCCTAAACAGAGTCACAGTCAGGGGACAGGCAGAATTCCTAAACAGAATCCCAAGCAGTGGTCATGTTGAGTTGCTAAAGCGTCTCCCAGACTTGGGAGAGGGAGAGTTCGTAAAGAGGGTCCCAAACAGGGGAAAGGGAGATTTCCTAAACAGTGTTCCAGAGAGGGGACAGGAAGAGATCTTAAACAGAGTCACAGGGAGGGGAGAGGGAGAGTTCCTAAACAGAGTCCAAGACAGCGGACAGTGAGATTTCCTAAATAGTCTTCCAGACAGGGGACAGGAAGAGATCCTAAACAGAGTCCCAGACAGGGGACAGGCAGATTTCCTAAACAGAGTCCCACACAGGGGACAGGGAGAGTTCCTAAACAGAGTTACAGGCAGTGGACAGGGACAGTTAAAGAAGGAAGTCCCAGAGAGGTGACAGTCAGAGTTCCTAAACAGAGTAACAGCGGGGGGACATGGAGAGATCCTAAACAGAATCCCATTGAGGGTACAGGGATATATCCTAAACACTGTCACAGATAGGGAACAGGGAGATTTCCAAAGTAGTGTTCCATCCAGGGGACAGGAAGAGCTACTAAACAGAGTCACAGGCAGGTGGCAGGGAGAGTTCCTAAACAGAGTCCCAGGCACGGGACAGGCAGAATTCCTAAACAGAATCCCAAGCAGTGGTCATGTTGCGTTCCTAAACAGAGTCACAGGCAGGGGACAGCGAGAATTCCTAAACAGATTCACAGACAGGAGACAGGGACAATTCGGAAAATGAATTCCAGACAGGGCACAGGGAAACTTCCTAAACAGAGTCCCAGACAGGGTAGAGGGAGAGCTCCCAATGCGAGTCCCAGACAGGGGAAAGGCAGATTTCCTAGTGGGAGTCCCAGACATTGGACAGGGAAGTTCCAAAATAGAATTCTAGACAAGGGACAGGGAGAGTTCCTAAAGGGACTCACAGACAAGGGACAGGGAGAGTTCCACAACAGAGTCACAGGCAGGGGACAGGGAGATTTCCTAAACAGAGTCACAGGCAGGGGACAGGGAGAGTTCCAAAACACTGTCACAGACAGGGGACAGGGAGATTTCATAAAGCGACTCCCAGACTTGGGACAGGGAGAGTTCGTAAAGAGGGTCCCAGACAGGGGAAAGGGACAGAAACTAAGAAGAGTCCCTGACAATGGACAGGGAGACTTCCTAAGCAGAGTCCCAGAAAGGGGACAGGGAGAGTTCCTCATGGGAATCCCAGACAGGAGACAGGGAGTATTTCAAAATTGAATGCCAGACAGGGGACAGGGAGATTTCCTAAACAGAGTCACAGGCATGGGACTGGGAGATTTCCTTAACAGACTCACAGGCACGGGACAGGAAGATTTCCTAAACAAAGTCCTAGGCAGGGAACTGGGAGAGTTCTTAAACAAAGTCCCAGACAGGAGACTGGAAGAGTTCCTATACAGAGTCACAGACAGGAGACAGGGAGATTTCCTAAACAGAATCCCAGAGAGGGGACACGGAGAGTTCCTAAACAGAGTCACAGGCAGGGGACAGGGAGATTTCCTAAACAGAATTCCAGGCAGTGGACAGGGAGAGTTCCTAAACGGAGTCCCAGACAGGGGCAGGCAGATTTCCTAAACAGAATCCCAGACCGGGACAGGGAGAGTTCCTAAACAGAGTCACAGGCAGGGGAAAGGGAGAGTTCCGAAACACTATCAAAGACAGAGGACAAGGAGCGTTCCTGACGTGTCTCCTAGACATTGGACAGGGAGAGTTCTCAAAAAGTGTCCCAAACAGGGGAAAAGGAGAGTTCCTAAGCAGAGTACCAGACAGGGGACAGGGTGTTTTCCTAAGCAGAGTCCCAGAAAGGGGACAGGGAGAGTTCCTAAAGGGAGTCCCAGACAGGGTCACGAAGTGCTTCTATACAGAATTCCAGACAGAGGACAGGGAGAGTTCATAAGCAGAGTTACAGGCAGGGGACAGGAAGAGTTCCTAAACACTGTCCGGGGCAGGGAACCGTCAGAGTTCTTAAACAAAGTCCCAGACAGGGGACAGAGAGAGTTCCTAAACAGAGTCAGAAGCAGAGGACAGGGAGAGATCCTAAACAGAGTCCCAGGCAGGAGACAGGAACTGTTCCTAAACATGGACCCAGACAGGGGACAAGGAGAGTGCCTAAGCAGAGTCCCCGACAGGCGGAAGGGAAAGTTCCTAAACAGAGTTCCAGAGAGGGGACATGGAAGATCCTAAACAGAGTCACAGGCAGGAGACAGGGAGACTTCCTAAAAAGGGTTCCAGACAGAGTGCAGGGAAACTGCCTAAACAGAGTGCCAGACAGGGGAAAGGGAGATCTCCCAATGCGAGTCCCAGACAGGGGAAAGGGAGATTTCCTAGTGGGAGTCCCAGACACTGGACAGGGAAGATCCAAAATAGAATTCCAGACAAGGGACAGGGAGAGTTCCTAAAGGGACTCCCAGACAAGAGACAGGGAGAGTTCCTCAACATAGTCACAGGCAGGGGACAGGGAGATTTCCGAAACACCGTCACAGACAGTGGACAGGGAGAGTTCCTAAAGCGACTCCCAGACTTGGGACAGGGAGAGTTCGTAAAGAGGGTCCCAGACAGGGGAAAGGGAGAGATCCTAAGCAGAGTCCCTGACAGGGGACAGGGAGATTTCCTAAGCAGAGTCCCAGACAGGGGACAGGGAGAGTTACTCATGGGACTCCCAGACAGGGGACAGGGAGTGTTCATAAGCAGAGTCAAAGGCAGGGGACAGGGAGATTTCCTAAACAGAGTCACAGGCAGGGGACAGGGAGAGTTACTAAGCAGAGTCACAGACAGGGGACAGGGAGAGTTACTCATGGGAATCCCAGACAGGGGACAGGGAGTGTTCATAAGCAGAGTCAAAGGCAGGGGACAGGGAGATTTCCTAAACAGAGTCACAGGCAGGGGACAGGGAGATTTCCTAAACAGACTCACAGGCACGGGACAGGAGGAGTTCCTAAACAAAGTCCTAGGCAGGGAACTGGGAGAGTTCTTAAACAAAGTTCCAGACAGGAGACAGGGAGATTTCCTAAACAGAATCCCAGAGAGGGGACACGGAGAGTTCCTAAACAGAGTCACAGCGGGGGGACAGGGAGAGGTCCTAAACAGAATTCCAGGCAGGGGACAGGGAGAGTTCCTAAACAGAGTCCCAGACAGGGGACAGGCAGATTTCCTAAACAGAATCCCAGACCGGGGACAGGGAGATTTCCTAAATTGATTCACAGGCAGGGGACAGGGAGAGTTCTGAAACACTGTCACAGAAAGGGGACAAGGAGCATTCCCCAAGTGTCTCCTAGACATGGGACAGGGAGAGTTCGTAAAACGTGTCCCAGACAGCGTAAGGGGAGAAATCCTAAGCACAGTCCCAGACAGGGGACAGGGTGTATTCCTAAGCAGAGTCCCAGAAAGGGGAAAGGGAGAGTTCCTAAAGGGAATCCCAGACAGGGTCAGGGATTGTTTCGAAACAGAATTCCAGACAGGGAACAGGGTGATTTCCAATGCAGTGTCCCAGGCAGGGGACAGGGAGCGGTCCTAAACAGGGTCCCAGATGGGAACAAGTAGAGATCCTAAAGATAGTCCCAGACTGGGGAAAGGGTGATTTCCCAATGGGAGTCCCAGACAGGAGACAGGGAGAATTCCTAAACACAGTCACAGATTGGGGGCCGGGAGATTTCCTGAAGCGAGTCCCAGACATGGGCCTGAGAGATTTCCTATACAGTGTCCCAGACAGGGGACAGGGAGATTTCCAAAGCAGTGTTCCAGACAGGGGACAGGAAGAAATCCTAAACTGAGTCACAGGCAGGGGACAGGGAGTGTTCCTAAACAGACTCCCAGACAGCGGACAGGGAGATTTCCTAAACAGTGTTCCAGACAGGGGACAGGAAGAGATCCTAAACAGAGTCACAGGCAGGGGACAGGGAGAGATCCTAAACAGAGTTACAGGCAGGGAACAGGGGCAGTTACTGAAGGGAGTCCCAGAGAGCTGACAGGGAGAGTTCCTAAACAGAGTCATAGCGGGGGGACAGGGAGAGATCCTAAACAGAATCCCAGACAGGAGACAGGGAGATATCCTAAACACAGTCACAGAGAGGGAACAGGGAGATTTCCTAAGCAGTGTCCCATACAGGGGACAGGATGAGATCCTAAACAGAGTCACAGGCAGGTGACAGGGAGAGTTCCTAAACAGAGTCACAGTCAGGGGACAGGCAGAATTCCTAAACAGAATCCCAAGCAGTGGTCATGTTGAGTTCCTATAGAGAGTCACAGGCAGGGGACAGAGAGAATTCCTAAACAGATTCACAGACAGGAGACAGGGACAGTTCGTAAAAAGAGTTCCAGACAGGGCACAGGGAAACTTCCCAAACAGAGTCCCAGACAGGGGACAGGGAGAGCTCCCAATGCGAGTCCCAGACAGGGGACAGGGAGATTTCCTAGTGGGAGTCCAAGACATTGGACAGGGAAGTTCCAAAATAGAATTCCAGACAAGGGACAGGGAGAGTTCCTAAAGGGTATCCCAGACAAGGGACAGGGAGAGTTCCTCAACAGAGTCACAGGCAGGGGACAGGGAGAGTTCATAACAGAGTCACAGGCAGGGGACAGGGAGATTTCCAAAACACTGTCACAGGCAGGGGACAGGGAGATTTCCTAAACAGACTCACAGGCACGGGACAGGAGGAGTTCCTAAACAAAGTCCTAGGCAGGGAACTGGGAGAGTTCTTAAACAAAGTCCCCTACAGGGGACAGGGAGAGTTCCTGTACAGAGTCACCGACAGCGGACAGGGTGCGTTCCTAAACAGAGTCCCAGACAGGAGACAGGGAGATTTCCTATACAGAATCCCAGAGAGGGGACAGGGAGATTTCCTAAACAGAGTCACAGCAGGGGTCAGGGAGAGTTCCTAAACAGAATCCCAGGCTGGGGACAGGGAGATTTGCTAAACAGACTCACAGGCACGGGACAGGAGGAGTTCCTAACCAAAGTCCTAGGCAGGGAACTGGGAGAGTTCTTAAACAAAGTCCCCGACAGGGGACAGGGAGAGTTCCTGTACAGAGTCACTGACAGCGGACAGGGAGCGTTCCTAAACAGAGTCCCAGAAAGGGGACAAGGAGAGTTCCTAAAGGGAGTCCCAGACAGGGTCACGAAGTGCTTCTATACAGAATTCCAGACAGAGGACAGGGAGAGTTCTTAAGCAGAGTCACAGGCAGTGGACAGGAAGAGTTCCTAAACACAGTCCGAGGCAGGCATCCGTCAGAGTTCTTAAACAAAGTCCCAGACAGGGGACAGGGAGAGTTCCTATACAGAGTCATAGACAGGGGAGAGGCAGAGCTCCTAAACAGAGTCGCAGACTGTGGACAGGGAGATTTCCTAAACAGAGTCGCAGACTGTGGACAGGGAGATTTCCTAAACAGAGTCGCAGACTGTGGACAGGGAGATTTCCTAAACAGAATCCCAGACAGGGGACAGGGAATTTTCCTAAACATAGTCACAGACAGGGGACATTGAGAGTTCCTAAAAAGAGTTACAGGCAGGGGAAAGGGACAGTTACTGAAGGGAGTTCCAGATATGGGAGAGGTTGATTTCCTAAACAGAATCACAGGCAGGGGACAGGGACAGTTACTGAAGGGAGTCCCAGATATGGGAGAGGTAGATTTCCTAAACAGAGTCACAGGCAGGGGACAGGGAGAAATCTTAAGCAGGGACCCATAGATTGGACAAGTTGACATCCAAAAGGTAGTCCCCGACTGGGGACAGGGAGAGTTCCTAGTGGGAAACCCAGACAGGGGACAGGGAGAGTTCCTAAACAGATTTACAGGCAGTGGACAGGGACAGTTACTGAAGGGAGTCCTAGATATGGGAGAGGTAGATTTCCTAAACAGAGTCACAGGCAGGGGACAGGGAGAAATCTTAAGCAGGGACCCATAGATTGGACAAGTAGACATCCAAAAGGTAGTCCCCGACTGGGGACAGGGAGAGTTCCTGGTGGGAAACCCAGACAGGGGACAGGGAGAGTTCCTAAACAGATTTACAGGCAGTGGACAGGGACAGTTACTGAAGGGAGTCCCAGAGAGTTGACAGGGAGAATTCCTAAACAGAGTCACAGCGGGTGGACAGGGAGAGATCCTAAACAAAATCACAGACAGGTGACAGGGAGATATCCTAAACACAGTCACAGACAGGGAACAGGGAGATTTCCAAAGCCGTGTTCCATACAGCGGACAGGAAGAGATCCTAAACAGCATCACAGGTAGGTGACAGGGTGAGTTCCTAAACAGAGTCACAGGCAGGGGATAGGCAGAATTCCTTTACAGAATCCAAAGCAGGGGTCATGTTGAGTTACTAAAAATAGTCCCATACAGAGGTTACGGAGAATCCAAAACACAGTTCCAGTCAGGGGACTGGGAAGACACTAAACAGTGTCACAGGCAGGAGACAGGAAGAGTTCCTAAACATTGTCACGGGCAGGGGACTGAGAGAATTCCTAAACAGTCTCAAAGAGAGGAGACAGGGAGAGTTCCTAAAAAGAGCTCCAGACAGGGGACAAGCAGAGTACCTAAAGGTAGTCACAGACTGCTGACAGGGAGAGTTCCCAATACAAGTCCCGACAGGGGACAGGGAGAGTTCCTAAAAAGTGTCCCAGACAGGGGACAGAGAGAGTTCCTAAACAGAGTCAGAAGCAGAGTACAGGGAAAGATCCTAAACAGAGTCCCAGGCAGGAGACAGGAACTGTTCCTAAACATGGACCCAGACAGGGGACAAGGAGAGTTCCTAAGCAGAGTCCCCGACAGGCGATAGGGAAAGTTCCTAAACAGAGTTCCAGAGAGGGAACTTGGAAGATCCTAAACAGAGTCACAGGCAGGAGACAGGGAGACTTCCTAAAAAGAGTTCCAGACAGAGCACAGGGAAACTGCCTAAACAGAGTGCCAGACAGGGGACAGGGAGATCTCCCAATGCGAGTCCCAGACAGGGGAAAGGGAGATTTCCTAATGGGAGTCCCAGACATTGGACAGGGAAGTTCCAAAATAGAATTCCAGACAAGGGACAGGGAGAGTTCCTAAAGGGACTCCCAGACAAGAGACAGGGAGAGTTCCTCAACATAGTCACAGGCAGGGGACAGGGAGATTTCCGAAACACTGTCACAGACAGTGGACAGGGAGAGTTCCTAAAGCGACTCCCAGACTTGGGACAGGGAGAGTTCGTAAAGAGGATCCCAGACAGGGGAAAGGGAGAGATCCTAAGCAGTGTCCCTGACAGGGGACAAGGAGATTTCCTAAGCAGAGTCCCAGACAGGGGACAGGGAGAGTTACTCATGGGAATCCCAGACAGGGGACAGGGAGTGTTCATAAGCAGAGTCAAAGGCAGGGGACAGGGAGATTTCCTAAACAGAGTCACAGGCAGGGGACAGGGAGATTTCCTAAACAGACTCACAGGCACGGGACAGGAGGAGTTCCTAAACAAAGTCCTAGGCAGGGAACTGAGAGAGTTCTTAAACAAAGTTCCAGACAGGGGACTGGGAGAGTTCCTATACAGATTCACAGAGAGCGGGAGGGAGAGTTCCTAAACAGAGTCCCAGACAGGAGACAGGGAGATTTCCTAAACAGAATCCCAGAGAGGGGACACGGAGAGTTCCTAAACAGAGTCACAGCGGGGGGACAGGGAGAGGTCCTAAACAGAATTCCAGGCAGGGGACAGAGAGAGTTCCTAAACAGAGTCCCAGACAGGGGACAGGCAGATTTCCTAAACAGAATCCCAGACCGGGGACAGGGAGATTTCCTAAATTGAGTCACAGGCAGGGGACAGGAAGAGTTCTGAAACACTGTCACAGAAAGGGGACAAGGAGCATTCCCGAAGTGTCTCCTAGACATGGGACAGGGCGAGTTCGTAAAACGTGTCCCAGACAGGGTAAGGGGAGAATTCCTAAGCACAGTCCCAGACAGGGGACAGGGTGTATTCCTAAGCAGAGTCCCAGAAAGGGGAAAGGGAGAGTTCCTAAAGGGAATCCCAGACAGGGTCAGGGATTGTTTCGAAACAGAATTCCAGACAGGGAACAGGGTGATTTCCAATGCAGTGTCCCAGGCAGGGGACAGGGAGCGGTCCTAAACAGGGTCCCTGATGGGAACAAGTAGAGATCCTAATGATGGTCCCAGACTGGGGAAAGGGTGATTTCCCAATGGGAGTCCCAGACAGGAGACAAGGAGAATTCCTAAATACAGTCACAGATTGAGGGCCGGGAGAGTTCCTGAAGCGAGTCCCAGACAGGGGCCTGAGAGATTTCCTATACAGTGTCCCAGACAGGGGACAGGGAGATTTCCAAAGCAGTGTTCCAGACAGGGGACAGGAAGAAATCCTAAACTGAGTCACAGGCAGGGGACAGGGAGTGTTCCTAAACAGACTCCCAGACAGCGGACAGGGAGATTTCCTAAACAGTGTTCCAGACAGGGGACAGGAAGAGATCCTAAACAGAGACACAGGCAGGGGACAGGGAGAGATCATAAACACAGTTACAGGCAGAGAACAGGGGCAGTTACTGAAGGGAGTCCCAGAGAGCTGACAGGGAGAGTTCCTAAACAGAGTCATAGCGGGGGGACAGGGTGAGATCCTAAACAGAATCCCAGACAGGAGACAGGGAGATAACCTAAACACAGTCACAGAGAGGGAACACAGAGATTTCCTAAGCAGTGTACCATACAGGGGACAGGATGAGATCCTAAACAGAGTCACAGGCAGGTGACAGGGAGAGTTCCTAAACAGAGTCACAGTCAGGGGACAGGGAGATTTCCAAAACACTGTCACAGACTGGGGACAGGGAGAGTTCCAAAACACTGTCACAGACTGGGGACAGGGAGAGTTCCTAAAGCGACTCCCAGATTTGGGAGAGGGAGAGTTCGTAAAGAGGGTCCCAGATAGGGGAAAGGGTGAGATCCTAAGCAGAGTCCCTGACAGGGGATAGGGAGATTTCCTATGCAGTGTCCCAGACAGGGGACAGGGAGATTTCCTAAGCAGAGTCCCAGAAAGGGGACAGGGAGAGTTCCTAATGGGAATCCCAGACAGGGGACAGGGTGTGTTTCTAAACTGAATGCCAGACAGGGGACAGGGAGACTTCATAAACAGAGTCACAGGCAGGAGACAGGGAGATTTCCTAAACAGAGTTACAGGCAGGGGACAGGGAAATTTCCTAAACAGACTCACAGGTACGGGACAGGAAGAGTTCCTAAACAAAGTCCTAGGCAGGGAACAGGGAGAGTTCTTAAACAAAATCCCAGACACGGGACAGGGAGAGTTCCTGTACAGAGTCACCGACAGCGGACAGGGAGAGTTCCTAAACAGAGTCCCAGACAGGAGACAGTGAGATTTCCTAAACAGAATCCCACCGAGGGGACAGGGAGATTTCCTAAACAGACTCACAGCAGGGGTCAGGGAGAGTTCCTAATCAGAATCCCAGGCTGGGGACAGGAGAAATCCTAAAGAGTGTCCCACGCAGGGGACAGGGAGAGGTCCTAAACAGGGACCCAGATGGGAACAAGTAGAGATCCTAATAATATCCCCAGGCTGGGGACAGGGTGATTTCCCAGTGGGAGTCCCAGACCGGAGACACGGAGAATTCCTGAACACAGTCACAGACTGGGGGCCGGGAGAGTTCCTGAAGGGAGTCCCAGTCAGGGCCTGAGAGATTTCCTATGCAGAGTCCCAAACCGGGGACAGGGAGATTTCCTAAACAGTGTTCCAGACAGGGGACTGGAAGAGATCCTATACAGAGTCACAGGCAGGGGACAGGGAGAGTTCCTAAACAGAGTCCAAGACAGCGGACAGTGAGATTTCCTAAATAGTCTTCCAGACAGGGGACAGGAGGAGATCCTAAAAAGAGTCCCAGACAGGGGACAGGCAGATTTCCTAATCAGAATCCCACACAGGGGACAGGGAGAGTTCCTAAACAGAGTCACAGGCAGGGGATACTGAGAGTTCCGAAACACTGTCACAGACAGGGGACAAGGAGCATTCCTGAAGTGTCTCCTAGACATGGGACAGGGAGAGTTCGTAAAAAGTGTCCCAGACAGGGAAAGGGAGAGTTGCTAAGCAGAGTTCCAGAAAGGGGACAGGGAGAGTTCATAAAGGGATTCCCAGTCACGGTCACGGAGTGTTTCTAAACAGAATTCCCGACAGGGGACTGGGAGAGTACATAAGCAGACTCACAGGCAGTGGACAGGAGGAGTTCCTAAACACAGTCTTAGGCAGGAAACCATCAGAGTTCTTAAACAAATTCCCAGAAAGGGGACAGGGAGAGTTCCTATACAGAGTCATAGACAGGGGAGTGGCAGAATTCCTAAACAGAGTCGCAGACTGTGGACAGGGAGATTTCCTAAACAGAATCCCAGACAGAGGACAGGGAAATTTCCTAAACATAGTCACAGACAGGGGACATTGAGAGTTCCTAAAAAGAGTTACAGGCAGGGGACAGGGACAGTTACTGAAGGGAGTTCCAGATATGGGAGAGGTTGATTTCCTAAACAGAGTCACAGGCAGGGGACAGGGAGAAATCCTAAACAGGGACCCAGAGAGTGGACAAGTAGAGATCCTAAAAGTAGTCCCCGACTGGGGACAGGGAGAGTTCCTAGTTGGAAACCCAGACAGGGGACAGGGAGATTTCCTATACAGAGTAACAGGCAGGGGACAGGGACAGTTACTGAAGAGAGTCCCAGATAGGTGACAGGGAGAGTTCCTAAACAGATTTACAGCAGGGGGACAGGGAGAGATCCTAAACAGAATCCCAGACAGGGGACAGGGAGATATCCTAAACACAGTCACAGACAGGGAACAGGCAGATTTCCAAAGCAGTGTTCCATACAGGGGACAGGAAGAGATCCTTAACAGCGTCACAGGCAGGTGACAGGGAGTGTTACGAAACAGAGTCCCAGACAGCGGACAGGGAGATTTCCTAAACAGTGTTCCAGACAGGGGACAGGAAGAGATCCTAAACAGAGTCATAGGCAGGGGACAGGGATAGATCCTAAACAGAGTTACAGGCAGGGAACAGGGGCAGTTACTGAAGGGAGTCCCAGAGAGCTGACAGGGAGAGTTCCTAAACAGAGTCATAGTGGGGGTCAGGGAGAGATCCTAAAAAGAATCCCAGACAGGAGACATGGAGATATCCTAAACACAGTCACAGAGAGGGAACAGGGAGATTTCCTAAGCAGTGTTCCATACAGGGGACAGGGAGAGTTCCTAAACAGAATCCCAAGCAGTGGTCATGCTGAGTTCCTAAACAGAGTCACAGGCAGGGGACAGCGAGAATTCCTAAACAGATTCACAGACAGGAGACAGGGACAGTTCGTAAAAAGAGTTCCAGACAGGGCACAGGGAAACTTCCCAAACAGAGTCCCAGACAGGGGACAGGGAGAGCTCCCAATGCGAGTCCCAGACAGGGGACAGGGAGATTTGCTAGTGGGAGTCCCAGACATTGGACAGGGAAGTTCCAAAATAGAATTCCAGACAAGGGACAGGGAGAGTTCCTAAAGGGACTCCCAGACAAGGGACAGGGACAGTTCCTCAACAGAGTCACAGGCAGGGGACAGGGAGAGTTCCTAAACAGAGTCACAGGCAGGGGACAGGGTCAATTGCAAAACTCTGTCACAGACTGGGGACAGTGAGAGTTCCTAAAGCGACTCCCAGACTTGGGAGAGGGAGAGTTCGTAAAGAGGGTCCCAGACAGGGGAAAGGGAGAGATCCTAAGCAGAGTCCCTGACAGGGGATAGGGAGATTTCCTATGCAGTGTCCCAGACAGGGGACAGGGAGACTTCCTAAGCAGAGTCCCAGAAAGGGGACAGGGAGAGTTCCTCATGCGAATCCCAGACAGGGGACAGGGTGTGTTTCTAACTGAATGCCAGACAGGGGACAGGGAGAGTTCATAAGCAGAGTCACAGGCAGGGGACAGGGAGATTTCCTAAACAGAGTCACAGGCACGGGACAGGAGGAGTTCCTAAACAAAGTCCTAGGCAGGGAACTGTGAGAGTTCTTAAACATAGTCCCAGACAGGGGACAGGGAGAGTTCCTGTACAGAGACACCGACAGCGGACAGGGAGAGTTCCTAAACAGAGTCCCAGACAGTAGACAGGGTGATTTCCTAAACAGAATCCCAGAGAGGGGACAGGGAGATTTCCTAAACAGACTCACAGCAGGGGTCATGGAGAGTTCCTAAACAGAATCCCAGGCTGGGGACAGGGTGAAATCCTAAAGATTGTCCCAAGCAGGGGACAGGAGAGGTCCTAAACAGGGACCCAGATGGGAACAAGTACAGATCTTAATAATATTCCCAAACTGGGGACAGGGAGATTTCCCAGTGGGAGTTCCAGACCGGAGACACGGAGAATTCCTATACACAGTCACAGACTGGGGCCGGGAGATTTCCTGAAGGGAGTCCCAGACAGGGGCCTGAGTGATTTCCTATGCAGAGTCCCAGACAGGGGACAGGGAGATTTCCTAAACAGTGTTCCAGACAGGGGACTGGAAGAGATCCTAAACAGAGTCACAGGCAGGGGACGGGGAGAGTTCCTAAACAGAGTCCAAGACAGCGGACAGTGAGATTTCCTAAATAGTCTTCCAGACAGGGGACAGGAAGAGATCCTAAAAAGAGTCCCAGACAGGGGACAGGCAGATTTCCTAATCAGAATCCCACACAGGGGACAGGGAGAGTTCCTAAACAGAGTCACAGACAGGGGATACTGAGAGTTCCAAAACACTGTCACAGACAGGGGACAAGGAGCGTTCCTGAAGTGTCTCCTAGACATGGGACAGGGAGAGTTCGTAAAAAGTTTCCCAGACAGGGAAAGGAAGAATTCCTAAGCAGAGTCCCAGAAAGGGGACAGGGAGATTTCCTAAAGGGATTCCCAGACAGGGTCACGGAGTGTTTCTAAACAGAATTCCAGACAGGGGACTGGGAGAGTACATAAGCAGAGTCACAGGCAGTGGACAGGAAGAGTTCCTAAACACAGTCCTATGCAGGAAACCGTCAGAGTTCTTAAACAAAGTCCCAGACAGGGGACAGCGAGAGTTCCTATACAGAGTCATAGACAGGGGAGTGGCAGAGTTCCTAAACAGAGTCGCAGACTGTGGACAGGGAGATTTCCTAAACAGAGTCGCAGACTGTGGACAGGGAGATTTCCTAAACAGAATCCCAGACAGGGGACAGGGAATTTTCCTAAACATAGTCACAGACAGGGGACATTGAGAGTTCCTAAAAAGAGTTACAGGCAGGGGAAAGGGACAGTTACTGAAGGGAGTTCCAGATATGGGAGAGGTTGATTTCCTAAACAGAGTCACAGGCAGGGGACAGGGAGAAATCCTAAACAGGGACCCAGAGAGTGGACAAGTAGAGATCCTAAAGGTAGTCCCCGACTGGGGACAGTGGGAAACCCAGACAGGGGACAGGGAGATTTCCTAAACAGAGTTACAGGCAGGGGACAGGGACAGTTACTGAACGGAGTCCCAGAGAGGTGACAGGGAGATTTCCTAAACAGAGTAACAGCAGGGGGACAGGGAGATATCCTAAACAGAATCCCAGACAGGGGACAGGGAGATATCCTAAACACAGTCACAGACAGGGAACAGGCAGATTTCCAAAGCAAGTGTTCCATAAAGGGGACAGGAAGAGATGCTAAACAGCGTCACATGCAGGTGACAGGGAGAGTTCCTAAACAGAGTCACAGGCAGGGGACAGGCAGAATTCCTAAACAGAATCCCAAACACGGGTCAAGGAGAGTTCCTAAAAGGAGCTCCAGACAGGGGACAAGCAGAGTGCCTAAAGGTAGTCACAGTCTGCTGACAGGGAGAGTTACCAATACAAGTCCCAACAGTGGACAAGGAGAGTTCCTAAAAAGTGTCCCAGACAGGGGACAAAGAGAGTTCCTAAACAGAGTCAGAAGCAGAGGACAGGAAGAGTTCCTAAACAGTGTCCCAGGCAGGAGACAGGAACTGTTCCTGAACAGGGACCCAGACAGGGGACAAGGAGAGTTCCTAAGCAGAGTCCCCGACAGGCGATAGGGAAAGTTCCTATACAGAGTTCCAGGGAGATGACACGGAATTTCCTAAACAGAGTCACAGGCAGGAGACAGGGAGAGTCCCCAAACAGAGTCACAGGCAGTGGACAGAGAGAATTCATAAACAGACTCACAGACAGGGGACAGGGACAGATCCTAAAAAGATTCCAGACAGGGCACAGGGAAACATCCTAAACAGAGTCCCAGACAGTGGACAGGGAGAGCTCCCAATGCGAGTCCCAAACAGGGGACAGGGAGATTTCCTAGTGGGAGTCCCAGACATTGGACAGGGAAGTTCCAAAATAGAATTCCAGACAAGGGACAGGGAGATTTCCAAAAGGGACTCTCAGACGAGGGACAGGGAGAGTTCCTCAACATAGTCACAGGCAGGGGACAGGGAGATTTCCGAAACACTGTCACAGACAGGGGACAGGGAGAGTTTCTATAGCGACTCCCAGACTTGGGAGAGGGAGAGTTCGTAAAGAGGGTCCCAGACAGGGGAAAAGGAGAGATCCTAAGCAGAGTCACTGACAGGGGAAAGAGAGATTTCCTAAGCAGAGTCCCACACAGGGGACAGGGAGAGTTACTAAGCAGTTTCCCAGTATGGGGACAGGCAGAGTTCCTCATGTGAATCCCAGACAGGGGACAGGGATGTTTCTAAACTGAATGCCAGACAGGGGACAGAGAGAGTTCCTAAACAGAGTCACAGGCCGGGGACAGGGAGATTTCCTAAACAGAGTCACCGGCAGGGGACAGGGAGATTTCATAAAAAGACTCACAGGTACGGGACAGGAGGAGTTCCTAAACAAAGTCCTAGGCAGGTACTTTGAGAGTTCTTAAACAAAGTCCCAGACTAGGTACAGGGAGAGTTCCTATACAGAGTCACAGACAGCGGACTGGGAGAGTTCCTAAAAAGAGGTCCAGACAGGGGACAAGCAGAGTGCTTAAAGGTAGTCACAGACTGCTGCCACGGAGAGATCCCAATACAAGTCCCGACAGGAGGCAGGGAGAGTTCCTAAAAAGTGTCTCTGACAGGGGACAGAGAGAGTTCCTAAACAGAGTCAGAAGCAGAGGACAGGGAGAGTTCCTAAACAGAGTCCCAGGCAGGAGACAGGAACTGTTCCTAAACATGGACCCAGACAGAGGACAAGGAGAGTTCCTAAGCCGAGTCCCGGACAGGCGATAGGGAAAGTTCCTAAACAGAGTTCCAGAGAGGGGAAACGGAATATCCGAAACAGAGTCACAGGCAGGAGACAGGGAGAGTTCCTAAGCAGAGTCACAGGTAGGGGAGAGAGAGAATTCATAAACAGACTCACAGACAGGAGACAGGGACAGTTCCTAAAAAGAGTTCCAGACAGGGCACAGGGAAACTTCGTAAAGAGAGTCCCAGACAGTGGACAGGGAGAGCTCCCAATGAGAGTCCCAGACAGGGGACAGGGAGATTTACTACGCAGAGTCCCAGAAAGGGAACAGGGAGAGTTCCTAATGGGAATCCCAGACCGGGGACAGGGAGTGTTTCTAAACTGAATGCCAGACAGGGGACAGGGAGAGTTCATAAGCAGAGTCACAGGCAGGGGACAGGGAGATTTCCTAAACAGAGTCACAGGCAAGGGACAGGGAGATTTCCCAAAAAGACTCAAAGGCACGGGACAGGAGGAGTTCCTAAACAAAGTCCTAGGCAGGGAACTGGGAGATTTCTTAATCAAAGTCCCAGAATGGGGACAGGGAGAGTTCCTATACAGAGGCACAGACAGCGGACAGGGAGAGTTCCTAATCAGAGGCCCAGAAAGGAGACAGGGAGATTTCCTAAACAGAAAACCAGAGAGTGGACAGGGAGAGTTCCTAAACAGAGTCACAGCGGGGGGACAGGGAGAGTTCCTAAACAGAATTCCAGGCAGGGGACAGGGAGAATTCCTAAACAGAGTACCAGAAAGGGGACAGTCAGATTTCCTAAACAGAATCCAAGACAGGGGACAGGGAGATTTCCAAAACAGAGTCACAGGCAGGGGACAGGGAGAGTTCCGAAACACTTTCACAGACAGGGGACATGGAGCGTTACTGAAGTGTCTCCTAGACATGGGACAGAGAGACAACGTAAAAAGTGTCCCAGACAGGGGAAAGGTAGAGTTCCAAAGCAGAGTCTGAGACAGGGGACAGGGTGTTCTCCTAAGCAGAGTCCCAGAAAGGGGACAGGGAGAGTTCCTAAAGGGAGACCCAGACAGGTTCAGGGATTGTTTCTAAACACAATTCCAGACAGGGGACAGGGATAGTTCATAAGCAGAGTCACAGGCAGGGGACAGGAAGAGTTCCTTAACACAGTCCGAGGCAGGCATCCGTCAGAGTTCTTAAACAAAGTCCCAGACAGGGGACAGGGAGAGTTCCTATAGAGAGTCATAGACAGGGGAGTGGCAGAGTTCCTAAACAGAGTCGCAGACTGTGGACAGGGAGATTTCCTAAACAGAGTCACAGACTGTGGACAGGGAGATTTCCTAAACACAGTCACAGACAGGGGACAGGGAGATTTCCTAAACACAGTCACAGACAGGGGACATTGACAGTTCCTAAAAAGAGTTACAGGCAGGATACAGGGACAGTTATTGAAGGGAGTCCCAGATATGGAAGAGGTAGATTTCCAAAACAGAGTCACAGGCAGGGGACAGGGAGAGGTCCCAAAAAGGGTCCCAGAGAGTGGACAAGTACAGAATCTAAAGGAAGTCCCCGACTGGGGACATGGAGAGTTCCGAGTGGGAAACCCAGATAGGGGTCTGGGAGAGTTCCTAAACAGAGTTACAGGCAGGGGACAGGGACAGTTACTGAAGGGAGTCCCAGACAGGTGACAGGGAGAGTTCTTAAAAAGAGTCACAGCGGGGGGACAGGGAGAGATCATAAACAGAATCCCAGACAGGGGATAGGGAGATATACTAAACAGAGTCACAGAAAGGGAACAGGGAGATTTCCTAAGCAGTGTTCTATACAGGGGACAGGAAGAGATCCTAAACAGAGACACAGGCAGGTGACAGGGAGAATTCCAAAACAGAGTCACTGGCAGGGGACAGGCAGAATTCCTAAACAGAATCCCAAGCAGGGGTCATGTTGAGTTCCTAAAAAGAGTCCCATACAGGGGATAGGGAGAGTTCCAAAACAGTATTCCAGTCAGGGGACTGGGAAGATACTAAACAGTGTCACAGGCAGGAGACAGGAAGAGTTCCTAAACAGTGTCACAGGCATGGGACTGAGAGAATTCCTAAACAGTGTCACAGAGAGGAGACAGGGAGAATTCCTAAAAAGAGGTCCAGACAGGGGACAAGTAGAGTGCTTAAAGGTAGTCACAGACTGCTGACAGGGAGAGATCCCAATACAAGTCCCGACAGGGGACAGGGAGAGTTCCTAAAAAGTGTCTCTGACAGGGGACAGAGAGAGTTCCTAAACAGAGTCAGAAGCAGAGGACAGGGAGAGTTCCTAAACAGAGTTCCAGAGACGGGACATGGAAGATCCTAAACAGTCACAGGCAGGAGACAGGGAGAGTTCCTTAACAGAGTCCCAGACAGGGGACAGGGAGATTTCCTAAACAGTGTTCCAGACAGGGGACAGGAAGAGATCCTAAACAGAGTCACAGGCAGGGGACAGGGAGTGTTCCTAAACAGAGTCCCAGACAGGGGACAGGGAGATTTCCTAAACAGTGTTCCAGACAGGGGACAGGAAGGGATCCTAAACAGAGTCACAGGTAGGGGACAGGGAGACTTCCTAAACAGAGTTACAGGCAGGGCACAGGGACAGTTACTGAAGGGAGTCCCAGAGAGGTGACAGGGAGAGTTCCTAAACAGAGTCACAGCGGGGGGACAGGGAGAGATCCTAAACAAAATCCCAGACAGGAGACAGGGAGATATCCTAAACACAGTCACAGAGAGGGAACAGGGAGATATCCTAAGCAGTGTTCCATCCAGGGGACAGGAAGAGATCCTAAACAGAGTCACAGGCAGGTGACAGTGAGAGTTCCTAATCAGAGTCACAGGCAGGGGACAGGCAGAATTCCTAAACAGAATCCCAAGCAGTGGTCATGTTGAGTTCCTAAACAGAGTCACAGGCAGAGGACAGCGTGAATTCCTAAACAGACTCACAGACAGGACACAGAGACAGTAGGTAAAAACTGTTCCAGACGAAGCAGAGGGAAACTTCCTAAACCGTGTCCCAGACAGGGGACAGGGAGAGCTCCCAATGCGAGTCCCAGACAGGGGAAAGGATGATTTCCTAGTGGGAGTCCCAGACATTGGACAGGGAAGTTCCAAATTAGAATTCCAGACAAGGGACAGGGAGAGTTCCGAAAGGGACTCCCAGACAAGGGACAGGGAGATTTCCTCAACAGAGTCAGAGGCAGGGAACAGGGAGAGTTCCGAAACACTATCACAGATTGAAGAAAGGGAGTGTTCCTAAAGCTTATCATAGACTTTGGAGAAGGAGATTGCGTAAGGAGGGTCCCAGACAGGGGAAAGGGAGATTTCCTAAACAGACTCACAGGCACGGGACAGGAGGAGTTCCTAAAAAAAGTAATAGGCAGGGAACTGGGAGAGATCTTAACCAAAGTACCAGACAGGGGACAGGGAGATTTCTTATACAGAGTCACCGACAGCGGACAGGGAGAGTTCCTAAACAGAGTCCCAGAGAGGGGACAGGGAGAGTTCCTAAACAGAATCCCAGGCAGGGGACAGGGAGAGATCCTGAACAGTGTCCCAGGCAGGGGACAGGGAGAGGTCCTAAACAGGGTCCCAGATGGGAACACGTTGAGATCCTAAAGGTAGTCCCAGACTGGGGACAGGGAGATTTCCCAGTGGGAGTCCCAGACAGAAGACAGGGAAAATTCCTAAACACAGTCACAGACTGGGGGCCGGGAGAGTTCCTGAAGGGAGTCCCAGACAGTGGACAGGGAGATTTCCTTAACAGTGTTCCAGACAGTGGACACGAAGAGATCCTAAACAGAGTCACAGACAGAGGACAGGGAGAGTTCCTAAACACAGTCACAGAAAGGGGACGGGGAGAGTTACTGAAGGGAGTCCCAGTCAAGGGACAAGGATAGTTCATAAACGGAGTCACAGGCACGGGACAGGGAGATTTCCTGAAGCGACTCCCAGACAGGGGGACAGGCAGAATTCCTAAACAGAGTCACAGGCAGTAGACAGTGGCATTTCCTAAGCAGAGTCCCAAACAGGGGACAGGGAGACTTCCTAAGCAGAGTCACAGGCAGGGGACAGGGAGATTTCCTAAACAGAGTCACAGGCAGTGGACAGGGAGATTTCCTAAACAGACTCACAGGCACAGGACAGGAGGCTTTCCTAAACAAAGTCCTAGGCAGGGAACTGGGAGAGTTCTTAAACAAAGTCCCAGAATGGGGACAGGGAGAGTTCCTATACAGAGTCACAGACAGCGGACAGGGAGAGTTCCTAAACAGAGTCCCAGACAGGAGTCAGGGAGATTTCCTAAACAGAGTCCCTGAGACGGGACAGGGAGAGTTCCTAAACAGAGTCACAGCAGGGGGACAGGGAGAGTTCCTAAACAGAATCTTAGGCAGGGGACAGGGAGAGTTCCTATACAGGGTCCCAGGGAGGGGACAGGGAGAGTTCCTAAACAGGGTCCAAGATGGGAACAATTAGAGATCCTAAAGGTAGTCCCAGACTGGGGACAGGGAGATTTCCCAGTGGGAGGCCCAGACAGGAGACAGGGAGAATTCCTAAACACAGTCACAGACTGGGGGCCGGGAGAGTTCCTGAAGGGATTCCCAGAGAGGGGACTGAGAGATTTCCTATGCAGAGTCCCGGACAGGGGACAGGGAGATTACCTAAACAGCGTTCCCGACAGGGGACAGGAAGAGATCCTAAACAGACAAACTGGCAGGGGACAGGGAGATTTCCTAAACACAGTCACAGAAAGGGGACAGGGAGAGTTACTGAAGGGAGCCCCAGACAGGGGACAGGGGTAGCTCGATAACGGAGTCACAGGCACAGGACAGGGAGAGTTCCTGAAGCGACTCCCAGACAGGCGACAGGGAGAGCTCCTAAAAAGAGTCACAGGCAGTTTACAGTGGCATTTCCTAAGCAGAGTCCCACACAGGGGACAGGGAGATTTCCTATGCAGAGTCCCAGACAGGGGACAGGGAGATGTCCTATGCAGAGTCCCAGACAGGGGACAGGGAGAGATCCTAAACAGAGTCACAGGCAGGGGACAGGGAGATTTCCGAAACAGACTCACAGGCATGGGACAGGACGAGTTCCTAAAAAAAGTCCTAGGCAGGGAACTGGGAGAGTTCTTAACCAAAGTACCAGACAGGGGACAGGGAGGTTTCTCATACAGAGTCACCGACAGCGGACAGGGAGAGTTCCTAAACAGAGTCCCAGACAGGAGACAGGGAGATTTCCTAAACAGAATCCCAGAGAGGGGACAGGGAGAGATCCTAAACAGTGTCCCAGGCAGGGGACAAGGAGAGGTCCTAAACAGGGTCCCAGATGGGAACAAGTAGAGATCTTAAAGGTAGTCCCAGACTGGGGACAGGGAGATTTCCTATATAGAGTCAACGACAGCGGACAGGGAGAGTTCCTAAACAGAGTCCTAGACAGGAGACAGGGAGATTTCCTAAACAGAATCCCAGAGAGGGGACAGGGAGAGGTCCTAAACAGGGTCCCAGATGGGAACAAGTAGAGATCCCAAAGCTAGTCCAAGACTGAGGACAGGGAGATTTCCCAGTGGGAGTCCCAGACAGGAGACAGGGAGAATTCCTAAACACAGTCACAGACTGGGGGCCGGGAAAGTTCCTGAAGGGAGTCCCAGACAGGGGACTGAGAGATTTCCTATGCAGAGTCCCAGACAGGGGACAGGGAGATTTCCTAAACAGTATTCCAGACAGTGGACAGGAAGAGATCCTAAACAGAGTCACAGGCAGGGGACAGGGAGTGTTCCTAAACAGAGTCCAAGACAGCGGACAGTGAGATTTCCTAAATAGTGTTCCAGACAGGGGACAGGGAGAATTCCTAAACAGACTCACAGGCAGGGGACAGGGAGAGTTCCTAAACAGAGTCCCAGACAGGGGACAGGGAGAGTTCCTAAACACAGTCACAGGCAGGGGACAGGGAGGGTTCATAAATAGTGTCCCAGACAGGGGACAGGGAGAGTTCCTAAGCAGAGTCCCAGACAGGGAACAGGATGTTTTCCTAAGCAGAGTCCCAGAAAGGGGACAGGGAGAGTTCCTAAAGGGAGACCCAGACAGGGTCACGGAGTGTTTCTAAACTGAATTCCAGACAGGGGACAGGGAGAGTTCATAAGCAGAGTCACAGGCAGGGGACAGGAAGAGTTCCTAAACACAGTCCGAGGCAGGGAACCGTCAGAGTTCTTAAACAAAGTCCCAGACTGGGGACAGGGAGAGTTCCTATACAGAGTCAAAGACAGGGGAGTGGGAGAGCTCCTAAACAGAGTGGCAGACAGTGGACAGGGAGATTTGCTAATCAGAATCCCAGACTGGGGACAGGGAAATTTCCTAAACACAGTCACAGACAGGGGACATTGAGAGTTCATAAAAAGAGTTACAGGCAGGGGACGGGGACAGCTACTGAAGGGAGTTCCAGATATGGGAGAGGTAGATTTCCTAAAAAGAGTTCCAGAGAGGGGACAGGGAAAGTTCCTAAAAAGAGTCCCAGACAGGGGACAGGGAGAGTTCCTAGTGGGAGTCCCAGACATTGCACAGGGAAAGTTCCAAAATAGAATTCCAGACAGGGGACAGCAAGTGTTCCTAAGCTGGGTCCCATACAGGTGAATCGGATAGTTCCTAATTGGAGTCCCAGATAGGGGACAGGCAGTGTTTCTAAACAGAATTCCAGACAGGGGACAGGGAGAGTTCCTGAAGTGTCTCCTAGACATGGGACAGGGAGAGTTCGTAAAAAGTGTCCCAGACAGGGAAAGGGAGAGTTCCTAAGCAGAGTCCCAGACAGGGGACAGGCAGAATTCCTAAACAGCATCCCAAGCAGGAGTCATGTTGGGTTCCTAAAAAGAGTCCCATACAGGGGATACGGAGAGTTCCAAAACAGAGTTCCAGTCAGGGGACTGGGAAGATACTAAACAGTGTCACAGGCAGGAGACAGGAAGAGTTCCTAAACAGTGTCACAGGCAGGGGACTGAGAGAATTCCTAAACAGTCTCACAGAGAAGAGACAGGGAGAGTTCCTAAAAAGAGCTCCAGACAGGGGACAAGCAGAGTGCTTAAAGGTAGTCACAGACTGCTGACAGGGAGAGTTCCCAATACAAGTCCCGACAGGGGACAGGGAGAGTTCCTAAAAAAGTGTCTCTGACTGGGGACAGAGAGAGTTCCTAAACAGAGTCAGAAGCAGAGGACAGGGAGAGTTCCTAAACAGAGTCCCAGGCAGGGGACAGGAACTGTTCCTGCACAAGGACCCAAGCAGGGGACAGGGAAGATCCTAGACAGAGTCACAGGCAGGAGACAGGCAGAGTTCCTAAACAGAATCACAGGCAGGGGACAGAGCGAATTCCTAAACAGACGCACAGACAGGGGACAGTGAGAGCTCCCAATGCTAGTCCCAGACAGGGGACAGGGAAAGTTCGTAGTGCGAGTCCCAGACATTGGACAGGGAAAGATCCAAAATAGAATTCCAGACAGGGGACAGGGAGAGTTCCTAAACAGAGTCCCAGACTGGGGACATGGAGTGTTTCTAAACAGAATTCTGGACAGGGGACAGGACGAGTTCCTAAACAGTTTCCTAGGCAGGGAACAGGAAGTGTTCTTAAATAAAGTCCCAGACACGGGACAGGGATAGTTCCTAAACAGCGTCACAGAGGGGGACAGGGACAGTTCCTGAAGGGAGTCCCGGACAGGGGACAGGGAGAGTTCCTAAACAGATTCACAGGCAGTGGACAATGAGAGGTCCTGAACAGGGTCCCAGACAGAGGACAATTAGAGATCCTAAAGGTAGTCCCAGACTGGGGACAGGGTGAATTCCCTGTGGGAGTCCCAGACAGGGGAGAGTGTGATTTCCAAAACAGTGTCCCAGACAGGGGACAGGGAGAGTTCCTCAACAGAATCCCAGACAGGGGACAGGTAGATTTCCTAAAGGGACTCCCAGACAGGGGACAGAGAGAGTTCCAAAACAGAGTCATAGGCAGGGGACAGGGAGAGTTCCTAAACAGAGTCACAGGATGGGGCCAGGGAGAGTACCAAAACATTGTCACAGACAGGGGACAGGGAGTGTTCCTAAAGTGACTCCCAGACTTGGGACAGGGAGAGTTCGTAAAAAGGGTCCCTCACAATGAGGAGTTCCTAAGCAGAGTCCCAGACAGGGGAAAGGGAGAGTTCCTATAGGGAGTCCAGTGACAGGGGACAGGGAGATTTCCTAAACAATGTCCCAGACAGGGGACAGGGAGAGTTATTAAGCAGAGTCACAGGCAGGGTCAGGGAGAGTTCATAAAGGGAGTCCCAGACAGGGGACAGGGATTGTTTCTAAACAGAATTCCAGACAGGGGGCAGGAGGAGTTCCTAAACAGAGACCTAGGCAGGGAACTGGGAGAGTTCTTAAACAACGTCCCAGACAGGGGACAGGGAGAGTTCCTATACAGTGTCACAGACAGGGGGCAGGGAGAGTTCCTAAAAAAATTTCCAGACATGGGACAGGGAGTGTTCCTAAACAGAGTCACATGGAGGGGACAGGGAGAGATCCTAAACAGAATCCCAGAGAGGGGACAGGGAGATTTCCTAAACACAGTCACAGACGGGGAGCCAGGAGAAATCCTGAAGGGAGTCCATGACAGGGGACAGGGGGAGTTCATAAACAGAGACCCAGACAGGGGACAGGGAGAGTTCCAAAACACTGTCACAGACAGGTGACAGGGAGTGTTCCTAAAGTGACTCCCAGACTTGGGACAGGGAGAGTTCGTAAAAAGGGTCCCTCACAGGGGAAAGTGAAGAGTTCCTAAGCAGAGTCCCAGACAGGGGACAGGGAGTGTTCCTAAACAGAGTCACAGGGAGGGGACAGGGAGAGTTCCTAAACAAAATCCCAGAGAGGGGACAGGGAGGTTTCCGAAACACAGTCACAGACGGGGGGCCGGGAGAATTCCTGAAGGGAGTCCCAGACTGGGGCAGGGGGAGTTCCTAAACAGAGACCCAGACAGGGGACAGGGAGATTTCCTAAACAGAATCCCAGAGAGGGGATAGGGAAAGTTCCTAAACAGAGTCACAGCGGGAGGGACAGGGAGAGTTCCTAAATGGAGTCCCAGACAGGGGACAGGGAGTGTTTGTAAACAGAATTCCGGACAGGGGACAGAGAGAGTAATTAAGCAGAGTCACAGGCAGGGTCTGGGAGAGTTCCTAAAGGGAGTACCAGACAGGGGACAGGGAGTGTTTCTAAACAGAATTCCAGACAGGGTGCAGGAAGAGTTCCTAAACAGAGTCCTAGGCAGGGAACTGGGAGAGTTCTTAAACAACATCCCAGACAGGGGATAGGGAGACTTCTTTACAGAGTCAGAGACTGGGGACAGGGAGAGTTCCTAAAAGAAGTTCCAGACAGGGGACAGGGAGTGTTCCTAAACAGAGTCACATGGAGGGGATAGCGAGAGTTCCTAAACAGAATCCGAGAGAGGGGATAGGGAAAGTTCCTAAACAGAGTCACAGCGGGGGGGACAGGGAGAGATCCTAAATGGAGTCCCAGACAGGGGACAGGGAGTGTTTCTAAACAGAATTTCGGACAGGGGACAGGGAGAGTAATTAAGCAGAGTCACAGGCTAGGTCAGGGAGAGTTCCTAAAGGGAGTCCCAGACAGGGGACAGGTACTGTTTCTAAACAGAATTCCAGACAGGGGGCAGGAGGAGTTCCTAAACAGAGTCCTAGGCAGGGAACAGGGAGAGTTCTTAAACAAAGTTCCAGACAGGGGACAGTGAGATTCACAGAGTCACAGCGGGGGACAGGGGCAGTTCCTGAAGGGAGTCCCAGATGTGGGAGTGAGAGAGTTCCTAAACAGAGTCACAGGCAGGGGACAGGGACAGTTCCTGAAGAGAGTACCAGACTGGGGACAGGGGGACTTCCTAAATAGAGTCACAGGCAGGGGACAGGGAGAGGTCCTAAACAGGGTCCCAGACAGGGGACAATTAGAGATCCTAAAGGTAGTCCCAGACTGGGGACAGGGAGAGTTCCCAGTGGGAGTCCCAGACAGGGGACAGGGAGATTTCCTAAACAGTGTCCCAGGCAGGGGACAGTCAGAGATCCTAAACAGAGGCAAAGGCAGGGGAGAGGGACAGTTCCTAAACAGAGTCACAGACTGGAGACAGGGAGAGTTCCTAAATAAGTTCGAAACAGGGGACAGGGAGTGTTCCTAAACAGAGTCAAAGGGAGGGGACAGGGAGAGTTCCTAAGCACAGTCACAGACGGGGGGCCGGGAGAATTCCTGAATTGTGTCCCAAACAGGGGACAGGGTGAGTTCCTAAACAGAGTCAGAGGCTGGGGACAGGGAGATTTCCCACACAGAATCCCAGTGAGGCGACAGGGAGCGTTCCTAAACAGTGTCACAGTGAGGGGAAAGGGAGAGTTCCTAAACTGAATCCCAGACAGTGGACAGGGAGATTTCCTAAACAGTCACAGACAGGGGACAGGGTGAGTTCCTAAACAGAGTCAGAGGCTGGGGACAGGGAGATTTCCCACACAGAATCCCAGTGAGGCGACAGGGAGCGTTCCTAAACAGTGTCACAGTGAGGGGAAAGGGAGAGTTCCTAAACTGAATCCCAGACAGTGGACAGGGAGATTTCCTAAACAGTCCCAGACAGGGGACAGGGAGAGCTCCTAAACAGAGTCACAGGCAGGGGCAGTGAGAGTTCTTAAACAGAGTCCCAGGCATGGGATAGGGAGATTTCCTAATCAGAGTCACAGGCCGGGGTCTGTGAGAGTTCCTAAACAGAATCAAAGGCAGAAGACAGGGATAGTTCATAAAAGGATGTGCTGAGAGGAGACAGGGAGAGATCCTAAACAAAATTTCAGACAGGTGACAGGGAGAGTTCCTAATGAGAGTCACAGGAAGGGAACAGGGCGAGTTCCTAAACAGAGTCACAGGCAGGGGACAGGCAGAATTCCTAAACAGAATCCCAGGCAGGGGTAATAGTGAGTTCCTAAACAGAGTTCCAGACAGGGGACAGGAAGACATTAAACAGATTCACAGGTAGGAGACAGGGACAGTTCCTAAACAGAGTCACAGGCAGGGGACTGAGAGAATTGCTAAACATGTCTCACAGAGAGGAGACAGGGAGAGTCCCTAAAAAGAGTTCCAGACAGGGGACAAGCAGAGTTCCTAAAGGTAGTCACAGACTGCTGACAGGGAGAGTTCCAATACGAGCCCCAACAGGAGACAAGGAGAGTTCCTAAAAAGAGTCCCAGAAAGGGGAGAGAGAGATTTCATAAACAGAGTCCCAGGCAGGGGACAGGAACTGATTCTAAGCAGGGAACCAAACAGGGCACAGGGAAGATCCTAGACAGATTCACATGCAGGAGACAGGCAGAGTTCCTAAACAGAGTCACAGGCAGGGGACAGAGTGAATTCCTAAACAGACACACAGAAAGGAGATAGGGTGATTTCCTAAAAAGAGTTCCAGACAGGGGACAGGGAAAGTTCCTAAAAAGAGTCCCAGACAGGGGACAGGGAGAGTTCCTAGTGGGAGTCCCAGACATTGGACAGGGAAAGTTCCAAAATAGAATTCCAGACAGGGGACAGGGAGAGTTCCTAAACAGAGTCCCAGACAAGGGACAGGGAGAGTTCCTGAACAGAATCCCAGACAGGGGACAGGCAAATTTCCTAAACACAGTCACAGACAGGGGGCTGGGAGAGTTCCTATAAAGAGTTCCAGACAGGGGACAGGGAATGTACCCAAACAGAGTCCCAGACAGGGGACAGGGACAGTTTCCAATGTGAGTCCCAGACAGGGGAGAGGGAGAGTTCCTAGTGGGAGTCCCAGACATTGGACAGGGAAAGTTCCAAAATAGAATTCCAGACACGGGACAGGGAGAGTTCCTAAAGGGACTCCCAGACAGGGGACAGGGAGAGTTCCTCAACCGAGTCACAGGCAGGGGACAGGGAGAGTTCATAAACAGAGTCACAGGCAGGGGCCAGGGAGAGATCCAAAACACTGTCACAGACAGGGGACAGGGAGTGTTCCTAAAGCAACTCCCAGACTTGGGACAGGGAGATTTCGTAAAAAGGGTCCCTCACAGACGAAAGTGAAGAGTTCCTAAGCAGAGTCACAGTGGTGGGGACAGGGAGAGTTCCTAAATGGAGTCCCAGACAGGGGACAGGGAGTGTTTCTAAACAGAATTCCGGACAGGGGACAGGGAGAATTCCTAAACTGAATCCCAGACAGTGGACAGGAAGATTTCCTAAACAGTCACAGACAGGGGGCAGGGAGAGTTCCTGAGGGGAGTCCCAGACAGGGGACAGGGTGAGTTCCTAAACAGAGTCAAAGGCATTGGACAGGGAGAGTTCCTGAAGGGAGTCCCAGACAGGGGACAGGGAGAGTTCCTAAACAGAGTCACAGGCAGGGGACAGGGGCAGTTCCTAAACAGAGCCCCAGACAGGGGCAGTGAGAGTTCCTAAACAGAGTCCCAGGCATGGGATAGGGAGATTTCCTAATCAGAGTCATAGGCCGGGGTCTGTGAGAGTTCCTAAACAGAGGTGCTGAGAGGAGACAGGGAGAGATCCTAAACAAAATTCCAGACAGGTGACAGGGAGAGTTCCTAATGAGAGTCACAGGCAGGGAACAGGGAGAGTTCCTAAACAGAGTCACAGGCAGAATTCCTAAACAGAATCCCAGGCAGGGGTCATGGTGAGTTCCTAAACAGAGTACCAGACAGGGGACAGGGAAGATCCTAAACAGAGTCACAGGCAGGGGACTGAGAGAATTGATAAACATGTCTCACAGAGAGGAGACAGGGAGAGTCCCTAAAAAGAGTTCCAGACAGGGGACAAGCAGAGTTCCTAAAGGTAGTAACAGACTGCTGACAGGGAGAGTTCCAATATGAGTCCCAGCAGGGGAAATGAGAGTTCCTAAAAAGAGTCCCAGAAAGGGGAGAGAGAGATTTCATAAACAGAGTCAGAGGCAAGGGAGAGTTGGTAAACAAAGTCCCAGGCATGGGAAAGGAACTGGTTCTAAACAGGGATCCAAACAGTGCACAGGGAAGATCCTAGACAGATTCACATGCAGGAGACAGGCAGAGTTACTAAACAGGGTCACAGGCAGGGGACAGAGCGAATTCCTTAACAGACTCACATAAAGGAGATAGGGTGATTTCCTAAAAAGAGTCCCAGACAGGGGACAGGGAAAGTTCCAAAACAGTGTCCCAGACAGGGGACAGGGAGAGCTCCCAATGTGAGTCCCAGACAGGGGACAGGGAGAGTTCCTAGTGGGAGTCCCAGACATTGGACAGGGAAAGTTCCAAAATAGAATTCCAGACAGGGGACAGGGAGAGTTCCTAAACAGAGTCCCAGACAAGGGACAGGAAGAGTTCCTGAACAGAATCCCAGACAGGGGACAGGCAAATTTCCTAAACACAGTCACAGACAGGGGGCTGGGAGAGTTCCTATAAAGAGTTCCAGACAGGGGACAGGGAATGTACCCAAACAGAGTCCCAGACAGGGGACAGGGACAGTTTCCAATGTGAGTCCCAGACAGGGGAGAGGGAGAGTTCCTAGTGGGAGTCCCAGACATTGGACAGGGAAAGTTCCAAAATAGAATTCCAGACAGGGGACAGGGAGAGTCCCTCAACCGAGTCACAGGCAGGGGACAGGGAGAGTTCATAAACAGAGTCACAGGCAGGGGCCAGGGAGAGATCCAAAACACTGTCACAGACAGGGGACAGGGAGTGTTCCTAAAGCAACTCCCAGACTTGGGACAGGGAGATTTCGTAAAAAGGGTCCCTCACAGACGAAAGTGAAGAGTTCCTAAGCAGAGTCACAGTGGTGGGGACAGGGAGAGTTCCTAAATGGAGTCCCAGACAGGGGACAGGGAGTGTTTCTAAACAGAATTCCGGACAGGGGACAGGGAGAATTCCTAAACTGAATCCCAGACAGTGGACAGGAAGATTTCCTAAACAGTCACAGACAGGGGGCAGGGAGAGTTCCTGAGGGGAGTCCCAGACAGGGGACAGGGTGAGTTCCTAAACAGAGTCAAAGGCATTGGACAGGGAGAGTTCCTGAAGGGAGTCCCAGACAGGGGACAGGGAGAGTTCCTAAACAGAGTCACAGGCAGGGGACAGGGGCAGTTCCTAAACAGAGCCCCAGACAGGGGCAGTGAGAGTTCCTAAACAGAGTCCCAGGCATGGGATAGGGAGATTTCCTAATCAGAGTCATAGGCCGGGGTCTGTGAGAGTTCCTAAACAGAGGTGCTGAGAGGAGACAGGGAGAGATCCTAAACAAAATTCCAGACAGGTGACAGGGAGAGTTCCTAATGAGAGTCACAGGCAGGGAACAGGGAGAGTTCCTAAACAGAGTCACAGGCAGAATTCCTAAACAGAATCCCAGGCAGGGGTCATGGTGAGTTCCTAAACAGAGTACCAGACAGGGGACAGGGAAGATCCTAAACAGAGTCACAGGCAGGGGACTGAGAGAATTGATAAACATGTCTCACAGAGAGGAGACAGGGAGAGTCCCTAAAAAGAGTTCCAGACAGGGGACAAGCAGAGTTCCTAAAGGTAGTAACAGACTGCTGACAGGGAGAGTTCCAATATGAGTCCCAGCAGGGGAAATGAGAGTTCCTAAAAAGAGTCCCAGAAAGGGGAGAGAGAGATTTCATAAACAGAGTCAGAGGCAAGGGAGAGTTGGTAAACAAAGTCCCAGGCATGGGAAAGGAACTGGTTCTAAACAGGGATCCAAACAGTGCACAGGGAAGATCCTAGACAGATTCACATGCAGGAGACAGGCAGAGTTACTAAACAGGGTCACAGGCAGGGGACAGAGCGAATTCCTTAACAGACTCACATAAAGGAGATAGGGTGATTTCCTAAAAAGAGTCCCAGACAGGGGACAGGGAAAGTTCCAAAACAGCGTCCCAGACAGGGGACAGGGAGAGCTCCCAATGTGAGTCCCAGACAGGGGACAGGGAGAGTTCCTAGTGGGAGTCCCAGACATTGGACAGGGAAAGTTCCAAAATAGAATTCCAGACAGGGAACAGAGAGAGTTCCTGAACAGAGACCCAGACAGGGGACAGGGAGAGTTCCTCAGCAGAATCCCAGACAGGGGACAGGCAAATTTCCTAAACACAGTCACAGACAGGGGGCTGGGAGAGTTCCTATGTGAATCGGATAGTTCCTAATTGGAGTACCAGACAGGGGAAAGGCAGTGTTTCTAAACATAATTCCAGACAGGGGACAGGGAGATTTCCAAAGCAGAATCACAGGCGGGGGACAGGGAGAGTTCCTATACAGAATCACAGTAAGGGGACTGAGGGAGTTCCTAAACATACTCCCAGACACGGGAAAGGGAGAGTTCCTAAACAGAGTCACAGGCAGGGGACAGGGAGAGTTCCTAAACAGAGTCTCAGTCAGAAAACAGGGAGATTTCCTAAACAGAGTCACAGTGAGGGGACAGGGTGAGATCCTAAACAGAATCCCAGACAGGGGACAGGGAGATTTCTGAAACACAGTCAGAGACAAGGGACAGTCAGAGTACCTAAAGCAAGTGCCAGACAGGGTACAGGGTGAATTCGTAAAAATGGTCCCAGACAGCGGATAGGGAGAGTTCCTAAGCAGAATCCCAGACAGGGGACAGGGAGAGGTCCTAAACAGAGTTCCAGTGAGGGGACAGGGAGGCATCCTAAACAGCGTCACATACAGGAGACAGGGAGAGTTTCTAAACAGAGTCACAGTCAGGGGACTGAGGGACTTCCTAAACATACTCCCAGACAGGGGAAAGGGAGAGTTCCTAAACAGAGTCACAGGCAGGGGACAGGGAGAGTTCCTAAACAGAGTCCCAGGCTGGGGACAGTAAGTGTTCCTAAACAGAATCCCAGACCGGAGAAAGGGAGATGTCCTAAACAGAGTACCAGACAGCGGACTGGGAGTATTCGTAAAAAGCGTCCCAGACAGGGGACAGGTTAATTTCCTAAGCAGGGTCCCAGACAGGGGACAGGGAGAATTCTTAAACAGAGTCACAGACAGGCGACAGGGAGAGTACCTAAAGTGTGTCCAAGTTTGGGGACAGGGCGAGTTTGTAAAAATGGTCCCAGACATGGGACAGCAAGTGTTCCTAAGCTGGGTCGCAGACAGGGGAATCGGATAGTTCCTAATGGGAGACCCAGACAGGGGACAGGACGTGTTTCTAAACAGAATTCCAGCCAGGGGAGAGGAAGATTTCCAAAGCAGGATCACAGGCAGGGGACAGGGAGAGTTTCTAAACAGAGTCACAGTCAGGGGACTGAGGGAGTTCCTAAACATACTCACAGACAGGGGAAAGGTCGTGTTCCTAAACAGAGTCACAGGCAGGGGACAGGGAGAAATCCTAAATCGAGTGCCAGACAGGGTACAGGGAGAATTCCTAAACAGAGTCTCAGTCAGATGACAGGGAGATTTCCTAAACAGAGTCACAGGGAGGGGACAGTTTGAGTTCCTAAACAGAATCCCAGACAGGGGACAGGGAGATTTCTGAAACACAGTCAGAGACAAGGGACAGTCAGAGTACCTAAAGCAAGTGCCAGACAGGGTACAGGGTGAATTCGTAAAAATGGTCCCAGACAGCGGATAGGGAGAGTTCCTAAGCAGAATCCCATACAGGGGACAGGGAGAGGTCCTAAACAGAGTTCCAGTGAGGGGACAGGGAGGCATCCTAAACAGCGTCACATACAGGAGACAGGGAGAGTTTCTAAACAGAGTCACAGTCAGGGGACTGAGGGACTTCCTAAACATACTCCCAGACAGGGGAAAGGGAGAGTTCCTAAACAGAGTCACAGGCAGGGGACAGGGAGAGTTCCTAAACAGAGTCCCAGGCTGGGGACAGTAAGTGTTCCTAAACAGAATCCCAGACCGGAGAAAGGGAGATGTCCTAAACAGAGTACCAGACAGCGGACTGGGAGTATTCGTAAAAAGCGTCCCAGACAGGGGACAGGTTAATTTCCTAAGCAGGGTCCCAGACAGGGGACAGGGAGAATTCTTAAACAGAGTCACAGACAGGCGACAGGGAGAGTACCTAAAGTGTGTCCAAGTTTGGGGACAGGGCGAGTTTGTAAAAATGGTCCCAGACATGGGACAGCAAGTGTTCCTAAGCTGGGTCGCAGACAGGGGAATCGGATAGTTCCTAATGGGAGACCCAGACAGGGGACAGGACGTGTTTCTAAACAGAATTCCAGCCAGGGGAGAGGAAGATTTCCAAAGCAGAATCACAGGCAGGGGACAGGGAGAGTTTCTAAACAGAGTCACAGTCAGGGGACTGAGGGAGTTCCTAAACATACTCACAGACAGGGGAAAGGTCGTGTTCCTAAACAGAGTCACAGGCAGGGGACAGGGAGAAATCCTAAATCGAGTGCCAGACAGGGTACAGGGAGAATTCCTAAACAGAGTCTCAGTCAGATGACAGGGAGATTTCCTAAACAGAGTCACAGGGAGGGGACAGTTTGAGTTCCTAAACAGAATCCCAGACAGGGGACAGGGAGATTTCTGAAACACAGTCAGAGACAAGGGACAGTCAGAGTACCTAAAGCAAGTCCCAGACAGGGTACAGGTTGAATTCATAAAAATGGTCCCAGACAGCGGATAGGGAGAGTTCCTAAGCAGAATCCCATACAGGGGACAGGGAGAGGTCCTAAACAGAGTCCCAGGCTGGGGACAGTAAGTGTTCCTAAACAGAATCCCAGACAGGGGAAAGGGAGATGTCCTAAACAGATTCCCAGACAGCGGACAGGGAGCATTCGTAAAAAGCGTCCCAGACAGTGGACAGGTTGATTTCCTAAGCAGAGTCCCAGACAGGGGACAGGGAGAATTCTTAAACAGCATCCCAGATAGGGGACAGGTAGAGTACCGGAAGTGTGTCCAAGTTTGGGGACAGGGCGAGTTTGTAAAAATGGTCCCAGACAGGGGACAGCAAGTGTTCCTAAGCTGGGTCCCAGACAGGGGAATCGGAAAGTTCATAATTGGTGTCCCAGACAGGAGACAGGCAGTGATTCTCAACAGTATTCCAGACAGTGGGCAGGAGGAGTTCCTAAACAGAGTCCTAGGCAGGGAACAGGGAGAGTTCTTAAACAAAGTTCCAGACAGGGGACAGTGAGATTCACAGAGTCACAGCAGGGGACAGGGGCAGTTCCTGAAGGGAGTCCCAGATGTGGGAGTGAGAGAGTTCCTAAACAGAGTCACAGGCAGGGGACAGGGAGAGGTCCTAAACAGGGTCCCAGACAGGAGACAATTAGAGATCCTAAAGGTAGTCCCAGACAGGGGACAGGGAGAGTACCTAAAGTGTGTCCAAGTTTGGGGACAGGTGGAGTTTGTAAAAATTGTCCCTGACAGGGGACAGCAAGTGTTCCTAAGCTGGGTCGCAGACAGGGGAATCGGATAGTTCCTAATTGGAGTCCCAGACAGGGGACAGGCAGTGATTCTAAACAGAATTCCAGAAGCGGACAGGGAGATTTCCAAAGCAGAATCACAGGCAGGGGACAGGGAGAGTTCCTAAACAGAATAACAGTCAGGGGACTGAGTGAGTTCCTAAACATACTCCCAGACAGGGGAATGGGAGAGTTCCTAAACAGAGTCACAGGCAGGGGACAGGGAGAGTTCCTAAACAGAGTCACAGGCAGGGGACAGGGAGAGTTCCTAAACAGAGTCACAGGCTGCGGAGAGTAAGTGTTCCTAAACAGAATCCCAGACAGGAGACAGGGAGATTTCCTAAACAGAGTCCCAGACAGTAGACAGGTTGTTTTCGTAAAAAGCGTCCGAGACAGGGGACAGGTTGATTTCCTAAGCAGAGTCCCAGTCAGGGGACAGGGAGAATTCTTAAACAGAATCCCAGACAGGGGACAGGGAGAGTACCTAAAGTGTGTCCAAGTTTGGGGACAGGGTGAGTTTGTAAAAATGGTCCCAATCAGGGGACAGCAAGTGTTCCTAAGCTGGGTAGCAGACAGGGGAATCGGATAGTTCCTAATGGGAGTCCCAGAAAGGGGACATTCAGTGTTTCTAAACCGAATTCCAGACAGGGGACAGGAAGATTACCAAAGCAGAATCACAGGCAGGGGACAGGGAGAGTTTCTAAGAAGAGTCACAGTCAGGGAACTGAGGGAGTTCCTAAACATACTCCCAGACAGGGGAAAGGGAGAGTACCTAAACACAGTCACATGCATGGGACAGGGAGAATTCCTAAACAGAGTCTCAGTCAGATGACAGGGAGATTTCCTAAACAGAGTCATAGGGAGGGGACAGGGTGAGTTCCTAAACAGAATCCCAGACAGGGGAAAGGGAGATGTCCTAAACAGATTCCCAGACAGCGGACAGATAGCATTTGTAAAAAGCGTCCCAGACAGTGGACAGGTTGATTTCCTAAGCAGAGTCCCAGACAGGGGACAGGGAGAATTCTTAAACAGCATCCCAGATAGGGGACAGGTAGAGTACCGGAAGTGTGTCCAAGTTTGGGGACAGGGCGAGTTTGTAAAAATGGTCCCAGACAGGGGACAGCAAGTGTTCCTAAGCTGGGTCCCAGACAGGGGAATCGGAAAGTTCCTAATTGGTGTCCCAGACAGGAGACAGGCAGTGATTCTCAACAGAATTCCAGACAGTGGGCAGGAGGAGTTCCTAAACAGAGTCCTAGGCAGGGAACAGGGAGAGTTCTTAAACAAAGTTCCAGACAGGGGACAGTGAGATTCACAGAGTCACAGCAGGGGACAGGGGCAGTTCCTGAAGGGAGTCCCAGATGTGGGAGTGAGAGAGTTCCTAAACAGAGTCACAGGCAGGGGACAGGGACAGTTCCTGAAGAGAGTACCAGACTGGGGACAGGGGGACTTCCTAAACAGAGTCACAGGCAGGGGACAGGGAGAGGTCCTAAACAGGGTCCCAGACAGGAGACAATTAGAGATCCTAAAGGTAGTCCCAGACAGGGGACAGGGAGAGTACCTAAAGTGTGTCCAAGTTTGGGGACAGGTGGAGTTTGTAAAAATTGTCCCTGACAGGGGACAGCAAGTGTTCCTAAGCTGGGTCGCAGACAGGGGAATCGGATAGTTCCTAATTGGAGTCCCAGACAGGGGACAGGCAGTGATTCTAAACAGAATTCCAGAAGCGGACAGGGAGATTTCCAAAGCAGAATCACAGGCAGGGGACAGGGAGAGTTCCTAAACAGAATAACAGTCAGGGGACTGAGTGAGTTCCTAAACATACTCCCAGACAGGGGAATGGGAGAGTTCCTAAACAGAGTCACAGGCAGGGGACAGGGAGAGTTCCTAAACAGAGTCACAGGCAGGGGACAGGGAGAGTTCCTAAACAGAGTCACAGGCTGCGGAGAGTAAGTGTTCCTAAACAGAATCCCAGACAGGAGACAGGGAGATTTCCTAAACAGAGTCCCAGACAGTAGACAGGTTGTTTTCGTAAAAAGCGTCCGAGACAGGGGACAGGTTGATTTCCTAAGCAGAGTCCCAGTCAGGGGACAGGGAGAATTCTTAAACAGAATCCCAGACAGGGGACAGGGAGAGTACCTAAAGTGTGTCCAAGTTTGGGGACAGGGTGAGTTTGTAAAAATGGTCCCAATCAGGGGACAGCAAGTGTTCCTAAGCTGGGTAGCAGACAGGGGAATCGGATAGTTCCTAATGGGAGTCCCAGAAAGGGGACATTCAGTGTTTCTAAACCGAATTCCAGACAGGGGACAGGAAGATTACCAAAGCAGAATCACAGGCAGGGGACAGGGAGAGTTTCTAAGAAGAGTCACAGTCAGGGAACTGAGGGAGTTCCTAAACATACTCCCAGACAGGGGAAAGGGAGAGTACCTAAACACAGTCACATGCATGGGACAGGGAGAATTCCTAAACAGAGTCTCAGTCAGATGACAGGGAGATTTCCTAAACAGAGTCATAGGGAGGGGACAGGGTGAGTTCCTAAACAGAATCCCAGACAGGGGAAAGGGAGATGTCCTAAACAGATTCCCAGACAGCGGACAGGGAGCATTCGTAAAAAGCGTCCCAGACAGTGGACAGGTTGATTTCCTAAGCAGAGTCCCAGACAGGGGACAGGGAGAATTCTTAAACAGCATCCCAGATAGGGGACAGGTAGAGTACCGGAAGTGTGTCCAAGTTTGGGGACAGGGCGAGTTTGTAAAAATGGTCCCAGACAGGGGACAGCAAGTGTTCCTAAGCTGGGTCCCAGACAGGGGAATCGGATAGTTCCTAATTGGAGTCCCAGTCAGGGGACAGGCAGTGTTTCTAAACAGAATTCCAGACAGGGGACAGGAAGATTTCCAAAGCAGAATCAAAGTCAGGGGACAGGGAGAATTCCTAAACAGAGTGCCAGACAGGGAACAGGGAGAATTCCTGAACAGAGTCTCAGTCAGATGACAGGGAGATTTCCTAAACAGAGTCACAGGGAGGGGACAGGGTGAGTTCCTAAACAGAATCCCAGACAGGGGACAGGGAGATTTCTGAAACACAGTTAGAGACAAGGGACAAGCAGAGTACTTAAAGCAAGTCCCAGACAGGGGACAGTGTGAATTTGTAAACAGGGTCCCAGACAGCGGATAGGGAGAGTTCCTAAGCAGAATACCAGTCAGGGGACAGGGAGAGGTCCTAAACAGAGTTCCAGTCAGGGGACAGGGAGACATCCTAAACAGCGTCACATTCAGGAGACAGGGAGAGTTTCTATACAGAGTCACAGTCAGGGGACTGAGGGAGTTCCTAAACATACTCCCAGACAGGGGAAAGGTAGAGTTCGTAAACAGAGTCACAGGCAGGGGACAGAGAGAATTCCTAAACAGAGTCCCAGGCTGGGGACACTAAGTGTTCCTAAACAGAATCCCAGACAGGAGACAGGAAGATTTCCTAAATAGAGTCCCAGACAGCGGATAAGGAGTATTCGTAAAAAGCGTCCGAGACAGGGGACAGGTTGATTTCCTAAGCAGAGTCCCAGTCAGGGGACAGGGAGAATTCTTAAACAGAATCCCAGACAGGGGACAGGGAGAGTACCTAAAGTATGTCCAAATTTGGGGACAGGGCGAGTTTGTAAAAATGGTCCCAGACAGGGGACAGCAAGTGTTCCTAAGCTGGGTCGCAGACAGGGGAATCGGATAGTTCCTAATTGGAGTCCCAGACAGGTGACATTCAGTGTTTCTAAACTAATTCCAGACAGGGGACAGGAAGATTTCCAAAGCAGAATCACAGACAGGGGACAGGGAGAATTTCTAAAAAGAGTCACAGTCAGGGAACTGAGGGAGTTCCTAAACATACACCCAGACAGGGGAAAGGGTGAGTTCCTAAACAGAGTCACAGGCAGAGGACAGGGAGAATTCCTAAACAGAGTCTCAGTCAGATGACACGGAGATTTCCTAAACAGAGTCACAGGGAGGGGACAGGATGAGTTCCTAAACAGAATCCCAGACAGGGGAAAGGGAGATGAACTAAACGGAGTCCCAGACAGCGGAAAGGGAGCATTCGTAAAAAGCGTCCCAGACAGTGGACAGGTTGATTTCCTAAGCAGAGTCCCAGACAGGGGACAGTGAGAATTCTTAAACAGCATCCCAGATAGGGGAAAGGTAGAGTACCTGAAGTGTGTCCAAGTTGGGGGACAGGGCGAGTTTGTAAAAATGGCCCCAGACAGGGGAATGCAAGTGTTCCTAAGCTGGGTCGCAGACAGGGGAATCGGATAGTTCCTAATGGGAGTCCCAGACAGGGGACAGGCAATGTTTCTAAACAGAATTCCAGACAGGGGACAGGAAGTTTTCCGAAGCAGAATCACAGTCAGGGGACAGGGAGAATTCCTAAACAGAGTGCCAGACATGGGATAGGGAGAATTCCTAAACAGAGTCTCAGTCAGATGACAGGGAGATTTCCTAAAGAGTGTCACAGGGAGGGGATAGGGTGAGTTCCTAAACAGAATCCCAGACAGGGGACAGGGAGATTTCTGAAACACAGTCAGAGACAAGGGAAAGGCAGATTACCTAAATCAAGTCCCTGACTGGGGACAGGGTGAATTCGTAAAAAGGGTCCCAGCCAGCGGATAGGGAGAGTACTTAAGCAGAATCCCAGACAGGGGACAGGGAGAATCCTAAACAGAGTTCCAGTCAGGGGACAGGGAGACATCCTAAACAGCGTCACATGCAGGAGACAGGGAGAGTTTCTAATCAGAGTCAGTCAGGGGACTGAGGGCGTTCCTAACATACTCCCGGACAGGGGAAAGGGAGAGTTCCTAAACAGAGTCACAGGCAGGAGACAGGGCGAGTTCCTAAACAGAGTGCCAGGCTGGGGACAGTAAGTGTTCCTAAACAGAATCCCAGACAAGAGACAGCGAAATTTCGTAAACAGAGTCCCAGACAGCGGACAGGGAGTATTCATAAAAAGCATCCTAGACAGGGGACAGGTTGATTTCCTTAGCAGAGAACCAGACAGGGGACAGGGAGAATTCTTAAACAGAATCCCAGACAGGGGACAGGGAAAGTACCTAAAGTGTGTCCAAGTTTGGGGACAGGGCGAGTTTGTAAAAATGGTCCCAGACAGGGGACAGCAAGTGTTCCTAAGCTGGGTCCCAGACAGGGGAATCGGAAAGTTCCTAATTGGTGTCCCAGACAGGAGACAGGCAGTGATTCTCAACAGAATTCCAGACAGGGGACAGAGAGTTTTCCAAAGCAGAATCACAGGCATGGGACAGGGAGAGTTCCTAAAAAGAATAACAGTCAGGGGACTGAGGGAGTTCCTAAACATACTCCCAGACAGGGGAAAGGGAGAGTTCCTAAACAGAGTCACAGGCAGGGGACAGGGAGAGTTCCTAAACAGCGTCCCAGGCTGGGGACATTAAGTGTTCCTTAACAGAATCCCAGACAGGAGACAGGGAGAGTTCCTAAGCAGAATCCCAGACAGGGGACAGGGAGAGGTCCTAAACAGAGTTCCAGTCAGGGGACAGGGTGACATCCTAAACAGCGTCACATGCAGGAGACAGGGAGAGTTTCTATACAGAGTCACAGTCAGGGGACTGATGCAGTTCCTAAACATACTCCCAGACAGGGGAAAGGGAGAGTTCGTAAACAGAGTCACAGGCAGGGTACAGGGAGAGTTCCTAAACAGAGTCCCAGGCTGGGGACAGTAAGTGTTCCTAAACTTAATCCCAGGCAGGAGACAGGGAGATTTCCTAAACAGAGTCCCAGACCCCGGAAAGGGAGTATTCATAATAAGCGTCCCAGACAGGGGACATGTTGATTTCCTAAGCAGAGTCCCAGACAGGGGACAGGGAGAATTCTTATACAGAATCCCAGACAGGGGACAGGGAGAATACCTAAAGTGTGTCCAAGTTTGGGGACAGGGCGAATTTGTAAAATGGTCCCAGTCAGGGGACAGCAAGTGTTCCTAAGCTGGGTCGCAGACAGGGGAATCGGATAGTTCCTAATGGGAGTCCCAGACAGGGGACAGGGAGTGTTTCTAAACAGAATTCCAGACAGGGGACAGGAAGATTTCCAAAGCAGAATCACAGGCAGGGGACAGGGAGATTTCCTAAACAGAATCACAGGAAGGTGACAGGAAGAGTTCTTAAGCAGACTCACAGGCCGGGGACAGGGAAAGTTCCTAAACACAGTCCTAGGCAGCGGACAGGGAGAGTTCTTAAACAAAGTCACAGACATGGGACAGGGAGTGTTCCTAAACAGAGTCACAGACAGGACACAGGGAGAATTCCTAAAAAGAGTGCCAGACACGGAACAGGGAGAATTCCTGAACAGAGTCTCAGTCAGATGACAGGGAGATTTCCTACACAGAGTCTCAGGGAGGGGACAGGGTGAGTTCCTAAACAGAATCCCTGAAAGGGGACAGGGAGATTTCTAAAACGCAGTCAGAGACAAGGGACAGTCAGAGTACCTAAAGCAAGTGCCAGACAGGGGATAGGGTGAATTCGTAAAAAGGGTCCCAGACAGCGGATAGGGAGAGTTCCTAAGCAGAATCCCAGACAGGGGACAGGGAGAGGTCCTAAACAGAGTTCCAGTCAGGGGACAGGGTGACATCCTAAACAGCGTCACATGCAGGAGACAGGGAGAGGTTCTAATCAGAGTCACAGTCAGGGGACTGATGGAGTTCCTAAACATACTCCAAGACAGGAGAAATGGAGAGATCCTAAACAGAGTCACAGGCAGGGGACAGGGAGAGTTCCTAAACAGAGTCCCAGACAGGGGACAGGGAGAGTTCCTAAACATTGTCCCAGGCAGGGGACAGTAAGTGTTCCTAAACAGAATCCCAGACAGGAGACAGGGAGATTTCCTAAACAAAGTCTCAGACAGCGGACAGGGAGTATTCCTAAAAATCGTCCCAGACAGGGGACAGGTTGATTTCGCAAGCAGAGTAACAGACAGGGGACAGGGAGAATTCTTAAACAGAATCCCAGACAGGGGACAGGGAGAGTACCTAAAGTGTGTCAAAGTTTGGGGACAGGGCGAGTTTGTAAAAATGGTTCCAGACAGGGGACAGCAAGTGTTCCTTAGCTGGGTCCCAGACAGGGAAATCGGATAGTTCCTAATTGGAGTCGCAGACAGGGGACAGGCAGTGTTTCTAAACAGAATTCCAGACAAGGGACAGGAAGATTTACAAAGCAGAACCACAGGCAGGGGACAGGGAGAGATCCTAAACCGAATCACAGGAAGGGGAAAGGGAGAGTTCTTAAGCAGACACACAGGCAGGGGACAGTGAGAGTCCCTAAACAGAATCACACGAAAGGGACAGGGAGAGTTCTTAAGCAGACTCACAGGCAGGGGATAGGGAGAGTTCCTAAACACAGTCCTAGGCAGCGGACAGGGAGAGTACTTAAACAAAGTCACAGACATGGGACAGGGAGTGATCCTGAACAGAGTCACAGACAGGGCACAGGGAGAATTCCTAAACAGAGTCTCAGTCAGATGACAGGGAGATTTCCTAAACAGAGTCACAGGGAGGGGACAGGGTGAGTTCCTAAACAGAATCCCAGACAGGGGACATGGAGATTTCTGAAACACAGTCAGAGACAAGGGACAGGCAGAGCACCTAAAGCAAGTGCCAGACAGGGGACAGGGTGAATTCGTAAAAATGTTCCCAGACAGGGGACAGGGTGAAGTCGTAAAAAGGGTCCCAGACAGCGGGTAGGGAGAGATCCTAAGCAGAATCCCAGACAGGGGACAAGGAGAGGTCCTAAACAGAGAACCAGTCAGGGGACAGGGAGACATCCTAAACAGCGTCACATGCAGGAGACAGGGAGAGTTTCTAAACAGAGTCACAGTCAGGGGACTGATGGAGTTCCTAAAGATACTCCCAGACAGGGGAAAGGGAGAGTTCGTAAAGGGAGTCACAGGCAGGGGACAGGGAGAGTTCCTAAAGAGAGTCCCAGGCTGGGGACAGTAAGTGTTCCTAAACAGAATCCCAGGCAGGAGACAGGGAGATTTCCTAAACAGAGTCCCAGACACCGGACAGGGAGTATTCATAATAAGCGTCCCAGACAGGGGACAGGTTGATTTCCTAAGCAGAGTCCCAGACAGGGGACAGGGAGAATTCTTAAACAGAATCCCAGAGAGGGGACAGGGAGGGTACCAAAAGTGTGTCCAAGTTTGGGGACAGGGCGAGTTTGTAAAAATGGTCCCAGACAGGGGACAGCAAGTGTTCCTAACCTGGGTCCCAGACAGGGGAATCGGATAGTTCCTAATTGGAGTCCCAGACAGGGGACAGGCAGTGTTTCTAAACAGAATTCCAGACAGGGGACAGGAAGATTTCCAAAGCAGAATCACAGGCAGGGGACAGGGAGAGTTCCTAAACAGAATCACAGGAAGGGGACAGGGAGAGTTCTAAAGAAGACTCACAGGCAGGGGATAGGGAGAGTTCCTAAACACAGTCATAGGCAGCGAACAGGGAGAGTTCTTAAACAAAGTCACAGAAATGGGACAGGGAGTCATCCTAAACAGAGTCACAGACAGGGCATAGGGAGAATTTCTAAACAGAGTGCCAGACAGGGAACAGGGAGAATTCCTAAACAGAGTCTCAGTCAGATGACAGGAAGATTTCCTAAACAGAGTCTCAGGGAGGGGACAGGGTGAGTTCCTAAACAGAATCCCAGACAGGGGACAGGGAGATTTCTGAAACACAGTCAGAGACAAGGGACAGTCAGAGTACCTAAAGCACGTCCCAGAAGGGGACAGGGTGAATTCGTAAAAAGGGTCCCAGACAGCGGATAGGGAGAGTTCCTAAGCAGAATCCCAGACAGGGGACAGGGCGAGGTCCTAAACAGAGTTCCAGTCAGGGGACAGGGAGACATCCAAAACAGCGTCACATGCAGGAGACAGGGAGAGTTTCTAATCAGAGTCACTGTCAGGGGACTGAGGGAGTTCCTAAACATACTCCCAGATAGGGAAATGGTGAAGTCCTAAACAGAGTCACAGGCAGGGGACAGGGAGAGTTCCTAAACAGAGTCCCAGGCTGGGGACAGTAAGTGTTCCTAAACAGAATCCCAGACAGGAGACAGCGAGATTTCCTAAACAATCTCGCAGACAGCGGACAGGGAGTATTCGTAAAAAACGTCCCAGACAGGGGACAGGTTGATTTCCTAAGCAGAGTCCCAGTCAGGGGACAGGGAGAATTCTTAAACAGAATCCCAGACAGGGGACAGAGAGAGTACCTAAAGTGTGTCCAAGTTTGGGGACAGGACGAGTTTGTAAAAATGGTCCCAGACAGTGGACAGCAAGTGTTCCTAAGCTGGGTCCCAGACAGGGGAATCGGATAGTTCCTAATTGGAGTCGCAGACAGGGGACAGGCAGTGTTTCTAAACAGAATTCCAGACAGGGGACAGGAAGATTTCCAAAGCAGAATCACAGGCAGGGGACATGGAGAGTTCCTAAACAGAATAACAGTCAGGGGACAGGGAGAGTTCTTAAGCAGACTCACAGGCAGGGGATAGTGAGAGTTCCTAAACACATTCCATGCAGCGGACAGGGAGAGTTCTTAAACAAAGTCACAGACATGGGACAGGGAGTGATCCTAAACAGAGTCACAGACAGGGCGCAGGGAGAATTCCTAAACAGAGTGCCAGACAGGGCACAGGGAAAATTCCTTAACACAGTGCCAGACAGGGAACAGGGAGAATTCCTAAACAGAGTCTCAGTCAGATAACAGGGAGATTTCCTAAACAGAGTCTCAGGGAGGGGACAGGGTGAGTTCCTAAACAGAATCCCAGACAGGGGACATGGAGATTTCTGAAACACAGTCAGAGACAAGGGACAGTCAGAGTACCTAAAGCAAGTCCTAGACAGGGGACAGGGTGAATTCGTAAAAAGGTTCCCAGACAGCGGATAGGGGGAGTTCCTAAGCAGAATCCCAGACAGGGGCCTTGGAGAGGTCTTAAACAGAGTTCCAATCAGTGGACAGGGTGACATCCTAAACAGCGTCACATGCAGGAGACAGGGAGAGTTCCTAAACAGAGTCACAGGCAAGTGACAGGGAGAGTTCCTAAACATAGTCCCAGGCTGGGGACAGTAAGTTTTCCTGAACAGAATCCCAGAAAGGAGACAGGGCGATTTCCTAAACAGAGTCCCAGATAGCGGACAGGGAGTATTCGTAAAAAGCGTTCCAGACAGGGGACAGGTTGATTTCCTAAGCAGAGTCCCAGACAGGGGACAGGGAGAATTCTTAAACAGAATCCCAGACAGGGGAAAGGGAGAGTACCTAAAGTGTGTCCAAGTTTGGGGACAGGGCGAGTTTGTAAAATTGGTCCCAGACAGGGGACAGAAAGTGCTCCTAAGCTGGGTCCCAGACAGGGGAATCGGATAGTGCCTAATTGGAGTCTTAGACAGGGGACAGGCAGTGTTTCTAAACAGAATTCCAGACAGGGGACAGGGAGATTTCCAAAGCAGAATCACAGGCAGGGGACAGGGAGAGTTCCTAAACAGAATAACAGTCAGGGGACAGGGAGAGTTCTTAAGCAGACTCACAGGCAGGGGATAGGGAGAGTTCCTAAACACATTCCTAGGCAGCGGACAGGGAGAGTTCTTAAACAAAGTCACAGACATGGGACAGGGAGTGATCCCAAACAGAGTCACAGACAGGGCACAGGGAGAATTCTTAAACAGAGTGCCAGACAGGGAACAGGGAGAATTCCTAAACAGAGTCTCAGTCAGAAAACAGGGAGATTTCCGAAACAGAGTCACAAGGAGGGGACAGGGAGAGTTCATAAACAGAATCCCAGACAGGGGACAGGGAGATTTCTGAAACACAGTCAGAGACAAGGGACAGGCAGAGCACCTAAAGCATTTCCCAGACAGGGGACAGGGTGAATTCGTAAAAATGTTCCCAGACAGCGGACAGGGGGTGTTCCTAAGCAGAATCCCAGACAGGGGACAGGGAGAGGTCCTAAACAGAGTTCCAGTCACGGGACAGGGAGACATCCTAAACAGCGTCACATGCAGGAGACAGGGAGAGTTCCTGAACAGAATGACAGTCAGGGAACTGAGGGAGTTCCTAAACATACTCCCAGACAGGGGAAAGGGAGAGTTCCTAAACAGAGTCCCAGACAGGGGAAAGGGAGAGTTCCTAAACAGAGTCACAGGCAGGGGACAGGGAGAGTTCCTAAACAGAGTCCCAGGCTGGGGACAGTAATTGTTCCTAAACAGAATCCCAGACAGGAGACAGCGAGATTTCCGAAACAGAGACCCAGACAGCTGACAGGGAGTATTCGTAAAAAGCATCCCAAACAGGGGACAGGTTGATTTCCTAAGCAGAGTCCCAGACAGGGGACAGGGAAAATTCTTATACAGAATCAAAGACAGGGGACAGCGAGAGTACCTAAAGTGTGTCCAAGTTTGGGGACAGGGCGAGTTTGTAAAAATGGTCCCAAACTGGGAACAGCAAGTGTTCCTAAGCTGGGTCGCAGTCAGGGGAATCGGAAAGTTGCTAATGGGAGTGCCAGACAGGGGACAGGCAGTGTTTCTAAACAGCATTCCAAACAGGGGACAGGAAGATTTCCAAAGCAGAATCACAGGCAGGGGACAGGGAGAGTTCCTAAACAGAATCACAGGAAGGGGACAGGGAGAGTTCTTAAGCAGACTCACAGGCAGGGGATAGGGAGACTTCCTAAACACATTCCTAGGCAGCGGTAAGGGATAGTTCTTCAACAAAGTCACAGAAATGGGACAGGGAGTCATCCTAAACAGAGTGCCAGACAGGGAACAGGGAGAATTCCTAAACAGAGTCTCAGTCAGATGACAGGGCGATTTCCTAAACAGAGTCTCAGGGAGGGGACAGGGTGAGTTCCTAAACAGAATCTGAGACAGGGGACAGGGAGATTTCTGAAACACAGTCAGAGACAAGGGACAGTCAGAGTACCTAAAGCAAGTGCCAGACAGGGGACAGGGTGAATTCGTAAAAAGGGTCCCAGACAGCGGATAGGGAGAGTTCCTAAGCAGAATCCCAGACAGGGGACAGGGAGAGGTCCTAAACAGAGTTCCAGTCAGGGGACAGGGAGACATCCTAAACAGCGTCACATGCAGGAGACAGGGAGATTTTCTAATCAGAGTCACAGTTAAGGGACTAAGGGAGTTCCTAAACATACTCCCAGACAGGGAAATGGTGAGTTCCTAAACAGAGTCACAGGCAGGGGATAGGGAGAGTTCCTGTACAGAATCCCAGACTGGGGACAGTAAGTGTTCCTAAACAGAATCTCAGACAGGAGACAGCGAGATTTCCTAAACAAAGTCCCAGAAAGCAGACAGGGTGTATTCATAAAAAGCGTCCCAGACAGGGGACAGGTTGATTTCCTAAGCAGAGTTCCAGACAGGGGACAGGGAGAATTCTTAAACAGAATCCCAGACAGGGGGCAGGAGAGTACCTAAAGTGTGTTCTAGTTTGGGGACAGGGCGAGTTTGTAAAAATGGTCCCAGACTGGGGACAGCAAGTGTTCCTAAGCTGGGTCGCAGATAGGGGAATCGTATAGTTCCTAATGCGATTCCCCGACAGGGGACAGGCAGTGTTTCTAAACAGAATTCCAGACAGGGGACAGGAAGATTTCCAAAGCAGAATCACAGGCAGGGGACAGGGAGAGTTCCTAAACAGAATCACAGGAAGGGGACAGGGAGAGTTCTTAAGCAGACTCAAAGGCAGGGGATAGGGAGACTTCCTAAACACAGTCCTAGGCATTGGACAGGGAGAGTTCTTAAACAAAGTCACAGACATGGGACAGGGAGTGATCCTAAACAGAGTCACAGACAGGGCACAGGGAGAATTCCTAAACAGAGTGCCAGACAGGGAACAGGGAGAATTCCTAAAGGGAGTCTCAGTCAGATGAAAGGGAGATTTCCTAAACAGAGTCACAGGGAGAGGACAGGGTGAGTTCATAAACAGAATCGCAGACAGGGGACATGGAGATTTCTGAAACACAGTCAGAGACAAGGGACAGGCAGAACACCTAAAGCAAGTCCCAGACAGGGGACAGGGTGAATTCGTAAAAATGTTCCCAGACAGCGGACAGGGGGTGTTCCTAAGCAGAATCCCAGACAGGGGACAGGGAGAGGTCCTAAACAGAGTTCCAGTCACGGGACCGGGAGACATCCTAAACAGCATCACATGCAGGAGACAGGGAGAGTTCCTAAACAGAATCACAGTCAGGGGACTGAGGGAGTTCCTAAACATACTCCCAGACTGGGGAAAGGGAGAGTTCCTAAACAGAGTCACAGGCAGGGGACAGGGAGAGTTCCTAAACAGAGTCCCAGGCTGGGGACAGTAAGTGTTCCTAAACAGAATCCCAGACAGGAGACAGCGAGATTTCCGAAACAGAGACCCAGACAGCTGACAGGGAGTATTCGTAAAAAACGTCCCAGACAGGGGACAGGTTGATTTCCTAAGCAGAGTCCCAGTCAGGGGACAGGGAAAATTCTTAAACAGAATCCCAGAGAGGGCACAGGGAGAGTACCTAAAGTGTGTCCAAGTTTGGGGACAGGGCGAGTTTGTAAAAATGGTCCCAGACAGGGGACAGCATGTGTTCCTAAGCTGGGTCCCAGACAGGGGAATCGGATAGTTCCTAATTGGAGTACCAGACAGGGGACAGGCAGTTTTTCTAAACAGAATTCCAGACAGGGGACAGGGAGATTTCCAAAGCAGAATCACAGGCAGGGGACAGGGAGAGTTCTTAAGCAGACTCACAGGCAGGGGATAGGGAGAGTTCCTAAACACATTCCTAGGCAGCGGACAGGGAGAGTACTTAAACAAAGTCACAGACATGGGACAGGGAGTGATCCCAAACAGAGTCCCAGACAGGGCACAGGGAGAATTCCTAAACAGAGTGCCAGACAGGGAACAGGGAGAATTCCTAAACAGAGTCTCAGTCAGAAAACAGGGAGATTTCCTAAACAGAGTCACAGGGAGGGGACAGGGAGATTTCTGAAACACAGTCAGAGACAAGGGACAGGCAGAGTACCTAAAGCATTTCCCAGACAGGGGACAGGGTGAATTCGTAAAAAGGTTCCCAGACAGCGGATAGGTTCCCTAAGCAGAATCCCAGACAGGGGACAGGGAGAGGTCCTAAACAGAGTTCCAATCAGTGGACAGGGTGACATCCTAAACAGCGTCACATGCAGGAGACAGGGAGAGTTTCTAAACAGAGTCACAGTCAGGGGACTGAGGGATTTCCTAAACATACTCCCAGACAGGGGAAAGGGAGAGTTCCTAAACAGAGTCACAGGCAGGGGACAGGGAGAGTTCCTAAACATAGTCCCAGGCTGGGGACACAAGTTTTCCTAAACAGAATCCCAGACAGGAGGCAGGGAGATTTCCTAAACAGAGTCCCAGACAGTGGACAGGGAGTATTCGTAAAAAGCGTCCCAAACAGGGGACAGGTTGATTTCCTAAGCAGAGTCCCAGACAGGGGACAGGGAGAGGTCCTAAACAGAGTTCCAGTCAGGGGACAGGGAGACATCCTAAACAACGTCACATGCAGGAGACTGGGAGAATTTCTAATCAGAGTCACAGTTAGGGGACTAAGGGGGTTCCTAAACATACTCCCAGACAGGGAAATGGTGAGTTCCTAAACAGAGTCACAGGCAGGGGATAGGGAGAGTTCCTAAACAGAGTCCCAGGCTGGGGACAGTAAGTGTTCCTAAACAGAATCCCAGACAGGAGACAGGGAGATTTCCTAAACAAAGTCCCAGACAGCAGACAGAGTGTATTCGTAAAAAGCGTCCCAGACAGGGGACAGGTTGATTTCCTAAGCAGAGTTCCAGACAGGGGACAAGGAGAATTCTTAAACAGAATCCCAGACATGGGGCAGGAGAGTACCTAAAGTGTGTTCTAGTTTGGGGACTGGGCGAGTTTGTAAAAATGGTCCCAGACTGGGGACAGCAAGTGTTCCTAAGCTGGGTCCCAGACAGGGGAATCGGATAGTTCCTAATGCGAGTCCCCGACAGGGGACAGGCAGTGTTTCTAAACAGAATTCCAGACAGGGGACAGGAAGATTTCCAAAGCAGAATCACAGGCAGGGGACAGGGAGAGTTCTTAAGCAGACTCACAGGCAGGGGATAGGGAGACTTCCTAAACACAGTCCTAGGCATTGGACAGGGAGAGTACTTAAACAAAGTCACAGACATGGGACAGGGAGAGTTCCTAAACAGAGTCACAGACAGGGGACAGGGAGAGTTCCTAAACAGAGTCACAGACAGGGAACAGGGAGATTTCCTAAACAGAGACAATGGGAGGTGAAAGGTTGAGTTCTTAAATAGAATCGCAGACAGGGGACATGGAGATTTCTGAAACACAGTCAGAGACAAGGGACAGGCAGAGCACCTAAAACATTTCCCAGACAGGGGACAGGGTGAATTCGTAAAAATGTTCCCAGACAGCGGACAGGGGGTGTTCCTAAGCAGAATCCCAGACAGGGGACAGGGAGAGGTCCTAAACCAAGTTCCAGTCAGGGGACAGGGAGACATCCTAAACAGCATCACATGCAGGAGACAGGGAGAGTTCCTAAACAGAATCACAGTCAGGGGACTGAGGGAGTTCCTAAACATACTCCCAGACAGGGGAAAGGGAGAGTTCCTAAACAGAGTCACAGGCATGGGACAGGGAGAGTTCCTAAACAGAGTCCCAGGCTGGGGACAGTAAATGCTCCTCAACAGAATCCCAGATAGGAGACAGCGAGACTTCCGAAACAGAGACCCTGACAGCTGACAGGGAGTATTCGTAAAAAGCGTCCCAAACAGGGGACAGGTTGATTTCCTAAGCAGAGTCCCAGACAGGGGACAGGGAAAATTCTAATACAGAATCAAAGACAGGGGACAGCGAGAGTACCTAAAATGTGTCCAAGTTTGGGGACAGGGCGAGTTTGTAAAAATGGTCCCAGACTGGGGACAGCATGTGTTCCTAAGCTGGGTCGCAGACAGGGGAATCGGAAAGTTGCTATTGGGAGTGCCAGACAGGTGACAGGCAGTGTTTCTAAACAGCATTCCAGACAGGGGGCAGGAAGATTTCCAAAGCAGAATCACAGGCAGGGGACAGGGAGAGTTCCTAAACAGAATCACAGGAAGGGGACAGGGAGAGTTCTTAAGCAGACTCACAGGCAGGGGATAGGGAGACTTCCTAAGCACAGTCCTAGGCAGCGGAAAGGGAGAGTTCTTAAACAAAGTCACAGAAATGGGACAGGGAGTCATCCTAAACAGAGTCACAGACAGGGCACAGGGAGAATTCTTAAACAGAGTGCCAGACAGGGAACAGGGAGAATTCCTAAACAGAGTCTCAGTCAGATGACAGGGAGATTTCCTAAACAGAGTCTCAGGGAGGGGACAGGGTGAGTTCCTAAACAGAATCTGAGACAGGGGACAGGGAGATTTCTGAAACACAGTCAGAGACAAGGGACAGTCAGAGTACCTAAAGCAAGTGCCAGACAGGGGACAGGGTGAATTCGTAAAAAGGGTCCCAGACAGCGGATAGGGAGAGTTCCTAAGCAGAATCCCAGACAGGGGACAGGGAGAGGTCCTAAACAGAGTTCCAGTCAGGGGACAGGGAGACATTCAAAACAGCGTCACATGCAGGAGACAGGGAGAGTTTCTAATCAGAGTCACAGTCAGGGGACTGAGGGAGTTCCTAAACATACTCCCAGACAGGGAAATGGTGAGTTCCTAAACAGAGTCACAGGCAGGGGACAGGGAGAGTTCCTAAACAGAGTCCCAGGCTGGGGACAGTAAGTATTCCTAAACAGAATCCCAGACAGGAGACTGCGAGATTTCCTAAATTATCTCGCAAACAGCAGACAGGGAGTATTCGTAAAAAATCGTCCCAGACAGGGGACAGGTTGATTTCCTAAGCAGAGTCCCAGTCAGGGGACAGGGAGAATTCTTAAACAGAATCCCAGAGAGGGTACAGCGAGAGTACCTAAAGTGTGTCCAAGTTTGGGGACAGGGCGAGTTTGTAAAAATGGTCCCAGACAGTGGACAGCAAGTGTTCCTAAGCTGGGTCCCGGTCAGGGGAATCGGAAAGTTCCTAATTGGAGTCTCAGACAGGGGACAGGCAGTGTTTCTAAACAGAATTCCAGACAGGGGACAGGGAGATTTCCAAAGCAGAATCACAGGCAGGGGACAGGGAGAGTTCCTAAACAGAATAACAGTCAGGGGACAGGGAGAGTTCTTAAGCAGACTCACAGGCAGGGGATAGGGAGAGTTCCTAAACACATTCCTAGGCAGCGGACAGGGCGAGTTCTTAAACAAAGTCACAGACATGGGACAGGGAGTGATCCCAAATAGAGTCACAGACAGGGCACAGGGAGAATTCCTAAACAGAGTGCCAGACAAGGAACAGGGAGAATTCCTAAACAGAGTCTCAGTCAGAAAACAGGGAGATTTCCTAAACAGAGTCACAGGGAGGGGACAGGGAGAGTTCATAAACAGAATCCCAGACAGGGGACAGGGAGATTTCTGAAACACAGTCAGAGACAAGGTACAGGCAGAGCACCTAAAGCATTTCCCAGACAGGGGACAGGGTGAATTCGTAAAAATGTTCCCAGACAGCGGACAGGGGGTGTTCCTAAGCAGAATCCCAGTCAGGTGACAGGGAGAGGTCCTAAACAGAGTTCCAGTCACGGGACAGCGAGACATCCTAAACCGCATCACATGCAGGAGACAGGGAGAGTTCCTAAACAGAATCACAGTCAGGGGACTGATTGAGTTCCTAAACATACTCCCAGACAGGGGAAAGGGAGAGTTCCTAAATAGAGTCCCAGGCTGGGGACAGTAAGTGTTCCTAAACAGAATCCCAGACAGGAGACAGGGAGATTTCCTAAACAGAGTTCCAGTCACGGGACAGCGAGACATCCTAAACCGCATCACATGCAGGAGCCAGGGAGAGTTCCTAAACAGAATCACAGTCAGGGGACTGAGGGAGTTCCTAAACATACTCTCAGACAGGGGAAAGGGAGAGTTCCTATATAGAGTCCCAGGCTGGGGACAGTAAGTGTTCCTAAACAGAAACCCAGACAGGAGACAGGGAGATTTCCTAAACAGAGTACCAGACAGGGGACAGGGAGAATTCGTCAAAAGGGTCCCAGTCAGGGGACAGGTAGAGTTATTAAGCAGAGTCCCAGACAGGGGACAGGGAGAATTCTTAAACAGAGTCCCAGTCAGGGGACAGGGAGAGTACCAAAAGTGTGTTCCAGACTGAGGAAAGTGAGAGTTCATTAAAATAGTCCCAAACAGTTTACAGCAACAGTTCCTGAGCTGTGTCCCTAACATCGGAATGCTGTAGTTCCTAATGGGAGTCCCAGACATGGGACAGGCAGTGTTTCTGAACAGAATTCCAGACAGGGGAGGTGGGGATTTCCTAAGCAGAATCAGATGTAGGGGACAGGTAGAGATCCTAAGCAGACTCACAGGCAGGAGACAGGGAGATTTCCAGGCTGGGGACAGGGAGATTTGCGAAACACGGTCAGAGACAGGGGACAGGGAGATTTCTTAAAGCATGTCCCAGACAGGGGACAGGGAGAATTCGTAAAAAGGGTCCCAGACAGCGGAAGGGAGAGTTCCTAAGCAGAATCCCAGACAGGGGACAGGGAGAGTTCCTATACAGAGTTCCAGTCAGGGGACAGGGAGATATACTAAACAGAGTCACATGCAGGAAACAGAGAGAGTTTCTAAACAGAGTCACAGTCAGGGGCCTGAGGGAGATCCTAAACAGACTCACAGACAGGAGACAGGGAGAGTTCCTGTAAAGATTTCCAGACAGGGGACAGGGAAATTCCTAAGCAGAGTCACAGGCAGCGGACAGGGACAGTTCCTGAAGGGAGTCCCAGACAGGGGACAGGGAGAGTTCCTAAACTGAGTCACAGGCAGGGGACAGGGAGTGTTCCTAAACAGAGTCCCAGGCAGTGGACAGTAAGTGTTCCTAAACAGAATCCCAGACAGGAGACAGGGAGATTACCTAAACACGGTCACGGACATGGTACAGGGAGAGTTACTAAAGCTAGTCCGTGGCAGGGGACAGTACGTTTTCCTAAACAGAATCCCAGACAGGGGACAGGGAGAGTACCAACAGTGTGTTCCAGACTGGGGACAGGGAGAGTTCGTAAAAATTGTCCCAGACAGGGGAGAGCAAGTGTTCCCAAGCTGCTTCCCAGACAGGGGATGGTCTAGTTCCTAATGGGAGTCCCAGACAGGGGACAGGCAGTGTTTCTAAACAGAATTCCAGACAGGGGAGGGGGGGATTTCCTAAGCAGAATCACAGGCAGGGGACAGGGAGAGTTCTTAAGCAGACTCACAGGAAGGGGACAGGGAGAGTTCCTAAACAGAGCCCTAGGCAGGGGATACGGAGAGTTCTTAAACAAAGTCCCAGACAAGGGACAGGGAGAGATCCTAAACAGAGTCACAGACAGGGCACAGGGAGATTTCAAAACAGAGTCCCAGACAGGGAACAGGGAGAGTTCCTAAACAGAGTCTCAGTCAGAGGACAGGGAGAGTTCCTAAACAGAGTCACAGGGAGGGGACAGGGAGATTTCCTAACCAGAATCCCAGACAGGGGACTGGGAGAGTTAGTAAAAATGGTCCCAGACAGGGGACAGGGAGAGTTCCAAAGCCCAGTCCTAGACAGGGGAGAGGGAGAGTTCCTAAACAGATTTCCAGGCAGGGGACAGGGAGATTTCCCAAACACAGTCAGAGAAAGGGGACAGGGAGGGTTCCTAAAGCAAGTCCCCGACAGGTGACAGTGAGAATTCACAAAAAGGGTCCCACACAGCGTACAGGGAGAGTTCCTTAGCAGAATCCCAGACAGGGGACAGGGATCGTTACTAAACAGAGTTCCAGTCAGGGGACAGGGAGACATCCTAAACAGAGTCACATGCAGGAGACAGGGAGAGTTTCTAAACAGAGTCACAGAGAGGGGACAGGGAGAGTTCCTGAAGGGAATCCCAGACAGGGGATAGGGCGAGTTCCTAAACAGAGACACAGGCAGGGGACAGGGAGGGTTCCTAAACAGAGTCCCAAGCAGGGGACTGGAAGTGTCCCTAAACAGAATCCCAGACAGGAGACAGGGAGATTTCCTAAACACGGTCACGGACAGGGTACAGGGAGAGTTACTAAAGCTAGTCCGTGGCAGGGGACAGTACGTTTTCCTAAACAGAATCCCAGACAGGGGACTGGGAGAGTTAGTAAAAATGGTCCCAGACAGGGGACAGGGAGAGTTCCAAAGCCCAGTCCTAGACAGGGAAGAGGGAGAGTTCCTAAACAGATTTCCAGGCAGGGGACAGGGAGATTTCCCAAACACAGTCAGAGAAAGGGGACAGGGAGAGTTCCTAAAGCAAGTCCCCGACAGGTGACAGTGAGAATTCACAAAAAGGGTCCCACACAGCGTACAGGGAGAGTTCCTTAGCAGAATCCCAGACAGGGGACAGGGATCGTTACTAAACAGAGTTCCAGTCAGGGGACAGGGAGACATCCTAAACAGAGTCACATGCAGGAGACAGGGAGAGTTTCTAAACAGAGTCACAGAGAGGGGACTGGAAGTGTTCCTAAACAGAATCCCAGACAGGAGACAGGGAGATTTCCTAAACAGAGTCCCAGACAGGGGACAGGGAGAGTTACTAAACACAATGCTAGAGAGGGGACAAGGAAGTTTCCTAAACAGGGATGCAGACAGGGGACAATGTGAGTTCCTAAGCAGATCCCCAGACAGGGGACAGGGGGATTTCCTAAACAAAATTCCAGACAGGTGATATGGAGAGTTCCTAAAAACAGTCACAGGCAGGGGTCATGGTGAGTTCCTAAACAGAATCCCAGAAACGGGACAGGGAGAGTTCATAAAGAGGTTCCCAGAAAGGGGACAAGCAGTGTTCCTAAAGGTAGTCCCAAACCGGGGACCGGGAGAGTTCCCAATATGAGTCCCAGACAGAGGACAGGGAGAGTTCCTAATAAGAGTCCCAGAGAGGGGACAGAAAGTGTTCTTAAACATAGTCAGAGTCAGGGGACAGGGAGAGTTACTGAACAGAGTCCCAGGCAGGGGATGGGAACTGTTCCTAAACAGGGACCCAGACAGGGGTCAAGGAGAGTTCCTAAGCAGAATCCCAGACAGGGGACAGGGAGAAGTCCTAAACAGAGTTCCAGACAGGGGACAGAGAGAGATGCTAAACAGGGTCTCAGTCAGAGGACAGGGAGAGTTCCTAAGCAGAGTCCCAGACAGGGGACAGGTAGATTTCCTAAGCAGTGTCCCAGACAGGGGACAGGAAGTGCTCCTAAGCAGAGTCCCAGACAGGGGACAGGGAGATTTCCTAAGCAGTGTCCCAGACAGGGGACAGAGTGAGTTCGTAAGCACAGTCCCGGACAGGGGACGGGGAGAGTTCCTAAACAGATTCCCAATCAGGGGACAGGGAGTTTTTCTAAACACAGTCACAGACAGGGGACAGGGAGAGCTCCTAAAGCGAGTCCCAGACAGGGGACAGGGAGAGTTCCTAAGCAGAATCCCAGACGGGGGACAGGGAGAATTCTTATACAGAATCCCAGACAGTGGACAGGGAGAGTTCTGAAACACTTTCACAGACAGGGGACAGGGAGAGTTCCTAAAGTGTGTCCGAGACCCAAGACAGGGAGAGTTCGTAAAAAGGGTCCCAAACAGGCGACAGCAAGAGTTCCTAAGCTGAGTCCCAGACAGGGGAAAGGGATAGTTCCTAATGGGAGTCCCATACAGGGGACAGGCAGTGTTTCTAAACAGAATTCCGGACAGGGGACAGGGAGATTTCCTAAGCAGAATCACAGGCAGGGGACAGGGAGAGTTCCTAAACAGAATCAATGGAAGGGGACAGGGAGAGTTTCTAAACAGACTCAGAGGCAGGGGACAGGGAGAGTTCTTAAACAGTGTCACAGGGAGGGGACAGGGAGAGTTCCTAGCAGATTCCCAGAAGGGGACAGGGAGAGTTCCTAAGCAGTGTCCCAGACAGGGAGCAGGGAGAGTTCCTAAACAGAGTCTCAGTCACAGGACATGGAGAGTTCCTAAACAGAGTCACAGGGAGGGGACAGGGAGAGTTCCTAGCAGATTCCCAGGCAGGGGACAGGGAGATTTCCTAAACACAGTTACAGACAGGGGGCATGGAGAGTTCATGAAGGGAGTGCCAGACAGGAGACAGGAAGAGTTCCTAAACAGAGTCACAGGCAGCGGACAGGGAGAGTTCCTAAACAGAGTCACAGTCAGGGGACAGGGAGAGTTCCTAAACAGAGTCCCAGGCAGGGGACAGTAAGTGTTCCTAAACAGAATCCAAGACAGGAGACAAGGAGATTTCCTAAACAGAGCCCCAGCCAGGGGATAGGGCGGGTTACTAAACTGAATTCCAGACAGGGGACAGGGAGGGTTACTGAACAGGGACCTAGACAGGCGACAAGGAGAGATCCCAAGCAGAGCCCCAGAGAGGGGAAAGGGAGAGTTCCTAAAGAGAGTCCTAGTCAGGGGACAGGGAGAGTTCTTAAACAAAGTCCAAGACATGGGACAGGGAGTGATCCTAAACAGAGTCCCAGACAGGGAACAGGGAGAGTTCCTAAACAGAATCCAAGGAGAGGACAGGGAGAGTTCCTAAACAGTGTCACAGGGAGGACACAGGGAGAGTTCCTAGCAGAATCCCAGACAGGGGATAGGGAGAGTTCCTAAACACATTCACAGACAGGGTGCAGGGAGAGTTCATGAAGGGACTCCCTGACAGGGCACAGGGAGAGTTCCTAAACAGAGTCTCTTTCAGAGGACAGGGAGAGTTCCTAAACAGAATGCCACACAGGGGAGAGGAAGACTTCGTAAAAATGGTCACAGACAGGGGACAGGGAGAGTTCCTAAGCACAGTCCCAGGCAGGGGACAGGGAGATTTCCTAAACACAGTCAGAGACAGGGGACATGTAGAGTTCCTAAAGCAACTCCCCGACAGGGGACAGGGAGAATTTGTAAAAAGGGTCCCAGACAGCGGAGAGGGGGAGTTCCTAAGCAGAATCCCAAACAGGGGACAGGGAGAAGTACTAAACAGAGTTCCAGACAGGGGACAGGGAGACATCCTAAACAGAGTCACATGCAGGAGACAGGGAGAGTTTCTAAACAGTGTCACAGTCAGGGGAGTGAGGGAGTTCCTAAACAGACTCACAGACAGGAGACTGGGAAAGTTCCTAAAAAGAGTTCCAGACAAGGGATAGGGAAAGTTCCTAAACAGCTTCCCAGACAGTCGAGAGGGAGAGTTCCTAAACAGAGACACAGGCAGGGGACAGGATGAGTTCCTAAACAGAAACCCAGGCAGGGGACAGGGAGAGTTACTAAACAGAGTCCCAGAGAGGGGACAGAATAAGTTCCTAAACAGAGTCAAAGGCAAGGGCATAGGGAGAGTTCCTAAACAGAGACCTAGGCAGGGGAAAGGGAGAGTTCCCAAACAGAGGCACAGCCAGGGGATAGGGCGATTTCCTAAACAGAGTCCCAGCAGGGGACAAGGAGAGTTCCTAAACAGAATCCCAGACTGGAATCAGGGGGAGTTCTTAAACAGAGTCCCAGACAGGAGACAGGGAGAGTTGCTAAACAGAATGCCAGACAGTGGACAGGGAGAGTTCCTAAACAGGGTCAAAGACAGGGGAAAAGCAATGTCCCTAAATGTAGTCACGGACTGGGGACAAGGAGAGTTCCCAGTGGGAGTCCCAGACAGGGGACTGGGAGAGTTCCTAAGCAGAGTCCCAGACAGGGGACTGGGAGAGTTCCTAAGCAGAGTCCCAGATAGGGGACAGGGTGTGTTTGTAAGCACAGTCCCAAAATGGGAAAGGCGTAATTCCTAAACAGATTCCCAGGCAGGGGACAGGGTGATTTCCTAAACCCAGTCACAGACAGGGGGAAGGGAGAGTTCCTAAAACGAATCCCAGACAAGGGACAGGGAGAGTTCCTAAGCAGAGTACCAGACAGGGGCCAGGGAGAATTCTTAAACAGAATCCCAGACAGTGGACAGGGAGTGTTCTGAAACACTTTCACAGATAGGAGACAGGGAGAGTTCCTAAAGTCTGACCGAGACTGAGGACAGGTAGAGTTCATAAAACGGGTCCCAGACAGGTGACATCAAGAGTTCCTAAGGTGAGTCCCAGACAGGGGAAAGGGATAGTTCCTAATGGGAGTCCCATACAGGGGTCAGGCAGTGTTTCTAAACAGAATTCCAGACAGGGGACAGGGAGATTTCCTAAGCAGAATCACAGGCAGGGTACAAGGAGAGTTCCTAAACAGAATCAAAGGAAGTGGACAGAGAGAGTTCCTAAACAGACTCACAGGCAGGGGACAGGGAGAATTCTTAAACAATGTCCCAGACATGGGATAGGGTGCGATCCCAAACAGAGACAATGACAGGGCATAGGGAGAGTTCCTAACCAGAGTCCCAGACAGGTAACAGGGAGAGTTCGTAAACAAAATCCCAGGGCGTGGATAGGGAGAGTTGCTAAACAGTGTCAAAGGGAGGGGACACGGAGAGTTCCTAGCAGAATCACAGACAGGGGACAGGGAGTTTTCCTAAACACAGTTACAGACAGGGGACAGGGAGAGTTCATGAAGGGAGTCCCAGACAGGGGACAGGGAGAGTTCCTAAGCAGAGTCACAGGCAGCGGACAGGGAGAGTTCCTGAAGGGAGTCCCAGACAGGGGACAGGGAGAGTTCCTAAACAGAGTCATAATCAGGGGACAGGGAGAGTTCCGAAAGAGAATCCCAGGCAGGGGACAGTAAGTGTCCCTAAACAGAATCCAAGACAGGAGACAGGGAGAGTTCCTAAACAGAGTCCCAGACAGGGGATAGGGAGAGTTACTAAACAGAATGCCAGACAGGGGACAGAGACGGTTACTAAACAGGGACCCAGACAGGAGACAAGGATAGTTCCTAAGCAGAGCCCCAGACAAGGGACAGGGAGAGTTCCCAAACAGAGTCATTGGCATGGGATAGGGAGAGGTCCAAACCAGAGTCACAGGCAGGGAGCTGAGAGTGTTCTTAAACAGACTCACAGGCAGGAGACAGGGAAATTTCCTAAAAAGAGTTACAGACATGAGACAGGGAGAGATCCTAAACAAAAATTCCAGACAGGTGATAGGGAGAGTTCCAAAAGAAAGTCACAGGAAGGGGACCGAAGGCGTTCCTAAACAGACTCACAGACAGGAGACAGGGAGAGTTCCTGAAAAGAGTTCCAGACAGGGGACAGGGAAATTTCCTAAACAGAGTCCCAGACAGTGGACAGGGAGTGTTCCTAAACAGAGGCACAGGCAGGGGACAGGGAGAGTTCCTAAACAGAGAGCCAGGCAAGGGTCAGGGAGAGTTAATAAACAGAGTCCCAGAGAGGGGACAGAGTGAGTTCACAAACAGAATCACAGGAAAGGGCACAGGGAGAGTTCCTAAACAGAGTCCCAGGCAGGTGACAGGGACAGTTCCTAAACAGAATCCCAGGCAGGGGATGGGGAGAGTTCCTAAACATAGGCACAGCCAGGGCACAGGGAAATTTCCTAAACAGAGTCCCAGACAGGGAACAGGGAGAGTTCCTAAACAGAATCCAGGGATGGAAAGGGCGAGTTCCTAAACAGAGTCACAGGAAGGGTCAGGGAGAGTTCCTAGCAGAATCCCAGACAGAGGATAGGGAGATTTTCAAAAGACAGTCACAGACAGGGGGCAGGGAGAGTTCATGAAGGGACTCCCGGACAGGGGAGAGGGAGAGTTCCTAAGCAGTGTCCCAGACAGGGAACAGGGAGAGTTTCTAAACAGAGTCTCAGTCAGAGGAGAGGGAGAGTTCCTAAACAGAGTCACAGGGAGGGAACAGGGAGAGTTCCTAAACAGAATCCCAGACAGTGGACAGGGAGATTTCGTAAAAATGGTCCGAGACAGGCGACAGGGAGAGTTCCTAAGCACAGTCCCAGACAGGGGACAGGGAGGGTCCCTAAGCAGAGTCCCAGAAAGGAGACAGGGAGAGTTCCTAAACAGATTTCCAGGCAGGGGACAGGGAGATTTCCTAAACACAGTTAGAGACAGGGGTCAGGGAGAATTCCTAAAGCAACTCCCCAACAGGGGACAGGGTGAATTCGTAAAAAGGGTTACAGACAGTGAACAGGGAGAGTTCCTAAACAGAATCCCAGATAGGGGACAGGGAGAGCTCCTAAACAGAGTTCCAGACAGGGGACAGGGAGACATCCTAAACAGAGTCACATGCAGGAGACAGGGAGAGTTTCTAAACAGAGTCACAGTCAGGGGACTCAGGGAGTTCCTAAACTGACTCGCAGACAGGAGACATGGAGAGTTCCTAAAAAGAGTTCCACACAGGGGACAGGGAAATTTCCTAAACAGTTTCCGAGACAGTGGAGATGGAGAGTTCATAAACAGAGACCCAGGCAGGGGACAAGGAGATTTCCTAAGCAGAGTCCTAGACAGGGGACAGTGTGAGTTCCTAAGCAGAGTCCCAGACAGGGGAAAGGGGGAGTTCCTAAAAAGATTCCCAGGCAGGGGACAGGGAGATTTCCTAAACAGAGTCCCAGACAGGGAACAGGGAGAGTTCCTAAACAGAATCCCAGGGAGGGGAAAGGGAGAGTTCCTGAACAGTGTCACAGGGAGGGGACAGGGATAGTTCCTAGCAGATTCACAGACGGGGACAGGGAGAGTTCCGAAAGTGTGTCCGAGACTTAGGACAGGGAGATTCCGTAAAATGGTTCCAAAACAGATGACAGCAAGAGTTCCTAAGCTGAGTCCCAGACAGGGGAACGGGATAGTTCCTAATGGGAGTCCCAGACAGGGGACAGGCAGTGTTTCTAAACAGAATTCCAGACTGGGGACAGGGAGATTTCCTAAGCAGAATCACAGGCAGGGGACAGGGAGAGCTCCTAAATGGACACACAGGCACTGGACAGGGAGAGTTCTTAAACCAAGTCCCAGACATGGGATAGGGAGAGAACCTAAAGAGAGTCACAGACAGGGCACGGGGAGAGTTCCTATACAGAGTCCCAGACAGGGAACAGGGAGAGTTGCTAAACAGATTCCCAGGGAGGGGAAAGGGAGAGCTCCTGAACAGTGTCACAGGCCAGGGACAGGGAGAGTTCCTAGCAGATTCACAGACAGGGGACAGGGAGATTTCCTAAACACAATCACAGACAGGGGACAGGGAGACTTCCTAAAGCGAGTCCCAGACAGGAGGCAGGGAGAGTTCATGAAGGGACTCCCAGACAGGGGACAGGGAGAGTTCCTAAACAGAGTCTCAGTCAGAGGACAGGGAGAGTTCCTAAACAGAGTCACAGGGAGGGAACAGGGAGAGTTCCTAAACAGAATCCCAGACTGTGGACAGGGAGAGTTTGTAAAAATTGTCCCAGACAGGGGACAGGGAGAGTTCCTAAGCACAGTCCCAGACAGGGGACAGGGAGGGTCCCTAAGCAGAGTCCCAGACAGGGGACAGGGAGTGTTCCTAAATAGATTTCCAGGCAGGGGACAGGGAGAATTCCTAAACACAGTTAGAGACAGGGGTCAGGGAGAATTCCTAAAGCAAGTCTCCAACAGGGGACAGGGTAAATTCGTAAAAAGGGTCACAGACAGCCAACAGGGAGAGTTCCTAAACAGAATCCCAGATGGGGGACAGGGAGAGCTCCTAAACAGAGTTCCAGACAGGGGACAGGGAGACATCCTTAAAAGAGTCACATGCAGGAGACAGGGAGAGTTTCTAAACAGAGTCACAGTCAGGGGACTGAGGGAGTTCCTAAACTGACTCATAGACAGGAGACATGGAGAGTTCCTAAAAAGAGTTCCACACAGGGGACAGGGAAAGTTCCTAAACAGATTCCGAGACAGGGCAGATGGAGAGTTCCTAAACAGGGACCCAGGCAGGGGACAAGGACATTTCCTAAGCAGGGTCCCAGACAGGGGACAGTGTGAGTTCCTAAGCAGAGTCCCAGACAGGGGAAAGGGGGAGTTCCTAAAAAGATTCCCAGGCAGGGGACAGGGAGATTTCCTAAACACAGTCACAGACAGGGGACAGGAAGAGTTCCTAAAGTGAGTCCCAGACAGGGGACAGGGAGAGTTCCTGAGCAGAGTCCCAGACAGGGGACAGTGAGAATTCTTAAACAGAATCCCAGAAAGTGTACAGGGTGAGTTCTGAAATACTTTCAAAGACAGGGGACAGGGAGAGTTCCTAAAGTGTGTCCAAAACTTGGGACAGGGAGATTCCGCAAAATGGGTCCAAAACAGGTGACAGCAAGAGTTGCTAAGCTGAGTCCCAGACAGGGGAACGGGATAGTTCCTAATGGGAGTCCCAGACAGGGGACAGGCAGTGTTTCTAAACAGAATTCCAGACAGGGGACAGGGAGATTTCTTAAGCAGAATCACAAGCAGGGGACAGGGAGAGTTCCTAAACAGAATCAAAGGAAGGGGACAGGGAGAGTTCTTAGCAGATTCACAGACAGGGGACAGGGAGATTTCCTAAACACAATCACAGACAGGGGACAGGGCGACTTCCTAAAGCGAGTCCCAGACAGGGGGCAGGGAGAGTTCCTAAGCAGTGTCCCAGACAGGGAACAGGGAGAGTTGCTAAACAGAGTCTCAGTCAGAGGACAGGGAGAGTTCCTAAACAGAGTCACAGGGAGGGAACAGGGAGAGTTCCTAAACAGAATCCCAGACAGTGGACGGGGAGAGTTCGTAAAAATGGTCCCAGACAGGGGACAGGGAGAGTTCCTAAGCACAGTCCCAGACAGGGGACAGGGAGGGTCCCTAAGCAGAGTCCCAGACAGGGGACAGGGAGAGTTCCTAAATAGATTTCCAGGCAGGGGACAGGGAGAATTCCTAGACACAGGTAGAGACAGGGGTCAGGGAGAATTCCTAAAGCAAGTCTCCAACAGGGGACAGGGTAAATTCGTAAAAAGGGTTACAGACAGCGAACAGGGAGAGTTCCTAAACAGAATCCCAGATAGGGGACAGGGAGAGCTCCTAAACAGAGTTCCAGACAGGGGACAGGGAGACATCCTAAACAGAGTCACATGCAGGAGACAGGGAGAGTTTCTAAACAGAGTCACAGTCAGGGGACTCAGGGAGTTCCTAAACCGACTCACAGACAGGAGACATGGAGAGTTCCTAAAAAGAGTTCCACACAGGGGACAGGGAAAGTTCCTAAACAGATTCCGAGACGGGGAGATGGAGAGTTCCTAAAAAGAGACCCAGGCAGGGGACAAGGAGATTTCCTAAGCAGAGTTCCAGACAGGGGACAGGGAGGGTTCCTAAGCAGAGTCCCAGACAGCGGAAAGTGAGAATTCTTAAACAGAATCCCAGACAGTGGACAGGGAGAGTTCTGAAATACTTTCAAAGACAGGGGACAGGGAGAGTTCCTAAAGTGTGTCCGAGACTTGGGACAGGGAGATTCCATAAAATGGGTCCCAAACAGGTGACAGCAAGAGTTCCTAAGCTGAGTACCAGACAGGGGAAAGGGATAGTTCCTAATGGTAGTCCCAGACAGGGGACAGGCAGTGTTTCTAAACAGAATTCCAGACAGGGGACAGGGAGATAACCTAAACAGTATCAAAGGAAGGGGACAGGGAGAGTTCCTAAAGGGACTCACAGGCACTGGACAAGGAGAGTTCTTAAACAAAGTCGCAAACATGGGATAGGGAGAGAACCTAAACAGAGTCACAGACAGGGCACAGGGAGAGTTCCTAAACAGAGTCCCAGACAGGGAACAGGGAGACATCCTAAACAGAATCCCAGGGAGGGGAAAGGGAGAGCTCCTGAACAGTGTCACAGGGAGGGGACAGGGATAGTTCCTAGCAGATTCACCGACAGGGGACAGGGAGAGTTCTGAAAGTGTGTCCGAGAATTGGGACAGGGAGATTTCGTAAAATGGGTCCCAAACAGGCGACAGCAAGAGTTGCTAAGCTGAGTCCCAGACAGGGGAACGGGATAGTTCCTAATGGTAGTCCCAGACAGGGGACAGGCAGTGTTTCTAAACAGAATTCCAGACAGGGGACAGGGAGTTTTCCTAAACACAATAACAGACAGGGGACAGGGAGAGTTCCTAAACAGAATCACGGGAAGTGGAGAGAGAGAGTTCCTAAACAGTCTCACAGGCATGGGACAGGGAGAATTCTTAAACAAAGTCCTAGACATGGGACAGGGAGCGAACCTAAACAGAGACACAGACATGGCACAGGGAGAGTTCCTAAGCAGAGTCCCAGACAGGGGACAGGGAGAATTCTTAAACAGAATCCCAGACAGTGGACAGGGAGTGTTCTGAAACACTTTCACAGACAGAAGACAAGGAGAGTTCCTAAAGTGTGTCCAAGACTGGGGACAGGGAGCGTTTGTAAAACGGGTCCCAAACAGGCGACATGAAGAGTTCCTAAGCTGAGTCCCAGACAGGGGAAAGGGATAGTTCCTAATGGGAGTCTCATACAGGGGACAGGCAGTGTTTCTAAACAGAATTCCAGACAGGGGACAGGGAGATTTCCTAAGCAGAATCACAGGCAGGGTACAGGGAGAGTTCCTAAACAGAATCATGGGAAGTGCAGAGAGAGAGTTCCTAAACAGACTAACAGGCATGGGACAGGGAGAATTCTTAAACAATGTCCCAGACATGGGACAGGGAGCGAACCTAAACAGAGACATTGGCATGGGATAGGGAGAGGTCCTAACCAGAGTCACAGACAGGGAGATGAGAGTGTTCATAAACAGACTCACATGCAGGAGACAGTGAAAGTTCCTAAAAAGAGTTACACATAGGAGAAAGGGAGAGATCCTAAACAAAAATTCCCGACAGGTGATAGGGAGAGTTCCTAAAGACTATCACAGGCAGGCGAAAGGAAGCGCTCCTAAACAGACTTACAGACAGGAGACAGGGAGATTTCCTAAAACGAGTTCCAGACAGGGGACAGGGAAAGTTCCTAAACAGAGTCCCAGACAGGGGACAGGGAGTTTTCCTAAACAGAGGCACAGGCAGGGGACAGGGAAAGTTACTAAACAGAGTACCAGAGAGGGGACAGAGTGAGTTCACAAACAGAATCACAGGCAAGGGCACAGGGAGAGTTCCGAAACAGAGTCCCAGGCAGGGGACAGGGAGAGTTCCTAAACAGAGTCCCAGGCAGGGGACAGGGAGAGTTCCTAAAAAGAATCCCAGACAGGGGACAGGGAGTGTTCCTAAACAGATTCCCAGGCAGGGGACAGAGAGATTTCCTAAACACAGTCACAGACAGGTGACCGGGACAGTTCCTAAAGCAAGTCCCCGACAGAGGACAGGGAGAGTTCCTAAGCAGAATCCCAGACAGGGGACAGGGAGAGATCCTAAACAGAGTTCCAGCCAGGGGACAGGCAGCCATACTAAACAGAGTCACATGCAGGAGAGAGGGAGAGTTTCTAAACAGAGTCACAGTCAGGGGACTGAGGGAGTTCCTAAACAGACTCACAGACAGGAGACAGGGAGATTTCCTAAAAAGAGTTCCACACAGGGAAGAGACAGAGTTCCTAAACAGAGTCCCAGAGAGGGGACAGGGTAGGTTCCTAAACAGAGTCACAGGCAAGGTCACAGCGAGATTTCCTAAACAGAGACCCAGGCAGGGGATAGGGAGAGTTCCTAAACAGAGGCGGAGCCAGGGGACAGGGAGTGTTCCTAAACAGAATCCCAGACTGGAGTCAGGGAGAGTTCTTAAAAAGAGTCCCAGACAGGTGACAGGGAGAGTTGCTAAACAGAATGCCAGACAGGGGATGGGGAGAGTTCCTAAAGTGTGTCACCGTCTGTGAACAGGCAGAGTTCCTAAACAGAATCACAGGCAGGGAACAGGGAGAGATCCTAAACAGACTCACAGGCAGGGGACAGGGAGGGTTCCTAAAAAGAATTCCAGACAGGACACAGCGAAAGTTCCTAAACAGATTCGCCGACAGTGGATAGGGAGATTTGCTCAGCAGAATCACAGGCAGGGGACACGGAGAGTTCCTAAACAGGGTCATAGACAGGGGACAAGCAAAGTTCCAAAAGGGAGTCCCAGACTTGGGACAGGGAGAGTTCCCAGTGGGTGTGCCAGACAGGGGACAGGGTGAGTTTGTAAGCACTGTCCCAGACAGGGGACAGGGAGATTTCCTAAGCAGATTCCCAGGCAGGGGAAAGGGAGATTTCCTAAACACAGTCACAGACAGGGGACAGGGAGTGATCCTAAAGCGAGTCCCAGATAGGGGACTGGGAGAATTCGTAAAAAGCGTGCCAGACAGGGGACAGGGAGAGTTCCTAATCAGAGTCCCAGCAGGGAACAGGGACAGTTCCTAAACAGAATCCCAGACTGGAGTCAGGGAGAGTTCTTAAAAAGAGTCCCAGACAGGGGACAGGGAGAGTTGCTAACCAGAATGCCAGACAGGGTACAGGGAGAGTTCCTAAAGTGTATCAAAGTCTGTGGACAGGGAGAGTTCATAAAAATGGTCCCAGACAGGCGATAACAAGAGTTCCTAAGCTGAGTCACAGACAGGGGAAAGGGACAGTTCCTAATGGAGTCCCAGACAGGGGACAGGCAGTGTTTCTAAACAGAATTCCAGACAGGGTCCAGGGAGATTTCCTAAGCAGAATCACAGGCAGGGGACAGGGAGAGTTCCTAAACAGACTCACCGACAGGAGACAGGGAAGGTTCCTAAAAAGTGTTCCAGACAGGGGACAGGGAAGGATCTTAAACAGAGTCCCAGACAGGGAACAGGGAGAGTTCCTAAACAGAGACCCAGGCAGGGGACCCAGAGAGATACTAAACAGAGTCCCAGAGAGGGGAAAGGGAGAGTTGCTAAACAGAATTCCAGACAGGGGACGGGGAGAGTTCCTAAAGTGTGTCACAGATTGTGGACAGGGAGAGTTTGAAAAAAGGGTCCCAGACAGGCGACAGCAAGAGTTCCTAAGCTGAGTCCCAGACAGGGGAAAGGGATAGTTCCTAATGGGAGTACCAGCCACAGGAATGGCAGTGTTTCTAAACAGATTTCCAGACAGGGGACAGGGAGATTTCCTAAACAGAATCACAGGCAGGGGACAGGGAGAGTTGCTAAACAGAATCCCAGACAGGGGACACCGCGAGTTCCTAAACAGGGTCATAGACAGGGGACAAGCAAAGTTCCTAAAGCTAGTCCCAGACTGTGGACAGGGAGAGATCCCAGTGGGAATCCCAGACAGGGGACAGGGAAAGAAACTAAACAGAGTCTCAGTCAGAGGACAGGGTGAGTTCCTAAGCAGAGTCCCAGACAGGCAACAGGGAGAGTTCCTAAGCAGAGTCCCAGACAGGGGACAGGGAGAGTTCCAAAGCGGAGTCCCAGACAGGGGACAGGGTGAGTTCGTAAGCACAGTCCTAGACAGAGGACAGGGAGACTTCCTAAACAGATTTCCAGGCAGTGGACAGGGAGATTTCCTAAACACTGTCACAGACAGGGGACAGGGAGAGATCCTAAAGCGAGTCCCAGATAGGGAACAGGGAGAATTCTTAAACAGAATCCCAGACAGGGGACAGGGAGAGTTCTGAAACACTTTCAAAGACAGGGGACAGGGAGATTTCATAAAGTGTGTCCCAGACTGGTGACAGGGAGAGTTGGTAAAAAGGGTCCCAGAAAGCAGACAGCAAGAGTTCCTAAGCTGAGTCCCAGACATGGGAAAGGGATACTTCCTAATGGGAGTCCCAGACAGGGGACAGGCAGTGTTTCTAAACAGAATTCCAGAAAGGCTACAGGGAGATTTACCAAGCAGAATCACATGCAGGGGACAGGGAGAGTTCCTAAACAGAGTCACAAGCAAGGGACAGGGAGAGTTCCAAAACAGACCCACAGGCAGGGGACAGGGAGAATTCTTAAACAAGTCCCAGACATGGGACAGGGAGAGATCCCAAACAGAGTCACAGGCAGGGCACAAGGAGAGTTCCTAAACAGAGTCCCAGACAGGGGACAGGGAGTTTTCCTAAACAGTGGCACAGGCAGGGGACAGGGAGAGTTCCTAAACAGAGAGCCAGGCAGGGGACAGGGAAAGTTACTAAACAGAGTACCAGAGAGGGGACAGAGTGAGTTCACAAACAGAATCACAGGCAAGGGCACAGGGAGAGTTCCTAAACAGAGTCCCAGGCAGGGGACAGGGAGAGTTCCTAAATGGATTCCCAGGCAGGAAACAGAGAGATTTCCTAAACACAGTCACAGACAGGCGACCGGGAGAGTTCCTAAAGCAAGTCCCTGACAGAGGACAGGTAGAGTTCCTAAGCAGAATCCCAGACAGGGGACAGGGAGAGATCCTAAACAGAGTTCCAGCCAGGGGACAGGCAGCCATACTAAACAGAGTCACATGCAGGAGAGAGGGAGCGTTTCTAAACAGAGTCACAGTCAGGGGACTGAGGGAGTTCCTAAACAGACTCACAGACAGGAGACAGGGAGATTTCCTAAAAAGAGTTCCACACAGGGAAGAGACAGAGTTCCTAAACAGAGTCCCAGAGAGGGGACGGGGTAGGTTCCTAAACAGAGTCACAGGCAAGGTCACAGTGAGATTTCCTAAACAGAGACCCAGGCAGGGGATAGGGAGAGTTCCTAAACAGAGGCGGAGCCAGGGGACAGGGAGTGTTCCTAAACAGAATCCCAGACTGGAGTCAGGGAGAGTTCTTAAAAAGAGTCCCAGACAGGTGACAGGGAGAGTTGCTAAACAGAATGCCAGACAAGGGACGGGAAGAGATCCTAAACAGATTCACAGACAAGGGACAGGGAGGGTTCCTAAAAAGAGTTCCACACAGGACACAGCGAAAGTTCCTAAACAGATTCGCCGACAGTGGATAGGGAGATTTCCTAAGCAGAATCAGAGGCAGGGGACAGGGTGAGTTCCTAAACAGAATCACAGGCAGGGGACACGGAGAGTTCCTAAACAGGGTCATAGACAGGGGACAAGCAAAGTTCCTAAAGTTAGTCCCAGACTTGGGACAGGGAGAGTTCCCAGTGGGTGTGCCAGACAGGGGACAGGGAGAGATCCTAAACAGGGTCTCAGTCAGAGGACAGGGAAAGTTCCTAAGCAGAGTCCCAGACAGGCAACAGGGAGAGTTCCTAAGCAGAATCCCAGACAGGGGACAGGGAGAGTTCCAAAGCAGTGTCCCAGACAGGGGACAGGGTGAGTTTGTAAGCAGAGTCCCAGACAGGCAACAGGGAGATTTCCTAAGCAGATTCCCAGGCAGGGGAAAGGGAGATTTCCTAAACACAGTCACAGACAGGGGACAGGGAGAGATCCTAAAGCGAGTCCCAGATAGGGGACAGGGAGAATTCGTAAAAAGGGTGCCAGACAGGGGACAGGGAGAGTTCCTAATCAGAGTCCCAGCAGGGGACAAGGAGAGTTCCTAAACAGAAACCGAGACTGGAGTCAGGGAGAGTTCTTAAAAAGAGTCCCAGACAGGGGACAGGGAGAGTTGCTAACCAGAATGCGAGACAGGGGACAGGGAGAGTTCATAAAAATGGTCCCAGACAGGCGATAACAAGAGTTCCTAAGCTGAGTCACAGACAGGGGAAAGGGATAGTTCCTAATGGGAGTCCCAGACAGGGGACAGGCAGTGTTTCTAAACAGAAATCCAGGCAGGGGCCAGGGAGTTTTCCTAAGCAGAATCACAGGCAGGGGACAGAGAGAGTTCCTAAACAGACTCACCGACAGGAGACAGGGAAGGTTCCTAAAAAGTGTTCCAGACAGGGGACAGGGAAGTTTCTTAAACAGAGTCCCAGACAGGGAACAGGGAGAGTTCCTAAACAGAGACCCAGGCAGGGAACAGGGAGAGATACTAAACAGAGTCCCAGAGAGGGGACAGAGTAAGTTCCTAAACAGACTCACAGGCAAGGGCACAGGGAGAGTTCCTAAACAAAGACCCAGGCAGGGGATAGGGAAAGTTCCGAAACAGAGGCACAGCTGGGGACAGGGAGTGTTCCTAAACAGAGTCCCATCAGTGGACAAGCAGAGTTCAATCACAGAATCCCAGACTGGAGTCAGGGAGAGTTCATAAACAGAGTCCCAGAGAGGGGACCGGGAGAGTTGCTAAACAGAATGCCAGACAGGGGACGGGGAGAGTTCCCAAAGTGTGTCACAGATTGTGGACAGGGAGAGTTTGTAAAAAGGGTCCCAGACAGGCGACAGCAAGAGTTCCTAAGCTGAGTCCCAGACAGGGGAAAGGGATAGTTCCTAATGGGAGTCCCAGACACAGGAATGGCAGTGTTACTAAACAGAATTCTAGACAGGGGACAGGGAGATTTCCTAAGCAGAATCACAGGCAGGGGAGAGGGAGAGTTCCTAAACAGAATCACAGGCAGGGGACAGGGAGAGTTCCTAAACAGAATCCCAGGCTGGGGACAGGGAGAGGTCCTAAACAGAGTCTCATGCAGGAGACAGGGAGAGTTTCTAAACAGAGTCACAGTCAGGGGACAGAGGGAGTTCCTAAACAGACTCACGGACAGGAGACAGGGAGAGTTCCTAAAAAGAGTTCCAGACAGGGGACAGGGTAAGTTCCTAAACAGAGTCCCAGACACGGAACAGGGAGTGTTCCTAAACAGAGACACAGGCAGGGGATAGGGAGATTTCCCAAACAGATACCCAGGCTGGGGACAGAGATAGTTACTAAACTGAGTCCCAGAGAGTGGACAGAGTGAGTTCCTAATAAGAGTCAAAGGCAAGGGCACAGGGAGAGTTCCTAAACAGATTCCCAGGCAGGGGACAGGGAGAGTTCCTAAACAGAATCCCAGGCAGGGGATAGGGTGAGTTCCTAAACAAAGGCACAGCCAGGGGACAGGGAGTGTTCTGAAACAGAATTCCAGACTGGAGTCAGGGAGAGTTCTTAAACAGAGTCCCAGACAGGGGGCAGGGAGATTTAACAACAGAATCCCAGACAGGGGACAGGGAGAGTGCCTAAACAGGGTCAAAGGCAGGGGACAAGCAAAATTCCTAAAAGTAGTCCCAGTCTGGGGACAGGGAGAGTTTCCAGTGGGTGACCCAGACAGGGGACAGGGAGAGATCCAAAACAGGGTCTCAGTCAGAGGACCGGGAGAGTTCCTAAGCAGAGTCCCAGACGGGGGTCAGGGAGAATTCCTAAGCAGAGTCCCAGACAGGGGACAGGGAGAGTTGCTAAACAGAATCCCAGACAGGGGACACTGAGAGTTCCTAAACAGGGACGTAGACAGGGGACAAGCAAAGTTCCTAAAGGTTTTCCCAGACTGTGGATAGGGAGAGATCCCAGTGGGAGTCCCAGACAGGGCACAGGGAAAGAACCTAAACAGAGTCTCAGTCAGAGGACAGGGAGATTTCCTAAGGAGAGTCCAAGACAGGCAACAGGGAGAGTTCCTAAGCAGAGTCTCAGTCAGAGGTCAGGGATAGTTCCTAAACAGAGTCTCAGTCAGAGGACAGGGAGATTTCCTAAGCAGAGTCCCAGACAGGCAATAGGGAGAGTTCCTAAGCAGAGTCCTAGACAGGCAACAGGGAGAGTTCCTAAGCAGAGTCTCAGTCAGAGGTCAGGGATAGTTCCTAAACAGAGTCACAGGGAGAGGACAGGAAAGTTCCCAAACAGAATACCAGACAGGGGAGAGGGAGAGTTCGTAAAAATGGTCCCAGGCAGGGGACAGGGAGAGTTCCTAAGCAGAGTCCCAGACAGGGGACAGGGAGAGTTCCAAAGCAGAGTCCCAGACAGGGGACAGCGTGAGTTCGTAAGCACAGTTCCTGACCGGGGACAGGGAGAGTTCCTAAAGAGATTCCCAGGCAGGGGAAAGGGAGATTTCCTAAAGCGAGTCCCAGATAGGGGACAGGGAGAATTCCTAAGCAGAATCAAAGGCAGGGTACAGGGAGAGTTCCTAAATAGAATGACAGGCAGGGGACAGGAAGAGTTCCTAAACAGACTCACAGGCAGGGGACAGGGAGAGTTCCTAAAAGGAGTTCCAGACAGGACACAGCGAAAGTTCCTAAACAGATTCCCTTGACAGGGGATAGGGAGATTTCCTAAGCAGAATCAAAGGCAGGGGACAGGGAGAGTTCCTAAACAGAATCCCAGGCAGGGGATAGGGAGAGTTCCTAAACAGAGGAACAGCACGGGGACAGTGTGGGTTCCAAAACAGAGTCCCAGCAGGGGATAAGAAGACTTCTTAAACATAGTCCCAGACTGGAGTCAGAGAGAGTTCTTAAACAGAGTCCCAGACAGGGGAAAGGGAGAGATGCTAAACACAATCCCAGACAGGGGACACGGAGAGTTCCTAAACAGGGTCATAGACAGGAGACAAGCAATTTTCCTAAAGGTAGTCCCAGACTGTGGACAGGGAGAGTACTCAGTGGGAGTCTCAGACAGGGGACAGGGAAAGAACCTAAACAGGGTCTCAGTCAGAGGACAGGGAGATTACCTAAGCAGTGTCCCAGACAGGCAACAGGAAGAGTTCCTAAGCAGAGTCTCAGTCAGAGGACAGGGATAGTTCCTAAACAGAGTCACAGGGAGAGGACAGGGAAAGTTCCCAAACAGAATCCCAGACAGGGGAGAGGAAGAGTTCGTAAAAATGGTCCCAGGCAGGAGACAGGGAGAGTTCCTAAGCAGAGTCCCAGACAGGGGACAGGGAGAGTTCCAAAGCAGAGTCCCAGACAGGGGACTGGGTGAGATCGTAAGCACAGTCCCAGACAGGAGAAAGGGAGAGTTCCTAAACAGGTTCCCAGGCAGGGGACATGGAGATTTCCTAAACACAGTCACAGACAGGGGACAGGGAGAGATCCTAAAGCGAGTCCCAGATAGGGGACTGGGAGAATTCGTAAAAAGGGTCCCAGACAGGGGACACGTAGAGTTCCTAAGCAGACTCCCAGCAAGGGACAGGGAGAATTGTTAAACAGAATCTCAGAGAGGGGGCAGGGAGAGTCCTGAAACACTTTCACAGACAGAGGAAAGGGAAATTTCCTAATGAGAGTCCCAGACAGGGGACAGGCAGTGTTTCTAAACAGAATTCTAGACAGGGGACATGGAGATTTCCTAAGCTGAATCACAGGCAGGGACCAGGGAAAGTTCCTAAATAGATTCACAGGAAGGGGACAGGTAGAGTTCCTAAACAGACTCACAGGCAGGTGACAGGAGAGTTCCAAAAAAAGTCCCTGGCAGGGGACAGGGAGAGTTCCTAAACTGAATCCCAGGCAGGGGATAGGGAGAGTTCCTAAAGAGAGGAACAGCCTGGGGACAGGGTGGGTTCCTAAACAGAGTCCCAGCAGGGGACAAGGAGAGTTCCTAAACAAAGTCCCAGACTGGAGTCAGGGAGAGTTCTTAAACAGAGTCCCAGACAGTGGAAAGGGAAAGTTGCTAAACAGAATCCCAGATTGGGGACACGGAGAGTTCCTAAACAGGGTCATAGACAGGGGACAAGCTAAGATCCTAAAGGTAGTCCGAGACTTGGGACAAGGAGAGTTCCCAGTGGGAGTCCCAGACAGGGGACAGGGAGAATTCCTAAGCAGAGTCTCAGACAGGGGACAGCGAGAGTTCCTAAGCAGAGTCCCAGACAGGGGACAGGGAGATTTCTGAAACACTTTCACAGACAGGGGACAGGTAGATTTCATAAAGTGTGTCCCAGACTGGGGACCGGGAAAGTTCGTAAAAAGGGTCCCAGACAGCAGACAGCAAGAGTTCCTAAGCTGAGTCCCAGACAGGGGAAAGGGATAGTTCCTAATGGGAGTCCCAGACAGGGGACAGGCAGTGTTTCTAAACAGAATTCCAGAAAGGGTACAGGGAGATTTCCCAAGCAGAATCACATGCAGGGGACAGGGAGAGTTCCTAAACAGACCCACAGGCAGGGGACAGGGAGAATTCTTAAACAAGTCCCAGACATGGGACAGGGAGAGATCCTAAACAGCGTCTCAGTCAGAGGACAGTGATAGTTCCTAAACAGAATCACAGGGAGAGGACAGGGAAAGTTCCCAAACAGAATCCCAGACAGGGGAGAGGGAGAGTTCATAAAGATGGTCCCAGACAGGGGACGGGGAGAGTTCCTAAGCAGAGTCCCAGACAGGGGACAGGGAGAGTTCCTAAACAGATTCTCAGGCTGGGGATAGTGAGATTTCCTAAACACAGGCACAGACAGGGGACAGGGAGATTTCCTAAAGCAAGTCCCCGACAGGGGACAGGGAGAATTCGTAAAAAGGACCCCCAGACACGGGACAGGGAGAGCTCCTAAGCAGATTCCCAGACAGGGGACAGGGAGAGTTCTTAAACAGAGTCTCATGCAGGAGACAGGGAGAGTTTCTAAACAGAGTCACAGTCAGGGGACTGAGGAAGTTCCTAAACAGACTCACAGACAGGAGACAGGGAGAGTTCCTAAAAAGAGTTCCAGACAGGGGACAGGATAAGTTCCTAAACAGAGTCCCAGACCCGGAACAGGGAGTGTTCCTAAACAGTGGCACAGGCAGGGGATACGGTGATTCCCTAAACAGGGTACAGGGAGAGTTTCTAAAATGAGTCCCAGACAGGGGGCAGGGAGAATTCATAAAGAGGGTCCCAGACAGGGGCAGGTAGAGTTCCTAAGCAGACTCCCAGACATGGGACAGGGAGAATTCTTGAACAGAATCCCAGACAGGGGACAGGGAGAGTTCTGAAACAATTTCACAGACAGGGGACAGTGTGAGTTCGTAAGGTATGTCCCAAACTGGGGACAGGGAGATTTCGTAAGAACGGTCCCAGATGGGGACAGCAAGCGTTCCTAAGCTGAATCCCAGACAGGGGAAAGGAATAGTTCCTAATGGGAGTCCCAGACAGGGGACAGGCAGTGTTTCTAAAAAGAATTCCAGACAGGGGACAGGGAGATTTCCTAAGCAGAATCACAGGCAGGGGACAAGGAGAGTTCCTAAACAGACTCACAGACAGGAGACAGGGAATGTTCCTAAAAAGAGTTCCAGACAGGGGACAGGGAGAGTTCCCAAACAGAGACCCAGGCGGGGACAGGAAGAGATACTAAACAGAGTCCCAGAGAGGGGCAGAGTAAGTTCCTAAACAGATTCACAGGGAGAGATCCTAAACAGAGACCCAGGCAGGGGATAGGGAGAGTTCCTAAACAGAGGCACAGCCTGGGGACAGGGAAGGTTCCTAAAAAGAGTTCCAGACAGGGGACAGGGAAGTTCCTTAAACAGAGTCCCAGACAGGGAACAGGGAGAGTTCCTAAACAGAGACCCAGGCAGGGGATAGGGAGAGTTCCTAAACAGAGGCACCGCCTGGGGACAGGGAGTGTTCCTAAACAGAGTCCCATCAGTGGTCAAGCAGAGTTCCTAAACAGAATCCCAGACTGGAGTCAGGGAGAGTTCGTAAACAGAGTCCCAGACAGGGGAAAGGGAGAGTTGCTAAACAGAATTCCAGACAGGGGACAGGGAGATTTCCTAAGCAGAATCACAGGCAGGGGAGAGGGAGAGTTCCTAAATATAGTCCCAGACTGGAGTCAGGGAGAGTTGCTAAACAGAGTCCCAGACTGGAGTCAGGGAGAATTCTTAAACAAAGTCCCATACAGTGGAAAGGGAGAGTTGCTAAACAGAATCCCAGACAGGGGACACGGAGATATCCTAAACAGGGTCATAGACAGGGGACAAGCAAAGTTCCTAAAGGTAGTCCCAGACTTGGGACAAGGAGAGTTCCCAGTGGGAGTTCCAGACCGGGGACAGGGAGAGATCCTAAACATGGTCTCAGTCAGAGGACAGGGTGTGTTCCTAAGCAGAGTCCCAGACAGGCAACAGGGAGAGTTCCTAAGCAGAGTCCCAGACAGGGGACAGGGAGAGTTCCTAAGCAGAGTCCCAGACAGGGGACAGGGAGAGTTCCAAAGCAGAGTCCCAGACAGGGGACAGGGAGACTTCCTAAACAGATTCCCAGGCAGGGGACTAAGAGATTTCCTAAACACAGTCACAGACAGGGGACAGGGAGATATCCTAAAGCGAGTCCCAGATAGGGAACAGGGAGAATTCTTAAACAGAATCCTAGACAGGGGACAGGGAGAGTTCTGAAACACTTTCACAGACAGGGGACAGGGAGACTTCAAAAAGTGTGTCCCAGACTGGGGACAGGTAGTGTTCATAAAAAGGGTCCCAGAAAGCAGACAGCAAGAGTTCCTAAGCTGGGTCCCAGACATGGGAAAGGGATACTTCCTAATGAGAGACCCAGACAGGGGACAGGCAGTGTTTCTAAACAGAATTCCAGAAATGGTACAGGGAGAATTCCCAATCAGAATCACCTGTAGGGGACAGGGAGAGTTCCTAAACAGAGACACAGGAAAGGGACAGGGAGAGTTCCAAAACAGACTCACAGGCAGGGGACAGGGAGAATTCTTAAACAAGTCCCAGACATGGGAAAGGGAGAGATCCTAAACAAAGTCACAGGCAGGGCACAAGGAGAGTTCCTAAACAGCGTCCCAGACAAGGAACAGGGAGTGTTCCTAAACAGAGTCACAGGGAGAGGACAGGGAAAGTTCCCAAACAGAATCCCAGACAGGGGACAGGGAGAGGTCCTAAACAGATTCTCATGCAGGAGACAGGGAGAGTTTCTAAACAGAGTCACAGTCAGGGGACTGAGGAAGTTCCTAAACAGACTCACAGACAGGAGACAGGGAGAGTTCCTAAAAAGAGTTCCAGACAGGGGACAGTTTAAGTTCCTAAACAGATTCCCAGATGTGGAACAGGGAGTGTTCCTAAACAGAGTCAAAGGCAAGGGCACAGGGAGAGTTCCTAAACAGAGTCCCAGGCAGGGGACAGGTAGAGATCCTAAACAGAATCACAGGCAGGGGATAGGGTGAGTTCCTAAACAAAGGCACAGCCAGGGGACAGGGAGTGTTCCTAAACAGAATTCCAGACTGGAGTCAGGGAGAGTTCTTAAACAGAGTCCCAGACAGGGGGCAGGGAGATTTGATCAACAGAATCCCAGACAGGGGACAGGTGGAGTGCCTAAACAGGGTCAAAGGCAGGGGACAAGCAAAATTCCTAAAGGTAGTCCCAGTCTGGGGACAGGGAGAGTTCCCAGTGAGAGACCCAGACAGGGGACAGGGAGAGATCCAAATCAGGGTCTCAGTCAGAGGACCAGGAGAGTTCCTAAGCAGAGTCCCAGACAGGGGTCAGGGAGAGTTCCTAAGCAGAGTCCCAGACAGGGGAGAGGGTGAGTTTGTAAGCACAGTCCCAGACAGGGGACAGGGAGAGTTCCTAAACAGATTCCCAGACAGGGGACAGGGAGAATTCATAAAGATGGTCCCAGACAGGGGACATGTAGAGTTCCTAAGCAGAATCCCAGAAAGGCGGCAGGGAGAATTCTGAAACAATTTCACAGACGGGGGACAGGGTGAGTTCCTAAGGAGTGTCCCAGACTGGGGACAGGGAGATTTCGTAAAAAGGGTCCCAGGCGGGGACCGCAAGAGTTCCTAAGCTGAGTCCCAGACAGGGGAAAGGAATAGTTCCTAATGGGAGTCCCAGACAGGTGACAGGCAGTGTTTCTAAAGAGAATTCCAGACAGGGGACAGGGAGATTTCCTAAGCAGAATCACAGGCAGGGAACAGGGAGAGTTCCTAAACAGAAACACAGGCAAGGGCAAAGAGAGAGTTCCTAAAAAGACTCCCAGGCAGGGGACAGGGAGAGTTCATAAGTAGACTCCCAGACAGGGCAGAGGGAGTGTTCCAAAGCAGAGTCCCAGACAGGGGACAGGGAGAGTTCCTAAACAGATTCCCAGACAGGGGACAGGGAGTTTTCCAAAACACGGTCACAGACAGGTGACAGGGAGAGTTCCTAAAGCAAGTCCCCGACAGGGGACAGGAAGAATTCGTAAAAAGGGTCCCAGATAGGGAACATGGCGAGTTCCTAACCAGAATCACAGATAGGGGACAGTAAGTGGTCCTAAACAGAGTCCCAGAGAGGAGACAGAGTGAGTTCCTAAACAACAGCGCAGCCAGGGGACAGGGAGTGTTCCTAAACAGAATTCCAGACAGTGGGCAGGGAGAGTTGATAAACAAAATCCCAGACAGGTGACAGGGAGAGTACCTAAACAGGGTCAAAGACAGGGGACAGGGAGAGTTCCCAAGCAGAGTCCCAGACAGGGGACAGGGAGAGTTCGTAAGCACAGTCCCAGACAGGGGACAGGGAGAGTTCGTAAGCACAGTCCCAGACAGGGGACAGTGAGAGTTCCTAAAAAGATTCCCAGACAGGGGACAGGGAGAGTTCTGAAACAATTTCACAGACAGGGGACAGGGTGAGTTCCTAAGGTGTGTCTGGAACTGGGGACAGGGAGATTTCGTAAAAAGGGTCCCAGAAGGGAACAGCAAGAGTTCCTTAGCTGAGTCCCAGACAGGGGAAAGGAATAGTTCCTAATGGGAGTCCCAGACAGGGGACAGTCAGTGTTTCTAAAAAGAATTCCAGACAAGGGACAGGGACATTTCCTAAGTAGAATCACAGGCAGGAGACAGGGAGAGTTCCTAAACAGAATCACAGGCAGGGGACAGAGAGAGTTCCGAAATAGAATCACAGGCAGGGGACAGGGAGAGTTCCTAAACAGAATCCTAGGCAAGGGACAGGGAGAGTTCCTAAGCAGAGTCTCATTCAGAGGACAGGGAGAGGTCCTAAACAGAATCCCAAACAGGGGACAGGGAGAGTTCCTAAGTAGAATCACAGGCAGGAGACAGGGAGAGTTCCTAAACAGAATCACAGGCAGGGGACAGGGAGAGTTCCTAAACAGAATCCTAGGCAGGGGACAGGGAGAGTTCCTAAGCAGAGTCTCATTCAGAGGACAGGGAGAGGTCCTAAACAGAATCCCAAACAGGGGACAGGGAGAGTTCCTAAGCAGAGTCCCAGACAGGGGACAGGGAGAATTCGTAAAAAGGGTCCCAGACAGGCGACATGGAGTTTTCCTAAGCAGAATCCCAGATAGGGGACAGGGTGTGGTCCTATACCGTGTTCCAACAGGGGACAGGGTGACATCCTAAACGGAGTCACATGCAGTAGACAGGGAGAGTTTCTAAACAGAGTCACAATCAGCGGACTGAGGGAGTTCCTAAACAGACTCACAGATAGGAGACAGGGAGAGTTCCTAAAAAGAGTTCCAGACAGGACACAGCGAAAGTTCCTAAACAGATTCACAGACAGGGTACAGGGAGATTTCCTAAGCAGAATCACAGGCAGGGGACAGGGAGAGTTCCTAAACATACTCACAGGCGGGGACAGGGAGAGTTCCTAAACAGAATCCCAGAGAGGGGACAGTGTGAGTTCCTAAACAGAATCACTGGCAAGGGCAAAGAGAAAGTTCCTAAACAGAAACCCAGGCAGGGGATAGGGCGAGTTCCTAAACAGAGGCACAGCCAGGGGACAGGGAGAGTTCCTAAACAGAGTGCCAGCAGTGGACAGGGAGTGTTCCTAAACAGAGTCCCAGACTGGAGTCAGGGAGAGATCTAAAACAGAGTCCCAGACAGGGGACAGGGAGATTTGCTAAACAGAATCACAGACAGGGGACACGGAGAATTCCTAAACAGGGTGAAAGACAGGGGACAAGCAAAGTTCCTAAAGGTAGTCCCAGACAGGAGACCGGGAGAGTACCCAATGGGAGTCCCAGACAGGAGACAGGGAGAGATCCTAAACAGGGTCGCAGTCAGAGGACAGGGAGAGTTCCTAAAAAGAGTCCCAGACAGGCGACAGGGAGAATTCCTAAGTAGAGTCCCAGACAGGGCTCAGGGAGCGTTCCTAAGCAGAGTCCCAGACAGAGGAGAGGCTGAGTTCGTAAGCGCAGTCCAAGACAGTGGACAGGGAGAGTTCCTAAACAGATTCCCAGGCAGGGGACAGGGAGATTTCCTAAACACAGTCACGGACAGGGTACAGGGAGAGTTTCTAAAACGAGTCCCAGACAGGGGACAGGGAGAATTTGTAAAGAGGGTCACAGACAGGGGACAGGGAGAGTTCCTAAGCAGAGTCCCAGACAGGGGACAGGGAGATTTCCTAAACAGATTTCCAGACAGGGGACAGGGAGTTTTCCAAAACACAGTCACAGACAGGGGAAAGGGAGACTTCCTAAAGCAAGTCCCCGACAGGGGACAGGGAGAATTCTTAAAAAGTGTCCCAGACAGGGGACATGGGGAGTTCCTAAGCAGAATCCCAGATAGCGGACAGGGAGTGGTCCTATACTGATTTCCAGACAGGGGACAGGGTGACATCCCAAATGGTGTCACATGCAGGAGACAGGGAGAGTTTCTAAACAGAGTCACAATCAGGGGACTGAAAGAGTTCCTAAACAGACTCACAGGTAGGAGACAGTTCCAGACAGGACACAGCGAAAGTTCCTAAACAGATTCCCAGACAGGGTATAGGGAGATTTCCTAAGCAGAATCACAGGCAGGGGACAGGGAGAGTTCCTAAACAGAATCACAGGCAGGGGATAGGGTGAGTTCCTAAACAAAGGCACAGCCAGGGGACAGGGAGTGTTCCGAAACAGAATTCCAGACTGGAGTCAGGGAGAGTTCTTAAACAGAGTTCCAGACAGGGGGAAGGGAGATTTGATCAACAGAATCCCAGACAGGGGACAGGTGGAGTGCCTAACCAGGGTCAAAGACAGGGGACAAGCAAAATTCCTAAAGGTAGTCCCAGTCTGGGGACAGGGAGAGTTCCCAGTGGGAGATCCAGACAGGGGACAGGGAGAGATCCAAAACAGGGTCTCAGTCAGAGGACCGGGAGAGTTCCTAAGCAGAGTCCCAGACAGGGGTCAGGGAGAGTTCCTAAGCAGAGTCCCAGACAGGGGAGAGGGTGAGTTTGTAAGCACAGTCCCAGACAGGGGACAGGGAGAGTTCCTAAGCAGAATCCCAGAAAGGCGTCAGGGAGAATTCTTAAACAGAATCCCAGACAGGGGACAGGGAGAGTTCTGAAACAATTTCACAGACGGGGCACAGGGTGAGTTCCTAAGGTGTGTCCCAGACTGGGGACAGGGAGATTTCGTAAAAAGGGTCCCAGGCGGGGACCGCAAGAGTTCCTAAGCTGAGTCCCAGACAGGGGAAAGGAATAGTTCCTAATGGGAGTCCCAGACAGGTGACAGGCAGTGTTTCTAAAGAGAATTCCAGACAGGGGAAAGGGAGATTTCCTAAGCAGAATCACAGGCAGGGAACAGGGAGAGTTCCTAAACAGAAACACCGGCAGGGGCCAGGGAGAGTTCCTAAACAGAGTCCTAGGCAGAGGACAGGGAGAGTTCTTAAAAATGGTCCCTGACAGGGGACAGGGAGAGTTCATAAGTAGACTCCCAGACAGGGCACAGGGAGTGTTCCAAAGCAGAGTCCCAGACAGGGGACAGGGAGAGTTCCTAAACAGATTCCCAGACTGGGGACAGGGAGTTTTCCAAAACACAGTCACAGACAGGTGACAGGGAGAGTTCCTAAAGCAAGTCCCCGACAGGGGACAGGAAGAATTCGTAAAAAGGGTCCCAGATAGGGAACATGGCAAGTTCCTAAACAGAATCACAGATAGGGGACAGGAAGTGGTCCTAAACAGAGTCCCAGAGAGGAGACAGAGTGAGTTCCTAAACAACAGCACAGCCAGGGGACAGGGAGTGTTCCTAAACAGAATTCCAGACAGGGGGCAGGGAGAGTTGATAAACAAAATCCCAGACAGGTGACAGGGAGAGTACCTAAACAGGGTCAAAGACAGGGGACAGGGAGAGTTCCCAAGCAGAGTCCCAGACAGGGGACAGGGAGAGTTCGTAAGCACAGTCCCAGACAGGGGACAGGGAGAGTTCGTAAGCACAGTCCCAGACAGGGGACAGTGAGAGTTCCTAAAAAGATTCCCAGACAGGGGACAGGGAGAGTTCTGAAACAATTTCACAGACAGGGGACAGGGTGAGTTCCTAAGGTGTGTCTGGAACTGGGGACAGGGAGATTTCGTAAAAAGGGTCCCAGAAGGGAACAGCAAGAGTTCCTTAGCTGAGTCCCAGACAGGGGAAAGGAATAGTTCCTAATGGGAGTCCCAGACAGGGGACAGTCAGTGTTTCTAAAAAGAATTCCAGACAAGGGACAGGGACATTTCCTAAGTAGAATCACAGGCAGGAGACAGGGAGAGTTCCTAAACAGAATCACAGGCAGGGGAGAGAGAGAGTTCCGAAACAGAATCACAGGCAAGGGACAGGGAGAGCTCCTAAGCAGAGTCTCATTCAGAGGACAGGGAGAGGTCCTAAACAGAATCCCAAACAGGGGACAGGGAGAGTTCCTAAGCAGAGTCCCAGACAGGGGACAGGGAGAGTTCCTAAACAGATTCCCAGACAGGGCACAGGGAGATTTCCAAAACACAGTCACAGACAGGGGAAAGGGAGAGTTCCTAAAGCAAGTCCCCGACAGGTGAGAGGGAGAATTCGTAAAAAGGGTCCCAGACAGGAGACATGGAGTTTGCCTAAGCAGAATCCCAGATAGGGGACAGGGTGTGGTCCTATACCGTGTTCCAACAGGGGACAGGGTGACATCCTAAACGGAGTCACATGCAGTAGACAGGGAGAGTTTCTAAACAGAGTCACAATCAGGGGACTGAGGGAGTTCCTAAACAGACTTACAGGCAGGGGACAGGGAGATTTCCTAAACAGAGTCCCAGAGAGGGGGCAGTGTGAGTTCCTAAATAGAATCACAGGCAAGGGCAAAGAGAGAGTTCCTAAAAAGACTCCCAGGCAGGGGACAGGGAGAGTTCCTAAACAGAAACCCAGGCAGGGGATAGGCAGAGTTCCTAAGCAGAGGCACAGCTAGGGGACAGGGAGGTTTCCTAAACAGAGTGCCAGCAGGGGACAAGGAGAGTTCCTAAGCAGAGTCCCAGAAAGGAGTCAGGGAGTGTTCTTAAACAGAGTCCCAGACAGGGGACAGGGAGAGTTGCTAAACAGAATCCCAGACAGGGGACACGGAGAATTCCTTAACAGGGTCAAAGACAGGGGACAAGCAAAGGTCCTAAAAGTAGTCCCAGACTGGGTAGCGGGAGAGATCCCAATGGGGGTCCCAGACAGGGGACAGGGAGAGATCCTACACAGGGTCTCAGTCAGAGGAGAGGGAGAGTTCCTAAGCAGAGTCCCGACAGGCGACAGGGAGAATTCCTAAGCAGAGTCCCAGACAACAGACAGGGAGATTTCCTTAGCACAGTCCCAAAGAGGTGACAGGGAGAGTTCCAAAGCAGTGTCCCAGAGAGGGGACAGGGTGAGATCGTAAGCACAGTCCCAGACAGGGGAAAGGGAGAGTTCCTAAACAGGTTTCCAGGCAGGGGACAGGGAGATTTCCTTAACACAGTCACAGACAGGGGACAGGGAGTGTTCCTAAACAGAATTCCAGACTGGAGTCAGGGAGAGTTCTTAAACAGAGTCCCAGACAGGGGGCAGGGAGAGTTGATAAACAGAATCCCAGACAGGTGTCAGGGAGAGTGCCTAAACAGGGTCAACGACATGGCACAGGGAGAGTTCTCAAGCAGATTCCCAGACAGGGGACAGGGAGAGTTCATAAGCAGAGTCCCAGACAGGGGACAGGGAGAGTTCCTAAACAGATTCCCAGGCAGCGGACAGGGAGATTTCCTAAGGAGAGTCCCAGACAACGGACAGGGAGAGTTCCTTAGCAGAGTCCCAGATAGGGGACAGGAAGAAATCGTAAAAAGGGTCCCACACAGGGGACAGGTAGAGTTCCTAAGCAGAGACCCAGACAGGGGACAAGGAGAATTCTTAATCAGAATCCCAGACAGGCGACAGGGAGAGTTCTGAAGCACTTTCACAGACAGGGGACAGGGAGAGTTCATAAATTGTGTCCCAGACTGGGGACAGGGAGAGTTCGTAAAAAGGGTCCAAGACAGCAGACAACAAGATTTCCTAAGCTGAGTCCCAGACAGGGGAAAGGGATAGTTCCTAATGGGAGTCCCAGACAGGGAACAGGCAGTGTTTCTAAACAGAATTCCAGACAGGGTACAGGGAGATATCCTATGCAGAATCACAGGCAGGGGACAGGGAGAGTTCCTAAACAGAGTCACAGGCAAGGGACAGGGAGAGTTCCAAAACTGACTCACAGGCAGGGGACCGGGAGAATTCTTAAACAAAGTCGCTGACATGCGACAGGGAGAGATCCTAAACAGAGTCACAGACAGGCACAGGGTGAATTTCTAAACAGCATCCCAGACAGGGAACAGGGAGAGTTCCTAAACAGAGTCTCAGTCAGAGGACAGGGATAGTTCTTAAACAGAGTCACAGGGAGAGGACAGGGAAAGTTCCCAAACAGAATCCCAGACAGGGAACAGGGAGAGTTCGTAAAAATGGTCCCAGACAGGGGACAAGGAGAGTTCATAAGCAGAGTCCCAGACTGGAGTCAGGGAGAGTTCTTAAACAGAGTACCAGACAGGGGACAGGGAGAGTTGCTAAACAGAATCCCAGATAGGGGACACGGAGAATTCCTAAACAGGGTCAAAGACAGGGGACAAGCAAAGTTCCTAAAGGTAGTCCCAGACTGGGGACCAGGAGAGTTCCCAGTGGGAGTCCCAGGCAGGGGATAGGGAGAGATCCTAAACATGGTCTCAGTCAGAGGACGGGGAGAGTTCCTAAGCAGAGTCCCAGACAGGGGACAGGGAGAGTTCCTAAACAGATTCCCAGGCAGGGGACAGCGAGATTTCCTAAACACAGTCACAGACAGGGGACAGGGAGAGTTCCTAAAGCAAGTCCCCGAACAGGAGACAGGGAGAATTCACAAAAAGGGCCACTGACAGGGGTTATGGAGAGATCCTAAGCAGATTCCGAGACAGGAGACAGGGAGAGTTTCTAAACAGAGTCACAGTCAGGGGACAGAGGGAGTTCCTAAACATACTCATAGACAGGAGACAGGGAGATTTCCTAAAAAGATTTCCAGACAGGGGACAGGGAAAGTTCCTAAACAGAGTCCCAGACAGGGGACAGAGTGAGTTCCTAAACAGAGTCAAAGGCAAGGGTACAAGGAGATTTCCTAAACAGAGTCCTAGGCAGGGGACAGGGAGTGTTCCTAAACAGAATCCCAGGCAGGGGATAGGCAGAGTTCTTAAACAGAGTCACAGCCCGGGGACAGGGAGTGTTCCTAAAGTGAATTCCAGACTGGAGTCAGGGAGATTTCTTAAACAGAGTCCCAGACAGGGAGCAGGGAGAGTTGATAAATATAATCCCAGACAGGGGACAGGGAGAGTTCCTAAACAGGGTCAAAAACAGGGGACAAGCAAAGTTCCTAAAGGTAGACCCAGACAGGGGACAGGGAGAGTTCCCATTGGGAGTCCCAGACAGGGGACAGGGAGAGTTCCTGAGCAGAGTCCCAAACAGGGGTCAGGGTGAGTTCGTAAGCACAGTCCCAGACAGGGGACAGGGAGAGTTCATAAAGAGATTCCCAGGTAGGGGAAAGGGAGATTTCCTAAACACAATCACGGACAGGATACATGGAGTGTTCCTAAAGCGAGTCCCAGACAGCGGACAGGGAGAATTCATAAAGAGGGTCACAGACAGGGGAAAGGTAGAGTGCCAAAGCTGACTCCCAGACAGGGGAGAGGGAGAATTCATAAACAGATTCCCAGTCAGGGACAGGAATAGTTCTGAAACACTTTCACAGACAGGGGACAGGGTGAGCTCCTAAAGTGTGTCCCAGACTGGGGACAGGGAGATTTCATAAAAAGGGTCCCAGACAGGAGACAGCAAGAGTTCCAAAGCTGAGTCCCAGACAGGGGAATGGGATAGTTCATAATGGGAGTCCCAGACAGGGGACAGGCAATGTTTCTAAACAGAATTCCAGACAGGGGACAGGGAGATTTCCTAAGCAGAATCACAGGCAGGGACAGGGAGAGTTCCTGAACAGAATCACAGGCAGGGGACAGGGAGAGTTCCTAAACAGACTCACAGGCAGTGGACAGGGAGAGTTCCTAAACAGAGTCCTAGGCAGGGGACAGTTAGAGAACCTAAACAAAGTCACAGACACGGCACAGGGAGAGTTCCCAAACAGAGTCTCATTCAGAGGAGAGGGAGAGTTTCTAAACAGAATCCCAAACAGGGGACAGGGAGAGTTCATAAAAATCGTGCCAGACAGGGGACAGGGAGAGTTCATAAGCAGAGTCCCAGACAGGGGACAGGGAGAGTTACTAAGCAGATTCCCAGGCAGGTGACAGGGAGATCTCCTAAACAAAGTCACAGACAGGGGACAGGGAGAGTTCCTAAAACACGTCCCTGACAGGGGACAGGGAGAATTCGTAAAAAGTGTCCCAGACAGGGGACAGGGAGAGTTCCTATGCAGAATCCCAGATAGGGGACAGGGAGAGGTCCTAAACAGAGTTCCAGACAGGGGACAGGATGACATCCTAAACAGAGTCACATGCAGGAGACTGGGAGAGATTCTAAACAGTGTCACAGTCAGATGACTGAGGGAGTTCCTAAAGAGACTCACAGACAGGAGACAGGGAGAGTTCCTAAAAAGAGTTACAGACTGGACACAGCGAAAGTTGCTAAACAGATTCCCAGACAGGGGACAGGGAGATTTCCTAAGCAGAATCACAGGCAGGGGACAGGGAGAGTTCCTAAACAGAATCACAGGCAGGGGACAGAGGGCGTACCTAAACAAAGTCCCAGACATGGGACAGGAAGAGATCCTAAACAGAGTCACAGACAGGGCAAAGGGAGAGTCCCTAAACAGAATCCCAGGGAGGGGACAGGGAGAGTTCCTAAACAGAGTCAAAGGGAGGGGAGAGGGAGAGTTCGTAAACAGAGTAACAGGGAGGTGACAGGGAGAGTTCCCAGCAGATTCCCAGACTGGGGACAGGGAAATTTCCTAAACATTATCCCAGACAGGTGACAGGGAGATTTCCTAAACAGAGGCTCAGTTGGGGACAGGTAGAGTTCCTAAACAGAGACCCAGGCAAGGGACAGGGAGATTTACTAAACAGAGTCCCAGGCAGGGGTCACGGAGAGTTCTTATACAGAATCCCAGACAGGGGATAGGGAGAGTTGATAAACAGAATCCCAGACAAGGGACAGGGAGAGTTCGGAACACAATCACAGTCAGGGGACAGGGACAGTTCCTAAAGCAAGTCCCCGACAGGGGACAGGGAGAATTTGTAAAAAGGGTCCCACACAGGGAACATGGAGAAGTCCTAACCAGAATCCCAGATAGGGGACAGGGAGTGGTCCTAAACAGAGTCCCAGAGAGGGGACAGAGTGAGTTCCTAAACAGAGTCAAAGGTAAGGGTACAGGAAGAGTTCCTAAACAGAGTCCCAGGCAGGTGACAAGGAGAGATCCTAAACAGAATCCCAGGCAGGGGATAGGGAGAGTGCCTAAACAGAGGCACAGCCAGGGGACAGGGAGTGTTCCTAAACAGAATTCCAGACTGGAGTCAGGGATAGTTCTTAAACAGAGTCCCAGACAGGGGGCAGGGAGAGTTGATAAACAGAATCCCAGACAGGTGTCAGGGAGAGTGCCTAAACAGTTTAAAAGACAGGGGACAAGCAAAATTCCTAAAGGTAGTCCCAGACTGGGGACAGGGAGAGATCCAAAACAGGTTCTCAGTCAGAGGACAGGGAGAGTTCCTAAGCAGAGTCCCAGACAGGGGACAGGGAGATTTCCTAAGCAGAATCACAGGCAGGGGACAGAGAGAGTTCCTAAACAGAATCAGAGGCAGGGGACAGGGAGAGTTCCTAAACAGAATCCTAGGCAGGGGACAGGGAGAGTTCTTAAACAAAGTCACAGACATGGGACCGGGAGAGAACCTAATCAGAGTCACAGACAGGGCAAAGGGAGACTTCCTAAGCAGAGTCTCATTCAGAGGACAGGGAGAGGTCCTAAACAGAATCCCAAACAGGGGACAGGGAGAGTTCGTAAAAATGGTTCCTGACAGGGGACAGGGAGAGTTCATAAGCAGACTCCCAGACAGGCGACAGGGAGAATTCCTAAGCAGAGTCCCAGACAAGGGTCAGGGAGAGTTCCTTAGCACAGTCCCAGACAGATGACAGGGAGAGTTCCAAAGCAGTGTCCCAGACAGGGGACAGGGTGAGATCGTAAGCACAGTCCCAGACAGGGGAAAGGGAGAGTTCCTAAACAGGTTCCCAGGCAGGGGACATGGAGATTTCCTAAACACAGTCACAGACAGGGGACAGGGAGAGATCCTAAAGCGAGTCCCAGATAGGGGACAGGAATAAATCATAATAAGGGTCCCAGACAGGGGACAGGTAGAGTTCCTAAGCAGAGTCCCAGACAGGGGACAGGGGTAATTCTTAATCAGAATCCCAGACAGGCGACAGGGAGAGTTCTGAAGCACTTTCACAGACAGGGGACAGCGAGAGTTCATAAAGTGAGTCCCAGACTGGGGACAGGGAGAGTTCATATAAAGGGTCCAAGACAGCAGACAACAAGAGTTCCTAAGCTGAGTCCCAGACAGGGGAAAGGGATAGTTCCTAATGGGAGTCCCAGACAGGGGACAGGGAGAGTTCCTAAACAGAGTCACAGGCAAGGTACAGGGAGAGTTCCAAAACAGACTCACTGGCAGGGAACTGGGAGAATTCTTAAACAAAGTCGCAGACATGGGACAGGGAGAGATCCTAAACAAAGTCACAGACAGGCACAGGATGAGTTCCTAAACAGCGTCCCAGAGAGGGAACAGGGAGAGTTCCTAAACAGTTTCTCAGTCAGAGGTCAGGGATAGTTCTTAAACAGAGTCACAGGGAGAGAACAGGGAGAGTTCCCAAACAGAATCCCAGACAGGGAACAGGGAGAGTTTGTAAAAATGGTCCCAGACAGGGGACATTGCGAGTTCATAAGCAGAGTCCCAGACTGGAGTCAGGGAGAGTTCTTAAACAGAGTCCCAGACAGGGGACAGGGTGAGTTGCTAATCAGAATCCCAGACAGGGGACAGGGAGAGTACCTAAACAGAAACCCAGGCTGGGGACAGAGAGAGTTCCTAAACAGAATACCAGAGAGGGGACAGAGTGTGTTCCTAATAAGAGTCAATGGCAAGGGTACTGGGACAGTTATTAAACAGAGTCCTAGGCAGGGGACAGGGAAAGTTCCTAAATAGAATCCCAGGCAGGGGGTAGGGACTGTTTCTAAACAGAGGCACAGCCAGGGGACAGGGAGTGTTCCTAAACAGAATTCCAGACTGGAGTCAGGGAGAGTTCTTAAACAGAGTCCCAGACAGGGGGCAGGGAGAGTTGATTAACAGAATCCCAGACAGGGGACAGGGAGAGTTCCTAAACAGGGTCAAAAACAGGGGACAAGCAAAGTTCCTAAAGGTAGTCCCAGAATGGGGACAGGGAGAGTTCTCATTGGGAGTCCCAGACAGGGGACAGGGAGAGTTCCTAAGCAGAGTCCCAGACAGGGGTCAGGGTGAGTTCGTTAGCACAGTCCCAGACAGGGGACAGGGAGAGTTCGTTAAGAGATTCCCAGGCAGGGGACAGGGAGATTACCTAAACACAGTCACAGACAGGGTACAGGGAGAGTTCCTAAAGCGAGTCCCAGATAGCGGACAGGGAGAAGTCATAAAGAGGGTCACAGACAGGGGACAGGTAGAGTGCCAAAGCAGACTCCCAGACCCGGGAGAGGGAGAATTCATAAACAGATTCCCAGACAGGGGACAGGGAGAGTTCCGAAAGAGGTTCACAGGGAGGGGACAAGGAGCTTTCCTAAACAGAGTAACAGGGAGGTGACAGGGAGAGTTCCCAGCAGATTCCCAGACTGGGGACAGGGAAATTTCCTAAACATTGTCCCAAACAGGTGACAGGGAGATTTCCTAAACAGAGGCTCAGGTGGGGACAGGTAGAGTTCCTAAACAGAGACCCAGGCAGGGGACAGGGAGATTTACTAAACAGAGTCCCAGGCAGGGGTCACGGAGAGTTCTTATACAGAATCCCAGACAGGGGACAGGGAGAGTTGATAAACAGAATCCCAGACAAGGGACAGGGAGAGTTCGGAACACAATCACAGTCAGGGGACAGGGACAGTTCCTAAAGCAAGTCCCCGACAGGGGACAGGGAGAATTCATAAAAAGGGTCCCAGACAGGGAACATGGAGAGGTCCTAACCAGAATCCCAGATAGGGGACAGGGAGTGGTCCTAAACAGAGACCCTGAGAGGGGACAGAGTGAGTTCCTAAACAGAGTCAAAGGCAAGGGCACAGGAAGAGTTCCTAAACAGAGTCCCAGGCAGGTGACAAGGAGAGATCCTAAACAGAATCCCAGGCAGGGGATAGGGAGAGTGCCTAAACAGAGGCACAGCCAGGGGACAGGGAGTGTTCCTAAACAGAATTCCAGACTGGAGTCAGGGATAGTTCTTAAACAGAGTCCCAGACAGGGGGCAGGGAGAGTTGATAAACAGAATCCCAGACAGGTGTCAGGGAGAGTGCCTAAACAGTTTAAAAGACAGGGGACAAGCAAAATTCCTAAAGGTAGTCCCAGACTGGGGACAGGGAGAGATCCAAAACAGGTTCTCAGTCAGAGGACAGGGAGAGTTCCTAAGCAGAGTCCCAGACAGGGGACAGGGAGATTTCCTAAGCAGAATCACAGGCAGGGGACAGAGAGAGTTCCTAAACAGAATCAGAGGCAGGGGACAGGGAGAGTTCCTAAACAGAATCCTAGGCAGGGGACAGGGAGAGTTCTTAAACAAAGTCACAGACATGGGACCGGGAGAGAACCTAATCAGAGTCACAGACAGGGCAAAGGGAGAGTTCCTAAGCAGAGTCTCATTCAGAGGACAGGGAGAGGTCCTAAACAGAATCTCAAACAGGGGACAGGGAGAGTTCGTAAAAATGGTTCCTGACAGGGGACAGGGAGAGTTCATAAGCAGAGTCCCAGACAGGCGACAGGGAGAATTCCTAAGCAGAGTCCCAGACAAGGGACAGGGAGAGTTCCTTAGCACAGTCCCAGACAGGTGACAGGGAGAGTTCCAAAGCAGTGTCCCAGACAGGGGACAGGGTGAGATCGTAAGCACAGTCCCAGACAGGGGAAAGGGAGAGTTCCTAAACAGGTTCCCAGGCAGGGGACATGGAGATTTCCTAAACACAGTCACAGACAGGGGACAGGGAGAGATCCGAAAGACCCGGGAGAGGGAGAATTCATAAACAGATTCCCAGACAGGGGACAGGGAGAGTTCCGAAAGAGGTTCACAGGGAGGGGACAAGGAGCTTTCCTAAACAGAGTAACAGGGAGGTGACAGGGAGAGTTCCCAGCAGATTCCCAGACTGGGGACAGGGAAATTTCCTAAACATTGTCCCAAACAGGTGACAGGGAGATTTCCTAAACAGAGGCTCAGGTGGGGACAGGTAGAGTTCCTAAACAGAGACCCAGGCAAGGGACAGGGAGATTTACTAAACAGAGTCCCAGGCAGGGGTCACGGAGAGTTCTTATACAGAATCCCAGACAGGGGATAGGGAGAGTTGATAAACAGAATCCCAGACAAGGGACAGGGAGAGTTCGGAACACAATCACAGTCAGGGGACAGGGACAGTTCCTAAAGCAAGTCCCCGACAGGGGACAGGGAGAATTCATAAAAAGGGTCCCAGACAGGGAACATGGAGAGTTCCTAACCAGAATCCCAGATAGGGGACAGGGAGTGGTCCTAAACAGAGACCCTGAGAGGGGACAGAGTGAGTTCCTAAACAGAGTCAAAGGCAAGGGCACAGGGAGAGTTCCTAAACAGAGTCCCAGGCAGGTGACAAGGAGAGATCCTAAACAGAATCCCAGGCAGGGGATAGGGAGAGTTCCTAAACAGAATTCCAGACTGGAGTCAGGGAGAGTTCTTAAACAGAATCCCAGACAGGTGACAGGGAGAGGGCCTAAACAGGGTCAAAGACAGGGGACAAGCAAAATTCCTAAAGGTAGTCCCAGAATGGGGACAGGGAGAGTTCCCAGTGGGAGTCCCAGACCCAGACAGGGGACAGGGAGAGATCCAAAACAGGCTCTCAGTCAGAGGACAGGGAGAATTCCTAAGCAGAGTCCCAGACAGGGGACAGAGAGAGTTCTCAAGCACGGTCCCAGACAGGGGACCGGGAGAGTTCCTAAACAGATTCCCATGCAGGGGACAGGGAGATTTCCTAAACACAGTCACGGACAGGGTACAGGGAGAGTTACTACAACGAGTCCCAGACAGGGGACAGTGAAAAATTCGTAAAGAGGGTCCCAGAAAGGGGACAGGTAGAGTTCCTAAGCAGACTCCCAGACAGGGGACAGATAGAATTCTTAAACAGAATCCCAGAGAGGGGACAGGGAGAGTTCTGAAACAATTTCACAGACAGGGGACAGGGTGAGATCCTAAGGTGTGTCCCAGACTGGGGACAGGGAGATTTCACAAAAAAGGTCCAAGACGGGGACAGCAAGCGTTCCTAAGCTGAGTCCCAGACAGGGGAAAGGAATAGTTCCTAATGGGAGTCCCAGACAGGGGACAGGCAGTGTTTCTAAAAAGAATTCCAGACAGGGGACAGGGAGATTTCCTAAGCAGAATCACAGGCAGGGGACAGAGAGAGTTCCTAAACAGAATCACAGGAAGGGGACAGAGAGAGTTCCTAAACAGAATCACAGGCAGGGGACAGAGAGAGTTCCTAAACAGAATCACAGGCAGGGGACAGGGAGAGTTCCTAAACAAAGTCCTAGGCAGGGGACAGGGAGAGTTCTTAAACAAAGTCACAGACATGGGACAGGGAGAGAACCTAATCAGAGGCACAGACAAGGCACAGGGAGAGTTCCTAAGTAGAGTCTCATTCAGATAACAGGGAGAGGTCCTAAACAGAATCCCAAACAGGGGACAGGGAGAGTTCGTAAAAATGGTTCCTGACAGGGGAAAGGGAGAATTCATAAGCAGAGTCCCAGACAGGGGGCAGGGAGAGTTGATAAACAGAATCCCAGACAAGTGACAGGGAGAGTGCCTAAACAGGGTCAAAGACAGGGGACAAGCAAAATTCCTAAAGGTAGTCCCAGACTAGGGACAGGGAGAGTTCCCAGTGGGAGTCCCAGACAGGGGCCAGGGAGAGATCCAAAACAGGCTCTCTGTCAGAGGACAGGGAGAGTTCCTAAGCAGAGTCCCAGACAGGGGACAGGGAGAGTTCTCAAGCAGAGTCCCAGACAGGGGTCAGGGAGAGTTCCTAAGCAGAGTCCCAGACAGGGGACAGGTAGAATTCTTAAACAGAATCCCAGAGAGGGGACAGGGAGAGTTCTGAAACAATTTCACAGACAGGGGACAGGGTGAAATCCTAAGGTGTGTCCCAGACTGGAGACAGGGAGATTTCGCAAAAATGGTCCAAGACGGGGACAGCAAGAGTTCCTAAGCTGAGTGCCAGACGGGGGAAAGGAATAGTTCCTAATAGTACTCCCAGACAGGGGACAGGCAGTGTTTCTAAACAGAATTTCAGACAGGGGACAGAGATATTTCCTAAGCAGAATCACAGGCAGGAGACAGGGAGAGTTCCTAAACAGAGTCCTAGGCAGGGGACAGGGAGAGTTCTTAAACAAAGTCACAGACATGGGACAGGGAGAGTTCCTAAGCAGAGTCTCATTCAGAGGACAGGGAGAGCTCCTAAACAGAATCCCAAACAGGGGACAGGGAGAGTTCGTAAAAATGGTTCCTGACAGGGGAAAGGGAGAATTCATAAGCAGAGTCCCAGACAGGCTACAGGGAGAGTTCCAAAACAGATTCCCAGACAGGGGACAGGGAGATTTCCAAAACACAGTCACAGACAGGGGAAATGGAGAGTTCCTAAAGCAAGTACCCGACCAGGGGACAGGGAGAATTCGTAAAAAGGGTCCCAGACAGCTAACAGGGAGAGTTCCTAAGCAGAATCCCAGATAGGGGACAGGGAGTGGTCCTATAAAGAGTTCCAGACAGGGGACAGGGTGATATCCCAAATGGTGTCACATGCAGGAGACTGGGAGAGTTTCTAAACAGAGTCACAATCAGGGCACTGAGGGAGTTCCTAAACAGACTCACAGATAGGAGACAGGGAGAGTTCCTAAAAAGAGTTCCAGACAGGACACAGCGAAAGTTCCTAAACAGATTCCCAGACAGGGGACAGGGAGATTTCCTAAGCAGAATCACAGGCAGGGGACAGGGAGAGTTCCTAAACAGAATCACAGGCAGGGGACAGGGAGTGTTCCTGAACAGACTCACAGGCAGGGGACAGGTAGAGTTCCTAAACAGAGTCCTAGGCGGGGGACAGGGGGAGTTCTTAAACGTAGTCCCAGACATGGGACAGGAAGAGATCCTAAACAGAGTCACAGACAGGGCAAAAGGAGACTCCCAAAACAGAATCCCAGGGTGGGGACAGGGAGAGTTCCTAAACAGAGTCAAAGGCAGGGGAGAGGGAGTGTTCCTAAAGAGGTTCACAGGGAGGGGACAGGGAGATTTCCTAAACAGAGTAAAAGGGAGGTGACAGGGAGAGTTCCCAGCAGATTCCCAGACTGGGGACAAGGAAATTTCCTAAACATTGTCCCAGACAGGTGACAGGGAGATTTCCTAAACAGAGGCACAGGTGGGGACAGGTAGAGTTCCTAAACAGAGACCCAGGCAGGGGACAGGGAGATTTACTAAACAGAGTCCCAGGCAGGGGTCACGGAGAGTTCTTATACAGAATCCCAGACAGGGGATAGGGAGAGTTGATAAACAGAATCCCAGACAAGGGACAGGGAGAGTTCGGAACACAATCACAGTCAGGGGACAGGGACAGTTCCTAAAGCAAGTCCCCGACAGGGGACAGGGAGAATTCGTAAAAAGGGTCCCAGACAGCTAACAGGGAGAGTTCCTAAGCAGAATCCCAGATAGGGGACAGGGAGTGGTCCTATAAAGAGTTCCAGACAGGGGACAGGGTGATATCCCAAATGGTGTCACATGCAGGAGACTGGGAGAGTTTCTAAACAGAGTCACAATCAGGGGACTGAGGGAGTTCCTAAACAGACTCACAGATAGGAGACAGGGAGAGTTCCTAAAAAGAGTTCCAGACAGGACACAGCGAAAGTTCCTAAACAGATTCCCAGACAGGGGACAGGGAGATTTCCTAAGCAGAATCACAGGCAGGGGACAGGGAGAGTTCCTAAACAGAATCACAGGCAGGGGACAGGGAGTGTTCCTGAACAGACTCACAGGCAGGGGACAGGTAGAGTTCCTAAACAGAGTCCTAGGCGGGGGACAGGGGGAGTTCTTAAACATAGTCCCAGACATGGGACAGGAAGAGATCCTAAACAGAGTCACAGACAGGGCAAAGGGAGACTCCCAAAACAGAATCCCAGGGTGGGGACAGGGAGAGTTCCTAAACAGAGTCAAAGGCAGGGGAGAGGGAGTGTTCCTAAAGAGGTTCACAGGGAGGGGACAGGGAGATTTCCTAAACAGAGTAAAAGGGAGGTGACAGGGAGAGTTCCCAGCAGATTCCCAGACTGGGGACAAGGAAATTTCCTAAACATTGTCCCAGACAGGTGACAGGGAGATTTCCTAAACAGAGGCACAGGTGGGGACAGGTAGAGTTCCTAAACAGAGACCCAGGCAGGGGACAGGGAGATTTACTAAACAGAGTCCCAGGCAGGGGTCACGGAGAGTTCTTATACAGAATCCCAGACAGGGGATAGGGAGAGTTGATAAACAGAATCCCAGACAAGGGACAGGGAGAGTTCGGAACACAATCACAGTCAGGGGACAGGGACAGTTCCTAAAGCAAGTCCCCGACAGGGGACAGGGAGAATTCATAAAAAGGGTCCCAGACAGGGAACATGGAGAGTTCCTAACCAGAATCCCAGATAGGGGACATGGAGTGTTCCTAAACAGAGTCCCAGAGAGGGGACAGCGTGAATTCCTAAACAGAGTCAAAGGCAAGGGCACAGGGAGAGTTCCTAAACAGAGTCCCAGGCAGGTGACAAGGAGAGTTCCTAAACAGAATCCCAGGCAGGGGATAGGGAGAGTTCCTAAACAGAGGCACAGTCAGGGAATAGGGAGTGTTCCTAAACAGAATTCCAGACTGGAGTCAGGGAGAGTTCTTAAACAGAGTCCCAGACAGGGGGCAGGGAGAGTTGATAAACAGAATCCCAGACAGGTGACAGGGAGATTGCCTAAACAGGGTCAAAGACAGGGGACATCAATATTCCTAAAGGTAGTCCCAGACTGGGGACAGGGAGAGTTCCCAGTGGGAGTCCAAGACAGGGGACATGGAGAGATCCAAAACAGGCTCTCAGTCAGAGGACAGGGAGAATTCCTAAGCAGAGTCCCAGACAGGGGACAGGGAGAGTTCTCAATCAGAGTCCCAGACAGGGATCAGGGAGAGTTCCGAAGCAAAGTCCCAGACAGGGGACTGGGTGAGTTCGTAAGCACAGTCCCAGAAGGGGACAGGGAGAGTTCCTAAACAGATTCTCAGCCAGGGAACAGGGAGATTTTCTAAACACAGTCACGGACAGGGTACAGGGAGAGTTACTGCAACGAGTCCCAGACAGGGGACAGGGAAAAATTCGTAAAGAGGGTCCCAGAAAGGGGACAGGTAGAGTTCCGAAGCAGACTCCCAGACAGGGGACAGGTAGAATTCTTAAATAGCATCCCAGAGAGGGGACAGGGAGAGTTCTGAAACAATTTCACAGACAGGGGACAAGGTGAGATCCTAAGGTGTGTCTCAAACTGGGGACAGGGAGATTTCGTAAAAACGGTCCCAGACGGGGACAGCAAGCGTTCCTAAGCTGAGTCCCAGACAGGGGAAAGGAATAGTTCCTAATGGGAGTCCCAGACAGGGGACAGGCAGTGTTTCTAAACAGAATTCCAGACAGGGGACAGGGAGATTTCCGAAGCAGAATCACAGACAGGGGACAGGGAGTGTTCCTAAACAGAGTCCCAGAGAGGGGACAGAGTGAGTTCCTAAACAGAGTCATAGGCAAGGGCACAGGGAGAGAACCTAATCCGAGTCACAGACAAGGCACAGGGAGAGTTCCTGAGCAGAGTTTCATTCAGAGGACCGGGAGAGCTCCTAAACAGAATCCCAAACAGGGGACATGGAGAGTTCGTAAAAATGGTTCCTGACAGGGGACAGGGAGAATTCATAAGCAGAGTCCCAGACAGGGGACAGGGAGAGTTCCTAAGCAGAGTCCCAGAGAGGGGACAGTGTGAGTTCCTAAACAGAATCACTGGCAAGGGCAAAGAGAGAGTTCCTAAACAGAGTCCCAGGCAGGGGACAGGGTGAGTTCCTAGACAGAAAACCAGGCATAGGATAGGGAGAGTTCCTAAACAGAGGCACAGCCAGTGGACATGGAGGTTTCCTAAACAGAGTGCCAGTAGGGGACAAGGAGAGTTCCTAAACAGAGTCCCAGACAGGGGTCACGGAGAATTCCTAAACAGGGTCAAAGACAGTGGACAAGCAAAGTTCCTAAAGGTAGTCCCAGAATGGGGACCGAGAGAGTTCCCAGTGGGAGTCCCAGACAGGGGACAAGGAGAGATCCTAAACAGGGTCTCAGTCAGAGGACAGGGAGAGTTCCAAAGCAGAGTCCCAGACAGGGGACAGGGTGAGTTCGTAAGCACAGTCCCAGACAGGGGAAAGGGAGAGTTCCTAAACAGGTTCCCAGACAGGGGACAGGTAGAGTTCCTAAGCAGAGTCTCAGACAGTGGACAGGGGGAATTCTTAATCAGAATCCCAGACAGGCGACAGGGAGTGTTCTGAAACACTTTCACAGACAAGGGACAGGGAGAGTTCATAAAGTGTGTCCCAGGCTGGGGACAGGGAGAGTTCGTAAAAAGGGTCCAAGACAGCAGACAACAAGATTTCCTAAGCTGAGTCCCAAACAGGGGAAAGGGATAGTTCCTAATGGGAGTCCCAGACAGGGGACAGGGAGAGTTCCTAAACAGAGTCACAGGCAGGGGACCGGGAGAATTCTTAAACAAAGTCGCAGACATGGGACAGAGAGAGATCCTAAACAAAGTTACAGACAGGCATGGGATGAGTTCCTAAACAAAGTCCCAGACAGGGAACAGCAAGAGTTCCTAAACAGAGTCTCAGTCAGAACACAGGGATAGTTCTTAAACAGAGTCACAGGGAGAGGACAGGGAGAGTTCCCAAACAGAATCCTAGACAGGGAACAGGGAGAGTTTGTAAAAATGGTCCCAGACAGGGGACATTGCGAGTTCATAAGCAGAGTCCCAGACTGGAGTCAGGGAGAATTCTTAAACAGAGTCCCAGACAGGGGACAGGGAGAGTTGCTTAACAGAATCCCAGACAGGGGACAGGGAGAGTTCCTATGCAGATTCCCAGGCAGGGGACAGGGAGATTTCCTAAACAAAGTCACAGACAGGGGACAGGGAGAATTCCTAAAACAAGTCCCTGACAGGGGACAGGGAGAATTCGTAAAAAGTGTCCCAGACAGGGGACAAAGAGAGTTCCTATGCAGAATCCCAGATAGGGGACAGGGAGAGTTCCAAAGCAGAATCTCAGATAGGGGACAGGGAGAGGTCCTAAACAGAGTTCCAGACAGGGGAAAGGTTGACATCCTGAACAGAGTCACATGCAGGAGACAGGGAGAGATTCTAACCAGAGTCACAGTCAGGTGACTGAGGGAGTTCCTAAAGAGACTCACAGACAGGAGTCAGGGAGAGTTCCCAAAAAGAGTTCCAGACAGGACACAGTGAAATTTCCTAAACAGATTCCCAGACAGGGGACAGGGAGATTTCCTAAGCAGAATCACAGGCAGGAAACAGGGAGAGTTCCTAAAAAGAATCACAGGCAGGGGACAGGGAGAGTTCCTAAACAGAATCAAAGGCAGGGGACAGAGAGAGTTCCTAAACAGCATCACAGGCAGGGGACAGGGAGAGTTCCTAAACAGAATCCTAGGCAGGGGACAGGGAGAGTTCTTAAACAAAGTCACAGACATGGGACCGGGAGAGAACCTAATCAGAGTCAAAGACAGGGCACAGGGAGAGTTCCTAAGCAGAGTCTCATTCAGAGCACAGGGAGAGGTCCTAAACAGAATCCCAAACAGGGGACAGGGAGAGTTTGTAAAAATGGTTCCTGACAGGGGACAAGGAGAGTTCCTTAGCAGAGTCCCAGACAGGTGACAGGGAGAGTTCCAAAGCAGTGTCCCAGACAGGGGACAGGGTGAGTTCGTAAGCACCATCCCAGACAGGGGAAAGGGAGAGATCCTAAACATGTTCCTAGGCAGGGGACAGGGAGATTTCCTAAACAAAGTCACAGACAAGGGACAGGGACAGATCCTAAAGCGAGTCCCAGATAGGGGACAGGGAGAATTCGTAAAAAGGGTCCCAGACAGGGGACAGGGGGCGTTCATAAGCAGAGCCCCAGACAGGGGACAGGGGGAATTGTTAATCAGAATCCCAGACATTGGACAGGGAGAGTTCTGAAAAAATTTCACAGACAGGGGACAGGGAGAGTTCATAAAGTGTGTCCCTTACTGGGGACAGGGAGAGTTCGTAAAAATTGTCCCAGGCAGCAGAAAACAAGAGTTCCTAAGCTGAGTCCCAGACAGGGGAAAGGGATACTTCCTAATGGGAGTCCCAGAGAGGGGACAGGCAGTGTTTCTAAACAGAATTCCAGACAGGGTACAGGGAGATTTCCTAAGCAGAATCACAGGCAGGGGACAGGGAGAATTCCTAAACAGAGACACAGGCAAGGGACAGGGAGAGTTCCAAAACAGACTCACAGGCAGGGGACCGGGAGAATTCTTAAACAATGTCGCAGACATAGGACAGGGAGAGATCCTAAACAGAGTCACAGACAGGCACAGGGTGAGTTCCTAAACAGCGTCCCAGACAGGGAACAGCGAGGGTTCCTAAACAGAGTCTCAGTCAGAGGACAGGGAACGTTCCTAAACAGAGTCACAGGGAGAGGACAGGGAGAGTTCCCAAACAGAATCCCAGACAGGGGACATGGAGAGTTCATAAGCAGAGTCCCAGCCAGGGGACAGGGAGAGTTCCTAAGCAGAGTCCCAGACAGGGGACAGGGAGAGTTCCTAAACAGATTCCCAGGCAGGGGACATGGAGAGTTCATAAGCAGATTCCCAGGCAGGGGACAGGGAGATTTCCTAAACACAGTCACAGACAGGGGACAGGGAGAGTTCCTAAAGCAAGTCCCCTACAGGGGACAGGGAGAATTCGTAAAAAGGGCGCTTGACAGGGGTTAGGGAGAGATCCTAAGCAGATTCACAGACAGGGGACAGGGAGACATCCTAAACAGAGTCTCATGCAGGAGACAGGCAGAGTTTCTAAATCGAGTCAAATTCAGGGGACTGAGGGAGTTCCGAAACAGACTCACAGACAGGAGACAGGGAGATTTCCTAAAAAGATTTCCAGACAGGGGACAGGGAAAGTTCCTAAACAGAGTCCCAGACCGGGAACAGAGAGAGTTACTAAACAGAGTCCCAAGACTGGTCAGAGTGAGTTCCTAAACAGAGTCAAAGGCAAGGGCACAGGGAGAGTTCATAAACAGAGTCCCAGGCAGGGGACAGGGAGAGTTCTTAAACAGAATCCAAGGCAGGTGATATGGAGAGTTCCTAAATAAAGGTACAGCCAGGGGACAGGGAGTGTTCCTAAACAGAATTCCAGACTGGAGTCAGGGAGAGTTCATAAATAGAGTCCCAGACAGGGGGCAGGGAGAGTTCTGAAACACTTTCACAGAGAGGGGAAAGGGTGAGTTCCTAAGGTGTGTCCCAGACTGGGGACAGGGAGATTTCGTAAAAAGTGTCCCAGACAGGGGACAGCAAGAGTTCCAAAGCTGAGTCCCAGACAGGGAAATGGGATAGTTCCTAATGGGAATCCCAGACAGGGGACAGGCAGTGTTTCTAAACAGAATTCTAGACAGAGGACAGGGAGATTTCCTAAGCAGAATCACAGGCAGGGGACAGGGAGAGTTCCTGAACAGAATCACAGGCAGGGGACAGGTAGAGTTCCTAAACAGAATCCCAGGGAGGCGACTGGGAGAGTTCCTAAACAGAGTCAAAGGGAGGGGACAGGGAGTGATCGTAAACAGAGTCCCAGACAGGGAATAGGGAGAGTCCCTAAAGAGGTTCCCAGGGAGGGGACAGAGAGATTTCCTAAACAGAGTAACAGGGAGGTGACAGGGAGAGTTCCCAGCAGATTCCCAGAGAGGGGACAGGGAAATTTCCTAAACATTGTCCCAGACAGATGACAGGGAGAGTTCCTAAACAGAGGCATAGGTGGGGACAGGTAGAGTTCCTAAACAGAGACCCAGGCAGGGGACAGGGAGATTTACTAAACAGAGTCCCAGGCAGGGGTCACGGAGAGTTCTTATACAGAATCCCAGACAGGGGACAGGGAGAGTTGCTAAACAGAATCCCAGAGAGGGGACAGGGAGATTTCCTAAACAGGGTCAAAGACAGAGGACATGCAAAGTTCCTAAAGGTAGTCCCCGACTGGGGACAGGGAGAGTTCCCATTGGGAGTCGCAGACAGGGGACAGGGAGAGATCCTAAACTGAGTCTAAGTCGGAGGACAGGGAGAGTTCCTAAGCAGAGTCCTAGACAGGGGACAGGGAGATTTCCTAAACACAGTCCCAGACAGGGGACAGGGAGATTTCCTAAGCAGAATCACAGGCAGGGGAGAGGGAGAGTTCCTAAACAGACTCAAAGGCAGGGGAAAGGGAGAGTTCTTAAACAAAGTCCCAAACATGGGACAGGGAGATATCCTAAACAGAGTCACAGACAGGGCACAGGGAGAGTTCCTGAACAGAGTCCCAGACAGGGAACAGGGAGAGTTCCTAAACAGAGTCACAGGGTGGGGACAGGGTGAGTTCCTAACCAGAGTCCCAGACAGGGGACAGGGAGAGTTCGTAAAATGGTCCCAGACAGGGGACAGGGAGAGTTCCTAAGCAGAGTCCCAGACAGGATACAGGGAGAGTTCCTAAAGCAGTTCCCTGCCAGGGGACAGGGAGAATTCGTAAAAAGGGTACCAGACAGGGAACAGGGAGAGTTCCTAAGCAGAATCGCAGACAGGGCACAGGGAGTGGTCCTAAACTGAGTTCCAGACAGGGGACAGGGAGACATCCTAAAGAGAGTCACATGCAGGAGCCAGGGAGAGTTTCTAAACAGAGACACAGTCAGGTGACTGAGGGAGTTCCTAAAGAGACTCACAGACAGGAGAAAGGGAGAGTTCCTAAAAAGAGTTCCAGACAGGGGACAGGGAAAATTCCTAAACAGATTCCCAGACAGGGGACAGGGAGATTTCCTAAGCAGAATCACAGGCAGGGGACAGGGAGAGTTCCTAAACAGACTCACAGGCTGGGGACGGGGAGAGTTCCTAAACAGAGTCCTAGGCAGTGGACAGGGAGAGTTCTTAAACAAAGTCCCAGACAGTGGATAGGGAGTGGTCCTAAACTGAGTTCCAGACAGGGGACAGGGAGACATCCTAAACAGAGTCACATGCAGGAGCCAGGGAGAATTTCTAAACAGAGTCACATTCAGGGGAATGAGGGCGTTCCTAAACAGACTCACAGACAGGAGACAGGGAGAGTTCTAAAAAGAGTTCCAGACAGGGGACAGGGAAAGTTCCTAAACAGAGTCCTAGACAGGGGACAGGGAGATTTCCTAAGCAGAATCACAGGCAGGGGACAGGGCGAGTTCCTAAACAGAATCACAGGCAGGGGACAGGGAGAGTTCCTAAACAGACTCACAGGCTGGGGACGGGGAGAGTTCCTAAACAGAGTCCTAGGCAGGGGACAGGGAGAGTTCTTCAACAAAGTCCCAGACATGGGACAAGGAGAGAACCTTTAACAGAGTCACAGACAGGGAATAGGGAGAGTTGCTAAACAGAATCCCAGGGAGGGGACAGGGAGAGTTCCTAAACAGATTCACAGGGAGGGCACAGGGAGATTTCTTAGCAAATTCCCAGACAGGGGATAGGGAGATTTCCTAAACACAGTCACAGACAGGAGGCTGGGAGAATTCATGAAGGGAGTCCCAGACAGGGGTCAGGAAGAGTTCCTAAGCAGAGTCACAGGCAGCGGACAGGGATAGTTCCTGAAGGGAGTCCCAGACAGGGGACAGGGAGAGTTCCTAAACAGATTCCCAGGCAGGGGACAGGGAGATTTCCTAAACACAGTCACAGACAGGGGACAGGGAGAGTTCCTAAAGCAAGTCCCCGACAGTGGACAGGCAGAATTCGTAAAAAGGGTCCCAGACAGGTAACAGGGAGAGTTCCTAAGCAGAATCCCAGACAGGGGATAGGGAGTGGTCTTAAACCGAGTTCCAGACAGGGGACAGGGAGACATCCTAAACAGAGTCACATGCAGAAGCCAGGGAGAATTTCTAAACAGAGTCACATTCAGGGGAATGAGGGCGTTCCTAAACAGACTCACAGACAGGAGACAGGGAGAGTTCTAAAAAGAGTTCCAGACAGGTGACAGGGAAAGTTCCTAAACAGAGTCCCAGACAGGGGACAGGGAGATTTCCTAAGCAGAAACACAGGCAGGGGACAGAGAGAGTTCCTAAACAGAATCACAGGCAGGGGACATGGAGAGATCCTAAACAGAGTCCTAGGCAGGGGACGGGGAGAGTTCCTAAACAGAGTCCCAGACAGGTAATAGGGAGATTTCCTAAACAGAATCCCAGGGAGGGGAAAGGAAGAGTTCCTAGCAGATTCCAGGACAGGGGACAGGGAGATTTCCTAAACACATTCACAGACAGGGGGCAGGGAGAGTTCTTGAAGGGAGTCCCAGACAGGGCATAGGGAGAGTTCCTAAACAGAGTCACAGTCAGGAGACAGGGAGTGTTCCTAATCAGAGACCTAGGCAGGGGACAGTAAGTGTTCCTAAACAGAATCTCAGAGAAGAGACAGTGAGATTTACTAAACAGTGTCCCAGACAGAGGACATGGAGAGTTACTAAACAGAATGCCAGACCGGGGACAGGGAGGCTTGCTAGACATGGACCCAGACAGGGGACAAGGAGAGCTCTTAAGCAGAGTCCCAGACAGGGGACAGGGAGAGTTACTAAACAGAGTCCCAGACAGGGGACAGGGAGAGTTCCTAAACAGAGTCACAGGCATGGGATAGGGAGAGATCCTAACCAGAGTCACAGGTAGGGGGCTGAGAGTGTTCCTAAACAGACTCAAAGGCAGGAGAGAGGTAGAGTTCCTAAAAAGTGTTCCAAACAGAAGACAGGGAGAGATAATAAACAAAATTCCAGACAGGTGATAGGGAGAATTTCTAAAGACAGTCACAAGCAGGGGACAGAGAGCATTCCTAAACAGAGTCACAGGCAGGGGACAGGCAGAAAACCTAAACAGAATCCCAGAAAGGGGACAGGGAGAGTTCCTAAACAGGTTCCCAGAAAGGGGACAATCAGATTTCCTAAAGGTATTCCCAAACTGGGGACTGACAGAGTTCCCAATATGAGTCCAAGACAGGGGACAGGGAGAGTTCCTAAACAGAGTCAGAGTCAGGGGACAGGGAGAGTTCCTGAACAGGGTCCCAGGCAGGGGACAGGAACTGTTCCCAAACAGGGTACCAGATAGGGGTCAAGGAGAGTTCCTAAGCAGAATCCCAGACAGGGGACAGGGAAAAGTCCTAAACAGTGTTCCAGACAAGGGATAGGGAGAGATCCTAAGCAGAGTCCCAGACAGGGGCAGGGCAAGTTCTTAATGGTAGTCCCAGACAGGGGACAAGAAATGTTTCTGATGTAGGTCCCACACAGGCCACAAGTAGACTTCCTGAACAGAATTCCAGACAGAGGACAGTGAGAGTCCCTAAACAGTGTCCCAGACAGGGGACAAGAAGAGTCCCTAAAGGTAGTCCCAAACTGGGGACAGGGAGAGTTTCTTGTGGGAGTTGCATACAGGGGACAGGGAGAGCTCCCAATACGAGTCCCAGAAAGGTGACAGGGAGAGTTCCTCGTGGGAGTCCAAGTCATTGGACAGGGAGAGTTCCAAAACAGAATTCCAGACAAGATACAGGGAGATTTCCTAAAGGGACTAAGAGACAGGGGACAGGGAGATTTCCTAAACTTTTTCACAGACAGGGGACAGGGAGAATTCCTAAAGTGTGTCCCAGGCTGGCGACAGGGAGAGTTCATAAAAAGGGTCCCAGACAGTGGACAGCGAGTGTTCCTAAGCAGAGTCCCAGATAGGGGACAGGGATAGTTCCTAATGGGAGTCCCAGACAGGGGACAAGCAGTGTTTCTAAACAGAATTCCAGAGAGGGGATAGAGAGATTTCCTAAGCAGAATCACGGGCAGGGGACAGGGAGAGTTCCTAAACAGAATCACAGGCAGGGGACAGGGAGATTTCCTAAACAGAGTCCCAGACATGGGACAGGGAGAGTTCCTCGTGGGATTCCCAGTCATTGGACAGGGAGAGTTCCAAAACAGAATTCCAGACAGGGGACAGGGAGAGTTCCTAAACAGAATCAGAGGCAGGGGACAGGGTGAATTCTTCAACAGAATCCCAGACATGGGACAGGGAGTGTTCTTAAACATTTTCACAGACAGGGGACAGGGAGAATTCCTAAAGTGTGTCCCAAGCTGGGGAAAGGGAGATTTCATAAAAAGGGTCCGAGGCAGGGGACAGCGAGTGTTCCTATGCAGAGTCTGAGACAGGCGACAGGGATAGTTCCTAATGGGAGTCTCAGACAGGGGACAAGCAGTGTTTCTAAACAGAATTCCAGAGAGGGGATAGAGAGATTTCCTAAGCAGAATCACGGGCAGGGGACAGGGAGAGTTCCTAAACAGAATCACAGGCAGGGGACAGGGAGATTTCCTAAACAGAGTCCCAGACATGGGACAGGGAGAGTTCCTCGTGGGATTCCCAGTCATTGGACAGGGAGAGTTCCAAAACAGAATTCCAGACAGGGGACAGGGAGAGTTCCTAAACAGAATCAGAGGCAGGGGACAGGGTGAATTCTTCAACAGAATCCCAGACATGGGACAGGGAGTGTTCTTAAACATTTTCACAGACAGGGGACAGGGAGAATTCCTAAAGTGTGTCCCAAGCTGGGGAAAGGGAGATTTCATAAAAAGGGTCCGAGGCAGGGGACAGCGAGTGTTCCTATGCAGAGTCTGAGACAGGCGACAGGGATAGTTCCTAATGGGAGTCTCAGACAGGGGACAAGCAGTGTTTCTAAACAGAATTCCAGACAGGGGATAGGGAGATTTCTTAAGCAGAATCACAGGCAGGGGACAGGGAGAGTTTCTAAACAGAATCATAGGCAGCGGACAGGGAGAGTTCCTAAACCGAGTCCTAAGGCAGGGGACAGGGAGACTTCTTAAACAAAGTCCCAGACATGGGATGGGGAGAGATCCTAAACAGAGTCCCAGACAGGGGACAGGGAGAGTTCCTCGTGGGAGTCCAAGTCATTGGACAGGGAGAGTTCCAAAACAGAATTCCAGACAGGGTACAGGGAGATTTCCTAAAAGGCCTAAGGGAAGGGGACAGGGAGAGTTGCTAAACTTTTTCACAGACAGGGGACAGGGAGAATTCCTAAAGTGTGTCCCAGGCTGGCGACAGGGAGAGTTCATAAAAAGGGTCCCAGACAGGGGACAGCGAGTGTTCCTAAGCAGAGTCCCAGAGAGGGGACAGGGATAGTTCCTAATGGGAGTCCCAGACAGGGGACAAGCAGTGTTTCTAAACAGAATTCCAGACAGGGTACAGGGAGAGTTCCTAAAGGGACTAACAGACAGGGGCCAAGGAGAGATTCTAAACAGAGTCACAGGCAGGGGAAAGGTAGAATTCTTGAACAGAATCCCAGACATGGGACAGGGAGTGTTCTTAAACATTTTCACAGTCAGGGGACAGGGAGAATTCCTAAAATGTGCCCCAGGCTGGAGACAGGGAGAGTTCATAAAAAAAGTCCCAGACAGGGGACAGCGAGTGTTCCTAAGCAGAGTCCCAGACAGGGTTAAGGGATAGTTCCTAATGGGAGACCCAGACAGGGGACAGACAGTGTTTCTAAACAGAATTCGAGACAGGGGATATGGAGATTTCCTAAGCAGAATCACAGGCAGGGGACAGGGAGGGTTCATAAACAGATTCACAGGCAGGGGACAGGGAGAGTTCCAAAACAAACTCACTGGCAGGGGACAGGAGGAGTTCCTAAACAGAGTTCCAGGCAGGGGACAGGGAGACTTCTTAAACAAAGTCCCAGACATGGGACAGGGAGAGATCCAAACAGAGTCCCAGACAGGGGACAGGGAGAGTTCCTCATGGGAGTCCCAGTCATTGGACAGGGAGAGTTCCAAAACAGAATTCCAGACAGGGTACAGGGAGAGTTCCTAAAGGGACTAACAGACATGGGACAGGGAGAGATCATAAGCAGAGTCACAGGCAGGGGACAGGGAGAGTTCCTAAACAGAGTCCCAGACAGGGGACAGGAAGAGTTCCTAAACAGAATCCCATGGACAGGACAGGGAGAGTTCCTAAACAGAGTCACGGGGAGGGGACAGGGAGAGTTCCTGAACAGAATCACAGGCAGGGGACAGGGAGAGTTCCTAAACAGAGTCCCAGACAGGGAAAAGGAAGAGTTCCTAACCAGAATCCTTGGGACGGGGCAGGGAGAGTTCCTAAACAGAGTCACAGGGATGGGACAGGGAGAGTTCTTAAGCAGAATCCCAGACAGTGGACAGGGAGATGTCCTAAACACAGTCACAGAAAGGGGGCAGGGAAAGTTCATGAAGGGAGTCCCAGACAACAGACAGGTAAAGTTCCTAGACAGAGTCACAGGCAGGGGACAGGGAGTGTTTCTGACGGGAGTCCCAGACAGGGGAGAGGGAGAGCTCCTAAACAGAATCCCATGGACGGGACATGGAGAGTTCCTAAACAGAGTCACGGGGAGGGGACAGGGTTGAGTTCCTAAACAGAATCACAGGCCGGGGACAGGGAGAGTTCCTAAACAGACTCACAGGCAGGGGACAGGGAGAGTTCCTAAACAGAGTCCCAGACAGTGGACAGGGAGATGTCCTAAACACAGTCACAGACAGGGGGCAGGGAGAGTTCATGAAGGGAGTCCCAGACAGGGGACAGGGAGAGTTCCTAGACGGAGTCACAGGCAGCGGACAGGGAGTGTTCCTGAATGGAGTCCCAGACAGGGTAGAGGGAGAGTTCCTAAAAATAATCCCAGACAGGAGATAGGGAGGGATCCTAAACAAAATTCCAGACAGGGTATAGGGAGGGTTCCTAAACACAGTCACAGGCAGGGGAAGGGAGCGTTTCTAAACAGCACCCCAAGCAGGGGTTATGGTGAGTTCCTAAGCAGGGTCCCAGACAGGGGCCAGGGAGAGTTCTGAAACACATTCACAGACAGTGGACAGGGAGATTCCCTAAAGTGTGCCCCAGGCTTGGGATAGGGAGAGTTCGTAAAAAGGGACCCAGACAGGCGACAGCAAGAGTTCCTAAGCTGAGTCCAAGACAGGGGGAAGGGATAGATCCTAATGGGAGCCCCAGACAGGGGACAGGCAGTGTTTCTAAACAGAATTCCAGACAGGGGACAGGGAGATTTCATAAACAGAATCACAGGCAGGGGACAGAGAGAGTTCCTGAACAGAATCACAGGCAGGGGACAGGGAGAGTTTCTAAACAGACTCAGAGGCAGAGGACAGGGATAGTTCCTAAACAGAGTCCTAGGCAGGGGGCGGGGAGAGTTCATGAAGGGAGTCCCAGACAGGGGACAGGGAGAGTTCCTAAACAGAGTTCCAGACAGGAGACAGGGGGAGATCCTAAACAAAATTCCTGACAGGGGATAGGGAGAGTTTCTAAAGACAGTCACAGGCAGGGGAAGGGATCGTTCCTAAACAGCATCCCAAGCAGGGTTCATGGTTAGTTCATAAACAGAGTCCCAGACAGGGGACAGGGAGATTTGCTAAAAAGAATCCCAGAAAGGGGACAGGGAGACTTCCTAAGCAGAGTCACAAGCAGCGGACAGGGTGAGTTCGTGCAGGGGGTCCCAGACAGGGGACAGGGAGAGTTCCTAAACAGGGACCAAGACAGGGTTCAAGGAGAGATCCTAAGCAGAATCCCAGTCAGAGGACAGGGAGAAGTCCTAAACAGAGTTCCAGACAGGGGATAGGGAGAGATCCTAAGCAGAGTCCCAGACAGGGGACAGGAAGTGTTTCTGATGTATGTCCCACACAGGAGACAAGTAGAGATCCTGAACAGAATTCCAGGCAGGGGACAGTGAGAATTCCTAAACAGGGTCCCAGACAGGGGACAAGAAGAGTTCCTAAAAGTAGTCCCAGATTGGGGACAGGGAGAGTTTCCTGTGGGAGTCGCATACAGGGTACAGGGAGAGCTCCCAATGCGAGTCCCAGACAGGGGACAGGGAGAGTTCCTCGTGGGATTCCCAGTCATTGGACAGGGAGAGTTCAAAAACAGAATTCCAGACAGGGCAGGGAAAGTTCCTAAAGGGACTAACAGACAGGGGACAGGGGGAGTTCTTAAACAGAGTCACAGGCGGGGGATTGGGAGAATTCTTCAACAGAAGCCCAGACATGGGACAGGGAGTGTTCCTAAATTGTGTCCCAGGCTGGGGACAGGGAAATTTCATAAAAAGGGTCCCAGACAGGGGACAGCGAGTGTTCCTAAGCAGAGTCCCAGATAGGGGACAGGGATATTTCCTAATGGGAGTCCCAGACAGGGGACAGGGGACAGGCAGTGTTTCTAAACAGAATTCGAGACAGGGGATAGGGAGATTTCCTAAGCAGAATCACAGGCAGGGCACAGGGAGAGTTCCTAAACAGAACAACAGGCAGGGAACAGGGAGAGTTCTTAAACAGAATCCTAGGCAGGAGACAGGGAGAGCTCTTAAACACAGTCCCAGATATGGGACAGGGAGAGATCCTAAACAGAGTCACAGACAGGGGACAGAGAGAGTTCCTAAACTGACTCACAGGCAGGGAACAAGGAGCGTTCCTAAACAGAGTCCCAGACAGGGAAAAGGAAGAGTTCCTAACCAGAATCCTTGGGACGGGGCAGGGAGAGTTCCTAAACAGAGTCACAGGGATGGGACAGGGAGAGTTCTTAAGCAGAATCCCAGACAGTGGACAGGGAGATGTCCTAAACACAGTCACAGAAAGGGGGCAGGGAAAGTTCATGAAGGGAGTCCCAGACAACAGACAGGTAAAGTTCCTAGACAGAGTCCCAGGCAGGGGACAGGGAGTGTTTCTGACGGGAGTCCCAGACAGGGGAGAGGGAGAGCTCCTAAACAGAATCCCATGGACGGGACATGGAGAGTTCCTAAACAGAGTCACGGGGAGGGGACAGGGTTGAGTTCCTAAACAGAATCACAGGCCGGGGACAGGGAGAGTTCCTAAACAGACTCACAGGCAGGGGACAGGGAGAGTTCCTAAACAGAGTCCCAGACAGTGGACAGGGAGATGTCCTAAACACAGTCACAGACAGGGGGCAGGGAGAGTTCATGAAGGGAGTCCCAGACAGGGGACAGGGAGAGTTCCTAGACGGAGTCACAGGCAGCGGACAGGGAGTGTTCCTGAATGGAGTCCCAGACAGGGTAGAGGGAGAGTTCCTAAAAATAATCCCAGACAGGAGATAGGGAGGGATCCTAAACAAAATTCCAGACAGGGTATAGGGAGGGTTCCTAAACACAGTCACAGGCAGGGGAAGGGAGCGTTTCTAAACAGCACCCCAAGCAGGGGTTATGGTGAGTTCCTAAGCAGGGTCCCAGACAGGGGCCAGGGAGAGTTCTGAAACACATTCACAGACAGTGGACAGGGAGATTCCCTAAAGTGTGCCCCAGGCTTGGGATAGGGAGAGTTCGTAAAAAGGGACCCAGACAGGCGACAGCAAGAGTTCCTAAGCTGAGTCCAAGACAGGGGGAAGGGATAGATCCTAATGGGAGCCCCAGACAGGGGACAGGCAGTGTTTCTAAACAGAATTCCAGACAGGGGACAGGGAGATTTCATAAACAGAATCACAGGCAGGGGACAGAGAGAGTTCCTGAACAGAATCACAGGCAGGGGACAGGGAGAGTTTCTAAACAGACTCAGAGGCAGAGGACAGGGATAGTTCCTAAACAGAGTCCTAGGCAGGGGGCGGGGAGAGTTCATGAAGGGAGTCCCAGACAGGGGACAGGGAGAGTTCCTAAACAGAGTTCCAGACAGGAGACAGGGGGAGATCCTAAACAAAATTCCTGACAGGGGATAGGGAGAGTTTCTAAAGACAGTCACAGGCAGGGGAAGGGATCGTTCCTAAACAGCATCCCAAGCAGGGTTCATGGTTAGTTCATAAACAGAGTCCCAGACAGGGGACAGGGAGATTTGCTAAAAAGAATCCCAGAAAGGGGACAGGGAGACTTCCTAAGCAGAGTCACAAGCAGCGGACAGGGTGAGTTCGTGCAGGGGGTCCCAGACAGGGGACAGGGAGAGTTCCTAAACAGGGACCAAGACAGGGTTCAAGGAGAGATCCTAAGCAGAATCCCAGTCAGAGGACAGGGAGAAGTCCTAAACAGAGTTCCAGACAGGGGATAGGGAGAGATCCTAAGCAGAGTCCCAGACAGGGGACAGGAAGTGTTTCTGATGTATGTCCCACACAGGAGACAAGTAGAGATCCTGAACAGAATTCCAGGCAGGGGACAGTGAGAATTCCTAAACAGGGTCCCAGACAGGGGACAAGAAGAGTTCCTAAAAGTAGTCCCAGATTGGGGACAGGGAGAGTTTCCTGTGGGAGTCGCATACAGGGTACAGGGAGAGCTCCCAATGCGAGTCCCAGACAGGGGACAGGGAGAGTTCCTCGTGGGATTCCCAGTCATTGGACAGGGAGAGTTCAAAAACAGAATTCCAGACAGGGCAGGGAAAGTTCCTAAAGGGACTAACAGACAGGGGACAGGGGGAGTTCTTAAACAGAGTCACAGGCGGGGGATTGGGAGAATTCTTCAACAGAAGCCCAGACATGGGACAGGGAGTGTTCCTAAATTGTGTCCCAGGCTGGGGACAGGGAAATTTCATAAAAAGGGTCCCAGACAGGGGACAGCGAGTGTTCCTAAGCAGAGTCCCAGATAGGGGACAGGGATATTTCCTAATGGGAGTCCCAGACAGGGGACAGGGGACAGGCAGTGTTTCTAAACAGAATTCGAGACAGGGGATAGGGAGATTTCCTAAGCAGAATCACAGGCAGGGCACAGGGAGAGTTCCTAAACAGAACAACAGGCAGGGAACAGGGAGAGTTCTTAAACAGAATCCTAGGCAGGGGACAGGGAGAGCTCTTAAACACAGTCCCAGATATGGGACAGGGAGAGATCCTAAACAGAGTCACAGACAGGGGACAGAGAGAGTTCCTAAACTGACTCACAGGCAGGGGACAAGGAGCGTTCCTAAACAGAATCCCAGACAGGAGACAGGGAGATTCCCTAAACAGTGTCCCAGACAGGGGACATGGATAGTTACTAAACAGAATGCCAGACAGGGGACAGGGAGGGTTCCTAAATAGGGACCCAGACAGGGCACAAGGAGAGTTCCTAAGCAGAGCCCCAGACAGGGGACAGGGAGAGTTCCTAAACAGAGTCACAGGCATGGGATAGGGAGAGATCCTAAGCAGAGTCACAGGTAGGGTGCTGAGAGTGTTCCTAAACAGACTCAAAGGCAGAGAGAGGGAGTGTTCCTAACAAGTGTTCCAGACAAGAGACAGGGAGAGATAATAAATAAAATCCAGACAGGTGATAGGGAGAGTTCCTAAAGACAGTCATAGGCAGGGGACAGGGAGAGTTCCTAAACAGAGTCACAGGCAGGAGACAGGCAGAATTCCTAAATGTAGTACCAAACTGGGGACTGGGAGAGTTCCCAATATGAGTCCCAGACAGGGGACAGGGAGAGTTCCTAAAAAGAGTCCCAGACAGAGGACAGAGAGATTTCCTAAACAGAGTCAGAGTCAGGGGACATGGAGAGTTCCTGAACAGACTCCCAGGCAGGGGACAGGAACTGTTCCTAAACAGGGACCAAGACATGGTTCAAGGAGAGATCCTAAGTAGAATCCCAGACAAGGGTCTGGGAGAAGTCCTAAACAGAGTTCCAGACAGGGAATAGGGAGAGATCTTAAGCAGAGTCCCAGACAGGGGACAGGGAGAGTTCTTAATGGTAGTCCCAGACAGGGGACAGGAAGTGTTTCTGATGTATGTCCCACACAGGAGACAAGTAGAGATCCTGAACAGAATTCCAGGCAAGGGGTAGTGAGAGGTCCTAAACAGGGTCCCAGATAGGGGACAAGAAGAGTTCCTAAAAGTAGTCCCAGATTGGGGACAGGGAGAGTTTCCTGTGGGAGTCGCATACAGGGTACAGGGAGAGCTCCCAATGCGAGTCCCAGACAGGGGACAGGGAGAGTTCCTAAACAGACTCACAGGCAGGGGACAGGGAGCGTTCCTAAACAGACTCCCAGGCAGGGGACAGTAAGTGTTCTTAAACAGAATCCTAGACAGGAGACAGGGAGATTTCCTAAACAGTGTCCCAGACAGGGGTCACGGAGAGTTAAAAAACACAATACCAGAAAGTGGACAGGGAGGGTTCCTAAACAGGGACCCAGACAGGGCACAAGGAGAGTTCCTAAGCAGAGTCCCAGACAGGGGACAGGGAGAGTTCCTAAACAGAGTCACAGGCATGGGATAGGGAGAGATCCTAACCAGAGTCACAGGTAGGGTGCTGAGAGTGTTCCTAAACAGACTCAAAGGCAGGAGAGAGTGAGAGTTCCTAAAAAGTGTTCCAGACAGGAGACAGGGAGAGATCCTAAACAAAATTCCAGACAGGTGATAGGGAGAGTTCCTAAAGACTGTCACAGGCAGGGGACAGGGAGTGTTCCTAAACAGAGTAAGAGGCAGGAGACAGGCAGAATTCCTAAACAGAATCCAAGGCAGGTGTCATGGTGAGTTCCTAAACAGAGTCCCAGACAGAGGACAGGGAGGGTTGCTAAATTGAATCCCAGAAAGGGGACAGGGAGAGTTCCTAAACAGGTTCCCAGAAAGGGGACAAGCAGAGTTCCTAAAGGTAGTACCAAACTGGGGACTGGGAGAGTTCCCAATATGAGTCCCAGACAGGGGACAGGGAGTATTCCTAAAAAGAGTCCCGGACAGAGGACAGAAAGAGTTCCTAAAAAGAGTCAGAGTTAGGGGACAGGGAGAGTTCCTGACAGAGTCCCAGGCAGGGGACAGGAACTATTCCTAAACAGGGACCCAGACAGGGGTCAAGGAGAGTTCCTAAGCAGAATACCGGACAGGGGACAGGGAGAATTCCTAAACCGAATTCCAGACAGGGGATAGGGAGATTTCCTAAGTAGAATCACAGGCAAGGGACAGGGAGAGTTCCTAAACAGACTCACAGGCAGGGGACATGGAGAGTTCCTAAACAGAGTCTTAGTCAGGGGTCAGGGAGAGTTCTTAAACAAAGTCCCAGACATGGGACAGGGAGAGGTCCTAAACAGAGTCACAGGCAGGGGACAGGGAGAGTTCCTAAACAGAGTCCCAGACAGGGGACAGGGAGAGTTCCTAAACAAAATCCCAGGGACGGGACTGGGAGAGTTCCTAAACAGAGTCCCAGACAGGGGACTGAGAGAGTTCCTAAGCAGAATCCCAGACATGTGACAGGGAGAGAACCTAAACAAAATTCCAGACAGGGGATAGGGAGTTTTCCTAAAGACAGTCACAGGCAGGGGAAGGGATCGATTCTAAACAGCATCCCAAGCAGGGGTCATGGTGAGTTCCTAAACAGCGTCCCAGACAGTGGACAGGGAGAGTTGCTAAAAAGAATCCCAGAAAGGGGACAGGGAGAGTTACTAAACAAGATTCCTGAAAGGGGACAAGCAGAGTTCCTAAAGGTAGTCCCAAAATGGGGACTGGGAGACTTCCCAATATGAGTCCCAAAAAGGGGACAGGGAGAGTTCCTAAAAAGAGTCCCAGACAGGGGACAGAGAGAGTTCCTAAAAAGAGTCAGAGTTAGGGGACAGGGAGTGTTCCTGAACAGAGTCCCAGGCAGGGGACAGGAACTGTTCCTAAACAGGGACCCAGACAGGGGTCAAGGAGAGTTCCTAAGCAGAATCCCAGACAGGGGACAGGGAGAAGTTTTAAACAGAATTCCAGACAGGGGATAGGGAGATTTCCTAAGTAGAATCACAGGCAAGGGACAGGGAGATTTCCTAAACAGAATCACAGGCAGGGGACAGGGAGAGTTCCTTAACAAAATCCCAGGGACGGGACTGGGAGAGTTCCTAAACAGATTCACAGGGAGGGGACAGGGAGAGTTCCTATTAGAATCCCAGACAGTGGACAGGGAGATGACCTAAACACAGTCACAGACAGGGGGCAGGGCGAGTTCATGAAGGGAGTCCCAGACAGGGGACAGGGAGAGAACCTAAACAAAATTCCAGACAGGAGATAGGGAGTTTTCCTAAAGTCAGTCACAGGCAGGGGAAGGGATCGTTTCTAAACAGCATCCCAAGCAGGGGTCATGGTGAGTCCTTAAACAGCGTCCCAGTCAGGGGACAGGGAGAGTTGCTAAAAAGAATCCCAGAAAGGGGACAGGGAGAGTTACTAAACAGGATCCCTGAAAGGGGACAAGCAGAGTTCCTAAAGGTAGTCCCAAACTGGGGACTGGGAGAGTTCCCAATATGAGTCCCAGACCGGGGACAGGAAGAGTTCCAAAAAAGTGTCCCAGACAGGGTACAGAGAGATTTCCTAAACAGAGTCAGAGCCAAGGGACAGGGAGAGTTCCTGAACAGGAACCCAGACAGGGGTCAAGGAGAGATCCTAAGCAGAATCCCAGATGGGGCACAGTGTGAGGTCCTAAAGAGAGTTCCAGACAGGGGACAGGGAGAGTTTCTAAACAGAGTCACAGGCAGGGGACTGAGAGAGGTCCTAAACAGACTCACAGACTGGAGACAGGGAGAGTTCCTAAAAAGAGTTCCAGACCGGGGACAGGGGAAGATCCTAAACAGAGGCACAGCCAGGGGACAGGGAGTGTTCCTAAACAGAATTCCAGACTGGAGTCAGGGAGAGTTCTTAAACAGAGTCCCAGGCAGGGGACAGGGAGAGTTGATTAACAGAATCCCAGAAAGGGGACAGGGAGAGATCCTAAACAGGGTCAAAGACAGCGGACAAGCACAGTTCCTAAAGTTAGTCCCAGACTGGGGACAGGGAGAGTTCCCAGTGGGAGTCCCAGACACGGGACAGGGAGAGAAACTAAACAGGGTCTCATTCAGAGGACAGGGAGAGTTCCTAAGCAGAGCCCCAGACAGGGGACAGGGAGAGTTCCTAAACAGATTCCCAGGCAGGGGACAGTGAGATTTCCTAAACACAGTCACAGACAGGGGACAGGGAGAGTTCCTAAAAAGAGTTCCAGACCGGGGACAGGGGAAGATCCTAAACAGAGGCACAGCCAGGGGACAGGGAGTGTTCCTAAACAGAATTCCAGACTGGAGTCAGGGAGAGTTCTTAAACAGAGTCCCAGGCAGGGGACAGGGAGAGTTGATTAACAGAATCCCAGAAAGGGGACAGGGAGAGATCCTAAACAGGGTCAAAGACAGCGGACAAGCACAGTTCCTAAAGTTAGTCCCAGACTGGGGACAGGGAGAGTTCCCAGTGGGAGTCCCAGACACGGGACAGGGAGAGAAACTAAACAGGGTCTCATTCAGAGGACAGGGAGAGTTCCTAAGCAGAGCCCCAGACAGGGGACAGGGAGAGTTCCTAAACAGATTCCCAGGCAGGGGACAGTGAGATTTCCTAAACACAGTCACAGACAGGGGACAGGGAGAGTTCCCAAAGCAAGTCCCAGACAAGGGACAGGGAGAATTCGTAAAATGTGTCCCAGGCAGGGGACAGGGAGAGTTCCTAAGCAGGGTCCCAGACAGGGGACAGGGAGATTACTTAAACAGAATCCCAGACAGGGCATAGGGAGAGTTCTGAAACACTTTCACAGACATGGGACAGGGAGAATTCCTAAAGTTTGTCCCAGACTAGGGACAGGGAGAGTTCGTAAAAAGGGTCCCAGACAGGCGACAGCAAGAGTTCCTAAGCAGAGTCCCAGATAGGGGACAGGGATAGTTCCTAATGTGAGTCCCAGACAGGGGACAGGCAGTGTTTCTAAGCAGACATCCAGACAGGGGATATGGAGATTTCCTAAGCAGAATCACAGGCAGGGGACAGGGAGAGTTCCTAAACAGAATCACAGGCAGGGAACAGAGAGAGTTCCTAAACTGACTCACAGGCAGGGGACAGGGAGAGTTCCTAAATAGAGTCATAGTCAGGTGACAGGGAAAGTTCTTTAACAAAGTCCCAGACATGGGACAGGGAGAGATCCTAAACAGAGTCACAGATAAGGCACAGGGAGAGTTCCTAAACAGAGTCACAGACAGGGGTCATGGTGAGTCCGAAACTGAGTCCCAGACAGGGGACAAGGAGAGTTGCTAAACAGAATCCCAGAAAGGGGACGGGGATAGTTCCTAAACATTTCCCAGAAAGGGGACAAGCATTGTTCCTAAAGGTAGTCCCAAACTGGGGACTGGGAGCGTCCCCAATATGAGTCCCAGACAGGGGACAGGGAGAGTTCCTAAACAGATTCCCAGGCAGGGGACAATAAGTGCTCCTAAACAGAATCCCTGACAGGAGACAGGGAGCTTTCCTAACCTGTGTCCCAGACAGGGGACAGAGAGAGTTACTAAACAGAATGACAGACAGGGGACAGGGTGGTTTCCTAAACAGGGACCCAGACAGGGGACAAGGAGCGCTCCAAGCAGAGCCCCAGACAGGGGACAGGGAGAGTTCCTAAACAGCGTCACAGGCATGGGATAGAGAGAGATCCTAACCAGAGTCACAGGCAGGGGACGGAGAGTGTTCCTAAACAGACTCAAAGGCAGGAGACAGGGAGAGTTCCTAATAAGAGTTCCAGACAGGAGACAGGGAGAGATCCTAAACAGAATCCTAGACAGGGAATTGGGAGATTTCGTAAAAATCCTAAAGACAGTCACAGGCAGGGTCAGGGAACGTTCCTAAACAGAGTCACAGGCAGGGGCAGGCAGAATTCCTAAACAGAATCCCAGGCCGGGGTCATGGTGAGTTCCTAAACAGTGTCCCAGACAGGGGACAGGGAGAGTTGCTAAACAGAATCCCAGAAATAGGACAGGGAGAGTTGCTAAACAGAATACCAGAAAGGGGACGGGGAGAGTTCCTAAACAGGTTCCCAGAAAGGGGACAAGCATTGTTCCTAAATGTAGTCCAAAACTGGGGACTGGGAGAGCCCCCAATATGAGTCCCAGACAGAGGACAGAGAGAGTTCCTAAACAGAGTCAGAGTAAGGGGACAGGGACACTTCCTGAAGAGAGTGCCAGGCAGGGGACAGGAACTATTCCTAAACAAGGACCCAGACAGGGGTCAAGGAGAGTTCCTAAGCAGAATCCCAGACAGGATACAGGGAGAGGTCCTAAACAAAGTTCCAGACAGGGGACAGGGAGACATCCTAAACAGAGTCACATGCAGGAGACAGGGAGAGTTTCTAAACAGAGTCACAGTCAGGGGACTGAGGGAGTTCCTACGCAGACTCACAGACAGGAGACAGGGAGAGTTCCCAAAAAGAGTTCCAGAACGGGGACAGGGAAATTCCTAAACAGGGTCCCAGACAGGGGATAGGGACAGTACCTAAACAGAGGCACAGGCTGGGGACAGGGAGAGTTCCTAAACAGAGTCCCAGGCAGGGGACAGGGAGAATTCATAAACAGAATTCCAGACAGGGGACAGTGAGAGTTCTGAAACACTTTCACAGACAGGGGTCAGGGAGAGTTCCTAAGGTGTGTCCCTCACTGGAGACAAGGAGACTTTGTAAAAAAGGTCCCAGACAGGGGAAAGCAAGAGTTCCTAAGCAGAATCCAAGACAGGGGAAAGGAAGAGTTCCTAATGGGAGTCCCAGAGAGGGAACAGGCAGTGTTTCTAAACAGAATTCCAGACAGGGGATAGGGAGATTTCCGAAGCAGAATCACAGGCAGGGGACAGGGAGAGTTACTAAACAGAATCACAGGCAGGACACGGGGAGAGTTCCTTAACAGAATCAGTGGCAGGGGACAGGGAGAGTTCCTAAACAGACTCATAGGCAGGGGACAGGGAGAGTTCTTAAACAAAATCCCAGACATGGGACAGGGGGAGATCCTAAACAGCGCCACAGACAGGGGACAGGGAAAGTTCCTAAACAGAATCCCAGGCAGGGGACAGGGAGAGTTCCTAAACAGAATCCCAGGGAGGGGACAGGGAGAGTTATAAACAGCTTCACAGGGAGGGGATTGAAGGACTTCCTAAACAGACTCACAGACAGGAGACAGGGAGAGTTCTTAAAAAGAGTTCCAGACAGGGGACAGGGAAAGTTCCCAATGAGAGTCACAGACTGGGGACAGGGAGATTCCTAAACAGAATCCTAGACAGGGGACAGGGAGATTTCCTAAACACAGTCACAGACAGGGGACAGGGAGAATTTGTAATAAATGTCCCAGAGAGGGAATAGGGAGAGTTCCTAAGCAGAGTCCCAAACTTGGGTGAGGGGGAGTTCCTAAGCAGAGTCACAGACAGTGGACAGGGAGATTTTCTAGTGCAGGTCCAAGACAGGAGACAGTTAGAGTTCCTAAACAGAATCCCATCAGGGGACAAGGAGAGTTCCTAAACAGAATCCCAGACTGGAGTCAGGGAGAGTTTTTAAGAAGAGTCCCAGATAAGTGACAGGGAGAGTTGCTAAACAGATTCCCAAGCAGGGGACAGGAAGATTTCCTAAACACACTCACAGACAGGGGAAAGGAAGAGTTCCTAAAGCGGGTCCCAGACAGGGGACAGGGAGGGTTCCTAAGCAGAATCCCAGACTGGAGTCAGGGAGAGTTTTTAAAAAGAGTCCCAGACAATTGACAGGGAGAGTTGCTAAACAGATTCCCAGGCAGGGGACAGGAAGATTTCCTAAACACACGCACAGACAGGGGACAGGGAGAGTTCCTAAAGCAGGTCCCAGACTGGGGACAGGGAGAGTTCCAAAACCGAGTCCCAGACAGGGGAAAGGAAGTGTTCCTAAACAGATTGCTAGGCAGCGGACAGGGAGATTTACTAAATACAGTCACAGACAGGGGACAGGGAGATTTCCTAAAGCGAGTCCCAGACAGGGCACAGGGAGAATTCGTAAAAAAGGGTCCCAGACAGGGGACAGGGAGTGTTTCTAAACAGAATTCTAGAAAGGGGACACGGTGAGTTCCTACGCAGAGTCACAGGCAGGGGACAGGGAGAGTTCCTGAACAGAGTCACAGGCAGGGGACAGGGAGAGTTCCTAAACAGACTCATAGGCAGGTGACAGGGAGAGATCCTAATCAGGGTCCAAGGCAGGGGACAGGGAGATTTCTTAAACAAAATCCATGACTAATGACAGGGAAATTTTCTGAACAGACTCCCAGACAGGGGACAGGGAGAGTTCATAAAAAGTATCCCAGACAGGGGACAGCAAGAGTTCCTAAGCAGAGTCCCAGACAGGGGAAAAGGTAGGTCCTAATGCGAGTCCCAGACAGGGAGCAGGCCGTGTTTCTAAACAGAATTCCTGACAGGGGACAGGGAGATTTCCTAAGCAGAAGCATAGGCAGGGGACAGGGAGAGTTCCTAAACAGAATCACAGGCAGGGGTCAGGGAGAGTTCCTAAACAGACTCCTAGGCAGTGGACAGGGAGAGTTCTTAAACCAATCCCAGACATGGGACAGGGAGAGTTCCTAAAAAGCGCCACAAACAGGAGACAGGGAGAGTTCCTAAACAGATTCCCAGGCAGGGGACAGGGAGACATCCGAACCAGAATCCCAGAGAGGGGACAGGGACAGTTCCTAAACAGAGTCACAGGGAGGGGAATGAGAGAGTTCCTAAACAGATTCATAGACAGGAGACAGGAATGGTTCTTAAAAAAAGTTCCAGACAGGTGACAGGGAAACTTCCTAAATGGAGTTCCAGACTGGGGACAGGGAGAGTTCCTAAACAGAGGCACAGGCAGGGGACAGGGAGAGTTCCTAAACAGAGACTGAGGCATGGAACAGGGAGATTTACTACAAAGAGTCCCACGGAGGGGACTGAGTCAGATCCTAAACAGAGTCACAGGCAAGGGCACAGGGAGAGTTCCTATACAGAGTCCCAGGCAGAGGACAGGGAGATTGCCTAAACTGAATCCCAGGCAGGGGATAGGGAGGGTTCTTAAACAGACTCACAGCCAGGGGACAGGGAGTGTTCCTAACCAGAGTCCCAGCAGGGGACAGGGAGAGCTTCTAAACAGAATCCCAGACTGGAGTCAGGGAGAATTCTTAAACAGAGTCCCAGACAGGGTACAGGGAGATTTGCTAAACAGAATCTCAGACAGGGGACAGGGAGAGTTCCTAAGCAGGATCAAAGACAGGCTACAAGCATAGTTCCTAATGGTAGTCCCAGACTGGGGACAGGGAGAGTTCCCAGTGGGAGTCCCAGACAGGGGACAGGGAGAGATCCTAAACAGGGTCTCAGTCAGAGAACAGGGAGAGATCCTAAGCAGAGTCCCAAACAGGGGACAGGGATAGTTCCTAAGCAGATTCCCAGACAGGGGGCAGGGAGATTTCCTAAACACAGTCACAGACAGGGGACAGGGAGAGTTCTTAAAGTCAGTCCCAGACAGGGGACAGGGAGAATTCGTAAAAAGTGTCCCAGACAGGGGACAGTGAGAATTCCTAAACAGAGTCCCAGACAGGGGACAGGGAAAGTTGCTAACAGAATCCCAGAAAGGGGACAGGGAGAGTTCCTAAACAGGGTCCCAGAAAGGGGACAAGCAGAGTTCCTAAAGGTAGTCCCAAACTGGGGATTGGGAGAGTTCCCAATATGAGTCCCAGTCAGGGGACAGGGAGAGTTCCTAAAAAGAGTCCCAGAAAGGGGACAGAGAGAGTTCCTCAACAGATTCAGAGTCAGGGGACAGGGAGAGTTCCTGAACAGAGTCCCAGACAGTGAACAGGAACTGTTCCTAAACAGGGAACCGGACAGGGGTCAAGGAGAGTTCCTATGCTGAATCCCAGACAGGGGAAAGGGAGAAATCCTAAACAGAGTCACAGGCAGGGTCTGAGAGAGTTCCTAAACAGACTCACAGAAAGGAGACAGGGAGCGTTCCTAAAAAGAGTTCCAGACCGGGGACAGGGAAATTTCCGAAACAGAGTCCTAGACAGTGGACTGGGAGAGTTCCTAAACAGAGGCACAGGCAGGGACTGGGAGAGTTTCTAAAGTGTGTCCCAGACTGGGGACAGGGAGAGTTCGTAAAAAGGGTCCCAGACAGGTGTCAGCAAGAGTTCCTAAGCAGAGTCACAGACAGGGGAAAGGGTAGATCCTAATGCGAGTCCCAGACAGGGGTGCAGGCAGTGTTTCTAAACAGAATTCCAGACAGGGGAGGGGATAGGGAGAGTTCCGAAACAGAATCCCAGGGAGGGGACAGGGAGAGTTCCTAAACTGAGTCACAGGGTGGGGACTGAGGGAGTTCCTAAACAGACTCACAGACAGGAGACAGGGAGAGTTCTTAAAAAGAGTTCCAGACGGGGGACAGGGAATATTTCTAAACAGCGTCCCAGACAGGGGACAGGGAGAGTTCCTATACAGAGTCCCAGGCAGGGGTCAGGGAGATTTCCTAAACTGAATCCCAGGCAGGGGATAGGGAGAGTTCCTAAACAGACTCACAGCCAGGGTACAGGGAGTGTTACTAAACATAGTCCCAGACAGTGGAGACAGAGATTTGCTAAACAGAATCCCAGACAGGGGACAGGGAGAGTTCCTAAACAGGATGAAAGAAAGGGGACAAGAAATTTTCCTAAAGTTAGTCCCAGACTGGGGACAGGGAGAGTTCCCAGTGGGAGTCCCAGAGAGGGGACATGCAGAGTTCCTATGCAGAGTCCCAGACAGAGGACAGGGTGAGTTCTCAAGCAGAGTCCCAGACAGGGGACAGGGAGCGTTCCTAAACAGAATTCCATACAGGTACAGTGAGATATCCTAATCAAGGTCTCAGACAGGGGACAAGCAGAGTTGCTAAAGGTAGTTCCAGTCTGGGGACAGGGAGAGTTCCCAGTGGGAGTCCCAGAAAGGGGACAGGGAGATTCCTAAACAGAATCCCAGACAGGGGACAGGGAGATTTCCTAAACACAGTCACAGACTGTAGCGAGTCCCAGGCAGGGGACAGGGAGGGTTCCTAAAAAGAGTCCCAGAAAGGGGACAGAGAGAGTTCCTCAACAGAGTCAGAGTCAGGGGACGGCGAGAGTTCCTGAACAGAGTCCCAGACAGTGGACAGGAACTTTTCCTAAACAGGGAACCGGACAGGGGTCAAGGAGAGTTCCTATGCAGAATCCCAGACAGGGGAAAGGGAGAAATCCTAAACAGAGTCACAGGCAGGGTCTGGGAGAGTTCCTAAACAGACTCACAGAAAGGAGACAGGGAGCGTTCCTAAAATGAGTTCCAGACCGGGGACAGGGAAAGTTCCGAAACAGAGTTCTAGACAGTGGGCTGGGAGAGTTCCTAAACAGAGGCACAGGCAGGGACTGGGAGAGTTTCTAAAGTGTGTCCCAGACTGGGGACAGGGAGAGTTCTTAAAAAGGGTCCCAGACAGGTGTCAGCAAGAGTTCCTAAGCAGAGTCACAGACAGGGGAAAGGGTAGATCCTAATGCGAGTCCCAGACAGGGGTGCAGGCAGTGTTTCTAAACAGAATTCCAGACAGGGGATAGGGAGATTTCCTAAGCAGAATCACAGGCGGTTGACAGGGAGTGTTCCTCAACAGATTCACAGGCAGGGGACAGGGAGAGTTCCTAAACAGGCTCCTAGGCAGGGGACAGGGACTGTTCTTAAAAAAAATCCCAGACATGGAAAAGGGAGAGATCCTAAATAGAGCCACAGACAGGGGACAGGGAGAGTTCCTAAACAGAATCCCAAGCAGGGGACAGGAAGAGTTACGAAACAGAATCCCTGGGAGGGGATAGGGAGAGTTCCTAAACAGAGTCACAGGGAGGGGACTAAGGGAGTTCGTAAACAGACTCCTAGGCAGGGGACAGGGAGAGTTCTTAAACAAAATCCCAGACATGGGACAGGGAGAGATCCTAAACAGAGCCTCAGACAGGGGACAGGGAGAGTTCCTAAACAGAATCCCAAGCAGGGGACAGGGAGAGTTCCTAAACAGAATCACAGGGAGGGGAATGAGAGAGTTCCTAAACAGACTCATAGACAGGAGACAGGGAGGGTTCTTAAAAAGATTTTCAGACAGGGGACAGGGAAACTTCCTAAACAGAGTTCCAGACTGGGGACAGGGAGAGTTCCTAAACAGAGACTGAGGCATGGAACAGGGAGATTTACTACAAAGAGTCCCACGGAGGGGACTGAGTCAGATCCTAAACAGAGTCACAGGCAAGGGCACAGGGAGAGTCCCTATACAGAGTCCCAGGCAGAGGACAGGGAGATTGCCTAAACTGAATCCCAGGCAGGGGATAGGGAGATTTCTTAAACAGACTCACAGCCAGGGGACAGGGAGTGTTCCTAACCAGAGTCCCAGCAGGGGACAGGGAGAGCTTCTAAACAGAATCCCAGACTGGAGTCAGGGAGAATTCTTAAACAGAGTCCCAGACAGTGGACAGGGAGATTTGCTAAACAGAATCCCAGACAGGGGACAGGGAGAGTTACTAAACAGGATCAAAGACAGGCTACAAGCATAGTTCCTACTGGTAGACCCTGACAGGGGACAGGGAGCGTTCCTAAGCAGAGTCCCAGACAGGGGGCAGGGAGATTTCCTAAACACAGTCACAGACAGGGGACAGGGAGAGTTCTTAAAGCGAGTCCCAGACAGGGGACAGGGAGAATTCGTAAGAAGTGTCCCAGACAGGGGACAGTGAGAGTTCCTAAACAGAGTCCCAGGCAAGGGACTGGGAGTGTTCCTAGACAGATTCACAGGCAGGGACAGGCAGAATTCCTAAACAGAATCCCAGGCAGGGGTCATGCTGAGTTCCTAAACAGAGTCCCAGACAGGGGACTGGGAAAGTTGCTAACAGAATCCCAGAAAGGGGACAGGGAGATTTCCTAAACAGGGTCCCAGAAAGGGGACAAGCAGAGTTCCTAAAGGTAGTCCCAAACTGGGGATTGGGAAAGTTCCCAATATGAGTCCCAGTCAGGGGACAGGGAGAGTTCCTAAAAAGAGTCCCAGAAAGGGGACAGAGAGAGTTCCTCAACAGAGTCAGAGTCAGGGGACAGGGAGAGTTCCTGAACAGAGTCCCAGACAGTGGACAGGAACTGTTCCTAAACAGGGAACCGGACAGGGGTCAAGGAGAGTTCCTATGCTGAATCCCAGACAGGGGAAAGGGAGAAATCCTAAACAGAGTCACAGGCAGGGTCTGAGAGAGTTCCTAAACAGACTCACAGAAAGGAGACAGGGAGCGTTCCTAAAAAGAGTTCCAGACCGGGGACAGGGAAATTTCCGAAACAGAGTCCTAGACAGTGGACTGGGAGAGTTCCTAAACAGAGGCACAGGCAGGGACTGGGAGAGTTTCTAAAGTGTGTCCCAGACTGGGGACAGGGAGAGTTCGTAAAAAGGGTCCCAGACAGGTGTCAGCAAGAGTTCCTAAGCAGAGTCACAGACAGGGGAAAGGGTAGATCCTAATGCGAGTCCCAGACAGGGGTGCAGGCAGTGTTTCTAAACAGAATTCCAGACAGGGGATAGGGAGATTTCCTAAGCAGAATCACAGGCGGTTGACAGGGAGAGTTCCTCAACAGAATCACAGGCAGGGGACAGGGAGAGTTCCTAAACAGAATCACAGGCAGGGGACAGGGAGAGTCCCTAAACAGACTCCTAGGCAGGGGACAGGGAGTGTTCTTAAACAAAATCTCAGCCATGGGACAGGGAGAGATCCTAAACAGAGCCTCAGACAGGGGACAGGGAGAGTTCCTAAACAGAATCCCAAGCAGGGGACAGGGAGAGTTCCGAAACAGAATCCCAGGGAGGGGACAGGGAGAGTTCCTAAACTGAGTCACAGGGTGGGGACTGAGGGAGTTCCTAAACAGACTCACAGCCAGGAGACAGGGAGAGTTCTTAAAAAGAGTTCCAGACAGGGGACAGGGAATATTTCTAAACAGAGTCCCAGACAGGGGACAGGGAGAGTTCCTACACAGAGACTTAGGCAGGGGATAGGGAGATTTACTAAACAGAGTCCCAGAGAGGGGACTGAGTGAGTTCCTAAACAGAGTCCCAGGCAGGGGACAGGGAGATTTCCTAAACTGAATCCCAGGCAGGGGATAGGGAGAGTTCCTAAACAGTCTCACAGCCAGGGTACAGGGAGTGTTACTATACAGAGTCCCAGACAGTGGACACAGAGATTTACTAAACATAATCCCAGACAGGGGACAGGGAGAGTTCCTAAACAGGATGAAAGACAGGGGACAAGCAATGTTCCTAAAGTTAGTCCCAGACTGGGGACAAGCCGAGTTCCAAAAGGTAGTCCCAGACAGGGGACAAGGAGAGTTCCTAGTGGGAGTGCCAGATATTGGACAGGGAGAGTTCCAAAACAGAATTCCAGACAGTGGACAGGGAGAGTTCCTAAATGGACTCCCAGACAGGGGACAGTGGGAGTACCTCAACAGAGTCACAGGCGGGCTCAGGGAGAGTTCCTAAACAGAGTCACAGGCAGTGGAAAGGGAGGTCTCCTAAACAAAATGCCAGATAGGGGACAGGGAGAGTTGCGAAAGACAGTCAGAGACAGGGGACAGGGAGAGTTTCTAAAGTTAGTCACAGACAGGGGACAGGGAGGGTTCGTAAAAAGTGAACCAGACAGGGGACAGGGAGAGTTCCTAAGCGGAGTTCCAGAAAGGGGACAGGGAGAGTTACTTATGGGAGTCCCAGACAAGGGAAAGGGAGTGTTTCTAAACAGAATTCTAGAAAGGGGACAGGGTGAGTTCCTAAGCAGAGTCACAGGCAGGGGACAGGGAGTGTTCCTGAACAAAGTCACAGGCAGGGGACAGGGAGAGTTCCTACACAGACTCATAGGCAGGGGACAGGGAGAGATCCTAAACAGGGTCCAAGGCAGGGGACAGGTAGAGTTCTTAAACAAAATCCATGACTAGTGACAGGGAAAGTTTCTGAACAGGGTCCCAGACAGTGGACAGGGAGAGTTCCTAAACAGATTCCCAGACTGGAGTCAGGGAGAGATTTTAAATAGGGTCCCAGACAAGTGACAGGGAGAGTTGCTAAACAGATTCCCAGGCAGGGGACAGGAAGATTTCCTAAACACACTCACAGACAGGGGACAGGGCGAGTTCCTAAAGCGGGTCCCAGACAGGGGAAAGGGAGAGTTCCTAAACAAATTGCCAGGCAGTGTACAGGGTGATTTCCTAAAGCGAGTCCCAGACAGGGGACAGGGAGAATTCGTAAAAAAGGGTCCCAGACAGGGGACAGGGAGTGTTCCTAAGCTGTGTCCCAGACAAGGGTCAGGGAGACTTCATAAAGTGTGTACCAGACTGCAGACAGGGAGATTTCATAAAAAGAATCCCAGACAGGGGACAGCAAGAGTTTCTAAGTAGTGTCCCAGACAGGGGAAAGGTTAGGTCCTAATGCGAGTCCCAGACAGGGAGCAGGCAGTGTTTCTAAACAGAATTCCTGACAGGGGACAGGGAGATTTCCTAAGCAGAAGCATAGGCAGGGGACAGGGAGAGTTCCTAAACAGAATCACAGGCAGGGGTCAGGGAGAGTTCCGAAACAGACTCACAGGGTGCGGACAGGGAGATTTCATAAATAGACTCCTAGGCAGTGGACAGGGAGAGCTCTTAAACCAAATCCCAGACATGGGACAGGGAGAGTTCCTAAAAAGTGCCACAAACAGGAGACAGGGAGATTTCCTAAACATATTCCAGGCAGGGGACTGGGAGACATCCGAACCTGAATCCCAGGGAGGGGACAAGGAGAGTTCCTAAACAGAGTCACAGGGAGGGGAATGAGAGAGTTCCTAAACAGACTCATAGACAGGAGACAGGGAGGGTTCTTATAAAGAGTTTCAGACTGGGGACAGGGAAACTTCCTAAACAGAGTTCCAGACTGGGGACAGGGAGAGTTCCTAAACAGAGACTGAGGCATGGAACAGGGAGATTTACTACAAATTGTCCCACGGAGGGGACTGAGTCAGATCCTAAACAGAGTCACAGGCAAGGGCACAGGGAGAGTTCCTAAACAGAATCCCAGGGAGGGGACAGGGAGAGTTCCTAAACAGAGTCACAGGGAGGGGACTGAGGGAGTTCCTAAACAGACTCATAGACAGGAGACAGCGAGAGTTCTTAAAAAGAGTTCCAGACAAGGGACAGGGAAAGTTCCTAGGCAGAGTTCCAGACTGGGGACAGGGAGACTTCCTAAACTGAGGCACAGGCAGGCGACAGGGAGAGTTCCTAAACAGAGACTGAGGCACGGGACAGGGAGATTTACTACAAAGAGTCCCAGAGAGGTTCTGAGTGAGATCCTAAACAGACTCACAGGCAAGGACACAGGTAGAGTTCCTATACAGAGTCTCAGGCAGAGGACAGGGAGATTGCCTAAACTGAATCCCAGGCAGGGGATAGGGAGAGTTCTTAAACAGATTCACAGCCAGGGGACAGGGAGAGTTCCGAAACAGAGCCCCAACAAAGGGGACAGGGAATGATTCTAAACAGCGTCCCAGATAGGAAACAGGGAGAGTTCCTAAACTTACTCCCAGGCAGGGGACTGAGAGATTTCCTAAACAGATTCACAGCAAAGAGACAGGGAGTGCTCATAAACAGCGTCCAAGACAGCAGACAGGGAGTTTTCCTAAACAGAGTCCCAGACTGCGGACTGGGAGAGTTCCTAAACAGAGTCCCAGACAGGGGACAGGGAGAGTTCCTAAGCAGTGTCACGGGCAGGGGACGGGGAGAATATGCTAAACAGAGGCACAGGCAGGGGACAGAGAGAATTCCTAAACAGAATCACAGGCATTGAACAGTGAGAGGTCCCAAACAGGGTCCTAGATAGGGGACAGTGAGAGTTCCTAAACAGTGTCCCTGACAGGGCATAGGGAGAGTTCATATACAGAATCCCAAGGAAGGGACAGGTTTAGTTCCAAAACAGAGTCCCAGATAGGGGACAGGAGTCTTCCTAAACAGAGTCACAGTAAGGGGACAGGGAGTCTTCCTAAATAGAGTCACAGGCAGGGGACAGGGAGCGTTTCTAAAGAGAGTTCCAGACAGGGGACATGGAGTGTTCCTAAACAGAGTCACAGGCAAGGGATAGGGAGAGTTTGCTAAACAGATACCCAGTCAGGGGACAGAGAGAGTTCCTAGAATTTGTCACAGGCAGGGGAATGTGTTAGATCCTAAACAGTCCCACAGGCAGGGGACAGGGAGACTTCCTAAACATAGTCCCAGGCAGGGGAAAGGTACAGCTCCTAAACGGAGTCCCAGACAGGGGACAGCGAGAGTTCCTAAACACACTTCCAGGCAGGGGACTAAGAGAGTTCCTAAACAGACTCACAGCAAGGAGACAGGGAGAGTTCCTAAACAGAGTCCCAGACAGCAGAGAGGGAGTGTTCCTAAACAGAGTCCCAGACTGACGACTTAGAGAGTTCCTAAACAGAGTCCCAGACAGGGGACAGGGAAAGTTCCTAAACAGAGTCCCAGACAGGGGACAGGGAGAGATCCTAAGCAGAGTCCCAGACAGGGGACAGGGAGAGTTGCTAAACAGAGTTACAGGCAGGGGACAGGGAGAGTTCCTAAACAGAGTCCCAGACAGGGGACAGGGAGAGATCCTAAGCAGAGTCCCAGACAGGGGACAGGGAGAGTTGCTAAACAGAGTTACAGGCAGGGGACAGAGAGAGTATGCTAAACAGAGACCCAGACAGGGGACAGAGAGAGATCTTAAACAGAGTCCCAGACTGGAGACTGGGAGAGTTCCAAACCAGGGTCCCAGACAGGGGAAAAGGAAATTTCCTAAACAGAGTCCCAGGCAGGGGACAGGGATACATCCTAAACAGAGTCCCAATGAGGGGAGAGGGAGAGTTGCTAAACAGATTTACAGGCAGGGGACAGGGAAATCAAAGGCAGGGGACAGAGAGACTATGCTAAACAGAGTCACAGGAAGGGGAGAGAGAGAGTTCCTAAACGGAATCACTGGCATTGGACAGTGTGAGTTCCTAAACAGAGTCCCATGCATGGGACAGTGAGAGATCCTAAACAGAGACCCTGGCAGGGGACAAGTAGAGTTCCTAAACAGAGACACAGACAGGGGACATGGAGAGTAAATAAACAGAGTGCCAGGGAGGGGCAGGGAGAGTTGCTAAACAGAGTCGATGTCAGGGGACAGAGAGAGCTCCTAAAGAGATTCGCAGTCAGGGGACAGGGAGATTTCCTAAAAAGAGTCACAGGCAGGGGACATGGAGAGTTCCTAAACAGACTCACAGGCAGGAGACTAGAGTGTTCCTAAACAGAGCCACAAGCAGGGGACAGGGAGTGTTGCTAAACAGACTCAAAGGCAGGAGACAGGGAGAGTTCCTAAACAGAGTCCCAGACAGGGGACATGGTGAGTTCCTAAACAGACTCACAGGGGACAGAGGACAGGGAGTGTTCCTAAACAGAGTCACTGACAGGGAACAGCGAGAGTTCCTAAACAGACTCACAGGCATGGGACAGTTAAACTTCCTAAACAGAGTCCCAGACAGGGGACAGGGAGAGATCCTAAACAGAGTCCCAGACAGGGGACAGGGAGCGTTCCCAATCAGAGTCACAGGCAGGGGAAAGGGAGAGTTCCTAAATGGGGTCCCAGACAGGGGACATGGTGAGTTCCTAAATAGACTCACAGGCAGGGGACAGGGAGAGTTCCTAAACAGAGTCACCGACAGGGGACAGGGAGAGTCCCTAAACAGATTTCCTGACAGGGGAAAGGGAGTGTTTACAAAGAGAGTCCCAGACAGGGGTCAGGGAGAGATCCGAAGCAGATTCACAAGCAGGGGATAGGGAGTGTTGCTAAACAGACTCACAGGCAGGAGACAGGGTGAGTTCCTAAACAGACTCACAGGCAGGGGACAGGGAGATTTTGCTAAACAGAGTCAAAGGCAGGGGACAACAGAGTTTATAAACAGATTCACAGGTAGGGGACAGGGAGTGTTCCTAAAAAGATTCCCAGACAGGGGACAGGGAGAGTTCCTAAACAGAGTCACAAGCAGGGGACAGGGAGACGTCCTAAACAGAGTCCCAGACAGGGGACAGGGAGAGTTCCTAAACAGAGTCACAGGCAGGGAACAGGGAGTCTTACTAAATAGAGTCCCAGTCAGGGGAAAGGGAGAGTTCCTAAATGGAGTCAGAGACAGGGGACAGGGAGAGTTCCTAAACAGAGTCCCAGACAGGGGACAGGAAGAGTTCTTAATCAGGGTCCCGGTCAGGGGAAAGGGAGAGTTCCTAAATGGAGTCAGAGACAGGGGACAGGGAGAGTTCCTAAACAGAGTCCCAGACAGGGGACTGGGAGAGTTCCAAAATAGAATCCCAGGCAGGGGACAGAGAGATTACCTAAACAGACTCACAGGCAGCAGACTGTGAGAGTTCCTAAACAGAGTTACAAGCAGTGGACAGGGAATGTTGCTAAACAGACTCACAGGCTAGAGACAGGGAGAGTTCCGAAACAGGATCCCAGACAGGGGACATGGTGAGTTTCTAAATAGACTCACAGGCAGGGGACAGGGAGTGTTCCTAAACAGAGTCCCAGACAGGGGACAGTGAGAGTTCCTAAACAGAGTCCCAGAGAGGGGACTGTGAGTGTTCCTAAACAGACTCACAGGTTGGGGACAGGGAGGTTTTGCTAAACAGAGTCACAGGCATGGGACAGACAGAGTTTATAAACAGATTCAAAGGTAGTGGACAGGGAGTGTTCCTAAACAGAGTCCCAGACAGGGGACAGTGAGAGTTCCTAAACAGAGTCCCTGACAGGGGAAAGGGTGTGTTTCCAAACGGAGTCGCAGACAGGGGACAGGGAGACTTCCTAAACAGAGTCTCAGAGAGGGGACTGTGAGTGTTCCTAAACAGAGTCACAGGTAGGGGACAGGGAGATTTTGCTAAACAGAGTCACAGGCATGGGACAGACAGAGTTTATAAACAGATTCAAAGGTAGTGGACAGGGAGTGTTCCGAAACAGAATCCCAGACAGGGGACAGTGAGAGTTCCTAAACAGAGTCCCCAGACAGGGGAAGGGAAATTTCCTAAACAGAGTCGAAGACAGGGGACAGGGAGAGCTCACAAACAGAGTCCAAGTCTTGGGACAGGGAGACATCCTAAACAGAGTCCCAGAGTGGGGAGAGGGAGATTTCCTAAACAGAGTCACAGACAGGGGACAGGGAGAGTTCCTAAACAGACTCACAGGCAGGAGACTGGGAGAGTTCCTAAACAGAGTCACAAGCAGGGGACAGGGAGTGTTGCTAAACAGACTCAAAGGCATGAGATAGGGAGAGTTCCTTAACAGAGTCACAGATAGGGGACATGGTGAGTTCCTAAACAGATTCACAGGCAGGGGACAGTGAATGTTCCTAAACAGAGTCACAGGTAGGGGACAGGGAGATTTTGCTAAACAGAGTCACAGGCATGGGACAGACAGAGTTTATAAACAGATTCAAAGGCAGTGGACAGGGAATGTTCCTAAACAGAGTCCCAGACAGGGTACAGGGAGCGTTCCTAAATAGAGTCACAGGCAGGGGACAGGGAGACTTCCTAAACAGAGTCCCAGACAGGGGACAGGGAGAGTTCATAAACAGATTCCCAGACAGGAGACTGGGAGAGTTCCCATTCAGAGTCCCAGACAGGGGACTGGGAGAGTTCCAAAACAGAGTCGCAGACAGGGGACAGAGAGAGATCCTAAACAGAGTCACAGGCAGGGGACAGGGAGTGTTTCTAAAGAGTGTTCCAGACAGAGGACAGGGAGATTTCCTAAATGGAGTCAAGGCCAAGGGATAGGGAGAGTTTGCTAAACAGATTCCCAGTCAGGGGACAGAGAGAGTTCCTAAACTGTGTCACAGGCAGGAGACAGAGATAGTTCCAAAACAGTCTCACAGGGAGGGTACAGGGAGCATTCCTAAACAGAGTTCCAGACAAGAGACAGGGAGACTTCCTAAGCATAGTCCCAGGCATGGGAGATGTAGAGTTCCTAAATGGAGTCCCAGACACTGGACAGGGAGAGTTCCTAAACATAATCCCAGGCAGGGGATTGAGAGAGTTCCTAAACTGTGTCACAGGCAGGAGACAGAGATAGTTCCAAAACAGTCTCACAGGGAGGGTACAGGGAGCAGTCCTAAACAGAGTCCCAGACAGGGGACAGGGAGAGTTCCTAAACGGAGTCCCAGACAGGGGACAGGGAGAGTTCCTAAACATAATCCCAGGCAGGGGACAGGGAGTGTTCCTAAACAGAGTCCCAGAGTGGGGACATGGTGAATTCCTAAATAGACTCAAAGGCAGGGGACAGGGAGTGTTCCTAAACAAAGTCACAGAAAGGGGACAGGGAGAGTTCTTAAACTGACTCACAGGCAGGAGACAGGGAGAGTTCCTAAACAGAGTACCTGACAGGGGAAAGGGAGTGTTTCCAAACGGAGTCCCAGACAGGGGTCAGAGAGAGTTCTGAAACAGAGTCACAAGCAGGGGACAGGGAGTGTTGCCACACAGACTCACAGGCAGGAGAAAGGGAGAGTTCCTAAACAGAGTCCCAGACAGGAGACATGGTGAGTTCCTAAACATACTCAGAGGCAGGGGAAAGGGAGTGTTCCTAACCAGAGTCACAGGTAGGGGAGAGGGAGATTTTGCTAAACAGAGTCACAGGCATGGGACAGACAGATTTTATAAACAGATTCACAGACAGGGGACAGAAAGTGTTCCTAAACAGAGTCCCAGATAGGGGACATGGAGAGTTCCTAAACAGACTCATAGGCAGGGGACAGGGAGAATTCCTAAACAGAATCCCAGACAGGGGTCAGGCAGAGTTCCTAATCAGAGTCACAGGCACGGGACAGGGAGCGTTTCTAAAGAGAGTTCCAGACAGGGGACAGGGAGGGTTCCTAAACAGAGTCACATGCAAGGGATAGGGAGAGTTTGCTAAACAGATTCCCAGTCAGGGGACAGAGAGAGTTCCTAAACTATGTCACAGGCAGGGAACAGAGATAGTTCCTAAACAGTCGCACAGGCAGGGTATAGGGAGCTTTCCTAAACAGTGTCCCAGAGAGGGGACTGGGAGAGTTCCTAAAAAGAGTCACAGGTAGGGGACAGGGAGAGTTCTTAAAAAGACTCACTGGCAGGAGACTGGGAGAGTGCCTAAACAGAGTCACAAGCAGGGGACAGGGAGTGTTGCTAAACAGACTCACAGGCAGGAGACAGGGAGAGTTCCTAAACAGAGTCCCAGAGAGGGGACATGGTGATTCCCTAAACAGATTCAAAGGCAGGGGACAGGGAGTGTTCCTAAACAGAGTCACTGACAGGGGACAGCGGGAGTTCCTATGCAGCGTCCCTGATACGGGAAAGGGAGTGTTTCCAAACGGAGTCCCATACAGGGGTCAGAGAGAGTTCCGAAACAGAGTAACAAGCAGGGGACAGGGAGTGTTGCTAAACAGACTCACAGGCAGGATAAAGTGAGAGTTCCTAAACAGAGTCCTAGACAGGGGACATGGTGAGATCCTAAACGCAATCACAGGCAGGGGACAGGGAGACTTCCTAAACAGAGTCCCAGACAGGGGACAGGGAGAATTCCTAAACAGAGACCCAGACAGGGGTCAGAGAGAGTTCAGAAACACAGTCCCAGACAGGGGAAAGGGAAATTTCCCAAACAGAGTCCAAGACAGGGGACAGGGAGAGTTCACAATCAGACTCCCAGACTTGGGACAGGGAGACATCCTAAACAGAGACCCAGAGAGGGGAGAGGGAGAGTTCCTAAACTGAGTCACAGACAGGAGACAGGGAGAGTTCCTAAACAGACTCACAGACAGGAGACTGCGAGAGTTCCCAAACAGAGTCACAAGCAGGGGACAGGGATTGTTGCTAAACTGATTCAAAGGCAGGAGACAGGGAGAGTTCCTAATCAGAGTCCCAGACAGGGGACATGGTGAGTTCCTAAACAGAGTGACAGACAGGGGACAGGGAGACTTCCTAAACAGAGTCCCAGGCAGGGTAAAGGGAGATTTCCTAAACAGAGTCCAAGACAGAGGCTTGGGAGAGTTCCAAAACAGACTCGAAGACAGGGGACTGGGAGAGTTCCAAAACAGAATCCCAGATGGGGGACATGGAGAGAAGCTAAACAGAGTCCCAGACAGGGGACTGGGACACTTCCTAAATGGTGTCCCAGACAAGTGACAGGGAGTGTTCAAAAACAGAGTCCCAGGTTTGGGACAGGGAGACATCCTAAACAGAGTCCAAGAGAGGGGAGAGGGAGAGTTCCTAATCAGAGTCACAGGCAGGGGAGAGGGAGAGATCCTAAAAAGAGACACAGTCAGGGGACAGAGAGAGTTCCTAAGCAGACTCACAGGCAGCAGACTGTGAGAGTTCCTAAACAGAGTTACAAGCAGTGGACAGGGAATGTTGCTAAACAGACTCACAGGCATGAGACAGGGAGAGTTCCTAAACAGGATCCTAGACAGGGGACATGGTGAGTTCCTAAATAGACTCACAGGCAGGGGACAGGGAGTGTTCCTAAACAGAGTCACCGACAGGGGACAGTGAGAGTTCCTAAACAGAGTCCCTGACAGGGGAAAGGGTGTGTTTCCTAATGGAGTCGCAGACAGGGGACAGGGAGACTTCCTAAACAGAGTCCCAGAGAGGGGACTGTGAGTGTTCCTAAACAGAGTCACAGGTAGGGGACAGAGAGATTTTGCTAAACAGAGTGACAGGCATGGGACAGACAGAGTTTATAAACAGATTCAAAGGTAGTGGACAGGGAGTGTTCCTAAACAGAGTCACCGACAGGGTACAGCGGGAGTTCCTATGCTGCGTCCCTTATACGGGAAAGGGAGTGTTTCCAAACGGAGTCCCATACAGGAGTCAGAGAGAGTTCCGAAACAGAGTAAAAAGCAGGGGACAGGGAGTGTTGCTAAACAGACTCACAGGCAGGATAAAGGGGAGTTCCTAAACAGAGTCCTAGACAGGGGAAATGGTGAGATCCTAAATGCAATCATGGGCAGGGGACAGGGAGACTTCCTAAACAGAGTCCCAGACAGGGGACAGGGAGACTTCCGAAACAGAGACCCAGACAGGGGTCAGAGAGAGTTCAGAAACACAGTCCCAGACAGGGGAAAGGGAAATTTCCCAAACAGAGTCCAAGACAGGGGACAGGGAGAGTTCACAAACAGACTCCCAGGCTTGGGACAGGGAGACATCCTAAACAGAGACCCAGAGAGGGGAGAGGGAGAGTTCCTAAACAGACTCACAGACAGGAGACAGGGAGAGTTCCTAAACAGACTCACAGGCAGGAGACTGCGAGAGTTCCCAAACAGAGTCACAAGCAGGGGACAGGGATTGTTGCTAAACTGATTCAAAGGCAGGAGACAGGGAGAGTTCCTAAACAGAGTCACAGGCAGCAGACTGGGAGAGTTCCTAAGCAGAGTTACAAGCAGTGGACAGGGAATGTTGCTAAACAGACTCACAGGCAGGAGACAGGGAGAGTTCCTAAACAGGATCCCAGACAGGGGACATGGTGAGTTCCTAAATAGACTCACAGGCAGGGGACAGGGAGTGTTCCTAACCAGAGTCACCGACCGGGGACAGTGAGAGTTCCAAAACAGAGTCCCTGACAGGGGAAAGGGTGTGTTTCCAAACGGAATCGCAGACAGGGGACAGGGAGACTTCCTAAACAGATTCCCAGAGAGGGGACTGTGAGTGTTCCTAAACAGAGTCACAGGTAGGGGACAGGGAGATTTTGCTAAACAGAGTCAAAGGCATGGGACAGACAGAGTTTATAAACAGATTCAAAGGTAGTGGACAGGGAGTGTTCCTTAAAAGAGTCCCAGACAGGGGACAGGGAGAGTACATAAACAGAGTCCCAGACAGGAGACAGGGAGAGTTCCCATTCAGAGTCCCAGGCAGGTGAAAGGGAGAGTTCCCACACGGAGTCCCAGACACGGGTCAGAGAGAGTTCAGAAACAGAGTCCCTGACAGGGGAAGGGAAATTTCCTAAACAGAGTCGAAGACAGTGGACAGGGAGAGCTCACAAACAGATTCCAAGTCTTGGGACAGGGAGACATCCTAAACAGAGTCCCAGAGTGGGGAGAGGGAGAGTTCCTAAACAGAGTCACAGACAGCGGACAGGGAGAGTTCCTAAACACACCCACAGGCAGGAGACTGGGAGAGTTCCTAAACAGAGTCACAAGCAGGGGACAGAGAGTGTTGCTAAACAGACTCAAAGGCATGAGATAGGGAGAGTTCCTTAACAGAGTCACAGATAGGGGACATGGTGAGTTCCTAAACAGACTCACAGGCAGGGGACAGTGAGTGTTCCTAAACAGAGTCACAGGTAGGGGACAGGGAGATTTTGCTAAACAGAGTCACAGGCATAGGACAGACAGAGTTTAGAAACAGATTCAAAGGCAGTGGACAGGGAGTGTTCCTAAACCGAGACCCAGACAGGGTACAGGGAGCGTTCCTAAATAGAGTCACAGGCAGGGGACAGGGAGACTTCCTAAACAGAGTCCCAGACAGGGGACAGGGAGAGTTCATAAACAGATTCCCAGACAGGAGACTGGGAGAGTTCCCATTCAGAGTGGCAGACAGGGGACTGAGAGAGATCCTAAACAGAGCCACAGGCAGGGGACAGGGAGTGTTTCTAAAGAGAGTTCCAGACAGGGGACAGGGAGGGTTCCTAAACAGAGTCACATGCAAGGGATAGGGAGAGTTTGCTAAACAGATTCCCAGTCAGGGGACAGAGAGAGTTCCTAAACTATGTCACAGGCAGGGGACAGAGATAGTTCCTAAACAGTCTCACAGGCAGGGTATAGGGAGCGTTCCTAAACAGTGTCCCAGAGAGGGGACAGGGAGAGTTCCTAAAAAGAGTCACAGGTAGGGGACAGGGAGAGTTCTTAAAAAGACTCACTGGCAGGAGACTGGGAGAGTGCCTAAACAGAGTCAGAAGCAGGGGACAGGAGTGTTGCTAAACAGACTCACAGGCAGGAGACAGGGAGAGTTCCTAAACAGAGTCCCTGACAGGGGACATGGTGATTCCCTAAACAGACGCAAAGGCAGGGGACAGGGAGTTTTCCTAAACAGAGTCACCAACAGGGGACAGCGGGAGTTCCTATGCAGCGTCCCTGATACGGGAAAGGGAGTGTTTCCAAACGGAGACCCATACAGGGGTCAGAGAGAGTTCCGAAACAGAGTAACAAGCAGGGGACAGGGAGTGTTGCTAAATAGACTCACAGGCAGGATAAAGGGAGAGTTCCTAAACAGAGTCCTAGACAGGGGACATGGTGAGATCCTAAACACAATCACAGGCAGGGGACAGGGAGACTTCCTAAACAGAAACCCAGACAGTGGTCAGAGAGAGTTCAGAAACAGAGTCCCGGACAGGGGAAAGGGAAATTTCCCAAACAGAGTCCAAGACAGGGGACAGGGAGAGTTCACAAACAGACTTCCAGGCTTGGGACAGGGAGACATCCTAAACAGAGACCCAGAGAGGGGAGAGGGAGAGTTCCTAAACAGAGTCACAGACAAGAGACAGGGAGAGTTCCTAAACAGACTCACAGGCAGGAGACTGCGAGAGTTCCCAAACAGAGTCACAAGCAGGGGACAGGGATTGTTGCTAAACTGATCCAAAGGCAGGAGACAGGGAGAGTTCCTAAACAGAGTCCCAGACAGGGGACATGGTGAGTTCCTAAACAGAGTGACAGACAGGGGACAGGGAGACTTCCTAAACAGAGTCCCAGGCAGGGTAAAGGGAGATTTCCTAAACAGAGTCCAAGACAGAGGCTTGGGAGAGTTCCAGACCAGACTCGAAGACAGGGGACAGAGAGATCCTAAACAGAGTCCCAGACAGAGGCTTGGGAGAGTTCCAAAACAGACTCGAAGACAGGGGACTGGGAGAGTTCCAAAACAGAGTCCCAGATGGGGGACATGGAGAGAAGCTAAACAGAGTCCCAGACAGGGGACTGGGACACTTCCTAAATGGTGTCCCAGACAAGTGACAGGGAGTGTGCAAAAACAGAGTCCCAGGTTTGGGACAGGGAGACATCCTAAACAGAGTCCAAGAGAGGGGAGAGGGAGAGTTCCTAATCAGAGTCACAGGCAGGGGAGAGGGAGAGTTCGTAAACAGAGTCACAGTCAGGGGACAGAGAGAGTTCCTAAACAGACTCACAGGCAGCAGACTGGGAGAGTTCCTAAACAGAGTTACAAGCAGGGGACAGGGAATGTTGCTAAACAGACTCACAGGCAGGAGACAGGGAGTGTTCCTAAACAGGATCCCAGACAGGGGACATGGTGAGTTCCTAAATAGACTCACAGGCAGGGGTCAGGGAGTGTTCCTAAACAGAGTCACCGATAGGGGACAGCGAGATTTCCTAAACAGATTTCCTGTCAGGGGAAAGGGTGTGTTTCCAAACGGAGTCGCAGACAGGGGACAGGGAGACTTCCTAAACAGAGTCCCAGAGAGGAGACTGTGAGTGTTCCTAAACAGAGTAACAGGTAGGGGACAGGAAGATTTTGCTAAACAGAGTCACAGGCACGGGACAGACAGAGTTTATAAACAGATTCACAGGCAGTGGACAGGGAGTGTTCCTAAACAGAGTCGCAGACAGGGGACAGGGAGACTTCCTAAACAGAGTCCCAGATAGGGGACATGTTGAGTTCCTAAACATATTCACAGGCAGGGTACAGGGAATGTTCCTGAACAGAGTCACAGGTAGGGGACAGGGAGTGTTGCTAAACAGACTCACAGGCAGAAGACAGGTAGAGTTCCTAAACAGAGTCCCAGACATGGGACATGGTGATTCCCTAAACAGACACTCAGGCAGGGGACAGGCAGTGTTACTAAATAGAGACACCGACAGGGGACAGCGAGAGTTCCTAAACAGAGTCCCTGACAGGGGAAAGGGTGTGTTTCCAAACACAGTCCCAGACAGGGGTCAGAGAGATTTCCTAAACAGAGTCCCAGACAGGGGACTGGGAGAGTTCCAAAACAGAGTCCCAGACAGGGGACATGGAGAGAGCCTAAACAGAGTCCCAGACAGGGAACCGGGACACTTCCTAAACAGTGTCCCAGAGAGGGGACAGGGAGTGTTCACAATCATTGTCTCAGGCAGGGGAAAAGGCGTGTACTCAAACGGAGTCCCAGACAGTGGTCAGAGACAGTTCCGAAACATACCCCCAGGCAGGGGACTGAGAGAGTCCCAAAACAGACTCACAGGAAGGAGACAGGGAGAGATCCAAAACAGAGTGCCAGACAGGGGACAGGGAGAGTTCCTAAACAGAGTCCCTGACAGGATTCAGGCAGACTTCCTAAACAGAGTCACAGGCAGGGGACAGGGAGCGTTTCTAAAGAGAGTTCCAGACAGGGGACAGGGAGAGTTACTAAACAGAGTCACAGGCAAGGGATAGGGAGAGTTTGCTAAAGAGATTCCCAGTCAGAGGACAGTGAGAGTTCCTAAACTGTATCACAGGCAGGGAACAGAGATAGTTCCTAAACAGTCTCACAGGCAGGGGACAGGGAGCGTTCCTAAACAGAGTCTCAGACAGGGGACAGGGAGAGTTCCTAAACAGAGTCCCAGACAAGGGACAGGGAGACTTCCTAAACATCGCCCCAGGCAGTGGACTGTTAGAGTTCCTAAACGGAGGGCCAGACAGGGGACAGGGCGAGTTCCTAAACATACTCCCAGGCAGGGGACTGAGAGATTTCCTAAACAGACTCACAGCAAGGAGACAGGGAGAGTTCCTAAACCGAGTCACAGACAGCAGACAGGGAGTGTTCCTAAACAGAGTGACAGACAGGGGACAGTGAAAGTTCATAAACAGAGTCCCAGACAGGGGAAAGGGAGAGTTCACAAACAGAGTCCCAGACAGGGGACGGTGAGAGGTCCTAAGCAGAGTCACAGGCAGGCGACAGAGAGAGTTCCTAATCGGAATCACTGGCAGTGGACAGTGAGAGTTCCTAAACAGAGTCCCTGACAGGGCACAGGGAGAGTTCATATACAGAGTCACAAGCAGGGGACAGGGAGTGTTCCTAAACAGAGTCACAGGAAGGGGACAGGGAGAGTATGCTAAACCGAGTCACAGGCAGGCGACAGAGAGAGTTCCTAATCGGAATCACAGGCAGTGGACAGTGACAGTTCTTAAACAGCGTCCCTAACAGGGCACAGGGAGCGTTCATATACAGAGTCACAAGCAAGGGACAGGGAGTGTTCCTAAACAGAGTCACTGGTAGGGGACAGGGAGATTTTGCTAAACAGAGTCGCAGACAGGAGACATGGTGAGTCCCTAAACAGATTCACAGGCAGGGGACAAGCAGTGTTCCTAAACAGAGTCACCGTCAGTGGACAGCGAGAGTTCCTAAACAGAGTCCCTGACAGGGTAAAAGGAGTGTTTCCAAACGGAGTCCCAGTCAGGGGTCAGAGAGAGTCCCGAAACAGTGTCACAAGCAGGGGACAGGGAATGTTGCTAAACAGAATCACAGGCAGGAGAAAGGGAGAGTTCCTCAACAGAGTCCCAGACAGGGGATATGTAAAGTTCCTAAACAGACTCACAGGCGGGGGAAAGGGAGATTTTGCTAAACAGAGTCACAGGCAGGGGACAGACAGAGTTTATAAACAGATTCACAGGCAGGGGACAGGGAGTGTTCCAAAACAGAGTCCCAGACAGGGGACAGTGAGAGTTCCTCAACAGTGTCCCTGAGACGGCATAGGGAGAGTTCATATACAGAGTCACAAGCAGGGGACAGGAAGTTTTCCTAAACAGAGTCACAGGTAGGGGACAGGGAGATTTTGCTAAACAGAGTCCCTGACTGGAGTCAGGGAGAGTTCTTAAAGACAGTCCCAGTCAGTGGACAGGGAGAGTTCACAATCAGAGACCCAGGCAGGGGAAAGGGTGAGTTCCTTGACAGAGTCCCAGACAGGGGACATGGTGAGTCCCTAAACAGACTCACATGCATGGGACAGGGAGTGTTCCTAAACAGAGTCACCGACAGGGGACAGCGAGAGTTCCTAAACAGAGTCCCTGACAGGGGAAAGGGAGTGTTTCCAAAAGAAGTTCCAGACAGGGGTCAGAGAGAGTTCCGAAACAGAGTCACAAGCAGGGGACAGGGATAGTTCCTAAAGAGAGTCACAGGCAGGGGACAGGGAGACTTCCTAAACAGAGTGCCAGACAGGGGACAGGGAGAGTTACTAAACAGGGTCCCAGTCAGGGGACAGGGAGAGTTCCCGATCAGAGTCCCAGGCAGGGGAAAGGGAGAGTTCCTAAACAGAGTCCCGGACAGGGGACTGGGAGAGTTCCAAAACAGAGTTCCATACAGGGGACTGGGAGAGTTTCAAAACAGTGTCCCAGACAGGGGACATGGAGAGAGCCTAAACAGAGTCCCAGACAGGGAACCGGGACACTTCCTAAACCGTGTCCCAGAGAGGGGACAGGGGGTGTTCCCAATCATTCTCCCAGGCAGGGGAAAAGGTGTGTCCCCAAACGGAGACCCAGACAGGGGTCAGAGAGAGTTCCGAAACATACTCCCAGGCAGGGGACTGAGAGAGTCCCAAAACAGACTCACAGGAAGGAGACAGGGTGAGATCCAAAACAGAGTCCCAGAGAGGGGACATGGAGAGTTCCTAAACAAGTCCCTGACAGGGGTCAGTAAGAGTTCCTAAACAGAATCACACGCAGGGGACAAGGAGCGTTTCTAAAGATAGTTCCAGACAGGGGAGATGGAGAGTTCCTAAACTGTCTCACAGGCAGGGGACAGGGAGAGTTCCTAAACAGAGTCCCAGACAAGGAACAGGGAGACTTCCTAAACAGCGTCCCAGGCAGTGGAATGGTAGAGTTCCCAAACGGAGTCCCAGACAGGGGAAAGGGAAACTTGCTAAACAGAGTCCCAGACAGGGGACAGGGAGAGTTCACAAACAGAGTCACAGGCATGGGGCAGGGAGACTTCCTAAACAGAGTCCCAGATAGGGGACATGGTGAGTTCCTAAACAGACTCACATGCAGGGGACAGGGACTGTTCCTAAACAGAGTCACACGTAGGGGACAGGGAGAGTTCCTAAACAGACTCACATGCAGGAGACTGGGAGAGTTCCTAAACAGAGTCACAAGCAGGGGACAGGTAGTGTTGCTAAACAGACTCACAGGCAGGAGACAGATAGAGTTCCTAAACAGAGTCCCAGACAGAGGGCATGGTGAGTCCCTAAACAGACTCACAGGCAGTGGACAGGGAGTGTTCCTAAACAGAGTCACCGACAGGGGAAGCGAGAGTTCCTAAACAGAGTCCCTGCCAGGGGAATCGGAGTGTTTCCGAACGGAGACCCAGGCACGGGTCAGAGAGAGTTCTGAAACAGAGTCACAAGCAGGGGACAGGGAGTGTTGCTAAACAGACTCACAGGCAGGAGAAAGAGAGAGTTCCTAAACAGAGTCCCAGACAAGGGACATGGTGAGTTCCTAAACAGAGTCACAGGCAGGAGACTGGGAGCGTTTCTAAACCGACTCACAGGCAGGAGACACGTAGAGTTCCTAAACAGAGTCCAAGACAGGGGACATGGTGAGTTCCTAAACAGATTGACAGGCAGGGGACAGGGAGACTTCCTAAACAGAGTCCCAGACAGGGGACAGGGAGAGTTCCTAAAGAGAATCACAGACAGGGGACAGGGAGACTTCCTAAACAAAGTCCCAGATAGGGGACATGGTGAGTTCCTAAACAGACTCACAGGCAGGGGATAGGGAATGTTCCTGAACAGAGTCACAGGTAGGGGACAGGGAGAGTTCCTAAACAGAGTCCCAGACAGGGGACATGGTGATTCCCTAAACAGACTCACAGGCAGGGGACAGGGAGTGTTCCTAAACAGAGTCACTGACAGCGGACAGCGAGACTTCCTAAGCAGAGTCCCTGTCAGGGGAAATGGTGTGTTTCCAAACAGAGTCACAGACAGGGGTCAGAGAGAGTAACAAAACAGAGTCACAAGCAAGGTACAGGGAGAGTTCACAAACAGAGTCCCAGGCTTGGGACAGGGAGACATCCTAAACAGAGTCCCAGAGAGGGGAGGGGGAGATTCCCTAAACAGAGTCACAGACAGGGGACAGGGAGACTTCCTAAACAAAGTCCCAGATAGGGGACATGGTGAGTTCCTAAACAGACTCACATGCAGGGGACAGGGACTGTTCCTAAACAGAGTCACACGTAGGGGACAGGGAGAGTTCCTAAACAGAGTCACAAGCAGGGGACAGGGAGTGTTGCTAAACAGACTCACAGGCAGGAGAAAGAGAGAGTTCCTAAACAGCGTCCCAGACAGGGGACATGGTGAGTTCCTAAACAGAGTCACAGGCAGGGGACAGGGAGTGTTCCTAAACAGAGTCACAGGTAAGGGACAGGGAGATTTTGCTAAACAGATTCACAGGCAGGGGACAGGGAGTGTTCCTAAACAGACTCCCTGAGAGGTGACGGGTGAGTTCCTAAACAGAGTCACAGGCAGGGGACAGAGACAGATCCTAAACAGAGTCCCACAGGGGACCGGGACACTTCCTAAACAGTGTCCCAGACATGGGACAGGGAGAGATCCCAATCAGTGTCCCAGGCAAGGGAAAAGGCGTGTTCCCAAACGGAGTCCCAGAGAGGGTCAGAGACAGTTCTGAAACATACTCCAAGGCAGGGGACTGAGAGAGTCCCTAAACAGACTCAAAGGAAAGAGACAGGGTGAGATCCAAAACAGTGTTCCAGACAGGGGACAGGGAGAGTTCCTAAACAGAGTCCCTGACAGGAGGCATGGAGAGTTCTTAAACAGAGTCACAAGCAGGGGACAGGGAGTGTTCCTATACAGAGTCATAGGTAGGGGACAGGGAGATTTTGCTAAACAGAGTCCCAGACAGGAGACAGGGAGAGTTCCTAATGAGAGTCCCAGTCAGTGGACAGGGAGAGTTCCCAATCAGATTCCAGGCAGGGGAAAAAGTGAGTTCCTTCACAGAGTCCCAGACAGGGGACATGGTGAGTCCCTAAACAGACTCACAGGCAGGGGAAAGGGAGTTTTCCTAAACAGAGTCACCGACAGGGGACAGAGAGAGTTCCTAAACAGAGTCACAAGCAGGGGACAGGGAGTGTTTCTAAACAGACTCATAGGCAGCAGAAAGGGAGAGTTCCGAAACAGAGTCCCAGACAGAGGACATGGTGAGTTCCTAAACATAGTACCAGGCAGGGGAAAGGTAGAGTTCCTAAACGGAGTCCCAGACAGGGGACAGGGAGAGTTTCTAAATATACTTCCAGGCATGGGACTGAGAGTCCCTAAACAGATTCACAGCAAGGAGACAGGGAGTGTTCCTAAACAGAGTCCCAGCCTGAGGACTTGGAGAGTTCCTAAACAGAGTCCCAGAGAGTGGACATGCAAAGTTCCTAAACAGAGTCCCAGAGAGGGGACAGGGAGATTTCGCAATCAGTGTCACAGGCAGGGGAAAGGGAAACTTCCTAAACAGAGTCCCAGACAGGGGACAGGGAGAGTTCACAGACAGAGTCCCAGGCTTGGGACAGGGAGACATCCTAAACAGAGTCCCTGAGAGGTGTGAGGGAGAGATCCTAAACAGAGTCACAGACAGGGGACAGGGAATGCTGCTAAGCAGACTCACAGGCAGGAGACAGTGAGAGTTCCTAAACAGAGTCCCAGACAGGGGACATGGTGAGTCCCTAAACAGACTCACAGGCAGGGGACAGTGAGTGTTCCAACACAGAGTCACAGGTAGGGGACAGGGAGATTTTGCTAAACAGAGTCACAGTCATGGGCCAGACAGAGTTTATAAACAGATTCAGAGGCAGTGGACAGGGAGTGTTCCGAAACAGAGTCCCAAACAGGGGACAGGGAGATTTCCTAAACAGAGTCCCAGACAGGGGACAGGGAGTGTTCCCAAACAGAGTCACAGGCATGGGGTAGGGAGACTTCATAAACAGAGTCCCAGATAGGGGACATGGTGAATTCCTAAACAGACTCACAGGCAGGGGACAGGGAGTGTTCCTAAACAGAGTCACAGGTAGGGGAAAGGGAGAGTTCCTCAACAGACTCACAGGCAGGAGACTGGGAGAGTTCCTAAACAGAGTCACAAGCAGAGGACAGGGAGTGTTGCTAAACAGAGTCACAGGCAGGAGACAGGGAGAGTTCCTAAACAGAGTCCCAGACAGAGGACATGGTGAGTCCCTAAACAGACTCACAGCCAGTGGACAGGGTGTGTTCCTAAACAGAGTCACCGACAGGTGAAAGCGAGAATTCATAAACAGAGTCCCTGACAGGGGAATCGGAGTGTTTCCAAACGGAGACCCAGACAGGGGAAGAGAGAGTTCTGAAACAGAGTCACAAGCAGGGGACAGGGAGTGTTGCTATACAGACTCACAGGCAGGAGAAAGGGAGAGTTCCTAAACAGGGTCCCAGACAGGGGACATGGTGAGTTCCTAAACAGACTCACAGGCAGGGGACAGGGAGTGTTCCTAAACAGTGTCACATTTAGGGGACAGGGAGATTTTGCTGAACAGAGTCACAGGCAGGGGACAGACAGATTTTATAAACAGATTCACAGGCAGCGGACATGGAGTGTTCCTAAACAGACTCCCTGAGAGTGGACAGGGAGAGTTCATGAACAGATTCACAGGAAGGAGACTGGGAGAGATCCAAAACAGAGTCCCAAACAGGGGACAGGGAGAGTCCCGAAACAGACTCACAGGCAGAGGACAGGGAGTTTTCCTAAACAGAGTCACCGACAGGGGACAGCGAGAGTTCCTAAACAGAGTCCCTGACAGGGGAAAGGGAGTGTTTCCAAACGGAGTCCCAGACAGGGGTCAGAGAGAGTACCGAAACAGAGTCAAAAGCAGGGGACAGGGAGTGTTGCTAAACAGACTCACAGGCAGGAGAAAGGGAGAGTTCATAAAGAGAGTCCAAGACAGGGGACATGGTGAGTTCCTAAACATACTACCAGGCAGGGGAATGGTAGAGTTCCGAAACGGAGTCCCAGACAGGGGACAGGGAGAGTTCCTAAATATACTTCCAGGCATGGGACTGAGAGCCCCTAAACAGACTCACAGCAAGGAGACACCCAGAATTCCTAAACAGAGTCCCAGACAGCAGAGAGGGAGTATTCCTAAACAGAGTCCCAGCCTAAGGACTTGGAGAGTTCCTAAACAGAGTCCCAGAGAGTGGACATGGAAAGTTCCTAAACAGAGTCCCAGAGAGGGGACAGGGAGATTTCGCAATGTGTCCCAGGAAGGGGAAAAGTCGTGTTCCCAAACGGAGTCCCAGACAGGGGAAAGGGAAACTTCCTAAACAGAGTCCCAGACAGGGGACAGGGAGAGTTCACAAACAGAGTCCCAGGCTTGGGACAGGGAGACATCCTAAACAGAGTCCCAGAGAGGGGAGGGGGAGAGTCCCTAAACAGAGTCACAGGCAGGGGACAGGGAGTGTTGCTAAGCAGACTCACAGGCAGGAGACAGTGAGAGTTCCTAAACAGAGTCCCAGACAGGGGACATGGTGAGTTCCTAAATAGACTCACAGGCAGGGGACAGTGAGTGTTCCTAAACAGAGTCACAGGTAGGGGACAGGGAGATTTTGCTAAACAGAGTCACAGGCATGGGACAGACAGAATTTATAAACAGATTCATTGGCAGTGGACAGAGAGTGTTCCGAAACAGAGTCCCAGACAGGGGACAGGGAGAGTTCCTAAACAGAGTCACACGCATGGGGCAGGGAGACTTCCTAAACAGAGTCTCAGATAGGGGACATGGTGAGTTCCTAAACAGACTCACATGCAGGGGACAGGGAGTGTTCCTCAACAGACTCACAGGCAGGAGACTGGGAGAGTTCCTAAACAGAGTCACAAGCAGAGGACAGGGAGTGTTGCTAAACAGACTCACAGGCAGGAGACAGGGAGAGTTCCTAAACAGAGTCCCTGACAGGGGAATCAGAGTGTTTCCAAACGGAGACCCAGACATGGGTCAGAGAGTCTTCTGAAACAGAGTCACAAGCAGGGGACAGGGAGTGTTGCTAAACAGACTCACAGGCAGGAGAAAGGGAGGGTTCCTAAACAGTGTCCCAGACAGGGGACATGGTGAGTTCCTAAACAGACTCGCATGAAGGGGACAGGGAGTGTTCCTAAACAGAGTCAAAGGTAGGGGACAGGGAGATTTTGCTAAACAGAGTCACAGGCAGGGGACAGACAGAATTTATAAACAGATTCACATTCAGCTGACAGGGAGTGTTCCTAAAGAGACTCCTTGAGAGGGGACAGGGAGAGTTCCTAAACAGAGTCACAGGCAGAGGACAGGGAGACTTCTTAAACAGAGTAACAGCCAAGCGACAAGGAGAGTTCCTAAACAGAGTCCCAGTCAGGGGACAGGGAGTGTTCCAAAACAGAGTACCAGACAGGGGACAGAGAGAGATCCTAAACAGAGTCCCAGACAGGGGCCCGGGACACTTCCTAAACAGTGTCCCAGACAGGGGACAGGGAGAGTTCCCAATCAGTGTCCCAGGCAAGGGAAAATGCGTGTTCCCAAACGGAGTCCCAGAGAGGGGTCAGAGAGATTTCCGAAAAATACTCCCAGGCAGGGGACTGAGAGAGTCCCTAAACAGACTCAAAGCAAGGAGACAGGAAGAGATCCAAAACAGAGCCCCAGACAAGCGACAGGGAGAGTTACTAAACAGAGTCCCTGACAGGGGACATGATGAGTCCCTAAACAGACTCACAGGCAGTGGAGAGGGCGTGTTCCTAAACAGTGTCCCAGGCACCGGCAAAGGCATGTTCCTAAACAGAATCACAGGCAGGGGACAGGGAGACTTCTTAAACAGAGTCCCATACAGGGGACAGTGAGAGTTCCTCAACAGAGTCCCTGACAGGGCACAGGGTGAGTTCATATACAGTGTCACAAGCAGGGGACAGGGAGTGTTCCTAAACAGAGTCCCAGACAGGAGACAGGGAGAGTTCCTAAAGACAGTCCCAGTCAGTGGACAGGGAGAGTTCCCAATCAGAGTCCCAGGCAAGGGAAAGTTTGAGTTCCTTAACAGAGTCCCAGTCAGGGGACAGGGAGAATTCCAAAACAGAGTACCAGACAGGGGACAGAGAGAGATCCTAAACAGAGTCCCAGACAGGGGCCCGGGACACTTCCTAAACAGTGTCCCAGACAGGGGACAGGGAGAGTTCCCAATCAGTGTCCCAGGCAAGGGAAAATGCGTGTTCCCAAACGGAGTCCCAGAGAGGGGTCAGAGAGATTTCCGAAAAATACTCCCAGGCAGGGGACTGAGAGAGTCCCTAAACAGACTCAAAGCAAGGAGACAGGAAGAGATCCAAAACAGAGCCCCAGACAAGCGACAGGGAGAGTTACTAAACAGAGTCCCTGACAGGGGACATGATGAGTCCCTAAACAGACTCACAGGCAGTGGAGAAGGCGTGTTCCTAAACAGAGTCCCTGAGAGGGGACAGGGAGAGATGTTAAACAGAGTCACAGGCAGGGGACAGGGAGACTTCTTAAACAGAGTCCCATACAGGGGACAGTGAGAGTTCCTCAACAGAGTCCCTGACAGGGCACAGGGTGAGTTCATATACAGTGTCACAAGCAGGGGACAGGGAGTGTTCCTAAACAGAGTCCCAGACAGGTGACAGGGAGATTTCCTAAAGACAGTCCCAGTCAGTGGACAGGGAGAGTTCCCAATCAGAGTCCCAGGCAGGGGAAAGTTTGAGTTCCTTAACAGAGTCCCAGACAGGGGACATGGTGAGTCCCTAAACAGACTCACAGGCAGGGGACAGGGCATGTTCCTAAACAGAGTCACCGACAGGGGACAGCGGGAGTTCCTAAACAGTCCCTGACAGGGGAAAGAGAGTGTTTCCAAACGGAGACCCAGACAGGGGTCAGATAGAGTTCCGAAACAGAGTCACAAGCCGGGGACAGGGATTGTTGCGAAACAGACTCACAGGCGGCAGAAAGGGAGAGTTCCTAAGCAGTGTCCCAGACAGGGGACATGATGAGTTCCTAAACATAGTAATAGGGAGGGGAAAGGTAGAGTTCCTAAACGGAGTCCCAGACAGGGGACAGGGAGAGTTCCTAAACATACTTCCAGGCAGGGGACAGGGAGAGTCCCTAAACATACTGACAGCAAGGAGACAGGGAGAGTTCCTAAACAGAGTCCCAGACAGCAGACAGGGAGTGTTCCTAAACAGAGACCCAGCCTGAGGACTTGGAGAGTTCCTAAACAGAGTCCCAGAGAGTGGACATGGAAAGTTCCTAAACAGAGTCCCAGAGAGGGGACAGGGAGATTTCGCAATGTGTCCCAGGAAGGGGAAAAGGCGTGTTCCCAAACGGAGTCCCAGACAGGGGAAAGGGAAACTTCCTAAACAGAGTCCCAGACAGGGGACAGGGAGAGTTCACAAACAGAGTCCCAGGCTTGGGACAGGAAGACATCCTAAACAGAGTCCCAGAGAGGGGAGAGGGAGAGTTCCTAAACATAGTCACAGACAGGGGACAGGGAGAGTTCCTAAACAGACTCACAGGCAGGAGACTGGCAGCATTCCTAAACAGAGTCACAAGCAGGGGACAGGGAGTGTTGCTTAACAAACTCACAGGCAGGAGAAAGAGAGAGTTCCTAAACAGAGTCCCAGACACAGGACATGGTGAGTTCCTAAACAGACTCACAGGCACGGGACAGGGAGTGTTCCTAAACAGACTCACAGGCAGGGGACAGGGAGTGTTCCAACACAGAGTCCCAGACAGGGGACAGAGACAGATCCTAAACAGAGTCCCAGACAGGGGACCGGGACACTTCCTAAACAGTGTCCCAGACAGGGGACAGGGAGAAATGCCAATCAGTGTCCCAGGCAAGGGAAAAGGCGTGTTCCCAAACGGAGTCCCAGAGAGGGGTCAGAGACAGTTCCGAAACATACTCCCAGGCAGGGGACTGAGAGAGTCCCTAAACAGACTCAAAGGAAAGAGACAGGAAGAGATCCAAAACAGTTTTCCAGACAGGGGACAGGGAGAGTTTCTAAACAGAGTCACAGGTAGGGGAAAGGGAGAGTTCCTCAACAGACTCACAAGCAGGAGACTGGGAGAGTTCCTAAACAAAGTCACAAGCAGAGGACAGGGAGTGTTGCTAAACAGAGTCACAGGCAGGAGACAGGGAGAGTTCCTAAACAGAGTCCCAGACAGAGGGCATGGTGAGTCCCTAAACAGACTCACAGCCAGTGGACAGGGTGTGTTCCTAAACAGAGTCACCGACAGGTGAAAGCGAGAATTCATAAACAGAGTCCATGACAGGGGAATCGGAGTGTTTCCAAACGGAGACCCAGACAGGGGAAGAGATAGTTCTGAAACAGAGTCACAAGCAGGGGACAGGGAGTGTTGCTATACAGACTCACAGGCAGGAGAAAGGGAGAGTTCCTAAACAGGGTCCCAGACAGGGGACATGGTGAGTTCCTAAACAGACTCACAGGCAGGGGACAGGGAGTGTTCCTAAACAGTGTCACATTTAGGGGACAGGGAGATTTTGTTGAACAGAGTCACAGGCAGGGGACAGACAGATTTTATAAACAGATTCACAGGCAGCGGACATGGAGTGTTCCTAAACAGACTCCCTGAGAGTGGACAGGGAGAGTTCATGAACAGATTCACAGGAAGGAGACTGGGAGAGATCCAAAACAGAGTCCCAAACAGGGGACAGGGAGAGTCCCGAAACAGACTCACAGGCAGAGGACAGGGAGTTTTCCTAAACAGAGTCACCGACAGGGGACAGCGAGAGTTCCTAAACAGTGTCCCTGACAGGGGAAAGGGAGTGTTTCCAAACGGAGTCCCAGACAGGGGTCAGAGAGAGTACCGAAACAGAGTCAAAAGCAGGGGACAGGGAGTGTTGCTAAACAGACTCACAGGCAGGAGAAAGGGAGAGTTCATAAAGAGAGTCCAAGACAGGGGACATGGTGAGTTCCTAAACATACTACCAGGCAGGGGAATGGTAGAGTTCCTAAACGGAGTCCCAGACAGGGGACAGGGAGAGTTCCTAAATATACTTCCAGGCATGGGACTGAGAGCCGCTAAACAGACTCACAGCAAGGAGACACCCAGAATTCCTAAACAGAGTCCCAGACAGCAGAGAGGGAGTATTCCTAAACAGAGTCCCAGCCTGAGGACTTGGAGAGTTCCTAAACAGAGTCCCAGAGAGTGAACATGGAAAGTTCCTAAACAGAGTCCCAGAGAGGGGACAGGGAGATTTCGCAATGTGTCCCAGGAAGGGGAAAAGGCATGTTCCCAAACGGAGTCCCAGACAGGGGAAAGGGAAACTTCCTAAACAGAGTCCCAGACAGGGGACAGGGAGAGTTCACAAACAGAGTCCCAGGCTTGGGACAGGAAGACGTCCTAAACAGAGTCCCAGAGAGGGGAGGGGGAGAGTCCCTAAACAGAGTCACAGGCAGGGGACAGGGAGTGTTGCTAAGCAGACTCACAGGCAGGAGACAGTGAGAGTTCCTAAACAGAGTCCCAGACAGGGGACATGGTGAGTTCCTAAATAGACTCACAGGCAGGGGACAGTGAGTGTTCTGAAACAGAGTCACAGGTAGGGGACAGGGAGATTTTGCTAAACAGAGTCACAGGCACGGGACAGACAGAATTTATAAACAGATTCACAGGCAGTGGACAGAGAGTGTTCCGAAACAGAGTCCCAGACAGGGGACAGGGAGAGTTCCTAAACAGAGTCACACGTAGGGGACAGGGAGAGTTCCTCAACAGACTCACAGGCAGGAGACTGGGAGAGTTCCTAAACAGAGTCACAAGCAGAGGACAGGGAGTGTTGCTAAACAGACTCACAGGCAGGAGACAGGGAGAGTTCCTAAACAGAGTCCCTGACAGGGGAATCGGAGTGTTTCCAAACGGAGACCCAGACATGGGTCAGAGAGACTTCTGAAACAGAGTCACAAGCAGGGGACAGGGAGTGTTGCTAAACAGACTCACAGGCAGGAGAAAGGGAGGGTTCCTAAACAGTGTCCCAGACAGGGGACATGGTGAGTTCCTAAACAGACTCGCATGAAGGGGACAGGGAGTGTTCCTAAACAGAGTCAAAGGTAGGGGACAGGGAGATTTTGCTAAACAGAGTCACAGGCAGGGGACAGACAGAATTTATAAACAGATTCACATTCAGCTGACAGGGAGTGTTCCTAAAGAGACTCCCTGAGAGGGGACAGGGAGAGTTCCTAAACAGAGTCACAGGCAGAGGACAGGGAGACTTCTTAAACAGAGTAACAGCCAAGCGACAAGGAGAGTTCCTAAACAGAGTCCCAGTCAGGGGACAGGGAGTGTTCCAAAACAGAGTACCAGACAGGGGACAGAGAGAGATCCTAAACAGAGTCCCAGACAGGGGCCCGGGACACTTCCTAAACAGTGTCCCAGACAGGGGACAGGGAGAGTTCCCAATCAGTGTCCCAGGCAAGGGAAAATGCATGTTCCCAAACGGAGTCCCAGAGAGGGGTCAGAGAGATTTCCGAAAAATACTCCCAGGCAGGGGACTGAGAGAGTCCCTAAACAGACTCAAAGCAAGGAGACAGGAAGAGATCCAAAACAGAGCACCAGACAAGCGACAGGGAGAGTTACTAAACAGAGTCCCTGACAGGGGACATGATGAGTCCCTAAACAGACTCACAGGCAGTGGAGAGGGCGTGTTCCTAAACAGAGTCCCTGAGAGGGGACAGGGAGAGATGTTAAACAGAATCACAGGCAGGGGACAGGGAGACTTCTTAAACAGAGTCCCATACAGGGGACAGTGAGAGTTCCTCAACAGAGTCCCTGACAGGGCACAGGGTGAGTTCATATACAGTGTCACAAGCAGGGGACAGGGAGTGTTCCTAAACAGAGTCCCAGACAGGTGACAGGGAGATTTCCTAAAGACAGTCCCAGTCAGTGGACAGGGAGAGTTCCCAATCAGAGTCCCAGGCAGGGGAAAGTTTGAGTTCCTTAACAGAGTCCCAGACAGGGGACATGGTGAGTCCCTAAACAGACTCACAGGCAGGGGACAGGGCATGTTCCTAAACAGAGTCACCGACAGGGGACAGCGGGAGTTCCTAAACAGAGTCCCTGACAGGGGAAAGAGAGTGTTTCCAAACGGAGACCCAGACAAGGGTCAGAGAGAGTTGCGAAACAGAGTCACAAGCCGGGGACAGGGATTGTTGCGAAACAGACTCACAGGCGGCAGAAAGGGAGAGTTCCTAAGCAGTGTCCCAGACAGGGGACATGATGAGTTCCTAAACATAGTAATAGGGAGGGGAAAGGTAGATTTCCTAAACGGAGTCCCAGACAGGGGACAGGGAGAGTTCCTAAACATACTTCCAGGCAGGGGACAGGGAGAGTCCCTAAACATACTGACAGCAAGGAGACAGGGAGAGTTCCTAAACAGAGTCCCAGACAGCAGACAGGGAGTGTTCCTAAACAGAGACCCAGCCTGAGGACTTGGCGAGTTCCTGAACAGAGTCCCAGAGAGTGGACATGGAAAGTTCCTAAACAGAGTCCCAGAGAGGGGACAGGGAGATTTCGCAATGTGTCCCAGGAAGGGGAAAAGGCATGTTCCCAAACGGAGTCCCAGACAGGGGACAGGGAGAGTTCACAAACAGAGTCCCAGGCTTGGGACAGGAAGACATCCTAAACAGAGTCCCAGAGAGGGGAGAGGGAGAGTTCCTAAACATAGTCACAGACAGGGGACAGGGAAAGTTCCTAAACAGACTCACAGGCAGGAGACTGGCAGCGTTCCTAAACAGAGTCACAAGCAGGGGACAGGGAGTGTTGCTTAACAAACTCACAGGCAGGAGAAAGAGAGAGTTCCTAAACAGAGTCCCAGACACAGGACATGGTGAGTTCCTAAACAGACTCACAGGCACGGGACAGGGAGTGTTCCTAAACAGAGTCACAGGTAAGGGACAGGGAGATTTTGCTAAACAGAGTCACAGGCAGGGGACAGACAGAGTTTATAAACAGATTCACAGGCAGCGGACAGGGAGTGTTCCTAAACAGAATCCCTGAGAGGGGACAGGGGGAGTTCCTAAACAGACTCACAGGCAGGGGACAGGGAGTGTTCCAACACAGAGTCCCAGACAGGGGACAGAGACAGATCCTAAACAGAGTCCCAGACAGGGGACCGGGACGCTTCCTAAACAGTGTCCCAGACAGGGGACAGGGAGAAATGCCAATCAGTGTCCTAGGCAAGGGAAAAGGCGTGTTCCCAAACGGAGTCCCAGACAGGGGTCAGAGACAGTTCCGAAACATACTCCCAGGCAGGGGACTGAGAGAGTCCCTAAACAGACTCAAAGGAAAGAGACAGGAAGAGATCCAAAACAGTTTTCCAGACAGGGGACAGGGAGAGTTTCTAAACAGAATCCCTGAAAGGGGACATGGTGAGTCCCTAAACAAGCTCATAGGCAGCGGAGAGGGAGTGTTACTAAACAGAGTCCCTGAGAGGGGACAGGGAAAGTTCTTAAACAGAGTCACAGGCAGGTGACAGGGAGACATCCTAAACAGTTCCAAAAAGGGGACAGTGAGAGTTCCTCAACAGAGTCCCTGCGAGGGCATAGGGAGAGTTCATATACAGAGTCACAAGCAGGGGACAGGGAGCGTTCCCAATCAGATTCCCGGGCAGGGGAAAGGGTGAGTTCCTTAACAGAGTCCCAGACAGGGGACATGGTGAGTCCCTAAACAGACTCACAGGCAGGAGACAGGGAGTTTTCCTAAACAGAGTCTCCGACAGGGTACAGCGAGAGTTCCTAAACAGAGTCCCTGACAAGGGAAAGGGAGTGTTTCCAAACGGAGTCCCTGACAGGGGTCAGAGAGAGTTCCAAAACAGAGTCGCAAGCCGGGGACAGGGAGTGTTGCTAAACAGACTCACAGGCAGCAGAAAGGGAGAGTTCCGAAACAGCGTCCCAGACAGGGGACATGGTGAGTTCCTAAACATAGTACCAGGCAGGGGAAAGGTAGAGTTCCTAAACGGAGTCCCAGACAGCAGAGAGGGAATGTTCCTAAACAGAGTCACAGCCTGAGGACTTGGAGAGTTCCTAAACAGAGTCCCAGCCTGAGGACTTGGAGGGTTCCGAAACAGTGTCCCAGACAGTGGACATGGAAAGTTCCTAAACAGAGTCCCAGAGAGGGGACAGGGAGATTTCGCAATCAGTGTCCCAGGCAGGGGAAAAGGCGTGTTCCCAAATGGAGTCCCAGACAGGGGAAAGGGAAACTTCCTAAACAGACTCCCAGACAGGGGACAGGGAGAGTTCACAAACAGAGTCGCAGGCTTGGGACAGGGAGACATCCTAAACAGAGTCCCTGAGAGGTTAGGAGGAGAGTTCCTAAACAGAGTCACAGGCAGGGGACATGGAGAGTTCCTAAACAGACTCACAGGCAGGAGACTGGGAGAGTTCCTAAACAGAGTCACAGGCAGGGACAGGGAGATTTCCTAAACAGAATCCCAGACAAGGAACAGGGAGAGTTCCTAAACACAGTCCCAGTCAGGGGACAGGGAGAGTTCACAAACAGAGTCCCAGACAGGGGGCAGGGAGAGTTCCTCAGCAGAGTCACATGCATGGGACAGGGAGATTATGCTAAACAGAGTCACAGGCAGGCGATAGAGAGAGTTCCTAAACGGAATCACTGGCAGTGGACAGTGAGAGTTCCTAAACAGAGTCCCTGACAGGGCGCAGGGAGATTTCATATACAGAATCACAAGCAGGGGACAGGGAGTGTTCCTAAACAGAGTCACAGGTAGGGAACAGGGAGATTTTGCTAAACAGTGTCCCAGATAGGGGACAGGGAGACTTCCTAAACAGAGTCCCAGACAGGGGACAGTGAAAGTTCCTAAACAGAGTCCCTGACAGGGCACAGGGAGAGTTCATATACAGAGTCACAAGCAGGGGACAGGGAGTGTTCCTAAACAGAGTCACCGACAGGGAAAAGGGAGTGTTTCCAATCGGAGTCCCAGTCAGGGGTGAGAGAGAGTTCCGAAATAGAGTGAAAAGCAGGGGACAGAGAGAGATTATAAACAGATTCACAGGCAGGACACAGGGAGTGTTCCTAAACAGAGTCCCTGACAGGGGACAGGGAGACTTCCTAAACAGAGTCCCAGATACTGTACAGGGAGATTTCCCAATCAGAGTCCCAGGCAGGGGAAAGGGAGAGTTCCTTAACAGAGTCCCAGACAGGGGACATGGTGAGTCCCTAAACAGACTCACACGCAGTGGACAGGGAGTGTTCCTAAACAGAGTCCCAGACAGGGGATAGGGAGAGTTCCTAAACAGAGTCACAGGCAGGGGGCAGGGAGACCTCCTAAACAGAGTCCCAGATAGGGGACATGGTGAGTTCCTAAACAGACCCACAGGTAGGGGACAGGGAGAGTTCCTAAACAGAGTCACCAACAGGGGACAGCGAGAGTTCCTGAACAGAGTCCCTGACAGGGGAATCGGAGTGTTTCCAAACGGAGACCAAGACAGGAGTCAGAGAGAGTTCTGAAACAGAGTCACAAGCAGGGGACAGAGAGTGTTGCTAAACAGAACCACAGGCAGGAGAAAGGGAGAGTTCCTAAACAGAGTCCCAGACAGGAGACATGGTAAGTTCCTAAACAGACGCACAGGCACAGGACAGGGTGTGTTCCTAAACAAAGTCACATTTAGGGGACAGGGAGATTTTGCTAAACAGAGTCACAGGCAGGGAACAGACAGAGTTTATAAACAGATTCACAGGCAACGGACAAGGAGTGTTCCTAAACAGAATCCCTCAGAGGGGACAGGGAGAGTTCCTAAACAGAGTCAAAGGCAGGGGACTGGGAGACTTCCTAAACAGAATTCCAGACAAGGGACAGGGAGAGTTCCTAAACAGAGACCCAGTCAGGGGACAGGGAGAATTCCAAAACAGAGTCCCAGACAGGGGACAGAGAGAGATCCTAAACAGAGTCTAGATAGGGGACCGGGACACTTCCTAAACAGTGTCCCAGACAGGGGACAGGGAGAGTTCCCAATCAGTGTCCCAGGCAGGGGAAAAGGCGTGTTCCCAAATGGAGTCCCAGAGAGGGGTCAGAGAGATTTCTGAAACATACTCCCAGGCAGGGGACTAAGAGAGTCCCTAAACAGACTCACAGGAAGGAGACAGGGAGAGATCCAAAACAGAGTCCCAGACAGGGGACAGGGAGAGTTCCTAAACAGAGTCCCTGACAGGGGTCGGGCAGAGTTCCTAAACAGATTCACAGGCAGGGGTCAGAGAGCGTCTCTAAAGAGAGTTCCAGACAGGGGACAGGGAGAGTTCCGAAACAGAGTCACAGGCAAGGGATAGGGAGATTTTGCTAAACAGATTCCCAGTCAGGGAACAGAGAGAGTTCCTAAACTGTGTCACAGGCAGTGGACAGAGATAGTTCCTAAACAGTCTCACAGGCAGGGGACAGGGAGCGTTCCTAAACAGTTTCCCAGAAATGGGACAGGGAGAGTTTCTAAACAGAGTCCAGGACAAGGGACAGGGAGACTTCCTAAACATAGTCCCAGGGAGGGGAAATGTACAGTTCCTAAAAGGAGTCCCAGCAGGGGACTGAGAGAGTTCCTAAACAGAAACAGCAAGGAGACAGTGAGATTTCCTAAACAGAGTCCCAAACAGCAGACAGGGAGTGTTCCTAAACAGAGTCCCAGACTGAGGACTTGGAGAGTTCCTAAACAGAGTCCCAGACAGGGGACAGGGAAAGTTCCTAAACAGTGTCCCAGACAGGGGACAGGGAGAGTTCAAACAGAGTCCCAGACAGGGGACAGGGAGAGTTCCTCAGCAGAGTCACATGCATGGGACAGGGAGATTATGCTAAACAGAGTCACAGGCAGGCGACGAAGCGAGTTCCTAAATGGAATCACTGGCAGTGGACAGTGAGAGTTCCTAAACAGAGTCCCTGACAGGGCACAGGGAGAGTTCATATACAGAATCACAAGCAGGGGACAGGGAGTGTTCCTAACCAGATTCACAGGTAGGGGACAGGGAGATTTTGCTAAACAGAGGCACAGGCAGGGGACAGACAGAGTTTATAAACAGATACACAGGCAGGAGACAGGGATTGTTCCTAAACAGAGTCCCTGAGACGGGACAAGGAGGGTTCCTAAACAGAGTCCCAGACAGGGGACAGTGAAAGTTCCTAAACAGAATCCCTGACAGAGCACAGAGAGAGTTCATATACAGAGTCACAAGCAGGGGACAGGGAGTGTTCCTTAACAGACTCACAGGTAGGGGACAGGGAGATTTTGCTAAACAGAGTCACAGGCAGGGGACATGGTGAGTCCCTAAACAGACTCAAAGGCAGGGGACAGGGAGTGTTCCTAAACAGAGTCACCGACAGGGGACAGCGAGAGTTCCTAACCAGAGTCCCTGACAGGGGAAAGGGAGTGTTTCAAAACGGAGTCCCAGTCAGGGGTCAGCGAAAGTTCCGAAACAGAGTCACAAGCAGGGGACATGGTGAGTTCCTAAACAGACTCACAGGCTGGGGACAGGGAGTGTTCCTAAACAGAGTCACAGGTAGGGGACAGGGAGAGTTCCTAAAAATACTCACAGACAGGAGACTGGGAGTGTTCCCAAACAGAGTCACAAGCAGGGGACAGGGAGTGTTGCTAAACAGACTCACAGGCAGGAGACAGGGAGAGTTCCTAAACAGAGTCCCAGACAGGGGACATGGTGAGTCCCTAAACAGATTCACAGGCAGTGGACAGGGAGTTTTCCTAAACATAGTCACCGACAGGTGACAGCGAGAGTTCCTAAACAGAGTCACAGGCATGGGGCATGGAGACTTCCTAAACAGAGTCCCAGATAGGGGATATGGTGAGTTCCAAAACAGACTCACAGGTAGGGGACAGGGAGTGTTCCTAAACAGAGTCACAGGTAGGGGACAGGGAGAGTTCCTCAACAGACTCACAGGCAGGAGACTAGGAGAGTTCCTAAACAGAGTCACAAGCAGAGGACAGGGAGTGTTGCTAAACAGACTCACAGGCAGGAGACAGGGAGAGTTCCTAAACAGAGTCCCAGACAGAGGACATGGTGAGTCCCTAAACAGACTCACAGCCAGTGGACAGGGAGTGTTCCTAAACAGAGTCACCGACAGGGGAAAGCGAGAATTCATAAACAGAGTCCCTGACAGGGGAATCGGAGTGTTTCCAAACGGAGACCCAGACGGGGTCAGAGAGAGTTCTGAAACAGAGTCACAAGCAGGGGACAGGGAGATTTCCTAAACAGAGTCACAGGCAGGGGACAGAGAGCGTTGCTAAATAGAGTTCCAGATAGGGGACAGGGAGAGTTCCGAAACAGACTCACAGGCAGGGGACAGGGAGCGTTCCTAAACAGAGTACCAGACAAGAGACAGGGAGACTTCCTAAAGATAGTCCCAGGCAGGGTAAATATAGAGTTCCTAAATGGAGAGATCCAAAACAGAGTCCCAAACAGGGGACAGGGAGTGTTCCTAAACAAAGTCCCAGACAGGGGACAGGGAAAGTTCCTAAACAGTGTCCCAGACAGGGGACAGGGAGAGTTCACAAACAGAGTCCCAGACAGCGGACAGGGAGAGTTCCTCAGCAGAGTCACATGCATGGGACAGGGAGATTATGCTAAACAGAGTCACTGGCAGGCGACGGAGAGAGTTCCTAAATGGAATCACTGGCAGTGGACAGTGAGAGTTCCTAAACAGAGTCCCTGATAGGGCACAGGGAGAGTTCATATACAGAATCACAAGCAGGGGACACGGAGTGTTCCTAAACAGATTCACAGGTAGGGGACAGGGAGATTGTGCTAAACAGAGTCACCGACAGGGGACAGCGAGAGTTCCTAACCAGAGTCCCTGACAGGGGAAAGGGAGTGTTTCAAAACGGAGTCCCAGTCAGGGGTCAGCGAAAGTTCCGAAACAGAGTCACAAGCAGGGGACATGGTGAGTTCCTAAACAGACCCACAGGCTGGGGACAGGGAGTGTTCCTAAACAGTCACAGGTAGGGGACAGGGAGAGTTCCTAAAAATACTCACAGACAGGAGACTGGGAGTGTTCCCAAACAGAGTCACAAGCAGGGGACAGGGAGTGTTGCTAAACAGACTCACAGGCAGGAGACAGGGAGAGTTCCTAAACAGAGTCCCAGACAGGGGACATGGTGAGTCACTAAACAGATTCACAGGCAGTGGACAGGGAGTTTTTCTAAACAGAGTCACCGACTGGTGACAGCGAGAGTTCCTAAACAGAGTCCCAGACAGGGGAATCGGAGTGTTTACAAATGGAGAGCCAGACAGGGGTCAGAGAGTGTTCTGAAACAGAGTCACAAGCAGGGGACAGGGAGTGTTGCTAAGCAGTTTCACAGGCAGGAGAAAGGGAGAGTTCCTAAACAAAGTCCCAGTCAGGGGAATTGGTGAGTTCCTAAATAGACTCACAGGCAGGGGACAGGGTGTGTTCCTAAACAGAGTCCCTGACAGGGTACATGGAGACTTCCTAAACAGAGTCCCAGACAGGGGACAGGGAGTGTTCCTAAACAGAGTCCCAGACACTGGACAGGGAGAGTTCCCAATCAGAGTCCCAGGCAGGGGAAATGGAGAGTTCCTTAACAGAGTCCCAGACAAGGTACATGGTGAGTCCCGAAACAGACTCACAGGAGGGGACAGGGAGTGTTCCTAAACAGAGTCACCGACAGGGCACAGCGAGAGTACCTAAACAGAGTCCCTGACAGGGGATTCGGAGTGTTTCCAAACGGAGACCCAGACAGGTGTCAGAGAGAGTTCCTAAACAGAGTCAAAAGCAAGGGACAGGGAGTGTTGCTAAACAGACTCACAGGCAGGAGAAAGGGAGAGTTTCTAAACACAGTCCCAGACAGGGGACATGGTGAGTTCCTAAACATAGTCCCAGGCAGGGTAAAGGTAGAGTTCCTAAAAGGAGTCCCAGACAATGGACAGGGAGAGTTCCTAAACATACTTCCAGGCAGGGGACTGAGAGAGTCCCTAAACAGACTCACAGCAAGGAGACAGGGATAGTTCCTAAACAGAGTCACAGACAGCAGAGAGGGAGTGTTCCTAAACAGGGTCCCAGACTGTGGACTTGGAGAGTTCCTAGACAGAGTCCCAGACAGTGGACATGGAAAGTTCCTAAACAGAGTCCCACAGAGCGGACATGGAGAGTTCCCAATCAGGTGTCCCAGGCAGGGGAAAAGGCGTGTTCCCAAACGGAGTCCAAGACAGTGGTCAGAGAAAGTTCAGAAACAGTGTCTCAGACAGTGGAAAGGGAAACTTCCTAAACAGAGTCCCAGACAGGCGACATGGTGAGTTCCTAAACAGACTCACAGGCAGGGGACAGGGAGTTTTCCTAAACAGAGTCACAGGCAGGGGACAGACAGAGTTTATAAACAGATTCACAGGCAGTGGACAGGGAGTGATCCTAAACAGACTCCCTGAGAGGGACAGGGAGAGTTCCTAAAGAGAGTCACAGGCAGCGGACATGGAGACTTCCTAAACAGAGTCCTATACAGGGGACAGGGAGAGTTCTTAAACAGAGTCCCAGTGAGGGGACAGGGAGAGTTCCCTCTCATAGTCCCAGGCAGGGGAAAGTGAGAGTTCCTAAATGGAGTCCCAGACAGTGGTCAGAGAGAGTTCCTAAACAGAATCCCAGGCAGGGGACTGGGAGAGTTCCAAGACAGAGTCCCAGACAGGGGACAGAGAGGGATCCAAATCAAAGTCCCAGACAGGGACCGGGACACTTCCTAAACAGTGTCCCAGACAGGGGACAGGGAGAGTTCCTAAACAGAGTCCCAGACAGGGGACTGGGAGAGTTCCAAAACAGAGTCCAAGATGGGGGACATGGAGAGAGGCTAAACATAGTCCCAGACAGGGGACCGGGACACTTCCTAAACAGTGTCCCAGACAGGGGACAGGGAGAGTTCCCAATCACTGTCCCAGGCAGGGGAAAAGGTGTGTTCCCAAACAGAGTCCCAGACAGGGCTCAGAGAGAGTTCCAAAACATACTCCCAGGCAGGGGACTGAGAGAGTTCCTAAACAGACTCAAAGGAAGGAGAGAGGGAGAGATCCAAAACAGAGTCCCAGACAGGGGACTGGGAGAGTTCCTAAACAGAGTCCCAGACAGAGGACTGGGAGAGTTCCAAAACAGAATCCAAGATGGGGGACATGGAGAGAGGCTAAACAGAGTACCAGACAGGGGACCGGGACACTTCCTAAACAGAGTCCCAGACAGGGGACTGGGAGAGTTCCTAAACAGAGTCCCAGACAGAGGACTGGGAGAGTTCCAAAACAGAATCCAAGATGGGGGACATGGAGAGAGGCTAAACAGAGTACCAGACAGGGGACCGGGACACTTCCTAAACAGTGTCCCAGACAGGGGACAGGGAGCGTTCCCAATCACTGTCCCAGGCAGGGGATAAGGTGTGTTCCCAAACAGAGTCCCAGACAGGGCTCAGAGAGAGTTCCGAAAAATACTCCTAGGCAGGGGACTGAGAGAGTTCCTAAACAGACTCACCAGAAGGAGACAGGCAGAGATCCAAAACAGAGTCCGAAACAGAGAACTGGGAGAGTTCCTAAACAGTGTCCCAGACAGGGGTCAGGGAGAGTTCCTAAACAGAGTCACAGGCAGGGGATAGGGAGTGTTCCTAAACAGAGTCACAGGCAACTGATTGGGAGAGTTTGCTAAACAGTTTCCCAGTAGGGGACAGATTGAGCTTCTAAACTGTGTCAAAGGCAGGGGACAGAGATAGTTCCTAAACAGTCTCACAGGCAGGAGACAGGGAGAGTTCCTAAACAGAGTCCCAGACAGGGGACATGGTGAGTTCCCAAACAGAAACACAGGCAGGGTACAGGGTCTGTTCCTGAACAGAGTCACCGACAGGGGACAGGGAGAGTTCCTAAACAGAGTCACTGACAGGGGAAAGGGAGTGTTTCCAAACGGAGTCCCAGAAAGGGGTCAGAGAGAGTTCCGAAACAGAGTCACAAGCAAGGGTCAGGCAGTGTTGCTAAAGAGACTCACAGGCAGGGGACAGGGAGAATTCCTAAACAGAGTCACAGGTAGGGAATAGGCAGTCTTACTAAATAGAGTCCCAGACAGGGGACAGGGAGAGTTCCCAATTAGAGTCCCAGGCAGGGGAAAGGGAGAGTTCCTAAATGGAGTCCCAGACAGGGGTCAGAGAGAGTTCAGAAACAGAGTCCCAGACAGGGGACAGAGAGAGTTCCAAAACAGAGTTCCAGAATGAGGAAAAGGAAATTTCCTAAACAGAGTCCCAGGTAGGGGACAGGGAGAGTTCACACACAGAGTCCCAGGCTTGGGACAGGGATACATCCTAAACAGAGTCACAGAGAGGGGAGAGGGAGAGTTCCTAAACTGAGTCCCAGACAGAGGAATGGGAGAGTTCCAAAACAGAGTCAAAGATGGGGGACATGGAGAGAGGCTAAACAGAGTCCCAGACAGGGGACCGGGACACTTCCTAAACAGTGTCCCAGACAGGGGAGAGGGAGCGTTCCCAATCACTGTCCCAGGCAGGGGAAAAGGTGTGTTCCCAAACAGAGTCCCAGACAGGGCTCAGAGAGAGTTCAGAAACATACTCCCAGGCAGGGGACTGAAAGAGTTCCTAAACAGACTCACCAGAAAGAGACAGGCAGAGATCCAAAACAGAGTCCGAAACAGAGAACTGGGAGAGTTCCTAAACAGAGTCCCAGACAGGGGTCAGGCAGAGTTCCTAAACAGAGTCACAGGCAGGGGACAGGGAGTGTTCCTAAACAGAGTCACAGGCAACTGATTGGGAGAGTTTGCTAAACAGTTTCCCAGTAGGAGACAGATTGAGTTCCTAAACTGTGTCAAAGGCAGGGGACAGAGATAGTTCCTAAACAGTCTCACAGGCAGGGGAGAGGGAGCGTTCCTAACCAGTGTCCCAGACAGGGGACAGGGAGATTTCCTAAGCAGAGTCACAGGCAGAGGACAGGGTGAGTATGCTAAACAGAGTCACAGGCAGGGGAAAGGGAAAGTTCCTAAACAGAGTCACAGCCAGTGGACATGGAGAGTTCCTAAACAGACTCACAGGCAGGAGACTGGCAGCGTTCCTAAACAGAGTCACAAGCTGCGGACGGGGAGTGTTGCTAAACAGACTCACAGGCAGGAGACAGGGAGAGTTCCTAAACATAGTCCCAGACAGGGGACATGGTGAGTTCCTAAACAGACACACAGGCAGGGTACAGGGACTGTTCCTGAACAGAGTCACCGACAGGGCACAGGGAGAGTTCCTAAACAGAGTCACTGACAGGGGAAAGGGAGTGTTTCCAAACGGAGTCCCAGACAGGGGTCAGAGAGAGTTCCGAAACAGAGTCACAAGCAGGGGTCAGGGAGTGTTGCTAAACAGACTCACAGGCTGGCGACATGGGGAGAGCCTAAACAGAGTCCCAGACAGGGTACATGGTGAGTTCCTAAACAGAGTCACAGGCAGGTGACAGTGAGAATTCCTAAACAGAGTCACAGGTAGGGAACAGGCAGTCTTACTAAATAGAGTCCTAGACAGGGGACAGGGAGAGTTCCCAATCAGAGTCCCAGGCAGGGGAAAGGGAGAGTTCCTACACGGAGACCCAGACAGGTGTCAGAGAGAGTTCAGAAACAGAGTCCCAGGCAGGGGACAGGGAGAGTATCTAAACAGAGTCGAAGGCAGGGGACATGGAGACTTCCTAAACAGACTCACAGGCAGGAGACTGGCAGCGTTCCTAAACAGCGTGACAAGCAGGGGATGGGGAGTGTTGCTAAACAGACCCTCAGGCAGGAGACAGGGAGAGTTCCTAAACAGAGTCCCAGACAGGGTCATGGTGATTTCCTAAACAGACTCACAGGCAGGGGACAGGGAGAGTTCCTAAACAGAGTCACTGACAGGGGAAAGGGAGTGTTTGCAAACGACATCCCAGACAGGGTTCAGAGAGAGTTCTGAAACAGAGTCACAAGCAGGGGACAGGGAGTTTTGCTAAACAGACTCACAGGCAGGAGACAGGGAGAGTTCCTAAACAGAGTCACAGGCAGGGGACAGGGAGACTTCCTATTCAGAGTCACAGGCAGGGGACAGGGAGAATTCCTAAACAGAGTCACAGGCAGGGAACAGGCAGTTTTACTAAATAGAGTCCCAGACAGGGGACAGGGAGAGTTCCCATTCATTGTCCCAGGCAGGGGAAAGGGAGAGTTCCTAAACGGAGTCCCAGACAGGGGTCAGAGAGAGTTCAGAAACAGAGTTCCAGACTGTGGAAAAGGAAATTTCCTAAACAGAGTCCCAGGCAGGGGATAGGGAGAGTTCCTAAAAATACTCCCAGGCAGGGGACAGGGAGCGTTCCTAAGCAGAGTCACAGGCAAGGGACAGGGAGAGTATGCTAAACAGACAAACAGGCAGGGGACAGACAGAGTGCCTGAACGGAATCACTGGCACTGGACAGTGAGAGTTCCTAAACCGAGTCCCAGACAGGGCACAGGGAGAGTTCATATACAGAATCCCATGGGGGGGACAGGGATGGTTCTGAAACAGAGTCTCAGATAGGGGACAGGAGAGTTCCTAAACAGAGTCACAGTAAGGGGACAGGGAGTTTTCCTAAACAGAGACCCAGACAGGGGAAAGGGAGAATTCCCAAACTGAGTCCCATTTATGGGACAGTGAGAGTTCCTAAACAGAGACACCGACAGGGGACATGGAGAGTAAATAAACAGAGTTACAGGCACGGGCAGTAAAAGTTGCTAAACAGAGTCCTACTCAGGGCACAGGTTGAGTTCCTAAACAGAGTCGCAGGCAGGGGATAGGGAGAGTTTCTAAACAGAGTCGAAGTCAGGGGACAGGGAGAGTTCCTAAACAGTGTCACAGGCAGGGGAAAGGGGAAGTTCCTAAACAGAGTCACAGGCAGGGCAAAGGGAAAGTTCCTAAACAGACTCACAGGCAGGAGACACGGAGAGTTCCTAAACTGAGTCCCAGACAGGGGACATGGTGAGTTCCTAAACAGACTCACAGGCAGGGGACAGGGAGTGTTCCTAAGCAGAGTCACCGACAGGGGACAGGGAGAGTTCCTAAACAGAGTCCCTGACAGGGGAAAGGGAGTGTTTCCAAACGGAGTCCCAGACAGGGGTCAGAGAGAGTTCCGAAACAGAGTCACAAGCAGGGGACAGGGAGTGTTGCTAAAAAGACTCACAGGCAGGAGACAGGGAAAATTCCTAAGCAGAGTCACAGGCAGGGGAAAGGGAGAGTATGCTAAACAGAGTCACAGGCAGAGGACAGAGAGAGTTCCTAAACAGAATCACTGGCATTGGTCAGTGAGAGTTCATATACAGAATCTCAGGGAGGGGACAGTGATAGTTCCGAAACAGAGTGCCAGATAGGGGACAGGAGCGTTCCTAAACAGAGTCACAGTAAGGGGACAGGGAGTGTTCCGAAATAGAGTTCCAGACAGCGGAATGGGAAAATTCCCAAACTGACTCCCAAGCATGGGACAGTGAGAGATCCTAAACAGAATCCCTATCAGGGGATGGGTAGAGTTCCTGAACAGAGACACAGACAGGGGACAGGCAGAGTAACTAAACAGATTGCCAGGCAGGGGCAGGGAGAGATGCTATACAGAGTCCTACACGAGGCACAGGGAGGTTTCCTGAACAGAGTCGCAGGCAGGGGAGGGAGAGTTCCTAAACAGAGTCGCAGGCAGGGGACAGGGAGATTTCCTAAACAGACTCACAGGCAGGGTACATGGAGAGTTCCAAAACAGACTCACAGGCAGGAGACTGGGAGAGTTCCTAAACAGAGTCACAAGCAGGGGACAGGGAGTGTTGCTAAACAGACTCACAGGCGGGAGACAGGGAGATTTCCTAAACAGAGTGCCAGACAGGGGACATGGTGACTTCCTAAACAGACTCACAGGCAGGGGACATTCTTTGTTCCTAATCAGCGTCCCAGACAAGGGACAGGGAGAGTTCCTAAACAGTGTACAAGACAGGGGACAGAGAGAGTTCCTAATCAGAGCCCCAGACAAGGGACAGAGAGAGTTCTTAAAGGAAGTCCCAGCCTAGGGACAGGGTGAGTTCCTAAACCTGTCCCAGACAGGGCACAGGGAGAGTTCCCAATCATTATCCCAGGCCAGGGAAAGGGAGTGTTCCCAAACGGAGTCCCAGACAGGGGTCAGAGAGAGTTCCGAAACAGAGTCCCAGACAGTGGACAGGGAGAGATTCTAAACAGAGTCCCAAATAGTGGACAGGGAGAGTTCCGAAACATACTCCCAGGCAGGGGCTCAGAGATGTCCTAAACAGACTCACAGGAAGGAGACAGGGAGAGATCTAAAACAGAGTCCCAGACAGCAGACAGGTTGTGTTGCTAAACATATTCCCATGCAGGGGACTTGGGGAGTTCCTAAACAGAGTCCCAGACAGGTGTCAGGCGGAGTTCCTAAACAGAGTCACAGGCAGGGGACAGGGAGAGTTCCTAAAGAGAGTTCCAGACAGGGGACAGCGAAAGTTCCTAAACAGAGTCACAGGCAGGGGACAGGGAGAGTTCCTAAAGAGAGTTCCAGACAGGGGACAGCGAGAGTTCCTAAACAGAGTCACAGGCAGGGGACAATCAGTTTTCTTAATCAGCGTCCCAGACAAGGGTCAGGGAGAGTTCCTAAACAGAGTCCAAGACAGGGTACAGGGAGAGTGCCTCAACAGAGTCCCAGACAAGGGACAGAGAGAATTCTTAAAGGAAGTCCCAGCCTGGGGACAGGGTGAGTTCCTAAAGGTAGTCCCAGACAGGAGACAGGGAGAGTTCCTAAAGAGTGTCGCAGATAGGGGACAAGGAGAGTACCTAAACAGAGTCCCAGGCAGGGGACAGGGAGTGTTGCTGAACAGACTCACAGACAGGAGACAGGGAGAGTTCCTAAACACAGTCCCAGACAGGGGACATGGTGAGTTCCTAAACAGAGTAACAGGCAGGGGACAGGGAGACTTCCTAAACAGAGTCACAGGCAGGGGACAGGGAGAATTCCGAGACAGAGTCAAAGGCAGGGAACAGGCAGTCTTACTAAATAGAGTCCGAGACAGGGAACAGGGAGAGTTCCCAATCAGAGTCCCAGGCAGGGGAAAGTAAGAGTTCCTAAACGGAGTCCCAGACAGGGGTCAGAGAGAGTTCAGAAACAGAATTCCAGACTGTGGAAAAGGAAATTTCCTAAACAGAGTCCCAGGCAGGGGACAGGGAGAGTTCACACACAGAGTCCCAGGCTTGGGACAGGGATACATCCTAAACAGAGCCCCAGAGAGGGGAGAGGGAGAGTTCCTAAACAGAGTCACAGACAGTGGACAGGGAGCATTCCTAAACAGAATCACAGGCAGGGGACAGAGAGATTTCCTAAACAGACTCACAGGCAATGGACAGGGAGTGTTCCCAAACACCGTCTCAAACAGGGGACAGGGAGAGTTCCTAGACACAGTCCAAGACAGGGGACAGGGGGATTTCCTAAACAGAGTCCCAGACAGGGGACAGGGGGAGTTCCTAAACAGAGTCCCAGACAGCAGACAGGGAGTGTTCCTAAACAGAGACCCAGACTGAGGACTTGGAGAGTTCCAAAACAGAGTCACAGGCAGGGGACAGGGAACGTTCCTAAAGAGAGTTCCAGACAGGGGACAGGGAGAGTTCTGAAACAGAGTCACAGGCAAGGGATAGGGAGAGTTTGCTAAACAGATTCCCAGTCAGGGGACAGAGAGAGTTCCTTAACTGTGTCATAGGCAGGGGCCAGAGATAGTTCCTAAACAGTCTCACAGGCAGAGGACAGGGAGTGTTCCTAAACAGAGTCCCAGACAGGGAACAGGGAGACCTCCTAAACATAGTCCCAGGCAGGGGAGAGGTAGATTTCCTAAATGGAGACCCAGACAGGGGACAGGGAGAGTTCCTAAACGGAGTCCCTGACAGCAGACAGGGAGTGTTCCTAAACAGAGTCCCAGACTGAGGACTTGGAGAGCTCCTAAACAGTATCCCAGACAGGGGACAGGGAAAGTTCCTAAACAGAATCCCAGACAGGGGGCAGGGAGAGTTCACAAACAGTGTCCCAGACAGGGGCAGGGAGAGTTCCTAAGCAGAGTCACAGGCAGGGCCCAGGGAGAGTATGCTAAACAGAGTCACAGGCAGGCGACAGAGAGAGTTCCTGAACGGAATCACTGGCAGTGGACAGTGAGAATTCCTAAACAGAGTCCCTGACAGGGCACAGGGAGAGTTCATATACAGAGTCACAAGCAGGGGACAGGGAGTGTTCCTAAGCAGAGTCACAGGTTGGGGATTGGGAGATTTTGCTAAACAGCATCACAGGCAGGGGACAGACAGAGTTTATGTGCAGATTCACAGGCAAGTGACATGGAGTGTTCCTGAACAGAGTCCCTGACAGGAGACAGGGAGAGTTCCTAAACAGAGTCATAGGCAGTGTAAATGGAGACTTCCTAAACAGAGGCCCAGATAGGGGACAGGGAGAGTTCCCAATCAGAGACCCAGGTAGGGGAAAGGGAGAATTCCTAAACAGAGTCCCAGACAGGGGACTGGGAGTGTTCCAAAACAGACTCGCAGAGAGGGGAGTGAGAGAGAACCTAAACAGAGTACCAGACAGAGGACTGGGAGAGTTCCAAAACAGAGTCCAAGATGGGGGACATGGAGAGAGGCTAAACAGAGTCCCAGACAGGGGACCGGGACACTTTCTAAACACTGTCCCAGACAGGGGACAGGGAGCGTTCCCAACCACTGTCCCAGGCAGGGGAAAAGGTGTGTTCCCAAACAGAGTCCCAGACAGGGCTCAGAGAGAGTTCCGAGACATACTCCCAGGCAGGGGACTGATAGAGTTCCTAAACAGACTCACCGGAAGGAGACAGGGAGAGATCCAAAACAGAGTCCGAAACAGGGGACTGGGAGAGTTCCTAAACAGAGTCCCAGACAGGGGTCAGGCAGAGTTCCTAAACAGAGTCACAGGCAGGGGACAGGGAGCGTTCCTAAGGAGAGTTCCAGACAGGGGACAGGGAGAGTTCCGAAACAGAGTCACAGGCAACTGATCAGGAGAGTTTGCTAAACAGTTTCCCAGTCAGGGGACAGATTGTGTTCCTAAACAGTCTCACAGGCAGGGGACAGAGATAGTTCCTAAACAGTCTCACAGGCAGTGGACAGGGAGCGTTCCTAACCAGAGTCCCAGACAAGGGACAGGGAGACTTCCAAAACATAGTCCCAGGCAGGGGAGAGGTAGAGTTCCTAAACGGAGTCCCAGACAGGGGACAGGGAGAGTTCCTAAAAAAACTCCCAGACAGGGGACTGAGAGAGTTCCTAAATAGACTCACAGCAAGGAGACAGGGAGAGTTCCTAAACAGAGTCCCAGACAGCAGACAGGGAGTCTTCCTAAACAGAGTCCCAAACTGAGGACTTGGAGCGGTCCTAAACAGAGTCCCAGACATGGGACAGGGAAAGTTCCTAAGCAGAGTCACAGAGAGGTGACAGGGGGAGTTCACAAACAGAGTCCCAGACAGGGGACAGGGAGATTTCCTAAGCAGAGTCACAGGCAGGGGACAGGAGAGTATGCTAAACAGAGTCACAGGCAGGGAACAGACAGAGTGCCTGAACGGAATCACTGGCACTGTTCAATGAGTGTTCCTAAACAGATTCCCTGACAGGGCACAGGGAGGGTTCATATACAGAATCCCATGGAGGGGACAGGGATAGTTCTGAAACAATTTCGCAGTAAGGGGACAGGTAGTCTTCCTAAACAGAGACCCAGACAGGGGACAGGGAGAATTCCCAAACTGAGTCCCATGCATGGGGCAGTGAGAAATCCTAAACAGAGTCCCTTGCAGGGGAGAGGTAGAGCTCCTAAACAGAGATACCGACAGGGGACATGGAGAGTAAATAAACAGAGTGCCAGGCAGGGGCAGGGAGAGTTGCTAAACAGAGTCGAAGGCAGGGGACAGGGAGACTTCCTAATCAGAGTCACAGGCAAGGGACAGGGAGAATTCCTGAACAGAGTCACAGGCAAGGAACAGGCAGTCTTACTAAATAGAGTCCCAGGCAGGGGACAGGGTGAGTTCCCAATCGAAGTCCCAGGAAGGGGAAAGGGAGAGTTCCTAAACGGAGTCCCAGACAGGGGACAGGGCGAGTTCCTAAAAATAATCCCAGGCAGGGGACTGAGAGAGTTCCTAAACAGACTCAAAGCAAGGAGACAGGGAGAGTTCCTAAACAGAGTTCCAGACAGCAGACAGGGAGTGTTCCTAAACAGATTCCCAGACAGGGGACAGGGAAAGTTCCTAAACAGACTACTACTCAGGGCACAGGTTGAGTTCCTAAACAAAGTCGCAGGCAGGGGACAGGGAGAGTATCTAAACAGAGTCGAAGGCAGGGGATAGGGAGAGTTCCTAAACAGTGTCACAGGCAGGGGACATACAGAGTTCCTAAACAGACTCACAGACAGGAGACTGGGAGCGTTCCTAAACAGTCACAAGCAGGGGACGGGGAGTGTTGCTTAACAGAGTCACAGGCAGGAGACAGGGAGTGTTCCTAAACAGAGTCACCAACAGGGAACAGGTAGAGTTCCTAAACAGAGTCACTGACAGGGGAAAGGGAGTGTTTCCAAATGGAGTCCCAGACAGGGGTCAGAGAGAGTTCCGAAACAGAGTCACAAGCTGGGGACAGGGAGTGTTTCTAAACAGACTCACAGGCAGGAGACAGGGAGAGTTCCTAAACAGAGTCCCAGACAGGGGACATGGTGAGTTCCTAAACAGAGTCACAGACAGGGGACAGGGAGACTTCCTAATCAGAGTCACAGGCAGGGGACAGGGAGAATTCCTAAACAGAGTCACAGGCAGGGAACAGGCAGTCTTACTAAATAGAGTCCCAGACACGGGACAGGGAGAGTTCCGAAACGGAGTCCCAGACAGGGGACAGGGAGACTTCCTAAACATAGTCCCAGGGAGGGGAGAGGTAGATTTCCTAAACCGATTCCCAGACAGGGGACAGGTCGAGTTCCTAAAAATACTCCTGGGCAGGGGACTGAGAGAGTTCCTAAACAGACTCACAGCAAGGAGACAGGGAGAGTTCGTAAACAGAGTCCCAGACAGGCGACAGGGTGAGTTCCTAAACAGAGTCACTGACAGGGGACAGGGTGAGTTCCTAAACAGAGTCACTGACAGGGGACAGGGAGAGTTCCTAAACAGAATCACAGGCAGGGGACAGAGAGATTTCCTAAACAGACTCACAGGCAGTGGACAGGGAGTGTTCCCAAACACCGTCTCAAACAGTGTCAGGGAGATTTCATAAACACAGTCCAAGACAGGGGACAGGGAGATTTCCTAAACAGAGTCCCAGACAGGGTACAGGGTGAGTTCCTAAACTCTGTCACAGGCAGGGCACAGAGAGAGTTACTAAGCAGGCACAAAGGCAGGGGACAGGGAGCGTTCCTAACCAGAGTCCCAGACAGGGGACAGGGAGACTTCCTAAAAATAGTCTCAGGCAGGGGAGATGTAGATTTCATAAACGGAGTCCCAGACAGGGGACAGGGGGAGTTCCTAAAAATACTCCCAGGCAGGGGACTGAGAGAGTTCCTAAACAGACTCACAGCTAGGAGAAAGGGAGAGTTCTTAAACAGAGTCCCAGACAGCAGACAGGGAGTGTTCCTAAACAGATTCCCTGACAGGGGACAGGGAAATTTCCTAAACAGACTACTACTCAGGGCACAGGTTGAGTTCCTAAACAGAGTCGCAGGCAGGGGACAGGGAGATTATCTAAACAGAGTCGAAGGCAGGAGACAGGGAGAGTTCCTAAACAGAGTCACAGGCAGGGGACATGGAGAGTTCCTAAACAGACTCACAGGCAGGAGACTGGGAGCATTCCTAAACAGAGTCACAAGCATGGAACAGGGAGTGTTGCTAAAAAGATTCACAGGCAGGAGACAGGGAGAGTTCCTAAACAGAGTCCCAGACAGGGGACATGGTGAGTTCCTGAACAGACTCACAGGCAGGGGACAGGTAGTGTTCCTAAACAGAGTCACCGACAGGGGAAAGGGAGTGTTTCCAAACGGAGTCTCAGACAGGGGTCAGAGAGAGTTTCAAAACAGAGTCACAAGCAGGGGACAGGGAGAGTTCCTAAACAGAGTCACAAGCAGGGGATATGGTGAGTTCCTAAACAGAGTCACAGGCAGGGGACAGGGAGACTTCCTAATCAGAGTCACAGGCAGGGCACAGGGAGAATTCCTAAACAGAGTCACAGGCAGTGAACAGGCAGTCTTACTAAATAGAGTCCCAGACAGGGTACAGGGAGAGTTTCCAATCAGAGTCCCAGGCAGGGGAAAGGGAGAGTTCCTGAACGGAATACCAGACAGGGGTCAGAGAGAGTTAAGAAACAGAGTCCCAGACAGGGGACAGAGAGAGTTACTAAACAGAGTCCCAGAATGGGGACTTTGAGATTTCCAAAACAGAGTCCCAGACTGGGGAAAAGGAAATTCCCTAAACAGAGTCCCAGGCAGGGGACAGGGAGATTTCACACACAGAGTCCAAGGCTTGGGACAGGGATACATCCTAAACAGAGTCCCTGAGAGGGTAGAGGGAGAGTTCCTAAACAGAGTCACAGACAGTGGACAGGGAGCATTCCTAAACAGATTCACAGGCAGGGGAAAGAGAGATTTCCTAAACAGACTCACAGGCAGTGGACAGGGAGTGTTCCCAAACACGATCTCAAACAACGGACAGGGAGCGTTCCTAAACACAGTCCAAGACAGGGGACAGTGAGAGTTCCTAAACAGAGTCCCAGACAGGGGACAGGGTGAGTTCCTAAACTGTGTCACAGGCAGGGGACACAGAGAGTTCCTAAGCAGACACACAGTCAGGGGACAGAAATTGTTCCTAAAGACTTTCACAGGCAGGGGACAGGGAGCGTTCCTAAACAGAGTCCCATCTGAGGGCAGGGAGAGTTCCTATGCAGAGTCACAGGCAGGGGACAGGGAGAGTATGCTAAACAGAGTCAGAGGCAGAGGACAGAGAGAGTTCCTATACAGAATCACTGGCATTGGACAGTGAAAGTTCATATACAGAATCCCAGGGAGGGGACAGGGATAGTTCCACAACAGAGTGCCAGATAGGGAACAGGAGCATTCCTAAACAGAGTCACAGTCAGGAACAGGGAATGTTCCTAAACACAATCACAGGCAGGGGACAGAGAAATTTCCTAAACAGACTCACAGGCAGTGGACAGGGAGTGTTCCCAAACACTGTCTCAAACAGGGTCAGGGAGATTTCCTAAACACAGTCCAAGACAGGGGACAGGGAGATTTCCTAAACAGAGTCCCAGACAGGGTACAGGGTGAGTTCCTAAACTCTGTCACAGGCAGGGCACAGAGGGAGTTCCTAAACAGGTACAAAGGCAGGGGACAGGGAGCGTTCCTAACCAGAGTCCCAGACAGGAGACAGGGAGAGTTCCTAAACAGAGTCCCAGATAGGGAACAGGAGCATTCCTAAACAGAGTCACAGTCAGGAACAGGGAGTGTTCCCAAATAGAGTCCCAGACAGCGGACTGGGAAAATTCCCAAACTGAATCCCATGCATGGGACATTGAGAGATCCTAAACAGAGACCCTGGCAGGGGACAGGTAGAGTTCCTAAACAGAGACACAGACAGGGGACATGGAGAGTAAATAAACAGAGTGCCAGGCAGGGGCAGGGAGAGTTGCTAAACAGAGTCCTACGCAGTGCACAGGGAGGTTTCCTGAACAGAGTCGCAGGCAGGGGACAGGGCGAGTTCCTAAACAGAGTTGCAGGCAGGGGACAGGGAGAGTTCCTAAACAGACTCACAGGCAGGGGACATGGAGAGTTCCAAAACAGACTCACAGGCAGGATACTGGGAGAGTTCCTAAACAGAGTCACAAGCAGGGGACAAGGAGTGTTGCTAAACAGACTCACAAGCGGGAGACAGGGAGATTTCCTAAACAGAGTGCCAGACAGGGGACATGGTGAGTTCCTAAACAGACTCACAGGCAGGGGACAGTCTTTGTTCCTAATCTGCGTCCCAGACAAGGGACAGGGAGAGTTGCTAAACAGTGTCCAAGACAGGGCACAGGGAGAGTTCCCAATCATTATCCCAGGCCGGGGAAAGAGAGTGTTCCCAAACGGTGTCCCAGACAGGGGTCAGAGAGAGTTCCGAAACAGAGTCCCAGACAGTGGACAGGAAGAGATTCTAAACAGAGTCCCAAATAGTGGACAGGGAGAGTTCCAAAACATACACCCAGGCAGGGGCTGAGAGATTTCCGAAATAGACTCACAGGAAGGAGACAGGGAGAGATCCAAAACAGAGTTCCAGACAGCAGACAGGGAGTGTTGCTAAATAGATTCACAGGCGGTAGACAGGGAGATTTCCTAAACAGAATGCCAGACAGGTAACATGGTGAGTTTCTAAACAGACTCACAGGCAGGGGACAGGGAGTGTTCCTAAACAGAGTCACAGGCAGGGGACAGTCAGTGTTCCTAATCAGCCTCCCAGACAAGGGACAGAGAGAGTTCTTAAAGGAAGTCCCAGCCTGGGGACAGGGTGAGTTCCTAAACAGTGTCCCAGACAGGGGACAGGGAGAGTTCCCAATCATTATCCCAGGCCGGGGAAAGGCAGTGTTCCCAAATGGAGTCACAGACAGGGGTCAGCGAGAGTTCCGAAACAGTCCCAGACAGTGGACAGGGAGAGATTCTAAACAGAGTCCCAAATAGTGGACAGGGAGTGTTCCGAAACATTCTCCCAGGCAGGGGCTGAGAGATTTCTAAATAGAGTCACAGGAAGGAGATAGGGTGAGATCCAAAACAGAGTCCCAGACATCAGACATGAGTGTTGCTAAACATTTTCCCAGGCAGGGGACTTGGGGAGTTCCTAAACAGAGTCCCAGACAGGCGTCAGCCGGAGTTCCTAAACAGAGTCACAGGCAGGGGACAGGGAGAGTTCCTAAAGAGAGTTCCAGACAGGGGACAGGGAGAGTTCCTAAACAGAGTCACAGGCAGGGGACAGGGAGAGCTCCTAAAGAGAGTTTCAGACAGGGGACAGCGAAGGTTCCTAATCAGAGTCACAGGCAGGGGAGAGGGAGAGTTCCTAAAGAGCGTTCCAGATAGAAGACAGTGAGAGTTCCTAAACAGAATCACAGGCAGGGGACAGTCAGTGTTCCTAATCAGCGTTCCAGACAAGGGACAGGGAGAGATCCTAAATAGAGTCCATGACAGGGGACAGGGAGAGTGCCTAAACAGTGACCCAGACAAGGGACAGAGAGAGTTCTTAAAGGAAGTCCCAGCCTGGGGAGAGGGTCAGTTCCTAAAGGTAGTCCCAGACAGGAGACAGGGAGAGTTCGTAAAGAGTGTCCCAGATAGGGGACAAGGAGAGTACTTAAACAGAGTCACAGGCAGGGGAAAGGGAGAGTTTCTAAACAGAGTCGCAGGCAGGGGACAGGGAGACATCCTAAACAGAGTCCCAGGCAGGGGACAGGGAGAGTTGCTAAACAGACAGAAATGTAGGAGACTGGAAAAGTTCCTAAACAGAGTCCCAGAAAGGGAACCAGAAGAGTTCCTAAAAAGAGTCACAGGTAGGGGACAGGGAGATTTTGCTAAACAGAGTCACAAGCAGGGGACAGACAGAGTTTATAAACATATTCACAGGCAGGGGACAGGGAGACTTCCTAAACAGAGTCCCAGGCAGGGGAGAGGGAGAATTCCTAAACACAGTCACAGGCAGGGGACATGGAGGGTTCCTAAACAGAGTCCCAGTCAGGGGAGAGGGAGAGTTCCCAATCAGAGTCCCAGGCAGGGGAAAGGGAGAGTTTCTAAACGGAGTCCTAGACAGGCGTCAGAGAGATTTCAGAAACAGAGTCCCAGTGAAGGGACAGGGAGACTTCCTAAACATATTCCCAGACAGGGGACAGGGAGAAAGCCTAAACGGAGTCCCAGCCAGGTTACAGGGAATGATTCCAAACAGAGTCCCAGATAGGGGAAAGGGAGAGTTCCTAAACATACTACCAGGCAGGGGACTGAGAGAGTTCTTAAACAGACTCACAGGAAGGAGGCAGGGATAGTTCCTAAACATACTTCCAGGCAGGGGACTGAGAGAATTCCTAAACAGACTCACAGGAAGGAGACAGGGAGAGTTCCTAAACAGAGTCCGAGACAGCAGTCATGGCATGTTCCTAAACAGAGTTTCAGACAGGTGACAGGGAAAGTTCACAATCAAAGTCCCAGACAAGGGACAGGGAGTTTTCACAAATAGAGTCCCAGACAGGGGACAGGGAGAGTTCCTAAGCAGAGTCACAGGCAGGGGATATGGACATTTCCTAAACAGAATCACTGGCAGTGGACAGTGAGAGTTCCTAAACAGAGTCCAAGATAGGGGACAGTGAGATTTCCTAAACAGGGTCCCTGACAGGGCACAGGGAGAGTTCATATATAGAATCCCAGGGAGGGAACAGGGATAGTTCCGAAACAGTGACCCAGATCGGGGACAGGAGAGTTCCTAAAGAGACTCACAGTAAGGGGACAGGGTATCTTCCTAAACAGAGGCCCAGACAGGGGACAGGGAGAATTCCCAAACTGAGTCCCATGCATGGGACTGTGAGAGATCCTAAACAGAGTCCCAGGCCGGGGATAGGTAGAGTTCCTGAACAGAGACACAGTCAGGGGACAGGCAGAGTTACTAAACAGAGTGCCAGGCAGGGGCAGGAAGTGTTGCTAAACAGAGTCCTACTCAGGGTACAGGGTGAGTTCCTAAACAGAGTCGCAGACAGGGGACAGGGAAATTTCCTAAACACAGCCCCAGTAGGGGACAAGGAGAGTTCACAAACAGAGTCCCAGACAGCGGACAGGGAGAGTTACTAAGCAGAGTCACAGGCAGGGGACATGGAGAGTTCCTAAATAGAATCACTGGCAGTGGACAGTGAGAGTTCCTAAACAGAGTCCAAGATAGGGGACAGGGAGAGTTCCTGAACAGAGTCCCAGACAGCAGACAGGGTGTGGTCCTAAACGGACTCCCAGACAGTAGGCATGGAGTGTTCCTAAACAGAGTCCCAGACAGGGGTCAGGCGGATTTCCTAAACAGATTCCCAGGCAGGGGACAGAGACATTTCCTAAACAGAGTCACAGGCAGGGGACAGTGATTGTTCCTAATCAGCGTCCCAGACAAGGAATAGGGAGATTTCCTAAACAGAGTCCATGACAGGGGATAGGGAGAGTTCCTAAACTGAGTCCCAGACAAGGAACAGAGAGAGTTTTTAAAGGGAATCCCAGCCTGGGGACAGGGTGAGTTTCTAAAGGTAGTCCCAGACAGGAGACAGGATGATTTCATTAAGATTGTCCCAGATAGGGGACAAGGAGAGTACCTGAACAGATTTCCAGACAGGGGATACGGTGAGTTTCTAAACAGATTCGCAGGCAGGGGACAGAGAGATTTCCTAAACAGTGTCCCAGGCAGCGGCAAGGGTGTGTTCCTAAACAGATTCACAGGCAGGGGACAGGGAGACTTACTAAATAGGGTCCCAGACGGGGGCCAGGGAGAGTTCCCAATCAGAGCCCCAGGCAGGGGAAAGGGAGAGTTCCTAACTGGAGTCCAAGACAGTGGAAAGGGAGAGTTGCTAAAAAGATTCCCAGGCAGGGGACAGGGAGTGTTCCTAAACAGAATCCCAGACAGCGGACTCGGAGTGTTCCTAAACAGCGTCCAGACAGGGGACAGGGAAACTTCCTAAACAGAGTCCCAGACAGGGGACAGGGAGAGTTACTAAGCAGAATCACTGGCAGTGGACAGTGAGAGTTCCTAAACAGAGTCCAAGATAGGGGACAGGGAGAGTTCCTGAGCAGAGTCCCAGACAGCAGACAGGGCGTGTTCCTAAACAGAGTCCCAGAAAGCAGACAGAGAGTATTCCTAAACAGAGTCACAGGCAGGGGTCAGGCGGAGTTCCTAAACAGAGTCACAGGCAGGGGAAAGGGAGAGTTTGTTAAACAGATTTTCAGGCAGGGGACAGAGACTGTTCCTAAACAGAGTCACAGGCAGGGGACAGTGAGTGTTCCTAAACAGCGTCCCAGACAAGGGATAGGGAGAGTTCCTAAACAGAGTCCATGACAGGGGACAGGGAGAGTTCCTAAACAGAGTCCCAGACAAGGGACAGAGAGAGTTCTTAAAGGAAGTCCCAGCCTGGGGATAGGGTGAGTTCCTAAAGGTAGTCCCAGACAGGAGACAGGGAGAGTTCCTAAAAAGTGTCCCAGATAGGGGACAAGGAGAGTACTTAAACAGAGTCACAGGCAGGGGAAAGGGAGAGTTTCTAAACAGAGTCACAGGCAGGGGACAGGGAGAGTTCCTAAACAGAGTCCCAGACAGGGGACCAGAAGAGTTCCTAAGAAGATTCACAGGTAGAGGACAGGGAGATTTTGCTAAACAGAGTCACAGGCAGGGGACAGAAAGAGTTTATAAACATATTCACAGGCAGGGGACAGTGAGTGTTCCTAATCAGCATCCCAGACAAGGTATAGGGGGAGTTCCTAAACAGAGTCCATGACAGAGGACAGGGAGAGTTCCTAAACAGAGTCCCAGACAAGGGACAGAGAGAGTTCTTAAAGGAAATCCCAGCCTGGGGATAGGGTGAGTTCCTAAAGGTAGTCCCAGACAGGAGACAGGGAGAGTTCCTAAAGAGTGTCCCAGATAGGGTACAAGGAGAGTACTTAAACAGAGTCACAGGCAGGGGAAAGGGAGAGTTTCTAAACAGATTTTCAGGCAGGGGACAGACACAGTTCCTAAACAGAGTCACAGGCAGGGGACAGTGAGTGTTCCTAAACAGCGTCCCAGACAAGGGATAGGGAGAGTTCCTAAACAGAGTCCATGACAGGGGACAGGGAGAGTTCCTAAACAGAGTCCCAGACAAGGGACAGAGAGAGTTCTTAAAGGAAGTCCCAGCCTGGGGATAGGGTGAGTTTCTAAAGGTAGTCCCAGACAGGAGACAGGGAGAGTTCCTAAAGAGTGTCCCAGATAGGGGACAAGGAGAGTACTTAAACAGAGTCACAGGCAGGGGAAAGGGAGAGTTTCTAAACAGAGTCACAGGCAGGGGACAGGGAGAGTTCCTAAACAGAGTCCCAGACAGGGGACCAGAAGAGTTCCTAAAAAGAGTCACAGGTAGAGGACAGGGAGATTTTGCTAAACAGAGTCACAGGCAGGGGACAGAAAGAGTTTATAAACATATTCACAGGCAGGGGACAGTGAGTGTTCCTAATCAGCATCCCAGACAAGGTATAGGGAGAGTTCCTAAACAGAGTCCATGACAGGGGACAGGGAGAGTTCCTAAACAGAGTCCCAGACATGGGACAGAGAGAGTTCTTAAAGGAAATCCCAGCCTGGGGATAGGGTGAGTTCCTAAAGGTAGTCCCAGACAGGAGACTGGGAGAGTTCCTAAAGAGTGTCCCAGATAGGGGACAAGGAGCGTACTTAAACAGAGTCACAGGCAGGGGAAAGGGAGAGTTTCTAAACAGAGTCGCAGGCAGGGGACAGGGAAAGTTCCTAAACAGAGTCCCAGAAGGGGACCAGAAGAGTTCCTAAAAAGAGTCACAGGTAAGGGACAGGGAGAGTTCCTAAACAGAGTCACAGGCAGGGGACAGGGAGAGTTCCTAAACAGAGTCCCAGACAAGGGACAGGGAGACTTCCTAAACATCGTCGTAGACAGGGGACAGGGAGAAAGCCTAAATGGAGTCCCAGACAGGGGACATGGTGATTTCCTAAACAGACTCACAGGCAGGGGACAGTGAGTGTTCCTAAACAGAGTCACCAACAGGTGACAGGGAGAGTTCCTAAACAGAGTCACTGACAGGGGAAAGGGAGTGTTTCCAAACGGAGTCCCAGACAGGGGTCAGAGAGAGTTCCGAAACACAGTCACAAGCAGGGGACAGGGAGTGTTTCTAAACAGACTCACAGGCAGGAGACAGGGAGAGTTCCTAAACAGAGTCCCACACCGGGGACAAGGTGAGTTCCTAAACAGAGTCACAGGCAGAGAACAGGGAGTCTTACTAAATAGAGTCCCAGACAGGGTACAGGGAGAGTTCCCAATCAGTGTCCCAGGCAGGGGAAAGGGAGAGTTCCTAAACGGAATACCAGACAGGGGTCAGAGAGAGTTAAGAAACAGAGTCCCAGACAGGGGACAGAGAGATATCCTAAACAGAGTCCCAGACTGGGGACTTTGAGATTTCCAAAACAGAGTCCCAGACTGCGGAAAAGGAAATTCCCTAAACAGAGTCCCAGGCAGGGGACATGGAGAGTTCACACACAGAGTCCAAGGCCTGTGACAGGGATACATCCTAAACAGAGGCCCAGAGAGGGGAGAGGGAGAGTTCCTAAACAGAGTCACAGACAGTGGACAGGGAGCATTCCTAAACAGAATCACAGGCAGGGGACAGAGAGATTTCCTAAACAGACTCACAGGCAATGGACAGGGAGTGTTCCCAAACACGATCTCAAACAGCGGACAGGGAGCATTCCTAAACACAGTCCAAGACAGGGGACAGTGAGAGTTCCTAAACAGAGTCCCAGACAGGGGACAGGGTGAGTTCCTAAACTGTGTCACAGGCAGGGGACACAGAGAGTTCCTAAGCAGACACACAGTCAGGGGACAGAAATTGTTCCTAAAGACTTTCACAGGCAGGGGACAGGGAGCGTTCCTAAACAGAGTCCCAGACTGAGGACAGGGAGACTTCTTAAACATAGTCCCTGGCAGGGGAAAGGGAGAGTTCCTAAACAGAGTCCCAGACAGGGGTCAGAGAGAGTTCCGAAACAGAGTCCCAGACTGCGGACTGGAATAGTTCCTATGCAGAGTCCCAGGCAGGGAACAGGGAGAGTATGATAAACAGAGTCACAGGCAGAGGACAGAGAGAGTTCCTATACAGAATCACTGGCATTGGACAGTCAAAGTTCATATGCAGAATCCCAGGGAGGAGACAGGGTTAGTTCCGAAACAGAGTGCCAGATAGGGGACAGGAGAGTTCCTAAACAGAGTCACAGTAAGGGGACAGGGAGTGTTCCCAAATAGAGTCCCAGACAGCGGACTGGGAAAATTCCCAAACTGACTCCCATGCATGGGACATTGAGAGATCCTAAACAGAGTCCCTGGCAGGGGACAGGTAGAGTTCCTAAACAGAGACACAGACAGGGGACAGGCTGAGTAACTAAACAGATTGCCAGGCAGGGGCAGGGAGAGTTGCTAAACAAAGTCCTACGCAGGGCACAGGGAGGTTTCTTGAACAGACTCACAGGCAGGAGACTGGGAGAGTTCCTAAACAGAGTCACAAGCAGGGGACAGGGAGTGTTGCTAAACAGACTCACAGGCGGGAGACAGGGAGATTTCCTAAACAGAGTGCCAGACAGGGGACATGGTGAGTTCCTAAACAGACTCACAGGCAGGGGACAGTCTTTGTTCCTAATCAGCGTCCCAGACAAGGGACAGGGAGAGTTGCTAAACAGTGTCCAAGACAGGGGACAGGGAGAGTTCCTATTCAGAGTCCCAGACAAGGGACAGAGAGAGTTCTTAAAGGAAGTCCCAGCCTGGGGAGAGGGTGAGTTCCTAAACATTGTCCCAGACAGGGCACAGGGAGAGTTCCCAATCATTATCCCAGGCCGGGGAAAGAGAGTGTTCCCAAACGGTGTCCCAGACAGGGGTCAGAGAGAGTTCCGAAACAGAGTCCCAGACAGTGGACAGGGAGAGATTCTGAACAGAGTCCCAAATAGTGGACAGGGAGAGTTCCGAAACATACTCCCAGGCAGGGGCTGAGAGATTTCCTAAATAGACTCACAGGAAGGAGACAGGGAGAGATCCAAAACAGAGTTCCAGGCAGCAGACAGGGAGTGTTGCTAAACATATTCCCATGCAGGGGACTTGGGGAGTTCCTAAACAGAGTCCCAGACAGGTGTCCGGCAGAGTTCCTAAACAGACTCACAGGCAGGAGACTGGGAGAGTTCCTAAACAGAGTCACAAGCAGGGGACAGGGAGAGTTCCTAAACAAAGTCACAGGCAGCGGTCATTGAGAGTTCCTAAACAGACTCACAGGCAGGAGACTGGGAGAGTTCCTAAACAGAGTCACAAGCAGGGGACAGGGAGTGTTGCTAAACAGATTCACAGGCGGTAGACAGGGAGATTTCCTAAACAGAATGCCAGACAGGGAACATGGTGAGTTTCTAAACAGACTCACAGGCAGGGGACAGGGAGTGTTCCTAAACAGAGTCACAGGCAGGGGACAGGGAGAATTCCTAAACAGTGTACAAGACAGGGGACAGGGAGAGTTCCTAATCAGAGTCCCAGACAAGGGACAGAGAGAGTTCTTAAAGGAAGTCCCAGCCTGGGGACAGGGTGAGTTCCTAAACTGTGTCCCAGACAGGGCACAGGGAGAGTTCCCAATCATTATCCCAGGCTGGGGAAAGGCAGTGTTCCCAAAAGGAGTCCCAGACAGGGATCAGAGAGTGTTCCGAAACAGAGTCCCAGACAGTGGACAGGGAGAGATTCTAAACAGAGTCCCAAATAGTGGACAGGGAGTGTTCCGAAACATACTCCCAGGCAGGGGCTGAGAGATTTCTAAATAGAGTCACAGGAAGGAGACAGGGTGAGATCCAAAACAGAGTCCCAGACATCAGACATGAGTGTTGCTAAACATTTTCCCAGGCATGGGACTTGGGGAGTTCCTAAACAGAGTCCCAGACAGGCGTCAGCCGGAGTTCCTAAACAGAGTCACAGGCAGGGGACAGGGAGAGTTCCTAAAGAGAGTTCCAGACAGGGGACAGTGAGAGTTCCTAAACAGAGTCACAGGCAGGGGACAGTCAGTGTTCCTAATCAGCGTTCCAGACAAGGGACAGGGAGAGATCCTAAACAGAGTCCAGGAGAGGGGACAGGGAGAGTGCCTAAACAGAGTCCCAGACAAGGGACAGAGAGAGTTCTTAAAGGAAGTTCCAGCCTGGGGTCAGGGTGAGTTCCTAAAGGTAGTCCCAGACAGGAGACAGGAAGAGTTCGTAAAGAGTGTCCCAGATAGGGGACAAGGAGAGTACTTAAACAGAGTCACAGGCAGGGGAAAGGGAGAGTTTCTAAACAGAGTCGCAGGCAGGGGAAAGGGAAACTTCCTAAACAGAATCCCAGGCAGGGGACAGAGAAAGTTCCTAAACAGACTGAAAGGTAGGAGTCAGCGAAAGATCCTAAACAGAGTCCCAGACAGGGAACCAGAAGATTTTCTAAAAAGAGTCACAGGTAGGGGACAGGGAGATTTTGCTAAACAGAGTCACAAGCAGGGGACAGACAGAGTTTATAAACATATACACAGGCAGGCGACAGGGAGTGTTCCTAAACAGTGTCCCTGACAGGAGACAGGGAGAGTACCTAAACAAAGTCATAGGCAGGGGACAGGGAGACTTCCTAAACAGAGTCCCAGGCAGGGTAGAGGGAGAGTTCCTAAACAGAGTACTAGACAGGCGTCAGAGAGAGTTCAGAAACAGAGTCCCAGTCAATGGACAGGGAGACTTCCTAAACATAGTCCCAGACAGGGGACAGGGAGAAAGCCTAAATGGAGTCCCAGCCAGGTGACAGGGAATGATTCTAAACAGAGTCCCAGATAGGGGACAGGGAGAATTCCTAAACATACTACCAGGCAGGGGACTGAGACTGTTCTTAAACAGACTCACAGGAAGGAGACAGGGATAGTTCCTAAACATACTCCCAGGCAGGGGACTGAGAGAATTCCTAAACAGACTCACAGAAAGGAGACAGGGAGAGTTCCAAAACAGAGTCCGAGACAGCAGTCATGGCATGTTCCTAAACAGAGTTTCAGATAGGGGACAGGGAAAGTTCACAAACAGAGTCCCAGACCGGGGACAGGGGGAGTTCCTAAGCAGAGTCACAGGCAGGGGACATGGAGATTTCCTAAACAGAATCACTGGCAGTGGACTGTGAGAGTTCCTAAACAGGATCCCTGACAGGGCACAGAGAGAGTTCATATATAGAATCCCAGGGAGGGAACAGGGATAGTTCCGAAATAGTGACCCAGATCGGGGACAGGAGAGTTCCTAAAGAGACTCACAGTAAGGGGACAGGGTGTCTTCCTAAACAGAGTCCCAGACAGGGGACAGGGAGAATTCCCAAACTGAGTCCCATGCATGGGACAGTGAGAGATCCTAAACAGAGTCCCAGGCCGGGGACAGATAGAGTTCCTGAACAGAGACACAGTCAGGGGACAGGCAGAGTTACTAAACAGAGTGCCAGGCAGGGGCAGGAAGTGTTGCTAAACAGAGTCCTACTCAGGGTACAGGGAGAGTTCCTAAACAGAGATGCAGACAGGGGACAGGGAAATTTCCTAAACACAGTCCCAGTAGGGGACAAGGAGAGTTCACAAACAGAGTCCCAGACAGCGGACAGGGAGAGATACTAAGCAGAGTCACAGGCAGGGGACATGGAGAGTTCCTAAACAGAATCACTGGCAGTGGACAGTGAGAGTTCCTAAACAGACTCCAAGATAGGGGACAGGGAGAGTTCCTGAACAGAGTCCCAGACAGCAGACAGAGTGTGCTCCCAAACAGACTCCCAGACAGCAGGCATGGAGTGTTCCTAAACAGAGTCCCAGACAGGGGTCAGGCGGATTTCCTAAACAGATTCCCAGGCAGGGGACAGAGACATTTCCTAAATAGTCACAGGAAGAGGACAGTGATTGTTCCTAATCAGCGTCCCAGACAAGGAATAGGGAGAATTCCTAAACAGAGTCCATGACAGGGGACAGAGAGAGTTCCTAAACTGAGTCCCAGACAAGGAACAGAGAGAGTTTTTAAAGGGTATCCCAGCCTGGGGACAGGGTGAGTTTCTAAAGGGAGTCCCAGACAGGAGACAGGATGATTTCCTAAAGTTTGTCACAGATAGGGGACAAGGAGAGTACCTAAACAGATTTCCAGACAGGGGATACGGAGAATTTCTAAGCAGATTCGCAGGCAGGGGACAGAGAGATTTCCAAACCAGTGTCCAAGGCAGCGGCAAGGGCGTGTTCCTAAACAGAGTCACAGGCAGGGGAAAAGGAGACTTCCTAAACAGAGTCCCACACAGGGGACAGGGAGAGTTCCTAAACAGAGACACAGGCAGGGAATAGGGAGAATTACTAAATAGAGTTCCCAATCAGAGTCCAAGGCAGGGGAAAGGGAGAGTTCCTAACCGGAGTCCAAGACAGGGGACAGGGAGAGATGCTAAAAAGATTCCCAGGCAGGGGACAGGGAGTGTTCCTTAACAGAATCCCTACAGCGGACTTGGAGAGTTCCTAAACAGAATCACTGGCAGTGGACAGTGAGAGTTCCTAAACAGAGTCCAAGATAGGGGACAGGGAGAGTTCCTGAGCAGAGTCCCAGACAGGAGACAGGGCGTGTTCCTAAACAAAGTCCCAGACAGCAGACAGTGAGTGTTCCTAAACAGAGACCCAGACAGGTGTCAGGCGGAGTTCCTAAACAGAGTCACAGGCAGGGGAAAGGGAGAGTTTGCTAAACAGATTTTCAGGCAGGGGACAGAGACTGTTCCTAAACAGAGTCACAGGCAGGGGACAGTGAGTGTTCCTAATCAGCGTCCCAGACAAGGGATAGGGAGAGTTCCTAAACAGAGTCCCAGACAAGGGACAGAGAGAGTTCTTAAAGGAAGTCCCAGCCTGGGGACAGGATGAGTTCCTAAAGGTAGTCCCAGACAGGAGACAGGGAGAGTTCCTAAAGAGTGTCCCAGATAGGGGACAAGGAGAGTACATAAACAGAGTCACAGGCAGGGGAAAGGGAGAGTTTCGAATTAGTGTCCCAGGCAGGGGACCAGAAGAGTTCCTAAACAGACTGAAAGGTAGGAGACAGGGAAAGTTCCTAAACAGAGTCCCAGACAGGGAACCAGAAGAGTTCCTAAAAAGAGTCACAGGTAGGGGACAGCGATATTTTGCTAAACAGAGTCACAAGCAGGGGACAGACAGAGTTTATAAACATATTCACAGGCAGGGGACAGGGAATGTTCCTAAACAGTATTCCTGACAGGAGACAGGGAGAGTACCTAAACAGAGTCCCAGGCAGGGGAGAGGGAGAGTTCCTAAACAGAATCACAGGCAGTGGACAGGGAGAGTTCCCAATCAGAGTCCCAGGCAAGGGAAAGGGAGACTTCCTAAACGGCGTCGTAGACAGGTGTCAGAGAGAGTTCGGAAACAGAGACCCAGATAGGGGACAGGGAGAAAGCCTAAACGGAGTCCCAGCCAGGTGACAGGGAATGATTCTAAACAGAGTCCCAGATAGGGGACAGGGAGAGTTCCTAAACATACTACCAGGCAGGGGACTGAGATAGGTCTTAAACAGACTCACAGGAAGGAGACAGGGATAGTTCCGAAACATACTTCCAGGCAGGGGACTGAGAGAATTCCTAAACAGACTCACAGGAAGGAGACAGGGAGAGTTCCTAAACAGAATCCGGGACAGCAGTCATGGCGTGTTCCTAAACAGAGTCCCAGACAGCAGACTTGGAGAGTTCCTAAATAGAGTCCCAGACAGGGGACAGGGAGTGTTCACAAACAGAGTCCCAGACAGCGGAAAGGGAGAGTTCCTAAGCAGAGTCACTGGCAGTGGACAGTGAGAGTTCCTAAACAGAGTCCAAGTTAAGGGACAGTGAGATTCCTGAAGAGAGTCCCAGACAGCAGACAGGGCGTGCTCCTAAACAGACTCCCAGACAGCTGGCATGGAGTGTTCCTAAACAGAGTCCCAGAGAGGGGTCAGGCGGATTTCCTAAACAGTTTCCCAGGCAGGGGACAGAGACATTTCCTAAACAGAGTAACGGGCAGGGGACAGTGATTGTTCCTAATCAGCGTCCCAGACAAGGAATAGGGAGATTTCCTAAACAGAGTCCCAGACAGGGGACAGGGAGAGTTACTAAGCAGAGTCACAGGCAGGGGACATTGAGAGTTCCTAAACAGAATCACTGGCATTGGACAGTGAGAGTTCCTCAACAGAGATCAAGATAGGGGACAGGGAGAGTTCCTGAGCAGAGTCCCAGATAGCAGACACGGCGTGTTCCTAAACAGAGTCCCAGACAGGGGTCAGGCGGAGTTCCTAAACAGAGTCACAGGCAGGGGGAATGGAGTGTTTGATAAACAGATTTTCAGGCAGGGGACAGAGACTGTTCCTAAACAGAGTCACAGGCAGGGGACAGTGAGTGATCCTAATCAGCGTCCCAGACAAGGGATAGGGAGAGTTCCTAAACAGATTCCCAGACAAGGGACAGAGAGAGTTCTTAAAGGAAGTCCCAGCCTGGGGACAGGATTAGTTCCTAAAGGTAGGCCCTGACAGGAGACAGGGAGAGTTCCTAAAGAGTGTCCCAGATAGGGGACAAGGAGAGTACTTAAACAGAGTCACAGGCAGGGGAAAGGGAGAGTTTCTAAACAGAGTCCCAGGCAGGGGACAGTGATTGTTCCTAATCAGCGTCCCAGACAAGGAATAGAGAGATTTACTAAACAAAGTCCATGACAGGGGACAGGGAGAGTTCCTAAACAGAGTCCCAGACAAGGAACAGAGAGAGTTTTTAAAGGGAATCCCAGCCTGGGGACAGGGTGAGTTTCTAACGGTATTCCCAGACAGGACACAGGATGATTTCCTAAAGATTGTCCCAGATAGGGGAAAAGGAGAGAACCTAAACAGATTTCGAGACAGGGGATACGGAAAGTTTCGAAACAGATTCACAGGCAGGGGACAGAGAGATTTCCTAAACAGTGTCCCGGGCAGCGGCAAGGGAGTTTTCCTAAACAGAGTCCCAGACAGGGGACAGGGAGAGTTCCCAATCAGAGTCACAGGCAGGGGAAAGGGAGTGTTCCTAAACAGAATCCCAGACAACAGACTCGGACTGTTCCTAAACAGCTACCAGACAGGGGACAGGGAAACTTCCTAAACAGAGTCCCAGACAGGGGACAGGGAATCTTCCTACACAGAGTCCCAGACAGGGGACAGGGAGAGATACTAAGCAGAGTCACAGGCAGGGGATATGGAGAGAATCATTGGCAGTGGACTGTGAGAGTTCCTGAACAGAGTCCCAGGCAGGGGAGAGGGAGAGTTCCTAAACAGAGTCACAGGCAGGGGAAAGGGAGAGTTCCCAATCAGAGTCCCAGACAGGAGACAGAGAGAGATCCTAAACAGAGTCCCAGACAAGGGACAGGGAGACTTCCTAAACATAGTCCCAGACAGGGGACAAGGAGAAATCCTAAACGGAGTCCCAGCCAGGTGACAGGGAATGATTCTAAAACTAGTCCCAGATAGGAGACAGGGAGAATTCCTAAACATACTACCAGGCAGGGGACTGAGAGAGTTCTTAAACAGACTCACAGTAAGGAGACAGGGATAGTTCCTATACATTCTTCCAGGTAGGGGACTGAGAGAATTCCTAAACAGACTCACAGGAAGGAGACAGGGAGAGTTCCTAAACATAATCACTGGCAGTGGACTGTGAGAGTTCCTAAACAGAGTCCCAGACAGGGGACAGGGAGTGTTCACAAACAGAGTCCCAGACAGCGGAAAGGGAGAGTTCCTAAGCAGAGTCACTGGAAGTGGACAGTGAGAGTTCCTAAACAGAGTCCAAGTTAGGGGACAGTGAGATTCCTGAAGAGAGTCCCAGACAGCAGACAGGGCGTGCTCCTAAACAAACTCCCAGACAGCTGGCATGGAGTGTTCCTAAACAGAGTCCCAGACAGGGGTCAGGCGGATTTCCTAAACAGTTTCCCAGGCAGGGGACAGAGACATTTCCTAAACTGAGTAACGGGCAGGGGACAGTGATTGTTCCTAATCAGCGTCCCAGACAAGGAATAGGGAGATTTCCTAAACAGAGTCCCAGACAGGGGACAGGGAGAGTTACTAAGCAGAGTCACAGGCAGGGGACATTGAGAGTTCCTAAACAGAATCACTGGCATTGGACAGTGAGTGTTCCTAAACAGAGTCCAAGTTAGGGGACAGTGAGAGTTCCTGAGCAGAGTCCCAGACAGCAGACAGGGCGTGTTCCTAAACAGTGTCCCAGACAACAGACACAGAGTGTTCCTAAACAGAGTCCCAGACAGGGGTCAGGCGGAGTTCCTAAACAGAGTCACAGGCAGGGGGAATGGAGAGTTTGATAAACAGATTTTCAGGCAGGGGACAGAGACTGTTCCTAAACAGAGTCACAGGCAGGGGACAGTGAGTGATCCTAATCAGCGTCCCAGGCAAGGGATAGGGAGAGTTCCTAAACAGAGTACCTGACAGGGGACAGGGAGAGTTCCTAAACAGAGTCCCAGACAAGGGACAGAGAGAGTTCTTAAAGGGAGTCCCAGCCTGGGGACAGGGTGAGTTTCTAATGGTAGTCCAGGACAGGAGACAGGGAGAGTTCCTAAAGATTGTCCCAGATAGGGGAAAGGAGAGTACCTAAAAAGATTCCCAGACAGGCAATACGGACAGTTTCTAAACAGAGTCATAGGCAGGGGACAGAGAGAGTTCCTAAACAGTTTCCCAGGCAGCAGCAAGGGTGTGTTCCTAAACAGATTCACAGACAGGGGACAATTAGACTACCTAAACAGAGTCCCAAATAGGGGACAAGGAGAGTTCCTAAACAGAGTCCCAGGCAGGGGAAAGGGAGAGTTCCTAAACAGAATCACTGGCAGTGGACAGTGAGAGTTCCTAAACAGAGTCCAAGATAGGGGACAAGGAGAGTTCCTAAACAGAGTCCCAGGCAGGGGAAAGGGAGAGTTCCTAAACAGAATCACTGGCAGTGGACAGTGAGAGTTCCTAAACAGAGTCCAAGATAGGGGACAGGGAGAGTTCCTGAGCAGAGTCCCAGACAGCAGACAGGGCGTGTTCCTAAACAGACTCCCAGACAACAGACAGGGAGTGTTCCTAAACAGTGTCCCAGACAGGTGTCAGGTGGAGTTCCTAAACAGGGTCACAGGCAGGGGAAAGGGAGAGTTTGATAAACAGATTTTCATGCAGGGGACAGAGACATTTCCTAAACAGAGTCACAGGCAGGGGACAGTGAGTGTTCCTAATCAGCGTCCCAGACAAGGGATAGGGAGAGTTCCTAAACAGTGTCCATGATAGGGGACAGGGAGAGTTCCTAAACAGATTCCCAGACAAGGGACAGAGAGAGTTCTTAAAGGAAGTCCCAGCCTGGGGACAGGATAAGTTCCTAAAGGTAGTCCCAGACAGGAGACAGGGAGAGTTCCTAAAGAGTGTCCCAGATCGGGGACAAGGAGAGTACATAAACAGAGTCACAGGCAGGGGAAAGGGAGAGTTTCTAAACAGTGTCCCAGGTAGGAGACAGGGAAATTTCCTAAACAGAGTCCCAGACAGGGAACCAGAAGAGTTCCTAAAAAGAGTCACAGCTAGGGGACAGGGATATTTTGCTAAACAGCGTCACAAGCAGGGGACAGACAGAGTTTATAAACATATTCACAGGCAGGGGACAGGGAGTGTTCCTAAACAGTATCCCTGACAGGAGACAGGGAGAGTGCCTAAACAGAGTCACAGGCAGCGGACAGGGAGACTTCCTAAACAGAGTCCCAGGCAGTGGAGAGGGAGAGTTCCTAAACAGAGTCCCAGGCAGGGGACAGGGAGAGTTCCCAATCAGAGTCCCAGGCAGGGGAAAGGGAGAGTTCCTAAACGGCGTCCTAGACAGGTGTCAGAGAGAGTTCAGAAACAGAGTCCCAGACAGGGGACAGAGAGAGATCATAAACAGAGTCCCAGACAAAGGACAGGGAGACTTCCTAAACATAGTCCTAGAGGGGAAAGGGAGAAATCCTAAACGTAGCCCCAGCCAGTGACAGGGAATGATTCTAAACAGAGTCCCAGATAGGGGACAGGGAGAGTTCCTAAACATACTACCAGGCAGGGGACTGAGAGAGGTCTTAAACAGACTCACAGGAAGGAGACAGGGATAGTTCCGAAACATATTTCCAGGCAGGGGACTGTGAGAATTCCTAAACAGACTCACAGGAAGGAGACAGGGAGAGTTCCTAAACAGAATCCGAGACAGCAGTCATGGCGTGTTCCTAAACAGAGTCCCAGACAGCAGACTTGGCAAAGTTCCTAAAGAGAGTCCCAGACAGGGAACCGGAAGAGTTCCTAAAAAGAGTCACAGGTAGAGGACAGGGATATTTTGCTAAACAGCGTCACAAGCAGGGGACAGACAGAGCTTATAAACATATTCACAGGCAGGGGACAGGGAGTGTTCCTAAACAGTATCCCTGACAGGAGACAGGGAGAGTACCTAAACAGAGTCGCAGGCAGGGGACAGGGAGACTTCCTAAACAGAGTCCCAGGCAGGGGAGATGGAGAGTTCCTAAACAGAGTCCCAGACAGGGGACAGGGAGTGTTCACAAACAGAGTCCCAGACAGCGGAAAGGGAGAGTTCCTAAGCAGAGTCACTGGAAGTGGACAGTGAGAGTTCCTAAACAGAGCCCAAGTTAGGGGACAGTGAGATTCCTGAAGAGAGTCCCAGACAGCAGACAGGGCGTGCTCCTAAACAAACTCCCAGACAGCTGGCATGGAGTGTTCCTAAACAGAGTCCCAGACAGGAGTCAGGCGGATTTCCTAAAAGTTTCCCAGGCAGGCGACAGAGACATTTCCTAAACAGAGGCACGGGCAGGGGACAGTGATTGTTCCTAATCAGCGTCCCAGACAAGGAATAGGGAGATTTCCTAAACAGAGTCCCAGACAGGGGACAGGGAGAGTTACTAAGCAGAGTCACAGGCAGGGGACATTGAGAGTTCCTAAACAGAATCACTGGCATTGGACAGTGAGTGTTCCTAAACAGAGTCCAAGTTAGGGGACAGTGAGAGTTCCTGAGCAGAGTCCCAGACAGCAGACAGGGCGTGTTCCTAAACAGTGTCCCAGACAACAGACACAGAGTGTTCCTAAACAGAGTCCCAGACAGGGGTCAGGCGGAGTTCCTAAACAGAGTCACAGGCAGGGGGAATGGAGAGTTTGATAAACAGATTTTCAGGCAGGGGACAGAGACTGTTCCTAAACAGAGTCACAGGCAGGGGACAGTGAGTGATCCTAATCAGCGTCCCAGGCAAGGGATAGGGAGAGTTCCTAAACAGAGTACCTGACAGGGGACAGGGAGAGTTCCTAAACAGAGTCCCAGACAAGGGACAGAGAGAGTTCTTAAAGGGAGTCCCAGCCTGGGGACAGGGTGAGTTTCTAATGGTAGTCCAGGACAGGAGACAGGGAGAGTTCCTAAAGATTGTCCCAGATAGGGGAAAGGAGAGTACCTAAAAAGATTCCCAGACAGGCAATACGGACAGTTTCTAAACAGAGTCATAGGCAGGGGACAGAGAGAGTTCCTAAACAGTTTCCCAGGCAGCAGCAAGGGTGTGTTCCTAAACAGATTCACAGACAGGGGACAATTAGACTACCTAAACAGAGTCCCAAATAGGGGACAAGGAGAGTTCCTAAACAGAGTCCCAGGCAGGGGAAAGGGAGAGTTCCTAAACAGAATCACTGGCAGTGGACAGTGAGAGTTCCTAAACAGAGTCCAAGATAGGGGACAAGGAGAGTTCCTAAACAGAGTCCCAGGCAGGGGAAAGGGAGAGTTCCTAAACAGAATCACTGGCAGTGGACAGTGAGAGTTCCTAAACAGAGTCCAAGATAGGGGACAGGGAGAGTTCCTGAGCAGAGTCCCAGACAGCAGACAGGGCGTGTTCCTAAACAGACTCCCAGACAACAGACAGGGAGTGTTCCTAAACAGTGTCCCAGACAGGTGTCAGGTGGAGTTCCTAAACAGGGTCACAGGCAGGGGAAAGGGAGAGTTTGATAAACAGATTTTCATGCAGGGGACAGAGACATTTCCTAAACAGAGTCACAGGCAGGGGACAGTGAGTGTTCCTAATCAGCGTCCCAGACAAGGGATAGGGAGAGTTCCTAAACAGTGTCCATGATAGGGGACAGGGAGAGTTCCTAAACAGATTCCCAGACAAGGGACAGAGAGAGTTCTTAAAGGAAGTCCCAGCCTGGGGACAGGATAAGTTCCTAAAGGTAGTCCCAGACAGGAGACAGGGAGAGTTCCTAAAGAGTGTCCCAGATCGGGGACAAGGAGAGTACATAAACAGAGTCACAGGCAGGGGAAAGGGAGAGTTTCTAAACAGTGTCCCAGGTAGGAGACAGGGAAATTTCCTAAACAGAGTCCCAGACAGGGAACCAGAAGAGTTCCTAAAAAGAGTCACAGCTAGGGGACAGGGATATTTTGCTAAACAGCGTCACAAGCAGGGGACAGACAGAGTTTATAAACATATTCACAGGCAGGGGACAGGGAGTGTTCCTAAACAGTATCCCTGACAGGAGACAGGGAGAGTGCCTAAACAGAGTCACAGGCAGCGGACAGGGAGACTTCCTAAACAGAGTCCCAGGCAGTGGAGAGGGAGAGTTCCTAAACAGAGTCCCAGGCAGGGGACAGGGAGAGTTCCCAATCAGAGTCCCAGGCAGGGGAAAGGGAGAGTTCCTAAACGGCGTCCTAGACAGGTGTCAGAGAGAGTTCAGAAACAGAGTCCCAGACAGGGGACAGAGAGAGATCATAAACAGAGTCCCAGACAAAGGACAGGGAGACTTCCTAAACATAGTCCCAGAGGGGAAAGGGAGAAATCCTAAACGTAGCCCCAGCCAGTGACAGGGAATGATTCTAAACAGAGTCCCAGATAGGGGACAGGGAGAGTTCCTAAACATACTACCAGGCAGGGGACTGAGAGAGGTCTTAAACAGACTCACAGGAAGGAGACAGGGATAGTTCCGAAACATATTTCCAGGCAGGGGACTGTGAGAATTCCTAAACAGACTCACAGGAAGGAGACAGGGAGAGTTCCTAAACAGAATCCGAGACAGCAGTCATGGCGTGTTCCTAAACAGAGTCCCAGACAGCAGACTTGGCAAAGTTCCTAAAGAGAGTCCCAGACAGGGAACCGGAAGAGTTCCTAAAAAGAGTCACAGGTAGAGGACAGGGATATTTTGCTAAACAGCGTCACAAGCAGGGGACAGACAGAGCTTATAAACATATTCACAGGCAGGGGACAGGGAGTGTTCCTAAACAGTATCCCTGACAGGAGACAGGGAGAGTACCTAAACAGAGTCGCAGGCAGGGGACAGGGAGACTTCCTAAACAGAGTCCCAGGCAGGGGAGATGGAGAGTTCCTAAACAGAGTCCCAGACAGGGGACAGGGAGTGTTCACAAACAGAGTCCCAGACAGCGGAAAGGGAGAGTTCCTAAGCAGAGTCACTGGAAGTGGACAGTGAGAGTTCCTAAACAGAGTCCAAGTTAGGGGACAGTGAGATTCCTGAAGAGAGTCCCAGACAGCAGACAGGGCGTGCTCCTAAACAAACTCCCAGACAGCTGGCATGGAGTGTTCCTAAACAGAGTCCCAGACAGGAGTCAGGCGGATTTCCTAAAAGTTTCCCAGGCAGGCGACAGAGACATTTCCTAAACAGAGGCACGGGCAGGGGACAGTGATTGTTCCTAATCAGCGTCCCAGACAAGGAATAGGGAGATTTCCTAAACAGAGTCCCAGACAGGGGACAGGGAGAGTTACTAAGCAGAGTCACAGGCAGGGGACATTGAGAGTTCCTAAACAGAATCACTGGCATTGGACAGTGAGTGTTCCTAAACAGAGTCCAAGTTAGGGGACAGTGAGAGTTCCTGAGCAGAGTCCCAGACAGCAGACAGGGCGTGTTCCTAAACAGTGTCCCAGACAACAGACACAGAGTGTTCCTAAACAGAGTCCCAGACAGGGGTCAGGCGGAGTTCCTAAACAGAGTCACAGGCAGGGGGAATGGAGAGTTTGATAAACAGATTTTCAGGCAGGGGACAGAGACTGTTCCTAAACAGAGTCACAGGCAGGGGACAGTGAGTGATCCTAATCAGCGTCCCAGGCAAGGGATAGGGAGAGTTCCTAAACAGAGTACCTGACAGGGGACAGGGAGAGTTCCTAAACAGAGTCCCAGACAAGGGACAGAGAGAGTTCTTAAAGGGAGTCCCAGCCTGGGGACAGGGTGAGTTTCTAATGGTAGTCCAGGACAGGAGACAGGGAGAGTTCCTAAAGATTGTCCCAGATAGGGGAAAGGAGAGTACCTAAAAAGATTCCCAGACAGGCAATACGGACAGTTTCTAAACAGAGTCATAGGCAGGGGACAGAGAGAGTTCCTAAACAGTTTCCCAGGCAGCAGCAAGGGTGTGTTTCCTAAACAGATTCACAGACAGGGGACAATTAGACTACCTAAACAGAGTCCCAAATAGGGGACAAGGAGAGTTCCTAAACAGAGTCCCAGGCAGGGGAAAGGGAGAGTTCCTAAACAGAATCACTGGCAGTGGACAGTGAGAGTTCCTAAACAGAGTCCAAGATAGGGGACAAGGAGAGTTCCTAAACAGAGTCCCAGGCAGGGGAAAGGGAGAGTTCCTAAACAGAATCACTGGCAGTGGACAGTGAGAGTTCCTAAACAGAGTCCAAGATAGGGGACAGGGAGAGTTCCTGAGCAGAGTCCCAGACAGCAGACAGGGCGTGTTCCTAAACAGACTCCCAGACAACAGACAGGGAGTGTTCCTAAACAGTGTCCCAGACAGGTGTCAGGTGGAGTTCCTAAACAGGGTCACAGGCAGGGGAAAGGGAGAGTTTGATAAACAGATTTTCATGCAGGGGACAGAGACATTTCCTAAACAGAGTCACAGGCAGGGGACAGTGAGTGTTCCTAATCAGCGTCCCAGACAAGGGATAGGGAGAGTTCCTAAACAGTGTCCATGATAGGGGACAGGGAGAGTTCCTAAACAGATTCCCAGACAAGGGACAGAGAGAGTTCTTAAAGGAAGTCCCAGCCTGGGGACAGGATAAGTTCCTAAAGGTAGTCCCAGACAGGAGACAGGGAGAGTTCCTAAAGAGTGTCCCAGATCGGGGACAAGGAGAGTACATAAACAGAGTCACAGGCAGGGGAAAGGGAGAGTTTCTAAACAGTGTCCCAGGTAGGAGACAGGGAAATTTCCTAAACAGAGTCCCAGACAGGGAACCAGAAGAGTTCCTAAAAAGAGTCACAGCTAGGGGACAGGGATATTTTGCTAAACAGCGTCACAAGCAGGGGACAGACAGAGTTTATAAACATATTCACAGGCAGGGGACAGGGAGTGTTCCTAAACAGTATCCCTGACAGGAGACAGGGAGAGTGCCTAAACAGAGTCACAGGCAGCGGACAGGGAGACTTCCTAAACAGAGTCCCAGGCAGTGGAGAGGGAGAGTTCCTAAACAGAGTCCCAGGCAGGGGACAGGGAGAGTTCCCAATCAGAGTCCCAGGCAGGGGAAAGGGAGAGTTCCTAAACGGCGTCCTAGACAGGTGTCAGAGAGAGTTCAGAAACAGAGTCCCAGACAGGGGACAGAGAGAGATCATAAACAGAGTCCCAGACAAAGGACAGGGAGACTTCCTAAACATAGTCCCAGAGGGGAAAGGGAGAAATCCTAAACGTAGCCCCAGCCAGTGACAGGGAATGATTCTAAACAGAGTCCCAGATAGGGGACAGGGAGAGTTCCTAAACATACTACCAGGCAGGGGACTGAGAGAGGTCTTAAACAGACTCACAGGAAGGAGACAGGGATAGTTCCGAAACATATTTCCAGGCAGGGGACTGTGAGAATTCCTAAACAGACTCACAGGAAGGAGACAGGGAGAGTTCCTAAACAGAATCCGAGACAGCAGTCATGGCGTGTTCCTAAACAGAGTCCCAGACAGCAGACTTGGCAAAGTTCCTAAAGAGAGTCCCAGACAGGGAACCAGAAGAGTTCCTAAAAAGAGTCACAGGTAGAGGACAGGGATATTTTGCTAAACAGCGTCACAAGCAGGGGACAGACAGAGCTTATAAACATATTCACAGGCAGGGGACAGGGAGTGTTCCTAAACAGTATCCCTGACAGGAGACAGGGAGAGTACCTAAACAGAGTCGCAGGCAGGGGACAGGGAGACTTCCTAAACAGAGTCCCAGGCAGGGGAGATGGAGAGTTCCTAAACAGAGTCCCAGACAGGGGACAGGGAGTGTTCACAAACAGAGTCCCAGACAGCGGAAAGGGAGAGTTCCTAAGCAGAGTCACTGGAAGTGGACAGTGAGAGTTCCTAAACAGAGTCCAAGTTAGGGGACAGTGAGATTCCTGAAGAGAGTCCCAGACAGCAGACAGGGCGTGCTCCTAAACAAACTCCCAGACAGCTGGCATGGAGTGTTCCTAAACAGAGTCCCAGACAGGAGTCAGGCGGATTTCCTAAAAGTTTCCCAGGCAGGCGACAGAGACATTTCCTAAACAGAGGCACGGGCAGGGGACAGTGATTGTTCCTAATCAGCGTCCCAGACAAGGAATAGGGAGATTTCCTAAACAGAGTCCCAGACAGGGGACAGGGAGAGTTACTAAGCAGAGTCACAGGCAGGGGACATTGAGAGTTCCTAAACAGAATCACTGGCATTGGACAGTGAGTGTTCCTAAACAGAGTCCAAGTTAGGGGACAGTGAGAGTTCCTGAGCAGAGTCCCAGACAGCAGACAGGGCGTGTTCCTAAACAGTGTCCCAGACAACAGACACAGAGTGTTCCTAAACAGAGTCCCAGACAGGGGTCAGGCGGAGTTCCTAAACAGAGTCACAGGCAGGGGGAATGGAGAGTTTGATAAACAGATTTTCAGGCAGGGGACAGAGACTGTTCCTAAACAGAGTCACAGGCAGGGGACAGTGAGTGATCCTAATCAGCGTCCCAGGCAAGGGATAGGGAGAGTTCCTAAACAGAGTACCTGACAGGGGACAGGGAGAGTTCCTAAACAGAGTCCCAGACAAGGGACAGAGAGAGTTCTTAAAGGGAGTCCCAGCCTGGGGACAGGGTGAGTTTCTAATGGTAGTCCAGGACAGGAGACAGGAGAGTTCCTAAAGATTGTCCCAGATAGGGGAAAGGAGAGTACCTAAAAAGATTCCCAGACAGGCAATACGGACAGTTTCTAAACAGAGTCATAGGCAGGGGACAGAGAGAGTTCCTAAACAGTTTCCCAGGCAGCAGCAAGGGTGTGTTCCTAAACAGATTCACAGACAGGGGACAATTAGACTACCTAAACAGAGTCCCAAATAGGGGACAAGGAGAGTTCCTAAACAGAGTCCCAGGCAGGGGAAAGGGAGAGTTCCTAAACAGAATCACTGGCAGTGGACAGTGAGAGTTCCTAAACAGAGTCCAAGATAGGGGACAAGGAGAGTTCCTAAACAGAGTCCCAGGCAGGGGAAAGGGAGAGTTCCTAAACAGAATCACTGGCAGTGGACAGTGAGAGTTCCTAAACAGAGTCCAAGATAGGGGACAGGGAGAGTTCCTGAGCAGAGTCCCAGACAGCAGACAGGGCGTGTTCCTAAACAGACTCCCAGACAACAGACAGGGAGTGTTCCTAAACAGTGTCCCAGACAGGTGTCAGGTGGAGTTCCTAAACAGGGTCACAGGCAGGGGAAAGGGAGAGTTTGATAAACAGATTTTCATGCAGGGGACAGAGACATTTCCTAAACAGAGTCACAGGCAGGGGACAGTGAGTGTTCCTAATCAGCGTCCCAGACAAGGGATAGGGAGAGTTCCTAAACAGTGTCCATGATAGGGGACAGGGAGAGTTCCTAAACAGATTCCCAGACAAGGGACAGAGAGAGTTCTTAAAGGAAGTCCCAGCCTGGGGACAGGATAAGTTCCTAAAGGTAGTCCCAGACAGGAGACAGGGAGAGTTCCTAAAGAGTGTCCCAGATCGGGGACAAGGAGAGTACATAAACAGAGTCACAGGCAGGGGAAAGGGAGAGTTTCTAAACAGTGTCCCAGGTAGGAGACAGGGAAATTTCCTAAACAGAGTCCCAGACAGGGAACCAGAAGAGTTCCTAAAAAGAGTCACAGCTAGGGGACAGGGATATTTTGCTAAACAGCGTCACAAGCAGGGGACAGACAGAGTTTATAAACATATTCACAGGCAGGGGACAGGGAGTGTTCCTAAACAGTATCCCTGACAGGAGACAGGGAGAGTACCTAAACAGAGTCACAGGCAGGGGACAGGGAGACTTCCTAAACAGAGTCCCAGGCAGTGGAGAGGGAGAGTTCCTAAACAGAGTCCCAGGCAGGGGACAGGGAGAGTTCCCAATCAGAGTCCCAGGCAGGGGAAAGGGAGAGTTCCTAAACGGCGTCCTAGACAGGTGTCAGAGAGAGTTCAGAAACAGAGTCCCAGACAGGGGACAGAGAGAGATCATAAACAGAGTCCCAGACAAAGGACAGGGAGACTTCCTAAACATAGTCCCAGAGGGGAAAGGGAGAAATCCTAAACGTAGCCCCAGCCAGGTGACAGGGAATGATTCTAAACAGAGTCCCAGATAGGGGACAGGGAGAGTTCCTAAACATACTACCAGGCAGGGGACTGAGAGAGGTCTTAAACAGACTCACAGGAAGGAGACAGTGATAGTTCCGAAACATATTTCCAGGCAGGGGACTGTGAGAATTCCTAAACAGACTCACAGGAAGGAGACAGGGAGAGTTCCTAAACAGAATCCGAGACAGCAGTCATGGTGTGTTCCTAAACAGAGTCCCAGACAGCAGACTTGGCAAAGTTCCTAAAGAGAGTCCCAGACAGGGAACCGGAAGAGTTCCTAAAAAGAGTCACAGGTAGGGGACAGGGATATTTTGCTAAAAAGCGTCACAAGCAGGGGACAGACAGAGCTTATAAACATATTCACAGGCAGGGGACAGGGAGTGTTCCTAAACAGTATCCCTGACAGGAGACAGGGAGAGTACCTAAACAGAGTCGCAGGCAGGGGACAGGGAGACTTCCTAAACAGAGTCCCAGGCAGGGGAGAGGGAGAGTTCCTAAACAGAGTCCCAGACAGGGGACAGGGAGTGTTCACAAACAGAGTCCCAGACAGCGGAAAGGGAGAGTTCCTAAGCAGAGTCACTGGAAGTGGACAGTGAGAGTTCCTAAACAGAGTCCAAGTTAGGGGACAGTGAGATTCCTGAAGAGAGTCCCAGACAGCAGACAGGGCGTGCTCCTAAACAAACTCCCAGACAGCTGGCATGGAGTGTTCCTAAACAGAGTCCCAGACAGGAGTCAGGCGGATTTCCTAAAAGTTTCCCAGGCAGGCGACAGAGACATTTCCTAAACAGAGGCACGGGCAGGGGACAGTGATTGTTCCTAATCAGCGTCCCAGACAAGGAATAGGGAGATTTCCTAAACAGAGTCCCAGACAGGGGACAGGGAGAGTTACTAAGCAGAATCACAGGCAGTGGACATGGAGAGTTCCTAAACAGAATCACTGGCAGTGGACAGTGAGAGTTCCTAAACAGAGTCCAAGATAGGGGACAGGGAGATTCCCTGAGCAGAGTCCCAGACAGCAGACAGGGCGTGTTCCTAAACAGTGTCCCAGACAACAGACACAGAGTGTTCCTAAACAGAGTCCCAGACAGGGGTCAGGCGGAGTTCCTAAACAGAGTCACAGGCAGGGGGAATGGAGAGTTTGAGAAACAGATTTTCAGGCAGGGGACAGAGACTGTTCCTAAACAGAGTCACAGGCAGGGGACAGTGAGTGATCCTAATCAGCGTCCCAGGCAAGGGATAGGGAGAGTTCCTAAACAGAGTACCTGACAGGGGACAGGGAGAGTTCCTAAACAGAGTCCCAGACAAGGGACAGAGAGAGTTCTTAATGGGAGTCCCAGCCTGGGGACAGGGTGAGTTTCTAATGGTAGTCCCAGACAGGAGACAGGGAGAGTTCCTAAAGTTTGTCCCAAATAGGGGACAAAGAGTGTACCTAAAAAGATTCCCAGACAGGCAATACGGACAGTTTCTAAACAGAGTCATAGGCAGGGGACAGAGAGAGTTCCTAAACAGTTTCCCAGGCAGCAGCAAGGGTGTGTTGCTAAACAGATTCACAGGCAGGGGACAATGAGACTTCCTAAACAGAGTCCCAAATAGGGGACAGGGAGAGTTCCTAAACAGAGTCCCAGGCAGGGGAAAGGGAGAGTTCCTAAACAGAATCACTGGCAGTGAACAGTGAGAGTTCCTAAACAGAGTCCAAGATGGGGGACAGGGAGAGTTCCTGAGCAGAGTCCCAGACAGGAGACAGGGCGTGTTCCTAAACAGAGTCCCGGACAACAGACAGGGAGTGTTCCTAAACAGTGTCCCAGACAGGTGTCAGGCGGAGTTCCTAAACAGAGTCACAGGCAGGGGAAAGGGAGAGTTTGATAAACAGATTTTCATGCAGGGGACAGATACATTTCCTAAACAGATTCACAGGCAGGGGACAGTGAGAGTTCCTAAACAGAATCCCAGACAAGGGACAGAGAGATTTCTTAAAGGAAGTCCCAGCCTGGGGACAGGATGAATTCCTAAAGGTAGTCCCAGACAGGAGACAGGGAGAGTTCCTAAAGAGTGTCCCATATAGGGGACAGGGAGAGCACTTAAACAGAGTCACAGGCAGGGGAAAGGGAGAGTTTCTAAACAGAGTCCCAGGCAGGGGACAGTGATTGTTCCTAATCAGCGTCCCAGACAAGGAATAGGGAGATTTCCTAAACAAAGTCCATGACAGGGGATAGGGAGAGTTCCTAAACAGATTCCCAGACAAGGAACAGAGAGAGTTTTTCAAGGGAATCCCAGCCTGGGGACAGGGTGAGTTTCTAAAGGTAGTCCCAGACATGAGACAGGATGATTTCCTAAAGATTGTCCCAGATAGGGGACAAGGAGAGAACCTAAACAGTTTTCCAGACAGGGGATACGGAGAGTTTCGAAACAGATTCGCAGGCAGGGGACAGAGAGATTTCCTAAACAGTGTCCCAGGCACCGGCAAAGGCGTGTTCCTAAACAGAATCACAGGCAGGGGACAGGGAGACTTCCTAAACAGAGTCCCAGACAGGGGACAGGGAGAGTTCCCAATCAGAGTCACAGGCAGGGGAAAGGGAGTGTTCCTAATCAGAATCCCAGACAGCGGACTCGGTGTGTTCCTAAACAGCAACCAGACAGGGGACAGGGAAACTTCCTAAACAGAGTCCCAGACAGGGGACAGGGAAACTTCCTACACAGTGTCCCAGACAGGAGACAGGGAGAGTACCTAAACAGAGTCACAGGCAGGGGAGAGGGAGACTTCCTAAACAGAGTCCCAGACAGGGGAGAGGGAGAGTTCCTAAACAGAATCACAGGCAGGGGAAAGGGAGAGTTCCTAAACGGCGTCCTAGACAGGTGTCAGAGAGAGTTCAGAAACAGAGTCCCAGACAGGGGACAGAGAGAGATCCTAAACAGAGTCCCAGACAAGGGACAGGGAGACTTCCTAAACATAGTCCCAGACAGGGGACAGGGAGAAAGCCTAAACAGAGTCCCAGCCAGGTGACAGGGAATGATTCTAAACAGAGTCCCAGATAGGGTACAGGGAGAGTTCCTAAACATACTACCAGGCAGGGGACTGAGAGAGGTCTTAAACAGACTCACAGGAAGGGGACAGGGATAGTTCCGAAACATACTTCCAGGCAGGGGACTGTGAGAATTCCTAAACAGACTCACAGGAAGGAGACAGGGAGAGTTCCTAAACAGAATCCGAGACAGCAGTCATGGCGTGTTCCTAAACAGAGTCCCAGACAGCAGACTTGGCAAAGTACCTAAACAGAGTCCCAGAAAGGGGACAGGGAGTGTTCACAAACAGAGTCCCAGACAGCGGAAAGGGAGAGTTCCTAAGCAGAGTCACTGGAAGTGGACAGTGAGAGTTCCTAAACAGAGTCCAAGTTAGGGGACAGTGAGATTCCTGAAGAGAGTCCCAGACAGCAGACAGGGCGTGCTCCTAAACAAACTCCCAGACAGCTGGCATGGAGTGTTCCTAAACAGAGTCCCAGACAGGAGTCAGGCGGATTTCCTAAACAGTTTCCCAGGCATGGGACAGAGACATTTCCTAAACAGAGTCACGGGCAGGGGACAGTGATTGTTCCTAATCAGCGTCCCAGACAAGGAATAGGGAGATTTCCTAAACAGAGTCCCAGACAGGGGACAGGGAGAGTTACTAAGCAGAGTCACAGGCAGGGGACATGGAGAGTTCCTAAACAGAATCACTGGCATTGGACAGTGAGTGTTCCTAAACAGAGTCCAAGATAGGGGACAGTGAGAGTTCCTGAGCAGAGTCCCAGACAGCAGACAGGGCGTGTTCCTAAACAGTGTCCCAGACAACAGACACAGAGTGTTCCTAAACAGAGTCCCAGACAGGGGTCAGGCGGAGTTCCTAAACAGAGTCACAGGCAGGGGGAATGGAGAGTTTGATAAACAGATTTTCAGGCAGGGGACAGAGACTGTTCCTAAACAGAGTCACAGGCAGGGGACAGTGAGTGTTCCTAATCAGCGTCCCAGGAAAGGGATAGGGAGAGTTCCTAAACAGAGTACCTGACAGGGGACAGGGAGAGTTCCTAAACAGAGTCCCAGACACGGGACAGAGAGAGTTCTTAAAGGGAGTCCCAGCCTGGGGACAGGGTGAGTTTCTAATGGTAGTCCCAGACAGGAGACAGGGAGAGTTCCTAAAGATTGTCCCAGATAGGGGACAAGGAGAGTACCTAAAAAGATTCCCAGACAGGCAATACGGACAGTTTCTAAACAGAGTCATAGGCAGGGGACAGAGAGAGTTCCTAAACAGTTTTCCAGGCAGCAGCAAGGGTGTGTTCCTAAACAGATTCACAGGCAGGGGTCAATGAGACTTCCTAAACAGAGTCCCAAATAGGGGACTAGGAGAATTCCTAAACAGAGTCCCAGGCAGGGGAAAGGGAGAGTTCCTAAACAGAATCACTGGCAGTGGACAGTGAGAGTTCCTAAACAGAGTCCAAGATAGGGGACAGGGAGAGTTCCTGAGCAGAGTCCCAGACAGGAGACAGGGCGTGTTCCTAAACAGAGTCCCAGACAACAGACAGTGAGTGTTCCTAAACAGTGTCCCAGACAGGTGTCAGGCGGAGTTCCTAAACAGAGTCACAGGCAGGGGAAAGGGAGAGTTTGATAAACAGATTTTCATGCAGGGGACAGAGACATTTCCTAAACAGAGTCACAGGCAGGGGACATTGAGAGTTCCTAATCAGCGTCCCAGACAAGGGATAGGGAGAGTTCCTAAACAGAGTCCATGACAGGGGAGAGGGAGAGTTCCTAAACAGCGTCCAACCAGGGGACAGGGAGAGTTCCTAAACAGTATCCCTGACAAGGGACAGAGAGAGTTCTTAAAGGAAGTCCCAGCCTGGGGACAGGATGAGTTCCTAAAGGTAGTCCCAGACATGAGACAGGGAGAGCTCCTAAAGAGTGTCCCATATAGGGGACAGGGAGAGCACTTAAACAGAGTCACAGGCAGGGGAAAGGGAGAGTTTCTAAACAGAGTCCCAGGCAGGGGACAGTGATTGTTCCTAATCAGCGTCCCAGACAAGGAATAGGGAGATTTCCTAAACAAAGTCCATGACAGGGGATAGGGAGAGTTCCTAAACAGATTCCCAGACAAGGGACAGAGAGAGTTCTTAAAGGAAGTCCCAGCCTGGGGACAGGATGAGTTCCTAAAGGTAGTCCCAGACAGGAGACAGGGAGAGTTTCTAAAGAGTGTCCCAGATCGGGGACAAGGAGAGTACATAAACAGAGTCACAGGCAGGGGAAAGGGAGAGTTTCTAAACAGAGTCCCAGATAGGGCACAGGGAGAGTTCCTAAACATACTACCAGGCAGGGGACTGAGAGAGGTCTTAAACAGACTCACAGGAAGGAGACAGGGATAGTTCCGAAACATATTTCCAGGCAGGGGACTGTGAGAATTCCTAAACAGACTCACAGGAAGGAGACAGGGAGAGTTCCTAAACAGAATCCGAGACAGCAGTCATGGCGTGTTCCTAAACAGAGTCCCAGACAGCAGACTTGGCAAAGTTCCTAAACAGAGTCCCAGACAGGGAACCGGAAGAGTTCCTAAAAAGAGTCACAGGTAGGGGACAGGGATATTTTGCTAAACAGCGTCACAAGCAGGGGACAGACAGAGTTTATAAACATATTCACAGGTAGGGGACAGGGAGTGTTCCTAAACAGTATCCCTGACAGGAGACAGGGAGAGTACCTAAACAGAGTCGCAGGCAGGGGACAGGGAGAGTTACTAAGCAGAGTCACAGGCAGGGGACATTGAGAGTTCCTAAACAGAATCACTGGCATTGGACAGTGAGTGTTCCTAAACAGAGTCCAAGATAGGGGACAGGGAGAGTTCCTGAGCAAAGTCCCAGACAGCAGACAGGGCGTGTTCCTAAACAGTGTCCCAGACAACAGACACAGAGTGTTCCTAAACAGAGTCCCAGACAGGGGACAGGGAGAAATCCTAAACGGAGCCCCAGCCAGGTGACAGGGAATGATTCTAAACAGAGTCCCAGATAGGGGACAGGGAGAGTTCCTAAACATACTACCAGGCAGGCGACTGAGAGAGTTCTTAAACAGACTCACAGGAAGGGGACAGGGATAGTTCCGAAACATACTTCCAGGCAGGGGACTGAGAGAATTCCTAAACAGACTCACAGGAAGGAGACAGGGAGAGTTCCTAAACAGAATCCGAGACAGCAGTCATGGCGTGTTCCTAAACAGAGTCCCAGACAGCAGACTTGGCAAAGATCCTAAACAGAGTCCCAGACAGGGGACAGGGAGTGTTCACAAACAGAGTCCCAGACAGCGGAAAGGGAGAGTTCCTAAGCAGAGTCACTGGAAGTGGACAGTGAGAGTTCCTAAACAGAGTCCAAGTTAGGGGACAGTGAGATTCCTGATGAGAGTCCCAGACAGCAGACAGGGCGTGCTCCTAACCAAACTCCCAGACAGCTGGCATGGAGTGTTCCTAAACAGAGTCCCAGACAGGAGTCAGGCGGATTTCCTAAAAGTTTCCCAGGCAGGGGACAATGAGACTTCCTAAACAGAGTCCCAAATAGGGCACAGGGAGATTTCCGAAACAGAGTCCCAGGCAGGGGAAAGGGAGAGTTCCTAAACAGAATCACTGGCAGTGGACAGTGAGAGTTCCTAAACAGAGTCCAAGATAGGGGACAGGGAGAGTTCCTGAGCAGAGTCCCAGACAGGAGACAGGGCGTGTTCCTAAACAGAGTCCCGGACAACAGACAGGGAGTGTTCCTAAACAGTGTCCCAGACAGGTGTCAGGCGGAGTTCCTAAACAGAGTCACAGGCAGGGGAAAGGGAGAGTTTGATAAACAGATTTTCATGCAGGGGACAGATACATTTCCTAAACAGATTCACAGGCAGGGGACAGTGAGAGTTCCTAAACAGAATCCCAGACAAGGAACAGAGAGATTTCTTAAAGGAAGTCCCAGCCTGGGGGCAGGATGAATTCCTAAAGGTAGTCCCAGACAGGAGACAGGGAGAGTTCCTAAAGAGTGTCCCATATAGGGGACAGGGAGAGCACTTAAACAGAGTCACAGGCAGGGGAAAGGGAGAGTTTCTAAACAGAGTCCCAGGCAGGGGACAGTGATTGTTCCTAATCAGCGTCCCAGACAAGGAATAGGGAGATTTCCTAAACAAAGTCCATGACAGGGGATAGGGAGAGTTCCTAAACAGAGTCCCAGACAAGGAACAGAGAGAGTTTTTAAAGGGAATCCCAGCCTGGGGACAGGGTGAGTTTCTAAAGGTAGTCCCAGACATGAGACAGGATGATTTCCTAAAGATTGTCCCAGATAGGGGACAAGGAGAGAACCTAAACAGTTTTCCAGACAGGGGATACGGAGAGTTTCGAAACAGATTCGCAGGCAGGGGACAGAGAGATTTCCTAAACAGTGTCCCAGGCACCGGCAAAGGCGTGTTCCTAAACAGAATCACAGGCAGGGGACAGGGAGACTTCCTAAACAGAGTCCCAGACAGGGGACAGGGAGAGTTCCCAATCAGAGTCACAGGCAGGGGAAAGGGAGTGTTCCTAATCAGAATCCCAGACAGCGGACTCGGTGTGTTCCTAAACAGCGACCAGACAGGGGACAGGGAAACTTCCTAAACAGAGTCCCAGACAGGGGACAGGGAAACTTCCTACACAGTGTCCCAGACAGGAGACAGGGAGAGTACCTAAACAGAGTCACAGGCAGGGGAGAGGGAGACTTCCTAAACAGAGTCCCAGACAGGGGAGAGGGAGAGTTCCTAAACAGAATCACAGGCAGGGGAAAGGGAGAGTTCCTAAACGGCGTCCTAGACAGGTGTCAGAGAGAGTTCAGAAACAGAGTCCCAGACAGGGGACAGAGAGAGATCCTAAACAGAGTCCCAGACAAGGGACAGGGAGACTTCCTAAACATAGTCCCAGACAGGGGACAGGGAGAAAGCCTAAACAGAGTCCCAGCCAGGTGACAGGGAATGATTCTAAACAGAGTCCCAGATAGGGGACAGGGAGAGTTCCTAAACATACTACCAGGCAGGGGACTGAGAGAGGTCTTAAACAGACTCACAGGAAGGGGACAGGGATAGTTCCGAAACATACTTCCAGGCAGGGGACTGTGAGAATTCCTAAACAGACTCACAGGAAGGAGACAGGGAGAGTTCCTAAACAGAATCCGAGACAGCAGTCATGGCGTGTTCCTAAACAGAGTCCCAGACAGCAGACTTGGCAAAGTACCTAAACAGAGTCCCAGAAAGGGGACAGGGAGTGTTCACAAACAGAATCCCAGACAGCGGAAAGGGAGAGTTCCTAAGCAGAGTCACTGGAAGTGGACAGTGAGAGTTCCTAAACAGAGTCCAAGTTAGGGGACAGTGAGATTCCTGAAGAGAGTCCCAGACAGCAGACAGGGCGTGCTCCTAAACAAACTCCCAGACAGCTGGCATGGAGTGTTCCTAAACAAAGTCCCAGACAGGGGTCAGGCGGATTTCCTAAACAGTTTCCCAGGCATGGGACAGAGACATTTCCTAAACAGAGTAACGGGAAGGGGACAGTGATTGTTCCTAATCAGCGTCCCAGACAAGGAATAGGGAGATTTCCTAAACAGAGTCCCAGACAGGGGACAGGGAGAGTTACTAAGCAGAGTCACAGGCAGGGGACATGGAGAGTTCCTAAACAGAATCACTGGCATTGGACAGTGAGTGTTCCTTAACAGAGTCCAAGATAGGGGACAGCGAGAGTTCCTGAGCAGAGTCCCAGACAGCAGACAGGGCGTGTTCCTAAACAGTGTCCCAGACAACAGACACAGAGTGTTCCTAAACAGAGTCCCAGACAGGGGTCAGGCGGAGTTCCTAAACAGAGTCACAGGCAGGGGGAATGGAGAGTTTGATAAACAAATTTTCAGGCAGGGGACAGAGACTGTTCCTAAACAGAGTCACAGGCAGGGGACAGTGAGTGTTCCTAATCAGCGTCCCAGGCAAGGGATAGGGAGAGTTCTTAAACAGAGTACCTGACAGGGGACAGGGAGAGTTCCTAAACAGAGTCCCAGACACGGGACAGAGAGAGTTCTTAAAGGGAGTCCCAGCCTGGGGACAGGGTGAGTTTCTAATGGTAGTCCCAGACAGGAGACAGGGAGAGTTCCTAAAGATTGTCCCAGATAGGGGACAAGGAGAGTACCTAAAAAGATTCCCAGACAGGCAATACGGACAGTTTCTAAACAGAGTCATAGGCAGGGGACAGAGAGAGTTCCTAAACAGTTTCCCAGGCAGCAGCAAGGGTGTGTTCCTAAACAGATTCACAGGCAGGGGACAATGAGACTTCCTAAACAGAGTCCCAAATAGGGCACAGGGAGATTTCCTAAACAGAGTCCCAGGCAGGGGAAAGGGAGAGTTCCTAAACAGAATCACTGGCAGTGGACAGTGAGAGTTCCTAAACAGAGTCCAAGATAGGGGACAGGGAGAGTTCCTGATCAGAGTCCCAGACAGGAGACAGGGTGTGTTCCTAAACAGACTCCCAGACAACAGACAGGGAGTGTTCCTAAACAGTGTCCCAGACAGGTGTCAGGCGGAGTTCCTAAACAGAGTCACAGGCAGGGGAAAGGGAGAGTTTGATAAACAGATTTTCATGCAGGGGACAGAGACATTTCCTAAACAGAGTCACAGGCAGGGGACATTGAGATTTCCTAATCAGCGTCCCAGACAAGGGATAGGGAGAGTTCCTAAACAGAGTCCATGACAGGGGAGAGGGAGAGTTCCTAAACAGAGTCCAACCAGGGGACAGGGAGAGTTCCTAAACAGTATCCCTGACAAGGGACAGAGAGAGTTCTTAAAGGAAGTCCCAGCCTGGGGACAGGATGAGTTCCTAAAGGTAGTCCCAGACATGAGACAGGGAGAGCTCCTAAAGAGTGTCCCATATAGGGGACAGGGAGAGCACTTAAACAGAGTCACAGGCAGGGGAAAGGGAGAGTTTCTAAACAGAGTCCCAGGCAGGGGACAGTGATTGTTCCTAATCAGCGTCCCAGACAAGGAATAGGGAGATTTCCTAAACAAAGTCCATGACAGGGGATAGGGAGAGTTCCTAAACAGATTCCCAGACAAGGGACAGAGAGAGTTCTTAAAGGAAGTCCCAGCCTGGGGACAGGATGAGTTCCTAAAGGTAGTCCCAGACAGGAGAAAGGGAGAGTTCCTAAAGAGTGTCCCAGATCGGGGACAAGGAGAGTACATAAACAGAGTCACAGGCAGGGGAAAGGGAGAGTTTCTAAACAGAGTCCCAGATAGGGCACAGGGAGAGTTCCTAAACATACTACCAGGCAGGGGACTGAGAGAGGTCTTAAACAGACTCACAGGAAGGAGACAGGGATAGTTCCGAAACATAGTTCCAGGCAGGGGACTGTGAGAATTCCTAAACAGACTCACAGGAAGGAGACAGGGAGAGTTCCTAAACAGAATCCGAGACAGCAGTCATGGCGTGTTCCTAAACAGAGTCCCAGACAGCAGACTTGGCAAAGTTCCTAAACAGAGTCCCAGACAGGGAACCGGAAGAGTTCCTAAAAAGAGTCACAGGTAGGGGACAGGGATATTTTGCTAAACAGCGTCACAAGCAGGGGACAGACAGAGTTTATAAACATATTCACAGGTAGGGGACAGGGAGTGTTCCTAAACAGTATCCCTGACAGGAGACAGGGAGAGTACCTAAACAGAGTCGCAGGCAGGGGACAGGGAGAGTTACTAAGCAGAGTCACAGGCAGGGGACATTGAGAGTTCCTAAACAGAATCACTGGCATTGGACAGTGAGTGTTCCTAAACAGAGTCCAAGATAGGGGACAGGGAGAGTTCCTGAGCAAAGTCCCAGACAGCAGACAGGGCGTGTTCCTAAACAGTGTCCCAGACAACAGACACAGAGTGTTCCTAAACAGAGTCCCAGACAGGGGACAGGGAGAAATCCTAAACGGAGCCCCAGCCAGGTGACAGGGAATGATTCTAAACAGAGTCCCAGATAGGGGACAGGGAGAGTTCCTAAACATACTACCAGGCAGGCGACTGAGAGAGTTCTTAAACAGACTCACAGGAAGGGGACAGGGATAGTTCCGAAACATACTTCCAGGCAGGGGACTGAGAGAATTCCTAAACAGACTCACAGGAAGGAGACAGGGAGAGTTCCTAAACAGAATCCGAGACAGCAGTCATGGCGTGTTCCTAAACAGAGTCCCAGACAGCAGACTTGGCAAAGATCCTAAACAGAGTCCCAGACAGGCGACAGGGAGTGTTCACAAACAGAGTCCCAGACAGCGGAAAGGGAGAGTTCCTAAGCAGAGTCACTGGAAGTGGACAGTGAGAGTTCCTAAACAGAGTCCAAGTTAGGGGACAGTGAGATTCCTGATGAGAGTCCCAGACAGCAGACAGGGCGTGCTCCTAACCAAACTCCCAGACAGCTGGCATGGAGTGTTCCTAAACAGAGTCCCAGACAGGAGTCAGGCGGATTTCCTAAAAGTTTCCCAGGCAGGGGACAATGAGACTTCCTAAACAGAGTCCCAAATAGGGCACAGGGAGATTTCCTAAACAGAGTCCCAGGCAGGGGAAAGGGAGAGTTCCTAAACAGAATCACTGGCAGTGGACAGTGAGAGTTCCTAAACAGAGTCCAAGATAGGGGACAGGGAGAGTTACTAAGCAGAGTCACAGGCAGGGGACATGGAGAGTTCCTAAACAGAATCACTGGCATTGGACAGTGAGTGTTCCTTAACAGAGTCCAAGATAGGGGACAGCGAGAGTTCCTGAGCAGAGTCCCAGACAGCAGACAGGGCGTGTTCCTAAACAGTGTCCCAGACAACAGACACAGAGTGTTCCTAAACAGAGTCCCAGACAGGGGTCAGGCGGAGTTCCTAAACAGAGTCACAGGCAGGGGGAATGGAGAGTTTGATAAACAAATTTTCAGGCAGGGGACAGAGACTGTTCCTAAACAGAGTCACAGGCAGGGGACAGTGAGTGTTCCTAATCAGCGTCCCAGGCAAGGGATAGGGAGAGTTCCTAAACAGAGTACCTGACAGGGGACAGGGAGAGTTCCTAAACAGAGTCCCAGACACGGGACAGAGAGAGTTCTTAAAGGGAGTCCCAGCCTGGGGACAGGGTGAGTTTCTAATGGTAGTCCCAGACAGGAGACAGGGAGAGTTCCTAAAGATTGTCCCAGATAGGGGACAAGGAGAGTACCTAAAAAGATTCCCAGACAGGCAATACGGACAGTTTCTAAACAGAGTCATAGGCAGGGGACAGAGAGAGTTCCTAAACAGTTTCCCAGGCAGCAGCAAGGGTGTGTTCCTAAACAGATTCACAGGCAGGGGACAATGAGACTTCCTAAACAGAGTCCCAAATAGGGGACTAGGAGAATTCCTAAACAGAGTCCCAGGCAGGGGAAAGGGAGAGTTCCTAAACAGAATCACTGGCAGTGGACAGTGAGAGTTCCTAAACAGAGTCCAAGATAGGGGACAGGGAGAGTTCCTGAGCAGAGTCCCAGACAGGAGACAGGGTGTGTTCCTAAACAGAGTCCCAGACAACAGACAGGGAGGTTTCCTAAACAGTGTCCCAGACAGGTGTCAGGCGGAGTTGCTAAACAGAGTCACAGGCAGGGGAAAGGGAGAGTTTGATAAACAGATTTTCATGCAGGGGACAGAGACATTTCCTAAACAGAGTCACAGGCAGGGGACAGTGAGTGTTCCTAATCAGCATCCCAGACAAGGGATAGGGAGAGTTCCTAAACAGAGTCCAACCAGGGGACAGGGAGAGTTCCTAAACAGTATCCCTGACAAGGGACAGAGAGAGTTCTTAAAGGAAGTCCCAGCCTGGGGACAGGATGAATTCCTAAAGGTAGTCCCAGACAGGAGACAGGGAGAGCTCCTAAAGAGTGTCCCATATAGGGGACAGGGAGAGCACTTAAACAGAGTCACAGGCAGGGGAAAGGGAGAGTTTCTAAACAGAGTCCCAGGCAGGGGACAGTGATTGTTCCTAATCAGCGTCCTTGACAAGGAATAGGGAGATTTCCTAAACAAAGTCCATGACAGGGGATAGGGAGAGTTCCTAAACAGATTCCCAGACAAGGGACAGAGAGAGTTCTTAAAGGAAGTCCCAGCCTGGGGACAGGATGAGTTCCTAAAGGTAGTCCCAGACAGGAGACAGGGAGAGTTCCTAAAGAGTGTCCCAGATCGGGGACAAGGAGAGTACATAAACAGAGTCACAGGCAGGGGAAAGGGAGAGTTTCTAAACAGAGTCCCAGATAGGGCACAGGGAGAGTTCCTAAACATACTACCAGGCAGGGGACTGAGAGAGGTCTTAAACAGACTCACAGGAAGGAGACAGGGATAGTTCCGAAACATATTTCCAGGCAGGGGACTGTGAGAATTCCTAAACAGACTCACAGGAAGGAGACAGGGAGAGTTCCTAAACAGAATCCGAGACAGCAGTCATGGCGTGTTCCTAAACAGAGTCCCAGACAGCAGACTTGGCAAAGTTCCTAAACAGAGTCCCAGACAGGGAACCGGAAGAGTTCCTAAAAAGAGTCACAGGTAGGGGACAGGGATATTTTGCTAAACAGTGTCACAAGCAGGGGACAGACAGAGTTTATAAACATATTCACAGGTAGGGGACAGGGAGTGTTCCTAAACAGTATCCCTGACAGGAGACAGGGAGAGTACCTAAACAGAGTCGCAGGCAGGGGACAGGGAGAGTTACTAAGCAGAGTCACAGGCAGGGGACATTGAGAGTTCCTAAACAGAATCACTGGCATTGGACAGTGAGTGTTCCTAAACAGAGTCCAATTTAGGGGACAGTGAGAGTTCCTGAGCAGAGTCCCAGACAGCAGACAGGGCGTGTTCCTAAACAGTGTCCCAGACAACAGACACAGAGTGTTCCTAAAAATAGTCCCAGACAGGGGACAGGGAGAAATCCTAAATGGAGCCCCAGCCAGGTGACAGGGAATGATTCTAAACAGAGTCCCAGATAGGGGACAGGGAGAGTTCCTAAACATACTACCAGGCAGGCGACTGAGAGAGTTCTTAAACAGACTCACAGGAAGGAAACAGGGATAGTTCCGAAACATACTTCCAGGCAGGGGACTGAGAGAATTCCTAAACAGACTCACAGGAAGGAGACAGGGAGAGTCCCTAAACAGAATCCGAGACAGCAGTCATGGCGTGTTCCTAAACAGAGTCCCAGACAGCAGACTTGGCAAAGATCCTAAACAGAGTCCCAGACAGGGGACAGGGAGTGTTCACAAACAGAGTCCCAGACAGCGGAAAGGGAGAGTTCCTAAGCAGAGTCACTGGAAGTGGACAGTGAGAGTTCCTAAACAGAGTCCAAGTTAGGGGACAGTGAGATTCCTGATGAGAGTCCCAGACAGCAGACAGGGCGTGCTCCTAAACAAACTCCCAGACAGCTGGCATGTAGTGTTCCTAAACATAGTCCCAGACAGGAGTCAGGCGGATTTCCTAAAAGTTTCCCAGGCAGGGGACAGAGACATTTCCTAAATAGAGTCACGGGCAGGGGACAGTGATTGTTCCTAATCAGCGTCCCAGACAAGGAATAGGGAGATTTTCTAAACAGAGTCCCAGACAGGGGAAAGGGAGAGTTACTAAGCAGAATCACAGGCAGTGGACATGGAGAGTTCCTAAACAGAATCACTGGCAGTGGACAGTGAGAGTTCCTAAACAGAGTCCAAGATAGGGGACAGGGAGAGTTCCTGAGCAGAGTCCCAGACAGCAGACAGGCCGTGTTCCTAAACAGTGTCCCAGACAACAGACACAGAGTGTTCCTAAACAGAGTCCCAATCAGGGGTCAGGCGGAGTTCCTAAACAGAGTCACAGGCAGGGGGAATGGAGAGTTTGATAAACAGATTTTCAGGCGGGGACAGAGACTGTTCCTAAACAGAGTCACAGGCAGGGGACAGTGAGTGATTCTAATCAGCGTCCCAGGCAAGGGATAGGGAGAGTTCCTAAACAGAGTACCTGACAGGGGACAGGGAGAGTTCCTAAACAGAGTCCCAGACAAGGGACAGAGAGAGTTCTTAATGGGAGTCCCAGCCTGGGGACGGGGTGAGTTTCTAAAGATTGTCCCAGATAGGGGACAAGGAGTGTACCTAAAAAAATTCCCAGACAGGCAATACGGACAGTTTCTAAACAGAGTCATAGGCAGGGGACAGAGAGAGTTCCTAAACAGTTTCCCAGGCAGCAGCAAGGGTGTGTTCCTTAACAGATTCACAGGCAGGGGACAATGAGACTTCCTGAACAGAGTCCCAAATAGGGGACAGGGAAATTCCTAAACAGAGTCCCAGGCAGGGGAAAGGGAGAGTTCCTAAACAGAATCACTGGCAGTGGACAGTGAGAGTTCCTAAACAGAGTCCAAGATAGGGGACAGGGAGAGTTCCTGAGCAGAGTCCCAGACAGCAGACAGGGCGTGTTCCTAAACAGTGTCCCAGACAACAGACACAGAGTGTTCCTAAACAGAGTCCCAGACAGGGGTCAGGCGGAGTTCCTAAACAGAGTCACAGGCAGGGGGAATGGAGAGTTTGAGAAACAGATTTTCAGGCAGGGGTCAGAGACTGTTCCTAAACAGAGTCCCAGGCAGGGGACAGTGAGTGTTCCTAATCAGCGTCCCAGGCAAGGGATAGGGAGAGTTCCTAAACAGAGTACCTGACAGGGGACAGGGAGAGTTCCTAAACAGAGTCCCAGACAAGGGACAGAGAGAGTTCTTAAAGGGAGTCCCAGCCTGGGGACATGGTGAGTTTCTAATGGTAGTCCCAGACAGGAGACAGGCAGAGTTCCTAAAGATTGTCCCAGATAGGGGACAAGGAGAGTACCTAAAAAGATTCCCAGACAGGCAATACGGACAGTTTCTAAACAGAGTCATAGGCAGGGGACAGAGAGAGTTCCTAAACAGTTTCCAAGGCAGCAGCAAGGGTGTGTTCCTAAACAGATTCACAGGCAGGGGACAGGGAGAGTTCCCAATCAGAGTCCCAGGCAGGGGAAAGGGAGAGTTCCTAAACGGCGTCCTAGACAGGTGTCAGAGAGAGTTCAGAAACAGAGTCCCAGACAGGGGACAGAGAGAGATCATAAACAGAGTCCCAGAAAAGGGACAGGGAGACTTCCTAAACATAGTCCCAGACAGGGGACAGGGAGAAATCCTAAACGGAGCCCCAGCCAGGTGACAGGGAATGATTCTAAACAGAGTCCCAGATAGGGGACAGGGAGAGTTCCTAAACATACTACCAGGCAGGCGACTGAGAGAGTTCTTAAACAGACTCACAGGAAGGAGACAGGGATAGTTCCGAAACATACTTCCAGGCAGGGGACTGAGAGAATTCCTAAACAGACTCACAGGAAGGAGACAGGGAGAGTTCCTAAACAGAATCCGAGACAGCAGTCATGGCGTGTTCCTAAACAGAGTCCCAGATAGCAGACTTGGCAAAGATCCTAAACAGAGTCCCAGACAGGGGACAGGGAGTGTTCACAAACAGAGTCCCAGACAGCGGAAAGGGAGAGTTCCTAAGCAGAGTCACTGGAAGTGGACAGTGAGAGTTCCTAAACAGAGTCCAAGTTAGGGGACAGTGAGATTCCTGTTGAGAGTCCCAGACAGCAGACAGGGCGTGCTCCTAAACAAACTCCCAGACAGCTGGCATGGAGTGTTCCTAAACAGAGTCCCAGACAGGAGTCAGGCGGATTTCCTAAAAGTTTCCCAGGCAGGGGACAGAGACATTTCCTAAACAGAGTCACGGGCAGGGGACAGTGATTGTTCCTAATCAGCGTCCCAGACAAGGAATAGGGAGATTTTCTAAACAGAGTCCCAGACAGGGGACAGGGAGAGTTACTAAGCAGAATCACAGGCAGTGGACATGGAGAGTTCCTAAACAGAATCACTGGCAGTGGACAGTGAGAGTTCCTAAACAGAGTCCAAGATAGGGGACAGGGAGAGTTCCTGAGCAGAGTCCCAGACAGCAGACAGGGCGTGTTCCTAAACAGTGTCCCAGACAACAGACACAGAGTGTTCCTAAACAGAGTCCCAGACAGGGGTCAGGCAGAGTTCCTAAACAGAGTCACAGGCAGGGGGAATGGAGAGTTTGCTAAACAGATTTTCAGGCGGGGACAGAGACTGTTCCTAAACAGAGTCACAGGCAGGGGACAGTGAGTGATCCTAATCAGCGTCCCAGGCAAGGGATAGGGAGAGTTCCTAAACAGAGTACCTGACAGGGGACAGGGAGAGTTCCTAAACAGAGTCCCAGACAAGGGACAGAGAGAGTTCTTAAAGGGAGTCCCAGCCTGGGGACATGGTGAGTTTCTAATGGTAGTCCCAGACAGGAGACAGGGAGAGTTCCTAAAGATTGTCCCAGATAGGGGACAAGGAGTGTACCTAAAAAGATTCCCAGACAGGCAATACGGACAGTTTCTAAACAGAGTCATAGGCAGGGGACAGAGAGAGTTCCTAAACAGATTCCCAGGCAGCAGCAAGGGTGTGTTCCTAAACAGATTCACAGGCAGGGGACAATGAGACTTCCTGAACAGAGTCCCAAATAAGGGACAGGGAGAATTCCTTAACAGAGTCACAGGCAGGGGAAAGGGAGAGTTCCTAAACAGAATCACTGGCAGTGGACAGTGAGAGTTCCTAAACAGAGTCCAAGATAGGGGACAGGGAGAGTTCCTGAGCAGAGTCCCAGACAGCAGACAGGGCGTGTTCCTAAACAGTGTCCCAGACAACAGACACAGAGTGTTCCTAAACAGAGTCCCAGACAGGGGTCAGGCGGAGTTCCTAAACAGAGTCACAGGCAGGGGGAATGGAGAGTTTGAGAAACAGATTTTCATGCAGGGGTCAGAGACTGTTCCTAAACAGAGTCCCAGGCAGGGGACAGTGAGTGTTCCTAATCAGCGTCCCAGGCAAGGGATAGGGAGAGTTCCTAAACAGAGTACCTGACAGGGGACAGGGAGAGTTCCTAAACAGAGTCCCAGACAAGGGACAGAGAGAGTTCTTAAAGGGAGTCCCAGCCTGGGGACATGGTGAGTTTCTAATGGTAGTCCCAGACAGGAGACAGGGAGAGTTCCTAAAGATTGTCCCAGATAGGGGACAAGGAGAGTACCTAAAAAGATTCCCAGACAGGCAATACGGACAGTTTCTAGACAGAGTCATAGGCAGGGGACAGAGAGAGTTCCTAAACAGTTTCCCAGGCAGCAGCAAGGGTGTGTTCCTAAACAGATTCACAGGCAGGGGACAATGAGACTTCCTAAACAGAGTCCCAAATAGGGGACAAGGAGAATTCCTAAACAGAGTCCCAGGCAGGGGAAAGGGAGAGTTCCTAAACAGAATCACTGGCAGTGGACAGTGAGAGTTCCTAAACAGAGTCCAAGATAGGGGACAGGGAGAGTTCCTGAGCAGAGTCCCAGACAGGAGACAGGGCGTGTTCCTAAACAGAGTCCCAGACAACAGACAGGGAGTGTTCCTAAACAGTGTCCCAGACAGGTGTCAGGCGGAGTTCCTAAACAGAGTCACAGGCAGGGGACAGTGAGTGTTCCTAATCAGCGTCCCAGACAAGGAATAGGGAGATTTTCTAAACAGAGTCCCAGACAGGGGACAGGGAGAGTTACTAAGCAGAATCACAGGCAGTGGACATGGAGAGTTCCTAAACAGAATCACTGGCAGTGGACAGTGAGAGTTCCTAAACAGAGTCCAAGATAGGGGACAGGGAGAGTTCCTGAGCAGAGTCCCAGACAGCAGACAGGGCGTGTTCCTAAACAGTGTCCCAGACAACAGACACAGAGTGTTCCTAAACAGAGTCCCAGACAGGGGTCAGGCGGAGTTCCTAAACAGAGTCACAGGCAGGGGGAATGGAGAGTTTGCTAAACAGATTTTCAGGCGGGGACAGAGACTGTTCCTAAACAGAGTCACAGGCAGGGGACAGTGAGTGATCCTAATCAGCGTCCCAGGCAAGGGATAGGGAGAGTTCCTAAACAGAGTACCTGACAGGGGACACGGAGAGTTCCTAAACAGAGTCCCAGACAAGGGACAGAGAGAGTTCTTAAAGGGAGTCCCAGCCTGGGGACATGGTGAGTTTCTAATGGTAGTCCCAGACAGGAGACAGGGAGAGTTCCTAAAGATTGTCCCAGATAGGGGACAAGGAGAGTACCTAAAAAGATTCCCAGACAGGCAATACGGACAGTTTCTAAACAGAGTCATAGGCAGGGGACAGAGAGAGTTCCTAAACAGATTCCCAGGCAGGGGACAATGAGACTTCCTGAACAGAGTCCCAAATAGGGGACAGGGAGAATTCCTTAACAGAGTCACAGGCAGGGGAAAGGGAGAGTTCCTAAGCAGAATCACTGGCAGTGGACAGTGAGAGTTCCTAAACAGAGTCCAAGATAGGGGACAGGGAGAGTTCCTGAGCAAAGTCCCAGACAGCAGACAGGGCGTGTTCCTAAACAGTGTCCCAGACAACAGACAGTTAGTGTTCCTAAACAGAGTCCCAGACAGGTGTCAGGCGGAGTTCCTAAACAGAGTCACAGGCAGGGGGAATGGAGAGTTTGAGAAACAGATTTTCAGGCAGGGGTCAGAGACTGTTCCTAAACAGAGTCCCAGGCAGGGGACAGTGAGTGTTCCTAATCAGCGTCCCAGGCAAGGGATAGGGAGAGTTCCTAAACAGAGTACCTGACAGGGGACAGGGAGAGTTCCTAAACAGAGTCCCAGACAAGGGACAGAGAGAGTTCTTAAAGGGAGTCCCAGCCTGAGGACATGGTGAGTTTCTAATGGTAGTCCCAGACAGGAGACAGGGAGAGTTCCTAAAGATTGTCCCAGATAGGGGACAAGGAGAGTACCTAAAAAGATTCCCAGACAGGCAATACGGACAGTTTCTAAACAGAGTCATAGGCAGGGGACAGAGAGAGTTCCTAAACAGTTTCCCAGGCAGCAGCAAGGGTGTGTTCCTAAACAGATTCACAGGCAGGGGACAATGAGACTTCCTAAACAGAGTCCCAAATAGGGGACAAGGAGAATTCCTAAACAGAGTCCCAGGCAGGGGAAAGGGAGAGTTCCTAAACAGAATCACTGGCAGTGGACAGTGAGAGTTCCTAAACAGAGTCCAAGATAGGGGACAGGGAGAGTTCCTGAGCAGAGTCCCAGACAGGAGACAGGGCGTGTTCCTAAACAGAGTCCCAGACAACAGACAGGGAGTGTTCCTAAACAGTGTCCCAGACAGGTGTCAGGCGGAGTTCCTAAACAGAGTCACAGGCAGGGGACAGTGAGTGTTCCTAATCAGCGTCCCAGACAAGGGATAGGGAGAGTTCCTAAACAGAGTCCAACCAGGGGACAGGGAGAATTCCTAAACAGTATCCCTGACAAGGGACAGAGAGAGTTCTTAAAGGAAGTCCCAGCCTGGGGACAGGATGAATTCCTAAAGGTAGTCCCAGACAGGAGACAGGGAGAGCTCCTAAAGAGTGTCCCATATAGGGGACAGGGAGAGCACTTAAACAGAGTCACAGGCAGGGGAAAGGGAGAGTTTCTAAACAGAGTCCCAGCCAGGTGACAGGGAATGATTCTAAACAGAGTCCCAGTTAGGGGACAGGGAGAGTTCCTAAACATACTACCAGGCAGGGGACTGAGAGAGGTCTTAAACAGATTCACAGGAAGGAGACAGGGATAGTTCCAAAACATACTTCCAGGCAGGGGACTGAGAGAATTCCTAAACAGACTCACAGGAAGGAGACAGGGAGAGTTCCTAAACAGAATCCGAGACAGCAGTCATGGCGTGTTCCTAAACAGAGTCCCAGACAGCAGACTTGGCAAAGTTCCTAAATAGAGTCCCAGACAGGGGACAGGGAGTGTTCACAAACAGAGTCCCAGACAGCGGAAAGGGAGATTTCCTAAGCAGAGTCACTGGTAGTGGACAGTGAGAGTTCCTAAACAGAGTCCAAGTTAGGGGACAGTGAGATTCCTGATGAGAGTCCCAGACAGCAGACAGGGCGTGCTCCTAAACAGAATCCCAGACAGCTGGCATGTAGTGTTCCTAAACAGCGTTCCAGACAGGAGTCAGGCGGATTCCTAAACAGTTTCCCAGGCAGGGGACAGAGACATTTCCTAAACAGAGTCACGGGCAGGGGACAGTGATTGTTCCTAATCAGCGTCCCAGACAAGGAATAGGGAGATTTCCTAAACAGAGTCCCAGACAGGGGACAGGGAGAGTTACTAAGCAGAGTCACAGGCAGGGGACATGGAGAGTTCCTAAACAGAATCACTGGCAGTGGACAGTGAGAGTTCCTAAACAGAGTCCAAGATAGGGGACAGGGAGAGTTCCTGAGCAGAGTTCCAGACAGCAGACAGGGCGTGTTCCTAAACAGTGTCCCAGACAACAGACACAGAGTGTTCCTAAACAGAGTCCCAATCAGGGGTCAGGCGGAGTTCCTAAACAGAGTCACAGGCAGGGGGAATGGAGAGTTTGATAAACAGATTTTCAGGCAGGGGACAGAGACTGTTCCTAAACAGAGTCACAGGCAGGGGACAGTGAGTGATCCTAATCAGCGTCCCAGGCAAGCGATAGGGAGAGTTCCTAAACAGAGTACCTGACAGGGGACAGGGAGAGTTCCTAAACAGAGTCCCAGACAAGGGACAGAGAGAGTTCTTAATGGGAGTCCCAGCCTGGGGACAGGGTGAGTTTCTAAAGATTGTCCCAGATAGGGGACAAGGAGAGTACCTAAAAAGATCCCCAGACAGGCAATACGGACAGTTTCTAAACAGAGTCATAGGCAGGGGACAGAGAGAGTTCCCAGCCTGGGGACAGGGTGAGTTTCTAAAGGTAGTCCCAGACATGAGACAGGATGATTTCCTAAAGATTGTCCCAGATAGGGGACAAGGAGAGAACCTAAACAGATTTCCAGACAGGGGATACGGTGAGTTTCGAAACATATTCGCAGGCAGGGGACAGATAGATTTCCTAAACAGTGTCCCAGGCAGCGGCAAAGGCGTGTTCCTAAACAGAGTCACAGGCAGGGGACAGGGAGACTTCCTAAACAGAGTCCCAGACAGTGGACAGGGAGAGTTCCCAATCAGAGTCACAGGCAGGGGAAAGGGAGTGTTCCTAAACAGAATCCCAGGCAGCGGACTCGGTGTGTTCCTAAACTGCGTCCAGACAAGGGACAGGGCAACTTGCTAAACAGAGTCCCAGACAGGGGACAGGGAAACTTCCTACATAGTGTCCCAGACAGGGGAGAGGGAGAGTTACTAAGCAGAGTCACAGGCAGGTGACATGGAGAGTTCCTAAACAGAATCACTGGCAGTGGACAGTGAGAGTTCCTGAACAGAGTCCAAGAGAGGGGACAGGGAGAGTTCCTGAGCAAAGTCCCAGACATCAGACAGGACGTGTTCCTAAACAGAGTCCCAGACAGCAGACAGTGAGTGTTCCTAAACAGAGACCCAGACAGGTGTCAAGCGGAGTTCCTTATCAGAATCACAGGCAGGGGAAAGGGAGAGTTTGCTAAACAGATTTTCAGGCAGGGGACAGACACAGTTCCTAAACAGAGTCACAGGCAAGGGACAGTGAGAGTTCCTAATCAGCGTCCTAGACAAGGGAGAGGGTGAGTTCCTAAACAGAGTCCATGACAGGGGACAAGGAGAGTTCCTAAACAGAGTCCCAGACAAGGGACAGAGAGAGTTCTTAAAGGAAGTCCCAGCCTGGGGACAGGATGAGTTCCTAACGGCAGTCCCAAACAGGAGACAGGGAGAGTTCCTAAAGAGTGTCCCAGATAGGGGACAAAGAGAGTACTTAAAGAGAGTCACAGGCAGGGGAAAGAGAGAGATTCTAAACAGTGTCCCAGACAGGGAACCAGAAGAGTTCCTAAAAAGAGTCACAGATAGGGGACAGGGAGATTTTGCTAAACAGAGTCACAAGCAGGGGACAGACAGAGTTTATAAACATATTCACAGGCAGGGGATAGGGAGTGTTCCTAAACAGTATCCCTGACAGGAGACAGGGAGTGTACCTAAACAGAGTCACAGGCAGGGGACAGGGAGACTTCCTAAACCGAGTCCCAGGCAGGGGAAAGGGAGAGTGCCTAAACAGAGTCACAGGCAGGGGACAGGGAGAGTTCCCAATCTGAGTCCCAGGCAGGGAAAGGGAGAGTTCCTAAACGGCGTCCTAGACAGTTGTCGGACAGAGTTCAGAAACAGAGTCCCAGACAGGGGACAGAGAGAGATCCTAAACAGAGTCCCAGACAAGGGACAGGGAGACTTCCTAAACATATTCCCAGACAGGGGACAGGGAGAAATCCTAAACAGAGTCCCAGCCAGGTGACAGGGAATTATTCTAAACAGAGTCCCAGATAGGGGACAGGGAGAATTCCTAAACATACTACCAGGTAGGGGACTGAGAGAGTTCTTAAACAGACTCACAGTAAGGAGACAGGGATAGTTCCTAAACAGAATCCGAGACAGCAGTCATGGCATGTTCCAAAAAGAGGCCCAGACAGCGGACTTGGAGAGTTCCTAAACAGAGTTTCAAACAGGGGGCAGGGAAAGTTCACAAACAGAGTCCCAGACAGGGGACAGGGAGTGTTCACAAACAGAGTCCCAGACAGGGAAAAGGGAGAGTTCCTAAGCAGAGTCACTGGCAGTGGACAGTGAGAGTTCCTAAACAGAGTCCAAGATAGGGGACAGGGAGATTCCTGAACAGAGTCCCAGACAGCAGACAGAGTGTGCTCCTAAACAGACTCCCAGACAGCTGGCATGGAGTGTTCCTAAACAGAGTCCCAGACAGGGGTCAGGCGGATTTCCTAAACAGATTCCCAGGCAGGGGACAGAGACATTTCCTAAACAGAGTCACAGGCAGGGGACAGTGATTGTTCCTAATCAGCGTCCCAGACAAGGAATAGGGAGATTTCCTAAACAGAGTCCATGACAGGGGATAGGGAGAGTTCCTAAACTGAGTCCCAGACAAGGAACAGAGAGAGTTTTTAAAGGGAATCCCAGCCTGGGGACAGGGTGCGTTTCTAAATGTAGTCCCAGACAGGAGACAGGAAGATTTCCTAAAGATTGTCCCAGACAGGGGACAAGGAGAGAACCTAAACAGATTTCCAGACAGGGGATACGGAGAGGTTCTAAACAGATTCGCAGGCAGGGGACAGAGAGATTTACTAAACAGTGTCCCAGGCAGCGGCAAGGGCGTGTTCCTAAACAGCATCACAGGCAGGGGACAGGGAGACTTCCTAAACAGAGTCTCACACAGGGACAGGGAGAGTTCCCAATCAGAGTCCCAGGCAGGGGAAAGCGCGTGTTCCTAAAGAGAATCTCAGACAGCGGACTCGGAGTGTTCCTAAACAGCGTCCAGACAGGGGACAGGGAAACTTCCTAAACAGAGTCCCTGACAGGGGACAGGGAAACTTCGTAAACTGAGTCCCAGACAGGGGACAGGGAAACTTCCTAAACTGAGTCCCAGACAGGGGACAGGGAGAGTTATTAAACAGAGTAACAGGCAGGGGACATGGAGACTTCCTAAACAGAATCACTGGCAGTGGACTGTGAGAGTTCCTGAACAGAGTCCAAGAGAGGGGACAGGCAGAGTTCCTGAGCAGAGACCCAGACATCAGACAGGACGGTGTTCCTAAACAGAGTCCCAGACAGCAGACAGTGAGTGTTCCTAAACAGAGACCCAGACAGGTGTCAAGCGGAGTTCCTAAACAGAATCACAGGCAGGGGAAAGGGAGAGTTTGCTAAACAGATTTTCAGGCAGGGGACAGACACAGTTCCTAAACAGAGTCACAGGCAGGGGACAGTGAGTGTTCCTAATCAGCGTCCCAGACAAGGGAGAGGGAGAGTTCCTAAACAGAGTCCATGACAGGGGACAAGGAGAGTTCCTAAACGGAGTCCCTGACAAGGGACAGAGAGAGTTCTTAAAGGAAGTCCCAGCCTGGGGACAGGATGAGTTCCTAAAGGTAGTCCCAAACAGGAGACAGGGAGAGTTCCTAAAGAGTGTCCCAGATAGGGGACAAAGAGAGTACTTAAACAGAGTCACAGGCAGGGGAAAGGGAGAGTTTCTAAACAGTGTCCCAGACAGGGTACCAGAAGAGTTCCTAAAAAGAAGCACAGGTAGGGGACAGGGAGATTTTGAAAAACAGAGTCACAAGCAGGGGACAGACAGATTTTATAAACATATTCACAGGCAGGGGACAGGAAGTGTTCCCAAACAGTATTCCTGACAGGAGTCAGGGAGAGTAGCTAAACAGAGTCCCAGGCAGGGGAGAGAGAGAGTTCCTAAACAGAGTCACAGGCAGGGGACAGGGAGAGTTCCCAATCAGAGTCCCAGGCAGGGGAAAGGGAGACTTCCTAAACGGCGTCCTAGACAGGTGTCAGACAGAGTTCAGAAACAGAGTCCCAGACAGGGGACAGAGAGAGATCCTAAACAGAGTCCCAGACAAGGGACAGGGAGACTTCTTAAACATATTCCCAGTCAGGGGACAGTGAGAAATCCTAAACGGAGTGCCAGCCAGGTGACAGGGAATGATTCTAAACACAGTCCCAGATAGGGGACAGGGAGAATTCCTAAACATACTACCAGGCAGGGGACTGAGAGAGTTCTTAAACAGACTCACAGTAAGGAGACAGGGATAGTTCCTAAACATTCTTCCAGGTAGGGGACTGAGAGAATTCCTAAGCAGACACACAGGAAGGAGATAGGGAGAGTTCCTAAACAGATTCCGAGACAGCAGTCATGGCATGTTCCTAAACAGAGGCCCAGACAGCGGACTTGGAGAGTTCCTAAACAGAGTTTCAGACAGGGGACAGGGAAAGTTCACAAACAGAGTCCCAGACAGGGGACAGGGAGTGTTCACAAACAGAGTCCCAGACAGGGAAAAGGGAGAGTTCCTAAGCAGAGTCACTGGCAGTGGACAGTGAGAGTTCCTAAACAGAGTCCAAGATAGGGGACAGGGAGATTACTGAACAGACTCCCAGACAGCTGGCATGGAGTGTTCCTAAACAGAGTCCCAGACAGGGTTCAGGCGGATTTCCTAAACAGATTCCCAGGCAGGGGACAGAGACATTTCCTAAACAGAGTCACAGGCAGGGGACAGTGATTGTTCCTAATCAGCGTCCCAGACAAGGAATAGGGAGATTTCCTAAACAGAGTCCATGACAGGGGATAGGGAGAGTTCCTAAACTGAGTCCCAGACAAGGAACAGAGAGAGTTTTTAAAGGGAATCCCAGCCTGGGGACAGGGTGAGTTTCTAAATGTAGTCCCAGACAGGAGACAGGAAGATTTCATAAAGATTGTCCCAGATAGGGGACAAGGAGAGAACCTAAACAGATTTCCAGACAGGGGATACGGAGAGGTTCTAAACAGATTCGCAGGCAGGGGACAGAGAGATTTCCTAAACAGTGTCCCAGGCAGCGGCAAGGGCGTGTTCCTAAACAGCATCACAGGCAGGGAACAGGGAGACTTCCTAAACAGAGTCTCACACAGGGACAGGGAGAGTTCCCAATCAGAGTCCCAGGCAGGGGAAAGCGCGTGTTCCTAAAGAGAATCTCAGACAGCGGACTCGGAGTGTTCCTAAACAGCGTCCAGACAGGGGACAGGGAAACTTCCTAAACAGAGTACCTGACAGGGGACAGGGAAACTTCGTAAGCTGAGTCCCAGACAGGGGACAGGGAAACTTCCTAAACTGAGTCCCAGACAGGGGACAGGGAGAGTTATTAAACAGAGTAACAGGCAGGGGACATGGAGACTTCCTAAACAGAATCACTGGCAGTGGACTGTGAGAGTTCCTGAACAGAGTCCAAGAGAGGGGACAGTGAGAGTTCCTGAGCAGAGACCCAGACATCAGACAGGACGTGTTCCTAAACAGAGTCCCAGACAGCAGACAGTGAGTGTTCCTAAACAGAGACCCAGACAGGTGTCAAGCGGAGTTCCTAAACAGAATCACAGGCAGGGGAAAGGGAGAGTTTGCTAAACAGATTTTCAGGCAGGGGACAGACACAGTTCCTAAACAGAGTCACAGGCAGGGGACAGTGAGTGTTCCTAATCAGCGTCCCAGACAAGGGATAGGGAGAGTTCCTAAACGGAGTCCCTGACAAGGGACAGAGAGAGTTCTTAAAGGAAGTCCCAGCCTGGGGACAGGATGAGTTCCTAAAGGTAGTCCCAAACAGGAGACAGGGAGAGTTCCTAAAGAGTGTCCCAGATAGGGGACAAAGAGAGTACTTAAACAGAGTCACAGGCAGGGGAAAGGGAGAGTTTCTAAACAGTGTCCCAGGCAGGGAACCAGAAGAGTTCCTAAAAAGAAGCACAGGTAGGGGACAGGGAGATTTTGAAAAACAGAGTCACAATCAGGGGACAGACAGATTTTATAAACATATTCACAGGCAGGGGACAGGAAGTGTTCCTAAACAGTATTCCTGACAGGAGTCAGGGAGAGTAGCTAAACAGAGTCCCAGGCAGGGGAGAGAGAGAGTTCCTAAACAGAGTCACAGGCAGGGGACAGGGAGAGTTCCCAATCAGAGTCCCAGACAGGGGACAGAGAGAGATCCTAAACAGAGTCCCAGACAAGGGACAGGGAGACTTCCTAAACATATTCCCAGACAGGGGACAGTGAGCAATCCTAAACGAAGTGCCAGCCAGGTGACAGGGAATGATTCTAAACACAGTCCCAGATAGGGGACAGGGAGAATTCCTAAACATACTACCAGGCAGGGGACTGAGAGAGTTCTTAAACAGACTCACAGTAAGGAGACAGGGATAGTTCCTAAACATTCTTCCAGGTAGGGGACTGAGAGAATTCCTAAGCAGACACACAGGAAGGAGATAGGGAGAGTTCCTAAACAGAATCCGAGACAGCAGTCATGGCATGTTCCTAAACAGAGGCCCAGACAGCGGACTTGGAGAGTTCCTAAACAGAGTTTCAGACAGGGGACAGGGAAAGTTCACAAACAGAGTCCCAGACAGGGGACAGGGAGTGTTCACAAACAGAGTCCCAGACAGGGAAAAGGGAGAGTTCCTAAGCAGAGTCACTGGCAGTGGACAGTGAGAGTTCCTAAACAGAGTCCAAGATAGGGGACAGGGAGATTACTGAACAGACTCCCAGACAGCTGGCATGGAGTGTTCCTAAACAGAGTCCCAGACAGGGTTCAGGCGGATTTCCTAAATAGATTCCCAGGCAGGGGACAGAGACATTTCCTAAACAGAGTCACAGGCAGGGGACAGTGATTGTTCCTAATCAGCGTCCCAGACAAGGAATAGGGAGATTTCCTAAACAGAGTCCATGACAGGGGATAGGGAGAGTTCCTAAACTGAGTCCCAGACAAGGAACAGAGAGAGTTTTTAAAGGGAATCCCAGCCTGGGGACAGGGTGAGTTTCTAAATGTAGTCCCAGACAGGAGACAGGAAGATTTCATAAAGATTGTCCCAGATAGGGGACAAGGAGAGAACCTAAACAGATTTCCAGACAGGGGATACGGAGAGGTTCTAAACAGATTCGCAGGCAGGGGACAGAGAGATTTCCTAAACAGTGTCCCAGGCAGCGGCAAGAGCGTGTTCCTAAACAGAATCACAGGCAGGGGACAGGGAGACTTCCTAAACAGAGTCTCACACAGGGACAGGGAGAGTTCCCAATCAGAGTCCCAGGCAGGGGAAAGCGCGTGTTCCTAAAGAGAATCTCAGACAGCGGACTCGGAGTGTTCCTAAACAGCGTCCAGACAGGGGACAGGGAAACTTCCTAAACAGAGTCCCTGACAGGGGACAGGGAAACTTCCTAAACTGAGTCCCAGACAGGGGACAGGGAGAGTTATTAAACAGAGTAACAGGCAGGGGACATGGAGACTTCCTGAACAGAATCACTGGCAGTGGACTGTGAGAGTTCCTGAACAGAGTCCAAGAGAGGGGACAGGGAGAGTTCCTGAGCAGAGACCCAGACATCAGACAGGACGTGTTCCTAAACAGAGTCCCAGACAGCAGACAGTGAGTGTTAATAAACAGAGACCCAGACAGGTGTCAAGCGGAGTTCCTAAACAGAATCACAGGCAGGGGAAAGGGAGAGTTTGCTAAACAGATTTTCAGGCAGGGGACAGACACAGTTCCTAAACAGAGTCACAGGCAGGGGACAGTGAGTGTTCCTAATCAGCGTCCCAGACAAGGAATAGGGAGATTTCCTAAACAGAGTCCATGACAGGGGATAGGGAGAGTTCCTAAACTGAGTCCCAGACAAGGAACAGAGAGAGTTTTTAAAGGGAATCCCAGCCTGGGGACAGGGTGAGTTTCTAAATGTAGTCCCAGACAGGAGACAGGAAGATTTCATAAAGATTGTCCCAGATAGGGGACAAGGAGAGAATCTAAACAGATTTCCAGACAGGGGATACGGAGAGGTTCTAAACAGAGTCGCAGGCAGGGGACAGAGAGATTTCCTAAACAGTGTCCCAGGCAGCGGCAAAGGCGTGTTCCTAAACAGAGTCACAGGCAGGGGACCGGGAGACTTCCTAAACAGAGTCCCAGACAGGGACAGGGAGAGTTCCCAATCAGAGTCACAGGCAGGGGAAAGGGCGTGTTCCTAAACAGAATCCCAGACAGCGGACTCGGAGTGTTCCTAAACAGCGTCCAGACAGGGGACAGGAAAACTTCCTAAACAGAGTCCCAGACAGGGGACAGGGAAACTTCCTACACAGAGTCCCAGACAGGGGACAGGGAGAGTTACTAAGCAGAGTCACAGGCAGGGGACGTGGAGACTTCCTAAACAGAATCACTGGCAGTGGACTGTGAGAGTTCCTGAACAGAGTCCAAGAGAGGGGACAGGGAGAGTTCCTAAACAGAGTCCAAGACATCAGACAAGAAGTGTTCCTAAACAGAGTCCCAGACAGCAGACATTGAGTGTTCCTAAACATAGACCCAGACAGGTGTCAAGCGGAGTTCCTAAACAGAATCACAGGCGGGGAAAAGGGAGAGTTTGCTAAACAGATTTTCAGGCAGGGGACAGAGAAAGTTCCTAAACAGAGTCACAGGCAGGGGACAGTGAGTGTTCCTAATCAGCGTCCCAGACAAGGGAGAGGGAGAGTTCCTAAACAGAGTCCATGACAGGGGACAAAGAGAGTTCCTAAACAGAGTCCGAGACAAGGGACAGAGAGAGTTCTTAAAGGAAGTCCCAGCCTGGGGACAGGATGAGTTCCTAAAGGTAGTCCCAAACAGGAGACAGGGAGAGTTCCTAAAGAGTGTCCCAGATAGGGGACAAAGAGAGTACTTAAACAGAGTCAAAGGCACGGGAAAGGGATTGTTTCTAAACAGTGTCCCAGACAGGGAACCAGAAGAGTTCCTAAAAAGAGTCACAGGTAGGGGACAGGGAGATTTTGCTAAACAGAGTCACAAGCAGGGGACAGACAGAATTTATAAACATATTCACAGGCAGGGGACAGGGAGTGTTCCTAAACAGTCTCCCTGACTGGAGACAGGGAGAGTACCTAAACAGAGTCACAGGCAGGGGACAGGGAGAGTTCCTAAACAGAGTCCCAGGCAGGGGAGAGGGAGAGTTCCTAAACAGAGTCACAGGCAGGGGACAGGGAGAGTTCCCAATCAGAGTCCCAGACAGGGGACAGAGAGAGATCCTAAACAGAGTCCCAGACAAGGGACAGGGAGACTTCCTAAACATAGTCCCAGACAGGGGACAGGGAGAAATCCTAAACGGAGTCCCAGCCAGGTAACAGGGAATGATTCTAAACAGAGTCCCAGATAGGGGACAGGGAGAGTTCCTAAACATACTTCCAGGCAGGGTACTGTGAGAATTCCTAAACAGACTCACAGGAAGGAGACAGGGAAAGTTCCTAAACAGAATCCGAGACAGCAGTAATGGCATGTTCCTAAACAGAGGCCCAGACAGCGGACTTGGAGAGTTCCTAAACAGAGTTTCAGACAAGGGACAGGGAAAGTTCACAAACAGATTCCCAGACAGGGGACAGGGAGTGTTCACAAACAGAGTCCCAGACAGGGAAAAGGGAGAGTTCCTAAGCAGAGTCACTGGCAGGGGACATGGAGAGTTCCTAAACAGAATCACTGGCAGTGGTCAGTGAGAGTTCCTAAACAGAGTCCAAGATAGGGGACAAGGAGAGTTCCTGAGCAGAGTCCCAGACAGCAGACAGGGCGTGTTCCTAAACAGAGTCCCAGACAAAAGACATGGAGTGTTCCTAAACAGAGTCCCAGAGAGGGGAAAGGGAGAGTTTGCTAAACAGATTTTCAGGCAGGGGACCGAGACAGTTCCTAAACAGAGTCACAGGCAGGGGACAGTGATTGTTCCTAATCAGCGTCCCAGACAAGGAATAGGGAGATTTCCTAAACAGAGTCCATGACAGGGGATAGGGAGAGTTCCTAAACTGAGTCCCAGACAAGGAACAGAGAGAGTTTTTAAAGGGAATCCCAGCCTGGGGACAGGGTGAGTTTCTAAATGTAGTCCCAGACAGGAGACAGGAAGATTTCCTAAAGATTGTCCCAGATAGGGGACAAGGAGAGAACCTAAACAGATTTCCAGACAGGGGATACGGAGAGGTTCTAAACAGATTCGCAGGCAGGGGACAGAGAGATTTCCTAAACAGTGTCCCAGGCAGCGGCAAGGACGTGTTCCTAAACAGAATCACAGGCAGGGGACAGGGAGACTTCCTAAACAGAGTCTCACACAGGGACAGGGAGAGTTCCCAATCAGAGTCCCAGGCAGGGGAAAGCGCGTGTTCCTAAAGAGAATCTCAGACAGCGGACTCGGAGTGTTCCTAAACAGCGTCCAGACAGGGGACAGGGAAACTTCCTAAACAGAGTCCCTGACAGGGGACAGGGAAACTTCGTAAACTGAGTCCCAGACAGGGGACAGGGAAACTTCCTAAACTGAGTCCCAGACAGGGGACAGGGAGAGTTATTAAACAGAGTAACAGGCAGGGGACATGGAGACTTCCTAAACAGAATCACTGGCAGTGGACTGTGAGAGTTCCTGAACAGAGTCCAAGAGAGGGGACAGGGAGAGTTCCTGAGCAGAGACCCAGACATCAGACAGGACGTGTTCCTAAACAGAGTCCCAGACAGCAGACAGTGAGTGTTCCTAAACAGAGACCCAGACAGGTGTCAAGCGGAGTTCCTAAACAGAATCACAGGCAGGGGAAAGGGAGAGTTTGCTAAACAGATTTTCAGGCAGGGGACAGACACAGTTCCTAAACAGAGTCACAGGCAGGGGACAGTGAGTGTTCCTAATCAGCGTCCCAGACAAGGGAGAGGGAGAGTTCCTAAACAGAGTCCATGACAGGGGACAAGGAGAGTTCCTAAACGGAGTCCCTGACAAGGGACAGAGAGAGTTCTTAAAGGAAGTCCCAGCCTGGGGACAGGATGAGTTCCTAAAGATAGTCCCAAACAGGAGACAGGGAGAGTTCCTAAAGAGTGTCCCAGATAGGGGACAAAGAGAGTACTTAAACAGAGTCACAGGCAGGGGAAAGGGAGAGTTTCTAAACAGTGTCCCAGACAGGGAACCAGAAGAGTTCCTAAAAAGAAGCACAGGTAGGGGACAGGGAGATTTTGAAAAACAGATTCACAAGCAGGGGACAGACAGATTTTATAAACATATTCACAGGCAGGGGACAGGAAGTGTTCCTAAACAGTATTCCTGACAGGAGTCAGGGAGAGTAGCTAAACAGAGTCCCAGGCAGGGGAGAGGAAGAGTTCCTAAACAGAGTCACAGACAGGGGACAGGGAGAGTTCCCAATCAGAGTCCCAGGCAGGGGAAAGGGAGACTTCCTAAACGGCGTCCTAGACAGGTGTCAGACAGAGTTCAGAAACAGAGTCCCAGAAAGGGGACAGAGAGAGATCCTAAACAGAGTCCCAGACAAGGGACAGGGAGACTTCCTAAACATATTCCCAGACAGGGGACAGTGAGAAATCCTAAACGGAGTGCCAGCCAGGTGACAGGGAATGATTCTAAACACAGTCCCAGATAGGGGACAGGGAGAATTCCTAAACATACTACCAGGCAGGGGACTGAGAGAGTTCTTAAACAGACTCACAGTAAGGAGACAGGGATAGTTCCTAAACATTCTTCCAGGTAGGGGACTGAGAGAATTCCTAAGCAGACACACAGGAAGGAGATAGGGAGAGTTCCTAAACAGATTCCGAGACAGCAGTCATGGCATGTTCCTAAACAGAGGCCCAGACAGCGGACTTGGAGAGTTCCTAAACAGAGTTTCAGACAGGGGACAGGGAAAGTTCACAAACAGAGTCCCAGACAGGGGACAGGGAGTGTTCACAAACAGAGTCCCAGACAGGGAAAAGGGAGAGTTCCTAAGCAGAGTCACTGGCAGTGGACAGTGAGAGTTCCTAAACAGAGTCCAAGATAGAGGACAGGGAGATTACTGAACAGAGTCCCAGACAGCAGACAGGGTGTGCTCCTAAACAGACTCCCAGACAGCTGGCATGGAGTGTTCCTAAACAGAGTCCCAGACAGGGGAGAGGGAGAGTTCCTGAACAGAGTCCAAGAGAGGGGACAGGGAGAGTTCCTAAACAGAGTCCAAGACATCAGACAAGAAGTGTTCCTAAACAGAGTCCCAGACAGCAGACATTGAGTGTTCCTAAACATAGACCCACACAGGTGTCAAGCGGAGTTCCTAAACAGAATCACAGGCGGGGAAAAGGGAGAGTTTGATAAACAGATTTTCAGGCAGGGGACAGAGAAAGTTCCTAAACAGAGTCACAGGCAGGGGACAGTGAGTGTTCCTAATCAGCGTCCCAGACAAGGGAGAGGGAGAGTTCCTAAACAGAGTCCATGACAGGGGACAAGGAGAGTTCCTAAACAGAGTCCGAGACAAGGGACAGACAGAGTTCTTAAAGGAAGTCCCAGCCTGGGGACAGGATGAGTTCCTAAAGGTAGTCCCAAACAGGAGACAGGGAGAGTTCCTAAACAGTGTCCCAGATAGGGGACAAAGAGAGTACTTAAACAGAGTCAAAGGCACGGGAAAGGGATTGTTTCTAAACAGTGTCCCAGACAGGGAACCAGAAGAGTTCCTAAAAAGAGTCACAGGTAGGGGACAGGGAGATTTTGCTAAACAGAGTCACAAGCAGGGGACAGACAGAATTTATAAACATATTCACAGGCAGGGGACAGGGAGTGTTCCTAAACAGTATCCCTGACAGGAGACAGGGAGAGTACCTAAACAGAGTCACAGGCAGGGGACAGGGAGAGTTCCTAAACAGAGTCCCAGGCAGGGGAGAGGGAGAGTTCCTAAACAGAGTCCCAGACAGGGGACAGGGAGAGTTCCCAATCAGAGTCCCAGACAGGGGACAGAGAGAGATCCTAAACAGAGTCCCAGACAAGGGACAGGGAGACATCCTAAACATAGTCCCAGACAGGGGATAGGGAGAAATCCTAAACGGAGTCCCAGCCAGGTAACAGGGAATGATTCTAAACAGAGTCCCAGATAGGGGACAGGGAGAGTTCCTAAACATACTTCCAGGCAGGGTACTGTGAGAATTCCTAAACAGACTCACAGGAAGGAGACAGGGAAAGTTCCTAAACAGAATCCGAGACAGCAGTAATGGCATGTTCCTAAACAGAGGCCCAGACAGCGGACTTGGAGAGTTCCTAAACAGAGTTTCAGACAAGGGACAGGGAAAGTTCACAAACAGAGTCCCAGACAGGGGACAGGGAGTGTTCACAAACAGAGTCCCAGACAGGGAAAAGGGAGAGTTCCTAAGCAGAGTCACTGGCAGGGGACATGGAGAGTTCCTAAACAGAATCACTGGCAGTGGTCAGTGAGAGTTCCTAAACAGAGTCCAAGATAGGGGACAGGGAGAGTTCCTGAGCAGAGTCCCAGACAGCAGACAGGGCGTGTTCCTAAACAGAGTCCCAGACAAAAGACATGGAGTGTTCCTAAACAGAGTCCCAGAGAGGGGAAAGGGAGAGTTTGCTAAACAGATTCCCAGGCAGGGGACCGAGACAGTTCCTAAACAGAGTCACAGGCAGGGGACAGTGATTGTTCCTAATCAGCGTCCCAGACAAGGAATAGGGAGATTTCCTAAACAGAGTCCATGACAGGGGATAGGGAGAGTTCCTAAACTGAGTCCCAGACAAAGAACAGAGAGAGTTTTTAAAGGGAATCCCAGCCTGGGGACAGGGTGAGTTTCTAAATGTAGTCCCAGACAGGAGACAGGAAGATTTCCTAAAGATTGTCCCAGATAGGGGACAAGGAGAGAACCTAAACAGATTTCCAGACAGGGGATACGGAGAGGTTCTAAACAGATTCGCAGGCAGGGGACAGAGAGATTTCCTAAACAGTGTCCCAGGCAGCGGCAAGGGCGTGTTCCTAAACAGAATCACAGGCAGGGGACAGGGAGACTTCCTAAACAGAGTCTCACACAGGGACAGGGAGAGTTCCCAATCAGAGTCCCAGGCAGGGGAAAGCGCGTGTTCCTAAAGAGAATCTCAGACAGCGGACTTGGAGTGTTCCTAAACAGCGTCCAGACAGGGGACAGGGAAACTTCCTAAACAGAGTCCCTGACAGGGGACAGGGAAACTTCGTAAACTGAGTCCCAGACAGGGGACAGGGAAACTTCCTAAACTGAGTCCCAGACAGGGGACAGGGAGAGTTATTAAACAGAGTAACAGGCAGGGGACATGGAGACTTCCTAAACAGAATCACTGGCAGTGGACTGTGAGAGTTCCTGAACAGAGTCCAAGAGAGGGGACAGGGAGAGTTCCTGAGCAGAGACCCAGACATCAGACAGGACGTGTTCCTAAACAGAGTCCCAGACAGCAGACAGTGAGTGTTCCTAAACAGAGACCCAGACAGGTGTCAAGCGGAGTTCCTAAACAGAATCACAGGCAGGGGAAAGGGAGAGTTTGCTAAACAGATTTTCAGGCAGGGGACAGACACAGTTCCTAAACAGAGTCACAGGCAGGGGACAGTGAGTGTTCCTAATCAGCGTCCCAGACAAGGGAGAGGGAGAGTTCCTAAACAGAGTCCATGACAGGGGACAAGGAGAGTTCCTAAACGGAGTCCCTGACAAGGGACAGAGAGTGTTCTTAAAGGAAGTCCCAGCCTGGGGACAGGATGAGTTCCTAAAGGTAGTCCCAAACAGGAGACAGGGAGAGTTCCTAAAGAGTGTCCCAGATAGGGGACAAAGAGAGTACTTAAACAGAGTCACAGGCAGGGGAAAGGGAGAGGTTCTAAACAGTGTCCCAGACAGGGAACCAGAAGAGTTCCTAAAAAGAAGCACAGGTAGGGGACAGGGAGATTTTGAAAAACAGATTCACAAGCAGGGGACAGACAGATTTTATAAACATATTCACAGGCAGGGGACAGGAAGTGTTCCTAAACAGTATTCCTGACAGACGTCAGGGAGAGTAGCTAAACAGAGTCCCAGGCAGGGGAGAGGGAGAGTTCCTAAACAGAGTCACAGACAGGGGACAGGGAGAGTTCCCAATCAGAGTCCCAGGCAGGGGAAAGGGAGACTTCCTAAACGGCGTCCTAGACAGGTGTCAGACAGAGTTCAGAAACAGAGTCCCAGAAAGGGGACAGAGAGAGATCCTAAACAGAGTCCCAGACAAGGGACAGGGAGACTTCCTAAACATATTCCCAGACAGGGGACAGTGAGAAATCCTAAACGGAGTGCCAGCCAGGTGACAGGGAATGATTCTAAACACAGTCCCAGATAGGGGACAGGGAGAACTCCTAAACATACTACCAGGCAGGGGACTGAGAGAGTTCTTAAACAGACTCACAGTAAGGAGACAGGGATAGTTCCTAAACATTCTTCCAGGTAGGGGACTGACAGAATTCCTAAGCAGACACACAGGAAGGAGATAGGGAGAGTTCCTAAACAGAATCCGAGACAGCAGTCATGGCATGTTCCTAAACAGAGGCCCAGACAGCGGACTTGGAGAGTTCCTAAACAGAGTTTCAGACAGGGGACAGGGAAAGTTCACAAACAGAGTCCCAGACAGGGGACAGGGAGTGTTCACAAACAGAGTCCCAGACAGGGAAAAGGGAGAGTTCCTAAGCAGAGTCACTGGCAGTGGACTGTGAGAGTTCCTAAACAGACTCCAAGATAGGGGACAGGGAGATTACTGAACAGAGTCCCAGACAGCAGACAGGGTGTGCTCCTAAACAGACTCCCAGACAGCTGGCATGGAGTGTTCCTAAACAGAGTCCCAGACAGGGTTCAGGCGGATTTCCTAAACAGATTCCCAGGCAGGAGACAGAGACATTTCCTAAACAGAGTCACAGGCAGGGGACAGTGATTGTCCCTAATCAGCGTCCCAGACAAGGAATAGGGAGATTTCCTAAACAGAGTCCATGACAGGGGATAGGGAGAGTTCCTAAACTGAGTCCCAGACAAGGAACAGAGAGAGTTTTTAAAGGGAATCCCAGCCTGGGGACAGGGTGAGTTTCTAAATGTAGTCCCAGACAGGAGACAGGAAGATTTCCTAAAGATTGTCCCAGATAGGGGACAAGGAGAGAACCTAAACAGATTTCCAGACAGGGGATACGGAGAGGTTCTAAACAGATTCGCAGGCATGGGACAGAGAGATTTCCTAAACAGTGTCCCAGGCAGCGGCAAGGGCGTGTTCCTAAACAGAATCACAGGCAGGGGACAGGGAGACTTCCTAAACAGAGTCTCACACAGGGACAGGGAGAGTTCCCAATCAGAGTCCCAGGCAGGGGAAAGCGCGTGTTCCTAAAGAGAATCTCAGACAGCGGACTCGGAGTGTTCCTAAACAGCGTCCAGACAGGGGACAGGAAAACTTCCTAAACAGAGTCCCTGACAGGGGACAGGGAAACTTCGTAAGCTGAGTCCCAGACAGGGGACAGGGAAACTTCCTAAACTGAGTCCCAGACAGGGGACAGGGAGAGTTATTAAACAGAGTAACAGGCAGGGGACATGGAGACTTCCTAAACAGAATCACTGGCAGTGGACTGTGAGAGTTCCTGAACAGAGTCCAAGAGAGGGGACAGGGAGAGTTCCTGAGCAGAGACCCAGACATCAGACAGGACGTGTTCCTAAACAGAGTCCCAGACAGCAGACAGTGAGTGTTCCTAAACAGAGACCCAGACAGGTGTCAAGCGGAGTTCCTAAACAGAATCACAGGCTGGGGAAAGGGAGAGTTTGCTAAACAGATTTTCAGGCAGGGGACAGACACAGTTCCTAAACAGAGTCACAGGCAGGGGACAGTGAGTGTTCCTAATCAGCGTCCCAGACAAGGAATAGGGAGATTTCCTAAACAGAGTCCATGACAGGGGATAGGGAGAGTTCCTAAACTGAGTCCCAGACAAGGAACAGAGAGAGTTTTTAAAGGGAATCCCAGCCTGGGGACAGGGTGAGTTTCTAAATGTAGTCCCAGACAGGAGACAGGAAGATTTCATAAAGATTGTCCCAGATAGGGGACAAGGAGAGAATCTAAACAGATTTCCAGACAGGGGATACGGAGAGGTTCTAAACAGAGTCGCAGGCAGCGGCAAGGGCGTGTTCCTAAACAGAATCACAGGCAGGGGACAGGGAGACTTCCTAAACAGAGTCTCACACAGGGACAGGGAGAGTTCCCAATCAGAGTCCCAGGCAGGGGAAAGCGCGTGTTCCTAAAGAGAATCTCAGACAGCGGACTCGGAGTGTTCCTAAACAGCGTCCAGACAGGGGACAGGGAAACTTCCTAAACAGAGTACCTGACAGGGGACAGGGAAACTTCGTAAGCTGAGTCCCAGACAGGGGACAGGGAAACTTCCTAAACTGAGTCCCAGACAGGGGACAGGGAGAGTTTTTAAACAGAGTAACAGGCAGGGGACATGGAGACTTCCTAAACAGAATCACTGGCAGTGGACTGTGAGAGTTCCTGAACAGAGTCCAAGAGAGGGGACAGGGAGAGTTCCTGAGCAGAGACCCAGACATCAGACAGGACGTGTTCCTAAACAGAGTCCCAGACAGCAGACAGTGAGTGTTCCTAAACAGAGACCCAGACAGGTGTCAAGCGGAGTTCCTAAACAGAAAAACAGGCAGGGGAAAGGGAGAGTTTGCTAAACAGATTTTCAGGCAGGGGACAGACACAGTTCCTAAACAGAGTCACAGGCAGGGGACAGTGAGTGTTCCTAATCAGTGTCCCAGACAAGGAATAGGGAGATTTCCTAAACAGAGTCCATGACAGGGGATAGGGAGAGTTCCTAAACTGAGTCCCAGACAAGGAACAGAGAGAGTTTTTAAAGGGAATCCCAGCCTGGGGACAGGGTGAGTTGCTAAATGTAGTCCCAGACAGGAGACAGGAAGATTTCATAAAGATTGTCCCAGATAGGGGACAAGGAGAGAATCTAAACAGATTTCCAGACAGGGGATACGGAGATGTTCTAAACAGATTCGCAGGCAGGGGACAGAGAGATTTCCTAAACAGTGTCCCAGGCAGCGGCAAAGGCGTGTTCCTAAACAGAGTCACAGGCAGGGGACAGGGAGACTTCCTAAACAGAGTCCCAGACAGGGACAGGGAGAGTTCCCAATCAGAGTCACAGGCAGGGGAAAGGGCGTGTTCCTAAACAGAATCCCAGACAGCGGACTCGGAGTGTTCCTAAACAGCGTCCAGACAGGGGACAGGAAAACTTCCTAAACAGAGTCCCAGACAGGGGACAGGGAAACTTCCTACACAGAGTCCCAGACAGGGGACAGGGAGAGTTACTAAGCAGAGTCACAGGCAGGGGACGTGGAGACTTCCTAAACAGAATCACTGGCAGTGGACTGTGAGAGTTCCTGAACAGAGTCCAAGAGAGGGGACAGGGAGAGTTCCTAAAAAGAGTCCAAGACATCAGACAAGAAGTGTTCCTAAACAGAGTCCCAGACAGCAGACATTGAGTGTTCCTAAACATAGACCCAGACAGGTGTCAAGCGGAGTTCCTAAACAGAATCACAGGCGGGGAAAAGGGAGAGTTTGATAAACAGATTTTCAGGCAGGGGACAGAGAAAGTTCCTAAACAGAGTCACAGGCAGGGGACAGTGAGTGTTCCTAATCAGCGTCCCAGACAAGGGAGAGGGAGAGTTCCTAAACAGAATCCATGACAGGGGACAAGGAGAGTTCCTAAACAGAGTCCCAGACAAGGGACAGAGAGAGTTCTTAAAGGAAGTCCCAGCCTGGGGACAGGATGAGTTCCTAAAGGTAGTCCCAAACAGGAGACAGGGAGAGTTCCTAAACAGTGTCCCAGATAGGGGACAAAGAGAGTACTTAAACAGAGTCAAAGGCACGGGAAAGGGAGAGTTTCTAAACAGTGTCCCAGACAGGGAACCAGAAGAGTTCCTAAAAAGAGTCACAGGTAGGGGACAGGGAGATTTTGCTAAACAGAGTCACAAGCAGGGGACAGACAGAATTTATAAACATATTCACAGGCAGGGGACAGGGAGTGTTCCTAAACAGTATCCCTGACAGGAGACAGGGAGAGTACCTAAACAGAGTCACAGGCAGGGGACAGGGAGAGTTCCTAAACAGAGTCCCAGGCAGGGGAGAGGGAGAGTTCCTAAACAGAGTCCCAGACAGGGGACAGAGAGAGATCCTAAACAGAGTCCCAGACAAGGGACAGGGAGACTTCCTAAACATAGTCCCAGACAGGGGAGAGGGAGAAATCCTAAACGGAGTCCCAGCCAGGTAACAGGGAATGATTCTAAACAGAGTCCCAGATAGGGGACAGGGAGAGTTCCTAAACATACTTCCAGGCAGGGTACTGTGAGAATTCCTAAACAGACTCACAGGAAGGAGACAGGGAGAGTTCCTAAACAGAATCCGAGACAGCAGTAATGGCATGTTCCTAAACAGAGGCCCAGACAGCGGACTTGGAGAGTTCCTAAACAGAGTTTCAGACAGGGGACAGGGAAAGTTCACAAACAGAGTCCCAGACAGGGGACAGGGAGTGTTCACAAACAGAGTCCCAGACAGGGAAAAGGGAGAGTTCCTAAGCAGAGTCACTGGCAGGGGACATGGAGAGTTCCTAAACAGAATCACTGGCAGTGGTCAGTGAGAGTTCCTAAACAGAGTCCAAGATAGGGGACAGGGAGAGTTCCTGAGCAGAGTCCCAGACAGCAGACAGGGCGTGTTCCTAAACAGAGTCCCAGACAAAAGACATGGAGTGTTCCTAAACAGAGTCCCAGACAGGGGAAAGGGAGAGTTTGCTAAACAGATTTTCAGGCAGGGGACCGAGACAGTTACTAAACAGAGTCACAGGCAGGGGACAGTGATTGTTCCTAATCAGCGTCCCAGAAAAGGAATAGGGAGATTTCCTAAACAGAGTCCATGACAGGGGATAGGGAAAGTTCCTAAACTGAGTCCCAGACAAGGAACAGAGAGAGTTTTTAAAGGGAATCCCAGCCTGGGGACAGGGTGAGTTTCTAAAGGTAGTCCCAGACATGAGACAGGAAGATTTCCTAAAGATTGTCCCAGATAGGGGACAGGAGAGAACCTAAACAGATTTCCAGACAGGGGATACGGAGAGTTTCGAAACAGATTTGCAGGCAGGGGACAGAGAGATTTCCTAAACAGAGTCATAGACAGCGGCAAGGGCGTGTTCCTAAACAGAGTCACAGGCAGGGGACAGGGAGAGTTCCCAATCAGAGTCCCAGGCCGGGGAAAGGGAGAGTTCCTAACCGGAGTCAAGACAGGGGATAGGGAGAGTTCCTAAACAGAATCCCAGACAGCGGACTCGGAGTGTTCCTAAACAGCGTCCAGACAGGGGACAGGGAAACTTCCTAAACAGAGTCCCAGACAGGGGACAGGGAAACTTCCTAAACTGAGTCCCAGACAGGGGACAGGGAGAGTTATTAAGCAGAGTCACAGGCAGGGGACATGGAGACTTCCTAAACAGAATCACTGGCAGTGGACTGTGAGAGTTCCTAAACAGAGTCCAAGAGAGGGGACAGGAAGAGTTCCTGAGCAAAGTCCCAGACATCAGACAGGACGTGTTCCTAAACAGAGTCCCAGACAGCAGACATTGAGTGTTCCTAAACAGAGACCCAGACAGGTGTCAAGCGGAGTTCCTAAACAGAATCACAGGCTGGGGAAAGGGAGAGTTTGCTAAACAGATTTTCAGGCAGGGGACAGACACAGTTCCTAAACAGAGTCACAGGCAGGGGACAGTGAGTGTTCCTAATCAGCGTCCCAGACAAGGGAGAGGGAGAGTTCCTAAACAGAGTCCATGACAGGGGACAAGGAGAGTTCCTAAACGGAGTCCCTGACAAGGGACAGAGAGAGTTCTTAAAGGAAGTCCCAGCCTGGGGACAGGATGAGTTCCTAAAGGTAGTCCCAAACAGGAGACAGGGAGAGTTCCTAAAGAGTGTCCCAGATAGGGGACAAAGAGAGTACTTAAACAGAGTCACAGGCAGGGGAAAGGGAGAGTTTCTAAAAAGTGTCCCAGACAGGGAACCAGAAGAGTTCCTAAAAAGAAGCACAGGTAGGGGACAGGGAGATTTTGAAAAACAGAGTCACAATCAGGGGACAGACAGATTTTATAAACATATTCACAGGCAGGGGACAGGAAGTGTTCCTAAACAGTATTCCTGACAGGAGTCAGGGAGAGTAGCTAAACAGAGTCCCAGGCAGGGGAGAGGGAGAGTTCCTAAACAGAGTCCCAGACAGGGGACAGTGAGAAATCCTAAACGGAGTGCCAGCCAGGTGACAGGGAATGATTCTAAACACAGTCCCAGATAGGGGACAGGGAGAATTCCTAAACATACTACCAGGCAGGGGACTGAGAGAGTTCTTAAACAGACTCACAGTAAGGAGACAGGGATAGTTCCTAAACATTCTTCCAGGTAGGGGACTGAGAGAATTCCTAAGCAGACACACAGGAAGGAGACAGGGAGAGTTCCTAAACAGAATCCGAGACAGCAGTCATGGCATGTTCCTAAACAAAGGCCCAGACAGCGGACTTGGAGAGTTCCTAAACAGAGTTTCAGACAGGGGACAGGGATAGTTCACAAACAGAGTCCCAGACAGGGGACAGGGAGTGTTCACAAACAGAGTCCCAGACAGGGAAAAGGGAGAGTTCCTAAGCAGAGTCACTGGCAGTGGACAGTGAGAGTTCCTGAACAGACTCCAAGATAGGGGACAGGGAGATTCCTGAACAGAGTCCCAGACAGCAGACAGGGTGTGCTCCTAAACAGACTCCCAGACAGCTGGCATGGAGTGTTCCTAAACAGAGTCCCAGACAGGGGTCAGGCGGATTTCCTAAACAGACTCCTGGGCAGGGGACAGAGACATTTCCTAAACAGTGTCACAGGCAGGGGACAGTGATTGTTCCTAATCAGCGTCCCAGACAAGGAATAGGGAGATTTCCTAAACAGAGTCCATGACAGGGGATAGGGAGAGTTCCTAAACAGAGTCCCAGACAAGGAACAGAGAGAGTTTTTAAAGGGAATCCCAGCCTGGGGACAGGGTGAGTTTCTAAATGTAGTCCCAGAAAAGAGACAGGAAGATTTCATAAAGATTGTCCCAGATAGGGGACAAGGAGAGAATCTAAACAGATTTCCAGACAGGGGATACGGAGAGGTTCTAAACAGAGTCGCAGGCAGGGGACAGAGAGATTTCCTAAACAGTGTCCCAGGCAGCGGCAAAGGCGTGTTCCTAAACAGAGTCACAGGCAGGGGACCGGGAGACTTCCTAAACAGAGTCCCAGACAGGGACAGGGAGAGTTCCCAATCAGAGTCACAGGCAGGTGAAAGGGCGTGTTCCTAAACAGAATCCCAGACAGCGGACTCGGAGTGTTCCTAAACAGCGTCCAGACAGGCGACAGGAAAACTTCCTAAACAGAGTCCCAGACAGGGGACAGGGAAACTTCCTACACAGAGTCCCAGACAGGGGACAGGGAGAGTTACTAAGCAGAGTCACAGGCAGGGGACATGGAGACTTCCTAAACAGAATCACTGGCAGTGGACTGTGAGAGTTCCTGAACAGAGTCCAAGAGAGGGGACAGGGAGAGTTCCTAAACAGAGTCCCAGACATCAGACAAGACGTGTTCCTAAACAGAGTCCCAGACAGCAGACATTGAGTGTTCCTAAACATAGACCCAGACAGGTGTCAAGCGGAGTTCCTAAACAGAATCACAGGCGGGGAAAAGGGAGAGTTTGATAAACAGATTTTCAGGCAGGGGACAGAGAAAGTTCCTAAACAGAGTCACAGGCAGGGGACAGTGAGTGTTCCTAATCAGCGTCCCAGACAAGGGAGAGGGAGAGTTCCTAAACAGAATCCATGACAGGGGACAAGGAGAGTTCCTAAACAGAGTCCCAGACAAGGGACAGAGAGAGTTCTTAAAGGAAGTCCCAGCCTGGGGACAGGATGAGTTCCTAAAGGTAGTCCCAAACAGGAGACAGGGAGAGTTCCTAAACAGTGTCCCAGATAGGGGACAAAGAGAGTACTTAAACAGAGTCAAAGGCACGGGAAAGGGAGAGTTTCTAAACAGTGTCCCAGACAGGGAACCAGAAGAGTTCCTAAAAAGAGTCACAGGTAGGGGACAGGGAGATTTTGCTAAACAGAGTCACAAGCAGGGGACAGACAGAATTTATAAACATATTCACAGGCAGGGGACAGGGAGTGTTCCTAAACAGTATCCCTGACAGGAGACAGGGAGAGTACCTAAACAGAGTCACAGGCAGGGGACAGGGAGAGTTCCTAAACAGAGTCCCAGGCAGGGGAGAGGGAGAGTTCCTAAACAGAGTCCCAGACAGGGGACAGAGAGAGATCCTAAACAGAGTCCCAGACAAGGGACAGGGAGACTTCCTAAACATAGTCCCAGACAGGGGAGAGGGAGAAATCCTAAACGGAGTCCCAGCCAGGTAACAGGGAATGATTCTAAACAGAGTCCCAGATAGGGGACAGGGAGAGTTCCTAAACATACTTCCAGGCAGGGTACTGTGAGAATTCCTAAACAGACTCACAGGAAGGAGACAGGGAGAGTTCCTAAACAGAATCCGAGACAGCAGTAATGGCATGTTCCTAAACAGAGGCCCAGACAGCGGACTTGGAGAGTTCCTAAACAGAGTTTCAGACAGGGGACAGGGAAAGTTCACAAACAGAGTCCCAGACAGGGGACAGGGAGTGTTCACAAACAGAGTCCCAGACAGGGAAAAGGGAGAGTTCCTAAGCAGAGTCACTGGCAGGGGACATGGAGAGTTCCTAAACAGAATCACTGGCAGTGGTCAGTGAGAGTTCCTAAACAGAGTCCAAGATAGGGGACAGGGAGAGTTCCTGAGCAGAGTCCCAGACAGCAGACAGGGCGTGTTCCTAAACAGAGTCCCAGACAAAAGACATGGAGTGTTCCTAAACAGAGTCCCAGACAGGGGAAAGGGAGAGTTTGCTAAACAGATTTTCAGGCAGGGGACCGAGACAGTTACTAAACAGAGTCACAGGCAGGGGACAGTGATTGTTCCTAATCAGCGTCCCAGAAAAGGAATAGGGAGATTTCCTAAACAGAGTCCATGACAGGGGATAGGGAAAGTTCCTAAACTGAGTCCCAGACAAGGAACAGAGAGAGTTTTTAAAGGGAATCCCAGCCTGGGGACAGGGTGAGTTTCTAAAGGTAGTCCCAGACATGAGACAGGAAGATTTCCTAAAGATTGTCCCAGATAGGGGACAGGAGAGAACCTAAACAGATTTCCAGACAGGGGATACGGAGAGTTTCGAAACAGATTTGCAGGCAGGGGACAGAGAGATTTCCTAAACAGAGTCATAGACAGCGGCAAGGGCGTGTTCCTAAACAGAGTCACAGGCAGGGGACAGGGAGAGTTCCCAATCAGAGTCCCAGGCCGGGGAAAGGGAGAGTTCCTAACCGGAGTCAAGACAGGGGATAGGGAGAGTTCCTAAACAGAATCCCAGACAGCGGACTCGGAGTGTTCCTAAACAGCGTCCAGACAGGGGACAGGGAAACTTCCTAAACAGAGTCCCAGACAGGGGACAGGGAAACTTCCTAAACTGAGTCCCAGACAGGGGACAGGGAGAGTTATTAAGCAGAGTCACAGGCAGGGGACATGGAGACTTCCTAAACAGAATCACTGGCAGTGGACTGTGAGAGTTCCTAAACAGAGTCCAAGAGAGGGGACAGGAAGAGTTCCTGAGCAAAGTCCCAGACATCAGACAGGACGTGTTCCTAAACAGAGTCCCAGACAGCAGACATTGAGTGTTCCTAAACAGAGACCCAGACAGGTGTCAAGCGGAGTTCCTAAACAGAATCACAGGCTGGGGAAAGGGAGAGTTTGCTAAACAGATTTTCAGGCAGGGGACAGACACAGTTCCTAAACAGAGTCACAGGCAGGGGACAGTGAGTGTTCCTAATCAGCGTCCCAGACAAGGGAGAGGGAGAGTTCCTAAACAGAGTCCATGACAGGGGACAAGGAGAGTTCCTAAACGGAGTCCCTGACAAGGGACAGAGAGAGTTCTTAAAGGAAGTCCCAGCCTGGGGACAGGATGAGTTCCTAAAGGTAGTCCCAAACAGGAGACAGGGAGAGTTCCTAAAGAGTGTCCCAGATAGGGGACAAAGAGAGTACTTAAACAGAGTCACAGGCAGGGGAAAGGGAGAGTTTCTAAAAAGTGTCCCAGACAGGGAACCAGAAGAGTTCCTAAAAAGAAGCACAGGTAGGGGACAGGGAGATTTTGAAAAACAGAGTCACAATCAGGGGACAGACAGATTTTATAAACATATTCACAGGCAGGGGACAGGAAGTGTTCCTAAACAGTATTCCTGACAGGAGTCAGGGAGAGTAGCTAAACAGAGTCCCAGGCAGGGGAGAGGGAGAGTTCCTAAACAGAGTCCCAGACAGGGGACAAAGAGAGATCCTAAACAGAGTCCCAGACAAGGGACAGGGAGACTTCCTAAACATATTCCCAGACAGGGGACAGTGAGAAATCCTAAACGGAGTGCCAGCCAGGTGACAGGGAATGATTCTAAACACAGTCCCAGATAGGGGACAGGGAGAATTCCTAAACATACTACCAGGCAGGGGACTGAGAGAGTTCTTAAACAGACTCACAGTAAGGAGACAGGGATAGTTCCTAAACATTCTTCCAGGTAGGGGACTGAGAGAATTCCTAAGCAGACACACAGGAAGGAGACAGGGAGAGTTCCTAAACAGAATCCGAGACAGCAGTCATGGCATGTTCCTAAACAAAGGCCCAGACAGCGGACTTGGAGAGTTCCTAAACAGAGTTTCAGACAGGGGACAGGGAAAGTTCACAAACAGAGTCCCAGACAGGGGACAGGGAGTGTTCACAAACAGAGTCCCAGACAGGGAAAAGGGAGAGTTCCTAAGCAGAGTCACTGGCAGTGGACAGTGAGAGTTCCTGAACAGACTCCAAGATAGGGGACAGGGAGATTCCTGAACAGAGTCCCAGACAGCAGACAGGGTGTGCTCCTCAACAGACTCCCAGACAGCTGGCATGGAGTGTTCCTAAACAGAGTCCCAGACAGGGGTCAGGCGGATTTCCTAAACAGACTCCTGGGCAGGGGACAGAGACATTTCCTAAACAGTGTCACAGGCAGGGGACAGTGATTGTTCCTAATCAGCGTCCCAGACAAGGAATAGGGAGATTTCCTAAACAGAGTCCATGACAGGGGATAGGGAGAGTTCCTAAACAGAGTCCCAGACAAGGAACAGAGAGAGTTTTTAAAGGGAATCCCAGCCTGGGGACAGGGTGAGTTTCTAAATGTAGTCCCAGAAAAGAGACAGGAAGATTTCATAAAGATTGTCCCAGATAGGGGACAAGGAGAGAATCTAAACAGATTTCCAGACAGGGGATACGGAGAGGTTTTAAACAGAGTCGCAGGCAGGGGACAGAGAGATTTCCTAAACAGTGTCCCAGGCAGCGGCAAAGGCGTGTTCCTAAACAGAGTCACAGGCAGGGGACCGGGAGACTTCCTAAACAGAGTCCCAGACAGGGACAGGGAGAGTTCCCAATCAGAGTCACAGGCAGGTGAAAGGGCGTGTTCCTAAACAGAATCCCAGACAGCGGACTCGGAGTGTTCCTAAACAGCGTCCAGACAGGGGACAGGAAAACTTCCTAAACAGAGTCCCAGACAGGGGACAGGGAAACTTCCTACACAGAGTCCCAGACAGGGGACAGGGAGAGTTACTAAGCAGAGTCACAGGCAGGGGACATGGAGACTTCCTAAACAGAATCACTGGCAGTGGACTGTGAGAGTTCCTGAACAGAGTCCAAGAGAGGGGACAGGGAGAGTTCCTAAACAGAGTCCCAGACATCAGACAAGACGTGTTCCTAAACAGAGTCCCAGACAGCAGACATTGAGTGTTCCTAAACATAGACCCAGACAGGTGTCAAGCGGAGTTCCTAAACAGAATCACAGGCGGGGAAAAGGGAGAGTTTGATAAACAGATTTTCAGGCAGGGGACAGAGAAAGTTCCTAAACAGAGTCACAGGCAGGGGACAGTGAGTGTTCCTAATCAGCGTCCCAGACAAGGGAGAGGGAGAGTTCCTAAACAGAATCCATGACAGGGGACAAGGAGAGTTCCTAAACAGAGTCCCAGACAAGGGACAGAGAGAGTTCTTAAAGGAAGTCCCAGCCTGGGGACAGGATGAGTTCCTAAAGGTAGTCCCAAACAGGAGACAGGGAGAGTTCCTAAACAGTGTCCCAGATAGGGGACAAAGAGAGTACTTAAACAGAGTCAAAGGCACGGGAAAGGGAGAGTTTCTAAACAGTGTCCCAGACAGGGAACCAGAAGAGTTCCTAAAAAGAGTCACAGGTAGGGGACAGGGAGATTTTGCTAAACAGAGTCACAAGCAGGGGACAGACAGAATTTATAAACATATTCACAGGCAGGGGACAGGGAGTGTTCCTAAACAGTATCCCTGACAGGAGACAGGGAGAGTACCTAAACAGAGTCACAGGCAGGGGACAGGGAGAGTTCCTAAACAGAGTCCCAGGCAGGGGAGAGGGAGAGTTCCTAAACAGAGTCCCAGACAGGGGACAGAGAGAGATCCTAAACAGAGTCCCAGACAAGGGACAGGGAGACTTCCTAAACATAGTCCCAGACAGGGGAGAGGGAGAAATCCTAAACGGAGTCCCAGCCAGGTAACAGGGAATGATTCTAAACAGAGTCCCAGATAGGGGACAGGGAGAGTTCCTAAACATACTTCCAGGCAGGGTACTGTGAGAATTCCTAAACAGACTCACAGGAAGGAGACAGGGAGAGTTCCTAAACAGAATCCGAGACAGCAGTAATGGCATGTTCCTAAACAGAGGCCCAGACAGCGGACTTGGAGAGTTCCTAAACAGAGTTTCAGACAGGGGACAGGGAAAGTTCACAAACAGAGTCCCAGACAGGGGACAGGGAGTGTTCACAAACAGAGTCCCAGACAGGGAAAAGGGAGAGTTCCTAAGCAGAGTCACTGGCAGGGGACATGGAGAGTTCCTAAACAGAATCACTGGCAGTGGTCAGTGAGAGTTCCTAAACAGAGTCCAAGATAGGGGACAGGGAGAGTTCCTGAGCAGAGTCCCAGACAGCAGACAGGGCGTGTTCCTAAACAGAGTCCCAGACAAAAGACATGGAGTGTTCCTAAACAGAGTCCCAGACAGGGGAAAGGGAGAGTTTGCTAAACAGATTTTCAGGCAGGGGACCGAGACAGTTACTAAACAGAGTCACAGGCAGGGGACAGTGATTGTTCCTAATCAGCGTCCCAGAAAAGGAATAGGGAGATTTCCTAAACAGAGTCCATGACAGGGGATAGGGAAAGTTCCCAAACTGAGTCCCAGACAAGGAACAGAGAGAGTTTTTAAAGGGAATCCCAGCCTGGGGACAGGGTGAGTTTCTAAAGGTAGTCCCAGACATGAGACAGGAAGATTTCCTAAAGATTGTCCCAGATAGGGGACAGGAGAGAACCTAAACAGATTTCCAGACAGGGGATACGGAGAGTTTCGAAACAGATTTGCAGGCAGGGGACAGAGAGATTTCCTAAACAGAGTCATAGACAGCGGCAAGGGCGTGTTCCTAAACAGAGTCACAGGCAGGGGACAGGGAGAGTTCCCAATCAGAGTCCCAGGCCGGGGAAAGGGAGAGTTCCTAACCGGAGTCAAGACAGGGGATAGGGAGAGTTCCTAAACAGAATCCCAGACAGCGGACTCGGAGTGTTCCTAAACAGCGTCCAGACAGGGGACAGGGAAACTTCCTAAACAGAGTCCCAGACAGGGGACAGGGAAACTTCCTAAACTGAGTCCCAGACAGGGGACAGGGAGAGTTATTAAGCAGAGTCACAGGCAGGGGACATGGAGACTTCCTAAACAGAATCACTGGCAGTGGACTGTGAGAGTTCCTAAACAGAATCCAAGAGAGGGGACAGGAAGAGTTCCTGAGCAAAGTCCCAGACATCAGACAGGACGTGTTCCTAAACAGAGTCCCAGACAGCAGACATTGAGTGTTCCTAAACAGAGACCCAGACAGGTGTCAAGCGGAGTTCCTAAACAGAATCACAGGCTGGGGAAAGGGAGAGTTTGCTAAACAGATTTTCAGGCAGGGGACAGACACAGTTCCTAAACAGAGTCACAGGCAGGGGACAGTGAGTGTTCCTAATCAGCGTCCCAGACAAGGGAGAGGGAGAGTTCCTAAACAGAGTCCATGACAGGGGACAAGGAGAGTTCCTAAACGGAGTCCCTGACAAGGGACAGAGAGAGTTCTTAAAGGAAGTCCCAGCCTGGGGACAGGATGAGTTCCTAAAGGTAGTCCCAAACAGGAGACAGGGAGAGTTCCTAAAGAGTGTCCCAGATAGGGGACAAAGAGAGTACTTAAACAGAGTCACAGGCAGGGGAAAGGGAGAGTTTCTAAAAAGTGTCCCAGACAGGGAACCAGAAGAGTTCCTAAAAAGAAGCACAGGTAGGGGACAGGGAGATTTTGAAAAACAGAGTCACAATCAGGGGACAGACAGATTTTATAAACATATTCACAGGCAGGGGACAGGAAGTGTTCCTAAACAGTATTCCTGACAGGAGTCAGGGAGAGTAGCTAAACAGAGTCCCAGGCAGGGGAGAGGGAGAGTTCCTAAACAGAGTCCCAGACAGGGGACAAAGAGAGATCCTAAACAGAGTCCCAGACAAGGGACAGGGAGACTTCCTAAACATATTCCCAGACAGGGGACAGTGAGAAATCCTAAACGGAGTGCCAGCCAGGTGACAGGGAATGATTCTAAACACAGTCCCAGATAGGGGACAGGGAGAATTCCTAAACATACTACCAGGCAGGGGACTGAGAGAGTTCTTAAACAGACTCACAGTAAGGAGACAGGGATAGTTCCTAAACATTCTTCCAGGTAGGGGACTGAGAGAATTCCTAAGCAGACACACAGGAAGGAGACAGGGAGAGTTCCTAAACAGAATCCGAGACAGCAGTCATGGCATGTTCCTAAACAAAGGCCCAGACAGCGGACTTGGAGAGTTCCTAAACAGAGTTTCAGACAGGGGACAGGGAAAGTTCACAAACAGAGTCCCAGACAGGGGACAGGGAGTGTTCACAAACAGAGTCCCAGACAGGGAAAAGGGAGAGTTCCTAAGCAGAGTCACTGGCAGTGGACAGTGAGAGTTCCTGAACAGACTCCAAGATAGGGGACAGGGAGATTCCTGAACAGAGTCCCAGACAGCAGACAGGGTGTGCTCCTAAACAGACTCCCAGACAGCTGGCATGGAGTGTTCCTAAACAGAGTCCCAGACAGGGGTCAGGCGGATTTCCTAAACAGACTCCTGGGCAGGGGACAGAGACATTTCCTAAACAGTGTCACAGGCAGGGGACAGTGATTGTTCCTAATCAGCGTCCCAGACAAGGAATAGGGAGATTTCCTAAACAGAGTCCATGACAGGGGATAGGGAGAGTTCCTAAACAGAGTCCCAGACAAGGAACAGAGAGAGTTTTTAAAGGGAATCCCAGCCTGGGGACAGGGTGAGTTTCTAAATGTAGTCCCAGAAAAGAGACAGGAAGATTTCATAAAGATTGTCCCAGATAGGGGACAAGGAGAGAATCTAAACAGATTTCCAGACAGGGGATACGGAGAGGTTCTAAACAGAGTCGCAGGCAGGGGACAGAGAGATTTCCTAAACAGTGTCCCAGGCAGCGGCAAAGGCGTGTTCCTAAACAGAGTCACAGGCAGGGGACCGGGAGACTTCCTAAACAGAGTCCCAGACAGGGACAGGGAGAGTTCCCAATCAGAGTCACAGGCAGGTGAAAGGGCGTGTTCCTAAACAGAATCCCAGACAGCGGACTCGGAGTGTTCCTAAACAGCGTCCAGACAGGGGACAGGAAAACTTCCTAAACAGAGTCCCAGACAGGGGACAGGGAAACTTCCTACACAGAGTCCAAGACAGGGGACAGGGAGAGTTACTAAGCAGAGTCACAGGCAGGGGACATGGAGACTTCCTAAACAGAATCACTGGCAGTGGACTGTGAGAGTTCCTGAACAGAGTCCAAGAGAGGGGACAGGGAGAGTTCCTAAACAGAGTCCCAGACATCAGACAAGACGTGTTCCTAAACAGAGTCCCAGACAGCAGACATTGAGTGTTCCTAAACATAGACCCAGACAGGTGTCAAGCGGAGTTCCTAAACAGAATCACAGGCGGGGAAAAGGGAGAGTTTGATAAACAGATTTTCAGGCAGGGGACAGAGAAAGTTCCTAAACAGAGTCACAGGCAGGGGACAGTGAGTGTTCCTAATCAGCGTCCCAGACAAGGGAGAGGGAGAGTTCCTAAACAGAATCCATGACAGGGGACAAGGAGAGTTCCTAAACAGAGTCCCAGACAAGGGACAGAGAGAGTTCTTAAAGGAAGTCCCAGCCTGGGGACAGGATGAGTTCCTAAAGGTAGTCCCAAACAGGAGACAGGGAGAGTTCCTAAACAGTGTCCCAGATAGGGGACAAAGAGAGTACTTAAACAGAGTCAAAGGCACGAGAAAGGGAGAGTTTCTAAACAGTGTCCCAGACAGGGAACCAGAAGAGTTCCTAAAAAGAGTCACAGGTAGGGGACAGGGAGATTTTGCTAAACAGAGTCACAAGCAGGGGACAGACAGAATTTATAAACATATTCACAGGCAGGGGACAGGGAGTGTTCCTAAACAGTATCCCTGACAGGAGACAGGGAGAGTACCTAAACAGAGTCACAGGCAGGGGACAGGGAGAGTTCCTAAACAGAGTCCCAGGCAGGGGAGAGGGAGAGTTCCTAAACAGAGTCCCAGACAGGGGACAGAGAGAGATCCTAAACAGAGTCCCAGACAAGGGACAGGGAGACTTCCTAAACATAGTCCCAGACAGGGGAGAGGGAGAAATCCTAAACGGAGTCCCAGCCAGGTAACAGGGAATGATTCTAAACAGAGTCCCAGATAGGGGACAGGGAGAGTTCCTAAACATACTTCCAGGCAGGGTACTGTGAGAATTCCTAAACAGACTCACAGGAAGGAGACAGGGAGAGTTCCTAAACAGAATCCGAGACAGCAGTAATGGCATGTTCCTAAACAGAGGCCCAGACAGCGGACTTGGAGAGTTCCTAAACAGAGTTTCAGACAGGGGACAGGGAAAGTTCACAAACAGAGTCCCAGACAGGGGACAGGGAGTGTTCACAAACAGAGTCCCAGACAGGGAAAAGGGAGAGTTCCTAAGCAGAGTCACTGGCAGGGGACATGGAGAGTTCCTAAACAGAATCACTGGCAGTGGTCAGTGAGAGTTCCTAAACAGAGTCCAAGATAGGGGACAGGGAGAGTTCCTGAGCAGAGTCCCAGACAGCAGACAGGGCGTGTTCCTAAACAGAGTCCCAGACAAAAGACATGGAGTGTTCCTAAACAGAGTCCCAGACAGGGGAAAGGGAGAGTTTGCTAAACAGATTTTCAGGCAGGGGACCGAGACAGTTACTAAACAGAGTCACAGGCAGGGGACAGTGATTGTTCCTAATCAGCGTCCCAGAAAAGGAATAGGGAGATTTCCTAAACAGAGTCCATGACAGGGGATAGGGAAAGTTCCTAAACTGAGTCCCAGACAAGGAACAGAGAGAGTTTTTAAAGGGAATCCCAGCCTGGGGACAGGGTGAGTTTCTAAAGGTAGTCCCAGACATGAGACAGGAAGATTTCCTAAAGATTGTCCCAGATAGGGGACAGGAGAGAACCTAAACAGATTTCCAGACAGGGGATACGGAGAGTTTCGAAACAGATTTGCAGGCAGGGGACAGAGAGATTTCCTAAACAGAGTCATAGACAGCGGCAAGGGCGTGTTCCTAAACAGAGTCACAGGCAGGGGACAGGGAGAGTTCCCAATCAGAGTCCCAGGCCGGGGAAAGGGAGAGTTCCTAACCGGAGTCAAGACAGGGGATAGGGAGAGTTCCTAAACAGAATCCCAGACAGCGGACTCGGAGTGTTCCTAAACAGCGTCCAGACAGGGGACAGGGAAACTTCGTAAACTGAGTCCCAGACAGGGGACAGGGAAACTTCCTAAACTGAGTCCCAGACAGGGGACAGGGAGAGTTATTAAGCAGAGTCACAGGCAGGGGACATGGAGACTTCCTAAACAGAATCACTGGCAGTGGACTGTGAGAGTTCCTAAACAGAGTCCAAGAGAGGGGACAGGAAGAGTTCCTGAGCAAAGTCCCAGACATCAGACAGGACGTGTTCCTAAACAGAGTCCCAGACAGCAGACATTGAGTGTTCCTAAACAGAGACCCAGACAGGTGTCAAGCGGAGTTCCTAAACAGAATCACAGGCTGGGGAAAGGGAGAGTTTGCTAAACAGATTTTCAGGCAGGGGACAGACACAGTTCCTAAACAGAGTCACAGGCAGGGGACAGTGAGTGTTCCTAATCAGCGTCCCAGACAAGGGAGAGGGAGAGTTCCTAAACAGAGTCCATGACAGGGGACAAGGAGAGTTCCTAAACGGAGTCCCTGACAAGGGACAGAGAGTGTTCTTAAAGGAAGTCCCAGCCTGGGGACTGGATGAGTTCCTAAAGGTAGTCCCAAACAGGAGACAGGGAGAGTTCCTAAAGAGTGTCCCAGATAGGGGACAAAGAGAGTACTTAAACAGAGTCACAGGCAGGGCAAAGGGAGAGTTTCTAAACAGTGTCCCAGACAGGGAACCAGAAGAGTTCCTAAAAAGAAGCACAGGTAAGGGACAGGGAGATTTTGAAAAACAGAGTCACAAGCAGGGGACAGACAGAGTTTATAAACATATTCACAGGCAGGGGACAGGAAGTGTTCCTAAACAGTATTCCTGACAGGAGTCAGGGAGAGTAGCTAAACAGAGTCCCAGGCAGGATAGAGGGAGAGTTCCTAAACAGAGTCACAGGCAGGGGACAGGGAGAGTTCCCAATCAGAGTCCCAGGCAGGGGAAAGGGAGACTTCCTAAACGGCGTCCTAGACAGGTGTCAGACAGAGTTCAGAAACAGAGTCCCAGACAAGGGACAGGGAGACTTCCTAAACATATTCCCAGACAGGGGACAGTGAGAAATCCTAAACGGAGTGCCAGCCAGGTGACAGGGAATGATTCTAAACACAGTCCCAGATAGGGGACAGGGAGAATTCCTAAACATACTACCAGGCAGGGGACTGAGAGAGTTCTTAAAAAGACTCACAGTAAGGAGACAGGGATAGTTCCTAAACATTCTTCCAGGTAGGGGACTGAGAGAATTCCTAAGCAGACACACAGGAAGGAGACAGGGAGAGTTCCTAAACAGAATCCGAGACAGCAGTCATGGCATGTTCCTAAACAGAGGCCCAGACAGCGGACTTGGAGAGTTCCTAAACAGAGTTTCAGACAGGGGACAGGGAGTGTTCACAAACAGAGTCCCAGACAGGGAAAAGGGAGAGTTCCTAAGCCGAGTCAATGGCAGTGGACATGGAGAGTTCCTAAACAGACTCCAAGATAGGGGACAGGGAGATTCCTGAACAGAGTCCCAGACAGCAGACAGGGTGTGCTCCTAAACAGACTCCCAGACAGCTGGCATGGAGTGTTCCTAAACAGAGTCCCAGACAGGGTTCAGGCGGATTTCCTAAACAGATTCCCAGGCAGGGGACAGAGACATTTCCTAAACAGAGTCACAGGCAGGGGACAGTGATTGTTCCTAATCAGCGTCCCAGAAAAGGAATAGGGAGATTTCCTAAACAGAGTCCATGACAGGGGATAGGGAGAGTTCCTAAACTGAGTCCCAGACAAGGAACAGAGAGAGTTTTTAAAGGGAATCCCAGCCTGGGGACAGGGTGAGTTTCTAAATGTAGTCCCAGACAGGAGACAGGAAGATTTCATAAAGATTGTCCCAGATAGGGGACAAGGAGAGAACCTAAACAGATTTCCAGACATGGGATACGGAGAGGTTCTAAACAGATACGCAGGCAGGGGACAGATAGATTTCCTAAACAGTGCCCCAGGCAGCGGCAAGGGCGTGTTCCTAAACAGAATCACAGGCAGGGGACAGGGAGACTTCCTAAACAGAGTCTCACACAGGGACAGGGAGAGTTCCCAATCAGAGTCCCAGGCAGTGGAAAGTGCGTGTTCCTAAAGAGAATCTCAGACAGCGGATTCGGAGTGTTCCTAAACAGCGTCCAGACAGGGGACAGGGAAACTTCCTAAACAGAGTCCCTGACAGGGGACAGGGAAACTTCGTAAACTGAGTCCCAGACAGGGGACAGGGAAACTTCCTAAACTGAGTCCCAGACAGGGGACAGGGAGAGTTATTAAGCAGAGTCACAGGCAGGGGACATGGAGACTTCCTAAACAGAATCACTGGCAGTGGACTGTGAGAGTTCCTGAACAGAGTCCAAGAGAGGGGACAGTGAGAGTTCCTGAGCAGAGACCCAGACATCAGACAAGACGTGTTCCTAAACAGAGTCCCAGACAGCAGACAGTGAGTGTTCCTAAACAGAGACCCAGACAGGTGTCAAGCGGAGTTCCTAAACAGAATCACAGGCAGGGGAAAGGGAGAGTTTGCTAAACAGATTTTCAGGCAGGGGACAGACACAGTTCCTAAACAGAGTCACAGGCAGGGGACAGTGAGTGTTCCTAATCAGCGTCCCAGACAAGGGAGAGGGAGAGATCCTAAACAGAGTCCATGACAGGGGACAAGGAGAGTTCCTAAACGGAGTCCCTGACAAGGGACAGAGAGAGTTCTTAAAGGAAGTCCCAGCCTGGGGACAGGATGAGTTCCTAAAGGTAGTCCCAAACAGGAGACAGGGTGAGTTCCTAAAGAGTGTCCCAGATAGGGGACAAAGAGAGTACTTAAACAGAGTCACAGGCAGGGCAAAGGGAGAGTTTCTAAACAGTGTCCCAGACAGGGAACCAGAAGAGTTCCTAAAAAGAAGCACAGGTAGGGGCCAGGGAGATTTTGAAAAACAGAGTCACAAGCAGGGGACAGACAGAGTTTATAAACATATTCACAGGCAGGGGACAGGAAGTGTTCCTAAACAGTATTCCTGACAGGAGTCAGGGAGAGTACCTAAACAGTCCCAGGCAGGGGAGAGGGAGAGTTCCTAAACAGAGTCACAGGCAGGGGACAGGGAGAGTTCCCAATCAGAGTCCCAGGCAGGGAAAAGGGAGACTTCCTAAACGGCGTCCTAGACAGGTGTCAGACAGAGTTCAGAAACAGAGTCCCAGACAGGAGACAGGAAGATTTCATAAAGATTGTCCCAGATAGGGGACAAGGAGAGAATCTAAACAGATTTCCAGACAGGGGATACGGAGAGGTTCTAAACAGAGTCGCAGGCAGGGGACAGAGAGATTTCCTAAACAGTGTCCCAGGCAGCGGCAAAGGCGTGTTCCTAAACAGAGTCACAGGCAGGGGACAGGGAGACTTCCTAAACAGAGTCCCAGACAGGGACAGGGTGAGTTCCCAATCAGAGTCACAGGCAGGGGAAAGGGCGTGTTCCTAAACAGAATCCCAGACAGCGGACTCGGAGTGTTCCTAAACAGCTTCCAGACAGGGGACAGGAAAACTTCCTAAACAGAGTCCCAGACAGGGGACAGGGAAACTTCCTACACAGAGTCCCAGACAGGGGACAGGGAGAGTTACTAAGCAGAGTCACAGGCAGGGGACATGGAGACTTCCTAAACAGAATCACTGGCAGTGGACTGTGAGAGTTCCTGAACAGAGTCCAAGAGAGGGGACAGGGAGAGTTCCTAAACAGAGTCCCAGACATCAGACAAGACGTGTTCCTAATCAGAGTCCCAGACAGCAGACATTGAGTGTTCCTAAACATAGACCCAGACAGGTGTCAAGCGGAGTTCCTAAACAGAATCACAGGCTGGGAAAAGGGAGAGTTTGATAAACAGATTTTCAGGCAGGGGACAGAGAAAGTTCCTAAACAGAGTCACAGGCAGGGGACAGTGAGTGTTCCTAATCAGCGTCCCAGACAAGGGAGAGGGAGAGTTCCTAAACAGAATCCATGACAGGGGACAAGGAGAGTTCCTAAACAGAGTCCCAGACAAGGGACAGAGAGAGTTCTTAAAGGAAGTCCCAGCCTGGGGACAGGATTAGTTCCTAAAGGTAGTCCCAAACAGGAGACAGGGAGAGTTCCTAAACAGTGTCCCAGATAGGGGACAAAGAGAGTACTTAAACAGAGTCAAAGGCAGGGGAAAGGGAGAGTTTCTAAACAGTGTCCCAGACAGGGAACCAGAAGAGTTCCTAAAAAGAGTCACAGGTAGGGGACAGGGAGATTTTGCTAAACAGAGTCACAAGCAGGGGACAGACAGAATTTATAAACATATTCACAGGCAGGGGACAGGGAGTGTTCCTAAACAGTATCCCTGACTGGAGACAGGGAGAGTACCTAAACAGAGTCACAGGCAGGGGACAGGGAGAGTTCCTAAACAGAGTCCCAGGCAGGGGAGAGGGAGAGTTCCTAAACAGAGTCACAGGCAGGGGACAGGGAGAGTTCCCAATCAGAGTCCCAGACAGGGGACAGAGAGAGATCCTAAACAGAGTCCCAGACAAGGGACAGGGAGACTTCCTAAACATAGTCCCAGACAGGGGAGAGGGAGAAATCCTAAACGGAGTCCCAGCCAGGTAACAGGGAATGATTCTAAACAGAGTCCCAGATAGGGGACAGGGAGAGTTCCTAAACATACTTCCAGGCAGGGTACTGTGAGAATTCCTAAACAGACTCACAGGAAGGAGACAGGGAAAGTTCCTAAACAGAATCCGAGACAGCAGTAATGGCATGTTCCTAAACAGAGGCCCAGACAGCGGACTTGGAGAGTTCCTAAACAGAGTTTCAGACAGGGGACAGGGAGTGTTCACAAACAGAGTCCCAGACAGGGAAAAGGGAGAGTTCCTAAGCAGAGTCACTGGCAGGGGACATGGAGAGTTCCTAAACAGAATCACTGGCAGTGGTCAGTGAGAGTTCCTAAACAGAGTCCAAGATAGGGGACAGGGAGAGTTCCTGAGCAGAGTCCCAGACAGCAGACAGGGCGTGTTCCTAAACAGAGTCCCAGACAAAAGACATGGAGTGTTCCTAAACAGAGTCCCAGACAGGGGAAAGGGAGAGTTTGCTAAACAGATTTTCAGGCAGGGGACCGAGACAGTTCCTAAACAGAGTCACAGGCAGGGGACAGTGATTGTTCCTAATCAGCGTCCCAGAAAAGGAATAGGGAGATTTCCTAAACAAAGTCCATGACAGGGGATAGGGAGAGTTCCTAAACTGAATCCCAGACAAGGAACAGAGAGAGTTTTTAAAGGGAATCCCAGCCTGGGGACAGGGTGAGTTTCTAAAGGTAGTCCCAGACATGAGACAGGAAGATTTCCTAAAGATTGTCCCAGATAGGGGACAGGAGAGAACCTAAACAGATTTCCAGACAGGGGATACGGAGAGTTTCGAAACAGATTTGCAGGCAGGGGACAGAGAGATTTCCTAAACAGAGTCCCAGACAGCGGCAAGGGCGTGTTCCTAAACAGAGTCACAGGCAGGGGACAGGGAGAGTTCCCAATCAGAGTCCCAGGCCGGGGAAGGGGAGAGTTCCTAACCGGAGTCAAGACAGGGGACAGGGAGAGTTCCTAAACAGATTCCCAGACAGCGGACTCGGAGTGTTCCTAAACAGCGTCCAGACAGGGGACAGGGAAACTTCCTAAACAGAGTCCCAGACAGGGGACAGGGAAACTTCCTAAACTGAGTCCCAGACAGGGGACAGGGAGAGTTATTAAGCAGAGTAACAGGCAGGGGACATGGAGACTTCCTAAACAGAATCACTGGCAGTGGACTGTGAGAGTTCCTAAACAGAGTCCAAGAGAGGGGACAGGGAGAGTTCCTGAGCAAAGTCCCAGACATCAGACAGGACGTGTTCCTAAACAGAGTCCCAGACAGCAGACAGTGAGTGTTCCTAAACAGAGACCCAGACAGGTGTCAGGCGGAGTTCCTAAACAGAGTCACAGGCAGGGGAAAGGGAGAGTTTGCTAAATAGATTTTCAGGCAGGGGACAGAGACAGTTCCTAAACAGAGTCACAGGCAGGGGACAGTGAGTGTTCCTATTCAGCGTCCCAGACAAGGGAGAGGGAGAGTTCCTAAACAGAGTCTATGTCAGGGCACAGGGAGAGTTCCTAAACAGAGTCCCAGACAAGGGACAGAGAGAGTTCTTAAAGGAAGTCCCAGCCTGGGGACAGGATGGGTTCCTAAAGGTAGTCCCAGATAGGAGAAAGGGAGAGTTCCTAAAGATTGTTCCAGATAGGGGACAAGGAGACTACTTAAAGAGAGTCACAGGCAGGGGACGGGCAGAGTTCCTAAACAGAGTAGGAGGCAGGGGCCAGGGAGAGTTCCTAAAGAGAGTCACAGGCAGGGGAAAGGGTGAGTTCCTAAACAAATGCACCGGCAGGAGACAACAGGGAAAGTTCCTAAACAGAGTTCATGAAATGGGACAGCAAGAGTTCCTAAACAGAGTATCAGACAGGGGACATGGAAATTTACAAAACAGGGTCGCAGGCAGTGTACAGTGAGGATTCCTAAGCAGAATTCCAAACAGGGGACAGTGAGATTCCCTAAAGGGAGTAGCAGGCAGCAGACAGGGAGAGTTCCTAAAGGGGGTTCCAGACTGGCGCCACTGAAAATTCCTAAAGAGCGTGCCAGATAGGGGAAAAAGGAGATTTCCTAAACAGAGTCCCATAAAGGGGACAGGGAGAGTTCCTAAACAGAGTCACAGGCAATGGACGCGGAGATTTCCTAAACAGACTCACAGGCAGGGGACAGAGAGTGTCCCAAAACAGACTCACAGAAAGGAGACAGGGAGAGTTCCTAAACAGAGCCCCAGAAAGCAGGCAGGGAGAGTTCCTAAACAGAGTCCCAGACAGGGGACAGGGAGAGTTCCTGAATAGTGTCCCAGTCAGGGGATAGAGAGAGTTCCCAAACAAAGTCCCAAGCAGGGGGAGGGGAGTGTTCCTGAACAGAGTCCCAGACAACGGACAGGGAGAGATGCTAAACATAGTCCCAGGCAGGAGACAGGGAGAGCTCCTAAACAGCGTCGCAGGCAGGGGACAGGGAGAGTTCCTAAACAGAGTCCCAGACAGGGGACAGGGAGTGTTCCCAAACTGTATCCCAAGCAGGGTACAGGGAGAGTTCCTAAAGCGAGATACAGACAGGGGACAGGGAGAGTTCCTAAACAGAGTCCCAGACAGGGGACAGGGAGTGTTCCCAAACTGTATCCCAAGCAGGGTACAGGGAGAGTTCCTAAACAGAGACACAGACAGGGGAAAGGCAGAGTTCCTAAACAGAGTCCCACTCAGGGGGCAGGGAGAATTCCTAAAGCGTCCCAGACTGGGGATAGGGAGAGTTCCTAAAGAGTTTCCCATATAGGGGACGGGGAGAGTTCCTAAACAGAGCCAAAGGCAGGGGACCAAGAGAGTTCCTAGAAAGAGTCCCAGACAGGGGACATGGAGATTTCTTAAACAGGGTCGCAGATTGGGGACCGGGAGAGTTCCTAAACGGAGTCTCAGACAGAGGACATGGAGATTTCTTAAAAAGGGTCGCAGAATGGGGACCGGGTGAGTTCCTAAACAGAGTCTCAGACAGGGGACATGGAGATTTCCTAAACAGGGTCGCAGGCAGTGTACAGTGAGGTTAACTAAGCAGAATTCCAGACAAGTGACAGGGAGAGTCCCTAAAGGGAGTAGCAGGCAGCAGACAGGGAGAGTTCCTAAAGGGGGTCCCAGGCTGGGGACAGTGAGATTTCCTAAAGAGGGTCCCAGAAATGGGACAAAGAGAATCCCTAAACAGTGTCCCATAAAGGGGACAGGGAGAGTTCCTAAACGGAGTCACAGGCAGGGGACGCGGAGAGTTCCTAAACAGACTCACAGGCTGGGGACAGAGAGACGTCCTAAACAGACTCACAGGCAGGAGACAGGCAGAGTTCCTAAACAGAGTCCCAGAAAGCGTCCAGGGAGACTTCCTAAACAGAGTCCCATAAAGCGGACAGGGAGAGTTCGTAAACAGAGTCCCAGGCAGGGGACAGGAAGAGTTCCTAAACAGATTAGCACGCAGGGGACTGGGAAAGTTCCTAAATAGATTCACAGTCGGGGACAGGGAGATTTCCTAAACAGAGTCAAAGGCAGGGGACAGAGAGAGTTCCTAAACAGTCTCACAATCAGGGGACAGGAAGAGATCCTAAACAGAGTCGCACGCAGGGTCTGGCAAAGTTCTTAAATAGAGTCACAGGCAGGGGACATTGAGAGTTCCTAAACAGAGTCAAAGGCAGGGGACAGGTAGTGTTCTTATACAGAGTCACAGGCAAGGGACAGGAAGGATTCCAAAACAGAATTCCAGACAGGTGACAGGGAGAGTTCCTAAACAGAGTCACAGACAGCGAACATGGAGAGTCCCTAAACAGAGTCCCAGGGAGGGGAAAGGGAGAGTTCCAAAACAGAGTCCCAGATAGGGCACAGGGAAAGTTCCTAAACAGATTCCCAGACAGGGGAGAGGGAAAGTTCCTAAAATGAGTCCCAGGCAGGGGACAGGGAGAGAGCCTAAACAGATTCCAGTGCAGGGGACAGGGAGAGTTCTTCAACAGAGACACAGACAGGGGACAGGCAGAGTTCCTAAACAGAGTACCAGGCCGGGGAAAGGGTGAGTTCCTAAACAAATGCTCACGCAGGAGACAACAGGGAAAGTTCCTAAACAGAGTTCATGAAATGGGACAGCAAGAGTTCCTAAACAGAGTAACAGACAGGGGACATGGAGATTTACAAAACAGGGTCGCAGGCAGTGTACAGTGAGGATTACTAAGCAGAATTCCAAACAGGGGACAGTGAGATTCCCTAAAGGGAGTAGCAGGCAGCAGACAGGGAGAGTTCCTAAAGGGGGTTCCAGACTGGCGCCACTGAGAATTCCTAAAGAGCGTGCCAGATAGGGGAAAAAGGAGATTTCCTAAACAGAGTCCCATAAAGGGGACAGGGAGAGTTCCTAAACAGAGTCACAGGCAATGGACGCGGAGATTTCCTAAACAGACTCACAGGCAGGGGACAGAGAGTGTCCCAAAACAGACTCACAGAAAGGAGACAGGGAGAGTTCCTAAACAGAGCCCCAGAAAGCAGGCAGGGAGAGTTCCTAAACAGAGTCCCAGACAGGGGACAGGGAGAGTTCCTGAATAGTGTCCCAGTCAGGGGACAGAGAGAGTTCCCAAAGTCCCAAGCAGGGGGAGGGGAGTGTTCCTGAACAGAGTCCCAGACAACGGACAGGGAGAGATGCTAAACATAGTCCCAGGCAGGAGACAGGGAGAGCTCCTAAACAGAGTCGCAGGCAGGGGACAGGGAGAGTTCCTAAAGGGGGTCCCAAACTGGCGCCAGTAAGATTTCCTAAAGAGCGTCCCAGATAGGGGCCAAGGAGATTTCCTAAACAGAGTCCCATTAAGGGGACAGGGAGCATTCCTATACAGAGTCAAAGGCAGTGGACGCGGAATTTCCTAAACAGACTCACAGGCAGGGGACAGACTCCCAAAACAGACTAACAGAAAAGAGACAGGGGGGGTTCCTAAACAGAGTCCCATAAAGCAGACAAGGAGAGTTCCTAAACAGAATCCCAGTCAGGGGACAGAGAGAGTTCCCAAACAGAGTCCCAAGCAGGGGGAGGGGAGAGTTCCTGAACAGAGTCCCAGACAACGGACAGGGAGAGTACCTAAAAAGCGTCCCAGAAAAGGGACAGGAAGAGTTCCTATTTAGAGACCCAGGCAGGGGACAGGGAAAGTTCCTAAAAAGCGTCCCAGAAAGGGGACAGGGAGAGTTCCTAAACAGAGTCGCAGGCAGGGGACAGGGTGTTTTCCTAAACAGTCACAGGCAGGGGACAGGAAGGATTCTGAAACAGAACTCCAGACAGGTGACAGGGAGAGTTCCTAAACAGAGTCACAGACAGAGGTGATGGAGAGCTCGTAAACTGAGTAGCAGGGAGTGGACCGGTAGATTTTCGAAGCAGAGTCCCAGATAGGGCAGAGGGAGATTTCCTCAACAGAGTCCCAGACAGGGGCGAGGGAAAGTTCCTAAACAGACTCACAGACAGGGGACAGGGAGAGTTCCTAAAGGGAGTCCCAGACTGGGGACAGGTGAGTTCCTAAAGGGAGTCTCAGACAGAAGGCAGGGAACGTTCCTAAACAGAGTCCCATAAAGCGGACAGGGAGAGTTCGTAAACAGAGTCCCAGGCAGGGGACAGGAAGAGTTCCTAAACAGATTAGCACGCAGGGGACTGGGAAAGTTCCTAAATAGATTCACAGTCAGGGGACAGGGAGATTTCCTAAACAGAGTCAAAGGCAGGGGACAGAGAGAGTTCCTAAACAGTCTCACAATCAGGGGACAGGAAGAGATCCTAAACAGAGTCGCACGTAGGGCCTGGCAAAGTTCTTAAATAGAGTCACAGGCAGGGGACATTGAGAGTTCCTAAACAGAGTCAAAGGCAGGGGACAGGGAGTGTTCTTATACAGAGTCACAGGCAGGGGACAGGAAGGATTCCGAAACAGAATTCCAGACAAGTTACAGGGAGAGTTCCTAAACAGAGTCACAGACAGCGGACATGGAGAGTCCCTAAACAGAGTCCCAGGGAGGGGAAAGGGAGAGTTCCAAAACAGAGTCCCAGATAGGGCACAGGGAAAGTTTCTTAACAGATTCCCAGACAGGGGAGAGGGAAAGTTGCTAAAATGAGTCCCAGGCAGGGGACAGGGAGAGAGCCTAAACAGATTCCAACGCAGAGGACAGGGAGAGTTCTTCAACAGAGACACAGACAGGGGACGGGCAGAGTTCCTAAACAGAGTAGCAGGCAGGGGCCAGGGAGAGTTCCTAAAGAGAGTCACAGGCAGGGGAAAGGGTGAGTTCCTAAACAAATGCACAGGCAGGAGACAACAGGGAAAGTTCCTAAACAGAGTCCATGAAATGGGACAGCAAGAGTTCCTAAACAGAGTAACAGACAGGGGACATGGAAATTTACAAAACAGGATCGCAGGCAGTGTACAGTGAGGATTCCTAAGCAGAATTCCAAACAGGGGACAGTGAGATTCCCTAAAGGGAGTAGCAGGCAGCAGACAGGGAGAGTTCCTAAAGGGGGTTCCAGACTGACGACACTGAGTATTCCTAAAGAGCGTGCCAGATAGGGGAAAAGGAGATTTCCTAAACAGAGTCCCATAAAGGGGACAGGGAGCGTTCCTAAACAGAGTCACAGGCAATGGACGCGGAGATTTCCTAAACAGACTCACAGGCAGGGGACAGAGAGTGTCCCAAAACAGACTCACAGAAAGGAGACAGGGAGAGTTCCTAAACCATGCCCCAGAAAGCAGACAGGGAGAGTTCCTAAACAGAGTCCCAGACAGGGGACAGGGAGAGTTCCTGAATAGTGTCCCAGTCAGGGGACAGAGAGAGATCCCAAACAAACTCTCAAGCAGGAGGAGGGTAACGTTCCTGAACAAAGTCCCAGACAACGGACAGGGAGAGACGCTAAACATAGTCCCAGGCAGGGGACAGGGTGAGTTCCTAAACAGCGTCGCAGGCAGCGGACAGGGAGAGCTCCTAGATAGACACACAGGCAGGAGACAGGGAGAGTTTCCAAACTGAGTCTCAGGCAGGGGACAGCGAGTATTCCTAAACAGAGTCAAAGGCAGGGGAAAGAGATCGTTCCGAAAAAGAGTCACAGGCAGGAGACTGGGAGAGTTCCTAAACAATGTCACAGGCAGGAGACAGGAAGTATTCCGAAACAGAATTCCAGACAGGTGAATGGGAGAATTCCTAAACAGATTCACAGACAGGAGACATGGAGAGTTCCTAAACAGTGTCCCAGATAGGGCCCAGGGAGAGATCCGAAACAGAGTCCCAGGCAGGGGCAGGGAGAGTTCCTAAACAGAGACACAGACAGGGGAAAAGAAGAGTTCATAAACAGAGTCCCAGAAAGGGCCAGGGAGAGAGCTTAAACAGCGTTCCACTCAGGGGACAGGATGAGTTCCTAAACAGAGTCGCAGGCAGGGGACAGGGAGATTTTCCAAACTGCGTCGCAGGCATTGGACAGGAAGAGTTCCTGAACTGTGTCCAAGGCAGGGGACAGGGAGATTTCCTAAACAGAGTCCCAGGCAGGGGCCAGGGAGACTTCCTAAACAGAGTCCCACTCAGGGGACAGGGAGAGTTCCTAAACAAAGTCCCAAGCAGGGGGAGGGGATTGTTCCTGAACAGCGTCCCAGACAAGGGACAGGGAGAGATGCTAAACATAGTCCCAGGCAGGGGAATCAGGGAGAGCTCCTAAACAGAGTCCCAGGCAGGGGACAGGGTGAGTTCCTAAACAGAGTCCCAGGCAGGGGACAGGGAAAGTTTCCAAACTGAGTCTCAGGCAGGGGACAGGATGAGTTCCTAAACAGAGTCCCAAACAAGGGAGAGCGAGTGTTCCTAAACAGAGTCAAAGGCAGGGGAAAGAGATCGTTCCGAAAAAGAGTCACAGGTATGAGACTGTGAGAGTTCCTAATCAGAGTCACAGACAGGGACAGGGAGAGTTCCTAAACAGAGTCCCAGATAGGGCACAGGGAGAGATCCTAAACAGAGTCCCAGGCAGGGAGATTTCCTAAACAGAGACACAGACAGGGGAAAGGAGGAGTTCATAAACAGAGTCCCAGAAAGGGCCAGAGAGAGAGCTTAAACAGCGTTCCAATCAGGGCACAGGGTGAGTTCCTAAACTGAGTCGCAGGCAGGGTACAGGGAGAGATCCTGAACTGCATCCAAGGCAGGGGACAGGGAGAGTTCCTAAACAGAGACAGAGACAGGGGACAGGGAGAGTTCCTAAGCAGAGTCCCAGGCAGGGGCCAGGGAGACTTCCTAAACAGAGTCCCACTCAGGGGACAGGGAGAGTTCCTAAACAGAGTCACTGCCAGGGGACAGGGAGAGTTCCTAAACAAACACACAGGCAGGGGATATGCTGATTTCCTAAACAGGTTCGCAGGCAGTGTACAGTGAGGTTTCCTAAGCAGAATTCCAGACAGGGGACAAGGAGAGTCCTTAAAGGGAGTAACAGGCAGCAGACAGGGTGTGTTCCTAAAGGGGGTCCCAGACTAGTGACAGTGAGATTTCCTGTGGAGGGTCCCAGATAGGGGACAAAGAATGTTCCTAAACAGAGTCCCATAAAGGGGACAGGGAGAGTTCCTAAATGTAGTCACAGGCATGGGACGCGGAAAGTTCTTAAACAGACTCACAGGCAGGGGACAGGGAGAGTTCCTAAACAGAGTCCCAGACAACAGACAGGGAGATTTCCTAAACAGAGTCCCAGCCAGTGGACAGGTATAGTTCCTAAACAAAGTCCCAGACAGGGGACAGGGAGACTTCCTAAACGGAGTGAAAGGCAGTGGAAAGAGAGAGTTCCTAAACAGGGTCTCAGACAGGGGACTGGGGGATTTCCTAAAGAAAGTCCCAGACTGGGGACAGGGAGAGTTCCTAAACAGAGTCCCAGACATGGGAAAGGGAGAATTCCTAAACAGAGTCGCAGGCAGGGGACAGGAAGGGTTCCTAAAGTGAATGCCAGACAGGGACAGGGAGATCTCGTAAATAGAGTCCCAGGCAGGGGACAGGGAGAGTTCCTAAACAGAATTCCAGACAGGGGTCAGGGAGAGTTCCTAAAGGGTGTCCCTGTCTGGGGACAGTAAGTGTTCCTAAACAGGGTCCATGAAGTGCACAAGGAGAATTCCTAAAGTGCGCCCCAGACTGGGGGCAGGGAGAGTTCCTAAAGTGAGTCCCAGACTGGGCCAGGGAGAATTCCTAAACAGGCTCCCTCTCAGGGGACAAGGAGAGGTCCTAAAGTGAGTCCCAGACTGGGGACAGGGACAGGGAACAGGATGAATTCCCAAAGGGAATTCTATACAGGGGACAGTAAAAGATCCCAAAGGGAATCCTAGACTGGGGATAGGGAAAGGGGACAGGGAGAGGTTCCAGTTAAGAAGAAAGAAGGGGGATCAGAGAAAGAGGCTCCAAGAGTAAAAGGGTTGCAATTGGAAAGAAATTAATAGTGAACTCTCTGGAGGAGCCTGGAGAACCAAGAAGGCAGCAGAAGTTTGGTGACTCTGTTCTCCTGGCCAATGGGGCAAAAGGACCCCTTCAGAGCAGTTGTATCCTGTTTGGCACGGCCAAAGAGCTGAAGTAGTGCCTGTGAGTTGATGCTTGAGTGCAGACACTGGAATCACAATCTCAAGACATCCACTTTAGGGGGTAAACAAGGCCTTGGTTTATCATCTCCTCTGAGAGAGTGCAACAGTGAAGCACTCCCTTAGTATTGCATTACAGCATTGTCTGAGATTTTGTTTTGAAGTCGGTAGAGTTGGATTGAACATACAACCCTCTTTCCCTGAGACAAGAGTGATGCACTGATCTATAGCTGACCTCTCTCGTAACGGATGATGTACTCTCTTGATCACTTGGTACCTTTTGTGACACAACTGTCTTGGATTCAAGACCCAACGCAGTGTTTGTGCATAACCTAGGCTGACACAGAGGGAACACTGCGGTGTCAAAGGTGCCATCTTTACTAATACACTGCTGTTGGTGGGATCTTGCTGGCCATAAAGTGGTTGCTCCATTGCCTATATGTTGAGTCACTGCACTTCAAAGTAGCCTGCTGTGTGTGAAGCTAGGCTCTTCAGGAGCTGACAGGAGCCTGACATATAAGCACAGGTTATATTTTTTGTGATTTAAATGAATTCTATCAATTGCTTTGTAAATAAAAAGCACATATGTTTACCAATATCATTTTTACAAAAATATAGAGAGTGAAGTGTGACTGCTTTATGTCAGAATCCCTTTTGCTCGTTTCCTTGGCAATACTGGGGTGTATCATATCTCATTGGGTCCCCTTTCCAAAAGTGCATATGCCGGAGCTATGGCTAAGACGATTAAATAAACTATAGGAAGCAGAAATGTTGTTTTATTCTTCTCCTGGCAACTGCTACCTTTCATGCCCAAGCCAGAGTTAATAAAGCCCAAAATGCAAGCGCAGGCTTCTAATTCACACTAGGCCCAGCTGCAACCTCACCACTTGGGAGAAGGTGTTGCCGTGACAATGTTAGTAACTCAGCCGTCACCACCTTACCATGGAGATGACAGGCTACAGCTGAGACCTTTCAGTCTCCCTGCGGACATTTTTCAACCAAACTATTTATAGCATATCTCCAGGTACCTGTTATTCAATAGACCTAGTGGTCTTTTAAAACCTTACCTGCTGTATGTTTATTGTGGGGATTTAGAGAGGGATGTTTGCTGGAGGGGAGGTTATACAAGGGGTGATGTGTATCTACATCCTGTGTCAACACTCTTCTTTTTTCCCTCCTTCATTTTGCCCTCTCTTCTCTTGTAGTTGATGGCCAGTACACAACCACCCCCTCCTACACATCACTCAGATATTCTCTGTATATGGACTGAAGAGTCCAGGAATTTATAAATCTTATGAACAGGAGTAGACTATTCATCTCCTTGAATCTGTTCTGCCATTCAAGGGAATATAAATCAAGTTTATGTTTCATTTCCTCATAATTTAACCCTCTAAGTCCCAGTAACTTTTGTCACTACACCAAGCCACTGAAATATCCACCTGGGTAGAGTTTCTACACTAATTTAACATAAAAACAGAAAATACTGGAAAATCTCAGCAGGTCTGGCAGCATCTGTGGAGAGAGAAATAGAGTTAATGTTTTGAGCTCATATGACTCTTCTGAGTTGAGGTGAGTAGAAATGTGATGGATTTTATTCTGCGTAAGAGAGAGTGGAGCAGGTGGAGCAAAAAAGGTCGGGGATAGGTGGGAGCTCAGGAGAGATTGACAAAGATGTCATGAACACAAGACAAAGAGAGTGTTAATGGCAGAGTTAAAGACTAAAGAACATGCTGATATTGGCATAAAGGTAAGATAGCAGAATGTGTTACTAGCAGAAAAAGGGTCAGAGTGAAAGCAAAACATAAGAACAAATGACAAATGGCCCTGTGGGGCCGGGGTGTGGGGGGGGCGGGGGTGGGGGGGGGGTGGTGGGGGTGTTGTGGGGAATACAAATAAAAGTAAAATTATTTTTAAAAATGGATTAAAAAGTGGGTAAAGATGGAAAGATGGAGGAGAGAGTTCATGATCTGAAGTTGTTGAACTCAATATTATGTCCTGAAGGCTATAAAGTGCCTAGTCGGAAGATGAGGTGCTGTTCTTCCAGTTTGCATTGAGCTTCACTAGAACATGCAGCAGGCCAAGGATGGACATGTGGGCATGAGACCAGGATGGTGTATTGAAATGGCAAGCGACAGGATCATACTTGCGGACAGACCGAAGTTGTTCGGCAAAGCGGTCACTAAATTTGCATTTGGTCTCTTCACTGTAGAGTAGATTGCAAAGGGAGCGGTGAATGCAGCAGACTAAATTGAAGGAGGTGCAAGTGAAGCGCTGCTTCACCTGAAAGGAGTGTTTGGGCCCTTGGATAGTGAGGATGTAAATGGGCAGATGTTGCACCTTCTGTGATTGCATGGGAAGGTGCAGTGGGAAGTGGATGAGGAGTTGGGGGTGATGGAGGAGTGGACCAGGATGTCCCGCAGAGAACGGCCCCTATGGAATGCTGACAGGGGTGGATGAGGGGATGATGTGTTTGGTGGTGGCATCATGCTGGAGTTGGCAGAAATGGCAGAGGATGATCCTTTGAATACGGAGGCTGGTGGGGTGAAAAGTGAGGACAAGGAGGACCCTATCATGGTTCTGGCAGGGAGAGGAAGGTGTGAGGGTAGAGGTGCTGGAGATGGGTTGGACAAGTTTGAGGGTCCTGTCAACCACTGTGGGGAGACCCTCGGTTAAAGAAAAAGGAAGACATGCCAGGAGTGTCATTTTGGAAACTGGAGTCATTGGAACAGATGCGACGGAGGTGAAGGAACTGAGAGAATGGGATGAGTCCTTACAGGAAACGGGGTGTGAGGAGCTGTAGTCAAGGTAGCTGTGGGAGTTGGTGGGCTTGTAATGAATATTGGTGGACAGTCTATCACCAGAAATGGAGACAGAGAGGTCAAGGAAGGGAAGGGAAATTTTGGAAATGAACCATGTGAAAGTAATGGAGGGGTGTAAATTGGAAGCAAAGTTGATAAATTTTTCCAGGTCCAGACGAGAGCATGAAGCGGCACTGAAACAGTCATCGACGTACCGGAGAAAGAGTTGTGGGAGGGAGCCTGAGTAGGACTGGAACAAGGAATGTTCCACATACCCCATAAAGAGAGAGGCATAATTGGGCCCCATGTGGGTACCCATAGCCACACCTTTTATTTGGAGGAAGTGAGAGGAGTTTAAGGAGAAATTGTTCAGTGAGAGAACAAGTTCAGCCAGATGGAGGAGAGTAGTGGTGGATGGGGATTGTCCGGGCCTCTGTTCAAGGAAGAAGTGGAAAACCCTCAGACCATCCCGGTGGGGGATGGAGGTGTAGAGGAATTGGACGTCCATGGTGAAGATGAGGTGGTTGGGGCCAGGGAACTGGAAATTATTGATGTGATGTAGGGCATCAGAGGAATCACGGATGTAGGTGGGAAGAGACTGGACAAATGGAGAGAACGGAGTTAAGATAGGAAGAAATGAGTTCCGTGAGACAGGAATAGGCTGACACGATCGGTCTACCGGGGCAGTCCTGTTTGTGGATTTTGGGAAGGAGGTAGAAGTGAGATTGGGAGATTATGAGGTGGGAAGTTGTGGACGGAAGATATCCAGAGGAGATGATATCAGTGACAGTCCTGGAAACAAAGGCTTGATATTCGGTGATGGGGTCATGATCCAGGGGGAGGTAGGAGGAAGTGTCTGTAAGTTGGCATTCAGCCTCTGTGAGGTAGAGGTCAATGTACCAGACTACAACAGCACCACCCTTGTCAGCAGGTTTGATAACAAAGTCAGAGTTAGACCTAAGAGAAGGGAGTGTGGCAAGTTCAGAAAGAGACAGGTTGGAGTGGGTGAGAGGAGCAGAGAAATTAAGATGGCTGAGTATTTTGCTTTTATCTTAGTGCTTCTATATTGTTGTGAAGTGTTCACGCCACGCCCACTCCATAACTTAAAACTAGTGATTATGGTCTAGAGGTTAAAACTCCTTCCAGGTAATGTGAGGGTGGAAAGCTAGCCTGGGATGCATGTTAATGTGACCTCACCAAGCCGCTATTTTGCAAGGCTGGGTGCTGGCAGGCAGAATGATTGTCTGGCATGACTTCTACACGGGTGAGGAAAACATGACCTCCATGGCATTAGCTGCAATTGGAAGGCACAGGACACATGAAGGGAGGGTTTTCCTCTGATTTGGGAGAGGTCAATAGGGTGTCCTGTTGTTTAAGACAGGGACAATATGCATTCACTGTCAACAAAGGGAAAAATCAACTCATTCAAAGAATGCTTTGTTTCCAGACAGTTCAGGGACTTCCTCTGGCTGAGATGGGTTGCCGAGGCGTACAGTACAATTATTCACCATTTACAGTGCAGAAACAGGCCTTTTGGCCCAACATTTTAGGCTGGTGTTTATTCCCCATAAGAGCCTCCTCCCACCCTTCCACCCTCCTCCCATATCCCTCTATTCTATCCCCCCGTCAGGCATACATCAAACCTCTCCTTCAACCACTCTATGGGCAGAATTTTACGAGTCGGCAAGCGAGGGCCCCCCGCTCGCCGACACTTAAAATGACGCGCAGTGACATCGGGGGGAACTCCCGACATCATCCCGTCCAATTTAAATTTTCAGGAAGGCGGGAGCGCAGCAAAATCAGCTGCAGACCCGCCGACCTGTCAATGGCCAGTTGAGGCCATTGACAAGGTCAATGAAGTAATTAAAGGACCTTCCCGTCCAACCTTAAGGTTGGTGGGCAGGCCAGGAGCCCCTGAGGGAACTAGAAAAAACATTCCACGGGCGGAATGAGGTTTCATGTAGGCTTTAAAAAATTTTAATAAAGATTTTGTAAAAATTATGGACATGTCCCAACTCATGTGACATTGTCACATGTGGGGACATGTCAGGGAATTTTTTTTTCTATTTTTAATATTTTTGAGAGTGGAGCCGATCTCCCTGAGGCTGCACTTAGTCTCAGGGACATGTCTCCTCTTTCGTGTGCATGCAGGGGTAAAATTCAGCCCTATGAGCTCAATATTCTCACCACTCTCTGTGCAAGGAACTTCCTCTGAGATTCTTTATTTGATCTGTTCGTGACTATTTGAGACAGATACCTTCTTGTTCTGGGCGCACACGCAAGTGGAAACAATTTCACCACCTCCACCCCATCAAGTCCCTTCATCAATTTTTAAGGCCACTATCAAGTCTTGTTTCATTGTCTCTTCCATGGAAACAGCCTCAGCCTGGTCGATCTTTTCCGTTTGTTATATATCCTCAATTCTAGTAACACCTTTATAAATCTTTTCAGGGATTTTCTCCAGTGCTTTGGTATATTTTTTGTGGAGACCATCACTGCACATATTAAAGTGGCTTACAGCAGAAAATCTCCACCATAGTATGATGTTCCCTCCCCTGGGAATACTGTCTGTTGTATGCAAATTAATTTGGGGCAGGAAAAAGACCCAGGGTTGCAGGGGGAATCTTTGGGGGGGAGGGATATGACTCACCTAGCTGAGGATGCTACTGCCCAACTGGAAAGCAGAGGCCACATCCCCAGCAAGGCAGGAGTTAATTCTCAGGGTGTCTCTTGGAGCCTGCTGGAATGTAGTAAGTAGTACAAAGCAATCATAAAGCTTCCAGCTAATCATCCACTCAGAATCACCACCCCACCTCATCCTCCAATCCTATTGGTGCAATGCCTTGGAAGGACATCTGAAGCTGTGCATGAAGAATTTCAGACCATGCCCCTTCCCTCAGTATTAAGAGGTCCACTATCAAATGATAGGAGCATAAATTAACCAAACCACTAACACAGGTTGCATAAACTAGGCTTGTATTACTTTGAATATAGAAGAATAAGAGGTGATATTTTTAAAATGGTTAAAGGTCCTGATTGGGTTAATGGAGAGAAACTATTTCTCCAAGTTAGGAGTCAGGAACAATGGTGACTAAGTTTAAAGTTTGAGCTGAACCAGTTCAGGGGTGATGTCTGGAAGCACATCTTCACACACCTGGAACTGTGGAACTCTCTCCACCAAAATGCTATTGAGGTTTAGGGTCAACTGAAAGTTAAAACTGAGATTGGTAGATTTTTGTTAGATATCAAAGGTTATGGAATCAAACAGATAGATAAAGTTAAGATATAGGTCAATTCATTGAATCGGGGAACAGGCTCAAGGGGCTGAATGGCCTCCTTCTGTTCCTAAGAGTTGAGATTAGGAGGAATCTTCACCCTTGATCAATGTGTGGAACAGAACTTGACAAGAGCTGTGAATACTGTATCAACAATGCCTTAAGGCAATGGGTGAATATATAGGTAGGGATTAGAGGGTCATGAGAATAGATCAGGATGCTGCAATGCTGTACAGAATGTGATTGTCAATGAGCTTTGGTGTCCTTGAGATTGTGACATCAAAGAAGGGAACTGGTCAAATATGGAAGCTCAAAGATGTGCTCTGAGTTTCTCTGCCTTTGTTTTAGGAAGGGGAAAAATGTAAAACTGCTCTTTCGAACTTTCAGCAGGATAGAGACCAGAATGGAGTACATTCATGATCTGTGGCAAGAACATGCTGGATGCCCCTGACATTTTGATAGAACTCCATTCTTAGGGCAGCTGATATGGGCATTCCCATCCTGCACTTTCTTGTATAAAGTACCAGTCAGCTCCTCAGTGCATCTGTAAGAAGAACCACATAATTACAAGAAAATTGTTCTTTGTGTTGGCAGGCCCTTGCGTTGGGTGAAGGACAGACTGAATCCCTGCTTCAAAATGGAGGGAGGCCTTAGCCCAGCAGCCAACTGAGGTGGAAAAGGCCATTCAAGGAAGACAGAAACCCTTTCTTTTACCTCCCTTGGCAGCTGCTCAAAGCTCTCAGGTCTATTTGAGATCAAATGCATATAACACCTTTTCAACACCTTCTGCAGAGTTTGACAGCAGAACAGCTGTTCATCCAGACATTAAGATGATGTTTGATTTAAATTCATAAGGACAACAAATCTGATTCATTAACCATTTGGAGAATGTTAGCATCAGTCTAGAGCAAGAAAGAAACCACACAGACAGGGGATTGAAGGTGGGATCATCCTGTTCTGTACTGTTCAGTTTGATCCTGGCTGAATGCATTCATACATTGAGTCATCCATGTTCTATTTTTGTTGCTGAATCTTCTATTTGAAGATGTCAACTTGGCTCTTTTGGCAGCGTTTTTGCCTCTGAGTCAAGGGTTGTGGGTTCAAGACCCACTCTAAGGCCTCATGGATAAACTTCCATGTGGTTGAGAGGAAGTGTCATCTCTTGCATGAGGTGTCAAATATGAAATGTTACCAAGTTAATTGCACTATTTGAGGAGCAGGGAGTTATCCTAGACACCACCATTTATTCCATTCCTTTCATGTAGGCCCATCGCAGCCAAGACCACTAGAATTCTGTAATACGTCATGCATTAACCTCTACAGCGAAGCCAGTCAAGTCCGACAGTAGGAGACTGCAGCAACTCTCTCCAGAGTTTTGGAACATTATAATCCAAATATTCATAGAAAAGATGTTTCCACTTATGATGAAGACTAAAGCTAGCGGCAATAAATGTAAGATAGTCACTAATAGATCTAACAAGGAATTAAGGAGAAATGTCTTAACCCAGAGTGATGAGAATGTGGGACTTGAACCTCATGGAGTGGTTGACGTATATAGAATAGATGCATTTAAGGGGGATCTAGACAAATACATGAAAGAGAAATAAATTTCAAATATACTGACATGTTGAGGAGAAGTAAGGTGAGAGGAGACTTGTGTGGAGCATAAGCACAGGCGTTGGCTTGCTGGGCTGAATGGCCTGTTCTTGTGTGGTAAATTTTATATAATACTGTGGCTTTTTTTATTCCGTCATGGGATCTGGGTTTCACATTTATTGCCCATCCCTAATTGTGCACTCAAAAGGTAGTGGTGAGCTGCCTTCTTGAACTGCTCCAGTCCATGTGGTGTAGGTACACCCACAGTGCTATTAGGGAGGGAATTCCAGGATTTTGACCCAGCGACAGTGAAGGAATGACGATATATTTCCAATTCATGATGGGTGAGTGACTTGGAGGGGAACTTCCACGTGGTAGTGTTCCCATCTATCTGTTGCCCTTGTCCTTTTAGATGGTAGTGGTTGGGCTTTGAATGGTGCTGTTGAAGAAGACTTGGTGAATTCGTACAGTGCATCACTATTAAACTAAATAATGGAGAGAAAGGGATCATGTGAGAGGAGATATAGTAAAGTAAAGGGACATGACAAAGCATTAGAGCAGGGCAGCAATTTGGGTAATAATTACCAGAGAGTGATGGAAAAGGACAGAACATACAATTATAAGAGTGCAGCAGCAGATAAGGCCAAAAATTACAAAAATGGTTAAAATAACAGAGTTTAAGGCCCTGTATCTGAATGCATGTAGCATTTGTAACAAAAGGGATTAATTGTGAGCACAGATAGAGATAAATATGTATGACCTGATAGGCATTACAAAGGCATGGTTGAAAGGTGACCAAGGCTGGGACATAAATGTTAAAGGGTATTTGACATCTTGGAACAACAGGAAGCTAGGAAAAGGTGATGGGATAGCTCTGTTAGGATGGCATTAATTCAGTACTGAGAGACGTTTAAAAGATCAGTTTGAGTAGAGATTAGGAATAATAAAGTTAAGAGGTCACTTGTAGAAATAGTTTATAGGCCCTCCTAACAGTAGTTACACTGTGACACAGAGCATACAGGAAGTAACAAATGAGGCATTTAAGGAAGGTACCATGATAATCATGGGTGATTTTAATCTACATGTAGATTGGGAAAATCTGACTGGCAAAGGTAGCTTTGTTGATGAGTTCATAGAGTGTTTTCAGGACAATTTCTTAGAGCATTACATTCTAGAGCTAACCAGGGAGCAGGGTATCCTAGACCTGGCAATGAACAATGAGACAGGATTACTCCATAACCTTGTGGCAAAAGAGCCTCTAGGTGACAGCGATCACAACATGAAAGAATTTCAGGTTCAGTTTGAAATGGACAAGTGTGGCTCCATGACTAGTGCTTTAAACCTAAATAAAGGTAACTATGAGGTTATAAAGGCAGAGCTGGCTAAGGTGAACTGGGAAACGAGGTTAAAAGGTAGCACAGTAGAGTTGCAGTGGCAGACTTTTAAGGAGATGTTTAATAACTCTCAGCAAATTTTTATCCCAATGAGAAAGAAAGACTCTTTGAGAAGGATGCATCATCTGCGAATAACTAAGAAAGTCAAGGATAGTATCAAATTGAAAGAAACACTGTACAAATCTGCAAAGTTTCGTGGTAATTCAAAGGATTAGACAGACTTTAAGGTCCACCAAAGGATGACTAAAAAGATAATAAGGAGGCAGATAGTTGGGTATGAGAGAAAGCTAGCTAGTAATATAAAAACAGGTGGTAAAAGTTTCTACAAGTACTTGAATAGGAAAAGAATAACTAAAGCTGGTTGTTGGTCTTCTAGAGAGAGAGTCTGGGGAATTGATAATGGAAAACAAAGAAATGGCAGCATTGTTGAACAGATATTTTGTGTCTGTCTTTATGGTAGAAGACTTAGAAAACTTCCCAAAGATACTTGAAAAAGAGGTGTTGGGGAGAGATGAACTTTAAACAATCACCATCGTCAGTGAAAAGGTGCTGGGAAATCTGTTAGACCCAAAGGCTGGCAAGTCCCCAAGACCAGATGGCACATATCCTAGGCTCTTAAAGGAAGTGGTGGCATAGATAGTAGATACATTAGTTATAATCTTGGAAAGTTCATTAGATTCTGGAAGGGTTCCAGAAGACTTGAAAGTAGCTAATGTAACACTTTTATATATAAGTGCTCTAATCCATTATTAATGAGGTTATAGCAGGATACTTAGAAAATTACCATGTGATCAGGCAGCGCCAACATGACTTTGCAAAAGGGAAATTGTGTTTAACTGATCTGTCATGACCATGGATCATAGCCCCAAATGTCACATCTAAAAAGGTGTCTCCTTCAGATGGAGAAACTTTAAAGAAAGAGATGCAATGCAAAAAAAAACTGATGACCATCTCAGCAGAAACCATCTCTTGTTGAGTTATATCCCAGACTGTGGACCTGAACTGAGTTTAAAGAAAGTAGTTTCTGGGCAAAAGACATGTTTGTTTTTCCCTTCCAGGAATACACAAGAAAAGGCTTTAAAAGCCAACTGCAACCCTGATGTGTGTGTATTAGTTTTGGTGTTCCAGGCCTGGTAATAATGTGTGATGTGAAGGTCACAGCTGAAGAACATTAACTAGGTATCCCTGTGCTTGCAGGTAAAAAGGTCTCTCTCTAAATGTCGGAAGCAAGTCGCAAGACAGTAAAGCCACAATCGAAAAGAAAACAAGACAACTCTTTTCAGCTAACCTGCAGAACCAAGAATTCTCCAAACCTCTGCTCAACTGCCAAAGTCAGCTCTACTGGAATCATCCAACTTAACAGCCGCAATGTTTCACCATCTATTCCTCATGGACAAGCCAAAGACTAATTCATATATCTTTTTTAGCTTCTATTTCTAGACTTACTTTGCATTTCTAATCTATATGTATGTGTGTTGCATTTTTATTATTTTTTGTCATGTTTTAGTAACTAATAAACTCACTCTTTCTTTTACTCAAGAAAGCTTGGTTAAATTGGCTCCTTTTCAAACATAAATACATTTGGATTTGGAAAAGATATCCATGAGGGAAGGGATCCTTTTTAAATTAACTTTGTTGTGACCAGACGCTAGGGTTGAATAAAAAAGGTGTCTCTCGAGGTGTCCTGGTACATGAATCACATAGAGATAGTATGCAGGTACAACAAGTGATTAGGAAGGCAAATGGAATATTGGCATTTATTGCAAGAGGAATGGGATATAAAAGTAGTTACATTTTACTGCAACTGTACAGGACATTGGTGAGACCACGTCTGGAGTACTATGTACAGTTTTGGTCTCCTTATTTGAAAAAAAGATATAATTGCTTTAGAAGCAGTGCAGAGAAGGTTCACTTGACCCAATCCTGGGATGACGGGTTTACTTTATGAGGAAAGGTTGAGCAGGTTGGGCCTGTACCCATTAAAGTTTAGAAGAATGACAGGTGATCTGATTGAAACATATAAGATCCTAAGTGGACTGGATAGGGAGAATGATTCATCTTGTGGCAGAAACTACAAGTTAGGGACATAGTTTTAGAATAAGGGGTCTCCCTTTTAAGACAGAGATGAGGAGAATTTTTTTTCTCTCTGAGGGTCATTAGAGTGTGGAATTCCCTTCCGCAGAAAGTGGTGGAAACTGAGTCTTTAGATTTATTCAAGGCTGAATTAGATGAATTTTTGTTAGACAAGGAAGCCAAGGGTTATGGTGGCAGACAGGAAAGTGGAACTGAGACCACAACTAGATCAGCCATGATCTTATTGAATGGCAGAGCAGGCTCGAAGGGCTGAATAGCCTACTCCTGCTCCTAAGTCCGAAGCTCCTATGTTGCTATCTTGCAAATGGCAAACACTGCTGCAACTGTGCGTCAATGGTGGAGGAAGTGAATGGTTAAGGTGATGGCTGGGTTGCCAATTAGGCAGATTTTTTTTTTTGAGTGTTGTTGGAGCTGCACTCGTTCAGGCAAGTGGAGAGTATTCCATCACACTGCTGACTTTTGCCTTGGACAAGCTTTGGAGAGTCAGAATCGGGGGAAGTAATGGCAGAATTTGAATTCAATAAGGATCTGGAATTAAAAGTCTAACGATGACCATGAAACCGTTGTTGTAAAAACCCATCTGGTTCACTAATGCCCTTTAGGAAAGGAAATCTGTCAGCCTGGCCTACATGTGACTCCAGACTTACAGCAATATGGTTGACACTAAACTGCCTCTGAAATAGCCATTCAGTTGTAACAAACCGCTACAAAGCCATAAAAAAGAAATGAAACTGGACAGACGACCTGGCATCAACCTAGGCACCGGAAACAACAATGGCAAACTCAGCTGTGTCGACCCTGCAAAGTCCTCCTTACTAACATGTGGGGGCTAGTGCCAAAATTGGGAAAGCTATCTCACAGACTAGTCAAGCAACAGCCTGACATAGTCATCCTCATGAAATCATACCTGACAGATAAAGTCCCAGGCACCACCATCACCATCCCTGGGTATGTCATGTCCCACTGGTAGGACTGGCCCAGCAGAGGTGGTGGCACAGTGGCATACAGTCGGGAGGGAGTTGTCCTGGGAGTCCTCAACATCGACTCTGGACCCTATGAAGTCTCATGGCATCAGGTCAAACATGGACAAGGAAACCTGCTGCTGATTACCACATACTACCCTCCCTCAGCTGATGAATCAGTGCTCCTCCATGTTAAACATCACTTGGAAGAAGCACTGAGGGTGGCAAGGGCACAGAATGTACTCTCTGCTCGAAAGGATCTGTGGCAGGTGTTGAGGGAACCAACAAGAGGGGGAAAACATACCTCACCAAGCTACCTGCCGCAGATGCAACTGTCCATGATAGTATTGGTAGGAGCAGTCAGTATGGAGACAAAGTCCCACCTTCACATTGAAGATACCCTCCATCGTGTTGTGTGGCACTACCACTGTGCTAAATGGGATAGATTTTGAACAGATCTAGCAACTTAAGACTGGGCATCCATGAGGGACTGTGGGGCAACAGCAGAATTGTACTCGAACACAATCTGTAACCTCAGCCTGGCATATCCCCCACTCTACCATTACCATCAAGCTAGGGGATCAACCCTGGTTCAATGAAGAGAGCAGGAGGACATGCCAGGAGCAGCACCAGGCATACCTAAAAATAAGGTGTCAACCTGGTGAAGCTATAACACAGGACTACTTGCATGCCAAACAGCATAAGCAGCAAGTGATAGAGCTAAGTGATCCCACAACCAATGGATCAGATTTAAGCTCTGCAGTCCTGCGACATCCAGTCATGAATGGTGGTGGACGATTAAACAACTCACTGGAGGAGGAGGCTCCACAAATATCCCCATCCTCAATGATGATGGAGCCCAGCACATCAGTGCATAAGATAAGACTATAATCTTCGGCCAGAAGTGCCGAGTGGATAATCCAACTCAGTCTCCTCCAGAGGTCTTCAGCATCACAGATGCCAGTCTTCAGCCAACTCAATTCACTCCATGTGATATCAAGAAATGGCTGAAGCCACTGGATACTGCAAAGGCTATGGGCCCTGACAACATTTCAGCAATAGCACTGAAGACTTGTGCTCCAGAACTTGCCGCGCCCCTCGCCAAGCTGTTCCCATACAGCTACAACACTGGCATCTACCCAACAATGTGGAAAATTGCCCAGGTATCTCCCATACAGAAAAAGCAGGACAAATCAAACCCGACCAATTACCGCCCCATCAGTCTACCCTCGAACATCAGTAAAGTAATAGAAGAGGTCATCAGCAGTGCTATCAAGCAGCATTTGCTTAGCAATAACCTGCTCACTGTTGCCCAGTTTGAGTTCCGCCAGGGCCACTCATCTCCTGGCCTCATTACAGCCTTGGTTCAAACGTGGACAAAAGAGCTAAACTCCGGAGGTGAGGTGTGAGTGACTGCCCTTGACATCAAGGCCGCATTTGACAGAGTATGGGATCAAGGAGCCCTAGCAAAACTGGAGTCAATGGGAATCAGGGGGAAAACTCTCCACTGGTTGGAATTATACCTAGCACAAAGGAAGATGGTTGTGGTTGTTGGAGGTCAATCATCTCAGCTCCAGGACATCACTGCAGGAGTTCCTCAGGGTAGCGTCCTTGGCCCAGCCATCTTCAGCTGTTTCATCAATGACCTCCCTTCCACCATAAGGTAAGAAGTGGGAATGTTCGCTGATGATTGCACGATGTTCAGCACCATTCGCTAATCCTCAGGTACAGAAGCAGTCCATGCCCAAATGCAGCAAGACATGGACAATATCCAGGCTTGGGTTGACAAGTGGTAAGTAACATTTGTGCCACACAAGTGTCAGGCAATGACCATCTCCAACAAGAGAGAATCCAACCATCGCCCCTTGATGTTCAATGGCATTACTATCACTGAGTCCCCCACTTTCAAAATCCTGGGGTTACCATTAGCCAGAAACTGAACTGAGCTGGCTATATAAATACTGTGGCTACAAGATCAGTTCAGAGGCTAAGAATCTTGCGACAAGTGACCTACCTTCTGACTCCCAACAGATTGTCTATCATCTGCAAGGCACAAGTAAGGAGTGTGATGGAATACTCTTCTCTTGCCTGGATGAGTGCAACTCCCACAACACTCAGGAACTTGACACCACCCAGGGCAAAGCAGTCTGCTTGATTGACACCCCTTCCATAAACTTTCACTCCCTCCACCTCCAACACACAGTAGCAGCAGTGTGTACCATCTACAAGATGAACTGCAGGAATTTACCAAGGCTCCTTAGACAGCGCCTTCAAAACCCACGACCCACTACCATCTAGAAGGACAAGAAAAACAGATAGGTGGGAACACCACCACCTGGAAGTTCCTCTCCAAGTCAGTCACTATACTGACTTGGAAATGTGTCACCGTACCTTCATTGTCGCTGGGTCAAAATCCTGTAACATCCTTCCTAACAGCACTGTAGGTGTACATACACCACATGGACTGCAGCGGTTCAAGAAGGCAGCTCACCACTGCCTTCTCAAGGGCTTCTAGGGATGGGCAATAAATGCTGGCCCAGCCAGTGAAGCCCACATCCCATGAAAGAATTAAAAAAAAATTCCTAGCCTCTGACCTGCTTTTGTAGCCGTAGTGTTTATTTCGCTAATCCACTTCAGTTTCTGGTCAATGGTAACTCCCAGCATGTTGACAGTGGGGGATTCAATTATAGTAATGCCACTGAATGTCATGAGGAGATCATTAGATTCTGTCTTGTTGTTGACGGTCATTGCCTGGCAGTTGTGTGGCACGAATGTTACTTTTCACTGATCAGCCCAAGCCTGAATGTTGCCACAAGTCTTAATGCACATGGACGCAGACTGTTTCAGTATCTGAGGAGTCGTGAATAGTACTGAACACTGTGCAATCATCAGCAAACACTCCCACTTCTGACCATATGCTGGAGAAGGTCATTGGTGAAATAGCTGAAGATGATTGGGCTGAGGACACCACGCTGAGGAACTCCTGCAGAGATGTCCTGGAGCTGAGATGATTGGTCTCAGTGTTGGTATCGTATATTGATCTTGGTAAGTGTATCAGTATTGATATTGATGAAGTGCATTGATATTGGTAAGTATCATTAAAGTACTTAAAACTTGCTGCAGCAGACATGAGAGTGACTTATGGGAAAGTGTAACGGGAGCATTAACTTGTATAGAACCAGTGCTATATGTCATGCCCATTACATGGACATCATATTATGAAATTTTCAGCAATACTTTTAAAAGGTTGGACACAAAAGAGCTGGAAAGATGGCTGCCATAATCCATGTAGCCTTTGGCATCTGAGCTACAGCCAATATCTAGTCTCCAGCGAATGCCTAATTAAATATGGACGTAGGTGAGGATACCTCACAGCCATCCGTAGAATTCATATTTCTTTGTTTAAGGATGAGCCAACACAAAAGACAACGAAGATTCCAGACAGCCTGTCGCCATATTTCATATTGGCCAAAATAGAAGATTGAAACTCAATTTGTGGTAGATGGAAGCAAACACAATGTGTATCACAATGCTACCCCCTCCCCCCAAACTAGGCTGTGTGGGCCTCAGAAGGGTTAACCCACAACACAGGATGTGGAATCAACATAAACACCACACCTTATTTAGAAAAAGCTTTGAACTTGGGGAAAGCTACATGGTGAGACAGCCATGTTTTCTTTGTCTGTTTAAAAGATCAATTTAGAGCAGTTTGCCATTACAACCATCAGGCATCGGCCAGTCTATAAACCAGACTTAGAAACTAGTGGCAAACCATCAAGCAGCTAAGTGTATGTAAAAAAATATGTTTATTTTAAACTCACAAAAGCTTGTTGCTGAATTATTTAATTGGGATACATATTCCAAAGCTAAGAAAAGAAACACTTCTTACCATACGAAACATACTGATTATAAGCAGAAAGAGAGAGCTTATATCCTGTACATGACAGGATTGGGTGCTACATCCGAGCTTTAAATCCATTGGAACAAACAAGCCAAATCTGACTGAAGGAAAATCAGAAGTAGGAAGGGAAAATGGCATAGCCACAATTGTTGAAACAATAGAAAGTAAGACAGCTGATATTGACTAAAAGCATTCATGCAAAAGGAGGATTTAACTTGGGCTACATTAGTGTCCCTAAAAGCCATAGCAAAGCAGATAGATCCTAATATACGTCATAAAGCATGGGAATCCAGGATACTAAAGATGCTGCCTGAGCATCCTGGCCTCACTCCAGATTCAGGACAGGCAGAAGCTATGGAATCTGAAACAGACCAGGTTACCCTAACAAAAATTCTGTTGGAAGAATGGAGACTAGCATAGGGCTTTAGGAAAGGGAATCTCAAGAGAAAGAGAAAGAGAGAGAGAGAGAGACTTCCAGCTAGAGAAGCTGGAGAAATAATTACATGCACAAAAGGATAAGGAAGTGAGACAGATTAAAGCAGCTAGGGAGAACAGGACTTTTGCTAGTGGGTGAGGGGTGGTGGGGGAGTGGGGGGGGGTGGTCAGGGGTGGTGGGACACTGGTAACCCCTAGCTCAGAGACATGTTTGGATTTCCTAAAGTATTCCTGATTCATCCCCAAGTTTGAAGAAGAGGGATGTGGAAACCTTCTTCACAGCCTTTGAGAAGCTGGCTGGTCAGTTAAAGTGGCCAGCAGAGCCTTGGACTCTCCTAATGCAAGGTCAGCTAGTAGGAAAAGCACATGGGGTTTATTCCCTGCTGCCTGCAGACAGCTCTGAAAATTATGAACAGGCACTTGCTGCTACCCTCCATTCAGGAGGCAGATCGCCAACAGTTACAGGGCTCTCGTAAAAAATCTACTCAAACCTTCCTCGAATTCGAGAGATTTAAACAGTTAGCATTTGACTGGTGGGCACGAGACCTCAAAACTAACCATACCTATGACAGATTAAGGGAAATTATTTTGTTGGGGGAGTTGAAAAACTGGCTTCTATCTGGCCTTAAAACATACGTAGAGGAACAGAGGGTTTTTACAGCCTGCAATGCTGACACCCTCGCTGATGACTATGGTCTCGCCCATAGACCTGGGAACTCGGGCTGACCCTTCCCTAATAACCCTTAGAAATCTGGGAAAGATAAGGGGAATATGATAGAAGGTGGGGTAGCCATGAGAAAGAAAATAAAAATAAGGGTACGAAAAGTCCCCCCCAATCCAGAAGAGATGGTATTGGGTGCCAAAATGACACATGGACGCCTGTGTGTTCTCACTGCAATAAAATAGGACACTCCAGACATGACTGCTGGAAGCTCAATGGGGATCCCATGGGCCTTGTAGGTCTCTCCATGTTTAGCCCTGAGGAGGATGCCCCAGTATGTAGTGTAGGCAGTGGCTCTAGCTAAAGAAATTAGCCCCGATAGTAGCACTGCCCTATATATGGCAGAACCTTAAAAAATCCCTGAGAGCTACTGGAGTTCTGTCCTTCAGGGCTTGGTGCACCCTGCCCCTCCAATGAAACAAGCAAGTCCTTTGTACTGCTCAGGAATGCAGGGGCCACTCAATCCCAGATGCTGGGGAAGAAAGAGCTGAGCATCAAAAACCTCCTTGAAAGCCAAGGTACAAATCAACGGATAAAAGCAAAAACAGAAAATGCTGGGGAAAAAAAAAAAACTCAGCAGCTCTAATAGCATCTATGGAGAGAGAAACAGAGTTGATGTTTTGAGTCCGTATGACTCTTCTTCAGATCAATGAAGTTAGAAGAGGGTAATGTCCACTCTCCTCCATCAGCTCCATCTACAGAGTGACCTAGTCTTGGATCCAGTCACTGTCAGGATTATTTCTGAGCTACCAGTGGCAGGGATAATTTTCTTGCTTGGAAATAATTTGGCTGGCAATAGGGTAGCTTTCCCCATAATCCTAGCCCAGCCAAGTGGGAAAGGGGAAACCAAGCAGCTACAGGAGGAAGTCCCAGGGATTTTCCCCAGTTCTGTAGTGATCCGGTCCCAAACCAGACAGAGGTAAGTTTCAATGAGAAGGAGCCAGCCACCCCAGCTGGGTGAGCTGGAGGTCTGGTTAGCTGAAACCTTCTTTGGAAAGCTGTCTGAGGGGAGAAAGCGCTGAGTCGAACTTCCTTATAGCAAAGCAAGCAGATCCTGAATTGAAGTGCATAGCACACACTGCCAGCTCTGAGGCAGAAGCTGTCCCAATCTCCAAGTGTTACTACTTAAAACATGGAAATAGAGACCCCCTTGGGAGACCTGGAGACAAAGAGTAGACGGTGCAGATTGTAGTACCCCCAGAATACTGTAAATAATCCTTACAGATTGCTCACTATAGTCCAATGGCTGGACATGCGGATACTCACAAAACTTCAGTCCACATAATCGGGTGCTTTTTCTAGCCTCACCTCCAGTCCATGTCGCCACATACTGCAAAACCCATCACGCTTATCAGGTTGCAGGAAAACCCCAGGCCACAATGAAACCTGCCCCTCTCAAATCCATACCAACATTTGGTGAACCTTTTAACCAAATCCTGATAAACTGTAGAGGACGGCTAACCAAAGCCAGGACAGGCTATCAGTACCTCCTTAGCATAATGGACTGAGCCATTCCCCTCTGAAAGCTCACAGCCAAAGTCACGATCAAGGAACTGACCCAGTTCTTTATCCAGTGTGACCTGCTAAAAGAGACCCAATTAGATCAAGGAGCAAATTTTATGTCCTGTGTGTTTCAGGAAGTTGTCCACATCTTGGGAATAACCCAGCTGAAATCAACAGCCTACCAGCCTCAAACTCAAGTAACATTAGAAAATTATCACCAGACCCTGAAAACTATGATTTGGGCCAACTGTCTCGAATAACCTCACGATTGGGATAAGGGCTTCCTACTGTTTTCCACAAGGATTCTCCTAATGAGTCAACAGGCATCAGTGCATTTGAATTAATTTATGGACAAGACAGTATAGAGGGAGCTTTACTTTCAAGCATTCTTGTGGTGTACCTACTGTGGGAATGCTGGTTTAAATAGTGTAGAGGGAACTTTACTCCATATTTATTCCATATTTTAACTTTCCTGGGAGAGATAGAAGAAATAGCATAGAGGTAGTTTACTCTGCATCTCAAGCAGGTCGGAGCATGCAGGGGAGCATCACTCAATGTTTAACTCATGCCTTGCCTGTCTCCAAGTGTTTGATAAGGCAGTTTAGAGGGAGGTTTACTTCTTGGAACTGTGTAGAGAGAGCTTCACTCTGTATCATCCCAGGCAGTATATGTACCGGACTGTTTGATTGGACAATGTGGAGGCAGTTTAATCATGATGTAACAGTTGCTGACCTGCCCAGGAAGTGTTTGATAGGTACAGTGGGGAGGGAGATTTACTCTGTATCTAACCCCGTGCTGTACCTGTCCTGGGACCGTTTGATGGGCACAGTGTAGAGGGAGATTTACTCTGTATCTAACCCCATGCTGTACCTGTCCTGGGAATGAACACATATACAAACACATGAATTAGGAGCAGGAGGAGGCTGTTTGAACCCTCGAACCTGCTCCACCATTTGATAAAATAATGGCTGATCTGATTGTGGCCTCAACTCTACTTTCCTGTCTACCGCTATGGACCTTTGAATGCCTCATCAATCAATAATCTATTTAATTCAGCCTTAAAAATATTCAATCAATTTGCCACCACTGCTCTCTGGTAGAGAGAATTCCAAAGATTCATTACCCTCTGAGAGAAAAAGATTTTCCTTGTCTCCATCTTAATTGGGAAGCCTCTTATTTTTAAAATATGTCCCCTAGTTCTAGTCTCCCTCACAGGGGCAAACATCGTTTCAGCATCCACACTGTTAAGTTCCCTCAGGATCTTATAGATTTCAATAAAATCACCTCTCGGTCTTCTAAACTCCAAAGGAAACTGGCCCAGCTTCATAAGATAATGTCCCCGTTCCAGTTACCAGTTGAGTGAACATTCTCTGAACTGCTTCTAATGCATTTATATCCTTTCTAAACAAGGAGACCAATACTGTACACAGCACTCCAGATGTGGCCTCACCAATGCCCTGTAGAACTGAAGCAAAATATTCCTACTTTTATATTCCATTCCGCTGCAATAGAAGACAACATTCCATTTGCCTTCCTGATCACCTGTTTTAGCTGTATACTAACTCTTAGTGCTGCATGTACCAGGACACTCAGATCCCTCTGTATCACAGAGTTTTTCAATCTCTCTCCATTTAAATAATATGCTGCTTTTCTGTTCATCCTGACAGAGTGGACAAGTTCACATATTCCCACATTATATTGCATCTGTCAATTTTTTGCCCACTCACTTAACCTATCTATACTCCTTTGTAGACGTAGAAACATAGAAAATAGGAGCAGGAGTAGGCCATTCGGCCCTTCGAGCCTGCTCCGCCATTCATTATGATCATGGCTGATCATCCAACTCAATAGCCTGCTCCCGCTTTCTCCCCATACCCTTTGATCCCTTTTCCCCTACGAGCTATACCTAACTCCTTCTTGAAAGCATACAATCTTTTGGTCTCAACTACTTTCTGTGGTAATGAATTCCACAGGCCCACCACTCCTCAGCTCAATCCTAAATGGTCAACCCCATATCCTCAGGCTGTGAACATCCTTCCTGCATCTACCCTGTCTAGTCTTGTTAGAATTTTATAAGTTTCTATGAGATCCCCCCTCATTCTTCTGAACTCCAGCGAATATAATCCTAATTGACTCAACTTCTCCTGATATATCAGTTCCGCCATCCCAGGACTCCTTATGTCCTCTTCATAACTTAATTTCCTACTTATCTTCAACAACTTTAGCAACCATTAATTTGGTCCTTTCGTCCAAATCATTGATATAGATTGTAAATAGTTGAGGCCCCAGGAATGATCCCTATGGCAATCCACAGCTTGCCAACCTGAAAATTACTCATTTATTCCTACTGGCTGCTCCTTATTAGCTAGCCAATCCTCTATCCAGTAATAAATTAATCAAACACAATTTCCCTTTCAGAAACTATGTTGACTCTGCCTAATTGTTTTGGCCTTTTCTGTTAACTTCCCTAACAATAGATTCCAGCATTTTCCCTCTGACGGATGCTGGGCTAACTGGCCTGTAGCTTCTTGGTTTCTGTCTCCCTCCTGTCTTGAATAGAGGAGTTACATTCACTGTTTTCCAATCTGCTGGGACCTTTCCAGAATCTAGGGCATTTTGGAAAATTACAACCAATGCATCTACTATCTCAGCAGCCATTGCTTATAAGAATCTGTGATACAGGCCATCAGGTCCTGGGCACTTGTTAGATTTTAGTTCGAATAGTTTTCTCAGTACCCATTCACTGGCGATTGTAATTGTTCTAAGTTCCTCCCTCCCTTTCACCTCTCATTTTACAATTATTTCTGGTGTGTTATTTGCCTCTTCTAATCTGTGTTTGGAGCCAGAAGAAATGGGAGAGATACTAACTGAGTAATTCTCATCAGTATTCACCAAAGAGAAGGACTTAGCGGTTGATTTGTCTAGGGAAGAGTGTATAGATAGCCTGGATCATGTTGAGATCAAAAAAGAGGAGGTGTTAGGCGTCTTGAAGGTGGATAGGTCCCCAGGGCCAGATGGGATCTACCCCAGAGTACTGAAAGAGGCAAGGGAGGAGATTGCTGGGGCCTTGACAGAAACCTTTGTATCCTCACTGGCTATGGGTGAGGTCCCAGAGGACTGGAGAATGGCCAATGTTGTTCCATTGTTTAAGAAGGGTAGCAGGGATAATCCAGGAAATTACAAGCCGGTGAGCCTTACGTCAGTGGTCGGGAAATTATTGGAGAAGATTCTTCTTAACAGGATTTACTACCATTTGGAAGCAAATGGGTGAATTAGTGAGAGGCAGCATGGTTTTGTGAAGGTGAAGTCGAGTCTCACTAACTTGATCGAGTTTTTCGAGGAAGTGACAAAGATGATCGACGATGGAAGGGCAGTGGATGTTATCTACATGGATTTCAGTAAGGCCTTTGACAAAGTCCCTCATGGCAAACTGGTACTGAAGGTAAAGTCGCATGGGATCAGAGGTGAGCTGGCAAGATGGATACAGAATTGGCTTGGTCATAGAAGACAGAGGGTAGCAGTGGAAGGGTGCTTTTCTGAATGGAGAGCTGTGACTAGTGATGTTCCACAGGGATCAGTGCTGGGACCTTTGCAGTTTGTAGTATATGTAAATGATTTGGAGGAAAATGTAACTGGGCTAATTAGTAAGTTTGCGGACGACACTAAGGTTGGAGGAGTTGCAGATAGTGAAGAGGATTGTCAAAGGATACAACAGGATACAGATCGGTTGGAGACTTGGATGGAGAAATGGCAGTTGGAGTTTAATCCAGACAAATGCGAGGTAATGCATTTTGGAATGTCTAATACAGGTAGGAATTATACAGTAAATGACAGAACCCTTAAGTGCATCGACGGGCAGAGGGATCTGGGTGTATAGGTCCACAGGTCACTGAAAGTGGCAACGCAGGTGGATAAAGTAGTCAGGAAGACATATGGCATGCTTGCCTTCATCGGCAGGGGTATTGAATATAAAAACTGGGAAGTCATGCTGCAGCTGTATAGAAACTTGGTTAGGCCACACTTGGAATATTGTGTGTAATTTTGGTTGCCACATTACCAGAAGGATATGGAGGCGTTGGAGAGGGTGCAGAGGAGTTTTACCAGGATGCTGCCTGGTTTGGATGTTATTAGTTATGAGGAGAGGTTGGAGAAACTCAGATTGTTCTCACTAGAGCGACAGAGATTGAGGGGCGACTTGATAGAAGTTTACAAAATTATGAGTGGCATGGACAGAGTAGATAGTCAGAAGCTTTTTTCCCAGGGTGGAAGAGTCAATTACTAGGGGACATAGATTTAAGGTGAGAGGAGAAAACTTTAGAGGAGATGTGTGGGGCAAGTTTTTTATGCAGAGGGTAGTGAGTGCCTGGAATTCGCAGCCAGAGGAGGTGGTGGAAGCAGGTACGATAGTGGTGTTTAAGAGGCAGCTTGACAAATACATGAATAGGATGGGAATAGAGAGATACGGACCCCGGAAGTGCAAAATGTTTTAGTTTGACAGGCAATAAGATTAGTGCAGGCTTGGAGGGCCGAAGGGCCTGTTTCTGTGCTGTACTTTTCTTTGTTCTTTATTCTTAAAGTGATGACAGATACAAAATATATCTGTTCAATTGATCTGCCATTTTGTTATTTCCTATTATTAATTTCCTAGACTTATTCTCTAGAGGACCAACACTTACTTCAGTTACTCTCCCTTTTTAAATACTTATTGGAATTTTAGTTATCTGTTTTTATATTTCTTGCTATCTTTTTCTCAATCTCTAATTTCTCCCTCCTTATTTTTTCATCATTCTTTGCTTGTTTTTAAATTCTGTCCAATTTTCTGGCCAATCTTAGTTTGTCAGAAAAGTATACAGGGAGTTCTACTTTGTATTTAACCCATACCTGTCCTGTGTGTGTTTGAAAGGACAGGGTAGAGGATGGTTTACTCTCTATCTAATTTGTGATGCACCTGATCTGTAAGTTTTGGATGAGATAGAGGAGAAAATGTAGAGGAAGCTATACACCATTCCAACCCTTGCTTTACCTGTCCTGGGAGATTGAAGGGATTGAGTAACATTACTCTCTCTATAATGCATACTGTCCCTGCCTTTGGAATCTTAGATGTACAGGGAGTTTTGCTCTGTATTTAACCTATGCTATAGCAGACATGGCAGTGTTTTTATTGCGAAAGTGTAGAGGAAGCTTTACTCTATATCTTAGCACTGCTATACCAATACTAGGAGTGTTTTATGGGATTCTGTAAAGGGAGCTTTATGTTCCAAGTGTGAAGTTTATATGATTATTAGGACTATATCTGTTAGCTTATAAGATTCTCGTAGTCTGGAACTGTATCTTTAAATACAGGTTAAATGAAAGTAAACCTGAGTGGTTTAGTTGTGAGATCAAAAGGGGAGTCACATTGTGTTATTGAAAGGGAGATGCCAAATATTAATGCCTGATGACAATGATGCTGTTTCTATGCCCACAATAAGTAGCAGTAAGTTTCCCAAAACCCAGAAAGATGTTACCTGTATCAAGTTTTAAACAGTGGTGCTAGAACCTGTCCCTTTGATTCTAAGTTTAAAAACAGTGTTAAGTAGAGATAGCTGATTACCATTTCTACTTGGATGCAGGGCTTGTGTGCTTCCCCTTTTCATGAAGAGGAGGGTAGAGAAAGCCATTTTGTCATCAGATTACAGGCTTCCCTATGAACCCAGAAATATCACAGACAGATGGGGAGGGCTGCAGTTTTGGTTTTGTGTGATCTACAGGTGACTGGGAGAGGGATGACTGGGAGAGGGAGAACAAGAAGATAGATGTTGGCCAGGCCTGCACCTTGAGCAGAGAAAATGCTGACTCTTTCATTCACCATGTGGGATGCGAGTGGGATCTCCTGCTCAGTTTGTGAACCTAGCTCGTGAGGAGTTAAAACACGGCTGGAGTGTTCTCGAAGCTGGAACTAGAGGGAGAATCTCTAGGGAAAACTCTCGTGGTGGAAAATAGTATTGGGAAAGGACAAGAACAGAAGTTTGAACTCTGAAACACTTTGGATTGGTTCCAGGAGATTGCATGTCTACTTAAGAGAATGAGTATCATAACAAAATTGGGGTTTTTGGTTATCAGTGAAAGTGGAAAGGAACAATTTTTGGTCAGCTGTTTGAAGTATAACTTGCCTGCAAAAAGAAAATAGTGTTTAATTAATAGTGTTTTTTCCTTAATTATTGATTCAGTAAAAGTTCTTTTAAAATATGAAATCTTGATGTGCCATCCTTTCAGCTAATAATGGGAAGTTCAAATTTCTCTTTAAACCATTATCAGTCTACATAGAGGTCATAACATGTACCACACTAATACTGTACCTGCCCTGGGAATATTTGATCCAACAATATAGAAAGGGATTTATCTGTATCTCATGCATGCCATAAGTGCCCTGCAAGTGCTTGGTGAGGCAGTATGGAGGGAGTTTAGTCTCTTTCTAAGTCATGCTGTAGTAGACATGAGAGTTTTGATGGAATAGGCAGAGGGAGCTTTACTTTGTAGCTAACCAGTGCCGTACTTACCCTGGAAGCATGTAATGCAAAGATGTAGAAGGAGCTTTACCTCGTATTTAACCCAAGCCATTCTTCTTCATAGACCTATTGACAGGAAAGTGTCAAGGGAGATTACTCTGTAGCTAATCCAAGGTGTTCCTGCCATGGGAACTTTTGATTCAACAGTGTAGGCAGAACCTTATTCTGTATCCTCCCCATGCTTTACCTGTTCTGAGAATGATGGAAGGGTCAATGTAGAGGAAGTTTCATTCTGTATCAAACTCGTGCTGCATTCAGAAATACAAACAAAAAATGCTGGAATTACTCAGCAGCACGGGTCTGGTAGCATCTGTGGAGAGAGATACAGAGTTAATGTTTCAGGTTGATGACATTTCATCAGAACTGGGAAAACTTAGGAATGTAAAAGGTTTAAGCAGCTGCAAGGTGGAAGAGAGGAACACAAAGACGAAAGGAAAGATCTGTGATAGGGTAGGAGATATGAAATAACAAAACAGTAGGTCATGCAAGGCCAGAAGGAATGTTAATGATACTGTTATGTTTTAAAATTGGTATGGCCGATAACTTTTTAAAGACTAATCAATGCTCACGGAGGTGTGGAGGTGATTGAACATTGCAAAACTTGTTTATTCTACCGCAGTAACAGAACTAACAAGACAACAAGCATTCTGTGATCATATAATGCACTGGCTTGCAAAATACAACAAGCTGAACAAGACATACAGTATATAACATGTCCTTCCCCTCATTGGAAATGCCAGTTTAACAAAACATTTTCTGAACTACGAAAAGAGGGTAGACTGCCTCTATTTCCGGCTGAACCCGGGTGATTATCCTGCTCCAAAAATACCACATGGATTCACAATAACTATAATTCAGATACTCAGGAGGCCTTCCCCCCTGGTGTGGGTTACAGCAGACTTCTGGTGCTTTCACAGAGTAATGTTCATCGGAGACTGGTGACAACTTAGGACTTGTAGTAGAACATGAAGTATGTCTAATGCCAGTGAAGGTGAGACGACTTCAACTTCAGTTGAGCTAGACTGAGGAGGTGAGACTGGAGTCAACATTCCTTGACTTGGAGATGGATCTTCCATAAGACACGTATCCTTAGATGGTGCTTGACATTGCAACAGTTGGTCAACATGTCTCTGCCAGGTGAGATCAGTCGCAGTTTGGACTGTGTATGAAACAGGTCCTGTCTGAGCAACCACAGTAGCAGGAACCCATTTAGCTCAAGAAATATAATTACGAGCTAGAACTTCCTGTCCAGAACAGAAAATTCCAGGCTTTGATCCTTGAGCTTTTCTCTCCACTTGGTTGTGCTGTTGATCTTGTACAACTCGCCGTGTTTTTGTTGGTTTCAGCAGATCGAAGCAAGTGCGCAGTTGCCGTCCCATTAGTAGGAACGCTGGAGATGCTTTAGGCATAGCATGTGGCGTGTTTCGGTATGTCAGCAGAAATGTGTCCAGACACTTTTGAATGGAGGAATGTCCTTGTGCCGAGCTTAAATGAGTTTCATGGTTTGAACAAATCTCTCTGTTAATCCATTGGTGGATGAAGGGTATGGTGCTGTGGTGATGTGATGAATTCTGTTACTTCTCAAAAAATTCTCAAACTCCTGCGAGACAAACTGAGGTTTATTGTCGGTCACAAGTTGTTCTGGCAACCTGTAATAACTGAACATTTCTCTTAGCCTCTGAATTGTACTCTCAGTAGAGGAAGTCACTGAAACTTCTGGCCATTCAGAATGAACATCCACAACCACCGTGAACATTGTTCCTTCAAATGGTCATGCGAAATCAACATGGATGCGCTGCCAGGGTTTTCTGGCCAATCCCATGGATGCTCCACTCCGGTGCCAATTGAGGCAAGTTTCTCAAACTCTGACACGAAGGACAGGATCTTTCCTTGGTTTCAATGTCCTGGTCCAGGCCAGGCCACCAAAATTACTTCTTGCAATCTTTCATGTGAACTATTCCCCAGTGTCCAACATGCACTGGGTCCAATATTGGTTTCCTCAATGTTGGTGGAATAATAACCCACAAAGCAAACATCCTGAAGTGACTGATAACTCCATCCTCCTGGAAATATAAGTGTGAAGGTCAGGTGAGACTCAGAAGTTCGGGGAAGAGTTTCCATGCATCACAAGGTCCGTGACTTTGGACAATGTTGGGTCCACTCGAGTGACCTTCTTGATTTGGACTGAAGTGATGGGTATGTTCTCCATGTGTGCAAAGCAGAAGATGTCTTTCTGAGCAGTGTCCACATGGCTGAATGGTAGAGGCAGCCTCGAAAGACCGTCCGCATTGCCATACAAAGTAGATTTTTGATATTTGATGTCACATGTGTGAGCACACAACAACAATGCCCAATGCTGCATCCTGCTTACAGCTAAAGAAGGAATGCCTGTGTTATGACTGAATATTGAGGCGAGTAGTCGATGATCAGTCAGCAGTATGAATTTCTGACAAATAGGTACAGGTGAAATTTCCGGATTCCGAAAATAATTCCCAGTGCTTCATGTTCGATTTGAGCGTATTGGCTCCCTGCTTTGCTTATGAAGTGAACGCTATGGGCCTCTCCATACCTGAGGACATCATGTGTGAAACAACATCCCCAACTTCATAAGGTGATGCATTCACATGCAAGTTGTAGAGGTAAGGAGGGGTCAAAGTGCGTCAGTACCTCGGAATCTGTCAGCGCTGCTTTAGCCTTCTTGAACACAGTGTCACAGGCTCCTGTCCATTTCCAGGCTTTGTACTAGCACTGAAGCTCATGCAAGGGTTTCAGCAGGGTTACCAGCGGTGGAATGAATCCCCCATTATAATTCAGATGCCCTAAGCACGAGTGAAGCTGGCTGATATTCTGAGGAGCTGGTGCATTCACAATAGCCTTGACCTTGGAGGGTGCTTTGTGAAGCCCAGCAGCATCAATGATCTGCCCCAAATATTCCAGAGGTCTGAAAAAACTTGCATTGGTCTTTATGAACTCCTCTAGCCTTTGTAGGGTGGCATCTAAGTTCTTGAGATGATCCTCTTCAGTCCTGCCCATTACGAAGATGTTGCCATGGTAGCACTGAACCCAAGGCAAGCTACTCAGGAGCTGGTCCCTGGCCCTCTGGAACAAGGCTGGAGCTGATGTTATTCCACAAGGCAAGTGGCAATATCGGTACAGCCTCTTGTGTGTTTTGTTGGTCAGATATTCTTGTGACTTCTCATCAATATTCATTTGTAAGTAGGCCTGGTAAGGATCTAGTTTGCTGAGTTTCTTGCCAACAAAAAGGTCCTCGATATGAGGAAGTGGATATTGTTCAGCATATAACACGGGGTTAACAGTAACCTTGAAATCTCTGCAGGTACATATGGAGCTGTCTTTCTTGAGCACTGGAACAATGGGTGTCGTCCATTTGCTATGGGTGACAGGTACCAAGTCTCCTTTCTTGACCAGACGCTTCAGGTCAGCTTCGACTTTTGGTCGTTTGGCATAAGGCATGATTCTGACCTTCAGAAATTTTAGTTGAGAATCAGCTTTGATGTTCTAATGTTGTAATTCCCTTCATGCTTCCCAAATCTCCTTTGAAAACAACAGCTTGCTTTTTTATAACAGCTGTCAGACCAGTTACCTTTTTTTGCAATGCTGTGGACTTGTGACCAGTTTAATCAGATCTTCTCAAGCCACGACTGTCCAACTAAAGCTGGTTTGTTGCCTTTCACCGTAAGCAGTGGTGAAGTCTGTCCATTTATTTCCACTTTAACTTCCATTCTGCCCATCACTGGTACAGATTCCCCTGTATATGTTTTCAGAACTACTTTTGCAGGTGTCAAGGGAAGAGGTTTAAGCTTCTCCTTATACATAGCATCTGGGGCCAGAGAAACTGCTGCCCCTGCATCTAGTTCCACATGTATTGGTTGGCCCTCCAGCAGCAGTATTACCCAGTAGCCCTGTGAACCACCTGCCACTGACAAGATGTGGAGGGTCACTTTTTCTTTGGACTCTGTGTCACTCTGGCCCTCCTGTTCCTGCTGCATGACATGTAGACTTTTCTTCTTGTTACGCCAGTTGGCAAATTCCTTTTTCTCCTTTTTGCCTTTCTGATTCCCCGCTACTTTTTTGTTTTTACAGGGAAGCTCAATGTGTCCCTTCTTGCCACACTGACGGCATTCAAGGTCATGGATTGGGACCTGAATATTGAAGGGTACAGGATATTTAGGAAGGACAGGAAGCGAGGAAAAGGTGGAGGGGTGGCTCTGTTAGTTAATGACAGCATTAGCATAATAGAGAGGGATGACCCAAGTTCAGAAAACCAGGATGTAGAAACGGTTTGGGTAGAGATGAGTTTGGTAAAGGCAAGAAGTCACTTGTGAGAGTTGTGTACAGGCCCCCTAATTGTAACAAATGGTAGGATGGAGCATAAAGGAAGAAATGATGGGAGCTTTTCAGAAAGGCACAGGGATGATCATGGAAGATTTTAATTTACACGTAGACAGGAAAAGTCAGATGGGCAAAGATAGCCTAGATGAGGAGTACATTGAAGATCTCTGCACCAACATTCAGATGGATTGTGACCAGGCTTTCCATAATGGTAACAATCTCGGCTGCTTGCTATTTTGTGTGCACATTCAGCTGTCACATTCTGCACTCGAGTCGACGCACTCAGCTGCTGTGCTTCTTTTTCAGCCAGCTCCATGGAGACTGCAATCTCTATAGCTTTCTGCAAAGTGAGGTCAGCCTCTGTCAGGAGACATTTCTGGATTGCTTCAGCACAAAGGCCACAGACCAACACAAAGGGTATTGTTCAGTACTTCATGGAACTCAGAATGTTCAGTGAGCTTTTTAAGTACTGCAACCTGCTGCGCAATTATTTCCTCCTCTTCTTGGTTTCTTTTGTGAAACCTAAATCGTTCTGCTATGACAAGAGGCTTAGGGGAAAAATATATCTCCAAGACTTGTACAATTCCCCATAGGATTTTGTGTCAGGTTTGTCAGGCTGCACCAAGCTTCTTAATAAGCCAAAGGTTTTAGCACCCATCACGCTTAAGAAAGTTGCCACCTTGCTATTATTTTCAATTCCATTTGCAAGAGCAAACAACTCAAAGTGTTCAGTGTAGGAGCTCGACTGTTACAGTCTCATGGAAATGTCTCATAGGTCTGCTAAGTGTAGTCAGTTTCTGCCTTTTTATTTTCTTTTCTTCGTCAGTTACTTACTGTTTACTGTTGTTTCCTTTTTTTGTAGTTACCCCTTTAAATGTTGTTACCACTTTAAAATAGTAACCGTCTGTCAGCAGCTGCTAGTTATGTCTCTGTGGCTTTTCCTGCGCTTTTCGCATTTTTGGTGAGCTCTGCAGCGACCGTGGACCTTCCCTTTCTGTAAGTTTTTAAACTTTTTAAAACCGCACCTTGTTCTTCTCTCTGTGTCTTCTTTTCGAATGTTGCAAGTCCTGTATATTTGGAATTTGGGAGGCTGTCTGCAGTCGGCGGCCCTCTTGCTGTATTTTTCTTGTGCTTTCTCCTCCCGCGGTCGTGGGTCTCTTTTTTTCTGCCAACATGGCTGCTTCCCTTCTTTCTGTAAACTTTTTGTCTCAAAATTTCTTTCCTGTTCAGAAAAGAAGAGCAGTGATTTCTTCCCTTTTTGCCTTTTATCTTTGCCTTGCAGATCCCTTTGGTCTTAACTTCGGGAGTTCTCCAGGAGGGTAGGTGCATTTTTTTCACTAGTAATTTCCTTTTATTAGCTATTTCACTTTTCAAGGGGCCTTACTGCAAAGGTCCATCATCCTTGCAGCCAATTTGTTACGTTTTAATATTAGTACAGTCGATAACTTTTTAAAGACTAATCAATACTCACAGAGACATGGAGGTGATTGAACTTTGCAGCTCTCATTCATTCTACGACAGTAACAGAACTAACAAAACAACATGGATTCTGCGATCCCATAATGCACTGGCTTGCAAAATACGGCAAGCTAAACAAAACATTCAATACATAACAGGTACAAGTAAAGAAACAAAATTTGGAGCAGGTGTGAATGGCAGGATGATGAAGACTGCTCACTGAAAGCAAAAGCAAGTGAAAAACAAGAGTCAAACTGAAACCTGAAAAGGAAAAGGAAACAAAATGGGGACATATGTTATGGTCTGAAATTGTTGCAAATGTTAATGCCAGATGCGGCTCAGTTGGTAATATGTTTGTCTCTAAGCCTATGATTTGAGTTCAAAAATCTAGGCTGATGCTCCAGACATTACTTAAGGAGTGCTAAACTGTTGGAGGTGCTGTTTTTCAGATGAGGTGTAAAACTGAAAGCCCATCTGCCTGCTCAGGTGAATATAAAAGATCCCATGGCATTATTTTGAAGAGGACTAGGGGAATTGTCTCAAGAGTCCTGGCCAACATTTATCTCTAAACCAACATCAAAAATACATCACAAGTTGGGTCATTCATCATCACATTGCTGTTTGCAGTGTGTACACAGCTTTTCTTACATGACAACAGTGACTCAACCTCAGAAAGTACTTCACTGGCTTTGACACATCTGATGGTCATGGAAATTGTTATCTGAATGCATGTCTTTCTTCCTTTTTCAATGTTGAGTCCAAAAGGCTGTAAAGTGCCTAATCATACGATGAGGTGCTGTTCCAAAAGCTTGTGTTGAGCTTCACTAGAACAGTGCAGCAGACCAAGGACAGAAAATTCATTGTCAGAGCAAGGTGGAGAATTAAAATGACAGGACAACAGAAGATTGGGAATGCTCTTGTGGACTGAATGGAAGTATTTTGCAAAATGGTCAACCATCCTGGCATGATCTCCCCAAAGTAGATGGGGCCACATGGTGAGGAGCAAATACAATAGACTGAATAAAAAGAGTATAAATAAATTGCTGCTTAACCTGGGAGGAGTGCCGGGGGCCCTGGGCAGTGAGGACAGAGGAGGTAAAAGGGCAACTATTGCATCTCCTGTGTTTGTATGAAAAGGTGCCATGGGAAGAGGATGGGACAGTTTAGGGGAAATTGAGATGTGAATTGCTCTGCCCAGAGTAGATGGGAAAGTGTAGAGGGAGCTTTACTCTTTATCTAACTCCGTGTTGTACCAGTCCTGGGAGTGTTCAATGGGGTCTGTGTAGAGAGAGCTTTACTCTGTATATAACCCTGTGCTGTAAACTTAATGGTTCCACTAAGAAAGTTGTCTGCGTCTCAACTCTATTACTAATAGTACAGCTCTGCAACCTGACAACAAACTGGCGATGAGGATAAAACAGGATTGAATGGAAGAAATCAAGTTAAAACAAATTGGCACTGTACCTCACCCAGTGATTGTAAGTAGCAAGCTCTGTTAGAATTGAAGAAGTTATCTTCTCTCAAAATGCCACAATTTGGGAGAATTGATCCTTTTGAACCAGACACAGACATTGATCTCAATACATAGAATGCCTCACATTCTTTTTACAAATGAATGAGATTACGGGGGAAGAGAAGAGGCATGCGATTCTTTTGAGCATTTGTGGGAGCAAAACTGATGGTTTGATTTGAAGTTTGATGGCACCCAATGCCCCAGATTCGATGAATTTTGATGACTTGGTGGATCTCATGAAGGAATATTTTCAACCCGAACCCTCATTTACAATGCAGAGCTTCAGGTTTAATTTGTGAAAGAGCCCCGGGTGAGACAATTGCATGCTACATGGCAAATTTTGAAGCCGCTAACGGAAAATTGTGAATTCAGTACGACTCTGAATGACATGCTTACAGATTGTTTAGTGTGTGGTGTGAAAGAAGACACTATTTAGAAAAGATTATTGTCGGAAGTAAATATAGATTTCAAGAAGGTGCTAGAGATAAGGCTGGACATGGAAAGCACTGTAAGAAATTCAAAAGCAATACAGGGTGTGCAAAACGTCCTCTACATGGGGCGGGAAACCTCAAGCAAAAGTTGCGCAAAAAAGCAACTCTGCCGAGAAGCGGGAAACAACCCTCTGCTAGTCGAGGAATAAAGAAAAATAACTTACAAGTGAGATTGAGGAAGAATTTTAATAGAGGTGGAAACAATCAGTTTTTCAGTGATTTTTAAAAATTAATTTTATGGGATATGGGCTTCGCTGGCTGGGCAGCATTTATTGCCCATCCCTAGTTGCCCTTGAGAAGATGGGGGTGAGCTGCCTTCTTAAACTGCTGCAGTCCACAACGTGTAGGTACACCCACAGTGATGTTAGGGAGGGAGTTCCAGGATTTTGACCCAGCAACAGTGAAGGAACGGTGATATATTTCCAAATCAGGATGGTGAGCGGCTTGGAGGGGAAATTCCAAGTGGTTTTCCCATGTATCTGCTGCCCTTGTACTTCTAGGTGGTAGTGGCCGTGGGTTTGGAAGGTGTTGTCTAAGGAGCCTTGGTGAATTCCTGCAGTGCACATTGTAGATGGTACACGCTGCTGCCACTGTGCGTCAGTGGTGGAGGGAGTGAATGTTTGTGGATGTGCTGCCAATCAAGTGGCTGCTTTGTCCTGGATGGTGTCCTTGAGTGTTGTGGGAGCTGCACTCATCCAGGCAAGTGGAGAGTATTCCATCACACTGCTGACTTGTGCCTTGTAGATGGTGGGCAGGCTTTTGGGAGTCAGGAGGTGAGTTGCTTGTCACACGATTCCTAGCCCCTGACCTGCTCTTGTAGCCACAGTATTTATATGGCTAGTCCAGTTCAGTTTCTGGCCAATGCTGGTCCCCAGGATGTTGATAGTGGGGGATTCAGTGATGGTAATGCCATTGAACATCAAGGGGCGATGGTTGGATTCTCTCTTGCGGGAGATGGTCATTGCCTGACACTTGTGTGGCGCAAATGTTACTTGCCACTTGTCAGCCCAAGCCTGGATATTGTCCAGGTCTTACTGAATTTGGGCATGGACTGCTTTAGTATCTGAGGAGTCGTGAATGGTGTTGAACATTGTGCAATCATCAGCGAACATCCCCATGTCTGACCTTATGTTGGAAGGAAGGTCATTGATGAAGCAACTAAAGATGGTGGGGCTGAGGGCACTACCCTGAGGAACTGCTGCAGTGATGTCCTGGAGCTGAGATGACTGACCTCCAACAACCACAACCATCTTCCTTTGTGCTAGTTATGATTCCAAACAGTGGAGAGTTTGCCCCCTGATTCCCATTGACTCCAGTTTTGCTAGGGCTCCTTGATGCCACACTTGGTAAATGGAGCCTTGATGTCAGGGGCAGTCACTCACACCTCACCTTGGGATTTCAGCTCTTTTGTCCATGTTTGAACCAAGGCTGTAATGAAGTCAGGAGCTGAGTGGCCCTGATGGAACCCAAACTGGACGTCAGTGAGCAGGTTATTGTGAAACAAGTGCCGCTTGATAGCACTATTGATGAACCCTTCCATTACTTTACTGACAATGGAGAATAGACTGATGGGACGGTAGTTGGCCGAGTTGGATTTGTCCTGCTTTTTGTGTACAGGATATACCTGTGCAATTTTCCACATAGCCGGGTAGATGCCAATGTTGTAGCTGTACTGGAACAGCTTGGCTAGGGGCACGGCAAGTTCTGGAGCACAAGTCTTCAGTGCTATTGCTGGAATATTGTCAGGGCCCATAGCCTTTGCAGTATCCAGTGCCTTCAGCTGTTTCTGGATATTATGTGGAGTGAATTGAATTGGCTGAAGACTGGCATCTGTTATGCTAGGGCCCTCTAGAGGAGGCTGAGATAGATCATTCACTCAGCACTTCTGGCTGAAGAATGTAGCAAATGCTTCAGCCTTATCTTTTGCACTGATGTTTTGGGCTCCTCCATCACTGAGGGTGGGGATATCTTTGGAGACTCCTCCTCCAGTGAGTTGTTTAATTGTCCACCATCATTCATGACTGGATGTGGCAGGGCTGCAGAGCTTAGACTTGATCCGTTGGTTATGGGATCGCTTAGCTCTGTCTATCACTTGCTGCTTATGCTGTTAGGCACACAAGTAGTCCTGTGTTATAACTTCACCAGGTTCACACCTGATTTTTAGGTATGCCTGGTGTTGCTCCTGGTGTGCCCTCCTGCACTCTTCATTGAACCAGGGTTGATCCCCTGGCTTGATTGTAATGGTAGAGTGGGGGCTATGCCAGGCTGAGGTTACAGATTGTGTTCGAGTACAATTCTGCTGCTGCTGCTGATGGCCCACAGTGCCTCATAGATGCCTAGTCTTGAGTTGCTAGATCTGTTCGAAATCTATCCCATTTAGCAAAGTGGTAGTGCCACACAACACGATGGAGGATATCCTCAATGTGAAGGTGGGACTTCGGCTCCACAATGACTGTGCGATGATCACTCCCACCAATACTGCCATGGACAGATGCATCTGCAGCAGGCAGGTTGGTGAGGATGAGGTCAAGTATGTTTTTCCCTCTTGTTGGTTCACTCACCACTTGCCGCAGACCCAGTCTAGCAGCGATGAGATTTTGGACATGGCCAGCTCAGTCAGTAGTGGTGTTACCGAGCTACTCTTGGTGATGGACATTTAAGTCCTCCACCCAGAGTACATTCTTTGCCCTTGCCACCCTCAGTGCTTTCTCCAAGTGATGTTCAACGTGGAGGAGCCCTGATTCATCAGCTGAGGGAAGGTGGTATGTGATAATCAGCAGGAGGTTTCCTTGCCCATGTTTGACCTGAGATTTCATGGGAGCCAGAGTTGATGTTGAGGACTCTCAGGGTAACTCCATCCTGACTGTATACAGCTGTGCCGTCATCTCTGCTGGGCCTGTCCTGCCGGTGGGACAGGACATACTCAGGGATGGTGATGGTGGTGTCTGGGACATTATCTGTCAGGTTTGATTCTGTAAGGATGACTATTTGGAGTTGGGAGTAGAATCAGGAGTTGAATAGGAGTGTGAGAGGAGTCAGGAGTTGAAAAGGAGCTGGGAGAACAGAAGTGACTGAGGCAGTTCAGTGAGGAGGGAACAAGCTGATCCTTTGAGTACTGTGGGTACGGTCGGGTAAGTATTTACTACTTTTATCACTTACAGTTCTTAAGTTCTTATTTTGTGGTTCATTGTTTCTAAGTGCTATATTCTGTAACATTGAGGAACAGGGAAGAAAGGCCCTAGAGTAATTCATATTATTTAATATTAAGTATCTTCCAAAAGGTTTAATTAAATTTAAAGGGGTAAGTCATGGCAGGAGAGCTCAAAGCCATGGTGTGCTCTTCCTGCTCTATGTGGGAAGCCGGGAACATTTCCAGTGCCCGGGGCCAGCATATGTGCGGCAAGTGCCTACTGTTGCAGCTCCTGGAAGCCCAGGTTTCGGAACTGGAGCGGCGGCTGGGAACACAGTGGAACATCTGCGAGGTGGATAGCATGTATAGAGAGGTAGTCACACCGCAGGCTAAGAGTCCACAGGCAGGAAGAGAATGGGTGACCACCAGGCAGAGCAAGAGGACTAGGCAGGCAGTGTAGGGATCTCCTGTGGCTATTCCCCTGCAAAACAGATATGCCACTTTGGATACTGTTGGGGGGGGGATGGCCTCTCAGGGGAAATCAGCAACAGCCAAATTTGTTGCACTGCAGTTGGCTTTGCTGCACAGGGGAGGAGTAAAAAGTGCAGGAATACAATAGTTATAGGGGATTCAATTGTAAGGGGAATAGATAGGCATTTCTCTGGCTGCAAATGAGACTCCAGGACGGTATGTTGCCTCCCTGGTGCTAGGGTCAAGGATGTCTCAGAGCAGCTAGAGGAGATTCTGAAGGAGGAAGATGAACAGCCAGTGGTCATTGTACAAATTGGTACAAACGACTTTGGTAAAAAAAAGGGATGAGGTCCTAACAGCAGAATATAGGGAGTTAGGAAGTAAGTTGAAAAGTAGGACCTCAAAGGTAGTGATCTCAGGATTACTACCAGTGCCACATGCTAGTCAGGGTAGAAATCATAGGATATATCGGATGAATATGTGGCTGAAGAGATGGTGTGAGGGGGAGGTTTCAGATTCCTGGGACATTGAGACTGGTTCTGGGGGAGGTGGGACCAGTACAAACTGGACGAGTTACACCTCGGCAGGACCAGGACTGATGTCCTCGGGGGAGTATTTGCTAGATTGGTTGGGGAGGGTTTAAACTAAAAGGGCAGGGAGATGGGAGCCTATGCGAGGAGTCAGAGGAGGAGGAATCAAGAACAAGAACAAAAGACAGAAAGCGGAATAAGAAAAGTAATAGGCAGAGAAATCAAGGTCAAGAATCAAACAGGGCCTCAGTGAAAAATAGTGGGAACAGGACAAGTTATATTAAAAAGACAAGCTTTAAGGCTTTGTGCCTTAACGTGAGGAGCATTCGCAATAAAGTGAATTAACCACGCAAATAGATGTAAACAGGTATGATATAGTCGGGATTACTGAGACATGGCTGCAGGGTGACCAGGGATGGGAACTGAACATCCAGGGGTATTCAGTATTTAGGAAGGACAGACAAAAAGGAAAGGGCGGTGGAGTTGCATTGCTGGTTAAAGAGGAAATTAATGCAATGGTGAGGAAAGATATTAGTTCTGACGAAATGGAATCTGTTTGGGTAGAGCTGAGAAACACCAAGGGGCAAAAAACGTTAGTGGGTGTTGTATATCGACCCCCAAACTGTAGTGGTGATGTTGGGAATGGCATTAAACAAGAAATTAGAGATGCATGCAATAAAGGAACATCTGTAATTACGGGTGACTTTAATCTGCATATAGATTGGGCAAATCAAATTAGTAACAATACCGTAGAGGAGGAATTCCTGGAGTGTATACGGGATGTTTTTCTGGACCAATACGTTGAGGAACCAACTAGAGAACAGGCCATCTTAGACTGGGTATTGTGTAATGAGAAAGGAATAATTGGCAATCTAGTTGTGCGAGGCCCCTTGGGGATGAGCAACCATAATATGATAGAATTCTTCATCAAGATGGAGAGTGATGTAGTTGACTCTGAGGCTAGGGTCCTGAATCTTAATAAAGGAAACTATGATGGTATGAGGTGCGAGTTGGCTGTGATGGATTGGGAAATGTTACTTAAAGGGATGACGGTGGATAGACAATGGCAAATGTTCAAAGAGCGCATGGGAGAACTGCAACAATTGTTTATTCCTGTCTGGCGCAAAAGTAAAAGAGGAAAGGTGGCCAAACCATGGCTTACAAGGGAAATTAGAGATAGTATTAGATCCAAGGAAGGAGCTTACAATTTGGCCAGAAGAAACAACAGACCTGAGGAATGGGAGCAGTTTAGAATTCAGCAAAGTAGGATCAAGGGATTGATTAAGAAGGGGAAAATAGAGTACGAGAGTAAGCTTGCGGGGAAAATAAAAGCTGACTGTAAAACTTTCTATAGGTATGTGAAGAGAAAAAATTTTGATGAAGATAAATGTAGGTCCCTTACAGTCAGAAACAGTGGAATTAATAGTGGGGAACAAAGGAATGGCTGACCAACTAAATACATACTTTGGTTCTGCCTTCACAAAGAAGGACACTAAAACCATACCAGAAATGTTGGCAAACACAGGGAGGAGGGAGGAACTGAAAGAAATCAGTATTAGTAGGAAAATGGTGCTGGATAAATTGATGGCACTGAAGGCTGATAAGTCTCCAGGGCTTGGTAATCTACATCCCAGAGTACTTAAGGAAGTAGGCCTAGAAATAGTGGATGCATTGGTGGTCATCATCTGAGATTCTATAGACTCTGGAACAGCTCCTACAGATTGGAGGGTAGCTAATGTAATCCCACTATTTAAAATGGAGGTAGAGAGAAAGCAGGGAATTATAGACCAGTCAGCCTGATGTCGGTAATGGGGAAAATTCTAGAGTCCATTATAAAAGATTTAATAGCTGAGCATTTGGAAAACAGTGGCAGAATTGGGCAGAGTCAGTATGGATTTACGAAAGGGAAATCATGCTTGACAAATTTTTCGTGGATGTAACTAGTAGAGTTGATGAGGGGGAGTCAAGGATGTAGTTTATTTGGACTTTCAGAAGGTTTTTGACAAAGTCCCACATAAGAGATGGCGTGTAAAATTAAAGCACATGGGATTGTGGGTAGTGTATTAAGATGGATAGAAAACTAGTTGGTAGACAGGAAACAAAGAGTAGGAATAATTGGGTCTTTTTCCGAATGGCAGGCAGTGACTAGTGGGGTACCGCAGGGATCGGTGTTAGGACCTCAGTTATTCACAATATATATTAATGATCTAGATGAGGGAAGTAAATGTAATATCTCCAAATTTGCAGATGACACAAAGCTGGGTGGGAGGGTGAGCTGTGAGGAGGATGCAGAAATTCTTCAGTGTGATTTGGACAAGCTGAGTGAGTGGGCAAAAGCATGGCAGATGCAGTATAATGTGGATAAATGAGAAATTATCCACTTTGGTAGCAAAAACAGAAAGGCAGATTATTATCTGGATCGTTATAAATTGAGGAGGGGAATGTGCAACGAGACCTGGGTGTCCTCGTACACTAGTCGCTGAAGGTAAGCATGCAGGTGCAGCAGGCGGTAAAGAAGGTAAATGGTTTGTTTGTAAAGTGGCCTTCATAGTGAGAGGATTCGAGTGCGGGAGCAGGGATGCCTTGCTGCAATTATACAGGGCCTTGGTGAGACCACACCTGGAATATTGTGTGCAGTTTTTGTTTCCTTATCTGAGGAAGGATGTTCTTGCTAAAGAGGGAGTGCAGCGAAGGTTTACCAGACTGATTCCTGGGATGGCATGACTGACAGATGAGGAGCGATTGAGTCGGTTAGGATTATATTAGCTGGAGTTCAGAAGAATGAGGGGGATCTCTATAAAATTCTAACAGGACCAGACAGGGTAGATGCAGGAAGGATGTTCCCGATGATAGGGGGAATCCAGAACTTGGGGTCACAGTCTGAGGATACGGGGTGGACCATTTAGGACTGAGATGAGGAGAAATTTCTTCATCCAGAGAGTGGTGAGCCTGTGGAATTCGCTACCATAGAAAGTAGTCGAGGCCAAAACATTGCATGTTTTCAAGAAGGAGTTAGATATAGCTCTTGGGGCGAAAGGGATCAAAGGATATGGGGAGAAAGCGGGAGCAGGCTTTTGAATTGGATGATCAGCCATAATCATAATGAATAGCGGAGCAGGCTCGAAGGGCTGAATGGCCTACTCCTGCTCCTATTTGCTATGTTTCTATGACTAGTTTGTGAGACAGCTCTCCCAATCTGGGGGCACTAGCCTCCACATGTTAGTAAGGAGAACTCAAACCCAGGTCCCCAGAGCAGTTCCCTGGGTCTCTGGATTACTAATCCAGTGATAATAGCACTACACCATCACCTTGCCGATTGACAGTATAAAAAAATCGAATGCTACTATTTCTCAGAAATGGACATATCAAGGAAATTTTCAAGCAAGCTTGTAAACAAAAGAAGAAGCCCAATGAAATCTACAATGTAACAACAAATTCTGACATTTACTCATTGTTTAATCTGAAAGTTGGAAAGACAGTCAGTATTTGTCACAGTGAAAGTAAATGGCAAACCTGTTAGAATGGAAGTGAACATGGGAGCTTCCACTATAGTAACTGGGGAACAGACTTTCAGATATTTGAATAGTGGTGAATATCAGTTAAGTTTGGAACAAACAGCTGCCAAGCTCAAAACATATACAGGTGAAGATATTCAAAAGGCATGAACAGAGTAACTGTCCATTATGGAAGCCAATTGGCAAAGCTACCAGTGTTAGTATTGAGATGCAGAGGACCAAGCCTTCTAGGGCGAAATTGGCTAAGGGAAATCAACCTTGATTGGCCAGTGAGATTCCAAAATGAAGCTGGAAGTGTTCCTGTTTTGAAAAAGGAGTGTGAAAGTACTCAACAACCTGAAGAAATTCAGGCTGTCTTAATCCACAACCTTAAGAAGAAGCAGAAGAAACTTGAAGAGACCCTACTTGCTGACAGAGTTTGAGACGAGGTGAGCAACCTTCACAGGGTAGAAGGAAACTTGTTGAAAGACCTTCACACATGATAAGATTCCCTCAGGTCAAAGTTTGTACCTCTGGAAAAGTATGAAGAGAATTCAGCATTTCTCTGAGCAAACTGAAGAATGAGTTGGCAATGAAGACACAACAATGTTCAATTTCCCAGGAGGCAGCAAATAAATACAAACAAGGAGAAAGAAGAGCTGAAGAATCAGCTAAATGAAGCCAAAGAGGCTTTGGAAGCAAAAGTTGCAGAATATTCCAAGAATCAGACAGATAATAAAATTTTGGGAGACTCAGCCACTGAGCTCAGACAAGTTGAGCTGGCATCTGAGAGAAATCTGGTCAATAGTGAAGTCAAAAAGAGATTAAAGTATGCACTAGAAAGGAGAAGGCAGGTAGAATGAAGATACGGAAATATTAATAGGGCCTTAATTCTGCAGCATACAGATACACTTTTGTACATAGGCCTGGCAATCAAATCGCAAACACTGATGACCTTAGTCATTTGCCTTTACAAGAACATGATGAGCACATCCCAGCTCCACAGGAACTTGTTTTACTGTTCAATTTCTTAGATTCCTCACTTGTATGTGCTCAACAGATCAGAGACTGGACAAGTCGGGACCCAGTCCTATCTCAGGTATGAGAACAAGTGCTACATGGTTGGTCACAGGAGCCGGGATCTGATGAAATGAAACCGTACTTCAACAGAAGACATGAAATAACCAGCCAAGATGGCATCTTATTATGGGAAGCACGAGAGATGGGTCATCCAAAGGGAAGGAAGCCTCTTTTAGTTGCACTTCACAGTTCCTTTCCAGGAATTTCCCGAATGAAGACCATAGCATGCAGCTATCTATGGTGGCCTGGGATAGATGGCAAAATCAAGTGTATGGTAAAGCATTGTGGGCAATGTCAGCAACTGCAAAAGTTGCCAGTGACAGCTCCATTACACCCATGGGAGTGGCCATGTAGACCCTGAGTGCGGTTACACATTGACTACGTTGGACCTTTCCTGGGAACAATGTTTCTGCTCATTGTCAATGCCCATTCAAAATGGTTGGACGTATATGAGGTCACACCTTACTGTTGAAACGCGTCTCAGAGCGAGATTGATCTTAATAATGCCCAATTTAGAGGGGAAGGTGATAAGGAGTCAGGGAAGCCAGAAAGCTAGGCATGGCTGGCGCAGTCGCGAGAGGAAATGTACTGTGGGAGAGCCGGTATACATGAAGATCTTTGGGGAAGGACCAAAGTGGTTACCGGGTGAAATAAGTGCGGTGAGGGGATCCCTATCTTGCCATGTGGAGTTGGAAGGCCAGATTATCCATAAACAAGTGGACCATTTAAAGAAGAGGGAGACAAATCACCAGATTTGGTTTCACCAGTGACGATGACTGGTTCTGTGTTTCCTGTTGAGGATGCTCAACTGAGGACTAACCTGTCTGATGTTCCTGTAAGAGTTGAGGATACTGAACTGCAAATGCCCACTGAAACACCTGATGTTCAGGCAACTCCAGAAAAGGAGGTTCCCAACAAAGAATCTGAAGTTGTGGAGCTGCGACATTCAACATGTACCAGGAAACCACCTAAAAGACTGAACTTGTAAATTCCGCCAATGCTGCCAGACCTGCTGAGATTTTCCAGGTAATTCTGTTTTTGTTTTGTAAATTCCTCACCTAGTGTAAATATTTTGTGGTCCTGAAAAATATGTACTTTTAAATAGAATGTGTATAGCTGAGTTAAAGGGGGAGGGATGTGGTAATTATGGTTTTACGTAGTGTGTAATATACCTTTAAGAGTAATACTTGTTAGGAAAGACCACATGGCCTGTAGTAACCAATAGGAAAGTAGCGCGGGCTACCTCAGCAGTCAGTGCAGAGATAGAATTGGAGTTGAAAGCACTCTTGTAATTGCTGCTGAGCATATTGTAAATAAACTTAATGGGCGGAATTTTCTCAAATTTGCAGTAAGTGCAGTAGTGGACGGGCAAAATGGCGTCCTACTCGCCAATGGCGATGATGGGTTTTTTGCGTTGTATCAGCCCAAACCTGCCTTGCAATTTATGCATTCCTGGGAAACATGTCATTTCCATGGCAGCGGGGATGCATTCGCCCTCCCACCATCACCCGCTGTTGCATCATACCGGTGGCCATGTTTAAAAGGCAGCCGCCAGCATACCACTCATCGCCATCAGCTCACCACCGCTGCCCGGGAGATATGGCCAGCAAAGAGAAGAAGACCGCAGCCCCCGGTTTGATGACAGGTCCCTTGAGCGATTGCTGGATGCCATAGGGACCTGCTGGGATGTCCTCTACCCCCGCTCTGGCTGCAGGATGGGCAGCAACGTGACCAATCCGGCTTGGGAGGCGGTGGCAGCGGTGGTCAGTGCCAATGCCCTGCAGAGGAGGACAGCCACCCAGTGCCACAAGAGGATGAGTGATCTCCTCCGTTCCTCCACTCTTTTCATCACTCGCAACTCGCACACTCACAAACCCATTACACATCCACACGGCTCTCACTCACTGCCAGTTCAAGAGGCATCACCATTCACTCCCTCATACACACTGTCATTGTCCTCATCCTGTCCACGGGACCACTCAGCACCCACACAGTCCAGGACCGGCAGGAGTCCTGCTTACACTCTCTTCATCTCTATCCATGCAGGACAAGCTGGCACACAAGAGGGAGAGGTCACAGACCAGTGGCAGAACGCACAAAATCAAGGTCCTCATGGACTTTGAAAACTGATCCATCCAGCTGGCCGGTGATGACCGGGACGGTTCCTGTGCTGACGGTGAGGTCGGTGCTGCTCTACCAAGTGAGGATCCAGCAGTGCAACATCCATCAGACAGCCATGCTGTGAGTGATGTGCCCTCTTTCACAGGCCACTGCCATGCACTAATTCTCTCTCCTTGCTTCCACAGGCACATCTGGGAAACAGCCGACAGAGTCCATGACCCAGGGCCTCCAATCAAGCCCCGAAGAAACCTCTGAAGAGGAATCTGGAGGCACCCTCCCTGAAGTCCCATCATAGCACTGACCCACACCCTCCACCAGCACAGACACACACCTCGGTGGGACCTAACTTTATAGTAGCCTCAGGATCACAATCTGGTGAGCTCATTGCACCGTCTGATCCACAGCAGGCAGAGGCAGGGACTTCCCAGGTCCCCAGCACTCGGAGGACTGCTGGAGGCCAGAACATTGCTAAGTCTGAGTCAGATGATGAGCCTCTAGACTCGGTCATGTCACAGTTGCTGGAGCTGCAAAGTCAAGCTCGGGAACATCAGGAAGGGATATCCACTGCACTGCTCAGATTGCAAGGCATGATGGAGGAGTCCATCCATCTTCATTCTGAGGTGATAGCGCCGGCATTGCAATGCACCGAGGTCAACATTGGTAGGACGGTGGCCGCCATGGAGACCTTGGTCCAGGACATCGCTCCTGTACAGTTGCACGGGCTCAACTCCATCGCTGATGCCAGAGTTGTCCTCCAACACTGTGTATGCTAGAGGGGCACCAGGCAGCTGTATCTCACTCCAGCTAACCTGACTCATCAAGGAGTCAGCATGAGGCCCTCAGGCACCCATAGGGAGGAGAATCAGCAGGTGCATACTCCGGGCCCATCCGGGAGTGTCCGGCCAATCCAATTCCCTGTCTTGGGAATGTTTGATGCGGACAGTGTAGAAGGAGCTTTACTCTGTATCTAACCCCGTGCTGTGCCTGTCCTGGAACTGTTTAATGGGGACGTTGTAGAGAGAGCTTTACACTGTATCTAAGCCCGTGCTATACCTGCACTGGGAGTGTTTGATGAGGACAGCGTAGAGGGCGATTTACTCTGTATCTAACCTCGTACTGTTCATGTCCTAGGAGCATTTGATGGGGACAGTGTAGAGGGCGATTTAATCTGTATCTAACCCCGTTGCTGTACCTGTCCGGGGAGTGTTCGATGGGGACAGTGTTGAGGGAGCATTACTCTGTATCTAACCCCGTGCTGTAGCTATCCAGGGAGCGTTTGACGGGGACAGTATAGAGGGAGATTTACTCTGTACCTATCCCCATGTTGTACCTGTCCTGAGAGTGTTTGTTGAGGACAGTGTAGAGGGAGCTTTACTCTGTATCTAACCCCGTGCTGTATCTGTCATGGGAGTGTTTGATTGGGACAGTGCAAAGGGAGATTTACTCTTTACCTAACCCTGTGCTATGCCTGTCCTGGGGGTATATGATGGGGACAGTGTAGAGGGCGATTTACTCTGAATCTTAACCCGTGCTATACCAGACCGGGGAGTGTTAGATGGGGACAGTGTAGATGGAGCTTTACTCTGTATCTAACCCCATGCTGTAGTTGTCATGGGAGCGTTTGATGGGGTCAGTATAGTGGGTGATTTACTCTGAATCTAACCCTGTGCTGTACCTGTCCTAGCAGTGTTTGATGGGGACAGTGTAGAGGGAGCTTTAATCTGTATCTAACCCCGTGGTATATCTGCCCTGGAGTGTTTGATGGGGACAGTATAGAGTGAGCTTTACTCTGTAACTAACCCCGTGCGGTACCAGGCCTGCGAGTGTCTGATGGGGAGGGTGTAGGGGGAGCTTTACTCCGTATCTAACCCTGTGATGTACCTGTCCTGGTACTGTTCAATGGAAATAGTGTAGAGGGAGATTTACTCTATATCTAACCACGTGCTGTACCTGTCCTGGGAGTGTTTGATGGGGACTGTGTAGAGAGAGTGTTACTCCGTATCTAACCCCGTGCTGTACCTGTCCTGCGAGTGTTTTATGGGGATAGTGTAGAGGAAGCTTTACTCTGTATCTAACCCCGTGCTATATCTGCCCTGGGGTTGTTTGACAGGGACAGTGTAGAGGGAGCTTTACTCTGTATATAACACTGTGCAGCACCTTTCCTGGGAGTGTTTGATGGGGACAGCGTAGATGGGGCTTTACTCTGTATCTAACTCCGTGCTGTATATGCCCTGTGAGTTTTTGATGCGGACAGTGTAGAGGGAGCTTTACTTTGTATCTAACCCCATGCTGTACCTGTCCTGTGAGTGTTTGATGGGGACAGTGCAGAGGGTGATTTACTCTGAATCTAACCTCGTGCTGTACCAGTCCTGGGAGTGTTTGATGGGGACAGTGTAGAGGGAGCTTTACTCTGTATGTAACCCCGTACTGTACTTGTCCCGGTAGTGTTTGATGGGGACAGTGCAGAGGGAGTATTTACTCTATATCTAACCCTGTACTCTACCTGTCCCGGGACTGTTCGATGGGAATAGTTTAGTAGGAGCATTACTCAGTATCTAACTCCGTGCTGTATATGCCCTGTGAGTGTTTGATGGGGACAGTGTATTGGGAGCTTTACTCTGTATCTAACCCCTTGCTGTACCTGTCCTGGAATTGTTTTGATGGAGTGGTCTGGACTGAACGTTACTGTATATCTAATCCATCCTTTGCCTGGCCGAGGAGTCTTGTTGGATATTTGAAGTTGAAAGTGTTTCACTCTCCAGCACTATATCCCTCAGATCGAAGATCATGAAATGGACTATTGTCTAATTGCCGTTTCTCCAGTTCCTGGGCTGTGTTATTTCTCTTGCTCCTTCCCCAATCTCTAGTGAGGAATCCATTCTCCAAACTCTGGCCTCAATGTCATTGGTGCAACAATGCAGCAGGCTTTCTGTTCCTACATATGAGCTCAGTTACATTTTCATTGGTGTAAAACAACAACAACTTGCATTCATATCGAATCTTTAACATAGTTAACAAGGTACCTCACAGGAGCATTATCAATAAACTTTGAACCCCAACCACCTAAATAGGTATATGGACAGATGACCTAAAGCTCATCAAGATGGTTGGTTTTAAGGAGCATCTTAAAGGAACAAAGAAGATGAAGGGCAGGGAGGGTTAGGCAGGCAATTCCAGAGATTAGAGTCTCAGCAGCTGAAAGCACAGTCACCATTGGTGCAACAATGGAAATGGGAAGTGCACAAGTGGCCAGAGTTGGGTTTGTGCAGAGATCTTGGAGGTTGTAGGCTGGTGGCGATTGTAAATGGAGGGTCAGAGAAGGCCGAAAGATTTCAAAAGGGTAAATTTGAAGCATTGCTGAACTTGGATCTGATGCCAGTCAGCGAACACTGGGGTGATGGGTGAATGAGTGTGAGTTAGGACACGGGTAGGGAAAGCAAACAAAGGCAACATCTTGATTGGAGATATTGGAATTGCAGTGAGAAACACAGATGAAGTGAAGCCTTCCCACTAATTAGCAAGACCAATTTTGCAGTGCAGACTATAGTGGGGAGGCCCTTGAGCTCTGTGGCTTAGTTGGTTAAAGCACCTGTTTAGTAAACAGGAGACCCTGGGTTCAAATCCCAGCAGATCCTTGCTTCCATTTACAAGTTCTGGGCTGATTTGAACACGTCCTTCATAATAGTGCAAAACATTTCTTGTGCTCGCTTCAGCAGCACATATACTAAAATTGGAACAATACAGAGAAGATTAGCATGGCTCCTGCGCAAGGATGACACGCAAATTCATGAAGTGTTCCATATCTTAGACTTACTATAGTGGGGAGCATCAGATGTTGGGAAATCTGTTGGATAACCATTCGCTTCTTGCTAGATATACATGGCTGGTGGATGTGCTCTCTGTTTTTTTTAATTCTTTCAAGGGATGTGGGCTTCGCTGGCTGGGCCAGCATTTATTGCCCATCCCTAGTTGCTCTTGAGAAGGTGGCGGGGAGCTGCCTCTTTAAACCACTGCAGTCCATGTGGTGTAGGTATACCCACAGTGCTGTTAGCGATGGAGTTCCAGGATTTTGACCCAGCGACAGTGAAGCAATGGTGATATATTTCCAAGTCAGGATGGCGAGTGGCTTGGAGGAGAACTTCCAGGTCCTTGTCCATCTAGATGGCAGTGGTCGTGGATTTGAAAGGCACAGTTGAAGGAGCCTTGATGAATTCCTGCAGTGCATCTTGTAGATGGTACACACTGCTGCTACTGTGTGTCAGTGGTAGAGAGAGTGAGTGTTGAATGTAGTGAATGTGGTGCCAATCAAGTGGGCTACTTTGTTCTGGATGGTGTCAAGTTTCTTGAGTGTTGTGGGAGCTGCACTCATCCAGGCAAGCGGACAGTATTCCATCACACTCCTGACTTGTGCCTTGTAGACGGTGGGCAGGCTTTGGGGAGTCAGGAGGTGAGTTACTCGCCACAGGATTCCCAGCCTCTGAATTGCTCTTGTAGTAACAGTATTTGTTTAGTTAGTCAGTTTAACTTCAGTGGTGGGCAAGATTCTAGAAACAATTATTCAGGATAGGATTAGTAGTCACATGGAAAAATATGGGTTGATAAGGAAGAGCCAGCATGGATTTCTAAAGGGGAAATTGTGTTTAAGTAACTTGCTGGAGTTTTTTTGAAGAGGTAACAGAAAAGCTCGATGAGAGTCATGCTGTTCATGTGGTGTACATGGACTTTCAAAAGGCATTTGATACAGTGCCACACTTGTGAGAAAAGTTATTGCTCATGAATAAAAGGGACAGTAGCAACGTGGATTCAAAGTTGGCTGAAGAATAGGAAGCAGAGGGTCATGATCAATGGATATTTTTTGGGCTGGAGGAAGGTTTGTAGTGGAGGTCCCCAGGGGTTGATATTGGGACCCTTGCTTTTCCTGATATGTATTAATGATCTAGATCTTGGTGTGCAGGGGACAATTTCAAAGTTTGCGGATGATATGAAGACTGGGAGTGTTGTGAACTATGAGGAGGACAATGTTGAACTTCAAAAGGACATAGACAAGTTGGTAGAGTGGGCAGATAGGTAGCAGATGAAGTTCAATGTGGAGAAGTGTGAGGTGATGCATTTTGGTAGGAAGGACATGGACAGACAATATAAAATAAGGGGTGAAATTTTGAAGGGGGTACAGGAGCAGAAAGACTTGGTGTATATGAGCATAGATCATTGAAGATGGCAGGACAGGTGGAGAGAGCAGTTAATAAAGCATATAGTATCCTGGCTTTATTAATAGGGGCGTATAGTACAAGAACAAGGAGGTTATGCTGAATTTATATAAGACACTCATTAGACCTCAGCTGGAGTATTGTGTACAGTTCTGGGCGCCACACTATAGGAAGAATGTGAACACGTTGGAGAGAGTGTAGAAGAGATTTACAAGAATGGTACCAGGGATGAGAAACTTCAGTTACAAAGACAGATTGGAGAGGTTGGGACTGTTCTCCTTGGAGAGAAGAAGGCTAAGAGAAGATTTGATAGAAATGTTCAAAATCATGAGGGGGCTGGACAGAGTAGATAGGGAGAAGCTGTTCCCACTCGTAAAAGGATCAGGAACAAGAGGGCACAGATTTAAAGTGATTTGCAAAAGAAGCAAATGTGAGGTGAGAAAAAACTTTTTCACACAATGAGCGGTTCGGTTCAGGAATGCACAGCCTGGAAGTGTGGTGGAGGCAGGTTCAATTGAGGCATTCAAAAGGACATTAGATGATTAATTGAATAGAAACAATATGCAGGGACACGGGGAAAAGGCAGGGCAATGACACTAGGTCATAATGCTCTTCTGGAGAGCTGGTGCAGACACGATGGGCTGAATGGCCTCCTTCAGTGCTGTTAAAATCCTGTGAGTCATAAGGCTAGTCCAGTTCAGTTTCTGGTAAATGGTAACCCCCAGGATGTTGATAGTGGGGGATTCAGTGATGATAATGCCATTGAATGTCGGGGGATGATGGTTAGATTCTCTGTTGTTGGAGATGATCATTGCCTGGCACTTGTGTGGCATGAATGTTACTTGCCACTTGTCAGCCCAAGCCTGGATATTGTTCAGGTCTTGCTGCATTTGGACATGGACTGCTTCAGTATCTGAGGAGTCACGAATGGTGTAGAACATTGTGCAATTATCTGCGAACATCCCCATTTCTGACCTTATGATGGAAGGAAGGTCATTGATGAAGCAGCTGAAGATGGTTGGGCCTAGGATACTACCCTGAGGAACTCCTGCAGTGATGCTCTGGAACTGAGATGATTGACCTCTAGCAACCACAACCATCTTCCTTTGTGCTGGGTATGACTCCAACAGGTGGAAAGTTTTCCCATTGACTCCAGGTTTGCTAGGGCTCCTTGACGCCACACTTGGTCAAATGATGCCTTGATGTCAAGGGCAGTCAATGTCATGTCACCTCTTGAGTTCAGGTCTTGGTGATCGAGAATAGACTGATGAGGCTATAATTGGCCGGGTTGGATTTGTCCTGCTTTTTGTGTACAGGACATATCTGGGCAATTTTCCACATAGCCGGGTAGATCCCAATGTTGGAGCTGTGCTGGAACAGCTTGGCTAGGGGCGTGGCAAGGTCTGGAACATAAGTCTCCAGTGCTATTGCTGGAATATTGTCAGGGCCCATAGCCTTTGCAGTATCTAGTGTCTTCAACCGTTTCTTGATATCACGTGAAGTGAATTGAATTGGCTGAAGACTGACATCTTTGATTGTGGGGATCTCTGAGGAGGCCAAAATGGATCATCTACTCAGCACTTCTGGCTGAAGATTGTAGCAATGCTTCAGCCTTATCTTTTGCACTGATGTGCTGGGCTCCCCCATCATTGAGGATGGGGGTATTTGTGGATCCTCCTCCTCAAGTGAATTGTTTAATTGTCCACAATCATTCACGACTGGATGTGGCAGGACTGCAGAGCTTAGATCTGATCCGTTGGTTATGGAATCGCTTAGCTTGGTCTATCATTTGCTGTTTATGGTGTTTGACACGCAAGTAGCCCTGTGTTGTAGATTGAATAGGTTGGCACCTCATTTTTAAGGTATGCAAGTTGCTGCTTCTGGCATAGCCTCCTGCATTCTTCATTGAACCAGGGTTGATCCCCTGGCTTGATGGTAATGGTACAGTTGGGGATATGCCGGGCTGAGGTTACAGATTGTGGTTGAAGACAATTCTGTTGCTGCTGATGGCCCACAGCGCCTCATGGATGCCCAGCCTTGAGTTGCTGTTCAAAATCTATCCCATTTAGGACAGTGGTAGTGCCACATAACACGAGATGAAGTTGGGACTTCGTCTCCACAATGACTGTGGTGATCTCTCCTACCAATACTGTCATGGACAGATGCATCTGCGGTTGGTGAAGATGAGGTCAAGTATGTTTTTCCCTCTTGTTGGTTCCCTCACCACCTGCCGCAGACCCAGTCTAGCAGCTATGTCATTTAGGACTCGGCCAGCTCACTCAGTAGTGGTGCTACTGAGCCAATCTTGGTGCTGCACCTTGAAGTCCCCCACCCAGAGTACAATCTGTGCCCTTGCCACCCTCAGTGCTTCCTTCAAGTGATGTTCAACATGGAGGAGCACTGATTCATCAGCTGAGGGAGGGTGGTACGTGGTAATCAGCAGGTTTCCTTGCCCATGTTTGACCTGATGCCATGAGACTTCATGGGGTCCAGAGTCAATGCTGAGGACTCCCAGGTCAACTCCTTCCCACCTGTTACCACTGTGCCGCCACCTCTGCCGGGTCTGTGCTGCCGGTGGGACAGGACATATCCAGGGATGGTGATGGTGGTGTCTGGGACCTTGTGTGTAATATGATTCCATGATTATGACTATGTCAGTCCATTGATTGATTAGTCTGTGGGAGGTTAATCCCCAGGGGTAGTCAGGAGGACTTTGCAGGGTCGACGGGGCAGGTTTTGCTGTTGTTGTTTCTGGTCTCATTCCTTTCCTTAGGCTTTGTAGCAGTTTTAATACACCACAGGGCAGACAAGAGTCAACCACACTTGAGCCACGCATAGGTCAGACCAAGTAAAGATAGCAGATTTCCTTCCCTAAAGGGCATTAGTGAAGCAAATGGGTTTTTATGACAATCAACAATGGTTTTGTGGTAAAAACAAAAAACTGCAGATGCTGGAAATCCAAAACAAAATCAGAAATACCTGGAAAAACTCAGCAGGTCTGGCAGCATCAGCGGAGAAGAAAAGAGTTGATGTTTCGAGTCCTCATGACCCTTCAACAGAACTGATGGTTTTGTGGTCATCGTTACCAAGGTTAGCTCTTAATTTGAGATTAGTTAGCTGCTGTGGTGGGATTTGAATCTATGTCCCCAGAGCATTAGCCTGAGCCTCTGGATCACTAGTCCAGTGACATCACCATGACATCACTGTCTCCTCTGCTGATAAAAAATGCTTAGAAAGTTTGCACAGATCACGTTCTCACTGTATCTCTCGAACTCTGTCTGCAAATACCCTATGAAACCATATTGAATATCCACTTCATTAACATTCTGTGGTAAATTATTCCAAACCATTTAGTCATGCCCTGTTGGAACCTTTGAAGGCCTGTGTAAAGATAGAGTTTATTATAACAGAGATTCCCCTCTCTGGCAGCCTAACTGGTGCGCTAATGTCTCTTGTTCAGTTATGAGGCTGACACAGAGACAAGAGCTTGTGACGAGTGGAGCAGACAGGAGGAGAGGATTCTCGGAGTCACTGCTGTGATGTATTTGCAGAAGTCAATGCCAAACAGGAGGAGTTTTGGTTTTGGAGGTGGAGGGAAGGGGCTCAGAGTGAGTTTTATGGTCACAATAGCTGAGACAAATTAATTCTAGTTCGGACTCAGTGTCCGATTCGCAGTGCCCGGGCTTCTCCGATCTGAGCTGTGGAATTTGATGCCATTTCCAACTGAGTTTGAGGTGAATGCACAAAATGGAGAGGCCAGAGAGACTGGCTCTGTGTCCATTCATTGATCCATGTCCAAAATCACCTCGACTGTTATGTGATCTCCTTCGAACTATATGTCTCCTGATTGTTTCTCTCTGCCTCCTCCCGTGCACTCAGCCTCTTTATCTCAATACATTCTGGGTGGAATCGTCCCAGGTTTGCATGAAGTGCAGTAGCAGGCGGGAGAAAGAATGTTTTACCCGCTAGCCACAATTGTGGTTTTTCACACCAAATTGTCCCAATGCCACCTCATTAATCATGAAACATGCTGTTTTGCTGGTGTGTAGCCTCTAATTTGCCCGCCATGTCGCTTCCTCATACCAGGCGCCATATTTAAAGTGCAGACATGCCCACACCTCTCAGTACTTCCAGCCCAGGACTGCTGCAAAGAAGACATGGCCCCGAAAGGCAAGAAGACTGCGGCCCCCCAGCTTAATGACGTGTTCCTGGAATACCTTTTGGATGCTTTGGAGGCCCACCGTGATGTCCCCTACCCTTGCTCTGGGTGAGCAAGCAAGGTGACAAATCCAGCATGGGAGGTACTGGTCAGCATCAATGCCCTGCAAAAGAGGACAGCTACCCAGTGCCGCTACAGGATAATGGTATCATCCATTCTGCCAGGGTAACACACTCTTCTCATCACTCTCAACTCACACACACAAACCCATCACATACCTACAGGGATCTCATACCACAAGGGACAACACCACTAACTCTCACACACACCCTCACATCTCCATCAGGCTCATATCCTCTGGAGCTCGCATCCTCATCCTGTCCATGGCTCCGCCCACCTCACAAACATTCCATGCTGTGCCATGTGTCCTGTTCACACTCTCTCCATCTGTTCCCATGCAGGAGAAGCTGGCTCACAACAGCAGGGAGAGGCCCCAGACTGGGGGTGGAGTGGCCCACATTAGGCCCCTCACTCAATTTGAGGAGTGTGCCATTGCACTGACTGGTGAGGACGTGGACCTTGCCTGTGGCGACGGTGAGGTTGGCGGTGAACACCCTAGTAAGGATCCTGCACCACATCATCCCTCGCTCAATGCAAATAAGAGTGATCTCTCTCCTGCTTTTGACTCTGCTGCCATGCACTAAGTATCTCTACTTTGGTTCACAGGGAGCTCTGCCAAGTGACTGACACCCTCAGCCAGCCAGTCCTTCAGCTCCATCCATGTCCTCACCACTAGCTAAGAGGACACCTCCTCCAATGAAAAGCTAGAAATAAGCAGCCTGGAAGACCCATCACAGTGCTTAACCACACCCTGCACCAGCACAGAGGCACATACCTCAGTGGGACCTAGATCTAGAGCAGGCTCAAGTTCACATTCTGGTGGTCAGCACATGGACACATGACTGCAGCAGGAGGAGGAAAGTTTAGCTGAGCTTCCCAGCACCTGGAGAACTGCTGGGGAAGAGGCATCTGTGAAGTCCGAGTCAGATGATGAATCTCTGGATTCGGCCTTCCAACTCATCCTGGAGAGTCAGCAGAAGGCGGGGGAACATCACGCAGAGCTGTTGCAAGCTCTCAACAGAGTGGCACAAGAGTCAGAGGATTGTGTCCGCCTGCTCTTTGAAGAAGTGGTGCCCACATGTGCCCATATAGAGGTCTCCATGGGGAGGATGGCAGAGGCCATAGAGACCCTGGTCCAGCAGAACGCAGACCAGAACAGAGCTGCACTCCATCGCGGTAGCCATGGGCGAGTTCCTGCAATGGCAACACAAGAGGGAAAGAGGACGCCTCAACCTCCCTCCAGCTGCTCCTTCCCCTCAAGGAGTCAGGCTGGGGCCCCCAGGCACCCGAAGGAAGGAGGAGCGGCAGCTGGACTCCCCTGGGTCATCCACTCAGGAATCCCAGAGCCTTTCCTCTCCCTCTGAGTCCCCTTTGCCTATGTCCCCCTCAACCTCATCCCCTGTCACAGCAGAGGGAGCAGCTGGCCCACAGGAGGACAACCAAAGCAAGTCAAACTCTCGGCTCCCCAGGAGATGCACGCTGAGGTCATCAGAGGCAACAGGGCCAACCATTGCACAGGCTGTGTCCAACCCTGCTGTGAATGTCAGGGCCAAAGCTAGAAGTGTTAGGCTTAGAAAAGTTAAGAAATTTTGATTAAAGTTGGTTACACGGGTGAACACATTTTGTCACTTTATAATCTGAAAATATATTCACTTCCACTGAATAATGTGTAATGGTGACTTTCAGCTTCATTGACAGGCTTCGCGTGTCCTCCCACTGCATTCCCCCTGACCCCACTAGCAGTTCAGATACACGCAGCCAGGTTAGGAGTGATTCTGGAGGGAGAAGTGTGTGTGTGGCAGGGCCTTTCGGAGCACAATCATTCTTCCACTCACGCAGAGCCTTCATCCTTCACACTCATCTCAATGTCCTAGCACTTTCAATGTTGCCTGCTGGGGCTCTGGTTCAGTTCTCCATCTGAGCTGACCTGCATCTCCGCCCACCCACTGATCACACTCCCAACGTGAGTCTCCTTTCACCTTTTGTTTTAGAAGCATAGGGCAGGTAACATTTGTCTTCAGCTCCCCTGTTCTTTCCCCTTCCTATTCACCCATATCCTTTCCCCCATCACTGTCACCCTCCCCCAGCATCACCTTCACCTCCCCACCGTCATCTACCAGCCAGAACCCTTTTCTTTCTGGAATGTCCAGCTGAAGGTGCATGTTCCCTACCTTCCTGAAAATCCCACCCCCATTGACCTCCCTGACCTCCTCCTTCCCACCCTCAGGGTCTGTGTCTGTCTCCATCAACCACCCTCGACATCCCTTCTACTGCTACTGATGCACCCTCACCATCCCACCACACCAGCTCACTTTGCCCCCTCACCATTCCCTCCTAACATCCCCACCCTCAGTTCGCACCCCAGGAAGCAGCCATTGACTCCACAGATCCCTCCCTTGCCCATTCACCTGGACATGCCCCCCTTAATCCTTCATCCCCACAGACTTCTTACTTCTCTGGATTCCTTCCCCCCTCCAGACTCCTTCCCATCTCCAGACTCCTTCCTCCACCCTTACTCCTTCCTCCACCCTTACTACCCCCCTTCCTCACTGCTTCCTCCACCCTTACTCCTTCCCCCCTCCAGACTCCTTCCTCCTCCGGACTCCTTCCCCCTCCCCGAACTCCTTCCTCCCCCTGGATTCCTTCCTCTCCCCAAAGTCCTTTCCCCCTCCAAATCCCTTCCCCCCTCCAAACTCCTTCCTCCCCGATGTACTTCTCTTATACCTTACTCCCCCACTTACAGTTACCTCCCCAGTTGCTGTATTCTCCTGTTACACCCTTCTCCCCCACACTCCCCCCAACCTTACTCTCCGACACCTTTGTTCCACCCCTCCCAACCTCACTCCCTCAACATCTTTGTTACCCCTCTCCCAACCTCACCACCCCCCCTAACGCTTTTGTTCCCCCCCCCCTTCTTCTCTCAGTCAAACCTACACCTTCCCCTCCCACCCCTGGTAAACTTTCCTCTCCCACTCACAGTTGGACCTTCCTCTCAGCCCCCTCGATGATCGTCTGTAGCAGACCACGGCCAAGACCCTGATGTCCCTAAACAGACCCTCAACGCTGACTTTTCCACCTTCAGTGAGCCTTGTCAATGAGAATCCGCCCAGCGTGTGATGGAGGCTCCTCCAGGGTCCCGTTGCTGTCGGGTTCCAGCATCTTCTGCTCCTCGGGTGTCTGCGATGTGAGCAAGGCCCTGGCGGGTAAGTCCTGGCTTCTGTACATCACAGTTGTCAAGATGTGTTCTGCGCTAGCATGCAATCACTCAAACGTGGGCGGTAAATTTGATGTGGGGGGGATGGTTCAGGTGAGCTGGGCTTATGATGATATGCAAATGTATTATCATGAAGTTCCCAATGTGCAGGGGTATGAAATGTGGGCCACCATTGACGGGCAGAGCGGATGATCGCAAACTGGTTTCATGATGGCATGAAACTGATTTTTGGCCAAACTGCCATATTGTCCACTCACACCCACCATGACGCCTGACGCCAGTGGGCATGGAAAATTCCACCATCTGTCTCTTCATCTTTGCAATCTGAGTCCCTTTAGCACCATGATCTGTGCCACATTATGTCCATGAACTGGGTCCCTCTCACTCCATGGTCTCTGCTTCTGCAGCTTTATGATCATCAACTGCCTTTCTCCACAATCCAAGTCTCACTATTGCCATACCTGTCTCTTGGACCAAGGGTCCTGACCAAGCTCCCTCCAAAAAGTGTCCTTCAGGGAATTCAGGCAGCAGTGACCAGCGAGAGTGCCAGGGATATCACATACGTCGGCCTACCAGATAACTACTAATCTTACACATCATGGATCTAGTGCATCACCACAGACTGGAACTCCATATAAAACCACAAGAGTATTCAGTAGTAGCAGATGCACAATCACTGCAGACACGTTATGCCTCTAGCTTGCCAGGAATCTCAGACAAAATGGGGGAATTTTAGCACCCCCTGCTGGCATATTGGCAGGCAGAGGGGTACATGCAGGATAGATTGGGTGGATAGCCCACTACCTTCCTGCCCATCCCCCGAGCTATCCCCTATAATACAGGGAGGGTGGGGTTGGGGGGTGTGAGTAAGACATCAGGCAGCCCCCCCTTGTGCCTATTCAGGCCCTGAACTGGCCAATTAATGTTTCTGTTTCTGCCACAATAACACGTGGAGCTGGAGAAGGCGGAATGAAGGAGACCAGACCACTCCTTCACCATCTCAGGCTAAAAAGTGGGAAGAAAGTGAGGTGGATGCCCAGGATGTACTTCCCTAGATTATATCCACCATTGCCTCCCCTCTGGCCTCTAGAACCTGTCTCCCTGGCCCCACCCACATCCCCACCGCCGACGAGGTCCCGGATCCCTCCCCGACCAAAAAACCTCCAACCCACCTTTCAGTCCACCTTCCATGTTCAGTTCTCTTCAGGCGCTGCTGGGACTACTCAGCTGCCAGCTAATCTGACTGGCCGGCAGCTCTCGAGGGCAGCATTACCATTCCTTGATGGGTCGAGGCCTCACAATCACCTCAGTGAGGCCACCCCCAGCGTATTATCGCTGCGGACCAGGCTCAAGACCGGCTTTTCTATGGGGCTGGGGTGGGGTTGGGGCTGGGGGTTGAGCAATATGCCCTCCCCCTGCCATAAAATTCAGCCCTACAAATCCATTGTGTCCACAACAGATGTCACAAGATATTAATATCGTGAACTCCAGGTCAGGAGAGTCTTTACGTAGGTTGGAACAGAGTCATTGTAATAGGCCATGGATACATGGCCATGTGATAACAGGATGGGCAAGCAACTGAGTGGAGGACCAGGAAAATCTGTCACTGACCAAAGAGTGTCACCTGGCTGACCTTTAATCCCCTGCACAGAAGGAGGCCATTCGATCCATCATCCCTATGTTGGCTCTTTAAAGAACTATCTGATTAACCCTTATCTTAAGTGCAGAGTTCTCCATTTAAGGATTTATTTAATTCCCTTTTGAAAGTTCTAATTAAACCAGCTTTCACAGTCCTTTCAGGCAGTGCATTCAGGTCATAGCAACTCGCTGTTTAACATGCTCTCTTCACCCCGCTTTTGATCCTTTTGCTATTAATCTTAAATCCGTGTCCTCAGGTTACCAACCCTCCTAAAAGTGAAAATAGTTTCTCCTTATTTACCCTATCAGCCCCTGTCATCATTTTGAATATCTCTATTAAATCTCCCCTTAACCACTTGTGCCCTAAGGGGGACAATCCCAGCTTCTCCAATCCCGCCACGTAACCAAGTCTGCCACCCCTGGGACCATCTCCACAGGGATATGGACAGGTTAAGTGAGTGGGCAAAAACTTGGCAGATAGAATATGGGGCAGAATTTTGAGGTCAGCAAGCGGGGGCAGGCCTGACATGCCGACGCGTAAAATGACGCATGATGATGTCGGCCGTGGGTCCTGATGTTACCGTGCGCCATCACGATATTTCGGTGGGCAGGCACGCGATGAGCTCTGAGGTGCGCCTGCCATTAATTAACGGGCCACTTAAGGCCCTTGAACCATTAAGACATCACGATTTTCCAGAGCTTGTGCAATTTTTAGGGCATCGCATGGGCACAACGGGCAGGCGGGTAGGCCACATTTTTAAAAACCTCATCCATGGGTGGGATAAGAGGGGTGAGTGGGCTCGCGAATGCAAGTTGTTAGTCATTTACTTTAGGAACTTACTGCTACTTGCTTGTGTGAATAGGAGAACTTCAAATCTCTGCAGAGCTGCTTTGACAGGAATAACAGGCTTCAGGTCAGTATTCTGGAGGAAACATCATTCTTGGGGTCTTGCAGGTTTCAGGCAGCCTTCCCTTACGCTGGGAATGGGGTTTGTGCTGTCCACTGGAGGCACCTCCTCCGAGGAGAAAGAGAGGGCCAGAAGGGGGAGGAGGTCAGGTGTCCCTATTCAACCTCCAGGGGATACACCTTTGGGAGGATTGGCGCAGGCACAAGGGGTGCAGGGCCAAGAGGTAGTCCAAGGTGGAAGGGGCCGCAGAAGACGCCACTATCCTGTTGCCAGTGTTTACAGGCGGTGTTTACAGGCTACTTCAATATGTCTGAAGTGCAGTGTTGAAGGAAGCTCCGTCTGTCAAGGGAGACAGTGACCTCCATCTGTCAGATGATAGGGCCTGAGATCAGTGGGTGGACACCCCATGCCAGTGGCACTGAAGGTCATGGTTGCCCTCAACTTCTATGCCTCTAGCTCTTTCCAGGGGTCGGTGGGTGATCTTTGTGGAGTCTCCCAATCAGCTGTCCGCAGTTGTCTCGAGCTGGTGACAGAAGCTCTGTTCAGGTGTACATTGAATTTCATTCACTACCGTACAGACAAGGCCAGCCAGGCAGAGTGAGCCAGAGGCTTTGCAGTGATTGCTGGCTTTCCCCATGTCCAGGGCGCTATAGGCTGCACACATGTGGCCATCAAGGTGCCAGTGGGTGAACCGGGTGCCTTCGTCAACAGGAAGGGCTTCCACCCCATGAACGTGCAGATAGTGCGTAACCACAGGATGCTGATTCTGTAAGTCTGTGCAAGGTACCCAGGCAGCTCCCACGACACCTACATCCTCAGACACTCCCAGGTGCCGAGGATCTTCAGTACTGCAGCCTGACTGGATGAATGGCCGCTGGGTGACAAGGGCTATCCCCTCAAAAGGTGGTTCATGACACCTCTCCACCATCGAAGAACAGAGGCCAAGCAGTGGTAAAATAGGAGCCACGTCTCCACGAGGGCTGTGGTGGAGAGAACCATCGGTCTTCTCAAGATGCCCTTCCAATGCCCGAAACATTCAGGGGTTGCACTTCAGTACACCCCAGATTATGTGTCACTGATAGTGGTTGCATGCTGTGCTCTCCACAATCTGGTGCTGGAAAGGGGGGAATTAGTGGAGGAAGAAGATGTCGACGAAGCTGCTCTGGCTGCAGACAATGAGTCCAGTAGTGAGTCCGAGGATGAGCACGGTCAGGGGAACACTGAGGGGATAGACGCTGACCTGGGCCACTGGACCCGGTGGTCATTGGACCCCCACCACCACCCTCCCCCTCCCGCTGTTCTTGGGAGCCGTGATTCGCGGTGGGCGGGCCTTAATTGGCCCGCCCGTGTAAAATGGTGGTGCGGAGCTGATCACATCCTGCTTCTGTCCAGCCCGCCTGACAAGCTAAAAATTCTCCCCATAATGTGGGAAAATGTGAGGTTTTGCACTTTGGCAGGAAGAATAGAGGAGCTGAATATTATTTAAATGGAGAAAGGCTGCAGAAAGCTGCAGCACAAAGGGATTTGGGGGCCTTTGTGCATGAATCACAAAAAGCTAACATACAAGTTCAGCAGGTAATAGGGAGGGCAAATGGAATGTTGGCCTTTATTTCAAAGGGAATGGAGTATAAAACAGGGAAGCCTTGCTAAAACTATATAAGGCACTAGTTAGACCACTGTGAACAATTTTGGTTCCCTTATCTAAGGAAAGATATACTGGCATTGGAGGCAGTCCAGAGAAGGTTCACTAGGTTGATCCTGGGTATGGAGGGATTTTATGAGGAGAGGTTGAGTATGTTGGGCCTGTACTCATTGGAGTTTAGAAGAATGAGAGGCGATCTTATTGAAACATATAAGATTCCTAGGAGGCTTGACAGGGTAGATGCTGAGAGGTAGTTTCCCCTTGTGGGAGAGTCAAGGACCAGAGGGCATAACCTCAAAATAAGGGGTCACCCAATTAAAACAGAGATGAAGAGGAATTTCTTCTCTCAGAGGATAGTGAATCTGTGGAATTCTTTACCACAGAGGGCTGTAGGGGCTGGGCTGTTACATATATTCAAGGCTGAGATAGACAGATTTTTAATCAGTGAGGGAATCAAGGATTAAGAGAAAAAGGCAGGAAAGTGGAGTTGAGGATTATCAGATCAGCCGTGATCTCATTGAATGGTGGAGCTGACTCGATGGGCCGAATGGCCTACTTCTGCTCCTACATCTTATGCACTTATGGTCACCCTCTCTTAGTCTATTTCTGAAGACATTGGCATGGACTCCATGTGTGTGTCAGCTCCCCACAGATCACTCACACTTGGGGCCATCATTCAGCTGCAAAGCTAAGGATTGGGAGCTGGTAGATCATTGATAGGAGAGCTGAAAGGGTCGATAGAGAGAAACTATTCCTCTGACTGGGGATTCGAGGGTTAAGGCCATTAGAGTCAGGCCCCTTAAAATGAAATTAGGAAACACTTCTACACACAGGATGGTAGAGGTTTTTAACTCTCTTGTGCAAACAATAGATGCTAAATCAGTTCCAGCATCTGCAGTTTTTTGCTTTTATCTTAGTGCTAAATCAGTTGTTCATTTCAAATCTGGGATCAATAGATTTTTATTAACCAAAGGTATTAGAGGAAATGGGACAAAGTTGGAAATATGAGGTAGAATTTTTCTCTCAGTGGGCGGGCACTCGTCTGACCCTCTTGAGAGTAAAATAGCGCATGTTGATGCCAGCTGAGTGTGCCGACGTCAATGCGCACTCTCGCAATATTTCTCTAGGCGGACACGCGAGGAAGACAGAGGCACGTCTGCCATTAATTATGAGGCCAGTTAGGGCCCTTGAAACACCAACTGTCTCTGAGCTTACGTTGCCTGTGCGAATTTTCAGCCGTCACATGGACAAAACGGGCAGGGCACAATTTGTAGAAGCTCATCCATGGGTGGGATAAGAAGCGTCAGCAGCATTGTTACTGTGAGTAATGAGTAGATTTGGAGATTGTGCGCTGCTGCTTGCTTCTGTGAACTGGACAGTTTGATCTTGCATCAGGGCTGCATTCTGAGCATTTAGAGGATTCAGTTTAGGGACTTAGTGTGGTCTTTCAGGCCCCCGGAGGACTCACACTGCGTGGACCCTTCCAGGTATCAGACAGCCTTCCATTACCCTGGGTTGGGGATTGTGGTCTCTGCTGGAGGCACCCCCTCTGAGGGGGAAGGGAGGGCCAGAAGGGGGAGGAGGCAAAGTGTCCCTATTCAGCCTCCAGGGGAGTGACCTGTAGGAGGGCAGGTGCAAGCACAAGGAGCGCAGGGCCAGCAGGAAGTCCAAGGTAGAAGGGGCCGTAGAAGACGCCAATACCCTGCTGCCAGGGTTTACAGGCGGTGAAGCAGCTACCTCAATATGTCCGAGGTGCAATGTCGAAGGAGGCTCCGCCTCTCAAGGGAGTCAGTGACCTCCAACTGTCAGGGGATCGGCCCTGAGATCAGCTCTGACTGTGGGGTTGACACTCCATGCCAGTGGCTGTGAAGGACACAGTAGCCTCAACTTCTATCCCTCCAGCTCTTTCCAGGGGTCAGTTGGGGATCTATGAGGAGTGTCTCAATTAGTTGTCCACAGTTGTGTCAAGCTGGTGACAGAAGATCTCTTCAGGCGTATATTGACTTTCATTCATTACTGTATGGAAGAGGCCAGCCAGGCAGAGTGAGCCAGAGGCTTCACAGCGACTGCTGGCTTCCCCCACATCCAGGATGCAATCGACTGCACACATGTGGCCATCAAGGAGCCAGTGGGTGAGCCGGGTGTCTTCGTCAACAGGAAGGGATTCCACTCCATGAGCGTGCAGATGGTGTGTGATCACAGGATGCTGATTCTGCAAGTCTGTGCAGGCAGCTGCACAGGCAGCTCCCATGAGGCTTACATCCTGAGACACTCCCAGGTGCCGAGGCTCTTCAGTGCTCAAGCCTGAATAGATGGATGGTTGCTGGCTAACAAGGGCTGTCCGCTCAGAAGATGGGTCATGACACCTCTCCACCATCGAAGAACAGAGGTCGAGCAGCAGTACAATAGGAGCCACGTCTCCACAAGGGCAGTGATAGAGAGAATCATTTGTCTTCTCAAGATGCGCTTCTGATGCCTGGACCATTCAGGGGGCGTATTCCAATAGCTCCCAGAACGTGTGTCACTTATAGTGGTTGCATGCTGCACTCTCCACAACCTGGCACTGGCAAGGGGGGACACAGTGGAGGAAGAGGGTGTAGACACAGCTGCTCTGGCAACAGTTGATGAGTCCAGTAGAGTCCGAGGACGAGCTCGGTCGGGAGAACACTAAGGGGATAGACGCTGACCCAGAAACATCCAGGGAGGCAGGGGCACCCGGGAGGCTTTGATACAAAGCTCCTTCAGCTAGCCTACCAAATAAGAACCACCTCCACATGCCAGGGCTGCAGGCTCCATACTCGATACCTGAAAGGACCATTTCCTTAGTCAACAACATACATTACGTGCCTTTACAATAAAGTTTCAGGAAACACATGTCCAACATAACATCATGGCCTACCCTGCAGCTCCAGAACAAATGAAGCATAACAGAGGCCAATTGCACAAAACAACATCTCATTTACTTATGAATGTGAAACATTGCAGAAATTAACATTAACCGGTGTTTTCAATCATACCATGAAAAAATGTAAAGACAAATGGGGGGACAAAAGATCACCCGTGATAATGCCGGGTTGTGCTTAAGGTGTTTTAAGTTTTCATTTGCAGGTGCTCCGTCCAGGTGCTCCCCCCTCGCTGGCACCAGCATTGGAGGCAGCCTGCTCACTCTACTGTCCTGTTGGCTTTGATGACTTTGGCAGGTGTCCTCTGGTCAGTGGAGCCTATGCTGACCCCGCCTGGGAGGGAGTGGCCAGTGCCACAGCCGGCATCTTCCCAGTCGCCGCAGCCTCATCAGATGCCATGGTCACTGGCAGAGGGGCAAAGGAGCTGCAGCTGTCATCCGGAGCACCCTGAGAGGAGCCCGCAGAGATGACAAGCAGCTTGTGTGCCAAAATGAGTTGCTCTGGACCTCCCTGCTCACCATTGGTGGATGGGCATTTAGCTAGGATACTGGGTGCCCAATCCATCTCCCACACTGAGATCTGCCCAGCTGAGGTCATGGCCAGTGTGAGGGTTAGCAGGTCAGTGCACATCCCCAGGAACCCCAGATTGAGTCCCTGGAGGGGCCTCTCCATAACAGTCGCCACTCTCTCCATGGAAGAGGCAGTGCGCTCAGCCATGAGGGTCAACACAGCGCTTATACTCCACATGGACTCCTCTACAACAGAGACCATGGCACGCATTCCCTCATGTACCTCCACCATATCCTCCCGCACACCCTGCTGGACTTCCAGCATCTGCTGCCCTGGGGATGACTCCAGAGGCCCATCATCAACCAGCGACTGAGCAAGTTCCTGGTCTCTCGCAGTCCTCTGACTGCTGCCGCCCTGGGCATTCTCTGACTCCGCCTACACCTCAAGCGAGTGTGAAGTGCCCTCACCGCTGCGCACCGGGATACTAGACAGCAATGTTATGCCCACCGAGATGCTGGTATCTGTGCTGGTGCCTGCTTGACAGAAAGGGTGTGACGCAGGTGCGTGCTCAGCATGGTGGTCCTCAGGGGTCAGGGGTGGGCCTTCATGCTCCTCATGATGACCGCCTGCTGGTGAGCCTAAAAGGGAGAAGAAGGATATGTCATTAGTTTAAGTCATGACACTTTCACTGTAAATGCCTGGCACCCTGATGAGACAGAGATATGCATCATGGTGCCCTCATCTTCCGATTATCAATGGGGATCCCAGGTTCGATGCTCACATCAATATAGAGACTACCCTGGAATGGTAGCAATAACCAACATTCTCACCTCAGTGCACTGCACTCTTAATTTCCTCTGGCACCCAACCTCACTGCGGCTGCTTGACCGAGGTGCATGGAGCCTCTCCAGCTCCAGGGCCTCCTGCTCATAGCGTGTGAGGATGAGGAGGTGCAGGGGTCCCCTGCCAGTCTGCGACCTCTCAACATTGTTATGGGATGTTTTCTCCTGAAAGGACAGAGGAGCATTGATGAGTCCACTCTCTACCTGCAGCACTATTGCAGCTTGGCCAACCCCACCTGAGGAACACCTCACAGAGCTCAGCGATTTGTGACCCTGAAGCTGCAGGGCACTCAGTCCAAGCAGCCAGGGCTCACCCCCTCGGCCAGATCCTGCCTCACTGACATTTGCCACTCACACTCTAACAACCCTGAGGTCCGCGGGGGGATGGGCAGCTCTTACCTGTTCTGCAAAGTGACCCATGCCCACACGGAACTCACCCTCCCCAATCGCAGGAGATTGTTGAAGTGCTTCTAGCATTGCGCCCATGTGCGCCTCACCACATCGTGGCTGCTGACCCTGGATGCCACCTCCTCCCAGGTGGTGAGATAGGGGGGCCTCCTCCTCCTGTCTCTGGGGACAAGGGTTTCTCTCCTCTCTGCCACCTCATCCAGGATCCTCCTTCCCGATCGCAAGAGGTGGTTGCCTTCCCGACTGCCTCCGCCCCCGCCCCTGCCAAGCCTGCCCGCCAAGGGCAAAATAGAGTTGAAGGTCACAGATTGGATCTTGTTGAATGTTGGATCAGGTTTGAGGGGATGAAAGACTTTCTCCTGTTCCTGTGTTCCTAGTCAACACCGGCAGGTGTCACACCTCTGCCTGAGCCTATTCTCACCACGACATCCCTGTCCTGTGAGGATGCGCACTTTACAGCAGAGTCAGGGAAAAGGAATCTTGACCAATTGTCCCCCTCCCCCAGCCTGGGACCATAGTGCCAAACATAACATTCGTCGCTGCTGTGACAGCAAAGATCACCTGACTCAACACAGACCACACAACCGATTATCTGAGACCTTTTACTCTTCATTAATAGCTCAGGAAGTAGCCCATTAAACATTAAAGGCAACAGATGAGCCATTTTGTTAAGGGGCTAGAAAAACTTACAAAAATCGAACTATGTTTGTGAACATACAAATATATGAACTAGGAGCTGGAATAGACCACTCAACCCCTCGAGTCTGCTCCACCATTCAATAAGATCATAGCTGAACTGATTGTAACCTCAAACCCACCTTCCCACCTACCCCCAATAACCTTTCACCCCCTTGCTTATCAAGAATCTATCTAGCTCTGCCTTAAAAGATTCAAGAGCCCTGCTTCCACTGCCTTTTGAAGAAGAGAGTTCCAAAGGCTCATGACTCTCTGAGAGAAAAAAATTCTCCTCATCTCTGTCTTAAGTGGGTGGCTCCCTATTTTTAAACAGTGACACCTAGTTCTAGATTCTCCCACAAGAGGAAACATCCTCTCCACATCCACCCTGTCAAGACCCCTTAGGATCTTAAAGGTTTCACTTAAGTTGCCTCTTACTCTTCTAAACTCCAGTGGATACAAGCCTAACCTATCCAACCTTTCTTCAAAAGACAACCCACCCATTCAAAATATTAGTCTAGTAAACTTTCTCTGAACTGCTTCTAAAGCAGTTACATCCTTCCTTAAATAAGGTGATCAATACTGTACACAGTACTCCAGATGTGGTCTCACCAATGCCGTTACTGAAGCCAAATGGGGTTGTTAAAGATTCTCAATCTGAACAGAGCTTTGAACTTCCAGTACACCTGATCTTTGAAAAGTATCTCAAATGCTGCATTCGTAATTAATTCCTCTGCAGCTCAATAACCTTCATTCTATAGGCAGTGTTGGTTGAGTGAGGATTATTGGCCATGGGGCCAGAAGAGAATGACCTTTCTCGCCTTTGAATTGTGCCACGCTCGTATTGTTTGTATGTTCGTAAGAGGAAACAGAGTCTCGATTTGCCATCTCATCCAAAAGACAGCAGCTCCGACAGTGTGACGCTCCATCAGCACTGCCCTGGAGCATTATCCTGAATACTCCAGGTCCCAATTTAACCACTTCCTCATTGCAGCTTAGTTGTCTGTCTATCTATTTGTACATTATAGTTATACCCATCCTTCCATAAGGACTCCCATTCCATACCAAACATAAACTAAATTCAATAAGGTGACACATCAGGAGAAAGTCAAATATCAAGTTCATATTTCTGAGAATTCCAGCCTCAAGAAACAGTCAAAATAAAATATTAGCATTTTTGAAAAACAGTCTGCAAAAAGGCAGACACAGAAGAATTCTGGCCTGTTAACCACCAAACCTGGATCCATTACCCACACAGTATAAACATTGCAGACAGGATTAGGTTGCACAAACTCAGTAAGTAGCCAAAATAAAAGATCAGAGTGTTTTTTTTGATGGTTGGTGTGGGGGGTGGGGGGGACGGGGAGGGGGTGAGGGGAGGGGGGTTTGGAATTACAAGGTTTTGTCAGTTATTTCAGCAAACAAAATCCTGCAGAGATATGTAAATACAAACCCACAAGCTTCGTTTGATCAATGTCTTGAAAACAAGTCTGTTCAGGTCAAGTGTGAAACGCTTTCCCAGGAATATCTTCAGTTTCTCGTTCCTCAGGTGGCTCCTGCTCAATTTTTTCAGGGATTTAGACAGGACACCCAAGGTGGGAGTTAGCTCACTGATAAATAGAGTGAGTGCGCATCTAACCTTCACTGACCTGGTCCCAGGTTTGTTCCCTGGCTTCGACTAAGTTAGCTGACCTCAGGATGGTAGTTGGAGGACAGCTGCACTGGGGAGAAGGGGGATAACAGTGAAAACCCTCACCTGTGATTGTATGTGTGCATATTTGCATATGTATGGTTTTTTTATTAATTCACAGGATGTGGGTGTCACTGGCTAGGTCAGCATTTATTATCCATACCTAATTGCCCTTGAGAGGGTGGTGGTGAGCTGCCTTCTTGAACCCCTGCAGTCCATCTGGTGTAGGTACACCCACAGTGAGTTCCAAGATTTTGAACCAGTGACAGTGAAGGAGTGACAATATATTTCCAAGTCAGGATGGTGAGTGGCTTGGAGGGGAACATGCATGTTCCCATGCATCTGTTGCCCTTGTCTTTCTAGGTGGTAGAGGTCACAAGTTTGGAAGGTGCTGTCAAAGCAGCCTTGGTGAGTTTCTGCAGTGCATCTTGTAGATGGTCCACATTGCTGCTACTGTGCGTCAGTGGTGGAGGGAGTGAATGTTTATGAAAGGGGTGCCAATCAGGCGGGCTGCTTTGTCCTGGATGGTACTGAACTTCTTGAGTGTTGTGGGAGCTGCTCTCATCCAGGCAAGTCACACTCCTGACTTGTGCCGTGTAGATGATGGAAAGTCTTTGAGGAGTCAGAAGATGAGTTGCTCTCTGCTTCTGACCTGCTCTTATAGCTATCGTGTTAACAGGGCTGGCCCAGTTCAGTTGCTTGTCAATGGTAACCTCCAGGATAATGCTGGTGGGGGAATTCAGTGATGGTAATGCTGTTGAATGTCAAAGGGAGATGATTAGACAATGTTATTGGAGATGGTCATTGCCTGGCACTTGTGTGGCATGTATGTTACTTGCCACTTGTCAGCCCAAGCCTGGATATTGTCCAGGTCTTGCTGCATTTGGACATGGACTGCTTCAGTACCAGAGGAGTCACGACTGGTGCTGAGCATTGTACAATCATCAGCGAACATCCCCACTTCTGAATTTATGATGGAAGGAAGGTCATTGATGAAGCAACTGAAGATGGTTGGGCTGAGGACACTACCCTGAGGAACTCCTGCAGTGATGTCCTGGAGCTGAGATGACTGACCTCCAACAACCACATCTTCCTTTGTGCTAGGTATGACTCCTACCAGCAGAACGTTTTCCCCCTAGGCTAGCTAGGGCTCCTTGATGCCACACTTGGTCAAATGCTGCCTTGATGCCAAGGGCAGTCACTCTCCCCTCACCTTGGGAGTTCAGCTCTTTTGTCCATGCTTGAAGCAAGGCTGTAATGAGGTCAGGAGCTGAGTGATCATGGCAGAACCAAAACTGAGCGGCAGTGAGCAGGTTATTGCAAAGCAAGTGCCACTTGATAGTACCGTTGATACCCCTTCCATTACTTTACTGATGCTGGAGAGTAGAATGATGGAGTGGTAACTGGGTTGAATTTGTCCTGCATTTTGTATACAGGACAGACCTAGGCAATTTTCAGCATAACCAGGTAGATGCCAGTGTTGTAGCTGTACTGGAACAGCTTGGCTAGGGGCCCAGCAAGATCTTGAGCACCTGTCTTCAGTACAATTGCCGGAATATTGTCAGCGCCCATAGTTTTTGCACTATTCAGTATTTCAGCTATTTCATGATATCACAAGGAGAAAAAAACAGCGTGAGAGCGGCAGAGAAGATAAATCAGTGAGAGGGAGGGAGGAGATAAAACAGCTGGTGCTAACCCACAGCAAGAGCTGGAGGCAATGCAAGAGGAGCAGCGGCCTTACTGAGATTTAAAAGATCAGGAAGTGAGGGCAAGAGCGGAGATTTAAAAAGAGCAGGAAGATAGAGTCAGAGCGGAGATTTGAAAAGAGCGGGAGCTGAGAGTCAGAGCAGAGACTTAAAAAGAGGGGGAGCTGAGAGACAGAGCAGAGATTGAAAAAGAGCGGAAGCTGACAGCCAGAGCAGAGACTTAAAAAGAGCAGGAGCTGAAAAACAGAGCGGAGATTTAAAAAGAGTAGGAAGAGAGAGTCAGAGCGGAGATTTAAAAAGAGCATGAGCTGAGAGTCAGAGTGGAGATTTAAAAAGAGCAGGAAGAGAGAGTCAGAGCGGAAAATTAAAACGAGTGGCAGCTGAGAGTCAGAGCGGAGAATTAAAAAGAGGGAGAGCTGAGAGTCAGAGAGGAGATTTGAAAAGAGCGTGAGCTGAGAGTCAGAGTGGAGATTTAAAAAGAGCGAGAGCTGGGAGTCAGAGCAGAGATTTTAAAAGAGTGGGCGCTGAGAGTCAGAGCGGAGATGTAAAATGAGAAGGATCTGAGAGTGAGAGTGGAGATTTCAAAAGAGCGGGAGCTGAGAGTCAGAGCCGAGATTTAAAAAGAGCGAGAGCTGGGAGCCAGAGTGGAGATTTTAAAAGAGCGAGAGCTGAAAGTCAGAGAGGAGGTTTAAAAAGAACAGGAGATTAGAGTCAGAGCGGAGATTTAAAAATAGCGTGAGCTGGGAGTCAGAGCGGAGATTTAAAAAGAGAGGGAGCTGAGAGACAGAGCGGAGATTTAAAAAGAGCAGGAAGAGAGAGTCAGAGCGGAAAATTAAAACAAGTGGCAGCTGAGAGTCAGAGCGGAGAATTAAAAAGAGGGAGAGCTGAGAGTCAGAGCGGAGATTTGAAAAGAGCGGGAGCTGAGAGTCAGAGCAGAGACTTAAAAAGAGGGGGAGCTGAGAGACAGAGCAGAGATTTAAAAAGAGCGGAAGCTGACAGTCAGAGCAGAGACTTAAAAAGAGCAGGAGCTGAAAAACAGAGCGGAGATTTAAAAAGCGCAGGAAAAGAGAGTCAGAGCGGAGATTTAAAATGAGCGGGAGCTAAGAGTCAGAGCAGAGATTTGAAAAGAGCGGGAGCTGAGACAGAGCGGAGATTTAAAAAGAGCAGGAAGAGAGAGTCAGAGCGGAAAATTAAAACGAGTGGCAGCTGAGAGCGGAGAATTAAAAAGAGGGAGAGCTGAGAGTCAGAGAGGAGATTTGAAAAGAGCGTGAGCTGAGAGTCAGAGTGGAGATTTAAAAAGAGGGGGAGCTGGGAGTCAGAGCAGAGATTTTGAAAGAGCGAAAACTGAGAGTCAGAGCATAGATTTAAAAAGAGTGGGTGCTAAGAGTCAGAGCGGAGATGTAAAATGAGAAGGATCTGAGAGTGAGAGTGGAAATTTCAAAAGAGCGGGAGCTGAGAGTCAGAGCCGAGATTTAAAAAGAGCGAGAGCTGGGAGCCAGAGTGGAGATTTTAAAAGAGCGAGAGCTGAGAGTCAGAGAGGAGGTTTAAAAAGAACAGGAGCTGAGAGTCAGAGTGGAGATTTAAAAAAAGCAGGAGATTAGAGTCAGAGCGGAGATTTAAAAATAGCGTGAGTTGGGAGTCAGAGCGGAGATTTAAAAAGAGAGGGAGCTGAGAGAAAGAGCGGAGATTTAAAAAGAGCAGGAAGAGAGAATCAGAGCGGAAAATTAAAACAAGTGGCAGCTGAGAGTCAGAGCGGAGAATTAAAAAGAGGGAGAGCTGAGAGTCAGAGCGGAGATTTAAAAAGAGCGAGAGCTGGGAGTCAGAGCAGAGATTTTAAAAGAGCGAAAGCTGAGAGTCAGAGCATAGATTTAAAAAGAGCGAGAGCGGAGAGTGAGAGCGGAGATTTAAAAAGAGTGGGAGCTGAGAGTCAGAGCAGAGATTAAAAATAGCGGGAGCTGAGAGTCAGAGCGGAGATTTAAAAAGAGCAGGGAGAGAGAGTCATAATGGAGATTTAAAAAGAGCGAGTTCTGAGAGTCAGAGCGGAGATTTAAAAAGAGTGGGAGCTGTGAGTCAGAGCATAGAGTTAAAAAGAGGTAGAGCTGAGAGTCAGAGCAGAGATTTAAAATGAGCACGAGCTGAGAGTCAGAGCGGAGATTACAAAAGAGCGGGAGGTGGGAGTCAGGGCGGAGATTTAGTTAGAGCGGGAGCTGAGAATTTGAGCGGAGATTTAAAAAGAGCAGGAGCTGAGAGTCAGAGCAGAGATTTAAAAAGAGCAGAAGCTGAGAGTCAGAGGGGAGATTTCATAAGAGCGGGAGCTGGGAGTCAGAACGGAGATTTAAAAAGGGCAGGAGCTGAAAGTCAGACTGGATATTTAATAAGAGCAGGAACAGAGAGTCAGAGCGGAGATTTAAATAGAGTGAGAGCTGAGAGTCAGAGTGGTGATGTAAAAAGAGTGGGAACTGAGAGTCAGAGCAGAGATTTAAATAGAGTGGGAGCTGAGCATCAGAGCGGAGATTTAAAAAGAGGGAGAGCTGAGAGTCAGAGCAGCGATTTAAAAGGAGCGGGAGTTGGGAGTCAGAGCGGAGATTTTAAATGGGTGGGAGCTGAGAGTCAGAGAGGAAATTTAAAAAGAGTGGGAGTTGATAGACAGAGCCTAGATTTAAAAAGAACAGGAGCTGAGAGTCAGAGTGAAGATTTAAAAAGAGCAGGAGATTAGAGTCAGAGCGGAGATGTAAAAAGAGCGAGAGCTGGGAGTCAGAGTGGAGATTTTAAAAGAGCGAGAGCTGAGAGTCAGAGCGGAGATTTAAAAAGAACAGGAGCTGAGAGTCAGAGTGGAGATTTAAAAAAAGCAGGAGATTAGAGTCAGAGCGGAGATTTAAAAATAGCGTGAGCTGGGAGTCAGAGCGGAGATTTAAAAGGAGCGGGAGATGAGAGTCAGAGTGGACATTTAAAAAGAGCGAGAGCGGAGAGTCAGAGCAGAGATTAAAAATAGCGGGAGCTCAGAGTCAGAGCGGAGATTTAAAAAGAGCAGGGAGAGAGTGTCATAATGGAGATTTAAAAAGAGCGAGTTCTGAGAGTCAGAGCGGAAATTTAAAAAGAGCAGGAGCTGAGAGTCAAAGCGGAGATTTAAAAAGAGTGGGAGCTGTGAGTCAGAATGTAAAGTTAAAGAGAGGTAGAGCTGAGAGTCAGAGCAGAGATTTAAAAAGAGCACGAGCTGAGAGTCAGAACGGAGATTACAAAAGAGCGGGAGGTGGGAGTCAGGGCGGAGATTTAATTAGAGCGGGAGCTGAGAGTTAGAGCGGAGATTTAAAAAGAGCAGGAGCTGAGAGTCAGAGCAGAGATTTAAAAAGAGCAGAAGCTGAGAGTCAGAGGGGAGATTTCAAAAGAGCGGGAGCTGGGAGCCAGAACGGAGATTTAAAAAGAGCAGGAGCTGAAAGTCAGACTGGATATTTAATAAGAGCAGGAACAGAGAGTCAGAGCAGAGATTTAAATAGAGTGGGAGCTGAGCATCAGAGCGAAGATTTAAAAAAAGGGAGAGCTGAATGTCAGAGCAGCGATTTAAAAGGAGCGGGAGTTGGGAGTCAGAGCGGAGATTTTAAATGGGTGGGAGCTGAGAGTCAGAGAGGAAATTTAAAAAGAGTGGGAGTTGATAGTCAGAGCCTAGATTTAAAAAGAACAGGAGCTGAGAGTCAGAGTGAAGATTTAAAAAGAGCAGGAGATTAGAGTCAGAGCGGAGATGTAAAAAAATCAGGAGCTGAGAGGCAGGGCGGAGATTTAAAAGAGCGGGAGCTGAGAGTCAGAGCGGAGATTAAAAAGGAGCGAGAGTGGACAGTAAGAGCAGAGATTTAAAAAGAGCACGAGCTGAGAGTCAAAGCGGAGATTTAAAAAGAGCGGGAGATGAGAGTCAGAGCGGAGATTTAAAAAGAGAGGGAGCTGAGAGTCAGAGCGGAGAGTTAAAAAGGGAGGGAGCTGAGAGACAGAGCGGAGATTTGAAAAGAGCAGGAGCAGAGAAACAGAGTATGGATTTAAAAAGAGCAGGAAAAGAGAGTCAGAGCGGAGATTTAAAAAGAGTGAGAGATGAGAGTCAGAACGGAGATTTGAAAAGATTGCGAGCTGAGAGACAGAGTGGAGATTTAAAAAGAAAAGGAAGCGAGAGTCAGAGCGGAGAATTAAAATGAGTGGCAGCTGAGAGTCAGAGCGGAGAATTAAGAAGAGGGAGAGCTGAGAGTCAGAGCGGAGATTTGAAAAGAGCAGGAGCTGAGAGACAGAGCGGAGATTTAAAAAGAGCGAGAGCTGGGAGTCAGAGTGGAGATTGTAAAAGTGCGAGAGGTGAGAGTCAGAGCGGAGATTTAAAAAGATCAGGAGCTGAGAGTCAGAGCAGAGATTTAAAAAGAGCAAGAGCAGAGAGTGAGAGTGGAGAGTTTAAAAAGAGGGAGCTGTGAGTCAGAGCGGAGATTTAAAAAGAGAGGGAGCTGAGAGTCAGAGCGGAGATTAAAAATAGCGGGAGCTCAGAGTCAGAGCCGAGATTTAAAAAGAGCAGGGAGAGAGAGTCATAATGGAGATTTAAAAAGAGCGAGAGCTGAGAGTCAGAGCGGAGATTTAAAAAGAGTGGGAGCTGTGAGTCAGAGCGTAGAGTTAAAAAGAGGTAGAGGTAAGAGTCAGAGTGGAGATTTAAAAAGAGCGAGAGCAGAGAGCCAGAGCGGAGATCTAAAGAGAGAGGGAGCTGAAAGTCAGAGCGGAGATTTAAAAAGAGGGAGAGTTGATAGAGTGCAAATTTAAAAAAGAGCAGGAACAGAGAGTCAGAGCGCAGATTTAAATAGAGCAAGAGCTGAGTGTCAGAGTGGTGATTTAAAAAGAGTGGGAACTGAGAGTCAGACCGGAGATTTAAATAGAGCGGGAGCTGAGAGTCAGAGCGTAGATTTAAAAAGAAGAGGAGCTGAGAGTCAGAGCGGAGATTTAAAAAGAGTGGGAGCTGTGAGTCAGAGCGTAGAGTTAAAAAGAGGTAGAGGTAAGAGTCAGAGTGGAGATTTAAAAAGAGCGAGAGCAGAGAGCCAGAGCGGAGATCTAAAGAGAGAGGGAGCTGAAAGTCAGAGCGGAGATTTAAAAAGAGGGAGAGTTGATAGAGTGCAAATTTAAAAAAGAGCAGGAACAGAGAGTCAGAGCGCAGATTTAAATAGAGCAAGAGCTGAGTGTCAGAGTGGTGATTTAAAAAGAGTGGGAACTGAGAGTCAGACCGGAGATTTAAATAGAGCGGGAGCTGAGAGTCAGAGCGTAGATTTAAAAAGAAGAGGAGCTGAGAGTCAGAGCGGAGATTTCAAAAGAGCGGGAGATGAGACCCAGAGCAGAAATTTAAAAAGAGCAGGAGCTGAAAGTCAGAGTGGAGATTTAAAATGAGCGGGAGCTGAGAGTCAGAACAGAGATCGAAAAAGAGCGGGAGCTGAGAGTTAGAGCGGAGATTTAAAAAGAGCTGGAGCTGAGCCTTAGAGCGGAGATTTAAAAAGAGCAGGGAGAGTGAGTCCGAACGGAGATTTAAAAAGAGCAAGTTCTGATAGCGTGGATATTTAAAAAGAGCAGGAACAGAGAGTCAGAGAGGAGATTTAAATAGAGCAAGAGCTGCGATTCAGAGAGTTGATTTAAAAAGAGTAGGAACTGAGAGTCAGAGCAGAGATTTAAATAGAGCGGGAGCTGAGCCTCAGAGCAGAGATTTAAAAAGAGGGAGAGCTGAGAGTAAGAGCAGCGATTTAAAAAGAGCGGGAGTTTGGAGTCAAAGTGGAGATTTAAAAAGGGCAGGAGCTGAGAGTCAGAGAGAATATTTAAAAAGAGTGGGAGTTGAGAGTCAAATTGGAAATTTAAAAAGAATGAGAACTGGGAGTCAGACCAGAGATTTAAAAAGAGCATGAGCTGAGAGTCAAAGTGGAGATTTAAAAAGAGCAGGAGCTGAAAGTTAGAGCGGAGATTTAAAAAGAACAAGAGCAGAGAGTGAGAGCGGAGAGTTTAAAAACAAGGGAGCTGGGTGTCAGGGTAGAGATTTAAAAAGAGCGAGAGGGAGAGTGAGAGTGGAGATTTAAAAAGAGCAGGAGCTGAGAGTCAGAGCTGAGATTAAAAACAGCGGGAGCTAAGTCATAGTGGAGATTTAAAAAGAGCAAGTTCTGAAAGTCAGAGCGGAGATTTAAAAAGAGCGAGAGCTGAGAGTCAGTGCGGAGATTTAAATAGAGCGTGAGCTGAGAGTCAGAGCAGAGATTTAAAGCGAGTGGGAGCTGTGAGTCAGAGCGGAGAACTAAAAAGAGCATGAGCTGAGTGTCAGAGTGGAGATTCAAAAAGAACCCAAGCTGAGAGTCAGAGCAGAGAATTCAAAAGAGCGGGAGGTGGGAGCCAGAGCAGAGAATTAAAAAGAGCGGGAGCTGAGAGTTAAAGCGGAGATCTAAAGAGAGAGGGAGCTGAAAGTCAGAGCGGAGATTTAAAAAGAGGGAGAGCTGAGAGACAGAGCAGAGATTTAAAAAGAGCAGGAGCTGAGAGTCAGAGCAGAGATTTAAAAAGAGCAGGAGCTGAAAAACAGAGCGGAGATTTAAAAAGAGCAGGAAGAGAGAGTCAGAGCGGAGATTTAAAAAGAGCGGGAGCTGAGAGTCAGAGCAGAGATTTGAAAAGAGCGGGAGCTGAGACACAGAGCGGAGATTTAAAAAGAGCAGGAAGAGAGAGGCAGAGCGGAGACTTAAAAAGAGTGAGAGCTGAGAGTCAGAGCGGAGATTTGAAAAGAGTACGAGCTGAGAGAAAGAGTGGAGATTTAAAAAGAGCAGGAAGAGAGAGTCAGAGCGGAAAATTAAAACGAGTGGCAGCTGAGAGCCAGAGCAGAGAATTAAAAAGAGGGAGAGCTGAGAGTCAGAGAGGAGATTTGAAAAGAGCGTGAGCTGAGAGTCAGAGTGGAGATTTAAAAAGAGCGAGAGCTGGGAGTCAGAGGGGAGATTTCAAAAGAGCGGGAGCTGGGAGCCAGAACGGAGATTTAAAAAGGGCAGGAGCTGAAAGTCAGACTGGATATTTAATAAGAGCAGGAACAGAGAGTCAGAGCGGAGATTTAAATAGAGTGAGAGCTGAGAGTCAGAGTCGTGATGTAAAAAGAGTGGGAACTGAGAGTCAGAGCAGAGATTTAAAGCGAGTGGGAGCTGTGAGTCAGAGCGGAGATTTAAAAAGAGGGAGAGCTGAGCGTCAGAGCGGAGAACTAAAAAGAGCATGAGCTGAGTGTCAGAGTGGAGATTCAAAAAGAGCGGGAGCTGAGAGTTAAAGCGGAGATCTAAAGAGAGAGGGAGCTGAAAGTCAGAGCGGAGATTTAAAAAGAGGGAGAGCTGAGAGTCAGAGCAGAGATTAAAAAGAGCAGGAGCTGAGAATCATAGCAGAGATTTAAAAAGAGCGGGAGCTGAGAATCAGAGCAGAAATTTAAAAAGAGCGGGAGCTGGGAGTCAGAACGGAGATTTAAAAAGAACGGGAGCAGAGACTCAGAGCGGAGATTTAAACAGAGTGGGACCTGAGACTAAGAGCGGAGATTTAATAAAAGCAGGGAGTGTGTTTCAGACCGGAGATTTAAAAAGTGCAAGTTCTGATAGAGTGCATATTTAAAAAGAGCAGGAACAGAGAGTCAGAGTGGAGATTTAAATAGAGCGAGAGCTGGGAGTCAGAGTGGAACTTTTAAAAGAGTGAGACCTGAGAGTCAGAGCGTAGATTTAAAAAAAGTGGGTACTGAGAGTAAGTGTGGAGATTTAAAAAGAGCGGGAGCTGAGAGTCGGAGCGGAGATCTAAAATGAGCAGGATCTGAGAGTGAGAGCGGAGATTCAAAAAGAGCGAAAGCTGAGAGTCAGAGTGGAGATTTAAAAAGAGTGGGAGCTGAGAGTCAGAGTGGAGATTTAAAAAGAGCAGGAGCTGAGAGTCAGAGCGGAGATTTAAAAAGAGCGAGAGCAGAAAGTGAGGGTGGAGAGTTTAAAAAAAAGGGATCTGGGAGTCAGGGTGGAGATTTAAAAAGAAGGGGAGGGAGAGTGAGAGTGGAGATGTCAAAAGAGCGGGAGCTGAGAGTCAGAGCTGAGATTAAAAACAGCGGGAGCTGAGTCAGAGTGGAGATTTAAAAAGAGCAGGGAGAGATAGTCATAGTGGAGAATTGAAAAGAGCGAGTTCTGAGAGTCAGAGCGGAGATTTAAAAAGAGCGAGAGCTGAGAGACAGAGCGGAGATTTAAATAAAGCGTTAGCTGAGAGTCAGAGTGGAGATTTAAAAAGAGCGCAAGCTGAGAGTCAGAGTGGAGATTTAAAATGATGGGAGCTGTGAGTCAGAGCGGAGATTTAAAAGGAGGGAGAACTGACATTCAGAGCGGAGATTTTCAAAAGAGCATGAGCTGAGAGTCAGAGTTGAGATTTAAAAAGAGCAGGTGCTGAGAATCAGAGCAGAGATTTAAAAAGAGCGGGAGCTGGGAGTCAGAACAGAGATTTAAAAAGAGCAGGAGCTGAGAGTCAGAACAGAGATTTAAAAATAGCGGGAGCTGAGACTGCGAGCGGAGATTTAAAAAGCGCAGGGCGAGTGAGTCCGAGCGGAGGTTTAAAAAGAGCAAGTTCTGATAAAGTGGATATTTAAAAAGAGCTCGAAAAGAGAGTCAGAGCGGAGATTTAATTAGAGCGAGAGCTGCGAGTCAGAGCGTTGATTTAAAAAGAGTGGGAACTGAGAGTCAGAGCAGAGATTTAAATAGAGCGGGAGCTGAGCATGAGAGTGGAGATTTAAAAAGAGCAGGAACTGAAAGTCAGGGTGGAGATTTAAAAAGAGCAGGAGATCAGAGTCAGAGAGGAAATTTAAAAAGAGTGTGAGTTGAGAGTCAAACTGGAAATTTAAAAAGTGTGAGAGCTGGGAGTCAGAGCATAGATTTAAAAAGAGCATGAGCTGAGAGTCAGAGCGGAGTTTTAAAAAGAGCGGGAGATGAAAGTCAGTGCAGAGATTTAAAAACAGCAGGAGCTGAAAGTCAGAGTGGAGATTTAAAAAGAGCAGGAGATTAGAGTCAGAGCAGAGATGTAAAAAAAGCAGGAGCTGAGAGTCAGAGCTGAGATTTAAAAAGAGCTGGAGCTGAGAGTCAGAGTGGAGATTTAAAAAGAGGGAGAGTGGACAGTAAGAGCAGAGATTTAAAAAGAGCGGGAGCTGAGAGTCAGAGCGGAGATTTAAAAGGAGCGGGAGATGAGAGTCAGAGTGGAAATTTAAAAATAGTGTGAGCTGGGAGTCGGTGCGGAGATTTAAAAAGAGAGGGAGCTGAGAGATAGAGCGGACATTTAAAATGAGTGGCAGCTGACAGAGCGGAGATTTAAAAAGAGCAGGAAGAGAGAGTCAGAGCGGAGATTTAAAAAGAGTGAGAGCTGAGAGTCAGAGCTGAGATTTGAAAAGAGCGAGAGCTGAGAGACAGAGTGGAGATTTAATAAGAGTGAGAGCTGAGAGTCAGAGCTAAGATTTGAAAAGAGCGCGAGCTGAGAGACAGAGTGGGGATTTAATAAGAGCATAAAGAGAGAGTCAGAGTGGAGAATTAAAATGAGTGGCAGCTGAGAGTTAGAGCGGAGAATTAAAAAGAGCGGGAGATGAGAGTCAGAGCAGAGATTTAAAAAGAGCAGGAGCTGAAAGTCAGAGTGGATATTTAAAAAGAGCAAGAGATTAGAATCAGAGCAGAGATGTAAAAAAAGCAGCAGCTGAGAGTCAGAGCAGAGATTTAAAAAGAGCAGGAGCTGAGAATCAGAGCCGAGATTTAAAAAGAGCGGGAGCTGGAAGTCAGAGCGGAGATTTAAACAGAGCGGGAGCTGAGACTAAGAGCCGAGATTTATAAAAAGCAGGGAGAGTGTTTCAGAGCGGAGATTTAAAAAGTGCAAGTTCTGATAGAGTGGATATTTAAAAAGAGCAGGAACAGAGAGTCAGAGTGGAGATTTAAATAGAGCGAGAGATGAGAGTCAGAGTGGTGATTTAAAACGAGTGGGAACTGAGAGTCAGAGCGGAGATTTAAATATAGTGGGAGCTGATCATCAGAGCGGAGGTTTAAAAAGAGGGAGAGCTGAGAGTCAGAGCAACGATTTAAAAAGAACGGGAGTTGGGAGTCAGAGCGGAGATGTAAAAAGGGTGGGAGCTGAGAGTCAGAGCGGAGATTAAAAGGAGCGAGAGGGGACAGTAAGAGCAGAGATTTAAAAAGAGCGGGAGCTGAGAGTCAGAATGGAGATTTAAAAATAGCATGAGCTGAGAGTCAGAGTGGAGATTTAAAAAGAGCAGGAAGAGAGAGTCAGAGTGGAGAATTAAAATGAGTGGCAGCTGAGAGTCAGAGCGGAGAATTAAAAAGAGGGTGAGCTGCGAGTCAGAGCGGAGATTTGAAAAGAGCAGGAGCTGAGAGTCAGAGTGGAGATTTTGAAAGAGCGAGAGCTGAGAGTCGGAGCGTAGATTTTAAAAAAGTGGGTGCTGAGAGTCAGTGTGGAGATTTAAAAAGAGCGGGATCTCAGAGTCGGAGCGTAGATCTAAAACGAGCAGGATCTGAGAGTGAGAGCGGAGATTCAATAAGAGCGTGAGCTGAGAGTCAGAGCGGAGATTTAAGAAGAGCGAAAGCTGAGAGTCAGAGTGGAGATTTAAAAAGAGCGCAAGCTGAGAGTCAGAGTGGAAATTTAAAATGAGTGGGAGCTGTGAGTCAGAGCGGAGATTTAAAAGGAGGGAGAGCTGAGAGTCAGAGCGGAGATTTTCAAAAGAGCATGAGCTGAGAGTCAGAGTTGAGATTTAAAAAGAGCAGGTGCTGAGAATCAGAGTGGAGATTTAAAAAGAGCGGGAGCTGGGTATCAGAACAGAGATTTAAAAATAGCGGGAGCTGAGACTGCGAGCGGAGATTTAAAAAGAGCTGGGAGAGTGAGTCCGAGCGGAGATTTAAAAAGTGCAAGTTCTGATAGAGTGGATATTTAAAAAGAGCACGAAAAGAGAGTCAGAGCAGAGATTTAAATAGAGCGAGAGCTGCGAGTCAGAGCGTTGATTTAAAAAGAGTGGGAACTGAGAGTCAGAGCAGAGATTTAAATAGAGCGGGAGCTGAGCATCAGAGCGGAGATTTAAAAAGAGCGGGAAATGAGAGTCAGAGCAGAGATTTAAAAAGAGCAGGAACTGAAAGTCAGGGTGGAGATTTAAAAAGAGCAGGAGATTAGAGTCAGAGAGGAAGTTTAAAAAGAGTGTGAGTTGAGAGTCAAATTGGAAATTTAAAAAGTGTGAGAGCTGGGAATCAGAGCATAGATTTAAAAAGAGCAGGAGCTGAGAGTTTGAGTGGAGTTTTAAAAAGAGCGGGAGCTGAAAGTCAGAGTGGAGATTTAATAAGAGCAGGAGATTAGAGTCAGAGCAGAGATGTAAAAAGAGCAGGAGCTGAGAATCAGAACGGAGATTTAAAAAGAGCTGGAGCTGAGAGTCAGAGCGGAGATTAAAAAAGAGGGAGAGAGGACAGTAAGAACAGAGAATTAAAATGAGTGGCAGCTGACAGAGCGGAGATTTAAAAAGAGCAGTAAGAGAGAGTCAGAGCGTAGATTTAAAAAGAGTGAGAGCTGAGAGTCAGAGCTGAGATTTGAAAAGAGTGCGAGCTGAGAGACAGAGTGGGGATTTAATAAGAGCATGAAGAGAGAGTCAGAGCGGAGAATTAAAGTGAGTGGCAGTTGAGAGTCAGAGCGGAGAATTAAAATGAGGGAGAGCTGAGAGTCAGAGCATAGATTTAAAAAAAGCAGGGAGAGAGAGTCATAATGGAGATTTGAAAAGAGCTAGTTCTGAGAGTCAGAGTGGAGATTTGAAAAGAGCAAGAGCTGAGAGTCGGAACGGATATTTAAATAGAGCATTAGCTGAATGCCAGAATGGAGATTTAAAAAGAGCGCAAGCTGAGAGTCAGAGTGGAGATTTTAAATGAGTGGGAGCTGTGAGTCAGAGCAGAGATTTGAGAAGAGCAAGTTCTGATAGAGTGGATATTTAAAAAGAGCACAAAAAGAGTGTCAGGGCGGAGATTTAAATAGAATGTGAGCTGCGAGTCAGAGCCTTGAGTTAAAAAGAGTGGGAACTAAGAGTCAGAGCAGAGATTTGAATAGAGCGCGAGCTGATAGTCAGAGCAGAGATTTAAAAAGAGCAGGAGCTGAAAGTCAGAGCCGAGATTTAAAAAGAGCAGGAGCTGAGAGTCAGAGCGGAGATTTAAAAAGAGCGAGAGCTGAGAGTCAGAGCGGAGATTTAAAAAGAGCAAGAGCTGAGAGTCAGAGCGCAGATTTAAAAACAGCGAGAGCTGAGAGTCAGAGCCGAGATTTAAAAAGAGAGTGAACTGAGAATCAGAGTGGAGATTTAAAAAGAGTGGGTGCTGAGAGTCAGTGCGGAGATTTAAAACGAGCAGGATCTGAGAGTGAGAGCGGAGATTTAAGAAGAGCGAAAGCTGAGAGTCAGAGTGGTGATTTAAAAAGAGCAGGAGCTGATAGTCAGAGTGGAGATATAAAAAGAGTGAAAGCTGAGAATTAGAGTGGAGATTTAAAAAGAGTGGGAGCTGTGAATCAGAGTGGAGATTTAAGAATAGCAAGTTCTGATAGAGTGGATATTTAAAAAGAGCACGAAAAGAGAGTCAGGGCGGAGATTTAAATAGAACGTGGGCTGCGAGTCAGAGCCTTGATTTAAAAAGAGTGGGAACTGAGAGTCAGAGCAGAGATTTAAATAGAGCGCGAGCTGAAAGTCAGAGCAGAGATTTAAAAAGAGCAGGAGCTGAAAGTCAGAGCAGAGATTTAAAAAGAGGAGGAGCTGAGAGTCAGAGCGGAGATTTAAAAAGAGCAAGAGCAGAGAGTGAGAGCAGACAGTTTAAAAAAAAAGGAGCTGGGAGTCAGAGCAGAAATTTAAAAAGAGTGAGAGCGGAAAGTGAGAGCGGAGATTTAAAAAGAGCAGGAGCTGAAAGTCAGAGCAGAGATTTAAAAAGAGGAGGAGCTGAGAGTCAGAGCGGAGATTTAAAAAGAGCAAGAGCAGAGAGTGAGAGCAGACAGTTTAAAAAAAAAAGGAGCTGGGAGTCAGAGCAGAAATTTAAAAAGAGCGAGAGCGGAAAGTGAGAGCGGAGATTTAAAAAGAGCAGGAGCTGATTGTCAGAGCAGAAATTAAAAATAGCGCAAGCAGAGTGTCAGAGCGGAGATTTAAAAAGAGCAGGGAGAGAGAGTCATAGTGGAGATTTAAAAAGAGCGAGTTCTGAGAGTAAGAGCGGAGATTTAAAAAGAGCGAGAGCTGAGAGTCAGAGTGCAGATTTAAAAAGAGTGAGAGCTGAGAGTCAGAGCCGAGATTTAAAAAGAGCGTGAACTGAGAGTCAGAGTGGAGATTTAAAAAGAGTGGGTGCTGAGATTCAGTGCAGAGATTTAAAATGAGCAGGATCAGAGAGTGAGAGCGGAGATTTAAAAAGAGCAGGCAGAGAGAGTCATAGTGGAGATTTGAAAAGATCGAGTTCTGATAGAGTGGATATTTAAAAAGAGCACGAAAAGAGAGTCAGAGCCGAGATTTAAAAAGAGCGTGAACTGAGATTCAGAGTGGAGATTTAAAAAGAGTGTGTGCTGAGAGTCAGTGCGGAGATTTAAAAAGAGCAGGATCTGAGAGTGAGAGCGGAGATTTAAAAAGAGAGAAAGCTGAGAGTCAGAGTGGTGATTTAAAAAGAGCAGGAGCTGATAGTCAGAGTGGAGATATAAAAGAGCGAAAGCTGAGAGTCAGAGTGGAGATTTAAAAAGTGTAGGAGCTGAAAGTCAGAGCAGAGTTTTAAAAAGAGCAGTAGCTGAGAGTCAGAGCAGAGATTTAAAAAGAGCAAGAGCAGAGAGTGAGAGCGGAGAGTTTAAAAAAAAGGGAGCTGGGAGTCAGAGCGGAGATTTAAAAGGAGCGAGAGTGGAAAGTGAGAGCGGAGATTTAAAAAGAGCAGGAGCTCAGAGTCAGAGCGGAGATTAAAAACAGCGGGAGCTGAGAGGCAGAGCGGAGATTTAAAAAGACAGGGAGAGACAGTCATAGTGGAGATTAAAAAAGAGCGAGTTCTGTGAGTAAGAGCGGAGATTTAAAAAGAGCGTGAACTGAGAGTCAGAGTGGAGATTTAAAAAGAGCAGGAGTTGAGAGTCAGATTGGAGATTTAAAAAGAGCGAGAGCACAGAGTGAGAGCGGAGAGTTAAAAAAAAAACGTAGCGGAGAGAGAGAGCGGAGATTTAAAAATAGCAGGAGCTGAAAGTCAGAGCTGATATTAAAAACAGCGGAAGCTGAGAGTCAGAGCGGAAATTTAAAAAGAGCAGGCAGATAGAGTCATAGTGGAGATTTGAAAAGAGCGAGTTCTGATAGAGTGGATATTTAAAAAGAGCACAAAAAGAGAGTCAGAGCAGAGATTAAAATAGAGCGAGAGCTGCGAGTCAGAGTGTTGATTTAAAAAGAGTGGGAACTTAAAATCAGAGATGAGATTTAAATAGAGCGGGAGCTGAGCATCAGAGTGGAGATTTAAAAAGAGCAGGAGTTGAGAGTCAGAGCAGAGATTTAAAAAGAGCAGGAACTGAAAGTCAGGGTGGAGATTTAATAAGGGCAGGAGATTAGAGTCAGAGAGGAAATTTAAAAAGAGTAGGAGTTGAGAGTCAAACTGGAAATTTAAAAAGAGTGAGAGCTGTAGTCAGAGCATAGGTTTAAACAGAGCAGGAGCTGAGAGTCAGAGCAGAGTTTTAAAAAGAGCGGGAGATGAAAGTCAGAGCAGAGATTTAAAAAGAGCAGGAGTTGAAAGTCAGAGTGGAGATTTAAAAAGAGCAGCAGATTAGAGTCAGAGCGGAGATTAAAAAAGAGCGAGAGAGGACAGTAAGAGCAGAGATTTAAAAAGAGCGGGAGCTGAGAGTCAGAGCGGAGATTTGAAAATAGCGTGAGCTGGGAGTCAGTGCGGAGATTTAAAAAGAGATGGAGTTGAGAGATAGAGCGGAGATTTAAAAAGAGTGGCAGCTGACAGTCAGAGCGGAGATTTAAAAAGAGCAGGAAGAGAGAGTCAGAGCAGAGATTTAAAAAGAGTGAGTTCTGAGAGTCAGAGCGGAGATTTGAAAAGAGCGGGAGATGAGAGTCAGAGCGGAAATTTAAAAATAGCTTGAGCTGGGAGTCAGTGCGGAGATTTTAAAAGAGAGGGAGCTGAGAGATAGAGCGGAGATTTAAAAAGAGTGGCAGCTGACAGTCAGAGCGGAGATTTAAAAAGAGCAGGAAGAGAGAGTCAGAGCGGAGATTTAAAAAGAGTGAGAGCTGAGAGTCAGAGAGGAGATTTAAAAAGAGAGGGAGATAAGAGTCAGAGTGGAGATTTAAAAAGAACGTGAACTGAGAGAAAGAGTGAAGATTTAATAAGAGAAGGAAGAGAGAGTCAGAGCGGAGAATTAAAACGACTGGCAGCGGGGAGTCAGAGTGGAGAATTAAAAAGAGGGAGAGCTGAGAGTCAGAGCAGAGATTTGAAATGAGCAGGAGCTGAGAGTCAGAGTGTAGATTTAAAAAGAGTGGGTGCTGAGAGTCAGTGCGGAGATTTAAAATGAGCAGAATCTGAGAGTGAGAGAGGAGATTTAAAAAGAGCGAAAGCTGAGAGTGAGAGTGGAGATTAAAAAAGAGCAGGAGCTGAGAGACAGAGCGGAGATTTAAAAAGAGCGAGAGCAGAAAGTGAGAGCGGAGAGTTTAAAAAAAAGTGAGCCGGGAGTCAGAGCGGTGATTTAAAAAAAGCGAGAGCGGAAAGTGAGAGCGGAGATTTAAAAAGAGAGGGAGCTGAGAGTCAGAGCAGAAATCAAAAACAGCGTGAGCAGAGAGTCAGAGCAGAGATTTAAAAAGAGCAGGGAAAGAGAGTCATAGGGGAGATTTAAAAAGAGTGAATTCTGAGAGTAAGAGCGGAGATTTAAAAAGAGCGAGAGCTGAGAGTCAGAGCGGAGATTTAAAAAGAGCAGGGAGAGAGAGTCATAGGGGAGATTTAAAAATAGTGAGTTCTGAGAGTAAGAGCAGAGATTTAAAAAGAGCGAGAGCTGAGAGTCAGAGCGGAGATTAAAAAAGAGCGAGAGCTTAGAGTCAGAGCAGAGATTTAAAAAGAGTGACAGCTGAGAGTCAGAGTGGAGATTTGAAAAGAGCGGGAGATGAGAGTCAGAGCGGAGATTTAAAAATAGCGTGAGCTGGGAGTCAGTGCGGAGATTTAAAAAGAGAGGGAGCTGAGAGATAGAGAGGAAATTTAAGAAGAGTGGCAGCTGACAGTCAGAGAGGAGATTTAAAAAGAGCAGGAAGAGAGAGTCAGAGCGGAGATTTAAAAAGAGTGAGAGCTGAGAGTCAGAGCGGAGATTTAAAAAGAGAGTGAACTGAGAGAAAGAGTGAAGATTTAATAAGAGAAGGAAGAGAGAGTCAGAGCGGAGAATTAAAATGAGTGGCAGCTGGGAGTCAGAGCGGAGAATTAAAAAGAGGGAGAGCTGAGAGTCAGAGCGGAGATTTGAAAAGAGCAGGAGCTGAGAGTCAGAGTGTAGAATTAAAAAGAGTAGGTGCTGAGAGTCAATGCGGAGATTTAAAACGAGCAGAATCTGAGAGTGAGAGAGGTGATTTAAAAAGAGCAAAGGCTGAGAGTGAGAGTGGAGATTAAAAAAAGAGCAGGAGCTGAGAGACAGAGCGGAGATTTAAAAAAAGCGAGAGCAGAAAGTGAGAGCGGAGGTTTAAAAAAAAGTGAGCTGGGAGTCAGAGCGGTGATTAGAAACAGCAGGAGCTGAGAGTCAGAGCGGAGATTTAAAAAGAGCAGGGATTGAGATTCATAGTGCAGTTTTAAAAAGAGCGAGTTCTGAGAGTAAGAACGGAGATTTAAAAAGAGCGAGAGTTGAGAGTCAAAGCTGAGATTTAAAAAGAGCGTGAACTGAGAGTCAGAGTGGAGATTTAAAAAGAGCAGGGAGAGAGATTCATAGTGGAGTTTTAAAAAGAGTGAGTTCTGAGAGTCAGAGCGTAGATTTAAAAAGAGTGGGTGCTGAGAGTCAGTGCAGAGATTTAAAATGAGCAGGAGCTGAGAGTGAGAGAGGAGATTTAAAAAGAGCGAAAGCTGAGAGTGAGAGTGGAGATTTAAAAAGAGCAGGAGCTGATAGTCAGAGTGGAGATATAAAAAGAGCGAAAGCTGAGAGTCAGAGTGAAGATTTTAAAAGAGCAGGAGCTGAAACACAGTGCGGAGATTTAAAAAGAGCAGGATCTGAGAGTGAGAGCGGAGATTTAAAAAGACCGAAAGCTGAGAGGCAGAGTGGAGATTAAAAAAGAGCAGGAGATGAGAGTCAGAGCGGAGATTTAAAAAGAGCAGGGAGAGAGAGTCATAGGGGAGATTTAAAAAGATGAGTTCTGAGACTAAGAGCGGAGATTTAAAAAGAGGGAGAGCTGAAAGTCAGAGCGGAGATTTAAAAAGAGCGTGAACTGAGAGTCAGAGTGAAGATTTAAAAAGAGCAGGAGCTGAAACTCAGAACGGAGATTTAAGAATAGCGGGAGCTGAGAGTCAGAGCAGAGATTATTAACAGTGGGAGCTAAGAGTCAGAGCGGAGATTTGAAAATAGCGCGAGCTGAGAGAAAGAGTAAAGATTTAATAAGAGCAGGAAGAGAGAGTCAGAGCGGAGAACTAATACGAGTGGCAGCTGAGAGTCAGAGCGGAGAATTAAAAAGAGGGAGAGCTGGGATTCAGAGTGCAGATTTTAAAAGAGCGAGAGATGAGAGTCAGAGCATAGATTTAAAAATAGTGGGTGCTAAGAGTCAGTGCGGAGAATTAAAACGACTGGCAGCTGGGAGTCAGAGTGGAGATATAAAAACAGAGAAAGCTGAGGGTCAGAGTGGAGATTTAAAAAGAGCAGGAGCTGAGAGTCAGAGTGGAGATTTAAAAACAGAGAAAGCTGAGAGTCAGAGTGGAGATTTAAAAAGAGCAGGAGCTGAGAGTCAGAGTGGAGATTTAAAAAGAGCATAGCGTGAGAGAAGAGAGTTTAAAAAAAAGGGATCTGGGAGTCAGAGTGGAGAATTAAAAAGAGCGAGAGCGGAAAGTGAGAGCGGAGATTTAAAAAGAATGGGAGCTGAGAGTCAAAGCAGAGATTAGAAACAGCAGGAGCTGAGAGTCAGAGCGGAGATTTAAAAAGAGCAGGGATTGAGATTCATAGTGGGGTTTTAAAAAGAGTGAGTTCTGAGAGTAAGAGCGGAGATTTAAAAAGAGCGAGAGCTGAGAGTCAGAGCCGAGATTTAAAAAGAGCGTGAACTGAGAGTCAGAGTGGAGATTTAAAAAGAGCAGGGAGAGAGATTCATAGTGGAGTTTTAAAAAGAGCGAATTCTGAGAGTAAGAGCGGAGATTTTAAAAGAGCGAGAGCTGAGAGTCAGAGCGTAGATTTAAAAAGAGTGGGTGCTGAGAGTCAGTGTGGAGATTTAAAAGGAGCAGGATCTGAGAGTGAGAGACGAGATTTAAAAAGAGCGAAAGCTGAGAGTGAGAGTGGAGATTTAAAAAGAGCAGGAGCTGATAGTCAGAATGGACATATAAAAAGAACGAAAGCTGAGAGTCAGAGTGGAGATTTAAAAAGAGCAGGAGCTGAAAGTCAGAGCAGAGATTTAAAAAGAGCAGGAGCTGAAAGTCAGGGAAGAGATTTAAAAAGAGCAGGAGCTGAGAGTTAGAGCAGAGATTTAAAAAGAGCAAGAGCAGAGAGTGAGAGCGGAGAGTTTAAATAAATGTGAGCTCGGAGTCAGAGTGGAGATTTAAAAAGAGCGAGAGCGGAAAGTGAGAGCGGAGATTTAAAAAGAGCGGGAGCTGAGAGTCAAAGTGGAGATTAGAAACAGCGGGAGCTGAGAGACAGAGCAGAGTTTTCAAAAGAGCAGGGAGAGAGATTCATAGTGGAGTTTTAAAAAGGAGTTCTGAGAGTAAGAGCGGAGATTTAAAAAGAGTAGGAGCTGAGAGTCAGAGCGGAGACTGAAAAAGAGCAAGAGCAGAGAGTGAGAGCGGAGAGTTGAAAAAAATGTGAGCTCGGAGTCAGAGCGAAGATTTAAAAAGAGCAAGAGCGGAAAGTGAGAGCGGAGATTAAATAAGAGCGGGAGCTGAGAGTCAAAGTGGAGATTAGAAACAGCGGGAGCTGAGAGTCAGAGCGGAGTTTTAAAAAGAGCAGGGAGAGAGATTCATAGAGGAGTTTTAAAAAGAGGGAGTTCTGAGAGTAAGAGTGGAGTTTTAAAAAGAGCGAGAGTTGTGTCAGAGCAGAGATTTAGAAAGAGCGTGAACTGAGAGTCAGAGTGAAGAGTTAAAAAGAGCAGGGAGAGAGAGTCTTAGTGGAGATTTAAAAAGAGTGAGTTCTGAGATTAAGAGCTGAGATTTGAAAAGAGTTGGAGCTAAGAGTCAGAGCGGAGATTTAAAAAGTGCAAAAGCTGAGAGTCAGAGCGGAGATTAAAAAAGAGCAGGAGCTGAAAGTCAGAGCAGAGATTTAAAAAGAGCAGGAGCTGAGAGACAGAACGGAGATTTATAAAGAGCGAGAGCGGAAAGTGAGAGCGGAGAATTAAAAAGAGCGGGAGCTGAGAGTCAGAGCAGAAGTTAAAAACAGCGCGAGCAGAGAGTCAGAGCGGAGACTTAAAAAGAGCAGGGAGAGTCATAGTGGAGATTTAAAAAGAGCGAGTTCTGAGAGTAAGAGCTGAGATTTAAAAAGAGCGAGAGATGAGAGTCAGAGCGGAGATTTACATCGAGCGTTAGCTGAAAGTCAGAATGGAGATTTAAAAAGAGCGCAAGCTGAGAGTCAGAGTGGAGATTTAAAATGAGTGGGAGCTGTGACTTAGAACGGAGATTTAAAAAGAGCTGGAGCTGGGAGTCAGAGCAGAGATTTAAAAAGAGTGAGAGCTGGGAGTCAGAGTGGAGATTTTAAAAGATCGAGAGCTGAGAGTCAGAGCATAAATTTAAAAAGACTGGTTGCAGAGAGTCAGTGCGGAGATTTAAAAAGAGTGAGAGTTGGGAGTCAGAGTGGAGATTTTAAAAGATCGAGAGCTGAGAGTCAGAGCATAGATTTAAAAAGAGTGGGTGCTGAGAGTCAGTGCGGAGATTTAAAACGAGCAGGATCTGAGAGTGAGAGCGGAGATTTAAAAAGCGCAAAAGCTGAGTGTCAGAGTGGAGATTTAAAAAGAGCGAGATCTGAGAGTAAGAACAGAGATTTAAAAAGAGCAGGAGCTGAGAGTCAGAGCGGAGATTGAAAAAGAGCAAGAGCAGAGAGTGAGAGCGGAGAGTTTAAAAAAATATGAGCTCGGAGTCAGAGCGAAAATTTAAAAAGAGCGAGAGCGGAAAGTGAGAGCGGAGATTTAAAAAGAGCGGGAGCTGAGATTCCAAGTGGAGATTAGAAACAGCGGGAGCTGAGAGTCAGAGCGGAGTTTTAAAAAGGGCATGGAGAGAGATCCATAGTGGAGTTTTAAAAAGAGCGAGTTCTGAGAGTAAGAGCGGAGATTTAAAAAGAGCGAGAGTTGAGAGTCAGAGTGAAGATTTAAAAAGAGCAGGGAGAGAGAGTCTTAGTGGAGAATTAAAAAGAGCGAATTCTGAGAGTAAGAGAGGCGATTTAAAAAGAGTTGGAGCTAAGAGTCAGAGCGGAGATTTAAAAAGAGCGTGAACTGAGAGTCTGAGTGGAGATTTAAAAATAGCAGGACTTGAGATTCAGAGTGGAGATTTAAACAGAGGGAGAGCAGAGAATGAGAGAGGAGAGTTAAAAAAAAAAGGTAGCGGAGAGTGAGAGCGGAGATTTAAAAATAGCAGGAGCTGAGAGTCAGAGCGGAGAATTAAAAAGAGGGAGAGTTGGGATTCAGAGTGCAGATTTTAAAAGAGCGAGAGATGAGAGTCAGAGCATAGATTTAAAATTAATGGGTGCTAAGAGTCAGTGCGGAGAATTAAAACGACTGGCAGCTGGGAGTCAGAGTGGAGATATAGAAACAGAGAAAGCTGAGAGTCAGAGTGGAGATTTAAAAAGAGCAGGAGCTGAGAGTCAGAGTGGAGATTTAAAAAGAGCATAACGTGAGAGAGGAGAGTTTAAAAAAAAGGGATCCGGGAGTCAGAGTGGAGAATTAAAAAGAGCGAGAGCGGAAAGTGAGAGCGGAGATTTAAAAAGAACGGGAGCTGAGTTTCAAAGCAGAGATTAGAAACAGCAGGAGCGGAGAGTCAGAGCGGAGATTTAAAAAGAGCAGGGATTGAGATTCATAGTGGGGTTTTAAAAAGAGTGAGTTCTGAGAGTAAGAGCGGAGATTTAAAAAGAGCGAGAGCTGAGAGTAAGAGCGGAGATTTTCAAAGAGCGAGAGCTGAGAGTCAGAGCATAGATTTAAAAAGAGTGGGTGCTGAGAGTCAATGTGGAGATTTAAAACGAGCAGGATCTGAGAGTGAGAGACGAGATTTAAAAAGAGCGAAAGCTGAGAGTGAGAGTGGAGATTTAAAAAGAGCAGGAGCTGATAGTCAGAATGGACATATAAAAAGAGCGAAACCTGGGAGTCAGAGCAGAGATTTAAAAAGAGTGAGAGCTGGGAGTCAGAGTGGAGATTTTAAAAGATCGAGAGCTGAGAGTCAGAGCATAAATTTAAAAAGAGTGGTTGCAGAGAGTCAGTGCAGAGATTTAAAAAGAGTGAGAGCTGGGAGTCAGAGTGGAGATTTGAAATGATCGAGAGCTGAGAGTCAGAGCATAGATTTAAAAAGAGTGGGTGCTGAGAGTCAGTGCGGAGATTTAAAACGAGCGGGATCTGAGAGTGAGAGCGGAGATTTAAAAAGCGCAAAAGCTGAGTGTCAGAGTGGAGATTTAAAAAGATCAGGGAGAGAGAGTCATAGTGGAGATTTAAAAAGAGCGAGTTCTGAGAGTAAGAACAGAGATTTAAAAAGAGCAGGAGCTGAGAGTCAGAGCGGAGATTGAAAAAGAGCAAGAGCAGAGAGTGAGAGCGGAGAGTTTAAAGAAATATGAGCTCGGAGTCAGAGCGAAGATATAAAAAGAGCGAGAGCAGAAAGTGAGAGCGGAGATTTAAAAAGAGCGGGAGCTGAGAGTCAAAGTGGAGATTAGAAACAGCGGGAGCTGTGAGTCAGAGCGGAGTTTTAAAAAGTGCATGGAGAGTGATTCATAGTGGAGTTTTAAAAAGAGCGAGTTCTGAGAGTAAGAGCGGAGATTTAAAAAGAGCGAGAGTTGAGAGTCAGAGTGAAGAGTTAAAAAGAGCAGGGAGAGAGAATCTTAGTGGAGAATTAAAAAGAGCGAATTCTGAGAGTAAGAGAGGCGATTTAAAAAGAGTTGGAGCTAAGAGTAAGAGCGGAGATTTAAAAAGAGCGTGAACTGAGAGTCTGAGTGGAGATTTAAAAATAGCAGGACTTGAGATTCAGAGTGGAGATTTAAACAGAGGGAGAGCAGAGAATGAGAGAGGACAGTTAAAAAAAAGGTAGCGGAGAGTGAGAGCGGAGATTTAAAAATAGCAGGAGCTGAGAGTCAGAGCGGAGAATTAAAAAGAGGGAGAGTTGGGAGTCAGAGTGCAGATTTTAAAAGAGCGAGAGGTGAGAGTCAGAGCATAGATTTAAAATTAGTGGGTGCTAAGAGTCAGTGCGGAGAATTAAAACGACTGGCAGCTGGGAGTCAGAGTGGAGATATAGAAACAGAGAAAGCTGAGAGTCAGAGTGGAGATTTAAAAAGAGCAGGAGCTGAGAGTCAGAGTGGAGATTTAAAAAGAGCATAGCGTGAGAGAGGAGAGTTTAAAAAAAAGGGATCCGGGAGTCAGAGTGGAGAATTAAAAAGAGCGAGAGCGGAAAGTGAGAGCGGAGATTTAAAAAGAACGGGAGCTGAGTTTCAAAGCAGAGATTAGAAACAGCAGGAGCTGAGAGTCAGAGCGGAGATTTAAAAAGAGCAGGGATTGAGATTCATAGTGGGGTTTTAAAAAGAGTGAGTTCTGAGAGTAAGAGCGGAGATTTAAAAAGAGCGAGAGCTGAGAGTAAGAGCGGAGATTTTCAAAGAGCGAGAGCTGAGAGTCAGAGCGTAGATTTAAAAAGAGTGGGTGCTGAGAGTCAATGTGGAGATTTAAAACGAGCAGGATCTGAGAGTGAGAGACGAGATTTAAAAAGAGCGAAAGCTGAGAGTGAGAGTGGAGATTTAAAAAGAGCAGGAGCTGATAGTCAGAATGGACATATAAAAAGAGCGAAACCTGAGAGTCAGAGTGGAGATTTAAAAAGAGCGGGAGCTGAGAGTCAGAGTGGAGATTTAAAATGAGTGGGAGCTGTGACTTAGAATGGAGATTTAAAAAGAGCGGGAGCTGGGAGTCAGAGCAGAGATTTAAAAAGAGTGAGAGCTGGGAGTCAGAGTGGAGATTTTAAAAGATCGAGAGCTGAGAGTCAGAGCATAAATTTAAAAAGAGTGGTTGCAGAGAGTCAGTGCAGAGATTTAAAAAGAGTGAGAGCTGGGAGTCAGAGTGGAGATTTGAAATGATCGAGAGCTGAGAGTCAGAGCATAGATTTAAAAAGAGTGGGTGCTGAGAGTCAGTGCGGAGATTTAAAACGAGCGGGATCTGAGAGTGAGAGCGGAGATTTAAAAAGCGCAAAAGCTGAGTGTCAGAGTGGAGATTTAAAAAGATCAGGGAGAGAGAGTCATAGTGGAGATTTAAAAAGAGCGAGTTCTGAGAGTAAGAACAGAGATTTAAAAAGAGCAGGAGCTGAGAGTCAGAGCGGAGATTGAAAAAGAGCAAGAGCAGAGAGTGAGAGCGGAGAGTTTAAAAAAATATGAGCTCGGAGTCAGAGCGAAGATATAAAAAGAGCGAGAGCAGAAAGTGAGAGCGGAGATTTAAAAAGAGCGGGAGCTGAGAGTCAAAGTGGAGATTAGAAACAGCGGGAGCTGAGAGTCAGAGCGGAGTTTTAAAAAGGGCATGGAGAGTGATTCATAGTGGAGTTTTAAAAAGAGCGAGTTCTGAGAGTAAGAGCGGAGATTTAAAAAGAGCGAGAGTTGAGAGTCAGAGTGAAGAGTTAAAAAGAGCAGGGAGAGAGAGTCTTAGTGGAGAATTAAAAAGAGCGAATTCTGAGAGTAAGAGAGGCGATTTAAAAAGAGTTGGAGCTAAGAGTAAGAGCGGAGATTTAAAAAGAGCGTGAACTGAGAGTCTGAGTGGAGATTTAAAAATAGCAGGACTTGAGATTCAGAGTGGAGATTTAAACAGAGGGAGAGCAGAGAATGAGAGAGGACAGTTAAAAAAAAGGTAGCGGAGAGTGAGAGCGGAGATTTAAAAATAGCAGGAGCTGAGAGTCAGAGCGGAGAATTAAAAAGAGGGAGAGTTGGGAGTCAGAGTGCAGATTTTAAAAGAGCGAGAGGTGAGAGTCAGAGCATAGATTTAAAATTAGTGGGTGCTAAGAGTCAGTGCGGAGAATTAAAACGACTGGCAGCTGGGAGTCAGAGTGGAGATATAGAAACAGAGAAAGCTGAGAGTCAGAGTGGAGATTTAAAAAGAGCAGGAGCTGAGAGTCAGAGTGGAGATTTAAAAAGAGCATAGCGTGAGAGAGGAGAGTTTAAAAAAAAGGGATCCGGGAGTCAGAGTGGAGAATTAAAAAGAGCGAGAGCGGAAAGTGAGAGCGGAGATTTAAAAAGAACGGGAGCTGAGTTTCAAAGCAGAGATTAGAAACAGCAGGAGCTGAGCGTCAGAGCGGAGATTTAAAAAGAGCAGGGATTGAGATTCATAGTGTGGTTTTAAAAAGAGTGAGTTCTGAGAGTCAGAGCCGAGATTTAAAAAGAGCGTGATCTGAGAGTCAGAGTGGAGATTTAAAAAGAGCAGGGAGAGAGATTCATAGTGGAGTTTTAAAAAGAGCGAGTTCTGAGAGTAAGAGCGGAGATTTTAAAAGAGCGAGAGCTGAGAGTCAGAGCGTAGATTTAAAAAGAGTGGGTGCTGAGAGTCAGTGTGGAGATTTAAAAGGAGCAGGATCTGAGAGTGAGAGACGAGATTTAAAAAGAGCGAAAGCTGAGAGTGAGAGTGGAGATTTAAAAAGAGCAGGAGCTGAGAGTCAGAGTGGAGATTTAAAAAGAGCAGGAGCTGAGAGTCAGAGCAGAGATTTAAAAAGAGCAGGAGCTGAAAGTCAGAGCAGAGATTTAAAAAGAGCAGGAGCTGAGAGGCAGAGCGGAGATTTAAAAAGAGCAAGAGCAGAGAGTGAGAGCGGAGAGTTAAAAAAAAAGGGAGCGGAAAGTGAGAGCGGAGATTTAAAAATAGCAGGAGCTGAGAGTCAGAGCGGAGATTAAAAAAAACGGGAGCTGAGAGTCAGAGCAGAGATTTAAAAAGAGCTGGGAGAAAGAGTCACAGTTGGGATTTGAAAAGAGCGAGTTCTGAGAGTCAGAGCGGAGATTTACATCGAGCGTTAGCTAAGAGTCAGAGTGGAGATTTAAAAAGAGCGCCAGCTGAGAAAAAGAGTGGAGATTTAAAATGAGTGGGAGCTGTGAGTTAGAGAGGAGATTTTAAAAGAGCGAGAGCTGAGATTCAGAGCATAGATTTAAAAATAGTGGGTGCTGAGAGTCAGTGCGGATATTTAAAATGAGCAGGATCTGAGAGTGAGAGCGGAGATTTAAAAAGCGTGAAAGCTGAGTGTCAGAGTGGAGATTTAAAAAGTGCAAAATCTGAGCGTCAGAGTGGAGATTTAAAAAGAGCGGGAGCTGAGAGTCAGAGCGGAGATTTAAAAAGAGCAGGAGCTGAAAGTCAGAGCAGAGATTTAAAAAGAGCTGGAGCTGAGAGACAGAGCAGGGATTTAAAAATAGCGAGAGCAGAGAGTGAAAGCGGAGAGTTTAAAAAAAATTTAGCTGGGAGTCAGAGCGGAGATTTAAAAATAGCGAGAGCGGAAAGTGAGAGCGGAGATTTAAAAAGAGCGCGAGCTGAGAGTCAGAGCAGAAATTAAAAAGAGCGCGGGCAGAGATTTAGTGCGGAGATTTAAAAAGAGCAGGGAGAGAGTGTCATAGTGGAGATTTAAAAAGAGCGGGTCCTGATAGTAAGAACGGAGATTTAAAAATAGCAGGAGCTGAGAGTCAGAGCGGAGATTTAAAAAGAGCAAGAGCAGAGAGTGAGAGCGGAGAGTTGAAAAAAATGTGAGCTCGGAGTCAGAGCGGAGATTTAAAAAGAGCGAGAGCGGAAAGTGAGGGCGGAGATTTAAAAAGAGCGGGAGCTGAGAGTCAAAGTGGAGATTAGAAACAGCGGGAACTGAGAGTCAGAGCGGAGTTTTAAAAAGAGCAGGGAGAGAGATTCATAGTGGTGTTTTAAAAAGAGCGAGTTCTGAGAGTAAGAGTGGAGATTTATAAAGAGCGAGAGTTGAGAGTCAGAGCGGAGATTTAAAAAGAGCTTGAACAGAGAGTCAGAGTGAAGATTTAAAAAGAACAGGGAGAGAGAGTCTTAGTGGAAATTTAAAAAGAGCGAGTTCTGAGAGTAAGAGCGGAGTTTTAAAAAGAGCGTGAACTGAGAGTCAGAGTGGAGATTTAAAAAGAGCTTGAACAGAGAGTCAGAGTGAAGATTTAAAAAGAACAGGGAGAGAGAGTCTTAGTGGAAATTTAAAAAGAGCGAGTTCTGAGAGTAAGAGCGGAGTTTTAAAAAGAGCGTGAACTGAGAGTCAGAGTGGAGATTTAAAAAGAGCAGGAGCTGAAACTCTGTGTGGAGATTTGAAAAGAGCAGGTGTTGAGATTCAGAGTGGAGATTTAAAAAGAGCGAGAGCAGAGTGTGAGAGAGTAGAGTTAAAAAATAAGGGAGCGGAGAGTGAGAGCGGAGATTTAAAAATAGCAGGAGCTGCGAGTCAGAGCGGAGATTAAAAGAAACGGGAGCTGAGAGTCAGAGCGGAGATTTAAAAAGAGCAGGGAGAGAGAGTCATAGTGGAGATTTGAAAAGGGTGAGTTCTGAGAGTCAGAGCGGAGATTTAAAAAGAGCGAGAGATGAGAGTCAGAGTGGAGATTTATATCGAGCGTTAGCTGAGAGTCAGAGTGGAGATTTAAAAAGAGAGCAAGCTGAGAGTCAGAATGGAGATTTAAAATGAGTGTGAGCTGTGACTTAGAGCAGAGATTTAAAAAGAGCGGGAGCTGGGAGTGAGAGCGGAGATTTAAAAAGAGTGAGAGCTGGGAGTCAGAGTGGAGATTTTAAAAGTTTGAGAGCTGAGAGCCAGAGCATCGATTTAAAAAGAGTGGGTGCTAAGAGTCAGTGCGGAGATTTAAGATTAGCGGGAGCTGAGAGTCGGAGCAGAGATTAATAATAGCGGGAGCTAAGTGTCAGAGCGGAGATTTGAAAATAGCACGAGCTGAGAGAAAGAGTGAAGATTTAATAAGAGCAGGAAGAGAGAGTCAGAGCGGAGAATTAATACGAGAGTCAGCTGAGAGTCAGAGCGGAGAATTAAAAAGAGGGAGAGCTGGGAGTCTGAGTGCAGATGTTCAAAGAGCGAGAGATGAGAGTCAGAGCGTAGATTTAAAAATAGTGGGTGCTGAGAGTCAGTGCGGAGATTTAAAACGAGCAGGATCTGAGAGTAAGAGCGGAGATTTAACAAGAGCTAGAGCTGAGAATCAGAGCGGAGATTTAAAAAGAGCATGTACTGAGAGTCAGAGTGGAGATTTAAAAAGAGCGAGAGCAGAGAGTGAGAGCAGAGATTTAAAAATAGCAGGAGCTGAGAGTCAGAGCGGAGATTTAAAAAGAGCTGTGAGAAAGAGTCATAGTGGAGATTTGAAAAGAGCGAGTTCTGAGAGTCAGAGCGGAGATTTAAAAAGAGCGAGAGCTGAGTGTCAGAGCGGAGATTTACATCGAGCGGTAGCTAAGCGTCAGTGCGGAGTTTTTAAAAGATCAGGGAGAGAGAGTCATAGTGGAGATTTAAAAAGAGTGAGTTCTGAGAGTAAGAACAGAGATTTAAAAAGAGCAGGAGCTGAGAGTCAGAGCGGAGATTGAAAAAGAGCAAGAGCAGAGAGTGAGAGCAGAGAGTTTAAAAAAATATGAGCTCGGAGTCAGAGCGAAGATTTAAAATGAGCGAGAGCGGAAAGTGAGAGCGGAGATTAAATAAGAGCGGGGGCTGAGAGTCAAAGTGGAGATTAGAAACAGCTGGAGCTGAGAGTCAGAGCAGAGTTTTAAAAAGAGCAGGGAGAGAGATTCATAGAGGAGTTTTAAAAAAAGGGAGTTCTGAGAGTAAGAGCGGAGATTTAAAAAGAGCGAGAGTTGAGAGTCAGAGCAGAGATTTAAAAAGAGCGTGAACTGCGAGTCAGAGTGAAGAGTTAAAAAGAGCAGGGAGAGAGAGTCTTAGTGGAGATTTAAAAAGAGTGAGTTCTGAGAGTAAGAGCTGAGATTTGAAAATAGTTGGAGCTAAGAGTCAGAGCGGAGATTTAAAAAGTGCAAAAGCTGAGTGTCAGAGTGGAGATTTAAAAAGAGTGGGAGCTGAGAATCAGAGTGGAGATTTAAAAAGAGTGGGAGCTGAGAGTCAGAGTGGAGATTAAAAAAGAGCTGGAGCTGAAAGTCAGAGCAGAGATTTAAAAAGAGCAGGAGCTGAGAGACAGAGCGGAGATTTAAAAAGAGCGAGAGCTGAAAGTGAGAGCGGAGAATTAAAAAGAGCGGGAGCTGAGAGTCAGAGCAGAAGTTAAAAAAAGCGCGAGCAGAGAGTCAGAGCGGAGACTTAAAAAGAGCAGGGAGAGTCATAGTGGAGATTTAAAAAGAGCGAGTTCTGAGAGTAAGAGCTGAGATTTAAAAAGAGCGAGAGCTGAGAGTCAGAGCGGAGATTTAAAAAGAGCGAGAGATGAGAGTCAGAGCGGAGATTTACATCGAGCGTTAGCTGAGAGTCAGAGTGGAGATTTAAAAAGAGCGCAAGCTGAGAGTCAGAGTGGAGATTTAAAATGAGTGGGAGCTGTGACTTAGAACGGAGATTTAAAAAGAGCGGGAGCTGGGAGTCAGAGTGGAGATTTAAAAAGAGTGAGAGCTGGGAGTCAGAGTGGACATTTTAAAAGATCGAGAGCTGAGAGTCAGAGCATAAATTTAAAAAGAGTGGTTGCAGAGAGTCAGTGCGGAGATTTAAAAAGAGTGAGAGCTGGGAGTCAGAGTGGAGACTTTAAAAGATCGAGAGCTGAGAGTCAGAGCATAGATTTAAAAATAGTGGGTGCTGAGAGTCAGTGCGGAGATTGAAAAAGAGCAAGAGCAGAGAGTGAGAGCGGAGAGTTTAAAAAAATGTGAGCTCGGAGTCAGAGCGAATATTTAAAAAGAGCGAGAGCGGAAAGTGAGAGCGGAGATTTAAAAAGAGCGGGAGCTGAGATTCCAAGTGGAGATTAGAAACAGCGGGAGCTGAGAGTCCGAGCAGAGTTTTAAAAAGATCAGGGAGAGAGAGTCATAGTGGAGATTTAAAAAGAGCGAGTTGTGAGAGTAAGAACAGAGATTTAAAAAGAGCAGGAGCTGAGAGTCAGAGCGGAGATTGAAAAAGAGCAGGAGCAGAGAGTGAGAGCGGAGAGTTTAAAAAATATGAGCTCGGAGTCAGAGAGAAGATATAAAAAGAGCGAGAGCGGAAAGTGAGAGCGGAGATTTAAAAATAGCGGGAGCTGAGAGTCAGAGCGGAGTTGTAAAAAGGGCATGGAGAGAGATTCATAGTGGAATTTTAAAAAGAGCGAGTTCTGAGAGTAAGAGCGGAGATTTAAAAAGACCGAGAGTTGAGAGTCAGAGCGGAGATTTAAAAAGAGCGTGAACTGAGAGTCAGAGTGAAGAGTTAAAAAGAGCAGGGAGAGAGAGTCTTAGTGGAGAATTAAAAAGAGCGAGTTCTGAGAGTAAGAGAGGAGATTTAAAAAGAGTTGGAGCTAAGAGTCAGAGCGGAGATTTAAAAAGAGCGTGAGCTGAGAGTCTGAGTGGAGATTTAAAAATAGCAGGAGTTAAGATTCAGAGTGGAGATTTAAACAGAGGGAGAGCAGAGAATGAGAGAGGAGAGTTAAAAAAAAAGGGAGCGGAGAGTGAGAGCGGAGATTTAAAAATAGCAGGAGCTGAGAGTCAGAGCGGAGATTTAAAAAGAGCGAGAGATGAGAGTCAGAGTGGAGATTTACATCGAGCGTTAGCTGTGAGTCAGAGTGGAGAATTACAAAGAGTGCAAGCTGAGAGTCAGAGTGGCGATTTAAAATGAGTGGGAGCTGTGACTTAGAGCGGAGATTTAAAAAGAGCGGGAGCTGGGAGTCAGAGCAGAGATTTAAAAAGAGCAGGAGCTGAGAGACAGAGCGGAGAATTAAAAAGAGCGGGAGCTGAGAGTCGGAGCAGAAGTTAAAAACAGCGCAAGCAGAGAGTCAGAGCGGAGATTTAAAAAGAGCAGGGAGTGTCATAGTGGAGATTTAAAAAGAGCGAATTCTGAGAGTAAGAGCTGAGATTTAAAAAGAGCGAGAGCTGAGAGTCAGAGCGGAGATTTAAAAAGAGCGAGAGATGAGAGTCAGAGTGGAGATTTACATCGAGCGTTAGCTGAGAGTCAGAGTGGAGATTTAAAAAGAGCGCAAGCTGAGAGTCAGAGTGGAGTTTTAAAATGAGTGCGAGCTGTGACTTAGAGCGGAGATTTAAAAAGAGCGGGAGCTGGGAGTCAGAGCAGAGATTTAAAAAGAGTGAGAGCTGGGAGTCAGAGTGGACATTTTAAAAATTCGAGAGCTGAGAGTCAGAGCATAAATTTAAAAAGAGTGGTTGCAGAGAGTCAGTGCGGAGATTTAAAAAGAGTGAGAGCTGGGAGTCAGAGTGGAGATTTTAAAAGATCGAGAGCTGAGAGTTAGAGCATAGAATTAAAAAGAGTGGGTGCTGAGAGTCAGTGCGGAGATTTAAAACGAGCAGGATCTGAGAGTGAGAGCGGAGATTTAAAAAGCGCAAAAGCTGAGGGTCAGAGTGGAGATTTAAAAAGAGCGAGTTCTGAGAGTAAGAACAGAGATTTAAAAAGAGCAAGAGCTGAGAGTCAGAGCGGAGATTGAAAAAGAGCAAGAGCAGAGAGTGACAGCGGAGAGCTTAAAAAAATATGAGCTCGGAGTCAGAGCGAAGATATAAAAAGAGCGAGAGCGGAAAGTGAGAGCGGAGATTTAAAAAGAGCGGGAGCTGAGAGTCAAAGTGGAGATTAGAAACAGTGGGAGCTGAGAGTCAGAGAGGAGTTTTAAAAAGGGCATGGAGAGAGATTCATAGTGGAGTTTTAAAAAGAGGGAGTTCTGAGAGTAAGAGCGGAGATTTAAAAAGAGCGAGAGTTGAGAGTCAGAGCGGAGATTTAAAAAGAGCGTGAACTGAGAGTCTGAGTGGAGATTTAAAAATAGCAGGAGTTGAGATTCAGAGTGGAGATTTAAACAGAGGGAGAGCAGAGAATGAGCGAGGAGAGTTAAAAAAAAATGTAGCGGAGAGTGAGAGCGGAGATCTAAAAATAGCAGGAGCTGAGAGTCAGAGCGGAGATTAAAGAAAACGGGAGCTGAGAGTCAGAGCAGAGATTTAAAAAGAGCAGGGAGAGAGAGTCATAGTGGAGATTTGAAAAGTGTGAGTTCTGAGAATCAGAGTGGAGAATTAAAAAGAGCAAGAGATGAGAGTCAGAGTGGAGATTTACATCGAGCGTTAGCTGAGAGTCAGAGTGGAGAATTAAAAAGAGCGCAATCTGAGAGTCAGAGTGGAGATTTAAAATGAGTGGGAGCTGTGACTTAGAGCGGAGATTTAAAAAGAGCGGGATCTGGGAGTCAGAGCGGAGATTTAATAAGAGCGGGAGTTGAGAGTCAAAGTGGAGATTAGAAACAGCAGGAGCTGAGAGTCAGAGCGGAGTTTCAAAAAGATCAGTGAGAGAGAGTCATAGTGGAGATTTAAAAAGAGCGAGTTCTGAGAATAAGAACAGAGATTTAAAAAGAGCAGGAGCTGAGAGTCAGAGCGGAGATTGAAAAAGAGCAAGAGCAGAGAGTGAGAGCGGAGAGTTTAAAAAAATATGAGCTCGGAGTCAGAGCGAAGATTTAAAAAGAGCGAGAGCGGAAAGTGAGAGCGGAGATTTAAAAAGAGCGGGAGCCGAGAGTAAAAGTGGAGATTAGAAACATTGGGAGCTGAGAGTCAGAGCGGAGTTTTAAAAAGAGCAGGGAGAGAGATTCATAGTGGAGTTTTAAAAAGAGGGAGTTCTGAGAGTAAGTGTGGAGATTTAAAAAGAGCGAGAGTTGAGAGTCAGAGCGGAGATTTAAAAAGAGCGTGAACTGAGGGTCAGAGTGAAGAGTTAAAAAGAGCAGGGAGAGAGAGTCTTAGTGGAGATTTAAAAAGAGCGAGTTCTGAGAGTAAGAGAGGAGATTTAAAAAGAGTTGGAGTTAAGAGTAAGATTGGAGATTTAAAAAGAGCAGGAGTTGAGATTCAGAGTGGAGATTTAAACAGAGGGAGAGCAGAGAATGAGAGAGGAGAGTTAAAAAAAAGGGAGCGGAGAGTGAGAGCGGAGATTTAAAAATAGCAGGAGCTGAGAGTCAGAGCGGAGATTAAAAAAAGTGGGAGCTGAGAGTCAGAGCAGAGATTTAAAAAGAGCAGGGAGAGAGAGTCATAGTGGAGATTTGAAAAGAGTGGGTTCTGAGAGTCAGAGTGCAGATTTAAAAAGAGCGAGAGATGAGAGTCAGAGCAGAGATTTACATCGAGCGTTAGCTGAGAGTCAGAGTGGAGAATTACAAAGAGCGCAAGCTGAGAGTCAGAGTGGAGATTTAAAATGAGTGGGAGCTGTGACTTAGAGCGGCGATTTAAAAAGAGCGGGAGCTGGGAGTCAGAGTGGAGATTTAAAAAGAGTGAGAGCTGGGAGTCAGAGTGGAGATTTTAAAAGATCGAGAGCTGAGAGTCAGAGCATAGATTTAAAAAGAGTGGGTGCTGAGAGTCAGTGCGGAAATTTAAAACGAGCAGGATCTGAGAGTGAGAGCGGAGATTTAAAAAGCCCAAAAGCTGAGTGTCAGAGTGGAGTTTTAAAAAGAGCAGGAGCTGAAGTCAGAGTGGAGATTTAAAAGAGCAAAAGCTGAGAGTCAGAGTGGAGATTTAAAAAGAGCAGGAGCTGAAAGTCAGAGCAGAGATTTAAAAAGAGCACGAGCTGAGAAACAGAGCGGAGAATTAAAAAGAGCGGGAGCTGAGAGTCAGAGCAGAAGTTAAAAACAGCGCGAGCAGAGAGTCAGAGCGGAGATTTAAAAAGAGTGAGAGCTGGGATTCAGAGTGGAGATTTTGAAAGATCGAGAGCTGAGAGTCAGAGCGGAGATTTGAAAAGAGTGGGTTCTGAGAGTCAGTGCGGAGATTTAAAATGAGCAGGATCTGAGAGTGAGAGAGGAGATTTAAAAAGCGCAAAAGCTGAGTGTCAGAGTGGAGATTTAAAAAGAGCAGGAGCTGAGAGTCAGAGCAGAGATTTAAAAAGAGCAGGAGCTGAGAGACAGAGCAGAGATTTAAAAAGAGCGAGAGCGAAAGTGAGAGTGGAGAATTAAAAAGAGCGGGAGCTGAGAGTCAAAGCAGAAGTTAAAAACAGCGCGAGCAGAGAGTCAGAGCATAGATTTGAAAAGAGTGGGTGCTGAGAGTCAGTGCGGAGATTTAAAACGAGCAGTATCTGAGAGTGAGAGCGGAGATTTAAAAGGGCAAAAGCTGAGTGTCAGAGTGGAGATTTAAAAAGAGCGAGTTCTGAGAGTAAGAACAGAGATTTAAAAAAAGCAGGAGCTGAGAGTCAGAGCGGAGATTGAAAAAGCGCAAGAGCAGAGAGTGAGAGCAGAGAGTTTAAAAAAATGTGAGCTCGGAGTCAGAGCAAAGATTTAAAAAGAGCAAGAGCGGAAAGTGAGAGCGGAGATTTAAAAAGAGCGGGAGCTGAGAGTCAAAGTGGAGATTAGAAACAGCTGGAGCTGAGAGTCAGAGCGGAGTTTTAAAAAGAGCAGGGAGAGAGATTCATAGTGGAGTTTTAAAAAGAGGGAGTTCTGAGAGTAAGAGCGGAGATTTAAAAAGAGCGAGAGTTGAGAGTCAGAGCGGTATTTAAAAAGAGCATGAAATGAGAGTCATGGTGAAGAGTTAAAAAGAGCAATGCGAGAGAGTCATAGTGGAGATTTAAAAAGAGCGAGTTCTGAGAGTAAGAGCTGAGATTTAAAAAGATCGAGAGCTGAGAGTCAAAGCATAGATTTAAAAAGAATGGTTGCAGAGATTCAGTGCAGTGATATAAAAAGAGTGAGAGCTGGGAGTCAGAGTGGAGAATTTAAAAGATCGAGAGCTGAGAGTCAGAGCATAGATTTAAAAAGAATGGGTGCTGAGAGTCAGTGCGAAGATTTAAAACGAGCAGGATCTAAGTGTGAGAGCGGAGATTTAAAAAGCGCAAAAGCTGAGTGTCAGAGTGGAGATTTAAAAAGAGCGAGTTCCGAGAGTAAGAACAGAGCTTTAAAAAGAGCAGGTGCTGAGAGTCAGAGCGGAGATAGAAAAAGAGCAAGAGCAGAGAGTGAGAGCGGAGAGTTTAAAAAAAGGTGCGCTCGGAGTCATGCGAAAATTTAAAAAGAGCGAGAGCGGAAAGTGAGAGCGGAGATTTAAAAAGAGAGGGAGCTGAGAGTCAAAGTGGAGATTAGAAACAGTGGGAGCTGAGAGTCAGAGCGGAGTTTTCAAAAGAGCAGGGAGAGAGAGTCTTAGTGGAGATTTAAAAAGAGCGAGTTCTGAGTGTAAGAGAGGAGATTTAAAAAGAGTTGGAGCTAAGAGTCTGAGCGGAGATTTAAAAAGAACGTGAACTGATAGTCTGAGTAGAGATTTAAAAAGAGCAGGAGCTGAGAGTCAGAGCGGAGATTAAAAAAAAACGGGAGCTGACAGTCAGAGCGGAGATTTAAAAAGAGCAGGGAGAGAGATTCATAGTGGAGATTTAAAAAGAGCGAGTTCTGAGAGTAAGAACGGAGATTTAAAAAATTCGAGAGCTGAGAGTCAGAGCGGAGATTTAAAAAGAGCGAGAGATGAGAGTCAGAGTGGAGATTTACATCGAGCGTTAGCAGAGAGTCAGAGTGGAGAATTAAAATGAGTGGGAGCTGTGACTTACAGCGGAGATTTAAAAAGAGCGGGAGATGGGAGTCAGAGTGGAGATTTTAAAAGATCGAGAGCTGAGAGTCAGAGCATAGGTTTAAAAAGAGTGGGTGATGAGAGTCAGTGCGGAGATTTAAAACGAGCAGTATCTGAGAGTGAGAGCGGAGATTTAAAAGGGCAAAAGCTGAGTGTCAGAGTGGAGATTTAAAAAGAGCGAGTTCTGAGAGTAAGAACAGAGATTTAAAAAAAGCAGGAGCTGAGAGTCAGAGCGGAGATTGAAAAAGAGCAAGAGCAGAGAGTGAGAGCAGAGAGTTTAAAAAAATGTGAGCTCGGAGTCAGAGCAAAGATTTAAAAAGAGCGAGAGCGGAAAGTGAGAGCGGAGATTTAAAAAGAGCGGGAGCTGAGAGTCAAAGTGGAGATTAGAAACAGCTGGAGCTGAGAGTCAGAGCGGAGTTTTTAAAAGAGCAGGGAGAGAGATTCATAGTGGAGTTTTAAAAAGAGGGAGTTCTGAGAGTAAGAGCGGAGATTTAAAAAGAGCGAGAGTTGAGAGTCAGAGCGGTATTTAAAAAGAGCATGAAATGAGAGTCAGAGTGAAGAGTTAAAAAGAGCAATGCGAGAGAGTCATAGTGGAGATTTAAAAAGAGCGAGTTCTGAGAGTAAGAGCTGAGATTTAAAAAGATCGAGAGCTGAGAGTCAAAGCATAGATTTAAAAAGAATGGTTGCAGAGATTCAGTGCAGAGATATAAAAAGAGTGAGAGCTGGGAGTCAGAGTGGAGAATTTAAAAGATCGAGAGCTGAGAGTCAGAGCATAGATTTAAAAAGAATGGGTGCTGAGAGTCAGTGCGAAGATTTAAAACGAGCAGGATCTAAGTGTGAGAGCGGAGATTTAAAAAGCGCAAAAGCTGAGTGTCAGAGTGGAGATTTAAAAAGAGCGAGTTCCGAGAGTAAGAACAGAGATTTAAAAAGAGCAGGTGCTGAGAGTCAGAGCGGAGATTGAAAAAGAGCAAGAGCAGAGAGTGAGAGCGGAGAGTTTAAAAAAAGTGCGCTCGGAGTCATGCGAAAATTTAAAAAGAGCGAGAGCGGAAAGTGAGAGCGGAGATTTAAAAAGAGCGGGAGCTGTGAGTCAAAGTGGAGATTAGAAACAGTGGGAGCTGAGAGTCAGAGCGGAGTTTTCAAAAGAGCAGGGCGAGAGAGTCTTAGTGGAGATTTAAAAAGAGCGAGTTCTGAATGTAAGAGAGGAGATTTAAAAAGAGTTGGAGCTAAGAGTCAGAGCGGAGATTTAAAAAGAGCGTGAACTGATAGTCTGAGTGGAGATTTAAAAATAGCAGGAGTTGAGATTCAGAGTGGAGATTTAAACAGAGGGAGAGCAGAGAGTGAGAGAGGAGAGTTAAAAAAATAGGGAGCGGAGAGTGAGAGTGGAGATTTAAAAATAGCAGGAGCTGAGAGTCAGAGCGGAGATTAAAAAAAAAACGGGAGCTGACAGTCAGAGCGGAGATTTAAAAAGAGCAGGGAGAGAAAGTCATAGTGGAGATTTGAAATGAGTGAGTTCTGAGAGTCAGAGCGGAGATTTAAAAAGAGCGAGAGATGAGAGTCAGAGCGGAAATTTACATGGAGCGTTAGCTGAGAGTCAGAGTGGAGAATTAAAAAGAGCGCAAGATGAGAGTCAGAGTGGAGTTTTAAAATGAGTGGGAGCTGTGACTTAGAGCGGAGATTTAAAACGAGCGGGAGCTGGGAGTCAGAGCGGAGATATAAAAAGAGTGAGAGCTGAGAGTCAGAGTGGAGATTTTAAAAGATCGAGAGCTGAGAGTCAGAGCATAGATTTAAAAAGAGTGGGTGCTGAGAGTCAGTGCGGAAATGTTAAAAAGACTGAGAGCTGGGAGTCAGAGTGGAGATTTTAAAAGAGCGAGAGCTGAGAGTCAAAGCATAGATGTAAAAAGAGTTGGTGCTGAGAGTCAGTGCGGAGATTTAAAAGGAGCAGGATCTGAGAGTGAGAGCGGAGATTTAAAAAGCGCAAAAGCTGAGTGTCAGAGTGGAGATTTAAAAAGAGCAGGAGCTGATAGTCAGAGTGGAGATTTATAAAGAGCAGGAGCTGAAAGTCAGAGCAGAGATTTAAAAAGAGCAGGAGCTGAGAGACAGAGCGGAGATTTAAAAAGAGCGAGAGCGGAAAGTGAGAGTGGAGAATTAAAAAGAGCGGGAGCTGAGAGTCAGAGCAGAAGTTAAAAACAGCGCGAGCAGAGAGTCAGAGCGGAGATTTAAAAAGAGTGAGAGCTGGGATTCAGAGTGGAGATTTTGAAAGATCGAGAGCTGAGAGTCAGAGCGGAGATTTGAAAAGAGTGGGTTCTGAGAGTCAGTGCGGAGATTTAAAATGAGCAGGATCTGAGAGTGAGAGAGGAGATTTAAAAAGCGCAAAAGCTGAGTGTCAGAGTGGAGATTTAAAAAGAGCGAGTTCTGAGAGTAAGAACAGAGATTTAAAAAAAGCAGGAGCTGAGAGTCAGAGCGGAGATTGAAAAAGAGCAAGAGCAGAGAGTGAGAGCAGAGAGTTTAAAAAAATGTGAGCTCGGAGTCAGAGCAAAGATTTAAAAAGAGCGAGAGCGGAAAGTGAGAGCGGAGATTTAAAAAGAGCGGGAGCTGAGAGTCAAAGTGGAGATTAGAAACAGCTGGAGCTGAGAGTCGGAGCGGAGTTTTAAAAAGAGCAGGGAGAGAGATTCATAGTGGAGTTTTAAAAAGAGGGAGTTCTGAGAGTAAGAGCGGAGATTTAAAAAGAGCGAGAGTTGAGAGTCAGAGCGGAATTTAAAAAGAGCATGAAATGAGAGTCAGAGTGAAGAGTTAAAAAGAGCAATGCGAGAGAGTCATAGTGGAGATTTAATAAGAGCGAGTTCTGAGAGTAAGAGCTGAGATTTAAAAAGATCGAGAGCTGAGAGTCAAAGCATAGATTTAAAAAGAATGGTTGCAGAGATTCAGTGCAGAGATATAAAAAGAGTGAGAGCTGGGAGTCAGAGTGGAGAATTTAAAAGATCGAGAGCTGAGAGTCAGAGCATAGATTTAAAAAGAATGGGTGCTGAGAGTCAGTGCGAAGATTTAAAACGAGCAGGATCTATGTGTGAGAGCGGAGATTTAAAAAGCGCAAAAGCTGAGTGTCAGAGTGGAGATTTAAAAAGAGCGAGTTCTGAGAGTGAGAACAGAGCTTTAAAAAGAGCAGGTGCTGAGAGTCAGAGCGGAGATTGAAAAAGAGCAAGAGCAGAGAGTGAGAGCGGAGAGTTTAAAAAAAGGTGCGCTCGGAGTCAAGCGAAAATTTAAAAAGAGCGAGAGCGGGAAGTGAGAGCGGAGATTTAAAAAGAGCAGGAGCTGAGAGTCAAAGTGGAGATTAGAAACAGTGGGAGCTGAGAGTCAGAGCGGAGTTTTAAAAAGAGCAGGGAGAGAGAGTCTTAGTGGAGATTTAAAAAGAGCGAGTTCTGAGTGTAAGAGAGGAGATTTAAAAAGAGTTGGAGCTAAGAGTCAGAGCGGAGATTTAAAAAGAACGTGAACTGATAGTCTGAGTAGAGATTTAAAAATAAGCAGGAGCTGAGAGTCAGAGCGGAGATTAAAAAAAATGGGAGCTGACAGTCAGAGCGGAGATTTAAAAAGAGCAGGGAGAGAGATTCATAGTGGAGATTTAAAAAGAGCGAGTTCTGAGAGTAAGAACGGAGATTTAAAAAATTCGAGAGCTGAGAGTCAGAGCGGAGATTTAAAAAGAGCGAAGATGAGAGTCAGAGTGGAGATTTACATCGAGCGTTAGCAGAGAGTCAGAGTGGAGAATTAAAATGAGTGGGAGCTGTGACTTACAGCGGAGATTTAAAAAGAGCGGGAGATGGGAGTCAGAGTGGAGATTTTAAAAGATCGAGAGCTGAGAGTCAGAGCATAGGTTTAAAAAGAGTGGGTGATGAGAGTCAGTGCGGAGATTTAAAACGAGCAGTATCTGAGAGTGAGAGCGGAGATTTAAAAGGGCAAAAGCTGAGTGTCAGAGTGGAGATTTAAAAAGAGCGAGTTCTGAGAGTAAGAACAGAGATTTTAAAAAAGCAGGAGCTGAGAGTCAGAGCGGAGATTGAAAAAGAGCAAGAGCAGAGAGTGAGAGCAGAGAGTTTAAAAAAATGTGAGCTCGGAGTCAGAGCAAAGATTTAAAAAGAGCGAGAGCGGAAAGTGAGAGCGGAGATTTAAAAAGAGCGGGAGCTGAGAGTCAAAGTGGAGATTAGAAACAGCTGGAGCTGAGAGTCAGAGCGGAGTTTTTAAAAGAGCAGGGAGAGAGATTCATAGTGGAGTTTTAAAAAGAGGGAGTTCTGAGAGTAAGAGCGGAGATTTAAAAAGAGCGAGAGTTGAGAGTCAGAGCGGAATTTAAAAAGAGCATGAAATGAGAGTCAGAGTGAAGAGTTAAAAAGAGCAATGCGGGAGAGTCATAGTGGAGATTTAAAAAGAGCGAGTTCTGAGAGTAAGAGCTGAGATTTAAAAATATCGAGAGCTGAGAGTCAAAGCATAGATTTAAAAAGAATGGTTGCAGAGATTCAGTGCAGAGATATAAAAAGAGTGAGAGTTGGGAGTCAGAGTGGAGAATTTAAAAGATCGAGAGCTGAGAGTCAGAGCATAGATTTAAAAAGAGTGGGTGCTGAGAGTCAGTGCGAAGATTTAAAACGAGCAGGATCTAAGTGTGAGAGCGGAGATTTAAAAAGCGCAAAAGCTGAGTGTCAGAGTGGAGATTTAAAAAGAGCGAGTTCCGAGAGTAAGAACAGAGATTTAAAAAGAGCAGGTGCTGAGAGTCAGAGCAGAGATTGAAAAAGAGCAGGAGCAGAGAATGAGAGTGGAGAGTTTAAAAAAAGGTGCGCTCAGAGTCAAGCGAAAATTTAAAAAGAGCGAGAGCGGAAAGTGAGAGCGGAGATTTAAAAAGAGCGGGAGCTGAGAGTCAAAGTGGAGATTAGAAACAGTGGGAGCTGAGAGTCAGAGCGGAGTTTTAAAAAGAGCAGGGAGAGAGAGTCTTAGTGGAGATTTAAAAAGAGCGAGTTCTGAGTGTAAGAGAGGAGATTTAAAAAGAGTTGGAGCTAAGAGTCAGAGCGGAGATTTAAAAAGAACGTGAACTGATAGTCTGAGTAGAGATTTAAAAAGAGCAGGAGCTGAGAGTCAGAGCGGAGATTAAAAAAAAACGGGAGCTGACAGTCAGAGCGGAGATTTAAAAAGAGCAGGGAGAGAAATTCATAGTGGAGATTTAAAAAGAGCGAGTTCTGAGAGTAAGAACGGAGATTTAAAAAATTCGAGAGCTGAGAGTCAGAGCGGAGATTTAAAAAGAGCGAGAGATGAGAGTCAGAGTGGAGATTTACATCGAGCGTTAGCAGAGAGTCAGAGTGGAGAATTAAAATGAGTGGGAGCTGTGACTTACAGCGGAGATTTAAAAAGAGCGGGAGATGGGAGTCAGAGTGGAGATTTTAAAAGATCGAGAGCTGAGAGTCAGAGCATAGGTTTAAAAAGAGTGGGTGATGAGAGTCAGTGCGGAGATTTAAAACGAGCAGTATCTGAGAGTGAGAGCGGAGATTTAAAAGGGCAAAAGCTGAGTGTCAGAGTGGAGATTTAAAAAGAGCGAGTTCTGAGAGTCAGAACAGAGATTTAAAAAAAGCCGGAGCTGAGAGTCAGAGCGGAGATTGAAAAAGAGCAAGAGCAGAGAGTGAGAGCAGAGAGTTTAAAAAAATGTGAGCTCGGAGTCAGAGCAAAGATTTAAAAAGAGCGAGAGCGGAAAGTGAGAGCGGAGATTTAAAAAGAGCGGGAGCTGAGAGTCAAAGTGGAGATTAGAAACAGCTGGAGCTGAGAGTCAGAGCGGAGTTTTTAAAAGAGCAGGGAGAGAGATTCATAGTGGAGTTTTAAAAAGAGGGAGTTCTGAGAGTAAGAGCGGAGATTTAAAAAGAGCGAGAGTTGAGAGTCAGAGCGGAATTTAAAAAGAGCATGAAATGAGAGTCAGAGTGAAGAGTTAAAAAGAGCAATGCGAGAGAGTCATAGTGGAGATTTAAAAAGAGCGAGTTCTGAGAGTAAGAGCTGAGATTTAAAAAGATCGAGAGCTGAGAGTCAAAGCATAGATTTAAAAAGAATGGTTGCAGAGATTCAGTGCAGAGATATAAAAAGAGTGAGAGCTGGGAGTCAGAGTGGAGAATTTAAAAGATCGAGAGCTGAGAGTCAGAGCATAGATTTAAAAAGAATGGGTGCTGAGAGTCAGTGCGCAGATTTAAAACGAGCAGGATCTAAGTGTGAGAGCGGAGATTTAAAAAGCGCAAAAGCTGAGTGTCAGAGTGGAGATTTAAAAAGAGCGAGTTCCGAGAGTAAGAACAGAGATTTAAAAAGAGCAGGTGCTGAGAGTCAGAGCGGAGATTGAAAAAGAGCAAGAGCAGAGAGTGAGAGCGGAGAGTTTAAAAAAAGGTGCGCTCGGAGTCAAGCGAAAATTTAAAAAGAGCGAGAGCGGAAAGTGAGAGCGGAGATTTAAAAAGAGCGGGAGCTGTGAGTCAAAGTGGAGATTAGAAACAGTGGGAGCTGAGAGTCAGAGCGGATTTTAAAAAGCGCAGGGAGAGAGAGTCTTAGTGGAGATTTAAAAAGAGCGAGTTCTGAGTGTAAGAGAGGAGATTTAAAAAGAGTTGGAGCTAAGAGTCAGAGCGGAGATTTAAAAAGAACGTGAACTGATAGTCTGAGTGGAGATTTAAAAATAGCAGGAGTTGAGATTCAGAGTGGAGATTTAAACAGAGAGAGAGCAGAGAGTGAGAGAGGAGAGTTAAAAAAATAGGGAGCGGAGAGTGAGAGTGGAGATTTAAAAATAGCAGGAGCTGAGAGTCAGAGCGGAGATTAAAAAAAAAACGGGAGCTGACAGTCAGAGCGGAGATTTAAAAAGAGCAGGGAGAGAAAGTCATAGTGGAGATTTGAAAAGAGTGAGTTCTGAGAGTCAGAGCGGAGATATAAAAAGAGTGAGAGCTGAGAGTCAGAGTGGAGATTTTAAAAGATCGAGAGCTGAGAGTCAGAGCATAGATTTAAAAAGAGTGGGTGCTGAGAGTCAGTGCGGAAATGTTGAAAAGAGTGAGAGCTGGGAGTCAGAGTGGAGATTTTAAAAGAGCGAGAGCTGAGAGTCAAAGCATAGATGTAAAAAGAGTTGGTGCTGAGAGTCAGTGCGGAGATTTAAAAGGTGCAGGATCTGAGAGTGAGAGCGGAGATTTAAAAAGCGCAAAAGCTGAGTGTCAGAGTGGAGATTTAAAAAGAGCAGAAGCTGAAAGTCAGAGCCGAGATTTAAAAAGAGCAGGAGCTGAGAGACAGAGCGGAGATTTAAAAAGAGTGAGAGCGGAAAGTGAGAGTGGAGAATTAAAAAGAGCGGGAGCTGAGAGTCAGAGCAGAAGTTAAAAACAGCGCGAGCAGAGAGTCAGAGCGGAGATTTAAAAAGAGTGAGAGCTGGGATTCAGAGTGGAGATTTTGAAAGATCGAGAGCTGAGAGTCAGAGCGGAGATTTGAAAAGAGTGGGTTCTGAGAGTCAGTGCGGAGATTTAAAATGAGCAGGATCTGAGAGTGAGAGCGGAGATTTAAAAAGCGCGAAAGCTGAGTGTCAGATTGGAGATTTAAAAAGAGCAGGAGCTGAGAGACAGAGCAGAGATTTAAAAAGAGCGAGAGCGAAAGTGAGAGTGGAGAATTAAAAAGAGCGGGAGCTGAGAGTCAAAGCAGAAGTTAAAAACAGCGCGAGCAGAGAGTCAGAGCATAGATTTAAAAAGAGTGGGTGCTGAGAGTCAGTGCGGAGATTTAAAACGAGCAGGATCTGAGAGTGAGAGCGGAGAGTTTAAAAAAATGTGAGCTCGGAGTCAGAGCAAATATTTAAAAAGAGCGAGAGCGGAAAGTGAGAGCGGAGATTTAAAAAGAGCGGGAGCTGAGAGTCAAAGTGGAGATTAGAAACAGCTGGAGCTGAGAGTCAGAGCGGAGTTTTTAAAAGAGCAGGGAGAGAGATTCATAGTGGAGTTTTAAAAAGAGGGAGTTCTGAGAGTAAGAGCGGAGATTTAAAAAGAGTGAGTTGAGAGTCAGAGCGGAATTTAAAAAGAGCATGAAATGAGAGTCAGAGTGAAGAGTTAAAAAGAGCAGTGCGAGAGAGTCATAGTGGAGATTTAAAAAGAGCGAGTTCTGAGAGTAAGAGCTGAGATTTAAAAAGATCGAGAGCTGAGAGTCAAAGCATAGATTTAAAAAGAATGGTTGCAGAGATTCAGTGCAGAGATATAAAAAGAGTGAGAGCTGGGAGTCAGAGTGGAGAATTTAAAAGATCGAGAGCTGAGAGTCAGAGCATAGATTTAAAAAGAATGGGTGCTGAGAGTCAGTGCGAAGACTTAAAACGAGCAGGATCTAAGTGTGAGAGCGGAGATTTAAAAAGCGCAAAAGCTGAGTGTCAGAGTGGAGATTTAAAAAGAGCGAGTTCCGAGAGTAAGAACAGAGATTTAAAAAGAGCAGGTGCTGAGAGTCAGAGCGGAGATTGAAAAAGAGCAAGAGCAGAGAGTGAGAGCGGAGAGTTTAAAAAGAGCGGGAGCTGAGAGTCAAAGTGGAGATTAGAAACAGTGGGAGCTGAGAGTCAGAGCGGAGTTTTAAAAAGAGCAGGGAGAGAGAGTCTTAGTGGAGATTTAAAAAGAGCGAGTTCTGAGTGTAAGAGAGGAGATTTAAAAAGAGTTGAAGCTAAGAGTCAGAGCGGAGATTTAAAAAGAACGTGAACTGATAGTCTGAGTAGAGATTTAAAAAGAGCAGGAGCTGAGAGTCAGAGCGGAGATTAAAAAAAAACGGGAGCTGACAGTCAGAGCGGAGATTTAAAAAGAGCAGGGAGAGAGATTCATAGTGGAGATTTAAAAAGAGCGAGTTCTGAGAGTAAGAACGGAGATTTAAAAAATTCGAGAGCTGAGAGTCAGAGCGGAGATTTAAAAAGAGCGAGAGATGAGAGTCAGAGTGGAGATTTACATCGAGCGTTAGCAGAGAGTCAGAGTGGAGAATTAAAATGAGTGGGAGCTGTGACTTACAGCGGAGATTTAAAAAGAGCGGGAGCTGGGAGTCAGAGTGGAGATTTTAAAAGATCGAGAGCTGAGAGTCAGAGCATAGGTTTAAAAAGAGTGGGTGATGAGAGTCAGTGCGGAGATTTAAAACGAGCAGTATCTGAGAGTGAGAGCGGAGATTTAAAAGGGCAAAAGCTGAGTGTCAGAGTGGAGATTTAAAAAGAGCGAGTTCTGAGAGTCAGAACAGAGATTTAAAAAAAGCAGGAGATGAGAGTCAGAGCGGAGATTGAAAAAGAGCAAGAGCAGAGAGTGAGAGCAGAGAGTTTAAAAAAATGTGAGCTCGGAGTCAGAGCAAAGATTTAAAAAGAGCGAGAGCGGAAAGCGAGAGCGGAGATTTAAAAAGAGCGGGAGCTGAGAGTCAAAGTGGAGATTAGAAACAGCTGGAGCTGAGAGTCAGAGCGGAGTTTTTAAAAGAGCAGGGAGAGAGATTCATAGTGGAGTTTTAAAAAGAGGGAGTTCTGAGAGTAAGAGCGGAGATTTAAAAAGAGCGAGAGTTGAGAGTCAGAGCGGAATTTAAAAAGAGCATGAAATGAGAGTCAGAGTGAAGAGTTAAAAAGAGCAATGCGAGAGAGTCATAGTGGAGATTTAAAAAGAGCGAGTTCTGAGAGTAAGAGCTGAGATTTAAAAAGATCGAGAGCTGAGAGTCAAAGCATAGATTTAAAAAGAATGGTTGCAGAGATTCAGTGCAGAGATTTAAAAAGAGCGAGTTCTGAGAGTAAGAACAGAGATTTTAAAAAAGCAGGAGCTGAGAGTCAGAGCGGAGATTGAAAAAGAGCAAGAGCAGAAAGTGAGAGCAGAGAGTTTAAAAAAATGTGAGCTCAGAGTCAGAGCAAAGATTTAAAAAGAGCGAGAGCGGAAAGTGAGAGCGGAGATTTAAAAAGAGCGGGAGCTGAGAGTCAAAGTGGAGATTAGAAACAGCTGGAGCTGAGAGTCGGAGCGGAGTTTTAAAAAGAGCAGGGAGAGAGATTCATAGTGGAGTTTTAAAAAGAGGGAGTTCTGAGAGTAAGAGCCGAGATTTAAAAAGAGCGAGAGTTGAGAGTCAGAGCGGAATTTAAAAAGAGCATGAAATGAGAGTCAGAGTGAAGAGTTAAAAAGAGCAATGCGAGAGAGTCATAGTGGAGATTTAAAAAGAGCGAGTTCTGAGAGTAAGAGCTGAGATTTAAAAAGATCGAGAGCTGAGAGTCAAAGCATAGATTTAAAAAGAATGGTTGCAGAGATTCAGTGCAGAGATATAAAAAGAGTGAGAGCTGGGAGTCAGAGTGGAGAATTTAAAAGATCGAGAGCTGAGAGTCAGAGCATAGATTTAAAAAGAATGGGTGCTGAGAGTCAGTGCGAAGATTTAAAACGAGCAGGATCTAAGTGTGAGAGTGGAGATTTAAAAAGAGCGAGTTCCGAGAGTAAGAACAGAGATTTAAAAAGAGCAGGTGCTGAGAGTCAGAGCGGAGATTGAAAAAGAGCAAGATCTGAGAGTGAGAGCGGAGAGTTTAAAAAAAGGTGCGCTCGGAGTCAAGCGAAAATTTAAAAAGAGCGAGAGCGGAAAGTGAGAGCGGAGATTTAAAAAGAGCGGGAGCTGAGAGTCAAAGCAGAAGTTAAAAACAGCGCGAGCAGAGAGTCAGAGCATAGATTTTAAAAAAGTGGGTGCTGAGAGTCAGTGCGGAGATTTAAAACGAGCAGGATCTGAGAGTGAGAGCGGAGATCTAAAAGGGCAAAAGCTGAGTGTCAGAGTGGAGATTTAAGAAGAGCGAGTTCCGAGAGTAAGAACAGAGATTTAAAAAGAGCAGGTGCTGAGAGTCAGAGCGGAGATTGAAAAAGAGCAAGAGCAGAGAGTGAGAGCGGAGAGTTTAAAAAAAGGTGCGCTCGGAGTCAAGCGAAAATTTAAAAAGAGCGAGAGCGGAAAGTGAGAGCGGAGATTTAAAAAGAGCGGGAGCTGAGAGTCAAAGTGGAGATTAGAAACAGTGGGAGCTGAGAGTCAGAGCGGAGTTTTAAAAAGAGCAGGGAGAGAGAGTCTTAGTGGAGATTTAAAAAGAGCGAGTTCTGAGTGTAAGAGAGGAGATTTAAAAAGAGTTGAAGCTAAGAGTCAGAGCGGAGATTTAAAAAGAACGTGAACTGATAGTCTGAGTAGAGATTTAAAAAGAGCAGGAGCTGAGAGTCAGAGCGGAGATTAAAAAAAAAACGGGAGCTGACAGTCAGAGCGGAGATTTAAAAAGAGCAGGGAGAGAGATTCATAGTGGAGATTTAAAAAGAGCGAGTTCTGAGAGTAAGAACGGAGATTTAAAAAATTCGAGAGCTGAGAGTCAGAGCGGAGATTTAAAAAGAGCGAGAGATGAGAGTCAGAGTGGAGATTTACATCGAGCGTTAGCAGAGAGTCAGAGTGGAGAATTAAAATGAGTGGGAGCTGTGACTTACAGCGGAGATTTAAAAAGAGCGGGAGTTGGGAGTCAGAGTGGAGATTTTAAAAGATCGAGAGCTGAGAGTCAGAGCATAGGTTTAAAAAGAGTGGGTGATGAGAGTCAGTGCGGAGATTTAAAACGAGCAGCATCTGAGAGTGAGAGCGGAGATTTAAAAAGCGCCAAAGCTGAGTGTCAGAGTGGAGTTTTAAAAAGAGCGAGTTCTGAGAGTAAGAATAGAGATTTAAAAAAAGCAGGAGCTGAGAGTCAGAGCGGAGATTGAAAAAGAGCAAGAGCAGAGAGTGAGAGCAGAGAGTTTAAAAAAATGTGAGCTCGGAGTCAGAGCAAAGATTTAAAAAGAGCGAGAGCGGAAAGTGAGAGCGGAGATTTAAAAAGAGCGGGAGCTGAGAGTCAAAGTGGAGATTAGAAACAGCTGGAGCTGAGAGTCAGAGCGGAGTTTTTAAAAGAGCAGGGAGAGAGATTCATAGTGGAGTTTTAAAAAGAGGGAGTTCTGAGAGTAAGAGCGGAGATTTAAAAAGAGCGAGAGTTGAGAGTCAGAGCGGAATTTAAAAAGAGCATGAAATGAGAGTCAGAGTGAAGAGTTAAAAAGAGCAATGCGAGAGAGTCATAGTGGAGATTTAAAAAGAGCGAGTTCTGAGAGTAAGAGCTGAGATTTAAAAAGATCGAGAGCTGAGAGTCAAAGCATAGATTTAAAAAGAATGGTTGCAGAGATTCAGTGCAGAGATTTAAAAAGAGCGAGTTCTGAGAGTAAGAACAGAGATTTAAAAAAAGCAGGAGCTGAGAGTCAGAGCGGAGATTGAAAAAGAGCAAGAGCAGAAAGTGAGAGCAGAGAGTTTAAAAAAATGTGAGCTCGGCTTCAGAGCAAAGATTTAAAAAGAGCGAGAGCGGAAAGTGAGAGCGGAGATTTAAAAAGAGCGGGAGCTGAGAGTCAAAGTGGAGATTAGAAACAGCTGGAGCTGAGAGTCGGAGCGGAGTTTTAAAAAGAGCAGGGAGAGAGATTCATAGTGGAGTTTTAAAAAGAGGGAGTTCTGAGAGTAAGAGCGGAGATTTAAAAAGAGCGAGAGTTGAGAGTCAGAGCGGAATTTAAAAAGAGCATGAAATGAGAGTCAGAGTGAAGAGTTAAAAAGAGCAATGCGAGAGAGTCATAGTGGAGATTTAATAAGAGCGAGTTCTGAGAGTAAGAGCTGAGATTTAAAAAGATCGAGAGCTGAGAGTCAAAGCATAGATTTAAAAAGAATGGTTGCAGAGATTCAGTGCAGAGATATAAAAAGAGTGAGAGCTGGGAGTCAGAGTGGAGAATTTAAAAGATCGAGAGCTGAGAGTCAGAGCATAGATTTAAAAAGAATGGGTGCTGAGAGTCAGTGCGAAGAGTTAAAATGAGCAGGATCTAAGTGTGAGAGTGGAGATTTAAAAAGCGCAAAAGCTGAGTGTCAGAGTGGAGATTTAAAAAGAGCGAGTTCCGAGAGTAAGAACAGAGATTTAAAAAGAGCAGGTGCTGAGAGTCAGAGCGGAGATTGAAAAAGAGCAAGATCTGAGAGTGAGAGCGGAGAGTTTAAAAAAAGGTGCGCTCGGAGTCAAGCGAAAATTTAAAAAGAGCGAGAGCGGAAAGTGAGAGCGGAGATTTAAAAAGAGCGGGAGCTGAGAGTCAAAGCAGAAGTTAAAAACAGCACGAGCAGAGAGTCAGAGCATAGATTTAAAAAGAGTGGGTGCTGAGAGTCAGTGCGGAGATTTAAAACGAGCAGTATCTGAGAGTGAGAGCGGAGATTTAAAAGGGCAAAAGCTGAGTGTCAGAGTGGAGATTTAAAAAGAGCGAGTTCTGAGAGTCAAAGTGGAGATTAGAAACAGTGGGAACTGAGAGTCAGAGCGGAGTTTTAAAAAGAGCAGGGAGAGAGAGTCTTAGTGGAGATTTAAAAATAGCGAGTTCTGAGTGTAAGAGAGGAGATTTAAAAAGAGTTGGAGCTAAGAGTCGGAGCGGAGATTTAAAAAGAGCGTGAACTTATAGTCTGAGTAGAGATTTAAAAAGAGCAGGAGCTGAGAGTCAGAGCGGAGATTAAAAAAAAAATGGGAGCTGACAGTCAGAGCGGAGATTTAAAAAGAGCAGGGAGAGAGATTCATAGTGGAGATTTAAAAAGAGCGAGTTCTGAGAGTAAGAACGGAGATTTAAAAAATTCGAGAGCTGAGAGTCAGAGCGGAGATTTAAAAAGAGCGAGAGATGAGAGTCAGAGTGGAGATTTACATCGAGCGTTAGCAGAGAGTCAGAGTGGAGAATTAAAATGAGTGGGAGCTGTGACTTACAGCGGAGATTTAAAAAGAGCGGGAGTTGGGAGTCAGAGTGGAGATTTTAAAAGATCGAGAGCTGAGAGTCAGAGCATAGGTTTAAAAAGAGTGAGTGATGAGAGTCAGTGCGGAGATTTAAAACGAGCAGCATCTGAGAGTGAGAGCGGAGATTTAAAAAGCGCCAAAGCTGAGTGTCAGAGTGGAGATTTAAAAAGAGCAGGGAGAGAGATTCATAGTGGAGTTTTAAAAAGAGGGAGTTCTGAGTGTAAGAGCGAAGATTTAAAAAGAGCGAGAGTTGAGAGTAAGAGCGGAGATTTAAAAAGAGCGTGAACTGAGAGTCAGAGTGAAGAGTTAAAAAGAGCAGGGAGAGAGAGTCTTATTGGAGATTTAAAAAGAGCGAGTTCTGAGAGTAAGAGAGGAGATTTAAAAAGAATTGGAGCTAAGAGTCAGAGCGGAGATTTAAAAAGAGCGTGAGCTGAGAGTCTGAGTGGAGATTTAAAAAGAGCAGGAGCTGAGAGTCAGAGCGGAGATTAAAAAAAAAACGGGAGCTGAGAGTCAGGGAGGAGATTTAAAAAGAGCGAGACATGAGAGTCAGAGCGGAGATTTACATCGAGCGTTAGCTGAGAGTCAGAGTGGAGAAGTAAAAAGAGCGCAAGCTGAGAGTCAGAATGGAGATTTAAAATGAGTGGGAGCTGTGACTTAGAGTGGAGATTTAATAAGAGTGAGAGCTGGGAGTCAGAGTGGAGATTTTAAAAGATCGAGAGCTGAGAGTCAGAGCATAGATTTAAAAAGAGTGGGTGCTGAGAGTCAGTGCGGAGATGTAAAAAGACTGAGAGCAGGGAGTCAGAGTGGAGATTTTAAAAGAGCGAGAGCTGAGAGTCAAAGCATAGATCTAAAAAGACTGGGTACTGAGAGTCAGTGCGGAGATTTAAAATGAGCAGGATCTGAGAGTGAGAGCGGAGATTTAAAAAGCGCAAAAGCTGAGTGTCAGAGTGGAGATGTAAAAAGAGCAGGAGCTGAAAGTCAGAGCAGAGATTTAAAAAGAGCAGGAGCTGAGAGACAGAGCATAGATCTAAAAAGACTGGGTACTGAGAGTCAGTGCGGAGATTTAAAATGAGCAGGATCTGAGAGTGAGAGCGGAGATTTAAAAAGCGCAAAAGCTGAGTGTCAGATTGGAGATTTAAAAAGAGCAGGAGCTGAGAGACAGAGCGGAGATTTAAAAAGAGCGAGAGCGGAAAGTGAGAGCGGAGAATTAAAAAGAGCGGGAGCTGAGAGTCAGAGCAGAAGTTAAAAACAGCGCGAGCAGAGAGTCAGAGCAGAGATTTAAAAGGAGCAGGGAGAGAGATTCATAGTGGAGATTTAAAAGGAGCGAGTTCTGAGAGTAAGAGCTGAGATTTAAAAAGAGCAGGAGCTGAGAGTCAGAGCGGAGATTTAAAAAGAGCGAGAGATGAGAGTCAGAGCGGAGATTTACATTGAGCGTTAGCTGAGAGTCAGAGTGAAGAATTAAAATGAGTGGGAGCTGTGACTTAGAGCGGAGAATTAAAAAGACCGGGAGCTGGGAGTCAGAGCGGAGATTTAAAGAGTGAGAGCTGGGAGTCAGATTGGAGATTTTAAAAGATCAAGAGCTGAGAGTCAGAGCATAGATTTAAAAAGAATGGTTGCAGAGAGTCAGTGCGGAGATTTATAAAGAGTGAGAGCTGGGAGTCAGAGTGGAGATTTTAAAAGAGTGGGTGCTGAGACTCAGTGCGGAGATTTAAAAAGAACAAGAGCAGAGAGTGAGAGCAGAGAGTTTAAAAAAATGCGAGCTCGGAGTCAGAGCGAAGATTTAAAAAGAGCGAGAGCGGAAAGTGAGAGCGGAGATTTAAAAAGAGCGGGAGCTGAGAGTCAAAGTGGAGATTAGAAGCAGTGGGAGCTGAGAGTCAGAGCGGAGTTTTAAAAAGAACAGGGAGAGAGAGTCATAGTGGAGATTTAAAAAGAGTGAGTTCTGAGAGTAAGAACAGAGATTTAAAAAGAGCAGGAGCTGAGATTCAGAGCGGAGATTGAAAGAGAGCAAGAGCAGAGAGTGAGAGCGGAGAGTTTAAAAAAAATGTGAGCTCGGAGTCAGAGCGAAGATTTAAAAAGAGCGAGAGCGGAAAGTGAGAGCAGAGATTTAAAAAGAGCGGGAGCTGAGAGTCAAAGTGGAGATTAGAAACAGCGGGAGCTGAGAGTCAGAGCGGAGTTTTAAAAAGAGCAGGGAGAGAGATTCATAGTGGAGTTTTAAAAAGAGGGAGTTCTGAGAGTAAGAGCGGAGATTTAAAAAGAGCGAGAGTTGAGAATCAGAGCGGAGATTTAAAAAGAGCGTGAACTGCGAGTCAGAGTGAAGAGTTAAAAAGAGGAGGGAGAGAGAGTCTTAGTGGAGAATTAAAAAGAGCGAGTTCTGAGAGTAAGAGAGGAGATTTAAAAATAATTGGAGCTAAGAGTCAGAGCGGAGATTTAAAAAGAGCGTGAGCTGAGAGTCTGAGTGGAGATTTAAAAAGAGCAGGAGTTGAGATTCAGAGTGTAGATTTAAACAGAGAGAGAGCAGATAGTGAGAGAGGAGAGTTAAAAAAAAGGTAGCGGAGAGTGAGAGTGGAGATTTAAAAATAGCAGGAGCTGAGAGTCAGAGCGGAGATTAAAAAAAAACGGGAGCTGAGAGTCAGAGCGGAGATTTAAAAAGAGCGAGAGATGAGAGTCAGAGTAGAGAATTAAAAAGAGCCCAAGCTGAGAGTCAGAGTGAAGATTTAAAATGATTGGGAGCTGTGACTTTGAGCGGAGATTAAAAAAGAGCGGGAGCTGGGAGTCAGAGCGGAGATTTAAAAAGAGTGAGAGCTGGGAGTCAGAGTGGAGATTTTAAAAGATCGAGAGCTGAGAGTCAGAGCATAGATTTAAAAAGAATGGGGACTGAGAGTCAGTGCAGAGATGTAAAAGAGTGAGAGCTGGGAGTCAGAGTGGAGATTTTAAAAGAGCGAGAGCTGGGAGTCAGATCGGAGATTAAAAACAGTGGGAGCTGAGTGTCAGAGCGTAGATTTAAAAAGAGCAGGGAGAGAGAGAGTCAGAGTGGAGTTTTAAAAAGAGCACAAGCTGAGCGTCAGTGTGGAGATTTAAAATGAGTGGGAGTTGTCAGTCAGAGCGGAGATTTAAAAACAGCGAGAGATGGAAGTCAGAGTGTAGATTTAAAAAGAGCGGGAGCTGAGAGTCAGAGCAGAGATTTGAAAAGAGCAGGGAGAGAGAGTCATACTGGAGATTTAAAATGAGCGAGAGCTGAGAGTCCGAGCCGAGATTTAAAAAGAGCGTGAACTGAGAGTCAGAGTGGTGATTTAAAAAGAGTGGGTGCTGAGAGTCAATGCGGAGATTTAAAACGTGCAGGATCTGAGATTGAGAGCGGAGATTTAAAAAGAGCGAAAGCTGAGAGTCAGAGCAGAGATTTAAAAAGATCAAGAGCAGAGAGTGAGAGCGGAGAGTTTAAAAAAAAGTGAACTGGTAGTCAGAGCAGAGATTTAAAATGAGCGAGAGCGGAAAGTGAGAGCGGAGATTTGAAAAGAGCGGGAGCTGAGTGTCAGAGCGGAGATTAAAAACATTGGGTGCTGAGAGTCAGAGCGGAGATTTAAAAAGAGCAGGGAGAGGGAGCCATAGTGGAGATTTAAAAAGAGCGAGTTCTGAGAGTAAGAGCGGAGATTTAAAAAGAGCAAGAGCTGAGAGTCAGAGCGGAGATTAAAAACAGCAGGTGCTTAGAGTCAGATCGGAGATTAAAAACAGTGGGAGCTGAGTGTCAGAGCGTAGATTTAAAAAGAGCAGGGAGAGAGAGTCATAGTGGAGATTTGAAAAGAGGGATGTTCTGAAATTCAGAGCGGAGATTTAAAAAGAGCGAGAGCTAAGAGTCAGAGCGGAGATTTAAAAAGAGCGTGAACTGAGAGTCAGAGTGGAGATTTAAAAAGAGCGAGAGATGGAAGTCAGAGTGTAGATTTTAAAAGAGCGAGAGCTGAGAGTCAGAGCGTAGATTTAAAAATAGTGGTTGCTGAGAGTCAGTGAGGAGATTTAAAACGAGCAAGATCTGAGAGTAAGAGAGGAGATTTTAAAAGAGCGAGAGCTGAGAGTCAGAGCGTAGATTTAAAAATAGTGGGTGCTGAGAGTCAGTGAGGAGATTTAAAATGAGCAAGATCTGAGAGTGAGAGAGGAGATTTAAAAAGAGCGAAAGCTGAGAATCAGAGTGGAGATTCAAAAAGAGCAGGAGCTGAAAGTCAGAAGCAGAGATTTAAAAAGACCAGGAGCTGAAAGTCAGAGCAGAGATTTAAAAAGAGCAGTAGCTGAGAATCAGAGCGGAGATTTAAAAATAGCGGGAGCTGGGACTGAGAGCGGAGATATGAAAAGAGCAGGGAGAGTGAGTCCGAGCGGAGATTTAAGAAGAGCAAGTTCTGATAGAGCGGATATTTATAAAGAGCATGAAAAGAGAGTCAGGGCGGAGATTTAAATAGAGCGGGAGCTGAAAGTCAGAGCAGAGATTTAAAAAGAGCAGGAGCTGAGAGTCAGAGCGGAGATTTAAAAAGAGCAAGAGCAGAGAGTGTGAGCGGAGAGTTTAAAAAAAAGGGAGCTGGGAGTCAGAGGTGAGATTTAAAAAGAGCAGGGAGAGAGAGTCATAGTGGAGATTTAAAAAGAGCAAGTTCTGAGAGAAAGAGCGGAGATTTAAAAAGATCGAGAGCTGAGAATCACAGCCGAGATTTAAAAAGAGCGTGAACTGAGAGTCAGAGTGGAGATTTAAAAAGAGTGGGTGCTGAGAGTCAGTGCGGAGATTTAAAACGAGCAGGATCTGAGAGTGAGAGCGGAAATTTAAAAAGAGCGAAAGCTGAGAGTCAGAGTGGAGATTTAAAAAGAGCAGGAGCTGATAGTCAGAGTGGAGATATAAAAAGAACGAAAACTGATAGTCAGAGTGGAGATTTAAAAAGAGCAGGAGCTGGGAGTCAGAGTGGAGATTTAAAAAGAGCAGGAGCTGAAAGTGAGAGCAGAGATTTAAAAAGAATAGGAGCTGAAAGTCAGAGCGGAGATTTAAAAAGAGCAGGAGCTGAGAGTCAGAGCGGAGACTTAAAAAGAGCGGGAGCTGAGAGTCAGAGCAGAGATTTGAAAAGAGCGTGAACTGAGAGTCAGAGTGGTGATTTAAAAAGAGTGGGTGCTGAGAGTCAGTGCGGAGATTTAAAACGTGCAGGATCTGAGAGTGAGAGCGGAGATTTAAAAAGAGCGAAAGCTGAGAGTCAGAGTGGAGATTTAAAAAGAGCTGGAGCTGAAAGTCAGAGCAGAGATTTAAAAAGAGCAAGAGCAGAGAGTGAGAGCGGAGAGTTTAAAAAAAAGTGAGCTGGTAGTCAGAGCAGAGATTTAAAATGAGCGAGAGCGGAAAGTGAGAGCGGAGATTTGAAAAGAGCGGGAGCTGAGAGTCAGAGCGGAGATTAAAAACAGTGGGTGCTGAGAGTCAGAGCGGAGATTTAAAAAGAGCAGGGAGAGGGAGCCATAGTGGAGATTTAAAAAGAGCGAGTTCTGAGAGTAAGAGCGGAGATTTAAAAAGAGCGAGAGCTGAGAGTCAGAGCGGAGATTAAAAACAGCGGGTGCTTAGAGTCAGATCGGAGATTAAAAACAGTGGGTGCTGAGTGTCAGAGCGTAGATTTAAAAAGAGCAGGGAGAGAGAGTCATAGTGGAGATTTGAAAAGAGGGATGTTCTGAAATTCAGAGCGGAGATTTAAAAAGAGCGAGAGCTGAGAGTCAGAGCGGAGATTTAAAAAGAGCGTGAACTGAGAGTCAGAGTGGAGATTTAAAAAGAGCGCAAGCTGAGCGTCAGTGTGGAGATTTAAAGTGAGTGGGAGTTGTCAGTCAGAGCGGAGTTTTAAAAAGAGCGGGAGATGGGAGTCAGAGTGTAGATTTAAAAAGAGCGAGAGATGGAAGTCAGAGTGTAGATTTTAAAAGAGCGAGAGCTGAGAGTCAGAGCGTAGATTTAAAAATAGTGGTTGCTGAGAGTCAGTGAGGAGATTTAAAACGAGCAAGATCTGAGAGTAAGAGAGGAGATTTTAAAAGAGCGAGAGCTGAGAGTCAGAGCGTAGATTTAAAAATAGTGGGTGCTGAGAGTCAGTGAGGAGATTTAAAATGAGCAAGATCTGAGAGTGAGAGAGGAGATTTAAAAAGAGCGAAAGCTGAGAATCAGAGTGGAGATTCAAAAAGAGCAGGAGCTGAAAGTCAGAAGCAGAGATTTAAAAAGAGCAGTAGCTGAGAATCAGAGCGGAGATTTAAAAATAGCGGGAGCTGGGACTGAGAGCGGAGATATGAAAAGAGCAGGGAGAGTGAGTCCGAGCGGAGATTTAAGAAGAGCAAGTTCTGATAGAGCGGATATTTATAAAGAGCATGAAAAGAGTGTCAGGGCGGAGATTTAAATAGAGCGGGAGCTGAAAGTCAGAGCAGAGATTTAAAAAGAACAGGAGCTGAAAGACAGAGCAGAGATTTAAAAAGAGCAGGAGCTGAGAGTCAGAGCGGAGATTTAAAAAGAGCAAGAGCAGAGAGTGTGAGCGGAGAGTTTAAAAAAAAGGGAGCTGGGAGTCAGAGGTGAGATTTAAAAAGAGCAGGAAGAGAGAGTCATAGTGGAGATTTAAAAAGAGCGAGTTCTGAGAGAAAGAGCGGAGATTTAAAAAGATCGAGAGCTGAGAATCACAGCCGAGATTTAAAAAGAGCGTGAACTGAGAGTCAGAGTGGAGATTTAAAAAGAGTGGGTGCTGAGAGTCAGTGCGGAGATTTAAAACGAGCAGGATCTGAGAGTGAGAGCGGAAATTTAAAAAGAGCGAAAGCTGAGAGTCAGAGTGGAGATTTAAAAAGAGCAGGAGCTGATAGTCAGAGTGGAGATATAAAAAGAACGAAAGCTGATAGTCAGAGTGGAGATTTAAAAAGAGCGGGAGCTGGGAGTCAGAGTGGAGATTTAAAAAGAGCAGGAGCTGAAAGTGAGAGCAGAGATTTAAAAAGAACAGGAGCTGAAAGTCAGAGCGGAGATTTAAAAAGAGCAGGAGCTGAGAGTCAGAGTGGAGATTTAAAAAGAGCAGGAGCTGAGAGTCAGAGCAGAGATTTGAAAAGAGCGTGAACTGAGAGTCAGAGTGGTGATTTAAAAAGAGTGGGTGCTGAGAGTCAGTGCGGAGATTTAAAACGAGCAGGATCTGAGAGTGAGTTCGGAGATTTAAAAAGAGCGAAAGCTGAGAGTCAGAGTGGAGATTTAAAAAGAGTAGGAGCTGAAAGTCAGAGCAGAGATTTAAAAAGAGCAAGAGCAGAGAGTGAGAGCGGAGAGTTTAAAAAAAAGTGAGCTGGTAGTCAGAGCAGAGATTTAAAATGAGCGAGAGCGGGAAGTGAGAGCGGAGATTTGAAAAGAGCGGGAGCTGAGAGTCAGAGCGGAGATTAAAAACAGCGGGTGCAGAGAGTCAGAGCGGAGATTTAAAAAGAGCAGGGGGAGAGAGCCATAGTGGAGATTTAAAAAGAGCGAGTTCTGAGAGTAAGAGCGGAGATTTAAAAAGTGCGGGAGCTGGGAGTCAGAGCGGAGATTTAAAAAGAGCGAGAGCTGGGAGTCAGAGTGGAGATTTAAAAAGAGCAAGAGCAGAGAGAGCGAGCGGAGAATTAAAAAAATGGGAGCGGAGAGTGAGAGCGGAGATTAAAAAGTAGCAGGAGCTGATAGTCAGAGCAGAGATTAAAAACAGCAGGAGCTGAGAGTCAGAGCGGAGATTTAAAATGAGCAGGGAGAGAGTCATAGTGGTGAACTGAAAAGAGTTAGCTCTGAGAGTCAGAGCGGAGATTTAAAAAGAGCGAGAGCTGCGATTCATAGTGGAGATTTACATCGAGCATTAGCTGAGAGTCAGAGTGGAGATTTAAAAAGAGCGCAAGCTGTGAGTCAGAGTGGAGATTTAAAATGAGTGCGAGCTGTGACTCAGAGTGGAGATTTAAAAAGTGCGGGAGCTGGGAGTCAGAGCGGAGATTTAAAAAGAGCGAGAGCTGGGAGTCAGAGTGGAGATTTAAAAAGAGCAGGACTTGAGAGACAGAGTGGAGATTTAAAAAGAGCAAGAGCAGAGAGTGAGAGCGGAGAGTTAAAAAAATGGGAGCGGAGAGTGAGAGCGGATATTAAAAAGTAGCAGGAGCTGATGGTCAGAGCGGAGATTAAAAACAGCAGGAGCTGAGAGTCAGAGCGGAGATTTTAAAAGAGCGAGAGCTGAGAGTCAGAGCATAGATTTAAAAAGAGTGGGTGCTGAGAGTCAGTGCGTCATTGAAAACGAGCAGGATCTGAGAGTGAGAGCGGAGATTTAAAAAGAGCGAAAGCTGAGTTTCAGAGCGGAGATTTAAAAAGAGCAGGAGCTGATAGTCAGAGTGGAGAATTAAAAAGAGAGAAAGCTGTGAGTCAGAGTGGAGATTTAAAAAGAGCAGGAGCTGAAAGTGAGAGCGGAGATTTAAAAAGAAAGGGAGCTGAGAGTCAGAGCAGAAATTAAAAATGACGCAAGCTGAGAGTCAGAGCGGAGATTTAAAAAGAGCGTGAGCTTAAAGTCAGAGCAGAGATTTAAAAAGAACAGGAGCTGAGAGTCAGAGCCGAGATTTAAAAAAAGCAAGAGCAGAGAGTGAGAGCGGAAAGTTTAAAAAAAAGGGAGCTGGGAGTCAGAGTGGAGATTTAAAAAGAGCGAGAACGGAAAGTGAGAGCGGAGATTTTAAAAGTGCGGGAGCTGAGAGTCGAGCAGAGATTAAAAACAGCGGGAGCTGAGAGTGAGAGTGGAGATTTAAAAAGAGCAGGGAGAGAGAGTCATAGTGGAGATTTAAAAAGAGCGAGTTCTGAGAGAAAGAGCGGAGATTTAAAAAGATCGAGAGCTGAGAATCACAGCCGAGATTTAAAAAGAGCGTGAACTGAGAGTCAGTAGAGATTTAAAAAGAGCAGGAGCTGAAAGTCAGAGCAGAGATTTAAAAAGACCAGGATCTGAGAGTCAGAGCAGAGATTTAAATAGAGCGGGAGCTGAAAGTCAGAGCAGAGATTTAAAAAGAGCAGGAGCTGAGAGTCAGAGCAGAGATTTAAAAAGAGCAGGAGCTCAGAGTCAGAGCAGAGATTTAAAAAGAGCTAGAGAAGAGAGTGAGAGCGGAGAGTTTAAAAAAAGGTAGCTAGGAGTCAGAGCGGAGATTTAAAAAGAGCGAGAGCGGAAAGTGAGAGCGGAGATTTAAAAAGAGCAGGAGCTGAGAATCAGAGCAGAGATTTAAAAAGAGCAGGAGCTGAGAATCAGAGCGGAGATTTAAAAATAGCGTGAGCTGGGAGTCAAGTGGAGATTTAAAAAGAGACGGAGCTGTGAGATTGGGCGGAGATTTAAAAAGAGTGGCTGCTGACAGTCAGAGCGGTGATTTAAAAAGAGCAGGAAGAGAGAGTCAGAGCAGAGATTTAAAAATAGCGGGCTGAGACTGAGAGCAGAGATTTAAAAAGAGCAGGGAGCGTGAGTCAGAACGTTGATTTAAAAAGAGTGGGAAATGAGAGTCAGAACAGAGATTTAATTAGAGTGGGAGCTGAAAGTCAGAGCAGAAATTTGAAAAGAGCAGGAGCTGAGAGTCAGAGCGGAGATTTAAAAAGAGCAGGGAGAGAGATTCATAGTGGAGATATAAAAAGAGCGAGTTCTGAGATAAGAGCGGAGATTTAAAAAGAGAAGGAGCTGAGAGTCAGATCGGAGATTTAAAAAGAGCGAGAACAGAGAGTGAGATGGAGTGTTAGAAAAAAAGGGAGCGGAGAGTGAGAGCAGAGTTTTAACATTAGCGGGAGCTGAGAGTCAGAGCGGAGATTTAAAACAGCCGGAGCTGAGAGTCAGAGCGGAGATTTAAAAAGAGCGAGTGCTGAGAGTCAGAGCGGAGATTTAAAAAGAGGGAGATCTGAGAGTCCGAGCGAAGATTTAAAAAGAGCTGGTGCTGAGAATCACAGCGGAGACTTAAAAATAGCGTGAGCTGGGAGTCAGAGTGGAGATTTAAAAAGAGAGGGAGCTGAGAGATAGAGCGGAGATTTAAAAAGAGTGGCAGCTGACAGAGCGGTGATTTAAAAAGAACAGGAAGAGAGAGTCAGAGCGGAGATTTAAAAAGAGTGAGAGCTGAGAGTCAGAGCGGAGAATTGAAAAGAGCGCGAACTGAGAGACAGAGTGTAGATTTAATAAGAGCAGGAAGAGAGAGTCAGAGCGGAGAATTAAAACGAGTGGCAGCTGAGAGTCAGAGCGGAGAATTAAAAAGAGGGTGAGCTGAGAGTCAGGGCGGAGATTTGAAAAGAGCAGGAGTTGGGAGTCAGAGCGGAGAATTAAAAAGAGCAGGAGCTGAGAGTCAGAGCGGAGATTTAAAAAGAGCAAGAGCAGAGAGTGAGAGCGGGGAGAGTTTAAAAAAAAGGCAGCTGGGAGTCAGAGCGGAGATTTAAAGAGCGAGAGCGGAAAGTGAGAGCGGAGATTTAAATAGAGTGGGAGCTGAGAGTCAGAGGGGAGATTAAAAACAGCGGGAGCTGAGAGTCAGTGCGGAGATTTAAAAAGAGCAGGGAGAGAGAGTCATAGTGCAGATATAAAAAGAGCGAGTTCTGAGATAAGAGCGGAGATTTAAAAAGAGCGAGAGCTGAGAGTCAGAGTGGAGATTTAAAAAGAGCAGGAGCTGAAACTCAGAGCGGAGATTTAAAAAGAGCAGGAGCTGAGAGTCAGATCGGAGATTTAAAAAGAGCAAGAACAGAGAGTGAGAGCGGAGTGTTAAAAAAAAAGGGAGCGGAGAGTAAGAGCAGCGTTTTAACATTAGCGGGAGCTGAGAGCCAGAGCGGAGATTAAAAACAGCCGGAACTGAGAGTCAGAGCGGAGATTTAAAAAGAGCGAGAGCTGAGAGTCAGAGCGGAGATTTAAATAGAGCGTTAGCTGAGAGTCAGAGTGGAGATTTAAAAAGAACGCAAGCTCATAGTCAGAATGGAGATTTAAAAAGAGTGGGAGCTGTGAGTCAGAGCGGAGATTTAAAAAGAGGGAGATCTGAGAGTCCGAGCGAAGATGTAAAAAGAGCAGGTGCTGAGAGTCTGAGCGGAGATTTAAAAATAGCGTGAGCTGGGAGTGAGAGTGGAGATTTAAAAAGAGAGGGAGCTGAGAGATAGAGCGGAGAGTTAACAAAAGTGGGAGATGACAGTCAGAGCGGTGATTTAAAAAGAACAGGAAGAGAGAGTCAGAGCGGAGATTTAAAAAGAGTGAGAGCTGAAAGTCGGAGCGGAGAATTGAAAAGAGCGCGAACTGAGAGACAGAATGGAGATTTAATAAGAGCAGGAAGAGACAGTCAGAGCGGAGAATTAAAATGAGTGGCAGCTGAGAGTCAGAGCGGAGAATTAAAAAGAGGGTGTGCTGAGAGTCAGAGCAGAGATTTGAAAAGAGCAGGAGCTGGGAGTCAGAGCAGAGATTTAAAAAGAGCAAGAGCGGTAAGTGAGAGCGGAGATTTAAAAAGAGCGGGAGCTGAGAGTTAGAGTGGCGATTTAAAAAGAGCGGGAGCTCGGAGTCAGAACAGAGATTTAAAAAGACCGGGAGCTGAGAGTCAGAGCGGAGATTTAAAAATAGCAGGAGCTGAAACAGAGAGCGGAGATTTAAAAAGAGCAGGGAGAGTGAGTCCGAGCAGACATTTAAAAAGAGCAATATTTGATAGAGTGGATATTGAAAAGAAGCACGAGCAGAGAGTCAGAGCAAAGATTTAAAAATAGCAGGAGCTGAGAGTTAGAGTGGAGATCTAAAGAGAGAGTGAGCTGAAAGTCAGAGCCGAGATTTAAAAAGATAGAGACCGGAGAGTCAGGGTGGAGATTTAAATAGAGCGAGAGCTGCGAGTCAGAGCGTTGATTTAAAAAGAGTATAAACTGAGAGTTAGAGCAGAGATTTAAATAGAGTGGGAGCTGAAAGTCAGAACAGAGATTTAAAAAGAGCATGAGCTGAAAGTCAGAGCAGAGATTTAAAAAGAGCAGGCGCTGAAAGTCAGAGCAGAGATTTAGAAAGAGCAGGAGCTGAGAATCAGAGCGGAGATGTAAAAAGAGCAAGTGCAGAGAGTGAGAGCAAAGAGTTTAAAAAAAAGGGAGCTGGGAGTCAGAGCAGAGATTTAAAAAGAGCGAGAGCGGAAAGTGAGAGTGGAGATTTAAAAAGAGGGGGAGCTGAGAGTCAGTGCAGAGATTTAAAAAGAGCAGGAGCTGAGAATCAGAGCAGAGATTTAAAAATAGCGTGAGCTGGGAGTCAAGTGGAGATTTAAAAAGAGATGGAGCTGAGAGATTGGGCAGAGATTTAAAAAGAGTGGCTGCTGACAGTCAGAGCGGTGATTTAAAAAGAGCAGGAAGAGAGAGTCAGAGCGGAGATTTAAAAATAGCAGAAGCTGTGAGTCAGAGCGGAGATTTAAAAAGAGGAAGAGCTGAGAATCAGAGCGGAGATTTAAAAAGAGCAGGTGCTGAGAATAAGAGCGGAGATATAAAAAGAGCAGGGAGAGTGAGTCCGAGCGGAGATTTAAGAAGAGCAAGTTCAGATAGAGTGGTTATTTAAAAAGAGCACGACAAGAGAGTCAGGGTGGAGATTTAAATAGAGCGAGAGCTGTGAGTCAGAGCGTTGATTTAAAAAGAGTATAAACTGAGAGTCAGAGCAGAGATTTAAATAGAGTGGGAGCTGAAAGTCAGAGCAGAGATTTAAAAAGAGCATGAGCTGAGAGTCAGAGTGGAGATTTAAAAAGAGCAGGTGCTGAGAATCAGAGCGGAGTTTTAAAAAGAGCATGAGCTGAGACTGAGAGTGGAGATATCAAAAGAGCATTTAAATAGAGCGAGAGCTGCGAGCCAGAGCGTTGATTTAAAAAGAGTATAAACTGAGAGTCAGAGCAGAGATTTAAATAGAGTGGGAGCTGAAAGTCAGAGCAGAGATTTAAAAAGAGCATTAGCTGAAAGTCAGAGCAGAGATTTAAAAAGAGCAGGCGCTGAAAGTCAGAGCAGAGATTTAAAAAGAGCAGGAGCTGAGAGTCAGAGCGGAGATGTAAAAAGAGCAAGTGCAGAGAGTGAGAGCAAAGAGATTAAAAAAAGGGAGCTGGGAGTCAGAGCAGAGATTTAAAAAGAGCGAGAGCGGAAAGTGAGAGCGGAGATTTAAAAAGAGTGGGAGCTGAGAGTCAGAGTGGAGATTAAAAACAGCGGGAGCTGAGAGTCAGAGCGCAGATTTAAAAAGAGGATGGAGAGAGAGTCATAGTGCAGATACAAAAAGAGTAAGTTCTGAGATAAGAGCGGAGATTTACATAGAGCGTTAGCTGATAGTCAGAGTGGAGATTTAGAAAGTGCGCAAGCTGAGAGTCAGAGTGGAGATTTAAAATGAGTGGGAGCTGTGAGTCAGAGCGGAGATTTAAAAAGAGGGAGAGTTGAGAGTCAGAGCGGAGATTTAAAAAGAGCATGAGCTGAGAGTGAGAGTGGAGATTAAAAAGAGCAGGTGCTGAGAATCAGAGCAGAGATTTAAAAATAGCGGGAGCTGAGACTGAGAGTGGAGATATAAAAAGAGCAGTGAGAATGAGTCCGAGCAGAGATTTAAAAAGAGCAAGTTCTGATAGAGTGGATATTTAAAAAGAGCACGAAAAGAGAGTCAAGGAGGAGATTTAAATAGAGCGAGAGATGCGAGTCAGAGCGTTGATTTAAAAAGAGTGGGAACTGAAAGTCAGGGCAGAGATTTAAAAAGAGCAGGCGCTGAAATTCAAAGCAGAGATTTAAAAAGAGCAGGAGCTGAGAGTCAGAGCGGAGATTTAAAAATAGCGGGAGCTGAGACTGAGAGTGGAGATATAAAAAGAGCAGTGAGAATGAGTCCGAGCAGAGATTTAAAAAGAGCAAGTTCTGATAGAGTGGATATTTAAAAAGAGCACGAAAAGAGAGTCAAGGAGGAGATTTAAATAGAGCGAGAGATGCGAGTCAGAGCGTTGATTTAAAAAGAGTGGGAACTGAAAGTCAGGGCAGAGATTTAAAAGGAGCAGGCGCTGAAATTCAAAGCAGAGATTTAAAAAGAGCAGGAGCTGAGAGTCAGAGCGGAGATTTAAAAAGAGCAAGTGCAGAGAGTGAGAGCGGAGAGTTTAAAAAAAAGGGAGCTGGGAGTCAGAGTGGAGATTTAAAAAGAGCGAGATAGGAAAGTGAGAGCGGAGATTTAAAAAGAGTCGGAGCTGGGAGTCAGAGCGGAGATTAAAAACAGTGGGAGCTGAGAGTCAGAGCGGAGATTTAAAAAGAGCAGGGAGAGAGAGTCATAGTGGAGATATAAAAAGAGCGGGTTCTGAGATAAGAGCGGAGATTTAAAATGACCAAGAGCTGAGAGTCAGAGCAGAGATTTAAAAAGAGCGTGAACCAAGAGTCAGAGTGGAGATTTAAAAAGAGCAGGAGCTGAAACTCAGAGCAGAGATTTAAAAAGAGCCGGAGCTGAGAGTCAGTGTGGAGATTTAAAAAGAGTGGGAGCTAGGAGTCAGAACAGAGATTTAAAAAGAACGGGAGCTGAGAGTCAGAGTGGAGATTTAAAAATAGTGGGAGCTGAGACTGTGAGTGGAGATTTAAAAAGAACAGGGAGAGTGAGTCCGAGCGGAGATTTAAAAAGAGCAAGTTCTGATAGAGTGGATATTGTAAAAGTGCACGAACAGAGAGTCAGAGCGGAGATTTAAAAATAGCAGGAGCTGAGAGTTAGAGTGGAGATCTAAAGAGAGAGTGAGCTGAAAGTCAGAGCCGAGATTTAAAAAGAGGGTGACCGGAGAGTCAGAGCGGAGATTTAAAAAGAGCAGGAGCTGAGGGTCAGAGCAGAGATTTAAAAAGAGCAGGAGCTGAGAATCAGAGCGGAGATTTAAAAATAGCATGAGCTGGGAGTCTGAGTGGAGATTTAAAAAGAGAGGAAGCTGAGAGATTGAGTGGAGATTTAAAAAGAGTGGCAGCTGACAGTCAGAGCGGTGATTTAAAAAGAGCAGGAAGAGAGAGTCAGAGTGGAGATTTAAAAAGAGCAAGTGCAGAGAGTGAGAGCGGAGAGTTTAAAAAAAAGGTAGTTGGGAGTCAGAGCGGAGATTTAAACAGAGCGAGATAGGAAAGTGAGATCGGAGATTTAAAAAGAGTGGGAGCTGCGAGTCAGAGCGGAGATTAAAAACAGGGTGAGCTGGGAGTCAGAGCGGAAATTCAAAAAGAGAGGGAGCTGAGAGATAGAGCGGAGATTTAAAAAGAGTGGCAGCTGACAGTCAGAGCGGTGATTTAAAAAGAGCAGGAAGAGAGACTCAGAGCGGAGATTTAAAAAGAGCGTGAACTGAAAGACAGAGTGGAGATTTAATAAGAGCAGGAAGAGAGAGTCAGAGCGGAGAATTAAAATGAGTGGCAGCTGAGAGTCAGAGCGGAGAATTAAAAAGAGGGAGAGCTTGGAATCAGAGTGGAGATTTTAAAAGAGCGAGAGCTGAGATTCAGAGCATAGATTTAAAAAGAGTGGGTGCTGAGAGTCAGTGCGGAGATTGAAAACGAGCAGGATCTGAGAGTGAGAGCGGAGATTTAAAAAGAGAGAAAGCTGAGAGTCAGAGTGGAGAGTTAAAAAAAAAGGGAGCGGATAGTCAGAGCGGAGATATAAAATAGCGGGAGCTGAGAGTCAGAGCGGAGATTTAAAAAGAGCGTGAACTGAGAGTCAGAGTGGAGATTTAAAAAGAGCATGAGCTGAGAGTCAGAGTGGAGATTTAAAAAGTTCGAGAGCAGAGAGTGAGAGCGGAGAGTTAAAAAAAGGGAGCGCATAGTCAGAGCGGAGATATAAAATAGCGGGAGCTGAGAGTCAGATCGGAGATTAAAAACAGCGCGAGCTGAGATTCAGAGTGGAGATTTAAAAAGAGCGCAATCTGAGAGTCAGAATGGAGATTTAAAATGCGTGGGAGCTGTGAGTCAGGGTGGAGATTTAAAAAGATCAGGTGCTGCGAATAAGAGCGGAGATTTTAAAAGAGCGGGAGCTGAGACTGATAGCGGAGATATAAAAAGAGCAGGGAGAGTGAGTCCGAGCAGAGATTTAAGAAGAGCAAGTTCAGATAGAGTGGTTATTTAAAAAGAGCATGACAAGAGAGTCAGGGTGGAGATTTAAATAGAGCGAGAGCTGCGAGTCAGAGCGTTGATTAAAAAAGAGTGGGAACTGAGAGTCAGAGCAGAGATTTAAATAGAGCGGGAGCTGAAAGTCAGAGCAGAGATTTAAAAAGAGCAGGTGTGAGAATCAGAGTGGAGATTTAAAAAGAGCGGGAGCTGAGACTGAGAGTGGACATATAAAAAGAGCAGTGAGAATGAGTCCGAGTGGAGATTTAAAAAGAGCAAGTTCTTATAGAGTGGATATTTAAAAAGAGCACGAAAAGAGAGTCAGGGAGGAGATTTAAATAGAGCGAGAGCTGCGAGTCAGAGCGTTGATTTAAAAAGAGTGGGAACTGAGTGTCAGAGCAGAGATTTAATTAGAGCGGGAGCTGAAAGTCAGAGCAGAGATTTAAAAAGAGCAAGTGCAGTGAGTGAGAGCAGAGAGTTAAAAAAAATGGACTGGGAGTCAGTGCGGAGATTTAAAAAGAGCGAGAGCGGAAATTGAGAGCGGAGTTTTAAAAAGAGTGGGAGCTGAGAGTCAGAGAGCCGATTTAAAAAGAGCAGGAAGAGAGAGTCATAGTGGAGATATAAAAAGAGCGAGTTCTGAGATAAGAGCGGAGATTTAAAATGAGTGAGAGCTGAGAGTCAGAGCGGAGAATTGATAAGAGCGCGAACTGAGAGACAGAGTGGAGATTTAATAAGAGCAGGAACAGAGAGTCAGAGCGGAGAATTAAAACGAGGGCAGCTGAGAGTCAGAGCGGAGAATTAAAAAGAGTGAGAGCTGAGAGTCAGAGCAGATATTTGAAAAGAGCAGGAGCTGGGAGTCAGAGTGGAGAATTAAAAAGAGCATGAGCTGGGAGTCAGAGTGGAGATTTTAAAGGAGCGTGAGCTGAGAGTCAGAGCGTAGATTTAAAAAGAGCGGGAGCTGAGACTGAGAGAGGAGATATAAAAAGAGCAGTGAGAATGAGTCCGAGCGGAGATTTAAAAAGAGCAAGTTCTTATAGAGTGGATATTTAAAAAGAGCACGAAAAGAGAGTCAGGGAGGAGATTTAAATAGAGCGAGAGCTGCGAGTCAGAGCGTTGATTTAAAAAGAGTGGGAACTGAGAGTCAGAGCAGAGATTTAATTAGAGCGGGAGTTGAAAGTCAGAGCAGAGATTTAAAAAGAGCAGGCGCTGAAAGTCAGAGCAGAGATTTAAAAAGAGCAGGAGCTGAGAGTCAGAGCAGAGATTTAAAAAGAGCAAGTGCAGAGAGTGAGAGCGGAGAGTTTAAAAAAAGGGAGCTGGGAGTCAGAGTGGAGATTTAAAAAGAGGGAGAGCTTGGAATCAGAGTGGAGATTTTAAAAGAGCGAGAGCTGAGATTCAGAGCATAGATTTAAAAAGAGTGGGTGCTGAGAGTCAGTGCGGAGATTGAAAACGAGCAGGATCTGAGAGTGTGAGCGGAGATTTAAAAAGAGAGAAAGCTGAGAGTCAGAGTGGAGATTTAAAAAGAGCAGGAGCTGATAGTCAGAGTGGAGATTTAAAAAGAGAGACTGCTGTGAGTCGAGTGGAGATTTCAAAAGAACGGGAGCTGAGAGTGAGAGTGGAGATTTAAAAAGAGCAGGAGCTGAAATTGAGAGCGGAGATTTAAAAAGAGTGGGAGCTGAGAGACAGAGCTGAAATTAAAAACAGCGTGAGCTGAGAGTCAGAGCAGAGATTTAAAAAGAGCGTGAACTGAGAGTCAGAGTGGAGATTTAAAAAGAGCATGAGCTGAGAGTCAGAGTGGAGATTTAAAAAGTTCGAGAGCAGAGAGTGAGAGCGGAGAGTTAAAAAAAAGGAGCGGATAGTCAGAGCGGAGATATAAAATAGCGGGAGCTGAGAGTCAGAGCGGAGATTAAAAACAGCGCGAGCTGAGATTCAGAGCGGAGAGTTAAAAAGAGCGAGAGCTGAGAGTCAGAGCTGAGATTTGCATCGAGCGTTAGCTGAGAGTCAGAGTGGAGATTTAAAAAGAGCGCAATCTGAGAGTCAGAATGGAGATTAAAAATGAGTGGGAGCTGTGAGTCAGAGCAGAGATTTAAAAAGAGGGAGAGGTGAGAGTCAGAGCGGAGATTTAAAATGATCATGAGCTGAGAGTCTGAGCGGAGATTTAAAAAGAGCAGGTGCTGCGAATAAGAGCGGAGATTTTAAAAGAGCGGGAGCTGAGACTGAGAGTGGAGATATAAAAAGAGCAGTGAGAATGAGTCCGAGCAGAGATTTAAAAAGAGCAAGTTCTGATAGACTGGATATTTAAAAAGAGCACGAAAAGAGAGTCAGGGAGGAGATTTAAATAGAGCGAGAGATGCGAGTCAGAGCGTTGATTTAAAAAGAGTGGGAACTGAAAGTCAGAGCAGAGATTTAAAAAGAGCAGGCGCTGAAATTCAAAGCAGAGATTTAAAAAGAGCAGGAGCTGAGAGTCAGAGCGGAGATTTAAAAAGAGCAAGTGCAGAGAGTGAGAGCGGAGAGTTTAAAAAAAAGGGAGCTGGGAGTCAGAGTGGAGATTTAAAAAGAGCGAGATAGGAAAGTGAGAGCGGAGATTTAAAAAGAGTCGGAGCTGGGAGTCAGAGCGGAGATTAAAAACAGCGGGAGCTGAGAGTCAGAGCGGAGATTAAAAAAGAGCAGGGAGAGAGAAACATAGTGGAGATATAAAAAGAGCGGGTTCTGAGATAAGAGCGGAGATTTAAAATGACCAAGAGCTGAGAGTCAGAGCGGAGATTTAAAAAGAGCGTGAACCGAGAGTCAGAGTGGAGATTTAAAAAGAGCAGGAGCTGAAACACAGAGCAGAGATTTAAAAAGAGCCGGAGCTGAGAGTCAGTGTGGAGATTTAAAAAGAGTGGGAGCTAGGAGTCAGAACAGAGATTTAAAAAGAATGGGAGCTGAGAGTCAGAGTGGAGATTTAAAAATAGTGGGAGCTGAGACTGTGAGCGGAGATATAAAAAGAGCAGGGAGAGTGAGTCCGAGCGGAGATTTAAAAAGAGCAAGTTCTGATAGAGTGGATATTGAAAAAGTGCACGAACAGAGAGTCAGAGCGGAGATTTAAAAATAGCAGGAGCTGAGTGTTAGAGTGGAGATCTAAAGAGAGAGTGAGCTGAAAGTCAGAGCCGAGATTTAAAAAGAGGGTGACCGGAGAGTCAGAGCGGAGATTTAAAAAGAGCAGGAGCTGAGGGTCAGAGCAGAGATTTAAAAAGAGCAGGAGCTGAGAATCAGAGCGGAGATTTAAAAATAGCATGAGCTGGGAGTCTGAGTGGAGATTTAAAAAGAGATGGAGCTGAGAGATAGAGCGGAGATTTAAAAAGAGTGGCAGCTGACAGTCAGAGCGGTGATTTAAAAAGAGCAGGAAGAGAGAGTCAGAGCGGAGATTTAAAAAGAGCAAGTGCAGAGAGTGAGAGCGGAGAGTTTAAAAAAAAGGGAGTTGGGAGTCAGAGCGGAGATTTAAACAGAGCGAGATAGGAAAGTGAGATCGGAGATTTAAAAAGAGTGGCAGCTGACAGTCAGAGCGGTGATTTATAAAGAGCAGGAAGAGAGAGTCAGAGCAGAGATTTAAAAAGAGCAAGAGTTGAGAGTCAGAGTGGAGATTTAAAAAGAGCAAGTGCAGAGAGTGAGAGCGGAGAGTTTAAAAAAAAGGGAGCTGGGAGTCAGAGTGGAGATTTAAAAAGAGCGAGATAGGAAAGTGAGAGCGGAGATTTAAAAAGAGTTGGAGCTGGGAGTCAGAGCGGAGATTAAAAACAGTGGGAGCTGAGAGTCAGAGCGGAGATTTAAAAAGAGCAGGGAGAGAGAGTCATAGTGGAGATATAAACAGAGCGGGTTCTGAGATAAGAGAGGAGATTTAAAATGACCAAGAGCTGAGAGTCAGAGCAGAGATTTAAAAAGAGCGTGAACCAAGAGTCAGAGTGGAGATTTAAAAAGAGCAGGAGCTGAAACTCAGAGCAGAGATTTAAAAAGAGCCGGAGCTGAGAGTCAGTGTGGAGATTTAAAAAGAGTGGGAGCTAGGAGTCAGAACAGAGATTTGAAAAGAACGGGAGCTGAGAGTCAGAGTGGAGATTTAAAAATAGTGAGAGCTGAGACTGTGAGTGGAGATTTAAAAAGAACAGGGAGAGTGAGTCCGAGCGGAGATTTAAAAAGAGCAAGTTCTGATAGAGTGGATATTGAAAAAGTGCACAAACAGAGAGTCAGAGCGGAGATTTAAAAATAGCAGGAGCTGAGAGTTAGAGTGGAGATCTAAAGAGAGAGTGAGCTGAAAGTCAGAGCCGAGATTTAAAAAGAGGGTGACCGGAGAGTCAGAGCGGAGATTTAAAAAGAGCAGGAGCTGAGGGTCAGAGCAGAGATTTAAAAAGAGCAGGAGCTGAGAATCAGAGCGGAGATTTAAAAATAGCATGAGCTGGGAGTCTGAGTGGAGATTTAAAAAGAGAGGAAGCTGAGAGATTGAGTGGAGATTTAAAAAGAGTGGCAGCTGACAGTCAGAGCGGTGATTTAAAAAGAGCAGGAAGAGAGAGAAGGAGTGGAGATTTAAAAAGAGCAAGTGCAGAGAGTGAGAGCGGAGAGTTTAAAAAAAAGGTAGTTGGGAGTCAGAGTGGAGATTTAAACAGAGCGAGATAGGAAAGTGAGATCGGAGATTTAAAAAGAGTGGGAGCTGCGAGTCAGAGCGGAGATTAAAAACAGGGTGAGCTGGGAGTCAGAGCGGAAATTCAAAAAGAGAGGGAGCTGAGAGATAGAGCGGAGATTTAAAAAGAGTGGCAGCTGACAGTCAGAGCGGTGATTTAAAAAGAGCAGGAAGAGAGACTCAGAGCTAAGATTTAAAAAGAGCGTGAACTGAAAGACAGAGTGGAGATTTAATAAGAGCAGGAAGAGAGAGTCAGAGCGGAGAATTAAAATGAGTGGCAGCTGAGAGTCAGAGCGGAGAATTAAAAAGAGGGAGAGCTTGGAATCAGAGTGGAGATTTTAAAAGAGCGAGAGCTGAGATTCAGAGCATAGATTTAAAGAGAGTGGGTGCTGAGAGTCAGTGCGGAGATTGAAAACGAGCAGGATCTGAGAGTGAGAGCGGAGATTTAAAAAGAGAGAAAGCTGAGAGTCAGAGTGGAGAGTTAAAAAAAAAGGGAGCGGATAGTCAGAGCGGAGATATAAAATAGCGAGAGCTGAGAGTCAGAGCGGAGATTTAAAAAGAGCGTGAACTGAGAGTCAGAGTGGAGATTTAAAAAGAGCATGAGCTGAGAGTCAGAGTGGAGATTTAAAAAGTTCGAGAGCAGAGAGTGAGAGCTGAGAGTTAAAAAAAAAGGGAGCGGATAGTCAGAGCGGAGATATAAAATAGCGGGAGCTGAGAGTCAGAGCGGAGATTAAAAACAGCGCGAGCTGAGATTCAGAGCGGAGAGTTAAAAAGAGCGAGAGCTGAGAGTCAGAGCTGAGATTTGCATAGAGCGTTAGCTGAGAGTCAGAGCGGAGATTTAAAAAGAGCGCAATCTGAGAGTCAGAATGGAGATTTAAAATGCGTGGGAGCTGTGAGTCAGAGCAGAGATTTAAAAAGAGGGAGAGCTGAGAGTCAGAGCGGAGATTTAAAAAGATCAAGAGCTGAGAGTCTGAGTGGAGATTTAAAAAGAGCAGGTGCTGCGAATAAGAGCGGAGATTTTAAAAGAGCGGGAGCTGAGACTGAGAGTGGACATATAAAAAGAGCAGTGAGAATGAGTCCGAGCGGAGATTTAAAAAGAGCAAGTTCTTATAGAGTGGATATTTAAAAAGAGCACGAAAAGAGAGTCAGGGAGGAGATTTAAATAGAGCGAGAGCTGCGAGTCAGAGCGTTGATTTAAAAAGAGTGGGAACTGAGTGTCAGAGCAGAGATTTAATTAGAGCGGGAGCTGAAAGTCAGAGCAGAGATTTAAAAAGAGCAAGTGCAGTGAGTGAGAGCAGAGAGTTAAAAAAAAATGGACTGGGAGTCAGTGCGGAGATTTAAAAAGAGCGAGAGCGGAAATTGAGAGCGGAGTTTTAAAAAGAGTGGGAGCTGAGAGTCAGAGAGCAGATTTAAAAAGAGCAGGGAGAGAGAGTCATAGTGAAGATATAAAAAGAGCGATTACTGAGATAAGAGCGGAGATTTAAAATGAGTGAGAGCTGAGAGTCAGAGCGGAGAATTGATAAGAGCGCGAACTGAGAGACAGAGTGGAGATTTAATAAGAGCAGGAACAGAGAGTCAGAGCGGAGAATTAAAACGAGGGCAGCTGAGAGTCAGAGCGGAGATTTAAAAAGAGTGAGAGCTGAGAGTCAGAGCAGAGATTTGAAAAGAGCAGGAGCTGGGAGTCAGAGTGGAGAATTAAAAAGAGCATGAGCTGGGAGTCAGAGTGGAGATTTTAAAGGAGCGTGAGCTGAGAGTCAGAGCGTAGATTTAAAAAGAGCGGGAGCTGAGACTGAGAGAGGAGATATAAAAAGAGCAGTGAGAATGAGTCCGAGCGGAGAATTAAAAAGAGCAAGTTCTTATCGAGTGGATATTTGAAAAGAGCACGAAAGGAGAGTCAGGGAGGAGATTTAAATAGAGCGAGAGCTGCGAGTCAGAGCATTGATTTAAAAAGAGTGGGAACTGAGAGTCAGAGCAGAGATTTAATTAGAGCGGGAGTTGAAAGTCAGAGCAGAGATTTAAAAAGAGCAGGCGCTGAAAGTCAGAGCAGAGATTTAAAAAGAGCAGGAGCTGAGAGTCAGAGCAGAGATTTAAAAAGAGCAAGTGCAGAGAGTGAGAGCGGAGAGTTTAAAAAAAGGGAGCTGGGAGTCAGAGTGGAGATTTAAAAAGAGGGAGAGCTTGGAATCAGAGTGGAGATTTTAAAAGAGCAAGAGCTGAGATTCAGAGCATAGATTTAAAAAGAGTGGGTGCTGAGAGTCAGTGCGGAGATTGAAAACGAGCAGGATCTGAGAGTGAGAGCGGAGATTTAAAAAGAGAGAAAGCTGAGAGTCAGAGTGGAGATTTAAAAAGAGCAGGAGCTGATAGTCAGAGTGGAGATTTAAAAAGAGAGACTGCTGTGAGTCGAGTGGAGATTTCAAAAGAACGGGAGCTGAGAGTGAGAGTGGAGATTTAAAAAGAGCAGGAGCTGAAATTGAGAGCGGAGATTTAAAAAGAGTGGGAGCTGAGAGTCAGAGCGGAAATTAAAAACAGCGTGAGCTGAGAGTCAGAGCAGAGATTTAAAAAGAGCGTGAACTGAGAGTCAGAGTGGAGATTTAAAAAGAGCATGAGCTGAGAGTCAGAGTGAAGTTTTAAAAAGTTCAAGAGCAGAGAGTGAGAGCGGAGAGTTAAAAAGAAAGGGAGCGGATAGTCAGAGCGGAGATATAAAATAGCGGGAGCTGAGAGTCAGAGCGGAGATTAAAAACAGCGCGAGCTGAGATTCAGAGAGGAGAGTTAAAAAGAGCGAGAGCTGAGAGTCAGAGCTGAGATTTGCATCGAGCGTTAGCTGAGAGTCAGAGTGGTGATTTAAAAAGAGCGGGAGCTGGGAGTTAGAACGGAGATTTAAATAGAGCGGGAGATGAAAGTCAGAGCAGAGATTTAAAAAGAGCATGAGCTGAGAATCAGAGTGGAGATTTTAAAAGAGCGGGAGCTGAGACTGAGAGTGGACATATAAAAAGAGCAGTGAGAATGAGTCTGAGCGGAGATTTAAAAAGAGCAAGTTCTTATAGAGTGGATATTTAAAAAGAGCACGAAAAGAGAGTCAGGGAGGAGATTTAAATAGAGCGAGAGCTGCGAGTCAGAGCGTTGATTTAAAAAGAGTGGGAACTGAGTGTCAGAGCAGAGATTTAATTAGAGCGGGAGCTGAAAGTCAGAGCAGAGATTTAAAAAGAGCAAATGCAGTGAGTGAGAGCGGAGAGTTAAAAAAAAGGGGAGCTGGGAGTCAGTGCGGAGATTTAAAAAGAGCGAGAGCGGAAATTGAGAGCGGAGTTTTAAAATGAGTGGGAGCTGAGAGTCAGAGAGCAGATTTAAAAAGAGCAGGGAGAGAGAGTCATAGTGGAGATATAAAAAGAGCGAGTTCTGAGATAAGAGCGGAGATTTAAAATGAGTGAGAGCTGAGAGTCAGAGCGGAGAATTGATAAGAGCGCGAACTGAGAGACAGAGTGGAGATTTAATAAGAGCAGGAACAGAGAGTCAGAGCGGAGAATTAAAACGAGGGCAGCTGAGAGTCAGAGTGGAGAATTAAAAAGAGTGAGAGCTGAGAGTCAGAGCAGAGATTTGAAAAGAGCAGGAGCTGGGAGTCAGAGTGGAGAATTAAAAAGAGCATGAGCTGGGAGTCAGAGTGGAGATTTTAAAGGAGCGTGAGCTGAGAGTCAGAGCGTAGATTTAAAAAGAGCGGGAGCTGAGACTGAGAGGGGAGATTTAAAAAGAGCAGTGAGAATGAGTCCGAGCGGAGAATTAAAAAGAGCAAGTTCTTATAGAGTGGATATTTAAAAAGAGCACGAAAAGAGAGTCAGGGAGGAGATTTAAATAGAGCGAGAGCTGCGAGTCAGAGCGTTGATTTAAAAAGATTGGGAACTGAGAGTCAGAGCAGAGATTTAATTAGAGCGGGAGTTGAAAGTCAGAGCAGAGATTTAAAAAGAGCAGGAGCTGAGAGTCAGAGCAGAGATTTAAAAAGAGCAAGTGCAGAGAGTGAGAGCGGAGAGTTTAAAAAAAAGGGAGCTGGGAGTCAGAGTGGAGATTTAAAATGAGCGAGAGCGGAAAGTGAGAGCGGAGATTGAAAAAAGAGCGGGAGCTGAGAGTCAGAGCGGAGATTTAAAAAGAGCAGGAAGAGAGAGTCAGAGCATAGATTTAAAAAGAGCAGGAGTTGAGAGTCTGAGCAGAGATTTAAAAATAGCGTGAGCTGGGAGTCAGAGTGGAGATTTAAAAAGACGGGGATCTGAAAGTCAGAGTGGAGATTTAAAAATAGCAAGTTCTGATAGAGTGGATATTTAAAAAGAGAACGACAAGAGAGTCAGCGTGGAGATTTAAGTAGAGCGAGAGCTGAGAGTCAGAACGTAGAATTGAAAAAAATGGGAACTGAGAGTCAGTGCAGAGATTTAAATAAATCGGAAGCTGAAAGTCAGAGCAGAGATTTAAAAAGAGCAGGAGCTGAAAGTCAGAGCAGATATTTAAAAGGAGTGGGAGCTGAGAGTCAGAGCGGAGATTAAAAACAGTGGGAGCTGAGAGTCAGAGCAGAGATTTACATCGAGCATTAGCTGAGAGTCAGAGTGGAGATTTAAAAAGAGCGGGAGCTGGGATTCAGAACAGAGATTTAAAAAGAGCGGGAGCTGAGAGTCAGAGCGGAGATTTAACAATAGCGGGAGCTGAGACTGAGAGTGGATATTGAAAAAGAGCACGAACAGAGAGTCAGAGCGGAGATTTAAAAAGAGCAGGAGCTGAGAGTTAGAGTGGAGATGTAAAGAGAGATTGAGCTGAAAGTCAGAGCCAAGATTTGAAAAGAGGGAGACCTGAGAGTCAGAGCGGAGATTTAAAAAGAGCAGGAGCTGAGAATCAGAGCAGAGATTTAAAAATAGTGTGAGCTAGAAGTCAGAGTGGAGATTTAAAAAGAGAGGGCTCTGAGAGATAGAGCGGAGATTTAAAAAGAGTGGCAGCTGACAGTCAGAGCGGTGATTTATAAAGAGCAGGAAGAGAGAGTCAGAGCAGAGATTGAAAAAGAGCAGGAGTTGAGAATCTGAGCAGAGATTTAAAAATAGCGTGAGCTGGGAGTCAGAGTGGAGATTTAAAAAGACTGGGAGATGAAAGTCAGAGCAGAGATTTAAAAAGAACAGGAGCTGAAAGTTGGAGTGGAGATTTAAAAAGAGCAAGTTCTGATAGAGTGGATATGTAAAAAGAGCACGACAAGAGAGTCAGTGTGGAGATTTAAATAGAGCAAGAGCTGCGAGTCAGAGCGTAGAATTAAAAAGAATGGGAACTGAGAGTCAGAGCAGAGAGTTAAATAAATCGGAAGCTGAAAGTCAGAGCAGAGATTTAAAAAGAGCAAGAGCAGAGAGTGAGAGCGGAGAGTTTATAAAAAAGGGAGCTGGGTGTCAGAGCGGAGATTTAAAAAGAGCGAGAGCGGAAAGTGAAAGCAGAGATTTAAAAAGAGTGGGAGCTGAGAGTCAGAGCGGAGATTAAAAACAGTGGGAGCTGAGAGTCAGAGCAGAGATTTACATCGAGCGTTAGCTGAGAGTCAGAGTGGAGATTTAAAAAGAGCGGGAGCTGGGAGTCAGAACAGAGATTTAAAAAGAGCGGGAGCTGAGAGTCAGAGCGGAGATTTAACAATAACGGGAGCTGAGACTGAGACTGAGATTTAAAAATAGCAGGGAGAGTGAGTCCGAGCGGGGATTTAAAAAAGAGCAAGTTCTGATAGAGTGGATATTGAAAAAGAGAATGAATAGAGAGTCAGAGCAGAGATTTAAAAAGAGCAGGAGCTGAGAATCAGAGCGGAGATTTAAAAATAGCGTGAGCTGGAAGTCAGAGTGGAGATTTAAAAAGAGAGGGCTCTGAGAGATAGAGCAGAGATTTAAAAAGAGTGGCAGCTGACAGTTAGAGTGGTGATTTATAAAGAGCAGGAAGAGAGAGTCAGAGCAGAGATTTAAAAAGAGCAGGAGTTGAGAATCTGAGCGGAGATTTAAAAATAGCGTGAGCTGGGAGTCAGAGTGGAGACTTAAAAAGACTGGGAGATGAAAGTCAGAGCAGAGATTTAAAAAGAGCAGGATCTGAAAGTCAGAGTGGAGATTTAAAAAGAGCAAGTTCTGATAGAGTGGATATTTAAAAAGAGCACGAAAAGAGAGTCAAGGAGGAGATTTAAATAGAGCGAGAGCTGCGAGTCAGAGCGTAGAATTAAAAAGAATGGGAACTGAGAGTCAGAGCAGAGACTTAAATAGAGCGGGAGTTGAAAGTCAGAGCAGAGATTTAAAAAGAGCAGGAGCTGAAAGTCAGAGCAGAGATTTAAAAAGAGCAAGAGCAGAGAGTGAGAGCAGAGAGTTTAAAAAAAAGGGAGCTGGGTGTCAGAGCGGAGATTTAAAAAGAGCAGGCAGAGAGAGTCATAGTGGAGATTTAAAAAGTGTGAGTTCTGAGACTAGGAGTGGAGATTTGAAAAGAGCGAGAACTGAGAGTCAGAGTCGAGATTTAACAAGAGCAGGAGCTGATAGACAGAGTGGAGATATAAAAAGGGCGAAAGCTGAGAGTCAGAGTGGAGATTTAAAAAGAGAAGGGAGAGAGAGTCATAGTGGAGATTTGAAAAGAGCTAGTTCTGAGAGTCAGAGCGGTGATTTACAAAGAGCAAGAGCTGAGAGTCAGAGCGGAGATTTAGATCGAGCGTTAGCTGAAAGTCAGAGTGGAGATTTAAAAAGAGCGGGAGCTGGGAGTCAGAACAGATTTTTTAAAAGAGCGGGAGATGAGAGTCAGAGCGGAGATTTAACAATAGCGGGAGCAGAGACTGAGAGCGGAGATTTAAAAAGAGCAGGGACAGTGAGTCTGAGCGGAGATTTAAAAAAGAGCAAGTTCTGATACAGTGGATAGTGAAAAAGAGCACGAACAGAGAGTCAGAGCGGAGATTTAAAAAGAGCAGGTGCTGAGAGTTGGAGTGGAGATCTAAAGAGAGATTGAGCTGAAAGTCAGAGCCAAGATTTGGAAAGAGGGAGAGCTGAGAGTCAGAGCGGAGATTTAAAAAGATCAGGAGCTGAGAGTCAGAGCAGAGATTTAAAAAGAGCAGGAGCTGAGAATCAGAGCGGAGATTTAAAAATGGCGTGAGCTGAGAGTGAGAGCGGAGAGTTAAAAAGAAAGGGAGCGGAGAGTGAGAGCAGAGATTTCAAAACAGCGGGAGCTGAGAGTCAGAGCGGAGATTAAAAAGAGGGAGAGCTGAGAGTCAGAGCGGAGAGTTAAAAAGAGCATGAGCTGAGAGTCAGAGTTGAGATTTATAAAGAGCAGGTGCTGAGAATCATAGCAGAGATTTAAAAAGAGCAGGAGCTGAGAGTCAAAGCGGAGATTTCAAAATAGCGGGAGCTGAGACGGAGAGCGGAGATTTAAAAAGAGTAGGGAGAGTGAGTCCGAGCGGAGATTTAAAAAGAGCAACTTCTGATAGAGTGAATATTTAAAAAGAGCACGAAAATAGTGTCAGAGCGGAGATTTAAATAGAGCGAGAGCTACGAGTCAGAGCGTTGATTTAAAAAGAGTGGGAACTGAGAGTCAGAGCAGATATTTGAATAGAGTGGGAGCTGAGCATCAGAGCGGAGAATTAAAAAGAGCAGGGAGATGAGAGTAAGAGCAGAGATTTAAAAAGAGCAGGAGATGAAAAACAGGGTGGAGATTTAAAAAGAGCAGGAGTTAGAGCCAGAGAGGAAATTTATAAAGAGTGAGAGCTGGGAGTCAGAGCAAAGATTTAAAAAGAGCAGGAGCTGAAAGTCAGAGTGGAGATTTAAAAACAGCAGGAGATTAGAGTCAGTGCCGAGATTAAAAAAGAGCGAGAGTGGACAGTAAGAGCAGAGATTTAAAAAGAGCAGGAGCTGAGAGTCATAGCGGAGATTAAAAAAGAGCGGGAGATGAGAGTCAGAGCGGAGATTTAAAAATAGCGTGAGCTGGGCGTCAGTGAGGAGATTTAAAAAGAGAGGGAGCTGAGAGATGGAGAGGAGATTTAAAAAGAGTGGCAGCTGAAAGTCAGAGCGGAGATTTAAAAAGAGCAGGAAGAGAGAGTCATAGCGGAGTTTTAAAAATAGCATGAGCTGGGAGTCAGTGCGGAGATTTAAAAAGAGAGGGAGATGAGAGATAGAGCGGAGATTTAAAAAGAGTGGCAGCTGACAGTCAGAGCCGAGATTTAAAAAGAGTGAGAGCTGAGGGTCAGAGCAGAGATTTGAAAGGAGCGCGAGCTGAGAGAAAGAGTGGAGATTTAATAAGAGCAGGAAGAGAGAGTCAGAGCGGAGCATTAAAATGAGTGTCAGCTGAGAGTCAGAGCGGAGATTTGAAAAGAGCGCGAGCTGAGAGTATGAGCAGAGATTTAAAAAGAGCGCGAGCTGGGAGTTAGAGTGGAGATTTTAAAAGAGCGAGAGCTGAGAGTCAGAGCGTAGATTTAAAAAGAGTGGGTGCTGAGAATCAGTGCGGAGATTTAAAATGAGCAGGATCTGAGAGTGAGAGCGGAGATTTAAAAAGAGCGAAAGCTGAGAGTCAGAGTGGAGATTTAAAAAGAGCAGGAGCTGATAGTCAGAGTGGAGATATAAAAAGGGCGAAAGCTGAGAGTCAGAGTGGAGATTTAAAAAGAGCGGGAGCTAAGAGTCAGAGTGGAGATTTAAAAAGAGCAGGAGTTGAGAATCTGAACGGAGATTTAAAAATAGCGTGAGCTGGGTGTCAGAGTGGAGATTTAAAAAGACGGGGATCTGAAAGTCAGAGTGGAGATTTAAAAAGAGCAAGTTCTGATAGAGTGGATATGTAGAAAGAGCACGACAAGAGAGTCAGGGTGGAGGTTTAAATAGAGCGAGAGCTGCGAGTCAGAGCGTAGAATTAAAAAGAATGGGAACTGAGAGTCAGAGCAGAGATTTAAATAAATCGGAAGCTGAAAGTCAGAGCAGAGATTTAAAAAGAGCAGGAGCTGAAAGTCAGAGTGGAGATTTAAAAAGAGAGGGCTCTGAGAGATAGAGCAGAGATTTAAAAAGAGTGGCAGCTGACAGTTAGAGTGGTGATTTATAAAGAGCAGGAAGAGAGAGTCAGAGCAGAGATTTAAAAAGAGCAGGAGTTGAGAATCTGAGCGGAGATTTAAAAATAGCGTGAGCTGGGAGTCAGAGTGGAGACTTAAAAAGACTGGGAGATGAAAGTCAGAGCAGAGATTTAAAAAGAGCAGGATCTGAAAGTCAGAGTGGAGATTTAAAAAGAGCAAGTTCTGATAGAGTGGATATTTAAAAAGAGCACGAAAAGAGAGTCAAGGAGGAGATTTAAATAGAGCGAGAGCTGCGAGTCAGAGCGTAGAATTAAAAAGAATGGGAACTGAGAGTCAGAGCAGAGACTTAAATAGAGCGGGAGTTGAAAGTCAGAGCAGAGATTTAAAAAGAGCAGGAGCTGAAAGTCAGAGCAGAGATTTAAAAAGAGCAAGAGCAGAGAGTGAGAGCAGAGAGTTTAAAAAAAAGGGAGCTGGGTGTCAGAGCGGAGATTTAAAAAGAGCAGGCAGAGAGAGTCAGAGTGGAGATTTAAAAAGTGTGAGTTCTGAGACTAGGAGTGGAGATTTGAAAAGAGCGAGAACTGAGAGTCAGAGTCGAGATTTAACAAGAGCAGGAGCTGATAGACAGAGTGGAGATATAAAAAGGGCGAAAGCTGAGAGTCAGAGTGGAGATTTAAAAAGAGAAGGGAGAGAGAGTCATAGTGGAGATTTGAAAAGAGCTAGTTCTGAGAGTCAGAGCGGTGATTTACAAAGAGCAAGAGCTGAGAGTCAGAGCGGAGATTTAGATCGAGCGTTAGCTGAAAGTCAGAGTGGAGATTTAAAAAGAGCGGGAGCTGGGAGTCAGAACAGATTTTTTAAAAGAGCGGGAGATGAGAGTCAGAGCGGAGATTTAACAATAGCGGGAGCAGAGACTGAGAGCGGAGATTTAAAAAGAGCAGGGACAGTGAGTCTGAGCGGAGATTTAAAAAAGAGCAAGTTCTGATACAGTGGATAGTGAAAAAGAGCACGAACAGAGAGTCAGAGCGGAGATTTAAAAAGAGCAGGAGCTGAGAGTTGGAGTGGAGATCTAAAGAGAGATTGAGCTGAAAGTCAGAGCCAAGATTTGGAAAGAGGGAGAGCTGAGAGTCAGAGCGGAGATTTAAAAAGATCAGGAGCTGAGAGTCAGAGCAGAGATTTAAAAAGAGCAGGAGCTGAGAATCAGAGCGGAGATTTAAAAATGGCGTGAGCTGAGAGTGAGAGCGGAGAGTTAAAAAGAAAGGGAGCGGAGAGTGAGAGCAGAGATTTCAAAACAGCGGGAGCTGAGAGTCAGAGCGGAGATTAAAAAGAGGGAGAGCTGAGAGTCAGAGCGGAGAGTTAAAAAGAGCATGAGCTGAGAGTCAGAGTTGAGATTTATAAAGAGCAGGTGCTGAGAATCATAGCAGAGATTTAAAAAGAGCAGGAGCTGAGAGTCAAAGCGGAGATTTCAAAATAGCGGGAGCTGAGACGGAGAGCGGAGATTTAAAAAGAGTAGGGAGAGTGAGTCCGAGCGGAGATTTAAAAAGAGCAACTTCTGATAGAGTGAATATTTAAAAAGAGCACGAAAATAGTGTCAGAGCGGAGATTTAAATAGAGCGAGAGCTACGAGTCAGAGCGTTGATTTAAAAAGAGTGGGAACTGAGAGTCAGAGCAGATATTTGAATAGAGTGGGAGCTGAGCATCAGAGCGGAGAATTAAAAAGAGCAGGGAGATGAGAGTAAGAGCAGAGATTTAAAAAGAGCAGGAGATGAAAAACAGGGTGGAGATTTAAAAAGAGCAGGAGTTAGAGCCAGAGAGGAAAGTTATAAAGAGTGAGAGCTGGGAGTCAGAGCAAAGATTTAAAAAGAGCAGGAGCTGAAAGTCAGAGTGGAGATTTAAAAACAGCAGGAGATTAGAGTCAGTGCCGAGATTAAAAAAGAGCGAGAGTGGACAGTAAGAGCAGAGATTTAAAAAGAGCAGGAGCTGAGAGTCAGAGCGGAGATTAAAAAAGAGCGGGAGATGAGAGTCAGAGCGGAGATTTAAAAATAGCGTGAGCTGGGCGTCAGTGAGGAGATTTAAAAAGAGAGGGAGCTGAGAGATAGAGAGGAGATTTAAAAAGAGTGGCAGCTGAAAGTCAGAGCGGAGATTTAAAAAGAGCAGGAAGAGAGAGTCATAGCGGAGTTTTAAAAATAGCATGAGCTGGGAGTCAGTGCGGAGATTTAAAAAGAGAGGGAGATGAGAGATAGAGCGGAGATTTAAAAAGAGTGGCAGCTGACAGTCAGAGCCGAGATTTAAAAAGAGTGAGAGCTGAGGGTCAGAGCAGAGATTTGAAAGGAGCGCGAGCTGAGAGAAAGAGTGGAGATTTAATAAGAGCAGGAAGAGAGAGTCAGAGCGGAGCATTAAAATGAGTGTCAGCTGAGAGTCAGAGCGGAGATTTGAAAAGAGCGCGAGCTGAGAGTATGAGCAGAGATTTAAAAAGAGCGCGAGCTGGGAGTTAGAGTGGAGATTTTAAAAGAGCGAGAGCTGAGAGTCAGAGCGTAGATTTAAAAAGAGTGGGTGCTGAGAATCAGTGCGGAGATTTAAAATGAGCAGGATCTGAGAGTGAGAGCGGAGATTTAAAAAGAGCGAAAGCTGAGAGTCAGAGTGGAGATTTAAAAAGAGCAGGAGCTGATAGTCAGAGTGGAGATATAAAAAGGGCGAAAGCTGAGAGTCAGAGTGGAGATTTAAAAAGAGCGGGAGCTAAGAGTCAGAGTGGAGATTTAAAAAGAGCAGGAGTTGAGAATCTGAACGGAGATTTAAAAATAGCGTGAGCTGGGTGTCAGAGTGGAGATTTAAAAAGACGGGGATCTGAAAGTCAGAGTGGAGATTTAAAAAGAGCAAGTTCTGATAGAGTGGATATGTAGAAAGAGCACGACAAGAGAGTCAGGGTGGAGGTTTAAATAGAGCGAGAGCTGCGAGTCAGAGCGTAGAATTAAAAAGAATGGGAACTGAGAGTCAGAGCAGAGATTTAAATAAATCGGAAGCTGAAAGTCAGAGCAGAGATTTAAAAAGAGCAGGAGCTGAAAGTCAGAGTGGAGATTTAAAAAGACCAAGAGCAGAGAGTGAGAGCGGAGAGTTTAAAAAAAAGGGAGCTGGGTGTCAGAGTGGAAATTTAAAAAGAGCAGGGAGAGAGTGTCATAGTGGAGATTTAAAAAGTGTGAGTTCTGAGACTAGGAGCGGAGTTTTGAAAAGAGCGAGAGCTGAGAGTCAGAGTTGAGATTTAACAAGAGCAGGAGCTGATAGACAGAGTGGAGATATAAAAAGAGTGAAAGCTGAGAGTCAGAGTGGAGATTTAAAAAGAGAAGGGAGAGAGAGTAATAGTGGAGATTTGAAAAGAGCTAGTTCTGAGAGTCAGAGCGGTGATTTACAAAGAGCAAGAGCTGAGAGTCAGACCGGAGATTTAGATCGAGCGTTAGCTAAAGTCAGAGTGGAGATTTAAAAAGAGCGGGAGCTGGGAGTCAGAACAGATTTTTTAAAAGAGCGGGAGATGAGAGTCAGAGCGGAGATTTAACAATAGCGGGAGCTGAGACTGAGAGCGGAGATTTAAAAAGAGCAGGGACAGTGAGTCTGAGCGGAGATTTAAAAAAGAGCAAGTTCTGATACAGTGGATAGTGAAAAAGAGCACGAACAGAGAGTCAGAGCGGAGATTTAAAAAGAGCAGGAGCTGAGAGTTGGAATGGAGATCTAAAGAGAGATTGAGCTGAAAGTCAGAGCCAAGATTTGAAAAGAGGGAGAGCTGAGAGTCAGAGCGGAGATTTAAAAAGATCAGGAGCTGAGAGTCAGAGCAGAGATTTAAAAAGAGCAGGAGCTGAGAATCAGAGCGGAGATTTAAAAATGGCGTGAGCTGAGAGTGAGAGCGGAGAGTTAAAAAGAAAGGGAGCGGAGAGTGAGAGCAGAGATTTCAAAACAGCGGGAGCTGAGAGTCAGAGCGGAGATTAAAAAGAGGGAGAGCTGAGAGTCAGAGCGGAGAGTTAAAAAGAGCATGAGCTGAGAGTCAGAGTTGAGATTTATAAAGAGCAGGTGCTGAGAATCATAGCAGAGATTTAAAAAGAGCAGGAGCTGAGAGTCAAAGCGGAGATTTCAAAATAGCGGGAGCTGAGACGGAGAGCGGAGATTTAAAAAGAGTAGGGAGAGTGAGTCCGAGCGGAGATTTAAAAAGAGCAACTTCTGATAGAGTGGATATTTAAAAAGAGCACGAAAATAGTGTCAGAGCGGAGATTTAAATAGAGCGAGAGCTACGAGTCAGAGCGTTGATTTAAAAAGAGTGGGAACTGAGAGTCAGAGCAGATATTTGAATAGAGTGGGAGCTGAGCATCAGAGCGGAGAATTAAAAAGAGCAGGGAGATGAGAGTAAGAGCAGAGATTTAAAAAGAGCAAGAGATGAAAAACAGGGTGGAGATTTAAAAAGAGCAGGAGTTAGAGTCAGAGAGGAAATTTATAAAGAGTGAGAGCTGGGAGTCAGAGCAAAGATTTAAAAAGAGCAGGAGCTGAAAGTCAGAGTGGAGATTTAAAAACAGCAGGAGATTAGAGTCAGTGCCGAGATTAAAAAAGAGCGAGAATGGACAGTAAGAGCAGGGAATTAAAAAGAGCAGGAGCTGAGAGTCAGAGCGGAGATTAAAAAAGAGCGGGAGATGAGAGTCAGAGCGGAGATTTAAAAATAGCGTGAGCTGGGCGTCAGTGAGGAGATTTAAAAAGAGAGGGAGCTGAGAGATAGAGCGGAGATTTAAAAAGAGTGGCAGCTGAAAGTCAGAGCGGAGATTTAAAAAGAGCAGGAAGAGAGAGTCATAGCGGAGTTTTAAAAATAGCATGAGCTGGGAGTCAGTGCGGAGATTTAAAAAGAGAGGGAGATGAGAGATAGAGCGGAGATTTAAAAAGAGTGGCAGCTGACAGTCAGAGCCGAGATTTAAAAAGAGTGAGAGCTGAGGGTCAGAGCAGAGATTTGAAAGGAGCGCGAGCTGAGAGAAAGAGTGGAGATTTAATAAGAGCAGGAAGAGAGAGTCAGAGCGGAGCATTAAAATGAGTGTCAGCTGAGAGTCAGAGCGGAGATTTGAAAAGAGCGCGAGCTGAGAGTAAGAGCAGAGATTTAAAAAGAGCGCGAGCTGAGAGTCAGAGCGTAGATTTAAAAAGAGTGGGTGCTGAGAATCAGTGCGGAGATTTAAAATGAGCAGGATCTGAGAGTGAGAGCGGAGATTTAAAAAGAGCGAAAGCTGAGAGTCAGAGTGGAGATTTAAAAAGAGCAGGAGCTGATAGTCAGAGTGGAGATATAAAAAGGGCGAAAGCTGAGAGTCAGAGTGGAGATTTAAAAAGAGCGGGAGCTAAGAGTCAGAGTGGAGATTTAAAAAGAGCAGGAGTTGAGAATCTGAACGGAGATTTAAAAATAGCGTGAGCTGGGTGTCAGAGTGGAGATTTAAAAAGACGGGGATCTGAAAGTCAGAGTGGAGATTTAAAAAGAGCAAGGTCTGATAGAGTGGATATGTAGAAAGAGCACGACAAGAGAGTCAGGGTGGAGGTTTAAATAGAGCGAGAGCTGCGAGTCAGAGCGTAGAATTAAAAAGAATGGGAACTGAGAGTCAGAGCAGAGATTTAAATAAATCGGAAGCTGAAAGTCAGAGCAGAGATTTAAAAAGAGCAGGAGCTGAAAGTCAGAGTGGAGATTTAAAAAGACCAAGAGCAGAGAGTGAGAGCGGAGAGTTTAAAAAAAAGGGAGCTGGGTGTCAGAGTGGAAATTTAAAAAGAGCAGGCAGAGAGAGTCATAGTGGAGATTTAAAAAGTGTGAGTTCTGAGACTAGGAGCGGAGTTTTGAAAAGAGCGAGAGCTGAGAGTCAGAGTTGAGATTTAACAAGAGCAGGAGCTGATAGACAGAGTGGAGATATAAAAAGAGTGAAAGCTGAGAGTCAGAGTGGAGATTTAAAAAGAGAAGGGAGAGAGAGTCATAGTGGAGATTTGAAAAGAGCTAGTTCTGAGAGTCAGAGCAGTGATTTACAAAGAGCAAGAGCTGAGAGTCAGAGCGGAGATTTAGATCGAGCGTTAGCTAAAGTCAGAGTGGAGATTTAAAAAGAGCGGGAGCTGGGAGTCAGAACAGATTTTTTAAAAGAGCGGGAGATGAGAGTCAGAGCGGAGATTTAACAATAGCGGGAGCTGAGACTGAGAGCGGAGATTTAAAAAGAGCAGGGACAGTGAGTCTGAGCGGAGATTTAAAAAAGAGCAAGTTCTGATACAGTGGATAGTGAAAAAGAGCACGAACAGAGAGTCAGAGCGGAGATTTAAAAAGAGCAGGAGCTGAGAGTTGGAGTGGAGATCTAAAGAGAGATTGAGCTGAAAGTCAGAGCCAAGATTTGAAAAGAGGGAGAGCTGAGAGTCAGAGCGGAGATTTAAAAAGATCAGGAGCTGAGAGTCAGAGCAGAGATTTAAAAAGAGCAGGAGCTGAGAATCAGAGCGGAGATTTAAAAATGGCGTGAGCTGAGAGTGAGAGCGGAGAGTTAAAAAGAAAGGGAGCGGAGAGTGAGAGCAGAGATTTCAAAACAGCGGGAGCTGAGAGTCAGAGCGGAGATTAAAAAGAGGGAGAGCTGAGAGTCAGAGCGGAGAGTTAAAAAGAGCATGAGCTGAGAGTCAGAGTTGAGATTTATAAAGAGCAGGTACTGAGAATCATAGCAGAGATTTAAAAAGAGCAGGAGCTGAGAGTCAAAGCGGAGATTTCAAAATAACGGGAGCTGAGACGGAGAGCGGAGATTTAAAAAGAGTAGGGAGAGTGAGTCCGAGCGGAGATTTAAAAAGAGCAACTTCTGATAGAGTGGATATTTAAAAAGAGCACGAAAATAGTGTCAGAGCGGAGATTTAAATAGAGCGAGAGCTACGAGTCAGAGCGTTGATTTAAAAAGAGTGGGAACTGAGAGTCAGAGCAGATATTTGAATAGAGTGGGAGCTGAGCATCAGAGCGGAGAATTAAAAAGAGCAGGGAGATGAGAGTAAGAGCAGAGATTTAAAAAGAGCAGGAGATGAAAAACAGGGTGGAGATTTAAAAAGAGCAGGAGTTAGAGTCAGAGAGGAAATTTATAAAGAGTGAGAGCTGGGAGTCAGAGCAAAGATTTAAAAAGAGCAGGAGCTGAAAGTCAGAGTGGAGATTTAAAAACAGCAGGAGATTAGAGTCAGTGCCGAGATTAAAAAAGAGCGAGAGTGGACAGTAAGAGCAGAGATTTAAAAAGAGCAGGAGCTGAGAGTCAGAGCGGAGATTAAAAAAGAGCGGGAGATGAGAGTCAGAGCGGAGATTTAAAAATAGCGTGAGCTGGGCGTCAGTGAGGAGATTTAAAAAGAGAGGGAGCTGAGAGATAGAGCGGAGATTTAAAAAGAGTGGCAGCTGAAAGTCAGAGCGGAGATTTAAAAAGAGCAGGAAGAGAGAGTCATAGCGGAGATTTAAAAATAGCATGAGCTGGGAGTCAGTGCGGAGATTTAAAAAGAGAGGGAGATGAGAGATAGAGCGGAGATTTAAAAAGAGTGGCAGCTGACAGTCAGAGCCGAGATTTAAAAAGAGTGAGAGCTGAGGGTCAGAGCAGAGATTTGAAAAGAGCGCGAGCTGAGAGAAAGAGTGGAGATTTAATAAGAGCAGGAAGAGAGAGTCAGAGCGGAGCATTAAAATGAGTGTCAGCTGAGAGTCAGAGCGGAGATTTGAAAAGAGCGCGAGCTGAGAGTATGAGCAGAGATTTAAAAAGAGCGCGAGCTGGGAGTTAGAGTGGAGATTTTAAAAGAGCGAGAGCTGAGAGTCAGAGCGTAGATTTAAAAAGAGTGGGTGCTGAGAATCAGTGCGGAGATTTAAAATGAGCAGGATCTGAGAGTGAGAGCGGAGATTTAAAAAGAGCGAAAGCTGAGAGTCAGAGTGGAGATTTAAAAAGAGCAGGAGCTGATAGTCAGAGTGGAGATATAAAAAGGGCGAAAGCTGAGAGTCAGAGTGGAGATTTAAAAAGAGCGGGAGCTAAGAGTCAGAGTGGAGATTTAAAAAGAGCAGGAGTTGAGAATCTGAACGGAGATTTAAAAATAGCGTGAGCTGGGTGTCAGAGTGGAGATTTAAAAAGACGGGGATCTGAAAGTCAGAGTGGAGATTTAAAAAGAGCAAGTTCTGATAGAGTGGATATGTAGAAAGAGCACGACAAGAGAGTCAGGGTGGAGGTTTAAATAGAGCGAGAGCTGCGAGTCAGAGCGTAGAATTAAAAAGAATGGGAACTGAGAGTCAGAGCAGAGATTTAAATAAATCGGAAGCTGAAAGTCAGAGCAGAGATTTAAAAAGAGCAGGAGCTGAAAGTCAGAGTGGAGATTTAAAAAGACCAAGAGCAGAGAGTGAGAGCAGAGAGTTTAAAAAAAAGGGAGCTGGGTGTCAGAGTGGAAATTTAAAAAGAGCAGGGAGAGAGAGTCATAGTGGAGATTTAAAAAGTGTGAGTTCTGAGACTAGGAGCGGAGTTTTGAAAAGAGCGAGAGCTGAGAGTCAGAGTCGAGATTTAACAAGAGCAGGAGCTGATAGTGAGAGTGGAGATATAAAAAGGGTGAAAGCTGAAAGTCAGAGTGGAGATTTAAAAAGAGAAGGGAGAGAGAGTCATAGTGGAGATTTGAAAAGAGCTGGTTCTGAGAGTCAGAGCGGTGATTTACAAAGAGAAGAGCTGAGAGTCAGAGCGGAGATTTACATCGAGCGTTAGCTGAGTGTCAGAGTGGTGATTTAAAAAGAGCGGGAGCTGGGAGTCAGAACAGAGATTTAAAAAGGGCGCTAGCTGAGAGTCAGAGCAGAGATTTAACAATAGCGGGAGCTGAGACTGAGAGTGGATATTGAAAAAGAGCACGAACAGAGAGTCAGAGCGGAGATTTAAAAAGAGCAGGAGCTGAGAGTAAGAGTGGAGATCTAAAGAGAGATTGAGCTGAAAGTCAGAGCCAAGATTTGAAAAGAGGGAGAGCTGAGAGTCAGAGCGGAGATTTAAAAAGATCAGGAGCTGAGAGTCAGAGCAGAGATTTAAAAAGAGCAGGAGCTGAGAATCAGAGCAGAGATTTAAAAAGAGCAGGAGCTAGAAGTCAGAGTGGAGATTTAAAAAGAGAGGGCTCTGACAGATAGAGCGGAGATTTAAAAAGAGTGGCAGCTGACAGTCAGAGCGGTGATTTATAAAGAGCAGGAAGAGAGAGTCAGAGCAGAGATTTAAAAAGAACAGGAGTTGAGAATCTGAGCAGAGATTTAAAAATAGCGTGAGCTGGGAGTCAGAGTGGAGATTTAAAAAGACTGGGAGATGAAAGTCAGAGCAGAGATTTAAAAAGAGCAGGATCTGAAAGTCAGAGTGGAGATTTAAAAAGAGCAAGTTCTGATAGAGTGGATATTTAAAAAGAGCACGACAAGAGAGTCAGTGTGGAGATTTAAGTAGAGCAAGAGCTGCGAGTCAGAGCGTAGAATTAAAAAGAATGGGAACTGAGAGTCAGAGCAGAGAGTTAAATAAATCGGAAGCTGAAAGTCAGAGCAGAGATTTAAAAAGAGCAGGAGCTGAATGTCAGAGCAGAGATTTAAAAAGAGCAAGAGCAGAGAGTGAGAGCGGAGAGTTTATAAAAAAGGGAGCTGGGTGTCAGAGTGGAGATTTAAAAAGAGCGAGAGTGGAAAGTGAAAGCAGAGATTTAAAAAGAGTGGGAGCTGAGAGTCAGAGCGGAGATTAAAAACAGTGGGAGCTGAGAGTCAGAGCAGAGATTTACATCGAGCGTTAGCAGAGAGTCAGAGCGGAGATTAAAAACAGTGGGAGCTGAGAGTCAGAGCAGAGATTTACATCGAGCGTTAGCAGAGAGTCAGAGTGGAGATTTAAAAAAAGCGGGAGCTGGGAGTCAGAACAGAGATTTAAAAAGAGCGGGAGCTGAGAGTCAGAGCGGAGATTTAACAATAACGGGAGCTGAGACTGAGAGCGGAGATTTAAAAAGAGCAGGGAGAGTGAGCCCGAGCAGAGATTTAAAAAAGAGCAAGTTCTGATAGAGTGGATATTGAAAAAGAGCACGAATAGAGAGTCAGAGCAGAGATTTAAAAAGAGCAGGAGCTGAGAATCAGAGCGGAGATTTAAAAAGAGAGGGCTCTGAGAGATAGAGCAGAGATTTAAAAAGAGTGGCAGCTGACAGTCAGAGTGGTGATTTATAAAGAGCAGGAAGAGAGAGTCAGAGCAGAGATTTAAAAAGAGCAGGAGTTGAGAATCTGAGCGGAGATTTAAAAATAGCGTGAGCTGGGAGTCAGAATGGAGATTTAAAAAGACTGGGAGATGAAAGTCAGAGCAGAGATTTAAAAAGAGCAGGATCTGAAAGTCAGAGTGAAGATTTAAAAAGAGCAAGTTCTGATAGAGTGGATATTTAAAAAGAGCACGACAAGAGAGTCAGGGTGGAGATTTAAATAGAGCGAGAGCTGCGAGTCAGAGCGTAGAATTAAAAAGAATGGGAACTGAGAGTCAGAGCAGAGACTTAAATAGAGCGGGAGTTGAAAGTCAGAGCAGAGATTTAAAAAGAGCAGGAGCTGAAAGTCAGAGCAGAGATTTAAAAAGAGCAAGAGCAGAGAGTGAGAGCAGAGAGTTTAAAAAAAAGGGAGCTGGGTGTCAGAGCGGAGATTTAAAAAGAGCAGGCAGAGAGAGTCATAGTGGAGATTTAAAAAGTGTGAGTTCTGAGACTAGGAGTGGAGATTTGAAAAGAGCGAGAACTGAGAGTCAGAGTCGAGATTTAACAAGAGCAGGAGCTGATAGACAGAGTGGAGATATAAAAAGGGCGAAAGCTGAGAGTCAGAGTGGAGATTTAAAAAGAGAAGGGAGAGAGAGTCATAGTGGAGATTTGAAAAGAGCTAGTTCTGAGAGTCAGAGCGGTGATTTACAAAGAGCAAGAGCTGAGAGTCAGAGCGGAGATTTAGATCGAGCGTTAGCTGAAAGTCAGAGTGGAGATTTAAAAAGAGCGGGAGCTGGGAGTCAGAACAGATTTTTTAAAAGAGCGGGAGATGAGAGTCAGAGCGGAGATTTAACAATAGCGGGAGCTGAGACTGAGAGCGGAGATTTAAAAAGAGCAGGAAGAGTGAGTCTGAGCGGAGATTTAAAAAGAGCAAGTTCTGATACAGTGGATAGTGAAAAAGAGCACGAACAGAGAGTCAGAGCGGAGATTTAAAAAGAGCAGGAGCTGAGAGTTGGAGTGGAGATCTAAAGAGAGATTGAGCTGAAAGTCAGAGCCAAGATTTGAACAGAGGGAGAGCGGAGATTTAAAAAGATCAGGAGCTGAGAGTCAGAGCAGAGATTTAAAAAGAGCAGGAGCTGAGAATCAGAGCGGAGATTTAAAAATGGCGTGAGCTGAGAGTGAGAGCGGAGAGTTAAAAAGAAAGGGAGCGGAGAGTGAGAGCAGAGATTTCAAAACAGCGGGAGCTGAGAGTCAGAGCGGAGATTAAAAACAGCGGGAGCTGAGAGTCAGAGCGGAGAGTTAAAAAGAGCATGAGGTGAGAGTCAGAGTTGAGATTTATAAAGAGCAGGTGCTGAGAATAATAGCAGAGATTTAAAAAGAGCGGGAGCTGGGAGTCAGAACAGAGACTTAAAAAGAGCAGGAGCTGAGAGTCAAAGCGGAGATTTCAAAATAACGGGAGCTGAGACGGAGAGCGGAGATTTAAAAAGAGTAGGGAGAGTGAGTCCGAGCGGAGATTTAAAAAGAGCAAGTTCTGATAGAGTGGATATTTAAAAAGAGCACGAAAAGAGAGTCAGAGCGGGATTTAAATAGAGCGAGTGCTACGAGTCAGAGCGTTGATTTAAAAAGAGTGGGAACTGAGAGTCAGAGCAGATATTTGAATAGAGTGGGAGCTGAGCATCAGAGCGGAGAATTAAAAAGAGCGGGAGATGAGAGTAAGAGCAGAGATTTAAAAAGAGCAGGAGACGAAAAACAGGGTGGAGATTTAAAAAGAGCAGGAGTTAGAGTCAGAGAGGAAATTTATAAAGAGTGAGAGCTGGGAGTCAGAGCAAAGATTTAAAAAGAGCAGGAGCTGAAAGTCAGAGTGGAGATTTAAAAACAGCAGGAGATTAGAGTCAGTGCCGAGATTAAAAAAGAGCGAGAGTGGACAGTAAGAGCAGAGATTTAAAAAGAGCAGGAGCTGAGAGTCAGAGCGGAGATTAAAAAAGAGCGGGAGATGAGAGTCAGAGCGGAGATTTAAAAATAGCGTGAGCTGGGCGTCAGTGAGGAGATTTAAAAAGAGAGGGAGCTGAGAGATAGAGCAGAGATTTAAAAAGAGTGGCAGCTGAAAGTCAGAGCGGAGATTTAAAAAGAGTGAGAGCTGAGGGTCAGAGCAGAGATTTGAAAGGAGCGCGAGCTGAGAGAAAGAGTGGAGATTTAATAAGAGCAGGAAGAGAGAGTCAGAGCGGAGCATTAAAATGAGTGTCAGCTGACAGTCAGAGCGGAGAATTAAAAAGAGGGAGAGCTGAGAGTCAGAGCGGAGATTTGAAAAGAGCGCGAGCTGAGAGTTAGAGTGGAGATTTTAAAAGAGCGAGAGCTGAGAGTCAGAGTGTAGATTTAAGAAGAGTGGGTGCTGAGAATCAGTGCGGAGATTTAAAATGAGCAGGATCTGAGAGTGAGAGCGGAGATTTAAAAAGAGCGAAAGCTGAGAGTCAGAGTGGAGATTTAAAAAGAGCAGGAGCTAATAGTCAGACTGGAGATATAAATAGGGCGAAAACTGAGAGTCAGAGTGGAGATTTAAAAAGAGCGGGAGCTAAGAGTCAGAGTGGAGATTTAAAAAGAGGAGGAGCTGAGAGTCAGAGCAGAGATTTAAAAATAGCAGTAGCTGAGACTGAGAGCGGAGCTTTTAAAAGAGCAGGGAGAGTGAGTCCGAGCGGAGATTTAAAAAGAGCAAGTTCTGATAGAGTGGATATTGAAAAAGAGCACAAACAGAGAGACAGAGCGGAGATTGGAAAAGAGCAGGAGCTGAGAGTTAGAGTGGAGATCCAAAGAGAGAGTTAGGTGAAAGTGAGAGCCGAGATTTAAAAAGAGGGAGACCTGAGAGTCAGAGCAGAGATTTAAAAAGAGCAGGAGCTGAGAATCTGAGTGGAGATTTAAAATTAGTTTGAGCTGGGTCTCAGAGTGGTGATTTAAAAAGACGGGGAGATGAAAGTCAGAGCAGAGATTTAGAAAGAGCAGGATCTGAAGGTCAGAGTGGAGATTTAAAAAGAGCAAGTTCTGATAGAGTGGATATTTAAAAAGAGCACGAAAAGAGAGTCAGAGCTGAGATTTAAATAGAGCAGGAGCTGAGCATCAGAGCGGAGAATTAAAAAGAGCGGGAGATGAGAGTAAGAGCAGAGATTTAAAAAGAGCAGGAGTTAGAGTCAGAGAGGAAATTTATAAAGAGTGAGAGCTGGGAGTCAGAACAAGGATTTAAAAAGATAGAGTGGAGATTTAAAAAGAGTGGCAGCTGAAAGTCAGAGCGGAGATTTAAAAAGAGCAGGAAGAGAGAGTCATAGCGGAGATTTAAAAATAGCATGAGCTGGGAGTCAGTGCGGAGATTTAAAAAGAGAGGGAGATGAGAGATAGAGCGGAGATTTAAAAAGAGTGGCAGCTGACAGTCAGAGCCGAGATTTAAAAAGAGTGAGAGCTGAGGGTCAGAGCAGAGATTTGAAAAGAGCGCGAGCTGAGAGAAAGAGTGGAGATTTAATAAGAGCAGGAAGAGAGAGTCAGAGCGGAGAATTGAAATGAGTGTCAGCTGACAGTCAGAGTGGAGAATTAAAAAGAGGGAGAGCTGGGAGTCAGAGCGGAGATTTGAAAAGAGGGAGAGCTGAGAGTCAGAGCGGAGATTTAAAAAGAGCGCGAATGGGAGTTAGAGTGGAGATTTTAAAAGAGCGAGAGCTGAGAGTCAGAGCGTAGATTTAAAAAGAGTGGGTGCTGAGAATCAGTGCGGAGATTTAAAATGAGCAGGATCTGAGAGTGAGAGCGGAGATTTAAAAAGAGCGAAAGCTGAGAGTCAGAGTGGAGATTTAAAAAGAGCAGGAGCTGATAGTCAGAGTGGAGATATAAAAAGGGCGAAAGCTGAGAGTCAGAGTGGAGATTTAAAAAGAGCGGGAGCTAAGGGTCAGAGCGGAGATTTAAAAACAGCAGGGAGAGTGAGTCCAAGTGGAGATTTAAAAAAGAGCAAGTTCTGATAGAGTGGAATTTTAAAAAGAGCACGACTAGAGAGTCAGGTTGGAGATTTAAATAGAGCGAGAGCTGCGAGTCAGAGCATAGAATTAAAAAGAATGGGAACTGAGAGTCAGAGCAGAGATTTAAATAGAGCGGAAGTTGAAAGTCAGAGCAGAGATTTAAAAAGAGCAGGAGCTGAAAGTCAGAGCAGAGACTTAAAAAGAGAAAGAGCATAGAGTGAGAGAGGAGAGTTTAAAAAAAAGGGAGCTGGGTGTCAGAGCGGAGATTTAAAAACAGCAGGGAGAGTGAGTCCAAGCGGAGATTTGAAAAAGAGCAAGTTCTGATAGAGTGGATATTGAAAAAGAGCACGAACAGAGTCAGAGCAGGAGCTGAGAGTTAGAGTAGAGATCTAAAGAGAGATTGAGCTGAAAGTCAGAGCCAAGATTTGAAAAGAGGGAGACATGAGAGTCAGAGCAGAGATTTAAAAAGATCCGGAGCTGAGAGTCAGAGCAGAGATTTAAAAAGAGCAGGAGCTGAGAATCCGAGCGGAGATTTAAAAATAGCGTGAGCTGGAAGTCAGAGTGGAGATTTAAAAAGAGAGAGCTCTGAGAGATAGAGCGGAGATTTAAAAAGAGTGGCAGCTGACAGTCAGAGCGGAGATTTAAAAAGAGCAGGAAGAGAGAGTCAGAGCGGTGATTTAAACAGCGTGAGACCTGAAGGTCAGAGCAGAGATTTGAAAAGAGCGCGAGCTGAGAAATAGAGTGGAGGTTTAATAAGAGCAGGAAGAGAGAGTCAGAGCGGAGCATTAAAACGAGTGTCAGGTGAGAGTCAGAGCAGAGATTTGAAAAGAGCAGGAGCTGAGAGTCAGAGCGGAGATTTAAAAAGAGCAGGAGCTGAGAGTTAGAGTGGAGATCTAAAGAGAGAGTGAGCTGAAAGTCAGAGCCAAGATTTAAAAGAGGGAGATCTGAGAGTCAGAGCGGAGATTTAAAAGGAGCAGGAGCTGAGAGTCAGAGCAGAGATTTAAAAAGAGCAGGAGCTGAGAATTAGAGCAGAGATTTAATAATAGCGTGAGCTGGGAGTCAGTGCGGAGATTTAAAAAGAGTGGGAGCTGAGAGATAGAGTGGAGATTTAAAAAGAGTGGCAGCTTACAGTCAGAGCAGAGATTTAAATAGAGTGAGAGCTGAGGGTCAGAACAGAGATTTGAAAAGAACGCGAGCTATGAGAAAGAGTGGAGATTTAATAAGAGCGGGAAGAGAGAGTCAGAGCGGAGAATTAAAACGAGTGTCAGCTGACAGTCGGAGCGGAGAATTAAAAAGAGTGCGAGCTGGGAGTCAGAGTGGAGATTTTAAAAGAGCGAGAGCTGAGAGTCAGAGTGTAGATTTAAATAGAGTGGGTGCTGATAATCAGTGCGGAGATTTAAAATGAGCAGGATCTGAGAGTGAGAGCGGAGATTTAAAAAGAGCGAAAGCTGAGAGTCAGAGCGGAGATTTAAAAAGAGCGAAAGCGGCAAGTGAGAGCAGAGATTTAAAAGGAGCCGGAGCTGAGAGTTAGAGTAGAGATTTAAAACAGCGTGAGTTGAGAATCAGAGCGGAGATTTTAAAAGAATGGGAACTGAGAGCCAGAGCAGAGATTTAAATAGAGTGGGAGCTGAAAGTCAGAGCAGTGATTTAAAAAGAGCAGGAGCTGAAAGTCAGAGCAGTGATTTAAAAAGAGCAGGAGCTGAGAGTCAGAGCAGAGATTTAAAAAGAGCAGGAGCTGAGAGTCAGAGCGGAGATTTAAAAAGAGCAAGTGTAGTGAGTGAGAGCGGAGGGTTTAAAAAAAAAGGGAGCTAGGAGTCAGAGCGGAGATTTACATAGATCGTTAGCTGAGTCAGAGTGGAGATTTAAAAAGAGCGCAAGCTGAGAGTCGGAGTGGAGATTTAAAATGAGTGGGAGCTGTGAGTCAGAGCGGAGATTTAAAAAGAGCGGGAGCTTGGAGTCAGAACAGAGATTTAAAAAGAGACGGAGCTGAGAGTCAGAGCGTAGATTTAAAAATAGTGGGAGCTGAGACTGAGAGCGGAGTTTTAAAAAGAGCAGGGAGAGTGAATCCGAGCAGAGATTTAAAAAGAGAAATTTCTGATAGACAGGATATTGAAAAAGAGCACGAACAGAGAGTCAGAGCCAAGATTTAAAAAGAGGGAGACCTGAGAGTCAGAGCGGAGATTTAAAATGAGCAGGAGCTGAGAGTCAGAGAAGAGATTTAAAAAGAGTAGGAGCTGAGAATCTGAGCAGAGATTTAAAAAGAGTGGGTGCTGAGAATCAGTGCGGAGATTTAAAACGAGCAGGATCTGAGAGTGAGAGTGGAGATATAAAAAGAGCGAAAGCTGAGAGTCAGAGTCGAGATTTAAAAAGAGCGGGAGCTGAGAGTCAGAGCAGGGATTTAAAAAGAGCAGGAGCTGAGAGCCAGACCGAAGATTTAAAAATAGCAAGAGCAGAGCGTCAGAGCGGAGAGTTTAAAAAAAAGGGAGTTGGGAGTCAGAGCGGAGATTTAAAAAGAGTGAGAGCGGAAAGTGAGAGCGGAGATTTAAAAAGAGCGGGAGCTGAGAGTTAGAGTGGAGATGTAAAACAGCCGGAGCTGAGAGTCAGAGAGGAGATTTAAAAAGAGCAGGGAGAGAGAGTCATAGTGGAGATTTAAAAAAGAGTGAGTTCTGAGAGTAGGAGCGGAGATTTGAAAAGAGCGAGCTCTGAGAGTCAGAGCGGAGATTTAAAAAGAGCGAGAGCTGAGAGTCAGAACGGCGATTTACATAGAGCGTTAGCTGAGATTCAGAGAGGAGATTTAAAAACTGCACAAGCTGAGAGTCAGAGTGGAGATTTAAAATGAGTGGGAGCTGAGAGTCAGAGCGGAGATTTAAAAATAGCGGGAGCTGAGACTGAGAGCGGAGATTTAAAAAGAGCAGGGGGTGTGAGTCCTAGCGGAGAATTAAAAAGAGCAAGTTCTGATAGAGTGGATATTGAAAAAGAGCATGAAGAGAGAGTCAGAGTGGAGATTTAAAACGAGTGGCAGCTGAGAGTCAGAGCGGAGAATTGAAAAGAGCGTGAACTGAGAGACAGAGTGGAGATTTAATAAGAGCAGGAATAGAGAGTCAGAGCGGAGAATTAAAATGAGTAGCAGCTGAGAGTCAGAGCGGAGAATTAAAAAGAGGGAGAGCTGAGAGTCAGAGCAGAGATTTGAAAAGAGCAGGAGCTGAGAGTCAGAGCAGAGATTTTAAAATAGCGGGAGCTAAGACTGAGAGCGGAGATTTAAAAAGAGCAGGGAGAGTGAGTCCAAGCGGAGATTTAAAAAGAGCAAGTTCTGATAGAGTGGATATTGAAAAAGAGCACGAACAGAGAGTCAGAGTGAAGATTTAAAAAGAGCTGGAGCTGAGAGTTAGAGCAGAGATTTAAAAAGAGCAGGAGCTGAGAATCAGAGTGGAGATTTAAAAATATCGTGAGCTGGGAGTCAGAGTGGAGATTTAAAAAGAGAGGGAGCTGAGAGATAGAGCGGAGATTTAAAAAGAGTGGCAGCTGACAGTCAGAGCGGTGATTTAAAAAGAGTGAGAGCTGAGAGTCAGAGCGGAGAATTGAAAAGACCGCGAACTGAGAGACAGAGTGGAGATTTAATAAGAGCAGGAAGAGAGAGTCAGAGTGGAGCATTAAAACGAGTGGCAGCTGAGAGTCAGAGCGGAGAATTAAAAAGAGGAAGAGCTGAGAGTCAGAGCAGAGATTTGAAAAGAGCGAGAGCTGGGAGTCAGAGTGGAGATTTTAAAGGAGCGAGAGCTGAGAGTCAGAGCGGAGATTTAAAAAGAGCGGGTGCTGAGAGTCAGTGCGGAGATTTAAAACGAACAGGATCTGAGAGTGAGAGCGGAGATTCAAAAGAGCAAGGGCTGAGAGTCAGAGTGCAGATTTAAAAAGAGCAGGAGCTGAGAATCAGAGCGGAGATCTAAAAAGAGCGAGAGCGGAAAGTGAGAGCGGAGATTTAAAAGAGCGCAAGCTGAGAGTCAGAGTGGAGATTTAAAATGAGTTTGAGCTGTGAGTCAGAGCGGAGATTTAAAAAGAGGGAGTGCTGAGAGTCAGAGCGGAGATTTAAAAAGAGCATGAGCTGAGAGTCAGAGCGGAGATTTAAAAAGAGCAGGTGCTGAGAGTCAGAGCAGAGATTTAAAAAGAGCAAATGCAGTGAGTGAGAGAGGAGAGTTTAAAAAAAAGGGAGCTGGGAGTCAGAGATGAGATTTAAAAATAGCGAGAGTGGAAAGTGAGAGCGGAGATTTAAAAAGATTGGGAGCTGAGAGTCAGAGCGGAGATTTAAAAAGAGCAGGGAGAGAGAGTCATAGTGGAGATATAAAAAGAGCGAGTTCTGAGATAAGAGTGGAGATTTAAAAAGAGCGAGAGCTGAGAGTCAGAGCGGAGATTTAAAAAGAGCTTGAACTGAGAGTCAGAGTGGAGATTTAAAAAGAGCAGGAGCTGAGAGTCAGAGCGGAGATTTAAAAAGAGCGAGAGCAGAGAGTGGGAGCGGAGAGTTAAAAAAAAAAGGGAGCGGAGAGTGAGAGCAGAGATTTAAAAATAGCGGGAGCTCAGAGTCAGAGCGGAGATTAAAAACAGCAGGAGCTGAGAGTCAGAACGGAGATTTAAAAAGAGCAGGGAGAGAGAGTCATAGTGGAGATTTGAAAAGAGTGAGTTCTGAGAGTCAGAGCAGAGATTTAAAAAGAGCGAGAGATGAGAGTCAGAGCGGAGATTTACATCGAGCGTTAGCTGAGAGTCAGAGTGAAGATTTAAAATGAGTGCGAGCTGTGAGTTAAAGCGGAGATTTAAAAAGAGCGGGAGCTGAGAGAGCGGAGATCTAAAAAGAGCGAGAGCAGAAAGTGAGAGCGGAGATTTAAAAGAGCGCGAGCTGAGAGTCAGAGTGGAGATTTAAAATGAGTATGAGCTGTGAGTCAGAGCGGAGATTTAAAAAGAGGGAGAGCTGAGAGTCAGAGCGGAGATTTAAAAAGAGCAGGAGCTGAGAGTCAGAGCGGAGATTTAAAAAGAGCAGGTGCTGAGAGTCAGAGCAGAGATTTAAAAAGTGCAATTGCAGTGAGTGAGAGCGGAGAGTTTAAAAAAAAAAGGGAGCTGGGAGTCAGAGACGAGATTTAAAAATAGCGAGAGTGGAAAGTGAGAGCGGAGATTTAAAAAGAGTAGGAGCTGAGAGTCAGAGCGGAGATTTAAAAGGAGCAGGGAGAGAGAGTCATAGTGGAGATATAAAAAGAGCGAGTTCTGAGATAAGAGTGGAGATTTAAAAAGAGCTAGAGCTGAGAGTCAGAGCGGAGATTTAAAAAGAGCTTGAACTGAGAGTCAGAGCGGAGATTTAAAAAGAGCGAGAGCAGAGAGTGGGAGCGGAGAGTTAAAAAAAAAGGAGCGGAGAGTGAGAGCAGAGATTTAAAAATAGCGGGAGCTCAGAGTCAGAGCGGAGATTAAAAACAGCAGGAGCTGAGAGTCAGAACGGATATTTGAAAAGAGCAGGGAAAGAGAGTCATAGTGGAGATTTGAAAAGAGCGAGTTCTGAGAGTCAGAGCAGAGATTTAAAAAGAGCGAGAGCTGTGAATCATAGTGGAGATTTAAATAGAGCATTAGCTGAGAGTCAGAGTGGAGATTTAAAAAGAGCACAAGCGGAGAGTCAGCATGGAGATTTAAAATGAGGGAGAGCTGAGAGTCAGAGTGGAGATTTAAAAAGAGCAGTTGCTGAGAATCAGAGCGGAGATGTAAAAAGAGCGAGAGCTGGGAATCAGGGCAGAGATTTAAAAAGTGCGGGAGCTGAGAGTCATAGCGGAGTTTTAAAAATAGCGGGAGGTGAGACTGAGAGCGGAGATTTAAAAAGAGCATGGAGAGTGAGTCCGAGCGGAGATTTAAAAAGAGCAAGTTCTGATAGAGTGGATATTTAAAAAGAGCGCGGAATGAGAGTCAGAGCGGAGATTTAAATAGAGCGAGAGCTGCGAGTCAGGGCGTTGATTTAAAAAGAGTGGGAACTGAAAGTCAGAGCAGAGATTTAAATAGAGCGGGAGCTGAGCATCAGAGCGGAGATTTAAAAAGGGCAGGAGATGAGAGTCAGAGCAGAGTTGTAAAAAGAGCATTTGACGAAAAACAGGGTGGAGATTTGAAAAGAGCAGGAGTTAGAGCCAGAGAGGAAATTTAAAAAGAGTGAGAGCTGGGAAACAGAGCAAAGATTTAAAAAGAGCAGGAGCTAATTGTCAGAGTGGAGTTTTAAAAAGAGCGGGAGATGAATGTCAGAGCAGAGATTTAAAAAGAGCAGGAGCTGAAAGTCAGAACGGAGATTTAAAAAGAGCATGAAGGGAGAGTCAGAGTGGAAATTAAAAAAGAGCGAGAGTGGACAGTAAGGGCGGAGATTTTAAAAGAGCGGGAGCTGAGAGTAAGAGCAGAGATTTAAAAATAGCGTGAGCTGGGAGTCAGAGTGGAGATTTAAAAAGAGCAGGTGCTGAGAATCAGAGCGGAGATTTAAAAAGAGCGGGAGCTGAGATTGAGAGCGGAGATATAAAAAGAGCAGGGAGAGTGAGTCAGAGCAGAGATTTAAAAATAGCGTGAGCTGGGAGTCAGTGCGGAGATTTAAAAAGAGTGGGAGCTGAGAGATAGAGCGGCGATATAAAAAGAGTGGGAGCTGACAGTCAGAGCAAAGATTTTTAAAGAGTGAGAGCTGAGGGTCAGAACAGAGATTTGAAAAGAGCGCGAGCTGAGAGAAAGAGTGGAGATTTAATAAGAGCAGGAAGAGAGAGTCAGAGTGGAGAATTAAAATGAGTGTCAGCTGAGAGTCAGAGCGGAGAATTAAAAAGAGGGAGAGCTGCGAGTCAGAGCAGAGATTTGAAAAGAGGTGGAGCTGAGAGTCAGAGTGGAGATTTAAAAAGAGCGAGAGCTGAGAGTCAGAGCGTAGATTTAAAAAGAGTGGGTGCTGAGAATCAGTGTGGAGATTTAAAACGAGCAGGATCTGAGAGTGAGAGCGGAGATTTAAAAAGAGCGAAAGCTGAGAGTGAGAGCGGAGAGTTTAAAAAAAAAGCGAGTTGGGAGTCAGAGAGGAGATTTAAAAAGAGCGAGAGCGGCAAGTGAGAGCAGAGAGTTAAAAAGAGCCGGAGCCGAGAGTCAGAGCGGAGAATTAAAACAGCGTGAGTTGAGAATCAGAGCGGAGATTTAAAAAGAATGGGAACTGAGGGTCAGAGCAGAGACTTAAATAGAGTGGGAGCTGAAAGTCAGAGCAGTGATTTAAAAAGAGCAGGAGCTGAACGTCAGAGCCGAGATTTAAAAAGAGCAAGTGCAGTGAGTGAGAGTGGAGAGTTTAAAAAAAAGGGAGCTGGGAGTCAGAGCGGAGTTTTAAAAGGAGTGAGAGCTGAGGGTCAGAACAGAGATTTGAAAAGAGCGCGAGCTGAGAGAAAGAGTGGAGATTTAATAAGAGCAGGACGAGAGAGTCAGAGCGGAGAATTAAACTGAGTGTCAGCTGAGAGTCAGAGCGGAGAATTAAAAAGAGCAAGAGCTGAGAGTCAGAGCGGAGATTTGAAAAGAGCAGGAGCTGAGATTCAGAGCGGAGAATTAAAAAGAGCGCAAGCTGGGAGTCAGAGAGGAGATTTTAAAAGAGTGAAAGCTGAGAGTGAGAGTGGAGAGTTTAAAAAAAAAGGGAATTGGGAGTCAGAGCAGAGAGTTAAAAAGAGCCGGAGCCGAGAGTCAGAGCGGAGAATTAAAACAGCGTGAGTTGAGAATCAGAGCGGAGATTTAAAAAGAATGGGAACTGAGGGTCAGAGCAGAGACTTAAATAGAGTGGGAGCTGAAAGTCAGAGCAGTGATTTAAAAAGAGCAGGAGCTGAACGTCAGAGCCGAGAGTTAAAAAGCGCAAGTGCAGTGAGAGTGGAGAGTTTAAAAAAAAGGGAGCTGGGAGTCAGAGCGGAGTTTTAAAAGGAGTGAGAGCTGAGGGTCAGAACAGAGATTTGAAAAGAGCGCGAGCTGAGAGAAAGAGTGGAGATTTAATAAGAGCAGGAAGAGAGAGTCAGAGCGGAGAATTAAACTGAGTGTCAGCTGAGAGTCAGAGCGGAGAATTAAAAAGAGCAAGAGCTGAGAGTCAGAGCGGAGATTTGAAAAGAGCAGGAGCTGAGATTCAGAGCGGAGAATTAAAAAGAGCGCAAGCTGGGAGTCAGAGAGGAGATTTTAAAAGAGCGAAAGCTGAGAGTCAGAGCGTAGATTTAAAAAGAGTGGGTGCTGAGAATCAGTGCAGAGATTTAAACCGAGCAGGATCTGAGAGTCAGAGTGGAGATTTAAAAAGAGTGGCAGCTGACAGTCAGAGCGGAGATTTAAAAAGACCAAGAAGAGAGAGTCAGAGCGGAGATTTAAAAATCGCGTGAGCTGGGAGTCAGTGCGGAAATTTAAAAAGAGTGGGAGCTGAGAGATAGAGCGGAGATTTAAAAAGAGTGGCAGCTGACAGTCAGAGCAGAGATTTAAAAAGAGTGAGAGCTGAGGGTCAGAACAGAGATTTGAAAAGAACGCGAGCTGAGAGAAAGAGTGGAGATTTAATAAGAGCAGGAAGAGAGTGTCAGAGCGGAGAAATAAAATGAGTGTCAGCTGAGAGTCAGAGCGGAGATTTGAAAAGAGCAGGAGCTGAGAGTCAGAGCGGAGATTTAAAAAGAGCAGGGAGAGAGAGTCATAGTGTAGATTTAAAAGAAGATTTCTGAGAGTCAGATTGCAGATTTAAAAAGAGTGGGAGCTAAGAGACAGAGCAGTGATTAAAAAGAGCTGGAGCTGAGAGTTAGTGTGGAGATGTAAATAGAGCGAAAGCTGAGAGTCAGAGCGGAGATTTTAAAATGATGTGAGCTGAGAGTCAGAGCGGAGATTTAAAAAGAGTGGGAGCTGAGAATCAGAGCAGAGATTTAAAAAGAGCGGGAGCTGAGAGTTAGAGCGGAGATCTAAAGAAAGCGGTTGCTTAGAGTGGGAGCAGAGATTTAAAAAGAGGAAGTGCTGAGAGTCATAGCAGAGTTTTAAAATGAGTGGGAGCTGAGGGTCAGAGTGGAGATTTTAAAATGATGTGAGCTGAGAGTCAGAGCGGAGATTTACAAAGTGCGGGAGCTGAGAGTTAGAGCAGAGATCTAAAGAAAGCGGGAGCTGAGAGTCAGAGTGGAGTTTTAAAAAGAGGGACAAATGAGAGTCAGAGCGGAGATTTAAAAACAGCAGCTGCAGAGGGTCAGAGCTGAGATTTAAAAAGAGCTGAGCTGAGAGTCAGAGCGGAGATTTAAAAAGAGCGGGAGCTGAGCGTCAGACCAGAGATTTAAAGAGATCAGGAGCTGCAAGTCAGAACGGAGATTTAAAAAGAGGGAGAGTTGAGAGCCTGAGCAGAGATTTAAAAAGAGCGGAGCTGAGAGTTAGTTCAGTGATCAAAAGAGAGCAGGGATTGACTGTCAGAGCGAAGATTTAAAAAGAGGGAGAGCTGAGAGTCAGAGCGCAGAATTAAAAACTGCAGGAGCTGAGAGTCCGAGCGGAGATTTAAAAAAAGGAGCTGAGAGTCAGAGCGGAGATTTAAAAAGAGTTGGAGCTGAGAGTCAGAGCCGAGAGGTAAAAAGAGTGGGAATTGAGAGTATGAATGGAGATTTAAAAAGAGCTGGAGCTGAACGTCAGAGCAGAGATTTAAAAAGAGCGGGAGCTGCCAGTCAGAGCGGACATTTGAAAAGAGCAGAGACAGAGAGACAGAGCGGAAATTTAAATAGAGCGGGAGCTGAGGGTGAGAGCGGAGATTTAAATAAAGTGGTAGCTGGGAGTCAGAGTGGAGATTTTGAAGAGCGGGAGCTGAGAGTCAGAGCGTAGATTTAAAAAGAGCAGGGATACAGATTCATAGTGGAGATTTAAAAGAAGATTTCTGAGAGTCAGATTGGAGATTTAAAAAGACTTGCAGCTTAGAGATAGAGCAGTGATTAAAAAGAGCAGGAGCTGAGTCAGTGTGGAGATGTAAATAGAGCGAAAGCTGAGAGTCAGAGTGGAGATTTAAAAATGATGCGAGCTGAGAGTCAGAATGGAGATTTAAAAAGAGTAGAAGCTGAGAGTCAGAACAGAGATTTAAAGAGAGCGGGAGCTGAGAGTGGGAGCAGAGATTTAAAAAGAGGAAGAGCTGAGAGTCAGAGCAGAGTTTTAAAATGAGTGGGAGTTGAGAGTCAGACCAGAGATTAAAAGACATCGGGAGCTGAGAGTCAGAGCGGAGATTTAGAAATAGTGGTAGCTGAGAGTTAGAGCAGAGATCTAAAGGGAGCGGCAGCTGAGAGTCAGAGCGGACTTTTAAAAAGAGGGAGACCTGAGAGTCAGACCGGAGATTTAAAAAGAGGGAGAGCTGAGAGTCAGATTGGAGAATTAAAACTGCTGGAGATGAGAGTCGGAGCCGAGACTTAAAAAGAGCAGTAGCTGAGATTCAGAGCGGAAATTTAAAAAGAGTTGGAGCTGAGAGTCAGAGCAGAGATTTAAAAAGAGTGGGTGATGAGAGTCAGAGCGGAGATTTAAAAATAGCTGGAGCTGAGTTTCAGAGTGGATATTTAAAAGTGCAGGAGCTGAGAGACAGAGTGGAGTTTTAAAATGAGTGGGAGCTGAGAATAAGATTGGAGATTTGAAAAGAGCAGGCGCTGGGAGTCAGAGCAGAGATTGATAAAGAGCAAGAAAGGACAATCAGAGCAGAGATTTAAAAAGTGCAGGAGCTGAGAGTCAGAGCGGAGATTAAACAAGAGTTGGAGCAGAGAATCAGAACGGAGATTTACAAAGAGTGGGAACTGAGAGTCAGTACAGAGATTTAAAAAGAGCGAGAGCTGGGACTCAGAGTGCAAATTTAAAAAGAGCGGGAGCTTACATTCAGAGCGGACATTTAAAAAGAGCAGGGAGAGAGAGACAGAGCAGAGATTTAAATAGAGCGAGAGCTGAGAGTCAGAGCAGAGATTTCAAAAAAGTGGCAGCTGGGATTCAGAGTGGAGATATAGAAGAGTGGAAGATGAGAGTAAGAGCCTAGATTTAAAAAGAGCTGGGAGAGAGAATCATAGTGGAGATTTAAAAAGAGCGATTTCCTAGAGTCAGAGCGGAGATTTAAAAAGAGCAGGAACAGAGAGTCAGGGCAGAGATTTAAAAAGAGTGTGAGCTGTGAGTTAGAGCGGAGATCTAAAGAGAGTGGGAGCTGAAAGTGGTAGCAGAGATTTAAAAAGAGGGAGAGCTGAGTGTCAGAGCGGAGTTTTAAAATGAGTGGGAGCTGACAGTCAGACCAGAGATCTAAAGACAGCGGGTGCTGAGAGTCAGAGCGGAGATTTAAAAAGAGGTATACCTGAGAGTTAGAGTGGAGATTTAAAAACAGCAGCTGCAGATAGTCAGAGCTGAGATTTAAAAAGAGCTGAGCTGAGAGTCAGAGCGGAGGTTTAAAAAGAGCGGGAGCTGAGCGTCAAACCAGAGATTTAAAGAGATCGGGAGCTGCAAGTCAGAACGGAGATTTAAAAATAGGGAGAGTTGAGAGCCAGAGCAGAGATTTAAAAAGAGCGGGAGCTGAGAGTTGGTTCAGTGATCTAAAGAGAGCAGGGATTGACTGTCAGAGCGAAGATTTAAAAAGAGGGAGAGCTGAGAGTCCGAGCGGAGATTTAAAAAAAGAAGGAGCTGAGAGTCAGAGCGGAGATTTAAAAAGAGTTGGAGCTGAGAGTCAGAGCCGAGAAGTAAAAAGAGTGGGAATTGAGCTTATGAATGGAGATTTAAAAAGAGCTGGAGCTGAACGTCAGAGCAGAGATTTAAAAAGAGCGGGAGCTGCCAGTCAGAGCGGACATTTGAAAAGAGCAGAAACACAGAGACAGAGCGGAAATTTAAATAGAGCGGGAGCTGAGAGTCAGAGCGGAGTTTTAAAAAGAGGGATAAATGAGAGTCAGAGCGGAGATTTAAAAACAGCAGCTGCAGATAGTCAGAGCGGAGATTTAAAATGAGCTGAGCTGAGAGTCAGAGCGGAGATTTAAAAAGAACGGGAGCTGAGCGTCAGACCAGAGATTTAAAGAGATCGGGAGCTGAGAGTCAGACCGGAGATTTTAAAAGAGGGGGAGTTGAGAGCCAGAGCGGAGATTTAAAAAGAGCCGGAGCTGAGAGTTAGCTCAGTGATCTATAGAGAGCGGGGGCTGAGGGTCAGAGTGAAGATTTAAAAAGAGGGAGAGCTGAGAGTCAGAGCGGAGATTTAAAAACTGCAGAAGCTGAGAGTCCGAGCGGAGATTTAAAAAGAGTGGGAACTGAGAGTCTGAATGGAGATTTAAAAAGAGCGGTAGCTGAGTGTCAGAAAAGAGATTTAAACAGAGCGAGAGCTAGGACTCAGAGTGGAGATTTTAAAAGACTGGGAGCTGACAGTCAGAGTGGACATTTAAAAAGAGCAGAGAGAGAGAGACAGAGCAGAAATTTAAATAGAGCGGGAGTTGAGAGTCAGAGCAGAGATTTAAATAAAGCGGTAGCTGGGAGACAGAGTGGAGATTTTGAAGAGCAGGAGCTGAGAGTCAGAGAGTAGATTTAAAAAGAGCAGGGAGAGAGAGTCATAGTGGAGATTTGAAAGAAGATTTCTGAGAGTCAGAGTGGAGATTTAAAAAGAGTGGGAGCTGAGTGTCAGACCAGAGATTTAAAGAGATCGGGAGCTCAGAGTCAGACCGGAGATTTTAAAAGAGGGGGAGTTGAGAGCCAGAGCGGAGATTTAAAAAGAGCCGGAGCTGAGAGTCAGAACAAAGATTTAAAGAGAACGGGAGCTGAGAGTGGGAGCAGAGATTTAAAAAGAGGAAGAGCTGAGAGTCAGAGCAGAGTTTTAACATGAGTGGGAGTTGAGAGTCAGACCAGAGATTAAAAGACATCGGGAGCTGAGAGTCAGAGCGGAGATTTAGAAATAGTGGTAGCTGAGAGTTAGAGCAGAGATCTAAAGGGAGCGGCAGCTGAGAGTCAGAGCGGAGTTTTAAAAAGAGGGAGACCTGAGAGTCAGACCGGAGATTTAAAAAGAGGGAGAGCTGAGAGTCAGATTGGAGAATTAAAACTGCTGGAGATGAGAGTCGGAGCCGAGATTTAAAAAGAGCAGTAGCTGAGATTCGGAGCGGACATTTAAAAAGAGTTGGAGCTGAGAGTCAGAGCAGAGATTTAAAAACAGCGGGTGATGAGAGTCAGAGCGGAGATTTAAAAATAGCTGGAGCTGAGTTTCAGAGCGGATATTTAAAAGTGCGGGAGCTGAGAGACAGAGTGGAGTTTTAAAATGAGTGGGAGCTGAGAGTAAGATTGGAGATTTGAAATAAGCAGGCGCTGGGAGTCAGAGCAGAGATTGATAAAGAGCAAGAAAGGACAATCAGAGCAGAGATTTAAAAAGTGCAGGAGCTGAGAGTCAGAGCGGAGATTAAACAAGAGTTGGAGCAGAGAATCAGAGCGGAGATTTAAAAAGAGTGGGAACTGAGAGTCAGTACAGAGATTTAAAAAGAGCGAGAGCTGGGACTCAGAGTGCAAATTTAAAAAGAGCGGGAGCTTACAATCAGAGCGGACATTTAAAAAGAGCAGGGAGAGAGAGACAGAGCAGAGATTTAAATAGAGCGAGAGCTGAGAGTCAAAGCAGAGATTTCAAAAAAGTGGCAGCTGGGATTCAGAGTGGAGATATAGAAAAGTGGAAGATGAGAGTAAGAGCGTAGATTTAAAAAGAGCTGGGAGAGAGAGTCATAGTGGAGATTTAAAAAGAGCGATTTCCTAGAGTCAGAGCGGAGATTTAAAAAGAGCAGGAACAGAGAGTCAGGGCAGAGATTTAAAAAGATCGTGAGCTGTGAGTTAGAGCGGAGATCTAAAGAGAGCGGGAGCTGAAAGTGGTAGCAGAGATTTAAAAAGAGGGAGAGCTGAGTGTCAGAGCGGAGTTTTAAAATGAGTGGGAGCTGAGAGTCAGACCAGAGATCTAAAGACAGTGGGCGCTGAGAGTCAGAGCGGAGATTTAAAAAGAGGTATACCTGAGAGTTAGAGTGGAGATTTAAAAAGAGCTGAGCTGAGAGTCAGAGCGGAGATTTAAAAAGAACGGGAGCTGAGTGTCAGACCAGAGATTTAAAGAGATCGGGAGCTGAGAGTCAGACCGGAGATTTAAAAAGAGGGGGAGTTGAGAGCCAGAGCGGAGATTTAAAAAGAGCGGGAGCTGAGAGTTCGTTCAGTGATCTATAGAGAGCGGGGGCTGAGGGTCAGAGTGAAGATTTAAAAAGAGGGAGAGCTGAGAGTCAGAGCGGAGATTTAAAAACTGCAGAAGCTGAGAGTCCGAGCGGAGATTTAAAAAGAGTGGGAACTGTGAGTCTGAATGGAGATTTAAAAAGAGCGGTAGCTGAGTGTCAGAGAAGAGATTTAAACAGAGCGAGAGCTAGGACTCAGAGTGGAGATTTTAAAAGACTGGGAGCTGACAGTCAGAGCGGACATTTAAAAAGAGCAGAGAGAGAGAGACAGGCAGAAATTTAAATAGAGCAGGAACTGAGAGTCAGAGCAGAGATTTAAATAAAGTGGTAGCTGGGAGACAGAGTGGAGATTTTGAAGAGCAGGAGCTGAGAGTCAGAGAGTAGATTTAAAAAAGAGCAGGGAGAGAGAGTCATAGTGGAGATTTAAAAGAAGATTTCTGAGAGTCAGATTGGAGATTTAAAAAGAGTGGGAGCTAAGAGACAGAGCAGTGATTAAAAAGAGCTGGAGCTGAGAGTTAGTGTGGAGATGTAAATAGAGCGAAAGCTGAGAGTCAGAGTGGAGATTTTAAAATGATGTGAGCTGAGAGTCATAGCGGAGATTTAAAAAGAGTGGGAGCTGAGAATCAGAGCAGAGATTTAAAAAGAGCGGGAGCAGAGAGTCAGAGCGGAGTTTTAAAAAGAGGGAGACCTGAGGGTCAGACCAAAGATTTAAAAATAGGGAGAGTTGAGAGTCAGAGCGGAGATTTACAAAGTGCGGGAGCTGAGAGTTAGAGCAGAGATCTAAAGAGAGCGGGAAGTGAGAGTCAGAGTGGAGTTTTAAAAAGAGGGATAAATGAGAGTCAGAGCGGAGATTTAAAAAGAACGGGAGCTGAGCATCAGACCAGAGATTTAAAGGGATCGGGAGCTGCAAGTCAGAACGGAGATTTAAAAAGAGGGAGAGTTGAGAGCCAGAGCAGAGATTTAAAAAGAGCGGGAGCTGAGAGTTAGTTCATTGATCTAAAGAGAGCAGGGATTGACGGTCAGAGCGAAGATTTAAAAAGAGGGAGAGCTGAGAGTCAGAACGGAGAATTAAAAACAGCAGGAGCTGAGAGTCCGAGCGGAGATTTAAAAAAAAAGGAGCTGAGAGTCAGAGCGGAGATTTAAAAAGAGTTGGAGCTGAGAGTCAGAGCCGAGAAGCAAAAAGAGTGGGAATTGAGAGTATGAATGGAGATTTAAAAAGAGCTGGAGCTGAATGTCAGAGCAGAGATTTAAAAAGAGCGAGAGCTAGCACTCAGAGTGGAGATTTAAAAAGAGCAGGAGCTGCCAGTCAGAGCGGACATTTGAAAAGAGCAGAGACAGAGAGACAGAACGGAAATTTAAATAGAGCGGGAGCAGAGAGTGAGAGCAGAGATTTAAATAAAGTGGTAGCTGGGAGTCAGAGTGGAGATTTTGAAGACTGGGTGCTGAGAGTCAGAGAGTAGATTTAAAAAGAGCAGGGAGACAGATTCATAGTGGAGATTTAAAAGTAGATTTCTGAGAGTCAGATTGGAGATTTAAAAAGACTGGCAGCTTAGAGACAGAGCAGTGATTTAAAAGAGCTGGAGCTGAGTCAGTGTGGAGATGTAAATAGAGCGAAAGCTGAGAGTCAGAGTGGAGATTTAAAAATGATGCGAGCTGAGAGTCAGAATGGAGATTTAAAAAGAGTAGAAGCTGAGAGTCAGAACAGAGATTTAAAAAGAGCGAGAGCTGAGAGTTAGAGCGGAGATCTAAAGAGAGCGAAAGCTGAGAGTGGGAGCAGAGATTTAAAAAGAGGGTGAGCTGAGAGTCAGAGCAGAGGTTTAAAATGAGTGGGAGTTGAGAGTCACACCAGAGATTAAAAGACATCGGGAGCTGAGAGTCAGAGTGGAGATTTAGAAATAGTGGTAGCTGAGAGTTAGAGCAGAGATCTAAAGAGAGTGGCAGCTGAGAGTCAGAGCAGACTTTTAAAAAGAGGGAGACCTGAGAGTCAGAGCGGAGATTTAAAAAGAGCGGGAGCTGAGCGTCAGACCAGAGATTTAAAGAGATCGGGAGCTGCAAGTCAGAATGGAGATTTAAAAAGAGGGAGAGTTGAGAGCCAGAGCAGAGATTTAAAAAGAGCGGGAGCTGAGCGTCAGAACAGAGATTTAAAGAGATCGGGAGCTGCAAGTCAGAATGGAGATTTAAAAAGAGGGAGAGTTGAGAGCCAGAGCAGAGATTTAAAAAGAGCGGGAGCTGAGAGTTAGTTCAGTGATCTAAAGAGAGCAGGGATTGACTGTCAGAGCGAAGATTTAAAAAGAGGGAGAGCTGAGAGTCAGAGCGGAGAATTAAAAACAGCAGGAGCTGAGAGTCAGAGCGGAGATTTAAAAAGAGTTGGAGCTGAGAGTCAGAGCCGAGAAGCAAAAAGAGTGGGAATTGAGAGTATGAATGGAGATTTAAAAAGAGCTGGAGCTGAACGTCAGAGCAGAGATTTAAAAAGAGCGAGAGCTAGCACTCAGAGTGGAGATTTAAAAAGAGCAGGAGCTGCCAGTCAGAGCGGACATTTGAAAAGAGCAGAGACAGAGAGACAGAACGGAAATTTAAATAGAGCGGGAGCAGAGAGTGAGAGCAGAGATTTAAATAAAGTGGTTGCTGGGAGTCAGAGTGGAGATTTTGAAGAGCGGGAGCTGAGAGTCAGAGCGTAGATTTAAAAAGAGCAGGGAGACAGATTCATAGTGGAGATTTAAAAGAAGATTTCTGAGAGTCAGATTAGAGATTTAAAAAGACTGGCAGCTTAGAGACAGAGCAGTGATTTAAAAGAGCTGGAGCTGAGTCAGTGTGGAGATGTAAATAGAGCGAAAGCTGAGAGTCAGAGTGGAGATTTAAAAATGATGCGAGCTGAGAGTCAGAATGGAGATTTAAAAAGAGTAGAAGCTGAGAGTCAGAACAGAGATTTAAAAAGAGCGAGAGCTGAGAGTTAGAGCGGAGATCTAAAGAGAGCGAAAGCTGAGAGTGGGAGCAGAGATTTAAAAAGAGGGTGAGCTGAGAGTCAGAGCAGAGGTTTAAAATGAGTGGGAGTTGAGAGTCACACCAGAGATTAAAAGACATCGGGAGCTGAGAGTCAGAGTGGAGATTTAGAAATAGTGGTAGCTGAGAGTTAGAGCAGAGATCTAAAGAGAGTGGCAGCTGAGAGTCAGAGCAGACTTTTAAAAAGAGGGAGACCTGAGAGTCAGAGCGGAGATTTAAAAAGAGCGGGAGCTGAGCGTCAGACCAGAGATTTAAAGAGATCGGGAGCTGCAAGTCAGAATGGAGATTTAAAAAGAGGGAGAGTTGAGAGCCAGAGCAGAGATTTAAAAAGAGCGGGAGCTGAGAGTTAGTTCAGTGATCTAAAGAGAGCAGGGATTGACTGTCAGAGCGAAGATTTAAAAAGAGGGAGAGCTGAGAGTCAGAGCGGAGAATTAAAAACAGCAGGAGCTGAGAGTCAGAGCGGAGATTTAAAAAGAGTTGGAGCTGAGAGTCAGAGCCGAGAAGCAAAAAGAGTGGGAATTGAGAGTATGAATGGAGATTTAAAAAGAGCTGGAGCTGAACGTCAGAGCAGAGATTTAAAAAGAGCGAGAGCTAGCACTCAGAGTGGAGATTTAAAAAGAGCAGGAGCTGCCAGTCAGAGCGGACATTTGAAAAGAGCAGAGACAGAGAGACAGAACGGAAATTTAAATAGAGCGGGAGCAGAGAGTGAGAGCAGAGATTTAAATAAAGTGGTTGCTGGGAGTCAGAGTGGAGATTTTGAAGAGCGGGAGCTGAGAGTCAGAGCGTAGATTTAAAAAGAGCAGGGAGACAGATTCATAGTGGAGATTTAAAAGAAGATTTCTGAGAGTCAGATTAGAGATTTAAAAAGACTGGCAGCTTAGAGACAGAGCAGTGATTTAAAAGAGCTGGAGCTGAGTCAGTGTGGAGATGTAAATAGAGCGAAAGCTGAGAGTCAGAGTGGAGATTTAAAAATGATGCGAGCTGAGAGTCAGAATGGAGATTTAAAAAGAGTAGAAGCTGAGAGTCAGAACAGAGATTTAAAAAGAGCGAGAGCTGAGAGTTAGAGCGGAGATCTAAAGAGAGCGAAAGCTGAGAGTGGGAGCAGAGATTTAAAAAGAGCGGGAGCTGAGAGTTAGTTCAGTGATCTAAAGAGAGCAGGGATTGACTGTCAGAGCGAAGATTTAAAAAGAGGGAGAGCTGAGAGTCAGAGCGGAGAATTAAAAACAGCAGGAGCTGAGAGTCAGAGCGGAGATTTAAAAAGAGTTGGAGCTGAGAGTCAGAGCCGAGAAGCAAAAAGAGTGGGAATTGAGAGTATGAATGGAGATTTAAAAAGAGCTGGAGCTGAACGTCAGAGCAGAGATTTAAAAAGAGCGAGAGCTAGCACTCAGAGTGGAGATTTAAAAAGAGCAGGAGCTGCCAGTCAGAGCGGACATTTGAAAAGAGCAGAGACAGAGAGACAGAACGGAAATTTAAATAGAGCGGGAGCAGAGAGTGAGAGCAGAGATTTAAATAAAGTGGTTGCTGGGAGTCAGAGTGGAGATTTTGAAGAGCGGGAGCTGAGAGTCAGAGCGTAGATTTAAAAAGAGCAGAGAGACAGATTCATAGTGGAGATTTAAAAGAAGATTTCTGAGAGTCAGATTAGAGATTTAAAAAGACTGGCAGCTTAGAGACAGAGCAGTGATTTAAAAGAGCTGGAGCTGAGTCAGTGTGGAGATGTAAATAGAGCGAAAGCTGAGAGTCAGAGTGGAGATTTAAAAATGATGCGAGCTGAGAGTCAGAATGGAAATTTAAAAAGAGTAGAAGCTGAGAGTCAGAACAGAGATTTAAAAAGAGCGGGAGCTGAGAGTTAGAGCGGAGATCTAAAGAGAGCGGGAGCTGAGAGTGGGAGCAGAGATTTAAAAAGAGGGTGAGCTGAGAGTCAGAGCAGAGTTTTAAAATGAGTGGGAGTTGAGAGTCACACCAGAGATTAAAAGACATCGGGAGCTGAGAGTCAGAGTGGAGATTTAGAAATAGTGGTAGCTGAGAGTAAGAGCAGAGATCTAAAGAGAGTGGCAGCTGAGAGTCAGAGCGGACTTTTAAAAAGAGGGAGACCTGAGAGTCAGACCGGAGATTTAAAAAGAGCTGAGCTGAGAGTCAGAGCGGAGATTTAAAAAGAGCGGGAGCTGAGCGTCAGACCAGAGATTTAAAGAGATCGGGTGCTGCAAGTCAGAACGGAGATTTAAAAAGAGGGAGAGTTGAGAGCCAGAGCAGAGATTTAAAAAGAGCGGGTGCTGAGAGTTAGTTCAGTGATCTAAGGAGAGCAGGGATTGACGGTCAGAGCGAAGATTTAAAAAGAGGGAGAGCTGAGAGTCAGAGCGGAGAATTAAAAACAGCAGGAGCTGAGAGTCCGAGCGGAGATTTAAAAAAAGGAGCTGAGAGTCAGAGCGGAGATTTAAAAAGAGTTGGAGCTGAGAGTCAGAGCCGAGAAGCAAAAAGAGTGGGAACTGAGCGTATGAATGGAGATTTAAAAAGAGCTGGAGCTGAACGTCAGAGCAGAGATTTAAAAAGAGCGAGAGCTAGCACTCAGAGTGGAGATTTAAAAAGAGCAGGAGCTGCCAGTCAGAGCAGACATTTGAAAAGAGCAGAGACAGAGGCAGAACGGAAATTTAAATAGAGCGGGAGCAGAGAGTGAGAGCAGAGATTTAAGTAAAGTGGTAGCTGGGATTCAGAGTGGAGATTTTGAAGAGCGGGAGCTGAGAGTCAGAGCGTAGATTTAAAAAGAGCAGGGAGACAGATTCATAGTTGAGATTTAAAAGAAGATTTCTGAGTGTCAGATTGGAGATTTAAAAAGACTGGCAGCTTAGAGACAGAGCAGTGATTAAAAAGAGCAGGAGCTGAGTCAGTGTGGTGATGTAAATAGAGCGAAAGCTGTGAGTCAGAGTGGAGATTTAAAAATGATGCGAGCTGAGAATCAGAATGGAGATTTTAAAAGAGTAGAAGCTGAGAGTCAGAACAGAGATTTAAAAAGAGCGGGAGCTGAGAGTTAGAGAGGAGATCTAAAGAGAGCGGGAGCTGAGAGTGGGAGCAGAGATTTAAAAAGAGGGTGAGCTGAGAGTCAGAGCAGAGTTTTAAAATGAGTGGGAGTTGAGAGTCACACCAGAGATTAAAAGACATCGGGAGCTGAGAGTCAGAGTGGAGATTTAGAAATAGTGGTAGCTGAGAGTTAGAGCAGAGATCTAAAGAGAGTGGCAGCTGAGAGTCAGAGCGGACTTTTAAAAAGAGGGAGACCTCAGAGTCAGAACGGAGATTTAAAAAGAGGGAGAGTTGAGAGTCAGAGCGGAGATTTAAAAAGAGCAGGGATGAGATTCATAGTGGAGATTTAAAAAGAAGATTTCTGAGAGTCAGAGCGGAGATTTAAAAAAACTGGCAGCTTAGAGACAGAGCAGTGATTAAAAAGAGCAGGAGCTGAAAGTAAGTGCGGAGTTTTGAAGAGAGCGAAAGCTGAGAGTCAGAGCAGAGATTTAAAAACAGCGGGAGATGAGAGTTAGAGCAGAGATCTAAAGAGAGCGGGAGCTGAAAGTGGTAGCAGAGATTTAAAAAGAGGGAGAGCTGAGTGTCAGAGCGGAGTTTTAAAATGAGTGGGAGCTGACAGTCAGACCAGAGATCTAAAGACAGCGGGTGCTGAGAGTCAGAGCGGAGATTTAAAAAGAGGTATACCTGAGAGTCAGAGCGGAGATTTAAAAAGAGGTATACCTGAGAGTCAGAGCGGAGATTTAAAAAGAACGGGAGCTGAGCGTCAGACCAGAGATTTAAAGAGATCGGGAGCTGAGAGTCAGACCGGAGATTTTAAAAGAGGGAGAGTTGAGAGCCAGAGCGGAGATTTAAAAAGAGCGGTAGCTGAGAGTTAGTTCAGAGATCTAAAGAGAGCGATGGCTAAGGGTCAGAGTGAAGATTTAAAAAGAGGGAGAGCTGAGAGTCAGAGCGGAGATTTAAAAAGATTTGGAGCTGAGAGGCAGAGCAGAGATTTAAAAAGAGTGGTAACTGAGAGTCAGAGCAGAGATTTAGAAAGAGCGGTAGCTGAGAGTCAGAACAGAGATTTAAAAAGAGCGAGAGTTCGGACTCAGAGTGGAGATTTAAAAAGACCGGGAGCTGACAGTCAGAGCGGACATTTAAAAAGAGCAGAGAGAGAGAGACAGAGCGGAAATTTAAATAGAGCGGGAGCTGAGAGTCAGAGCAGAGTTTTAAATAAAGAGGTAGCTGGGAGTCAGAGTGGAGATTTTGAAGAGCAGGAGCTGAGAGTCAGAGCGTAGATTTAAAAAGAGCAGGGAGAGAGAGTCATAGTGGAGATTTAAAAGAAGATTTCTGAGAGACAAATTGGAGATTTAAAGAGATCGGGAGCTGAGAGTCAGACCGGAGATTTTAAAAGAGGGAGAGTTGAGAGCCAGTGCGGAGATTTAAAAAGAGCGGGAGCTGAGAGTTAGTTCAGAGATCTAAAGAGTGCGATGGCTGAGGGTCAGAGCGAAGATTTAAAAAGAGGGAGAGCTGAGAGGCAGAGCAGAGATTTAAAAAGAGTGGTAAGTGAGAGTCAGAGCAGAGATTTAGAAAGAGCGGTAGCTGAGAGTCAGAACAGAGATTTAAAAACAGCGAGAGTTAGGACTCAGAGTGGAGATTTAAAAAGACAGGGAGCTGACAGTCAGAGCGGTCATTTAGAAAGAGCAGAGAGAGAGAGACAGAGCGGAAATTTAAATAGAGCAGGAGCTGAGAGTCAGAGCAGAGATTTAAATAAAGAGGTAGCTGGGAGTCAGAGTGGAGATTTTGAAGAGCAGGAGCTGAGAGCCAGAGCGTAGATTTAAAAAGAGCAGGGAGAGAGAGTCATAGTGGAGATTTAAAAGAAGATTTCTGAGAGTCAAATTGGAGATTTAAAAAGAGTGGGAGCTGAGAGACAGAGCAGTGATTAAAAAGAGCGGGAGCTGAGAGTTAGTGTAGAGATGTAAATAGAGCGAAAGCTGAGAGTCAGAGCGGAGATTTAAAAATGATGTGAGCTGAGAGGCAGAGCGGAGATTTAAAAAGAGTGGGAGCTGAGAGTTAGAGCGGAGATCTAAAGAGAGCGGGAGCTGAGATTGGGAGCAGAGATTTAAAAAGAAGATTTCAGAGAGTCAGAGCGGAGATTTAAAAAGACTGGCAGCTTAGAGACAGAGCAGTGATTAAAAAGAGCGGGAGCTGAAAGTCAGAGTGCAGATTTAAAAAGAGCAGGGAGAGAGAGTCATAGCGGTGATTTAAAAAGAAGGACTTCTGAGGGTCAGAGCGGAGTTTTAAAAAGAGCAGAACAGAGAGTCAGAGTGGGAATTTAAAAAGAGCGAGAGCTGAGAGTAAGTGCGGAGATTTAAAGAGAGCGAAAGCTGAGAGTCAGAGCACAGATTTAAAAAGAGCGGGAGCTGAGAGTTAGAGCGGAGATCTAAAGAGAGTGGGCGCTGAGAGGCAGAGCGGAGATTTAAAAAGAGGGAGAGCTGAGAGTCAGAATGGAGAATTAAAACCTGCTGGAGCTGAGAGTCAGAGCGGAGATTTAAAAATAGCAGGAGCTGAGATTCAGAGCGGAGTTTAAAAAGAGTGGGAGCTGAGAGTCTGAGCAGAGATTTAAAAAGAGCGGGAGCTGAGAGTCAGAGTGAAGATTTAAAAACAGCAGGTGATGAGAGTCATTGCCGAGATTTAAAAAGAGCAGGAGCTGAGTTTCCGACCGAAGATTTAAAAAGTGTGGGAGCTGAGAGACAGAGTGGAGTTTTAAAATGAGTGGGAGCTTAGAGTAAGATTGGAGATTTGAAAAGAGCAGGCGCTGGGAGTCAGAGCAGAGATTGATAAAGAGCGAGAGAGGACAATCAGAGCAGTGATTTAAAAAGTGCAGGAGCTGAGAGTCAGAGCGGAGATTAAAAAAGAGTTGGAGCAGAGAATCAGAGCGGAGATTTAAAAAGAGTGGGAACTGAGAGTCAGAACGAAGATTGAATAAGAGCGGGAGTTGAGAGTCAGTACAGAGATTTAAAAAGAATGAGAGTTTGGACTCAGAGTGCAGATTTAAAAAGAGCGGGAGCTTACAGTCAGAGCGGACAATTAAAAAGAGCAGGGAGAGAGAGACAGAGCGGAGATTTAAATAGAGCGAGAGCTGAGAGTCAGAGCAGAGATTTCAAAAAAGTGGCAGCTGGGAGTCAGAGTGGAGATAAAGAAGAGCAGAAGATGAGAGTCAGAGCATAGATTTAAAAAGAACTGGGAGAGAGAGTCATAGTGGAGATTTAAAAAGAGCAATTTCTGAGAGTCAGAGCGGAGATTTAAAAAGAGCAGGAACAGGGAGTCAGGGCAGAGATTTAAAAAGAGCGAGAGCTGTGAGTTAGAGCGGAGATCTAAAGATAGCGGGAGCTGAAAGTGGTAGCAGAGATTTAAAAAGAGGGAGAGCTGAGTGTCAGAGCGGAGTTTTAAAATGAGTGGGAGCTGACAGTCAGGCCAGAGATCTAAAGACAGCGGGTGCTGAGAGTCAGAGCGGAGATTTAGAAAGAGTGGGAGCTGAGAGTTAGAGCAGACATCTAAAGAGAGCGGGTGCTGAGAGACAGAGCGGAGTTTTAAAAAGAGGGATACCTGAGAGTCAGAGCGGAGATTTAAAAACAGCAGCTGCAGAGAGTCAGACCAGAGATTTTAAAAGAGGGAGAGTTGAGAGTCAGAGCGGAGATTTAAAAAGAGCGGGAGCTGAGAGTCAGAGCAGAGATATAAAAAGAGCGAGAGCTAGGACTCAGACTGGAAACTTAAAAAGACCGGGAGCTGACAGTCAGAGCGGACATTTAAAAAGAGCAGAGGGAGAGAGACAGAGCGGAAATTTAAATAGAGTGGGAGCTGAGAATCAGAGCAGAGATTTAAATAAAGTGTTAGCTGGCAGTCAGAGCGGAGATTTTGAAGAGCGGGAGCTGAGCATCAGTCCAGAGATTTAAAGAGATCGGGAGCTGAGAGTCAGACCGGAGATTTAAAAAGAGTGAGAGTTGAGAGCCAGAGCGGAGATTTAAAAAGAGTGGGAGCTGACAGTCAGACCAGAGATCTAAAGACAGCGGGTGCTGAGAGTCAGAGCGGAGAATTGAAAAGAGGTGTACCTGAGAGTCAGAGCGGAGATTTAAAAACAGCAGCTGCAGAGAGTCAGAGCTGAGATTTAAAAAGAGCTGAGCTGAGAGTCAGAGCAGAGATTTAAAGAGATCGGGAGCTGAGAGTCAGACCGGAGATTTAAAAAGAGGGAGAGTTGAGAGCCAGAGCGGAGATTTAAAAAGAGCGGGAGCTGAGAGTTAGTTCAGTGATCTAACGAGAGCGGGGGCTGAGGGTCAGAGCGAAGATTTAAAAAGAGGGAGAGCTGAGAGTCAGAGCGGAGTTTTAAAAACTGCAGGAGCTGGGAGTCAGAGCGGACATTTAAAAAGAGCAGAGGGAGAGAGACAGAGCGGAATTTTAAATAGAGCGGGAGCTGAGAATCAGAGCAGAGATTTAAATAAAGTGGTAGCTGGGAGTCAGAGTGGAGATTTTGAAGAGCGGGAGCTGAGTGTCAGACCAGAGATTTAAAGAGATCGGGAGCTGAGTGTCAGACCGGAGATTTAAAAAGAGGGAGAGTTGAGAGTCAGAGCGGAGATTTAAAAAGAGCGGGAGCTGAGGGTCAGAGCGAAGATTTAAAAACTGCAGGTGCTGAGAGTCTGAGCGGAGATTTAAAAAGAGTGGGAACTGAGAGTCTGAATGGAGATTTGAAAAGAGCGGTAGCTGAGAGTCAGAGCAGAGATTTAAAAAGAGCGAGAGCTATGAGTTAGAGCGGAGATCTAAAGAGAGCAGGAGCTGAAAGTGGTAGCAGAGATTTAAAAAGAAGGAGAGCTGAGTGTCAGAGCGGATTTTTAAAATGAGTGGGAGCTGACATTCAGACCAGAGATTAAAAGAGATCGGGAGCTGAGAGTCAGAGCGGAGATTTAGAAAGAGTGGGAGCTGAGAGTTAGAGCAGAGATCTAAAGAGAGCGAGTGCTGAGAGTCAGAGCTGAGTTTTAAAAAGAGGTATACCTGAGAGTCAGAGCAGAGATTTAAAAACAGCAGCTGCAGAGAGTCAGAGCGGAGATTTAAAAAGAGCGGGAGCTGAGCGTCAGACCAGAGATTTAAAGAGATCGGGAGCTGAGAGTCAGACCGGAGACTTAATAAGAGGGAGAGTTGAGATTCAGAGCGGAGATTTAAAAAGAGCCAGAGCTGAGAGTTAGTTCAGAGATCTAAAGAGAGCAGGGGCTGAGGGTCAGAGCGAAGATTTAGAAAGAGGGAGAGCTGAGAGTCAGAGCAGAGTTTTAAAAACTGCAGGAGCTGAGAGTCAGAGCAGAGAGTTAAAAAGAGTTGGAGCTGAGAATCAGAGCAGAGATTTAAATAAAGTGGTAGCTGGGAGTCAGAGCGGAGATTTTGAAGAGCGGGAGCTGAGCGTCAGACCAGAGATTGAAAGAGATCGGGAGCTGGGAGTAAGACCGGAGATTTAAAAAGAGTGAGAGTTGAGAGCCAGAGCGGAGATTTAAAAAGAGCGGGAGCTGAGAGTTCGTTCAATGGTCTAAAGAGAGCGGGGGCTGAGGGACAGAGTGAAGTTTTAAAAAGAGGGAGAGCTGAGAGTCAGAGTGGAGATTTAAAAGCTGCAGGATCTGAGAGTCAGAGCAGAGATTTAAATAATTTGGTAGCTGGGAGTCAGAGCGGAGATTTTGAAGAGCGGGAGCTTAGAGTCAGAGAGTAGATTTAAAAAGAGCAGGGAGAGAGAGTCATAGTGGAGATTTAAAAGAAGATTTCTGAGAGTCGGAGTGGAGATTTCAAAAGAGTGGGAGCTGAGAGACAGAGCAGTGATTGAAAAGAGAGGGAACTGAAAGTCAGTGTGGGGATGTAAATAGGGCAAAAGCTGAGAGTCAGAGCAGAGATTTAAAAATGATGCAAGCTGAGAGTCAGAGCAAAGATTTAAAAAGAGTGTGAGCTGAGAGTTAGAGCGGAGATGTAAAGGGAGCGGGAGCAGAGAATGGGAGCAGATATTTAAAAAGAGGGAGAGCTGAGAGTCAGAGCAGAGTTTTAAAATGAGTGGGAGCTGAGAGTCAGACCAGAGATTAAAAGAGATTGGGAGCTGAGAGTCAGAGTGGAGAGTTAGAAATAGTGGGAGCTGAGAGTTAGAGCAGAGATCTAAAGAGAGCGGGAGCTGAGAGTCAGAGCGGAGTTTTAAAAAGAGGGAGCCCTGAGAGTCAGACCAGAGATTTAAAAAGAGGGACAGTTGAGAGTCTGAGCGGAGATTTAAAAAGTGTTGGAGCTGAGAGTTAGCGCAGAGATCTAAAGTGAGCGGGGGCTGAGGGTCAGAGCGGAGATTTAAAAGGAGGGAGAGTTAAGAGTCAGAGCGGAGATTAAAAAAGAGCAGGGTGAGAGATTCATAGCGGATATTTAAAAAGAAGATTTCTGAGAGTCAGAGCAGAGATTTAAAAAGACTGGCAGCTTAGAGACAGAGCAGTGATTAAAAAGAGCGGGAGCTGAGAGTCAGAGTGGAGATTTAAAAAGACCAGGGAGATAGAGTCATAGTGATGATTTAAAAAAAGCGACTTCTGAGGGTCAGAGCCGAGTTTTAAAAAAAGCAGAACAGAGAGACAGAGTGGGGATTTAAAAAGAGCGAGAGCTGAGAGTAAGTGTGGAGATCTAATGAGAGCGGGCGCTGAGAGTCAGAGTGGAGATTTAAAAAGAGCAGGAGCTGAAATTCAGAGCGGAGATTTAAAAAGAGTGGGAGCTGAGAGACAGAGTAGAGATTTAAAAAGAGCGGGAGCTGGGACTCAGAGTGCAGATTTAAAAAGAGCGGGAGCTTACAGTCAGAGAGGACATTTAAAAAGAGCAGGGAGAGAGAGACAGAGTGGAGATTTAAATAGAGCGAGAGCTGAGATTCAGAGCAGAGATTTCAAAAAAGTGGCAGCTGGGAGTCAGAGTGGAGATAAAGAGGAGCGGAAGCTGAGAGTCAGAGCGTAGATTTAAAAAGAACTGGGAGAGAGAGTCATAGTAGAGATTTAAAAAGAGCGATTTCTGAGAGTCAGAGCGGAGATTTAAAAAGAGCAGGAAAAGAGAGTCAGTACAGAGATTTAAAAAGAGCGAGAGCTGTGAGTTAGAGCAGAGATCTAAAGAGAGCGGGAGCTGAAAGTGGTAGCAGAGATTTAAAAAGAGGGTGAGCTGAGTGTCAGAGCGGAGTTTTAAAATGAGTGGGAGCTGACAGTCAGACCAGAGATTAAAAGAGATTGGGAGCTGAGAGTCAGAGCAGAGATTTAGAAAGAGTGGGAGCTGAGATTTAGAGCAGAGATCTAAAAAGAGCGGGTGCTGAGAGTCAGAGTGGAGTTTTAAAAAGAGGGATAACTAAGAGTCAGAGCAGAGATTTAAAAACAGCAGCTGCAGAGAGTCAGAGCTGAGATTTAAAAAGCGGGAGAGCTGAGAGTCCGAGCGGAGATTTAAAAAAAGCAGGAGCTGACAGTCCGAGCGTACATTTAAAAAGAGCAGAGAGAGAGAGAGACAGAGCGGAAATTAAAATAGAGCAGGAGCTGAGAGTCAGAGCAGAGATTTAAATAAAGTGGTGGCTGGGAGGCAGAGCGGAGAGTTTGAAGAGCGGGAGCTAAGAGTCAGAGCGTAGATTTAAAAAGAGCAGGGAGAGAGAGTCATAGTGGAGATTTAAAAGAAGATTACTGAGAGTCAGAGTGGAGATTTAAAAAGAGTGGGAACTGAGAGGCAAAGCAGTGATTAAAAAGAGCGGGAGCTGAGAGTTAGAGCGGAGATTTAAAAATGATGCAAGCTGAGAGTCAGAGCGGGGATTTAAAAAGAGTGGGACCTGAAAGTCAGAGCGGAGATTTAAAAAGATCAGGAGCTGAGAGTTAGAGCGGAGATCTAAAGAGAGCGGGACCTGAGAATGGTAGAAGAGATTTAAAAAGAGGGAGAGCTGAGAGTCAGAGCGGAGTTTTAAAATGAGTGGGAGCTGACAGTCAGACCAGAGATTAAAAGAGATCGGGCGCTGAGAGTCAGAGCAGAGATATAGAAATAGTGGGAACTGAGAGTTAGAGCTGAGATCTAAAGAGAGTAGGAGCTGAGAGTCAGAGCGGAGTTTTAAAAAGAGGGAGACCTGAGAGTCAGACCAGAGATTTAAAAAGAGGGAGAGTTGAGAATCAGAGCGGAGATTTAAAAAGTGCGAGAGCTGAGAGTTAGAGCAGAGATCTAAAGTGAGTGGGGGTTGAGGGTCAGAGCGGAGATTTAAAAAGAGGGAGAACTGAGAGTCAGTGCCGAGATTTAAAAAGAGCAGGGAGAGAGATTCATAGCAGAGATTTAAAAAGAAGATTTCTGAGAGTCAGAGCGGAGATTTAAAAAGACTGGCAGCTTAGAGACAGAGCAGTGATTAAAAAGAGCGGGAGCTGAGAGTCAGATTGGAGATTTAAAAAGAGCAGGGAGAGAGAGTCATAGTGGTGATTTAAAAAGAGCGACTTCTGAGGGTCAGTGCGGAGTTTTAAAAAGAGCAGAACAGAGAGTCAGAGTGGGGATTTAAAAAGACCGAGAGCTGAGAGTAAGTGCGGAGATTTAAAGAGAGCGATAGCTGAGAGTCCGAGCAGAGATTTAAAAAGAGGGAGAGCTTTGAGTCAGATTGGAGAATTAAAAATGCTGGAGCTGAGTTTAAGATTGGAGATTTGAGAAGAGCAGGCACTGGGAGTCAGAGCAGAGATTGATAAAGAGCGAGAGAGGACAATCAGAGCAGAGATTTAAAAAGTGCAGGAGCTGAGAGTCAGAGCGGAGATTAAAAAAGAGTTGGAGCAGAGAATCAGAGAGGAGAATTAAAAAGAGTGGGAACTGAGAGTCAGAATGGAGATTGAAAAAGAGCGGGAGTTGAGAGTCAGTACAGAGATTTAAAAAGAGCGAGAGCTGGGACTCAGAGTGCAGATTTAAAAAGAACGGGAGCTTACAGTCAGAGCGGACATTTAAAAAGAGCAGGGAGAGAGAGACAGAGTGGAGATTTAAATAGAGCGAGAGCTGAGAGTCAGAGCAGAGATTTCAAAAAAGTGGCAGCTGGGAGTCAGAGTGGAGATATAGAAGAGCGGAAGATGAGAGTCAGAGCGTAGATTTAAAAAGAACTGGGAGAGAGAGTCATAGTGGAGATTTAAAAAGAGCGATTTCTGAGAGTTAGAGCGGAGATTTAAAAAGAGCAGGAAAAGAGAGTCAGGGCAGAGATTACAAAAGTGCGAGAGCTGTGAGTTAGAGCGGAGATCTAAAGAGAGTGGAAGCTGAAAGTGGTAGCAGAGATTTAAAAAGAGGGAGAGCTGAGTGTCAGAGCGGAGTTTTAAAATGAGTGGGAGCTGACAGTCAGACCAGAGATTAAAAGAGATCGGGCGCAGAGAGTCTGAGCGGAGATATAGAAATAGTGGGAACTGAGAGTTAGAGCTGAGATCTAAAGAGAGTAGGAGCTGAGAGTCAGAGCGGAGTTTTAAAAAGAGGGAGACCTGAGAGTCAGACTACAGATTTAAAAAGAGGGAGAGTTGAGAGTCAGAGCGGAGATTAAAAAAGTGCGGGAGCTGAGAGTTAGAGCAGAGATCTAAAATGAGCGGAGGTTGAGGGTCAGAGCGGTGATTTAAAAAGAGGCAAAACTGAGAGTCAGAGCAGTGATTTAAAAAGAGCAGGGAGAGAGATTCATAGCGGAGATTTAAAAACAAGATTTCTGAGAGTCAGAGCAGAGATTTAAAAAGACTGGCAGCTTAGAGACAGAGCAGTGACTAAAAAGAGCGGGAGCTGAGAGTCAGATTGGAGATTTAAAAAGAACAGGGAGAGGGAGTCATAGTGGTGATTTAAAAAGCGCGACTTCTGAGGGTCAGAGCGGAGTTTTAAAAAGAGCAGAACAGAGAGTCAGAGTGGGGATTTAAAAAGAGCGAGAGCTGAGAGTAAGTGCGGAGATTTAAAGAGAGAGATAGCTGAGAGTCAGAGCAGAGATTTAAAAAGAGCGGGAGCTGATAGTTAGAGCGGAGATCTAAAGAGAGCGGGTGCTGAGAGGCAGAGCGGAGATTTAAAAAGAGGGAGAGCTGAGAGTCAGATTGCAGAATTAAAAACTGCTGGAGCTGAGAGTAAGATTGGAGATTTGAAAAGAGCAGGCGCTGGGAGTCAGAGCAGAGATTGATAAAGAGCGAGAGAGGACAATCAGAGCAGAGATTTAAAAAGTGCAGGAGCTGAGGGTCAGAGCGAGATTAAAAAAGAGTTGCAGCAGAGAATCAGAGAGGAGAATTAAAAAGAGTGGGAACTGAGAGTCAGAACGGAGATTGAAAAAGAGCGGGAGTTGAGAGTCAGTACAGAGATTTAAAAAGAGCGAGAGCTGGGAATCAGACTGCAGATGTAAAAAGAGCGGGAGCTTACAGTCAGAGCGGACATTTAAAAAGAGCAGGGAGAGAGAGACAGAGCGGAGATTTAAATAGAGTGAGAGCTGAGAGTCAGAGCAGAGATTTCAAAAAAGTGGCAGCTGGGAGTCAGAGTGGAGATAAAGAAGAGCGGAAGATGAGAGTCAGAGCATAGATTTAAAAAGAACTGGGAGAGTGAGTCATAGTGGAGATTTAAAAAGAGCGATTTCTGAGAGTCAGAGTGGAGAGTTAAAAAGAGCAGGAAAAGAGAGTTAGGATAGAGATTTAAAAAGAGCGTGAGCTGTGAGTTAGAGCAGAGATCTAAAGAGAGCGGGAGCTGAAAGTGGTAGCAGAGATTTAAAAAGAGGGAGAGCTGAGTGTCAGAGCGGAGTTTTAAAATGAGTGGGAGCTGACAGTCAGACCAGTGATTAAAAGAGATCGGGTGCTGAGAAGCAGAGTGGAGTTTTAAAAAGAGGGATACCTGAGATTTGAAGCGGAGATTTAAAAACAGCAGCTGCAGAGTGTCAGAGTGGAGATTTAAAAAGAGCTGAGCTGAGAGTCAGAGCAGTGATTTAAAGTGAGTGGGAGCTGAGCATCAGACCAGGGATTGAAAAAGATCGGGAGCTGAGAGTCAGACCAGAGATTTAATAACAGGGAGAGTTGAGAGTCAGAGCGGAGATTTAAAAAGAGCGGGAGCTGAGAGTTAGTTCAGAGATCTAAAGAGAGCGGGAGCTGAGGGTCAGAACGAAGATTTAAAAAGAGGGAGAGCTGAGAGTCAGAGCAGAGTTTTAAAAACTGCAGGAGATGGGAGTCATAGCAGAGATTTAAAAAGAGCGAGAGCTAGGACTCAGAGTGGAGATTTAAAAGGAGCGGGACCTGACAGTCAGAGCGGACATTTAAAAAGAGCAGAGAGAGAGAGACAGAGCGTACATTTAAATAGAGCGGGAGCTGAGAGTCAGAGCAGAGATTTCAATAAAATTGTGGCTGGGAGTCAGAGGGGAGATTTTGAAGAGCAGGAGCTGAGAGTCAGAGCGTAGATTTAAAAAGAGCAGGGAGAGAGAGTCAAAGTGGAGATTTAATAGAAGAGTTCTGAGAGTCAGAGTGGAGATTTAAAAAGAGTGGGAGCTGAGAGACAAAGCAGTGATTGAAAAGAGCGAGAGCTGAGAGTCAGTTTGGAGATGTAAATAGAGTGAAAGCTGAGAGTCAGAGCGGAGATTTAAAAATGATGCAAGCTGAGAGTCTGAGCGGAGATTTAAAAAGAGTGGGAGCTGAGAGTTAGAGCGGAGATCTAAAGAGTGCGGGAGCTGAGATTGGGAGCAGAGATTTAAAAAGAGGGAGAGTTGTGAGTCAGAGCTGAGTTTTAAAATGAGTGGGAGCTGACAGTCAGACCAGAGATTAAAAGAGATCGGGAGCTGAGAGTCAGATTGGAGATTTAGAAATAGTGGGAGCTGAGAGTTAGAGCAGAGATCTACAGAGAGTGGGAGCTGAGAGAGTCAGAGCGGAGTTTTGAAAAGAGGGAGACCTGAGAGTCAGACTGGAGATTTAAAAAGAGGGAGAGTTGAGAGTCAGAGTGGAGATTTAAAAAGAGCGGGAGCTGAGCGCCAGACCAGAGATTTAAAGAGATTGGGAGCTGAGAGTCAGACCGGAGATTTAAAAAGAGGGAGAGTTGAGAGTCAGAGCGGAGATTTAAAAAGAGCGGGAGCTGAGAGTTAGTTCAGAGATCTAAAGAGAGCGGGGGCTGAGGGTCAGAGCGAAGATTTAAAAAGAGAGAGAGCTGAGAGCCAGAGCAGAGATTTAAAAATTGCAGTAGCTGAGAGTCCGAGCAGAGATTTATAAAGAACAGGAGCTGAGAGTCCGAGCGGAGATTTAAAAAGAGTTGGAGCTGAGAGACAGAGCAGAGATTTAAAAAGAGTGGAAACTGAGAGTCAGAGCGAAGATTTAAAAAGAGCGGTAGCTGAGAGTCAGAGCAGAGATTTAAAAAGAGCGAGACCTAGGACTCAGAGCAGAGATTTAAAAATAGCGGGAGCTGACAGAGCGGAGATTTAAAAAGAGCAGAGAGAGAGAGACAGAGCGGAAATTTAAATAGAGTGGGAGCTGAGAGTCAGAGCAGAGATTTAAATACAGTGGTAGCTGGGAGTCAAAGCGGAGATTTTGAAGAGCGGGAGCTGAGAGTCAGAGCGTAGATTTAAAAAGAGCAGGGAGAGAGAGTCATAGTGGAGATTTAAAAGAAGATTTCTGAGAGTCAGAGTGAAGATTTAAAAAGAGTGGGAGCTGAGAGACAGTGTGGACATGTAAATAGAGCGAAAGCTGAGAGTCAGAGCGCAGATGTTAAAATGATGCGAGCTGATAGTCAGAGCGGAGATTAAAGAAGAGTTGGAGCAGAGAATCAGAGCGGAGATTTTAAAAGAGTGGGAACTGAGAGTCAGTACAGAGATTTAAATAGAGCGAGAGCTGAGAGACAGAGCAGAGATTTCAAAAAAGTGGCAGATGGGAGTCAGAGTGGAGATATAGAAGAGCGGAAGCTGAGAGTCAGTACAGAGATTTAAAAAGAGCTGGGAGAGAGAGTCATAGTGGAGATTTAAAAAGAGCGATTTCTGAGAGTCAGAGTGGAGAGTTAAAAAGAGCAGGAAAAGAGAGTCAGGATAGAGATTTAAAAAGAGCGTGAGCTGTGAGTTAGAGCAGAGATCTAAAGAGAGCGGGAGCTGAAAGTGGCAGCAGAGATTTAAAAAGAGGGTTAGCTGAGTCTCAGAGCGGAGTTTTAAAATGAGTGGGAGCTGACAGTCAGACCAGAGATTAAAAGAGATTGGGAGCTGAGAGTCAGATCAGAGATTTAGAAAGAGTGGGAGCTGAGAGTTAGAGCAGAGATCTAAAGAGAGTGGGCGCTGAGCGGCAGAGCAGAGATTTAAAAAGAGGGAGAGCTTTGAGTCAGATTGGAGAATTTCAAACTGCTGGAGCTGAGAGTAAGATTGGAGATTTGAAAAGAGTAGGCACTGGGAGTCAGAGCAGAGATTGATAAAGAGCACGAGAGGACAATCAGAGCAGAGATTTAAAAAGTGCAGGAGCTGAGAGTCAGAGCGGAGATTAAAAAAGAGTTGGAGCAGAGAATCAGAGAGGAGATTTAAAAAGAGTGGGAACTGAGAGTCAGAACGGAGATTGAAAAAGAGCAGGAGTTGAGAGTCAGTACAGAGATTTAAAAAGAGCGAGAGCTGGGACTCAGAGTGCAGATTTAAAAAGAGCGGGAGCTTACAGTCAGAGCAGACATTTAAAAAGAGCAGGGAGAGAGAGACAGAGCGGAGATTTAAATAGAGTGAGAGCTGAGAGTCAGAGCAGAGATTTAAAAAAAGTGGCAGCTGGGAGTCAGAGTGGAGATATAGAAGAGCGGAAGATGAGAGTCAGAGCGTAGATTTAAAAAGAGCAGGGAGAGAGAGTCATAGTGGAGATTTAAAAAGAGCGATTTCTGATAGTCAGAGCGGAGATTTAAAAAGAGCAGGAAAAGAGAGTCAGGGCAGAGATTTTAAAAGAGCGTGAGCTGTGAGTTAGAGCGGAGATCTAAAGAGAGCGGAAGCTGAAAGTGGTAGCAGAGATTTAAAAAGAGGGAGAGCTGAGTGTCAGAGCGGAGTTTTAAAATGAGTGGTAGCTGACAGTCAGACCAGTGATTAAAAGAGATCGGGTGCTGAGAAGCAGAGCGGAGTTTTAAAAAGAGGGATACCTGAGAGTTGGAGCGGAGATTTAAAAACAGCAGCTGCAGAGTGTCAGAGTGGAGATTTAAAAAGAGCTGAGCTGAGAGTCAGAGCAGAGATTTAAAATGAGCGGGAGCTGAGCATCAGACCAGGGATTGAAAGAGATCGGGAGCTGAGAGTCAGACCGCTGATTTAATAACAGGGAGAGTTGAGAGTCAGAGCGGAGATTTAAAAAGAGCGGGAGCTGAGAGTTAGTTCAGAGATCTAAATAGAGCGGGGGCTGAGGGTCAGAACGAAGATTTAAAAAGAGCGGGAGCTGAGAGTTAGAGCGGAGATCTAAAGAGTGCGGGAGCTGAGATTGGGAGCAGAGATTTAAAAAGAGGGAGAGTTGTGAGTCAGAGCTGAATTTTAAAATAAGTGGGAGTTGAAAGTCAGGCCAGAGATTAAAAGAGATCGGGAACTGAGTGTCAGAGCGGAGATTTAGAAATAGTGGGAGCTGAGAGTTAGAGTAGAGATCTACAGAGAGTGGGAGCTGAGAGAGTCAGAGCGGAGTTTTGAAAAGAGGGAGACCTGAGAGTCAGACTGGAGATTTAAAAAGAGGGAGAGTTGAGAGTCAGAGCAGAGATTTAAAAAGTGCGGGAGCTGCGAGTTAGAGAAGGGATCTAAAGTGAGCGGGGGCTGAGGGTCAGAGCGGAGATTTAAAAGCAGGGAGAGCTGAGAGTCAGAACAGAGATTTAAAAAGAGCAGGGAGAGAGATTCATAGCAGAGATTTAAAAAGAAGTTTTCTGAGAGTCAGAGCGGAGATTTAAAAAGACTGGCAGATTAGAGACAGAGCAGTGATTAAAAAGAGTGGGAGCTGAGAGTCAGAGTGGAGATTTAAAAAGAGCAGGGAGATAGTGTCATAGCGATGATTTAAAAAGAGCAACTGAATGAGGGTCAGAGCGGAGTTTTAAAAAGAGCAGAACAGAGAGTCAGAGTGGGGATTTAAAAAGAGCGAGATCTGAGAGTCAGTGTGGAGATTTAAAGAGAGCGAAAGCTGAGATTCAGAGAAGAGATTTAAAAAGAGCGGGAGCTGAGAGTTAGAGCGGAGATGTAAAGAGAGCGTTCGCTGAGAGGCAGAGCGGAGATTTAAAAAGAGGGAGAGCTGAGAGTCAGAGTGGAGAATTAAAAACTGCTGGAGCTGAGAGCCAGAGCGAAGATTTAAAAAGAGCAGGAGCTGAGATTCAGAGCGGAGATTATAAAGTGTGGGAGCTGAGAGAAAGAGCAGAGATTTAAAAAGAGCGGGAGCTGAGAGTCAGAGCGGAGAATTAAAAAGATAAGGAGCTGATTTTCAGAGCGGAGATTTAAAAAGTGCAGGAGCTGAGAGACAGAGTGGAGATGTAAAATGAGTGGGAGCTGAGAGTAAGTTTGGAGATTTGAAAAGAGCAGGCACTGGGAGTCAGAGCAGAGATTGATAAATAGCAAGAGAGGACAATCAGAGCAGAGATTTAAAAAGTGCAGGAGCTGAGAGTCAGAGCGGAGATTAAAAAAGATTTGGAGCAGAGAATCAGAGTGGAGATATAAAAAGAGTGGGAACTGAGAGTCAGTACAGAGATTTAAAAAGAGCGAGAACTGGGACTCAGAGTGCAGATTTAAAAAGAGCGGCAGCTTACAGTCAGAGCGGACATTTAAAAAGAGCATGGAGAGAGAGACAGAACGGAGATTTAAATAGAGTGAGAGCTGAGAGTCAGAGCAGAGATTTCCAAAAAGTGGCAGCTGGGAGTCAGAGTGGAGATATAGAAGAGCGGAAGCTGAGAGTTAGTGCATAGATTTAAAAAGAACTGGGAGAGAGAGTCATAGTGGATATTTAAAAAGAGCGATTTCTGATAGTCAGAGTGGAGATTTAAAAAGAGCAGGACAGAGAGTCAGAGCAGAGATTTAAAAAGAGTGGGAGCTGAGTGTCAGAGCAAAGATTTAAAAAGAGCGGTAGCTGAGAGTCAGAGCAGAGATTTAAAAAGAGCAGGGAGAGAGAGTCATAGTGGAGATTTAAAAGAAGATTTCTGAGAGTCAGACCGGAGATTTAAAAAGAGGGAGAGTTGAGAGTCAGAGCGGAGATTTAAAAAGAGCGGGAGCTGAGAGTTAGTTCAGAGATCTAAAGAGAGCGGGGGCTGAGGGTCAGAGCGAAGATTTAAAAAGAGAGAGAGCTGAGAGCCAGAGCAGAGATTTAAAAATTGCAGTAGCTGAGAGTCCGAGCAGAGATTTATAAAGAACAGGAGCTGAGAGTCCGAGCGGAGATTTAAAAAGAGTTGGAGCTGAGAGACAGAGCAGAGATTTAAAAAGAGTGGAAACTGAGAGTCAGAGCGAAGATTTAAGAAGAGCGGTAGCTGAGAGTCAGAGCAGAGATTTAAAAAGAGCGAATCCTAGGACTCAGAGCAGAGATTTAAAAATAGCGGGAGCTGACAGTCAGAGCGGAGATTTAAAAAGAGCAGAGAGAGAGAGACAGAGCGGAAATTTAAATAGAGTGGGAGCTTAGAGTCAGAGCAGAGATTTAAATACAGTGGTAGCTGGGAGTCAAAGCGGAGATTTTGAAGAGCGGGAGCTGAGAGTCAGAGCGTAGATTTAAAAAGAGCAGGGAGAGAGAGTCATAGTGGAGATTTAAAAGAAGATTTCTGAGAGTCAGAGTGGAGATTTAAAAAGAGTGGGAGCTGAGAGACAGAGCATTGATTAAAAAGAGCGGTAGCTGAGAGTCAGTGTGGAGATGTAAATAGAGCGAAAGCTGAGAGTCAGAGCGCAGATGTTAAAATGATGCGAGCTGAGAGTCAGAGCGGAGATTAAAGAAGAGTTGGAGCAGAGAATCAGAGCGGAGATTTTAAAAGAGTGGGAACTGAGAGTCAGTACAGAGATTTAAATAGAGCGAGAGCTGAGAGACAGAGCAGAGATTTCAAAAAAGTGGCAGCTGGGCGTCAGAGTGGAGATATAGAAGAGCGGAAGCTGAGAGTCAGTACAGAGATTTAAAAAGAGCTGGGAGAGAGAGTCATAGTGGATAATTAAAAAGAGCGATTTCTGTCAGTCAGAGCAGAGATTTAAAAAGAGCACGGAGAGAGAGACAGAGCGGAGAGTTAAATAGAGCGAGACCTGAGAGTCAGTGCAGAGAATTCAAAAAAGTGGCAGCTGGGAGTCAGAGTGGAGATATAGAAGAGCGGAAGCTGAGAGTCAGAGCCTAGATTTAAAAAGAGCTGCGAGAGAGAGTCATAGTGGATATTTAAAAAGAGCAATTTCTGTGAGTCAGAGCGGAGATTAAAAAAGAGCAGCAACAGAGAGTCAGAGCAGAGTTTTAAAAAGAGTGGGAGCTGAGTGTCAGAGCAATGATTTAAAAAGAGCGTGAGCTGTGAGTTAGAGCGGAGAGCTAAAGAGAGCGGGAGCTGAAAGTGGTAGCAGAGATTTAAACAGAGGGAGAGCTGAGTGTCAGAGCAGAGTTTGGAAATGAGTGGGAGCTGATAGTCAGACCAGACATTAAAAGAGATCGGGAGCTGTCAGTCAGAGCAGAGATTTAAAAAGAGCGGGAACTGAGCGTCAGACCAGAGATTTGAAGAGATCGGGAGCTGAGAGTCTGACCGGAGATTTAAAAAGAGGGAGAGTTGAGAGTCAGAGCAGAGATTTATAAAGAGCGGGAGCTGAGAGTTAGTTCAGAGATCTAAAGAGAGCGGGGGTGAGGGTCAGAGCGAAGATTTAAAAAGAGGGAGTGCTGAGAGCCAGAGCGGAGATTTAAAAATGGCAGGAGCTGAGAGTCCGAGTGGAGATTTAAAAAGAGCTGAGGGGAGAGAGTCATAGTGGATATTTAAAAAGAGCGATTTCTGTCAGTCAGAGCGGAGATTAAAAAAGAGCATGAACAGAGAGTCCGAGCAGAGTTTTAAAAAGAATGGGAGCTGAGTGTCAGAGCAAAGATTTATAAAGAGCGTGAGCTGTGAGTTAGAGCAGAGATCTAAAGAGAGCGGGAGCTGAAAGTGGTAGCAGAGATTTAATCAGAGGGAGAGCTGAGTGTCAGAGTGGAGTTTTGAAATGAGTGGGAGCTGACAGTCAGACGAGACATTAAAAGAGATCGGGAGCTGTGAGTCAGAGTGGAGATTTAGAAAGAGTGGGAACTGAGAGTTAGAGCAGAGATCTAAAGAGTTAGTTCAGAGATCTAAAGAGAGCGGGGGCTGAGGGTTAGAGCGAAGATTTAAAAAGAGGGAGAGCTGAGAGTCAGAGCGGAGATTTAAAAACTGCAGGAGCTGAGAGTCAGAGCGGAGATTTAAAAACTGCAGGAGCTGAGAGTCAGAGCGGAGATTTAAAAACTGCAGGAGCTGAGAGTCAGACCGGAGATTTAAAAAGAGTTGGAGCTGAGAGTCAGAGCAGAGATTTAAAAAGAGTGGGAAATGAGAGTCTAAATGGAGATTTAAAAAGAGCGGTAGCTGAGAGTCAGAACAGTGATTTAAAAACTGCAGGAGCTTTGAGTCAGAATGGAGATTTAATAAGAGCAGGAGCTGAGAGTCAGAGCGGAGATTTAAAAACTGCAGAAGCTGAGAGTCCGAGTGGAGATTTAAAAAGAGTGGGAACTGAGACTCTGAATGGAGATTTAAAAAGAGCGGTAGCTGAGAGTCAGAGCAGAGATTTAAAAAGAGCGAGAGCTAGGACTCAGAGTGGAGATTTAAAAAGAGTGGGAACTGACATTCAGAGTGGACATTTAAAAAGAGCAGAGAGAGAGAGACAGAGTGGAAATTTAAATAGCGCGGGAGCTGAGAGGCAGAGCAGAGATTTAAATAAAGTGTTAGCTGGGAGTCAGAGAGGAAATTTTGAAGAGCGGAAGCTGAGAGTCAGAGCTTAGATTTAAAAAGAGCAGGGAGAGAGTCATAGTGAAGATTTGAAAGAAGATTTCTGAGAGTCAGAGCAGAGTTTTAAAAAGAGTGGGAGCTGAGTGTCAGAGCAAAGATTTAAAAAGAGCGTGAGCTGTGAGTTAGAGCGGACATCTAAAGAGAGCGGGAGCTGAAAGTAGTAGCAGAGATTTAAAAAGAGGGAGAGCTGAGTGTCAGAGCAGAGTTTTAAAATGAGTGGGAGCTCAGAGTCAGACGAGACATTAAAAGAGATCGAGAGCTGAGAGTCAGAGCGGAGATTAAGAAAGAGTGGGAGCTGAGAGTTAGAGCAGAGATCTAAAGAGAGCGGGAGCTGAGAGTCAGAGCGGAGTTTTAAAAAGGATACCTGAGAGTTAGAGCGGATATTTAAAAACATCAGCTGCAGAGAGTCAGAGCGGAGATTTAAAAAGAGCTGAGCTGAGAGTCAGAGCAGAGATTTAAAAAGAGGGAGAGCTGAGAGTCAGAGCGGAGATTTAAAAAGAGTGGGAGCTGAGAGTTAGTTCAGAGATCTAAAGAGAGTGGGGGCTGAGGGTCAGTTCGATGATTTAAAAAGAGAGAGAGCTGAGAGTCAGAGCAGAGATTTAAAAACTGCAGGAGCTGAGAGTCAGTGCGGAGGTTTAAAAAGAGCAGGAGATGAGAGTCAGAGCTGAGATTTAAAAAGTGTTGGAGCTGAGAGTCAGAGCAGAGATTTAAAAAGAGTGGGAAATGAGATTCTGAATGGAGATTTAAAAAGAGCATTAGCTGAGAGTCAGAGCAGAGATTTAAAAAGAGTGGGAAATGAGATTCTGAATGGAGATTTAAAAAGAGCATTAGCTGAGAGTCAGAGCAGAGATTTATAACCTGCAGGAGCTGAGAGTCAGAGCGGAGATTTAATAAGAGCAGGAGCTGAGAGTCAGAGCGGAGATTTAAAAAGATTTGGAGCTGAGAGACAGAGCAGAGATTTAATAAGAGCAGGAGCTGAGAGACAGAGCGGAGATTTAAAAAGAGTGGTAACTGAGAGTCAGAGCAGAGATTTAGAAAGAGCTGGAGCTGAGAGTCAGAGCAGAGATTTAAAAAGAGCGAGAGCTAGGAGTCAGAATGGAGATTTAAAAAGAACGGGAGCTGACATTCAGAGCGGACATTTAAAAAGAGCAGAGAGAGAGAGACAAAGCGGAAATTTAAATCGCGCGGGAGCTGAGAGTCAGAGCAGAGATTTAAATAAAGTGGTAGCTGAGAGTCAGAGCGGAAATTTTGAAGAGCGGGAGCTGAGAGTCAGAGCGTAGATTTAAAAAGAGCAGGGAGAGAGAGTCATAGTGGAGATTTAATAGAAGATTTCTAAGAGTCAGAGTGGAGATTTAAAAAGAGTGGGAGCTGAGAGACAGAGCATTGATTAAAAAGCGCGGTAGCTGAGAGTAATGTGTGGAGATGTAAATATAGCGAAAGCTGAGAGTCAGAGCAGAGATTTAAAAAGAGCTGGAGCTGAGAGTTAGAGCGGAGTTCTAAAGAGAGCGGGAGCTGAGAGGCGGAGCATTGATTTAAAAAGAGGGAGAGCTGAGAGTCAGAACGGAAAGTAAAAAAGTGCGTGAGCTGAGAGTCAGAGCGGAGGTTTAAAAAGAGTGGGAGCTGAGATTCAGAACAGAGATTAAAAGAGATCGGGAGCTGAGAGTAAGAACCGAGATTTAAAAAGAGTGGGAGATGAGATTCAAAGCGGATATTTAAAAGGAGCAGGTGCTGAGAGTCAGGGCGGGTACTTAAAAGAACTGGTGCAGATAGTCAGAGGGGTGATTTACAAAGAGCGGGAGCTGAGATTCAGAGCAGAGATTTACAAAGAGAGTGAGCTGAGAGTCAGAGCGGAGTACTAAAAGGTGCGGGAGCAGAGAGTCAGAGCGGAGACTTAAAACGAGAGAGAGCTGAGAGTCAGAGCGGGGATTGAAAAAGAACGAGAGCTGAGAGTCAGAGTGGAGATTTAAAAAGAGCGTGAGCTGAGAGTCAGAGCAGAGAATTAAAAAGAGCAGAAGCTCAGAGTCAGAGTGGAGATTTAAAAAGAGCAAGAGCTGAGAGTCAGAGCGGAGATTTAAACAGAGCAGTTGCTGAGAGTCAGAGCGGAGAGTTAGAAGGAGCGAGAGCTGAGTGTCAGAGCAGAGCTTAAAAAATGCCAGGAGTTGGGCGTCAGAACGGAGATTTAAAAGCAGTGGGAGCTGAGAGTCAGAGAGCAGATTTAAAAAGAGCAGGAGCTGGGAGTCAGAGCGGAGACTTAAAAACAACGGGAGCTGAGAGACAGAGCTGAGATTTAGAAAGAGCAAGAGTTGGGAGTCAGAGCGGAGATTTAAAAAGAACGGGAGCTGAGAGTCAGAGCGGAGATTTAAAAAGAGCGGAAGCTGAGAATCTGTGCAGAGATTTAAAAAGAGATGGAGCTGCGAGTCAGAGCGGAGATTTAAAAAGAGCAGGAGCTGAGAGTCAGAGTAGAGCTTTAAAAACAGCAGGAGCTAGGCGTCAGAACGGAGATTTAAAAGGATGGTAGCAGAGAGTCAGAGCATCGATTTAAAAAGAGCAGGGGCTGGGAGTCAAAGCAGAGATTGAAAGAGAACAGGAGCTAAGAATCAGAGCGGGGATTTAAAAAGAGCAGGAGCTGAGAGTTTGAGTGGAGATTTAAAAAGACTGGGAGCTGAGAGTCAAAGTGGATATTTAAAAGGAGCAAGTGCTGAGAGTCAGCGCAAGTACTTTAAAAGAACTGGTGCTGATAGTAAGAGGGGTGATTTACAAAGAACGGGAGCTGAGATTCAGAGCAGAGATTAATAAAGAGTGGCAGCTGAGAGTCAGAGCGGAGTATTCAAAAGGGCAGGAGCAGAGAGGCAGAGCGGAGATTTAAAAAGAGCGGGAGCTGACATTCAGAGTGGAGATTTAAAAAGAACGGGAGCAGAGAGTTAGAGCAGAGCTTTAAAAAGAGCGGGAGCTGAGAGTCAGAGCTGAGATTAAAAAAGAGTGGCAGCTGAGAGTCAGAGCGGAGTTTCAAAGAGAAGGAGGTGAAAGTCAGAGCGGGGATTTAAAAAGAGCGGGAGCTGAGATTCATAGCAGAGATTAATCAAGAGTGGCAGGTGAGAGTCAGAGTGGAGTTTTAAAAAGAGCGTGAGCTGAGAGTCAGAGAGTAGATTTAAAAAGAGCAGGAGCTGGGAGTCAGAGAGGAGATTTAAAAAGAGCAAGAGCAGGGAGTCAGAGCGGAGATTTAAAAACAACTGGAACTGAGAGTCGGAATGCAGATTTAAAAAGAACGGGATCTGAGAGTCTGAGCAGAGATTTAAAAAGAGTGGGAGCGGAGAGTCTGTGCGGAGATTTAAAAAGAGCGGGAGCTGAGAGTCAGAGCTGGGATTTAAAAAGAGGGAGAGCTCTGAGTCAGAGCAGATATTTTAAAAGAATGGCAGCTGAGAGTCAGAGCAGAGTTTTAAAAAGAGAGGGAGCTGAGTTTCAGAGCATGGATTTAAAAAGAGTGGGATCTGATAGTCAGAGGGGAGATTTACAAAGAGCAGGATCTGAGAGTCAGAGCAGAGATTTAAAATAAGTGAAAGCTGAGAGCCAGAGCGGAGATTTAAAAAGCGCAGGAGCGGAGAGTCAGAGCGAATATTGAAAAGGAGCGACAGCTGAGAGTCAAAGCGGATATTTAAAAGGAGAAGGTGCTGAGAATCAGCGTGGATACTTAAAAAGAACTGGTGCAGATAGTCAGAGGGGTGATTTACAAAGAGTGGCAGCTGAGATTCAGAGCAGAGATTTACAAACAGTGTGAGCTGAGAGTCAGAGCGGAGATTTAAAAAGAGCGGCAACAGAGCATCAGAGCGGAGTTTTAAAAAGAGCGGGTGCTGAGAGTAAGAGCAGAGATTTAAAAAGAGTGGGAGATGAGAATCAAAGTGATATTTAAAAGGAGCAGGTGCTGAGAGTCAGCGCGGGTACGTTAAAAGAACTGGTGCTGATAGTCAGAGGGGTGATTTACAAAGTGCGGGAGCTGAGATTCATAGCAGAGATTAATCAAGAGTGGCAGGTGAGAGTCAGAGTGGAGTTTTAAAAAGAGCGTGAGCAGAGAGTCAGAGCAGAGTTTTAAAAAGAGAGGGAGCTGAGTGTCAGAGCAGGGATTTAAAAACAACGGGAGCTGAGAGTCTGAGCTGAGATTTAAAAAGAGTGGGAGCTGAGAGTAAGAACGGAGATTTAAAAAGAGCGGGAGGTGAGAATCTATGCGGAGATTTAAAAAGAGATGGAGCTGCAAGTCAGAGCGGAGATTTAAAAAGAGCAGGAGCTGGGAGTCAAAGCAGAGATTTAAAGAGAAGGGGAGCTAAGAATCAGAGTGGGGATTTAAAAAAAAACGGGAGCTGGGAGTTAGAGCAGAGCTTTAAAAAGAGCAGGAGCTGAGAGTTTGATTGGAGATTTAAAAAGACTGGGAGCTGAGAGTCAAAGTGGATATTTAAAAGGAGCAAGTGCTGAGAGTCAGCGCAGGTACTTTAAAAGAACTGGTGCTGATAGTAAGAGGGGTGATTTACAAAGAACGGGAGCTGAGATTCAGAGCAGAAATTAATAAAGAGTGGCAGCTGAGAGTCAGAGCAGAGTATTCAAAAGGGCAGGAGCAGAGAGGCAGAGCGGAGCTTTAAAAAGAGCGGGAGCTGACATTCAGAGTGGAGATTTAAAAAGAGTGGCAGCTGAGAGTCAGAGCGGAGTTTCAAAAAGAGAGGGAGCTGAAAGTCAGAGCGGGGATTTAAAAAGAGCGGGAGCTGAGATTCATAGCAGAGATTAATCAAGAGTGGCAGGTGAGAGTCAGAGTGGAGTTTTAAAAAGAGCATGAGCTGAGAGTCAGAGCGTGGATTTAAAAAGAGCAGGAGCTGGGAGTCAGAGCGGAGATTTAAAAAGAGCAAGAGCAGGGAGTCAGAGCGGAGATTTAAAAACAACTGGAGCTGAGAGTCGGAATGAAGATTTAAAAAGAACGGGAGCTGAGAGTCTGAGCGGAGATTTAAAAAGAGTGGGAGCGGAGAGTCTGTGCGGAGATTTAAAAAGAGCAGGAGCTGAGAGTCAGAGCTGGGATTTAAAAAGAGGGAGAGCTCTGAGTCAGAGCAGATATTTTAAAAGAGTGGCAGCTGAGAGTCAGAGCAGAGTTTTAAAAAGAGAGGGAGCTGAGTTTCAGAGCATGGATTTAAAAAGAGTGGGATCTGATAGTCAGAGGGGAGATTTACAAAGAGCAGGATCTGAGAGTCAGAGCAGAGATTTAAAATAAGTGAAAGCTGAGAGCTAGAGCGGAGATTTAAAAAGCGCAGGAGCGGAGAGTCAGAGCGGAGACTTAAAAACAACGGGAGCTGAGAGTCAGAGCTGAGATTTAAAAAGAGCAAGAGTTGGGAGTCAGAGCGGAGATTTAAAAAGAACGGGAGCTGAGAGTCAGAGCGGAGATTTAAAAAGAGCGGAAGCTGAGAATCTGTGCGGAGATTTAAAAAGAGATGGAGCTGCGAGTCAGAGCGGAGATTTAAAAAGAGCAGGAGCTGAGAGTAATAGCAGAGATTTAAAAAGAGTGGGAGCTGAGAGTCAAAGTCGATATTTAAAAGGAGCAAGTGTTGAGAGTCAGCGCGGGTACTTTAAAAGAACTGGTGCTGATAGTCAGAGGGGTGATTTACAAAGAGCAGGAGCTGAGATTCAGAGCAGAGATTAATAAAGCGTTGCAGCTGAGAGTCAGAGCGGAGTATTAAAAAGGGCGGGAGCTGATAGTCAGAGAGGAGATTTACAAAGCGCAGGAGCTGAGAGTCAGAGCAGAGATTTAACATAAGCGAGAGCTGAGAGTCAGAGCAAAGATTTAAAAAGAGCCAGAGATGAGAGTCAGAGTGGAGATTTAAAAAGAGCGCGAGCAGAGAGTCAGAACGGATATTGAAAAAGACCGACAGCTGAGAGTCAAAGCGGATATTTAAAAGGAGCACGTGATGAGAATCAGCGCGGATACTTAAAAAGAACTGGTGCTGATAGTCAGAGGGATGATTTACAAAGAGCGGGAGCTGAGATTCAGAGCAGAGATTTACAAAGAGCATGATCTGAAAGTCAAAGCAGAGACTTAAAAAGAGTGGGAGCTGAGAGTCAGAGCGGAGATTTAGAAAGAGCGGGAGCTGAGAGTCAGAGGGGTGATTTAAAAAGAGTGGGAGCTGATAGTCAGAGTGGAGATTTAAAAAGAGCAGGAGCTGAGAGTCAGAGCAGAGAATTAAAAAGAGCAGAAGCTGAGAGTCAGAGCGGATATTTAAAAAGAGCGAGAACTGAGAGTCAGAGCAAATTTTAAAATGAGTGAGAGCTGAGAGTCACAACAAAGATTTAAAAAGAGCGTAAGCTGAGAGTCAGAGCGGAGATTTAAATACAGCTGGAGCTGAGAGTCAGAGCAGAGCTTTAAAAATACCAGGAGCTGGGAGTCAGAATGTAGATTTAAAAGGAGTGGGAGCTGAGAGTCAGAGCGTAGATTTAAAAAGAGCAGGAGCTGGGAGTCAGAGCGGAGATTTAAAAAGAGTGAGAGCAGGGAGTCAGAGCGGAGATTTAAAAACAACTGGAGCTGAGAGTCGGAATGCAGATTTAAAAAGAACGGGAGCTGAGAGTCTGAGCGGAGATTTAAAAAGAGTGGGAGCGGAGAGTCTGTGTGGAGATTTAAAAAGAGTGGGAGCTGAGAGTCAGAGCTGGGATTTAAAAAGAGGGAGAGCTCTGAGTCAGCGCAGATATTTTAAAAGAGTGGCAGCTGAGAGTCAGAGCAGAGTTTTAAAAAGAGAGGGAGCTGAGTTTCAGAGCATGGATTTAAAAAGAGTGGGATCTGATAGCCTGAGGGGTGATTTACAAAGAGCAGGATCTGAGAGTCAGAGCAGGGATTTAAAATAAGTGAAAGCTGAGAGCCAGAGCGGAGATTGAAAAAGAGCGGGAGCTGCGAGTCAGAGTGGAGATTTAAAAAGAGTGGGAGCTGAGAGTCAGAGCGGGGATTTAAAAAGAGTGGGATCTGATAGTCAGAGGGGAGATATACAAAGAGCAGGAGCTGAGAGTCAGAGGTGAAATTTAAAATGAGTGGGAGCTGAGAGTCAGAGCAGAGATTTAGAAAGAACGGGAGCTGAGAGTCAGAGCAGAGATTTAAAAAGAGCGGGAACTGAGAGTCAGAGTGGAGGTTTAAAAAGAGCTGGAGCTGACCGTTAGAACGGACATTTAAAAAGAGCACAAACTGTGAGTCAGATCAGAGCTTTAAAAAGAGCATGAGCTGAGAGTCAGAGCAGAGAATTAAAAAGAGAAGAAGGTGAGAGTCAGAGTGGATATTTAAAAAGAGCAAGAGCAGAGAGTCAGAGCGAGATTTAAACAGAGCAGGTGCGGAGAATCAGAGCGGAGATTTAGAAGGAGCAAGAGCTGAGAGTCGGAAAAAAGATATAAAATGAGTGAGATCTGAGAGTCAGAGCGAAGATTCTAAAAGAGCGGGAGCTGAGAGTCAGAGCTGGGATTTAAAAAGAGGGAGAGCTCTGAGTCAGAGCAGATATTTTAAAAGAGTGGCAGCTGAGAGTCAGAGCAGAGTTTTAAAAAGAGAGGGAACTGAGTTTCAGAGCATGGATTTAAAAAGAGTGGGATCTGATAGTCAGAGGGAAGATTTACAAAGAGCAGGATCTGAGAGTCAGAGCAGAGATTTAAAATAAGTGAAAGCTGAGAGCCAGAGCGGAGATTGAAAAAGAGCGGGAGCTGCGAGTCAGAGCGGAGATTTAGAAAGAGCGGGAGCTGAGAGTCAGAGGGCTGATTTAAAAAGAGTGGGAGCTGAGAGTCAGAGCGGAGATTTAAAAACAGCTGGAGCTGATACTCAGAGCAGAGCTTTAAAAATGCCAGGAGCTGGGTGTCAGAACGGAGATTTAAAAAGAGTGGCAGCTGAGAGTCAGATCGCAGATTTAAAAAGAGCAGGAGCTGGGAGTCAGAGCGGAGTTTTAAAAAGAGCAAGAGCTGGGAGACAGAACGGAGATTTAAAAACAACAGGAGCTGAGAGTCAGAGCAGAGATTTAAAAAGAGCAGGAGCTGAGAGTCAGAGCAGAAATTTAAAAAGAATGGGAGCTGAGAGTTAGCGCAGAGCTTTAAAAAGAGCGGGAACTGAGAGTCAGAGCAGAGATTCAAAAAGAGTGCGAGCTGAGAGTCAAAGTGGATATTTAAAAGGAGCAAGTGTTGAGAGTCAACGCAGGTACTTTAAAAGAACTGGTGCTGCTAGTCAGAGGGATGATTTACAAAGAGCGGGAGCTGAGATTCAGAGCAGAGATTTAGAAAGAGCATGATCTGAGAGTCAGAGCAGAGTCTTAAAAAGAGTTGGAGCTGAGAGTCAGAGCGGAGATTTAGAAAGAGCGGGAGCTGAGAGTCAGAGCGGAGATTTAAAAAGAGCAAGAGCTGAGAGTCAGAGCAGAGAATTAAAAAGAGCAGAAGCTGAGAGTCAGAGCGGATATTTATAAAGTGCGAGAACTGAGAGTCTGAGCAAAGTTTTAAAATGAGCGAGAGCTGAGAGTCACAACGAAGATTTAAAAAGAACGTAAGCTGAGAGTCAGAGCAGAGCTTTAAAAATACCAGGAGCTGGGAGTCAAAATGTAGATTTAAAAGGAGTGGGAGCTGAGAGTCAGAGCGTAGATTTAAAAAGAGCAGAAGCTGGGAGTCAGAGCGGAGATTTAAAAAGAGTGAGAGCAGGGAGTCAGAGCGGAGATTTAAAAACAACTGGAGCTGAGAGTCGGAATGCAGATTTAAAAAGAACGGGAGCTGAGAGTCTGAGCGAAGATTTAAAAAGAGTGGGAGCGGAGAGTCTGTGCGGAGATTTAAAAAGAGCAGGAGCTGAGAGTCAGAGCTGGGATTTAAAAAGAGGGAGAGCTCTGAGTCAGAGCAGATATTTTAAAAGAGTGGCAGCTGAGAGTTAGAGCGGAGTTTTAAAAAGAGAAGGAGCTGAGTTTCAGAGCATGGATTTAAAAAGAGTGGGATCTGATAGTCTGAGGGGTGATTTACAAAGAGCAGGATCTGAGAGTCAGAGCAGAGATTTAAAATAAGTGAAAGCTGAGAGCCAGAGCAGAGATTGAAAAAGAGTGGGAGCTGAGAGTCAGAGCGGGGATTTAAAAAGAGCGGGAGCTGAGAGTCAGAGCGGGGATTTAAAAAGAGCGGGAGCTAAGAGTCAGAGCGGAGATTTAAAAAGAGTGGGAGCTGAGAGTCTGAGCGGAGATTTAAAACGAGTGGGAGCGGAGAGTCTGTGCGGAGATTTAAAAAGAGCAGGAGCTGAGAGTCAGAGCTGGGATTTAAAAAGAGGGAGAGCTCTGAGTCAGTGCAGATATTTTAAAAGAGTGGCAGCTGAGAGTCAGAGCAGAGTTTTAAAAAGAGAGGGAGCTGAGTTTCAGAGCATGGATTTAAAAAGAGTGGGATCTGATAGTCTGAGGGGTGATTTACAAAGAGCAGGATCTGAGAGTCAGAGCAGGGATTTAAAATAATTGAAAGCTGAGAGCCAGAGCGGAGATTGAAAAAGAGCGGGAGCTGCGAGTCAGAGCGGGGATTTAAAAAGAACGGGAGCTGAGAGTCAGAGCGGGGATTTATAAAGAGTGGGATCTGATAGTCAGAGGGGAGATATACAAAGAGCAGGAGCTGAGAGTCAGAGGTGAAATTTAAAAAGAGTGGGAGCTGAGAGTCAGAGCAGAGATTTAGAAAGAACGGGAGCTGAGAGTCAGAGCAGAGATTTAAAAAGAGCAGGAACTGAGAGTCAGAGTGGAGGTTTAAAAAGAGCTGGAGCTGACCGTTAGAACGGACATTTAAAAAGAGCACAAACTGTGAGTCAGATCAGAGCTTTAAAAAGAGCATGAGCTGAGAGTCAGAGCAGAGAATTAAAAAGAGCAGAAGGTGAGAGTCAGAGTGGATATTTAAAAAGAGCAAGAGCTGAGAGTCAGAGCGGAGATTTAAACAGAGCAGGTGCGGAGAATCAGAGCGGAGATTTAGAAGGAGCAAGAGCTGAGAGTCGGAAAAAAGATATAAAATGAGTGAGATCTGAGAGTCAGAGCGAAGATTCTAAAAGAGCGGGAGCTGAGAGTCAGAGCTGGGATTTAAAAAGAGGGAGAGCTCTGAGTCAGAGCAGATATTTTAAAAGAGTGGCAGCTGAGAGTTAGAGCGGAGTTTTAAAAAGAGAGGGAACTGAGTTTCAGAGCATGGATTTAAAAAGAGTGGGATCTGATAGTCAGAGGGAAGATTTACAAAGAGCAGGATCTGAGAGTCAGAGCAGAGATTTAAAATAAGTGAAAGCTGAGAGCCAGAGCGGAGATTGAAAAAGAGCGGGAGCTGCGAGTCAGAGCGGAGATTTAGAAAGAGCGGGAGCTGAGAGTCAGAGGGGCGATTTAAAAAGAGTGGGAGCTGAGAGTCAGAGCGGAGATTTAAAAACAGCTGGAGCTGATACTCAGAGCAGAGCTTTAAAAATGCCAGGAGCTGGGTGTCAGAACAGAGATTTAAAAAGAGTGGCAGCTGAGAGTCAGATCGCAGATTTAAAAAGAGCAGGAGCTGGGAGTCAGAGCGGAGTTTTAAAAAGAGCAAGAGCTGGGAGACAGAATGGAGATTTAAAAACAACAGGAGCTGAGAGTCAGAGCAGAGATTTAAAAAGAACAGGAGCTGAGAGTCAGAGCGGAAATTTAAAAAGAGCGGGAGCTGAGAATCTGTGCGGAGATTTTAAAAGCGATGAAGCTGCGAGTCAGAGTGGAGTTTTAAAAAGAGCAGTAGCTCAGAGTCTGTGCTGGGATTTAAAAAGAGCGGGAGCTGAGAGTCAGAGCAGAGCTTTAAAAACATCAAGAGTTTGGCGTCAGAACGGAGATTTAAAAGGAGTGGTAGCAGAGAGTCAGAGCCTCGATTTAAAAAGAGCAGGGGCTGGGAGACAGAGAAGAGATTTAAAGAGAACGGGAGCTGAGAATCATAGCGAGCATTTAAAAAGAATGGGAGCTGAGAGTTAGCGCAGAGCTTTAAAAAGAGCGGGAACTGAGAGTCAGAGCAGAGATTCAAAAAGAGTGCGAGCTGAGAGTCAAAGTGGATATTTAAAAGGAGCAAGTGTTGAGAGTCAACGCAGGTACTTTAAATGAACTGGTGCTGCTGGTCAGAGGGGTGATTTACGAAGAGCGGGAGCTGAGATTCAGAGCAGAGATTAATAAAGAGTGGCAGCTGAGAGTCAGAGCGGAGTATTTAAAAGGGCGGGAGCTGATAGTCAGAGAGAATATTTAGAAAGCGCAGTAGCTGAGAGTAAGAGCAGGGATTTAAAATAAGCGAGAGCTGAGAGTCAGAGCAAAGATTTAAAAAGAACGAGAGCTGAGAGTCAGAGTGGAGATTTAAAAAGAGATGGAGCTGAGAATCAGTGCGGATCTTGAAAAGGACCGACAGCTGAGAGTCAAAGCAGATATTTAAAAAGAGCAGCTGCTGAGAAACAGTGCGGATACTTAAAAAGAACTGGTGCTGATAGTCAAAGGGATGATTTACCAAGAGCGGGTGCTGAGATTCAGAGCAGAGATTTACAAAGAGCATGATCTGAGAGTCAGAGCAGAGATTTAAAAAGTGTGGGAGCTGAGGGTCAGAGCGGAGATTTAGAAAGAGCGGGAGCTGAGAGTAAGAGGGGTATTTAAAAAGAGTGGGAGCTGATAGTCAGAGCGGATATTTAAAAAGAGCGAGAGCTGAGAGTCAGAGCAAAGTTTTAAAAAGAGCGAGAGCTGAGTGTCACAACGAAGATTTAAAAAGTGCGGGAGATGAGAGTCAGAGCAGAAAATTAAAAACAGCTGGAGCTGAGAGTCCGAGCAGAGCTTTAAAAATACCAAGAGCTGGCCATCAGAACGGAGATTTAAAGGTGTGGGAGCTGAGAGTCAGAGCGAAGATTTAAAAAGAGCATGAGCTGGGAGTCAGAGGAGAGGTTTGAAAAGAGCGGGAGCTGAGAGTCAGAGCAGAGAATTAAAAAGAGCAGAAGCTGAGAGTCAGAGCGGAGATTTAAAAAGAGCGAGAGCTGAGAGTCACAACGAAGATTTAAAAAGTAAGGGAGCTGAGAGTCAGAGCAGAGATTTAAAAACAGCTGGAACTGGGAGTCTGAGCAGAGCTTTAGAAATACCAGGAGCTGGGCATCAGAACGGAGATTTAAAGGAGTGGGAGCATTGATTCAGAGCGTAGATTTAAAAAGACCATGAGCTGGGAGTCAGAGTGGAGATTGAAAAAGAGCGAGAGCTGGGAGTCAGAGCAGAGATTTAAAAACAATTCGAGCTGAGAGTCGGAATGCAGATTTAAAAAGAACGGGATCTGAGAGTCAGAGCAAAGATTTAAAATGAGCGAGAGCTGAGAGTCAGAGCGGAGATATAAAAACAGCGGGAGCTGAGAGTCAGAGCATAGATTTAAAAAAAGCAGGGTCTGGGAGTCAGGGCGGAGATCTAAGGAGAACGGCAGCTTTAAAAAGAGTGGGAGCTGAGAGTCAGAGCGGTGATTTAAAAGGAGCAGATGCTGAGAGTCATTGCGGGTACTTAAAAAGAACTGGTGCTGATAGTCAGAGGGATCATTTACAAAGAGCGGGAGCTGAGAGTCAGAGCGGACATTTAAAAAGAGCGGCAGCTGAGAGTCAGAGCGGAGATTTAAAAAGACCAGTAGCTGAGAGTTAGAGCAGAGATTGAGAAGAGCGGGATCTGAGAGTCAGAGCGGGGATAAAAAAACATTAGGAACTGATAGTCAGACGGGAGATTTACAAAGAGCAGGAGCTGAGAGCCAGAGCAGAGATTTAAAAAGAGTGGGAGCTGAGAGCCAGAGCAGAGATTTAAAAAGAGCAGGAGCTGAGAGTCAGAGAGGAGATTTAGAAAGAGTGAGAGCTGAGAGTCAGAGCGAAGGCTTAAAAAGAGCGGGAGCTGAGAGTCAGAGCAGAGCTTTAAAAACACCAGGTGCTGGGCGTCAGAACGGAAGTTTAAAAGGAGTGGCAACTGAGAGTAAGAGCATAGATTTAAAAAGAGCAGAGGCTGGGAATAAGAGCGGAGATTTAAAAAGAACGGGAGCTGAGGGTCAGAGCGGGGATTTAAAATGAACATGAGCTGAGAGTTAGAGCGGTGCTTACAAAAGAGCGGGAGCTGAGAGTAAGAGCGGAGATTTAAAAAGAGTGGCAGCTGAGAGTCAAAGCGGATATTTAAAAGGAGCAGCTGCTGATAGTCAGCGCGGGTACTTTAAAAGAACTGGTGCTGATAGTCAGAGGGCTGATTTACAAAGAGCGGGAGCTGAGATTCAGAGCAGAGATTTACAAAGAGCGTGAGCTGAGAGTCAGAGCGGAGTGTTAAAAAGAGCGGGAGCAGAGAGTCAGAGCGGAGATTTAAAACAAGAGGGAGCTGAGAGTCAGACGGGGGATTTACAAAGAGCAGGAGCTGAGAGTCAGAGCAGAGATTTGAAATAATCGAGAGCTTATAGTCAGAGCAAAGAATTAAAAAGAGCGAGTGCTGAGAGTCAGAAAGGAGATTTAAAAAGAGCGGGAGCTGAGATTCAGAGCGGATATTGAAAAGGAGCGACAGCTTAGAGTAAAAGCGGATATTTAAAAGAGGAAGGTGCTGAGAATCAGCGTGGATACTTAAAAAGAACTGGTGCTGATAGTCAGAGGGAAGATTTACAAAGAGCATGAGTTGAGATTCAGAACAGAGATTTACAAATAGCGTGAGCTGAGAGTCAGAGCGGAGATTTAAAAAGAGCGGCAACTGAGCGGCAGAGCGGAGTTTTAAAAAGAGCGGGAGCTGAGAGTCAGAGCGGAGATTTAAAAAATTCGGGAGCTGAGAGTAAGAGCGGAGATTTAAAAAGAGTGGGAGATGAAATTCAAAGCACATGTTTAAAAGGAGCAGGTGCTGAGAGTCAGCGCGGGTACTTTAAAAGAACTGGTGCTGATAGTCAGATGGTGATTTACAAAGTGCGGTACCTGAGATTCAGAGCAGAGATTTAAAAAAGTGGCAGCTGAGAGTCAGAGCGGAGTTTTAAAAAGAGCGGGAGCAGAGAGTCAGAGTGGAGTTTTAAAAAGAGAGGGAGCTGAGAGTCAGAGCGGGGATTTAAAAAGATCGGGAACTGAGAATCTGTGCGGAGATTTAAAAAGAGATGGAGCTGCAAGTCAGAGCGTAGATTTAAAAAGAGCAGGAGCTGATAGTCAATGCTGGGATTTAAAAAGAGCGGAGGCTGAGAGTCAGAGCAGACGTTTAAAAAGAGCGGCAGCTGAGAGTCAGAGCGGAGATTTAAAAAGACCAGTAGCTGAGAGTTAGAGCATAGATTAATAAGAGCGGGAGCTGAGAGTAAGAGCGGGGATAAAAAACAATATGAACTGATAGTCAGAGGGGAGATTTACAAAGAGCAGGAGCTGAGAGTCAGAGCAGAGATTTAAAAAGAGTGGGAGCTGAGAGCCAGAGCAGAGATTTAAAAAGAGCAGGAGCTGAGAGTCAGAACGGAGATTTAAAAAGAGTGGGAGCTGAGGGTCAGAGCTTGGATTTAAAAACGGCGGGAGCTGAGAGTCAGAGCGGAGATTTAGAAAGAGCGGCAACTGAGCGGCAGAGCGGAGTTTTAAAAAGAGCGGGAGCTGAGAGTCAGAGCGGAGATTTAAAAAGATCGGGAGCTGAGAGTAAGAGCGGAGATTTAAAAAGAGTGGGTGATGAGGTTCAAAGTGGATGTTTAAAAGGAGCAGGTGCTGAGAGTCAGCGCGGGTACTTTGAAAGAACTGGTGCTGATAGTCAGATGGTGATTTACAAAGTGCGGTACCTGAGATTCAGAGCAGAGATTTAAAAAGTGTGGCAGCTGAGAGTCAGAGCAGAGTTTTAAAAAGAGCGGGGGCAGAGAGTCAGAGTGGAGATTTAAAAAGAGAGGGAGCTGAGAGTCAGAGTGAGGATTTATTAAGATCGGGTGCTGAGAATCGGTGCGGAGATTTAAAAAGAGATGGAACTGCAAGTCAGAGCGTAGATTTAAAAAGAGCGGGAGCTGAGAGTCAGAACAGACATTTAAAAAGAGCAGGAGCTTGGCGTCAGAATGGAGATTTAAAAGGATTGGTAGCAGAGAGTTAGAGCCTCGATTTAAAAAGAGCAGGGGCTGGGAGACAGCTGAGATTTAAAGAGAACGGGAGCTGAGAATCAGAGCGGGGATTTAAAAAGAACGGGTGCTGAGAGTTAGAGCAGAGCTTTAAAAAGAGTGGGAGCTGAGAGTTTGAGCAGTGTTTTAAAAAGAGTGGGAGCTGAGAGTCAAAGTGGATATTTAAAAGGAGCAAATGTTGAGAGTCAACACGGGCACTTTAAAAGAACTGGTGCTGCTAGTCAGAGGCATGATTTACAAAGAGCGGGAGCTGAGATTCAGAGCAGAGATTAATAAAGAGGGGCAGCTGAGAGTCAGAGCGGAGTATTTAAAAGGGCGGGAGCTGATAGTCAGTGAGGAGATTTACAAAGCGCAGTAGCTGAGAGTCAGAGCAGAGATTTAAAATAAGCGAGAGCTGAGAGTCGGAGCGGAGATTTAAAAAGAGCGGGAGCTGAGAGTCAGAGCGGATATTGAAAAGGACCGACAGCTGAGAGACAAAGAGGATATTTAAAAGGAGCAGGTGCTGAGAATCAGTGCAGATACTTAAAAAGCACTGGTGCTGATAGTCATAGGATGATTTAAAAAGAGCGGGAGTTGAGATTCAGAGCAGAGATTTACAAAGAGCATGATCTGAGAGTCACAGCAGAGATTTAAAAAGAGTGGGAGCTGACAGTCAGAGCAAAGAATTAAAAAGAGCAGAAGCTGAGAGTCAGAGCGGATATTTAAAAAGAGCGAAAGCTGAGAGTCAGAGCAAAGTTTTAAAAAGAGCGAGCGCTGAGAGTCACAACGAAGATATAAAAAGTAAGGGAGCTGAGAGTCAGAGCGGAGATTTAACAACAGCTGGAGCTGAGAGTCTGAGCAGAGCTTTAGAAATACCAGGAGCTGGGCATCAGAACAGAGATTTAAAGGAGTGGGAGCTGAGAGTCAGAGCGTAGATTTAAAAAGAGCATGAGCTGGGAGTCAGAGCGGAGATTTAAAAAGAGCGAGAGCTGGGAGTCAGTGCAGAGACTTAAAAACAATTTGAGCTGAGAGTCGGAATGCAGATTTAAAAAGAACGGGATTTGAGAGTCAGAGCGGAGATTAAAAAAGATCGGGAGCTGAGAGTCAGAGCGGAGATTAAAAAAGAACGGGATCTGAGAGTCAGAGCAGAGATTAAAAAAGAGCGGGAGCTGAGAGTCAGTGCGAAGATTTAAAATGAGCGAGAGCTGAGAGTCAGAGCATAGATATAAAAAGAGCAGGAGCTGAAAGTCAGAGCATAGATTTAAAAAGAGCAGGGTCTGTGAGTCAGAGCGGAGATTTAAGGAGAACGGCAGCTTTAAAAAGAGCGGGAGCTGAGAGTCAGAGCGGAGATTTAAAAGGACCAGATGCTGAGAGTCATCGCGGGTACTTAAAAAGAACTGGTGCTGATAGTCAGAGGGATCATTTACAAAGAGCAGAAGCTGAGAGTCAGAGTGGACAATTAAAAAGAGCGGCAGCTGAGAGTCAGACCGGAGATTTAAAAATACCAGTAGCTGAGAGTTAGAGCGGAGATTAAAAAGAGCGGGAGCTGAGAGTCAGAGCTGAGATTTAAAAAGAGTGGGAGCTGAGAGCCAGAGCAGAGATTTAAAAAGAGCAGGAGCTGAGAGTCAGAGCGGAGATTTAGAAAGAGCGAGAGCTGAGAGTCAGAGCGAAGATTTAAAAAGAGCAGGAGCTGAGAGTCAGAGCAGAGCTTTAAAAACACCAGGTGCTGGGCGTCAGAACGGAGGTTTAAAAGGAGTGGCAACTGAGAGTAAGAGCATAGATTTAAAAAGAGCAGAGACTGGGAAATGAGCGAGAGCTGAGAGTCACAGCATAGATATAAAAAGAGCGGGGTCTGTGATTCAGAGCGGAGATTTAAGGAAAAGGGCAGATTTAAAAAGAACGGGAGCTGAGAGTCAGAGCGGTGTTTTAAAATGAACAGGAGCTGAGAGTTAGACCGGAGCTTTAAAAAGAGGGGGAGCTGAGAGTAAGAACCGAGATTTAAAAAGAGTGGCAGCTGGGAGTCAAAGCGGAAATTTAAAAGGAGCAGGTGCTGAGAGTCAGCGCGGGTTCTTTAAAAGAACTGGTGCTGATAGTCAGAGGGCTGATTTACAAAGAGTGGGAGCTGAGATTCAGAGCAGAGATTTACAAAGAGCGTGAGCTGAGAGTTAGAGCGGAGTGTTCAAAAGAGCGGGAGCAGAGAGTCAGAGCTGAGACTTAAAATGAGAGGGAGCTGAGAGTCAGAGCGGGGATATAAAAAGAGCGGGAGCTGAGAGTCAGAGAATAGATTTAAAAAGAGCAGGGACTGGGAGTCAGAGCGGAGATTTAAGGAGAACGGCAGCTTTAAAAAGAGTGCGAGCTGAGAGTCAGAGCGGTGAATTAATAGGAGCAGATGCTGAGAGTCATCGCGGGTACTTACAAAGAACTGCTGCTGATAGTTATAGGGATCATTTACAAAGAGGAGGAGCTGAGAGTCAGAGCAGACATTTAAAAAGAGCGGCAACTGCGATTCAGAGCGGAGATTTAAAAAGACCAGTAGCAGAGAGTCAGAGCGTAGATTAAAAAGACCAGGAGCTGAGAGTCAGAGCGGGATTAAAAAAGAGTGGGCTCTGATAGTCAGAGGGGAGATTTACAAAGAGCAGGAGCTGAGAGTCAGAGCAGAGACTTAAAAAGAGTGGGAGCTGAGAGGCAGAGCAGAGATTTAAAAAGAGCGGGAGCTGAGGGTCAGAGCTTGGATTTAAAAATGGTGAGAGCTGAGAGTTAGAGCGAAGATTTAGAAAGAGCGAAAGCTGAGAGTCAGAGCAAAGACTTAAAAAGAGCGGGAGCTGAGAGTCAGAGCAGAGCTTTAAAAACACCAGGTGCTGGGCGTCAGAACGGAGATTTAAAAGGCGTGGCAATTGAGAGTCAGAGCATAGATTTAAAAAGAGCAGAGGCTGGGAATCAGAGCAGAGATTTAAAAAGAGTGGGAGCTGAGAGTAAGAGCGGTGATTTAAAAAGATTGGCAGCTGAGAGTCAAAACGGATATTTAAAAGGAGCAGGTGCTGAGAGTCAGCGCGGGTACTTTAAAAGAACTGGTGGAGATAGTCAGAGGGCTGATTTACAAAGAGCGGGAGCTGAGATTCAGAGGAGAGATTTACAAAGAGCGGGAGCTGAGAGTCAGAGCGGAGTGTTCAAAAGAGCGGGAGCAGAGAGTCAGAGCGGAGACTTAAAACGAGAGGGAGCTGAGAGTCAGAGCGGGGATTTAAAAAGACTGGCAGCTGAGAGTCTGAGCGATGATTTAAAAAGAGCGGCAGCTGAGAGTCAGAGCAGAGCTTTAAAAATACCAAGAGCTGGGCGTCAGAACGGAGATTTAAAAGGAGTGGTAGCTGAGCATCAGAGCGTAGATTTAAAAACAATAGGAGCTGAGATTCAGAGCAGGGATTTAAAAAGAAAGGGAGCTGATAGTTAGGACGGAGCTTTAAATAGAGCAGGAGCTGGGAGTGAGAGCAGAGATTTCAAAACAATGGGAACTGAGAGTCTGTGCGGAGATTTAAAAAGAGCGGGAGCTGCGAGTCAGAGCGGAGATTTGAAATGAGCGGGAGCTGAGAGTCAGAGCTGGGATTTGAAAAGAGGGAGAGCTCTGAGTCAGAGCGGAGATTTAAAAAGAGTGAGAGCAGAAAGTCAGAGCGGAGCTTTAAAAATACCAGGAACGGGGCATCAGAGCACAGGTTTAAAAGGAGTGGGGGCTGAGAGTCAGAGCATAGAATTAAAAAGAGCAGGAGCTGGGAGTCAGTGCGGAGATTTAAAAACAGTGGGAGCTGAGAGTCAGAGCAGAGATTTAGAAAGAGCGAGAGCTGAGGTTCAGAGCGGTGATTTAAAAAGAGCGGGAGCTGAGAGTCAGGCAGAGCTTTAAAAGCACAAGGAGCTGGGTGTCAGAACGGAGATTTAAAACGAGTGGTAGCTGTGAGTCAGAGCATAGATTTAAAAAGAGCCGGGGCTGGGAGTCAGAGCGGAGATTTATAAGGAAGGGGAACTGAGAGTCAGAGCAGGAATTTAAGAAGAACGGGAGCTGAGAGTTAGAGCGGAGCTTTAAAAAGAGCGGGAGCTGAGAGTCAGAGCTGGGATTTAAAACGAGGCACAGCTTTGATTCAGAGCAGGGATTCAAAAAGAAAGGGTGCTGAGAGTCAGAGCGGAGATTTAAAAAAAACGGGAGCTGAGAGTTATAGCGGAGCTTTAAAAAGAGTGGGAGCTGGGAGTCAGATCGGAGATTTAGAAAGAACGAGATCTGAGAGTCAGAGGGAACTTTTAAAATGAGCGAGAGCTGAGAGTCATAGCGGAGCTTTAAAAAGAGCGGGAGCTGGGAGTTTGAGCAGAGATTTAAAAAGAGTGGGAGCTGAGAGTCAAAGCGGATATTTAAAAGGAGCAGGTGCTGAGAGTCAGCGCGGGTACTTTAAAAGAACTGGTACTGATAGTCAGAGGGCTGATTTACAAAGAGCAGGAGCTGAGATTCAGAGCAGAGATTAAAAAAGATTGGCAGCTGAGAGTCAGAGCAGAGTATGAAAAAGAGCAGGAGAAGAGAGTCAGAGCGGAGATTTAAAAAGAGTGGGAGCTGAGAGTCAGAGCGGGGATTTAAAAAGTTTGGGAGCTGATAGTCAGAGGGGAGATTTACAAAGAGCAGGAGCTGAGAGTCAGATAAGAGATTTAAAATAAGCGAGAGCTGAGAGTCGGAGCGAAGATTTAAAAAGAGCAAGAGCTGAGAGTCAGAGCGGAGATTTAAAAGTACCAGGAGCTGGGCGTCAGAATGGATATTTAAAAAGAATGGGAACTCAGAGTCAGAGTTTAGATTTAAAAAGACCAAGAGCTGGGAGTCAGAGCGGAGATTTAAAAACAATGGGAGCTGAGAGTCAGAGCGGGGATTTAAAAAGAACGGGAGCTGAGAGTCAGAGCGAAGATTTAAAATGAGCGAGAGCAGAGAGTCTGAGCGGAGATTTAAAAAGAGCAGGAGCTGAGAGTCAGAGCAGAGCTTTCAAAACACCAGGAGCTGGGCGTCAGAACGGAGATATAAAAGGAGTGGTAGCTGAGAGTCAGAGCATCGATTTAAAAAGAGCAGAGGCTGGGAGAGGAGCGGAGATTTAAAGAGAACGGGAGCTTTAAAAGGAGTGGGAGCTGAGAGTTAGAGCAGAGATTTAAAAAGAGTGGGAGCTGAGAGTCAAAGCGGATATTTAAAAGAAACAGGTGCTGAGAATCAGTGCGGGTACTTTAAAAGAACTGGTGCTGATGGTCAGAGGGGTGATGTACAAAGAGCAGGAGCTGTGAGTCAGAGCAGAGAATTAAAAAGAGTGGGAGCTGAGAGTCAAAGCGGGGATTTAGAAAGAACGGGAGTTGAGAGTCAGAAGGGTGATTTAAAAAGAGTGGGAGCTGAGATTAAGCGCGGAGATTCAAAAAGAGCAGAGCGGAGATTTATAAAGACTGGGAGCTGAGGGCCAGAGCTTGGATTTAAAACCGTCGGGAGCTGAGATTCAGAGCGGAGATTTAGAATGAGCGAAATCTGAGATTCGAAGCGAAGATTTAAAAAGAGCGGGAATGAGAGTCAGAGCAGAGCTTTAAAAACACCAGGAACTGGGCATCAGAACGGAGATTTAAAAGGAGTGGTAGCTGAGAGTCAGAGCATAGATTTAAAAAGAGCAGGGGCTGGGAGTCAGAGCAAAGAATTAAAAAGAGCAGAAGCTGAGAGTCAGAGCGGATATTTAAAAAGAGTGAGAGATGAGAGTCAGAGCAAAGTTTTAAAAAGAGCGAGCGCTGAGAGTCACAACGAAAATTTAAAAATTAAGGGAGCTGAGAGTGAGAGCGGAGATTTAAAAACAGCTGGAGCTGAGAGTCTGAGCAGAGCTTTAGAAATACCAGGAGCTGGGCATCAGAACGGAGATTTAAAGGAGTGGGAGCTGAAAGTCAAAGCGGAGATTTAGAAAGAACGGGAGCTGAGAGTCAGAGGGGAGATTTAAAAACAATTGGAGCTGAGAGTCAGAGCAGAGAATTAAAAAGAGCAGAAGCTGAGAGTCAGAGCGGATATTTAAAAAGAGCGAGAGCTGAGAGTCAGAGCAAAGTTTTAAAAAGAGCGAGCGCTGAGATTCACAACGAAGATTTAAAAAGTAAGGGAGCTGAGAGTCAGAGCAGAGATTTAAAAACAGCTGGAGCGGAGAGTCAGAGCAGAGCTTTAGAAATACCAGGAGCTGGGCATCAGAACGGAGATTTAAAGGAGTGGGAGCTGAGAGTCAGAGCATAGATTTAAAAAGAGCATGTGTTGGGAGTCAGAGTGGAGATTTAAAAAGAGCGAGAGCTGGGAGTCAGAGCAGAGATTTAAAAACAATTCGAGCTGAGAGTCGGAATGCAGATTTAAAAAGAATGGGATCTGAGAGTCAGAGTGGAGATTTAAAAAGAACGGGAGCTGAGAGTTAGAGCGGAGCTTTAAAAATAGCGGGAGCTGAGAGTCAGTGCGAAGATTTAAAATGAGCGAGAGCTGAGAGTCAGAGCATAGATATAAAAAGAACAGGAGCTGAAAGTCAGAGCATAGATTTAAAAAGAGCAGCGTCTGGGAGTCAGAGCGGAGATTTAAGGAGAACGGCAGCTTTAAAAAGAGCGGGAGCTGAGAGTCAGAGCGGAGATTTAAAAGGAGCAGATGCTGAGAGTCATCGCGGGTACTTAAAAAGAACTGGTGCTGATAGTCAGAGGGATCATTTACAAAGAGCAGAAGCTGAGAATCAGAGCAGACAATTAAAAAGAGCGGCAGCTGAGAGTCAGACCGGAGATTTAAAAAAACCAGTAGCTGAGAGTTAGAGCGGAGATTAAAAAGAGCGGGAGCTCAGAGTCAGAGTGGGGTTAAAAAAGAGTGGGATCTGATTGTCAGAGGGGTGATTTACAAAGAGCAGGAGCTGAGAGTCAGAGCTGAGATTTAAAAAGAGTGGGAGCTGAGAGTCAGAGCAGAGATTTAAAAAGATCAGGAGCTGAGAGTCAGAGCGGAGATTTAAAAAGATCAGGAGCTGAGAGTCAGAGCTTGGATTTAAAAACGGTGGGAGTTGAGAGTCAGAGCGGAGATTTAGAAAGAGCGAGAGCTGAGAGTCAGAGCGAAGATTTAAAAAGAGCGGGTGCTGAGATTCAGAGCGGAGATTTAAAAAGATCGGGAGCTGAGAGTAAGAGCGGAGATTTAAAAAGAGTGGGAGATGAGGTTCAAAACGGATGTTTAAAAGGAGCAGGTGCTGATAGTCAGCGCGGGTACTTTAAAAGAACTGGTGCTAATAGTCAGATGGTTGATTTGCAAAGAGCAGGACCTGAGATTACAGCAGAGATTTAAAAAGAGTGGCAGCTGAGAGTCAGAGGAGTTTTAAAACGAGCTGGAGCAGAGAGTCCGAGCGGAGTTTTAAAAAGAGAGGGAGCTGAGAGTCAGAGCGGGGATTTAAAAACAACAGGAGCTGAGAGTCAGAGCAGAGATTTAAAAAGAATGGGATCTGAGAGTCAGAGCGGAGATTGAAAAAGAGCGGCAGCTGAGAATCTGTGCGGAGATTTAAAAAGAAATGGAGCTGCGAGTCACAGCGGAAATTTAAAAAGAGCAGGAGCTGATAGTCAGTGCTGGGATTTAAAAAGTGCGGGAGCTGAGAGTCAGAGCAGAGCTTTAAAAAGTGCAGGAGCTGGGCGTCAGAACGGAGATTTAAAAGGAGTGATAGCAGTGAGTCAGAGCATCGATTTAAAAAGAGCAGGGGCTGGGAGTCAGAGCGAAGATTTAATGAGAACGGGAGCTGAGAATCAGAGCGGGGGTTTAAAAAGAACGGGAGCTGAGAGTTAGCGCAGAGCTTTAAAAAGAGCAGGAGCTGAGAGTCATAGCGGAGATTTAAAAAGACTGGGAGCTGAGAGTCAAAGTGGATATTTAAAAGGAGCAAGTGCTGAGAGTCAGCGCGGGTACTTTAAAAGAACTGGTGCTGATAGTAAGAGGGGTGATTTACAAAGAGCGCGAGCTGAGTTTCAGAGCAGAGTATTAAAAAGGGCGGGAGCTGATTGTCAGAGAGGAGATTTAAAAAGCGCAGGAGCTGAGAGTCAGAGCAGAAATTTAAAATAAGCGAGAGCTGAGAGTCAGAGCAAAGATTTAAAAAGAACGAGAGCTGAGAGTCAGAAAGGAGATTTAAAAAGAGCAGGACCAGAGAGTCAGAGCGGATATTGAAAAGGACCTACAGCTGAGAGTCAAAGCGGATATTTAAAAGTAGCAGGTGCTGAGAATCAGCATGGATACTTAAAAAGAACTGGTGCTGATAGTCAGAGGGATGATTTACAAAGAGCATGATCTGAGAGTCAGAGCAGAGACTTAAAAGGAGTGGGAGCTGAGAGTCAGAGCGGAGATTTAAAAAGTGGAGAAGCTGAGAGTCAGAGCGAATATTTAAAAAGAGCGAGAACTGAGAGTCAGAGCAAAGTTTTAAAATGAGCGAGGGCCGAGATTCACAACGAAGATTTAAAAAGATCGTAAGCTGAGAGTCAGAGCGGAGATTTAAAAACAGCTGGAGCTGAGAGTCAGAGCAGAGCTTTAAAAATACCAGGAGCTGGGCATCAGAACGGAGATTTAAAAGGAGCGGGAGCTGGGAGTCAGAGCGGAGATTTAAAAACAATTCGAGCTGAATGTCGGAATGCAGATTTAAAAAGAACGGGATCTGTGAGTCAGAGCGGAGATTTAAAAAGAATGGGAGCTGAGAGTTAGAGCGGAGCTTTAAAAAGAGCGAGAGCTGATTTCAGAGCGAAGATTTAAAATGAGCGAGAGCTGAGAGTCAGAGCGGAGATATCAAAAGAGCGGGAGCTGAGAGTCAGAGCATAGATTTAAAAAGAGCAGGGTCTGGGAGTCAGAGCGGAGATTTAAGGAGAACGGCAGCTTTAAAAAGAGCGCGAGCTGAGAGTCAGAGCGGAGATTTAATAGGAGTAGATGCTGAGAGTCATCGCGGGTACTTAATAGTCATAGGGATCATTAACAAAGAGGAGGAGCTTAGAGTCAGAGCGGACATTTAAAAAGAGCGGGAGCTGAGAGTCAGAGTGGACATTTAAAAAGAGCGGGAGCTGAGAGTTAGAGCAGAGATTTAAAAACACCAAGAGCTGAGCGTCAGAACAGAAATTTAAAAGGAGTGGTAGCTGAGAGTCAGAGCATAGATTTAAAAAGAGCAGGGGCTGGGAGTCAGAGCGGAGATTTAAAATGAACGGGAGCTGAGAGTCAGAGCGGGGATTTAAAAAGAACAGGAGCTGGGAGTTAGAGCGGAGCTTTAAAAAGAGCGGGAGCTTTGAGTCAGAGCTTGGATTTTAATAGAGGGAGAGCTCTGAGTCAGAGCTGTGATTTAAAAAGAGCGGGTGCTGAGAGTCAGAGCGGAGATTCAAAAAGAGAGAGAGCTGAGAGTCAGAGATAAGAATAAAAAAGGACGGGAGCTGAGAGTCAGAGAGGAGATTTGAAATGAGTGGGAGTTGAGAGTCAGAGCTGGGATGTAAAAAGAGGGAGAGCTCTGAGTCAGAGCGGAGATTTAAAAAGAGTGAAAGCTGAGAGTCAGAGCAGAGCTTTAAAAATACCAGGAGCTGGGCTTCAGAGCACAGGTTTAAAAGGAGTGGAGGCTGAGTGTCAGAGCAGAGTTTTGAAAAGAACAGGAGATGGGAGTCAGTGCAGAGATATCAAAAGAGCGGGTGCTGAGTGTCAGAGCAAAGATTTAAAAAGAGTGAGAGCTGGGAGTCAGAGCGGAGATTTAAAAACAACTGGAGCTGACAGTCTGTGCAGAGATTTAAAAAGTGTGGGAGCTGCGAGTCAGATGGGAGATTTAAAAAGAGGAGGAGCTGAGAGTCAGAGCTGGGAGTTAAAAAGAGGGAGAGCTCTGAGTCAGAGCAGCGATTCAAAAAGAACGGGTGCTGAGAGTGAGAGTGGAGATTTAGAAAGAGTGAGAGCTGAGAGTCAGGGCAAAGATTTAAAATGAGCAAGAGCTGAGAGTCAGAGCATAGATTTAAAAAGAGCAGGGGCTGTGAGTCAGAGCGGAGATTTAAAAAGAGAGCGATCTATGAGTCAGAGCGGGGATATAAAATGAGCGGGAGCTGATAGTCAGAGCGGAGATTAACAAAGAGCAGGAGCTGAGAGTCAGAGCAGAGATTTAAAATAAGCGAGAGCTCAGAGTCAGAGCGAAGATTTAAAAAGAGCGAGAGCTGGGAGTCAGTGCGGAGATATAAAAAGAGCCGGAGCTGCGAGTCAGAGCAGAGATTTAAAAAGAACGGGAACTGAGAGTCAGAGCTCGGATTTAAAAAGAGGAAGAGCTCTGAGTCATAGCAGGGATTCAAAAAGAACGGGAGGTGAGAGTCAGAGTGGAGATTTAAAAACAGCAGGAGCTGAGAGTCAGAGCGGAGATTTAGAAAGAGCGAGAGCTGAGAGTCAGAGCAGAGATTTAAAAACAGCAGGAGCTGAGAGTCAGAGCGGAGATTTAGAAAGAGCGAGAGCTGAGAGTCAGAGCAGAGATTTAAAAAGAGAAGGAGCTGAGAGTCAAAGCGGGGATTTAAAAATAGCGGGAGCTGATAGTCAGAGGGGAGTTTTACAACGAGCAGGAGCTGAGGGTCAGAGCAGCGATTTAACATAAGTGAGAGCTGAGAGTCAGAGCGAAGATTTAAAAAGATCGAGAGCTGAGAGTCCGAGCGTATATTGAAAAGGAGCGACAGCTGAGAGTCAAAGCGGATATTTAAAAGGAGCAGGTGCTGGGAATCAGAGTGGAAACTTAAAAAGAACTGGTGCAGATAGTCAGAGGGATGATTTACAAAGAGCGGGAGCTGAGATTCAGAGCAGAGATTTAAAAAGAGTGGCAGCTGACAGTCAGAACGGAGTATTAAAAAGAGCAGGAGCTGAGAGTCAGAGCGGGAATTTAAAAAGATTTGGATCTGATAGTTAGAGGGGAGATTTACAAAGAGCAGGAGCTGAGAGTCAGAGCAGAAATTTAAAAAGAGTGGGAGCTGAGTGTCAGAGCAGAGCTTTAAAAACACCAGGAGCAGGGCGTCAGAACGGAGATTTAAAAGGAGTGGTATCTGAGAGTCAGAGTATAGATTTAAAAAGAGCAGAGGCTGGGAGTCAGAGCGGAGATTTAAAAAGAACTGAAGCTGAGAGTCAGAGCGGCAATTTAAAAAGAGAGGGAGATGAGAGTCAGAGTGGAGATTCAAAAAGAGAGGGAGCTGAGAGTCAGAGCGGAGATTTAAAAGGAGCAGGTGCTGAGAGTCAGCGCGGATACTTTAAAAGAACTGGCGCTGATAGTCAGAGGGCTGATTTACAAAGAGCGGGAGCTGAGATTCAGAGAGAAGATTTAAAAAGAGCAGAGCTGAGAGTCAGAGCAGAGCTTTAAAAATACCAGGAGCTGGGTGTCAGAACGGAGATTTATAAGGAGTGGTAGCTGAGCATCAGAGCGTAGATTTAAAAAGAACAGGAGCTGAGAGTCAGAGCGGGGATTTAAAAAGAACGGGAGCTGAGAGTTAGAGCGGAGCTTTAAAAACAGCGGGAGCTGTGAGTTAGACTGGAGATTCAAATAGAGCGAGAGATGAGAGTTTTTAATGAAGTGATTAAAAAGGGGCGTGAGCTGAGAGTCAAAGAGGAGGTTTAAGAAGAGAGGGAGCTGAGATTCAGAGCTGATTTTTGAAATGAGCGGTAACTGAGAGTCAGAGGGGAGATTTAAATAGAGGGAGAGCTCAGAATCAGAGCAGAGATTTAAAATTAGTGGGAGCTGAGAGTCAGAGCCTTGATTTAAAAAGAGCAGGAACTGAGAGACAGATCCGAGATCTAAAAAGAGCGAGAGCTGAGTGTCAGAGCCGAGATTCTAAAAAACAAGAGCTGAGAGTCAGAGCAGAGATTTACAAAGAGCGGGAGCTGAGATTCAGAGCAGAGATTTACAAAAAGCGTCAGCTGAGAGTCAGAACGGAGATTTAAAAAGAACAGCAGCTGAGAGTCAGAGCAGATTTTTAAAAAGAGCGGGAGCTGAGATTCAGAGCGGAGATTTAAAAAGAGCGGGAGCAGAGAGTCAGAGCAGGGATTTAAAAAGAGCGGGAGCTGAGAGTCAGAGCGCAGATTTAAAAAGATCAGGAGCTGAGAGTTAGACCGGAGCTTTAAAAAGAGCGGGAGCTGAGAGTCAGAGCGGATATTAAAAGGAGCAGGTGCTGAGAGTCAGCGTGGATACTTTAAAGGAATTGGTGCTCATAGTCAGAGGGGTGATTTACAAACAGCGGGAGCTGAGATTCAGAGAAGAAGTTTAAAAAGACTGGCAGCTGAGAGTCAGAGCGGAGATTTAAAAAGAGAAGGAGCTGAGAGTCAAAGCAAGGATTTAAAAATAGCGGGAGCTGATAGTCAGAGGGGAGTTTTACAAGGAGCTGGAGCAGAGAGTCAGAGCAGAGATTTAAAATAAGCGAGAGCTGAGAGTCAGAGCGAAGATTTAAAAAGAGCGAGAGCTGAGAGTCAGAGTGGAGATTTTAAAAGAGCGGGAGCTGAGAGTCAGAGCGCATTTTGAAAAGGAGCGACATCTGAGAGTCAAAGCGGATATTTAAAAGGAGCAGGTGCTTAGAATCAGCGTGGAAACTTGAAAAGAACTGGTGCAGATAGTCAGAGGGATGATTTACAAAGAGCGGGAGCTGAGATGCAGAGCAGAGATTTAGAAAGAGCAGGAGCTGACAGTCAGAGCGGAGATTTAAAAAGAGCAGCAGCTGAGAGCCAGAGCGTAGTTTTAATAAGAGCGGGAGCTGAGAGTTAGTGAGGAGATTTAAACAGACCAGGAGCTGAGAGTCAAAGTGGAGATCTAAAAAGGGCGGGAGCTGAGTGTCAGAGCGGGGATTTAAAAAGAGTGGGATCTGATAGTCAGAGGGGAGATTTACGAAGAGCAGGAGCTGAGAGTCAGGGCAGAGAATTAAAAAGAGTGGGAGCTGAGAGTCAGTGCAGAGATTTAGAAAGCGCAGGAGTTGAGAGTCAGATGGTTGATTTAAGAAGAGTGGGAGCTGGGAGTCAGAGCGGAGATTCAAAAAGAGCAGGAGCTGAGAGTCAGAGCAGAGATTTAAAAAGATCAGGAGCTGGGCATCAGAATGGAGATTTAAAAGGAGTGATAGCTGAGAGTCAGAGCATAGATTTAAAAAGAGCAGATGTTGGGAGTCAGAGCGGAGATTTAAAAAGAAAGGGAGCTGAGAGTCAGAGCAGGGATTTAAAAAGAACAGGAGCTGAGAGTTAGAGTGGAGCTTTAAAAAGAGCGGGAGCTGTGAGTCAGGGCAGATATTAAAAGGAGCAGGTGATGAGAGTCAGTGCAGGTACTTTAAAAGAACTGGTGCTGATAGTCAGAGGGGTGATTTACAAAGAGCGGGAGCTAAGATTCAGAGCAGAGATTAAAAAAAGAGTGGCAGCAGAGAGTCAGAGCAGAGATTTAAAAAGAGAGGGAGCTGATAGTCAGAGTGGAGATTTAGAAAGAGCAGGAGCTGAAAGTCAGAGCGGAGATTTAAAAACAGCGGGAGCTGAGGGTCAGAGCGAAGATTTAAAAAGAGCAGGAGCTGAGAGTCAGAGCAGAGCCTTAAAAACACCAGAAGCTGGGAATCAGAACGGAGATTTAAATGGAGTGGTAGCTGAGAGTCAGAGCATAGATTTAAAAAGAGCAGAGGCTGGGAGTCAGAGAGGAGATTTAAAAAGAAAGGGTGCTGAGAGTCAAAGCAGGGATTTAAAAAGAACAGGAGCTGAGAGTTAGAGTGCAGCTTTAAAAAGAGCGGGAGCTGAGAGTCAGAACAGATATTAAAAGGAGCAGGTGCTGAGAGTCAGCGCGGGTACTTTAAAAGAACTGGTGCTGATAGTCAGAGGGGTGATTTACAAAGAGCGGCAGCTGAGATTCAGAGCAGAGATTTAAAAAGACTGGCAACTGAGAATCAGAGCGAAGATATAAAAAGCGCTGAAGCTGAGAGTCAGAGCAGAGCTGTAAAAATTCCAGGAGCTGGGCGTCAGAATGGAGATTTAAAAAGATCGGGAGCTGATAGTCAAGGGGAGATTTTCAAAGAGCAGGAACTGAGAGTCAGAGCGAAGATTTAAAAAGAGCGAGAGCTGAGAGTCAGAGCGGAGATTTAAAAAGAGTGGGATCTGATACTCAGAGGGGAGATTTAAAAAGAGTGGGAGCTGAGAGTCAGAGCGAAGTTTTAAAAAGAGCAGGAGCTGAGTGTCGGTGCGGAGATATCAAAAGTGTGGGTGCTGAGTATCAGAGCGAAGATTTAAAAAGAGTGGGAGCTGGGAGTCAGAGCGGAGATTTAAAAACAACGGGAGCTGCGAGTCAGATGGGAGATTTAAACAGAGCAGGAGCTGAGAGTCAGAGCGGTGATTTAAGAAGAGGGAGAGCTCTGAGTCAGTGCAGGGATTCAAAAAGAATGGGTTCTGAGATTCAGAATGGAGATTTAAAAATAGGGGGAGCTGAGAGTCAGAGCGGAGATTTAGCAATAGCGAGAGCTGAGAGTCAGGGCGAAGATTTAAAATGGGTGAGAGCTGAGAGTCAGAGCGGAGATTTAAAATGAGCGGGAGCTGAGATTCAGGGCACAGCTTTAAAAACACCAAGAGCTGGGAGTCAGAACGGAGATTTAAAAGGAATGGTAGCTGAGAGTCAGAGCATAGATTTAAAAAGAGCAGGGGCTGGGAGTCAGAGCGGAGATTTAAAGAGAATGGGAGCTGAGAATCAGAGCAGGGATTTAATAAGAACGGGAGCTGAGAGTTAGAGCAGAGCTTTAAGAAGAGCGGGAGCTGAGAGTTTGAGCGGAGATTTAAAAAGAGTGGGAGCTGGCAATCAAAGCGGATATTTAAAAGGAGCAGGTGCTGAGAGTCAGCACGGGAACTTTAAAAAAAGTTGTGCTGATAGTCAGAGGGTTGATTTACAAAGAGCGGGAGCAGAGATTCAGAGCGCAGATTTAAAGAGAGTGGCAGCTGAGAATCAGAATGGAGTATTAAAAAGAACGGGAGCTGAGAGTTAGAATGGAGCTTTAAAAGAGGGGGAGCTGAGAGTTAGAGCGGAGTCTTAAAAAGAGCGGGAGGCTGAGAGTTAGAGCGGAGTCTTAAAAAGAGTGGGAGCTAAGAGTCAAAGCGGATATTTAAAAGGAGCAGGTGCTGAGAGTCAGCGTGGGTACTTTAAAAGAACTGGTGCTGATAGTCAGAGGGGTGATTTTCAAAGAGTGGGAGCTGAGATTCAGAGCAGAGATTTAAAAAGAGTGGCAGCTGAGAGTCAGAGCGGAGTTTTAAAAATAGCAGGAGAACAGAGTCAGAGCTGAAATTAAAAAGGGAGGGAGCTGAGAGTCAGAGCGGGGATTTAAAAAGAGCGGGAGCTGATAGTCAAGGGGAGATTTTCAAAGAGCAGGACCTGAGAGTCAGAGCGAAGATTTAAAAAGAGCGAGAGCTGAGAGTCGGAGCGGAGATTTAAAAAGAGTGGGATCTCATGCTCAGAGGGGAGATTTAAAAAGAGTGGGAGCTGAGAGTCAGAGCGAAGTTTTAAAAAGAGCAGGAGCTGAGAGTCGGTGCGGTGATATCAAAAGTGTGGGTGCTGAGTGTCAGAGCGAAGATTTAAAAAGAGTGAGAGCTGGGAGTCAGAGCGGAGATTTAAAAACAACGGGAGCTGAGAGTCTGTGCGGAGATTTAATAAGTGCGGGAGCTGCGAGTCAGAGCGGTGATTTAAAAAGAGGGAGAGCTCTGAGTCAGTGCAGGGATTCAAAAAGAATGGGTTCTGAGATTCACAGCGGAGATTTAAAAACAGCGGGAACTGAGAGGCAGAGCGGAGATTTAGAAATAGCGAGAGCTGAGAGTCAGGGCGAAGATTTAAAATGCATGAGAGCTGAGAATCAGAGCGGAGATTTAAAAAGAGCAGGAGCTGAGATTCAGAGCACAGCTTTAAAAACATCAAGAGCTGGGAGTCAGAATGGAGATTTAAAAGGAATGGTAGCTGAGAGTCAGAGCATAGATTTAAAAAGAGCAGGAGCTGGGAGTCAGAGGGGAGATTTTAAGAGAATGGGAGCTGAGAAACAGAGCAGGGATTTAATAAGAACGGGAGCTGAGAGTTTGAGCGGAGATTTAACAAGAGTGGGAGCTGAGACTCAAAGCGGATATTTAAAAGGAGCAGGTGCTGAGAGTCAGCACGGGTACTTTAAAAGAACTGGTGCTGATAGTCAGAGGGGTGATTTACAAAGAGGGGGAGCTGAGATTCAGAGCAGACGTTTAAATAGAGTGGCAGCTGAGAATCAGAATGGAGTATTAAAAAGAGAGGGAGCTGAGAGTTTGAGCGGGGATTTAAAAAGAACGGGAGCTGAGAGTTAGAGTGGATCTTTAAAAGAGGGGGAGCTGAGAGTTAGAGCAGAGACTTAAAAAGAGTGGGAGCTGAGAGTCAAAGCAGATATTTAAAAGGAGCAGGTGCTGAGAGTCAGCGCGGGTACTTTAAAAGAACTTGAGCTGATAGTCAGAGGGGTGATTTACAAAGAGCGGAAGACGAGATTCAGAGCGGAGTATTAAAAAGAGCAGGAGCAGAGAGTCAAAGCAGAGATTTAAAAAGAGAAGGAGCTGAGAGTCAAAGCGGGGATTTAAAATTAGTGGGAGCTGATAGTCCGAGGGGAGTTTTACAATGAGCAGGAGCTGAGAGTCAGAGCAGAGATTTAAAATAAGCGAGAGCTGAGAGTCAGAGCAAAGATTTAAAAAGAGCAAGAGCTGAGAGTCAGAGAGCATTTTGAAAAGGAGCAATATCTGAGATCAAAGCCGATATTTAGAAGGAGCAGGTGCTGGGAATCAGTGTGGAAACTTAAAAAGAACTGGTGCAGATAGTCAGAGGGATGATTTACAAAGAGCGGGAGCTGAGATTCAAAGCAGAAATTTAAAAAGAGCAGCAGCTGAGAGTCAGAGTGTAGTTTTAATAAGAGCGGGAGCTGAGAGTTAGAGAGGAGATTTAAAAAGAACAGGATTAGAGAGTCAGAGTGGGGATTTAAAAAGAGTGAGATCTGATAGTCAGAGGGGAGATTTACAAAGATCAGGAGCTGAGAGGCAGAGCAGAGAATTAAAAAGAGTGGAAGCTGAGAGTCAGTGCGGAGATTTAGAAAGAGCAGGAGCTGAGAGTCAGAGGGTTGATTTAAAAAGAGTGGGAGCTGAGAGTCAGAGCAGAGACTCAAAAAGAGCAGGAGCTGAGAGCCAGAGTGGAGATTTAAAAAGATCAGGAGCTGCGGGTCAGTGCTTGGATTTAAAACTTCGGGAGCTGAGATTCAGAATGGAGATTTAGAAAGAGCGAGATCTGAGAGTCAGAGCGAAGATTTAAAAAGAGCGGGAACTGAGTCAGAGCAGAGATTTAAAAAGAGTGGTAGCTGAGAATCAGAGCGGAGATTTAAAAAGAGAGTGAGCTGAGAGCCACAGGGATGACTTACAAAGAGCGGGAGCTGAGAGTAAGAGCGGAGATTAAAAAAGAGCGGGAACTGTGAATCAGAGCAGAGCTTTAAAATGTGCGAGAGCTGAGAGTCAGAGTGGAGAATTAAAAAGAGCAGAAGCTAAGAGTCAGAGCAGAGATTTAAAAAGAGCGGGAACTGTGAGCCAGAGCAGAGCTTTAAAGAGATCTGGATCTGAGAGTCAGAGCGGAGATTTAAAAAGAGCGGGTGCTGAGAGTCAGAGCGGATATTTAAAAAGAACTGGTTCTGATAGTCAGAGGGATGATTTACAAAGAGCAGGAACTGAGATTCAGAGCAGAGTTTTAAAAAGAGCAGGAGCTGAGAGTCAGAGCAGAGTTTTAAAAAGTGCGGCAGCTGAGATTCAGATCGGAGATTTAAAAAGAATGGGAGCTGAGAATCAGAGCGGAGTTTTAAAAAGAGCGGGAGCTGAGAATCAGAGCGGAGATTTAAAAAGAGCGGGAGCTGAGAGTCAGATCAGGGATTTAGAAAGAGCGGGAGCTGATAGTCACAGGGGTGATTTACAAAGAGCATCAGCTGAGAGTCTCTGCAGAGATTTGAAAAGAGTGGGAGCTGAGAGTCAGAGCGGAGATTTAAAAAGAGCAGGAGCTGAGAGTCAGAGCAGAGATTTAAAAAGAGTTGTAGCTGAGCATCAGTGCGGAGATTTAAATAAGCGGGAGCTGAGAGTGAGAGGGGTGATTTACAAAGAGAGGTAGCTCAGAGTCAGAGCAGTGATTTAAAAAGAGCCGGTGCTGAGAGTCAGAGCAGAGATTTTAAAAAAAGCCGTAAATGAGAGTCAGAGCAGAGATTTAAAAAAAGCGGGAGCTGAGGGTCAGAGTGTAGTTTTAAAACGAGCGGAAGCTGAGAATCAGAGCGGGGATTTAAAAAGAGCAGGAACGGAGAGTCAGAGTGGAGATTTAAAAAGACCAGAATCTGAGAGTCAGAGCAGAGACTTAAAAAGAGCGGGAGCTGAGAGTCACAGCGGAGACTTAAAAAGAGCGGGAGCTGAGAGTCAGAGCAGAGATTTAAAAAGAGCAGGAGCTGAGAATCAGAGCACAGATTTAAAATAAGTGAGAGCTGAGAGTCAGAGCGAAGATTTAAAAAGAGCAGGAGCTGAGAGTCAGAGCGGAGATTTAAAAAAAGCTGGAGCTGAGAGTCAGAGTAGATCTTTAAAAATACTGGGGCTGGGCGTCAGAGCGGAGATTTAAAAGGAGTGGGAACTGAGAGCCAGAGCGTAGATTTAAAAAGAGCAGGAGCTGGGAGTCAGAGCGGAGATTTAAAAATAACGGTAGATGAGAGTCAGAGCGGAGATTTAAAAAGAGCGAGAGCTATGAGCCAGAGAAGAGATTTAAAAAGATCGGGAGCTAAGAGTCTGAGAGGAGGTTTAGAAAGACCCAGAGCTGAGAGTCAGAGCTGAGATTTATAAAGAGCAGGAGCTGAGATTCAGAGCAGAGATTTAAAAAGAGTGTGAGCTGAGATTCAGAACAGAGATTTAAAAAGAGCGGGAGCTGAGAGTCAGAGAGGAGATTTAAAAAGAGTGGTAGCTGAGAATCAGAGCGTAGATTTAAAAAGACCGGGAACTGAGTCAGAGCAGAGATTTAAAAAGAGTGGTAGCTGAGAATCAGAGCGGAGATTTAAAAAGAGCGGGAGCTGAGAGTCAGAGGGGTGATTTACAAAGAGCGGGAGCTGAGAGTCAGAGCAGAGCTTTAAAATGAGCGAGAGCTGAGTCAGAGTGGGGATTTAAAAAGAGTGAGATCTGATAGTCAGAGGGGAGATTTAAAAAGAGCAGAAGCTGAGAGTCAGAGCAGAGATTTAAAAAGAGTGGGAACTGTGAGGCAGAGCAGAGCTTTAAAGAGATCTGGATCTGAGAGTCAGAGTGTAGATTTTAAACAATCGGGAGCTGAGAGTTGTAGCGGAGATTTAAAAAGAGAGGGTGCTGAGAGTCAGAGCGGATATTTAAAAAGAACTGGTTCTGATAGTCAGAGGGTTGATTTACAAAGAGCAGGAGCTGAGATTCAGAGCAGAGATTTGCAAAGAGCATGAGCTGAGAGTCAGAGCGGAGATTTAAAAAGAGTGGCAGCTGAGAGTCAGAGCGGAGTTTTAAAAACAGCGGGAGCTGAGAGTCAGAGCAGAGATTTAAAAAGAGTGGGAGCTGAGAATCAGATTGGAGATTTAAAAAGAGTGGGAGCTGAGAGTCAGAGCGGGGATTAAAAAGAACGGGAGCTGATAGTCAGAGCGGAGATTTAAAAAGAGCGGGAGCTGAGAGTCAGAGCAGAGATTTTAAAAGAGCAGGAGCTGGGAATCAGAGCGGAGAGTTAAAAAGAATGGGAGCTGAGAGTCAGAGCGGAGAGTTAAAAAGAGCGGGAGCTGAGAGTCAGAGGGTTGATTTACAAAGAGCGGGAGCTGAATTCTGCGCTGAATGTACCGTCAGGACAGGCTGAAAGTTCCAGGGAGTCCCAGGGCTGAAAATGGCATGAGGACAGAGCTACAGTTCTGGGGAAACCCGGGGCTGAAAGTGACACAAGGACATCATGATTCAAAAAGTGGTGTGACGAAGGGGTGGCAGCCAATTAATAAGTAGTGTCAGTTGAGTACTTCTACTTTTCTACTAATTAAACTGTTGCATTCCATTAGCTTAAAAAATAGGTGAGAAATTTGGACAGTAGTGGTAGTGTTTGGAGTAGATTAAGGCCTCTAGCATGATTAGTATTCTTTAAAGAAACTAAACGAGCTTAATCTAACGGGAAGTAATGGCAGCAGAGCTCGCAGCTGTAATATGCTCCTCCTGCGCTATGTGGGAATTCATGGACACTTCCAGTGTCCCTGGCGACCATGTGTGCAGGAAATGTGTCCAGCTGCAGCTACTGGCTAAGCGCATTTTGGAGCTGGAGCTACATGTGGGTTCACATTGGAACATCCACGATGTTGTGGTTATCGTGGTTCATTGAGGTGGTCACACTGCAGGTAAAGACTGGACAGGCAGAAAAGGTATGGGTGACCATCAGGCCGAGTAGAGAAAGGCAGTTAATACAGGAGTCCCCTGTGGCCACCCCCTTCTGTAACAGATATACCATTTTGGATACTGTTGGGGGAGATGACTTCTCAGGGGAAAGCAGCAGGAGCCAAGTCCATGGCACCACGGGTGGCTCTGCTGCACAAGACGGGAGGAAGATGAGTGGCAGGGCTATAGTGATAGGAGATTCAATAGTAAGGGGAACAGACAGGCATTTCTGCGGCCACAAAAGAGACTATTCCAGAATGGTATGTTGGCGCCCTGGTGCCAGGGTCAAGGTTGTCTCGGAGACGCTGCAGGGCATTCTGAAGGGGGATGGTGAACAAGCAGTGGTCATGGTACATATTTATACAAACGACATGGGTAAAAAAAGGAATGAGGTCCTACAAGCTGAATATTCAGATTTAGGATGTAAATTAAAAAGTAGGACCTCAAAAGGTAGTAATCTCAGAATTACTACCAGTGCCACATACTAGTGAGAGTAGAAATAGCAGGATATATCAAGTGAACACGTGGCTGAAGAAATGGGGTAGAGGGGAGGGTTTCAGGTTCCTGGGACACAGGGACCAGTTCTGGGGAAGGTGGGGCCAGTACAAACAGGACAGGTTAAATCTAGGCAGGATTGGGATCAATGTCCTTGGTGGGGGTGTTTGCTAGTGCAGTCGGGAGGATTTAAACTAGAATGGCAGGGGGATGGGAACCTGATCAGGGACACAGAGGAGGGGGAAACAAGGATAGAAATAAAAGACAGAAAAGTAAGAAGCAAACGTGGAAGACAGAAAAACAAGGACAATAAACAAGTGGGGTCATAGTGCAAAATACAGCTAAGATGACTAACAAGGTTAAAAAGACAAGTCTAAAGGCATTGCACCTTAATGCGTGGAGCATTCGCAATAAGGTAGATGAATTAACAGCGCAAATATATATAAACAGTTATGATATGGTTGCAATTACGGAGACCTGGCTGCAGGGTGACCAAGAATGGGAACTGAACATCCAGGGATATTCAATATTTAGGAAGGACAGACAAATAGAGAAAGGAGGTGGGGTAGCATTGTTAGTAAAGGAGGAAATTAATGCAATAGCGAGGAAGGATTTTGGCTTGGAAAATTATGACGTGGAATCTGTTTTGGTGGAGATAAGAAACACTAAGAGGCAGAAAACGTTGGTGGGAATTGTCTATAGGCCCCTAAACAGTAATGGGGATGTAAGGGAAGGCATTAAGCAGGAAATTAGAGATGCATGCAATAAAGGTACAACTGTAATCATGGGTGACTTTAATATACATATAGATTGGACAGACCAAACTAGCAATAATACTGTGGAGGAGGATTTCCTGGAATGTGTACGTGATGGTTTTTTAGACCAATACGTTGAGGAAACAACTAGAGAGCAGGCTATCCTAGACTGGGTATTGTGCAATGAGAAATGATTAATTAACAATCTTGTTGTGCAGGGTCCCTTGGGGAAGAGCAACCATAAAATGATAGAATTGTTCATTAGGATGGAGAGTGAAGAAGTTGAATCCGAAACTAGGGTCCTCAATCTCAGTAAAGGGAACGAGGGTATGAGGTGCGAGTTGATAATGATGGATTGGGGAACCTTACTAAAAGAGTTGACAGTGGATAGGCAATGGCTAATATTTAATGAATGTATGCATGAATTACAATAATTATTCATTCCTGTCTGGCAGAAAAGTAAAACAGGAAAGGTGGCTCAAACATGGCTTACAAAAGAAATTAGGGATAGCGTTAAATCCAAAGAGGAGGCATATAAAATTGCTAGAAAAAGCAGCAAGCCTGAGGATTGGAAGCAGTTTAAGATTCAGTAAAAGTGGACAAAAAGATTGATCAAGAATGAGAAAATGGAGTAGGAAAGTAAACTTGCAAGGAACATAAAAACTGACTATGAAAGCTTCTATAAGTATGTGAAGAGAAAAAGATTTTTGAAAAAAAACGTAGGTCCCTTACAGTCAGAAACAGGGGAAATTATAATGGGGAACAAAGAAATGGCAGAAGAATTGAACACATACTTTGGTTCTGCCTTCACAAACGAGGACGCAAATAATTTCCCAGAACTGTTACAGAACCAAGGGTCTAGTGAGAGGGACGAATTGAAGAAAATCAGCATTAGTAAAAAAATGGTGCTAGAGAAATTAATGGGGTTAAAGGCTGTAAAATCCCCAGGGCCTGATAATCTACACCCCAGAGTGCTAAAGGAAGTGGCCCTGGAAATATTGGATGCTTTGGTGGTCATCTTTCAAAATTCTATAGACTCTGGAGCAGTTCCTACAAATTGGAGGGTGGCAAATGTAGTCCCACTATTTAAAAAAGGAGGGAGAGAAAAAGCAGTGAATTATAGACCAGTTAGGCTAACATCAGTAGTAGGGAAAATGCTAGAGTCTTTTATAAAAGATGTAGTAACAGAACACTTGGAAAGCATTAATGGGATTAAACAAAGTCAGCAAGGGTTTAGGAAAGGGAAATCATGCTTAACTAATCTACTGGAGTTTGTTGAAGATTTAACTCGTAGAATAGATAAGGGAGAACCAGTGGATGTGGTGTATTTGGATTTCAAGAAGGTTTTTGCTAAGGTCTCACATAAGAGGCTATAGGGCAAAATTAAGCATATGGGATTGGGTGTAATATACTGACATGGATTGAGAATTGGTTGACAGACCAGAAACAGAGAGTGGGAATAAATGGGTCTTTTTCCAGATGGCAGATGGTGACTAGTGGTGTACCACAGGGATCAGTGCTTGGGCCCCAGCTATTCACGATGTATATAAATGACTTGAATGAGGAAACCAAATGCAATATTTCCAAGTTTTCTGATGACACAAACTTGGGTGGGATTGTGAGGAGGATGCAAGGAGGCTTCAGGGCAATTTATACAAGTTGTGTCTGTGAGCAAACACGTGGCAGATGCAGTATGACGTGGATAAATGTGAAGTTATACACTTCGGTGTGAAAAACAGAAAGGCAGAGTATTTTTTAAATGGTGATATATTTGGAAATGTGGATATACAAAGGGATCTGGGTGTCCTTGTACACCAATCAATGAAATGTAGGTGCAGCAAGCAATTAGGAAGGCAAATGGTATGTTGGCCTTCATTGCAAGAGGATTTGAATTCAGAAGTAGGCATGTCTTCTTGCAGTTATACAGGGCCTTGGTGAGACCATGCCTGGAGTATTGCATGCAGTTTTGGTCTCCCTTCCTAAGAGAGGATATATTTGCCATGGAGGGAGTGCAGCGAAGATTCACTAGGCTGATACTGGGGATGGCAGGACTATCGTGTGAGGAGAGATTGGTTTGGCTGGGCCTGTATTCACTAGAGTTTAGAAAAATGAGAGGGGGTCTGATTGAAATGTAAAAAATTGTAACAGGGCTAGACAGACTGGATGCAGGGAGGATGTTTCCCCTGGCTGGGGTGGGGAGTCTAGAACCAGGGGCCACAGTCTCAGGACATGGGGCAGGCCATTTAGGACTGAAATGAGGAAACATTTCTTCACTCAGAGGGTGGTCAACCTCTAGAATTCTCTCCCACAAAAGGCTGTGGAGGCCGGGTCACTGAGTATATTCAAGAAAGAAGTTGATAAGTCTTTGGATATTAAGGCCATCAAGGGGTATGGAGAGAAAGCAGGAATATGGCATTGAGATAGAAGATCATAATGAATGGCAGAGCAGGCTCGAAGGGCCGAATGACCTAATCCTGCTACTAGTTTCTATGTTTCTATGTGTCGAATTGGCTGAAGACTGGCATCAATAATGCTGGGGGCCTCCAGAGGAGGCCGAGATGGAACAGCTACTCGGCACTTCTGGCTGAAGATTATTGCAAATGCTTCAGTCTTATCTTTTGCATTGATGTGCTGGGCTCCTCCGTCATTGAGGATGGAGATATTTGTGGAGCCTCCTCCTCCAGTGAGTTGTTTCATTGTCCACCACCATTCATGACTGGATGTGGCAGGACTGCAGAGCTGAGATCTGATCCATTGGTTATGGGATCGCTTAGCTCTGTCTATCACTTGCTGCTTATGCTGTTTGGCATGCAAGTATTCCTGTGTTATAGCTTCACCAGGTTGACACCTCAGTTTTAGGTATGCCTGGTGCTGCTCATGGTATGCCCTCCTATACTCTTCATTGAACCAGAGTTGATCTCCTGGCTTGATTATAATTGTTATGAAAAGCTGATTACAGCCACAAATTGCTGATGGGTGTATTGAACTTTTTAAGGAAGATGTGTGTTTTTTTTAAAGAAGTACAAGCAAGGACACTGATTACCATGTCTCAGCAGACATCAAAAATCCATCTCCTGTTGATTCTTATCTCAAGATGATTGGAAATCAAAGAAAACAGACTCTGGACGCAAGACATGGGCAGAATTTTCCATGCCCATTGGCATCGGGCATCATGGCAGACATGAGCAGACAATATGGTGGGAAGGCCAAAAATTGGTTTCACAACGTTGTGAAACCAGTTTGCAATCATCAACTCCACCTGTCAATGGTGGGCCGCATTCCCCAATGTCACATGTCAGGACCTTAATTTTAATACATTTCATTTTAGGACCTTCATTTTAATACATCTGCATATCATTATAAACCCAGCTCACTGGAATCATCCCCACCCCCCCACGCTGGATCACTCAGGCATGTTTGTGTGCAATGTTTCACAACTGAATATAATTGATGTGCAACTGGCGAGCTGCAGTTCACTCGGGACTTCGAGGTTTGTTTGCCTACATCGCTTTGGGAAATCATCAGCTCCAGGCTTTAGAGGCAGCAGCACATCACTTTTAGGGGGGGGGCTCATGGGCAGGTGTCTACTGACCAGACCAGCTGTAACACTTTTCAATGACTGCAGGGCTAGGGCTTGCTTGGGGAAGGGGGAGAAGGGGCCTCAGGCGAGGGAAGAGGCTGCAGGGCAAAGGCTGTACTGGGGAAGGGTGGTATCCCAGGGTGTGTGCGGGCAGATGTTGATCTGTGCAAGTGGCCTCAAGAGGGTGAGGGCTGAGGAGGCAGTCTGCAGAGTGGACGAAGCCAGATGGAGATGTGTGGATGTGTGTGAGAGAGTAAGTGGTGATGTCCCTTGAGCTGGCAGTGAGTGAGATGCCAGTGAATGTGTGATGGGCTTATGAGTGTGTGAGTTTAGAGTGATGAGATGGTTGCCTTACCCTAGTGTCACAGATGAACAGTCATCCTCTTTCTGCACTGGATGGCAACCCTATTCTGTGCAGCATTGGCACTGACCACCACTGCCACCGCCTCCCAAGCTGGAGCAGTGAGACTGATGGGCTTTCTGTAGCCAGAGTGGAGGTAGAAGACATGGCGGCAGGATCTAACGGTGTCCAGAAGGCAGCCCAGGGATGCGTCACTGAATCAGGGGCTGGAGTCTTCTTGCCTTTCCGGGGCCACTTCTCCACTGCAGCAGCTCTAGGCTGGAAGAACTGAAAGGTATGCACGCAGCTACACTCTAAATCTGGCGCCCAGTGTGAGGAAGCAGCATGAGGAATTGGAAGCCGCCAGCCAGTGAAATGGCATGTTTCCTGGGAATGCATGATTAATGAGATGGGATCGGGATGATATGACGTGAAAAGCTGCTATTGTGGCCGGTGGGTAAAGCATTCTTTTTCCCTCCTGTTACTGCACTTAGTGCAAATCTGGTATGATTCTGTCCGTGTTTTTTTCCTTTACAAGAATACACAGGAAAAATGGAATTAAAGCTAGCTGCAGAGCAGTGCAGTGCGTGCTCATGTGCTGTGGAAGTGACAGCACAAGAAGACCAACTAGTCACCCCTGCAGTTGCAAGTGAAGTCTCTCTCACTCTCTTTCTCTGTTGCTGGAAGCAAGGCTCAGCAAAGCCACAATCAAAAAGGAACTAGGATAACTTCTTCAGCTGCCTTGCAGAACCAAGTGTACAAGAATCACCCAACTGAACAGCCACAACATTTGGCCATCTACGCTTCATGGACAAGCCAAGGCTAATTTGTATATAAAAACAGAAAATGCTGGAAAAGCTCAGCAGGTCTGGCAGCATCTGTGGAGAGAGAAACAGAGTGGACGTTTCAAGCCCATATGTCCCTTCTTCAAAGCTGAAGAGAAGTGGAAGTTTGTTGAAATTTATACAGTTTAAGGGAGGTGGAGAAGGTGAACCTGGATAGAGGAGAGATTGACAAAGATGTCATGAACAAAAGGACAAAGGAAGTGTTAATGGTGGTGGTATGGGCTAAAACAGATACTGATAGTGGCATAAAGGTAAGAAAGCAGAATGTGTTAATAGCAGGACAAGGGTTGGCACTCTGAAAGAACAATATGGAACAAGTAACAGATGGCCCTTTTATGGGTGGGGGGTGGTGGGGGCAAAATGGGGATAAAAAAGGGGATAAAAAAGCAAAGAATAAAAATTAAAATAAATTGATAAAAAATAAATATGAATTTTGAAAAAAGGAATTAAAAAGGGGGTGAAGATAGAGGAGAGTTCATGATCTGAAGTTGTGAACTCAATATTCAGTCCTGAAGGCTGTAAAGTGCCTAGTCAGAAGGTGAGGTGCTGTTCCTCCGGTTTGCGTTGAACTTCACTGGAACATTGCAGCAGGCCAAGGACGGACATGTGAGCATGAGACCAGGGTGGTGTGTTGAAATGGCAAGCGACAGGGAGATCTGGGTCATGGTTGTGGACAGACCGAAGGTATTCTGCAAAGCCATCACCCAGTCTGCATTTGGTCTCTCCAATGTAGAGGAAACCGCATTGGGAGCAACGAATGCAGTAGACTAAATTGAAGGAGGTGCAAATGAAGCGCTGCTTCATTTGAAGAGTGTTTGGGCACATGGACGGCGCGGATGGGGGAAGTAAAGGGGCAGGTGTTGCATCTTGTTGCACCACAAACAGGACTGTCATGGTAGATCGATCGTGTCAATCTGTTCTTGCCCCATGGAACTCATTTCTTCCCATCTTGGCTCCATTCTCTCTCCCCTTGTTGATGTCTCTTCCCACCTACACTCGCAATTCCTCTGACACCCTACGTCATATCAACAATTTCCAGTTCCCTGGCCCTAACCGCCTCCTCTTTACCATGAACATCCATCCCTCTACACCTCCATCCCCCACCAGGATGGTCTGAGGGCTCTCTGCTTCTTCCTTGAACAGAGGCCCAAACAATCCCCATCCACCACTACTCTCCTCTGTCTGGCTGAACTTGTTCTCTCACTGAACAATTTCTCCTTAAACTTGTCTCACTTCCTCCAAATAAAAAGCTGTGTCTATGAGTTCCTGCATGGGCCCCAGTTACGCCTGTCTCTTTATGGGGAACGTAGCATGAGTGTCTATGCCAATTTGTGTGTGTTTCCTGTGTGTGTATATGTATGTCTATCTGCATGTGTCTATATGTGTGTGTGTATATCTGTGCATGTACACCTGTTTGTGTGTGTAAGGTGCATCCTTGAGTATGTGTGTGCATGCGAGTGTATATACGTGTATGTATGTATGTATTTGTGCCTATGTATGTATATGTGTGCTTGTGTGTGTGTACGAATGTGTGTATCTGTCTGTATGTTTGTGTGTATGTGTACATATATTTGTGTGTATGTATCTGTGCATATATGTGCACATGTGCATGTTGCTTGTGTGTAGATGAGTACCTGAATCCCAGTATGGTTTCAAGGCTGGAAGGAACACAATAGGCTCAGTCCAGCAGCTGCAAAAGAAATATTGTGAACATGGGAGACTGCTGTATGTTGCCTTTAGTGATCTCACTAAGACATTCGACCATGTGAGCAGAGGCAGTCTGTTTAAATTGCTGGAGAAAATTGGCTGCTCACCAAAACTGTTCAGTGTGATCTCCTCTTTCTATGCCAACATGATGGGTAAGGTCAGCTATGACGGGGTAACATCGGAACCATTTAAGATTCACAGTGGGGTCAAACAATGCTGTGTTCTGGCATTGACACTGCCATATTCTTCTCTTTGTTGTTGTCATACGCCTTCAGTTCATTTACAGAGGTTATTTACCTACATACCAGCACTTGCTTCCCTAAGATCCAAACGAAACTGCACAAAGTCCTCAGAGTTGCTCTGTGACAATGCTGCTGCTACAGGGATACCTGCAAGCGAGATATGAACATGGCGGACATCGACACTGACAACTGGGAGACAGTTGCTGATGGTCGTGACCTCTGGAGGCTGACTATTTGGAAAGGCATTGGAAGAGGTGAGCAGAAATAAAAGCTCAGCTGGCTGAGAAGAGGACCTAGAGAAAACAGGCCAGAGGCTCCTGAGCCACACCAGGTGATACTTAACGGAGTTGACCACCATGGGGCAAACCATCACCTCAAGGCTGACAGAGATGCATGTCTGTAAGTTTATAGGTATGTGTATACATGCATGCATATACATAGAGCTGGGTTGAGGGTTGGATCAGGGCTGCTTTAGGTGTGTTTGAGGGTTTAGCCCTTGCTGGTCATCTTCCAGTGACCATTCTTTAAGGGTAAGGCTTCTTCATGAAGTTTCATGCTACCGTCCTCAATGGTCACATGACCCACTGGATTGCAATCAGGAGCAGGAATCCTGGCTGATCCTTTCCCCTCCCCTCGCACACGAAGGAATGGGAGCCTATTATGGTGGCCCAGTTGCAGTTGTGACCAAGCACATTGACTGATCCCTGTCCAGGGTTTTGTATTCAGTGAAGAACTTTTACTCTGCCCCTTCCTCTAATATCCCCCTTTCTCCTCTATCTCAAGAGTGTATCAATCCTCAGCACTCTGGGCAAATCACCATCTGCCTGTTCTGCTAGAAAATCCAGCATGTGGTGGTGTAGTGGTAATCCAAGAGGCCCAGGTCAATGCTCTGTGCTCACAGGTTCAAATCCCACCACGGCAACTGGTGGAATTTAAATTTAATTAATAAATCCAGATTTGAAAAGCTGGTCTCAGTAATGGTGACCATGAAATTATCAGCGATTGGTGTATCTGGTTCACCAATGCCCTGAAGGAAATCTGTCATCCTTACCTGGTCTGGCCTGCATGTGACTCCAGACCCACAGCAATGCAGTTGACTCTTGACTTCCCTCTGAAATGCCCTAACAGGCCATTCAGTTCAAGGGCAATTAGGGATGGGCAACAAATGCTGTTTGTGCCAGTGATGCCCAGATCCCATGAAAGAATAAAGAAAAAAAACCCTAAGCATCTGTGGTGCCCTGTGCAGGGAAGTTAATCCAGTTCAGCTCCAGACCACTTCCCTGGCCAAAGTCTGCTCCTAAGTAGAGTCCACATGCATCTAATTGGAACTTGATGCCCCTTCTGACTTCCAGTAATATCGGAATCTGATTTAACTGAGGAACTGGCAACTGCCAGCATTGGGAAACTCCACCGTTGGATCCATCATCTTAGCATGGTAAGCATTAAGCAAATCTTCCATTCCTTAAAATGCCAAATAGGAAGTTCCAGAATTGGCACAATGTTGGTGTAACTGGGCCTTTGCCTCATTTAGTTGTGTTCTGCTGGTGCTGCTGGAGTTAATAACCTGAGTTTGGAGGAAAAACTGGAAAAAGTCAGAACTGTCTATCCCCTTCTCCAACCTTTCCCAAACATTTCCCTTTCCATTTTAAATAATGCTATAGCTTTGGCTATATTAAAGCATTTGACATTCGAATAGGCCTGTGTGTGTGAATAGAAATTTTTCAAACTTACTCTGTTATGCCTGCAGTGTTAGGCCTCAGACCGGAGGGTACATGCAGTTGTCTAGCGGTGCTGACACTGAATTAGCAGCTCTAGATGTCAGAGTTCATTTCCCACAGTGGCAAGATGAGTTTGATGGATCTGATATTTTAGGGATGGCACCAGAGACAATGGCCATGGCGGCTGGATTGCTGTAACAACCTCACTGCTTTATTAATGTCCTCTAGAGAAGGGAACCTGTCATCCTTTCTTGGCCTGACCTGCACTGATTCAAATCCCATGCTAACTGGTTGACTCTTACTGCTTTCAGGGCAATTAGTGATGGACAGTACTTTCCACATCTCAAGAACAAATAAAATAAAGTCCTTCTTGATATCAATTTCACAGCCTTCAACACTTAGCCACCTCAAAACCTTTTGTAATTTTAGACCCCTCAGTTTTGTTTTCAAAGGATCCTTTGCCACCATCTTGAACACCCACCATCTCTATCTAGAAGGACAAGGCCGATAGGTGCCTGTGACTGTCACCACCTCTGTAGTGCCCTCCAAGGTATTACCATTTTCCCAGCATTGCTGGGTCAAAATCCTGGAACCCCCCTCCCTAACAGCACTGTGGGTGTACCTAAACACATACACTACACCACTGCAGTCGTTCAAGAAGGGAGCTCACCACCACCTTCTCGAGGGCAATTAGGGATGGGCAATAACTGCTGGCCTTGCCAATGGCACCCAAAGCCCAAGAATGAATGAAAACAAATGTTTATTTCAGCGAATGCATTCCAACTTTGAGGCTTTTTTCATCACAATCACCTTGGCTCTGGGCTTCTCCTGTGGGTGCCAAGGAGCTGCTGCTGGCATTAGGAGATCAGGGTGCTAACTGATCCTTCTCATGACCAGTGGTATTTTTTGTGAAACTGTTGAATTGCTCTGCAGTTCTTGCTAGAGCAGATGGTGCAATTTGCCCACAGCTATCCTTGTAAGTTTGAGTCTTTTCTTGCACTGTTCCCAGGAAGCTGGCTCTTTAACAGGCATGGGATATTTGTGTTCTCTGCACTTTTGCTGATATTGAAGGTGCAACTGCTAGGCACTTGTAGCATTCCCCAACAATTTTCCATTCATTTTCCTAATGCTCTACAGTCATTTACTGCTATATGTCATCTCATTGTTACATTAGCTCAGGGGGTGAGCTGATCCGCTCCCAACCCCACCCTTTTATTTAATCATATCATTCCTTATCATTAATTCTTGCTACTGCTGTGACTTTCCACCACATTCCATTGTTCGACATAATTCCTCTCTTGGGGGACTTGGTCTCCTGTGTGAATTGAGTCTTAAACTTCATTCTAAGCCAATCTCCCTTTTATTAATTTGTTCACAGGGTGTAGGCATTGCTGGCTAGGCCAGCATTTATTGCCCTTCCCTAACTGCCCTTGAGAATTGCCCTTAAGGTACTAAATATTTAGCACTGAGATGAGGAGAAATTACTTAATTCAAGGGGTTGGAATGCTTTACACCAGAGGGTTGCTGATGCTCCATTGTTGAATATATTTAAGGCTGGGATAGACAGATTTTTAATCTCTCAGGGAATTAAGGGATATGCGGGAGTGGGCAGGAAAATGGAGTTGAAGCCCAAGATCAGCCATGATCATATTGAATGGTGGAGCAAGCTCGATGAGCCACATGGTCTACTCCTGCTCCTATTTTTTGTGTTCTTGTGTATTTGAGAAGGTGGTGGTGAGCTGCTTCTTCAACCGCTGCAGTCTGTGTGGTATAGGTACACCCACAATGCTTCAAGTGCTCATCTAAATACTTCTTAAATGTTGTGAGGGCTCCTATATCTACCATCCCCTCAGGCAGTGAGTTCCAGATGCCAACCACCCTCTGGGTGAAAAAATGTTTCCTCAAAACCCCTCTAAATCTCCTGCCCTTACCTTAAATCTATGCCCCCTGGTTATTGACATCGCTGCTAAGGGGAAAGGTTTTTTCCTATCTACCCTATCTATTCCCCATGATAATTTTGTATACCTCTGTCAGGTCCCTCCCTCAGCTTTCTCTGCTCTAAGGAAAACAACCCCAGCCTATCCAGTCTCTCTTCATAACTGAAATGCTCCAGTCCAGGCAACATCCTGATGAATCTCCTCTGCACCCCCTCCAGTGCAGTCACATCCTTCTTATAGTGTGGTGACTAGAACTGCACACAGTACTCCAGCTGTGGCCTAACTAGCGCTTTATACAGCTCCAACATTTATTTCCCTGCTCTTATGTTTTATGCCTCGGCCAATAAAGTCAAGCATCCCATATGTCTTCTGAACCACCTTACCTACCTCTTCTGCTGACTTCAGGGAGCTACGGACATGTACACCAAGGTCCCTCTGACCCTCTGTATTTCCTAGGGTCCTATCATTCACTGTGTATTCCCTTGCTGTGACAGACTTCCCAAAATGCATCACCTCATACTTCTCAGGATTAAATTCCATTTGCCACTGCTCTGCCCATCTTACCAGCCCATCTATATCGTCCTGTAATCTAAGGCTTTCCTCCTCACTATTTACCACACCACGAATTTTCGTGTCATCTGTGAACTTACTGATCATACCCCCTATATTCATGTCTAAATCATTAATGTACACTTCAAACAGAAAGGGACCCTGCACCGATCCCTGCGGTACACCACTCATCACAATCGCAAAAACAACTGTCGACCATTGTCCTCTGCCTCCTGCCACTAAGCCAATTTTGGATTCAATTTGCCAAATTGCCCTATATCCCATGGGCTCTTACCTTATTGATCGTTCACCCATGCGGGACCTTGTCAAAAGTCTTACTGAAGTCCACGTGGACTACATCAACTGTACTACCCTCATCTACACAACTAGTCACCTCCTTGAAAAATTCAATCAAATTTGTTAGACATGATCTCCCCCTGACTCCCTGCCCCTCCAAGTGGAGATTAATCCTGTCCCTCAGAATTTTTTCCAATAGTTTCCTTACTACTGATGTTAGACTCATTGGCCTATAATTATTTGGTTTATTCCTACTACCCTTCTTGAATAATGGTGCCACATTCACTGTCCTCCAATCCTCTGGCACCTGTCCTGTGGCCAGAAAGGATTTGAAAATTAGTGTCAGAGCCCCTGCAATCTCCTCCCTTGCCTCACACAGCAACCTGGGATACACCTCACCTGGGCCTGGGGATTTATCCACATTTAAGCCTGCTAAAATGATAATATCTCCACACTTTCAATGCTACTTTTTTCAAGCATATCACAGGCCCCTCCCTGATTTTTACATCTACATCATCCTTCTCCATAGTGAACACAGGTGAAAAGTAATCATTTAAAACATCACTCATGTCCTCCGGCTCCACACATAGATTGCCACTTTGATCCCTAATGGGCCCTACTCTTTCTCTGGTTATCCTCTTGCCGTTAATATATTTATGAAATGCCTTGGGATTTTCCTTTATCTTACTGCCAGTGTTTTTTCATGCATCCTCTTCACTCTCCTAATTACTTTTTTTAAGTACCCCCCTACACTTTCTATACTCCTCTAGGGCTTACATTGTTTTCAACCCTCTGTATCTGCCATAGTCTCCTTTTTTGCCCCTTATCCTATCCTCTATATCTATTGACATCCAGGGTTCCCTGGATTTGCTGGTCCTACCCTTCACCTTTACAGGAACATGTTGGCCCTGAGCTCTCACTATTTCCTTTTTGAATGACTCCCACTCTTCTGATGTAGACTCTTACACGCAGCTGCTGCCAGTCCACTTTGGCCAGATTCTGTCTTATCATATTGAAATCAGCCATCCCCCAATTCAGGACCTTTATTTCCAGTCCATCTTTGCCCTTTTCCAAAACTACCTTAAATCTTAAAAGAGTTATGGTCACTATATCTAAAATGCTCCCCCACTGACATTTCTACCACTTTCCTGGCTTTATTCCCTAAGATTAGGTCCATTGCTGCCCCTTCTCTTGTAGGACTTTCTTCCTGCTGGCTCAGAAAACTCTCTTGGGTGCACTTTAAGAATTCTGCCCCCTCTAAGCCTTTCACACCAAGCCTATCCCAGTTAATATTGGGGAAATTGAAATCCCCTACTATTTTTATCCTATTATTTTTACACTTCTCTGAGGTTTGCCTACATATCTGCTCCTCTATCTCCCGCTGACTGTTTGGAGGCCTATAGTACATTCCCAGCAAAGTGATTTCTCCTTTTTGTTTTTAAGTTCTACCCATATGGCCTCATCTGAGGAACCTTCTAAGATACCCTCCTTATTGCAGTAATTGACTCCTTGATCAATGGTGCAATGCCACCTCCTCTTTTGCATCTCACCACACCCCCCAACCCCCCTCCCCGAAGGTTCTATACCCTAGAATATTGAGCTGCCAGTCCAGCCCTTCCCTCAACCATGTCTCTGTGATAGCAACAATATCATACTCTCGTGTGTTAATCAATTACCTCAATTCATCCGTCTTACTCGTTAGACACTTTGTGTTAAAATAGATGCAATCCAACCTTGCATTATTCCCATGTACTTTAACAGGTCTATATTTGCTCTGCCTTCCAGACTGTTTTAGTTTCTCTTCTATATTTGGCTGTGCATAAGCCCCTACTGTACCTCCACTCTGTTTCCCATCTCCCTGCCAAATTATTTTACACCCACACTCACCGCAGCCCCCCCCCCCCTCCACCCCGCCCCCCCCACAACCCCAACAGCACTAGCAAACCTCCACAAGGATATTGGTCTCATTCCAGTTCAGATGCAACCCGTCCGACTTGTGTATGCCCCACCTTCGCCAGAAACAGACCCTTGATCCAGGACTCTAAATCCTTCCTTCCCACAACATCTCTTCAGCCATGCATTCATCCTCTCTATCCTCCTATTCCTATACTCACTAGCACATGGCACAGTGAGTAATCCAGAGATTACAATCTTTAAATTCCTGCTTTTTAATCTGCGATCTCCCTAAATTCTTGCTGTAGGACCTCATCCCTCTTTCTACCTATGTCATTGGTACCAATATGAACCACGACCTCTGACTGTTCATCCTTCTCCTTCAGAATGCCCTGCAGCCGTTCTGTGACATCTTTGATCCTGGCACCAGGGAGGCAACATACCATCCTGAATTCACTTCTACAGCCACAGAGGTGACTGTCTGCACCCCTCACTACTGAGTCTCCTGCAACAATTGCTCTTGCACTCTTACTCCACCCACTTTGTACAGCTGAGCCACCCACAGTGCTGTGAACTTGGGTCTGACTGCACTCTCCAGAGGAACCTTCACCCTCACTGTTTTATAACACAGAAAAACAGTTCTTGAGTGAGATGCATGCTGGGGCTTTCCTGACTACCTGCCTGCCTCCCTTCCTCTAACTGATGGTCACCCATTCCCTCTCTGACTGCACTTCCTTAAGCTGCGGAGTGACCACATCTAAAAATGTGCTATCCATGTAACCCTCAGCTTCCAGCTGACACTCAAGCTCCGAAACCTATTGCTCGAGTTGGTCAAGCTGGTGGCACTTCCTGCACACGTGGTTATCCAGACCACAAGGGGTGTCTAAGAATTTCCACATGCTGCAACACAACACACTGGGCTGAGATTCCTGGCCATACTTTTTGTTTGTTTTAATTAAAGGACTATTTCCTTAAATTTAAGCCCATTAGAAAAGTATTTAGGTTTTCCTAAAAAATAACCAAATGCTGTGACTTTTACCTTCTGTAATGTCACATTAAAGAAGAAGAAAATCACTTACCCACTACCCACCAATCAGCTCTCTCTCTTGTCCTGATGTCACTCCTTTCAAATTTTAATACCGCTGAGTGTCTGGGGGAGAACCAGCTCCCTCACAGGTAAACTCTGCTTCTCATCTTTATACACCCACTCTTTAGGTCCTCCACTCACAATCTCCTCCAGGTGCTGCTGACTGCCTATCCCAGGGTCCTCCTCTCTCACTCTCCTCTAGATGCTGCTGACTGCCTGTCCCAGGGTCCTCCTCTCGCACTCTCCTCTAGATGCTGCTGACTGCCTGTCCCAGGGTCCTCCTCTCGCACTCTCCTCTAGATGATGCTAACTGCCTGTCCCAGGGTCCTCCTCTCGCACTCTCCTCTCGGTGCTGCTGACTGCCTGTCCCAGGATCCTCCTCTCACACTCTCCTCCAAGTGCTGCTGACTGCCTGTCCCAGGATCCTCCTCTCACACTCTCCTCCAAGTGCTGCTGACTGCCTATCCCAGGGTCCTCCTCCCTCATGCTCCTCTAGGTGCTGCTGACTGCCTGTCCCAGGGTCCTCCTCTCGCACTCTCCTCTAGGTGTTGCTGACTGCCTGTCCCAGGATCCTCCTCTCACACTCTCCTCCAAGTGCTGCTGACTGCCTATCCCAGGGTCCTCCTCTCTCATGCTCCTCTAGGTGCTGCTGACTGCCTGTCCCAGGGTCTTCCTCTCTCACTCTCCTCTAGATGCTGCTGACTTCCTATCCCAGGGTCCTCCTCTCGCACTCTCCTCTAGGTGCTGCTGACTGCCTGTCCCAGGATCCTCCTCTCGCACTCTCCTCTAGATGCTGCTGACTGCCTGTCCCAGGATCCTCCTCTCGCACTCTCCTCTAGGTGCTGCTGACTGCGTGTCCCAGGGTCTTCCTCTCACACTCTCCTCTAGATGCTGGTGACTGCCTACCCCATGGTCCTCCTCTCTCACTCTCCTCTAGGTGCTATTGACTGCCTGTCCCAGGATCCTCCTCTCGCACTCTCCTCTAGGTGCTGCTCTCTGCCTATCCCATTGTCCTCCTCTCTCACTCTCCTCTAGGTGCTATTGACTGCCTGTCCCATGGTCCTCCTCTCGCACTCTCCTCTAGGTGCTGCTGACTGCCTGTCCCAGGATCCTCCTCTCGCACTCTCCTCTAGGTGCTGCTGACTGCCTATCCCAGGGTCCTCCTCTCTCACTTTCCTCTAGATGCTGCTTACTGCCTGTCCCAGGGTCTTTCTCTCTCACTCTCCTCTAGGTGCTGCTCTCTGCCTGTCCCAGGGTCCTCCTCTCGCACTCTCCTCTAGGTGCTGCTGACTGCCTATCCCAGGGTCCTCCTCTCTCACTTTCCTCTAGGTGCTGCTGACTGCCTATCCCAGGGTCCTCCTCTCTCACTTTCCTCTAGATGCTGCTTACTGCCTGTCCCAGGGTCTTTCTCTCTCACTCTCCTCTAGGTGCTGCTCTCTGCCTGTCCCAGGGTCCTCCTCTCGCACTCTCCTGATGCGGAGAGAGGATTTTATCCTGCCTCCCCTTGAAGGCCACACTTCAAACATGCACTTAATATCTGATGTCCTACCCAGACCTGCTGTGCATTCACAATGAAAACATTCCCGTCATTGCAGTAGGTGGGAGAGCCATGATTGGTCAGTCTCAAAGTGCTTCAGCATATTTGTGTGTATCAGGAATGGAGTACATTTTGGGCCTCCAAACTCAGTTATACAGTGCAGAATTACTACAGGGGCATGAGTAAATCTTGTGTTAGAGACTGGTTTTATAGTTGAAGCATCTTCTCATAGGAACTACAGCATGTATTATATTTTGCCTTAAGAATGACACTGACTGCATTTTTGGGGTGTTTTGAGAGATGTGCTAAAGAACTATATATAAACCTAAGGGCAGAATTGTCCCAGATTTGCACTAAGTGTGGTAGCACGCGGAGAAAATGATGTTTTACCCACCGGCTGCAATGGTGGCGTTTCACCTCATATCGTCCCAATCTCACTGCGTTAATTATGCATTCCCGAGAAACCTGCTGTTTCCATGGTGGCTGGGTTCTCATTGTGCCGGGCACCATATTTAAAGTGCAGCTGTGCGCACGCCTCTCAGTGCTTCCACCCCACGACTGCTGCACAGAAGATGTGGCCCAGAAAGGCAAAAAGACTGCAGCCCCCGGGTTCAGTGATGCATCTCTTGAGCACCTTTTGGACACAGTGAAGTCCCGCCGTAATGTCCTCCACACCGGCTCTGGCCACAGGCTGGGCAGCAACATCACTAATCCAGCATGGAAGGTGGTACCAGTGGTGGTCAGTGCCAATGCTCTGCAAAAGAGGACAGCCACCCAGTGCCATATGAGGATGAATGATCTCTTCCGTTCTGCCAGGGTAAGTCACTCTTCTCATTACTCTCAGCCCTCACAAACCTGTCACACATCCACAGGGCCCTCACTCACTGCCAGTTCAAGGGACACCACCATTCACTCTCTCACACACTCCTTCACTGTCCTCATCCTGTCCATGGGACCACTCACCACCCACACAGGCCAGGCATACTGATCATCTGGCCTGGCAGGCATCCTGCTTACACTTTCTTCATCTCTATCCATGCAGGACAAGCTGGCTTACAACAAGAGGGAGAGGCCGCAGACTGGTGGAGGAATGCCTGAAATTAAGGTCCTCAAGGACTTTGAAAACAACCATCCAGCTGGCCGGTGATGACCGGGACGGGTCCTGTGCTGACGGTGAGGTCGGTGCTGCTCTACCAAGTGAGGATCCAGCAGTGCAACATCCATCAGACAACCATGCTGTGAGTGATGTGCCCTCTTTCACAGGCCACTGCCATGCACTAATTCTCTCTCCTTGCTTTCACAGGCACATCTGGGAAACAGCCGACAGAGTCCATGACACAGGGCCTCCAATCAAGCCCCGAAGAAACCTCTGAAGAGGAATCTGAAGGCAACCTCCCTGAGGTCCCATCACAGAGATCACCCACACCCTCCACCAGCACAGAGACACACACCTCGGTGGGACCTAGCTTTAGAGTAGCCTCAGGATCACAGCCTCGTGAACACATCGCACTGTCTGATTTGCAGCAGATGGAGGCAGGGACTTCCCAGGTGTCCGGCACTTGGAGGATGCTGGAGGCCAGAACGTTACAGAGTCTGAGTCAGATGATGAGCCTCTGGACTCCGTCATGTCACAGTTGCTGGAGTTACAAAGGCAAGCTCGGGAACATCAGGAAGGGATGTTCGCTGCACTCCTTAGATTGCAACGCACAATGGAGGAGTCCGTCTGCCTTCAGGCTGAGGTGATAGTGCCTGCATGCCAAACCACCGAGGTCAACACTGGTAGGATGGCGGCCGCCATGGAGACCTTGGTCCAGGACATCACTCCGGTACAGCTGCATGGGCTGAACTCCATGACTGACGCCATAGTTGGCTTCATACAGCGTCAGTGCGAGAGGGGGGCGGGGCAGCTCGATCTCAATACAAGGAGCCAGCCAGGGGCTTTCAGCCACCCATGGGATGGAGGATCAGCAGCTGCACCCCCTGGGGTCATCCACCCAGGTGACTCTGGGAGTGTCCGGCCTATCTGAATCCTCTCTTCCTGTGACATCTGCAGATCCAGCTCCACAGGCTCAGGAGGGGGCCACTGCCATACAGAAGGACCCCGAAAGCAGGCCAGAGCCCTCCAGATCTTGGCCCTCCAGAGGACGCCCACCAAGGTCACAACAGACAAGGCGTCACAGTCAGCAGGCTGCCTTCCCCTCCACTGTGGATGTCCGAGGAGCACCAAGGCATAGCGGCAGGGTTAGGAAAGTTAAGAAGCTGTAACTCTTTTGAGTCAACCAAATAAACTAAATTAACAAAATCAGGGGGAAAGTGAAAAGCAGCCCCTTAAAGGGAAACTGCAAAAACAAACAAAAAATTTAAAGGAAATTTTCAAACATTAAATCAAAATGTGATTAAGAGGGTCAATAAAATACCCCAGTCCCCACGGTGCCCACCGAGCCGGAAGGCCTTGACAGTGCCGGCAGACACTACATGCTCCCTCTCCAGGAACACCCGGCTGCGAACACAGCCGCGGAAGAGGGGCAGACAGTCGGGCCACCCATGGAACTCCCGCAGCCTGGACCTGTTAATGGCCAACTTGGCCAGGCCCAGGAACAAGTTCACGAGGAGGTCCCCCTCCAACCCAGCAGCACCGCCCCCTCCCCCCTCCCCTCCCCCGCACCATGTACCTGTAAATCAGGAATGTGGAACTGAAGTGTAAACAAAATAACAGTAAAATATTTTTTAAGTAATTGACAAGGAAGTGCAGCCTACAGCACCCTTTATTGACATAGTCCATGGACTCCACAAGGCCGCAAAAGACACAGGTATCTTGGGAGTCTGTGAACCAACACATCCTGCGGTTTTACAGGACTGCTGCGTGCAACACACTCCACCCCTGTTCCCCAATGGAAAGTGGGAGGACCCCCCAATGGGGACCTCTGCCACCGGATGACAACAAGGCATGGCAGGGCATGTCCAGGCGGCAGCCGAGGGCACGAAAGTGAAGGGTGTGCAGCAGCAGCTCATGCAGGAAACCCCTCCGCGCCGTGCGAAAGGACACGGTGACATATCCCCGAGGTGGCTCAGGTTTCAGGGCACCAGCTTCCGAGGGAGGGTTCGGGGCTTGGGGCCAATGTGGAATTCCGTCTGAGCAGGGGTACACTCGGATGGAAGACCACCGCACACCTGAGCCACCTCGAGACCTGGGATGACACTGGGGCTGAGCAGAACTGTCCTGAGGTCTTTAATGTCATTGGCCATGAGCCGGACGTCCACGGATGCGCGATGTGCCAACTCCTGTGGTAGTATCCAGTCCATTCCCCTGCCATTCCGCACGTCCCCGATCCTGGGCACCCCTGCGCCACAGCCTTCCTCTCCGCCAGTCACTGAAAAGGGTGGAGGGGCGGATTCCTGAGCAGCGGCTCTCTGACAATAGCTGCTGCTCCTGTCAGCGGAGAGCTGTGTTGCAAGGCAACCACGTTCCAGACTTTGATCGGTCCTGGTAAAAGACAGGCAACACCTGCAAGGAGCCACCAAGGCCCCTCAGGTCTATAAATAGGAGCTGCAGGCCTACATAATTCAGGCCATGCACCTGGTGGAAGAAATACATCACCAGGGCACACCATCTCGGAGGGGGCTCAATGTAAAGGTATCACTGCAGTGTCTGAAGGCGGAAAATCACCACCTGTGTGCATAGGCACACTAGCGCCTGACCGCCCTCCCTAAGCGGGAGACTCAGAACCTCAGCAGCGACCCAGTGCAAACTTTTGTCCCAGAAGAAGTCAACTAACATTCTCTGGATTTTTGTGACAAAGTCCAGGGGAGGGATCAAAGTGACCAGCCGATACCACAACATGGCGGCGATCAGCTGGTTTATGACCAGAACTCCACCACGGTAGGACAGCACTCGGAACAGTTCTGTCCAGCGCCGCAGGCAAATGGTGACTTTGGCCTCCAGCTGCTGCCAGTTCGCTGGTCAGGATTCCTCAGCAGGGTAGAGGTGGAGCCCCAGCTAGAGGAGGCTGGTCCTGCTCCAGGTGAAAGGCCTGAGCTCCTTGGGTAGGGAATCCATCTGCCACGGACCAACCAGGAGACCAGAACATTTATCCCAGTTGATCCTGGCAGAGGATGCGGCAGAGTAGACCTCCTGGCACTCGCGCATCCTCTGCAGGTCAGCCGGGTCACTGAACGTAAGGAGCACATCATCAGCGTAAGACGAGAGGACCACCCTAATGCCTGGCCCGTGCAGAACCACTCCCGACAACCTCCTCCGCAAGAGACGTAGGAAAGGCTCCACGCGAATAGAATACAACTGGCCAGAAAAGGGGCAGACCTGACGTACCCCTCTCCCAAAGCGAAGGGGCACCATCAGGGACCCATTAACTTTCACTAGACACTCGGCGGCGGTGTACAGAAGTCGGATCCGGGCGATAAAATGCGTCCCGTACCCGAACGCTCACAGATTTCCGAGTAAATAGTCGGGATCCACCCTGTCGAATGCCTTCTCCTGGTCAAGAGACAGGAAGGCGCTCGACAGACCAGTCCTCTGGGAAAATTGGATAGTGTCCCAGACCAGATGGATGTTATCTAAGATGGCACTGCCTGGGACGGTGTAGGACTGGTCAGGGTAGATCATGTGGTCCAGCACGGTGCCAAGGCGAGAAGACATGGCTCTGGCAAAAATTTTATAATCCGTGCTGAGGAGGGAGACCGGGCACCAGGTTTTAAGCAGGTGGAGATCCCCCTTCTTAGGCAGCAGGGTAATCACGGCCCTGTGTCACGAAAGGGGCATCTCCCTGGTTGTGATACTCTCCCCCAGGAGCCCCATTTGGTCGCTCCCCATGACGTCCCAGAATGCCCTGAAGAACTCCATGGTCAGCCTATCCAGCCCCAGTGATTTGCCCATAGAACCATAGAACCATAGAACACTACAGCACAGAAAACAGGCCATTCAGCCCTTCTAATCTGTGCCAAAATATTATTCCGCTAGTCCCATTGACCTGCACCTAATCCATAACCCTCCAGACCTCTCCCATCCATGTATCTATCTAAATTATTCTTAAAACTTAAGAGTCAGCCCGCATTTACCACGTCAGATGGTAGTTCGTTCCACACTCTCACCACTCTCTGAGTGAAGAAGTTCCCCCTAATGTTCCCCCTAAACTTTTCCCCCTTCACCCTAAAGCCATGTCCTCTCGTGTTTATCTCTCCTAAGCTAAGTGGAAAGAGTCTATTCGCATTTACTCTGTCTATACCCCTCATAATTTTGTAAACTTCTGTCAAATCTCCCCTCATTCTTCTACGCTCCAAGGAATAAAGTCCTAACCTGTTTAATCTTTCCCTGTAACTCAACTCCTTAAGACCCAGCAACATCCTAGTAAATCTTCTCTGCACTCTCTCAATCTTACTGATATCCTTCCTGTAGTTAGGCGACCAGAACTGCACACAATACTTCAAAGTTGGCCTCACCAATGTCTTACAACCTCACCATAACATCCCAACTCCTATACTCAATACTTTGATTTATGAAGGCCAGTATGCCAAAAGCTTTCTTTACAAACTTGTGTACATGTGACGCCACTTTCAGGGAATTATGTATCTGAACTTCCAGATCCCTTTGTTCCTCCGCACTCCTCAGTGCCCTACCATTTACTGTGTATGTCCTACCTTGGTTTGTCCTTACAAAATGCAACACCTCACACTTTTCCGCATTAAATTCTATCTGCCATTTTCTGGCCCATTTTTCCAGTTGGTCCAGATCTCTCTGCAACTTTGAAAGCCTTCCCCGCTGTCCACAACGCCTCCAATCTTAGTGTCATCAGCAAACTTGCTAATCCAATTCAACACATTATCATCCAAATCATTGATATAGACAAGAAACAACAATGGTCCCAGCACAGATCCCTGAGACACACCACTAGTCACAGACCTCCTATCTGAGAAGCAATCATTCACTACCACTCTCTGTCTTCTCCCAAACAGCCAATTTCGAATCCAGTTTACAACCTCTCCATGGATACCAAGTGTCTGAACCTTCTGAACTAACCTCCCATGTGGGGCCTTGCCCCTGGAGAGGTTGTTGAGGGCGCCGGTCAGCTCCCCCAGACTTATAGGGGAGTCAAGCTTTCTGACGCCTTCCGGGCCGACCTGCGGCAGATCCTCCCACAAAACTCTGCGAGCATCCTCGCTGGACGGATCCGGAGAGAACAGGGCAGTGTAATAGTCTCGGGCGATGGCCCTGATGCCCTCCGGATCTGAGACAAGGGATCCATCGTCGGCCAGCAGAGTAAGGAGCTGCTGACGGACCCTGTGCCTTTTTTCCAGATAGTAGAAGGGGGAGCCACGGTCCAGGTCCTTCTGCAACACCTCAACCCTGGATTTCCACCTCTTTGTCGACCCCCTCACGTACTCCTGACAGAAAACGTGGACATGAGCCTTGCCCAAGTCCCACCAGAGCCTCAAGGAGGGGAAGCCTCCCTGCTTCCTTCTCCAGCCAGCCCAGAAATGATGAAACGAGTCCAGGAACCGCTCGTCCTCCAGCAGCAGGTTGTTAAAGGACCAGTATGTGGACCCCGTCCGAGCACAGAACGAAATGAGCTCCGCCCACACCAGAGGTGGACCGTGCATGACACCCACCACACGGAAGCCGCCGGAACGCAGGACACTTGCGCCTGGTGGTCGAGTCTGGACGATCCGACTCCAGGTGACATGAAAGTGAAAACGCTGGAATCGGGATGGAGATTTCGCCAGACATCCACCAAGTCGAAGGACCTGACTAGGTCCCGTAACTTACTCACACCTAGCGTGTGGTGCTGGGTACCATGACGGTCCTGGGCCTCAAGGGTGCAATTAAAATCCCCCCCCAAGGATGATGCACTCGCCCGCGTCGATGGAGCCCAGATGAGTGGACATTTCCTCAAAGAAGCTGGTTTGCTGCTGCGCGCCCAGGGGAGTGTACACATTCACAAAGTGAAGCACCGCACCCCCCCGACGCACATTCAGGTGCAGCAACCGGCCTGGCACCGGCTCCTTGACCCCCAAGATCTCCGGCTGAAAATGTGGGGCCAACAAGATAGCCACCCCGCCAGAATTGGAGGCTGGGTGACTCATGTAGACTCCCCCCGCCCCCTCGCCACTCCAGGAGCCATGGAGCTTTGTCTCCCGGAACGGTACGAGTTTCCTGCAGGAAGCACACTGCGTTTTTCTCATCCTGGAGGTCTGAGAAGCTCTGGAACCTGCGCTGTGTGTCCCTGCTGCTGCCGTGGGTGTTGAGGCTGGCTATGGTGGTCTTCATTGTCAGAAGTATGTGCTACCATCACCTAAAGCAAAGTGCAAGAAGGAGGGGGCTCTTTTAATCCTTCCTCCCCGTCAGGAGCCCAGCGAGGAACGTGTGGGCCCTCCTCTTAGCATTCCTGTCCAGCCCAGGGGACTTGACAGCCTCGTGGGGAGACCAGAACACAAGGGGAAAAGACTACCACCGGTCCAGGCTGACTGGACGCTGTCTCGGTGATCGCGATTACTCGCTAAAAAAATCCTGGAGCTCCCGTAAAGGGATGAGGTGAGAGTCAGTGGGGGGCACCAGGGGATCCACCACCTCACCCGACAATGACTAAGTCGTCCCCGGTGCTCACCACCGAAACCCCGTCCTCTTCCAGGTCGTTGCCCCCAGCCCTCAACCCCTCCCCTGTATTGAGTACGGGGGCTGATTCGGAGCTGCCAGTCAGCTCCACCTCGATCCCACCCCCAGGATCAAGGGCAAAGGGGTCCTCTCTGGTCTCCTCTTATGGGCCAAAGGTTGGCAGCGGCTCAGAGCCCCACTCCCCTGCAGGCACCGAGTCACCCAACGAGTCCAAAAAAGCTCTGGACCCAAGGACGGATGTGCCTGGCGCTGAAGGTTGGGAGGGAGTCGGGAGGCCTTTCTCATCACCGCTGCCCGATGACCCAGTTGTCGGGGCCATGAAGGGGCTGCTGCAGTCCCCTAGCAGGCCAGATAGCATCTCGGGGCTCCAAGGTGGGTCAGGGTGGGACACCACCGCAAGGCCGATATCCTCACCAACCCCCAAGAGGCCCTGCTCAGGGGACTGCAGCAAGGGGTCGGGGATTTGGGCTCCCCCAAGAGGGCAGAGCGAGGAGTTACGGGGTGGAGAAGCCACCACCTTTTCACTGGGGGAGGGGACACATCCGACCTCACAAGCTGTGAGGTCCTCCCCCTCCGAGGGGCGGCGTCTCTTCCGGGGTGGCCTGGGGGCTGGGGAGACCTCCATCTGTGAGGCCCCCGCCACTTCATCCAGCCCCTCTGGACGCTCTGCCCTCTGGACTGTGGGTAGGTCCACCCTCTTTAATAGGACCACCAGCTCGTAGCGCACTCCATCACTGCCAGACCCGGGAACCTGCGCGGGGACGCCGCCGGGCCCAGCACATGGCGCTGATGCACACACGGGCCTGGGATCTCACGCGGTCATGATGCTGGGACCGGATGATGCTTTTGCTCCCTAGCCGGTGTGTTCAGGGCTCTGGGGATCAGGGTGGGTTTGGGGGATTTGGGTGGGGGGCCGCCTCCAGGTGGCAGGTCTTGCTGCACGCCAGCTTTTACAGCGTGGGGGCTCTCCTCCCACCTAACTGGCAGCCGAGATGGCGGGGGCTGCCGGCGGCACCTCCCCTTGTGGGGAGGGAGATGGAATGGTGACAGGGGGAAGGAACGGCAGTGCCAGCTGTAACCACCTGGATGGTGCTAGTGGCCTTGGAGGTGGGGCAGTTCTTACAGATGTGCCCTGCCTCCTTGCAGACTTGGCACCGCATGCCATCCACAATCCAGAGGACCCTGTAGGTGGCCCACTCCAACTCCACATTAAAATCACCTTCAGTGCACTCCTCCCAGGCCAGGTGGACAAAAACCAGGCGCCGGAAGGAGTAGATGTGGTGGAGGGCCGCATCCTTGAGGCTGAGCGGGATCGGCGCAACCCCAGACCTGACCTCCCCCAGTTGATGGAAGAGAGGGAGGAGGAGCTCACTGGGGACAAAGACCGGAACGTTGCAAATAATGAGCCTCTGGGAGGTGGCCTCAAGGGGTCCACTGCCAGGAATGTCCCGCCCACAGTGAGCCCCTTTTCTAGGGCCAGGTGCACCGTCTGCTTGGACCTCAAGAAAATTATGGCTTTACTGTACATTTTCGAGGTGGCAACTATGGTCGAGGGGCCGACGACCCCAGCCATAGCCTGACACACGCCTCGATGGTCATCTCGGGATGGGTGTAGCTCTTCACCGCCAGGGCTTTGGTGAGGAGGCAGAAAGGTGATGGGGCCAAGGGAGCAGCTGCTCCCACATAGGTTATTTTAGTAGGCTCCGCCCCCGCTGTCAGCATCAGCCCCATAGTCCCCCGGGAATACCCGGCTACAGGCGACCCTGTGACAGGGTCCATGTTCCACAATATCCCACCCAGGGGAGCGGGGGAAAGGATGGTGTAACCTCCCCCTCCAGGATGACGAGAAACAGAGAGGAGGGGAGAGGAGGGAGAGGGTTTAGAACAGGGAGACACAGGAGGGAAAGGGTGAAGGGTAGGTGGGTGTCACTCGGTGAAGTGGAGTGTGGGTGGAGGCCTCGATGATCTTCCCGTAGGGGGAGGGCAATGTCTTCACCAAGCAGCTGGCACACAGGAGCCAGCCCTGTCCCTCTTCACCAGGCAGCACCAGCTACCTGGACTCAGACATGATCGGAGCGAGGAGGGTTGTGGGTGGCAAGATCTTAAATAACACACGCACCCCTTCTCCCCCAAGTCTCTGCAGTGGTCTTCCCACAACAGCAGAAACAGCCACAGGAAACCCCACAGCAGCAGCAGGAACAGCCACAGGAAAATAGCAGGAAGAGCCACTGGAAATCCCACGGCAGCAGCAACAGCCACAACCAACACCAAGCGCAACCACAGCAACAGCACACAGCTCAGCAGTAACAAGCTGCAGCTGAGCCCAGTCAGGAAGCACAGCCTGGGCATGGGTGTTGATCATTGGTACATAATCTTCACTATTGTCAATAAACTCTCAACAATGTCACCCTGCCTATGGCTCCTTGTTCTGATGAGCAGTGTTCTTGTCACTCAGATGTGAAACCTTTCTGCACAAGATAAAGGCAGGTGTCTCAGTCCAGGGTCTCTTCCCTGTGCTCTGTGAAGCCTTCAGACCACAGTGATCGTCCAGCCTCACACTGCCTGGAAACATTACTGTTCCCTGCACCTCAGCGGTGCTGGTCATTGCTGCCAGAATGTAGTGGGCAGGTGCCACAGAGTTCCATCATTCTCTCTGTGTGCTCTCAGCACCTTTAAGGTGGGGCTGGCCCCCATCACACCAGCATCTGTGACCAGTGATGCTGTGCTCCAACTCCTGAAGGGCTGAGGTGCTGAAGGTGGAAAAAGGATCAGGTGCTTCTAAAGTTTCATGGCTGTGTCTCTGAGATGGCCCTGATCACAGAGCGCAAGCGAGCTGCCCTCGGCCAGACAGGAGTCAGATATTCTCAGAGGCTATGTGAAGATCTATGGAGTGTCCTCACTGCATGTCGTCATCATCCTCCTGCAATCGAGCGACTATTAGGGCCTCCACTGTCTCTCCATGACAGGAGCATTCTCACAGAGGGTATTGACGCTGCCATGAGCCAGACTGGATTCAAATGTTCACAGATGCAATGTGAGGATCTATGGGGTCTCCTCACTGCACATTGTTATCATCCTCCATAAATCCAGCAGCTATGAGGCCTCCCAAGCGTGCCTGCCTCATCTGGTCAGTGTGAGAGCCTCATCCCCGTAATTGTCGCCTCTGAGGAGCCCCTTAGCCTCATCCCCATCGTGATCCTCCTCATTGGAGGAGACCTCCAGTTCCTCCACCTCCCCCTCAGCCAGCTCCTCTCCCTGTTGCAGCGCCAGGTTGTAAAGGGTGCAGCAGACGATGACGCTGTGTGACACCCTCTGTGGACTGTATTGCAGGGCTCCACCAGACCGGTCCAGGCACTGGAACCTCATATTCAGCATCCTGATGGTTTGCCCCACCAAGTTGCAAGTCACAGCATGAGCCTCATTGTAGCGTCACTCTGCTGCAGTCTGAGGCTGCTGTACGAGTGTCATCAGCTACGGCCTCTGTGGGTAGCCCTTGTCCCTGAGGAGCCAACCCTGCAGCTTATGTGGACCCTGGAAGACTCCAGGGATCTGCGAGCGACTGAGGATGTAGGAGTCATGGACAATCCCTAGAAACTGTGTGCAGACCTGCAGGATGTGTTTCTGGTGGTTGCACACCAGCTGCACGTTCAGTGAGTGGGATCCCTTGTGTTTGACGTAGATGAGTGCTCCTTGTGATGGAGACCTGAGTGCCACATGAGTGCACCTGTGGAAAACCTGAGATCTGGCGAATCTAATGGCCCTGGCATCCTGGCTCTCCTGGTCCCGGACGAAACGCACAAAGTTGTGTGCCCTCACAAAGATGGCATCTGTGACCACCTGGATACATTTGTGGGTGGCAGATTGTGAAATCCCACAGAGGTCACCTGTGGAGCCCTGAAAGGAGCCACTGGCATAGAAATTGATCACCGTGGTCACTTTCATAGCCACTGGCAGTGGATGCCCTCCATGTCCACTTGGTGCCAAGTCCTGCAGTAAGTGGCAGATGTGAACAACCAGTTCTGTAGAAATGCACAGTCTTTGGCGACACTGGTTCTTAGTAATCTGCAGGAATGAAAGGCAGCGTCTATAGACCCTGCGTCCATCTAGGCACCCACTAGCAACAGCTCGCTGTGGCTCTTCGGTGACATGTGCAGGAACCCCAGCCGCCCCTTCTTCCAGAGGGTGCTGCTCCTGCCTCTGCACCGCCAGGCAACTCTGTCGCTATCTTCACCATCATCTCCACTCTCTGTATGCCATGAGGAAGACAGCTAGGTCACCAGATTCCATGCTCCTGATATACTCCTGTAGGATGAAAGAGAGAGACATGTGGGTTAGCTTGGGTGTTCTAAGAAACTGTCTTGGTTAAGTCTGAAGGCCCTTTAATGCAACCCAGAGAGTGCTGGGCACTATTTGGATGGCCAGAGTTTAGTGCGCTCTATGGCTGCCCGAAACCCCATCCACCTCTTCCCCCCTCCACCTGACCGATCGGCAGCAGCTTTGCCCATTAGACTGCATGCTGTGCTCTCAGCTCAGGCACAGGAATTCTCCTAAGCTGCACTGCAAGGCTGCACTGTTAGCTTGAACCATGGAGGGGACTGGTCCAAACCGGGATGCTGACATTGCAAGGGGCTGTGAGTGCCTGTACCAATGACTGCTCCAAGGCCAGCTTTAGCAAGGAGATTTAGCAATGTGTGCAGTCGTCCAATTGTTCTGCAGTCAACTAAAACACTCATTAGTTTGCAGCCTGTGCTCAAGGGGTGAAAAGCTCTGGAGCGTTTTGTGGCACTTTGATGCCTCTGCATTGCTTGAGTGGGCAGATAAGCTAGAGGCTCTACCCCAATCATGTCAATGTGGCCGTGCCTGAATTGTCTCGGCTGCAGAGGAATGGCCACTTTTTCAAGATGTCCCTAATGTGTGGCTGGTTCCCTCCCCACCACCCTGCACGTGCTTGTGCACTACCTTTAACCGCAGGGCAGGCCACCCCAAAATCACCTCAACCTTGAAGCTCAACAGGTGTCCCTTGTGACCACTCTGCAACATTACTGTACACTTAGCTCCAAGTTCCCCTCAAAGTGCAGCCCACCAAGCGCTCACCTTTTATATGCTGTTTTGAAACACGATGGCGTGTAATCATGCTGACGTGGGGGGACGATCCAGTGGGGGGCTGACCTCATAATGATATGCAGATACATTACAATGAGGTTCCTGGCCTCCAATGGCAGGAAATGTGGCCCGCCATTGATGGGCTGAGCGGATGATCACAAAGTAGTGAAACCAATTCTTGGCCTTCTTGCCAGATTGTCCATTCACACCGCCAAACACAACTGGCGAGCATGGAAAATTCCACTCGTGTACAAGTCAGAGGTTAGCCATGGCCCAAGTTAGTCATGGCCATTGATTCAAGTCCCACTTTGGGGACTTTGACTGAAATCTAGTCTGACACTCTAGTGCAGTACCGAGGGAATGCTGCTCTGTCAGAGATGACGTCTTTCAGAGGAAATGGCAAACTGAGGCCCTGTCTGCCCTCTTGGGTTATGTAAAGATACCAGTGGTAGCATTTCAAGGAAGAGTAGCCGAATTCACCTGCAGACCTGGTAATTATTTATCCCTCAAGTGACATCGCTCAAACAAATGATCTCACTGCTGTTTCTGGGACCTTGCTGTGCACAGATTTGCTGCTGTTTCCTTAATTACGACAGTGGCACCTCTTGTGGTGGAGCACTTTGGGACATTCTGAAGTTGTGAAACAATTATATTCTTTATTTTTTATATAACAGTGTTTATAATAACTCAGCAAAAACCAAACGCTTGCTTCTTTCCCAACTCAACTGACATTCAGTGAGAACAGCTTGGGGTAACTTAGTCAGAAAGTATCAAATCCTGCATAGTTTTCTGCAACTATCCCTCGTAGAGAGATCATGTACAGTACTACATGTGTAGAAACAGTTCTTGGTACTTTGTGGAAACTGTGGTCACCGATCCTTCAGGCTGTGTAAAAATAGCCGGAATAATGTGAGGGAGCTGATGAGTTGGGCTTCATTTTCAACCTGGAATGTGCTGCAGGCTCTTTGAGGAGCTGCCTAACCGCAGCCTATTTTCAGAAGGGCTGCAAGATCCGTACTCTGCTCAACATTACCTATATTTGTTGACGAAAAAAAAATATTGGGACAGGATTGGGGAGGGGAGAGGCTCTCACTCTCAGCCAGGCTTCCTGAACTATATATAGAAAGAAAGGGCTTGCATTCCGACAGAGCTTTTCATGACCGCAGGGCATCCCAAAGCGCTTCACGGCCAATGAAGCACTTTTTGAAGCATAGTCACTTTTGGAATGTAGGAAACCCAGCAGTCAATTTGAGCACAGCAAGCTCCCACAAAAAAGGAATGTGATAATGACCAGGAAATCTTTTTTAGTGTATTGATTGAGGGAGGGTGTTGGTTAGCTCATTTGACTAAATGTCTATAGTATGGTGCAGAATGATGCCACCAGCAGGGTTTCAGTGCCCATATTGGATGTGGTAGCTCATGGAGGCCTGCCTCCTTGCCTTGCACCATGCTTGATTTGGAGTGATACCCCTCAAGCTATATAAGAAATTTTCTCCCTCTAATGATGAGAGATTCCTATGGTCCTTTGTTGACTACGGTTAATTATCGATGTTGATTGAGGGATAAGAATTGGCCAGGGTACACTCTGCTGTTCCTCTTCAAATAGTGCCTTGGTATTCTCCTGAGACCAGCATATGAGGCCTGAATTTAACCTCAAACCAAATAAAAGACACCTCGGATGGTGCAACATTTCCTCAGTATGTGCTGGAGTATCAATCTGGATATTTGTCAAATTTCTGGAGTGAGATGTGAACGCCTGTCCTCTGATTCTGAGGCAAACGTGCTCTGCCTAAGGCTGGTACCTTAACTCAATGCAATCCTCTGCTGTATTCCAAGAAAACGAGGGCTCTCGGTGTTTGCTTGGATGGGGATGGCTAAAAGCTATTCACTTCACCAGAGGTGCTGGCCTGCAGGTATACAGTCAGGGGAATGTCCCTGGCTGCCCTCAGTACTGACTCCAGACCTCAAGAAGTCTCATGGTTTCAGGTCAAACATGGGCAAGGAATCCTGCTGCTGAAACCACCTACTGCTCCTTTCAGCTGATGAATCAGTATTCCTCCATATTGAACATCACTCGGAGGAAGCACTGAGCAAGGAAGCAAGACTACAAAGGTATTCTGGGTGGGGGACGTCAATGTTCATCACCATGATTGGCTTGGTAGTGTTACAAACAGGCAAACTGTACTTGTTCCCTCTCTCCAACTGTGCATAAGCAGATGGTGTTTTGAATTATTTTTAAAGTATATAGTGGCGTGTTTTCCCAAACCCTCGGTTTGTGAGATCCAATTTTCTAATAACTCACAGTAAACTCATATTATGGTTAACTCAGAAGGTTAGTTAATTCCACATTCAAAACCTGGGGGAGGAGTGTTTGCAACTTTCCACTCCAATACATACACACACAGTAAAGGGGGATAGAAAAAAGAGTTTTACAACTGTGGATAGTAACAGCAGAAGAATCACAGAAATGAATATTAGTTTATGTGATTTCCAGGGTCCAAGAAGCCAAAGTCCAATGAGGACTTCTTTCTTGTAAGAGCTCAAATTCAGCTGGTTGAAGACCAGAGTTCCAGAGTTCGCTTTACAGTTGGTGCTGATACCGCTGATGAAGTAGGCAAACAGAAACTGGGTCGGTTCTGCAGGTGATGGTAGTAAACCTTCCAGCAGAGACAGGCTTCGAGGAGCAGGCTGCTTTTCTCCCTGGAGTTCTATGTCTTGGGGTGGTTCACCAGTTAGATGTTAAACAGCAGACTGCCTGTGTGGCCAATGATGTAATGTTAAAACTGGCCAAAAGACCAAGGGCGTGAGTCATTGCCGCTATCCCCTGCAGCAAAAAGCGAGAGTCCAGATGACTGTGTTGCCTGCCTGGCGCCAGGTTTTAGGACATATGCTCAGGGCTGGAGAGGAACTTGCAGTGGGAGGGGAGGATCCAACTGTCTTGGTCCATGTAGGTACCAATGACATAGGTAGAACTATAGCAGAATCACAGAATCTTTACAATGCAGAAGAAGGCTATTCAGCTCATGTACACTGGCTCTCTGAAAGAGCATTCTACCTAGTCCCACTCCCCTGCCTCACCCCGTAACCTTGCACATTCTCCCTATTCAGGTAGCAATCCAATTCCCTTTTGAATACCTTGATCGAACCTGCCCTCCCCATCATCTCAGGAAGTTTGTTCTAGACTCCAACCACCTACTGGGTGAAAAAATGTTTCCTCACATCACATTTATTCCTTTTGCCAATTATTTTGAATCTGTGCCCTCTAGCTCTTGAAGCTGTCTTGAGTGGGAACAGTTTCTCACTATTTACTCTGTCCATATCCCTCAGGATCTTGAATACCTCTATCAAGTCTCCTCTCAGCCTTCTTTTTAGCAAGGAAAACAGTCCCAACCACTCCAATCTCTCCTCATAGCTACAGTTCTTCATCCCTGAAAATCAATTAGGAAAGAAGCTCTGCATAGAGATTATGAAGAGCGAGGGAGAAAATTAAAAAGCAAAACTTCAAAGGCTATAATCTCTGGATTATTACCTGAGCCACATGCAAATTGGACAGTGCATAAAATTTGAGGGATGAATACGTGGCTCAATGGCTGGTATGAGAGAAGTGGGTTCTGGCTTTTGGGGCAATGGGGAAAGTGGGGGCTGTACCATTGGGCCAGTCTACACCTGAAATGTGCTGGGACCAGTGATCTTGTGAACCACATAATTAGGGAAGTAGAAAGGGCTAGAAACTAAATAGTACAGCAAGGGATCAAATGTGAAAAGATAAGGTATATCAAAGAGCAAAGGCAAGGAAAGAGAGGAAGGTATTAATATGGAAAATAATAAACAGACCATGACAGGAAAGGGCAGAGAGTACATGTCTAGGGGCTGAATTTTATGGTCTGTCCAGGACCGGGGCAGGGCCATAAAATGTGACAAACTGTTCAAAAGTCCATTGACTTTAAAAGCCTGCTGGCGTATAATTCTGCCCTAAGAAAAAATCAACAGATAAGGCTAGAGATTATAAAAATAATAAAAGGACAAAACTTAAGGCTTTGTATCTGAATTCACGTAGCATTCAAAATAAAACAGATGAACTGATAGTGCAAATAGAATTTAATAAATACAATCATTACAGACACATGGCTGCAAGACGCCATCGATTGAGACCTGTATATTGAAGGATATGTGACTTTTAGGAAGGATAGGAAGCTAGGAAAAGGTGGAGGTTTGGTTTTGTTAATTAAAGACAACATTACACAATAGAGAGGGATGAACTACGTTCAGGAAGCTAGGAAATAGAAACGGTTTGCATAGAGATGAAGGATCTCAAAGGCAAGAAGTCAATTGTGGAAGTGGTGTATAGGCCCCGAACAGTAAACACACTGTAGGACAGGGTATCAAAGAAGAAACAGTGGGAGCTTGTGAGAAAGGTACAGCGATTATCATGGGGGATTTTAATCCACATATAGACTGGAAAAATCAAATGGGAAAGGGTAGTGTAAATGACAAACTCATAGAATGTTTTTAGGATAATTTCTTAGATAAGCACATTCTGGAGCCAACCAAGGAGCAAGCTATACTAGGCTTGGGGCAGAATTTTCCCCCTGTTAGGGGGGTTGTGCGTTGGAGGGCAGGAGCGGGCGTGAACCCGATCGGCACCCCGATCGGGTCCACGGCGCCATTTAACATGGGCGGGCCAATTAAGGCCCACCTAGCGTGAAGCACACCTGGAAGTGCTGAGCGCTTCCTGTGCAGGCGGAGAGTATTCCCTGAGCTGGGGCTTGCGCTCTTTTGTGCGTGCATGTGAAAGAGCACAGAAATCTCCCGAGGCACGGAGGTTCCTCAGGGAGATTAGTTAAAGTTTTTAAAAGCTAAATAAAGGAAAGAAAATATTTTAAGATATGTCCCCTCATGTGACAGTGTCACATGAGCTGGGACATATCAAGGAACATTAATGATAAACTTTCTTTAATTTATAAAAACTTAATGAAACCTCATCCCACCTGTGGATGAGGTTCCATGAAAAATGCGAAGGCCGCCTGGGCCCTTCGCCTGCCCGGCAACCTTAAGGTTGGACGGGCAGCTCATTTAACTATTTTAATTAGTTTTTAACAGGCCTCAATAGGTCTTTGACAGTTTGGCGGGTGGGCAGCCAACACGGCTGCTTGCCCACCGAACTGGAAATCTAAAGGATGCGTGGTGACATCAGGGCGCATGCCCGACATCACCACGCATCATTTTACGCATCGGCGAGCGGACCCCACCCGTGCTTGTCGACTTGAAAATTCTGCCCCCGGTATAGTGCAATGTGATAGGATTAATTAATGACCTCATAGTGAAGGTGCTCCCTAGGTAGCAGTGATCATAACATGATTGAATTTGACATTCAGTTTGAGGGAGAGAAGAGTGGGCCAAAGACTAGTATTTTAAGCTTAAATAAGGACAATTAGGACAGCATGAAAGCAGAGCTAGTGAAAGACATCTGGCAATTTGGGTTAAGGGATAAGTTAATAGAAATGCAGTGGCAGATATTCAAGGGGATGTTTCAGAATAGATACATTCTAATGAGAAAGAAAAATTCCAAGGGGAGGACCACCCTCCATGGTTAACTATAAAAGTTAAAGATGGTATCAAACTTAAAGAAAAAGCATATCATTGTGCAAAGATGGGTGGCAGGTCAGAACATTGGACGGAATATTAAAAAAGCAAAGAACGACTAAAGGATTATTAAGAAGGGAAAAATTAGTATGAGAGAAAGCTAGCTAGAAATATAAAGACAGATAGTAATAGTTTCTATAGTTTTTAAAAAAAGAAAAGAGTTAACAAAGTGAGTGTTGGTCCTAAAGAAAGTAAGTCTGGGGATTAATGATAGAAAATAGAGAGATGGCAGATGACTTGAAGCAGTATTTTTCATTGGTGTTCACTATAGAGGATACAAGTAATATCCCCGAAAAAGCTGTAAATGGGATTGGAAGGGAAGAAGGAACTCAGGAAAATTACAGTCACCAAGGAAGTGGTACTTAGAAATTTGTTGGAGCTGCGGGCAGACAAATCCCCAGGTCCTGATGGATTTCATCCTAGATAGTGAGATAGTTGATGCGTTGGTTTTAATTTTCCAAATTTTACTAAATGCAGGGAAGGTTCCATTAGATTGGAAAATAGCAAATGTAACTCCTTTATTCAAAAGGGAAGGGAGACAGAAAGCAGGAAACTATAGGCCAGTTAGCTTAATGCCTGTCAGAGCGAAAATGCTAGAAGCTGTTATTAAAGATGTTATAGCCGGGCACTTAGATAAATTCAAAGATAATCAGGTAGAGTCAACATGGCTTTGTGAAAGGGAAATCATGTTTAACCAATTTATTGGAGTTCTTTGAAGAAATAACAGGTACTGCGGATAAAGGGGATCTGGTGGATGTACTGTACTTAGATTTCAGAAGGCATTTCATAGGGTGCCTCATCAAAGATTATTGTGGAAAATAAAAACTCATGGTATAGGAGTAACATATTGGCATGGATGGAAGATTGGCTAGCTAACGGGAAACAGAGAGTAGGCATAAATGGGTCATTTTCTGGTTGGCAAGATGTGACAAGTGTGCCATAGGGATCAGTGCTGGGGCCTCAACTCTTTACAATTTATACAAATGATTTGGATGAAGGAACCAATGGTATGGTTGCTAAATTTGATGAGAAAAGTAAGTTGTGCAGAAGAGACAAGGAGTCTACAAAGGGATATCTTTGGGTTAGGTGAGTGGGCAAAGATCTAGAAATTGGACTATAATTAGGAAAATGAGAAATTGTTCATTTTGGCAGGAAAAATAAAAAAGGAGCTTATTATTTAAATGGTGAGAGATTGCAGAGCTCTGAGATTCTCAGAGATCTGGGTGTCCTAGTGCATGAATCACAGCGGGTTAGTATGCAGCTGCAGCAAGTAATTAGGAAAGCTAATAGAATGTTATCATTTATTGTGAGGGGAATTGATTACAAAAGTAGGGAGTTTTTGCTTCAGTTGTATAGGGCATTGGTGAGACCACATCTGGAGTACTGTGTAGAGTATTGGTCTCATTATTTAAGGAATAATGTAAATTCATTGAAGCAGTTCAGGGAAGGTTTATTAGATTAATACCTGGAACGGGTGGGTTGTCTTATAAGGAAAGGCTGGACAGGTTAGGCTTGTATCCACTGGAATTTAGAAGAGTAAGAGGTGACTTAATTGAAACATATACGATCCTGAGGAGTCTTTACAGGGTGAATATGGAGAGGACAGAGATGAGGGGAAATTATTTCTCTCAGAGCGTTGTGAGAATTTGGAATTCTCTTCCTCAAAAGGCATTGGAGGCAAAGTCTTTGAATATCTTTATGGCAGAAGAAGGTAGGCTCTTGATAAGCAAATTGTTGAAAGGCTATTGGGGTAGACAGGAATGTGAAGCTGAGGTTAAAATTAGATCAGCCATGATCTTTTTGAATCACAGAGCAAGCTCGAGGGGCTGAGTGACTGACTCCTGTTCCTAACTCCTATGTTCATTTGTCATGTGACATGGCCTATTAATGGTTAATTTCAGCTTACCAATCAGTTTCTGTGCTTCTGGCCAAAATTCCATTGTCCCTCCTTAGAAGAGAGGCAATATGTTTGTTAGCGTCTCTTTTAGAATAATGAGTTTCAATCTCTCTCTTGTGTGATAATTCAGGTTGGGGAGCCAGTTCATCTGCACTTTCTCTGCTTTTGTTGATTACAAGGGGTCTGTACAATGAGGAGTGAGATTCCACAGGCTGAGAGAGAAATTCTTTTGTTCTTGTAACTCCTGGGTGGTAGCTCCCAAAACAAAGGGCCAGTTCTATGATCATGTGACTTTTTGTAGCCATATTTCTTGGTTCAGGAAAAACTCCATTTTTTAAACATTGCATAAGAATTAAGTTTTGGATTTCTGTTCATGTCATATGGACCCAACAGTAGTAAATGCACTGACCGAGCTGGCTACTAGACTTGTGGCCAAAGAATCAACATAAGACAATATCCTATGTGATATCAAGAGTGGCCAACACATAGTCCTTGTGGAGACAAAGTCCTGACTCTATTCTGAAGACACACTCAGTTGTGTAGTGTGACACTGGCCATGTGCTGTGGATTGATTATGAGCAGATTTATCACTTTTATCTGTCTAAATTGGAGACTCATCAGCATCATGAACAGTGGAGCTCCGTTTCAGCACAATCTGGAACCTTGGTATATCCCCCACTCCTCCATCATCCAATTAGCCAGATGACCAAATCTGGTTCAAAGAGAATCACTTGGACTACCTGTAAGGGAGGTGCGAATCTGTTAAAGCTACAACACAGCCCTGTAAGCATGCTAAACAGTGCAAGTATAGAAATGCAAACACTCAGCACATATTTCTAACAGACAAGAAGCAGGTTGTCAGAATATTGAGTTGTGAGAAGGACTGAATAGTGCAGTTGATTACACATTGAACTCTTACCCCTGAGACCAGGATGACCTAAATAATAGGATCATAGGAATCACAGTAAAAAGACCAAGATCCACCCATTCCACCTTCAACCATCCTGGCAGTCACAGGATACAACAATGGAGATGCTGACCAATTATAGCAACTGACATCATTCAGATAACCAACAAGAGACCCAAGCAATATGTGAGGAGAACATCAGTGGACAAGAGCTTCAGAAACTACTGCTCCAAAGTTACTTCTTCCTCACCGGCATTTATGCACAGTTTTATTCCCCCCACTCACTGGGAGGCAAGGTTGACGGTGTGGAAGGTTGTGAGGTGGGTGGGGCGGGGGGTGGTGGCAGGGCCGGAGGATGTGCGTATTTGATTGGACAGGAGGATGCAGGATGGAGGCCCTGTCACCTTCCCAACTCCCCCGATCAAGTTCCGGGTGAAGGGGACGCAGGGGAGGGAAGGGTGGAAGGTGGTCTTCCCACCTGAAACTAATTGAAGCCCTTAAGGCGTCACTTGAAGGCCTCATCCCTGGAAATCAACTGGCATCCGATGGAGCACTCCAGGACAAACGCACAGTAAACCTAGTCAGGTTTGTCTGCAGCCTACTAATAGGGTGGGGGTGGGGGGGGTCCTTCATACTCGGGTAGTTTGTGCCATTCAAGGCACCTAGCATCAGCAAAGGTGTCCCCATATAAGGCAGCCCCCTGCTCTTTCAGTCAACACCGTACTGCCTCACCAGTACTCCCTCCCTCCTACCTCCATCCTGCCCACGCTTACTGCTCTCCAGGATTTCAGTATCAATCCCTGGTCAAGGCCTGAGTGCAATACCAGCAGTGGTATTATATAATTATATAATACCATTATATTATATATATTATATACCATTATATTATATAATGCCATCACTCCCAGTGGTGCTCCCAGAGCTAGTAAGCTGCTGGCTCTGATTGGCCAGCAGGTTCCAGGGAAGGAATTTCCACCCAGCTCAAGGCTTAATTCGATGGGAGGCCCAGGATTGTCCATTTAAGTGCCTGATTTCCATAAAATAACCTTGGGTTCCCCAAGAAAGAGTGACACGGGAATCTCCCTGTTTTTCCAACCCTTTGCCAAAGCTTCTCCCACCCCAAACCTGTCACAAGCATTAAATTCCACCACATCACTCAAACTGGATCCCAAACATTTATTTTCTCAAAGAATTAATGTAATTTTTATTTGAAGCATTCAATTCTATCTGTTTCCACTTGCTGTTGAGAGAGCCAATTCCATGGATTGATCTCCCAAAACAATGGGAGGTATTTTAACACTGATTAATAATGATTGTGTTTGTGATGGGTGGGCAGGTAGAATGTAAAAAATTCTCAAGTCTAAATCCAACCCACCTGGAACCCAGTTTTAATGGTGAGGGGGTGAGTTGCTGGGCAGCCTACCCTCTCTCAGGAGGTGAGACCCTTATTTCAATACTTTAAGATTTTATCTTTCACAGCTGTAGAATGCAAGGAATGCTGTGCGGGCCAGGCCAGTGCATTTCTAGCACTGCTTGTGGGCCAGGAAGAGCAGGAACGTATCCCCCCCAACCCCCCAACCCCCCACCCCGGTAATCAATAATGAGAAATCTTCCAAAAGTCCTCCATGCTAGCAATTCACAATTTCACACCAGAATCTACTGTCCAAAAAAATTCATTCCAACCACCTCTGCTTAAACTGTCCTGGGTGTGTTTAGTGGGGTCAATGTGGAGGGAGCTTTACTCTGTATCTAACCCCATGCTGTACCTGTCCTGGGAGCGTTTGATGGGGACAGTGTAGAGGGAGCTTTATTCTGTATCTAACCCCGTGCTGTACCTGTCCTGGGAGTGTCTGATGGTCCGATAGTGGGCTTTGTGCCATATCTACATCGTTGTGTCAGCTGTCAGCACCTGACTGCCTCCATAGATGGCTTGCCGTATGAGCAAGATGAATATCAGGTGTCAAGTTCTGCGTGTGGGTATTTGCTGGGCAACAGATGGTTATGGTGTTCGCCAGTGCCATGGAGTTAAGGTGGGGGTGGGGAGCTTTGTGCGGCTGAAGTGAACACAAACAGAACTGTACATGTCGGCTGAAGGGTAAAGTGCTGATTATAGTCCGGACGATAAATGCCCCACACATTGGGACCTACATTTCACATAGAGCTCCTTCAATAGTTATTAGGCTCCTGATTCAGGTCAAAACAGAATATTTTAAAAGCTGCTTTCAGTTGAAGTGACAATGAAATTTGTTATTCTACCCACCTGCTTCACATATATCCTTTGTAGAAGGAAACTCACCATACTTACTCAGTCTGCCCTGCTTCTTTCATTCTTTGTTCGAGATGTGGGCATCGCTGGCTAGGCCTGTTTTTATTGCCCATCCTGAATTGCCCCTTGAGAAGGTAGTGGTGAGCTGCCTTCTTCAAGGCTACAGTCCATGTCATGTAGGTACATCCACAGTGCTGTTAGGGTGGGAGTTCAAGGACTTTGACCCAGTGACAATGAAGGAATGGCGATATATTTCCAAATCAGGATGATGAATTAATTGGAGGAGAACTTACAGGTGATGGTGTTCCTATCTATCTGTTGTCCTTGTCCTTGTAGGTGGTAGTGTTCGTGAGTTTGGAAGGTGCTGCCTAAGGAGTGTTAGTGAGTTCCTGCAGTGCATCTTGTAGATGGTACACACTGCTGCTACTGTGCGTCGGTGGTGGAGGGAGTGGATGTTTGAGTTGTGTTTGGGGTGCCAATCAAGTGAGTTGCTTTGTTTTGGTGTCGAGCTTCTTGCGTGTTGTTCCATCACAGTCCTGACCTGATGCCTTGTAAATAGTGCTCAGACTTTTGGGTGTCAAGAGGTGAGTTAATCACTGCTGATTTCCCAGCCTCTGAACTGATCTTGTAGCCACAGTTTTTACATGCCTAGTCCAGTTCAGTTTCTACATGCCTAGTCCAGTTCAGTTTCTAGTCAATGGTAAGCCCCAGAATTTCAAAGTGGAGGGTTCAGCGATGGTAATGCCATTGAACGTCAAGGGGATAGGGTTGGATTCTCCCTTGTTGGAGATGGTCATTACCTGACACTTGTGTGGCATGAATGTTACTAGCCAGTTATGCCCATGTCTGGATATTGCCCAGGCCTTGCTGTATTTGGACATGGACTGCTTCAGTATCTGGTGCTGGTGAATGGTGTTGAACATTGTGCAATCATTAGCGAACATCCCCATTTCTGACCTTATGATGGAAGGAAGGTCATTGATGAAGCAGCTGAAGATGGCTGGACCTAGTACACTACCCTGAGGAACTTCTGCAGTGATGTCCTGGAACTGAGATGACTGACTTCCAACAACCACAACCATACCTTGTGCTAGGTATGAATCCAACTAGTGGAGAATTTTCTCCCTGATTCCCATTGACTCCAGTTTTGCTAGGGCTCCTTGATGCCACACTCGGTGAAATGCAGCCTTGATGTCAAGGGCAGTCACTCTCACCTCACCTCAGGAGTTCAGCTCTTTTGTCCATGTTCGAACCAAGGTTGTAATGAAATCAAGAGCTGAACCCAAACTGGGCATCAGTGAACAGTTGTTTCTGAGTAAGTGCCACTTGATAGCACTGTTGATGACCCCTTCCATTACTTTACTGATGATGGAGAGTGAACTGATGGGCCAGTAATTGGTCGGGTTGGATTTGTCCTGATTTTTGTGTACAGGGCATACCTGGGCAATTTTCCACATAGCTGATAGATGCTGGTGTTGTAACTCTATTGGAACAGCCTGGCTAGAGGTGCAGCAAGTTCTAGAGTTCGTCAGGGCTCGTAGCCTTTACAGTATCCAGTGGTTTCAGCCGTTTCTTGCTTTCATGTGGAACAAATCTGTAGCAGGGGTCCCAGCAGTGGCTGGCTATGGTGGGGGAGAGCATCGATCAGGGGTACTGGTCAGCAAGTGTGGGCCCCACCCTGCAAGAAGCAGGGTCTTTGACCAGCTGAGGGGTACAGCCAGATGTCATGTGATGAAGGAGAAAGCAGCAAGGAGAAGTCCAGGGTTTGTGAGTGACTTTGTGGCTCGAGCCTTGGGCTGCTTGAAGTCCCTGAGGGTGACTAAAGAGCCAGGAAGGGGAGTTGGAGACTTAGTCAGACTGGCTGGCAGCAGCCCTGAGCCTGAAGAGTCTCATGGAGAGAGAGGAGAGCAGGACTGCAGCCAGGAGCTGAAGCAGCAGTTCAAGGCTGGTGAGACACTGTGTGGAGGTGCCAAGGCCCTGAATAGGGCAGAGATCTGGATCATTGGTGAAATATATTCTCTATAAATAGTTTGTTTTTTGGACTTATGCTTTCCCTTGAGAGTTAGTACAACTCTGATGCAGGTTTTAAAAATCTTTTTAACCCTTTTAATCTTCCTACAGTCCATGTACGTAAATCACACACTACAACTTGAATTGGCTGAGACTGGCATCTGTGATGCTGTGAATCTCAGGGGGATCCCAAGATGGACCATCTGTTCCACAGCTCTGCAAATGCATCAGCCTTATCTTTTGTACTGATGTGCTGGGCTCACCCATCATTGAGGATGTGGATATTTGTGGAGCCTCCTCCACCAGTGAGTTATTTAATTGTCCACCACTATTCACGACTGGATGTGGCAGGACTGCAGAGCTTGGATCTGATCCATTAGTTGTGGGATTGCTTAGCTCCATCTATCACATGCTGCTTCCAATGTTTAGCATGCACGTCATCCTATGTAACTGCACAAGTTGGCATCTCATTTTCAGGTGTACCAGGTACTGCTCCTAGTATTCTCTCCTGTACTCCCCGTTGAACCCCGGTTGGTTCCTTAATTTGATGGTAATCATAGAGTGGGATATATGCTGGACCATGAGGTTACATATTGTAGTGGAACAGGACAACGCTGTTGCTATTGATGGCCGACAATGTCTCATGGATTCCCAGTTTATCTTCAACACAGAGGGTGCACCATCAGCCCATGGAATGCAGCACTTGAAGAAGGTGTCCCAGCCAGAAATAAGGAAGGAAAATATATTATATCTACATCAACCTGGTTACTTTATAAAGTTATTTTTTTTATAAATTGTCAAAGACTTTACCATGGCTAGCCATGACTCATACCAGAGGAACTGCTTAACCTTCAGAAACCAGCAGGGACCTCGTTACCTTTAAAGAGGTGTTAATGCCCTCTGCGACCACAGACAATCAAATCCCAAAGAAATGCACCAACCCCCTTTACATTTCTAAGGCAGAGCTCCAGCCAATGGAGACGGTGTGTCTGCACAGGACAAAAAGGACCCTGACTCCTCAATTGAACCCCTCAAGATTCCAGACCTGAAAAAATACATCCTTTGACCAAGACCCAGGAGAAGAAGTGGGGGTTATGTCACCTGACCACCCCCAAGCTACTAGAACCTGTAATATTGCCGTGTGGAACTGAACCCAAGCAGTCTACCATTTTACCACCTAACAGGTAGCAGCAGAAAGAGCCCTGTCCAGGTAACGTGCCTGGCCCTCATCCACACTGTGAACTACTGGAACACCAGAACTCCTGTATCTGTGCCTATAAGATTCATTCATCTCTATGTGCCTTCTTCCATTGTGGAAGTCCTCACTTCTGGAAAGTCGAATCACCCTGCAACAATTGCAGCCTGCTAACCTCTGAAGGAATACGCCACTGGACTTTTGATTCTGGGCCCTGGACTCATATGAAACCATAATTCTTATTTTATTGTGGTCTTTGACCTGTACCCCTTTCTTTCAGTTATCTTTTTCCCTCTTTGATTGTATGAATACAAACAGGGGTGGACATTGCAAAACCTCCTTCTGCTTTTCGTGTATATGTAAAAAGTAAACTAACCCTCTTATTTTACTTTATTGAGTTTGCTGTGGGGTTATTAATAGAGGATAGGATAACTCCAAAACTGAAGGGTTAGGGAAAGTACACCACCACTTATAAAGGGGAAAATCAAAACTCAAAAACACTTTTCTGTTTATGGATGGGTTGCGAGTGGAGAAATCTGGGCTGTTCAAATTAATCCCCCTCCTGACCTTAACAAAGGCGGCTCATAGCCAACTTCTCAAAGGCAGTTAGGGATGGACAATAAATGCCCATCCTTCCAATGACACCTATATCCCATGAAAGGATAAAAAAGGCAAATTTCTCAATAAAATTCCTTGTGTTGCAGAGCCCATCAAGTAGATTGTTGGGATGCACTGTCCCTCTCTCCCTCCCCTGATTATAATTGTATTGGTGTCACTGAATGAGATCCAGGGAGCTGTGCCAATGAAATTGGAGCTTCAGGCCTTGACATTAGTGAAACATCTACCATATTTTTTCAACATCCAGTGAATATTCCACCTCATGTTGTGCTTCCCTGGCCTGAAGAACTGGCCAACTGTTTGGTGATGATCACTTTAGACTCTCACATGAAGAACAGCCCATTGGGTGGGGACAGTGTGGAGCCTTCCAGCCAGCAGAGAAAAAGTCAACAAATTGAAGAGGAATGGCTGGATAAGTGAGAGGCCTCTGTCCTGGGGATCAAAGTGAAGGCAGCTGAGAGAAAGAAGCATTTGAGTGAGAACAGATGGAATAAAAATTAAACTCAAAGTCACAGGTGGATGAAAGAACAAATTATTTAATCCTCAAGCTGGGGAATTCACATCTTTGCCTCTGGGATAATATCTCCCAGGACTTGGATTACCTGTTTGCTAAGGTACTGTAACCTAAAGCTCGCTCAGACTGCCAAGTTCGTGATGGAACTCATCCAACATGGACTTTATCCTGGAGCCGAGCTGGACTCTTCACACACATGGGTATCGTGGGAGTATGAAAGCACTTTCTCTAACTGCGGTCTTTGACTTGGTGAGACACCAAAATTGGCAGCACTTGGGACAAAACGCAGCTTCAGTATCAGAACATTCTTTGATGTGCCCCACATTTCTCCTGCAGGAAGCAAGGAGATTCCAAGGCAATGATTTAATGCTTGTGGCACTCATTTGGATGCAAATGCAGACTCATTACTAAGAAGTCACTGACAGAAGAAAGAGACTTAACTTCGACAGACCTGTTTCAGTTTCAGTTGTGATCAGGAACACTATGAAAGCAAACAGCTTTGTACTAAAAGAGAAATGTAATTTAATGTCTCTATGGTCAGAAAAGATGGCTTAGGCGGCTGGAGCCCTGATGGGGCTTTTTAGAAGATTCCTAAAAAACATTAAGCAAGATTGAGTGATGGAGTCATCTTCTTTCATGGAGTATTAGAGAAGTGATTTCTTTCTTAGGGTTAATCTGCAGGATCTCTGTGTGTTAAATGCAGCAAAGTAAATTCTATTCATATAATATTAATGGTTTAGGATAATTGACAAAAAACGCTGAGGGGCAGTTGAGGAGAATTTTTCCACGGAATGTGTTGCTCCAATCTGGAATGTGCTGCCTGAAAGGGCGGTGGTAGCAGAATCAATAGTAACTTTCAAAAGGGAATTGGATAAATAAGGAGAAACTCCAAGCAATATGGATTAATTAGATTGTTCTTCCGCAGTGCCAGTAGAATGGGCTGAATGGTCCCCTTCTCTAATGTACGATCCCAGGATTAGGCTTGAGAAGTACACCACCCCCTAAAGAATGGCTCAAGGTATCGTTGTTTGTTGGGGAGAAAGTTAGGTTTATTAAAGTTTTTTTTAACACAAACATTTCCCTGCAGACAGACGAATTCTGCCCTGTCAACCACTGATTCTGCATCCATTCGCCAAACTAGCATAAGCATTTCAGGGAAGGTGCTGCACATGTGACTGTGTAAATGTCCAAACAAAAAAAAATATTCAAGTTCTTTTTTGGAACTGGGACAGTATGTGGGTTCTTTCAAGGATACAAAATAGCCAAAGCAGATGTAAATACACAGGCCTTTTAACAGTGAAACCACACAGTAAACTGCCAAATGAAAGTTGAAGCCACTTCCTGGGGATGTTTAATTTCTCTTTCTCTGTCTCACTGTCTCTCTGGTGACACCTGCTAAATGTGGTGACGCTTTGCAAACACACCCTGAGGAACAAGGAGAATGTTGAGCAGAAAAAGATCAGGTGAAAGATAAACACGGCAATTCTCTCCCCTCTGGCAATCGCACAGAAGTCTAATCGCAACCACAATGTTTCAGTTGTTCCGTTGAATAAAGGAAGCTACACATGAGGCCAACTGAAAAACTAGTGGACAGGTACAAGAAAATAATTTCAAATGGAATGTTGGCCTTTATCTCCAAAGGTCTGGAATACAAAGGGGTGGAAGTTATGTTCCAGATGTATAAAGTTATAAATCTGTTATTATCTGCTTAGACCCTAGCTGGAGTGTTGCATTCAGATCTGTGCACACCACATCTCAGGCAGTAATATTTTAACTTTAGAAGGAGGTGCACACAGGTTCACCAGAGTAATAAAGAGGATAAATGGATTCAGGTTGTGTAAACTCAGCTGGCCCCCCCTTTGAGTTTTGAAAGTTGAGGGGTGGTCTAATCAAGATCTCTAAAATGATATAGCAATTTGATCTGGTCTGTGGAGGAAATTATTTCCTCTGATCCAGAAGTCCAGGATAAAGGGTCATAGAGTGAAGTCATTCAGGAATGAAATCAAGAAGCACTTTTTCAGACCAAGGGTGGTAGAATAGGAACTCTCTTCTACTAAAGGCTATCGATGCTGGGTAATTAAAACTTTCAAGACCATGATCAAGAGATTTTTTTTTTGGGAAGGCTGATAAGGGATCTGAAATCAAGGCGAGTATATGGGATTGACGTGCAGATCTGTCAATGGTGGAACAGGCTGGATGGACTGAATAACCAACTCCTCTTCCTCTGTTTGTGTCAAATGTCCTTTGGTTACTGTTTCTAAATTGGCTGTAAATCAGATCCCTCCAACCATGCCCCCTCCCCACGCTTCCTATGTATGTTTCAGAATCTTAGTTGGCTCCCATTAGAGGTCATGAGGACCTCCTCGAAGATGTTACATGGTGAACTGGGCAAATTCAGCTGATATTATAGGGATCATTCACAAGTCCATACCTGCTGGTTGGAAAATAATGAGTAGCCTGCCCATGACCATTGCATTGAATTGCCTACAATCACTTGTCAAGGATCCCTGTTAACAGTATGGATCTGTAAAATACCCCCTTATATACCAAGATTAATGATTCATGTTTAATGACAAGAGTGATAAGATCAAAGGCAGGGTATGGCAACATTCAGAGAATTAGCTTAAAAACAGTAAAGTTAAACTAGGCATCAATGGGAACTTTGATAAGTTGAAAAGAGATTGTAAGCAAATTTCCTTGAGGGTATCTACCATTTTTAATTTACCCAATTTACCAATGGTGAAGATAGAGGAGACAAAATAAATAATAAGGAACAATCTATCAGACTGTAGAAGGTTTAGAGCTTCCAGGTAACTAGATCAATAGGTGGCAAATACAGTTTAATGTGGACCATGTAAAATAATCATTGTAGTATTTGTCAAATAGGCCAATGTGTTGACTAGGGGTAATGACCGGGGATTACAATGGATAAGTACATGAAAACAAGGGAAAGTGGAGTAAGAATAGAGGGACAGAATGGAAATCCAAGGAGGTTATGTTGTAAACTGTGGGTCAAATGCTACTAACCAGCCAGTCATAGAGAAGATATTACTGCCCTTGAGAAGGGACAATGAGGAATAATGAAGCTATTTAAAAGTTGAGTTATGAGGATTGGTTGAGGAAGTTGAGCTTTTTTTCCTTGGAAGAGAGGAGGCTGTGATTTGATGGAGTTTGAAGATAGTAAGTTAGGAAGAGGATTAAAAAAGTTGGTCCAAGGAGTTGGTTCTGAGTGACAAAGGGTTCACATCCCTGGGTATACATTAAAAATGAGGAAGTTCAGAGTTGGGAGATGATTCCCAAAGGATAATTACATAGGTTTTGCAGATCTGAAATGCTGTGGGTAACAAGCCTGGACTTTTGGACTGCACCTAGTTATAGTAATTATGGCTTTGTTAAATGTTGGACTGTACCTTTAAGAATAGTCCTGCGATGTAAGATCACATGTTCTGTGTAAACCAATGTGTTAGCAGTGTGGGCTACCTCCACAGTTAGTGTAGAGATAGAGATAGAGTTGACAGCACATGTGCAGTTGCTGCTGGCTGCATTGTAAATAAACCAAGGGTAGGATTTTCCATTTGTCGGGAGGACTTGGCGGGAGCAGATGGGGGTGGTCGCGGAGCTGGCCACTGCCTGTGGTTGAATCCGCACTGCGATTTCACATGGACTGGCCAATTAAGGCCCACCCTGCGTGGATCACAAGCACTAGCGCTGAGCACTGCCTGTGTGGGCAGGGGGAGGACGGAGAGGGGGCCTAGCGTGCAGTTTGTGCATACACATGAAAGAGCACTTCAATCTCCCTGAGGCAGCTCCGGGCTTCAGCGAGATTGAAGCATTTTTGAAAAAATTAATTAAGAGCAGAAAAATTCAATGTAACATGTCCCCTCATGTGACTGTGTCACATGAGATGGGACATGTTTTGAAGTTCAGGTGAAACTTTTTATTTAATTTGTAATAGCTTCAGGAAACCTCATCCCGTTCATGGATGAGGTTTCCTAAAAAAGGCCACTTGGCCTTTTTGCCTGCCTGTCAACCATAAGGTTGGGCGGGCAGCATAAAATTCAGGTTAATTACCTGGTTACTGGACTTAATAGGCCTTTCAACTATTGGCGGGTGAGCAGCCAACCCCGACGCATGCCTGCCCAACGCAATATCGTGATGACGTTGGGATGCACACCCAATGTCATCGTGCATCATTTTACGTTCCAATGTGTCAGGTGCACGTTTGCACGCTGAATGTAAAATTCTGCCCCTAATGTTTCCACCTAGAAAGTTGACTGGAGATCAACTCTATTACAAATAGGCAACAAGGCCACCCTACAACACTAATGTTGCTGAAATCTTTTTACCTTTTGATATATGTGAGAGCGAATAGAGTGCCATAGGTGACTATCTCTGTCATAAAAGAGTGGTCTTTCACTTTCACTTCTCTGTGTCCTTTTGGGATATGTTCCAGATGGTAAAATGCTTCTATCTATTTCACTGCACTGGCAAAAACCCTGCACTCCCCTATTCCACCACCAATGCAGCAGCGCATACCATCTACAAGATGCAATGCTGGAGCTCACCAAGGCTCCTTTGACAGCACCTTCCAAACCCACATTCCCTACCACCTAGAAGGACAAGGGCAGCAGACACATGGGAACGTCATCAACTGGAAGTTCCCCTCCAAGCCACTCACCATCCTGATTTGGAAATATATCACCATTCCTTCATTGTTGCTGGGTCAAAATCCTGGAACTCCCTCCCTAACAGCACTGTGTGTGTACCTACACCACATGGACTGCAGAGGTTCAAGAAGGCAGCTCACCACCACCTCTCAAGGGAAAATAGGAATGGTGAATAAATACTGATCTAGCCAATAAACCTCACATGAACACATAAAAAAAAATTCTTTCATATAAGTGTGGCGATCACACTTTGAAAGAAGTATTTAAAATATTATTTATGTACACATCATCTCCTTGTTTTTTTTTAAATTCATTCATGGGATCTGGGCATCACTGGCTGGGCCAGCATATATTGCCCATCCTTAAAGGATGGGTCTTCATGACAATGGCTTCACAGTCATCAGCAGGCTTTTAACGAACTCAAATTTCACTATTTCCTAGATTTAAACCTGATTCTCTAGAGCATTACCCTGGGTTGCTGGAATATGTGTCCTGTGACAATACCACTAAACCACCACCTCCTCCTTACCCTGGCCAGGTGCTTTGTGGTATAATCCTTTGCATTTAAAACACCTGTGATTAAAAAAGGGCAATCGATTACATCAGCCTAAAAGTAATGACCACCAGCTCGTCGGATTTACAGCAATTTCAAAGTTGCTGTTCATAGTGTTTCCATTGTTCAGTTTACTTTGGGCCCAAACCAACAGTTTGCACCTCATTATGGAGCACTGGATGTGAGAACAAACAGAAGTAAATGTTCAATTAGCTTTTGTGTTGTTCAACTTTTCTAATCCTCTCGAAGCAGTGTGGGATTACAGCTTGTACTAAACACCATCTGCAGTATAAATAAACCCTTTGAATGTGAAAGGAATTTCATGAAAATAATTGAATAAAACAGTGAGAAGTTCACCTTCCGGGAGATCACCTTTCCTTGCTCTTCCAGTTTGGTTAGAAATCCACCACTAAAGGAATATTCTTGGCATATTTACTGGATTGCTAACATATAGCAGCCATTATCTCCCAAGAGGACCTGTCCAGTGCTGAAAGGACCTCTATTTCTATTAGTCACATGCACATTGAGCAGAGTGTGATTGATGTATCAATTCAAGTCCAATGGAAAGTTGAACTTTATTGCTTTATGTTTCTGAACGCAATGGATGCTATTGCAGGAGTAGTAACGCTGCCCTCTGGGAAATGGACTTGAGATTGTCCCAAATTCATTTCACACAAGAGCTCCCAATCAGCAGCTTAGTCACACTCTGGAGCTAAAATAACTCAGTTGGGAGAATGTTGGGCTGCAGTATTTAAAGGTGTCTGGGTTTTGACAGCTGTTAATCTTAAAATTTGAGCCAGACTATTTTGGGTCAAAATCAGAAAGCGCATTTTTGTTATATTCTTCTTCAATGTAAACTACCAATCATACACAAGGATTGGTGAAACAATAATGTGGGCTCTTTATTTGAAGATAAGACTATGTACAGATCATGTTTACTTGGAGACTACATATTGTGTATGTCTAATCTCTACCACTGCTGCTGGCAGACTGACTACAAGTCATGAAACTAATACATCACATCCTGTTGGGGTATGTAATGACTGACTACAGTTTAAGAAATACTCTCTCAAAGGTATACATAAATCATATCATAACATCCCTTTTCCTAACTAAACTAATGGCTTACCCTTAAAGAATCAAACTAGCATGAAAGCTAAAGAAAATAATATTGTGTGTGTACATACTTTAATACAAAGGAATAAATTTACAAGTCTCAGAAGCATATTGGTAGTTTGCTTATCTGTCTGGACTGCGGTACAGTGATCTTTGCTGGAAGCTGTTGTACATTTTCAGAATGCTGGTTAGGGTTGCTTTGTTTGTGTTGTGTCTTAGACCCATGTTCTAGTCACAATAGAACTGTACAGTGCTTCTTGTTATGGTATTATGCTGATTTGGCATCAGTTTCATTGCACAGTCGTGCCTTTTGGTGTTTGTTCTGGGTACAGTCTTGGTTCTGGGCATATGCTGATGATTGCTGCTGGATTCCATCAGTTGGGTGTTGGACTCAAACTTTCTGCCTGATATTCAGGTTTGGCAATTTGTTACTGGCATGCCAATCATGGACATCTTTCATCTTCCCCTGTTTTTTGAGTAATGTATCTTGTACTCCTGGGAGTATTGACCAGTGATGACTGAGGAGGTTTGTCCGGACAGTAATTCTGCATCGGTTCCACAGTATGAAGTTTGCACTTTTGGAATGGGGAGACATGTTCGGTTCAAATTGTGAGCTTTTGCAGTGACGCTTGAATGTAATGGATCCCAAGGATGGAAACTCCGGATCATTATAGCAGTGATTAGTTGAAGCATCTCTTGCCACTTCTGTGGATACATACATTTCAGTGTGCAAAGGGGAAGGGTATTTACACATGCAGCAGTATCTAGTCTTGTATAAAGGTTACCCTTCATCTGTGGGCATATAAACTGGAGGGTGGCAAAGGCTTCTTTTGGTACTATTGTGCCAATAGATTCTTCAATGTTCACCATGCTGAAAGCCTGCTTATTCTGTGTGTCGATGGTCTGATCCTTCTGGTCATCTGACTCTCTAGCTGGGATAGGTATTTTGTGGGTCTTGTCTTGATGCTGTTTGGTGCGTGCTCTTGGTTGTTTGGAATGCTGTGCTTGTATGGCTTTTGATTTTGGCTTCTCGTGATGTCAAACCATCTGTTTTGACCTTTTCTGTCTGCACTGGTGTTTCCAGTGTCCTCTGGGGCCACACACCTTGCAGACAGGTAAAAGCTGGGCAACTTCTGGCTGCAAGGCTGAGGACATACAGCCCACATTGATTCGCCTGTATTGGCTGTCGTGCCAATGGTGGACAAATTACGCTGAGCCTGTGGACTCTGTGTACCCATTGGCATGGCTTTGTGCTTGTGTCTGCATGGTAGTCATGCTTTGCTGTTCCTTATATTCTGTCCAATCTTCTGCACAATTAACTGTTTCTTCATTAAGTTTGATACTATCTTTAACCTTTCTAGTTAACCACAGATGGTGTGTCCATCCCTTGGACTTTGTCTTGCTTGATGGAATGTACTTATTCTGTGTATCCTGAAATATCACCTTAAACCTTTGCCACTGAATCTCTATTGACCTATCCCTTAACTTAATTTGCCAATTTACTTTACAGCTCTGCATTCATGCCCTCATAATTGCTCTTATTCAAGTTTAAAAACAGAGGGCAGAACCGTCCCAGATTTGCAAGAAATGCAGCAGCGGGCGGGTAAAACGATGTTTTATCCATTGGCTGCAGTAACGACTTTTCACACCACAACATCCCAAACTCGCTGCTTTAGTTATGCATTTCCGGGAAACACATTGTTTCAATAGTGGGTGGGCTCTCATTCGCCCATCATTACCTCGCCACTTCCTCACGCCAGGCACCATATTTAAAGTCCAGGCCCACGCACACCTCTCAGTGCTTCCGCCCATGGTTGCTGTAAAGAAGACATGGCCCCGAAAGGCAAGGTGACTGCAGCCCCCAAGTTTAATGACACGCCCCTCAAGTGCCTCTTGGTTGCAGTGGAGGTTCCAGTGATGTCCTCTAACCCCGCACAGGCCACAGGAAGGGCAGCAGCATCACTAATCTGGCTTGGAAGGCGGTGGCAGCGGTGGTCAACGCAATGCTCTGCAAAAGACAGCAGCCACCCAGTGCCCCTAAATAGTCTCATCCATTCCACCAGGGTAATTCACTCTTCTCATCACTCTCAGCTCACACTCACAAGCTCATCACACATTCACAGGGATCTCACACCTCTAACTCTCACACACACCCTCAACGTCTCCATCAGGCTCATATCCTCTGGAGCTCACGTCCTCATCCTGTCAATGGCTCCGCCCACCTCACAAACATTCCAAGCAATGCCATATGTCCTGTTCACACTCTCTCCATCTGTTCCCATGCAGGAGAAGCTGGCTCACATCAGCAGGGAGAGGCCCCAGACCAGGGGCTGTGTGGCCCACATTAGGCCCCTTACCCATTTTTGAGGCTCCAGCACCTTCTGCTCCATGGATGCCCGTGATGTGAGCAAGGCCCTGGTGGGTAAGTCCTGGCTTCTATACGTAACGGTTGCCAAGTCGTGTTCTGCACTGGCATGTTTTCCCGCTGATGTGGGCGGACGATCCATTGGGGACGGCTGGCCTTATAATGATTTACTGATGTATTACAATGAGGTTCCTGACGTCTGATGGTGGAGAATGTGGCCCACCATCGACGGGCTGAGCGGACGATCAGAGACTGGCTTCAGGATGTCGTGAAACCGATTTTTGCCCTTGTTGCCATATGTCATATTGTCCCCTCACACCACCAAACATGCCTGATGCAAGTGGGCATAGAAAGTCCCAGCCCTGGTCTCGGGCCCACTCCTCCCTCCCTCAAACTGAATGTAAAATCCAAGCATATTATGGTTGTTGCTACCTAGGGATGCCTTCACTATAATGTCATTAATCAATCCCATCTCATTGCACAATACCAGGCCTAGTACAGCCTGCTCTCTGGTTGGCTCCAGAACACATTGTTCTAGAAACTATCCCAGAACTATTCTATGAACTCCTCATCTAGGCTACTTTTGCCCATCTGACTTTTCCAGTCTATATGCAGATTAGATCTCCCATGATTATCGCTGTGCCTTTCTGAGAAGCTCCCTTTATTTCTTCCTTTATGCTCCATTCTACCATGTGGTTACAATTAGGGGCCTGTACACAACTCCCACAAGGGACTTCTTGGCTTTACCATTTCTCACCTCTACCCAAACTGTTTCCACATCCTGATTTCCTGAACTTAGGTCATCCCTCTTTATTGTGCTAATACCATCATTAACTAACAGAGCCACTGCTCCACCTATTCCTCGCTTTCTGTCCTTCCTAAATACCTTGTACCCTTCAATATGCAGGTCCCAATCCATGTCCTCCTGCAGCCATGTCTCTGTAAATGGCTATCAAATAGTAGTTATTTATTTCTATTTGCACTCTCAGTTAATCTGTGTTGTTTCAAATGCTTTGTGCATTCAGATACAGAGACTTTAGTTTTATCCTTTTATTCTTTTTATAACCTTGGTCTCATCTGTTGATTTACTGTTAGATTTGTACTATCTATCCCTTCCTGTCACCATCTGTTTTTCATTTCCTAAAATAATACCTTTCTCCTTTGCCTCATCTCTATTCTTTAATTTGCTACGTCTTCCCAGATTTGACCCCTTGCCCCCACTACTTAGTTTAAAAACCTCTCTACTTCCTGACTTATGCCGCTTGCAAGAACACCGGTCCTATCACGGTTCGGCTGCAGACCATCCCAATGGTACAGATCCCATTTTTCCCAGTGTTGGTGCCAGTGCCCCATGAACTAGATCCACTTCTCCCACACCAGCCTTTGAGCCATGGATTCATCTCCCTAATCTGATTTGTCCTATGCCAAATTGCACGTGGCTCAGGTAATAATCCAGAGATTAGGACCTTTGAGGTTCTGCTTCTTAATTTGTTGCCAAGCTCGTCATACTGACTTTGCAGAACCTCCTTCTTTGTCCTGCCTATGTAGTTGGTACCAACATGGATCATGATGACTGGGTCCTCCCCCTCCCACTGCAAATTCCTCTCTAGCCCTGAGCAGATGTACTGTCACTGGGTAGGAAACACAACTGTCTGGACTCGCTCTTTGCTGTAGAGAATGGTGTCAATCCTTCTCACTATACAGTCCCCTACTACCACAAGTTCCTTATAACTTCCCCCGCTTGAATGGCTTCCTGTACCATGGCCAGTTAGCTCATCCACCCTGCAGCCCCCACTCTCATCCAAACAAGCTGAACGAAACTCAAACCTGTTAGACAACTGCAGAGGCTCACAATCCTGCATTCCTGCCCCCTGGGTCCCCTGGCCTGCCTCACTTGCAGTCACACCATCCTGTCCCTGACCACTGACCAAATCAGAAGACTCCATCCTAAAGGGTGTGACCGCCTCCTGGAATAAAGTGTCCAGGTAACTTTCCCCTTCCTTGATATGCCGCAGGGACTGCAGCTCAGCCTCCAGCTCAATAACTTGGAGCTGAAGTTCCTGCAGCCGCAAACTGCATATGTATTTTCCCTGGATCACACCAGTATCTAGAAGCTCCCACATCCTGCAATCGCAGCACATCACCTGCCCTGCCATCTCCAATATGTGTTAATTAATTAATAATTGATAATTAATTATAATTAATAAAGCCTACACCTCCCAATAGGTTTTGGTACTGCCAGATAAAACTAATAATACCAGTTACTGGTTTACCTGACCCTTCTGTTGCACCAAAGTGAAAATGAAATACTGGAGGCTGAAAAAGAGTAAAAGAGAGAAATCACCTCCTCCCTGCCCTTCACTGAATTCCCCACTCAGCACATTTTACTTCTTGCAGTAAACCTTACCCTAAAGCACCTCTTTCTCCCCATGCACGGAATTCCCACATTAAAACCAAATTCCCAAATATACTCACTCAGTCTCTGTCTCACCCAAGCCAGAGCTTACCCTCACTGTGCACCTCTTACTCTCAGGCAGCGTGTTTCAGATCACAACAACTTGCTGTGTAAAAAATAAAAAATTCTCTCAGCTTCCCTCTGATTTGTTTTGCCAATCACCTTAAGTTTATGTCCATTGGTTAATGACCCTTCTCTCACTAGAAAAACTTTCTCCCAATCTACTCTATCAAAATCCTTGTAAGAAATTGAGGTCCTGAATAAATGAAAATGAGCTCTTATCTAAGCAGGTATCTTATGCATTATGTAGGATTTTCTAAGCAGTATTGATTGTCCCTCCTTCTAAACACTTTGACTCCTGAACAGCCTTAGTTCAGGCTGCCATATTGACATTCCTGAGTTGATAGAATAGCGTCTTCTGAACCCCAATACCTATGCAAGTGTTTAGAAAAGACCAAGCTATAACCCTCAGCATAACTAAAAACTGACCTTGAGCAGGATGACGAACAGAGGGTGATAACTCTGATGTTTGGAGTATCTGTCCTGTATCCATTGGTCAGAATATTGGTGTCATACTGATGGTATAGGGCTGCTAAGGTGTTGGGCTGAGCTGAGGGCTGAGGTGTTGCTGAGGCGGCCGTGCTCATTGGGCAGCTGCTTCCTTCAGATTGACCAGAGGAGGAGGAGGAAGAGGAAGGGAAGAGCTTCCAACTAAGAGCAGAATGTTGTTATCACAAACTACTGAGGTCAGCATACTCTGTGAACCATCAATTTGTCCTCTGGGGTCAGTAAACTGCTCTCAAATGTTACGGGTCTTATACTTTTTATGTCTAATTAGTTACTGTAGCATGTCGAAACAGTTATTTCTTAATCAACTTAATAAACCATCTTAAAATTACTAATGACTAGTCGACTGCCTATTTAGGTGTCTGTGGCCCCCAAACCCCAAAACCTTAGACCCTCATTATTAAACTCCTCTATTAAATCTTAACCTTCTCTGCTCTAAGGTCAACAACTCCAGCTTCTCCACATAACTGAAGCCCTTCCTCCCTGTTACCGTTCTAGTGAATCTCCAACACATCCTCCCCAAAAGGCTGATCCCTTCTTATCTCAGCCACTGGCTGAATTGAAATTCTTTTCAATTTACAGTTCCTGAAACGATGCTGAACAGTGACTTCTTGTCTATTATTAGCTAGCACGTTGAGCTTGTGTTTACAATGAAGTTTACAAATGCAAGCTCCTTTTCCAATTCAACTGGTAACAAAAGCTCCAGTTTCACCTCCAAGCAGCTGGCCCATTACTTCTATTTATAAAAACGATGTGTTGCTTTGTTGCAGTGGAAGTGTCTCTACTTGCAGCATAATTTAGGAACATTGGTACCTGCTAGCAAGGAGGACAGGTCCTCCTCAATGGAAATTTGAGTTCTGGTAGCTGATGGCTGCTGTTCACGCTGCTTGGATAGATGTTATGGCCTTTGTCTAAGAACATAGGAACAGCAGGAGGCCATTCAGTCCCTCAAGCCTGTTCAGCCACTTAATTAGGTCATGGCTGATCTTAACTCCATCTAACTGCCTAGGTTCTGTAGCCCTTAATACTATTGCCTAGCAAAGGCCCATCAATCTCAGTTCTGAAGTTTTCAACTGACCCTGCCCCCAGCCTCAGCAGATTTCTCAGATGCAGAGTGCCAATTTTCCACCACCCTTTTTGTGAAGAATTGCTTGCTGACATCATCCCTGAATGCCCTCACTCTTACTTTAAGGCCATGTTCTCTTTTTTGGGAACCTTCCACTTGGATGCTCATGCATCAGGACTTCATTCACACTCATTGAGCGGAGTAAAGGCTGGACTGCTGCAAGAAGGAAATTGGGTTGGCACCAACACTTGTACTGGCAGCTATAGTGATGTAACCCAACGGCATCCCGAGATGAAGTTGGGCAGCCCATGGGCTCGGCCCAGACATCCCCAATATTCCCGTCAACAATGCATGATCCTGATCCTGAAAACATAACTGTGAAAGCCTTCGGTGAAAGTTTTGACTCCATGATTGAACTTGCAGTTTTGAGTTAGAAGTTCATGAGTTCAAGTCTAACTCCGGAGACTTAAGCGCATAATTTGGGCTTGAGGTTTCTAAACTTTACTTGCAGGGTTTGTTTAATATTTTAACCCCTTTAATGCCCAAATATTGTATAAAATGTACAAATTGTAATACACACATACAACTTAAACAATGGGCAGAATTTTCCCAGAATTGCACTAAGTGCGTTAGCAGGCAGGTAAAATGGAGTCCCAACCGCCAATGAAGATGGTGGATTTTCATGCCAAATTGTCCCGAGCTCACCTCATTATATATTCACTCCCAGGAAACATGCCATTTCCATGGCGGTGGGCTCTCATTCGTCTGCACGCCATTACCCCGTTGTTGTATCACACTGGCTGCCATCTTTAAAAGGCAGCCACCAGCAAACCGCTCATCACCACCAGCTCACCACCGCTGCCTGAGAGACATGGCCAGCAAAGGGAAAAAGACTGCAGCCACCCCGCTTCAACTTGAGCAACTGCTGGACGCTGTGGAGACCCGTCAGAAGGTCCTCTATCCCCACTCTGGCCGCAGGGTGGGCAGCAAAGTCACCAACCTGGCTTGGGAGGTGGTGGCAGCAGTGGTCAGCACCAATGCCCTGCAAAAGAAGACAGCCACCCAGTGCCACAAAAGGATGAATGATCTCCTCCGTTCCACCAGGGTAAATCACTCTTCTCATCACTTACAACTTACATACTCACAAACCCATCGCACATCCACAGGGCCCTCACTCACTGCCAGTTCAAGGGATATCACCATTTACTCTCTCACACACTCATCTTCATTGTCCTCATCTCGTCCATGGGACCACCCACCACCCACACATGCCAGTCATACTTATCATCTGGCCTGGCAGGCATTCTGCTTACACTCTCTTCATCTCTATTCATGCAGGATAAACTGGCTCACAACAGGAGGGAGAGGTCACAGACAGGTGAAGAGATGCTGGAAATCAAAATTCTGACAGCATTCAAAAGCAGAGCCAGCTATCTGGCCAGTGAGGATCTGGATCGTTCCTGTGCTGACGGTGAGGTCGGTGCTGCTTTACCAAATGAGGATCCAGCAGTGCAACGTCCATCAGACAACCATGCTGTGAGTGATGTGTCCTCTTTCGCAGGCTGCTCACTCACCTTAATTGCCCCAAAGTGAAGCCGCCAAGTGCACATCGCTTGTGTGCTGTTGTGAAACACATCAGTGTGCTTCCTCACCCACGTGGATGGACCATCCAGGAGGGGTGCAAGATCCTGGCGGGATGGCCTTTTAATGAGTTGTTGATGTATTACAATTAGCTCTCTGTTGACCGATGGAGGGAAACGCGGCCCCCCGTCGGTGGGCTGAGTGGACGATCGCCACATGCCTTTCCACCGTCGTGAAGCAGGTTGCACCATGTTTTCTGCGCGCACCACCTATCAGGCCCTTTGCCAGTGGGCATGGAAAATTCCACCCATTGTCTCAACAATGTTATTCACCATAATGCGACAGGCAAGTTTGTTTGTTTGGACACATGAGGCAGAATTTTTAGGTCAGGGCGTAGGCGCATGCTCGACCCGATCGACTGCATAATTGCGTGAGAAGATATCGTGCAGGCATCCCGATGTCACCCTGCGCTCGCATGATATTTCGGGGGCATGTGAAATTTGGAAGGGAGCCCACCGACAATTGGGAGGCCAATTAAGGGAATTAAAGTTGTAATTGTCCCAGATTTTTCATTGCCCGTCCAAACTTATGGTTGGCAGATGGGCGAATTGGCCAGGCGGACTTTGCATTTTTCATGAAACCTCATTAAAGGGCAGGATGAGGTTTCCGTTATTAAATTTTAAAAAAGTGAAAATGGCTGGACAGAATTTTTATCATGTACATGTTCAGGTGACTGATTATGATGCGTGGACGTTTTTTCCGGATTTTAAAAGCTTTATTTATTCATTTTAAAGTCTTCAGTTCCTTGAGTTAGCTCTCTGCCTTCAGGGAGCTTTCATTCTGCGCTCCCCCTCACCCACGCTTACATCAGCGCCCGCCCTCCTCCCAACACCCCCAGCTCTGGCAGTGTCAAGCCGATCGTGGTTGGTGGTCTGTTTCCTGACTGCTCCCGGGCCTGCCGATTGTGCCCGCCTGCCAACCTGAAAATTCAGGCCATGACATTTGGAGTGATCATTGATAGCTTGAGTTATGTGTTATTTTCTACACAAAGACTCTGACCATGCAGTTATCTTATTCGAGTGATAGCTGAAAATCCACATTCGCGTGGATAATTCACCGCAACATGTAGCAAAACTCCAACAGTCCGATCTAGCAATTCAGAAAACTCTGCTTACACTGAGACCCAACACTCAGCCGGTTGCTTTGGCTGGAACTCAATCCCGTGTCTGCTGTCTGTTGAGATGTCAGGGGGGTCCTCATGTTCCTTTATTGACAAGTATTGCAGCATTGGGTCTGGGGAATTATCTGTGAATGTGTAACAGAGTCAGCTGCTTCTGTTTCCCATTGAGGGAGAGTAACCACATAATTACCTTGCCACCTTCAGGGGTCCATTATTTCATCTTTAACACTGTCCTGTAACTGTGGTTGATTCTTTGTCAGCAATTCATGAAGGTTAGGAAAATCTGTGTTGCTTTCCTCCAAAATCCAAGCACAGAATTCCAATGGATTTTTTAATCCTGGACATGGAAGGTGGTTGCACTTTGACCTCGAAGTCCTCAGTTCCTTCAGGAGAAGGATTATATCTAACAAGTTACTTGGGTGTGACAGCCAGGCCATTTCATATGGATAGTGAGAGATGGGAATGGATGAGCTGGAAAGAATAACTTGACCTCAGAGTGAAGTTCAAAGAAATGTGTCAAGACCCTGCCAGGTGAGAACCATCGAATGTCCATGTGGAGCAACAGATTGATGTGCTCACTTCTCATCTCATTCCACAGAGTGGAAAATATTCTGGAATTCAAGAGTAGGCCTTTTACAGAAGTTACCATCTTCACAGTATTGTCCAGGCTGCCTTCCAATTGGTAGGCATAGTTTTGATAGTGAGTGCTTCCCTATATATATTGCAATGTAGTCAGTTTGCATTGGGAAGAGCCACTCTGATACACATTCCTACTCCACTGTGTATACTGCCATTGGTAAAGATGCCAATACATTGTGACCAGACACTATCATGTCAGTTTATGAAGCTACCAAGAAAGCAGAAAATTTGCTGAGCTCTATTCTAGTGGGCAGTGCTTGGCAAAACAAAATGTCCTCCAGTGTTGCACCTTCATAAATAGAACTCATGTACACCAGAAGGTGAGCTATGCCAGCTATATCTGTTATCATGAAAATGCCTCTTTATTTTTGAAAAACGATTTTTAAAATACTTTCAACTGAGTGGAAATTTGAAACTTTAAAGAAATGAGACAGCAAACTGCTTTAAAATGCAAGGCCATATTCCAAGGTGAATTTGAGAAGCAAACAAGAACCCCGCTGAAAGGAAGTGTGAAGAGAGACATTTCAAAGGAAACCTACAGACATCAAAACCCAAAACTCTAAGGAAGAGATTAAAAATGCAAAATGATGAATTTTAATCAACAGTAAAGATAATGGGAATTGCTAACCAGTGAGATGCACCCACTGTGGAGGATGAAATAACTCCATCTCCTGTTGATTTCTATTATTTTGAAATGTGTCAGAAGTTTCTGAGATGAAAGATCAAAATGTGATTACTACGATGATGATGTTAATCAAATTTCTCTTTGGGAATATACAAACAGGAGGTTTTTAAGAACTGTTTTTGCCAAGCCAGACGCAGAGAGAAATCATCAAAGTCACTCAGAAAAGCCGCTGAAGGGAGCAGTAAAGAATCTTTCTCTCTCTCTCCAGTTAAGAAAAACCCTATCTCTACAGTATAAAAATCCAACCCAAGAGATAGTGACTGTCCATTGAAAAGAACCTCAGGAGAAAACCATTGATTTCTGGGAGACAGATTACGGAATTAAAAGGAAGGAAGTTGTCTCCAGCAAAGTGTAGTTACCTGGGCTTCAAGTCAACCCTAGATTTTAAAGAGAACCAGCTAACTTCAAATGGCTGCAACATTCAACAATCTATGCCTCAAGAACAAGCAAAGGGCTTAATTGTATATTCTTTTAACTTTTATTTGGACTCTAATCTTTCTTACTTCTGATGTTCCTCTGTGTGTGCCATCATGCCTTTTATTATTTTTCCTTGTGTTTAGCAACTAATAAACTCGCTCTTTCTTTGACTCAAAAATTTGGTAAGTTTGGCTCCTTATAAATAAATACATACTTTTGGATTGGAAAAGCCATCTACGGGGAAAAGGAATTTAAAAACATTTGTTGCGACCAACTGAGGAGGTTGAATAAAGGGGAGCCAGTTCATCCCTCCTCACCCAGTTGTAACACTGTGGGCACTTACTGCTGGTGGCACAGATCACTAATTGAGGCAGCGCATCACTGGCCATATCATTAATGTAGCATGACACTGTTGTTTGATAATGACACAAACTGAATTTATTTTTGGGACTTTTCAAGAAAAGAGCTGCAGAAGCTGTAGACAGCATTAGTTACTCTGCTATGATGTGAGGTTTCTCTGACTTTGCAAATCTGTAAATCGCTGCTTGAAGCTTCAAGGGCCTTAATATTGTCATCAATAACAGCAGACAAGTAGAGTGCAAAACTGTCTTGCTCCACATTAACGGTTTCTGCATCCACTTGAAAAATTTTGGCATTTGTCCTTGAGTTCTTCATGCTTCGCTTCCAAGAGTTTGCAAAAAGGGGGTGTTTTTAGTCTGTCACTCAACAGGACGTCACTACAGAACGCTCACTGCAGCTGACGAGATTCACCAGTAAATCCCATTTCAGTGTAGCTTTTGTTATGTTTATACCTTTTTAAAATCATTTAGAGGCTGTGGGCATTGCTGGCAAAGACAATATTGATTACTTATGCCCATCCCTATCTGCCCTTGGGAAGGAGGCGGTGAACCATCTCCTTGCCAATCAATGGTTCACTGGGCCATTTCAGACAGCAGTAAAGAGTCAACCACATTGCTGTGGGCCTGGGGACAAATAGACATATATATCCTGTCTTGTGCTTGAACTCAAGCTGAGATCCTCATGTTGGCCAGAATTTCCCTGGTTGGGTCACAATCCCAATGTTGGGAAGATATGGGGGTTCCAAGTCCACACTTGCCAGCAGTGAGCCTGTTGGCACAACTTTACAGAAGGCGGACAGTTAAGAAGCTGCCTCTGTGTTTATGATACTATTAAGGACAGTGGGCAGATTCCTGAGGCAGGAGACCCAATCTGAGGGACCAGACCAGGGGACAGCTAGGAGAGGGGGATGCTGTTGAGGCGAAAAGGCAAGTACGGGGTTGGCTCAATGTGGAGGCAGGCTCAGTTCCCTCCTGCAATTTTGAGAGTGAAGAGGCCCACAGCTGGAAGTGGAAACCTCTCCACAGGATTGGTTTAGGCTGTAGGTATTGCCTTTCACCCTGATGGCTCCTTCACTGGGGCGTGAAGTGTCTGGCTCCAGTGGTTCCTGACCTGCTGTTGAGAGGCTGCCCCCAAGAGCCTCTTGGACTCTGAACTCAGCAAGGGGTCACTCTGGTAGCAGAAAACTGCCATCACCTTGGAAAATGGTCCCGAAGAGACATAATTGGCTGCTTACTTTGTGGAGCGGGAAGCCAATTTTGTTGCCACTCACTCCTGAGAAATTCCCTTTGATGTGGGAAGGCGCAGGGAGCCTTTGGGCTGCAATTTATCCTTGCAATGAATAACTCAAGCCCTGACTCACCAAAGCCTGTCCACCATCTACAAGGCACAAGTCAGGAGTGCCATGGAATACTCCCCATTTGCCTGGATGAGTGCAGCTCTCACAACACTCAGGAAGCTCCATCCAGGACAAGGCAGCCGCTTGATTGGCACCCCATCCACAAACATTCACTCCCTCCACCACCGGCGCTCAGTAGCAGCAGTGTGTACCATCCACAAGATGCACTGTAGGAATTCACCAAGGCTCCTTAGACAGCACCTTCCAAACCCATGACCTCTACCACCTAGAAGGACAAGGGCAGCAGATAGATGGGAACACCGCCACCTGGAAGTTCCCCTCCAAGTCACTCACCATCCTGACTTGGAAATATATTGCTGTTCTTTCACTGTCACTGGGCCAAAATCCTGGAATTCCCTCCCTAACAGCAATGTGTGTGTACCTACACCACACGGACTGCAGGGGTTCAAGAAAGCAGCTCACCACCACCTTCTCAAAGGCAACTAGGGATGGGCAATAAATGCTGGCCTAGCCAGCTACACCCACATCCCATGAATGAATTTTTTAAAATCTCAGCAAAGCCCATCCAGAACTGTCTCCACAGGGCTGGGAAATTTCCTCCATTTGAATTTGTGCTTGTTGTCTGATCCGTGATTCCAGCAATAGTATTGACAGTACAGGTTTCATGACTTTGCTTCTCATCACTGATACTTTGTTTGTTATTCTCAACACTTTCTGTCTTTAGCCATCTGCCCAATCTGCACTGTTACATCCCAACTGATATCATCACAGCACAAAGAATAAAAATCCTGACAGTTCAGAACTCAGTTAGACTGGAGTGTTGCTAGACAACTGAAACCATGCCAAAACATATGATGATTGGAGGAGAGAGTTCTGGATGTCATCACCTCATTGGTACATTGTGAAGCTAATTAACTATTTTAGGTAACAAATTTCCGCAGAATTTTAAAACTTCACCTGGGTAGCATATTTTTAAAAAGGCAACAAATAAATAAGATAATTAATAATAAAATCCTCCTCATTTCTCCGCATACCCCAGAGAGATGCCTCATGTATTCCCCCTGGATATAAGTACCACTGTTGGGGAATCGCTGATAAAGGCTAACACTCAATACAATACTGAGGGTGTTTTGCACTGTCAGAGATGACATCTTTTGGATGACACATGAAACCGTGGCTTCACCTTCCATTTTAGGAGGGTGTAAAAGTCCCATGAAGATATTTTGAAGAAAAGGGGAGTTATACATTTATTTAACCAGCATCATGTAAACAGAATATCTGCTTATTACCATTTGCTGTTTGTGGGAGCTTGCTGAGCCAAACCTGTTGCTGTGCTTCCTACGTTACAACAGTGATTACTCTTTAAATGCATTTCATTGGCTAAGTGTTTTAAAACATCCTGAGGTGCTATAGAAATGCAAGTTCTTTCCTTCTTGCTAAACAAAGCTGAAAGATTCATAGAATCGCACAGAGACTACAACATGGGAAACAGACCCATTGGTACAACCAGTTTCTGTTGGTAATTTTGAATAACCATGAACCAAAACTGTTCCTCTATCCCTTTATTCCCCTTTCCTTCAGTCACCTCTGTAACATCTCAGTGAATGTTGACATGGTCACTGGTTCAGTCACTGACTTTAATGGTGCATCCCACAATCCAATAACTCCCTGTGTTAACACGCTTGTCCTATCCTCTACCCCAAAGCTCTTACATTAAAATGTGTAACTATGTTCATTTCTTCTACATTCTCTAATCCGTGGAAAGTCTGCTGCTACCACCTTGTTCCATTGCTTCATAATCTTAAATAATGTTTCTGCCCAGGATCAAACTAGGGACCTTTCACATGTAAGGTAAATGTGAGAGCTGCTACATGCCAGAAACTCCTACCTTTATCAAATCATCCCATAATCTACCCTGCTCTAACAGAAAGAGCATCAAGCCAATCAGTGTGCACTTGTGCTTGTTATGTACAAGAGAAATCACTAGCATCTTATACTCATTTGGAAACGCAACTAAGAAAAGGGTTTAGAAATTTTACCACCCAATGCCCATCTTTCCAGCACGAAATGGCTGCCAATATGGCCAATGTGAAATGCACACTCTTAACAAGCCAGAAGAGTGACAGCTACCATCTTGTTATGGCGAATATTCATCCCTCAACCAATAACACAAAAACAGTTATCAGGTTATGAGCTCATTGCTGTTTGTGGAATCTTGCTGTGCATTAATTGGTGACCTACATTAAATAGTGACTTCTTCAGATGTACTTCATTGGATGTAATGTTTTGGGATATCCTGAGGTTGTGAAAGGTGCTATATAAATACTAGTTCTTTCTTTTTGGCCAATAGGTTGATGTGGAGGTCCACATTGGAAAACTGAAAATGGTCATTAAACCCTCTAATTAAAATGCTTAATACTTGTTTTACTCCTAGTGTGGTTTATCCTGAGGGAACTGGCACCAGCTGCACTCAGGAAAATCAGGTCTAGATGTGGCAGCAATCACAAGGTAAGACATTATATTTAGCTGATTGTGGAGCTGGGAGGAGGTAGAGTGATCCCCTGCCCCACACCACATTTCTGCTACCGCTCCTCTCCCACCATGATCGTGACCACTCCCTGCCCCCAGCCACCCCACCTCCCCCCCACCCCGAATCATGATGCCTCCCTGCTCCTCAGGCCTGTTGCTATCTTCAGTCATGCTTCACCTACAAGCTGCTCTCAGCTGCTCACTGGCTCGATGCAACTGGGACCTGAAGATTCATATTGGCAGCTGCTCTGTCTTCCACTGTTTAAGCATGTCGAAGACTTTTATTCTGCACCCAACTGTGACTATGGATAGCTGGAAAGAGGAGATGGGAAAATGTTACATTATGCAGCCTAAGGCAGTACTAAACTCACATGAAAGAAAACACACACAAACATTTCCTTTACTCAGGTTTTTTATTGAATAACAAAGTTAATTCAACATGAAAGGGCCAGTTACAACTCTCCCCTCAGCCACCCCCACACAGACTACAGACTGCAGGTTCTGGAGCACATCATCCGAAACCTCCCTATGAACTCCATTCATTCAGATTCTATCCCTTTACATTGCTCAGTCAGCCATTTCATCAGACATTTCTCGGGTCTGGTGTAAAGATCCCCCTGCACTGTCCTACTGAAAACTCCCAACAACAGCTACTCATATTTATCTTTATATAGTGCCTCTAATGCAACAAAACATCCCAAGGCACTTCAAAGGATCATTATAAGGCAAGATTAGACACCAAGGGCAGGAATTTGCCATCCTAACATGGGGTAAACCCACATCAGGTTGGGGGAAGAGGCAGGTGGGCCACGATTCAGGTATTCCCAGCCCCATTCCCGCCATATGGTCTTTTTAAGGGCGTGTGATAAGGGTGTTGGTCTTGAGACCAGATGCAGCAATCCAGCCACCATCAATTGCAGAGGTGGTAATTTCGAACCCCCTGCAATTTTCATGGAATTGGACTGGCTTCTGAAGGAGATATGATTCATGCCAGTGCAGGTTTGCCATGAACCATATGGGAAACCTGTTCCTGGACCTTGTGACAGGCAAGTGTAAAAGGTGTTGCTAACTTCACATGTCTTAATGTAATGTTGCATGATAAATTAAGCACTTTTAATGCAATGATTATAATAAGGCTTTATCTAGAAAAGATAAGTGAACATTAAATTGATCAGCATTCTGAAAATGGAAAAGTCTTCAGCTGCATTAGATTAATTTATTCAGTGGATAAAGTACTCTCCTCTGCATTGAGCAGTATTAAGATTCAAGTTTTAGTGTGTCAATTTTACCCTATGGCTTGACCTTTCCATTGACAGGTGTGAGCCATTTGCTTAGCCTTTAAATAGTGCAACAAATGGCTTAGTTCTTTAGCCAGCTACCCATTCAGCTTTTGGCACAGTGGAATGCATTGTCATATAAATGGTCATCTGTTCCACTACTTCAAAGGCTTTAATGTATTCAGCTCTGGAAGCTTTGTTGATATAATTTTGGAATGGAATCTCATTATGAGTGCTTGGCTGAGCTCCAAACCATGCTGATGGATTCAGCTCGGCAGGGGTTGTTGATACAGTTGTCAAGGAGACTGTGAGTTTTGTTTAGATTGACAGTTTTATGAACTGCTAAGGGAATTAAGATTTCACAAGTGGGGTTTGAATGGCTTTTCATTTATTTCAACAATTTCATGATCATCTCAAAAACTCTCCAGTGTTATTATAATGCTCATGAGTTCTGCCCATTGTGGATAGTGAGTGGACATGGGGGATATTGGGGAGGAGGGTGATATGAGGGATCACTGGGGGATATGCTCAGCACAGGGAAATGGGGGAATGGGGATAAAGGGAGCGGGGGAATGGAAGGGTGGATGTTGGGGTGGGGGAAGGGGGTAAGGGAGTATGGGGAATGTGTGTGGGGGTGAGGTGAATGGGAGTGGTGTGTGGTGAGAGCTAGGGTGCCTAAACAATCCTATACAATACTGGGCCAATATCCAGTGACCAGGAGATAGACCTTCTAATCTACCAACCTTTGTTTCACATCAGGCCTTCTTGGGGAGGTGATGGCCCTAACTCCAACCTGTTCCATCACCCCACCATGAAGATAGTGTGGGCAGGCACTGTTGGGCAGGAGATGGCACCATGATGTCTGGAAATCTCTCAACTCACAAACCCCACCTCAAAAGGGAAAATCCAGCCCCAAGGCTGGAATTTTCCAGTCCTGAATCAGATGGGAATGGGAGGTAGGACGGCAAAAAAAATCCACTGGGCAGTGCAGCCAGAAATCCCACCTTTGTTCCTGCCATCCGTCATTTTTACAAGGCCCTGAACTATCCCACTCCTATTAAAAAGCTAATTTACATTCTGGTGGTGTGAGGAATATGCTTTTTGGAAAATTGGAAGGACATCAAATTTTGGACACACTCCCTCCTGTGTTCTTTCTTCAGGTTACAAGTTCATTTTTGGCCTGTGAACAGGCTGCTTTTTTTTCATGAAATCACATGTTTTACCTAGATGACCAGTGGACACCTGGTGAGAGAAGAGTTACTTGCTTTATTTGAGTTAAGGAAAAAACTGCTGTTGCCAAGCCTTGAGCTTGTACTAATTGGTTGAAAACAGCTGGCTTGGGCAAGTTCTTTCTGCCCATCTTATTTTGAACTTTGTGTGTGTTGTGCCTTGAGAGCAGACTGGGAAGGAAGTCCATACCCACCCCTCTCTCTCTCCCCCCCAGCCCCCTGTGTATTGCCTGCTGTCCAGTGTGAATTAACCATCAGTCTGAGAATTCTCATCTCATGATAACTAATCTGTATTTTTGAAAACCTGCGAAGCTGTGACAAGCGAGAATTATCAAAGTCAATGTTTCACCAAAGCTTCATCTGGAAGGATTTCCAATTATCTACCAGAAATCTGTCAGAACAACAACGTCAAGACCTTTTTGAACTTTATCCTTTTTTAAAGTGTCCCTTGCACCAATCTCTGCAGAGACCTTATTTGTTTTGTCCTTTGTTTTGTGTTTGTGTGAGGGTGTATGTATGGTGCGATTTTTTTAAAAAGGGGATAAATCATTACACTTTCAGATTACATATTGTATGTTAATTAGTTTTGCGACCTGTTTTAAAAGAAGTTTGTTTTATAATAAATCAATTATTCTGTGTTAATTGAAAGAAGCCTGGTTAAAATCTCTTTTATGCTGGGTATAGTAGTAATGAAGGCAAATAATTGGCTATTTTTGGTGAGTTAATTAAACACTTAAACTACTGTTGTGACCTGTGGAGAAGTTGGGTGAGAATGAGCTGTGCACTCCCCCCATCACAGTGGTAATAGTAGGCTTACTAAAAGCATGTCTCTGGCAAGTTTTCTGATTTTCTGCAAGGTGACCATGGTTCAGCAACTGTCGGGTTTTACACCAGCAGCATGGAAGCAGGAAGAGCTTCAAAGGTAAGTTTTCATTTTGGCATCTGCTGAATTTAGCAGTTCTGAGGTCAAATTGTTTACCTGGGGGATTTATGTGGTCTTGGAAGCAATCCAGCTTTCATAATAGGGAGAGAATTCATAACGTGGATAAGAGGAGGGGATGGGTAGGGATGGGGGTGAGGGGATGGTTGGGTTAGGCAGATGAGCGGGGCGAGTGGATAAGGAAGGTGAGGGGGATGATTTGGAGATGGGGTGAGGGGGATGGATGGGTAAGAAGGGTGCGGGGCACAGGTAGACCAGTGAGAGGAATTCCATTTAAATGTTAACATATTTTTGAGATACTTTTGAAACTCTTTTAGGCTGCTGTTTGTGTGAATGGACCGGAGTGAAGGCAGACCTTTTACATGCCCAGTCCAGGGTCAGTCCACCTCCATTCCCGTATCCTCCCCCCAACCCCCATGAGGCTACTTAAGGTCTTGGTGACACAAAACCATATTCCCTGACAACATGGAGACAGAAGCGGAAATTTGACTCAGATTCAGACTCAACTCCTAATTCCTGCCTCCCACAGGAAAATTGGGCCCCATGGGTTGGATTTTCCCACGGTAGGGGATAACAGAAGACGGGTTCGATTCAGGGTCCTGAACCAGTCTTTATCGCAAAGAGGGAACTGGCAGTGACAGCACCTGGATTGAGACCTCAATTCACTACGGAAGGCGTCTGCTGTCTAATTAGGCTGCGGGGATGTGTGGGCGGAGATGGGCTGCCTCCAGAGCAGGCAGGGCGAAAGGTGCCCGGGAAAGAGCTCTGTAAATGTACCTATGTCTCAGACAGTAAAAATTGCTGCTTTCAAATTGTTTTGGCGGCCAATCATTACAGTTTTCTTGGTAAACTCTCTCCTGCCTTTCCCAAACCCAGTATTCTGGAGAACATTACAGTGCATCCACCCCGTAGGTATGAGCTTTAAGGAAATTCTTGTGTGTAGGACATCGCTATTATCTCTTCCAATTTATTTATCCCCATGTAGACTACCACCAATATTTACCTTCCTGCCACCTTCAATAGCGCTCCTCCCCTCTACTTATTCTGTACTGCTCTGAATAAGGTAGGTAACTCACCACCTGTCAATTTTAAAGTTTTCTTGCTTCCTGACTGACCTCTGACATGTTGCATGCCTGCCCTCACTGTGTCTGAATGCTGAGGCTCCTAAAGACTGGCCACCTCTACCAAAGTCTCAAAACTTCTGAAAGTCAGGCTTTTAATAAGCTCTTAAGCAGTTTAATAAGCATCACACACACTCATGAAAGCCGCTGCCAACAGAAACAGAGGCAGAACTTCTGGCTGCCCAACATAGCGCCAGTTTTCGTTCCTGTTTGCCTCTGTTCCAGCCTGATTTGGGATGGAAAAGTCTGGTCCCAGGCCATACCATGGGGTATTAGGGCATGATGACCAAAAGCTTGGTCAAGGCGGTAGATTGTAAAGAGCATCTTAAAGGGGGAAAGCAAGGTAGCGAGATGGAGAGCTTTAAGGAGAGAATTCCAGAGCTCAGGGCTTAGGCGGCTACAGGAGCATGACAGAGCGATTAAACCTAGGGATGTACAAGTGGCTGGAATTAGAGGAGTGCAGTGATCTTGGAGGGTTGGGAGCCTGGAGGAGATTACAGGGAGAGGGGCCATGAAGGGATTTGTAAACAAGGATAAGAGTTTTAAAATCGAGATGACCAGGAGCCAGTATGTCAGCGAGCATAGGGGTGATTGGATAATGGGGCTTGGTTTTTTTGTAATGTCTCCCAGCTCTGATGACAGGTCATCGAGCTGAACCGTTAACTCTGTTTCTCCCTCCACACATCCTGTTGAGCTTGTCCAACATTTTTCTGTTTGTATTTCAGGTCTCTGCTTGGAGAGGCAGATCATTTGATATATCAGGGGCAGCAGAGTTTTGGATGACCTCAAGTTTATGTCGGGTAGAATGTGGGAGGCCAATGAGGAGTCCGTTAAGATAGTCCAGTCAACTCCTTAGCAGGGACAGATGCACAGGACAGCTCCCTCTCCACTGGACCCCCTAAATCTCAGAACAATGCTGCCTATTGGATCAACATTTCCAATTTGTTACATCTTCAGCAAAGTCTTTGTGCCAGTTTTCTGGCATTTTATGTTTTGAACATACAGTGGCAAGAAGCTATAGTGACATTAATTGGATGTGAGCCTCTGCCGGGCAGCAGGACCTTCGTTGCCATCTGCCTGGGCTGGATTTGAAGACTGCTTCCAGATCTGAAAGGCAATGGTATCGCCCCACACGGCTGCCAGCTTCATTGCTATATCGAATAAGCTGCTTCTGCACACATACCCAACAGGTAACATCTGAGAATCAAAAAGCTTGGATTTTCAGGGAGAAAATTCTTCTTCAAAATCCATCTGAAATAAATAGCACAGTCACACTGCAAACTGTAAGGGAAAATGAATCATATTCCCAAATATGGCGGATGCTGAAGATCTGACATAAAAACTCAGCAGGCCTGGCAGCATCTGTGGAGGGAGAAACAGGGGGCAGAATATTGCTGTTGGCATGTGGGGGCGGGCCTGTCACACCAACGCATGAAATGACGTGTGATGACATCGGGCGTGCATCCTGATGTCATCGCGGGTCATTTTGATATTACCTTTGACGGGTGCGCGCTGGAGGCAGCTGTGCCCCTGCTGAACTGTCAACAGCCTGTTAAGGCCATTAACAAAGTCATTAAAGTTGTTAATGACGCTGCCCATCCAACCTTAAGGTTGGCAGGAAGGGAAGAGCCCAGGCGGCCCTCGCGTTTTCCAGGAAACCTCATCCATGGACAGGATAAGGTTTCCTGAAGGTTTTATAAAATAATTGAATAAATTTAGCAAAGTTCGCAAACATGTCCCAGCTCACGTGACACTGTCACATGGGGAGACATGTTTAAATAACTTTTCACTTGATTTATAAAAAAGTTTTATTTTCAACTTAATCTCCCTGAGGCAGCTCTGTGCCTCAGGGAGATTGCTGCGCTTGCATGCGCAAAAGAGTATGGGCCCCGACTCTCCCTCCTCCCCCCTGCCCGCACAAGTAGCGCTGAGCACTATTGGCCGCATGTTACGGTGGACAGGCCTTAATTGGCCTGCATGCGTAAAATGGCAGGGTGCAGCTGATCACGGGCGGTGATGGGTTCCGTGCCTGCCCACGCCTGCTCCCAAACAGCCCCCCCGCCATAGGAAAAATTCGCCCTAGAGTTAACGTTTCAGCTCAATGACCTTTCATCACAACTGGAGATGTTGCAAACAACTTAAAGAAACAACAACAACTTGCATTTATGTGGTATCATGGGAGGAGGTTGTAAGGAGGGCTATAAGCTGCAGAGGAGGAGAAGCAGAGAGTTGAATAGGTAGAGAATTGCAGGGATAGCTGAAAGCACACCCGCCTATGATAGGCCGATGGAAATAAAGATGCACAAGGAAATTGGAGGAGCACAGAGATCTCCAAGGTCTGGAACATGTTAAAAAATAGGAAGGGGAGTGACCAGAGTGGTATTTGATATTGACACATTATTGTACTTGGACTCAATGTAGGTCAGTAGACACAGGGATGATGGTGAAGGTGACATTGTGAGTTAGGACATAGGCAGCAGGGGTTGGGTGATCTGAAGTTTATTGGGTGGATGATGGGAGTTTGGCCAGGAGAGTGTTGGAATAGCCCATTCTGGCAGTGACAAAAGTGTGGATAAGAAAACCCAGAGTTCATGAATTCAAATCTCAAACTTTTTATGTGGTTGAACTGGATTGATGCAAAATCAGGGTAATATGTGGGCTAGCACCAGTAAAATGATCATGGAAGCTGTCAGATTGTTGATAAAACTGATGTTGTCCAGGGAGAGAAGTCTGCTGTACTGATTCAGCCTGAGCTAAATGTGACTCCAGTCCCAGGGTGAGCAACTGGAATCAGTTACCTGATTTTTGGGTGATGTGAGCACTTCCACATCTTCAAAATGGTCTCTGCAGCACATTTTGAGATAATATGCACTGGATGCCACATTGGAGAGGGTGTGAGTGCAGGTGCAGCGAGTGCCCACCAGCAGTGCATAGAACAGGTAAACCAAGATGCCAATCAGCCTTCAATGCTCATATGATGCCAGTGTTGCCATTTTGGGACCACACTGTAGTAAGTAGCTGCTCTGAGCCACACACAGCTAAACATTTGTTCAGAGCAGAAAGAACCACCACCTCACACCCCGTAACCACCACCAGTGCTGTTTAGACTAAAGGAGATATCATCAAATTCCAGCTTCATTACTAATTGCTTACTTTTCACTGTTGCTTTGATCCTACACTACAAGCTTCTGCACAAACCAATTATTCCCAGACTTTGATGCACTAGTGCACAACACCCTTGAAATTGAGAATTTCTGGGAGAATGAGCAGAGGCCACACAGAGCAGGACAAACTGTTGCAAGAGAGAGGTGGAGGAGGGGGATCAAGGGTGCTCAGTAATAGGCTGGACAGCTCAGGGAGAACTAATCCACCTGTGATAACAGTTAAGGGAGCCACAATTCACAATTCAAAAAATATCTTGCTGCTCGTGAACATACCTCAGTCACTGACCCTGTTAGTGTCAACCATATAAACATAAAAACCGTCACTGACCATCACAGTGTCCACCCTGTAAATATAAAACCTGTCACTGACCATCACAGTGTCCACCAGGTAAATATAAAACCCATCACTGACCATCACAGTGTCCACCAGGTAAATATAAAACCCGTCACTGACCATCACAGTGTCCACCAGGTAAATATAAAACCTGTCACTGACCATCACAGTGTCCACCCTGTAAATATAAAACCTATCACTGACCATCACAGTGTCCACCAGGTAAATATAAAACCCATCACTGACCATCACAGTGTCCACCAGGTAAATATAAAACCCATCACTGACCATCACAGTGTCCACCCTGTAAACATAAAACCAGTCACTGACCATCACAATGTCCACCAGGTAAATATAAAACCTGTCACTGACCATCACAGTGTCCACCAGGTAAATATAAAACCTGTCACTGACCATCACAGTATCCACCAGGTAAATCTAAAACCCATCACTGACCATCACAGTGTCCACCAGGTAAATATAAGACCTGTCACTGACCATCACAGTGTCCACCAGGTAAATATAAAACCTGTCACTGACCATCACAGTGTCCACCAGGTAAATATAAAACCCGTCACTGACCATCACAGTGTCCACCAGGTAAATATAAAACCTGTCACTGACCATCACAGTGTCCACCAGGTAAATATAAAACCTGTCACTGACCATCACAGTGTCCACCCTGTAAATATAAAACCCGTCACTGACCATCACAGTGTCCACCAGGTAAATATAAAACCCGTCACTGACCATCACAGTGTCCACCAGGTAAATATAAAATCTGTCACTGACCATCACAGTGTCCACCAGGTAAATATAAAACCCGTCAATGACCATCACAGTGTCCACTCTGTAAATATAAAACCTGTCACTGACCATCACTGTGTCCACCAGGTAAATATAAAACCTGTCACTGACCATCACAGTGTCCACCCTGTAAATATAAAACCCATCACTGACCATCACAGTGTCCACCAGGTAAATAAAAAACCCGTCACTGACCATCACAGTGTCCACCAGGTAAATATAAAACCTGTCACTGACCATCACAGTGTCCACCAGGTAAATATAAAATCCATCACTGACCATCACAGTGTCCACCAGGTAAATATAAAACCTGTCACTGACCATCACAGTGTCCACCAGGTAAATATAAAACCCGTCACTGACAATCACAGTGTCCACCAGGTAAATATAAAACCCATCACTGACCATCACAGTGTCCACCAGGTAAATATAAAACCTGTCACTGACCATCACAGTGTCCACCCTGTAAATATAAAACCCGTCAATGACAATCACAGTGTCCACCAGGTAAATATAAGACCCGTCACTGACCATCACAGTGTCCACCAGGTAAATAAACAACCCGTCACTGACCATCACAGTGTCCACCAGGTAAATATAAAACCTGTCACTGACCATCACAGTGTCCACCCTGTAAATATAAAACCCGTCACTGACCATCACAGTGTCCACCAGGTAAATATAAAACCCATCACTGACCATCACAGTGTCCACCAGGTAAATATAAAACCTGTCACTGACCATCACAGTGTCCACCAGGTAAATATAAAACCCGTCACTGACCATCACAGTGTCCACCAGGTAAATATAAAACCCATCACTGACTATCACAGTGTCCACCAGGTAAACATATGCCAGCATTTTTCAGTTGGCAGGCGGGAAACTGACTGCTGCCCGCAATCGGGCACGCACCACAAGTTACACGGATAGGCCCGCCCAGCGTAATCCGCGGCTCCCGAGGTCAGCGGGGAGGGACGGGCAATGGCGGGAGGCCAATGTCCACCAGATCCAATGGGGACCCAGAGGCCTATTCAAAACGGTGCAGGCAGCGGTCCTAAGGCTGCCATTCAGTTCGGTCATCTGCAATGGACAAAGTTGTTGGAGAGCAGGCTAGGCAGGAGGGCAGGTCGGCAGGGAAGTTGGCCATGAGTGCCTCACTGCACTCCTCGAGGAGATGGCAGCACACTTGGAGGTCCTTGTCCCAAGGGACGGGAGGAGAAGGCCCCTCCACATAACAAAACGTGCCTGGGAGGAGGTGGCAGTACAGGTCAGCTCCCATGATGTGGTGAGGTGCACCTGGGTGCAGTACCACAAGTGGTTTAATGACCTCTTGTGATCGGGAAGGGTGAGTACTGTGTTGGCATGGGTCACTAAGCACAGCAGTTAGGTTGGCCCCTCTCGCAACCCCAACTTAGAATTTTGTTTTTTTTATTAATTCATTAATGGGATGTGGGCTTCGCTGGCTGGGCCAACACTTATTGCCCAGCCCTAATTGCCCTTGAGTAGGTGGTGGTGAGCTGCCTTCTTGAACCGCTGCATCCATATGGTGTATATACACCCACAGTGCTGTTAGGAAGGGAGTTCCAGGATTTTGACCCAGCGACAGTGAAGGAATGGCGATACATTTCCAAATCAGTATGGTGAGTGGCTTGGAGGGGAACTTCCAGGTGGTGGTGTTCCCATCTATCTGCTGCCTTTGTCCTTCTAGGTGGTAGTGTTCATCGGTTTGGGAAGCCTTAGAGTGTGAATGGCAAATGTAATAGAGGCAGCATCTGGGGAAGGGGGTGAGCCCTGGCTGCTTGGAGTGAGTGTACGGCAACTCCAGGGTCACAAATCAGATGAGCCCTGCGAGGTATTCCTTAGGTGAGGTTGGCCAGGCTGAAATGGTGCTGCAGGAGAAGACAGCCCACATTAATACTGAGAGGCTATGGACTGGCAGCGGGCAGTCCCGACTTCTGATCCTCTCCAGACACGAGCAGGAGATCCTGGAGATGGAGATGTGCTTGCGACTAGATCAACCGGCTGCGGTGAGGTTTCGGTGCCACAAGGAGGTAAGAGTGCAGAGCACTGAGGTCAGAATGTCTGCAATAGCAACCATTCCACTGTAGTCTCTATATTGTTGTGAGCCTCAAACATGGAATCCCCACTGATAATTGAAAGACGAGGGCACCCTGATCCAGGTGCCAGGCGTGCACAGTAACAGTGTAATGACTGCAACTAATCACACTAATTGGAGCAAGCCCAATCTCAGGAGACAGAGGGCGTGCCACTGGCCCCTGAGGGCCCTGAAGATATACACGCACAAGCATCAAACCCTCTCAGCCAGGCAGGCACCAGCGTAGATACCAGCACCTCAGTGGGGATAACATCGCCGGCTAGTATCTTGGTGCACAGTGGTGAGGGCATTTCACAGTCGTTTGAGGTGCAGGTGGAGGCAGAAAATGCCCAGGGCACCAGCATTCGGAGAACTGCAAGAGACCAGGAACATGCTCAGTCGATGGTTGATGATGTGCCGCTGGAGTCATCCCCGGGGCAGCAGATGCTAGAAGTCCAGCAGGGTGTGCGGGAGGATCTGCTGGAGATACATGAGGGAATGTGAGCCATCGTCTCAGTGATGGAGGAGTCCATGAGGATCATGAGCAACGCAATGACCCTCATGGCCAAGGGCACTGCCCCCTCCATGGAGAGAGTGGCGACTCACATGGAGAGGCTCCTCCAGGAGCTGAATTGGGGGTTTCTGGGGATGAGCTGGGACTTGCAAGCCCTCACACCAGCCATGACCTCAGGTGGTCAGTGTCAGTGAGGGAGGTGGTTTGGGCACCCAGTATCCCAGCTAGGTGCCCATCCATCAATGGTGAGCAGAGAGGTCCAGAGCGACCTCACATTGGCGCATGAGCTGCCTGTCGTCTCTGTGGGCTCCTCTCAGGGCACTCTGGATGATGGCAGCAGCTCCTCCACCCCTCTGCCTGAGACTGTGGCATCCGATGAGGCTGCAGTGACTGAGGAGATGCCACCTCCTAGGTGGGGCTAGCACAGGCTCCACGAGCAAGAGGACGCCCATCAAGGTCATCAAGGCTATCAGGACAGCAGAGTGTGCAGGCTGTCTTCAATGCTGGTGCCAGCAAAGGGGGAACACCTAGGTGTAGCACCCACAAGCGTAAGTCTAAGTTACCTTAGGCACAATGTGGGCTTATCACTAGTGGTTTTCTTTTGCCCCACATTTAAGTTATTGTTCAATTGGTGTGGTGTTGAACACCTTTCATTTAGTTTGATTTCTGTATGCCAAGCTGCAAAGCATTAAATGTTTTGGTTCTCAACAAGCCTCTGGGTGCTTCATTAGCTCTGCAGGTGCAGGGTAACCCATGATGTTACGAGTGACTTGCTTGACATTGAGCTTTATTGAAAAGGGACATAATTAATGTTATTGACCAGGCAAATGGTCCTATCAGGTATTGAATACGGAGCCCGCAGCCCTGGCATCTGGTGGTGGTTCTTATTTGGTAGACTAGCTGAAGAAGTGTTGGATCAAAGCCTCCCGGGTGTCCCTGCCTCCCTGGAGGTGTCCCGGGTCAGCGTCTATCCCCTCAGAGTTCTCCTGACCATGCTCGTCCTCAGATTCACTACTGGACTCATCAACTGTTGTCAGAGCAGCTGTGTCTACACCCTCTTCCTCCACTGCGTTCCCCCCTTGCCAGTGCCAGATTATAGAGAATGCAGCATGCAACCACTATCAGTGACACACGCTCAGGGGGGTATTGCAATGCAGCCCCTGAACAGTCCAGGCATCTATCACTGCCCTTGTGGAGACATGGCTCCTATTGTACCACTGATCGGCCGCTGTTCTTGGATGGTGGAGTGGTGTCATGAGCCACCTTTTGAGGGGAAAGCCCTCATCACCCAGCAACCATCCATCCAGTCAGACACTGAAAAGCCTCCGCACTTGGGAGTGTCTCAGGATGTAAACGTCATGGGAGCTGCCTGGGTACCTCGCACAGACTTGTAGAATCAGCACCCTGTGGTCACGCACTATCTGTGCTTTCATGGAGTGCAATCCCTTCCTGTCAAATGCACGTCTGAACAGAGCATCTGTCACCAGCTTGACACAACTGTGGGCAGCTGATTGGGCGATTCCACAAAGATCACCCACCGAGCCCTAGAAAGAGCCAGAGGCATAGAAGTTGAGGTCCACTGTGACCTTCAGCGCCACTGGCATGGGGTGTCCACCCAAACAGTTGGAGCTGATCTCAGAGCCAATCATCTGACAGATGGAGGTCACTGTCTCCCTTGAGAGGCAGAGCCTCCTTCGACCTTGCACCTCGGACATATTGAGGTAGCTGCATCACGCCTGTATACCCTGGTAGCAGGATAGTGGCATCTTCTGCGGCCCCTTCTGCCTTGGACTTCCTGCTGGCCCTGTGCCCCTTGTGCCTGCGCCTGCCCTCCCACAGGTCACTCCCCTGGAGGCTGATTAGGGACACCTGGCCTCCTCCCCATTCTGGCCCTCCCTTCCTCCTCAGAGGAGGTCCCTCCAGTGGAGACCACAATCCCCCTTCCCAGGGTAAGAGAAGACTGTTTGACATTGGGAACGACCCAAGTGTTATCATTCCACCAGAGCCCTGAATTGAAGCCAATTCTTTCCGTCAAAGCAGCTCTGTAGCAAAATGAGGATATTCTGTTCACACAAGCAAGTAGCAGTGAGTAATAAACGAGAGTAAAAACAAATCACTTAGTGAGCCCACTCACCCCTCTTATCCAGCGCGTGGATGAGGTTAATGAAAACGTGGCCTACACACCTGCCCGTCACACACATGCGAACCCAAGAAAATGGCACAAGCCATGCAAATTCGAATTCAATTGCTGCCTCAAGGGCTTTAACTGGACCATTAATTAATGTCTGGAGTGCCTCAGAATCCATAGCGCCAGCGAAATATGGCAAAGGTGCGCGGTGAAGTCAGGACACACAGACAACGCCAACGCGTGTCATTTTACGAGCACGCATGATGGGTATGCCCGCTCATGGCAAATGTAAAACCCTGCCCATAAAACCCATCACTGACCATCATGGTGTCCACCCAATAAATATAAATCACATCATTGAACAATACAGTGTCCAAGAGGTAAATATAAAACATGTCACTGACCATCATAGCGTCCACTGGGTAAACATAAAACCCATCACTGGCCAACACAGTGTCCACCAGTTAAATATAAATCCCATCACTGACCATCACAGTGTCCACACTGTAAACATAAAACCCGTCACTGACCATTACAGTGCCCACACTGTAAATATAAAACCTATCACTAACCATCACAGTGTCCAACCTGTAAATATAAAACCCATCACTGACCATCACAGTCTCCACCAGGTAAATATAAAAACCGTCACTGACCATCACAGTGTTCACCCTCTAAATATAAAACACAACACTGACCAACAGAGTTTCTTCCCTGTAAATATAAAACCTGTTACAGACCATCACAGTGTCAACCCTGTAAATATAACAGCCATCACTGACCATCACAGTGTCTACCCTGTAAATTTTAAGCCCGTCACTGGCCAACACAGTGTCCATCCTGTGAATATAAATCCTATCACTGACCATTACAGTGTCCACCCTGAAAATATAAAACCCGTCAAAGACCATCACAGTATCCGTCAGGTAAATATAAAACCCAACACTGACCATCACAGAGTCCACCCTGTAAATATAAAACCCAACACCGACCATCATAATGTCAACACTGTAAATATAAAACCAATAACTGATCTTCACTGTGTCCACCAGGTAAATATAAAACCCATCACTGATCATCAGAGTGTCCACCATGTAAATATAAAAACTGTCACTGACCATCACAGTGTCCACCCTGTAAATATAAAACCTATCATTGACCATCATAGTGTCCACCCTGTGAATATAAAACCCATCACTGACCATCACAGTGTCTACCTGTAAATATAAAACCTATCACTGACCAACACAGTGTCCATCCTGTAAATGTAAACATGACACTCACCATCACAGTGTCCACCCTGTAAACATAAAACCTGTCACTGTCCATCACAGTGTCATCAGTTAAATATAAAACACATCACTGACCATCATAGGGTCCACCAGGTTAACATATAAACCGTCGCTGACATTCACAGTGTCCACCCTGTAAATATAAAACCCGTCACTGACCATCAAAGTGTCCACACTGTAAATATAAAACGCATCACTGATCATCACAGTGTCCAGCCTATAAATTTTAAACCCATCATTGATCATCACAGTGTCCATCCTGTAAATATAAAACACGTCACTGACCATCACAGTGTCCACCCTGTAAATATTAAACCTGTCACTAACCATCACAGTGTCCAACCAGTAAATATAAATCCATAAGTGACCATCACAGTAATCACCCTGTAAATATAAAACCCATTACTGACCATGACAGTGCCAACCAGGTATATATAAAACACGTCACTGACCATCACAGTGTTTACCCAGTAAATATAAAAACCCGGCACTGTCCATCACAGTGTCCACCAGTTAAATATAAATCCCATCACTGACCATCACAGTGTCCACCAGTAAAATTGAAATCCCATCACTGACCATCACAGTGTCAACCAGTTAAATATAAATCCCATCACTGACCATCACAGTGTCCACCCTGTAAACATAAATCTCTGCACTGACCATCACAGGGTCCACCAGGTTGACATATAAACCATCGCTGACATTCACAGTGTCCACCCTGTAAATATAAAAACCGTCACCAACCATCACAGTGTACACCCTCAAATATTAATCACATCACTGACCATCACAGTGTCCACACTGTAAATATAAAATGCATCACTGAACATCACAGTGTCCAGCCTGTAAATATAAAACTCATCACTGACCATCACAGTGTCTACCCTCTAAACATAAAACCCGTCAAAGACCATCACAGTGTCCACCCTGTAAATATAAAACCCATCACTGACCATCACAGTGTCCACCAGGTGAATATAAAACCGGTCACTGATCACCACAGTGTCCACCAGGAAAATATAAAACCTGTCACTGACCATCACAGGGTCCACTCTGTAAATATAAAAACTATCACTGACCATCGCAGTGTCCACCCTCAAATATAAAACACATCACTGAACCTCACAGTGTTCACACTGTAAATATAAAAGCCATCACTGACCATCACAGTGTCCAAAATGTAAATATAGATCCCATCACTGATCATAACAGTGTCCACCCTGTAAATTTTAAACCGGTCGCTGACCATCACAGTGTCCACCCTGTAAACATAAAACTTGTCACTGTCCATCACAGTCTCCATCAGTTAAATATAAAACACATCACTGACCATCACTGGGTCCACCAGGTTAACATATAAACCGTTGCTGACATTCACAGTGTCCACCCTGTAAATATAAAAACCATCACCAACCATCACAGTGTACACCCTCAAATATTAAACACGTCACTGACCATCGCAGTGTCCACATTGTAATTATAAAACACATCACTGACCATCACAGTGTCCACCATGTAAATATAAAACCCATCACTGACCATCACAGTGTCCAACCTGTAAATATAAAACCCATCACTGACCATCACAGTGTCCACCCTGTAAATTTTAAACCCATCACAGAACATCACAGTGTCCACCCCGTAAATATAAAACACATCACTGACCATGACAGTGTCCACCCTGTAAATACAAAACCCATCACTGACCATGACAGTGCCAACCAGGTATATATAAAACACGTCACTGCCCATCACAGTGTTCACCCTGTAAATATAAAAGCCCAGCACTGACCATCACAGTGTCCAACAGTTAAATATAAATCCCATCACTGACCATCACTGTGTCCACCCTCTACATATAATACCTATCACTGACCATCACGATATCCACTCTTTAAATATATAATCCATCACTGTCCATCACAGTCTCCATCCTGTAAATATAAAACCCATCACTGACCATCACAGTGTCCACCCTGTAAACATAAAACCCAACACTGTCCATCTTACTGTCCACCAGGTAAATAAAAAACCCATCGCTCACCATTAAAATGTCCACCCTGTAAATATAAAACCCGTCACTGGCCATTACAAAGTCCACCCTGTAAATATAAAACCCATCATTTACCATCACAGTGCTCTCTCTGTAATTGAAAACCAGTCACTGACTACCACGATGTCCACCCTGTAAATATAAAACTCATCACTGGCCATCACAGTGTCCACTAGGTAAATATGAAACAAGTCACTGACCATCACAGTGTCCATGCTGTTAATATAAAACCCCCTCACTGACTATCTCAGTGTCTACCCTGTAAGTATAATACTAGTCCCTGACCGTGACAATGTCCACCCTATAAACATTAAAGCCGTCACTGACCATCACAATGACCACCATATAAATATAAAACCCTAATATAAAACTAGGTGAATCCAAGGAGAGGGGTGAAATATAAGCTGGTTTAAGGTTGGGGGGGAAGGGGTGGGTGCGGGGTTGGGTAGGGGGAGAGAAGTGGAGGGGGGTGGTGTGGTTGTAGGGACAAACAAGCAGTGATATGAGCAGATCATCAAAAGATGTCACAGACAAAAGAAGAAAAGAACACAGAGGTGTTGAAGTTGGTGATATTATCTAAATGAATGTGCTAATTAAGAATGGATGGTAGGGCACTCAAGGTATAGCTCTAGTGGGGGTGGGGGGAGCATAAAAGATTTACAAATAATGGAAATAGGTGGGAAAAGAAAAATCTATATAAATTATTGGAAAAATCAAAAGGAAGGGGGAAGAAACAAAAAGGGGGTGGGGATGGAGGAGGGAGATCAAGACCTAAATTTGTTGAATTCAATATTCAGTCTGGAAGGCTGTAAAGTGCCTAGCTGGAAGATGAGGTGCTGTTCCTCCAGTTTGCGTTGGGCTTCACTGGGACAATGCAGCAAGCCAAGGTCAGACTGCACTCCATTCTCTCAGGTCCAACCCTGACATTGTCATCAAACCCGCTGACAAGGGTGGTGCTGTTGTTGTCTGGCGCAGTGACCTCTACCTCACGGAGGCTGAGCGTCAATTCACAGAAACTTCCTCCTACCTCTCCCTGGACCATGACCCCACCACTGAACATCAAACCATTGTTTCCAGGACTGTCACTGACCTCATCTCCTCTGGGGATCTTCTTCCCACAGCTTCCAACCTGATAGAATCCACAAACAGAACTGTCCCGGTAGATCGAACGTGTCAGCTTGCTCCTGCCCCATGGAACTCATTTCTCGTTATCTTGACTCCCTTCTCTCTCCCCTTGTCCAGTCCCTTCCCACCTACATCCGTGATTCCTCTGACACCTTACGTCACATCAACAGTTTCCAGTTCCCTGGCCCCAACCGCTTCCTCTTCACCATGGACGTCCAATCCCTCTACACCTCCATCCCCCACCAGGATGGTATGAGGGCCCTTAGCTTCTTCCTCGAACAGAGGCCCGAACAATCCCCATCCACCACTACTCTCCTCCAATTGGCTGAACTTGTTCTCACACTGAACAATTTCTCCTTCATCTCCTCTCACTTCCTCCAAATAAAAGGTGTGGCTATGGGTACCCGCATGGGCCCCAGCTATGCCTGTCTCTTTATGGGGTATGTGAAACATTTCTTGTTCCAGTCCTACTCTGGCCCCCTTCCACAACTCTTTCTCCAGTACATTGATGATTACTTTGGTGCTGCTTCATGCTCTCATCGGGACTTGGAAAAATTTATTAATTTTGCTTCCAATCTCCACCCCTCCATCATTTTCACGTGGTCCATCTCTGACACTTCCCTTCCCTTCCTTGACCTCTCTGTCTCAATCTCTGGTGATAGACTGTCCACCAATATCCATTACAAGCCTACCGAATCCCACAGCTACCTCGACTACAGCTCCTCACACCCCGCTTCCTGTAAGGACTACATCCCATTCTCTCAGTTCCTTCGCCTCCGTCGCATGTGTTCTGATGATGCTACCTTGAAAAACAGTTCCTCTGACATGTCCTCCTTCTTCCTTAACCGAGGTTTTCCACCCACGGTTGTTGACAGGGCCCTCAACCATGTCCCATCTTCTGCGCATCTGCCCTCACGCCTTCTCCTCCCTCCCAGAAACATGATAGGGTCCCCCTTGTCCTCACTTATTACCCCACCAGCCTCTGCATTCAAAGGATCATCCTCCGCCATTTCCGCCAACTCCAGCATGATGCCACCACCAAATATATCTTCCCCTCCCTACCCTGTCGGCATTCCGTAGGGATCGTTCCCTCTGGGACACCCTAGTCCACTCCTCCATCACCCACTTCTCCTCAACCCCCACCTATAGCACCACCCCATGCCCACGCAAAAGATGTAACACCTGCCCCTTCACTTCCTCTGTCCTCACTGTCCAAGGGCCCAAACAGTCCTTTCAAGTGAAGCAGCATTTCACTTGCATTTCCCCCAACTTAGTCTACTGTATTCGTTGCTCCCAATGCGGTCTCCTCTACATGGGAGAGACCGAACGTAAAATGGGCAACCGCTTTGCAGAACACCTGCGGTCTGTCCGCAAGAATGACCCAAACCTCCCTGTCGCTTGCCATTTTAACACTCCACCCTGCTCTCTTGCCCACATGTCTGTCCTTGGCCTGCTGCATTGTTCCAGTGAAACCCAATGCAAACTGGAGGAACAGCATCTCATCTTCCGACTAGGCACTTTACAGCCTTCCAGACTGAATATTGAATTCAACAAATTTAGGTCTTGAACCCCCCTCCTCCATCCCCAACCCCTTTCTGTTTCTTTCCCCTTCCTTTTGTTTTTTCCAATAATTTATATAGATTTTTCATTTCCCACCTATTTCCATTATTTGTAAATCTTTTATGCTCCCCCCACCCCCACTAGAGCTATACCTTGAGTGCCCTAAAATCAATTCTTAATTAGCACATTCGTTTAGATAATATCACCACCCTCAACAACTCTGTGTTCTTTTGTTCTTTTGTCTGTGACATCTTTTGATTATCTGCTCCTATCACTGCTTGCTTGTCCCTACAACCACACCACCACCCTCCACTTCTCTCACCCCACAGCCCGCCCCCACCTTAAACCAGCTTATATTTCACCCCTCTCCTTGGATTCAACTAGTTCTGTTGAAGGGTCATGAGGACTCGAATGGTCAACTCTTTTCTTCTCCGCCGATGCTGCCAAATATAAAACCCATCACTGACCATCTCAGTGTCCAACCTGTAAATATAAAACCAGTCACTGACCATCACATTGTCCACCCTGTATGTATAAAACCCATCACTGACCATCACAGTGTCCACCATGTAAATATAAAACCCGTCACTGACCATCACAGTGTCCACATTATAAATATAAAAGCCGTCACTGACCATCACAGTGTCCTACCTGTATGCAAAAAACCCATCTCTGACGATCACACTGTCCACCAGGTAAATATAAAACACATCACTGACCATCATAGTGTCCATGCTGAAAATATAAAACCGTTACTGACCATCTCAGTGTGCACCAGGTAAATAAAGAGCACATCACTGACCATCACAATGTCCCCCCGGTAAATATAAAACCTGTCACTGACCATCACAGCATCCACCCTGTAAATATAATACCCATCACTGACCATCACATTGTCCACCCTGCAAAAATAAAACCAGTCACTGACCATCACAGTCTCCACCCTGTAAATATGATACCCATCACTGACCATCACAGTGTTCACCTGGTAATGATTAAACCCATCACTGACCATCACAGTGTCCACCAGGTAAATATAAAACCCATCACTGACTATCACAGTTTCCACCCGTAAATATAAAACCTATCACTGACCATCACAATGTCCACCCTGTAAATATAAAACTTGTTACTGACCATCACAGTGTCCACCCTGTAAATATAAAACCCATCACTGATCATCACAATGGCAACCCTGTAAATATAAAACCCATCACTGACCATCACAGTGTCTAACCTGTAAATATAAAACCCATCACTGATCATCACAGTGTCCACCCTGTAAATATAAAACCCATCACTGACCATCAGTGTCCACCCTGTAAATATAAAACCCATCACTGACCATCACAGTGTCCAACCTGTAAATATAAAACCCATCACTGACCATCAGTGTCCACACTATAAATATAAAACCCATCACTGACCATCACAGTGTCCACCAGGTAAATATAAAACCCATCACTGACGATCACAGTGTCCACACTGTAAATATAAAACCCGTCACTGACCATCACAGTGTCCACACTATAAATATAATACCCATCACTGACCATCACATTGTCCACCCTGTAAAAATAAAACCAGTCACTGACTATCACAGTCTCCACCCTGTAAATATGATACCCATCACTGACCATCACAGTGTTCACCTGGTAATGATTAAACCCGTCACTGACCATCACAGTGTCCACCAGGTTAATATAAAACCCATCACTGACCATCACAGTTTCTACCCTGTAAATATAAAACCTATCACTGACCATCACAATGTCCACCCTGTAAGTATAAAACTTGTTACTGACCATCATAGTGTCCACCCTATAAATATAAAACCCATCACTGATCATCACAATGGCAACCCTGTAAATATAAAACTTGTTACTGACCATCACAGTGTCCAACAGGTAAATATAAAACCTGTCAATGATCATCACAATGGCAACCCTGTAAATATAAAACCCGTCACTGACCATCACAGTGTCCACCCTGTAAATATAAAACCCATCACTGACCATCACAGTGTCCACCCTGTAAATATAAAACCCATCACTGATCATCACAGTGTCCACCCTGTAAATGTAAAAGACGTCACTGACCATCACAGTTTCCACCCTGTAAATGTAAAAGACGTCACTGACCATCACAGTGTCCACCCTGTAAATGTAAAAGACTTCATTGACCATCACAGTGTCCACCAGGTAAATGTAAAAGACATCACTGACCATCACAGTGTCCACTAGGTAAATATAAAACACGTCACTGACCATCACAGTGTCCATCTTTAAATAAAAAACCCATCACTGACCATCACAGTGTCCTCCAGGTAAATATAAGTCCCATCACTGACCATCACTGTGTCCACCATGTAATTATAAAGCCCATCACTGACCATTACATTCACAACCAGTTAAATATAAAACCCGTCACTGACCATCACTGTGTCCACCATGTAATTATAAAGCCCATCACTGACCATTACATTCACAACCAGTTAAATATAAAACCCGTCACTGACCATCACTGTGTCCACCATGTAAATATAAAGCCCATCACTGACCATTACATTCACAACCAGTTAAATATAAAACCTGTCACTGACCATCACAGCATCCACCCTGTAAATATAAAACCCATCACTGACCATCACAGTGTCCACCCTGTAAATATAAAACCCATCACTGACCATCACAGTGTCCGCCCTGTAAATATAAAACCCATCACTGACCATCACAGTGTCCGCCATTTAAACATAAAACCTAACCCCAAAAAAAATTTCAAATTACAATTTTAAATCTTACCCTGTGTTTTAGTGGGAATTCGCTCTGGGGCCATCTAACTTATATGACTGGATTTTGCACCAAGTTTCCAAGCGCTACTACAGTGTCAGGAAGTAGTTTCTTTATTAAATTAATTTTGCTGCTTATGAATGGTGAGCAACTTGACTGAACTGACCTTCATTTCTCATTGGTCCCTTCATTTTGCAAACTGCCCAAAGGGCCTTTGCTTCCCTGAACCACATGAATGCTTTTAAATGCAAATTATTATTTTCATTCGCTCTGGGAGTTATTTTGTTTCCTCTTTGTAGTTTTAGTTCCCAGGTGAGTTGATTGATTCTGTGTATTTCTGTGTTTCTCTCAGCCTTTTCCTGGCTTTTCCCCTGGTGTCTGTTTGATTGGTCTGTGACTTCAGGATCAGCAGAGTTTTGGGAATCATTGCTAACAACTGAGAAATCGCCATCGGTGATAATAACTTGGCAAGATTGCAGAACACTGCTCTGACTCTCATTTAGTGAAGTACTTTAAAGTTGTTTATTTGAATGGGGTTATGTCTCCGTTAAATTAGTCAACTGGGGAACATTGTGGATTCATCTACTGACTAATTACTGGGTTAATGGCTGGTGTTCCCATGCTTGGACTTCTCACAAGCGATATGCCTATTAGTGAGATTGTTTCCTGCAACTTAATATTTTTTCACCATAATTTGCTGGAAGAGTGATGTGATAAAGGTGCAGCAAGCAGCCTTAGATCGTCAAAATCACCTCTACAGCATACATTCACACTTTTGGGATAATATGCACTGGACACCACACTGGAGAAGGTGTGAGTACAGGTGCAGCGAGTGCCCACCAGCAGTACACAGAACAGATAAACCATGATGCCAATCAGCCTGCAATGCTCATACGATGCCACCTCTACCGTTTTGGAGTTCCACACCCCAGCTCACACCCTCTCTTAGCCTCGCAAGCTGAACATCTGCTCAGCAACAGAAAGGGCCCCACTCCAGCCTCACCCTTGCTGTTGAAAAGGATCATCACCAAATTTTGGGTTTGTTAGCAATTGATTTCTTCTGGCTGTTGCTTTGATTCTGAGAATTTTTGGTGCTTTTCAGAATTCTTTAAAATGGCTGTGGCATCAGGAACTGAGTGAATTGTTGGAACAGACATAACATTAACAGCATTAAATGCTATCAGACTTACCACTCAGATATAGAGAGTTTTCAATGTGTTCTTGGGGCGTGGGTATTGCTGGCTAGGTCACTGTTTATTGCCCATGCCTAGTTACCCTTGAGAAGGTGAGTTGCCTTCTTGAACCGCTGCAGTCCATGCGGTGTAGGTACACCCACAGTGCTGTTAAGAAGTGAGTTCCAGGATTTTCACCCAACGACAGTGAACGGTGATATATTTCCAAGCCAGGATGGTGAGTGACTTGGAGGGGAACTTCCAGGTGGTGGTGTTCCTATGTGTCTGCTGCCCTTGTCCTTCTAGGTGGTAGTGGTCATGGGCTTGGAAGGTGCTGTCGAAGGAGTCTTGGTGAATTCCTGCAGTGCATCATATAGATGGCACACACTGCTGCTACTGTGCGTCGGTGGTGGAGGGAGTGAATGTTTGTGGATGGGATGTCAATCAAGTGGACAGCTTTGTCCTGGACAGTGTCAAGCTTCTTTAGTGTTGTTGGAGCTGCACTCATCCAGGCAAGTGGGGAGTATTCCATCACACTCCTGACTTGTAGATGGTGGACAGGCTTTGGGGTGTCAGGAGATGAGTTACTTACCACATGATTCCTAGCATCTGACCTGCCCTGGTAGCCACAGTACTTATATGGCTAGGCCAGTTCAATTTCTGGTCAATGGTGGGGGATTCAGCGATAGTAATGCCATTGAATGTCAAGATGGTTCGATTCTCTTTTGTTGGAGATGATCATTTCCTGGCACTTGTGTAGTGTGAATGTTACTTGCCACTTGTCAGCCCAAGCCTGGATATTGTCCAGCTCTTGCCACATTTGGACATGGACTGCTTCAGTATCTGAGGAGTCGCGAATGATGCTGAACATTGTGCAATCATTGGCAAACTTCCCCACTTCTGACCTTATGATGGAAGGAAGGTCATTGATGAAGCAGTTGAAGATGGTTGGGCTAGTTGAAGATGGTTGGGCCAAGGACACTATCCTGAGGAACTCCCGCAGTGATGATTGGGGGTGAGATGATTGACCTCCAACAACCACAACCATCTTCCTTTGTGCTAGGTATGACTCCCACCAGTGGAGAGTTTTCCCCCTGATTCCCATTGACTCCAGTTTTGCTAGGGCTCCTTGATGCCACACTTGGTCAAATGCTGCCTCGGGTGGTGGGTGTGCTTGGTCGGTGGTAATCAGCAGGAAGTTTCCTTGCCCATGTTTGACCTGATACCATGAGATCTCATGGGACTCAGAGTCAAAGTTCAGGGCTCCTGTGTCACCCCCTCCTTACTTTATGGTGGGACATTCCCTACCTAGGGTCATTGCCTGTAGAGTATGATTCTGTGAGGATGACTATGTCAGGCTGTTGCTTGACTAGTCTGTGAGACAGCTGTCCCAATTTTTTGCATTAGCCCCCAGATGTTAGTAAGGAGGACTTTGCAGGGCAGGCTTGGTAGAATGCCTGCTTGGTCGTGTCAATGCTTGGATTGATGTCGGGTGTTCCATCTGATTTTATTTTCAATGCCCCTCATTGTGCTTTGAAACAACCGACTGGTTCGCTAGGCCATTTCAGAGACTAGCTCAGAGTCAACCACATTGCTGTGGGTCTGGAGTCACATGTAGGCCAGACCAGGTAAGGATGGCAGATTTCCTTCCTTAAAGGACATTAGCGAACCATATGGGTTTTTATGACAATCCAGTAGTTTCAGGATCATAAATTCAGGTTGAGCATTTTATTCCAGGTTTATTCTACAAACTGAATTCAAATTCCACTCACTGTCATGGTGGGATTGAGAGCAAAGCAGAGAAATGATAGAGAAGGAGAATAAATTAAAGCGAAATCAGGAATAGAAAGAGAAATAAGAGATAAAACAGACAGAATAGAAATGCAATCAAAAACATAATTTATTTTTTTGACATTTTAAAATAATTTTCTTGTTGCGGGAATGAGACTTTGTGATTTAGATTGCTCATTTTCTGGGCCTAGATTTTGATTATCATTTCATTAACAATTAACACTTAGTTTAGAGGGTGCTTATGCTGTTAATGGCCAGACTTACATTTTTGTCATGAGTTTAATGGATAATCAATTTGTAAATCTAGCAAGGTCTTAGATATGAGAATGCCTAAGGCACAATGTTGTTCTTGCAAAGTTCCAGAGATTCCTAATGCATGGCATATTTTTTCATCACTTAGAATTATATAGCAGTAGCTGTGCCTGTCTGATTTTTTTGCTGAGCTGACCAGTTTAAACCAAATGCAGATAGGAGTTTTCAAAAGAGATGAGGCAGAATCAGGAATCTCTTCTTCTCTGCGCTTCCCCATCTTCTCGAACATTCCTATCCTCAGTCATTGCAATCTCCTCCTCAGCTCCTTCTCTCAAATCACTGCCTTCTTGAAGTCCCTAAATGGGTCCCTTCATTGACCTTGAGCGGAATTTTCCCAAATTTTCATTAAGTGCAATAGTGGGCAGGCAAAATGGCATCCTACCCGTCAAAGGCAATGGTGGGTTTCAGCGCTGTTTCATCCCAAACCTCCTCATTATTTATGCACTCCCAGGAAACACACCTTTTCCACAGTGGGTTGGCTCTCATTTGCCCACCTGCCATCGCCTCGCTGCCACATTATGCCAGCTGCCATGTTTAAAAGGCAGCTGCCAGCTCACCGCTCGTCACCACCAAGTCACCACCGCTGCCCGGGAGACATGGCCAGTAAAGGAAAAAAGACCACAGCTCCCCCACTTCAATGACGGGTCCTCTGAGAGGCTGCTGCATGCCGTAGAGGCCCACTGGCATGTCCTGTACCACCGGTCTGGCTGCAGGATGGGCAGCAACCTGACCAATCCTGCTTGGGAGGCGGTGGCAGCGGTGGTCAGTGCCAACACCCTTCAGAGGAAGACAGCCACCCAGTGCCACAAGAGGATGAATGATCTCCTCCATTCTGCCAGAATAAGTCACTCTTTTCATCCCTCCCAACTCACACACTCACATCCACAGGGCCCTCACTCACTGCCAGTTCAAGGGACATCACCATTCACTCTCTCACACACTCCTTCACTGTCCTCATCCTGTCCATGGGACCACTCACCACCCACACAGGCCAGGCATACTGATCATCTGGCCTGGCAGGCATCCTGCTTACACTGTCCCCATCTCTATCCATGCAGGACAAGCTGGCTCACAACAAGAGCGAGAGGCCGCAGACTGGTGGAAGAATGCCTGAAATCAAGGTCCTCACGAACTTTGAAAACCGATCCATCCAGCTGGCCGGTGATGACCGGGACGGGTCCTGTGCTGATGGTGAGGTTGGTGCTGCTCTACCAAGTGAGGATCCAGCAGTGCAACATCCATCAGACAACCATGCTGTGAGTGATGTGCCCTCTTTCACAGGCCACTGCCATGCACTAATTCTCTCTCCTTGCTTCCACAGGCACATCTGGGAAACAGCCGACAGAGTCCATGACCCAGGGCCTCCAATCAAGCCCCGAAGAAACCTCTGAAGAGAAATCTGAAGGCAACCTCCCTGAAGTCCCATCATAGAGATCACCCACACCCTCCACCAGCACAGAGACACACACCTCGGTGGGACCTAGCTTTAGAGTAGCCTCAGGATCACAATCTGGTGAGCACATCGCACCGTCTGATCCACAGTAGGTGGAGGCAGGGACTTCCCAGGCCCCCGGCACTCGGAGGATGGTGGAGGCCAGAACGTTGCTGAGTCTGAGTCAGATGACGAGCCTCTGGACTCGGTCATGTCACAGTTGCTGGAATTACAACGGCAAGCTCGGGAACATCAGGAAAGGATGTCCGCAACACTCCTCAGATTGCAAGGCACAGTGGAGGAGTCTGTCCACCTTCACTCTGAGGTGATAGCGCCTGCATGTCAATGCACCGAGGTCAACACTGGTAGGATGGCAGCCACCATAGAGACCTTGGTCCAGGATATCACTCCTGCACAGCTGCGTGGAGTGAACTCCATCGCTGATGCCATAGTTGGCCTCCAACAGTGTGTACGCAAGAAGGGTGTGGGGCAGCTTGATCTCACCCCAGCTAACCCGACTCGGCAAGAAGTCAGCCTGCGGCCCTCGGGCGCCCATAGGGAGGAGGATCAGCAGGTGCACACTCCGGGCCCATCTACCCAGGTGACTCTGGGAGTGTCCGGCCCATCCGAATCACCTCTTCCTGTGACCTCAGCAGCTGCAGCTCCACAGGGCGAGGAGGGGTGCACTGCCACACAGCAGGACCCCGAAAGCAGGCCAGGGCTCTCCAGGTCTCGGCCTTCCAGAGGACGTCCGCCAAAGTCATCACAGACAGGGCGTCACAGTCAGCAGGCTGCCTCCACCTCCACTGTAGATGCCCAGGGAGCACCAAGACATAGCAGCAGGGTTAGGACAGTTAAGGAGAATTAGTTGCACAGCCTGGGCATGGGTGTTAATCACTTATGCAAACTGTTCACTATTATGAATAAACTCCCAAGAATGTCTCCCTGCCTATGGCTCCTTGTTCTGATGAGCAGTGTTCTTGTCACTCAGATGTGAAACCTTTCTGCACAAGATAAAGGCAGGTGTCTCAGTCCAGGGTCTCTTCCCTGTGCTCTGTGCAGCCTTCAGGCCACAGTGATGGTCCAGCCTCACACTCCCTGGAAACATTACTGTTCCCTGCACCTCGGCGGTGCTGGTCATTGCTGCCAGAATGTAGTGGGCAGGCGCCGCAGAGTTCCATCATTCTCTCTGTGTGCTCTCAGCACCTTTAAGGTGGGGCTGGCCCCCATCACACCAGCATCTGTGACCAGTGATGCTGTGCTCCAACTCCTGAAGGTCTCAGGTGCTGAAGATGAATAAAGGATCAGGTGCTTTTAAAGTTTCATGGATGCGTCTCCATGATATGACCCTGATCACAGAGCGCAAGCGAGCTGCCCTCGGCCAGACAGGAGTCAGACATTCTCAGAGGCTATGTGAAGATCTATGGAGTGTCCTCACTGCATGTCGTCATCATCCTCCTGCAATCGAGCGACTATTAGGGCCTCCACTGTGTCTCCATGACAGGAGCATTCTCACAGAGGGTATTGACGCTGCCATAAGCCAGACTGGAGTCAAATGTTCACAGATGCAATGTGAGGATCTATGGGGTCTCCTCACTGCACATCGTTATCATCCTCCACAAATCCAGCAGCTATGAGGCCTCCCGAGCGTGCCTGCCTCAGCTGGTCAGTGTGAGAGCCTCATCCCCGTCATCATCACCTCCGAGGAGCCCCTCGGCCTCATCCCCATCGTGATCCTCCTCATCCGAGGAGACCTCCAGCTCCTCCACCTCCTCCTCAGCCAGCTCCTCTCCCTGTTGCAGCGCCAGTTTGTAAAGGGTGCAGCAGACGATGACGCTGTGTGACACCCTCTGTGGACTGTATTGCAGGGCTCCACCAGACCGGTCCAGGCACTGGAACCTCATCTTCAGCATCCCGATGGTCTGCTGCACCAAGTTGTGAGCTGCAGCATGAGCCTCATTGTAGCGTCGCTCTGCTGCAGTCTGAGGCTGCTGTACGGGTGTCATCAGCTACGGCCTCTGTGGGTAGCCCTTGTCCCTGAGGAGCCAACCCTGCAGCCTCTGTGGACCCTGGGAGACTGCAGGGATCTGTGACCGACTGAGAATGTAGGAGTCATGGACAATCCCCGAAAACTGTGCACAGACCTGCAGGATGTGTTTCTGGTGGTCGCTCACCAGCTGCATGTTCAGTGGGTGGGATCCCTTGTGTTTGATGTAGTCCAGCGACTGAAGCGATGGAGGCCTGAGCACCACATGGGTGCAGCCAATCGCTCCCTGCACATGGGGGAGTCCTGATATTGCAGCAAATCCAATGGCCCTGCATCCTGGCTGTCCCGTACCTGGGCAAAATGCACAAAGTTGTGTGTTCTCGAGTAGATGGCATCCGTGAGCTCCTGGATGCATTTGTGGGTGGCAGATTGTGAAATCCCACAGAGGTCACCTGTGGAGCCCTGAAAGGAGCCACTGGCATAGAAATTGATCACCGTGGTCACTTTCACAGCCATTGGCAGTGCGTTCCCTCCATGTCCCCTTGGTGACAAGTCCTGCAGTAAGTGGCAGATGTGAGCCACCAGGTCCCTAGACATGCGCAGTTATTGGTGATACTGGTTCTCAGTCATCTGCAGGAATGACAGGCAGTGTCTATAGACCCTGGGTGTCACTAGGTGCTGACCAGTCACAGCTTGCTCTCACTCCTGCACAGCGAGTGCGGGAGCCCCTGCTGCTCCTTCTTCATGAGGTTGCTGCTCCTGCCTTTGTGCAGCCAGGAGCCTCAGTCACTCTCTCCTCCATCTTCTCTGTTCTCTGTAGGCCATCAGGCATACAGCAAGGTCACCAGGTTCATGATCCTGATGTGGTCCTCCTGCAGCATGAAAGAGAGAGAGACGTGGTTATCATGGCTTTGCTTAGCACCTTTCCTGTCCCTGTGTGACCCCCCCCCCCCCACTTAATGCTTCACAGAGAGTGTGGGTCACCCCTCGGATGGCCAGAGATGAGTGCGCAGCATGGCTGCCCTGTCAGCCTGTGACATGAGGGACACTGGTCCAAACTGGGATGCTGAGATTGGAAAGGGCTGTCAGCACCTCCAGCAGTGACTGCTCCATGGCCAGTGTTGGTGAGGAGATCGTACAACGTGTGCAGTCTGACTGCTCCACAGTCCAATAAAGTGGTGACGGACTCGCAATCTGTGCCGGGGAGGGTGGGGGACGTGGTAGGGGGGCAGGGCGGGGGGGTGGGGAGCTAAGGTCTGGAGTGCTTGGTGGTCCTTTGTAGCCTCTGCATTGCTTGTGTGGGTGGGCAGACGAGGAGCCTGACCCCAATCATATCACTGTGGCTGTGCCTGATCTGTCTCAGTTACAGAGGAATGGTCCGTTTATACAGGTGTCCCTAATGTGTGGCCACTTCCTTTGCCCACCCTGCCCCCACCTCGATTTCCTGTACTTGGGATCCAGCGCCAGGGCAGCAGTTTGACTCCCCCACCACCCAGAGAACAGCAGCAGTTACCCCCGAGGCAGGGCAGCAGTTGCCCCCGGACACACCCACCTCCGACATCAGTCACCTCCAAGCGCGGGCCCCACTTCACCCCGGCCCCCCGGACCCCTGAAACCTGCCAAGCAGCAGGCAACCCTGGCGAGCTCTGCAGAATGATGTTGGTCATTCACCTCCACTTCCCCCAAAGTGAAGCTGCCAGGTGCACGTTGCCTGTGAGCTGCTGTGAAACATGTCGACGTGCTTTCCCACCAACGTGGATGGACGACCCAGTGGGGGACCAACAGCCTGGCTGGGATAAGCTGTTAATGATATGCTGATGTAATTCTTTCGAGTACAAACACATTTTCATCTGTTTCTATTCAGATGAAATTACATTGTTTCATAATTTGCCATGGTGAGATTTGAACTCTTGATCTTGGTACCAAAGTACCATAACCACTTGGCTATATGCTGATGTATTACAACGAGCTCCCTGACGACCATTGTTGGGAAATGCAGCCCACCGTCGGCGGGCTGAGCGGATGATCTCAACCTTCCTTCCCGCCGCCATGAAACCGAATTGCGCCATATTGTCCATGCACACCATCTATCACACCCGCCACCAGCGGGTACGGGAAATTCTGCCCATTGTCTTACCCCCTCAATCAATGCCAATAAAACTGATTATCTGCACATTTTCACATTGCTGTTTGTGGGGGCTTGCACAAATTGGTTGCTGTGTTTCTTATATTACAACAGTGACAACACTTCAGAAGGTTATTTCATTGGCTGTAAAGCTCTATAAGACGTCTGATGGTTGTGAACGGCAACATAAAAATGCAAGTTCTTTTTGGTTTAACCTACATATCACAGCTCCTCCTTTGACCTATCCATTTCCTGTACTCCCTACTCCCAGGGTCTTAATCACAGACAAGCCCATCACTGACCACTCTCTGACCCCCTCATTCCCTGAATCACTGACCACTCCCCCATTGTCTTCACTCCCTGAATCACTGACCACTCCCCCATTGCCTTCACTCCCTGGATCACTGACCACTACCCATCAGGGTGTTGTCAGCTCCATCACTGACACTGATATCCCTGGATATTCCTGCATCCTCGTCCACCCTAGGTCTGGCCCCCATTTTAACTTCCGCGGTCCCAAGCTGGAGTGTAGCTGTTCCACAAAGGTTTTATCGATTGGCAGTTTCTGTGTGAGCCAAGATCATGTGCTCAATTCCCTAGAGTGGGGCTTGGGTCTGCAGCCTTCTGACCCAGAGGCTTTTCCACTGGGCCATGGCTGATGTGTGTTATCATGAGCAACAGAATGAAGGTTGTGAAGAGCTTGCATTGATGTAGCCACCAGTATTTCTGAGTCTGTTCGGAGCGTTGAAGGTCAGGGTGGACACAAATGCCCTACTTTGTGTGTGTGTTATCCCGTCTGAGACAGTTGGACTCTGTACAGCCCAGGAATCCAGACCAATCTGTTCTTCATAGCCCTATAGTGCACACCTTTAACGTGTGGCCTATTGGGAGAACTAAAATAATTCCTTTAATTCTGGGATAAATGTGGTGTGGATTGAATTTACAGCGAGGTTGGTCAGAATGTGGAGAGTACGCCTTTGGAGAAATTCCTCACTCATTCTGCAATAAAGCTGTTGAATCTCTGTGGGGTTTCTTTCAGATTTTATATTGTGAATGTGTCGTGGAAAAATATGGGTAAAATTCTCTCTGTTTGCTTCAGTACACATGTACAAGCGCACACTGACAGGCACACAGACACACAGATACACGCACACAGACACACAGAAACATACACAGACATACACACACACTCGCACAGTGACAGACAGCCGCGCGCACACACACACACACGCACACAGACACACACACAGTGACAGACACACAGACACACAGGCACACACACACACACACACACACACAGACACACACACACACACAGACACATGCACAGGCACACACACACAGTCACACAGTGACAGACACACATGCAGTGACAGATGCAGACATATGCACATATACAGACTGACAGACAGGCACACACACACATTGATAGGCACACACACACATATGCACAGTGACAAACACACACACGCACACACTCTGACAGATGCAAACACATGCACATATACATACTGACAGACAGGCACACAAACACAGTAACAGACACACACACACACACACACACGCACAGTGACATACAGACACACACACACACACACACACACACACACAGACACACAGAGGGCTGAATTTTCTGCCTGTCGGGCAAGCCGGGCAGGAGCAGGTGTGGGCATGCATCCGACTGGCACCCCATGTTGGCTGGGTGCCACCATTGTACATGGGTGGGCCTGTGCAGGCAGGGGGGGTTGGGTGGGGTGGGGGGGGTGGGGGGGGAATTCCCTGAGTCGGGGGTGCACTCTTTCACACATGCGCGCACAAGAGCTTATACATCTCCCTGAGGCAAAGTGCTGCCTCAGGGAGATTAAGTTCAGATTTAAAGTTTAAAATAAAGAAAGATTAACATTATTCAGACATGTCCCCTCATGTGACAGTGTCACATGAGCTGGGAGACGTTTATGAACTGTTTGGAAATATTTATTAATTTAATAAAACCTTCATGAAACCTCATCCCGCCTGTGGATGAGGTGTCACGCAAAATGTGAAGACCGCAGAACTGAAAATGTAAATGATGTATGGTGACATGGGGACACCCGCCCGACATAACCCCGCGTCATTTTACACCTCGGCGAGCAGGCCCCGCCCCCACCCGCCGACTGGAAGATTCTGCGATGCACATACACATACACTGACAGATGCAAATGGAATATAGAATGTGTAGCGGGAAACTTAAAAAGGAAATTAGGAGAGCAAAAAGTGGGCATGATAAAACATTGGCCAGTAAAATAAAGGAAAATCCAAAGTTATTTTACAAGTACCTTAAGAGTAAGTGGATAACTAGGGAAAGTATAGGGCCCATTAAGGACCATAGTGGTAATTTGTGTGTGGAGCTGGAAAACGTAGTTAGGGTTCTAAATGAATACTTTGTGTCGGTGTTCACAAGTCAGAGGTGACAACGTGAGTCTGGAAATCATACAGAAAGACTGTGATATAATTAAAGAAATTAGCATAGAACGGGAGGAGGTTCTAAGTGGTCTGGCAGGCTTAAAAGTAGATAAATCTCCAGGCACGGAAGAAATGTATCCCAGGTTGTTGAGTGAGGCAAGGGAGGAGATAGCAGGGATGCTGGCAATAATTTTCAATACCTCTCTGGCCACAGGTGAGGTACCAGAGGACTGGAGGACAGTTAATGTGGAGGATGTGGAGAGTACGCCATTGGAGAAAAGACCTTACAACTCTATCATTGGAGAAATTCATCACTCATTCTGCGATAAAGCTGTTGATTCTCTGTGGGGTTTTTTTCAGATTTTATATTGTGAATGTGCCATGGAAAAATATGGGTACAATTCTCTCTGTTTGCTTAAGTAAACTGGGGATTATTCAAGAAGGGAGGAAGGGATAAACCAGGGAACTACAGGCCAGTCAGTCTAACCTCAGTGGTAGGGAAACTATTGCAAGCAATTCTGAGGGACAGAATTAATCTACACTTGGAGAGGCAGGGATTAATCAAGGACAGTCAGCTTGGTTTTATTAAGGGGCGGTCATGACTGACCAATTTGATTGAATTTTTTGAAGACGTGACCAGGTGTGAGGATGAAGGCAATGCATTTGATGTAGCCTACTTGGACTTCCTCAAGGCTTTTGATAAGGTCCCGCATAGGAGGCTGATAACGAAGGTAAAAGCCCATGGGATCCAAGGCAATTTGGCAAATTAGATCCAGAATTGGCTGAGTGGCAGAAAGCAGAGGGTGATAGTCGAGGGGTGTTTTTGTGACTGTTTGCATGTGTCCAGTGGGGTTCCACAGGGATCGGTGTTGGGTCCCTTGCTGTTTGTGGTATATATAAATGAATTAGACTTGAATGTAGGGGGGTTGATCAGTGAGTTGGTGGATGACACAAAAGTTGGTGGGGTGGTAAATAGTGAGGAGGATAGCCTTAGATTACAGTAGGATATAGATGGGCTGATCAGTGGCAAATGGAATTTAATTCAGATAAGTGTGAGGTGATGCACTTGGGCAGGACAAACAAGGCACAGGAATACATGATGAATGGTAGAACCCTGGGAAATACCGAGGATCAGAGGGACCTTGGTGTACATGTCCACCAGTCCTTTAAGGTAGCGGGACACGTAGATAAGGTGCTTTAGAAGGCATATGGGACACACACACACACTGACAGACAGGGAAACATACACACACCTTCACACACACACACACACACTGACAGATAGGGATACACAGGCACACACACACAGACAGGGACACAAACACACACACATACACACACACGCACACACAGATGCACACACACATACACAGACAGGGAGACACACACATGCACACATACACATGCAAACACTGTTAGGAAAGGATGCATACACACACACACACACACACAGACAACATGGACACACATGCGCACTCATTCTGACAGACAGGGACACATACACACCCACCCACAGGCAGACACACATCCACACACACACACACACACACACACACACACAAAAACACTGGCAGACTGGGACACATACACACAAACACTGACAGACGGGACACGTACACACACACACACATACACATAGACACAGACACACACAGACACAAGCACACTGACAGACAGACACATACACACTGATAGACAAGGACACACACACACACACTGACAGACAGACACGTACACACCAACAGACAGGGACACACACACTCTGAAAGACATGGGCACACACACACACTCGGAGACAGACACATAGACACTGACAGACAGCGACATACACATGCACACACACACTGACGGGCAGGGGCACACACATGCACTGAGAGACAGATACATAGACACTGACAGACAGGGACACACACATGCATACATACACACTGACAGACAGGAACACACACACGCATACACGCACAGTGACAGGCAGGGACACACTCACACACACTGGCAGACAGACACATACACACTGACGGACAGGGACACACACACTGACAGACAGGGACATGTATGCACACCTTCACAAACAAACATGCGCTGACAGACAGGGACACACAGGCACAAACTCACAAACAGACAGGGACACAATCACACACACATATACACAAACATACACAGACAGGGAGACATACACACACATACACAGCTGACATGGAGACACACGCATGCAATCATACTGACAGACAGGGACACATACACACCCACCCACAGACAGCTCGACAGACACACACACAGAAACTCACAAAAACACTGACAGACTGGGACACATAGACAAACACACAAACACACACATACACTGACAGACCGGGCACATACACACACAAATCCATGCACAAATACACACAAACACACACAGGCACACACACAATGACAGACAGACAAATGCACACTGACAGGGACACACACATGCACACACACACAGTGACAGGCAGTGACACACACACAAACTGACAGACAGACACAAACACTGACAGGGACACACACATGCACACACAGTGACAGATAGGGACACACACACAAACTGACAGACAGACACAAACACTGACAGGGTCACACATGCACACACACACAGTGACAGTTAGGGACACACACACAAACTGACAGACAGACACAAACACTGACGGACAGGGACACACACATGCACACAAACACTGCCAGACATGGGCACACACATACACACTGACAGACAGTGACACACACCAACACACACACACACACTGACTGACAGGGACACACACATGCACCCAGAGACAGACACATATACACACACTGACAGACAGGGAATCACATACAAACTGACAGACAGACACAAACACTGATGGACAGGGACACACACATGCACACATATACACACTGACAGACAGGGACACACACACTGACAGACAGCGACACACACATGCACACATATACACTGACAGACAGGGACACACACACACACACACACACACACACACACACAAATACAAACAGATACAGACATGCACACACACACTGACAGACAGACACATAAACACTGACAGACAGCGACACACACATGCACACATATACACTGACAGACAGGGGCACAGACACGCAAACACACACAGTGATAGACAGGGACACACACTGACAGACAGGGACACACACACACACTGACAGTTGGGGCACATGCACAAACACACACAAATACACACAGACTCACACACACTGACAGACAGACAAATGCACGCTGAAAGACAGGGGAACACACACATACACTGACAGACAGGCACATACACACTGACAGACAGGGACACACACACACACACACAGAAAGACGGGGCATGTACGCACGCACACACACACACACACACACACACACACACACAAAGACTGACAGACACATGCACACTGACAGGGACACAAAACATGCACAAACACACAGTGACAGACAGGGACACATACACAAACTGACAGACAGACACAAACACTGATGGACAGGGACACACACATGCACACACACACTGTCAGACTTGGGCACATACACATTGACAGACTGACACATACACAGTGACAGACAATGACACATACCTGCACACACACACACTGACAGACAGGGACACACACACACACACACACAGACAGACACACATGCACACACTGACAGACAGGGAATCACATACAACCTGACAGACAGACACAAACACTGATGGACACATACACTGACAGGCATGGCCACGCACACACAATTACAAGTAGACACATACACACTGACAGACAGTGACACACACATGCACACATACACACTGACAGACAGGGGCACACTCACAAACACACACACAGTGATAGACAGGGACACACACACACACAGACAGACAGGGACATAAACAATGACAGACAGGGACACAGACACACACACATACTGACAGACAGTGCACGTGTACAAACACACACGCACACACACACAAATACGCACAGGCACAGACACTCATGGACACACACACGCTGACAGACAGCCTCATGCACACTGACAGGGACACACACATGCACACACACACACACTGACAGACAGCCACATACACACAAACTAACAGACAGACAAAAACACTGATGGACAGGGACACACATGCACACACACACTGCCAAACATGGGCACACACACACACTGACAGACAGACACATACACACTGACAGACAGTGACACACACCTGCACACACACACACTGATGGACAGGGACACACACACACACACCCACAGACAGAAAAACCTACATACACTGACAGACAGGGAATCACATACAAACTGACAGACAGACACAAACATTGATGGACAGGGACACACACATGCACACACACACACTGACAGACATGGGCACACACACACACCAACAGGCAGACACATACACACTGACAGTCAGTGACACACACATGCACATACCCACTGACAGACAGGGCCACACACCGATATACACACAGTGACAGACAGGGACACACACACACTGACAGACAGACACATACACACTGACAGGCAGGGACAGACGCACAAACACACACACACACACACACACAGTGTTAGACAGGGACACACACACACAAATACACACAAACACAGACACATACAGATACACAAACACTGACAGACAAATGCACGCTGACAGACAGGGACACACACACACACATTCACAGTCAGACACATGCACACTCATAGGGACACACACTGCACACATCCACAGTCAGACACATACGCACTCACAGGGACACACACACACACAGTTACAAACAGGGACACACACACAAACTGACAGACAGACACAAACACTGACGAATAGGGACACACACATGCACAACGCGCTGACCGACATGGGCATACACACACACACACTGTCAGACAGATCTATACACACTGACAGACAGCAACACACATCTGCACACACACACACTGACAGACAGGGACACACACACACACACACACAGACAGACAGACACACACTGACTTACAGGAAATCACATACAAACTGACAGAGAGGCACAAACATTGACGGACAGGGACACACACATGCACACACACACTGACAGACATGGGCACACACACACACTGACAGGCAGACACATACACACTGACAGACGCATATGTACATACACAGACAAGTAGAGACACACACACATATAATGCAAACACTGTCAGGAAGGGATAATCACACACACACGCACACACAGACACCACACACAAACAAATGACATGGACACACACACACACACACACACACAGTCACACTGACAGACAGAGACACATACACACCCACCCACAGACAGACAGACAGATACACACACACAAACACTGACAGACTGGGACACATACTCAAACACACAGACACACACTGACAGATGGGCCATGTACACACATACACACACACACACACACACACACACACACACACACACACACATAAACATATACACAGAAACACACTGACAGACAGACACATACACAGTGAAAGACAGGGACTTCAATACACCAACACACTGACAGGGGAACACACACACCGACAGACAGACAGACACACACACACTGACAGACAGAGGCACACACACACACACTGACAGACTGACGCATGCACACTGACAGGCAGGGACACACACATGCACACATCCGCAGACAGACAGACAGACACATGGACTGACAGGGGCACACACATACACTGGCAGACAGATACATACACACTGACAGACAGGGACACACACATGCATAAACACACAGTGACAGGCAGGGACATGCACACACACACTGACAGACAAACACATACACACTCACGGACACGGGCACATACGCACACTGGCAGACAGGGAAACATACACACACACACACACACACACACACACACACATACAGGCGAGATAAGGACACACACAGACACACAAACGCTGACAGACAAACAAATGCACACTGACAGACACGGACACACACACATCCACAGTCAGAGACATGCACACTAACAGGGACACACACATGCACATGCAGAGACAGTGACAGACATGGACACACAAACAAACTGACAGACAGACACAAACACTGACGGATAGGGACACAAACATGCACACACGCGCTGACAGACATGGGCTCACACACACTGACAGACAGCAACAAACACATGCACGCACACACACTGATGGACAGGGACACACACACGTACACACACACACACACACAGACACACACACACTGACTTACAGGGAATCATAAAAACTGACAGACGGACACAAACATTGACGGACAGGGACGCACACATGCACATACACGCTGACAGACATGGGCACACACAAACACTGACAGACGCACATGTACATACACAGACAAGGAGACACACATTCACATATAAGGCAAACACTGTCAGGAATAGATAATCACACACACACACACATACACACACACACACCACACAAACAAATGAAATGGACACACACACACATGCAGTGACACTGACAGACAGGGACACATACACACCCACCCACAGACAGACACACACACACAAACACTGACAGACTGGGACACATACTCAAACACACAGACACACACTGACAGACAGACACATACACAATGACAGACAGGGACTTGCACATACACAAACACACAGACAGGGGAACATACACACACCAACAGACAGACAGACAGACAGACACACACACACACACACACACACATGCAATGTCAGGGGCACACACATACACTGGCAGACAGGGACATGCACATGCATACACACACGGTGACAGGCAGGGACATACACACACACACTGACAGACAGACACATACACACTCACGGACAGGGGCACACAAATGCACACTCAAACACTGAAGTACAGGGACACACACTCACAAGCACAAACTGACAGATGGGGCATGCACACACAAACACACACAACCATATAGACACAAGCACACACAGAGACATACATACTGACAGATAGACACATACACACTGACAGATAGGGAACATAAACACCCACCCACAGACAGACAGACAGACACACACAGATGCACACACACACACACACACACATACACACACAAAAAGACTGACAGAATGGGACACATATACAAACACACACACACGGTGACAGACGGGATACATAAACGCACACATGCACCCACACGCATACAAATTGACACAGGCACACACAGACAACACACACTGACAGACACATACACACTGACAGAGAGGGACACACACACATGCATACACACTGTCTGGTGGGGACATGCATATACACACACACACTGACAGATAGGGACACACACCCACAGACTGACAGACACACATGCATACAATGACAGACAGGGGCACACACAAAAACTGGCAGACACAAACACTGACGGACAGGGACACACACGTGCACACACACAGTGACAGACATGGGCACACACACACACATATACATGCAAAACTGTCAGGAAGGGATACACACACACACACACACACACACACACACAAATGACATGGACATACACACACACACTCTTTCTGACAGACAGGGACACATACACACCCACCCACAGACAACACACACACACAAACACTGACAGACTGAGACACATATATAAACACAGACAGGACACGTACACACACAAACACTGACAGACATGCATATACACACACACACACACATACACTGACAGATAGGGACACCCACCCACAGACTGACAGACAGACACTCACACACATACTGGCAGACAGGGCCACACACACACACTGACATACAGACAGGGGCACACTGACAGACAGGGACACACGCATGCACACACACAGACAGACAGGAACACACACACAAACTGGCAGGCACAAACACTGACAGACTTGGACACACACACGCACACACACACTGACAGACATGGACACGCACACGCACTGACAGACAGATACTGATACACACACGCATACACCCGCAGTGACAGGCAGGGACATGCACACTCACACTGACAGATAGGCAAAAACACACTGACAGACAGGGACACACATACACACTGACAGGGAAACATACATGCACATGGACACACACGGACACACTGACAAACAGGGACACGTACACACACACAAACACGCACACAATCACAGACTGACAGATAGGGCCACACAGGCACTCTCACACACACAGACAGGGACACAAACACACATGCACACATACACACCCAACCACAGAAAGACATACAGGCACACACACAAACACAAACTCTGACAGACTGGCACATATACAAACACACACACACTCTCTGACAGATGGGGCATGTAAACACACACAGACACACACACACACACAAACACACACACAGACACACACATACTGACCGAGAGACACAGACACACAGACAGTCAGGGATATGCACATGCACACACACACTGACAGATAGGGAAACACACACACACACCTACAAACAGACAGACAGACATATAGACACACACACACACTGACAGACAGGGGCACACAAACACACACACTGACAGACAGACGCATGCACACTGACAGTCAGGGACACACATATGCACACACAAACACCGATGGACAGGGACACACACATGCACACATACACACTGTCAGACAAGGACACACACATGCATACACACACACTGACGGACAGGGACACACATACATACTGACAGACAGGGAACCAAACACACACATGCATACACACATACAAACTGACAGACAGGGACATGTACACACACACGTACACATTAACACGCACTGACAGAAAGGCACAAACAGGCACGCACACACACACACAGCAGGGAGACAAACGCACACTCACACATATACATGCAAACACTGGCAGGAAGGAATACATACACATACACACAGATGACATGGACACACACATGAACTCATACTGACAGAGGGACACAGACACACCCAACCACAGACAGACAGACACGCACACACAAACACAAACACTGACAGACTGGCACATATGTATACACATACACACTGACAGACGGGGCACGTACACACACACATATACATACACACAAACACAGACACACACAGATACACACACACTGACAGACAGACACAGACACACTGACAGACAGGGATAAGAACATGCACACACACACTGACAGACAGGGAAACACACACATGCCAACAGGCAGACACACACACACTGACAGACGGGGCACACACACACACTGGCAGACAGACACATGCACACTGACAGACAGGGACACACAAATGCACACACAAACACTGACAGGCAGGGACACATACATGCACACACATACTGACAGCCATGGGCACACACACACACTGACAGAGAGACACAGAAACACTAACAGACAGGGAAACACACACACACACTGACAGACAGGCACACACACACACACACACACACACACACACTGACAGCCAGACGCATGCACACTGACAGATAGGGACACACAAATGCACACACAAACACTGATGGACAGGGACACACATGCACACACAGTGACAGACAGGGACACACACAAACTGAAAGACAGGGACATGTACACACACATGCACACACAAACAAGCATTGACAGAAAGGCACGCACAGGCACACACAGACACACAGAGAGGGACACAAACACACAAGCACATACACACACACACGCACACACAACTACACATGTAAACATTGTCAGGAAGGGACACACACACAAATGACATGGACACACACATGCACTCACACTGAAAGACAGAGTCATGTATATACACACACACGCACACACAAACACACAGACAGCGACACACACACACACATAGACACACACACGCACCCACACATGCACACACAGATAAACAGATAAGGAGACACACACACATATACATGCAAACACTGTCAAGAAGGGATACATATACACACACACACAAACACAGACACAGGCACACAAACTCAAATAACATGCACAAACACAGACACAGACACACAAATGACATGGACACACACACACGCACTCACATTGACAGACAGGGACATGTACACACACACACGCGCATACAAACACACACTGACAGATCGGGCCACACAGGCACACACACACACAGACAGGGACACAAACACACACATAGACACATATACGCACACACAGATACACAGACAGGGAGACACACACACACACACATGCACATGCAAACTTGTCAGGAAGGGATACATACAAACACACACACACACACGCAGACAGGGACGCAAACACACATGCAAACACACACACACACACACACACACACATATACATGCACACACAGACACAAACACACATACACAGACAGGGAGACACACACACACACATGCACTGTCATAAAGGGATGGTTACACACAACCACACAAACATCATAGACATAGACACACACACACTCATACTAACAGATAGGGGCTCATACACACACACACACATACAGAAAGACAGATACACACAGACACACACACACACACACACACACACACAAACACTGACAGACTAGGACACATACACAAATACACACACAAGCTGACAGACGGGACACGTACGCACACACAAACACACACAGATGACATGGACACACACACGCACTCATACTGTCAGACAGGGACACATAAATGCTGAACCACAGACAGATTCACAGACACACAAACACTGACAGACTGAGACACATACACACCCAAACACAGATAGACACACACACAAACAAAAACACACACACAAACAAACACTGACAGATAGGGACACACATATGCACCCACAGACTGACAGACAGACACACACACACACACACTGACAGACAGGTGCACCCACAAACACTGACAGACAGACACATGCACACTGATAGACAGGGACACACACATGCATACACACACAGTGACAGACAGGGACAAAAACGCAAACTGACAGACACAAATACAGATGGACAGGGACACACACCATCACACACACACTGACAGACAGGGACATGTACACATAAATGCACACACAAATACACATTGACAGAAAGGCACGCACAGGCACACACAGACACATTGACAGGAAAACAAAAACAAACACGAACATACATACACCTGCATACACACATACACATGCAAACACTGTCAGGAAGGGATACACACATACACAAGCACACACACACACAAATGACATGGACACACAAATGCACACTCTCACTGACAGACAGGGACATGTACACACACACATGCACAAACAAACATACACTGGCAGATAGGGCCATACAGGCACACACACACACAGACAGGAGTACAAACAAACACACACACACACACACACACACACACACACACACACACACACACACACACAGGGACTCACAAACATGTACACTCACATGCACACACAGATGCACAGAAAGGGAGACATACACACACATACATATGCAAACACTGTCAGGAAGGGATACATACACACACACATACACATGACATGGACACAAACACACACACACACACACACACACTCATACTGACCGACAGAGACATATACACACACACCCACAGAAAGACAGACAGACACACACACAAACACTGAGAGATTGGGACACATATACAAACACACACAAACGGTGACACACAGGACACACACACACACACACACACACACACACACACACACACACACAAATGCTGACAGTCTGGGACACACACACACACAAACACAATCTAACAGACGAGGCATGCGCACAAACACACACACATACACATAGGCACAGGCACACACAGACACACACACACTGACAGACAGACACATAATCACTGACAGAGAGGGACACACACAACTAGACAGACACATGCATACACATTGACAGGCAGGGACATGCATATGCACACACACACACTGACAGATAGGGACACACACCCACAGACTGACAGACAGACAGACATACACACACACACTGACAGACAGGGGCACACACACAAACTGACAGACAGACACATGCACACTGACATACAGGGACACACACATGAACACACACACACAGTGACAGACAGGGACACACACACAAACTGGCAGGCACAAACACTGATGGACAGGGACACACACGTGGACACACACACAAATAACAAGGACACACACACATGCACTCACACTGACAGACAGGGAGATGTACACGCTCACACACACACACACACAAACACACGCTGACAGATAAGGCCACACAGGCACACGCACACACAGACAGGGCCAAAAACAGACACATAGATACACATACGTATTCACACATGCACACTCAGATACACAGACAGGGAGACAAACACACATATATATGCAAACACTGTGAGGAAGGGATACATATACACACACAGACACAAACACACATACACAGACAGGGAGACACACACACACATTGACAGATAGGGATACACAGACACATGCACACTGACAGACAGACACATGCACACCCGCAGACTGAGAGACAGGGGAACAAACACACACTAACAGACAGACACAAACACTGACGCACAGGGACACACGTGCACACACACAATGATAAACATGGGCACACACACACACTGACAGACAGATACATGCACACTGACAGACAGGGAGACACACACACATACACACACAGTGACAGGCAGGGACACACACACTCACACTGACAGATAGGCAAATACACACTGTTGGACAGGGACACGCACACACTGACAGTCAGGGAAACATACACGCACATACACACACACAGACACACTGACAGACAGGGACATGTACACACACACACATGCACACACAAGCCCACACTGACAGATAGGACCACAGAGGCACACACACACACGCAGACAGGGACACAAACACACATGCAAACACACACATACACACACACACACACACACACACACACACACACACACACACAGACAAACATACATGCACACACAGACACAAACACACATACACAGACAGGGACACACACACACACACACACACATGCAAACACTGTCATAAAGGGATGGTTACACACAACCACACAAACATCATAGACATAGACACACACACACTCATACTAACAGATAGGGGCTCATACACACACACACACACACACACACATACAGAAAGACAGATACACACAGACACACACACAAACACACACACACACAAACACTTAGAGAATTGAACACATACATTCCCAATGACAGACAGACACACACACACACAAACACACACACACAGACACACACACGCACACACACAAACAAACTCTGACAGACTGGGACACGTACACACACACAAGCACACAAACACTGACAGACTAGGTCATATACACAAATACACACACAAGCTGACAGACGGGACACGTACTCACACACAAACACACACAGATGACATGGAACATACACGCACTCATACTGTCAGGCAGGGACACATACATGCTGAACCACAGACAGATTCACAGACACACAAACACTGACAGACTGAGACACATACACACCCAAACACAGACAGACACACACACAAACAAACACTGACAGATAGGGACACACACATGCACCCACAGACTGACAGACAGACACACACACACACTGACAGACAGGTGTACGCACACACACTGACAGACAGACACAAGCATACTGATAGACAGGGACACACACATGCATACACACACAGAGACAGACAGGGACACAAACGCAAACTGACAGACACAAATACGGATGGACAGGGACATGCACCATCACACACACACTGACAGACAGGGACATGTACACATACATGCACACACAAACACACATTGACAGAAAGGCACACACGGGCACACACAGACACATTGACTGGAAAACAAAAACAAACACGAACATACATACACTTGCATACACACATACACATGCAAACACTGTCAGAAAGGGATACACACATACACAAGCACACACACAAATGACATGGACACACAAATGCGCACTCTCACTGACAGACAGGGACTATGAACACACACACATGCACATACAAACATACACTGACAGATAGGGTCATACAGGCACACACACACACACACAGACAGGAGTACAAACAAACAAACACACACACACACACACACACACAAACAGGGACACACAAACATGTACACTCACATGCATACACAGATACACAGAAAGGGAGACACACACATACATACACATACAAACACTGTCAGGAAGGGATACATATACACACACACATACACACACATGACATGGACACACACACACACACACACTCATACTGACAGACAGGGACATATACACACACACTCATAGAAAGACAGACAGACACAAACACTGAGAGATTGGGACACATATACAAACACACACAAACGGTGATACACAGGACACATACACACACACACACACACACACACACACAAATGCTGACAGTCTGGGACACACACACACAAACACAATCTAACAGAAGGGGCATGCGCACAAACACACACACATACACATAGGCACAGGCACACACAGACACACACACACTGACAGGCAGACACATAATCACTGACAGAGAGGGACACACACAACTAGACAGACACATGCATACACATTGACAGGCAGGGACATGCATATGCACACAAACACACTGACAGATAGGGACACACACCCACAGGCTGACAGACAGACAGACATACACACACACACAGACAGAGAGGGGCACACACACAAACTGACAGACAGACACATGCACACTGACATACAGGGACACGCACATGAACACACACACACAGTGACAGACAGGTGCACCCACACACACTGACAGACAGACACATGCACACTGATGGACAGGGACACACACATGCATACACACACAGTGACAGACAGGGACACAAACACAAACTGACAGGCACAAATACAGATGGACAGGGACACACACCATCACACACACACTGACAGACAGGGACATGTACACATACATGCACACACAAACACACATCGACTGAAAGGCACGCACAGGCACACACAGACACAATGACAGGAAAACAAAAACAAACATGAACATACATACACCTGCATACACACATACACATGCAAACACCGTCAGAAAGGGATACATACATACACAAACGCACATACACACACACAAATGACATGGGCACACAAATGCACACTCTCACTTACAGACAGGGACATGTACACACACACATGCACATACAAATATACACTGACAGATAGGGCCATACCGGCACACACACACACAGACAGGAGTACAAACAAAAACACATACACACAAAAGGACACACAAACATGCACACACAGATACACAGAAAGGGAGACACACACACACATACACATGCAAACACTGTCAGGAAGGGATACATACACACACACACAAACACACACACACACACACATGACATGGACACACACACACACACTCAAACTGACAGACAGAGACACACACACACCCACCCACAGAAAGACAAACTGGCACACACACAAATACTAACAGATTGGGAAACATATACAAACACACACAAATGGTGATACACAGGACACATACACACACACACACACACACACACACAAATTCTGACAGTCTGGGACACACACACACACAAACACAATCTAACAGACGAGGCATGCGCACAAACACACACACGTACACATAGGCACAGGCACACACAGACACACACACACTGACAGACAGACACATAATCACTGACAGAGAGGGACACACACAACTAGACAGACACACGCATACACATTGACAGGCAGGGACATGCATATGCACACACACACACACTGACAGACAGGGGCACACACACAAACTGACAGACAGACACATGCACACTGACAGACAGGGATACACGCATGAACACACACACAGTGACAGATAGGGACACACACATAAACTGGCAGACACAAACACTGATGGACAGGGACACACACATGCACACACACACAAATAACATGGGCACACACACATGCACTCACACTGACAGACGGAGATGTACACACACACACACACACAAACACACACTGACAGATAAGGCCACACAGGCACACGCACACACAGACAGGGACAAAAACAGACACATAGATACACATACGTATGCACACATGCACATTCAGATACACAGACAGGGAGACAAACACACATAAACATGCAAACACTGTGAGGAAGGGATACATACACACACAGACACACAGACACAAACACACAAATGACATGGACACACACACACACTCATACTGACAGACAGGGACACATACACACCCACCCTCAGACAGATAGACAGACAGACACACACACACACACAAACACTGACAGACTGGGAACATATACAAACACACACAAACGGTGACAGACAGCACACGTACACACACACAAGATACACACATACAAACATACACACACACACACACACACACACACAAATGATATGGACACACACATGCACTCACATTGACAGACAGGGACATGTACACATACACACACGGAGACTCAAACACGCACTGACAGATAGGGTCACACAGGCACATGCACACACAGACAGGGACATAAACACACATGTAGACACACACACACACCCAAACATGCACACACAGATGCACAGACAGGGAGACACACACACACACATATACATGCAAACACTGTCAGGAAGGGATACACACACACACACACACACACAAATGACATGGACACACACACGCACTCATACAGACAGATAGGGACACATACACATCTGTGCACAGTCAGACAGACACACACACACAAACACTGACAGACAGACACAAATATAAAAAAAGCACACACACAGTGACAGACAGGACACATACACACACAAACACACACACAAACACTGACAGACTGGGACACACACACAAAAACACAAACTGACAAATGGGGCACACACACACACACACACACACACATACACACACACATACACATAGACACAGGCACACATGCACTGACAAACAGACAAATACACACTGATAGAGGTGGACACACACACCTGGACACACACACGCATACACACTGACAGGCAGGGACATGCATATACACACACACACACTGACAGATAGGGACACATGCCCACAGACTAACAGACAGACACTCACATACACACACTGACAGACAGGGGCACACACACACACTGACAGACAGACACATGCACACAGACAGGGACATACGCATGCACACACACAGTGACAGACAGGGACACACACACAAACTGGCAGGCACAAACACTGACAGACAGGGACACACACATGCACACACACACTGACAGACATGGGCAAACACACACACTGACAGACAGATACATACACACTGACAGACAGGGACACAAACACTCACACTAACAGATAGGAAAATACACACTGATGGACAGGGTCACACACACTGACACTCAGGGAAACATACACGCACATACACACACGCGGACACACTGACAGACAGGGACATGTACACACACGCACACGCACACACAAACACGCACTGACAGAAAGGCACACACAGGCACACACAGACACACAGACAGGGACACAAACAAACACGCACATACACACACCTGCACACACACTTACACATGCAAATACTGTCAGGAAGGGATACACACACACACACATGCGCACACAAATGACATGGACACACACATGCGCACACTCACTGACAGACAGGGACATGTACACACACACACATGCACACACAAGCACTACACTGACAGATAGGGACACACAGGCACACACACACACGCACACAGACAGGAACACAAACACACATGCACACACACACACACACACACACACACACACACATGGACACACACACATGCACACACAGACATAAACACACATACACAGAGAGGGAGACACATACACATGCAAACAATGTTGTGAAGGGATGCTTACACACAAACACACAAACAGCATAGACACACACACACACACACACACACTCACACTAACAGACAGGGACTCATACACATCCACCCACAGGAAGACAGATACACATAGACACACACACAAACACACACACACACACACACACACACACACAAACACTGACAGACTGGGACACATACACAAATATACACACACGCTGACAGATGGGACACTTACACACACACGCACACAGAGTACATGGACGTACACACACACTCATACTGTCAGACAGGTACACATACACACCAAACCACGGACAGTTTCACAGACACACAAACACTGACAGACTGAGGCACATACACACCCAACCACAGACAGATATACACACAAACACACACACACACACACACACACACACACACACAGGGACACACACACAATTACACACACATGCACACACAGATACACAGAAAGGGAGACACACACGAACATACATATGCATACACTGTCAGGAAGGGATACACTCACACACACACGCACACTGATGACATGGACAAACCCCCATGCACTCATACAGACAGGACACATATACACCCACCCACAGACAGACAGACACACAAACACTGACAGACTGGGACACACACAAACAAACACGAACTGACAGATGGGGCAAACACAGACACACACCCACTGACAGACAGACACATACGCACTGACAGATGTGGACACACACACGCATGCACACTGACAGGCAGGGACACGCATACATACACACACACACACACACACACACACACACACACGCACACTGACAGATAGGGGCACACACCCACAGACTGACAGACAGAAACACGCACACTTGCAGACTGACAGAGAGGGGAACAAACACACACTGACAGACAGACACATGCACAATGACAGACACACGCATTCGCACACACACAGTGACAGACAGAGACACACATTCAAACTGGCAGACACAAACAAAGACGGACAGGGAAACACATGTGCACAAACACAATGACAAACACGGGCACACACACACACTGACAGACAGATACATACACACTGATAGACAGGGACACACACACACATACACACACAGTGACAGGTAGGGACACACACTCACACTGACAGATAGGCAAATACACACTGACGGACAGGGACATGCACACACTGACAGTCAGGGAAACATGCACGCACATACACACACATGGACACACTGACAGACAGGGACATGTACACACACACATGTGCACACAGAAGCACACACTGACAGATAGGACCACAAAGGCATACACACACATGCAGACAGGGACACAAACACACACGCACACATACACACACACGGACACACACACACACACACACAAACAGGGACACACACACATGCACACACAGACACAAACATACATAAACAGACAGGGAGACACACACACACACATACACATGCAAACACTGTCATGAAGGGATGCTTACACACAAACACACAAACAGCATAGACACACACACACACACTCACAGTAACAGACAGGGAATCATACACATCCATCCACAGGAAGACAGATACACACAGACACACACACAAACACACACACAAACACACAAACACTGACAGACTGGGAAACATATACAAACACACACACATGGTGACAGACAGCAAACGTAAACACACACAACATACACACACACACACACAAATGACATGGGCACACATATGCACTCACATTGACAGACAGGGACATGTACACATACACACACGCAAACACAAACACACACATAGACACATACACACACCCAAACATGCACACACAGATGCACAGACAGGGAGACACACACATATACATGCAAACACTGTCAGGAAGGGATACATACACACACTCACACACACAAACACACACACAAATGACATGGACACACACACACACTCATACTGACAGATAGGGACACATACACACACACAAACACTGACAGACAGACACAAATATACAAACGCACACACACAGTGACAGGCAGGACACGTACACACACAAACACACACACAAACACTGACAGACTGAGACACACACACACAAACACAAACTGACAAATGGGGCACACACACACACACAAACACACATACACACACATAGACACAGGCACACACAGACACACATGCACTGAAAAACAGACAAATACACACACACACCTGGACACACACACGCATACACACTGACAGGCAGGGACATGCATATACACACACACACACTGACAGATAGGGACACACACCTACAGACTAACAGACAGACACTCACGCACACACACTGACAGACAGGGGCACACACACACACTGACAGACAGACACATGCACACTGATAGACAGGGACACACGCATGCACACACACACAGTGACAGACAGGGACACACACACAAACTGGCAGGCACAAACACTGACAGACAGGGACACACACATGCACACACACACTGACAGACATGGGCAAACACACACACTGACAGACAGATACATACACACTGACAGACAGGGAAACATACATGCACATACACACACGCGGACACACTGACAGACAGGGACATGTACACACGCACACGCACACGCACAAACACGCACTGATAGAAAGGCACAGACAGGTATAGACAGACACACAGACAGGGACACAAACAAACAAGCACATACACACACCTGCACACACACATACACATGTAAATACTGTCAGGAAGGGATACACACACACACACACACGCACACAATGACATGGACACACACATGCGCACACTCACTGACAGACAGGGACATGTACACACACACACACGCACAGACAGGAACACAAACACACATGCACACACACACACACACACACACACACACACATGGACAAACACACATGCACACACAGACACAAACACACAGACACAGAGAGGGAGACACATACACAGACATACACATGCAAACAATGTCATGAAGGGATGCTTACACACAAACACACAAACAGCATAGACACACACACACACACACACACACACACACACACACTCACACTAACAGACAGAGACTCATACACATCCACCCACAGGAAGACAGATACACACAGACACACACAAACACACACGCACACACACACACAAGCACTGACAGACTGGGACACATACACAAATACACACACACGATGACAGATGGGATACTTACACACATACACACACAGAGTACATGGACGCACACAGACACTCATACTGTCAGACAGGTACACATACACACCAAACCACAGACAGTTTCACAGACACACAAACACTGACAGACTGAGGCACATACACACCCAACCACAGACAGACATACACACAAACACACACACACACACACACACACACACACACACACACACACACACACATGCACAAACACACACACACACACACACACACACACACACAGGGAAACACACACAAGAACACACACATGCACACACAGATACACAGAAAGGGAGACACACACAAACATACATATGCAAACACTGTCAGGAAGGGATACACTCACACACACACATGCACACAGATGACATGGACAAACACCCATGCACTCATACAGACAGGGCACATATACACCCACCCATAGACAGACAGACACACAAACACTGACAGACTGGGACACACACAAACAAACACAAACTGACAGATGGGGCAAACACAGACACCCACCCACTGACAGACAGACACATACACACTGGCAGATGTGGACACACACGCACACACACACTGACAGATAAGGACACACACCCACAGACTGACAGACAGACACATGCACACTTGCAGACTGACAGAGATGGGAACAACCACACACTGACAGACAGACACATGCACACTGACGGACACACGCATTCGCATGTACACAGTGACAGGCAGAGACACACACACAAACTGGCAGACACAAACACTGACGGACAGGGAAACACATGTGCACAAACACAATGACAAACATGGGCACACACACACACACACACTGAAAGACAAATACATACGCACTGACAGACAGGGAGACACACACACATACACACACAGTGACAGGCAGGGACACGCACACTCACACTGACAGATATGCAAATACACACTGATGGACAGGGACATACACACACTGAAAGCCAGGGAAACATACACGCACATTCACACACACGGACAAACTGACAGACAGGGCCATGTACACAGACACACATTCACACACAAGCACACACTGACAGATAGGACCACAGAGGCATACACACACATGCAGACAGGGACACAAACACACATGCACACATACACACACACACACACACACACACACACACACACACACACACGCACATGAACACACACACACACACACACAGACGCAACATACATAAACAGACAGCGAGACACACACACACATACACATGCAAACACTGTCGTGAAGGGATGCTTACACACAAACACACAAACAGCATAGACAGACACACACACACTCATACTAACAGACAGGGACTCATACACATCCACCCACAGGAAGACAGATGCACACAGACACACACACAAACACACACACACACACACACACACACACACACACACACACACACACACACACACACGCATACACACACAAACACTGACAGACTGGGACACATACACAAATACACACACACGCTGACAGATGGGACACTTACACACACACACACACACACACAGAGTACATGGACGCACACACACACTCTTACTGTCGGACAGGTACACATACACACTGAACCACAGACTGAGGCACATACACACCCAACCGCAGACAGACATATACATAAACACACACACACATACACATGCACAAACACACACACACACACAGGGACACACACACAAGTGCACACACATGCACACACAGATACACAGAAAGGGAGACACACACAAACATACATATGCAAACACTGTCGGGAAGGGATACACTCACACACACACACACACACACACACACACACACACACACATGCACACAAATGACATGGACAAACACCCATGCACTCATACAGACAGGACACATATACACACACCCACAGACAGACAGACACACAAACACTGACAGACTGGGACACACACAAACAAACACAAACTGACAGATGGGACACACACACACACACACACACACACACACAGACTCATAGAGACAGGCAAACACAGACACACACACACTGACAGACAGACACGTACACACTGACAGATGTGGACACACACAAGCATGCACACTGACAGGCAGGGACATGCATATACATGCGCACACACACATTGACAGATAGGGACACACACCCACAGACTGACAGACAGACATACGCAAACTTGCAGACTGACAGAGAGGGGAACAAACACACACTGACAGACAGACACATGCACACTGATGGACACATGCATTCGCACACACATAGTGACAGACAGAGACACACACACAAACTGGCAGACACAAACACTGACAGGGAAACACATGTGCACAAACACAATGACAAACACGGGCACACACACACACTGGCAGATAGATACCTACACACTGACAGACAGGGACACACACACACATACACACGCAGTGACAGGCAGGGACACGCATACTCACACTGACAGATAGGCAAATACACACTGATGGACAGGGACAGGCACACACTACAGTCAGGGAAACATACACGCACATACACACACACAGACACACTGACAGACAGGGCCATGTACACACACACACATACACACACAAGCATACACTGACAGATAGGACCACAGAGGCACACACACACACGCGGACAGGGACACAAACACACATGCACACACAGACACAAAAATACATAAACGGACAGGGAGACACACACACACACACACATACACATGCAAACACTGTCATAAATGGATGCATACACACAATCACACAATCATCATAGACACACACACACACACTCATATAAATAGACAGGGACTCATACACACACACACACACAGGAAGACAGATACACACAGACACACACACAAACACACACACACACACAAACACTGACAGAATGGAACACATACATTCCCAACGACAGACAGACACACAAACTCTGACAGACTGGGACACATACACACACACACAAGCTGACAGATGGGACACGTACACACACACATACACACACACACACACACACACACACCACACACACACACACACAGATGAAATGGACACATACACACACTCATACTGTCAAACAGGGAAACATATACGCTGAACCACAGACAGATTCACAGACACACAAACACTGACAGACTGAGACACATACACACCCAACCAAAGGCAGACACACACACAAACACACACACACACAAAAACCCTGGCAGGCTGGGACACATACACACACACACACACACACACACACACACACACACACTGGCAGGCTGGGACATGGACACACACACAAACAGATAGAATGGGACACACACTTTGACAGTAACGGGCACACACACTTGCACACTGACAGATAGGGACATGGACACATGAACACACACACACACACTGACAGACTGACACACATACACACACATGAACACTGACATACTGGGACACACACACACACACAAACATGCACACACATGCACACAAACCCACAAACCCACAAACAGACAGAGAGACACACATACACACACACACACACACACACACAGACACACATGCAAACAGAGACACAAACACAGACACACACACCCACACACACACACACACACACACATACACACACACTGACAGACAGGGACACAAACACACAAATGCAGAGGCACATACACACACACACGCACACATAAACACACACACAAACATTCACACACATACACATAGACACACACAGACACACACAGACATGTACACACACATGCACACATACCGACACACATATACACACTGACAGATACAGACACAGACTGACATACAGACACACAGACATACACACACACACACACACACCCACAGACAAACTGACCAACACACATACACACACAACAGTCACACATGCACACAGAATCACACCCACACACACACACACACACACACACACACACACCCACACACACACATACACACACAGAAAGGCAAGGATATGGACACACACACAAACTGATAGAATGGGACACACACTTTGGCAGTAACAGGCACACACACACACACACACACACACACTGACAGACATGGACAAGCACACACATGCCGATATACACAGACAGTGACACACACACATGCACACTGACAGACAGGGACATGGACACACACACATGCCACAGATAGAAAGGGGCACATGCAAAAACACACACACATACACACACACACACACGCACACACACACATACTGACAGAAAGGGACACACACACACATGTAGACAGGGACACATTCACACACACACACACATGCACACACACACACACACACACACACACACACACTGGCAGACAGGGACATGCAAACACACACACGCAGGCTCACTGACAGGCAGTGACACGTACACAAACACAAACGTAAACAGACACTGACAGAAATGGACACACACACACACACACACACACACACACACCGGGGCACATACACACTCACTGGCAGACAGGGACATGCACACATGCACACACAAACACTGACAGATGGGACATGTACACACACACATATACACATGCACATACACACGCACACACACCCACAGACAGACTGACAGACACATACACACACGCAGACACACATGCATACAGATTCACACACACACACACACACACACACACACACACACACGCACACACTGAAAGTCAAGGATATGGACACACACACAAACAGATAGAATGGGAGATACACTTTGACAGTAACAGTCACACACACATACACACACGCACACACACACACATGCAAACAGAGACACAAACACAGACACACACACCCACACACACACACACACACATACACACACACTGACAGACAGGGACACAAACACACAAATGCAGAGGCACATACACACACACGCACACATAAACACACACACAAACATTCACACACATACACATAGACACACACAGACACACACAGACATGTACGCACACACACACACATATACACACTGACAGATACAGACACAGACTGACATACAGACACACAGACATACACACACACACACACCCACAGACAAACTGACCAACCACATACACACACACAGTCACACATGCATACAGAATCACACCCACACACACACACACCCAAACACACACATACACACACAGAAAGGCAAGGATATGGACACACACACAAACTGATAGAATGGGACACACACTTTGGCAGTAACAGGCACACACACACACAAACACACACACATACTGACAGAAAGGGACACACACACACATGCCGATATACACAGACAGTGACACACACACATGCACACTGACAGACAGGGACATGGACACACACACATGCCACAGATAGAAAGGGGCACATGCAAAAACACACACACACACACACACACACACATACTGACAGAAAGGGACACACACACACATGTAGACAGGGACACATTCACACACACACACACACATGCACACACACACACACACACACACACATACACACTCACTGGCAGACAGGGACATGCACACATGCACACACACACACACTGACAGATGGGACATGTACACACACACACGCACACCCACAGACAGACTGACAGACACATACACACACACAGACACACATGCATACAGATTCACACACACACACACACACACACACACACACACACACACACACACACACACACACTGAAAGTCAAGGATATGGACACACACACAAACGGATAGAATGGGAGATACACTTTGACAGTAACAGTCACACACACATGCACGCACACACAGACAGGGACACACACACACAAACACACAGGGAAATGGAGACACACGCGTACACATACTGACAGGAAGAGACACACACACACAAACATGCACACCATGGCAGGCAGGGATACATGCACGCAAAAACATTGACAGACAAGGACACTCACACACATGCACACACATACAAACACACACATACACAGGGACACACAAACACACATTGACAGACAGGTACATGGACACACAAACATACACACATACCACAGATAGAAAGGGGCACACACACACATGGACAGGGACACATTCAGACACACACACACACACACACACACACACACACACGCACGCACACACACACACAAACACACACACACACACACACACACACACAGACTGGCTGACAGGGACATGCACAAACACACACACACACACACACAAACCCACTGACGGGCAGTGACATGTACACAAACACACACATCGGCACAAACGCAAACACTGGCAGAAAAGGACAGACAGACACACACACAGTGGGGTGCATACACACACACTGGCAGACATGGATAATGCACACATGCACACATACACAAACATTGACAGGCAGCGACATGTAAACACACACATATACTAACAGACAGGCAGGGACAAGCACACATGAACATTGACAGACAAGAACATGGACACACACACACACACACACGCACATGCACATTGACAGACAGGGACACATAAACACAGACATACACATGCACACAAATGCTGACAGTCAGAGACACACAAACACACACACACGCACATGCACACACAGACTGACAGACAGGGACAAGCACACACACACAAACACCGAGGCACACACACACACACACACACACACACAAACATATACACACAGACACAAACACTGGCAGACAGGGACATTCACACAAAAACACACACATGTAGACACACACACAAGCACTGACACAAAAGGGCAGACACACACACACACACACACACACACAGGGGCACATACACACAAAATGGCAGACATGGACATGCGCACCAAGTAACACACCCATGCACACACACACTGACAGGCAGCGATATGTAAACACACACACACACTAACAGACAGGCAGGGACATGCACATTGACAAATAGGGACATGGACCCACACACACACACACACATACACACATACACACATGCACAGGCACACTGGCAGTCAGAGACACACAAACACACACACACACACTGACAGACAGACTGACAGACACACACACCTACACACATACACACACACACACACACACACACACGTACACACATACACAAACATGCACACACAGGGACACACACATACCACAGATAGAAAAAGGCAAACACACATTCACACACACACAGACAGGGACACAAACACACACACACACATGTGTAAACACTGGCAGCAAGGGACACACACACTCACACAGACTCACACACATGGAGAAACACACATGCACGTGCAAACACTTGCAGCAAGACACAAACACACACACACACACAACACACACACACACACACACACACACAGGGACACATACACACAAACACATTGACAGACAAGGACACTCACAAACACACACACACACACACATGCACACACGCGCACACACTGACAGACAGGGACACAGAAACACACACACACACATGCACACACACACTGACAAACAGGGACTAACAAACACACACACAAACATGCGCACACACACTGACAGACATGGACAAGCACACACACACAAACGCAGAGGCACATACACACACACACACACACACATGCACACACACCCACAGACAGACTGACAGACACACACACCTGCACACATACACACACACACACACACGTACACACATACAAAAACATACACACACAGGGACATACACATGCCACAGATAGAAAAAGGCAAACACACATTCACACACACACAGACAGGGACACAAACACACACACACACACATGTGTAAACACTGGCAGCAAGAGACACACACACTCACACAGACTTGCACACATGGAGAAACACACATGCATGTGCAAACACTTGCAGCAAGACACAAACACACACACACACACATACACACACACACACACAAAGTGACAGACAGGTACACACACACAGACTGACAGAAGGGACACACACACCGGCTGACAGGCACCTGCACACACACACACACACTGACAGGCAATGACATATAAGCACACACACACACACACACACACACACACACACACTTACAGGCAGACTTGTACACACACACATGCATATTGATAGACACACCCACCCACACACACACACACACACTAACAGATAGGGACATGGACACATGGACACAAACGCACACACTGACAGATAGACACACATACACACACACAAACACTGACAGACTGGGACACATATACACACACACACGCACACACACTGACAGACTGACACACATATACACACACAAACACTGACAGACTGGAACACATACACACACACATATACACACGCACACATACCAACACACATATACACACTGACAGATACAGACAAAGACTGACAGACACACACACACACACATGCTCACACACAGACACATACACACACACAAACACACACAGAGTGGCAATTAGGGACACCCACACACACACACACACTTACACATAGACACACACACACACACACACACACACATACAGACACACATACAAACTGACGGAAAGTGACATGCACACACAGGCACACACATACAGGCACACACTGACAGACAGACACACACATACACACACACACATACACACACACACACATATGCACTCATACACAAAGTGACAGACAGGTACACACACACACACTGAAAGAAGGGACACACACACACACTCACCAGCAGACAGGCACCTGCACACACACACTGACAGGCAATGACATATAAGCACACACACACACACTTACAGGCAGACAGGTACACACACACACATGCACATTGACAGACAGGGCCATGGACACACAGACACATGCACACATTGACAGACAGACAGACACACACACACACACACACACAAACACTGGCAGGCTGGGACACATACACACACACACACACACACACACACTGACAGGCAGAGACATGGACACACCCGCAGACAGACAGACAGACACACACACACACACATAGATACACACATACACATGTGCAAACACTGGCAGCAAGGGACACACACACAGTGAAATGGACGCACACACATGCACACATACTGACAGAAAGAAACACAAACACACAAGCACACAAACACACACATGCACACAAAGACAGACAGGTCACATACCCACAAACACATTGACAGACAAGGACACACACACACACACACACACACACACACACAAGCTGACTCACAGTCAGACAGACAGACACACACACACACACACACACACTGACAGACAGGGACATGGACACACAGACAAACAGATAGAAAGGGAAACACACTTTATTAGTAACAGGCAAGCATGCAAGCACACTGACAGGCAGGGACACACACACATGCACACACACACACAGAGACACACACGCACATGCAAACATTGGCAGCAAGGGACACACACACAACACACAAAGGGAAATGGACGCACACACACACGCACACATATTGACAGAAAGAGAGAGACACACACACACACACACACACACACACACACACACACACACAAACACACACACACATGCACACAATGACAGACATGGACACATACACACAAACACACTGACAGATAGGGACACTCACATGCACACACCCACAGCCACAGATGGACAGACAAACACACATATACTTATACAAACACACACACACACACACATACACACAGACAGACACTGCCAGGCACAGGGACACACACAGACAGACAGACACGAGGACACGCACACACACACACAGACAGACACGGCCAGACATGGGGACACACACACACAGACAGATACGGCCAGACACGGGGACACGCACACCCACAGACAGACACGGCCAGACACGGGGATGCATACACACAGCCAGACACGGGGACACACACACACACACACAGACAGACATGGCCAGACATGGGAACACACACACACCGATAGACACTGACATACATGGGGACACACACACAGACAGACACAGCCAGACACGAGAATACACACTCACAGGCAGATACTGACAGACACGGGGACACACACACACAGACAGACACTGCCAGACACGGGGACACACACGCACAGACAGACACAGTCAGACACGGGGACACATACACACAGATAGACACTGACACACTGGGGGGACACACACACAGACAGATATTAACAGACATGGGGGGACACAAATATATGCAGTCACTGCGAGACACGGGGACACACAAATACAGACAGTCACTGACAGACACGGGGAGACACACACACAGACAGACACTGACAGATACGGGGACACAAATATAGACACACACTGCCAGGCATGGGGACACACAAACACAGAGAGACACTGACAGACACTGGGAAACACACAAATAGACAGACACTGACATACACAGGGACACACAAACACAGACAGACACTGCCAGACAGGGACACACACAAATACACTGACAGACACTGCCAGACATGGGGACACAGACACACAGACAGACACTGCCAGACACGGGGACACACACACACACACACACACACACACAGACATTGACAGACACAGGGACACACAAGTATAGGCAGTCACTGTGAGACACAGGGACACACACACACAGACAGACACTGACAGACACAGGGACACACAAACACAGACAGAAACTGCCAGACAGGGACAGACACAAATACACTGACAGACACTGCCAGACACAGGGACACACACACACACACAGACTGACACTGACAGACACGAGGACACACAAACACGGACAGACAGACACTGCCATACAGAGACATACTTAAATACACTGCCAGACACTGCCAGACACAGGGGCAAACACACATAGACTCTGCAAGACATGGGGACACACACACACAGACAGACACTGCCAGACACGGGGACACACACACACAGACAGACACTGACAGACATGGGGACACACACACACAGACAGACATGGGGACACACACACACGCAAATAGACACTGAAATACATGGGCACATACACACACAGACAGACAAACCAGACAAGGGGACCCACACACTTACACACACACAGACTGACACTGACAGACACGAGGACACACAAACACAGACAGACAGACACTGCCATACAGGAACATATTCAAATAAACTGCCAAACAGGGCCAGACACAGGGGCAAACACACACATACAGACTCTGCAAGACCTTGGGACACACACACACAGACAGACACTGCCAGACACGGGGACACACACACACAGACAGACGCTGACAGATACGGGGACACAAACACACAGACAAACATTGCCAGACACGGGGAAACACACACACACACAGACACAGTCAGACATGGGGACACATACACACAGATAGAAACTGACACACTGGACACACACACACACAGACATTGACAGACATGGGGGGATACAAATATAAGCAGTCACTGCGAGACACGGGGACACACAAATACAGACAGACACTGACAGACACGGGGACACACACACACAGACACTGCCAGACACGGGGACACACATAAATAGACAGATACTGACAGACACAGGGACACACACACACAGACAGACACTGACATACATGGGGATACACAAACACAGACAGTCACTGCCAGAGAGGGACACACAAATACAGGCAGTCACTGCCAGACACAGGGACACTCATACTTAGACAGGCACTGCCAGACAGGAGGGTGCACACACACAGACAGACACTGCCAGACATGGGGACACACACACACTGACAGACACTGACAGACACGGGGACACATAAACACACACACAGACAGACATTGACAGACACGGGGACACACAAATATAGGCAGTCACTGCGAGACACACACACACAGAAGGACACTGACAGACACAGGGACACACAAAGACAGACAGAAACTTCCAGACAGGGACACACACAAATACACTGACAGACACTGAAAGACACAGGGACACACAAACACGGACTGAAACTGTCAGACACGAGGCCACACAAACACAGACAGACAGACACTGTCAGACAGGGACACATACAAATACACTGACAGACACTGCCAGAAAGAGGGACACACACACATACACACACAGACTGACACTGAAAGACACGAGGCCACACAAACACAGACAGACAGACACTGCCAGACAGGGACACATACAAATACACTGACAGACACTGCCAGACACGTGGGCAAACACGCAAAGACAGACTCTGCCAGACATGGGGACACACGTATATGGACAGAGACAGAGGGACACACAGACAGACTGTCATTGACAGACATGGGGACACACAAATACAAGCAGTCACTGCCAGACACAGGGAGATATACACTTAGAGAGGCACTGCCAGACAGGGGGATGCACACCCACAGACAGACACTGCCAGACATAGGGACACACAAACACAGACACTGACAGACACTGACAGACACGGGGTCACATAAACACCTACACAGACAGACATTGACAGACACGGGGACAAACAAATATAGGCAGTCACTGCGAGACACACACACACAGACAGACACTGACAGACACAGGGACACAAAAACACAGACAAAAACTTCCAGACAGGGACACACACAAATACACTGACAGACACTGCCAGACACTGGGACAGACACACACACACACACACACACACACACACACACACACACACACAGACTGACACTGACAGACATGAGGCCACACAAACACAGAGAGACAGACACGGCCAGACAGGGACACATACAAATACACTGACAGACACTGCTAGAACGGGGGCAAACACACACAGACAGACTCTGCCAGACATGGACAGACACAGGGGGACACACACACAGAGAGTCTTTGACAGACATGGGGACACACAAATACAGGCAGTCACTGCCAGACACAGGGACACACACATTTAGAGAGGCACTGCCAGACAAGGGGATGCACACACACAGACAGACACAGCCAGACATGGGGACACACAAACACAGACACTGACAGACACGGAGACACACTCAAATACACTGCCAGACACTGCCAGACACGGGAACACACGTGCACGCTGACAGAAACTGACAGACACGGGAACATACACAAAGAGACAGACACTGGCAGACATGGATACACAAACACACACGCACACATACACACACACACGCAGGCAGATACTGCCAGACACAAGGGGGGAAGAACACAAATACAGACAGACACTGCCAAGCATGGGAACGCACACACACAGACAGACTCTGCCAGACATTGGGACACACACACACATACAGACACGGGGACACACACACACACACAGACATTCGTTGACAGACATGGGGACACACAAATACAGACAGGCACTGCCAGACATGGGGGCAAACACACACAGACAGATACAGCGAGACATGGGGACACACAAACACAGACACTGACAGACACGGAGACACACACAAATACACTGCCAGACACTGCCAGACACGGGAACACAGACGCACACATACAGAAACTGACAGACATGGGGACACACACAAAGAGAAAGACACTGACAGACATGGACACACAAACACACACACACACACACACACACACACACACACACACACACACACACACACACACACACACACATAGAGGCAGATAATGCCAGACAAAAGGGGCGAAGAACACAAATACAGACAGACACTGCCAGGTATGGCAACGACACACACACAGACAGACACTGCCAGACAAGACGACATACAAACACAGACACTGACAGACATGGAGACATACACAAATACACTGCCAGACATGGGAACACACACGCACATAGACAGAAACTGACAGACACGTGGACACACACACAGAGACAGACACTGACAAACATGGACACAAAAACACACACAAAGACAGACACAGCCAGATACGGGGACATACAAACAGACAGAAACTGCCAGATAGGGACACACACACAGACAATCATTGACAGACATGGGGAGACACATACACTGACAGACACTGACAGACACGGGGTCACATAAACACCCACACAGACAGACATTGAGAGGCACGGGGACACACAAATATAGGCAGTCACTGCGAGACACACACACACAGACAGACACTGACAGACACAGGGACACACAAACACAGACAGAAACTTCCAGACAGGGACACACACAAATACACTGACAGACACTGCCAGACAAGGGGGCAAACATACACAGATAGACTCTGCAAGACATGGGGACACACACACATGGACAGACACAGGGGGACACACACACAGACAGTCGTTGACAGACATGGGGACACACAAATACAGACAGTCACTGCCAGACACAGGGACACACACATTTAGAGAGGCACTGCCAGACAGGGGGATGCACACACACAGACAGACACTGCCATGCATGGGGACACACAAACACAGACACTGACAGACACGGAGACACACTCAAATACACTGCCAGACACTGCCAGACACGGGAGCACACGCGCATGCTGACAGAAATTGACAGACACGGGAACATACACAAAGAGACAGACACTGGCAGACATGGACACACACACACACACGCAGACATACACACACACAGACAGGAAGATACTGCCAGACACAAGGGGGGAAGAACACAAATACAATCAGATCTGCCAGGCATGGGAACGCACACACACAGACAGACTCTGCCAGACACGGGGACACACACACACACAGACAGTCGTTGACAGACATGGGGCACACGAATACAGACAGACACTGCCAGACAGGGACACATAAAAATACACTGACAGACACTGCCAGACATGGGGACACAAAAACACAGACACTGACAGAAACGGAGACACACACAAATACAATGCCAGACACTGCCAGACACGGGAACACAGACGCACACAGACAGAAACTGACAGACATTGGGACATACACAAAGAGAAAGACAATTACAGACATGGACACACAAACACACACACACACACACACACACACACACACACACACACACACACACACACACACAGGCAGATAATGCCAGACACAAGGGGCGAAGAACACAAATACAGACAGACACTGCCAGGCATGGGAATGCACACACGCAGACAGACACTGCCAGACAAGGGGACACACAAACATAGACACTGACAAACATGGAGACATACACAAATACACTGCCAGACACGGGAACACACACGCACATAGACAGAAACTGACAGACACGGGGACACACACACAGAGACAGACACTGACAAACATGGACACACAAACAAACACAAAGACAGACACAGCCAGATACAGGGACATACAAACAGACAGAAACTGCCAGATAGGGACACACACACAGACTGTCGTTGACAGACATGGGGACACACAAATACAGGTAGTCACTGCCAGACACAGGGACACACACACTTAGAGAGGCACTGCCAGACAGGAGGATGTACACACACACACAGACACTGCCTGACATGGGAACACACACACACTGACAGACACTGATAGACACGGGGTCACATAAACACACACACGGACAGACATTGACAGACACGGGGACACACAAATATAGGCAATCACTGCGAGACACACACACACAGACAGACAATGACAGACACAGGGACACACAAACACAGACAGAAACTTCCAGACAGGGACACACACAAATATACTGATAGACACTGCCAGACACAGGGACACACACACACACACACACACACACACAGACTGACACTGACCGACACGAGACCACACAAACACAGAGAGACAGACACTGCCAGACAGGGACACATACAAATACACTGACAGACACTGCCAGACACGGGGGCAAACACACAAAGACAGACTCTGCAAGACATGGGGACACACACACACAGACAGACACAGGGGGACACACACACGAACAGTCGTTGACAGACATGGGGACACACAAATACAGACAGTCACTGCCAGACACAGGGACACACACATTTAGAGAGGCACTGCCAGACAGGGGGATGCACACACACAGACAGACACTGCCAGGCATGGGGACACACAAACACAGACACTGACAGACATGGAGACACACTCCGATATACTGCCAGACACTGCCAGACACGGGAACACATGCGCATGCTGACAGAAATTGACAGACACGGGAACATACACAAAGAGACAGACACTGGCAGACATGGACACACACACACACACACACGCAGACATACACACACACAGACAGGAAGATACTGCCAGACACAAGGGGGGAAGAACACAAATACAATCAGATCTGCCAGGCATGGGAACGCACACACACAGACAGACTCTGCCAGACATGGGGACACACACACACATACAGACACGGGGACACACACACACACACAGACAGTCGGTGACAGACATGGGGCACATGAATACAGACAAACACTGCCAGACAGGGACACATACAAATACACTGAGAGACACTGCCAGACACGGGGGCAAACACACACAGACAGACACTGCTAGACATGGGTCACACAAACACAGACGCTGACAGACACGGATACACGCACAAATACACTGCCAGACACTGCCAGACACGGGATCACACACGCACACAGACAGAAAGTGACAGACACGGGGACACACACAAAAGAGAAAGACACTGACAGACACTGACAGACATGGACACACACCCACACCCACACACACACACACACACACAGAGGCAGATACTGCCAGACACAGGGGGGGAACAACACAAATACAGACAGACACTGCCAGGCATGGGAACGCACAAACACAGACAGACACTGCCAAGCACGGACACACACACACACACACACACAAAGAAAAACACTGACAGACACAGGGGGACACACACACTGAGAGACACTGCCAGACACGGGGAGCCACATATACAGACAGACACTGCCAGACACGGGGACACACAAACAGACAGACACTGCCAGAGAGGGACACACACACACAGACAGACACTGACAGACACGGGGACACATAAACACACACACAGACAGACATTGACAGACATGGGGACAAACAAATATAAGCAGTCACTGCGAGACACACACACACAGACAGACACTAACAGACACAGGGACACACAAACACAGACAGAAACTTCCAGACAGGGACACACACAAATACACTGACAGACACTGCCAGACACAGGGACACACACACATACACACACAGAATGACACTGACAGACATGAGGCCACACAAACAGAGACAGACAGACACTGCCAGACAGGGACGCATAAAAATACACTGACAGACACTGCCAGACACGGGGGCAAACACACACAGACAGACTCTGCCAGACATGGGGACACACACACACGGACAGACACAGAGGGACACACACACAGACAGTCGTTGACAGACATGGGGACACACAAATACAGGCAGTCACTACCAGACACAGGGACACACACACATGGACAGGCACTGCCAGACAGGGGGACGCACACACAGACAGACACTGCCAGACATGGGGACACACAAACACAGACACTGACAGACATGGAGACACACACAAATATACTGCCAGACACTGCCAGACACGGGAACACACACGTACACAGACAGAAACTGACAGACATGGGGACAGACACAAAGAGTCAGACACTGACAGACATGGACACACACACACAAACACACACACACACACACACACACAGACACACACACACACACACACACACACACAGAGGCAGATACTGCCAGACACAAGGGGTGAAGATCACAAATACAAACAGACACTGGCATGCTTGGGAACGCACACACACAGACAGACACTGCCAGTCACGGGGACACACAACACAGACACTGACAGACATGGGGACACACACAAATACACTGCCAGACACGGGAACACACACGCACATAGACAGAAACAGACAGACACGGGGACACATACACAGAGACAGACACTGAGAGACATGGACACACAAACACACACAAAGACAGACACTGCCAGACACGGGGACACACAAACAGGCAGAAACTGCCAGATAGGGACATACACAAACAGACAGACACTGACAGACATGGACACACACACACACACACACACACCCACACACACATAAACACACACACACACACACAGGCAGATACTGCCAGACAAAAGGAGGGAAGAACACAAATACAGACAGACACTCTCAGGCATGGGAACACACAAACACTGACAGACACTGCCAGGCACAGACACACACACACACACACACACACACACACATACACACACACAGAAAAACACTGACAGACACAGGGGGACAAACACACTGAGAGACACTGCCAGACACGGGGAGCCACAAATACAGACAGACACTGCCAGACACAGGGACACATAAACACACACACAGACAGACATTGACAGACATGGAGACACACAAATAGAGGCAGTCACGGTGAGAAACACACACACAGACAGACACTAACAGACACAGGGACACACAAACACAGACAGAAACTTCCAGACAGGGACACACACAAATACACTGACAGACACTGCCAGCACAGGGACACACACACATACACACACAGAATGACACTGACAGACACGAGGCCACACAAACACAGACAGACAGACACTGCCAGACAGGGACACATACAAATATGCTGACAGACACTGCCAGACACGGGGACACACAAACAGGCAGAAACTGCCAGATAGGGACATACACAAACAGACAGACACTGACAGACATGGACACACACACACACACACACACACACACCCACACACACATAAACACACACACACACACACACACAGGCAGATACTGCGAGACAAAAGGAGGGAAGAACACAAATACAGACAGACACTCTCAGGCATGGGAACACACAAACACTGACAGACACTGCCAGGCACGGACACACACACACACACACACACACATACACACACACAGAAAAACACTGACAGACACAGGGGGACAAACACACTGAGAGACACTGCCAGACACGGGGAGCCACAAATACAGACAGACACTGCCAGACACAGGGACACACAAACAGACAGACACTGCCAGACACGGGGACACATAAACACACACACAGACAGACATTGACAGACATGGGGACACACAAATATAGGCAGTCACGATGAGAAACACACACACAGACAGACACTAACAGACACAGGGACACACAAACACAGACAGAAACTTCCAGACAGGGACACACACAAATACACTGACAGACACTGCCAGCACAGGGACACACACACATACACACACAGAATGACACTGACAGACACGAGGCCACACAAACACAGACAGACAGACACTGCCAGACAGGGACACATACAAATACGCTGACAGACACTGCCAGACACGGGGGCAAACACACACAGACAGACTCTACCAGACATGGGGACACAAACACACGGACAGACAGAGGGTGACACACACACAGACAGTTGTTGACAGACATGGGGACAAACAAATACAGGCAGTCACTGCCAGAAACAGGGACACACACACATGAACAGGCACTGCCAGACAGGGGGACGCACACACACAGACAGACACTGCCAGACATGGGGACACACAAACACAGACACTGACAGACACGGAGACACACACAAATACACTGCCAGACACTGCCAGACACAGGAACAAACACCCACACAGACAGAAACTGACAGACACGGGTCAGACACAAAGAGATATACACTGACAGACATGAATACACACACACACACACACACACACAGGCAGATACTGCCAGACACAAGGGGTGAAGAACAGAAATACAAACAGACACTGGCAGGCATGGGAACGCACACACACAGACAGACAATGCCAGTCACGGGGACACACAACACAGACACTGACAGACATGGGGACACTCATAAAATACTCTGCCAGACACGGGAACACACACGCACATAGAGAGAAACTGACAGACACGGGGACACACACACAGAAACAGACACTGACAGACATGGACACACAAACACACACAAAGGCAGACACTGCCAGACATGGGGACACACAAACAGACAGAAACTGCCAGATAGGGACATACACACACAGATAGACACTGACAGACACGGGTACACATAAACACAGACACAGGGACAAACAAATATAGGCAGTCACTGCGAGACACACACACAAAGACAGACACTGACAGACATAGGGACACACACACATACACACACAGACTGACACTGAAAGACACGAGGCCACACAAACACAGACAGACAGACACTGCCAGACAGGGACACATACAAATACACTGACAGAAACTGCCAGACACGGGGGCAAGCACACACAGACAGACTCTGCCAGACATGGACACACACACACACATGGACAGACACAGGGGGACACACACACAGACAGTCATTGACAGACATGGGGACACACAAATACAGGCAGTCACTGCCAGACACAGGGACACACAAACTTAGAGGGGCAATGCTAGAAAGGGGGATGCACACACACAGACAGACACTGCCAGACATGGGGACACACAAACACAGACACTGACAGACACATAGACACACTCAAATACACTGCCAGACACTGCCAGACACGGGAACACAAACGCACACAGACAGAAACTGACAGACATGGGAACACACACAAAGAGACAGACATTGGCAGACATGGACACACACACACACACACGCACACATACACACACACATACACAGGCAGATACTGCCAGACACAAGGGGTGAAGAACACAAGTACAGACAGACACTGCCAGGCATGGGAACGCACGCGCACAATCAGTCTCTGCCAGACATGGGGACAAACACACACGGACTGACACAGGGTGACACACACACAGACAGTCATTGACAGACAGGGGGAGACACAAATACAGGCAGTCACTGCCAGACACAGAGACACACAAACTTAGAGAGGCACTGCCAGACAGGGGGATGCACACACTCAGACAGACACTGCCAGACATGGGGACACACAAAAACAGACACTGACAGACACGTAGATACACTCAAATACACTGCCAGACACTGCCAGACACGGGAACACACGCGCACACAGACAGAAACTGACAGACACGGGAACACACACAAAGAGACAGACACTGGCAGACATGGACACAAACACACACACGCACACATAGGCACACACACACAGGCAGATACTGCCAGACACAAGGGGGGAAGAACACAAATACAGACAGACACTGCCAGGCATGGGGACACACACACATAGACAGAAACGGGGACGCACACACACACAGACTGTCGTTGACAGACATGGGGACACACAAATACAGACAGACACTGCCATACAGGGACACATACAAATACACTGACAGACACTGCCAGACACGCGAGCAAACACACACAGACAGACACTGCTAGACATGGGTCACACAAACACAGACACTGACAGAAATGGAGACACACACAAATACACTGCCAGACACTGCCAGCCACGGGAACACACACGCACATAGACAGAAACTGACAGACACGGGGACACACACACAGAGACAGACACTGACAGACATGGACACACAAACACACACAAAGACAGACACTGCCAGACATGGGGACACACAAACAGACAGAAACTGCCAGATAGGGACACACACACACATGGATAGACACTGACAGACACAGGGACACACAAACACAGACAGAAACTTCCAGACAGGGATACACATATATACACTGACAGACACTGCCAGACACAGGGACACACACACATACACACACAGACTGACACTGAAAGACACGAGGCCACACAAACACAGACAGACAGACACTGACAGACAGGGACACATACAAATACAGTGACAGACACTGCCAGACACGGGGGCAAACACACACAGACAGACTCTGCCAGACATGGGGAGACACACACATGGACAGACACAGGGGATACACACACAGACAGTCGTTGACAGACATAGGGACACACAAATACAGGCAGTCAATGCCAGACACAGGGACACACAAACTTAGAGAGGCACTGCCAGACAGGGGGATGCACACACACAGACTGAAACCGACAGACACGAGGCCAAACAAACACACACAGACAGACTCTGCAAGACATGGGGACAGACACACATGGACAGACAAAGGGTGACACATACACAGACAGTCATTGACAGACATGGGGCCACACAAATACAGGCAGTCACTGCCAGACACAGGGACACACACACTTGGACAGGCACTGCCAGACAGGGGGACGCACACACACACAGACAGACACTGCCAGAAATGGGGACACACAAACATAGACACTGACAGAAATGCAGACACACACAAATACACTGCCAGACACTGCCAGCCACGGTAACACACACGCACATAGAGAGAAACTGACAGACACGGGGACACACACACAGAGACAGACAGTGACAGACATGGACACACAAACACACACAAAGACAGACACTGCCAGACATGGGGACACACAAACAGACAGAAACTGCCAGATAGGGACACACACACACACACACAGATAGACACTGACAGACACGGGGACACATAAATACAGACACAGGGACAAACAAATCTAGGCAGTCACTGCGAGACACACTCACACAGACAGACACTGACAAACACAGGGACACACAAACACAGACAGAAACTTCCAGACAGGGACACACATAAATACAGTGACTGACACTGCCAGACACAGGGACACACACACATACACACACAGACTGACACTGAAAGACACGAGGCCACACAAACACAGACAGACAGACACTGACAGACAGGGACACATACAAATACACTGACAGACACTGCTAGAACGGGGGCAAACACACACAGACAGACTCTGCCAGACATGGGGAGACACACACACGGACAGACACTGGGGATACACACACAGACAGCCGTTGACAGACATGGGGACACACAAATACAGGCAGTCACTGCCAGACACAGGGACACACAAACTTAGAGAGGCACTGCCAGACAGGGGGATGCACACACACAGACAGACACTGCCAGACATGGGGACACACAAACATAGACACTGACAGACACGGAGACACACTCAAATACACTGCCAGACACTGCCAGACACTAGTGATAAAAACAAAAAAACTGCGGATGCTGGAAATCCAAAACAAAAACAGAATTACCTGGAAAAACTCAGCAGGTCTGGCAGCATCGGCGGAGAAGAAAAGAGTTGACGTTTCGAGTCCTCATGACCCTTCGACAGAACTTGAGTTCGAGTCCAGGAAAGAGCTGAAATATAAGCTGGTTTAAGGTGTGTGTGTGGGGGGCGGAGAGATAGAGAGACAGAGAGGTGGAGGGGGTTGGTGTGGTTGTAGCGACAAACAAGCAGTGATAGAAGCAGATCATCAAAAGATGTCAACAACAATAGTACAATAGAACACATAGGTGTTAAAGTTAAAGTTGGTGATATTATCTAAACGAATGTGCTAATTAAGAATGGATGGTAAGGCACTCAAGGTATAGCTCTAGTGGGTTTTTTTTTTTTATTTTATATAATGGAAATAGGTGGGAAAAGGAAAATCTTTATAATTTATTGGGAAAAAAAAAAGAAGGGGGAAACAGAAAGGGGGTGGGGATGGGGGAGGGGACTCACGACCTAAAGTTGTTGAATTCAATATTCAGTCCGGAAGGCTGTAAAGTCCCTAGTCGGAAGATGAGGTGTTGTTCCTCCAGTTTGCGTTGGGCTTCACTGGAACAATGCAGCAAGCCAAGGACAGACATGTGGGCAAGAGAGCAGGGTGGAGTGTTAAAATGGCAAGCGACAGGGAGGTTTGGGTCATTCTTGCGGACAGACCGCAGGTGTTCTGCAAAGCGGTCGCCCAGTTTACGTTTGGTCTCTCCAATGTAGAGGAGACCACATTGGGAGCAACGAATGCAGTAGACTAAGTTGGGGGAAATGCAAGTGAAATGCTGCTTCACTTGAAAGGAGTGTTTGGGTCCTTGGACGGTGAGGAGAGAGGAAGTGAAGGGGCAGGTGTTGCATCTTTTGCGTGGGCAAGGGGTTGTGCCATAGGAGGGGGTTGAGGAGTAGGGGGTGATGGAGGAGTGGACCAGGGTGTCCCGGAGGGAGCGATCCCTACGGAATGCCGATAAGGGGGGTGAAGGGAAGATGTGTTTGGTAGTGGCATCATGCTGGAGTTGGCGGAAATGGCGGAGGATGATCCTTTGAATGCGGAGGCTGGTGGGGTGATAAGTGAGGACAAGGGGGACCCTATCATGTTTCTGGGAGGGAGGAGAAGGAGTGAGGGCGGATGCGCGGGAGATGGGCCGGACACGGTTGAGGGCCCTGTCAACGACCGTGGGTGGAAAACCTCGGTTAAGGAAGAAGGAGGACATGTCAGAGGAACTGTTTTTGAATGTAGCATCATCGGAACAGATGCGACGGAGGCGAAGGAACTGAGAGAATGGGATGGAGTCCTTACAGGAAGTGGGGTGTGAGGAGCTGTAGTCGAGATAGCTGTGGGTGTCGGTGGGTTTGTAATGGATATTGGTGGACAGTCTATCACCAGAGATTGAGACAGAGAGGTCAAGGAAGGGAAGGGAAGTGTCAGAGATGGACCACGTGAAAATGATGGAGGGGTGGAGATTGGAAGCAAAATTAATAAATTTTTCCAAGTCCTGACGAGAGCATGAAGCAGCACCGAAATAATCATCGATGTACCGGAGAAAGAGTTGTGGAAGGGGGCCGGAGTAGGACTGCAACAAGGAATGTTCCACATACCCCATAAAGAGACAGGCATAGCTGGGGCCCATGCGGGTACCCATAGCCACACCTTTTATTTGGAGGAAGTGAGAGGAGTTGAAGGAGAAATTGTTCAGCGTGAGAACAAGTTCAGCCAGACGGAGGAGAGTAGTGGTGGATGGGGATTGTTCGGGCCTCTGTTCGAGGAAGAAGCTAAGGGCCCTCAGACCATCCTGGTGGGGGATGGAGGTGTAGAGGGATTGGACGTCCATGGTGAAGAGGAAGCGGTCGGGGCCAGGGAACTGGAAATTGTTGATGTGACGTAAGGTGTCAGAGGAATCACGGATGTAGGTGGGAAGGGACTGGACAAGGGGAGAGAGAAGGGAGTCAAGATAACGAGAAATGAGTTCTGTGGGGCAGGAGCAAGCTGAGACGATCGGTCTACCGGGGCAGTTCTGTTTGTGGATTTTGGGTAGGAGATAGAAGCGGGCCGTCCGAGGTTGGGCAACTATCAGGTTGGAAGCTGTGGGAGGGAGATCCCCAGAGGAGATGAGGTCAGTGACAGTCCTGGAAACAATGGCTTGATGTTCAGTGGTGGGGTCATGGTCCAGGGAGAGGTAGGAGGAAGTGTCTGCGAGTTGATGCTCAGCCTCCGCGTGGTAGAGGTCAGTGCGCCAGACAACAACAGCACCACCCTTGTCAGCGGGTTTGATGACAATGTCAGGGTTGGACCTGAGAGAATGGAGTGCAGTAAGTTCAGAGAGAGACAGGTTAGAATGGGTGAGAGGAGCAGAGAAATTGAGACGACTAATGTCGCGCCGACAGTTCTCAATGAAAAGATCGAGAGAAGGTAAGAATCCAGAGGGAGGGGTCCAGGTGGAGGGAGAATATTGAAGATGGGTAAAAGGATCCGTTGAACTGGGAGAGGACTCCTGCCCAAAGAAGTGAGCCCGGAGACGAAGACGGCGGAAGAAGCGTTCAGTATCATGCCGAGCCCGAAATTCATTGAGGTGAGGGCGTAAGGGTATGAAACTAAGTCCTTTGCTGAGCACTGAACGTTCAGCATCGGAGAGGGGAAGGTCAGGGGGTATAGTGAATACACGGCTGGGGTTGGGATTGGAAGATGGGGTGGGGACGGAGGGACAGGCAGGAGTGGAGGGTCCTAGATGGGTGTTGGTGTTGATGAGTTGTTGGAGCTTGCGTTCCTTAGCACTTGAGAGAAAGAGAAAAAGTTTCTTGTTGAGGCGTCGGATGAGCCGAAGGATAAAATGAAACTGGGGGCACGCGCAGCTTTGAAAAAGGGTACGGCGGTGCTGCTGGAGGGAGAGGTCGAGTGTGTTCATATGGCGGCGCATGGCACTGAGAGTGGATTTCAGAATGTGACGGGAACAGCAGTCCGAGAAACGTTTTATGTCCGGGCCAGACACTGCCAGACATGGGAACACATGCGCACACAGACAGAAACTGACAGACACGGGATCATACACAAAGACACAGACACTGGCAGACATGGACACACATACACACACACACACACACAGATACGGCCAGACACAAGGGGGGAAGAACACAAATACAGACAGACACTGCCAGGCATGGGAACGCACACACACAGTCAGTCTCTGCCAGACATGGGGACACACACACACAGACAGAAACGGGGACACACACACACACACAGACTGTCGTTGACAGACATGGGGACACACAAATACAGACAGACACTGCCAGACAGGGACACATAAAAATACACTGACAGACACTGCCAGACACGGGGGAAAACACACACAGACAGACACTGCTAGACATGGGTCACACAAACACAGACACTGACAGACACGGATACATACACAAATACACTGCCAGACACTGCCAGACAAGGGATCACACACGCACAAAGACAGAAAGTGACAGACACGGGGACACACACAAAAGAGACAGACACTGACAGACATGCACACACACCCACACACACACACACACACACACACACGCACACACACACAGGCAGATACTGCCAGACACAGGGGGGGAACAACACAAATACAGACTGACGCTGCCAGGCATGGGAACGCACAAACACAGACAGACACTGCCAGGCACGGGGACACACACACACACACACACACACGCACACACACACACACACATACAGAAAAACACTGACAGACACAGGGGGACAAACACACTGAGAGACACTGCCTGACACGGGGAGCCACAAATACAGACAGACACTGCCAGACATGGGGACACACAAACAGACAGACACTGCCAGACAGGGACACACACACACAGACAGACACTGACAGACACGGGGACACATAAACACACACACACACAGACATTGCCAGACACGGGGACACACAAATATAGGCAGTCACTGCGAGACACACACACACTGACAGACACTGGGACACACAAACACAGACAGAAACTTCCAGACAGGGACACACACAAATACACTGACAGACACTGCCAGCAGAGGGACACACACACATATACACACACACTGACACTGACAGACACGAGGCCAAACAAACACACACAGACAGACTCTGCCAGACATGGGAACAGACACACACGGACAGACAAAGGGTGACACACACACAGACAGTCATTGACAGACATGGGGGCAGACAAATACAGGCAGTCACTGCCAGACACAGGGACACACACACTTGGACAGGCACTGCCAGACAGGGGGACGCACACACACAGACAGACACTGCCAGAAATGGGGACACACAAACATAGACACTGACAGAAATGCAGACACACACAAATACACTGCCAGACATTGCCAGCCATGGGAACACACACGCACATAGACAGAAACTGACAGACACGGGGACACACACACAGAGACAGACAGTGACAGACATGGACACACAAACACACACAAAGACAGACACTGCCAGACATTGGGACACACAAACAGACAGAAACTGCCAGATAGGGACACACACACACATAGATAGACACTGACAGACACAGGTACACATAAATACAGACACAGGGACAAACAAATCTAGGCAGTCACTGCGAGACACACACACACTCAGACAGACACTGACAGACACAGGGACACACAAACACAGACAGAAACTTCCAGACAGGGACACACATAAATACACTGACAGACACTGCCAGACACAGGGACACACACACATACACACACAGACTGACACTGAAAGACACGAGGCTACACAAACACAGACAGACAGACACTGACAGACAGGGACACATACAAATACACTGACAGACACTGCCAGACACGGGGGCAAACACACACAGACAGACTCTGCCAGACATGGGGAGACACACACACGGACAGACACAGGGGATATACACACAGACAGCCGTTGACAGACATGGGGACACACAAATACAGGCAGTCACTGCCAGACACAGGGACACACAAACTTAGAGAGGCACTGCCAGACAGGTAAATGCACACACACAGACAGACACTGCCAGACATGGGGACACACAAACATAGACACTGACAGACACGGAGACACACTCAAATACACTGCCAGACATTGCCAGACACTGCCAGACATGGGAACACATGCGCACACAGACAGAAACTGACAGACACGGGATCACACACAAAGACACAGACACTGACAGACATGCACACACACCCACACACAAACACACACACAGGCAGATACTGCCAGACACAAGGGGGGAAGAACACAAATACAGACAGACACTGCCAGGCATGGGAACACACAAACAGAGAAAGACACTGCCAGGCACGGACACATACACACACACACACACACACACAGAAAAACACTGACAGACACAGGGGGACAAACACACTGAGAGACACTGCCTGACACGGGGAGCCACAAATACAGACGGATACTGACAGACACGGGGACACACAAACAGACACTGCTGGACAGGGACACACACACACAGACAGACACTGACAGACACGGGGACACATAAACACACACACACACAGACATTGCCAGACACGGGGACACACAAATATAGGCAGTCACTGCGAGACACACACACACTGACAGACACTGGGACACACAAACACAGACAGAAACTTCCAGACAGGGACACACACAAATACACTGACAGACACTGCCAGCAGAGGGACACACACACATATACACACACACTGACACTGACAGACACGAGGCCAAACAAACACACACAGACAGACTCTGCCAGACATGGGAACAGACACACACGGACAGACAAAGGGTGACACACACACAGACAGTCATTGACAGACATGGGGGCAGACAAATACAGGCAGTCACTGCCAGACACAGGGACACACACACTTGGACAGGCACTGCCAGACAGGGGGACGCACACACACAGACAGACACTGCCAGAAATGGGGACACACAAACATAGACACTGACAGAAATGCAGACACACACAAATACACTGCCAGACATTGCCAGCCATGGGAACACACACGCACATAGACAGAAACTGACAGACACGGGGACACACACACAGAGACAGACAGTGACAGACATGGACACACAAACACACACAAAGACAGACACTGCCAGACATTGGGACACACAAACAGACAGAAACTGCCAGATTGGGACACACACACACATAGATAGACACTGACAGACACAGGTACACATAAATACAGACACAGGGACAAACAAATCTAGGCAGTCACTGCGAGACACACACACACTCAGACAGACACTGACAGACACAGGGACACACAAACACAGACAGAAACTTCCAGACAGGGACACACATAAATACACTGACAGACACTGCCAGACACAGGGACACACACACATACACACACAGACTGACACTGAAAGACACGAGGCTACACAAACACAGACAGACAGACACTGACAGACAGGGACACATACAAATACACTGACAGACACTGCCAGACACGGGGGCAAACACACACAGACAGACTCTGCCAGACATGGGGAGACACACACACGGACAGACACAGGGGATATACACACAGACAGCCGTTGACAGACATGGGGACACACAAATACAGGCAGTCACTGCCAGACACAGGGACACACAAACTTAGAGAGGCACTGCCAGACAGGGGAATGCACACACACAGACAGACACTGCCAGACATGGGGACACACAAACATAGACACTGACAGACACGGAGACACACTCAAATACACTGCCAGACATTGCCAGACACTGCCAGACATGGGAACACATGCGCACACAGACAGAAACTGACAGACACGGGATCACACACAAAGACACAGACACTGACAGACATGCACACACACCCACACACAAACACACACACAGGCAGATACTGCCAGACACAAGGGGGGAAGAACACAAATACAGACAGACACTGCCAGGCATGGGAACACACAAACAGAGAAAGACACTGCCAGGCACGGACACATACACACACACACACACACACACAGAAAAACACTGACAGACACAGGGGGACAAACACACTGAGAGACACTGCCTGACACGGGGAGCCACAAATACAGACGGATACTGACAGACACGGGGACACACAAACAGACACTGCTGGACAGGGACACACACACACAGACAGACACTGCCAGACACGGGGACACATAAACACACACACAGACAGACATTGACAGACACAGGGACACACAAATATAGGCAGTCACTGCGAGACACACACAGACAGACAATGACAGACACAGGGACACACAAACACAGACAGAAACTTCCAGACAGGGACACACACAAATATACTGACAGACACTGCCAGCACAGGGACACACACACATACACACACAGACTGACACTGAAAGACACGAGGCCACACAAACACAGACAGACAGACACTGCCAGACAGGGACACATACAAATACACTGACAGACACTGCCAGACACGGGGGCAAACACACACAGACAGACTCTGCCAGACATGGGGAGACACACACATGGACAGACACAGAGGATACACACACAGACAGTCATTGACAGACATGGGGACACACAAATACAGGCTGTCACTGCCAGACACAGGGACACACAAACTTAGACAGACACTGCCAGACACAGGAACACACGTGCACACAGACAAAAACTGACAGACACGGGAGCACACACAAAGAGACAGACACTGGCAGACATGGACACACATACACACACACACACACACAGATACTGCCAGACACAAGGGGGGAAGAACACAAATACAGACAGACACTGCCAGGCATGGGAACGCACACACACAGTCAGTCTCTGCCAGACATGGGGACACACACACACAGACAGAAACGGGGACACACACACACACAGACTGTCGTTGACAGACATGGGGAGACACAAATACAGACAGACACTGCCAGACAGGGACACACACACACAGACTGTTGTTGACAGACATGGGGAGACACAAATACAGACAGACACTGCCAGACAGGGACACACACACACAGACAGTCATTGACAGACATGGGGACACACAAATACAGGCAGTCACTGCCAGACACAGGGACACACACATTTGGACAGGCACTGCCAGACAGGGGAACGCACACACACAGACAGACACTGCCAGACAGGGGAACGCACACACACAGACAGACACTGCCAGACAGGGGAACGCACACACACAGGCAGACACTGCCAGACAGGGGAACGCACACACACAGACAGACACTGCCAGACAGGGGAACGCACACACACAGACAGACACTGCCAGACAGGGGAACGCACACACACAGACAGACACTGCCAGACAGGGGAACGCACACACACAGACAGACACTGCCAGACAGGGGGACACACAAACACAGACACTGACAGACACGGAGACACACACGCACACAGACAGAAACTGACAGACACGGGGACACACACAAAGAGATATACACTGACAGAAGTGGGCACACACACACACACACAATCACACACAGGAAGATATTGCCAGACACAAGGGGTGAAGAACCCAAATACAGACAGACACTGGCAGGCATGGGAACGCACACACACAGACAGACACTGCCAGACACGGGGACACACAACACAGACACTGACAGACATGGGGACACACACAAATACACTGCCAGCCACGGGAACACACATGCACATAAACAGAAACTGACAGACACGGGGACACACACACAGAGACAGACACTGACAGACATGGACACACAAACAGACAGAAACTGCCAGATAGGGACACACACACACAGACAGACACTGACAGACACAGGGACACATAAGCACAGACACAGGGACAAAAAAATATAGGCAGTCACTGCGAGACACACAGACATAGACAGACACTGAAAGACATAGGGACACACAATCACAGACATAAACTTCCAGGCAGGGACACACATAAATACACTGACAGACACTGCCAGACACAGGGACACACACACACACACACACAGACACAGAGACTGAAACTGACAGACACGAGGCCACACAAACACAGACAGACAGACACTGAGAGACAGGGACAAAGACAAATACACTGACAGACACTGTCAGACACGAGGGCAAAAACACAAAGACAGACTCTGCCAGACATGGGGAGACACACATATGGATAGACACAGGGGGACACACACACAGTCATTGACAGACATGGGGACACACAAATACAGGCAGTCACTGCCAGACACAGGGACACACACACTTGGACAGGCACTGCCAGACAGGGGGATGCACACACACAGACAGACACTGCCAGACATGGGGACACACAAACACAGACACTGACAGACACGGAGACACACACAAATACACTGCCAGACACAGGAACACACATGCACACCGACAGAAACTGACAGACAAGGGGACAGACACAAAGAGACAGACACTGACAGACATGGACACACACACACACACACACACGCACACACACAGGCAGATACTGCCAGACACAAGGGGCGAAGAACACAAATACAGACAGACACTGGCAGGCATGGGATCGCACACACACAGACGGACACTGCCAGACACAGGGACACACAAACACAGACACTGACAGACATGGAGACACACACAAATACACTGCCAGACATGGGAACACACACGCACATAAACAGAAACTGCCAGACACAGGGACACACACACAGAGACAGACACTGACAGACATGGACACACATAAACACACAAAGACAGACACTGCCAGACACGGGGACACACAAACAGACAGAAACTGCCAGATAGGGACACACACACACAGACAGACACTGACAGACACGGGGACACATAAACACAGACACGGGGACACACAAATATAGGAAGTCACTGTGAGACACACACACACACACAGACACTGACAGACATAGGGACACATAAACACAGACAGAAACTTCCAGACAGGAACACACACAAATACACTGACAGACACAGGGACACACACACATACACACACAGACTGACACTGACAGACATGAGGCCACACAAACACAGACAGACAGACACTGCCAGACAGGGACACATACAAATACACCGACAGACACTGCCAGACACAGGGACACACATACATACACACACCGACTGACACTGACAGACACGAGGCCACACAAACACACACAGACAGACTCTGCCAGACATGGGGAAACACACACATGGACAGTCATTGACAGACATGGGGACACACAAATACAGGCAGTCACTGCCAGACACAGGGACACACACACTTAGACAGGCACTGCCAGACAGGGGGATGCACACACACAGACAGACACTGCCAGACATGGGGACACACACACACTGACAGACACTGACAGACACGAAGACACATTAACACACACACAGACAGACATTGACAGACACGGGGACACACAAATATAGGAAGTCACTGCGAGACACACAGACACGACAGACACAATGACACACAAACACAGACAGAAACTTCCAGACAGGGACACACACAAATACACTGACAGACACTGCCAGACACAGGGACACACACACACACACACACTCACACGCAGACTGAAAATGACAGACACAAGTCCACACAAACAGAGACAGACAGACTCTGCCAGACAGGGACACATACAACTACACTGACAGACGCTGCCAGACACGGGGGCAAACACACATATGGACAGACACAGGGGGACACACACACAGACAGTTGTTGACAGACATGGGGACACACAAATATAGGCAGTCACTGCCAGACACAGGGACATACACACTTAGAGACGCACTGCCAGACAGGGGGATGCACACACACAGACAGACACTGCCAGACATGGGGACACACAAACACAGACACTGACAGACACTGGGACAGACACAAATATACTGCCAGACACTGCAAGACACGGGAACACATCGCACACAGACAGAAACTGACAGAAACGGTGACACACACAAAGAGACAGACACTGACAGACATGGACACACACACACACACACACACACACACACTCACACAAACAGGAAGATACTGCCAGACACAAGGGGCGAAGAACACTAATACAGACAGACGCTGCCAGGCATGGGAACACACACACACAGACAGACTCTGCCAGACACAGGGACACTCAAACACAGACACTGACAGACATGGAAACACACACAAATACACTGCCAGACATGGGAACACACAGGCACATAGACAGAAACTGACAGACACGGGGCCACACACACAGAGAAAGACACTGACAGACATGGACACACAAACAGACAGGAACTGCCAGACAGTGTCACACATACACAGACAGACATTGACAGACACTGCCAGACACAGACACAGACACAAACACACACACACACACACACACACACACACACATACACACATACACACATACACAGACTGACACTGACAGACACGAGGCCACACAAAGACAGACAGACAGACACTGACAGACACAGGGACACACAAACAGACAGAAACTGTCAGATAGGGACACACACACACAGACAGACACTGACAGACACGGGGACACATAAACACAGGCACGGGGACACACAAATATAGGCAGTCACTGTGAGACACACACACACACACACACAGACACTGACAGACATAGGGACACACAAACACAGACAGAAACTTCCAGACAGGGACACACAGAAATACACACACAGACACTGCCAGACACAGGGACACACACACACATACACACACAGACTGACACTGACAGACACGAGTCCACACAAACACAGACAGACAGACACTGCCAGACAGGGACACATACAAATACACTGACAGACACAGGGACACACACACACACACACTCACACAGACTGAAACTGACAGACACGAGTCCACACAAACAGAGACAGACAGACTCTGCCAGACAGGGACACATACAAATACACTGACAGACACGGCCAGACACAGGGACAAACACACAAAGACAGACTCTGCCAGACATGGGGACACACACATACGGACAGACACAGGGACACACACACACAGACAGTCATTGACAGACATGGGGACACACAAATATAGGCAGTCACTGCCAGACACAGGGACATACACACTTAGAGAGGCACTGCCAGACAGGGGGCGCACACACACAGACAGACACTGCCAGACATGGGGACACACAAATACAGACACTGACAGACACTGGGACACACACAAATACACTGCCATACATTGCCAGACACGGGAACACATCGCACACAGACAGAAACTGACAGAAACGGGGACACACACAAAAAGACAGACACTGACAGACATGGACACACACACACACACACACACAAACACACACACACACACACACACACACACACACACTCACGCACACAGGCTGATACTGCCAGACACAAGGGGCGAAGAACACAAATACACACACAGACACTGCCAGGCATGGGAACACACACACACACAGACAGACACTGCCAGACACAGGGACACACAAACACAGACACTGACAGACAT